>NC_133519.1:7215445-9986695 GCF_049354715.1 Callithrix jacchus
CACCCTTATTCATTCACTAATCCCGAGAATATTGAGAGACAGAAAGAACTGTTTCACCGAGAGTAAAATTGTTAGAAATTCTGGATTCTGCTGTCATAAAGGAGGTCATTTGTCTTGTACATATGCCCAATGTTGAAAGAATTCGTAATATATGTGCACATTCAGCCATATGCGTGTGCACGCGTGTACACACACACACACACCAGACAATTAGCATCTTCATAGATAGATTTGCCAGAGTTGAAATACTTCGAGGGAGTCCGAGCCTCCAGCACTGGCCGCACAGCTGGAGGCGGCGCCGAGGAAGCCCTACCATGGCTGCAATCCGAAAGAAGCTCGTGATCGTTGGGGATGGTGCCTGTGGGAAGAGCTGCCTCCTCATTGTCTTCAGCAAGGATCAGTTTCCAGAGGTCTACATCCCTACTGTCTTTGAGAACTATATTGCAAACATTGAAGTGGACGGAAAACAGGTGGAGCTGGCCCTGTGGGACACAGCGGGACAGGAAGACTACGATCAACTGCGGCCCCTCTCCTACCCCGACACTGATGCCATCCTCATGTGCTTCTCCATCCACAGCCCTGACAGCCTGGAAAACATTCCTGAGAAGTGGACCCCAGAGGTGAAGCACTTCTGCCCCAACGTGCCCATCATCCTAGTGGGGAATAAGAAGGACCTGAGGCAAGATGAGCACAGCAGGAGAGAGCTGGCCAAGATGAAGCAGGAGCCTGTTCAGTCTGAGGAAGGCCCAGACATGGTGAACCGGATCAGTGCCTTTGGCTACCTTGAGTGCTCAGCCAAGACCAAGGATATATATATACGCATTCACTTATGTGAATCTTAAGAACAGGCAATTGTAACCTATGGCATAGACATCAGAATAGTTCTTAACTAAGAGGACACAGGGTGGGAATTGCCTGGAAAGGAGCGCTGCAGGCCTTTCTCAGATGATGACAATTTTCTTAACTTGAGCTGGGTGGTGATTACATTTATCAAAATTAAACAAGCTGCACTAAAGACCTGTGCACTTTATGTGAGCTGTAGTTTAATAACTTGCTGTTCTCATTGCTTGAACCTGGGAAACGAAGGTTGCAGTGAGCAGAGACTGAGCCACTGCACTCCAGCCTGGGTGACAGAACAAGACTACATCTCAAATAATAATAATAATTGACTGTTCTCATAAATATTAGTGGGCAGGGACTGGAGGCGAGCCGGTGTAGTCGTGACAACTACTGTAGATTTTATTGTAAACTCATTAAAGGCTCGTTCTCGTTTTGTGTTTTTAAAAAGTCCCACTGATAGAGCCATTTTCTCCCCCAGAAAAAGACTATAACCGTATTATTTCATCAGCGGAAGCTATAGGGAAAGAGTCCTTGAGAGGCGGCATCTTCGCCTATGGGATTGTGAGACTCGGGAGGCCGAGGAGGGTGGGTCACGAGGGCAAGAGATCGAGACCATCCTGGTCAACATGGTGAAACCCCGTCTCTACTAAAAATACAAAAATTAGCTGGGCATGGTGGTGCGTGCCTGTAATCCCAGCTACTCGGGAGGCTCAGGCAGGAGAATTGCCTGAACCCAGGAGGCGGAGGTTGTGGTGAGCTGAGATCGCGCCATTGCACTTCAGCCTGGGTAACAAGAGTGAAACTCCGTCTCAAAAAGAAAAAAAAAAAAGATTGAGAACAGGTCACTGAATGAATGATATGTGCAGACAATCAGTTGATATACATAAAGATGACTATTACCTCTTGTGCCTTTGGCCATGATTCTCAACACTGATTGTATAATACAATTTGGAGTGGGGAGCTTTTAAAAAGTAGTGACTGAGTCTCCCACCAGTGTGATTACATCATTCTCTTCTGGTGGGACCCAGGTAGAATTGCCTTTTTTTTTGAAAGTTCTCCAGATGGAGCTAACATGCAACAGAGCTGAACACCACTGATCCCGGGTGTGTCTTTTGTTAATTTTGAGGTAGAGGTGTACAGAAGATGTAGTGTACGAGAGAGGGCCATTTTTTAGACAGTTACCTGCTGTGCCGCTGTGACAGTACATAATGAAACCAAGTCGGGAGTGAATTTATCCATCTTTTGATGTACAGTAAAAACGTTGCTCACACTTCAGGAGAGAACTTCATAGCACAAAGTCTTTCTATAAGATACTTTTAATGATTTAGTATTTTACAACATTTGTCTACCACATTTTGATATACCATTTTTTTCTATCTGCCAGGTTTTATTTTTAAAAACTGCATATTATTTTCTAAAGAAACAATTCTATTTTTATACAAAGTTATGTTTTCAGGTAACAAAGAAGTAGATTTAGGGTACAGCGGAACAGAAGCAGTGTTACCCGTGGCTGGGAGTCAGTATTACACAACAAATGGTGAGCAGGAGCATGCCCACCTGTGCTGCCTGCCGCTCCTGTGCTGGGTCTCGGATGTGTGTGCAAAATTGCCTTGTTACATTAGGTTCACCTGACACTTTAAAAGAAAAAAAGTTGTATCGAGTTCTGTGGTCACAAAACTATTTTGCTTTTATCAAATGCTTTAATAGAGCCAAAGTTGCAGATACTGAGATGTGCGGAAGTATCTCAGTCTGCATAAAAAGATTAAAGTATGAAAGGATCATTTAGTGACTGTTTTACTTAGAAGTCATTTCTTGTGGCCGGCCGCGGTGGCTCAAGCCTGTAATCCCAGCACTTTGGGAGGCCGAGACGGGTGGATCACGAGGTCAAGAGATCGAGACCATCCTGGTCACCATGGTGAAACCCCGTCTCTACTAAAAAAAATACAAAAAATTAGCTGGGCATGGTGGCGTGTGCTTGTAATCCCAGCTACTCGGGAGGCTGAGGCAGGAGAATTGCCTGAACCCAGGAGGCGGAGGTTGCGGTGAGCCGAGATCGCGCCATTGCACTCCAGCCTGGGTAACAAGAGCGAAACTCCGTCTCAAAAAAAAAAAAAAAAAAAAGAAGTCATTTCTTGTGGATGATGTTTAAGCCTGATGAGGTTTGTACCCTAAGGAGCCCAGATCATACTGCAGTGCATTTCCTTAGCCCTTAAGAGTTTCCTGCAAACCTTAAAAAAAATAAAAAAGACATATTTAAGAAGGAAAGATAAAAAAAAAAAATTTAATTACTGTAAACAGGTACTGCTTTATGCTTTATTTTCTCTCTACTTCAACCAAAATCAGATCTGTAAGGTTTTGCTGGCATTATTGGTGGTTTTGCACATGCTCTTTCTAATTGGATTTATAAAGAGTCCTGTGGGTTTTCAAAAATGAAACATGCTAAGAACACTTCCGCTTTTTTGATCCACTGTTTGTGGCAGAATTATATATATGTATATAAAAAATCCACTTTGTATAATCCGTATTTTGTATTTGGAACTTGTTTTTAAAAATAAAAAGGAAAAGAAAAATATAAAGCTGTTATTTATTCTGCATTTCTGACATATCTATTGCTAGTCAGTATACCCATTTGGTATATATTGTCTCTGCACACCTACATTTGTATCTGTAACGGTGAGCTTTATATCTACATAAACTGTAAATAATCCTTTCTGTGAAGGGATCATCATATCAAGATGATACCAAAAATATGTAAAAAAAAAAACCCTGCATTATTTTGTAATTATTTCTTATAGATGTTTCATGGTAAGATTAGTAGTCAATAAAGTTACTTTTTTGCCTTTAAAAAAAATCTAAAGGACCCATGGTTACATAATTTGATTATCAAGTTAGGAAACAACAATTACATTTCTCATCTAATTTAGAATTCTGGAAACATAGTAATTTAATGAACATTACAAGATACTTCAAGTTAACCTGTCATAGAAAGCTGTCTCCTGGGCCTTCAAATCCTACACCAATTCTATACCTCTGGTTTTTGTAATGTTTGGTCTTTTGTAAGTTTTAAGGTGAATTACATGTGGCTACTAATTTTTATTAACCTAATTTCAAATCTAAAGGCAAAATTAAAATGCACTTTTTCTTTCCTATTACGGGAAAAGATGGCCTCATATGCTACTATCCTATGATTCTCTTTTTGTTCAGCTCATAATACAAATAGCTTATTGTTCTTCTAAGCTGTCTTTTTTTTTTTTTTTTGAGACGGAGTTTTGCTCTTGTTACCCAGGCTCAAGTGCAATGGCTCGATCTCGGCTCACCGCAACCTCCGCCTCCTGGGTTCAAGCAATTCTCCCCTCTCAGCCTCCTGAGTAGCTGGGATTACAGCATGCACCAGCATGCCCAGCTAATTTTGTTTTATATGTTTAGTAAAGACGGGGTTTCACCATGTTGACCAGGATGGTCTTGGTCTCTTGACCACGTGATCCACCCGCCTTGACCTCCCAAAGTGCTGGGATTACAGGCGTGAGCCACTGCACCCTGCCTCTTCTAAGCTGTCTTATAAAGCAATACTATATAATTAAATAGATAAAAGTTACATAGGCTATCAAGATTGTTTGCTGGTGGTAATTATTAAGCTTGATTCTGAATAGAGTTAATAAGAAGGGAACTTGGAAAAGGTGGCTCAAATTTTGCTCTTTAAGGTATCTTGAAATTATAGGCTCACTCTCCCAAAATTTCAAAAGGCCTACAACTTTTGAGTCTTAAGAGCAAAGTAGGCCGGGCGCGGTGGCTCAAGCCTGTAATCCCAGCACTTTGGGAGGCCGAGACGGGTGGATCACGAGGTCAAGAGATCGAGACCATCCTGGTCACCATGGTGAAACCCCGTCTCTACTAAAGATACAAAAAATTAGCTGGGCATGGTGGCGCGTGCCTGTAATCCCAGCTACTCAGGAGGCTGAGGCAGGAGAATTGCCTGAACCCGGGAGGCGGAGGTTGCGGTGAGCCGAGATCGCGCCATTGCACTCCAGCCTGGGTAACAAGAGCGAAACTCCGTCTCAAAAAAAAAAAAAACAAAGTAGTGATAAAAGCTTTTAGAACCATTTGAAAAAGCAAGATTTCATAGTTTTCCCTCTCAAATGGTTCCCTAATATACTTGCAGATAGAAGGCAAAGGGAAAACCAAGAATAAAAATAGCTAAGTACTCCATCAATTGGGCTTCTTGCCTACCTTCCCTGTTCTAAAAAAGAGACATGGCCGGGAGTGGAGGCTCACGCCTGTAATCCCAGCACTTTGGAGGCTAAGGCGGGTGGATCACCTGAGGTCGCGAGTTCAAGACCAGCCTGACCAATAAGGTGAAACCCCGTCTCTTAAATAAATAAAAAATAAAGCAGAGACACCATCCTACATCTGTAGTTGGGGAAGGGCTTCCTTTAACAGTTGAAGGGTACCGTCTGGCGCAATTCCAAAAACTTGTAGTGTTTTTAGTATGGGTATTTCTCCAAGTTCAAGTAAAGTTTCAGGTATCATAGCACCGACTGAGAGACAGGTGTTGGAGGTGGTTGAGCTGAAAAATTTCCGGAAAGCAGTTATTTACGTCTAGGTGGGCAAGACTGGGGCATCTTTTAACTAAAGTAGAGAGATCTGATTTCTGGAGATTCTTTCTGTAGCCGCTAAGATTCAGCTGAGCGATGGTGTCTGACACATGCGCAGCAGCCACCGGCACATGCTTCCCAGTGAAATCAAAACACCAGGAGAGGTTCAGCTCATCCCTTCTGGAAGAGCCGCTTAGCAAAGTCTGCAGGGCAAATTCAGAAAATCCAGAACGCCCACAAAGGTTAAGTCGCACTAAATTGGAGTTTTGTGCGAGATTATTGACAACGGGATCCAACAGCCGCAGGCCTTCCAGGCTTAGATTCTGCAACTTGGAACACTGAGGCAGAATGCCCTGGAGGGTGGACACTTCAATAACTGAGATCAACAGGTCCACGTGCTGCACATGAAAAGGGCTAAAATGTTCAGCCAATGGTTGGTCCATAAACGATCCTGGGCAGCAGAAGGCAATCGCCCCTTGAGACAGCAACCGACCGGTCACATCTGGGTGCAGATTTTGACCTGTTAGGTCTAAGGTTTGCCATAGATACCAGTCAGTGAAGGCGAAATCTGTGTCTGTGCATCTTGGCACTGGCTGCTTGGCTCCTTGCCTACATACCGTGTATGTCTCTCCCATGCCTGAATATATTCTGGGGATGGACATATTGAATGGGCTGGACTTGCACACCGCAACAAGAGAATTCAGACTACGAGTTTGTATAGAAAACCTGCGTAGCCAGGCGCGGTGGCTCACGCCTGAAATCCCAGCACTTTGGGAGGCCAAGGTGGGTGGATCACGAGGTCAAGAGATCGAGACCATCCTGGTCAACACGGTGAAACCCCATCTCTACTAAAAATACAAAAAATTAGTTCGGCATGGTGGCGAGTGCCTGTAATCCCAGTTACTCAGGAGGCTGAGGCAGGAGAATTGCCTGAACCCAGGAGGCGGAGGTTGCGGTGAGCC
This sequence comes from Callithrix jacchus, assembly GCF_049354715.1. NCBI lineage: Eukaryota > Metazoa > Chordata > Mammalia > Primates > Cebidae > Callithrix > Callithrix jacchus. The sequence continues at coordinate 7,221,840 of NC_133519.1, forward strand.
GAGATAGCGCCATTGCACTCCAGCCTGGGTAAACTAGAGCGAAACTCTGTCTCAAAAAAATAAATAAATAAATAAAATAAAAAGCTGGGCATGGTGGTGCACGCCTGTAGTTCCAGCTACCCGGGAGGCTGAGGCGGGAGAACTGCTTGAACCCGGGAGGCAGCGGTCGCAGTGAGCCGGGATCGTGCCATTGTACTCCAGCTTGGGTGACAAGAGTGAAACTCCAGTCTCAAAATAAATAAAAAACAAAACAAAACAAAAAAAAGGCCAGAGACCTTTAGCACCTCAGGGAGGCACAGACAGGAAACGATCCCCAAAAGCAGCTCATCCGGAAGGGAGTCCCATGAAACACCTGGAAAGTTCTCTCGATTTAGCTTAGGCCTGAGAACTGTTAATCACAAAGTCTTTGTCACTCCCTTTGCTCTTCAGCCGTTTCCTTGGGGGGCTGTGCGGGAGGCCCAGGTTTGAGAGCAGTTCCTGGGGGATGTTCTGACCTTCGGGCTCCTCTTTCTCCAGGGCGGAGACCCCCAGGCCTGAGAGCAGTTCGGAGGAAGCTAGCGGCAATGTTGCTACTCAGGTCTGGAATCTCCTGGAGGTGCTTCCTGTGCATAGCGTCCGCAGGTCCCGGAGTTTAAAATAAGTGCATTCTTAACAGCACCAGGAAAAAAAACATCCGTGTATTAATTGCAGAGCTGCCGGCCTCCGGGATTCCCGCTTTGGCGCCAAGCGGCTGGGAGCTTGCTGCTGGGCGGCGGGGCGGGGAGCGGGGGGGGGCTTTTAACTATTATAACATTATATTTTTACTTTTTTATATGCTTTACTTCACTTTTTTCCTTCTATTTAAGTTGCTTCTATTCTTTTGTGATTACTTTAAAAATTGCCATCTTAATCCTTAATTTATTTAACATAATAATCGATATCCTTATTCCCATTCTGGACAATGTGGTTGTTGGAATACTTTTAGTTCGGTTACTCTCACTCTATATTATATACTGCTATCATTTATGAAGTCTAAGTATTAATTTTTTTTTTTTTTTGAGACGGAGTTTCGCTCTTGTTACCCAGGCTGGAGTGCAATGGCGCGATCTCAGCTCACCGCAACCTCCACCTCCTGGGTTCAGGCAATTCTCCTGCCTCAGCCTCCTGAGTAGCTGGGATTACAGGCACGCACCACTGTGCCCAGCTAATTTTTTGTATTTTTAGTAGAGACGGGGTTTCACCATGTTGACCAGGATGGTCTCGATCTCTTGACCTCGTGATCCACCCGCCTCGGCCTCCCAAAATTCTGGGATTACAGGCGTGAGCCACTGCGTCGGGCCAGTATTAATATTCTTAAACCCCAGAAGACTAGACATATATTTTGTATAGTTACTTTAGATTTAGCAACATATGTGCTGCTGACTCTTTCTTTCTGTCGATGAATTTTTATCTGTAATCATGGTGCTTCTGCCTAAGAAACATTATATAGAATTTCCTTTTGTGTTGATCTGCTTATGAAAACCTGTTTCAGCTTTTTCTCCAAAAGTGTCTCTATTTTGCTTTAATTGTTGGAAATTAATTTTACTAAGTATGTAATTCTAGGAGGCAGTTATTTTCTTTCCGCATATTGAAGATATTTGCATTTGATTATCGCTTTTCAGAAGGCAGCCAATTGTCTAACTTTTGCGTATTTGAATGTAATCTTCCTTTCTTTCTTCTGAGCGTTTTTTGTCTTTACTATTTTTGCCTTTGTTTTTTTATTGTCTGCAGTTTTACTATTCTGTCTTTAGCTATGGATTTCCCTTTATTTATCTTGTTCAATTGGCCGGCCTTCTAGAACCTGCTGACTTTAGTTTCGTTATGTCTGGAAAACTCTCAAATATTATCTCTTCAATATTAATACTTAGACCTAATAAATGATAACAGCATTTATTGCCTTTATTTTCTTTCTCTTCTACTTTTGAGTCTCTAACTAAAACTAAGATAGACTTTCTCACTCTATTTGTTATATTTTTGTTTGTGTATTAAATATTGTTTTTCTCCTTGTTGTAGATTCTGAACTTTTCTTCTTCCCCATCTCCCACTTTGCTAGTTCTCCTTTCAGTTGTGACTGTTGTTCTGTTAAACTCTTCCATTGAACTCTTAATTTTGTTTTTGTTTTTTTTTTCAGAATTTCTATTTGCCCCTCTCTAAATCCATTCTGTCATTTTTTTGTCGTTCTCAATTTGCATGTAAATTGTTAACAAAACGCTTTTCTCCTTCTGCATGATAATTTGACTTTTAAATAACTTTCTAGCTCTGTCCACATAGAGCCTCCTAATGACAAAGTGTTAGCCATGTTACTAAGCAATACTGCATAGCATTAAAAAGACTCCTGATTGATGGACTACACTTGAGCTGGGAAAACTAAGTACCTGGTGGAAGCTGGGCTTTGAGCTTCTCTGAAGGCAGTGGTCCTGTAACTTGCATACACCTTGCATGGGATTGGAAAGTACTCTGTTAAGTTCTTACAAGAGTTAAAGGCTCCAGGATGGTGCCACATGCACCTCGGCTGTCCCCAAGTAGACAGTGAGGGGTGGAGAGCCAACAGACTATCTCCTGCGTACTGTGCGGACTGCTGCTGCAGAGGCTGCTCCTACAGAAATATCATGTCTGATGCTGCCCTGCTAGCAAGCTATAGTTCTTAGCCTATGTCTTTCTGAGTAGAGGGGTGCCAGCTATGGCCTCTCAGAGTTTTTTGAACCTGAATGTTAAGTTGAAACTAAGAAAACATCTGAGTGGGCAAAATTCTTCCAAATTTTTGTTTCGTGAATAACGTAGGCCTCACTGTTTTGCATTCTTTCTAATATAGCTAATATTTGGGGGCTTGGTTGAACTACCTGATGCATCTGCTGGTTTTCACACCTCATTTAGTTTTTTTGCGTTCATTTTTGAGTATGTACCACATCTTGTTATTTGGAAAAAGATTTTTTGAATAATTTGAGATCTACAATGAAAGCTTTCTTATCTAGTGCCTGGGGGCATTTCCAGCCCAGAGCCACCTTTAACCAGGTAAAAGGTGTGAAAGGTGCTCTGAACTTTCTATAATCCTAAGATTATAGACATTTATGATCCTACCTTATTGTAGGAATATTCTCGTGGCAAAGTCTCCAACTTCAGCAGATTCTGATCTTCTATTTCTGTCCCATTAGTCGCAGAAGGCTGTCAAAACCTAATATGCAGGTCAGCCAGAAAATTGTTTCTCTGCTCGCTTACGGCTCTAGGTTCCAGTTCTTCCTTTACTGCAGGCCTCAGAACTCTTTAGTGATAATCATCATATTGATGTTTTTAAGAATCTTTTTTTCACATGGCTTACCTAAACAGCTTGGTCGCTGTTACCAGAAATGTATCATCAACTTTTAAAATATACTAAATGCTTAAAAATACAAAGTCATATTTTACTGCTATGACTCTGACTTGAAACTAACTTCAGGCCGTGAGCTAGAGCACAAATCAGTCCTGCCACTGTGAAACTGTCAGGTCACTGCAAATACAGGTTTTATTAGCAATGCAGAATTTTTCTTTTCCCTGTTAAGTCACCCAGTGATGAGTCAGTTCTAGGCCGCAAGATCAAAAACTCCAGTTTCAAAATCTGACAACCACCAGCTGGTAATCTCAGACATGCTCAGATTTTACTTTGTAAAAGAGTATCAGGTCACATCATATAAAATTAAACATGGATTGTTTTCTTAATAGTCTAATAGAGGCTGAGCATGGTGGCTCATGCTTGTAATCCCAGCACTTTGGGAGGCCAAGGTGGGTGAAGAAATCACAAGGTCAAGAAATTGAGACCATCCTGGCCAACATAGTGGAACACTGTCTCTGCTAAAAATACAAAAATTAGCCGGGCGTGGTGGCAAGCACCTATAGTCCCAGCTACTTAGGAGGCTGAGGCAGGAGAATTGCTTGAACCCGGGAGGCAGAGGTTGCAGTGAGCTGAGATCACACCACTCTGGCCATAGATGCACTTCAGTCTGGCCATAGAGTGAGACTACATCTCAAAAAAAAAATTTAATAGAAAGATGCATTTGTGTATATTGGCCAGAAATTGGGCTAAAATTTTCACAAATGAGAATCAAGAATGTTACCATAGAACTATCGATGCCAACTTTAACTATCTGAATCAGATGGCATAGCCTAATTTCCTCTACAACTGACAGCACACTCTTTGGTATTTTGGTATTTTTCAGTGTCCCTGAAATTTTTAACTACACACTATAGAACAGGTTGACCCATTCTTCATGGGCCATGTAGAGGGGAAATTCCTACTTTAACCGGTAGATAACAGACAGACTCATTTTGGAGTGATCAAAATGAAAAATAAATTGTGGTTTGGTTCAGTTCCCTTTTGACCAGTATGTTCTTGAAATTTTGAAAACATTTGACTCTTTTTTCTTTTAGTGTTTCAGTGTGGATAATCTCATTTGATCTATTTTCAAGTTCATTTTTCAAGCCAAAATTTGTCAAATACTGGCAATTTCCTATGATTCAACTTAACATATTGTTTCTATACTACTAAATAACATGCCCCTGAAATGCTTTGCCAATTTACTCCTGTTGACAGTGTATGAAAATATCCATTTTATTTCATTCTTTACAACAGCTATTATCAATAATTTTAACTTTTCTCAACCTGGGAAGTGAAAAAGACATTTAATCGTCTTGATTTTCATCTCTCTTATTACTGGTTAGTCTGAATTTCTATCCTCTGTTCATTTTTCTATTTATTTTCCTTTCTGATACCTACTACTTTTTGACATCTTTGTTTAAGCTTTATATATTGACTTTTTACCTATTAATTGTTATAATCACACACTAAAGAGTAAATTCTGGCTGGGAAGTGGCTCATGCCTATAATCCGAGCACTTTGGAAGGCCCTGGTGAATGGATCACTTGAGGCCAGGAGTTTGTGACCAGCCTGGCCAACATAGTGAAACCCTATCTCTACTAGAAATACAAAAATTAGCTGGGTGTGGTGACGCATGCTTGTGATCCCAGCTACTCAGGATACTGAGGCACGAGAATCACTTGAACCCGGGAGGCGGAGGTTGCAGTGAGCCAAGATCGGACCACTGCACTCCAGCCTGGGTGAGAAAACAAGACTCAGTCTAAAAAAAAAAAAACCAGAATAAGTTCCATCAGAGCATGGATTAGGTCTCACTCACCACTGTATCTCCAGTGCCTACACTATTTTATGTACTCAATATATAATAGTTAAATGAGTGAATAAAAGTTAGATTGCAGGGGAGCCCATGAAAGTAGACACCGGCTAACTTCCCACAGATAGACTCCTCTTCCTGGTTCTCATGCTTCAAGCTCTGTTAAGCCTGGAGGAGGGCATTTTGTCTTTACAAAGATACAGCTCCAGATCACCCCTCTGGACCAGTTCCTTAGCTCTTAGACTTCCTCTGTTCATGAATAATGGATGTACATGATTTCCTGTGAGGTTTCTTGACATGATGACCATAATGAATGTTGAGTTTGAGTTCCTGGTCCCCTCACATAATGACTGTTTAATTCATGACTTTTTGCCATAAGTGGCTATTAAAAAAATTATGTCACTTTTTGGACAATGCCTTTTTTCTTGGTATAATGATGTCACCCCAAAATAAATAAACTTGCTATAAGAAATTATATTTCGACATCCTGTTTCAAGCAGACACTATATAGAAGGATGTATATGAATGAGTGTATAGGGAAGTGGCCAAAGAGAGGCCCCACCCTCTGTAATCTGCTTTTTGATGCTCAGGTGAGGACTGTGCAAACCACGTCTTTTTTGCTTGCTGGCTTTATTAGTTTCTGACAATAAGGGGTGTTAAAAGGAGCCTGAAAGGCTGGAGGAGGGACGTAGGTATTGCTACTTCCTGTTTTGCTTCTTGTTTCTCTAGCATCCTCTCAGCAATCATAGTTCACCCTGAGAAGGGTTGTTGTTTCCCCTTTCATTTCTTAAATCCCAGAGCCAGCCTCCTGGCCCTCTCTCAAAGGCAAGAGCATCGGCCAGTGGGCACCTCTTCTTCAGAGGTCTGAGTCCCTGCGACACTAGGTACTTCCTCTGAGTTCTGGGGGGCACCTGCAACCTCCTTCTCAAAAGCCAGCCTCTCAGTTATGTGGGGCCCTTCTTCCAAGTTACCAGGTTCTAACAACCAAACCCTTTTACATTTGTCTCTAAAACCCCAGGGTTGATTACTGCTTCGCTTCCTGTACTTACTATCTCTGTGTTTCATCAGTTCCCCTGTTTCTCTTTTCAGACCTCCAGTATCTGTTTAATTCCTTAAATTAATTCCTTCTGGTATGCTGTTCATTTTCTTTATTTTATTTATTTATTTATTTTTTGAGACAAGGTATCACTTTGTCACCCACACTGGAGTGCAGTGATACAGTCACAGCTCACAGCAGCCTTAAACTTTTGGGCTCAAGTGAGTATGTCACCATGCCAAGCTAATTTTTTTTTTTAGACACAAAGTCTCACTCTTTTTCCCAGGCTAATCTTAAACTTCTAGATTCAAGTGACCCTCTCACTTTGGCCTCCCAAAGTGTTGAGATTACAGGCGTGAGCCACCATGCCCAGCCCATTTTCCTTTTAGACCCTAAATGACACACAGTACTACTCACCAATTTACATGACATGACCATGTGCATGTATGTGTGTTTGCATTTGTATGTATTATTTGGGATTTATTATATATAGGATCACACCATCTGCAAATTGAGATAATTTCTTTTCAAAAATATGTTTTCTCATGTTTACTTTTGCAAGATATTTTGGCCAGGTATAGAATTGTAGAGTGACAGTTTTGCGTTTTTTTTGGTACTTTAAAATTATGGTAAACTTCTTTGTAAAACTCCCTATGAGAAATCTTCCGCCCTCCTTATATTTAATCCTCTGTATGTAATATGTTCTTTCCCCTTTTAGTCCTTTCAGGATTTTGTCTTTATCATTGGTTTTGATTAATCTGAATCTGATGTTTCTTGATGAAGTTTTCTTCATGTTCTTATTCTTAGGATACATTATATTTCTGTAATATTTGAAGTTTATGGTTTCCATGAAGCTTCTCACTCTTTCATCCAGTATGTTTTAAATATTTTTGTCTGTCTTCTCCACTACACGCCCTTAAGGGATTCCATTTTGCCTTATACTAGGGTCTTTAAAAGTTTTACACTGATGGTCTTTTTATGTTTTCAAGTCATTTGTTACTATGTGTTTCATTTATGTTAGTTTCTATTCTATTTCCTCTAGTTCGTTAATCTTTTCTTCCACAATGTTTAATCCAGTGCATGCCTCCATTTCAGACTGTAAATCATAGTTGTTATCTACAGAATTTGACATTTAAAAATATCTTCAACCTCTCCATTTAATCAAAATACGATTATAATAACTGCTGTAATGTCCTTTTCTGCTGTTTCCAACATGTGTGTCAGTTTCAACTAGATTGTTAGATTCTTCATTATGTGTCATGTTTTCCTGCTTCTTGGCTGCTTGATATTCCAAGATTTCATGCTAGAGCTTTGGAGTCAATGCTCGAAAATGCCCAAGACACCACTCAACCTCATGTCTATGCACAGCCAAGCTTTTGCAACAGGAGAGGCAGAGAGAGCGGGGTGAGTGTGCTGCCACATGGGAGTACAGGGTACCCCAATTGTGCTTGAGACTTTCCTATGTCTCACAGAAAAATGCGCCTTCCTTAACTTTTCCCAGGAAAACCACCCTACTTCCGGCCCTGTCTCTCTGTCCAAACACCAGGACAGTCCTCTCACCAGTCTCATCCACCCAATGGATTGATGAAGGTCCAAATATGATTCACTGGAGAAGGCATTCTCTTGTCAACAAATTGTGTAGAAACAACTGGACATGCATATCCCAAAAAGAAAGAAATTCATCCAAACCTCAATAGTGACTCAGAAACTAACTCAAAATGGATTATGCAACTACATGTAAACTGGAAAAGCACAGAAGAAAATATAAGACAAAATCTTGATGACACAGAGTTAGGCAAAGTGTTCTTTGTTGTCACATAAACACAAAACACGTTAAATAAAACACTGATAAATTCAACTTAATAAAAATTAAAAGTTTTCGCTCAACACAAGACAGTATTAAGAGAACAAATATGAGCTGCAGATTGGGAGAAAACTGGAGCTCACAAACGTGACAAAGTACGTGTGTGATGGTAACTAGTACGCGCCACTGGGATGGAGCCCCATGGTGCTGGGACATTTGGTTAAACATTGTTTTGGTTGTGTTCCGGGGAGTGTTTTGGATGGGATTAACACCGGGATGGGCAGACTAAGTGAAGCAGATTGCCCTCCTTATTGCAGGTGAGACTCATGCAATCAAAGACCAGGAGAGAAGTCAGAGACCTAATGGGACACAAATGCTCTCCTGGGCACCCAGCTTTCCCCCATCTTGGGGATTTCCACCTCCATAATCTCAGAAGCAAATTTGTATCTATCTACACATACATATACATTTCATAGGCATGTGGCTAAGATTGTATTTTTAAAAGTTCAGCCACATGATGATTGTTGAAGCTGGCCAGTGAATAAGAGTGTGTTCTATGATAAGACCCAGTCCTTTTGTGCACCATTGAAGTTCTGCATTTGAAGAAGTAGGACAGGAGAGAGCAAGTGCACCTAGGACGGTAACAACTGCATTTCTCAACATATACTTCAAAGCCCGAGGGGTTAACTCAGAGAGTCAAAAATACCACCCAAACCCTGCCCCACACACCAGGGCTAAGGAACACTGTGGCCCTCAGGTGATTTAATTAGCTGGGTCGAGGAGCCACACAATGGCAGAGGGAGCAGGAAACACTAGGCAAATTGAGGCCAGGACAGCAGGGAGGGCCTCTTCGTGACAGAACACAGGTGAAACTATCCTCAGAAAGCGAGTGTGGAGAAACACAGATCATGCCTGAGACGTGGTGGATTTGAGCACTGGCTACTGGGGAATTGAAAGGAAGGGGCTTCACGGTGCAGCAGACCAGAAGCGCCAATCTTGGAAATGCAGAATTGCCGGGAGGGGGGAGGCGTGGACAAAGGAAGCATCCTCTGGAGACCCCTGGTGAAGAGCACAAATGAATGAAGTAACTGGCAGAGATCAGAGGTTGTGGTAGAACACCTAGAATCCCAGAATGAGAACACACCATGCATTCCCAGGAAGATAGTACTTCCTAAAGAAGAGAAAAATCTTCTTAGGCAAGCACCTTGTATCCAGTAATGTGACCCATGTGTCAAGACAGTGGGAGTAGATTACTAAACATGCTAAACTCAGAGAGACCTGACTCCCTCGTGAGGACTCTGTTGAGGATGAACACCACTCAGCAAGTGATGACTATGACATTCACTTTCGAATTGCTCACGAGCATTCATATATTTGATTGTGGATCTAAACCAAGAGCCGAGGTGGGGGCAATATGAGAATCAGAGAATGTCACTGCTGTATGTTTGAATTAAAATACTGTTATGAGAAATGGCAGCTAAAGAAGGTAGGAAAAGGAAAACACATCATGTAATTGACTGTCATATGGAAATATTTGACATTGGAAGTTGTAATTTAAAATGTAGAAACCACAGGGCGTGGTGGCTCAAGCCTGTAATCCCAGCACTTTGGGAGGCCAAGGTGGGTGGATCACAAGGTCAAGAGATGGAGACAATCCTGGTCAACATGGTGAAACCCCGTCTCTACTAAAAATGCAAAAAATTAGCTGGGCATGGTGGCGCACACCTGTAATCCCAGCTACTCAGGAGGCTGAGGCAGCAGAATTGCCTGAACCCAGGAGGCGGAGGTTGCGGTGAGCCGAGATCATGCCATTGCACTCCAGCCTGGGTAACAAGAGTGAAACTCTGTCAAAAAAAATTTTTTTTTTAAATAATAAAATAAAATGTAGAAACCAAATATTAGAAGTGTATCTAATTGAAAGGGAAGAAAATCTATCAAAAACATTTTTAGCACAATATTACCCATGAGCGATACCACCCTTCTTAAATGTCAAAGACACAAACAGACCCACACACACTCACAAAGAATACAAACAACTAGAACAGAGAAATGCAGTAAACACAATCTGCTGCACATGGTAAACATAGCCTGCAATGTGGAAGAGTTCAGCAGATAAACAGGTGATTAAAACTGTTTTATTCACATAATTACCCACCAAAACCGATTAGCATAATAAAAGATTATAACACTGAGTGCAAAAAGCAATCCACCAGTCCAGAGTGAGAGACAAAACATTTTAATTGTAAAGATTGAAATTAACTTTGGGCAATAATTAAAACCCAGGCAGGGAATTTTTTATTAAAAACAGAAACTACCAAAAACAAAGATACAGTAAACATTGAAATAGAAAATTTCCAGTGTAGAGATATGAATATAATAATTGACACAGCCAGGGATGATTAATGAATGATAATATGTTTAGAGGATGATTAAAATACAGGATATTTATACTTTTAAAAACCACTTGCCCAATTACTTCATTATAAATAAGGTGTCTCTAGAAGGGACAGATCTCCTAGACCCCTCCTTAACCAAGTGACCAGTCCTAGTATCCCAATAATAGTGATGGACAAATTGGACCTTCCCTGCCTGCAGACGAGGAAGGAAGCTGAGGTAGGAAGCTCACAGCATTGACCCTGCAGTGTTCCCGGAACAACACTTAGGCTGAATTTAATTATAAAAACAATTTCAGACAACTTCAGAGTGTAGACCATGGAGCCAGACAGCTGACCTGTCCTCTACAAACAAGCCCATGTCACCACCGTCAATGACAGCAACAAAAAGATGAGGAGACACTTTGGGTTCAAAAAAAACTGAAGAAATGGAGCTACATTATTTCTACTCTTTTTCAACCCAAAATGTCTCTTCCCCTTTTTGTGGTGTGATTCACGGTGACATGGATGGTTTGAAGGAGACAGGTCAGTTGTCCGGCTCAGTGTTCTGCATTCCGCAGTTGTCCGGTGATTACCTCCTGTGAAACCCAGCCTAAGCATTTTCAGCAAGAACGTGGCATTGCTCATACTCTGCACCGGCAGAGTCCCTTTTGACATGCTGTCTCCTGCCAGCATTTCTGACTCCTGTTCTCTACAGGGTGAACGTTGGCAGGAGCACAGCTAAGCCTCCTCAGTGCTGCTTGTCCATCTGGCTTTGGTCTTCCTAAGTGTTGATATCAATTGGAGCATGGCTTCTCTAACGAAAGGAGCCTAGGGAGTTGAAACTTGTCAAAAGCAGGCAGTGGTTCTGAAATACGATCCTCGGCCAAGGATCTCTCCCTCATTGTCTTTGAGATTTCCATTGTTTTGCTCTTTTAGTTTTTTCCATCAAATGGAAAATCTGCTTTTTCTGACATCCTTTCATTATTTTAGCAGCATTTGGTATCTGCAGGAGAGAGAAAAAAACCTATCTCTGCCCAGCCAGCAGATGGTAGCATCGACCTCTTTTTTTCCTGATCCCCTCTCTCTGGAGCAGAGTGATGGCTTTTGACACCTCTCAGTGAGTATGTGCTCAGCATCAAACCAGAGGGCTGCAGAAGGAGAGGACCCTTAGGAGAGAAACCCACTTCCTTACAATTACATATCTTAGTCTCTTAGGGAAGGGTGGGCAGAACCATGGGAGAAACCCTGGGTGTGAGAAGCAGCAGGGACCTCACAGCACATCTACATCCAGTTCCACCTTTTTTTTTAATTGCATTTTAGGTTTTGGGGTACATGTGAAGAACATGTAAGACTGTTGCATAGTTACACACATGGCAGTGTGATTTGCTGCCTTCCTCCCCATCACCTATATCTGGCATTTCTCCCCATGCTATCTCTCCCCAACTCCCCACCCCCTGCTGTCCCTCCCCTATTTAACCCCAACAGAATCCAGTGTGTGATGCTCCCCTCCCTGTGTCCATGTGTTCTCACTGTTCAACACCCACCTATGAGTGAGAACATGTGGTGTTTGATTTTCTGTCCTTGTGTCAGTTTGCTGAGAATGATGGTTTCCAGGTTCATCCATGTCCCCAGAAAGGATACGAACTCTTCGTTTTTGATGGCTGCATAATATTCCATGGTGTATATGTAGCACATTTTCCCTGTCCAGTCTATCATTGATGGACATTTGGAGTTCCACTTTTTTTTTTCTTTTTAGACGGAGTCTTGCTCTATCGCCAGGCTGGAGTGCAGTGGCGCAGTCTTGGCTCACTGCAATCTCTGCCTCCTGGGTTCAAGTGATTCTTCCACCTCAGCCTCCTGAGTAGCTGGGACCACAGGCACATGCCACCATGCCCAGCTATTTTTTTTTTTTTTTTGAGATTTTTCTTTTTTTTGCATTAGGAGAAATACCTAATGTAGATGACAGATTGATGGGTGCAGCAAACCACCATGGCATGTGTATACCTACGTAACAAACCTGCATGTTCTGTACATGTATCCCAGAACTTAAAGTATAATAAAATAAAAAATAAAATGAAATAAAATAAAAAAGAAAATCCCCCTTTCTGTACTTATTTCTTTTTTTTTCTCTGTACTTATTTCTATCTTCCTCATCAAAATCCTATTTTTTGTATTTTTAGTAGAGACAGGATTTCACTATGTTGGCCAGGATGGTCTCGATCTCTTGACTTCATGATCAGCCCGCCTCGGCCTCCCAAAGTGCTAGGAGTACAGGCGTTGGAGTTCCACCTTTTACAACAGAGAAGCAGAGATGCTGCCACAGGGCTAAGACTTAACTAAAGCTACGTGACTTGCTATTCACAAACCTGAAACTAGAACCCAGCCTCGGGCCCTTTCAACAAGTTGGAGAGAAGGGAGAGAAAATTCTCCAATCTGGAGGTCTCAGTGGTCATTAGCAGTTGTTGAGTAATCTTGCCTAAAAGAGTAATGAGTTTTCTGGGGTTTTTTTACAGAATTATTTATTTATTGAGAGCCTCCTCTCCCCGCCCTTGCAGTCTCTTCTAGGTCACTTTTTCCTCTTGTAGATTTTGCGCACAAGCCCCAGAAAGATGGCTGGGGGCAGGGGCGCTGCATACTGTTCAGTGAGACCCATAATGTGGTTGTAACTGTCTTCCTCATACTGCAAGAACACAGCCGGCAGATCCAGCTCCTCATATGATGCCTTCACTCTGGCCACCTTCTCAGCCTCCTGCCTGTAATTTTCCTTCAGGATCTGGTGCTGTTCCAGAGTGGACCATTGCAGACACTGGACCACCAGCCAGCTGCATTTGTTGTCCTGGATGTCAGTGCCAACTTTGCCAGTCACACTGGAGTCCCCAAAGAGGTCAAGGTAATCATCCTGAATCTGAAAGAACTCTCCCATCCCAGCAGGATCTTCTTGGCATTGGCATGCTCCTTTTTGCCATCAATTCCTGCCGTGTCCATGGCTGCAGCTACAAGAAGGTAGAAGGAGTAGAAAGCCATCTGGTACTTGACAATAGATTTGTACCTCTTTTCAGTGAATCTGTGGAGATCCACATTACCCTGGGGGGGCTGTGATGAGGTCCAGGGTCTGCCCAGTCTCAGTCTGATAGGAACTCTGCAGGAAGAGCTCAATCAGGTTCAGGTAACAGGGCTGCTCCTGACAGTAGAGCTTCAGCATGTGGTAGATACATGCTTCCAGAAGGATAGCATCATTGATGGCATCCAAAGCCACGCCTGGCTTCTGATACCAGCAGATCTGTCCCCGGCGGGTGAGGGATGAATCCATGATGTCATCTGCCACCAGGTAGAAAGCTTGTTCCACCAGTTCCACACAGCAGCCCACAGTCAGAGCCTGCGGGAGACTATCAGCATCCTGTTTCCTCAGCTCCGCCAGCTCCCGGAATGCTACTAGCACCGTCAAACCCCAGCGATATTTACCTCCAATGGCGCTGTACTCCAGGACCTCCTGGAGCCAGGCAACAGCATCTCCTGTCTCTGGCTGCCCCATCTCATCCTCAGTCAGCACCCTAACCATCTGGGAGAAGTGCTGAATGAAATCCTGCTTTTCTTGGGAATAAGCATCTGGTTTCTGGTCTCCATTCATTCTGTTCCTGGATGTGGATTCCTGCGCGGTCGTAATGAGGTTTTACACATGACATCAGTGCTGCTTGTTTGGCTGGTTAAAATTAAAAAAAAAAAAAAAAAAAAGCAAAAAAAAATATGTGTTCTTGCAAAAAGGATCAGGAAAGAAAGAAAAAGGAGAGAGCTGAATGGAATTACAAAGAAAGGATGGGGATTGAAACCATGGCCCAACTTATTTTTCCTAACTCCTTGAAGTTGATCCCACACCTGGTTACGCCTTAAGTCATTTCTAGAAACATTCTCAATATCTCATCAACAAAATTCAGCATAAAATTGAAAAGAAGCTACTGAAATAAATAAAATTGAAAAGAAACTACTAAAATAAATAAAATTGAAAAGAAACGACTAAATTTAAATATGTGTAATAGAGTAGGTATTGTTTTCTGTATACTGGGTTTCAATGTAGTGACTATTTCTTATTTTACTTGTAAATAAGAAGTTGGCAATTAGGCAAGTGTGCTTCAAGGAGAGAGACTGTACGTCTAAGCCATCCATTTTCTTGTTTTTCTTCTTGGATTTTTTCTGTACATTTGTACAGAAAAATGTACAAATACTACTGTTGAGAGGTGAATAGAGATCCCGTTAATGTCTGACGGACGCTCAGCCTATTGTGTGGAGTAGCCACACACGCGGTCACCTCCATGTTCATACCCGGAGGTCGGAGTAGGCCAGTGGTCCTTCTCATCTTCAGTTATATATTAGAATATCATGCCAGTGTTTTTTAAAGGCACTGATGCTCAAACCACACCCCAGATCATTTAAGTGAGAATTTCAAGATATGAGTTCAAGGCATTCATCTTCATTGAAATCTCAGCAGGTTCTTATCACATGGCAGCAGGATTTAGAGACCATCAATGAACCAACCTGATTTCCCATTATTTTCTTCCCTATCCCCATTTCTCTCGTGATTGCCTTCATTCTCTCTGGCTCTATGGATTTTAGTTTTTCTTCTGACAATTTCAGTTAAATGCTTTTCCTTGTCAATTGCGCTGCTCTTAGGCAAAGACTGTCCTGTAGGTGGGTTCTTGTCTATTATATTATGTACTCATAAAGCTGGCCCCTGGACTCACTTTTCTCAAAGTTGATTCATCAAATGCTCTATTTCCCCGACCTCAAGATTCACGTGAGTTGTGTTTAGATTTGTAGAAGTAGATATGTGAATTAAAAAGGATATGAGAGGCTCAGCCCTGGTTGTAGCTAAGAGGCAGGGAGAGAGACGACTGCTGGAGACCAAGCGGCATGGGGAAGACCTAGGGGTGTGGGTGGGGGAAGCAGACAGGAGAGCACTCAAAACCTAGCACTTTACAGATTCTTTTGTTTTGTATCGAGAACACGTAGCGACTCCTAAGATCAGCCCAATGAACATGTCAGTGTTGACTTTACAAGAATATGAATTCATCGAGACCATCCTGGTCAACATGGTGAAACCCCGTCTCTACTAAAAATACAAAAAATTAGCTGGGCACGGTGGCGCGTGCCTGTAATCTCAGCTACTCAGGAGGCTGAGGCAGGAGAATTGCCTGAACCCAGGAGGCGGAGGTTGTGGTGAGCCGAGATCGCGCCATTGCACTCCAGCCTGGGTAACAAGAGCGAAACTCCGTCTCAAAAAAAAAATATATGAATTCAAAAATCAGTTCAACAAGAATGAAGCCATCCAATGGAAAACTGGAAGAAATCTTTCCCGTTTTCTGCTCTGTATGCTGCCTTTATGTTTGGTGGTCGGCACCTAATGAACAGACGAGCAAAGTTTGAACTGGGGAAGCCATTAGTGCTCTGGTCTCTGACCCTGGCAGTCTTCATTATATTCGGTGCTCTTTGAACTGGTGCTTACATGGTGTACATTTTGATGACCAAAGGCCTGAAGCAGCAGAGTTTCTACAATGGACCTGTCAGCAAATTCTTGGCGTATGCATTTGTGCTAAGCAAAGCACCTGAACTAGGAGACACAATATTCATTATTCTGAGGAAGCAGAAGCTGATCTTCCTGCACTGGTACCACCACATCACTGTGCTCCTGGACTCTTGGTACTCCTACAAAGTCATGGTTGCTGGGGGAGGCTGGTTCATGACTATGAACTATGGCGTGCACGCCGTGATGTACTCTTACTATGCCTTGTGGGTGGCAGCATAGTAGGTTTGCCGTGTTCACTTGCCGGAGGTTTGCCGTGTTCATCACCTTGTCCCCGATCACTCAGATGCTGATGGGCTGTATCTCACTACCTGGTCTTCTACTGGATGTAGCATGACCAGTGTTACTCTCACCTTCAGAACATCTGGTCCTCACTCGTGTACCTCAGCTACCCTGTGCTCTTCTGCCATTTCTTCTTTGAGGCCTACCTCGGCAAGATGAGGAAGACAACGAAGGCTGAATAGTGTTGGAACAGAGGAGGAAGCCATAGTTCAGGGTCATCAAGAAAAACAACAGATGAAAGAAAATGGCACAAGGAATCACACGTGGTGCAGCTAACACAAAACAAAACATGAGCAAACACCAAACCCAAGGCAGCTTAGGGATGATTAGGTGGATTTAACCCAGTAAGTTTATGATCCTTTCAGTGTGAGGCTCACTGAGTGCACCTCCATCTCCGAGCACTGCTGCTGGAAGACCCGGTTCCCTCTTTATCTGTCAACTCTAGGACAAGGGAGAACAAGAGCAAGCCAGAGGCAGAGGCTAATCAAAGGCAAACAAAGGCTGTTAACACATAGGAAAAAATGCATTGACTAAGTGTCACATTTCTCTAAGATGAAAGATTTTTGCTCTAGAAACTGCAAGCACACACGCACAATCCTTTCTAACCTTTACGGACCCTAAACCAAAGCCAATAGAAAAGATAAAAATGGGCCGGTGTGGTGGCTCATGCCTGTAATCCCAGCACTTTGGAAGGCTGAGGTGGGCAGGTCACGAGATCAAGAGATCGAGACCATCCTGGCCAACATGGTGAAACCCTGTCATTACTAAAAATACAAAAAATAGCTGGGCATGGTGGCACGTGCCTGTGGTCCCAGCTACTCAGGAGGCTGAGGCAGAAGAATCACTTGAACCCAGGAGGCAAAGTTACAGTGTGCCTAGACTGCACCACTGCACTCCAGCCTGGCGACAGAGCAAGACTCCATCTCAAAAAAAAAAAAAAAAAAAAAAAGATAAAAATGAAAAAGACACAGCGTGTACATCTAGAACAATAATGCTTTTGCAGAAACTAGAGCCTTTTTAAGAAATGTTAGCTGCTGTAGCCCCCATGAGCAAAGATGTCTTAATCATCCTTATGAAAACAGATGTAAACAACTAAATTTCAACTAACTTTAGCTTCACTTCATAGCCTCAGGCTAATGAGTTTGCAAAACCAAAGGGAGTGAATACTTTCCCACGGTTGTTCCTGGGAGGATGGAACTAGGCAGCCCAGGTCCCACAGGGGCAACTCCACCCCAGAGCATTTCTGATAGTTGAACTGCAATTTCTACTCTTAAATGAAGTATGAAGCATTATCCTTTTGTTCAGTTGCCCCGAGCTTTTGAACGGAAGAGTCAATACAGAACAGAAAAGATAAACGCTCAACCAAACAATGTAAAAACGGATACCGTAGTATCTGTAAAAAGGCCCAGCCCAGGACCACTGTGAGCTGGAAAAGGGAGAAAGACGGTAGGAAAAGAGGTGAGCTGAAGATCAATTGGATAGACGGTGTGTATGCCCCTCCCTATTTCACTTCACACACACTCATAACTTTCCAAAGAAACCCTGTAGCACAGCACATATTTCCTATATTTTTGTGAATTCCAAAAGGAACCCGCAGGGCTCTTCCTGGGATATTGGATGAACACTCTGCATCATCTGCATTTCCGCCCCAAGCCATGTAGAGCTGTTCAAAGTGCCCTCTGCTGGCTAAGTGGCGATACTACAACAAACTTCATGGCAAGTTTGGCTGAAAGTCGGTACACTTGTCCCTCAAATTTTAAGCGATTTTCAATACTTGTCATATCTTTGGCCAAATCAGAAGATAGTTATCCTGCTTCAAGTCAGCTTCAGAAATTGTTTAAAAGGACCTTCGCTCTGGAATTCAAAATCAATTTATTAAGAGCCATGTTCTTAAAAAAGCTGGATAATATTATCTGTAAATTTCAGTCCTTTATAAGCCAAATACATGTGTCAATGTTTCTAGTATTTCAAAGAAGCAATTATGTAAAGTAGCTTAATGATCAGACAAACTAGATGAAGAGATTAGGGGCTTCTGCACTACATAGATTACACACATAGCCATGAACACATGCCCACAGATGTGGGGTACACTGAACTTCAAAGCCCAAATGAATAGAAACACATTTTCTGGCTAGCAGAAAAAAACAAAACAAAACTGTTGCTTCTCTTTCTTCCTTTGAAAGTGTACAGGAAAAGGGATTTTTTTGAATTATTTTTATATTAGTTTAGTTTTAATTGTGCTGCTGTTCATGAAACAGAGCTGCTCTGCTTTTCTGTCAGAGATGGCAAGGGCTTGTTCAGCATCTCGTTCATGTGTGGAATTTAAAAAGAGTAAAATTTTATTCCTTTCTGCTTGAATGGTTTGAGTAGTGAACAAAGAATCCATGCAAACCAAGTCATGATTGGAAGAACAAGGGGTGGGGGGCAGAGGAGGGGAGGAAAGCTGTTATATCTGTGTTGAATTATTATGAGCAGTCTATAATGTGTTGGTTCATAGATGAAGCACAACTGATGGAAGAATGTAGTATAAATTATGCAAAATCTGACATGAGCTGAAAAGACAGGTCCTGTTATAAAAACTAATAGATTATTAGGATGTAAATGTTATTTTGAGTTTCACAAATATACTATACCATGCAAAAAGCTTTTTTTTCTTATAACAGAAAATGAGAATAATTAAAATGAGGAGAAGGCCACATTAAAAAAAAAAGGAGATGAGAATGCACCTCATGATCTATACGCAGGTTCGGAGTCTTGTCCTGTGCATCTACCTTTGGACTGATGTCCCTTTGGAATGTCATATTCCCCCAGCTAATGTCAGCTAAGTGAGTCCAGGAGGAGCAGACTCTGAGTCCCTGGAAACTTCACCCATGTTGGCAAAAGGTTGCCCATTCACAGCTGAAGACAAACCTGACTTCAGACCAGGAGGAAACTCTTCCCTGTGACTCAGGTTTTAATTTAGTTTTTAATTTTGGGTTATTTGTGCTCAGTTTTAACACTTGTCTTTCACATATACAAGGTTAGGATTAAAAGTTGACTTAGTTTGTTTGCTCAAAACCTGTCCCCAAACTGTATTGCATGCTCTGCACATGTACCCCAAAACCTAAAATGCAATTAAAAAAAAAAAACCAAATAAACCTGTCCCAAGAGGAAAATTTGTGTGTAAATGATGTATTAAAATCATGCTCCCTGCAGAAAGAGACAATGGAGTTGGAGATGCAGAAAGAAAAAGCAAGTTACTCAAGGAAGTGTGTGATTCCAGGCAAAGAACTCTGTGTTTAGCAGCTCACATTATGTACTTGGAGGGGACGAGGAGGCTGGGCTCTCCTGTGGCCGTGACAGGGACTCTCAGGACAGCAGCAGAGGGAACAGAGCTGAGTTCAGAGAGCAAACTGGCAATGGGGACCAGAAGGACCTGGCAGGGTGGCAGTCCAGGGGGCAGAGGTAAGACCAGACAGAGGTTACAGCAGCTTCTGGAGAGAAAAAAAACAGGAAAGAGAAAAGCAGTGGGAGAATGAGCTGTCATCACAGACAGAAATAAGACTGAGTGCAGCTAAGAGCCACAGATGTAATTACCTCTGCACCCTAAGCTAGGCCAGGGAATCTGCATGCCAGTATCCACTTGCTGAACAGCAATTTTCCCTTGATCATCTTTGGTTTTAGAACA
Organism: Callithrix jacchus; assembly: GCF_049354715.1. Lineage (NCBI taxonomy): Eukaryota > Metazoa > Chordata > Mammalia > Primates > Cebidae > Callithrix > Callithrix jacchus. Next base: position 7,241,756 of record NC_133519.1, read on the forward strand.
CTTGAGGCATGAGTGTGGCCAATGACTTGATATTCTTCTTTTTTTTACCAGCTGAGTTTTCAAGTGCTTCACTCTTCAACTGGGGAGGGTTCTTCTTTCCAAGAGAAGGCTCTAAATGCAGCTCTTAAAACTACAGCCAAAAAAACCCCACTGTCATCCATGATCTTACTGTGATTTTCTCTTCCACTCAAAAGAAACATCAGGTAAGGAAAATAGCCTTGGACAAGAAAGTCCAATGGGTAGAGGGAAAGCAAAGAGACATCTTGGTGTTTTATTTATTGTTGATCTTTTATGTATCACCCAGTCATGACAAGATGGCCAGGAGAAAAAAATGATCCTAATTGACAAACATATTTAAGAAACTTAGGATTAATAAACATAAATCGCTTCCAAGTAGATAAGGCAAAGGCAAGGAAATCACACTGAATATAAGCTGTATTTTGGGAGGGAGGAGATTCTAAAAATCAAGGAAAATCAACATTATATGAACATGTGAGAGAACAGAATTAGACTAAACACAGAATATTTATAAAACTATTATATAAATATACATACTGCTTATATATATCCCCATTCTATTTAACATACACACCAAATATACATAATGTATATTACAAATAACATAAATGCCTATATTTATATACAAAAATCTTTTGGAAGATTTTATTACATAAGGATGTGGAAGATATTGAATTAACATTATAGTTGTTATTTTGGTCCATTGAAATTTGAAAAAGATTTAGAAAAAATAGGACAAATCAGAGAGAGAGAGAGAGGCCATGGTAAGAAACAAATTCCCTCTTAGACAGCATGGAGAAGTCACCTGTGAAAGAATGATTCGAAAGGCATTCCGTCTATTCTCTGTCCTGAAGCCTGGTTAATGCTCTGGACTGCTGGGAAAGCCAGCAGGGGATAGTGTCAGAGCCACGTGTATGTGTCCTGATGGGGGAGGGGTGTGGGAATCCATGGAAAGCCAAAGAGACAACAGTGGAAAGAAGACAATTGAAATACTCTAGGTTATCACAGCACATGTCAGAGAATACACATCCCCCATTACAGCACATGTCAGAGACTACCCATCCCCCATCACAGCACGTGCCAGGGACTATGCATCCCCCATCACAGCACATGTCAGAGACTACACATCCCCCATCACAGCACATGCCAGGGACTATGCATCCCCCATTACAGCACATGCCAGGGACTATGCATCCTCCATCACAGCACATGTCAGAGACTACACATCCCCCATCACAGCACATGCCAGGGACTATGCATCACCCATCACAGCACATGTCAGATACTACACATCCCCCATCACAGCACATGTCAGATACTACACATCCCCCATCACAGCACATGTCAGAGACTACACATCCCCCATCACAGCACGTGTCAGAGACTACACATCCCCCATCACAGCACATGTCAGAGACTACACATCCCCCATCACAGCACATGTCAGAGACTACACATCCCCCATCACAGCACGTGCCAGGGACTATGCATCCCCCATCACAGCACATGTCAGAGACTACACATCCCCCATCACAGCATGTGCCAGGGACTATGCATCCCCCATCACAGTGCATGTCATAGTCTACACATCCCCCATCACAGCACGTGCCAGGGACTATGCATCTCCCATCACAGCACATGCCAGGGACTATGCATCCCCCATCACAGCGCATGTCAGAGACTACACATCCCCCATCACAGCACATGCCAGGGACTATGCATCTCCATCACAGCACATGCCAGGGACTATGCATCCCCCATCACAGCGCATGTCAGAGACTACACATCCCCCATCACAGCACGTGTCAGACATGATACATCCCCCAACACTCACTGAGCGCTAGTACGGGAGTTATTAAGAAATTATTTTAGGCTGTTAGAGAAGGCATCCACATCTTTGTTCTCCTTAGTGTGAGACAAAAAACCCCAGGTATTTACCCAAGAACACAGAGCCATTTCCCTTGGGGGCTCTTTTCTGGGATTGGGACCAGAAAGAAGGTAGAAATGTTGGAGTGGTGAGTATGGAGCAAACCTCAAATCAGTCCTTTAATCTCAAGGCTCTCTTTAAACAAGTTTTCTGTCATGGAGAATGTTGCCATTATGTGAGGCTGGGAGAAGTGCTGGAGAAACTGAGGGAGGATCTTTGGCCAGGGCACAACCTGGGGCTATTTAAAGGCTTCTGGACTGAACACGCCTCCAACAGCGTTTTCAGGTGGTGGTAGTGGGTCTCCTGCTATCCTGTGGCAATTTTTTTCTTTTTTTCTATCCGCAGTTAATATCTCTCCTATTCTTTTTTTTTTTTTTTTAGAGACAGGGTCTCACTATGTTGCCCAGGCTGGAGTGCAGTGGCTATTCACAGGCACGATCCCACTACTGATCAGCACGGGAGTTTTGACCAGCTCCATTTCTGACCAGGGCCGGTTCACCCCTCCTCAGGCAACCTGGTGGTCCCCCATTCCTGGGAGGTCACCATATTGATGCCGAACTTAGTGCAGACACCCGATTGACATAGTGCACTACAGCCCAGAACTCCTGGGCTCAAGCGATCCTCCCACCTCAGCCTCCCGAGTAGCTGGGACTACAGGCACACGCCACCATGCCCGGCTCTCCTATTCTTCCTGTGTATGCAATGTGTGCAAGTTTTACAGTTCAGGGAAGCAGGTCTGTTAGGAAAGATCAGTAGTTTCAGCAAAGCAACAAGCATCTCTACTGTTAACCTGCCAAGCACATGGTATTTCTAAGCCAACATCACCACCTAGTGAAAATAAAAATCCTCTCCATGTGATACATTGTCGGCCCTTTGCTGTACACTGTGGTTTACCAATTCTCCCTTTTTATGCCTCTAGAAAGCAGGCTCTATGCTCCTTCTGTGAATGGGAAAGCTCTGCCTTCAACAATTAAGAGTAAAATGTCCTCCATAGCCAAATTTTAGTTCTGATACTGTCCCATCAGCAGGAATATTATCGTTAGGTCCCTATGTTCCTTTAAGGCACCTATTCGGTCTCCAGTGAGAACAGCAATTAATTAGTAAGGGGATTTTGGATATCCTTATTAATTTTCTGTCTTGTTGAGTCTAAATCTCGTTATGGGTCTTATGTATCTGGGTATTAAGATCTCTTATTGTTGCATTGATCCTTTTACCACTGTATCTTTGTTGCTTTGAAATCTATTTTATCAAATGTGAGAATTGCAACTCCTGCTTTTTATTTATTTATTTTTGCTCTCCATTTGGTTTGTAAATTTTTCTCCAACCCTTTGTTTTGAGTCTTTGTGTATCTTTGGATACACAGGACTTCAACTCAGATCTGGAACAAGTAAACTCAATAAATATTTATAGAGTTCTCCATTTTAAATACACAGAATATTGATCGGCCAATATTAATACCCATTTTTAGAATGAGGTAATATTCCTGTTCTCTCTCCCTCTTTTTCTTCCTCTTTCTTCCTCTCCTTCTCTCCTTTTTTTACTTTTCAACATCCTAGTTCCTCACCTCTACTCAATACATTCCTCTGAACACCTGATTCCTTGTGATTCTCCCATCCCACTGAAGAAAAAAAAAAAAAAGTAAGGGGATTTTAAGTCACGAAGTTAACTGGAACCATTTTCTAAGGGTAAATGTTTTAGCACGGGCCTCAATAGCAGGGAATCTAACACACTCCCTCATTAAAGGAGACTTGCCCAAAGGCAACTATTACATAGCACCTCCAGAGGCTCATTTTTGAGGAGCCAGCAGATCACACAAGTTTTAGGAAGTCAAAGGGGGATTGCAAGTGAATAGCTAAGGCCACGTGAGATCCCATCACTTCATTCATCTGTTTCATGGTGTGGGGAGTCACGCATGTAACACAGTGCTGGGACCCAGGAACCAAGGAGGGAAAACAGTCAGGGGGATGCTCTCAGTGTCTTCCCTCCACCACGGGTCACAATGAAAGGAGGGAAACTAGAAGGATTCTTTTATTCTGACTTCCTTTTTTATTTCTTCCTTTTTTTTTTTTTTTTTTGAGATGAAGTTTCACTCTTGTTACCCAGGCTGGAGTGCAATGGTGTGATCCCGGCTCACTGCAACCTTCATCTCCTGGGTTCAAGCAATTCTCCTCAGCCTCCCAGGTAGCTGGAACTACAGGCACTCGCCACCATGCTCAGCTAATTTTTTTGTATTTTTAGTAGAGACGGGGTTTCACCATGTTGACCAGGATGGTCTGGATCTCTTGACCTCGTGATCCTCCCATCTCAGCCTCCCAAAGTGCTGGGATTATAGGTGTGAGACACCACACCCAGCCTCTCACTTCCTTTTCTAAATTGGTAACAAACCAAATTCGGCTTGCATCCTTTGGAGTTCACTCTGAAACACTGTAACTCCTTTAACTTCAGGACTTAGAAGAGGAAAAACAACTCATTTTTTATTGCACAAGGATGTAGAATTTCCATCAAACCTTTGCAAGCATTGTAAGAACAGCCCAGCTTTGTTTTTTAAACAGTCATATTAGGCAGGCCTATAGAAAATAATTCTCCAGAATTAGAAAAGCAACTTCTGAGGGAACCATCTGAGAATCCCCTTTATTTGGGGTCCCCGCAAGTTCTCTTCTCATTGCAGAGACCTAGGCAAATAAAGGAAGACTTAGGCCAATTTTCTGACAACCCGGATGGTTACAGAGAAGCTTTCCAACATTTAACTCAGTTGTTTCACCTCTTCTGCTGCTCCTGAACTAAACCCTAACCACCGCTGAAAACCAGGCCACTCTGCAGCCGGCAGAGAATTTTGAAGATGAGCATCGTATCTTCTATCCTTTATCAAAAGGTAAAAAGGGACATATGGAAAGTGAAGAAATTGCAGAAACACCATTCCCAATGGGAAGTGAAGCAGTTCATCTTAACAAACCAGATTGGAACCCCAATACCTCTACATATAAATGGAAAAGAAAACTTTTTAATATGCATGTTAGAGGGCCTACAAAAAATGAAGGCCAAACCTCTCAATTATTCTAAACTGTCTATTATAGACCAAAAGCCAGAGGAGAATCCTGAAGCCCTTATGGAAAAGCTGAAGGAGGCACTAATAGAGGACACCTCCTTATCTATCCCCTTATTCAGTCAAGGGAGCTCATGCTAAAGGACAGGTTTCTTACACAGGCAGCTCGTGATGTTGGAAGGAAACGACAGAACCAAGACATAGGACCGGGTAGCACGTTAGAGAACCTCCTGAAAGTGGCCGCTCCAGTCTTTTATAAGGGATCAGGAGGAGGCCCAAGGAGGGGAAAGGAAGCTCAGGAGACAATAAAGGAAGAACAAATGCTCTCGTCACTGCTCTGCAGGCTCACAGTGCTCAAGGTCCCCGAGGTGCACTGCTCATTGCTAACAGTGTGACAAGCCAGGACACTTTAAAAAGGAGTGTCCCACCAGCAAGAAGAAGTCACTTCAACCCTGTTGAGCCTGTGGCAGAGACCACTGAAGATCAAAGTGCCCCACAGAGGGAGGTCACTGGGTTCAGAAGCAGTCTCCCCCAGCTTCAGCAGCTCAGACTGCCATTCCAGGAGCCCTGGGGTGATTCTGGAAACCGGAGGAAGAATAGCCCTCCTTCTAAACACCAGAGCCAATCTCTCTCTTCTCCCCAGTCCAGGCCTCCCCTCTTCCCGTAGCATGACTGTAAGGGGCATCTCAGGAAATGCTCTAATCCAGGATTTTTCTCAACCTCTTGCTGCAGTTAGGGAGCACCTATTGTTTATACATGCCTCCAAGCCATGTCACCGTGGCGCCGCTGCTCAGAACGGCCTCCAAATTAACCCTAGGAAATATCTTAACTCTTTCCACCCTACATGATATGGCATAATTATTGTTCTCCATAGGGAGCTTTTAACTAACAAACAGCCGGGCAAAGCAAGAAATTGATAGGGCAGGATAAGCAGTAGTCACTCTAAATAACATCTCTCCCCAGTCACAAGCATTCAATTAGCTGAACTAATAGCTCTCACAAGAGCACTTGAATTAAACAAGGGAAAGGTAGCTAACATTTACACTGACTCAGGTATGCTTTCTTTATTTTATTTTTATTTTTTTATTTTTATTTTTTTGAGACAGAGTCTCACTCTGTCGCCCAGGCTGGAGTGCGGTGGTGCCATCTTGGCTCATGGCAACCTCTGCTGCCTGGGTTGAAGCAATTCTCCTGCCTCAGCCTCCCAAGTAGCTGGGATTACAGGCGGCTGCCACCACACCCAGCTAATTTTTTTGTATTTTTAGTAGAAATGGGGTTTCATCATCTTGGTCAGGCTGGTCTTGAACTCCTGACCTCTTGATCCACCCAAACACCTCAGCCTCCCAAAGTGCTGAGATTACAGGTGTGAGCCACCACACCCCACCCAAGTACGCTTTCTTAGTTCTCTACGCTCATGCTGCCATTTGAAAAGAAAGACATTTTCTTACCACTAATGGATCACCAATAAAATGTCACCAGAAAATTAGCAGGTTGCTATCCTCGGTTTTCCTTCCCTGAGAAACAGCAGGGATGCACTGTAAGGGATATCAAAAGGGAGCAGATGGAGTAGCCAAAGTACATAGGTTAGCTGATCAGGCAGCAAAGCCAACAGCCAGGAAGCTCAAGGCATCCACACACTTCATGCCCTTCTAATCTAGGAAGACTCCATAAGAGAAATTAAACCTCAGTACTCCCCTGCAGAAAGGACATGGGCCACTTCTTGAGGGAATACGTTCCAGCCCTCAGGATGGCTACAGTCCCAGGAAGGCAAACTCCATTTGCCAGCCTCCAGCCAATAGAAAGTCCTTAAAAATTCTTCCTCAAGTTTTTCATGTAGGAAAGGTTGAAACTTATCAATGTGCTTAGAGATCGTTTTCAGAAGGAAAACCTCTAAATTGGTTAAGCATGAGCTCTAGCTCACTTTTAACAGGAATTGATAAAACTATCAAATGTCCAACCCCAGAAAATAGCCTTTATTTAACCCAGGAGATCTGGTATCAGTAAAAACTCTCCCCTCTTTCTCTCCTTCGCTAAGCTAAGCTGGGAAGGGTCTGATATTGCTCTTCCTTCAACTCTCTCGGCAGTAAAAGAGGTATCAACTTCTCACTTTGGGAGGCCGAGGCGGGTGGATCACGAGGTCAGGAGATCGAGACCATCCTGGTCAAAATGGTGAAACCCCGTCTCTACTAAAAATACAAAAAATTAGCTGGGCATGGTGGCGCGTGCCTGTAATCCCAGCTACTCGGGAGGCTGAGGCAGGAGAATTGCCTGAACCCAGGAGGCGGAGATTGCGGTGAGCCGAGATCGCGCCATTGCACTCCAGCCTGGGTAACAAGAGCGAAACTCCGTCTCAAAAAAAAAAAAAAAAAAGAGGTATCAACTTCTAAATCCATCACACTCAAGTCAAAACTGAAGAGCTGAGAGAGCAGCCCCTGACAGCCTAGAGGAGCCTCCCGAATATCAGTGTGAAGAAATCGGACAAGTTGAAAATCCTAAAAGATAAGTAACTAAGTGAAGGCTACCCATCTGCCTCCGTCCCACTCCTACTTCACCAAATACTGTTTTCATTTCTACGCTTTCCTCTCAAACTTCACTGCCCACTACTAGAACTTCTCTGTGACATATATTTGCAAGGAAATTTTAATTATTCCTAGGATTGCATTTGTAATTTCATAAAACTCCAAAGGGAAATGCAATATCTTGGCAAGTAAATTTTTAAATGAAAATTGTTATCTACTACACCACTCTTGTGGGAATTGTTATGTTTGCTCCACTATTCGCAAGAGGACTATATGCTATTGCACCCGCAATGTTGAATTCTGGTTGTAAAATTCTAATTACTGGCTGGACATGGTGGCTCACGCTTGTAATCCAAGCACTTTGGAGGCCAAGGTGGGCGGATCACCTGAGGTCGGGAGTTCAAGACCAGCCTGACCAACATGGTGAAACCCCGTCTTTATTAAAAAAAAAAAAATTAAAAAAGAAAAAAAACTTCTAATTACTGTAACATTTTGCCTAATTATCATCATTATATTAGAATTAGTGATTGCAAGAAAGATTTAGTCAAGATTGTTTTGCTTAGAGCAGAAATAATAGTTACAGACGAGAAGTAAGCATAAAAGTTTCGGTATTGCTGAGCTTTTACTGAAGTTTTATTGAAGCCTGATAGGACTATTTATTGAAGGTTAGTAATATGGTGCATTCTAAGCTATGAAAAGAAAGTTATTAAAAAAGAGATTTTACATAAGGAAGAATCTTTTATGATAACTCTTTGTTCTAAAAGAATATGACTGGTTGTTTAAAGGAAGGGTGTTTAAGGACAAGTTAGAAAGTTTAAGCATGTTGAAAGATGCTCTGCAGAAGTCATGAAAAAATTAATAATTAAAGGAAAGAAAATGACAATATTTTTATTGTACTTTAGGTTCTGGGGTACATGTGCAGATCATGCACGATTGTTGCATAGCTACATTCATGGCAAGGTGGTTTGCTGCCTCCATGCCCCCATCACCTATACCTGAAATTTCTCCCCATGTAACCCCTCCCCACCCTCCCTCCCACTATCCCTCCCCGCCAACTATCCCTCCCCTTGCCCCCCAATGGACGTTGGTGTGTGACGCTCCCCTCTCTGTGTCCACGTGTTCTCATTGTTCAACACCCACCTATGAGTAAGAACATGCTGGGTTTGATTTTCTCTTCTTGTGTCAGTTTGCTGAGAATGATTTTTTCCAGGTTCATCCATGTCTCTACAAAGAACATGAACTCGTTATTTTTTATGGTTGCATAGTATTCCATGGCATCTATGCCACATTTTCTTTGTCCAGTCTATTATTGATGGACATTTGGGTTGGTTCCAGGTCTTTGCTATTGTAAACAGTACCATGATGAACATTCGTGTGCATGTGTCCTTATAGTAGAACGATTTATAGTCCTTTGGATATATACCCAGTAATGCGATTGCTGGGTCAAATGGAATTTCTATTTCTAGGTCCTTGAGGAATCGCCACACTGTCTTCCACAATGACTGAACTAGTTTGCATTCTCAACAATGGTGTAAAAGTGTTCCTATTTCTCCATATCCTCCAGCATCTATTGTCTCCAGATTTTTTAATGTTTGCCATTTTTACTGTCATGAGATGGTATCTCGATGTGGTTTTAATTTGCATTTTTCTAATGACCAGTGATGATGAACTTTATTTTATATGTTTGCTGGCTGCATAAATGTCTTTTTTTTGAAAAGCTTCTGTTCATATCCTTTGCCCACTTTTTGATGGGGTTGTGAAAAGCATCTTTTTTATTTCACTTGAAGCTTTATCATCAACCCAAGGAAGACAAATGTGCCAACCCATATCAAGTTCTGGGACTAGGCAGAGTTTGTACCTTGTGGACCAATGCATGTGAAATGTTCTGTATTTTAACCAGTAAATTTTCCTTAAGAGTACTTTTTTTTTTTCATTGGTTTGTGTGTCTGTTTTTTTTATTGCATTTTAGGTTTTGGGGTACATGTGAAGAACATGCAAGATTGTTGCATAGGTACACATGTGGCAGTGTGTTTTGCTGCCTTCCTGCCCTTCACCTATATCTGGCATTTTCTCCCCAGCTATCTCTCTGAAACTCCCCACCCCCCACTGTCCCTCCCCTGTTCCCCTCAACAGACCCCAGTGTGTAGTGTTCCCCTCCCTGTATCCATGTGTTCTCATTGTTCAACAAACGCCTATGAGTGAGAACATGCGGTATTTCATTTTCTGTTCTTGTGTCAGTTTGCTGAGAATGATGGTCTCCAGGTTCATCCATGTCTCTACAGAGGACACAAACTCATCGTTTTTTATTGCTGTATAATATTCCATGGTGTATGTGCCACATTTTCCCTGTCCAGTCTATCATTGATGGACATTTGGGTTGGCTCCAGGTCTTTGCTATTGTAAACAGTGCTGCAATGAACATTTGTGTGCATGTGTCCTTATAGTAGAACGATTTATAGTCCTTTGGATATATACCCAGTAATGGGATTGCTGGGTCAAATGGAATTTCTATTTCTAGGTCCCTGAGGAATCGCCACACTGTCTTCCACAATGGTTGAACTAATTTACACTCCCACCAACAGTGTAAAAGTGTTCCTTTTTCTCCACATCCTCTCCAGCATCTGTTGTCTCCAGATTTTCTAATGATCGCCATTCTAACTGGCGTGAGATGGTATCTCAATGTAGTTTTGATTTGCATTTCCCTAATGATCAGTGATGATGAGTATTGTTTAATATGTTTGTTGGCCTCATGTATGTCTTCTTTTGTAAAGTGTTCATATCCTTTGCCCACTTTTGAATGGGCATGTTTGTTTTTTTTCTTGTGAATCTGTTTTAGTTCTTTGTAGATTCTGGATATCAGCCCTTTGTCAGAAGGGTAAACTGCAAAAATTTTTTCCCATTCTGTTGGTTGCTGATTCACTCTAGGGACTGTTTATTTTGCTGTGCAGAAGCTGTGGAGCTTCATTAGATCCCATTTGTCTATTTTGGCTTTTGTTGCCAATACTTTTGGTGTTTTGGTAATGAAGTCCCTGCCTATTTCTATATCCTGAATGGTTTTGCCTAGATTTTCTTCTAGGGTTTTTATGGTGTTAGGTCTTATGTTTAAGTCTTTAATCCATCTGGAGTTAATTTTAGTGTAAGGTGTCAGGAAGGGGTCCAGTTTCTGCTTTCTGCACATGGCTAGCCAGTTTTCCCAACACCATTTATTAAACAGGGAATCCTTTCCTCATTGTTTGTTTTTGTTGGGTTTATCAAAGATCATATGGTTGTTGATAAGTTGTGTTGCCTCTGAGGCCTCTGTTCTGTTCCATTGAACTGTATCTCTGTTTTGGTACCAGTACCATGCTGTTTTGAATACTGTAGCCTTCTAGTATAGTTTGAAGTCCAGTAGTGCAATACCTCCCACTATGTTCTTTTTGCTTAGAATTGACTTGGCTATGTGGGCTCTCTTTTGGTTCCATATGAAGTTTAAGGTGATTTTTTCCAATTCTGTGAAGAAAGTCAATGGTAGCTTGATGAGGATAGCATTGAATCTGTAAATTACTTTGGGCAGTATGGCCATTTTCACGATATTGATTTTTCCTAACCATGAACATGGAATGTTTCTCCATCTGTTTGTGTCCTCTCTTATTTCATTGAGCAGTGGTTTGTAGTTCTCCTTGAAAAGACCCTTTACGTTCCTTGTTAGTTGTATTCCTAGGTATTTTATTCTCTTTCTAGCAATTGTGAATGGCAGTTCATTCTTGATTTGGCTCTCTTTAAGTCTGTTATTGTGATTTTTGCACATTGATTTTGTATCCTGAGACTTTGCTGAAGTTGCTTATCAGTTTCAAAAGATTTTGGGCTGAGACAATGGGGTCTTCTAGATATACTATCCTGTCATCTGCAAATAGAGACAATTTGGCTTCCTCCTTTCCTATTTGAATACGCTTTATTTCTTTTTCTTTCCTGATTGCTCTGACTAGAACTTCCAGTACTATATTGAATAGGAGTGGTGAAAGAGGGCATCCTTGTCTAGTGCCAGATTTCAAAGGGAATGCTTCCAGTTTTTGCCCATTCAGTATGATATTGGCTGTTGGTTTGTCATAAATAGCTTTTATTATTTTGAGATACGTTCCATCGATACTGAGTTTATTGAGGGTTTTTAGCATAAAGGGCTGTTGAATTTTGTCAAAAGCCTTCTCTGCATCAATTGAGGTAATCATGTGGTTTTTGTCTTCGGTTCTGTTTATGTGGTGAATTACATTTATAGACTTGTGTGTGCTGAACCAGCCTTGCCTCCCTGGGATGAATCCTACTTGATCATGGTGGATAAGCTTTTTGATGTGCTGTTGCAATCAGCTTGCCAGTATTTTATTTGAGATTTTTGCATCTATGTTCATCATGGATATTGGCCTGAAGTTTTCTTTTCTTGTTGAGTCTCTGCCGAGTTTTGGTAACAGGATGATGTTGGTCTCATAAAATGATTTGGGAAGGATTCCCTCTTTTTGGATTATTTGGAATAGTTTCAGAAGGAATGGTACCAGTTCCTCTTTGTGTGTCTGGTAGAATTCAGCTGTGAACCCATCTGAACCTGGGCTTTTTCTGTGTGGTAGGCTCTTAATTGCTGCCTCAACTTCAGATCTTGTTATTGGTCTATTCAGGGTTTCAACTTCTTCCTGCTTTAAGCTTGGGAGGAGGCAAGTGTCCAGGAATTTATCCATTTCTTCCAGGTTTACTAGTTTATGTGCATAGAGTTGTTTGTAATATTCTCTGATGATGGTTTGAATTTCTGTGGAATCTGTGATTTCCCCTTTATTGTTTTTATTGCATCTATTTGGTTATTCTCTCTTTTCTTTTTTATTAATCTGGCTAGTGGTCTATTTTGTTGATCTTTTGAAAAACCAGCTCCTGGATTTATTGACTTTTGAAGGGTTTTTTGTGTCTCTATCTCCTTCAGTTCTGCTCTGATCCTAGTTATTTCTCCTTAAGAGTATTTATGCAGTTGATAGAACTTCCCATGTGCATGTCTGCTTATGTGCACTGTTACATTTGTAAAACTTAGAAGCCAATAGTATCCCTTATTTTTAAATTTAGCATTCAATAATCTGTCCAGCAATATATAGCATTAGAGACTCTGGGATGGTCTTCAGTGATATAGCCATCAATCATGAGTCGGTACCTGATCCTGGTTAGTCTTATTTCTGATATGATTTATATAAAATGAGACCAAAGCTTTAAAATAACTAATAATAATGGGCTGAGAGGGTTTCTCTGTGGAATACTCAAAGAATCCAGTAGATCCCACTCTGCATGTGAAGTAGGAGTCCACTCCCTTCAGTATGTAAGCATCAGGACCCTGATTCTGCAGTGGAATCTGCAGTCCCCTGCTGTATCAGCTTCATTACCTCAAGGGAGAATGAATGGCCTTCAGTTTTTTATGTCTCAGTTGACATGTGCAGCATATTTGAGTGCCTCTTTAGTTATTTACCCAGATTTATGTGCAACCATGTCAAGCTTGCTCACCTGGGTGAGTCACAAGGTTACATTCCCAGTGGGTCATTACACTGTGTCACAAAAAATCAAACACGTTCATTTGTCATTATGTATCTCTCCTAAAGTTCAACCTTGATAGGATAAAAGATGGTCCACGAACAGCTTTAAAGGTGGTTTCTTAAATGTTTGTCTGTGGTTTACAAAAGTCACAATACTCAAATTAATTTCTCTTTTACTCCAGTTTTTAGTTTTCCATGTTCTGCCTCTATGAGAAAACCCAAAAGTCAGTATAAATTTATTCCCACTGATTTGTAACCAATCAACATTATGTATATTACATAGGATTCTGTAGATTGGGTTGCCAGCCTTCTTCCTTCTTTTACCTATTTCCTATTGGATGGTAAGATAATAATGGGCCAGGCTTGATGACTCAGGTTTGTAATACCAGCACTTTGGGAGGCTGAGGTGGGAGAGTCACTGAGGTGGGAGGAGTTCAGGAGTTCAAGACCAGCCTGGGCATCATAGTACAACCTCATCTTCTTTTTTAAAAATAAATGTTGTAATGTTATTTGCCACTTCTATTAATATCCCTGGACTACAGTTCTACCATGTATTTTTTTAACCATATATTATTATAAGATATCATTAAATCTGCATATTTGTAGGCATCATTAATATTAATAGGATCTATAGCAGTGAATTCTTTGGTTAAGTCAGAGACTACAATATGAAAACTAGAAATTCACCATTTCTTTCAGGTGTGTGTATGCTGTTGTGCGAATCACTCACGCTTCAGAAAAGTCACTGTGGGCCTAAGCCAACAGGTAGCCAGTCTGTGAAAGAATGAACGAAGATCCTAGAATAAATACATAGTGCCCACCGAGTGGAAAATGCGCTCAAGTTGTTTCTCTACAATTGTGGAATGTTTCCCTGAGCCAGCTCATCTGATGCATCAAAGGCCCCAAATTGTTTTCTTCATCCTCTTATGGCCATTGTCATTAACTCCATTCTGCCCTTGCCTATGCCATTGACCGTGCAACTCTTTCACTGCATGGCCCTAGACGCAGAGCCATTTTTCCAACTTTAAGTGCATTAAAGGGCTCCTGTCTCTGAAAGACAATGGAAGTCAGTGGTTCTCTTTATTTTTTGGTATTTAAAGCCATCATTAGGGTCAAGTGGGAAATACGTTTTCTCCAGACGTTTTTAGGGGCTGTTCAATGCAATAACTTTTCACTTCCTACACTACAATTGATGCCATCTGTGATGATTAATGCTGAGTGTCAACTTGATTGGACTGAAGGATAAAGGGTATTAATCCTGGCTGTGTCTGTGTGGGTGTTGCCAGAAGGGATTAACGTTTGAGTCAGTGGGCTGGGGAAGGCAGACCCACCATTGATCTGGTGGGTACAATCTAATCAGCTTCCACTGAACATAAGCAGACAGAAAAATGTGAAAAGAGAGGTGAGCCTAGCCTCCATCTTTCTCCCACGCTGGGTGCTTCCTGCCCTCGAACATTGAACCCCAAGTTCTTCAGTTTGGGGACCTGGACTGGCTCTCCTTACCCCTCAGCTTGCAGACACCCTATTGTGGGACCTTGTGATTGTGTAAGTTAACACTAATAAACTTCCATCTAATATTATATATATATTCACACACACACACACACACACACACACACACACACACACAGAGACACCCTATTAGTTCTGTCCCTCTAAGAGAACCCTATGTGCAGGGCATATAGGATAAGACATTTTTTCCTAACCAGAGAGTGGGACATTGAGAATTCTCAAAGGCAATCCCGTTCTCATCCGCGGGAGGATGTCTCAGAGAAGAAAGGATGGTGGAAGGCAGGTCTTCTCTAAAGAAGAGTGTTTGCCACAGCCTTAGAAAGTGCAGAGAATCCCCCAGAGGATTGCTGGGATAAGAAGCCAGGGAGCTAAAAGGAATTCAAATAGGGAAAGAAAGTAAAATTACGTCTGTTCATAGGCGACATAATCTTAAATGTCGTAGAATACTGAAGATTTCACAAAAAAACTATTAGAAATAATAAGTGACTTTAGCAAAGTACCAGGACACAAAATAGCACAGAAAAAGAATGTGTGTTTCTATACCCTAACAATTACCAGTTAAAGGAGGAAATTCAAAAAATAATTTTATTTACAACAGCATAAAACAATACATAGGAATTAGCCAAGGAGGTGGAAGACTTGAACAATGAAAACTACAAAATATTGCTGAAAAATATTAAAGAACACATGGAAAAAGTGGAAAGACTCCCCATATTTATGGATTGGAAGATTTAACATTTCTAAGATGTCAGTACTACCAACGGCGATATACAGATTCAATGCAACCTCTATTAAAATCCCAAAACCTTTTTTTTTTGCAAATTTAGAAAAATCCATCCTACATTCATATGGAATCTCAAGGGACCCTGAATAGACAAAACAATTTTGAAAAAGAACAAGCTGGGTGTGGTGGCTCATGTCTGTAATCCCAGCACTTTGGGAGGCTCAGGCAGGAGGATTGCTTGAGGCCAAGAGTTCAAGACTAGCCTGGGCAACATAGCAAAAACTTTTCTCTACAAAAAGCTTTTTAAAAGAACAAAGTTGGGGCACCCTCCCCGGCCGAGGTGCTCCCTGGTGCTCCTCGTGCAGCCATGGGTCAGCACTTCTCCCTGGCCACCTGCGACATGGTCGGATTTGACCTGGACCACACTCTGTGTCGCTACAACGTGCCCGAGAGCACCCCACTCATTTATAATAGCTTTGCCCAGTTCCTAGTGAAGGAGAAAGGGTATGATAAGGAATTGCTTGATGTGACCCCAGAGGATTGGGATTTCTGTTGCAAGGGTTTGGCATTGGATCTAGAAGATGGGAACTTCCTTAAACTTGCAGATAATGGCACTGTCCTCAGGGCAAGCCATGGCACCAAGACGATGACTCCAGCAGTGCTGGCAGAGGCAGATGGCAAGAAAGAGTGGAAGTGCTTGTCGGACACTGGATGGCTTGCCGCTCAGGGCAACTACTTTGACCTGCCAGGAGCTCTTCCATGTGCCAGGGTGGCAGACTATTTAACAAAACAGAGCAATGGTCAAAAAACATTGGATTTTTGGAAGGACATAGCTGCTGCTATACAACACAATTATAAAATGTCAGCTTTTAAGGAAATCTCTGGAATATACTTCCCAGAAATGAAAGGAGATCCAGGCAGGTACTTACACAGTTGTCCTGAATCTGTGAAAAATGGCTTCAACAGCTGAAGAATGCTGGGAAAATTCTTCTGTTAATTACCAGTTTTCACAGTGATTACTGTAGACTTCTCTGCGAATATATCCTTGAGAATGATTTTTGACCTTTTTGACATTGTGATTACAAATGCATTGAGGCCTGGTTTCTTCTCCCACTTACCAAGTCAGAGACCTTTCCGGACACTTGAGAATGATAAGGAACAGGAGGCACTGCCATCTCTGGATAAACCTGGCTGGTACCTCCAAGGAAACGCTGTCCACCTCGATGAACTTCTGAAGAAAATGACTGGCATTTTATTTTGGTGACAGCATGCATTTAAACATCTTCCCAGCTCAGCACTATAGTCATTGGGCGACAGTCCTTATCCTGGAAGAACTCAGAGGGGACGAAGGCACAAGGAGGCAGAGGCCTGAGGAGTCAGAGCCCCCAGAGAAGAAAGGAAAATATGAGGGACCAAAGGCAAAGCCTCTAAATACTTCATCTAAAAATGGGGCTCTTTTTTCATTGATTCAACTTTGGGACTGGAACATACAGAAGACTCCTTGGTTTATACGTGGTCTTGTAAGAGAATCAGTACTTACAGCCCTATCGCGATTCCAAGTATTGAAGCAATCACAGGATCACCTCTGGACTCCAAATTTACAAGATGCTCTTCAGGCAATTCCAAAACAGCTGGCTACTATCCAAACCCTCCTCGGTCTTATCAAGTGATGACAGACTGATAACCAAATAAGTTGTCTTTACTGAAAAATGAAGACCCATATACGCAGTTAAACAAAAGTTACTTTTCAAAAATTCCTGTAAAAGGCTTTCAGGAACAAGTTTTTAATGACAATTGACCAAGAAGTTGATACTTGTCCATAGATCTCCTTTCTATAAACCATCTTGATGTCTAGCAACTCTTATTATATTAAAATCTCAGCATCCTAGAACTTAGAACCGTATTGATGTTTTCTATACAATAGTTTTAAGATTAGAATTCACCTGGGGACTATAAGGACACATGCATACGAATGTTCATTGCAGCACTGTTTACAATAGCAAAGACTTGGAATCAACCCAAAGGCCCATCGATGATATACTGGACTGGGAAAATGTGGCACATATACACCATGGAATACTATGCAGCCATCAAAAACGATGAGTTCGTGTCCTTTGTAGGGACATGGATGAACCTGGAAACCATCATTCTCAGCAAACTGACACAAGAACAGAAAATCAAACACTGCATGTTCTCACTCATAGGTGGGTGTTGAACAATGAGAACACATGGACACAGGGAGGGGAGCACTACATGCTGGGGTCTGTTGGGGGGAAATAGGGGAGGGTCAGTGGGGGGTGGTGAGTTGGGGAGAGATAGCATGGGGAGAGATGCCAGATATAGGTGAAGGGGAGGAAGGCAGCAAATCACACTGCCACGTGTGTGCCTATGCAACAATCCTGCATGTTCTTCATATGTACCCCAAAACCTAAAATGCAATTAAAAAAGAAAAAGCAAAAAAAAATCAATAAAAAAAAATTCACCTGGGGATGGACACACACACACACACACACACACACACACACACACAAACTCAGTCTTACACATATGCCTAGTCCAGTGGTTCTCAGAGTGTGTTCCATAAACTAATAGCATAGCATGACCTGAGGACTTCATAATGCACATTTGCAGGCCCCACCCAAAACCTGCTGAATCAGAAGCTCTGAGAGTGGGGCCTACCAATATGCGGTTTAACAAGCTCAGCAGGTGATTCTGATTTACCTTATAGTTGGAGAACCCACTGGCTAGACCACATCCTCCAAATACGGGCTTAATTGGTCTGGATAAATAAAGCTGAGCACTGTTATCTTTTGTGTGCCCTAGGAAACTGCAGCCAGAATTGAAAACCAACTGACCTATACCAGTTCTTTCAACTCATAGTCAAGAACACTGAGTCCAGTCAGATTAAGTGATTTTCAAATCCTGTGTTTTCCAAAACAAGAAAATATAAAGACATGATGTGTTCTTTGTTCATACAGCAAGTATGGAAGAGAGATGCTCTAGAGGTCAACTATCTCAACCTCCATTCTTACCCACTAGGTTTTTTCCTAATCATGTTAAAGGCTGTTTAATTTACTTAATCAACTTTAAACCTTCCATTCTCAACTGGGGACAAAAATTGGTTCTTGGGGTGAAAAAAAAATCTTAGATATGGATTGTAGACTTCCAGAATCATCCTATTCAACAAAATGGTATTCCTTAGTGTTAATTGATCTCATGAGGAAGAAATGTGTAGTTAAAACTATGAATTTAATTTGAATTTGATTTCTGTAATTGGAAAGGGTGGTCATAATGAACAGCAAGTTTGAGAAATGCTTGACCGGGTTTGACAGGAATACTACAACCCAGGCCTGTTGTGTTCCGTGTGCTGGCTGTAGTCATATTAGTAGCTATTTGTTGCAAGATACTTGGAGCCAAATAATGTTTGTAGTACAGGTTCCTGGCTACTGTTTATGCTGTAATTTCATTCTGTCTGTCTGTCATGGGCAGTATTAGAAAACACACTGATTTTCACTATCTGGTTTTCAAACTCTGTCATTATTTTACCTGGATTGTAGTGGAGAATTTAGCATATCAATGCATGCAATGGAAAGAAAAGAATTTTGTTAAAATTTATAAATGTTCAGATAAATCCCAGATATACTGTGGGATGAGCATCTCAGGGTAGGTAAAAAAAAGAAAATATATATATATATATATATACTGAAATTTTTCCCTACCAGTAGCTTTGTTTGATATTTAGCAATAAGTATAGGTGATATACTTGAAATTTATTTCCAGAATGTCATTGGAATATTACAATGAGCATAAATAATCAAGCTTAGGATTAAAGGATGCTATCTCATGTATGCTTTAAATAGATAACTGGTTTCTTTTCAAAATAAAGCTATTTTTTCTTAAAATAAAATAAATAAAAAGAACAAAGTTGGAAGACTCATATCTCCTGACTTCAAAATGTAATACAAAGTTCAAGTAATCAAAACAGTGTGGTACTAACACAAAGACATATAGACCAATGAAATAAAATAAAAAGCCCAGAAATAAACCCTGTGTATATGGTCAAACGATTTCTGAGAAGGGAACCAAGACCATCCAGTGGGGAAAAGACAGTCTTTTCAACAAATGGTTCTGGGAAAGCTGGATATCTAATTGCAAAAGAAAGAAGTCGAACCCTTGTTAGGCTGCCCCTTTCCTGGTTCATGAGCTAAAGAGAGCAGACAACTAACTGTCATTTTTGGACCTTGAGGTCTAGTCAGTCTGCCCTTTTCAGAGTCTCCTTATGTTTATAATATAGAAAATGTCCAGGGTTTTAGTTCTACTTACCGGGGGGACTAGGGAAAAGCATGGCTATCCCATCTTCCTGGAAATGAAAGTCACTCTGCCAGCCATTTTGTTTTGCTTTTGTTAGAGACAAGGTGTCACTCTGTCACCCAGGCTGCAGTACAGTGCATCATAGCTCACTGCAGCCTCCCACTCCTGAGCTCAGGAAAGCAACTGCAATACCCTTGTCCCTTGTCCCAGTCTCCTGGGTAGCTAGGACCACAGGTGCGTAACACCACAGCTGACTATTTTTTTTTAGAGATGGGGTCTTGCTATATTGCCCAGGCTGGTCTCAAAGTCCTGGCCTCAAGCCATCTCCCTGCCTCAGCTTCCCAAAGTGCTGGGATTACAGGCATGAGCCATCATGCCTGGCCTCAGTTTTTTAATGTAAGTTCTTACTTCACCTTCATTTTCTGAAACATAATTTTACTGGGTAAATAATTCTAGGTTGAGGGTTTGTTTCCTTCAGTACCTAACAGATGTTGGTCCACTGTGTTCTAGCTGACAATTTTTTGATGACAAAACTGCTATCACCCTTCTTCCTTTGTACATAACTAGTTGTTTTTCCTCTGGCTGCTTTTACAATTTTCTAACAGGTTTTGAGAGATTGTATTAGGCTTTGCCTTTGTGTAGTTATTTTCCTATTTCTTGTGCTTGGGGTTAATTGAGCAAATTAGATCTGTGGCTTTATAAGGTTCATCAAATTTGGGGAAATTTGGGTCCCTATTTCTACTAATAGTTGTTCTATTCCTCTCCTTGTTCGGGCATTCCATTTGTCTTGGTTCATTCATTCCATAATAAAATACCACAGACTCGGTAATTTTGAAATAATAGAAACTTATTTCTTGTAGTTCCGGAGGCTGGGAAGCCCTGGATCGAGGCACCAGCACTGGTGTCTGGTGACAGGGGTTCTTTGCTTTCAAGAAATGCCTTAATCCCATTCACATGACCTAATCTCTTCCTAAAAGGCCCCAATTCATACCCCCACAATGGAGATTAAGTTTGAACATGAATTTTGGAGGGGACACACATAGTACCAATTATTATGCCTCTTGAACTTTTTCCACAATTCACTGATATGCTGTTCATTTTTACGCCTTTTTTTCTGTTTTATTTTGTGTAGTTTCCATTCTTTTTTTTGAGACAGAGTTTCGCTCTTGTTACCCAGGCTGGAGTGCAATGGCACGATCTTGGCTCACCGCAACCTCCACCTCCTGGGTTCAAACAATTCTCCTGCCTCAGCCTCCTGAGTAGCTGGGATTACAGGCACACACCACCATGCCCAGCTAATTTTTTTTGTATTTCTAGTAGAGACGAGGTTTCACCATGTTGACCAGGGTGGTCTCAATCTCTTGACCTCGTGATCCACCTGCCTCAGCCTCCCAAAGTGCTGGGATTACAGGCTTGAGCCACCGTGCCCGGCCTGTAGTTTCCATTCTTATGTCTTTCAAGTATAATCTTTCTTTGCAATGTCGAATCTAATGTTCATCCTATCCAGTATATTTTTCTTCTCATGATTTGTAGTTTTAATCTATGAAGTTCAATTTGGGTCTTTCAGACATGTGACAAAACAGACATATATTTATATATATAAACATGTTCAATTTTTCCTCCAGCCTTTGAACATATAAACTTATTATTGTTTCAACTGTCTGCTATTTCTATCCTCTGTATCAAGTCTGAGTCGATTTCAGTTGATGGATTTTTTTCTCATTACGGTTTTATTTTTCTATTTTTTTGAATGCCTCATAATTTCTTTCTGATGTCGGATATGGTGAATGTTTTCTTGTTTGGTGCTGAACATTTTTCTTTTCCTACAAATATTCTTGGGCTTTGTTCTAGGATGCAGGTAAGTTACTTGGAAATGACTTGATCCTATGGCTCTTGCATTTAAGATATTAGATCAGACCTTAGCCGTGTTGTATTCATTTTTTATCACTGCCGTTGACAAATTACAACAAACTTAGTGACTTAAAAACAATACAAATGTATGTCCAAAATGGGTCTTCCCTAACTACAAGCCACACTGTTTCTTCCTGGAGGCTCTGAGAATCCATTTCCTTGCTCCTAAGGCTACCCATATTCCTAGGTTTATAATTCTTTTTCATCTTCAAAAGCCAGCAACAGCAAGTTAAGCTCTTTTCATGTCCTATCGCTCTGACTTACCTCTTGCACTTACTAGATTGGGCCTAATTATATAATACAGGGTAATCTTTCCATCTCAAGGTGAGCTGATTAGCAAACGATTCCATCTGCAGTCGTAGTTACCCTTCAACACGTAACCTAACAGAATCACAGATTCTGGGAATTACTATGCAGACATCTTTGGAAGGCCGTGGTTCTGCCTACAATAAGCATTTAGTCTTAGGCTAATTGTTCTCCACCACTCATGCAAAACTCTTCTGAGTTCTGTACTTCTGTTCTCAGCTCAAGGAGTTCACCAGGCTGGAAACTCAGCTTTCCACTTGTAACCCAGAAACACTCTCAGGGCAGTAAGCTGGGCAACTAAAGGGATCACCTCATTTGTTCCCCATACTTTAGGGATCCACTGCTTGGTATTTAATGTCATTTGACCCATCTAATGTCCTCTGTCTGAGCAAAGGTCAGTCCTCAGTTCATGCGCAGAGTCAGCAAATGGGCCCCGGGGATAAAATGGCTAGAAACCTCAGTTCACCTTGGACACTTTTACCTTATCTCCTGAACTTCAGTTCATCTAGTGCCGGCTACTGTCACAATGCTCAGCTCCATCTAAAAATAAAATGCCAGATTTTGCCTCAAAATCCTCTCTGAGCTCAGACTGGCTCTTAATCTGGTAGATTTCTGGACTGTCATATTCCTTTACATCATCCCTAGATATTCTAACTCTAGACTGACCCCCTCCCAGATGACCAACAGAACACAGCCCTGCTAATTGGGGAAGAAAAAGAAACACCGTCTTCAGGTTGGCACAAGTGTTTCCAAACAGCTATAATATTCACGGCCTATCCCGACCCCCAGAAATATTTTCGAAGATTCTGTTGAGTCCAACACCCATTCCACTACCCAATCCCAATACCTGATTTATAACTGTGACCCAGAACGATGGTAATCAATAACAGAGAGCCCTCCCCATCCCCAAAGTAAGAGTTGTTCGTCATAGTTTTGAATATCAGCTGGTCTGGAGTCAGAGTCCACTCCTCAGCCCCGTCCAGGTACACAGGTCTGTGGTACCCTCCATGACTCTTTCAGGGGTTAGACATCCTTACCTAATGTCCTCATCATAAGTTGTCCCTAGCGAAAGGGCTCTGGAAGATGTCGTAAAGGGAAGTTAGTTCAGGAGTTATTGAGAGTCTGTGAAAACCTACTTTGCCTTTAACATCTCAGCCAGCATACAGACCTTAAACCTTCTAACTTCTGACAACTTTGCCTTTCTACTTAGGAAGTCAATAGAAAGGGCGAACTCTCAAGACAGGAGCCTCCTTCCGCACGCAGCTAAGTGCTGAGAGAATGTTAACTGCCAGGAGAGCACAGAGCAGCTCATCTTCAGTCAATGTATGTGCCCTGGAGCCAGGGAATGGTTCAGAGAAAGGGACGTGGTACTCCTGACCTGCATATGTGATTCTGGATCAACAGTGGTGACCACAGAGGACAGAGGAGTAGAGAGAGGAAGAGACTCGTGATGCACCATAATCACTTGTCTCATGGTTAATTGTCAACACAGGGGAGAAGGGGGTCATTGGAAGAGATACCACCAGACTCCAAGCCAAGTGGGCCAGAAAGAAATGCTTTAGAAAGTATTTCAGGGAGGGCCTGGCCCGGCGGGCCCGGCAGGCACAGAGGCCGCGAAGCAATGCAGCCCCTGCTCCTTGGGGCCCGCGGCGCTGCGCTGTGGCTATTTCGGCAGCGGCCACTACCCGTGCGCCCGCAGGGGCCCCGCACCCCAACGCTATCAAGTGGTGCGCGCAGCCCGCCTCGGCCGCCGCCGCCGCCTTGGCCGACAAGTACGTGGATACCGCCGGCCCAGCGGCCGGGGAGTTCAGCTCCGCGCTAAGGAGTTCGCCTTCTACCATCAGGGCTACGCAGCCGGGCCTTACCACCATCATCAGCCCATGCCTGGCTACCTGGATATGCCCGTGGTGCCGGGTCTCGGGGGCCCCGGCGACTCGCGCCACGAGCCCCTGGGTCTTCCCATGGAAAACTACCAGCCCTGGGCGCTGCCCAACTGCTGGAACGGCCACATGTACTGCCCCAAAGAGCAGGCGCAGCCTCCCCACCTCTGGAAGTCCACTCTGCCCGACGTGGTCTCCCATCCCTCGGATGCCAGCTCCTATAGGAGGGGGAGAAAGAAGCACGTGCCTTACACCAAGGTGCAGTTAAAAGAACTTGAACGGGAATACGCCACGAACAAATTCATTACTAAGGACAAACGGAGGCGGGTATCAGCCACGACGAACCTCTCTGAGCGGCAGGTCACAATTTGGTTCCAGAGCAGGAGGGTTAAAGAGAAAAAAGTCATCAACAAACTGAAAACCACTATTTATTGGATTAAAAAATGGAGCAAGAAGGCAACTTGAAGAAACGCTTCAGAACTCGTTGCTTTGCCCAGATAATGATAATGATGTTTAATAATAATTGAATAATGGGAAAGAGAAAGAGACAGACACTGGCATTTTGCTCTCCTGGAGGAGATCTCTTTCTCTTTAATGGAATCTACAACTGTTTTGAAATGTTAAGAAAGGTAAAGCCTGCCGGTTCTTCCGCCAATCCCACCAGCCCAGCCCGTTAAATGTCAAACGTCAAACCCCAAAATACGAAATTTCAGATAAGTTATGCAGTGACTGAAATCTTGTAAGTATTTATGTGATCGTTATATTTTAGGGCACTGCGTTAGATGGCAATAATCTGGAAGCTGGTTACAAAATCAAGAGGCCATTGTAAACATCTGCTTGTGCGTCTTAGGTCGCCATTCCCTTTGCATGTTAAGTGTCTGCTCAGGTAAATCTTAGTGAGGTTCCTACCGACGTTGTATGTCCTGCAAAACATTTTATGTATAGATTTAGAGGGAAAATGAGAAGGTACTGAAATAATGATTTTGGACTATTTGCTATGAAGGGAGAAAGGGAGAGAAAGCTCTTCTGATGATCATTTGTCTTGGTAGCATAGTAAAACCAACGAGCTGAACCTTTCAGGCTACGAACCGGGTTGCTAATATCCTTTTAAGAATAACTTTTCATTGCTTATAACAAGTATATTTTCTGGCATTTGGATTATATTTACTGCCCCAATATCAGTTATTTTCCAAAGGATTTGGTATTTTTTAAAAAAATGTTTAAATCATCAGATGATCTGCAGAATTCACTTTATGTGAAATCTTCAGGGAGTTTCCGTCCCAACATGATGAACTTTGGTTTCAACACAATTCCTTTCTTCATTTAAATTGGCATTTCTCAATATTTGCTAAACATTAGCGGGAGAAGTCATTTTCCTTTTTAAGAAAACTCAGAATGAAAATTAATTTTCCTGAAACATTTAGGTGTCTACATTCTATATTTTGAACTATTAAGAGAGTGGTGTTTTTCCTTGTTTACTGAGTTATCAGACTGCATTAGAAAGATTAGTAATTCATCTTCGCAGCACATTTTTAATCAAGCAGTTATTTCAACCAGCACATGCGTTTTGTTCATATTCACTATAGAATGATATCTTGGAAATAAAGACATTCAGCACACGGTGAAAATGTACTTCTGCACCTGCTTTTTAAATGTTTCTACTAAATAAGAAAAAAAAGTAGACCTGTAGATAGCGATATAGTGGTACTACTTCTGATGATAAAATAGTCACTGCCAATAAAATCTGAAGAAAATACTCTTTACTTTTCTATGCTAAATGTGCACTGCACAGAAAGAAAAGGAGCAGGTTTGTCTTACATAAACCGAGGACCATTCTTTATTATTATTCAGTGCTTTTTTTGCTACTAAATTTTTAAGAGGGAGAAACCCCTCATAACTAAAATCCTTAAAAATGATAAGTGCTTCAAGGAGATAAAAGTGTCAGGTATTCTGAAAGGGAGAAGAAAAGAAAGGAGGAAGAGATGGTATGAATTCCCAGGCTCCCTGTGGAAAATGAAAACCAGTTGTGTATCAGCAACGCCTAGGCTGCTTTTTTTTTTTTTTTTTTTGAGACGGAGTTTCACTGTTGTTACCCAGACTGGAGTGCAATGGCGCGATCTCGGCTCACCGCAACCTCCGCCTCCTGGGTTCAGGCAATTCTCCTGCCTCAGCCTCCTGAGTAGCTGGGATTACAGGCACGCGCCACCATGCCCAGCTAATTTTCTGTATTTTTAGTAGAGACGGGGTTTCACCATGTTGACCAGGATGGTCTCGATCTCCTGACCTCGTGATCCACCTGTCTCGGCCTCCCAAAGTGCTGGGATTACAGGCTTGAGCCACCACGCCCGGCTGGCTGCCGTATTTTATAATCTGCTGTTGGGTCCGCATGTGTCTGAGAGGGCAGGTTTTGATATTTGTTGAAATGACAAGACTACAAAAGGCCTTAAACCTTGACCTTGACGAAAAAAAGACAATTTGTGACCTTGACTTTTGACAGCTCATGAAGTGGCCTCAGCTGGATTAGTAGATCAAGGGCGCCACCTCGTGTTGACAAGCCTCCTTGTAATTCTTCAACCAAGGGAATCCAGAGCTCTTACCTCCTTGACTTCAGAAATTCAGTACTCAGTTATTTGGCTCCAGATGGAGCAAATTTGAATATATGTAAATTATACATGTCCTTGTATAAAATACATATCATATATGTGTACACATGTATACATTTGCATATTAGTGCTTGTGTGTGCTTCTATATATATTTGTAGAATCTGTACAGATATATCATTAATTGCTGATGACCCAACATACTGTAATTTAAGGTGATTTCTAGAGTTGAGGTACAAAATGTACTTTACAAGATGAAGCCTTGCTCCTTGTCTCTAATGGCTAAGTTTGGTTTATCTTCGCAGTGGCTTGCTCTGCATCAGGTTTCTGCAGATCTGCTTTAAAGCTGTACATTTTTGTTTTAGGCTAACAGGTGTTCTTAAATCACCATTCTTTCCTGGTCCTCTCCCTCCAAGGTGGTCTCTAACTCTATTTAGAGCTACTGGGGAGTCTTTAGAGCAAATTAAGATTCCGATGCCTTGCTAACTCTGGAAGTCTAGAGTTACATTTCAGAAATTCAAAGAAATCCACCTCTTGAGAGGTCAGTCTCATATCTACAAAATGACCACAGGATTGGATACAGAACGTGAGTTATCCTGGATAACTCAGAGCTGAGTACTGCTCCAGGGTCGTGTGCAATCTTATATTGATGCTTGTGAATCTGCCATTTGATTTGTGGGAGAAATAAATACATTTAATATTAGCAACTTACATCAAAACTGTAATAACAATATTATTATATCTACTGTTGACCTCTAAAAACAATCAGGTGCTGTTTTCAGAGTCATAAAGAACACATTAGTATGTTTATATATTTAATACACACATAGGATAATGTGTTTCTGTCAAATCCATCCTATGCGCACATGTATTAAAACATTGGTGGAGTCAGTAGCCATGGGATGCAGAATTGTGAGATGCAGGTTAATTTTATCTCCATATTAGAGGAAAGTAATAGCGAATGGAAGAACCAGATTCATCATTTTATGGAAAATAGTATTGATTGGTTACAAAATTGGCTGCCGGAAACCTCTCCAACCTCCCCCGAGGACTCACAGCTTCTTTAGAGATGAGAATTATGGAAAGAGTCTTCAAACCTGCCTCAAAACCAGGCTGGTGTTGAAATACACATATGGAAAGGTCCTGACAAATTCTTCATAAGTGAAGGAAAAATAAAATCCTTTGTGAACAAGCAAGTACTCAGAGATTTTGTCACCACCAGGCCTGCTTTACAAGAGCTCCTGAAAGAGGCACTACACATAGAAAGGAACAACCAGTACCAGCCACTCCAAAAACATACCAAGTGCTAAAGAGCATCAACAAAATGAAGAATCTGCATCAACTAATGGGCAAAACAGCCAGCTAGCATCAAAATGGCAGGATCAAATTCACACATAACAATATTAACCCTAAATGTAAATGGGCTAAATGCACCAATCAAAAGACACAGACTGGCAAATTGGATAAAAAGCCAAAACCCATCAGTGTGCTGTATCCAGGAAACCCATCTCACATACAAGGATACACAAAGGCTCAAAATAAAGGGATGGAGGAAGATTTACCAAGCAAATGGAGAGCAAAAAAAAGCAGGAGCTGCAATTCTCATCTCTGATAAAATAGACTTTAAAGCAACAAAGATCAAAAGAGACAAAGAAGGTCATTACATAATGGCAAAAGGATCGATACAACAAGAAGAGCTAATGATCCTAAATATATATGGACCGAATACAGGAGCACCCAGATATATAAGGCAAGTTCTTAATGACTTACAAAGAGACTTAGACTCCCACACAATAATAGTGGGAGACGTTAACACTTCACTGTCAATATTAGACAGATCAACCAGACAGAAAATTAACAAGGATATCCAGGACTTGAACTCAGACCTGGAACAAGCAAACCTGATAGACATTTACAGAACTCTCCACCCCAAATCCACAGAATATACATTCTTCTCAGCACCACATCACACCTACTCGAAAATTGACCACATAATTGGAAGTAAAGCACTCCTCAGCAAATGCAAAACAACTGAAATCATAACAAACAGTCTCTCAGACCATAGTGCAATCAAGTTAGAACTCAGAATTCAGAAACTAACTCAGAACTGCACAGCTTCATGGAAACTGAACAACTGGCTCTTGAATGTTGACTGGATAAACAATGAAATGAAGGCAGAAATAAAGATGTTCGTCGAAACCAACGAGAACGAAGACACAACATACCAGAATCTCTGGGACACATTTAAAGCAGTCTCTACAGGAAAATATATAGTAGTAAATGCCCACATGAGAAGAGTGGAGAGATCCAAAATTGACACCCTATCATCAAAATTGAAAGAGCTAGAGGAGCAAGATAAAAAAAAACTCAAAACCCAGCAGAAGACAAGAAATAACTAAGATCAGAGCAGAACTGAAGGAGATAGAGACACGAAAAACCCTTCAAAAAATCAATAAATCCAAGAGCTGGTTTTATGAAAAGATCAACAAAATAGACAGACCACTAGCCAGACTGATAAAAAAGAAAAGAGAGAACAACCAAACAGATGCAATAAAAAACGATAACGGGGAAATCACCACAGATTCCACAGAAATTCAAACCATCATCAGAGAATATTACAAACAACTCTATGCACATAAACTAGTAAACCTGGAAGAAATGGATAAATTCCTGGACACTTGTATCCTCCCAAGCCTAAACCAGGAGGAAGCTGAAACTATGAATAGACCAATAACAAGATCTGAAGTTGAGACAGCAATTAAGAGCCTACCACACAAAAAAAGCCTAGGTCCAGATGGGTTCACAGCTGAATTCTACCAGACACACAAAGAGGAACTGGTACCATTCCTTCTGAAACTATTCCAAATAATCCAAAAAGAGGGACTCCTTCCCAAATCATTTTATAAGACCAACATCATCCTGATACCAAAACCCGGCAGAGAATCAACAAGAAAAGAAAACTTCAGGGCAATATCCATGATGAACATAGATGCAAAAATCTTCAATAAAATATTGGCAAGCCAATTGCAACAGCACACCAATAAGCTTATCCACCATGATCAAGGAGGATTCATCCCAGGGATGCAAGACTGGTTCAACATACACAAGTCTATAAATGTAATTCACCACATAAACAGTACCAAAAACAAAAAGCACATCATTATCTCAATTGACGCCGAGAAGGCTTTTGACAAAATTCAACAGCCCTTTATGCTAAAAACCCTCAATAAACTCGGTATTGATGGAACGTACCTCAAAATAATAAAAGCTATTTACGACAAACCAACAGCTAATATCATACTGAATGGGGAAAAACTGGAAGCATTCCCTTTGAAATCTGGCACTAGACAAGGATGCCCTCTCTCACCACTCCTATTCAATATAGTACTGGAAGTTCTATCCAGAGCAATCAGGCAAGAAAAAGAAATAAAGAGTATTCGAATAGGAAAGGAGGAAGCCAAATTGTCTCTATTTGCAGATGACATGATTGTATACTTAGAAGACCCTATCATCTCAGCCCAAAAACTCCTGAAACTGATAAGCAACTTCAGCAAAGTCTCAGGATATAAAATCGATGTGCAAAAATCACAAGCATTCCTATACACCAATAACAGACTTAAAGAGAGCCAAATCAAGAACGAACTGCCATTCACAAATGCTACAAATAGAATAAAATACCTTGGAATACAACTTACAAGGAACATAAAGGACCTCTTCAAGGAGAACAACAAACCACTGCTCAATGAAATAAGAGAGGACACAAACAGTTGGAGAAACATTCCATGTTCATGGTTAGGAAGAATTAATATCGTGAAAATGGCTATACTGCCCAAAGTAATTTACAGATTCAATGCTATCCCCATCAAGATACCAATGACCTTCTTCACAGAACTGGAAAACACCACCTTAAATTTTATATGGAACCAAAAGAGAGCACACATAGCCAAGTCAATTCTAAGCAAAAAGAACACAGCAGGAGGCATCACACTACCGGACTTCAAACTATACTACAAGGCTACAGTAATCAAAACAGCATGGTACTGGTACCAAAACAGAGATATAGACCAATGGAACAGAACAGAGGCATCGGAGGCAACACAACATATCTACAACTATACAATCTTTGATAAACCTGACAAAAACAAGCCATGGGGAAAGGATTCCCTGTTTAATAAATGGTGTTGGGAAAACTGGCTAGCTATATGCAGAAAGCAGAAACTGGACCCCTTCCTGACACCTTACACTAAAATTAACTCCAGATGGATTAAAGACTTAAATTTAAGACCTGGCACCATAAAAACCCTAGAAGAAAATCTAGGCAAAACCATTCAGGATATAGAAATAGGCAAGGACTTCATGACCAAAACACCAAAAGCATTGGCAACAAAAACCAAAATAGACAAATGGGACCTAATCAAATGCCACAGCTTCTGCATGGCAAAAGAAACAGTCATTAGAGTGAATCGGCAACCAACAGAATGGGAAAAACATTTTGCAGTTTACCCGTCTGACAAAGGGCTGACATCAGAATTTACAAAGAACTCAAACAGATTTACAAGAAAAAAACAAACAAGCCCATTAAAAAATGGGCGAAGGATATGAACAGATACTTTACAAAAGAAGGCATACACGAGGCCAACAAACATATGAAAAAATGCTCATCATCACTGGTCATTGGAGAAATACAAATCAAAACTACATTGAGATACCATCTCACGCCAGTTAGAATGGTGATTATTTAAAAATGTGGAGACAACAGATGCTGGAGAGGATGTGGAGAAATAGGAACATTTTTACACTGTTGGTGGGAGTGTAAATTAGTTCAACCATTGTGGAAGACAGTGTGGCAATTCCTCAAGGACCTAGAAATAGAAATTCCATTTGACCCAGCAATCCCATTACTGGGTATATATCCAAAGGGCTATAAATCGTTCTACTATAATGACACATGCACACGAATGTTCGTTGCAGCACTGTTTACAATAGCAAAGACCTGGAACCAACCCAAATGTCCATCGATGATAGACTGGACTGGGAAAATGTGGCACATGTACATCATGGAATATTATACAGCAATAAAAAACGATGAGTTCATGTCCTTTGTAGGGACATGGATGAATCTGGAGAACATCATTCTCAGCAAACTGACACAAGAACAGAAAATGAAATACCACATGTTCTCACTCATAGGTGGGTGATGAACAATGAGAACACATGGACACAGGGAGGGGAGCACTACACACTGGGGTCCATTTGGGGGAATAGGGGAGGGACAGTGGTGGGGGGGGAGTTGGGGAGGGATAGCCTGGGGAGAAATGCCAGATGTGGGTGAAGGGGAGGAAGGCAGCAAATCACACTGCCACGTGTGTACCTATGCAACTATCTTGCATGTTCACATGTACCCCAAAACCTAAAATGCAATAAAAAAAAAAAGTTATCAGAAAACAACAACAACAACAACAAAAATAAAGTTACCAGGGAAGCAGTGGATGATATCACTGAAGATAAAGCATTTCAGGGCAAGTTTGGGCCCCGGTGCAATTCTGGGGCCATTTTTTCAGTGACTGCTGTACATGTTGAGACCGTTCTTCCAGAGGCTGAGTTCATGCTGTATCCCACTCTCTACCTCCAGTCTGGAGGCAATCTCTCGACCTGCTGTTGAGATTTCAGGTGAACTGTTCTGGTTGATCACTACTGTCAAAGGTCCTTGTCTTGCACCTGCACACCCTCAGCAACCGCCCTGTTCTCACACTCCACATTGTCGGCCTTTCTCCCTTAGTTCAGCTCAGTTGACTCTTCAGGGCACCAAATATATGACAGCGTGCTTGTTTTGGGAAAAGATAGTCCAGAGGCCAGTTATGTAGAAACCTTGTGAAATGATGCAATGGAAACAGAAATTACACTATAATCATGGCCCTGAACAAGGCCATCTGAGGTGAACGATCTGCTGTCAGAATAAAGTATGTAATGTTTTCAAATGCAATGAAGCATACATTCTGACCCAGAAAGAGAACAGGAAGGGTCCAAGACAGCAGTCCTCAATCCTAGATGCCTATTAGCGTTATCTGGGGGAACTTAAAAAATGCAGATGCCTGGACCCCAGACCAGAGATGTCCATTTAACTAGGGTGGAAATGGACTTGGCATCAATGTTGAGAGAGTCTTCATGGGTGATATGAATGCGCAGCCAGGGCTAAGAATCACTGGTCTGTGAGCTCAGCTTATCCAGTACAGGATGATAGCTAAATGTGCAACCAGCTCAGAGAAACCGCTGAGAAACAAATCACTGACTACGTCTGCATTCCTACAGGTAAGGTTGGCAGAGCCTGAAACAAATAGAAGAGAAAAGGCGACAGGTAGGAGGACATCATTTGTGTCCCCTACACCTAAGATTTATCTCTTTCAATTGGGTTGTTTTGCAGTTCGCATTATTTAGGCCCTGAGACACCAAGACTAACTGACATTGATAATATAATCAGTCATCAATAAATAACTCAAATATTATTGCTGTATAATAATTTTATTAAACCGTTTTATGGAAAAAACCCACATTTCTGTATGTGTCACGCCATATAATTTCCAGGTGTGTTAGAGTCCAGTGACAAATTACATTTGGAGAACAGCTTTAAAATCCACTCCTGTATCCACTCCTATATGAAATATTGAAAAGCAGCTCTGTACCTCAGCACTAAAGGTTACAAAAAGCACCATTTAAAAGAGGACTCACATATTTAACTCCCTTCAAATTAGAGTCATCTCTCTCCTTTCCAAGAGACACAGAGCTGCACTCATTCGAAATGCTGCCGTGTAATACCAACCAGCATGCTCCAATTTACCAAAATTCAAACAAGTCTCATATGTGAGACCCACGCAGAGATTAGGACTGGCCAACAGCTGTGAGCTTTGGCTGTCCCAAAGCCACAAGCTGGGCTGGGTAAGTGTTCTGTGGAGGGGAACAGAAAAGAAGTGAGATCACCAATACCTAATACATTACTTAATGTAGGTATCCGTCGGCCATTTAACCTGACACCTACAAAATCCATAGTTTGGTATTTCACACCCGTCTTACTGCAAAAGTGCTGTGCTACATACAATTAATTCAAGTTAACTCCAATTAATATTGAAACTAATAAAAAGTTAATTTGTAATAAAGCTTATTCACTTAAAAGCACAATCAAGAAAACCCAATCAAGACAAAGCCCAAACTAGAATCCCAGAAGGATTCCATTGCTAAGAATTGGACTCTATAAGTAAGAGACTTGAGTTTTTCTCTTTTTTTCCTTCTTATAATTTAAAAAAAGATTTGGCTTTTTACTCTAAAAGTCTGGGTTCATTGCAGAAATCACAGTCCTTCCATCTCCAATTGTGATTGGCACTTAAGGAGAGACAAACGCTTAGATCCAGAGTTTCGCAAGACCCCAGTTGCTACCCTCCCGGGTCCTCCATACCGTGGGTAAGTGGAGTCAGCAGCCCTGGTAGAAGACAGCAACAACTGGGCTTGAAGGATGAACGGGAATAATGCGGGAATATACCGGACATCAGCTGTTAAGCCCATGCCCTGAATCACTAGAATGTGAGGATGTAGAAATCTCTGAGAATAGAATGAATTTCAAACACACACAAACATAGACTATTGCATATCATTTTTAGTTGAGGTCAAAATTATTAAAGCCCTGTTTCCCCAGTTAAAAGCAGGGAATTCTGTTAATATGTCTTCATTCATACTCCAGATGACTAGAAACCCAGTCTAGAGGTATCCCTTCTCCAAACTTAATGTCACTTTAACAGCATACATGGAACACTGCCACTTTTCAAAGTTTTTCTCCCAGACCCATTAGATCTACAGGAGACAAGAAAGAATTGGAGCAAAGTGAATGGGCCTGGGTTTGTAGGATTCTCACAAACTTCTCTTGGATTCTTCTTTTACAAAGTTTCTCTACCATACAAGTATACGTTTAAAAAGCCAACACTACTGAGGTCAGGTATGCCCTCCAGGGGTGTGGCCTAGAATGGTTAAATCCTATCCAATTCCAAGCTTAAAGGAGGCTAATCATCATGGTGTGGAATTTCTCCATACCAGCAGCATGGCTAACCCATGTGTTTTAGACAACGTCTGACACGCTGGTAAAGTCTGCCTGACAACTGAACTTAAAGCAGAATAGAGAGGAAAGGGAACAGAATTGGAACAAGATGAAAGGGAAGATGGTTTTACACTCTAATTCTGTACAGTGATATCCAAGGACGCCACCATGTGGTGTCTGATTTAATTTCCGTTTCAAAGAGGACATTTTCTGTTCCACGTTACTCAAGCCTTTATTCTCCTATGAACTCCTCAGCTCGGCCACTCTTCTCTTCCCCACAACTCCAAAACCATGCTGCAGTTCTTTAAGGGTCAGCCCCTGTGAAGACCTATTTTTTATTCTGCCTACTTTGACTCCATAAAATTCCAACAGGCAAAGAAAAGGCTAAAAAAGATTTTTTTGCCTTTAGTCATTTTCAAAATCTGTCAAACTCTCTCCTGCATAAAATTAATTATCCCTTTAATCAACAGACGAGGATGAATGAGCAGTGCTTTGGGTTACTTCCTTCTCTCCCTCCCTCTCTTCCAGGCAGAGCGAGACAAGGCCTCTCAGAACCACGGGATACATCAGCAGTATAGAAAAGGAGCAGTGCTGAGGAGTCATCGCCCCGTTCCTCCTACCCATTCCCTTCTATGCCAGCTGGGAGGCTCCCATTTCACATCTGGCTGAGAGTTACCTCCGAACATGGGAAATTGACACTCTGCACATTTCCAGATAGAAAGATCTAAAGGTCACTAGCACCAAACCCTCTGTCACTGGAGGCAGACCCAGTTCACAAAAGCCTTGGGCCTGAGAGAAATTGAAGAGATCTCTTTTCCTGCCCCCCTCTACTGATACACCTGTGAGGAGTAAAAATTTTCACACCTGAACACGTAGATACTACATTTTGATACTGTTTACAAGAAATATGAATATAACAAACTTCATGTAACAACCAAGATTTTGGATCTTCCTAAGTGGCCCACTTATTTAATGGGTATTGGATAAGAACAAAACTCTAGTACAACTGAAGATGCTAAATCCTGAGAGTTGGTTATAACAGGCTCTGGCCTGGATTTTTAAATGGCGCACTATTCAACAAGTGTCTGGGACCATAAAATGTTCTCCACAAAAGCCTTTCGCTGCAGAAGGTGGCCTCAGATGGCTGAAGTAGTATTTACTCTTAGCAATTAACCGCCAAAGCATTTAGTTACTTGCATCCCAGTAAAACAACAACCCCATACCTTACTCTCTCACACCTGGGACCCAAGAGGTCTACAGGCCCAAAGACAACTGTGTTGTCCGCTTTGCATGGGAAAGACAGGAGGTAGCTAACCTGACCTGGAGGTGCCCTTTCAGTGTGGCTAGGCTCATCTGAGCAGTCAGGGAGTCTCTCATTCATCAACAGTTTAGCCTCCTTCAGTGCTGAATATTTGCCTTCTTATCTGTAAAACGGAAGAGCCCCCGCCACTTGAGCAAAAATATTTTATCTCTGAACCCCAAAAGTCGATTGAATATTTTTCAGTTCACAAATGGAAATCAATGACCCCACTTCATCATCAAACACCTTTAAAAAGAAGAGGCCGGAGAACAAAATGATCTTGTTAACACTTAGTTAACAGTTAACAAAGCATGATGCTTTTCATGGTTGGGGATATTAGGAATACTCTCTTGTTTCTTGGCCTAACACATCTTTGAAATGAGGGAACTCGTTAGGTGCATCAAGTTCAATGAGTTAAATGAACCTGAGCAGTTTATCTAAAGCAGTGTTTAGTTATGTGTATAGGGCTGGCCATATTAATCTAAGACCACGGAGGGCTAGACTAGAGAAGAGAATTTGAGGAAGCATTTATCAAAAGCCTGAAATTCTCCAATGCAGTCTCTTAAGATCAATGAAAAGGTATTTTTTAAATTAAAAAAAAAAAAAATGCAAGCACATAAAAATCTTTCAAGGATGAAAGACATGAGAGTACTCCCTGGTTTCACTCCTACTTTCAGAAGTGTGTGCTGAGGGAGAAGAGATGAAGTAGGGCCAGGCCAAGAGGGAAGACTTTTGGGAATTTGCCAGTACAGCCTGAACCTTGGCACCAAACTCAAACAGAAGAGCAGATGTTCTGCATTCTGCCTGCCGTATAATGCTGAGACGTATTTTCCGGAGAAGTTAAAGCAAGCACTACAGGTGGCTTGGGCCTGTGCTGGGCTAAAAAGACCTTCTGGCAGCCCTCGTCTCTGGGGTGGGTCAGGTGCCCTAAAAAGTCACGTAGCCAGTGAGTTTTGTGCTAGCGAGGGGTCAGGCACGGGAGGCTGTTCCAGGAACAATGTGAAATGAGAAGGAAGGGTTCCTGTGAGGCAGCTGGTATCACATCAATACACAGACTGTGCCGCGTACTCTGGGAATACAGAGAACCCATGCAGAAAGACTGCCCTTGCAATGAGGCAGCCGTCTAGCACAATCCCATTCCTTGGAGAGCCCAGGTAGCAGTGATAGAGCCTCCGCCCAGCAAGGATCCTAAGAGTCTGCTGTTCTTTCATTTTAGGAAAAAAGCTTCCTATATAGTTATTCCCGCAGTGCCTCCAAACAGGTCTTGGTGAAAACCCACAGGCAGAGACAATACTTCTAGCTGCGGCTAGGAGGCTTCCATTTACCTTCTTCTCATATGTATATATATTTTTTTCTTAAAATAAATTCCGTGAACTCATAAAGCTCTCGTCTGCAATCAAATGCAAAAGCAGAGCATCCTACTCAGAGGCTCTGAAACACACATATCAGCCTCAAAGCAAATCAGCCTTCCAGTCTTAGGTAAGACTGGTTCAGTCCCGAAAGGCAACGGAGATGCTTCTCCTGAATCCTTGGAGGCAAGAAGGGATCCCTTCAGATGGGCTTGTACAGCAGAGTAGTAACATACTTCTTCTTGTAGCGATGGGTTGCGCTGAGGACCATCACACTGTCCTGCAAGAAGAAACACACGCAGCCAACTCATTAGTTAAGACAGCAGGTAGCGCCTCCCAGTCACTCACTGTTAACAGAGACAGCTTGACAGAAGAGAAGAAGGTTGGTTTTGGAGTCAAATCAGTTTCAGTTCCAATCTGATTCCTATTATTATTCTACTTGTGGCCTTGGGTAATCTACTGAATATGTCCAAGTCTTTTTATCTCGTTGTTACAAAAGATAATACCTACCATTGAGGTGGCTCTGATGATTACATGAGAATATCTGGCACAGTTTCTGACATGTGAGTGCTGAAGAAATATTAGTCTCCTACCTTGCTCCCTTCCCTACTTTA
This sequence comes from Callithrix jacchus, assembly GCF_049354715.1. Classification (NCBI taxonomy): domain Eukaryota; kingdom Metazoa; phylum Chordata; class Mammalia; order Primates; family Cebidae; genus Callithrix; species Callithrix jacchus. Next base: position 7,279,385 of record NC_133519.1, read on the forward strand.
AATTCTAATATTGGGCTTAAAACTAGCAAGGAAAAGAAAGAAAGAAATATTCTGGCATCCACATCTAGAAGAAAGTCTTAAAGACAAAGAGAAAAAAAGAAACAATCCTTCTAAAAAACAATTCCCAAGTCCCAAAGCAGGTCTAATTTCCATTTAGTACCAGGGATAATTCAAAAAGTCGTCTCTGATTTAGAGGAAACCTAAAAATCCCTCTCTATCTTTGAACAAAGTAAACACCAAAATCCTCTTCAGAAGGACACCCAGTCCAATGGATCAATTCCAAACCACCTAAACAATCTGAGAGAATCAGGAATGGGTCAGAACCAAGCTGAGCCACAATCATCCACACCTTCACCTGAGTCAGAACCAGTAAGAAGTGAGCAAGAGGCACCATTTCCCAGGCTGTGTTACAGACTACGGATGTACCACAGGAGGAGGTGGCAAGCCTATGCATATTCAATGACGCCCAAGGAGCAGTTACAGGAGGCAAAATCCATCGGATCCCAAATAAGCCAAGCAAATCCAATTTAGAACCAGTGTATCCTTCCACCTCCCCCCATGCTGTACTATCCACAATGAATGCCTCTCCGGTTAACATTCCAGAATCATGTTGACTAACTAAAGCCTAAATATGACAGAAGCAAGGCAGGTAAAAAATGCACTTGACAGGTTTTGTGGAAATGAGGACCAGGTGAGAAAGAGCATCTTGGAAAGACCTGGCATGATGATAACACAGGAAAGAACATGACGTCAGCATGGAGGCTGGACCTCAGTCCTGCCTCTGGTACTTACTGGCACTTTGACCTTCTCTGAGCCTTAGTTTCTTTATCTATAAAACAGGGGTTAAAAATAATACTTATCTCACAGGTTATTGTAAAAATTCCATTCAGTAATATATTTGTAAGTATTACATTGTACCAGTGATTTCCCAAATCCAGCTACACATCCAAGAAGTAAAAGCAGCTTAAAAAAATTACTAGGGCCCATCCTAGGTACAGTTATTCAGGATCTCTAGGAATGGAACTGTCGAATCTGTATTTTGACAGGAGATTCTGATGATAATCAGCCTACTTTGATAACTGCAGAGCCGTATAACTTTATTCCAATAGCCAAACCACAAAGACATAACAAGACAGAATAGAATGGCTATTTTCAACTCAGACTCTAAAGCAGCAGAAAAACCAAGGAGGACTCTAGACTTGAAGGGGACCCGGCAAATCTGGTCACATTTCTCCATTACCTCGTGTTTAGGAGACATATAAGCCCCTAAGTATATATGAATGGGGTACCTGAAAGTAGCTCAAATCTACCTGTAAAAAAGTAAAAGCCTTAACATCACATTCAAGCATTCTTTGAACTGGAAGCTAAACCTGCTTTTTCTGCAGATGAAATCCTGTACTATGAACTCAAACTTAAGTCTCTGGTATAAAGATGCTAGTCACCCAAAAAGTAACTGGGCAGCAAAAAACTCCTATCAGAGGGCAATACAACCAGCCAAGTCACAGAGACTGAGATTTTGAAACAAACAACCTAGTAATTAAAAAAAGAGAGTTCTTCCATAACTTGATCATTACTACCAGCTTCAGCTTCAGTGAAACAGCAGAGAAAGTAACCACTGAGAACGTATGTTACCCTTGTCCTCTCATTCCAGGGAGCTCTATGTAGAGCCAGGGTTTCCACTTACCTTAATGGACAATGCATAGAGATGGTTCAGCATAACATGGTTGGGCTCAGGGAGTAAGGCTGGGTCACACTAAGAGAAAGAGAAAAAAATTACTAAATGAAATTAATGCACAGACAAATCAAACAGCTTACTCTTCCTCAGAGCTCTTTGGGATGTTGAGAAATTTGATCTAGAATGTGTTATCTCTTTTTAATAATGCACCCACTCCAGTATGTATCATTGATACAATCCTATTACAGAAAATTAGAAAAATTATCAGTCCAGGGTAGAAATCCTAAGCTTCAGCATCTACTAATCTTCCTTAAGAGAGCTAAAATAAAAGCCTTGCCCATAACACACAAGGAAGAGTTGTGCTACAAGGCAAATAATCATAGCAGGAATCAAGTAGATTGAATAGGGATATAAATTATATATAAAAAACTTTTGGCCAGGCGCAGTGCTCATGCCTGTAATCACAACACTTTGTGAGGCTGAGGTGGGCAGATTATGAGGTCAGGAGTTCAAGACCAGCCTGGCCAACATGGTGAAACCCTGTCTCTTCTAAAAATACAAAAATTAGCTGGGCGTGGTGGCGGACACCTGTAATCCCAGCTACTTGGGAGGCTGAGGCCTGAGAATCACTTGAACCTGGGAGGCAGAGGTTGCAGTGAACTGAGATCACACCACCACACTCCAGCCTGGGTGACAGAGCAAAACTCAGTCTCAAGGAAAAAAAAAAAAAACTTTTATAATTCTATTGTACATCCCCAAATGGTAACTACTCCTTCATGTTGTGTTCAAACAGAAGTCTATAGCTATTATCCTGATTAGATTATGATGAGGAGACAACTACAAATTTTTATATCAGTCCCTGAAGAAGCTGTGACTCAGCACTGGAAAAAGGAAATCTGTAATGTTATTGATATGTGTATGATTTATAATGTCAAGACACCTCTGTAATAATACTAACATCGAAGATTACTGAACTTTGGTCCAAATGGTCATAGACACCCCCAGAGCCCGCAGTAATACTCAGGATACTCACAGAAATATTAGTGTCTTTGTTAAGAATAACTTGAAGTAGATGAGGAGGAAGGATGGGAGGAGATTTGAATCTTTCCTCAGATCGAAACACATACATTTCTTGACCATAAGGCCCTGGAGGTGAGCTGGAAAGGTCTGAAAGATATTTACGCAAATATGAGAAAGAGTTGGAGAATTAGCAAGAATGCATGGAAAAAGCCATCAGTACATGGCAGCTAACATTAAATATGGTAGAAGTCCTGGATCACAAACCTGTGACCTGTTGGATCTACATCTATAAGGTAACCAGAGGAAAAATCTGAGTTCCCTGGACGTAAACCACGGAGTTCCTCAACACGGCAACATGATTTGGGAGACAGACAGATGATGAGTCAGACCCAGGCTCGGGGAAAGAGCTACTGCTTTTCTCAATTGTAGGACCTTGGAAGAATCCTTCCACAAGGGTCAGTTTCTTCACAAAATAAAAATAATCTTTGCCCTATTTCATGATGTTTTTGAGGAAATCAAATTAGGTAATGGATGTGAAGATGCCTTGTACTTTCAAACAATGTGAAAATATTAGATTTTTTTCTTTTTTCCAGTCAAACAACAAAGTTATAAACTCCTACGACTACTGATACAACAATGATTGCAACAATAAGGACAAAATGTAACTGTCATTAGGGAAATGCAAATTTAACCACAATAATCCTACCACTTCATACTCATTAGGATGGCTAAAATCAAAAAGCAGACAATAACAAGTGTCAGCAAAGGAATGGAGAAACTGGAAGACTCATACTATCCCCACTGCTAGTAGGAACGTAAAGTAGTGCAGCCAGTTTGGAAAACAGTTTGGTAGTTCCTCAAATAGTTCAACATAAAGTTACCACATGACCCAGCAATTATACACCTGGGTATATACCCAAAAGAAATGAAAACATATGTCTACACAAAAACTTGTACACCAGTGTTCATAATAACATTATTTATAATAGCCAAAAAGTGGAGACAATCAAGGTGGCCATCAACTAATGAATGCATACAGTATGTCCACACAATGGACCTTTTTCAGTCATAAAAAGAGCAAAGTTCTGACAGATGGCTACAACAAGGATGAACCCTGAAAACATAGTAAGTCTAAGAAACCAGTCACAAAAGACCACATGCTGTAGGATTCCACTGATACGAAATGTCCAGAACAGGCCAACCCATAAGACAGCAAGTAGATTTGTGGTCGCCACAGACTGAGAGGAAGAGGGAATGGGATGTGACTGTTACTGGGTACAAGTAGATTTGTGGTCGCCACAGACTGAGAGGAAGAGGGAATGGGATGTGACTGTTACTGGGTACAAGTAGATTTGTGGTCGCCAGACTGAGAGGAAGAGGGAATGGGATGTGACTGTTACTGGGTACAAGTAGATTTGTGGTCGCCACAGACTGAGAGGAAGAGGGAATGGGATGTGACTGTTACTGGGTACAAGTAGATTTGTGGTCGCCAGACTGAGAGGAAGAGGGAATGGGATGTGACTGTTACTGGGTACAAGTAGATTTGTGGTCGCCAGACTGAGAGGAAGAGGGAATGGGATGTGACTGTTACTGGGTACAAGTAGATTTGTGGTCGCCAGACTGAGAGGAAGAGGGAATGGGATGTGACTGTTACTGGGTACAAGTAGATTTGTGGTCGCCAGACTGAGAGGAAGAGGGAATGGGATGTGACTGTTACTGGGTACAAGTAGATTTGTGGTCGCCAGACTGAGAGGAAGAGGGAATGGGATGTGACTGTTACTGGGTACAAGTAGATTTGTGGTCGCCAGACTGAGAGGAAGAGGGAATGGGATGTGACTGTTACTGGGTACAAGTAGATTTGTGGTCGCCAGACTGAGAGGAAGAGGGAATGGGATGTGACTGTTACTGGGTACAAGTAGATTTGTGGTCGCCAGACTGAGAGGAAGAGGGAATGGGATGTGACTGTTACTGGGTACAAGTAGATTTGTGGTCGCCAGACTGAGAGGAAGAGGGAATGGGATGTGACTGTTACTGGGTACAAGTAGATTTGTGGTCGCCAGACTGAGAGGAAGAGGGAATGGGATGTGACTGTTACTGGGTACAGAGTTTATTCTGCGAAGGATAAAAATGCTCTGGAACTGGATAGTCGTGATAATCACACAACTCCGAATCTATTAACAATTACTGAGTTGTACACTTTAAGAGTGAATCTTATCATGTCTAAATTACATCTCAAGAAAAAGTATGCAGATGAGAATATACAAAAATGATGAGAACTATATTATGATAATATCTTTTATTTAAATGTTATTGTTTCTTTTTTGAGACAAAGTCTTGCTCTGTCGCCTAGGCTGGAGTGCAGTGGCTTGATCACGGCTCACTACAGCCTTGACCTCCTGGGCTCAAGCAATCCTCCCACCTCAGCCCTCAGAGTAGGTGGCACTGCTGGGCTACTATGCTCAGCAAATTAATTTTTTTGGTAGAAACAGGGTCTCACTACGTTGCCCAGACTGGTCTCAAACCCCTGGGCTCAGGTGATCCTCCCACCTTGGCGCCCCAAGGTGCTGGGATTACAGGTGTGAGAATTCATTGTAAGAACTGAGTTCCAATGTTCCATTGCACAATAGACTGAATATAAGTAACAATAATGTAACAAAATAAAATAGCTAGAAGAAAGGATTTTGAACGTTATCACCACAAAGAAATGATGAATCTATGAGATGAATATGCTAATTACCCTGACTAGCTTATAACACATCATATAAATGTACTGAAACATCACATTGTATTTCATAAATATGTACAATTGTTATGTGTCAACTAAAAAATAAAAAATACATGTAAGGCAAAAGGAAAAAAAGTAAAAATAATACTCTGACAATAAATAATATCTTAAAAATATATGGAGCTTGAAACTTCAAAGTATTGTACTTTGTTATTTCATCACATGATAAACAAAATACCCTTGGGAAGTACATAGTTTTTATTGCCTTTTCATCAGAAAAGAAAAATACACATTGGTTATTTGCCTAAAGTTACATACATGGCTAGAGAATAAATGAGTGCACACTAAAATCCATTATCTGTAGATTCCAGTACAAAATGGATTATAAGCATTACCTCAGTAGATTGGGAAATTAGGGAGAGGAGGGAAATATCAAAAGTATGTTAGTCTTCCCTGTATATGACTACATGTTTATTATTTATTGGTTACTTTGCCAGAATCATATAACACACAAATTAGTCAAAGTGTCCTCATAATCTAATTCAGCATTTTTAAACCCTTTTAAATTATTATCCCACCAGTCAAAAATAATGTCTGAGTTTATATGATGAAAAAAAATTTTTCAAAACTTTCCTCAACAGATTATCACACTATTGACAATTCTTTTTTCTTTTTCTTTTTTTCTGAGACGACGTCTCACTCTGTTGCCCAGGCTAGAGCAAAGTGGCACCATCTTGGCTCACTGCAACCTCCGTCTCCCAGGTTCAAGTGATTCTCTCGCCTCAGCGTCCAGAATAGCTGGGATTAGAGGCATGCACCACCAAACCTGGCTAATTTGTGTATTTTTAGTAGAGACAGGATTTCACCATGTTGGCCAGATTGGTCTTGAACTCCTGACCTGAGGTGATCCAGCCGCCTTGGCCTCCCAAAGTGCTGGGATTACAAGTGTGAACCACTGTGCCCAGCCAATACCAATAATTTGTTTTAGAAACAGCAAAAACCACCCTTCTCTCTTGAGATTCAAGTATGTTCCACTTAAGGTACTGTGCCTCCTCAGCTGACATCACTGAAAGTGTAAGTCCCTGGTTTTACTGTGTAGAAACTCCGAATGAAAAGGTTGAGAGACTTGTTCATGATGGCAAAACTAGTTAGTAGCAGACGCAGGCTTTAACTCACAGGAGAGAAGTGTGCTCACTGGCACACTTCTTTAGACAGTGCACCATTCTTTAGATAGTCACAGCTCTTATTATAAAGTAACAAAATGGTAAGTACAGGTGTGGTTAGCAAAACATCCTCTGATACTATAGCAATTTTTAAGTAGAGATGAAGGCCTTGGATCAAATTATATCAGAGGAAACAAATGTGTAAAGACATTTTCCTCTACCAAAAACTTTTTTGTTAACCAAAAACTTACAAAATTTCAATTATCTACAACAGAATTGTTGCTGGGGATGAGGGTGTCTTGTTTTTGAGGCGGGACAGAGCTCTGCTGCCTGGGCTGGAGTGCAGAGGCTTAAACACCGTTCGCTGCAGCCTCAACCTCCTAGGCTCAAGCAATCCTCCCAACCTCAGCCTCCCAAGTTGTTGGGACCACAGGCATGTGCCATTACCTTCAGCTAATTTTTAAAAATTTTATGTTGAGATGGGTCTTGCCATATTGCCCAGGCTGTGGTTTTTTTTTTTTTTTTTTTTTTTACCCTTTTTTTCTTTCTTTCACACTTTTAGGGACTCATAAAAATCATGAAACTGCTAACTGAGTTCTCAAACTGGCAGGGTTAAGATGGGGCATATGGGACAAACTACAGACATGCATCACCTCTGCTGGGTAATATCATCGAAGGTCAGTGGAAAACCTGAAATATTACTAGAAATAGCTTTTCAAACTATGGGCTGTAGCCCATTACTGAGTTATAAAGGATAATGTAGCACTGTAATCCCAGCACTTTGGGAGGCCGAGGCAGGTGGATCACGAGGTCAAGAGATCGAGACCATCCTGGTCACCATGGTGAAACCCCATTTCTATTAAAAATACAAAAAGTTAGCTGGGCATGGTGGTGCGTGCCTGTAATCCCAGCTACTCAGGAGGCTGAGGCAGGAGAACTGGCTGAACCCAGGAGGCGGAGGTTGCGGTGAGCCGAGATCGCACCATTGCATTCCATCCTGGGTAACAAGAGCGAAACTCCGTCTCAAAAAAAAAAAAGATAATGTAGCAAATGGAGTGTATCACATGTGATACGGTAAACATTACACCATGAGACTTTTGTTAGCATGTGCGTGTGTGTGGGTGTCTGCAGCAAAGAAGAGACCTAAGCTTACAAGAGAAATCTCAATGTCTCTTTCCCCCTCTCCCCTTCACCCCCCGCCCCACCCTGGCTCACTCTCTTCTTCTTTCTCTGTCTCTCTCTTTCTATATATATATACATACAGAAACAACTTTTGGGAAGGTGCAAGAAAGACACAGCAAAAAAAGAGTAAATACTACAAAATTACCTCTACAAGATGCCTCAGAACTTTCCATAGAGTCTAGCTTTAAAGCATCGAACACCTCAAAATCCGATTTCTTGACATGGATCAAATTGTTAATTGTGCCGAGCTGACTGGTAACCACAGGCTGAAACAGGGAAAAGAAAAAAATACTGAATCTCTCTTTCAAATCCATCTTTTCCATCCAACCTTCCTCTTTTATCCTAAAATTTACATGTGATTAGACTCAGCACCTCCATATTTTATCAAGAGAGAAATCCTCCAGTGTAGGGGAGCAGCTGCCCATCAGTCTTGACAGAAGTGACAGCTAAAATGGGGCTGCTAAGTCAGTGGTTACCCTTGGAGATCAAGGCCTTACCTCTGATGGATCATGAACCCACTGTCCATCCACAAAGAACTTGTATTGGTGTTCTCCCTCAGGGAGGTCCAGGATGGCAACAAAGTCATTATGGCTATGAAGAAAAAGAAAAGCAAACAGGCCGAGTTCCTTTCAGAAGACCAAATATAAAAAACAAGTGGCAATCACAGTATCACATGAAGGATCTCCCAGATTCCTAAGCCACTGTATCCCCTGGTGTGAAAAACAATGTATAAACCCATTCTCCTCTTTTGTATCATCTTGGACGTGTATTTACCAGCTCCTCCCAACAACGTTAGTTCTTAACCAGTATCTGGAAAAGAATAATAAAAGCATGAATCCTCTGGAATGGTGCACCCTAGCATAACTACGTTGCTTCAGCAGAACAAGCTCCTAGCCAGTGCAAAGAAGATAGGTAGGTTCAGGACACAGTGCCTCAAGGTATCCTTTCTCTATTTCCGTGAACCTTTTCTGGAAAATGACCTACCATACAATGGGCCATTCTGACAACCAGTTAGACCATTCATTATTGCTGTGGGAGCAACAAATAACATGACTAGCTAGAACTTCAAAATGTGTTTTGCTTTAGTGCAGAAGTCAGGGCAACAAGCCTCAGCCAGTTACAGAAGACTTCCCACAAGCACAGCCCTAATGAATGGAGCCACAAAGCTATTATGAATCCCTCTGAGGCAATCATATTCGAAGGGGTAAAACATCTCTGACTCACTATGAAGTTTAAAAAAATCCCACAGATATACTAAGTGGCCACAGAAAGGGCATGTTCTAGAGAGAGTCCTTAGCAGTGGGGAAAAGTAGTCCAGTGGCGTTTCTCTTCTGAGAAAAGAAATTAGGTCACTATTCCTGGACCCTTAGATTCAACCAAGACACTTGTCTTCACCTCTTAATCAGTGGAATCTTGGTGCTCCAATTGTTGAAGGACCCAGAGATGAAGACCTCCTTGCCTCCTTCAGACCAGCGGATAACAGTGGGCCGGGCCTGCTGTGTGGGCTTTACGGAGTCCTCCAAATCCTGCTGCCAGGATACAAACTCTTTGTCCCCAGGGAGCTGTAAGAAGGAGTAGGTCATCCCTAGAATAAACTGTGACCCAAGAATTCTAAAAGGTCACTCTCCTCCCTAGGGTAGAGAAGGATGCTAGGCTTTAGCTAAGGATATAAACCCCACAATCAGCAACTAAATCTGAGTTTGAACAAATTATAGAAAAAAAAAACTCATTTAGGACCAAAAATGGTCAAATGGCCTATGCTTAAGTACCTCCTAAATCATAGCCTGACTTTTGAGTCTACCTGCATCATCCACCCTTTCCGCGCCTTAGACTCTCCTTCAAAAAAAAGCAAGAAAAAACTATTCCCTACCACTAGTTTAACTCATAAGCAGGCAATTATTATACACTTCTGAGTCTTTAAGAGAAAAAAACATATAAAAACAAAGTATGGTTCTATTAAAAAATAATATATATTTTTATAGGCAAATATGAATAGCTCTCAATTACCAGCTGTAATGGAAGTTAGAGACATCAAAATTCATAATTCATAAACGCTATTTCTGCTAATAAGTTACAAAAAGAAGAAACAGTAAAAACTCAAAAACCGGATCACTGATTTCTTAAAACTTGAGAAGTAGCTATGAAATCTTACTTGCTCCCCTGTGCTAGGTTTATACTAATTATTTCAGGAGTAGGAACAAAAATTCTAGAACCTCAAGGAGCAAGAGATCGAAAATACAGTTTCCTTTATCAAGAGTAGTAATCTTACCAAATGAGGTATGTGGGATTGCAAAAAAAAACATCTCCTGTTTCTTTTCATTATCATCCTTTGGACCAAGAGTTGGCAGACAGCCAGTGAGCCAGATGCTTTTATCAAGTTTTATTTGAAAACAGCTCCACTTATTTGTCTACCTATTATTTATTTATTGAGAAACGGCCTTGCTCTGTCACCCAGGCTAGAATGCAGTGAGTGGTGTGATCATAGCTCACTGCAGCCTTGAACTCCTGGGCTCAAGCCATGTTCCCAAGAAACTGAGACCAGAGGTGCGAGCCACCATCCCTGCCTTGTTTACCTGTATTACTTATAGCTACTTACAAGCTACAGTGGCAGAATTGCACAGCTGTAACAGAGACTGCATGGTCTACAATGTCTAAAATAGTTACTACCTGGCCCTTCACAGAAAGTTTGCTGACCCCTGTTTCAGATTGGTTTAAGTGACTCTGGTAAATGAGACTGTAGATTATTAAGCCTAAATATTACCAAATAGAATAATGTGGGCTTCCCCCCCCCCCAAAAAGGACTGGCTTATTCATTTGGGCCTTCTTTTCAAAATGGTTGACATAGTTTCCCCTCCATACATTCTCGTGATATTCCCCAAAACTACAGTACGAGACATCAGTAGCAGGATAATCCAAAGTAAACAGAGAAAGAGAATTGAAAGGACTTTCACATTATATAAGGAACTGACTTAAGAGAAAACTACATATTCTCAGAACAATGTACTCTTGCATGACTGACTGTGTTAGAATTGCAAGAATTTTACATATGCCTAAGAATAACCCTAAGATTCTGATTCAGATATAAGATCTGGGAATCTATTTTTAAAAAGCTTCCTAGATAATACTGTAATTATGTTAAAATAAAGTAAAAAAGCTTCCTAGACATACCCTGATTATGTTCAAATAAAGAAAAATCCCTCATCTTTAGAAGTAGATCTAAAATGTTACAGATAAAATAATATTTGATATAATGTCTGGAAATTTGCTTCAAAATAACTAGTGGGGAAATAGCGGACTGGGGTATAGATGTCATTCCTTAGAGATCTGATCATTCTTCAGACTGGGTGGCCCGTATATAGACATCATTATGCTGTTTCTCCTACTTTGTAAATGTTTCAAATTTTCCATAAAGTATTTAAAGAAATCTCAGGTGATTCTTATATGCAAACAGGATTGGAACCACTGAACTAGTCCACTGAAAAAGGCAAGCATTCAAAGCCCCTGCCTGTTTCTATCACTTACTTTTACGGCAGGATTTTCAGTTTAGAATTTGAAAGCTACAAACTATTAATATGCCTAGCTTTGGAGGAAAGCCCTTCCACTTATGACATGACATTTCTGTGGTAGGAATGAATGCAGCTCACTAGCAGAAAGACTGTTTACTCCAAGTTACTCAGCAAAACTACGAGGAAAACGGGCAAAACAATTAGAACTACAGTTAAATGTTGAGGTTAGAAGTAAAGAGGGCAGATTGAAAACTATAAAATTTTAGATTTAAGTAAGACCTTAAGAATTATCTGAACTAATTTTCAGACAATCTGAAAATTATCTGAATAATTTTCTAAATTCACAAAAGGCAAGACTGAGGTGAGAGATAAGAATAATCCAAAATAGGCCCCAAATCAGACAGAGCAACCTGGCTTTTAATCAGGACACCGATTACTGCAGTCACAGTTTGACAAATACACTGTATTTAAATCCTGAGTCATCAACATAGGAAAAGGATAAAAATACAATGAGGCAGATCACCTTTAGAAAGCTCCAAAGACATAAAGTCAGATGGCTTGTAGAAAGCCCAAATGATGCAGAATAAATTCTCAGGGGAAGAAAAGAATGGATAATAAACCCCAAGAAAGGCTCCTTTTAATCACTCTCACTTCTCTGTCTGTGATTTTGGTTTCTTTGTTTTTTGAGACCGAGTCTCACTCTGTCGCCCAGGCTGGAGTGCAGGTGCAGTGGCTCCATTTAGACTCACTGCAACCACGGCCACCTTCTCAAATGACTCTCCTCCCTCAGCCTCCCGAGTAGCTGGGATTACAGGCATGCCCCACAACGCCCGGCTATTTTTTTTTTTTTTTTTTTTTGTATTTTTAGTAGAGACAGGGTTTCACCATGTTGGTCAGGCTGGTCTCGAACTCCTGACCTCAAATGATCTGACCGCCTCGGCCTCCCAAAGTGATGGAATTACAAGCATGAGCCACTGCGCCCAGCTGTGATTATGTTATCAATTGAGATCCAAGGAAATCAATCATAGAATCCAAATTCCATGCGTTACCAATATGGCAAATAATCCTCTATTCACTCTCTAAAGCTCCAGTTCCTTGGGAAGTGATGAAATGATAAGAAACATCAAACACACCCCAATCTCCTCAAGCCCTCCATTTTTCCATCTCATCCCGTCAGCCTACTTGGAAGAATTACATACATCTCATCCTGACAACCCTAAAAGCGATTGGAAACATCAGAATGGCAACCACTGCTATCAGCTCCATCTGTCCTTTCTTACAGAGTGAAAATAAGTTGCCCTCTTCCTGAAAGTACTTGGAATTGAGGGCAAGGACTTCAGGGCAGATTTGGGTTGTGGATTTTTAGCCACGCAACATTTTGAAGTACCACTGGGGAGTAAACAAGTCGTGGAATCATCTGCTCTCCCACCTGAGGAGCAGCAGCGGGGCGTGAAAGTGGCACAACCTCAACCATAACTATAAAGTATGAGACAAAAATAAAGCAGTCAACCAAATGATGTCCTTAATTGGTCCCCAAGACTAGAGGAAAGTATTCCATAACTAGGTAGCTGCTGCTCACAGCCCTGCCAAAGGGAAGAGATCACAAGAGCAGAACGGCTAGAAGGGCAAAAATGATACTGATGCAGAAATTTTCAGAAAAAAAGAAATTCATTTAGCCACCTCAAGGCAAAGAAAGACCACCCATAGTCAGCAGCTCCTGCAACCTGCCTTCTGAAGTTTTCCAGCAGAGCTTACAAACTACAAATTCATCAACGCTATAGAAGAGGGCACTCGTGCATGTTAGGAAAAACCAAGGTGGTGGGGGAGGCTGTCTATTGTCCCCATCCTAAAACTGTGGCCAACAGAGTAGTCAGAACACCAGGAAAACAAAAACTCCTTCTCTTTATAATTTTGAGGCGGCACTGCAAGAGGAATTACCGTCCAACACCTCTGTCCCGGAAAAATCCCTTTAATTCAAAAAACCACCGCCCGGTTCAGTACCCCGTTGGAAAGAACCGAGAAAGGGAACGGGAGCCCGGAAACCAACCCGCTGCAGCTCAGCCACCAGCTGGGCGCGTGGGACACTTACCTTGGAGTCGGGCAGGCTGAACACGCTGGGGTCGTCCGTGCTTCCCACCATGATCTTGTGCTCCTTCCCCGGGGCATGGCCGCCGGCGCCCTCGGCGCGTGCAGCCTTGGCGCCGTGACGGTCCCCGGACACCCGGTCGCTGGCGGTGTTTCCCATGGCTGCAGCTCGGCGGGGACCACCTACCGCGGGGAACAACACCTGGCGGTGAACACCCCAGCCCCGCCCCTGCGCCGTGGGACCGCGCAAGGGATTCCCCGCCCCAGGGACGCCGAGCCCCGGAGCCCTCTCTCTCCCGGCCTGCGGGGACGCCTGCAAATGCCCCGGCGCGCTCGCTGCCGCTAGCCAGGAACCCTGCTATCGGGACGTCCCCCGCGTCCCCGCACTCACAGCCAGGGGCGCCCCCACCCCAGTCACCTCGGGCGAAGCGCTCACTCCTCCAGGGGCCACTGACGTGATGGCTGTTCTGCAGATCACGCCACCAATAAAGTTATTGAAATTGAAGCCGCACCCCGCCCTGCAGATCCGTGATTCCTCCTAAAATGGCTACAAGGCCGGCGGCGCGGAGCCCGCCCCGTGCGCGTTCCCTGCGGCCCGCAGCCGCGGCGCCCGGGGCCCGCCGGCCTCTCTAGCCGCCGCCTCGATGGTGGGCAGCCGCGCGCAGCCTCTAGCGCCAGGAGGGGGCGCCAGGCGGGGCCTGTGAAGCCTGGCGAGGCTGCGCCCGGGATGGCTGGACCGCTGGGCCCCTGAGACTACCCGGCGGAGGGACGTCCCCAAATGACACTCGGAGGCCGCATCCCTGGACTCCGGTGCTTGGTGCCGGGAGGAGCGGAGCGGCTTTCGACCCGGCCTCAGATGCGCCAGCACGTTTTCTGGGCAGCATCTGCGTGTTAGGCGACCTGGCAGGTGGGACCCTCATAGGGAAGAAGAAAACGGACTTCCAGCTCCAGGCAGAAGGAAGCAGTGGTCGTTGCTCCCGGCGCGGTGGCTCACGCCTGTAATCAAACACTGTGGGAGGCCGAGGCGGGTGGATCACGAGGTCAGGAGATCAAGACCATCCTGGCCAACATGGTGAAACCCCGTCTCTACTAAAAATACTAAAATTAGCTGGGCGTGGTGGCGCGGGCCTGTAGTCCCAGCTACTCAGGAGCCTGAGACCTGAGAATCGCTTTAACCCGGGAGGCGGAGGTTGCAGTGAGCCAAGATCGCACCACTGCACTCCAGTCCAGCCTGGCTACAGAGCAAGACTCCGTCTCAAAACAAAAAAAAATTGTTCTATGGGGAGCGACAAGGAAGGAACTGTCAGCCCTTCCTTGGACTGGGGTCGCAGGGAAGAATTCAAGATGGAGTGTTTAGGAGATAGACCTTGACAAATTAGTAAAATGTTAGTCTTAGGAGTCGGACGAAAAGACTCTCCTAGGCTACGAAACAGCATACACAGTGAAAAACCTCAGAAGAGATAAAATTCAAGGAAGAGAGCAACAACGAAAACGTCAGAAAGAACACTAAAGGTATAAAAAGGGCAAAGACAGCCCTAGCGTTGGGAGGGATCCAGGTTTTTTATGACAATTACTGAAATCTCTAAGGTATTTACAAATTCTTACTTTGTATTATAGTTATTTGTATGTCTCATTCCCTACTAGAAACGTTTATTCCTCTGCATTATACAGACTAGCAGCGTTGGCATCACCTGGGAGCCTGTTAGAAATACAGAATCGAGGCCCCAGGGTTCATAATCGAGGCCCCAGGGTTCAGAATGTGCATTTTAACGTGTGTGAGAAGCACTGCTTTGACAGCTGGGAGAGAGAAGATCCAGATTTGATTCCTTTTCATGTACAGAATGGACTTTTCATAAGCATTTGTGGAATGAAGGATACAGGAATACTGTTTACTGTAACACATTTCTAACAAGATATGCCCCTTAGGCTTAAACACGCCCAGTGATGGGAAACCCCAAGTTACATAGGCCACTCTTTCTCAGTGAGCAGCTCTGTTTGTAGAAAAGTTCATTTTTATATTAAGAAGTTGACAGCCCACTTAAGTCCAACAAATTCACTACTCCCCCATTTTTTTGCTGTGCCTCTTATAAACTCATTCTCTGGCTCATAAACCAAAGACAGTTTACAGAAAAAAATAAGGTACGATTTTCCTGCAACTTAGTCCCAAAACCTTTACCGTCTGAGTACATTGTTTTTGGTTACCCCTACCTTTCTCTCTGTACTTCAATTCCTTACCGTAGGACACTGAAGCGAGGCCCTTGAAGCTATAATTAAACCTTGGCTTGGGTAGTATTCCGTCTTCTGACCCCTAGGTGGTTTCACCATGCCAAATAATATGTCCTTGGTATGTATTTCCTTGCAGTAAGCAAATCAGATTAGCAGAAACTAAGTATGTTAGCCAATGGAACGCTTAAGGAGAGAAATAAACTGTTTTTGCACAGCTAAATGGAAATGACTTTTGGATTATCTGCTTTGGAAGATTATCCATGACACTGTTCTGCTCTGCTCTGCCCTAACAGCATTTGTAAGTCACTCAACAGTTAATAATAAAAGTCAACTCTGAATATTGCATGTTTTAGACACAGAACAAATATAATGTGACACTGTAGGAAGAATTAATTCTTCTCCTTAGTCCCAAATTCCTTTTTTTCCCTTACATTCAGGAAGGAGTAGGTAAAGATACAAGATCCACTTAACCAGTATCAGTATAATTGTTCCCTTTAGATTTATTGCTGTCACCCCAATGCTCTTCTTTTTTTCTAGAGGGAAGGAAAAGAAGGAGGTAACAGGAAAAGCAATTGGTGGGGGTTGTCCCGATGTTACGGTGTCTAGAATGTCATTGCCACTGGTTTCCTCAGATCAATCATTCTGCCTGATAAACAGGAAAATAACATGGGCAGCCTCTCATGCAATCTTTTGATCTCACTTTCTCTGAGAGGTGAGGATGTGAGAATGGGGCAAGAGTATATTGATTTTACAGAACTGGATGACAGGTTAAATTGGGCATGTGGAGGCTTATATTCCCATCTCCACTCACCAAGCTTCATCCTCCATTTATGACCAAGGATAGGTATGACATCTGATTTTGATGGCTACTGTTTCAAAAAACAATCACATCTTTTTTATAAAGTTAAGATTCACTTAATCATGCAGCATAGTAACTCCCACACCTGGGTATTTATCCAAGCAAGTTCACACAAAACCCTGTACACACATATATGTCTTTATTCATATAACAGAAAAAACAGAAACCCTAAAATGGAAAAAACATTAGTGTCCATCTCCGGAGGGTGTGGTTTGGCTCTGTGTCCCCACCCAAACCTCATCTCAAATTGTAATGCCCCAAGTTGAAGGAGGGACCTATAACCCCCACATGTCAAGGGAGGGAAGTGATTGATCACGGGCCAGTTTCCCCCATGCTGTTCTTGTGATAGTGTGTGAATTCTCACCAGAGCTGATGGTTTAAAAGTGTTCAGCGTTCCTCCTTCATTCACACACTCTCACTATCTCTTGCCTGCTGCCATGTAAGATGTGCTTGCTTCCCCTTCCACCATAACTGTGAGTTTCCGAAGGCCTCCCCAGCTATGTGGAGCTATAAGTCAATTAAACCTCTTTTCTTTATAAGTTACCTAGTCTCAGGTATGTCTTTATACCTGTGTGAAAACAGACTAATACACATGGTGAATCAATAATTACAATGTAGCATAGCTATCAATGGAACATTACTCAGTAATAAAAAGGAATAACGATATATACAATAATATTGATGAATCTCAAATGCATTATGGGAAGTAAAAGAAGTCAGGCTCCACTTATATGACTTTCTGGAAAAAGAAAGACTATATTATATGGTAGTACAGATCAGTGTTTGCCAGGAGTTGTAGATGAGGGCTGGGAGTGATTGACTACAACGAGGCATGAAGAAATTTTGAAGGGAGGTATGGAACAGATCTGTGTCTTGATTGTAGTACAGTAAGTGATAAAAAAGTTAGTTTTGTATGAAAATTATTCCTAAGTTTTAAAAAATAACAATACTATTAATAAAATCAGCTTTAGCAAAAGATACAAGTTTATACACAAGAGACTACTCAACCACTGAGTAAACTAATTATTTTTAAAACAAATACCACTGATTTTAATCTTTTCATAGTTTCTATACAGGCAGAGAAATAGAAGTGATTCCGCTCACCTAAAGGAAGATAGAGCCAATTCAAAGGTACAGAATTTTCCCCAAATCATACTGTAATTTTTCCTTTCAAATTCCAAAGGATAAGAATATATATATATATTTGTAATCTGCTTTAAAACGATTAGGAAAATGATAGAACCTTTTAATATAATTACAAGATATGGTAAGTTGATGAATATTTTTAGACATTCATCAGTAACAAGAGCTTTGTATCTTAAGTTGTTTTCAGTTCAGGTTCCTATTCACATCTTTTAGCTTGGTTGTACTAAAAAATTATTAACCAATGATTTTTTTTGTAACCTTATATAAATATGTACGAAAGAATCAATTAATTTAGAATTATATACTCATAATTCAAAAAAGAAACTGGCATACTTATTGCTGATAACTAGGAATTATATTATCAAAGGACTGTTAATTCAACAAATTTACATGCTAAAAGACAAATTTATATGTTAAAAGAAAGAAATTAAAAGGAAGCAAGAGACATTAAATTTGCTTCTGATCTGCAGAGTTAAAAATACTAGGTCCCTTTTTTTTTTTTTTTCTGAGACGGAGTTTTACTCTCGTTACCCAGGCTGGAGTGCAATGGCGCGATCTCGGCTCACGGCAACCTCTGCCTCCTGGGTTCAGGCAATTCTCCTGCCTCAGCCTCCTGAGTAGCTGGGATTACAGGCACGCACCACCATGCCCAGCTAATTTTTTGTATTTTTAGTAGAGACAGGGTTTCACCATGTTGACCAGGATGGTCTCGATATCTTGACCTCGTGATCCACCCGCCTCGGCCTCCCAAAGTGCTGGGATTACAGGCGTGAGCCACCGCGCCCGGCCCTATTTTAATAGATGATAAATCTCCAGTATCACAAGGATTAGGGATAGCAAAATACCTGGGAAGTAATATCAGTTTTCATTTCTCTAATTCTCAAAAGGCATTCCACAGGTAAATACGGTGAAATGGCAGGCAATTGTCCAAATGCTTACATAATTAAGAAGAAGTTGTAGTTCTCACATTTCTGGTTCTCTTACATGTGTTTGTATTAGGAAAGATAATACACTCTAATGTTTTTCTTTTCGGTTGTTCAAATTTATCCTGTTGTTAAGTAATAGGCAGCAATACAAATACAGACATACCACAGCTATTTTATGAACATCACCTGAGTTCAGTGTGCCTGACAGCTGACACTTAGTTAATGTCTCCATGTAACAAGAAGAGAGCGGAACTTCCACAGATGAGAAAACAGAATGATCAGCAGCACTGGGATCTAAACCCAAGTCCCTGAGTTCCATTTTGTTTGCTCTGTTTTTCAGAACTACACTTTATAAGATGAGAAAAACTGGTATAAGTAGAATGTTGTCGATTCTGATTTAATACATAAATGACTTGTTCAAATACTTATTACTTAGACTCCATGTAAGGGAGGAGAAAAGGGGAGAAAATTAGAGTGGGGGAAGATGAATCAAATCACATTTGTAGACCATACTACAACAGCTGGAAGCTACTTATTATATTTCCTAAGATAAAGTCTTGTTGGATCTTAACATGGGAACAAAGAGATTAAAAATGGTAAGACAGCTCATTTAAAATCCCACATTTCTCAACCAACTTGATCTCATTGCAGATGGTAGATTGTGAATGACTATGAGCCTGGAAAGTTGAAAGTAATTTCTTTATTCAGAAAATAAAGACCATGTATCAAGTACACTAGTGAAGAGCAAGTGAAACAAAATATCTTAATATCTATATTTCTTATCTTAGATGCATACAACTATTATAAGACCATTATTTTTCTTATTTCTCAGGAAACATTGAGTTACAATATGAAAAAAAAGTGAGCTTCTAAAAGAAAATCAAATCCTATCAGAAGAGTTACATGGAGTAAGCAATTTTATACGGATGCCGATTTACTCTCCCTACCATAAAATCTGATAAACAGCAAACATTTATTAAGCACCTACCACATGTCGAGAACTGTGCTAAGGACACATGAAGATGACTAAGAGCACCCGAGCTCACAGTCTAGGGATTACCAGAAGAAACACTGATGGATCATGAGTGGACGGGAGATGAATTAATACAAACAGCTTTCATTGTAGGAAGAAGGAAAGTGAATTAATGCTTTTGAAAGAGACAGAAAAGTAGATTTCTGGGCAATATGAAGCTGAGTGTCAATCTTGTCAGATTCTGAAGGCATCTCTAGATCAAGCTTCCCAGTGAAAATGGGGCAATGACAATAGGACAACTAGAAATAAGCTATAATTATAGCAAAGAAGGCAACAGCCAGCATAAACTTGCCTAATGTCATTTTTGAAGTCATAGAACTACTCTTTTCAACTACTCTTCCCATCAGAGGCTTCCTGATACGATCCTCTGTGGTGAGGATGGCTTTTCGAGCCTCATCCCACTTTCCAGGGCCCTGTAGACGATAGTGGATTGGAGTGCAGGGTCCCAGTAATAAGTGTAATGCCAGCTTGGGGTCAGTGAAGGCCAGAGCCAGCAGATTGGGCCTGACTCCCACCAAATCAGCAAGCTCTTCCATCGTATCTATGTAGTCTCCCTGAATGGTATGGCGTTGGCTCTCCACATACCTAAAGTAGAGAAGACAGAAATCAGGGCCTGTTAATACTTCAATCAGTCAATCAACCAATGACTGCCTTCTGAGTGCCTGCTGTTGGCTCAATATCAGACTAGGAGCTGTGGAATATAGAGAAGAAAACACCTGTCACTGTCCTTAAGGATCTTAGGATCTACAAAAGGAGGTAAGACAGATAAACATGAAGCAAAGACTTCTGAGTGGTTTCAGACTGCTAAATAGAAACGTGGAGAGGGGATAGTTAAAAGAGAGCTGTAATTGTTAGGTTCCTGAAGGGTGTGAAAGATACAAATAAGATGAGGGCAGGTATATAGCACATCCAGATACAAAGAACTCTGATGTTATGAGAGAGAAAACCCACCACAAAAATTCTCAAATATGGCATCCTCCATTATTTCCTGAGGGTAGCAATGGCAGAGTCTACAGGGTAGGACTTCCCACAGCCAGTGTTAATTTGGAATCCTGAAAGGATGATGGAGGGTGCCTCATTCCACAAGAGGAAGTAGCCCTCCAAATGCAGACAAACGAAATGATTACACCAAGCACAGATTTAAAGATTTAAAAGGACTTATTAGGAGGAAAATGTGGTTGGTTAACTGATATCTGTGTGGTGGAGTGGGATTTGGTGAGCTAATGAGTGACTTTCCCTTTTTACTTTCTGTAATGAAAAGAAGGAATGTAGGACAGAGAGGAAGAGAAAAGCCAAGTCAAGCTAATTGAAATTAAAGACCCCAAGAATAGGGACAGGGAAAAAAAATGATAGAAAATAAATTTGCAGTAGAACTGGTGAGATGGAATTTCAAAGGACCTGATAGAGGGTCAAGTAGGAATGTATTGAAATGGAACTACATTTAGGAGAGAAAACGTAAAGCAGTTAAGAATTTGAGAGCTTTCTCTTGTGAACATTATGTCGGCTCAAGGGTTTGTAGGCATGTGTTTATTTATCTTGTAATAGTAGGTCAAGAGCTATAGTATTCATGAGGTTGGACGTGGGGGCCGACGCCTGTAATTCTAACACTTTGGGAGGCCAAGGCAGGTGGATCACTTTGAGCTCAGGAGTTCAAGATCAGCCTGGGCAACATGGGGAAACCCCATCTCGACAGAAAACACCAAAATTAGCCAGGCATTGTTGGTGTGCGCCTGTAGTCCAGCTACTCGGGAGGCTCAGGAAGGAGAATTGCTTGACCCTGGGAAGTGGAGGCTGCAGTCAGCTGAGATTGTGCCATTTTACTTTAGACTGGGTAACAGACTGAGACCCCATCTCAAAAAGGAAAAAAAAAACCTATAGTATTCATGAAGGTTTCACAAAAGAGGTTCCCTAGCTCCTGCCTTGATTATGCAGATTAAATAAACTCATATAAAACAATGTATACACATAGTTGGCCTTTATTAAAGGTTATATTATATCCATGGTAAATAAACTCATATAAAACAATGTATACACATAGTTGGCCTTTATTAAAGGTTATATTATATCCATGGGTTACTGACCGCTTATGATCAGAAGGTGATTAGACAAAAATAAGTCAAAGGAAAGAGATGAGGAAAGTTAAAAATAAGACCATTTAGCGCCCGAAAGGGAAGCACTCCAAGAAGGAAGAAATGTTTAAAAGCGTCACACTCAGTAGTGAGAGGAAGGAAAATGAAGTTGGTCACAGATGACCTTTAAGAGAGCAGTTTCAGGAGTAAGGATGAACGTTCACAATGCAGAAGGCTTAGCAGGGGGCGAAAGGCGAGAATTTCGAACATTTAGCCAAGTTTCGCAGTGAAAGGAAGGAGGAAAATAGGAGAGCAGCTGGGATCGATAACGGAATTAAATAAAAACTTACTTTCTCCTCCTCTCAGACAAGGGAGAGTTATGCTAGTATAATCAGTTGAAGATAACCACCTCTTTAGGCCTGGAACAATTGTGCCTCTCACTTTTCCACAGAAATTTACAGGCTTACTATCAATTTCCACTTTGTCCAAATAAAAAACACCCAGCAGTCAAGCTTAAGTTCTGAAACTCAGGCTGCTAAATGATTGTGTTCACCAAAACACTAAGCAGCTAGCTGTTACCAGGTTCCCAGGCCACGAGGACTGTGCATCCCATGAGCCACTGTGACTTGAGTGTGCTGTCTCAGGAACGCAGCTGCAAGGCAGCCCCTGCAGACTTGTCAATCTACCTACAGATTTGTGATTCACTCATAGCTGCCTTTCATTCATTCACCATCACTTCCTTCCTCTGGCAACTCCACTAGCACTTCAGGTAATCCTCACAAAAATAATACACCTGATTTTCTTTCTATATGCTTTTTCCTATGTGACTTTTTTTTAAGGCATTAAACACAGGATTTTAAACACCTAAAACTTTTCTCTCCCTTCTCATCCATATTCAGATTGCTAGTCCTATTTCTTCATTCTATCATCACAAACTATTTTTCCTTTTTTCTTCAAGATAGAATCTAACTCCTTAAGCTAAAATCAGGAAGTTAAATAAATTACAATATTTCTCTTATTAAAAAATAAGTAGAAATAATAACCATATATCTTCCTGGGACATTTTCTTACCTTTTATCCATTTCCTCTTGAGCTTTAGATATTTCTGCCATCATTTCACTCTGTGAGGGCAATGTTTTTAGCCCTAAAGATGAAAATTAAAAATTTAACTGTAAAATTACCTCAGTAGGAACAATAATCCTATAATCCTATAAACAATTACTATGCTATGGGGAATTCAGAGAAATACAACATAGTTTCCCGTACTCAAAGAGGTTGTAGTCCACTTGAACACCTTACTCTACCGCCACTACTATATACTATTAACATCTGTAGCTTACTGTACTTACTCTGCTTTGGAAGAGATTTCCCCTACTCTGACTTCCAACCAATAACCTGCCTCCTCCTTAATGTATTCTTTCAATTGGGAAAAAAATATATAAACATGAGAAAATGGCCTTAAAAGTATATGGAAAATCAGTCACAAAGTTAAAGGGCAGGGAAGTGGGGAAACACACCTGTATCTGTATTCTTGATAACAAAGAGGCCTTATGTCACAGAAAGAGAAGGAAGCAAAAATAAAATCTTTTTTTTTTTTTTGATTGATAAGAGTAGGGGTTAAGGCTAAGAGGAATTCATAATAACTAATCTTGACTGATAAGTACAATGCACAAACAGTTCCAGTAGTAGGAATTATACACCAAGGACAGGGCTAGACAAAGGCTGAGTCTAAGTCAGTATGAATGATGCCAAGCTTAAACAATTAGTTGTATGCCCCTATAACTAGGACTATGCCATGTAGAAGATTTTGGCCACATCCAGTCCTAAGGCTGACTGGAATTATATTCTATGTTTCATAAAATTCTGGAATATAGAATTTCAGAATCGCAATATATTTTACCTGATACAAGCGTTCTTTCTACAAGTACTCCACCCTGATGGTTGTCTCATCCCTCCTTAAACATCTCCGGTGATGGGTATCCACAATAATTATATCTGAGGTGATGTCAGAATTATTTGACTGCTCTAGCTGCTGGAACAGTATTATTTTTTATTGACCCCAAGATCTGACTCTTTGCCTTTGTACCATTGGACCAAGTTCTGCCTTCTGGAGCCACAGAGTTTGATCTTGATACATGACGGCTCTTGAAACATTTGGAAACAATTATCATAACTCCTTTAAGTCTTCCCATTATCAGGCTAAACAGTGCAAGTTTCCCAAATAATGGGTTTCACATTCTCTGCCGTCGTGGTTGCCCTTCCCTGAGCGTACTCTAATAACTATCTCGGTGTATCCCTCTTAAAACATGGAACTCAGAAGGCCAACACTCTGAAACAGGCTTCGATGTCTTCCATGTGTTCTTACATTTTAGCCGTGGGAATTATTATGTATCTTCATAAATCAATTAGGAAATACTGTAATGCTTCATTTAAGATTAATCATAGGTCTCTTCGAAGAAATGCATTTTAAAGTGAATTTCCAAATTACTTCTCTCAAACCACAAGCTTTTCTAATCAGCTTCCTCAGGTTGAACACAGGTTTTACTTCTATTAGCTAGAAACATGAAGGAGGAGTTCTATTTCTGGATTGTGATTCCAATCCCAATTCATGAAAGAAAGAAAAAACCCCATCTATTTATTTTTCTATCTGTCTATATACAGATAGATAATGATGTATATGCATCTTAGTCTAGATCTCATGGGGTGAAAAAAATGTAAAAAAATTTAAAAATGTTTAAAGATGTACACATCTTTTTACCTGTATACCCTGTGGTGCAGTTATGTCTTAATTCATGAATTTTGTTTTTGCAGTGTTTCTTTGTTTAGACACATTAGTTTGAGCATATTTCGTGTCTCCCTCCATGTCTTGCTCCCCATCTTAGATTCCCAATTCAAATGAATGGCCTCTACACCTGAACAGATTCTTTTCTGCCTCTCTTCTCCAACATGCTTCTGTCACACCAAATTCTTCAGATTTGCCTGTGAAATTTCATTTAAGTCTGGCTCCTCCAGTTCCTTTAGATTGTCATTACCTTAGTTTAAAGCCCTCATGATGTCTTACTGAGACTTTTATGACAGGCTCTTACTGATCTATTTCCCACTTCACTCCCCTCTAACACATCTTCTAAACTGCAAACAGGATTTGACTCCTCTTCCAGTTAGCATCCTTCAGTGGGTATCTACTGTGTATATGAAATGCAGACTTCTTGATATTGCCTGTGAATATCTCTAGCTTCATTTGCCTTCATTCCTGTAACACTTTATTTACCAGCATTTTGAACTACTTGCAGTTCCCAGAACCCTATTTGTTCTGTCACTTCCTCTAACTTTGCATAAATAGTAGTGATTATTTCCCTTCCATGGCCAAGATTTCCTTGTCCTTTTAGTAAATTCCTACGTAGTTGTAGGGAAAATTGGGTACTTATTGCCCATTGCTCCCATAGCAGCTCTTCCACAGTTACTGGAGCACTTGCTTAGGATATAGTTAAATATCTGCTGAATGAACAAATCATTAAGTGTCTGTTTACTTGTCTGTCTTTAATGTGCTTTGGCTGTGTCCTCACCCAAATCTTATCTTGAGTTGTAGTTCCCATAATCCCCATGTGTCATGGGAAGGACCTGGTGGGAGGTGATTTAATCACGAGGTGTTTACCCTCATGCTGCTCATGCTGTTCCCATGATACTGAATTCTCACGAGATCTGATGGTTTTCTAAGGGTCTTCCCCCTTCACTCCATACTCATTCTCTCCCCTGTGGCTCTGTGAAGAGGTGCCTTCCACCCTGATTGTAAGTTTCCTGAGGCCTCCCAGCCATGCAGAACTGTGAGTCAATTAAACCTCTATTCTTTATAAACTACTCAGCCTCAGGCAGTTCTTTATAGCTGCATGAGAACAGACTAATACAATCTTCTTGCTGGACTCTGCATTCTAGAAAGATGGGGATTTTCTGTTTGGTTGCATTTGCATCACTAGCCCCTAGCAGAGGGCCTGGTACATACCAAGGGGTCAGTATATGTTATCTGAAGTGTTGAAGAACTGTGAGGAAGATCCGATGGATCCAAGACAAGGTGGGAAGGAAGAGAGCCTGAACTATAGTTCTGTGGTCGTAGGCCTTCAGTCTGCTGTCAGCCTAAAGCAGGTTGTATCTGTGTAATCCTGACTTGCCCCTCCACATTTCAGTGCATAGCTAATGCTTTGAGAGAAGAGATCTGGCTGCCATTCTGCAATTTCAGTCCAGTCCAGGCTTTTTTTTTTTTACATAACTCGAAATTGGCTAAGGTAGCCCATAAGCTGATATCCTCGGATAAGAAATTTCTACAAGAAATTTAGAACTTCATTTACCTCAAGGCTAAACTGGTATTTATTAGAATAGAGACTTATTAGATACCTCATGTGCTAGGCACTTGTCTAGGCTTGCAATACAAAGGCAAATAAACATGCATTTTAAGTAAAGAGCTATCACTAGACTACTAAGGGAGGGAAGAAATACACATAGACTTTTTCTATACAAATAAAAGGTAAAGGGAGGGCATACCAAGAAGAAAGGATGGTGGAAGCAAAAGCACAGGGTACAAGGGTACCGGCTGTGTTTGCTGCTTAGTGGGTACCTCACCCAGTGCATCTGGAGTATTGTAGGAAGTATGGTAAACACTAGTGAAAGATTGGGCCTCAAATTGGAGGCTGTATCCAGTTTGTGGAGGACCTTGAATGCCATGCTATGACATACTGCCCTCTTGTGATCCAGAGAGCTGGTGTAACTTGATGGCCTTTTCAAGGAAAGAAAGTCGCTGAGTGAAAATAAAACCCTTGCAAGAGCTGCAAAGGAGGCAAAGAAAAAAGAAACTGTGTTTCATTTCAGTCAAGGAAAGGAAGCAAATTGAGTGTTCCAGGAAAGAGTGGAGTATTTTCTTCACAAGAGAACAATAATTCCAGACGACAGAGGAAGAAGGAAAATAGGGTTTGGTTGGGGACAGACAAGGAAGGAGGCAGGCTTTCTTGGGCAGACATGAAAAAATGGGAAAAACCGGCTAATCCAAAGGGTTTTAAATTGGCATAGTGAAGGGAGAATTCAGGGAAGAGAAAGGTAAGAATGTGGGAGGCGCACAGATTGGCCATGGACAGAATGAAAAACCAGGGTTCCTGTTGGAAGTCTGGTAGAGTTACAGAATTCTGAAGATTTCTTCCTTTCAGTTATTAGAAAAAAGCTGGAGGAATTGGCACTAGGCTTCTGCTAGCATAGGAAGCTGGGTTTTTTTGTACATTTTCCCTAGGATCCCCTTATGTCATAGCCGTACTGCAAAGTCTTGCAAATACTCATCTCTATTTCCTCTCAATAATTCACTTGGTCCTGAAAAAGAGTCCCAGTTGCTTAAAGTGTAGTAAGATGCTGTCGCCTGTTTTAATGAACCATTCTCCCTTTATTTAATTGACCCAATTGGGTCACTTTAATATGACCCAATTGAAAGGTCACTTTAATTAAGCCAACCTAATGGGCTATTTGCATTTGACTACTTGCATAGTGCTCTCAGTAGTACATAATCTGCTGGATAGGACTGGGAGTGACAGAATTTTGGAGAAATTTAGAAAGGTTGTTGAATCATCAACTTTAACACCATTGCTTCTCTTTTTCTCTGCTACCATGAAGATTTTCATTAGGGAAAACAAAAAGCTGTAATTCCAACAGGAACACTAAATAGTTTTAATTGATTGCTAGTAACAATAGCAAATTTTGTTATAACAACCAAAGAATCAGTGAATTTCTTCTTTGGATGGACCCTTAAACACTGTCTTGTTTCTCTCTATTCTGAGACCTGAATTTACTTCATACCCCTTCTGCCCCGGCCCAATGAGCACCCAGTCATTTGGCATCCTTTTCCTATTCCGCGTAGAATTTCAGAAGCTGCCAGTCCCATCATGAAATGGCACAGGCTGAAAGGAGAAAGTTTTAGATTTGTTCTTAATAGTAAGCTGATGTGCAACCCTCAAGATTTCACTCCTTGATTCTGGTTTGACCCTTTGAAGCTATACTGAGTAAATCCAATCCTTCTTCCATGGACCATTCTTTCAGATGCTTGAAGGGAACTCTCATAGCTCTCCTGAAGTTTATCTTCAAGCTAAATCTCTCTCCAGCTTTTTCACTTGTACTTCAGATGGCATGTTTTCAAATCCCTTAAACCATTTTTCTCTCTCCTTATTTAATGCACTCCAGCTTCACTTTAAAAATGTATCATTAGGTGGGGTCTGGCCAGTCTGGAGAACAATTGTAATGCTGTTAAAGAAGCAATGGTGTTAAAGTTGATAGTTCAAAAAAATTACAGTTTTTAATGATGTTAGATTTAATTATTTCTTTGGAAGCTATATAATTCTAATGACACATATTAAACCTCTTCGCCCCCTTTTTTTGTGGGTACCCCTAGCCAAAACTGAAAGAGGGAAAATAAAGGGAAACTGTTAGAATTTGGGAGGTTGACTACCCTACATTATAAACTAGTCTCCAACCAGGTCTTCGTGTTTGGCCTAAATCAAGTCATACCATTTCTATATTTTATCTATAATGAAAGAAGATAAAACTATTTTACTTTACAAATATATGCCAGTTGCCTAAGATCTAGATGAGTAAATTCTAATTTGGAGTGCACATTGGAATCACTGGGGAACATTTTTCTCAAAGATTTTATAACTGCCCCAGCCCAGACTTACTAAATAAGCATGCATAGCTTGGAAAAATTTCCCAGGTATGATGTATGTCCATGGTTATAAATTGCTCCTTTAGATTCACTCAAAAATAGATTTTTCTATACCAACTTATACATGCTGTCTCTAGCTACTTAAAAACAAGTACCTAAACAGAGGTAAACATATCACCAAGTAATTAAGTAGTCTATTTGCATGGTCACTTACCTTTAAATACCTGAGTGGCCCAGCGTCCTTGGAGCTCTGCAATGGGCATAATGGCTCCTATGGGCTGAATCAAGCCTATGATTGCAAGAGTTGGCCTCTCCAGGTTGGGAGGGAAGACCTTTTTATACAAGGATATCTTGTTTTTTTCCACTTTGACAGAATCATCCAGAAAAGGAAAGGCAAAGGTATAGCCTGTTGCAAAGATGACAGCATCAATGTCATCCTCCCTGGAGCCATCCTCAAATATGGCAGCTGTCTCAGTGAATTCCTTCACATTTCCTTTAACTTTCACCATGCCGGAAATGATACGATTTGGCAGGTCATCATTTATGGTTGGATGCTGACTCAGAGCTCTGTGAGTGGTGGTAAAGATCAAGTGAAGGAGAAATGAGAGAAAGAGAAATCAGTACCATGTAAGTAAAATTTTGCTTTGGTGGACGTAAACAATATGCCAATAATCTGCACCTCGGTCAATGCATAAAGTTTGGGAAAGGTCTGATTTACACTATCTTGGCACAGATCAAGATCAGAGCTGAAGTTGGACCCTGGCTGGCACTGAAAGGGAGAGTGTTGGAGGAGTGAAGGAAGAAGAGTCTTGTCTGAGGAGTGCATGTATGATTTCTCAAGTTACAATAATGTTCTGTATGTGATATGATGAGGCCGCAGGCCAATAGTTTCTATTCTCATATCAAGAAGCCTGACAGAACTAAACTGTCAACATTCTGTCCAGTCTCACTTCCAGTTTCAAAGGCTCAAGAGCTAGGTTTAGGCCACTATTTTCCAAACTGTATAATAAATTACATGTATGTAGCAATTTACAGTTTATAAGTTGCTTTTACATGCATCAACTTATTTGACTCTCTCAAAACTCTATGAAGGAAGTAGGTGTCATTATCCAGGTTTTATAAATGAGGAAATTGAGGCCTAGAAAAGTTACATGATTTGTCCAATGTTACGCAGCCTAGGATTTTAGAATTTATCTCAAAGTTGTTTTCAATGAATTATCTTGGAGTACTTTGGGCCTGTTATTGTTTCCTAGGGACAACAATAACATTGTGTTGGTACAAAAGTAATTGCCTTTTTTGATGAAGTCTTGCTCTGTCACCAGGCTGGAATGCAGTGGCATAATCTCTGCTTACTGCAACCTCTGCCTTCCGAGTTCAAGCGATTCTCCTGCCTCAGCCTCCTGAGTAGCTGGGACTACAGGAGTGCGCCACCATACCCATCTAATTTTTGTGTTTTTAGTATAGACAGGGTGTTATGTTGGCCAGGATGGTCTCGATCTCTTGACCTTGTGATCCACCTGCCTCGGCATCCCAAAGTGCTGGGATTACAGATGTGAGCCACTGTGCCTGGCCTGCCATTACTTTCTTTTAATAATAATAAGGGTGGTTTCCAGTATCACAGATCTTTCTAAAAAGCCATCTTTTTTTCTTTTGAAAAAGACCTACTCCTTTTCACCTTATCTATATCACCTTATACAGTTGATCAAATTTTGCATAATTACTGTGGGATATACTGACATCGTGTGGTTTTAACGTGACCCACTGAGATCAACGTCACCTGTGTAGTCTATGCGTCAAAAACATTTAACCTGAATATAATAAAGGAAAAAAACTATGCAAGTCTAAATTTAGAGACTTTCTACAAAACAATGCCTTGGGTTCTTAAAAAGGAAGCCCATGTCAAAGAGAGAATTATTTCAGATTAAGAGAGATTAAAGAGACATGACAACTACATGTAATGGTGTGATTGATTACCTGGCAGGATACTAGATTTAAAAAGATTTTTTAAAGCCATATAAAATATTATTGGGGCAACTGTGGATACTGCCAACGTGTTAGATAATGTATTTTAAATTTCCCAAGTGTGATAATTATATGATGGTTATGTAAGAGAGTGCCCTTTTTCTTATACGATATACACTGCAGTATTTAAAGTGTCTTAATGACTGCAACGTACCCAAATGGCTTCAGAAAAAAAATGTGCTTGTGTGTGTATGCTCTATATGTGTGGATCTATCTACAGAGAGGGGGAAGCAGCAGAAGCAAATACAGCAAACTGTTAACAGGTGAATCCAGGTGAAGGGTATATGGGCGCTGATTGTACTTATTATTTTGCAACTTTTGTATAGATCTGAACATTTAAAAAAATAAAAACTTGGAGGTAAAATAAATTTAGAATCAGCCTCTAGAAATGTTTTCCCTCCCTGGCTCCTCAACTTTCGTAGCACTCTGTGTACCTCTTTATTATACTCTGTTCTCTTTCTTCTCATTAGAGTATTTAAGGTAAGATCCATTTATTGAGTCTGTCATTCATTACTCGTGTTGCCCTCAGGAAAGTTACTTAGTTTCTATATGTCTTAATTTTTATATTTGTAAAATGTACATAGAAAATTATGGAGGCCAAAGCAACTCCCATCTTAGAAGCTAATCTACCATATTGATTTCTGATCAACCTCAGTTCCAGGAAGACCTCTGAGATTTCCAGTTAATCTGTTGTTTAAGAGCATGTACTTATCCTTAATTCCGCCCCCACCATAGGGCAAACTCCTACCCATTCTCGCTGAAGCATGTGTGCCCCTCCCTTATAGTATATAAGGCACGTTATATCCTGGGTCGGGAGATAATGGTACGGGGATCTAACATCTTGTCTCCCCACTGCCTGAGACACAGACGTGGCTTCTGTTCGTAAGTCCCTATTAAATGTTTCTAAGCAACTGAATTTGTCAGCTTCTTTCTTCAGCCTCTCAGCTTCCTCAGCCTTTGGGGTAGGTTTGCATAGACCTCCTCATTGTGAAACCCAACTGATGGGGCCATTGTGAGGATGAAGTGAGATACCGCCTGTAACTCATTTAGCACTACGTTTATCTTGTAGAAAGTTCTCAGAAACGTGAGTGCAATGTCTGTTGCCATTACTATTATGTCTTTTCTCTCTGCATTTCGTGCCCACATATGATACCTGGCTCATAACAGGTACTCAATGAGTAAATGATGCACCGCCCTCAGCTACCACTTTGTTGTTGGGCATCATATAAAAAGAACTGACATCTGGGGGAATGAGCAAAGGGTTAATGCCAAAGAGAAGTCCACACTAGAAACCCACAGACCAATAGAGCTTGGGCATCTGTGGGGACAAAGCAGAAATCTGATTTCAGATTCTTTGGGTCTTATAGGTTTTCTTTCTTTCTTTTTTTTGAGACAGAGTCTCACCTTGTCACCCAGGCTGGAGTGTAGTGACACAATCTCAGCTCACTGCAACCTCTGTTTCCAGGGCTCAGGCGATTCTCCTGCCTCAGAATCCTGACTAGCTGGGACTACAGACAGGCGCCACCATGCCTGGCTAATTTTGTATTTTTAGTAGAGATTGGGTTTCACCATATTGGCCAGGCTGGTCTCGAACTCCTGACCTCAGATGATATGCCTTCCTTGGCCTTCCAAAGTGCTGGGATTATAGGCATGAGCCACAGTGCCCGGCCACTATGAGTTTTCTTAATGTGTGGGTAGAGGTAGCTCTACTATTAGCAAAGTGTGAATGAACAGTCCTTATTCTTGTGCTTTGGACATTACCCCTGCACTCCCCTCCTGGGGACACACCTGTGTTACCCCTGCACTCCCCTCCTGGGGACACACCTGTGTTACCCCTGCACTCCCCTCCTGGGGACACGCCTGTGTTACCCCTGCACTCCCCTCCTGGGGACACGCCTGTGTTACCCCTGCACTCCCCTCCTGGGGACACGCCTGTGTTACCCCTGCACTCCCCTCCTGGGGACACGCCTGTGTTACCCCTGCACTCCCCTCCTGGGGACACGCCTGTGTTACCCCTGCACTCCCCTCCTGGGGACACGCCTGTGTTACCCCTGCACTCCCCTCCTGGGGACACGCCTGTGTTACCCCTGCACTCCCCTCCTGGGGACACGCCTGTGTTACCCCTGCACTCCCCTCCTGGGGACACGCCTGTGTTACCCCTGCACTCCCCTCCTGGGGACACGCCTGTGTTACCCCTGCACTCCCCTCCTGGGGACACGCCTGTGTTACCCCTGCACTCCCCTCCTGGGGACACGCCTGTGTTACCCCTGCACTCCCCTCCTGGGGACACGCCTGTGTTACCCCTGCACTCCCCTCCTGGGGACACGCCTGTGTTACCCCTGCACTCCCCTCCTGGGGACACGCCTGTGTTACCCCTGCACTCCCCTCCTGGGGACACGCCTGTGTTACCCCTGCACTCCCCTCCTGGGGACACGCCTGTGTTACCCCTGCACTCCCCTCCTGGGGACACGCCTGTGTTACCCCTGCACTCCCCTCCTGGGGACACGCCTGTGTTACCCCTGCACTCCCCTCCTGGGGACACGCCTGTGTTACCCCTGCACTCCCCTCCTGGGGACACGCCTGTGTTACCCCTGCACTCCCCTCCTGGGGACACGCCTGTGTTACCCCTGCACTCCCCTCCTGGGGACACGCCTGTGTTACCCCTGCACTCCCCTCCTGGGGACACGCCTGTGTTACCCCTGCACTCCCCTCCTGGGGACACGCCTGTGTTACCCCTGCACTCCCCTCCTGGGGACACGCCTGTGTTACCCCTGCACTCCCCTCCTGGGGACACGCCTGTGTTACCCCTGCACTCCCCTCCTGGGGACACGCCTGTGTTACCCCTGCACTCCCCTCCTGGGGACACGCCTGTGTTACCCCTGCACTCCCCTCCTGGGGACACGCCTGTGTTACCCCTGCACTCCCCTCCTGGGGACACGCCTGTGTTACCCCTGCACTCCCCTCCTGGGGACACACCTGTGTTACCCCTGCACTCCCCTCCTGGGGACACACCTGTGTTACCCCTGCACTCCCCTCCTGGGGACACACCTGTGTTACCCCTGCACTCCCCTCCTGGGGACACACCTGTGTTACCCCTGCACTCCTCTCCTGGGGACATACCTGTGTTTAGGCTTCAGGCCAAACATTTCATGGTCAAACCTTTGATTCATCTTTCTTTCCAAATATGTGTTTGTTATTGACTGGCCACAGATCTTCGACATAAAATATTTAAGTCGAGAAGACAACAACACATCAGCAGGATATCCATAGTCTCCTACACGATTCAAGATCCAAGCCCCTCTCCTGGTGCTGAGGAAAACCTGGGACATGGGAGAAATTGTTTGCCTTTGTCACTCAGGATCATAAACCTTCAAAAGCACCCCCATTTTCTTCAAGAATCATTTCAAACTCATTAGCCTGGCTTTTCAGCCCCTGCACAATCTTTGTGGGTTTTTGTGTTTGGTTCCTGCCATTTTCTTTCCCAAACACGAAACTTACAATTAAATCGGTGTATCTACTGTGCAGGAACATGTCTTGCTGAGATCCACCATTGCATTTCTGTTTAGTGCCATTGTGCCTCCCTGGAATGCCTTCTCTCCTCTTAACTCTCTAAAGTCTGTTCATTTTTTTTTTTTTTTTGAGACGGAGTTTTGCTGTTGTTGCCCAGGCTGGAGTGCAATGGTGCAGTCTCGGCTCATTGCAACCTCTACCTCCCAGGTTCAAGCGATTCTCCTCACTCAGCCTCCTGAGTAGCTGGGATTACAGGCATGCGCCAT
The DNA here is from genome assembly GCF_049354715.1 of Callithrix jacchus. NCBI lineage: Eukaryota > Metazoa > Chordata > Mammalia > Primates > Cebidae > Callithrix > Callithrix jacchus. The sequence continues at coordinate 7,313,483 of NC_133519.1, forward strand.
CATGCGTGGCTAATTTTATATTTTTAGTAGAGATGGGGTTTCTCTGTGTTTGTCAGGCTGGTCTTGAACTCCCGACCTCAGGTGATCCGCCCACCGTGGCCTCCGAAAGTGCTGGGATTACAGGCATGAGCCACCAGCCCAGCCCAAAGCTGTTCAGTTTTTAAGACCCAAATCAAGACTGCCTCCTCCATGAAGACACCACTGACCATTCACTCTGACAGGTTTTCTCTCCATCCTTTGAACTTATCTAGCACTTATAACCTGTAGAACTCATTAAAAATCATGGAATGGTAAAGTTGAAAGCAGCTGGAAACCGTTTAATCTAAAACCCTCATTCTTTTGCCATTGACATTTACATTATTACAAAAATCCCTGTTATTTATATTTTTGATGATATTTAACTTTCTACACTCTTAATTTCTGTCTCTTCAAAGGTATTTTCTCAAGGGTAGGAGATATAGCCTACACATCTCCATAGCAGATTATCATCACTTTCGTTTATTGGGATTTTTGGCCTTTAAGTCACTGTGTAGGTCCTTCATCTATATGACAAAACCTCTTAAGGGAAATATTACTACACCCATGTTATAGTTGATGGGCATGGAGAGGATGAATAACTTGCCTGAGATCACAGAGCTAGTAAGTGGCAGAGCTGAATTTCCAACCCAGGTCTGACTGACTCCAAAGCCTGTGCTCAAGGAACGTTTGATTGATTATTTAACAGAGAAAAATAAGATTGCTAGTAGAACAATAGGAAGCTTGCTAGTCTTTCTGTGTCCTCCACTGGCTAAAATCTATGTTCAGAGCTGATAAAGACTATATTCAGTTACCTGGCAAAAGGATCACTTTTTCTACATTGTGAAACTCTCTGGAGATGGCTTCCAGACTGTAAGACATGTAAGTACATTGCTTCAGCGTCTTTTTGTCTAAGATGGCCTGTCTACAGAGGGCTAATTGTTTCCTTCATAAATCTTACCTCACCTATGATGACTGGAAGCGCTGGGATAATTATGTACTTCCACATGTCACAGTTGAAAGAGCACAAATGGTCTTAGAAATTGAACAGTTTTGTGTGCTGGCTATATAACTTCTGATGACTGATGAAAACAGTCAGAACCCTAAAAAAAGGCTTCCTATTTATGAAATCGTAACGATAATACGCATATCACAAGGCTGTTGTGATAAGTAGCATTCTTGTGAAACGTATAGTGTATAGTAAACACTTGATAAGTGCCTAACAGCTGTTACATTTCTTATTTCAGTTTTCTCAGTGTGCTATACTTTGTTTTAAGCAAATAACATTTACAAATCAGATTTATAAGGAAAACAGTTTCATCCATGTAATCTTACATGAAATTAATCTTGAAAGAAAGGGATGTTTTCTCTCTACAAAAGTATCCCCTAGAATTATCTGAAAAACTTCCATGATATACTGAAATATATAGGTCCATTTAAAATTTTTGATTTATAAACAAATCCTCATGAATGCAATTTAAAATATAAAGCAAGAAGTTCGAACTCAGCAATTGAGTTTCTTCACCTTTTGTTGTTGGTGTGGCAGTGCTGCCTTCGCTATGCAGATATACTTTTCCTTTGCCTTTTCACGGGCCACCTTCTCTGTACCCACACAAAAATGCTTTGTTATTTGATAACCTGCAATTCCCCAGGGCAGGTAAGGCCAAGCTCCCTTAGAACTGCCCATTTGAAAAACCAATGATTTCCCCCGCCCCACCAAGAGGAGTTTCGCTCTTCTTACCCAGGCTGGAGTGCAATGGCGCGGTCTCGGCTCACCGCAATCTCCGCCTCCTGGGTTCAGGCAATTCTCCTGCCTCAGCCTCCCGAATAGCTGGGATTACAGGCACACGCCACCATGCCCAGCTAATTTCTTGTACTTTTTTTAGTAGAGACGGGGTTTCACCATGTTGACCAGGATGGTCTCGATCTCTTGACCTCGTGATCCACCCGCCTCGGCCTCCCAAAGTGCAGGGATTACAGGCGTGAGCCACCGCGCCCGGCCAAAACTGATGCTATTAAAGAAGGCTGTTGCCATGGGTCCCCACTCCATATTTTGCACATTCTTCTACCATAACACCCATACAAGCTTTAACCCTTGTTGTTTATATAATTATTTCCTGATGAATGTTTGTTGAATTAATTCATGAAGTAACATGAAATCATTTTTGTGGCTATAAATGAGCATAGTACTGAGAAGTGTTTTTTGAACAAAGTTGCTGAGTCATTTAACAGAATTGCAGCACTAAGCTTCTAATTAAAGTAAAACCATTTAAAATATATTTGTAGAGAGGCACGACTTAATGAAGGTTACCAAAGGACAGCCAAGACATCTACCTATTGCCAATAGAGTTCGATTCAATAAAAACATTAATAAAATACAATATTGGCATGTCTTTCTCCAGGAATTTATCCTGAAGACACTTGCTTCTCAGTTCAAAATATGCTACACAAAAACCAAAACAAAGAAATATAAATTGCTTTAGAATGAATGTTACTCTGTTACCTAACTGTATGCATAGCCTGGGGCAAACTGCTTGCACGTGTTACAGTTTGGATGCACGTGTTATAGTGGGTATATGAATACCCACACTGTCTTTGGGAAGATAAGACTGCTACTTTTTTCCTTTTGGGGAGTGTAAAGGGAAAATCATGCAGCATCCTATGAATGAAAAGTTTTCAGTGATCACAGTGTGCTTTCCTGTATGTAAGAACGTAGCACTTCTGCTGGCCAAAAGAAGAACCACACTCTCAATACTGCTTTCTAACAACCTCTCCCAGCAATGACTTCATCTTCATCAAAGACAAGGGCACACTCTGAGAAGATGCCTGGTTAGGATAACGAGCCCAGACTGTAGTCATGATCCAGTTCCTTGGTGTGAGGAGACAAGGGCACACTCTGAGAAGATGCCTGGTTAGGATAACGAGCCCAGACTGTAGTCATGATCCAGTTCCTTGGTGTGAGGAGACAAGGGCACACTCTGAGAAGATGCCTGGTTAGGATAACGAGCCCAGACTGTAGTCATGATCCAGTTCCTTGGTGTGAGGCAGCTGCATGATGGAACTCTAACTGGAAGCCTTACCTCCTCTATTAACATCAGTCACAATGTTGCCATCTAAGCCCAAGATTTGCCACGGGCACTGGTGGGCTATGTGCAGGTATCCCTACTCTCCCTACTCTCTGTGGGGACCACCTGCAGCTTCCGTGGGGAAACTGAAGCTACAGTGAAACAAAGTAATTAATTGACTGATTCAAACCTGTTTGGCTGTGTGGCTAATCTCCACAGCCAAATCCCCTCCAGAATTCCCGATGCCAATTATAATGACTCTCTTTCCAGTGAATCCCTCTGGGTTCTTATAGTCTCGACTGTGGAAGTACTGCCCTTTGAACTTCTCAATTCCTACAAGAGAAGGGAAAATAAGTATCAGGTAATGGTTTATATGATGGATATCATTTGTCAGCTCACTTGGTCTTTTTGCAGACTTAAGTTTAAGCACATATTCTCCAAGTGTTCTCTCTTGGAGGCTACTTTCTTGCCTTTCTCAATATTTTTGCCTATTTTCTTTTCCCATAGCCTCAGAGTAGTACCATGTGACTTTCTTATCATATGTACTTTGCTTAACTCAGGATTTGTTTGTATTTTGGATTTATAGATATAAATACAAACTGTCTCAGAAAACCTCCATTCTATTTTGTCTTTTCATCCACTTAAATACCTAATCTCCGGCCAGGCACGGTGGCTCACGCCTGTAATCCCAGCACTTTGGGAGGCCGAGGTGGTCAGATCACAAGGTCAGGAGATCAAGACCATCCTGGCCAACGTGGTGAAACCCCATTGCTACTAAAAATACAAAAATATTAGCTGGATGTGGTGACGTGTGCCTGTAATCCCATCTACTCAGGAGGCTGAGGCAGGAGAATTGCTTGAACCAGGGAGTCAGAGGTTGCAGTGAGCCGAGATCGCGCCATTGCACTCCACCCTGGTCACAGAGTGAGACTCCATCTCAACAAAAAGAAAACCTGCTCCTATTTCACTTACAGCACATATATTTTTATATACTCTAGAGTACACAGAGTGCCTCTTTTTTTCTTTAATGAAAATCCAGGCCAAACACTGAAATTCTTCAAGCTTTCATTTCTTCTTTAGAAATTCAATATTTCAGTTTACTTTATTGCTGAAAAATTCCTCATTCAGCCTAATGCTCCTCAAGAACTCCACATTCTTCCTTCTGATACTTAGAAAACTAAAGTCATTGTAAAACTAAATAGACCTCAAATTTTGCTCTAATCTCCAAAAAATACAAAAATGGGAATAACACAAGTTACCCCAACATGGTTCTGGGGAACATGAAGAATTAGGATAAGTCTTATTTCATTCCAAAGTAGGAATTACTCACAGCACAGTCCTCCCGCTTCTCAGGGGTCAGGTCACAGGCATGGGTCAAGGGTCTTCCAGCATGGCAAGTTACTCACCAGGGAAGCTGTCCAGAGGTAGATGAGCATTGGTGTGATGGCCAGTGCAAACCATGACTGCATCAAAGACGTCTGTCTCCTTTTTCCCTTCAGACTCAGTGACCACTTCCCACTGGCCTGAAGTTGCGAAATCAGGCCGCTTTTTCACAGTGCACACGGTGGTCTGAAAAGGAAAACGACAACCACAGGGGACACCCCTGACATGACTCTCCTTGCAGAATCTTACACAGCGGGCTGATACCACAGGCACGCACTCTCACATAATAGGATCCCTGCAGGGATATTTGATTTTCATACTCCACAAATAAAAACTGTTTTGTTTTGGGCTGTGGTCAGAATGAGAAAACTTGTAGTGTTCGCGCCAAGGGCTCGAGACAGCTAGTTGACTCGCCCCAGTTTGGCTGCTGGACCTGTCTGCATTTCCCCACCTCGAGGGCTGTCGAGTGAGACAAAGGGCCTCGAGCTGAGTCACTGAAGCAATAACAGAATGCAAAGCAAAGGCCTGCAGTTTATGAGGACATTGTGCTGTCTGCTTCCATGTCCCCATCAGTCTCTGTGTAAGCAATAAACTTACTGCAATTGAGATGCCTAAGAGGAGCAGAGACCTCTGCCTATATTTTCCCTGGGGCCAAGCCTTTGTTTTAGCTCCTGGTGAAAAACAGGTTTAACCAGCCACCTTAAGGGCGCCATTGTATCTTTGAAATGTAAAATCTTTGAAATGTAAACTACTACCACAAGCCCCCTTAAACTGCTTTCTGAGCGGATATCACAAGCCCCTGATAACTATTTCTATGGAGTTTCTATTTCCTTTCTGTTTACCCTTTTTTTTTCTTTCTACTGTGATTAAGTAAATGTAACAAGAAAAAAGTATAAAAGCTGTAACCCACAGGAATAAAATCGCTGTGGCTGTCGCTGTGGCTCGCTGTGGCTCGCTGTGGCTGCTGCTGCGCTGCCCAGCCCTCCAGACTCCACTTTTCTGTATTCTTTCTCTTCCGCGCACTCTCTCTCTCAGGTTGAAAGAGACATCTACGTTGTCGGTCTCGGGGACTCCCGCATGTCAGTAGTCCCCCGGCAGATGTGCCAGACCCCGACAAAAACTTCCACAAGGCAGAAAAAAACAATCACATATTGTTGGCAGGCCAGTGTACCTTCCTCTTCTAGAAAAATGCGAGTCCCTAGGCCTTTTAGTTCTCATCCTAAGGCACTGTAACACCTGATTAAGCCTGGGCTTCTCCTGTGCTTTTATGACACTCCATGCACTACATGCCTATTCTTCTGACCCCCAAATGTCCTGAGACCTTCTGATGTCTTCTAACTCCAGGTTCTCTTCTCCTGGCTAACTTTAAACACGTGACTGAGATCTAGGGCTCCTTTTCCTGGTAGAGCAGAAAAACCCCTGATGGCTCTCATTTTATATAAATGAATCTCCCTTTGACTCCCATAGATACCCACTTTACCAGGAACTATAAAGAAAGAGGCTGTGAAACAGGATAGAGGTATGATTATAGCTTTTAAAAAAATAATAAACACAGGTTATTCTACTTAGGTTAAGGAAACACTATGAGCTTCTCAGGGCCTATGACCATAATGTCTTGGACTAATAGCGACACCACCCCTGCCTGGGCGTGGTGGCTCATGCCTGTAATCCCAGCACTTTGTGAGGCTGAGGCAGGTAGATCACCTAAGGTTGGGAGTTCGAGACCAGCTTGACCAATATGGAGAAACCCCATCTCTCCAAAATTAGCCAGGCATGGTATGTGCACCTGTAGTCCCAGCTACTCAGGAGGCTGAGGCAGGAGAACTGCTTGAACCTGGGAGGTGGAGGTTGAAGTGAGCCAATATAGTGTCACCGCACTCCAGTCTTGGCAACAGAGCAAGACTCTGTCTCAAAAAGGAAAAAAAAAAAAAAAGGAGGGGATACCACCCCTGCATGTCTTGGCCATCCAGCACTATTTATAGTTCCTCTATCATGTTCTTTTACACAGGCTGGTGCCTCTGCCTGGATCGCCCTTTTATTCCTTATTTAGTAGATTCCTATTAACCCTTCAAGACTCAGCTTTAAGAAAACTTTATCTCCTTTAAGAAAACTTCCCTGGAACCTGATACTTTGTGCTCTGATGGGTTCAACATCTCTCCTCTGAGCTGCAATGTATAGATTTCTAGCATTTGTCCCCATGTGACTCTTTATTTTTATTAATTATAATACAATTTTTCTTCATTTTTTATCCCCTTAACTAGACTATAAAGTTACTGATTTTTCCCTTTTGTCTTTGCATCCTCAATACTTAATATGATAACAAACTTGTTCAATAAGTATTATTTAAACAAGTGAAGAGAGGCACCATTGGAATGTAAATGACTCACTTTAGAAGTTATCACTAGATGTTTTCATTTTGTTTTGTTTTGTTTTTTGAGAAGGAGTTTCACTGTTGTTACCCAGACTGGAGTGCAATGGCACGATCTCAGCTCACCGCAACCTCCGCCTTCTGGGTTCAGGCAATTCTCCTGCCTCAGCCTCCTGAGTAGCTGGGATTACAGGCACGCACCACCATGCCCAGCTAATTTTTTTGTATTTTTAGTAGAGACGGGGTTTCACCTCGTTGACCAGGATGGTCTTGATCTCTTGACCTCGTGATCCCCCCACCTCGGCCTCCCAAAGTGCTGGGATTATAGGCGTGAGCCACCGCACCCGGCTGTTTTCATTTTGTTATTGTTGTTAAGCAGAAAAAGTCATGACTTAGCAGGATGATCACAAGGCAGAAGGTGTGGGCTTTTTGCCAACTGTCAGAAACATCTGATCTTTTATGGTCATGATCAGAAATTATAGAGAAGTCATAGAATATTTTAGAGCAGAAAGGAACCACTGAAGTGATCTAGTTCGATCATCTTGTTTTACAAACAAGGACATTTTAAAATTGGAAATTGAGGAACTTGCTTGTCTAACATCTAAGTTAGTCAGTGGTAGGGCAAGGACCAGAATTCAGGTCTTTGTTCTGCAATTCCATGTTCTTCCCTCTACACCAGAGTTAACTACCCAACCACTATACTTTGCTGGGTTTTTATGATGTTCATGTAAACAAATACATTGGGAAGTACTTCTGAAAGTCTAAAAGGGCTAAGCAGTCATGAACAAGTTGTAGAACCAGAAGGTTTTAAAGTCCCCGTGCCTATCGGTTCCTTCCGTAATGGGGAAAACATTTCCCCTCATCTGTTTTATTGCAATCAAATTGTGTGAAATGAAGGTAATGAAAACACTCTGCCAGGTAGCTTCCTGTATATGCAGCCAAAATACGTAAAAGAGAGACCTTCACTTGAATATTCTTGAGGGGCAAGGAGGACAAAGAATGGAGTTTTTGCCTGAGTAGACAGATGCATGTGCAAGTCAAGCCAATCTTTAGAAGTGAATATTGATCATTAAAACCACATTATTCATTTACTTGGCAAACAACTTCAAACACAAAGATACCCACAAAATTTTCTACCTTAAATCGAATATACTTTAGAAGGCCAAATTCTTTGGCATACATCCTGAAATACTCCAGGACCTGGGTATTATGCATGAAGTTCGGATAATGATCTGGGATTGGATAGTCGCTGAAGCACATCATCTCTTTAGAAGTATTGATGATCACTGATTTGTAAATACTGGCCCTTCCTTCTTCGGGATTTTCCTGCAATAAATAGAAAGTATGCTTAGCAACTTGAGAATCATCTTTATGATTTGTAAATATGAAAAAGTTTTCTGAAAGAAGAGTCAAATCACACACACACACACACACACACACACACAAACACACACACATCTTCCAGTATTTGTGCCGTTATATAGTCCTTCCCCTTGAATCTCATTTGTCTTTATGACTTGCTTTTGACCATCAGCATGCAGTTGAAATGACACTGCATGACTTCCAAGGCCAAGTCATAAGCAGCCTTGCAGATTCTGCGTGGGTCTCAGAAAGCTCGCTCTGGTAGAAGCTAGCAGCCATATGAGAGATCCAACTACCGCAAGACCACCTTCGTATGAGGAAGTCGAACCTCACCACATGAAGAGAATGTCTGGGAGAGAAAATATGTCGCTAGTCCCCAGAAATTCTACCTACTCCAGCTGAAGTTCTAAACACATAAACAGAGAGTTACTGACACTGAGGAACCCTCTTTAAATGAGTAACAGGCAAAATGGGAACATATACTGGAAAGAGTGTAACAGTTTCCACATACTGGAAAGAGCATAACATCTTCATTGTTTTCTGGAGAGCAAATGTGTATCAAACTCCTTGCAATTTACCTAGCCTTTAAAAAAAATATTCAGCATCACTGAGGAAGATTTATGCTAAAGGTGTTAATAGTAGCATTATTCATAATGTAAAAGGAAACAAGCTGCGTGCCCAACAAAATAACTGAAATTTGAGAACCACTGCTCTAGATTCTTACTCCCAAAGTGTGGTCTCTAGACCAGCAGCAGGGGCTTCATTTGCGAGATTGTTAGTTAGAAATGCAGACTCTCAGGCCGCAACTCAGACCTACTAAATCAGAACCTGCATCTTAGCAAAATCTTCAAGTGATTCAGACGCCATTGCAAACTGAGATGCACTTCATTAGATGACATGAATCCCTAATTCACTGTTCTTTCCCCTACAAGAAACTTCTTTGCTTCCTATTGAGGCCAGGCACATGGCTTATGCCTGTAATCCCAGCACTTTGGGAGGCTGAGGCAGGCGGACCACCTGAGGTCCAGAGTTGGAGACCAGCCTGACCAACATGGAGAAACCCCATCTCTACTAAAAATTCAAAATTAGCCGGACATAGTGGCACATGCCTATAATCCCAACTACTTGGGAGGCTGAGGCAGGAGAATCACTTGAACCTGGGAGGTGGAGATTGTGGTGAGCTCGGATTGTGCCACTGCACTCCAGCCTGGGGAACAAGAGCAAAACTCCATCTCAAAAACAAACAAACAAAACTTACTATTAACTACCTTATGGCGCTGTTGTGTTGATCACATAAAGTAACGCAATGATGCAATCTACCCAGCCTGTTGTTATGTCACGGAGATGTCACAAATGAGTTTTCAGATTTTTAGATTTTCAAAAATTGTTTTGATTATGGAAAATCACCTGAATCAATTTGGATTCCCTCCCTTTTTATTCTAGAAATGAACAGATATTGAGTATTATGAAACATACATAGCCACAAAGGAGAACATTTGTTGCCTTTGTCCATTTTTAGGGTGGTTTTTCTCCCATTTTTATTGCATAATTATTCAATCCAGGAATCCTACATTGATTATTCCCATTTCTCTGCCCCATGATCCATAGTCTCATTTCTTTAACTGCTGATCACATTTTCACAAGTCTCCTTCGAAGCCTTTTCTTCTAATCTATCCTACCTATTTCAACCAAAGTGTTCTCTCTAAGGTGTGGCTGGACTGCATCTCTGCCCTAATTAAGATTTTAGATGTTGCCCCATTTCCTGTAGAATAAAGTTTCTATTTCTCAGATTAGGATTCAAAGACCTCCATGACATTCTGTAATATATTCCTTATCATCCCAACTTGATTGTAAGCCCCTTGAATTGTACTCCTGGTTTTCCCCACAGCATACAAAATGATAAATAGCACTCAACAAATGTTTATTGGATGCATATCAAATTGTATTGAGAAAGGGATATATAAGATAAGATGTAAGTTCACAAAATGCAAAACAAAACTAATAAAACACATCAACATTCATCTCAAAGAGTTCAATAAGATATATGCATCTCACTCCCAAAATGTTGTCCTAAGAAAAATTGCAAAATAATATAAAGTCAAATTCATAGATATGTTTTTATATTACTTAACTAGCAATTAATCAGAAACAATGTTAAATGTTCCCAAAACAGATGAATGGTTTAGTAAGTTATCGTATCTCAACATGCCAAATTTATCTTCCACACCACTCCATGGGTATTCTGATAAATGCAAACGAGATCCTGCCACCCTACTGCTTAATGCTTCTCTTGATTCCAGAAAATAAAATTTCTTATTTTGAAATTTAGCACATTTCACAATCTAGCCTGGTTTACCTTTTAATCTTCATCCAATGTTCTCCTCATTTAATCTCAAATTTTTAAGTTACCAAATTTTTCCCAGAACATTTTAGGCTCTTGCACAACTTAAAACCTTTGTACATATTACTGTTTATTCACATGGAAAATTTCCTCTCCTTCAAGAGGAATTAGATACAATGTTAAATGTTTCTAACATCAAATGTCACTTCCTTCAGGAAGACTTTTCTAATTTCTCCAGAAAGTTAGATTCCCCCATTCATCCTCCAATCTCCCAAAACTCTGTTCATATTCCTACAAACATAACGTAAGCACACTTTATTATCACACATTTGTTTCCACAGTTGTGAGAAACCAGCTTTGGCCTTTGTCTTTTTTAAAATCTCTATTGTTAGGACATGTATGTATTAGATGTGCAATGAATGCTTTCAAAATAACTAGTTAATGAATTATGGAAAGTGAATTTGGAGACACCAAAAACCATGATTCTGAAGTCTGTGCAGGAACATTGAAACATGGCCTGTGATAGAACTTTAAGTGAAAAAGCAATTGTCAAATTAAATCTAGATTCTAATCACCAAATACGTAATATTATGTCTACCTATGGGTACCTAATTATAATTGTATAATTGCTCCCTGTTAGATATGTCACTTTTGAGTATACTTTATTTATTTTAAATAGAAAAAATTGAAAATACAGAAAACCACTTGATTTATTAAGGCAGTAGGATTTCTATATTTTTCTTTTATTTTTGTTAAAATGTTTGTTCATCACCCCTTTATGATAAAAACTCTTAGCAAACTAGGAATAGAGATAAATGTCCTCAATTTGATAAAGAAGATCTACCAAATACCTATAACTAACATCGTACTTAATAGTTGGAAACTAGACCCTTTTCCCCTAAGACTGGGAACAAGGTAAGGAAGTCCTCTCCCACCACTCCTATTGAACGTTGTACTGGAAGTCTTAGCTAGTACAATATAGAACAAAGAAAAGTAAAGGATATACTGATTGGAAAGGAATAAAGACAACTTTTTAATCTGCAGATGACCTGACTCTATGTAGAGAATTCCAAAGAATTATCAAAAAAAAAAAAAAGGGCGGGGGGCGCAGTGGTTCATGCCTGTAATCCCAGCACTGTGGGAGTTCAAGGTGGGCGGATCACAAAGTCAGGAGACCAGTCAGGCCAATATGATAAAACCCAGTCTCTACTAAAAATGCAAAAAAGGTAGCTGGGTGTGGTGGCATGCACCTGTAATCCCAGCTATGCGGGAGACTGAGACAGAGAATTACTTGAACCCGGGACGGAGGTTGCAGTGAGCCGAGATTGCGCCACTGTCTTCCAGCCGGGGCGACAGAGCGAGACTCTGTCTCAGGAAAAAAAAAAAAAAAATTCCTAGAGACAATAAGTGAGTAGTCAGGGTTGCAGGATACATGGTTAACATACAAAAATTGTTTTTTTATATATCAGAATGAACAACTGGAATTCAAAATTAAAAAAAAAATCCATCTATAGTAATACCCCCGAAATTACATGCATAGGTTTAAATATAACAAAATACATCTAGGACTTATAAACATGATTTACAAAACACAGATGAGGAAGATCTAAGATTTAAATAAATGGAGAGAGAGGCTGATTCATAGACTGGAAGACTAAATATTGTTAGGATGTCAGTTCTTTCCAACTTGACCTGTAGACACAATGCAATCCCAATCAACAGCCCAGCAAGCTATTTTAGAATCCAAGCTAACACATGGATTCTAAAGTCCATATGGAAAGACAGAAGGTCTGAAATAGAAGACTTTGTCCTTAAATTGTGGGCTATGCATAGTGACTTTGTTCCAAAGAGTACAGTATGGCAAGGGAGAAAAAAGAGCAAACTTACTGTGGCAAAAACTGACAAACACTACTTCAAGCCGGACGTCAAGGTTAACATCAACAGTGATATTTCTAGGGTTTTTATAGTTTTAGGTTTTACATTTAACTTTTTTTTTCCTTTTTCTTTCCTTTTTTTTTTTGAGACAGAGTCTTGCTCTGTGGCCAGGCGCCAGGCTGGAGTGCAGTGGCATGATCTCGGCTCACTGCAACCTCCGCCTCCCAGGTTCAAGCAATTCTCCTGCCTCAGCCTCCCAAGTAGCTGGGACTAGAGGCGCCGCCACCACGCCCAGCTAATTTTTGTATTTTTTAGTAGAGACGGGGTTTCACCATGTTGACCAGGATGGTCTCGATCTCTTGACCTCGTGATCCGCCCACCTCGGCCTTCCAAAGTGCTGGGATTACAGGCGTGAGCCACCGCACCTGGCCTACATTTAACTTTTTAATCCATGTTCAGTTGATTTTCATATATGGCAAAAGGAAGGGATCCAGTATCAGTCTTCTGCATATGGCCAGCAGTTATCCCAACCCTGTACAATTTATCCTTGTAAAAAACCTTCATTTGTACCCCCTGAACCTAAAATAAAAGTTGGAACAAGAAAAATAAAAAAGGTGGAACAAACTTACATTTCAACAAAGATATATTTTGGCATACATTGAATGGTAATTTCTTACTTATAATAATATAATGAGGTTTAAGTTTCAAAATAAAAAAACAGTGGATATAATGTTGATAGCATGTACCCTTGACGGGATGTGAGAAGAACGATACTTTACCTTTATAATATTCCTCCCCAGAATTTATAACCCCAGTTTAACCATGAGAAAAAAGTCAAATAAATCCCAACTGAGGGATATTCTACAACATACCTGACCAGTAAGTAATTCCCAAAACTATCAAGGGCATCAAAAGCAAGGAAAGTCTAAGAAATTTTATAGACAAAAGAGCCTGAGGAGATATGACTATTGAATGTAATACGGCATCCTGGGTGGCATCCTGGAACAGAAAATGGCCATTAGGAAAAACTGAGTAAATCTGAATAAAGTATGGACTTAGTTAATAATAATGTGTCAATATTGGTTCATTCATTATTTTAAGATGTTAATAATGGGGGAACTGGATGTGAGGTATACTGTAATTCTCTGTACTGTCTTCCTAATAAATTTTATAAGTCTAAAGCTGTTCTAGAATTAAAAGTTTATTTAACCATGTTTATACATGAGTGTATTTTTTTAATTAAGGTAAATTAATGAATGGCAGGGTCATTTTGGAATTAAGATGTTTGTTTGCATGGCGCGCAGGGGAGGCACATTCCTAACTACTGAATTTTATTTCATTTATTCATTGAAAATATATTTATAAAGTCCCTCTGTAATAAAATATTTTATTAGGTACTGATGAATACAAGTCTGTACCTGTATTCCAATGTTTCAAAGCTTACAAAGAGTAGAGCCATGCTTTTCACAGCAGGTCTGTTGGGATCACTGAGTGAAATGAATGACAGATCTCACCTCTAGGAGATACTCGTATATTTCAACTCTTTTTCAAATCACTAACCACAGCAAAGTGTTATCCTGTGTCAACAAAATCCTTCAAACCACCTGACTGAATCTGAGGTAAGGTTTATCACTGTGCCAATCTAAGCTTTACAAAAGAGTGAACACAGAGTAGTAGTGGGTTAGTGAGTAGAAGAAAAAGAAGCTTCTGCTCCTGGATTTTACAGTTTTCTACCATTGATGAATAAATCTTCCCTCTATAAATTTTGAATACCAATTATATTTCCTACCGAGGCACAAGGCTCACACATTTGAGCAGGAAATCTATTTAAGAATAAAGAGGCCAGGTGCCTTTTTATTTGCAGATGACCTAACTGTCTCATGCCTGTAATCCCCACACTTTGGAACGCTGAGGTGAGCAGATCACTTGAGCACAGGAGTTCATGCGCTCAAGTGATCTGCTCACCTCAGCTAACATGGTGAAACCCAGTCTGTACTAAAAATACAAAAATTAGCCAGGTGTGGTGGTGCACGCGTAATTCCAGCTACTTGAAAGGCTGAGGCATGAGAATTGCTTGAACCCAGGAGGCAGAGATTGCGGTGAGCCAAACTCATGCCACTGTACTTCAGACTCAGTCTCAGAGAGAGAGAGAGAAAAAGAGAGAAAGCAGGGGATGGCAGCTGGGATAATTGGAACTGATAGGATTGGAAGCACCAATAAGGACAGAAGAAAGGAGAATTTAAATGGGAGGAATGAGGACAGTTTGGGTCTTCTTGTCAGATTCTCAAAATCCCATAAAATAGTAACTCTCTTTGAACTGTCGTTCTTACCCTTGTCTGCACACTGGAATCATCTGGGTCGGGGGAGTTTTAAAAATGGAGAGAGTAAAATACATGCTTGGCTGTAGAAATACAATGGTGACCCACACATCCAATCAGGTGGTTCAAAAGACTTGAAAGACTCTGTTGACACAGATGTGGTCTGTTGTAACAGAAGTCAGAGTGTTACGATAAACATGGCTTATTTATGTGCAAGGAGGCAGCTTATAAAGTGTTAAAACTTTGCCAAGTGGATAATCAGAAGAAAAACCTCCACATTAAGTCTTTAGCAGAGAAGTTTAAACCACATTGGAGATAAAAAACAGAAACCTGAGAATCAGACAGGATGACTCTCTCAACCTCCTCCCATCCTCAATTGATTTCATGCTTGTTCAGTAACTGCCAAACCCGGCTAAGATGCTTAGTAAAGACACACGTGTGAGTCCCACCCTAACCTACTGAAGAATAACGGACATGCTATTAAGGGAAGAACTGGGCGTGAGATACACTGTAATTCTGTGAATCCCACCCTAACCTACTGAAGAATAACGGACATGCTATTAAGGGAAGAACTGGGCGTGAGATACACTGTCATTCTGTGAGTCCCACCCTAACCTACTGAATAATAACGGACATGCTATTAAGAGAAGAACTGGGCGTGAGATATACTGTAATTCTGTGAGTGCCACCCTAAACTACTGAATAATAACGGACATGCTATTAAGGGAAGAACTGGGCGTGAGATATACTGTAATTCTGTGAGTCCCACCCTAACCTACTGTAATGGACATGCTATTAAGGGAAGAACTGGGCGTGAGATACACTGTAATTCTGTGAGTCCCACCCTAACCTACTGAATAATAACGGACATGCTATTAAGGGAAGAACTGGGTGTGAGATATACTGTAATTCTCTGTCCTATCTTCCTAATAAATTTTGTAAGTCTAAAACTGTTCCAAAATTAAGTTTATTTAAACATGTTTGTGCGGAAGTGTATTTTTTGAAAACTAAGGTAAATTAATGAATGGCAGGGTCATTTTAGAATCAAGAAGTTTGTTTGCATGGAGAGCAGGGGAGTCACTGAATAATAACTGACATGTAGCACTATGCACCTGGCACTGTTGTAAGTGATTGGCATAATTATTCATTCACTCACTCCAGACAATAACTCTATAAAGTGGATACTATTATTACCCACTTCTTAAAGATGAAGAAACAGAGGTGCAGTTAGGCTTAATGATGTGCCCAAGGTCACACTGCTAGTAGATGACAGAAATGAAATAAAGTTTGAACCCAAGACTGTGTTCTTTCTTTTTTTTTTTTTTTTTTGAGACGGAGTTTCGCTCTTATTACCCAGGCTGGAGTGCAATGGCGCAATATCGGCTCACTGCAACCTCCGCCTCCTGGATTCAGGCAATTCTCCTGCCTTAGCCTCCTGAGTAGCTGGGATTACAGGCACGCGCCACCACGCCCAGCTAATTTTTTGTATTTTTAGTAGAGACGGGGTTTCACCATGGTGACCAGGATGGTCTCGATCTCTTGACCTCATGATCCACCTGCTTCGGCCTCCCAAAGTGCTGGGATTACAGGCTTGAGCCACTGCGCCTGGCCCAAGACTCCATACCATGTTGTGGCTGGATTTTCAGAGCAGAATTTTCTCCCATTTAGTAAAAACAACAGGTTTTTAGCCCATATCCAAGACTGATGATGGTAGAGGTATACAGGTCAGCGAAGGGAATCCACTCTAAATCTGAATAAGGATCATTGTCACATGAAGTCAGTCCCCAAAACAGAGTCAGGACGCAAAAGGACTGTATTTCTGTTCAATTAAGAAATGCTATAAAGCCACTTTTATGTAGCTGGCCAAGACTGTTAGTTTTTATGAAATATGAAATGCAGAACAGATCTAGGGCACCTCAGTACTATTCACTGTTCAGAAACTAGTTTAAAAGCAAATCCGTTCTCCTCTAGCCACCCTAGATGCCAATAGGAAAAAAGCCTAAGGGAAAGAAGGAGGCCCCCGACCCTGCTATCATGAAGTAGCAGGAAGCCAAAAAAGTGGTGAATGCTCTGTTTGAGAAAAGCCTAAGAATTTTAGCATTGGACAGGACATCCAGCCCCTGAGGGACCTCACCCTCTTTGTCAAATTCTGCCCCATATCAGGTTGCAACAGCAAAGAGCTATCCTATAAGCCGCTGAAAGCACTTCCTGCCACTAACCCATTCATCCAGGCCTCACACTGCCAAAGAGCTACTGACGGCTTAAGTGGGGCCCACAAGCACAGAACAGACAAAACAGGAAAAGAAGCAGAGACTGATGTTCTGGACTGATAAAAAGCTGCTGACCAAGGGGATATCCCCACCAAGACACCACCCGTACTTCCTGCAGGGGTTAATACCATCGCCACCTTGGTGGAGAACAAGAAGGCTCAGCTGGGGTGATTGCACACAACGTGGATCCCATCAAACTGGTGGTCTTCCTGCCTGCCTGGTGTCCTGAAAGGCGGTCCCTTACTGCATTATCAAGGGGAAGGTAAGATGGTGACTTCCAGTCCACAGGAAGACCTGCACCACGCTGCCTTCACACAGGTTCACTAGGAAGACAAAGGAAGTGTGGGTGGCTAAGTTGGTGGCAGTTTTCAGAACCAATTATATTGACAGATATGATGAGATCAGCTGCCACTGGGGAGACCATTTCCTGGGTCCTAATCTGTGGCTCGAATCACCAACCTGGAAAAGGGAAAGGTGAAAGAAGTTGCTACTAACCTGGGTTAAATGTACACTGCTGAATTTTCTGTAAATAGAAGTAATAAAAATTTTCCTTCAGGAGAAGATCTAAGATGGCCTATTAAGAGCAGCTCAGGATTGCAGCTCCCAGTGAAAGTGCAGAGGGTGAGTGGACACCACATTTCCAGACGGATTTTTATTGCCCACAGACCAGGAGATTCCCAGGTGGAGGAGCCTCACGGGTCGCCAGTGCGGCTGTTTGGGCCGGCATGGCGGTTCTCCATACAAAATACACTGATCTGGCAATTAGAGCTCTGGGAAGGCAGAGTCACCCATACATCTGATTAAAAAGGGGACTGAAACAGGGAGCCAGGCCAGGAGATTCCCGGGCAAAAAAGCGCCACGAATCTCAGTGCTGCTGTTTCAGCCAGTGCAGTGGGTCGCCACATGGGAAATCACACAGATCCTGGCGTCTTTTCAACAGGTAACTGGAACACCTGGGAGAGAGTTGACCATTCAACTAAAAAAAAAAGAAAAGGCTGTGAGACAGGTAGCCAGGTGATCAGGCTCGGCTGGTACCACCCGCACACAAGAAAACAGCAATTGGAAATGCTCTGGACTGAGAGTTTTACAAAAAGCACAGCTGAACCTGGGACGGTCCAGCTCTGTGGGGGAGGGGCGTCCACCATTACCGAGGCACTCCACCCCTATGGAGGTAATCTGCCATTGCTGAGGCAGCCCGCTATTGCCAAGGCAACCCACCATAACAGAGAGAGTCCGCCATTACAGAGGTGGGCCACCATTGCCGAGGCAGCTCTAACTACACCCATATAAACAGGACTGCAGAGAAGTTCACATGGCAGCTGGGCGGAGCCCACAGCAGCTCAGCAAAGCCTCTGCAGGCAGACAGTGACTAGGCTGCCACCTTGCTGGGCAGGGCAGCCCTAAAAAAAAGGCAGCAGCACAGTGGAAACTCATAAATAAAGCCCTAACTCCCCAGGACAGAACCCCTGGGGAAAAAAATGGGTTTATGAGTTCTGCTGCAGCAGACTTAAACATACCTTCCCAGCTTCTCTGAATGAACAATGGAGCTCACAGCTCAGCGCTTGAACTTGTATAAAGGACAGACTGTCTCCTCAAGTGGCTCCCTGACCCCCGTATATCCAAAGAGTCACCTCACAAAGGACTGATCAGACTGACATTTGTTGGGGATCATTCTGGGACAAAGACAGCAGAAGAAGAAACTGGGAGCAACCCTTACTGTTCTGCAGCTGCTACAGGTGATCCCCAGGCAAGCAGGGCCTGGAGTGGACCTCAGCAGTCCTACAGCAAAGGGGCCAGACTGTTAGAAGGAAAACTAAGAAACAGAAATAACTTCATCCTCAACAAACTGGACGTCCACTCAGAGACCCAATCTGAAAGTCAGCAACTACAAAGACGACAGATGGATAAATCCACAAAGATGGGAAGAAACCAGCACAAAAAGGATGAAAACATCCGAAACCAGAACACCTCTCCTCCTACAAGGGATCACAACTCCTAACCAGCAAGGGAACAAGGCTGGATGGAGAATGAGTGTGATGAAATGACAGAATCAGGCTTCAGAAGGTGGGTAATAAGAAACTTCTGTGAGCTAAAAGAACATGTTCTAATCCAATGCAAAGAAACTAAGATGCTTGAAAAAAGACTTGACGAAATGCTAATGAGAATGGACAATTTAGAGAGGAATATAAGTGAATTGATGGAGCTGAAAAACACAACACGAGAATTTTGCGAAGCATGCACAAGTTTCAACAGCCGAATTGACCAAGCAGAAGAAAGGATCTCAGAGGTCGAAGATCAACTCAATGAAATAAAACGAGAAGGCGAGATTAGACAAAAAAGGGTAAAAAGGATGAACAAAGTCTCCAAGAAATATGGGACTATGTGAGAAGACCTAATCTACGTTTGATAGGTATACCTGAATGTTACGAACAGAATGAATCCAAGCTGGAAAATATTCTTGAAAATATCATCCAGGAAAACTTCCCCAACCTAGCAAGCCAGGCTAATATTTAAGTCCAGGAAATACAGAGAACACCACAAAGATATTCCTCAAGAAGTGCAACCCCCAAGACACATAGTTGTCAGATTCACCAGGGTTGAAATGAAGGAGAAAATGCCAAGGGCAGACAGAGAGAAAGGTCGGGTTACCCACAAAGGGAAGCCCTTCAGACTCACAGCAGATCTCTCAGCAGAAGCCCTACAAGCCAGAAGAGAGTGGGGGTGAGGGATCTGTGAGGATCGCTCCCGTGTGAGGCCCCTAGGAAATGGGCCTTGCCATACGGTGAGCTTGAGCCCGGACACAGATCCCCGGTTGGGGTAGTCAAGCTGAGGGAAAGCAGGGACCGAGAGAGGGACTATGCTATTCAAAATAATTAACAGACATTACTTTATGGATATGAGGACTTGGGAGGCATGGTGTCCACTTTCGGCTTCTTATGGTTTATTGCTTGATTGTGTTCATTTTGGACCCTTGCTACCTTCATTGTAAAATATTAACTTAAGTATTTACACTTGGTAACTTACTTACCGTAACTTACTGGGTGTAACTGTAACTTACCATAACTTACTGGGCGTAACTGTAACTTACTTAAGGTAACTTACTGGGCATAACTGTAACTTGCTTACAATTGTTAAGTACTTACTGGGTGTAAATTACTTGCTGGGCGTAACTTACTTATTGTAACTTACTGGGCTTAACTTACTTACTGGGCGTAACTTAGTGGGTGTAACTTGCTTACTGTAACTTAAATATGTTGATCTGGCATAAACAACATTAACTTCAGAAAGGTATATAATGGAACATATTGCAAAAATAAAATTGCTGCTTGGACATAGCCTAAGCCAGCCCTCCAGACTCAGCTTTTCTCTTTTCTTTCACTTCTGCGCACTCTCTCCTTCAGGTTGAACGAGACATCTACGTTGGCGGTCTCGGGGACTCCCGCAGGTCAGTAGCCCCCCGGCAGACATGCTGGACCCCAACATGGGGGCCAATATTCAACATCCTTAAATTCTGGATATCAACCCAGAATTTAATATCCAGCCAAACAAAGCTTCATAAGTGATGGAAAAATAAAATCCTTTGCGAACAGCAAGTACTCAGAGATTTCATCACCACCATGCCTGCTTTACGAGAGCTCCTGAAAGAGGCACTACACATGGAAAGGAACAACCAGTACCAGCCACTCCAAAAACATACCAAATGCTAAAGAGCATCAACACAATGAAGAAGCTGCATTAACTAACGGGCAAAGCAGCCAGCTAGCATCAAAATGGCAGGATCAAATTCACACATAACAATATTAACCCTAAATGTAAATGGGCTAAATGCACCAATCAAAAGACACAGACTGGCAAATTGGATAAAAATCCAAAACCCATCAGTGTGCTATATCCAGGAAACCCATCTCACATGCAAGGATACACAAAGGCTCAAAATAAAGGGATGGAGGAAGATTTACCAAGCAAATGGAGAGCAAAAAAAAGCAGGAGTTGCAATTCTCCTCTATGATAAAATAGACTTTAAAGCAACAAAGATCAAAAGAGACAAAGAAGGACATTACATAATGGTAAAAAGATCAATGCAACAAGAAGAGCTAACAATCCTAAATATATACGCACCCAATAAAGGAGCACCCAGGTACATAAAGGCAAGTTCTTAATGACTTACAAAGAGACTTAGACTCCCACACAATAATAGTGGGAGACTTTAACACCCCATTGTCAATATTAGATCAACCAGGCAGAAAATTACAAGGATATCCAGGACTTGAACTCAGACCTGGAACAAGCAAAACTAATAGACATTTACAGAACTCTACCCCCAAATCCAAGGAATATACATTCTTCTCAGCACCACATCACACCTACTCGAAAATTGACCACATAATTGGAAGTAAATCACTCCTCAGCAAATGCAAAAGAACGGAAATCATAACGAACAGTGTCTCAGACCACAGTGTAATCAAGTTAGAATTCAGAATTCAGAAACTAACTCAGAACCGCACAGCTTCATGGAAACTGAACAACTGGCTCTTGAATGTTGACTGGATAAACAATGAAATGAAGGCAGAAATAAAGATGTTCGTCGAAACCAACGAGAACGAAGACACAACATACCAGTAACTCTGGGACACATTTAAAGCAGTCTCTAGAGGAAAATATATAGCAATAAATGCCCACATGAGAAGCAAGGAGAGATCTAAAATTGACACCCTATTGTCAAAATTGAAAGAGCTAGAGGAGCAAGATCAAAAAAACTCAAAACCTAGCAAAAGACAAGAAATAACTAAGATCAGAGAAGAACTGAAAGAGATTGAGACCCAAAGAACCCTTCAAAAAATCAATAAATCCAGGAGCTGATTTTTCAAAAAGATAACAAAATAGACAGACCACTAGCCAGATAAATAAAAAAGAAAAGAGAGAACAACCAAATAGATGCAATAAAAAATTATAAAGCGGATATCACCACAGATTCCACAGAAATTCAAACCATCACCAGAAATTATTACAAACAACTATATGCACATAAACTAGTAAACCTGGAAGAAATGGCTAAATTCCTGGACACTTGCCTCCTCCCAAGCTTAAACCAGGAAGAAGTCGAAACCCTGAATAGGAAATAACAAACTCTGAAGTTGAGGCACCAATTAAGAGCCTATCACCCAAAAAAAGCCCAGGTCCAGATGGGTTCACAGCCAAATTCTACCAGACATCTAAAGAGGAGCTGTTACCTTCTGAAACTATTCCAAATAATCCAAAAAGAGGGAATCCTTCCCAAATCATTTTATGAGACCAACCAACATCATCCTGATACCAAAACCTGGCAGAGACTCAACATGAAAAGAAAACTTCAGGCCAATATCCATGATGAACATAGATGCAAAAATCTTTAATAAAATACTGGCAAGCCGATTGCAACAGCACATCAGAAAGCTTATCCACCATGATCAAGGAGGATTCTTCCCGGGGATGCAAGGCTATTTCAACATACACAAGTCTATAAATGTAATTCACCTCATAAACAGAACCAAAGACAAAAACCACATGATTATCTCAATTGATGCACAGAAGGCCTCTGAAAAATTCAACAGCCCTTTATGCTAAAAACCCTCAATAAACTCGGTATTGACAAAACGTATCTCAAAATAATAAAAGCTATTTACAACAAACCCACAGCCAATATCATACTGAATGGGCAAAAACTGGAAGCATTCCCTTTGAAATCTGGCACTAGACGAGGATGCCCTCTCTCACACTCCTATTCAATATAGTACTGGAAGTTCTATCCAGAGCAATCAGGCAAGAAAAAGAAATAAAGGGTATTCGAATAGGAAAGGAGGAAGCCAAATTGTCTCTATTTGCAGACGACATGATAGTATATCTAGAAGACCCCATCATCTCAGCCCAAAAACTCCTGAAACTGATAAGCAACTTCAGCAAAGTCTCAGGATACAAAATCAATGTGCAAAAAATCACAAGCATTCCTATACACCAATAACAGACTTAAAGAGAGCCAAATCAAGAACGAACTGCCATTCACAATTGCTACAAAGAGAATAAAATACCTAGGATACAACTAACAAGGAATGTAAAGGACCTCTTCAAGGAGAACTACAAACCACTACTCAATGAAATGAGAGAGGACACAAACAGATGGAGAAACATTCCATGTTCATGGTTAGGAAGCATCAATATCGTGAAAATGGCTATACTGCGCAAAGTAATTTACAGGTTCAATGCTATCCCCATTAAGCTACCAATGACCTTCTTCACAGAACTGGAAAAAGCCACCTTAAACTTCATATGGAACCAAAAGAGAGCCCACATAGCCAGGGCAATTCTAACCAAAAAGAACAAAGCAGGAGGCATCACACTACCGGACTTCAAACTATACTACAAGGCTACAGTAATCAAAACAGCATGGTACTGGAACCAAAACAGAGATACAGACCAATGGAACAGAACAGAGGCTTCGGAGGCAACACAACATATCTACAACCATCCGATCTTTGACAAACCTGACAAAAACAAACAATGGGGAAAGGATTCCCTGTTTAATAAATGGTGTTGGGAACACTGGCCAGCCATGTGCAGAAAGCAGAAACTGGACCCATTCCTGACACCTTACACTAAAATTAACTCCAGTGGATTAGAGACTTAAACATAAGACAAAATACCATAAAAACCCAGAAGAAAATCTAGACAATACCATTCAGAACATAGGCGTAGGCAAGGACTTCATGACCAAAACACCAAAAGCATTGGCAACAAAAGCCAAAATAGACAAATGGGACCTAACCAAACTCCACAGCTTCTGCACAGTAAAAGAAACAGGCATCAGAGTGAATTGGCAACCAATAGAATGGAAAAAAATTTTTGCAGTTTACCCATCTGACAAAGGGCTGATATCCAGAATCTACAAAGAACTAAAACAGATATACAAGATAAAAACAAACAAGCCCATTCAAAAGTGGGTGACGGATATGAACAGACACTTTACAAAAGAAGACATACATGAGGCCAACAAACATATGAAAAAATGCTCATCATCAGTGGTCATTAGAGAAATGCAAATCAAAACTACTCTGAGATATTATCTCATGCCAGTTAGAATGGCGATCACTAAAAAATCTAGAGAGGGGGCCGGGTGTGGTGGCTCAGGGCCGGGAGCGGTGGCTCACGCCTGTAATCACAACACTTTGGGAGGCCAAGGCGGGTGGATCACAAGGTCAAGAGATCAAGACCATCCTGGTCAACATGATGAAACCCCGCCTCTACTAAAAATACAAAAAATTAGCTGGGCATGGTGGCACATGCCTGTAATCCCAGCTACTTGGGAGGCTGAGGCAGGAGAATTGCCTAAACCCAGGAGGCAGAGGTTGCAGTGAGCTGAGATCGCGCCATTGCACTCGAGCCTGGGTAACAAGAGCAAAACTCCGTCTCAAAAAAAAAACAAAAAAAAAATCTGGAGACAACAGATGCTGGAGAGGATGTGAAGAAATAGGAACATTTTTACACTGTTGGTGGGAGAGTAAATTAGTTCAACCATTGTGGAAGACAGTGTGGCGATTCCTCAAGGACCTAGAAATAGAAATTCCATTTGACCCAGCAATCCCATTACTGGGTATATATCCAAAGGGTTATAAATCGTTCTACTGTAAGGACACATGCACACGAATGTTCATTGCAGCACTGTTTACAATAGCAAAGACCTGGAACCAACCCAAATGCCCATCGATGATAGACTGGACAGGGAAAATGTGGCATATAATCACCATGGAATATTATTCAGTCATCAAAAACAATGAGTTCATGTCCTTTGTAGGGACATGGATGAACCTGGAAACCATCATTCTCAGCAAACTGACACAAGAACAGAATATCAAACACTGCATGTTCTCACTCATAGGTGGGTGTTGAACAATGAGAACACATGGACACAGGGAGGGGAGCATCACACACTGGGGTGTGTTGGGGGGAAATAGGGGAGGGACGGGGGGGTGGGGAGTTGGGGAGAGATAGCATGGGGAGAAATGCCAGATATAGGTGAAGGGGAGGAAGGCAGCAAATCACACTGCTATGTGTGTACCTATGCAACAATCTTGCATGTTCTTCACATGTACCCCAAAACCTAAAATGCAATTTTAAAAAAAGAGGAGAAAAAAAAGAAAAAAAATTATCCTTCAAAAAAGTGAAAAATAAAAGCAAACACAATGCACGTCATTTTGGAGACCAATACAGGTGGTTGATATCCTTTGGAATGTAACAAGTTTATTTTTTTTTGAGAGAGAGAAAGTGTCTCACTCTGTGGCTTAGGCTGGAGTGCAGTGGCATGATCTCGGCTCCCAGGCTTCAAGTGATTCTCGAGCCTCAGCCTCCCAAGTAGCTGGAATCACAGGTGTGAGTCACCACACTCACCTAATTTTTGTATTTTTAGTAGAGACGGGCTTTTGCCACGTTGGCCAGGCTGGTGTTAAACTTCTGACCTTAAGTGATCTACCCCCTTTAGCCTCCCAAAGTGCTGGGATTATAGACATGAGCCACTGCTCCCAGTTTAACTATGATTTAAGTAAACAGTATTTTAATACTGTTTCTAAAAAGTTGCAGAGCTGGATGTGCCTATTCAAACAATTGGAATTTAAAACAGTAAATGAAAGACAACAGAGTTGCAGGTGCACTCTGCTCTCTTCTGAAGGTGGGACTTTGGAATTCTCAAGGGAAGGAAAAGTTCAAAGCAAACGAGGTAGCCAGATTTTTTTTTCGAGACAGAGTTTAGCTCTTGTTACCCAGGCTGGAGTGCAATGGCGCGATCTCGGCTCACCGCAACCTCCGCCTCCTGGGTTCAGGCAATTCTCCTGCCTCAGCGTCCCGAGTGGCTGGGATTACAGGCGCACGCCACCGTGCCCAGCTAATTTTTTGCATTTTTAGTAGAGACGGGGTTTCACCATGTTGACCAGGATGGTCTCAATCTCTTGACCTCGTGATCCACCTGCCTCGGCCTCCAAAAGTGCTGGGATTACAGGCGTGGGACACAGCGCCCGGCCGCCAGATTTTATATTCTATTAAAGCGCTAGGATGGTCAGAGAATTACCTAAAGTGAACCAGAATTAAAAATAAAGAAAGGTTAGAGAAGATTGAAAAGAGGGACTCCTGGAAGGGACTGTAAGCAGATAATTTGAGCTCATTTACTTACTAATACAGACCATAAGCAAGCCCTGCATTTTCCAACCCCTGCAGGTTTTCTAACGTTTGTGATTTTGTTACCCTTCAGATCCTTTCACTCTTCTGAACAGCAGCAAAACTCATTCCATGAAAATGGTCTCTGGGCCATTTACATAGACAACAGAAAAGGAAAAATAATATCTGTGTCCCATTTTGCTGCCAGCCTAAGGCAAGACGAACCTTCATAAAGCCCGAAGTAACAGCTGCTAACTAAGGAAGGATCAGCAGGCTAGCAGATGTAATCGCTGCCAAGTCCATCACAGTCCCGGACACAACACAAAGTGTCACATGCACCTAGTTGCAGGGAGGGCTTCAAGTACTGAGTGACCAGGAGATATACCTGGAACCTCCAGAGCCCTCCGATGTCATCAGTCCTCTCAAAGCAGACAGGTTCCAAGCCTTCTTCTAGGCAGCACTTGATGGAAGAGAGCCCGCTCACTCCCCCTCCAATCACAGCAATTCTTTTCTTAGTCATGGTCTCCAGAGATCTTCACGTGTGGCTCAGTGCCGCCTGTCCTAAAGAAGGGATGACAAAGGACAAAAAGCACACATCGGTCAACATTTTTCCAGGAAGACCTTGGCCATGGCATTCGAATAAATTCGTACAAGAGGGGCTTTGGGAGGACAGATTCAACAGTCCTTTGCACCCTAGGGAATCGCTCTGCTGGGTGGGGCAGCCCTGCGCCTGCAAGCCCAGAGGTGAGAGTGCTCTGCTGCGGTACCAGATCTCGCCGCCTGTCCTGAAGAGCCAGGCAGAGCCTTCAGCGGCTATGCGGAGGCGACTCGACTCTTGAGTGTCGTCAAATAAAGATAAACCAACAACGTACAAACAACAGCGAGAGTCAACGGGAGGGGCTTAGCGCTCCGCCTCCGTTCAGCGCCCACTCCCCGGCCCACTCAGTGGCACCCGTTCCCTCCCTCCATGGGAATAAAACACGGGCTGAAGCTGCTTTGGGCGAACAGGTTAATCCGGCAACTTCTCGATTTTCAGCGGCAGTTGCCTGCACTCCCAACTACTTTCTCGGAAAACAAAGTGTCCCCTAGCCTCCTCTGCGCCCGCCCCTGCATCCACTTTTAACTTCCTGGTTTTTGTCTTAAAGTGACAAACTGCCAACAACGCCAAAGCAACTCCTCCTGCTCCAAATGCTTAAGTGAACACCTCCCCTTCAGGCGATCTATTCAACCCTTCCGCACCCGGCAGGCCTATACCTCTCTCCTCCCCTTCTCACAATCTGGATCTAAGAATCTGCACTTCTGGCAGAAATTTACCTTTATATCCCCACGCACTGAACTGAGTGCGGGGGTGGGGGTGGTGTGGGAGTATAGTGAGGAATATATTGTTTCCTACTCAGCGGACCTTACAGTTGTGGAGGAGACCAAAACATAAACAGATAATTTCAATGAAATAAAAGTATTTTTAATAGTGCTTTCACGCAGTTATGTGGGTAACCAAATAGACAAATTATCCACTTCTAAAATGCAACTTTTCAAATATTAAGTCCTGTAGAACCACCAATATAACAGATATAAGATTTCAGGCACTGGGTGAGAACAAGGGCACATCCAGCCCAGGGTTCTATCTGACGGCCGTGAGGGGTGTAAGAGGCCTGGACTGCGGTTCATGCCTCGGATCCTTGCCCACCTCCTACCACTCCTTGAGTCAGTTTTGCTCTTCTAATCTGCACCTGCTAATCTTGGACATTAACATGAGAGACAATTGCTATTTTGTTTGAGCCACTGAATTTTTAAATTGTATTTATGTATAACAACTTAGCAGACTCTAATTAACATTAGTATGTTTTGGAACTGTCCAACTTTCTTATTTCTTGAAACAGGGTCTCGCTCTGGCACCCAGGCTGGAGTGCAGTGGTGGAATCATGGCTCAGTGCAGCCTCTGCCTCCTGGGCTCAAGCCATCCTCCCACCTCAGCCTCCTGAGTACGAACTACAGCTGTGTGCCACCACACCTGGTAATTTTTGTATTTTTTGTAGAAATGAGGTTTCACTGTGTTGCCCAAGCTGGTCTTGAACTCCTGGGCTCAAGCCATCCTCCCACCTCAGCCTCCTGAGTACGAACTACAGCTGTGTGCCACCACACCTGGTAATTTTTGTATTTTTTGTAGAAATCAGGTTTCACTGTGTTGCCCAAGCTGGTCTTGAACTCCTGGGCTCAAGTGATCCACCTGCCTTGGCCTCCCAAAGTGCTGGGATTACAGCGTGAGCCACCAAAGCCAGCCAGCCTGTAAAATGTTTTAAAGACTAATATCTTTCACAAAGCATTCAGATATAAATGTAAATTTATACTAAAAGGGTATCTTTTAAAAATAAAATTCTGAAGAGAGTGTTTCAACACAACCATTTTATATGCTGGAAGTTAACTTAAAAATAAATTATTTGTAAATTGAATAATTTTGAATGCACTAGAAGAAATGCCTAAAGGAAAACATGAATACTTTTATAAACTGAGTATTAATCTTCTCCTCCTACTGAATCAGTTTTACAAATTCAAAATAATGCAATAATTTACTTTTAAAATCTAGTTAACAATGTAATTTTATTTTAATGTCTCTCTGCTTCAATTGTGTCCTATAATTTAATTAATTACTTTTAAACTTGGCAAACATGTTTCGTGTGGTTTTAAAATTACTTATACAACGTTTTCAGCCTTGTGTAAACTTTTCCCTGTCTTGGCTAGCTGACAATTTGCAAGCTAGTCAATTTCTTCATTGAGCAAGAACTTGATATACCCAAATTAATATAGACTCAACTCAATTACTCCTGCTATTGGGGGAGAGCAATATTACAAGTGAGAGATAACAATGACTAATTCCGTGCCGTGATGCTGTCCCGGTCCTGCTGTGTGTCTCGGGCATTTAGCCACTCGCTCTCCTCCTTCCAGAAGGGGAACTGCCCTCTAGGGAGACGTTCCCTGCCTGGGGTCTCCTTATGCCAGGGACCAGGTTACCCTAACAGCAGGAAGGTTGTCATTAACAACAGTAGTGTCTTCAGTGTTCGCTTCTTCAGAACTACGGCTGTGTGCAAGGATGAGTTGGTTACAGTCAAAACCCCAGCATTTGCAGAATCTGTTACAGAGGGAGATGCCAGGTGGGAGAAAGCTGTTGGAGACACAGTTGCAGAAGATGAAGTGGTTTGTGAGATTGAAACTGACAAGACATCTGTGCAGGTTCCATCACCAGCAAATGGCGTGATTGAAGCTCTTTTGGTACCTGATGGGGGAAAAGTCGAAGGAGGCACTCCACTTTTCACACTCAGGAAAACTGGTGCTGCTCCTGCTAAGGCCAAGCCAGCCGAAGCTCCTGCTGCTGCAGCCCCAAAAGCAGAGCCTACAGCAGTGGCAGTTCCTCCTCCCACTGCAGCACCCATACCCACTCAGATGCCACCAGTGCCCTTGCCCTCACAACCTCTTTCTAGCAAACCTGTGTCTGCAGTAAAACCCACTGCTGCCCCTCCACTAACTGAGCCAGGAGCTGGCAAAGGTAGTCTGCGTTCAGAACATCGGGAGAAAATGAACAGGATGCGGCAGCGCATTGCTCAGCGTCTGAAGGAGGCCCAGAATACATGTGCAATGCTGACAACTTTTAATGAGATTGACATGAGTAACATCCAGGAGATGAGGGCTCGGCACAAAGAGGCTTTTTTGAAGAAACATAACCTCAAACTAGGCTTCATGTCAGCATTTGTGAAGGCCTCAGCCCTTGCCTTGCAGGAACAGCCTGTTGTAAACGCAGCGATTGACGATACAACCAAAGAGGTGGTGTACAGGGATTATACTGACATCAGTGTTGCAGTGGCCACCCCACGGGGTCTGGTGGTTCCAGTCATCAGGAATGTGGAAGCTATGAATTATGCAGATATTGAACGGACCATCACTGAACTGGGAGAGAAGGCCTGAAAGAATGAACTTGCCATTGAAGATATGGATGGTGGTACCTTCACCATTAGCAATGGAGGAGTTTTTGGCTCCCTCTTTGGAACGCCCATAATCAACCCCCCTCAGTCTGCCATCCTGGGCATGCATGCCATCTTTGACAGGCCTGTGGCTATAGGAGGCAAGGTGGAGGTGCGGCCCATGATGTACGTGGCACTGACCTACGATCACCGGCTGATTGACGGCAGAGAGGCTGTGACTTTCCTCCACAAAATCAAGGCGGCGGTAGAGGATCCCAGAGTCCTCCTCCTGGATCTTTAGGAGGAAGCCACACACCCTACAAATCATGCAGGAACTGAAAAACCAGTCTTACCCCTGCCCCCTCATGGGTCCCAGGTTTGCCTGGTGACAGGCAGGCACATGCTGTTGGCCTCAAGCAAGGAAGCAGAGCACTATGTAACCAGCAGTCACAGGTCTTTTATTGGTGTTCCTGCCAGGCTCTCTCCCTCTCTGCACTTGTCTCACCCTTGAATATCTTAATTCTTTAGGCTTGAGAGAGAGAGCCTTAATGGATGTTCATTAATATTCCTGCCTTTCTTCCATCAGCCCTCTGCAAAGATGATTTTCCTTCTCCTTAGTGCCAGTATACTATAGAGAAACCCCCGGGGACCACATGACTAAGTTCCTGTCTTCTGAAAGTCTGTTCTGCAGAGACAGCTAGGAGGATGCTGTGCCTCTCAAGCACAGAGCAGCCTCTGTCCTGGCTGTGCACATTCTCACTTGATTCCACCTGTGTGGAGGGATTGAACACAGGCAAAGAGGTGCTGCTTTGTTTCTTAAATGGCACCTTCATTCTCTGTTGTCATTGACTTCAAGATACCTCTTCTACCTCTTCCAGGAAGCACAGGCCAGGGGATCTCGGTGGGTGAGTGGGAGAAGAGGGCAGAGGTCCCCTGAGGTCACATGTAATCCTCATGGAAGGAGAGCCCAGACCTGCCCTCACGCTCTCCATCATAGGCTCACACCAAGAAGATCTGTCTTGGCACAGTCTCTCTCAGCTGGGGTTGTGGCAACCCTTTCTAAACCCTTTCCTGGTTGCTGGGCCTCATTCCAGCACCTTGTTCTTATTTAAAGCAGATTCTACCACATCATGGCAGTGGGACCAAGCATGGTTCCGAGGAAGGGCCAGAGCCTGGTAGAGACTAGGGAAGGGAGGTCTCCCTCAAATTGACTTGAGCTTTTCAGTTAAGTTGGTGTAAGCACGTGGGCTGAGGAGGCAGTTCTTGTTCCTTCCTTCGTTATAGCGGGGCCTTGTCTCTTCCTCTGCAGGACACAGTTCTGGAGGACAATGGACTATGGTAGGAAGCCACCCTGAGGGTGTTAGTACATTGTGGCGAAATGGTTGAGGTCATTTCCAAGGTGTGCTACCCTTGGATCTGGGCACAATCATTGGATTTCCTTGGAGTATGGTTAAATGCAAGTATCTTGTGAAAGCTACTGGGATTCATGGCTTTGTATCTAACTGCATCCAGGCCTGAGGCTGCTGACATTTGACATTGGGGCCATTAGAAAGTGCCCTTTCATATCTTGAGCCAAGAAGTGAGGCCTGGGGGTGGGGGAGGGGGGAAGGGGTGGGAGCCAATACTGAGTGCCTGCAGCATCTACTACTCTGTCTTCACTATTCAGAACTTGTAACTGAAGTATTTAAAGAAACAGATTTTAAATGCAAATTAAAGGGCAGATGTTCTCAAAAAAAAAAAAAAAAAAAAAAAAAAAAAAAAAAAAGACTAATTCCAAGATAATATGTGAGGCTTTTTAAGGAGTGTGTGTGTATGGATACACATACATGTGGAATTGGGTTCGCAGAGTCTCTGCAAAGGTCCAACCCAGGAAGAGCTTTCAAACAATACAGTCTCAAGTCTACTCTGATGCTCTCCTGTTTTCCAATTCTTTCCATTACGTTTGCATTTTGCCTGCATTCATTCAGCAAATATTCTCTTTTGGAGGCCACTTTTAAATGGCATCTTTATAAGACAGAATAGGCTTGGATCTTTTCGGAAGGAGAGCTTCCAAGGAAAGGTGCCTGACAAGCATGGGATTGTGACGCGAGTGAGAAATACACTTTCGCTGAATTAAAAAGCGGAGAGCTGTATGTTCAGTAGTAAACCCTTAATAAGTCAATCCTGACTAGTGCAGGAGAAGTTTCTAGCACAGCATCCGTTCTATGCCTGCTATGTGCTAGGTACTCGGTTACCCAGAGAGAAGGAAGGGAAAATGCATATCTAAAAAAGATGAGGAGATAAATCGCAGACACTGTGGCAGGCTGAAAACATGGTCCCCAAAGATATGCATGTCCTAAACCACAGAACCTATGGATGTCATAATACATGTAAAGTGTCCACACATGGCCTGGCATGTAGTTGGAGCTCAACAAGTAGTAGTTGGCATTAATCGTAAAAAATTATTTTGTTTTCTAACTTAAATATGTTTTCACTAATTTATTTTTAATTAACAAATAACAATTGTCTATATTTATGGAGTAATCGTGAAAAATTTGAAATGACTTCATCAAATGACAGGGAAGGACTATGTTACATATATATATATATTTAATGAGATGAATTTATACTGACATGAAAAAATTAGCAAAGATTTTAACCAGCATAGCCCTTATTTCATTTGTATACTTTCCATGGCAGATGGTAGGAACAATTTGGGCAAGCCCATTTAAAGCTTCAACTTATATACTAAGGTAAATCACATCTATTCACATTCCATCGGCCAAAGCAAATCACAGGGGTTCTTCCTATCAGGAGGCACTGAAAGTCACATGACTAAGGGCATGAATGTGTAACTATCTTATGGGGATAAAGTAGATCGTCAGGGACAATAATACAATCTATCAAAGCTGGCTAGAGCCCAGCATGGAGTAGATATCCCACACTCGTGTGTGTGTGTGTGTGTGTGTATTTCTGTTTACCTTCATGACCCATATCTGTGGGCCACACATATGGGGAAAACACTATGCCTGCAGACACCCCAGCAAATGAGATTACCATGGAACCTCAACAATGAGGGCAACCCCAAATTTTTTAAGTCTCTACTGATGAGATGCAGATACTTGAGTAATCCCCAGGCTCGTTTCCAAGTAAAGTTTTTTGGTCCTTCATAATATCTTGGACATTCAAATTTGTATTTAGTATCCTGTGAAAAAAAGTTTAACTTTCACAATAGCATTAGAGGATAGCTACAAATTATCCTTATAATTTACTATGCATTATGGGCCCTCCAGAAGCACTCTGACTGTTAAAACCCTCTAATTGCCGGGCGCGGTGGCTCAACCCTGTAATCCCAGCACTTTGGGGGCCTGAGGTGGGTGGATCACGAGGTCGAGAGATCGAGACCAACCTGGTCAACATGGTGAAACCCCGTCTCTACTAAAATACAAAAAATTAGCTGGGCATGGTGGCGCGTGCCTGTAATCCCAGCTACACAGGAGGCTGAGGCAGGAGAATTGCCTGAACCCAGGAGGCGGAGGTTGCGGTGAGCTGAGATCGCGCCATTGCACTCCAGCCTGGGTAACAAGAGCGAAACTCCGTCTCAAAAACAAACAAACAAACAAAAAAAACCCCCTCTAATTAGGAAGACCAATTGTGCATGGCATTTTTTAGCAGTTTGAGGGGATAGAGGTGGGGGGAACTCCCTTGAATCAAAGTTACAACTGTGCCTCAGTTCCTCTCTTCTCTTTCTCTCCTTCTCTCTTTTCTCCTTCTTGTTGTCTGCAATGTGGTGAGCATGGCATGTGTTTCAGCCCTGTTTGTGTTACAACTCTTTTATCTCCAACATTTGGTGTTCTGCGTTCGGGAAGAATGATGTAAGTGGACAAGTGGAGGGTGAGCAAGATAAAGCAGAAGTTTATTGAATGACAGAACAGCTCAGAGAAGACCCACATTGGGTAGCTCCTCTGCACAGGCAGCTTCTCCCACCGGGTGTTCAGCTCTCAGCAGAAAGGAAACCCTGAAGTAGGTAGCTTCTCTCTGCAGCTGGTTGTCTCAACGTCTGCTCAGCTCTCAACAGAGAGGAGACCCTGGAGTGAGAAGCTCCTTTTCACAGCTGGAAGGTCATCATCATCTTCTCAGCTCTCAGCAGAGAGGAGACCCTGGGGTCGGTAGCTGTCGTCTCAAGTCTGGCTGAGTCTGGGGCTTTTATGGGCCTCAGAGGAGAGGAAGTGTGCACCAATTGGTCCAGGGGCAACCATTAAAAAACACAAATTCTCACTCTGATCTTTAGGACCAGCAGCCCAGCCTCCAGGCTTCAGACCCTCCCCAGCTTGAGGGTGTGTCTTTACCAGGGACCTGCCCCCTTCCACCCAGGAGCCTGCCTCCTGCTGCCATTCATGGCACCCAGACTGTTTGTGCAAAGGGACACCTGAAGGCCAGCTCCAAGGCTAAGCTGCCCTTAGCACCCCCTCAGCCTCCCTCTCGTGCTGGCACCCAAAGTCCAGAGGGGGCCAAAGCCATGTGTATGCACACCTAGCCAGGCTGCAACAGTGCCCAGGCTCAGCCCCAATCTTGCTCCAAAAATGCAGCAGGTGCTGGGAGCAGGGAGAGGCCAGGCAGTGGGAACAGACAACTCTGAGTGTGTGGGAGCAAGGTGGGACTTCCAGGACTCCCAAGAGTGCAGAGATGCCCAGGTCTAGAGCTCTGGCTTGGGCAGCAGTAGCTGTACCCAGGAGGGTGAGACTCCTGCCTGCTCTGAGCCCCCCAAAACACAGGGAGGCCCAGTTGGTGGACATGACTTGGACAGGTGCAGCTGTGCCCAGGAGGGTGAGACTCTTGCCTGCTCTCAGCCCCAAAGAGCACAGGGATGCGCAGGTCTGCACCTGCAGCTAGGCAGCCATAGCTGCGCCTGGGAACAGGGAGCTCCTGCCCTGCCAACTCAGAAGGGGCCGGGGCTTCCACCTGTTCCTGGTTCCCCCTGGCTCCATGGAGCTGGCAGCCCTGGTATGCCACTCGCACTGCAGCTAGCATAATGAGAGCAGCTCTTCTAGACAGGCCATCACTGCTATCAATATGTCACAAAAGTTAAAATTCAAGAGTTAGCAAACTCGAAAGCTTTCAGGGACTAGCTAGATAGATTGCATAAATGTTATACTGCTGGCTGGAGAACATAGAATGAAATTGCATGTGACTGATGTGATGGCATGGCATGACAGTCAAAAGGCAGCTAGTTAAAAAGGAAAACACTGTCCTTTCCTTTTTAGTTTTTAGGCAGAGTCTCACTCCATCACCAGGCACCAGGCTGGAGTGCAGTGGTGCGACCTCGGCTCACTGCAACTTCTGCCTCCTGGGTTCAAGCAATTCTCCCGCCTCAGCCTCCCGAGTAGCTGGGACTACAGGCACGCACCACCACACCCAGCTAATTTTTTTGTATTTTTAGTAGAGACGGGGTTTCACCAAGTTGGCCAGGATGGTCTCAATCTCTTGACCTCATGATTCACCCGCCTTGGCCTCCCAAAGTGCTGGGATTACAGGCGTGAGCCACCGCGCCTGGCCAACACCGTCCTTTCAAGCAAAAAGACTGTGGGCAAAGTTTGACATACAGATACCTATAATTTCTAAACTATATTCTCAAATATTTACTTGATAATATTGCTGCTTTATGACCTCACCTTTGATAGTAAAGGGGAGTGGTAATTATCTGAGGTGATTAGGCAAGAGTCCTATGAAGCCAACTCACTTTGTTTCTATGCTTCTATACTTCAGTGTATTTCCCCTGGCTTTCTGGGTTCTAAATTTATTACCTGTTATTTCATGACAAAGAGGTATAATGACATCAAAAGTCAAAATACAGTTTTTCATTTATTGAAAGGAAGAAAACCCAAGTCTTTTTCATCCCAGCACAAAAATTTTCCACCTAGGGACACTGACTGAACTCTAGCCTAAGCCCAATGTTCCAAGTTCATTTACGCAAGAGGTCTGAATAAAGTTCGCTTTCGGTCACAGCTTTATCCGAGTTCCATATCTGATTCACTAGGTGTTTCTAACCGGGGCCCCGATATTACCTAACAGAGCAAACACAACTTGTTTCTAGTTCCTGCTCAGTCATGCTTGTTTTGGTAACGTTTTCACTAATGACAGCGTGACTTGGTTACCTTTAATCTTAAGTTGCTGTTGCCAGAGGACATATCCGTTCTGTGGAGGAATAAAACAAAGAATTAACAGGAGCATCACTATCGTATAACCTGAACAATGAGTGAGAAAAGAGTTGAAGCTAAGCTTCATTCTGGCAGTTAATGTTGACTTGCCAGAAAACATCTGACCAGCTTCCTAAACTTTATGTGCCTTGGTTTGCCCAGCTGTGAAATGTCCTCTCTATACTTCAAAGTTATAACAATCACATGCCCTAGATTTTAGAACTGCTCCACAGACACCTCATTCAAACATTCAGCAATATTTACTGAGTGCCTACTGTGTGTCCAGCATTGTTTGTACAAATCCAACACATCCTAAAGGTGAGTTCCTCTTTCCTTCAAACCCGCTTTTGTCTCCAATGTTTTCCATCTCAGTGATGACATCCCCATCCATCCAGTCATCCAAGGCGGAAACTACTGGGAGTCAACTTCAACTCCTCTCTCTCTCCTTCAGCCCTACATCTGATTAGTGGCCAAGTCTTCTTTAAGCGCACCCCTACTCATTTTTAAAATCTCTTACTCTCTTGCTAATCCTGCCTGAATGTCTTTGCACTTGTCTGTCTGCCTTAAACATTTTTTCTCCAGTTTCACAAAGCTGGCTTCTCATCATTCAGATCTTAGCTCCAATGTCATCTTTTTGGTGATACTCCCTTCAGTCCATTCTATCCAGAGCTGCTCCCCAACCTCACAATCTCATTACCCTGTCTTACTATCTTATTAGCACTACACTACCTGATAACTTATTTGTATTCCTCCCTTTCTATTTCTTCATCCGTAGAATCTGAGCTCTATAAGTGCAGGGACCTTATCCATCTTATTTACCCCTATCTAGACACTGGGGATATGACCAGTAAAATCACTCTTTATTGTACTCGTCTGGCAGAAATCCAACCCTGGCAAAATGTAATTCTCTAACTTTTTCCCACTTACCCAATAGTATCATGCTACTTGGCTTAATGATGATAAATCTCAAGTGATCGTCATTGCGGCTTGCCAACGTTACCGTGTTTCTCTAGTCAACTGACTGTCCGCTCCCCTCGCAATTATCCTCCTTAAACCTCTAAAACCTCCTTCTTTCTCTTCAAGCTCACCTTATGATGTTGCTTTTTTATTTCACCTGGACGGTAGCAACAACTGGGAGAGATCTTCCATGTGTTCTCACCACCACCTCTGTTTCTATCTGGTGCCTTCTGCTTGCTTTGGATGAGCTGTCTATGCCAATCCTGCTATGTGTATTCGATCCCTCCTTCTTTCACTCAGGGACATCACTCTTATTTGATCAGTTTTTCTCTTTACTGGATCATTCCTATCAGTATTCAACATGCTTGACTATCCCCTATCAGTTACAACTTCCAGTTTTCTGCTCCTTTTTTTCCCCTGCAAAACATTTTTTTCTTTCCTTTGGAGACAGGGTGTTTCTCTGGAGTGCAGTAGTGCGATTACAGCTCTCTGTCGGCTCGGTTTCCCAGACTCAGTCTCCCAAGTAGCTGGGACTATCGATGCATGCCACTATGCTTGACTAAATTACTGTATTTTTACAAAAATTTAGAGATGGGTTTTTGCCATGTTACTTGGGCTGGGTCTCGAACTCCTGGGCTCAAGTGATCCACTTGCCTCAGCCTCCCAAAATGCTGGGACTACAGGCATGAGCCATCACACCAAGCCAGCAAAACCCTTAAAAGAGGCATGAGACATCCTATCTTTCTTTCCTCCCATTGTAGTTTTCAATCCACTACAATCAGGCTTTTGACTCCACCAATACATAGAAATTGTTCTTGTCAAGATCATCAGTGACATCATACTACCTACTCTAATGGTTATTTCTCTACTCCACCTGCTGCATTTGACACAGACAACCGCGCTCTTCTTGAAATTGCTCTTCATTTGCCCTCAGGAATACCATGCTCTTAGCTCTCATTCTGTGCCATTGGCTACTCTTCCTGATCCTTCCTGCGGCTTCCTCCTTCTCTTCTCAACATCTAAATATTAGCTGTCCAAGTTGTAGTCTTTTACAGCTCCAGTCATCCCCTAGGGGGTCCCATCCAGACCCAAAGCTTCAGTCTCATCCTAAAATGATGACTTCCATTTTATACATTCAGTTCTAACCTCTTCTCTTAACGCCAGACTTGTTTATCCAACCATCTATTCACAATTCTACTCGGGTGTTGAATAACCATTTCATATTACCTTGTCCAAAAATGAATTTTTTTTTTCTTAGAACACTTTATGTTTCCCAAACCTTCTCATTCTCAATCTTCCTCTCTCCAGGCATCTTCATTCCACCGGTTGCTCGGCCCCCGTCACCGAAGCCATCTTTTGCTTTTCCATTTCTTCCAGATGCTCAATCAGTGAATCCTATCAGCTCTACCCTTTCAACATACCTAGTTTCAGATCACTACTCACCACTCCACTATCGCTATGCTGGCCCCAAAACTATCAACTCTTGCCCAGACTACTGCAATAGTTTCCAGACTGGCCTCCTTGTTTCCATCCTGCTCATCTATAGATCTTTTCATGCAGTATCCAGAGCACAACTTCTATGTGTCACCTCACTGGCAGACCTGGAGTGTCTCAGCTACCTTTCTTAGCTGTATTTTAGGTATACCTAAACAGTATAACAACAGTCTACTTAGCTTATAGCTAGGGCTCTATCATCCGGTATTCTGTGACAACAAATGTACTTGAAGTGAAAAATAATAAACAGGCTTGTATTTAAGTGGCAAGTGGTCGATATGGCTGCTGTAGCAGATAAGTCTACTGGTAGAATCTAGAGGGTAGGAAATAAATCAAACACGGAGAGTAAGATGCAAAAACCACTCATGAGCAGCCACATAGGACAGAGGTCCCACTGGAGAAGCCACCAAAGGATGTAAATCCTGTCTTCAGATTTGTTTTAACATCCAAGCAGGAGAGCTGCTGTACAAAATTACTATTGCCCCATTATGTGACTCCTTTACTTTTAGCACGAATCCTACCTGATTTTTATTTCTTTATTGCTTATCTCCTTCTTTTAAAATATATGCTCCATGACATTAGTGACCTCTATCATAACCACGTACTATGTGCCAAGCACATTTTCTTCTTCCTTTTTTTTTGTAGATGGAGTTTCACTCTTGTTGCCCAGGCAGGAGTGCAGTGCCGCGATCTTGGCTCACTGCAACCTCCACCTCCCGGATTCAGGCGATTCTCCTGCCTCAGACTCTCCAGTAGCTGGGATTACAGACATGCGCCACCATGCTCAGTTAATTTTGTAGTTTTAGTAGAGACAGGGTTTCTCCATGATGGTCAGGTTGGTCTCACACTCCCGAC
This sequence comes from Callithrix jacchus, assembly GCF_049354715.1. Taxonomy (NCBI): domain Eukaryota; kingdom Metazoa; phylum Chordata; class Mammalia; order Primates; family Cebidae; genus Callithrix; species Callithrix jacchus. Next base: position 7,353,092 of record NC_133519.1, read on the forward strand.
CTCAGGTGATCTGCCAGCCTTGGCCTCCCAAAGTGCTGGGATTACAGGTGTGAGCCACTGCGCCCAGCCCCTAACAGGCACTCTTTATGGTGCTGATCAGTCACCTCTATCATAACCACGTACTATGTGCCAAGCACTCTTTATCGTGCTGAGCAGTGACCTCTATCATAACCATGTACTATGTGCCAAGCACTCTTTATGGTATCAGTGCCAAGCACTCTTTATGGTATCCATAAAGAGTGGTATCAGTGCCAAGAACTCTTTATCAATACCATGGTCTTTATGGATACCATGAAGTGCTTGGCACTGATACCATAAAGACTGCTTGGCACATAGTACGTGGTTATGATAGGTATCAGTACCATAAAGAGTGCTTGGCACATAGTACGTGGTTATGATAGGTATCAGTACCATAAAGAGTGCTTGGCACATAGTACGTGGTTATGATAGGTATCAGTACCATAAAGAGTGCTTGGCACATAGTACGTGGTTATGATAGGTATCAGTCCCATAGAGTGCTTGGCACATAGTATGTGGTTATGATAGGTATCAGTACCATAAAGACTTCTTGGCACATAGTACGTGGTTATGATAGATATCAGTACCATAGAGTGCTTGGCACATAGTACGTGGTTATGATAGGAATCAGTACCATAGACTGTTTGGCACATAGTACGTGGTTATGATAGGTATCAGTACCATAGAGTGCTTGGCACATAGTACGTGGTTATGATAGGTTATCAGTACCATAAAGAGTGCTAGGCACATAGTACGTGGTTATGATAGGTATCAGTACCATAGACTGCTTGGCACATAGTACGTGGTTATGATAGGTTGTCAGTACCATAAAGAGTGCTTGGCACATAGTACGTGGTTATGATAGGTATCAGTACCATAGAGTGCTTGGCACATAGTACGTGGTTATGATAGGTATCAGTACCATAGAGTGCTTGGCACATAGTACGTGGTTATGATAGGTATCAGTACCATAAAGAGTGCTTGGCAGATAGTACGTGGTTATGATAGGTTATCAGTACCATAGAGTGCTTGGCACATAGTACGTGGTTCTGTCAGTATTTATGGATGGCTCAAGACACAAAATAGCTTTATAAAACAGTGCTTTGCTTGAGTTTTTATGAATAAATCAATCTGAAGTCATCTCTCTTGTGGCTCAGAACGAATTTCTCCCTTTTATCTTAGGGGAAGACAAGAATAAGGGAGTATGTAACTTTAACATGAGTTTATCAAAGAAGGAAGCACCAAGATTATTAACCTAAATGAGAATACTATTCTAATGATATTAGCCAGAGAATAATATAGTTCCTGTTTCAGAATTGCCAATTACCATTCCAAGTCACAGTATCTTCATTTATAATGTGGGGACAACTATAATACCTAATTATTGGTTATTGTGAGGGTTAAACAGGAAAATATACTTAAAGCCCTTAGGATACCACCTAGAACTTCATCAACAAATGCACCTATTTTGTTATTATCATCTTCATATTAGTGGTGCATTCAACCATAAAGCCACTCAAAGCTGATGCTGAGTCACGGTGACCCCTAACTAACACATCGCATCAATCTGCTCCCTGTAATGTACTCGAGATACCCACTGCAGCAATGACGTCTTTGATGATTTTAATTTACTACTATTCACAGGTTCCCAGTTTTGGCCTACAGGTCACGGGGAATAAGAAAGGGATGTCGGCCAGGTGCGGTATCTCACGCCTGTAATCCCAGCACTTTGGGAGGCTGAGGCGGATGGATCGCGAGGTCAAGAAGTCGAGACCATCCTGGCCAACATGGTGAAACCCCGTCTCTACTAAAAGTACAAAAATTAGCCAGGCGTTTGGCAAGCGCCTGTGGTCCCAGCTACTTGGGAGGCTGAGGCGGAAGAATCGCTTGAACCCGGGAGGCCGAGGTTGCAGTGAGCCGAGACTGCGCCACTGTGCTCCAGCCTGGCTACAGAGCAAGACTCTGTCTCAAAAAATGAAAATAAAAAAAAGAACGGGATTTCACGGTCTAAACCAGTTTATCAGTATGTAAACCGAACAAGTACAGTTTGAGCTTCTCGTGAATCACTGGAGCGCAAGGACAAAGTCTTAGCCACTTCTACAACCCCCAGCGGAGAATCTGACACGTGACGGTCGATGTTGAGTAAATAATAAATGCGTGATAAGCACATGCCACCTCCGTGACGGTCAGTTCAGGCAATCGGACGCCTAGCGCTTCAGAAGCACACCTGGTGAGAAGTGGGCGGCCTTTCCACGCTCCGCGCCGCAAGAACTGCCTGGGTCGGAGGCCAGCTGCCCCAGCAGCGCTGCAGACGCCGAGGCAGGACGCGCCCTCTGGCGGCGCCCCGCCCGCTCCCGCCCGCCCCAGCGCGCCGCCGCCCGCCCCGTCCGCCCCGCCCGCCCCAGCGCGCCGCCGCCCGTCCCCGTCCGCCCGGCCCGCCCCAGCGCGCCGCCGCCCGCCCCCGCCCGCTCCCGCCCGCTCCCGCCCGCCCCAGCGCGCCGCCGCCCATCCGGAGAGTCTGAGGCAAAGGCGCGCAGGCCCGCGCCGGGCGGGGCCTCTCCCGGCCTGATGGAGGGCACTGCGGGTCGTGGGGGCCAAGCGCCCGGCTTCTTACTTCGGTTTCAGACTGAGGGCCGAGCCGAGGCGGCGCGGGCGCGGGTGCAGGAGCAGGATTTACAGCAATGGGGGCTGACAGGTGAGCGGGCTACGGGCGGGCTTCGCCCAGGCGGGTCGGGGGCGCAGCAGGGGGCCGCCCGGTGGGTTGTTTACCAGCCAGCGACAGGGCTTTCCTGCGTTCCTGCCGTGGGCGGGGAGAAAACGCGTCCGGGCTGGGTGGCCGCGGGCCAGCGAACGCGGGATGAATGTGGTCCGGTCCCGGGCCTGTGAAAGGGGAAACGTGGTGAGGGCAGCGCCCCCTGCAGGCTCCGAGGAACAGTCGGAAGGCCCGGCGCACCAGGGATGTAAGTTTCGAGCGCTCACTACCGCAGTAACTCGATTTATTGACACTGGCCCTTTCGGAGAGTCTTGTAGGGCACGCTGGGAGCCCGATGCAGGGCTGAGGGCCCCACAGCGTCGTGGGGTGAGCCTTATGCTGTGCTGAGGCGCAGGATCCGAGAAATAAAGAGACAGGACACAGAAGTACAAGAAAAACGCGGCTGGGCTCGGGGGGCCACGCCACCTATGTGCGGAGTCAGGCGAGGCCCCGAATGTCCAGAAGTGTGAGTATTTATTGTGTATAGGTTAGGGGGCAGGGCAGTGAGTGAAATCATCTTTAAGGATAGTGATAGGGTCGTGAGCAATAAAACATGGGGTCCACCCCCCATTAGGTCACCTAGGCCAGGAGGTGGACAGTGCACAGCAAAGGGCCCGTTCCCACGAAGGCAAGGGCCGTGCGCAGTAAGGGGTCCACCCCCCATTAGGTCACCGAGGTTTGAAGGTGGGCCGTGCATAGTGTGCAATACTTCTATCTATGGTCAAACTACTTCTAGGAAGATTCATAGGAGGATGCTTTAAGTCGCATAGCAGTGACAGAGCTGTCAGGGTTACCGCCACCTCCTGGCAGCTTCCAATGGGTTCTATGGGAAGATGCTTTTCAAGCAGCGTGGTAGCAAGAGCTGATGAAGTTCACAGTCACCAACGTGCGATTGCTGGTCTGAGGGCAGCCTCCCACAAGAATCGGAGCAAGGTCCTACAACTCCTTATCAGGAGGAGTGGTTCTCGTCCCAAGCCTGCCATACAGCGGGTATCTTTGATACTGAACGCTGCCGCCTGGGCCATGGATTCTTGTCCTGGCATAACTGTTTTTCCCTTAAATCATGCTGTGCACTGTGTCTGCTCTTAGGCATTCCTCCGATTATAGGCTGCTTATTCCTTAATTCATGCTCTGTACTGTGTCCACTCTAGGCATTCCTCCGATATGAACTAAGATATAATTATAGGTATATATGTAGGGAAATATTCTGTAGGCACTCATTAACTATTATATGATTATATATAGAGGATTATATAAAGGGATTCGTCAAGCCCTAATTCTTTAATATATGATTATATAAAGGATTATATAAAAGGATATAGCTGAGTGGTAACACTATAAAGTGAGATATTCCTCAAGCCCTAACTGTGCCAGGGTTCTGCTTAGCTCTCATTCCTCAGTGTCTATATGGGGGGTTACCCACAGAGTCTGAAAGCGCGAACTTTACACTACCCCCAGCCCTGCCGCTTCCTGCAGCCCTGAGACTCCGCTCTACTCCCGGGTCTGCGCTGACTCCCCACTGAACCCCCCAGTCCCCACCACCCAGCCTCGTTTTCCTTATTGCAAAGTGGGGAACGTGCGGGCCTTGACTGTATTAACAGAATCGTGCATCAGTAGTAATAATACAGTCGTTTATTCTTGACTTACTGAATGCTCCTGGGAGCCTATTCTTAGGTATTGGCTACAGAGATGAGTAAAACAAATATGCAGCCTTCCTACCTAGAGTTTTGGACTAGTGAGTGAGAGTTCATTTAAAAGTATGAATTATAATTTATTTGAGTGCTCAATACCACGAAAGAGTGAGGTTTGTCATTCTAGGAATGAAGCAAAAGGTGCAGTTCTGTGTTTAACTTAGAATAGAGAAGGATGAAGTTGAGTGGAGAGAATGCGGACGTGAAAGAGAAAGCCCTCTCTCCTTGATTCCCGGAGTCTAAGAATGTGTCCGTGGCTGTAAGGAGTGTGTATCCAATATAAGTATGAGCTTTAGACTGGTCTTTTTTTGTTTGACTTTATCCTGACTAAAGTTAATGTCTGTGTGTTTGCCTATTTCTTTGCAAGTGTTAGGAATGGTTCTTTAAGAACTTGTGTGAGAGAAGGCTCAGAAACGTGTGCCAGTTGATACTTAGCTGTAGGTAACAGCCAGGAGAAATGTACATATATGGGCGGGTGTTTTAGTGAAAATGAGACGAGAGTTGCAAGTTTGAGTGGATGGAGTAAAAGCAGAATTAAGTAGGCAAATGTGGCAACTGGTTTAAACTGGTTGTGGAGAGAAAGAAAAATAGAAAAGCGTAGTCAAAGGAATAGCTACTGAATATTGTAACTTGTAATCCTCTATCTGTTTACCAGAATAAATTAATATTATGAGAAACTATTCTTCATGAATTGATTACAAAAATTCTTCCTGCTTTTTTTTTCTTTTGGTTACAGAAATAGTACATATTCTCTGTAAAACATTTAGGGAAATAGCCAATGCATAAGGAAAATACATTTGAATCTCCATAGTCTCTTTGCTGTTATCATGTTCTCAATATCCTTATAACCAAAGATTTATTATAGCTTTTGACTTTTCATTCTGAAAGGTATGCAAAATTTTTGCTTATTTCTCCAAATTTCTGTCTTACAAAAGTTTTATATTTTGGCTGAAATTTATCATTTTTTTCTCTTGGGGATAGTTTTTTTTGTTTAGTGTCAAATATAAGAACTCATTGCCTACTCCCAGATCCTAAAGAGTTTTTTCTAAGTTTTACAGTTTTGTATTTAAGTCTGTGATCTACTTTTTTTGTCCCACAAATTTTGATATGTTGTATTTTCATTTAGTTCAGTGTATTTATTTCCCTGGAGACTTCCTCTATTGATGGACTGTTTAGAGGTGTGTTGTCTAGGTTCCAAGTGCTGAGAGATTTACCTCTAATGTTTCTGTCCATTAATTCTAATTTTATTACATTGTGTTCAGAGAACATACTCTGTACAATTTCACTTCTTTTAAATGTGTTGAGGTTTTCAGGCCGTGCTGTAGTTTGGATCTGGATTATTTGTCCTCACCAAATCTCATGTTGAAATTTGATCCCCAGTGTTGGAGGTGGGGCCTAATGAAAGGTGTTTGGGTTTTGGGGGGCAAATCCCTCCTGAGTAGATTAATGCTCTCCCTAGCAGGGAGCAGAGAGAATGAGTCACTTCTTATATATCAGTTTCCAGAGAGCTGATTGTTAAAAAGATCCTGGCATCTCCTCTTCTCTCACCATGTGATCTCTATACAAGCCAGCCCCACTTCTCCTGCCGTTAGTGGAAGCAGTCTAAAGCCCTCACCTGAAGCAGATGTTGTTGCCATGCTTCTTATACAGTCTGTAGAACCATGAGCCAAATAAACCTTTTTTTAAAATAAATTATCCAGCCTCGGGTGTTCCAAAGCAACACTAAATGGACTAAGGCCCTGAATGTGTTGTATAGTCCATGGCCCTTGAAAAGAATGTGTATTCTCCTGTCATTGGGTATCAGCAGAGCTGCATTCCTTTCTGGAGACTCTAGGAGAGAGTATATTTCCCAGCATCCAGAGGCTGCCCCCATTCCTTGATTCCTGGCTGCTTTCCTCCAACTTCAAAGCCAGCGACATTTCATCTCTTTGATCCTTTTCTAGTCAGCTTTGTCTCTAAGCACAGCTGTTAAAGGTTCTCTGAATGATGCCTGTGATTAGACTGCATGTCCAGTGTATTACCCAGGCCCACCGGGATAATTCAGAATGCTCTTCCCATCTCTGGGTCCTTAACCTTATTTATGTCTTCAGAATGCCTTTTGCCATGTGAGGTAACTTACTGATTCCAGGAGCAGGGCTTGGACATCTTTGTGAGGCCACTGTTTATCTACCACTTCATCCTTTTACTTCTCACTTGTTTAGCTAATTATTTTTGGGTTGAATTTCTTGTAGACAATTTATAATTGGGTTATGTTTTAAAATCCACTCTGGAAGTCTTTGTCTTTTAATTGATATATGATTTATATTTCATGTAATATGCTTGAGCTTAAGTCTGCCATCTTATTTTTATTATTTTAGTTTATCTCTGTTTTCTTTTTCTTGCCTTCCTGTGAATTATTTGAACATTTTTTAGAATTTCATTTTTGTTTATTTACAGTGTTTTTTAGTTTATCTCTTTGTATAGCTTTTTAATGGTTGTGACAGGTATTGTATATTTATGTACGTGAGTGTATAAAATCACCGACTACTGATACTGTCATTTTACCTAGTTGAGTAAAGTATGGAAACCTTACTTCTCTTTATATCTCTTTACCTTCTATTTATAATTGTCTTAAATATTTCCTTTACATGCCTTTAGAACCACATCAGTCACTGTTACAGTCTTTGCTTCAGCTGTCAAACATAAATTTAAAACTCAAGAAAGCTGCATTCTCACGTTCTTCCTGGTGTTCCAAGATTCGATCTTTTGTCATTTCCCTTTTTCCAAGGACTTCTTTTAGCCATTCTTTGAGGGTAGGTTTGTTGGTGATAAATTCTCTGTTTTCCTTCATCTGAGAATTTCCTCTTCGTTCCTGAATTCTAGTTTTCTTGATTACAGGAGTCTGGGTTGACAGTTCTTTTCTTTCAATACTTAAAAAAAAGTTGTGCCGGTTCTTTCTGGCCTTTAAGATTTCTGACAAGAAATCTGCTTGCATTTGAATAGATTTTTCCCTCTTTAAATAAGGTGTTTGTTTCCTTTCTGGCTGCATTTAAGATATTTTATTTGTCTTTTGTTTTCAGCATTTAAATAATTACATATCTTGGTATGTATTTCTTTGGATTTTTTTCTGAGATGGAGTTACTGTGTTGCCAGGCTAGAGCGCAGGGGCTTGATCTCGGCTCACTGCAACCTCCACCTCTGAGTTCAAGCGATTCTCCTGCCTCAGCCTCCCGAGTAGCTGGGACTGCAGGCACATGCCACCATACCCAGCTAATTTTTGTATTTTTAGTAATGATGGGGTTTCTCCTTGTTGGCCAGAATGGTCTCAATCTCAACCTTGTGATCTACCCATCTCAGTCTCCCAAGTGCTAGGATTATAGGCATGAGCCACTGCGCCTGGCAGGATTTTTTTATGTTTGAGGTTTACTCAGTTTCTTGGAACTGTAGGTCTTTAGTGAGATTTGGGAAGTTTTCAGCTGTTATTTCTTTAAGTACTTTTTCAGCCCCTTTCCTCCTCTTTTTTTTTTTATTGGACGCCACTGAACAAATGTAGATCTTTTGTGGTAGTCCTGGAGTTCCCTGAGGATCATTTGTTTTCAGTCTGTTTTCTCTCTCTTCTGATTGTAATCTCTGTAATTTCTATTCTCTTCTGATTGTAAGCTCTCTGTAACTTCCATTCTGTCTTACAGATTCTTTCTTCACTTCCTTCCATTCTGCTGTTGATCTCATAAACAGCCTCAGTAGCCTTTTATTTTGGTTATTGTATTTTTCAGTTTTAAAATTTCTAATTGGTCTTTCTTTGTATCTTTTATGTCATTGCTGAGATTTCTGTTTCTTACCTGAGGTTTTTTTGGTTTTTGAATTGTTCACATGCATTTATAGCTACTTGTTGAAGCATTTTTATCATTACTGCTTTGAAGTCTTTGTCAGATAATTCTGTGTCATCTGGGTGTTGGCACCTATTGATTATCTTTTTTTGTTCAATTTGAAACTTCCCAGTTCTTGATATAATGAATGATTTTTTATAATAATTAGAGCCAGGCGTTTTTGTATCATGTTTAAACCTCTTGTTTGACTATCTTGGTCTGTCACTGCTCTGGCAGGAGAAGAGAGTCTGTTGCCTTGATATTGCAAGGTGGGGACAGAAGTCCAGGCCCCCCTTTCAGCCTCCGTCTACATCTGGGGATGGGGAAGGGGCCTCTCCTTCCTGCTGGGTGAGGGTCGAGTTGTGGCTCCCTCCTGAGTCTCTACTGATCCTGCAGGGGAAGCCAAGGGGTTGGTCCTCATTACTGATTGGTAGGGATAAAAATCCCAGCTCCCTACTTGGCCTTCTCTTGTACCATCTTGGTTGGGGTGCGGGGGCACTCGTTATAGCTGTAGGGGGTGGGACATCAGGTTTATTCCTGTGTTGTTTAGCTAGAATAGAGCAGTTATTATCTAAAAGTTTCCTGACTTGCTAGGCTGCCATTTTCTAGCAGGAGCAGGCTTATGAAGGGTGAGGTGGTTAATATGGTTTGGCTATGTCCCCAACCAAATGTCACCTTGAATTGTAATAATCTCCACGTGTCAATGATGGCCCAGGTGGAGATAATTGAACTATTGGGCAGTTCTCCCATATTATTCTCATGGTAGTGAATAAATCTCACAAGATCTGATGGTTTTATAAGTGGGAGTTCTCTGCACAAGCTCTCTTACCCATGTGAGATGTGACTTTGCTCCTCATTTGCCTTCCACCATGATTGTGAGGCCTCCCCATCCATGTGGAACAATGAGTCAAGTAAACCTCTTTTCTTTATAAATTACCCGATCTCAGGCATGTCTTTGTTATCAGCGTGTCTTTATTATCAGACTAATACAGGGGGTGTTCTGATTTGTTTAGGTTTGGGTCTACACCAGTTGGTGTTTCCAGTTTGCTGATTTCTTGACCTCTCAGACTGGGCTATATAAGGCAAAAATAAATTCTGGGGAACTCACTACCCTGCCCTTCCTCAGGTCCCAAGGTCCCTAGCCAATCTGCTTCTTCACTGCACCTTTCAGAGACTTATGCTTGCTTTATCTATCATGTCTAGGGTTTTTATTTCTACTTAGCAGTAGGAATAGGGGAACGTATATATACTCCCATCAGAAATAGAAATCTCTTGAGTTTTCTAATGTATAAAATGGGGATAACATCTACTCTGTAGAATTCTTACAAGCATTACATGAGATACTGCAATTTATTTATTTATTTATTTTGAGATGGAGTCTCGCTCTGTCACCAAGGCTGGAGCACAGTGGTGCAGTCTCAGCTCCCTGCAACCTCGACCTCCTAGGTTCAAGCAATTCTCCCTGCCTCAGCCTCCCAAGTAGCTGGGATTACAGGTACCCACCACCATGCCCAGCTAATTTTTGTATTATTAAGTAGAGATGGGTTTCACCAAGTTGGCCAGGCTGGTCTTGAACTCCTCACCTCAGGTGATCCACCTACTTCGGCCTCCCAAGGTGCTGAGATTACAGGTGTGAGCCACCACCCCCAGCCCGAGATACTGTAATTTATGTAAAGTGTTTACTACTCCTCTGGTATTTGTAAGTGCCTATGAAAAATACCTATTTTTTAAAAATGTTGTACAATTACATATTTTGAAGATTTGTAAAGCTATAAGTTAAACCAGAAAGTTCTATTTTTTGCAAATAGTTCTTATATAAAGTATGCTGACGGTCTTTCACCTTCCTAAGATATGGCTATTCTTTGAAACTGGATTTTTTTTTCACCAAGGGAGAGAGAGTCAGTAGAAGCTTCATGTGGATTTCATGTGTTTTGCCATCCCTGTACACAGTGAAACACCCTTTCCATTCTTAAAAACAGCCCTTCTGTGTTGAAGCATTATTTAGTGTAGTCCTGAGTTTTTCCCTTTAGCACTCATGGCACATTTAAATGGATGCAGTGAAGCAAGCAGACACATGTACAATCTATCTGTTGTTGCTTGTTGTTAAGTGCTATCAGTAATGCCTCATTTCCCGGAATGGACACTGGTGTGAGTCTCAGGCAGTACAGAGGCCACATCCCAAGTTGACTTTCTCATCTCTCAAGTGAATCAGGTAAACTGACAGGCTCCTTTGGGACTTTGAATATAGTGGTGAATACGTCTCCTCAAAAAGTAGTTTGGAAGTCAGCAAGTGTTTAGATACCCATAGCTCCTCAGCAAAGGACATGGCCAGTGAAGTCTAGGGTTATGTGACTTTAGGCCGTGTTCCTCATTCGGACTCCTAGAACATTGCCTCTGCATGTGCTGAAATGTCCACTGTTCAGATTTGCTGTATTTTTTGTTTCTAGGGGTTCACCTACGCTCTTATCAACTGGAGGGAGTCAACTGGCTTGCCCAGCGCTTCCATGGTCAGAATGGCTGCATCCTGGGAGACGAGATGGGCTTGGGGAAGACCTGCCAGGTATGTTACTGTGTAACGAGTACTGCTCACCGCCACTGAAGTACCTTCTTATAACTCATTCTGCAGCTGAGCGCTCTGAAGCTAGAACAACGTTCAGTTTCACAGATGTCTCTGGGATCCAGGCTGGCTGGCTCTTGCACCAGGAAAGGGCCTTCCCTTTAGTCTTCTCTGCTTCAATCATTGCAGTTGCCCTACTGATTTTATTCAGGGCCAGCAAATGCTACTTGTCCTTTCCTCAGATGTTCACATAACTCTGCTTTAAGCTCTCTAAAAAGATACCACCTCCAAATTTGTTTTGCTAAAATTTTGTTTAGACTTTTTGCATCTATGTTCATGAAAGACATTGGTCTGTAATTTTCTTGTAATGTCATTATCTGATTTTAGTATTGGAGTAAAGCTGCCCTCATGGAGTGAGTTGAGAAGTATGCCGTTCTCTTCAATTTTCTGGAAGAATTTATGTAGAATTGCTGTAATTTTTTTCTTAAATTCTTGCTAGAATTCGCTAGTGACTCCACACTTGTTTTGTGGACAATCTGGTTTATAATAATGAAAGATAAATTTTCTCTAAATTACATCCTCAGGAAAGCTAGAATGAATGGTTTTAGTTCAGTTACTAAAGAATGGTTCTGGGCACCATTTGAACTGAGAAGCCATAGATAGTTTAAAAAGAAAATTATTTCTGTTATAAAAATTAACTGCCACCCTGTAATGAAGCACTCAGACCACAACCATGAATAGCAATGCATGTTTTGCATGATTGAATTTTTGTTTTGTTTTATTTTTGAGACAGGGTCTTGCCCCATCACCCAGGCTGGAATGCAGTGGCATGATCTCAGCACACTGCAACCTCTGCCTCCCAGGCTCAAGCAGTCCTCAGTCTCCCAAGTAGGTGGTACCACAGGTGCATGCCACCACGCACAGCTTATGCGTAAATTTTTTGTAGAGATGAGGTCTCGCTATATTGTCCAGGCTGGCCTTGAACTTATGGGAACAAGTGATCCTCCTACCTCGGCCTCCCAGCGTGCTGGGATCACAGGTGTGAGCCACTGTACCCAGCCCATGGTTGAAATTATAGTGTGTATATAGTCTGTATTTGTTAATGTAACAGTGTCACTGTAGTTTTTTACTTTATTATATTCGTAATCATTATTATCAATATTGTATGTTATTACATCAAGAGAATCATCATAATTAAATGTCCTACAGATGAGAAATGCTGATTCCTCCCTTTTTTGTGCTGTTTGATCTTGATAGGAACACGTTTGTGCATATAGCTTTCTCAGGATTTTGAATTCTATCCTTAGGACAGATTTTTCTCAGAAACAGCTCAGCATTTGAAGATGGGGTCTCTTGACGCATTCTTGTTTTAAAATAGGTTATTTTCTCTGTATATTACAGCGACATTCAAATCATAAATGTGTACTAGAATCTTCTCAAGTATGTCCATTTGTCTTTACCAAAGTTCCATTTTCTACCCTTCCCTAAGCTTAGGAGGATCATATATTGCCTGTTTTCCCCATTAGATTGAGTCCTCCAGGAGAGCTGGGTGTTTTGTTTTGTTCACTGTTGTGTAACTGGAGTATAGGACACTGCTTAGCAAATAGCAGACACCCTGTAAATACATATGAAAGAAGGGAAAACAGTAGGGGAAGGTGGGAGGAAGTGAGGGAGGCAGGAAAGCATTCTCCCTCAGGAAAGCCTGGCAAGCAGCAGAGGGCTGCCATGCGATTGGCTGTTTTGCAGTCATATCTTGGCACTTCTTCCTTAATGTTTTCAGAGTATTGCTGATCTTGGCCATCAGTTGGATTTTCAGTGATTTCTGTTGTCTTTCCTGACTTTTTCTTTACAGTAAAGGTTCAGTTACCTAAACATTGAGCCTCATTGCTTGTTAACTACTGAAGTAATTGAGTTCCATAAATTTCTGTGGCAAGTATATTAAGGCTTACATGATTTCACTCCACGAATGGATTACTCCTAATGTGCAGAAGATTGTACAATATTTCTTTGTAAAACAAGTCTTATACAAGTGTGTGCGTTCCCTACAGGGTTGTGGGAACTTCGTGGTTGTTTCTCATGGGAAAATGCGATCAAAACTGCCTTGTTTTTCTGTGTTCCAGACGATTGCTCTCTTCATTTACTTAGCAGGAAGATTAAATGATGAAGGACCATTTCTGATTCTTTGTCCCTTGTCTGTTTTGAGCAACTGGAAAGAAGAAATGCAGAGGTACAGAGTAGATGTAGCTGCAATTTTATTGTATATCTTGATTAAGTTTTTTTTCTGGATGATGTGTGAAATGTGAGAAAATAACCTATTGTTATAATCAGTAAGTTTATTCCAGAAAACTGTGAACTGTGGCCGGGCACAGTGGCTCACACTTGTAATCCCAGCACTTTGGGAGGCTGAGGCGGGCTGATCACCTGAGGTCGGGAGTTCAAGACCAGCCTGACCAATATGGAGAAACCCCATCTCTACTAAAAATACAGAATTAGCTGGGGCATGGTGGTGCATGCCTGTATTCCCAGCTACTCAGGAAGCTGAGACAGGAAATGGCTTGAACCCAGGAGGCGTAGGTTGCGGTGAGCCAAGATCGCACCATTGCACTCCAGACTAGGCAACAAAAGCGAAACTCCGTCTCAAAAACAAAAAGAAAGAAAGGAAAGAAAACTGTAAACTAATGCAGTGTAGGTAGACACCAAGGATGTAATGGGAAGTGCCCAGTGGATATTATTACTGTTTGGCGATTTGAAGGTCAGTAATCATTGATAGTATTGATGAACTATCGTAGAAGCCATTGCTTTTCATAGTGGCGTAGGAAGTAACTAATGTGGAAGAGATCATTTTATTTTTAGAGTCAGCATAAGACCTTTTTAGATCTGATCCTTCTACCTATTCACATAGGAACTTGCTCTGAGGTTCAACCATTGCTTTAGATAAGATTCAGAGCCCTAAGACTCTGGTGGTAGGACCTCATGAGGTCTGCATGTGAATGTAATCCTCCCATGAAATGTAATTTTCCAGGTATGTATATCCTGTCACATGAATCTACTGTTTATATTCATCTACTTCTTTTCTTGGATTCAGATTTGCTCCAGGTCTTTCCTGTGTAACGTATGCAGGTGACAAGGAGGAAAGAGCCCACCTTCAGCAAGACCTAAAACAGGACTCACGTTTTCATGTGCTACTGACTACCTATGAGGTATCCATTCGTTTCTCTATGGGAACAACTTCTAACCTGTGACTTTAGAAGTTGTAGAGTCTGAAGAAATTATATTTAAGTTTTGTTGAGAACACACACACTTCTCTGGGCAGGGACTCTACCTTCATCAGGTTCTCAAAAGAGGGCTCTGAGTAAAAGAAGTGAAGGACCATTGTGCTTCAAATTAGTTAGATCTTTTCCTTTCCTGGTGGATCAAGGGGGAAGGCTTCTCAGGAAGGAGGCACTTGAGCTGCCTCTTGGTTAATGAACAGGAGCCAGGCAGGCAGGCAGGCAGGCAGGGGAAAGGGTTTTGTGGGCTGAGGAATCATGTCTGTTAACTGGAGGATAGGAATGGAAGACAGTTCCGGCTTATTTTAAGTGTTTGTTCTTTAGTTTAAGACTGTGTGCTGCTCACCTTCTGCTTAGTCAGGCTTTTCTTCTCTTTGTTTTTAAGATGGTGCTACTTAGAAATTATTCTCAGAACTTTTTTTTTTCGTGAACAAATGAGACTTAGATAAATCCTGTAGTTTAAGAGAGTTCATGGAAAACTAGCTTATCAATATCAGAGTTTATCAATGCCAGCCTTTATGTTTTATAATATGTCTTCCTAATTTTTCAGATTTGCTTGAAAGATGCCTCATTTCTAAAATTGTGAGTACTGTTTGAGAACTTGCATTGAATGTATCGGGCCTGTCATGTCTTTCCTGCCATTTTCGTGCTTTGCCTCTCCTGGCATGTCTGCTATGTCTTCCATGAGTTCCGTTTATGCATAGGCGGAATGCTGGGGGTCCTGTGTTACAGCCCTCTGCTCATTAGCTGTGTGTCCTTGGGTTAGTTATTTCATCTCCATCAACTTCAGTTTCTTCATCTGTAAAATGGGGATAATTATTTCTTAACCTTGAATAGCTGTTAGGAAAATTAAGTGAGATTAAACACACTTTGTATGGTTAATAGATATTAGGCTCTTTACATGCAACTTGCATAGACCCCTTTCAGTACTAACATTTGGAGATTTTACTGTAATGTAGGAGGAGAATCACTTGAGCTGTTTGCTGGAAATAACCTAGGGTAGTAATCAGTGCTATGGAATTAACTTTTTAGAAAGAGTATTTTAAATGTGCTTCTAATTAGTTAACTTTTAGACCTCATATTGGCCCATGAAGTCGGAAACTCAGATTTAACTCTCAATACCAGCTGACAATGGGAATGACAAGATCACGTCACGGTAACAGGATAATGCAAATTAAACAAGGGCTAGAGTTTAGGTAAGAGAAAGATATGTTCAACTATCTTGCATGTTCTGCACATGTACCCCAAAACCTAAAATGCAATAAAAAAAATAAAAAAAAAAAGAAAGATATGTTGGCAGGGTTTCAATCTCTATAACTTCTGTAGTTAATACATGGTGAGGTGGATATTCTGCATCTTTTCTTTCTTTTTCTAAGATGGAGTCTCGCTCTGTCGCCGAGGCTTGGAGTGCAGTGGCGTGATCTCAGTTCACTGCAACCTCAGCTTCCCGGGTTCAGGTGATTCCCTGCCTTAGCCTTTCAAGTAGCTGGGATTACAGGTGCCCGCTACCATGGCCTCGCAAATTTTTTGTATTTTTAGTAGAGACAGGGTTTTACTATGCTGGCCAGTCTGGTCTTGAACTCCTGACCTCAGGTGATCTGCCTGCCTCAGCCTCCCAAAGTGCTGGGATTACAGGCATGAGCCACTGCGCCCAGCCCTGCATCTTTAATATTAAAAAATTCTTCTTTTCCCAAAGTATTAATATTTTAGATGATATTTCTCATCCAGATTCCTGTGAGTTGGATTTCTATTTTCTTGTTATTCTGAATACTAGAGGCTAGGTCACAGATTTCATGACTTCTATCTTCGTATTTCATTTAAGTGAGCATATTATCTTACCTTTCTTAAGATATACGTTCCCTCCCTTTTTATTAATATTTAACTTAATATTTGTTGAAAGTCACTTCTGGACAGATACTGTTCTGAGAGTTACTGGCAATATCAGGAAAGTAAATCTTAGAGCTACCCGAGGAAAACATGAACTCCATTGGAGGGATGAGAAGTGTACAGGTAATCCCAGCACTTTGGGAGGCCAAGGCGGGTGGATCAAGAGATCGAGACCATCCTGGTCAACATGGTGAAACCCCGTCTCTACTAAAAACACAAAAAATTAGCTGGGCATGGTGGCGCGTGCCTGCAATCCCAGCTACTCAGGAGGCTGAGGCAGGAGAATTGCCTGAACCCAGGAGGTGGAGGTTGCGGTGAGCCGAGATCACGCCATTGCACTCCAGCCTGGGTAACAAGAGTGAAACTCTGTCTCAAAAAAAAAAAAAAGGAAGTGTACAGATATCCATAATACATAGCAAGATATGGGAAGTCTCAAAAGACAATGAAATTTGGACATAAATGTTGTTGGGTACTTTACATAAATTATCCCATGTAATAATGAAAACCCTACAAGGCAGCTGTTATCAACCATTTTATGGGTGAGGAACGTAAGAGATTCAGTAATCCATCCAAGGTTATGTTGCTGACGATAAATAGCAAAGCTTGCATTTAAACCCAGCATTTGGTGCTGTGGAGCCTCTTTTTGAGAGAACTTCTCAAAATAGCTAGTTGTACTGGAGTTTTACATTATTCAGTAGAAACAGAATTTTTCTAGTTGAGATAACCTGTTTTCAATGCATTTTCAGGTAGATTTAAGAACCTAAGTAACAGAAGGACATTCATAATGCTGTCTTGTATGAATCCCAGCAGCATAGATACATTCTTTCAATGTCTTTGGAAAGTTATATTGCTTATTACTGTATTGTACATTCAGAGAATAGCAGGGAAGTGTAATATCATCTCTGCACTAAAGAGATTTGTTATGGAGAGTTAAGGCTGTGCATGTTACAGAAATGAAAAATTTGAAATGTTTTGGGCAATAGACTTGTAAAACTGTTTGGATCAAGGGGATTAGAAGCTACCTTATCAGACTTTACATTCAGTGTTGGGATTCCCTCCATCGCTTCCTCTTCAGGGAGCACCCTTTAGAGTATCTTTTGATGAGTGACTTGATCCACTTCCTTTCACGAGCCAAAATCTACCTCACTGGAGCCTGTTTC
Source organism: Callithrix jacchus (assembly GCF_049354715.1). Classification (NCBI taxonomy): domain Eukaryota; kingdom Metazoa; phylum Chordata; class Mammalia; order Primates; family Cebidae; genus Callithrix; species Callithrix jacchus. The sequence continues at coordinate 7,370,271 of NC_133519.1, forward strand.
ACAGGCAAGCGTTTGTTAGACACTGAGTGTCTAGTTCTTCACAAGGGAATAGGACCTAACCTGTTTTGAAAGGTAATTCAAACAGAGCCAGCCACCATACTAGAGAAACTTCCAGACCTTATCTCATGACCACTGGGCAACTTCGTCTGGACCCTTGTTTCTTACCATCCTTAGATGCATCCTCTGCTCATGCCACCCAGCCTTTTCCTTCGGCTTCCTTGTCTCTCTTTGGACCCTCAGTCCTCCCTCCACACACTCCTGTCGGTAGGTAAATGGTAGTATAGTAGGAACCTCTGTTTTTCCACCTGTCCTCTGGAGTTTATCTGTAACCTCAGGAAGAGGGCCTTCTACTTGTAAGGTGAACCTCTGCTGATCTTTCTCTAATTTGGGGGGAATTTTCCTTTCCATTCCTACTATTTTTCCAATATTCTCTTTTACCTGTATATACATTTAGTTTTTTTAAAATATGAAAATAATGTAATGGGACTCCAGAATGTTTATAATCAAAATAAAAAGTTAAACATCTTATAATTTCCACTTTTTTATTTTTGCATGTTTTCACATTTGTAAAAGAGGATATATGATATTAACATCTTTTTTATTGTGTAGGCCTTTTACATTACAATATAATCATATTTATCATTTTAAATGCCACATAATCTTTTACCACTTATTATTGGACATTTAGGTTCATTTCCATTTTTTGCTGTTTTAAATAATACAACTTGAAACATTGCCACATATTTTTCTGTATTTTGTTTTTTGAAATAGCTTTCCAGTAATGTTTGTCAAAGTATTTGCTTTTCTGACTGAAACTTCTTGAGAAATTGCTGATGTGACCCACTGTGTTACAGAATGTTTTCTGGCAGCAGCCACCAATCAAATCCAGTGGATATGTCTTCCTGGACATATCTGTAACATTGACTCTATTTACCAGTTCCCCATTTTAAAGTCACACTTCTTAAGTTGCTACACCACCACTGTCTCTTGATTTTTCCTTCTGTGCTTGAACGTCACCTCTGTCTTTATGACCCTCACCAAGTCACCTAACCTTTCTGAGCTTTAGCGTCTTTGCTAGTAAAACGAGCACAACTGTCTGCTTGCTATGCTCTTTTGGACCAAATAACACATAAAGCCCTGAGGTCAGTGTCTAGTGCAAAGTAGAAGATCATAAATGCTTCCTTTTCCTTTCTGTCTCTGGCTTCTTCCTTTCTGCATAGGTCTTTCCCATTTTGTAAAAAAAAAAAAAAAAAAAATTATCTTAGTTTTACTACCTTATTTAGATATTGTATTAAGCACACGGTAGCCTCTCAGGTAGGAAGGTAATTTGGTTGCATTTTTTAATAGAATGGCCTTACTGTTAGTCTTTTTAACAACAGTCATGGTTTTATAGTAAGATTGTGAAATATATGTTTAAATTACACAAAACTGAAAGCTTGGGTTTTCTCTCACAGATTCCCTTGGAGTGTTCTTGTTGTGGATGAAGCTCACAGGTTGAAAAACCAAAGCTCTCTGCTGCATAAGACCTTGTCAGAGGTAAACTCACAGTGTAGCCCTTCTTTTTTAAACAGACATTTTTTTAGAGTAATTTTAGATTCACAACGAAATTGAACAGACACTACAAATGTTTCCCATACATGTACAGCTTCCCCATTATCAGCGTACCCCACCAGAGTGGCACAGTTGCAGCTGATGAACCTACATTGATACGTCGTTATCACCCAAAGCCCGTAGTTTACATTTGGGTTCTGTCTTCGTGGTATACATTCTGTAGGTTTGGACAAATGTACAAAACCATGATATTTACTGTTGTAGTATCACACAGAGTACTTTCACTGCCCTAAAAACTCTGTGTTCCACATATTCATCCTTTCTTCATAACTCTTTTTTTTTAAAAAAAAATTAGTTTAGGCCTATGTAGAGTCAATTAAATTGAAACTTTTTTTTGAGTTTGATTTCTGCAGCGTAAAGGAACATTTTGTGGAAGACAGAAGTAGTACTTAATATGGCCTAACTTCTTCTTTCTGTCCTTTGTATAGGAGAGAGGCTTAACTAAAATCTGGTGAATAAGAACTCTACCCCAATAAAATGCATTTTATTTTGGAAATGTTTCAATTCTCCTTTGATCATCTTCAAAGGGACGATTTCTTTTAAAAAATAATCTTATAATTATTCTTTATGCAATAATAGATATATCAGACATGTTGTACCCCTCCTCCAATTTACCTGTTGAAAAAATTTGATAGTTCACATGGGGTCATTAGGAGACCAATTACATGCTATTAAATGTTACTTCCAGTCTGTCCTGTTCTGTCTTGTCTTTGTCCTCCTTTTGAGCATAATATACTTGCTTTCATTCCTTTCTCTGGATCTGTTGAATCATTCTGGCATAGTGGATGAGAAATCATTGTAGCTTAGATTGGCCCTTTTTTCTGAGGAGCCAGTGCAATGTGAAATACCCTTCTTACTGACTTGGTAAAGGTTTGTTCATTGATGAGACCACATATGTTAATTTCTCTGATGAGAATTTAAGTTTGGCCCTTGTCCTATAATAAATCAATTAATAAATTTAGAGGCCATTTCGAGGAAAGTCTTAGATATGAAATCTATATTTACTGGCTTAAAAGTTGCAGTTTTTGGAGTGTTAATGTAGATATGCTCACTGTCTATATTAGTCCAGTCTCAAAGGTTGCTGCCCCCTGGTGGGGCCTCTCTATCCCTGGTGTCCTTTGCCGCTTCTGTAGGGACTTTAACAGTCGACTCTCCTTCTGAGAGTTTGTCTTGGTCTGTTTTTCACAGACTGGGTAATTCACTGTTCTAGAGGCTGGGAAGTCCAAGATCAAGGTGCTGGCATTTGGCAGGAGCCCTCTTACTGACTGCATCCTCTCATGACAGAAGGTGGATGGGCAAGAGGGAACAGAAGAACAAGCTGTCCAAATGCTGCATGACACTTTAAAAAAAAAAAGACCTTAATTCTATTCATGAGGGAAAAGCTCTCATCAACTAACCACCTCTTAAAGGCCCTACCTCTTAATACTATCACATTGGCAACACCTGGATTTTGGAGGCAACACTTTCAATCCATAGCAGTTGTCCATCTCGGTATTTAACCATATAAAAGACTGCTTCATAAACTACTGCGCCAGTTTACTGATATACAGTGGGAGGAGAGAAGCAGGCACAGTGAAGAACCTGGATTTGGAGTGGGGAAACTGAGTTCTGTTGCTGGCCCCAGAGCCTTTTCTTTTTTTTTTGTTTGAGATGGAGTTTTGCTCTCGTTACCCAGGCTGGAGTGCAATGGCACGATCTCGGCTCACCGCAACCTCCACCTCCTGGGTTCAGGCAATTCTCCTGCCTCAGCCTCCTGAGTACCTGGGAATACAGGCACGCACCACCATGCCCAGCTAATTTTTTGTATTTTTGGTAGAGACGGGGTTTCACCATGCTGACAGGATGGTCTCGATCTCTTGACCTCATGATCCACCCGCCTCGGTCTCCCAAAGTGCTGGGATTACAGGCGTGAGCCACCATGCCTGGCCCCCCAGAGCCTTTTCTTGTTGCTCATAAGGAAACTAAGGCTCAGAGGAGTTAAGTGAGGAAACGGTTCTGGGTCATCTCAGCATTCCGTTTTAGATAAGGCTTAGGTTGTAGATAACTGATAAGTTAGAAAATACATTTATTTATTGGGCTGAGAGGTAGGGAGGGGGATACTGCCTTTTGTTTCTTCCTAATACTGTTTTCAGTTTGTAAAAGTTGGAAGCAAACTAAACATGAAATAAAAGGATTACAGGGAATGCACAGGTTATGCAATTTATGTCCCATTCACACAGTGCATTTACAGAAGTAAGGCTACCTTGAACAGTCATGTAAAGAATATAGAAAATGTTTACAAAGTATTTCATATACTCAAAAAAGCTTGCAAAATACTGTTTACAAACAGAGATGGTCTCTGAACCTTTACCCAGTTAGAAGAAGTTTTGGTCCCAGAATGGATCCAACTGAATCAGAATGTTAATTTGTGACACAGGGTAATACCTGTAGTGACTAGCAGCCTTGGTGACCTTTGTGACCTCACAGACTTCATTCATCTCAGCTCTTTCCTTGGTGAACACATATTGTAAAAATGTGAATTGATTATTGGAAACATTTCTTCTGACAAGGTCCCACACTTGAAAAATACGCTGGGAGCAGTGGCTCACACCTGTAATCCCAGCACTTTGGGAGGCCAAGGCGGGCAATTCACGAGGTCAAGAGATTGAGACCATCCTGGCCAACATGGTGAAACCCCGTCTTTACTAAAAAATACAAAAATTAGCTGGGCGTGGTGGTGCGCACCTGTAGTACCAGCTGTCGGGATGCTGGGGCAGGAGAATTGCTTGAACCCAGGAGGTAGAGATTGCAGTGAGCCGAGATTGTGCCATTGCACTCCAGCCTGGTGCCTAGCAACAGAACAAGACTGTCTCAAAAAAAAAAAGAAAGAAAAATACTTCAAAAACATCACCTAACAAGCAGAACAAGCATGAATGGGTAGACACTGATTAGACATTTAAAAATAAAAGGGAGAAGGCAAAAATTATTTTTGTTTACATTTGTTTTAATTGTGTTATTTATTGATCATTTTTTATATTATAAAATCAGTATCTTTCTATGACCCCCTCCCAAATCAAAATATAGAAAGATAAGAAGAAAAGGAAAACATACCAGTGACCCTTCTCCCGCATTAACACTTTAATGGTATGTGTGCTCCCGTAATCTTTCCTGTGCACACACACCCAAAAAGTAATGTATATAGGCATATATATTTAAAAAGTCAAAATGTGTATTATTTTAGTTTATTTTTAATAATCATTGGGACCTGCAAGTTTTTTTTTTCCTTTCTCTTTTTTTTTTGAAAGAAAGAAAAAGAGTGGAGAGGAAGAAAAAGAGGGAGAGAAAATGGGAATGTAGCTTTATTCTAAAAATGGGTATTAATAATGGCCGATCAATATTTTGTGTATTTAAGGTGGAGAATGTATATTTTGTATATTTAAAATGGAGAGCTCTATAAATATTTGAGTTTACTTGTTCCGGATCTGAGTTCAAGTCCTGGATATCCTTATTAATTTTCTGTCTTGTTGAGTCTAAATTTCTCTATGAGTCTTATGTATATGGGTGTTAGGATCGTTAGCTCTTATTGTTGCACTGATCCTTTTACCACTGTATCTTTGTTGCTTTGAAATCTATTTTATCAGATGTGAGAATTGCAACTCTTGCTTTTTATTTATTTATTTATTTTTGCTCTCCATTTGGTTGGTAAATCTTTCTCCATCTCTTGGTTTTAAGTCTTCGTGTATCTTTGGATGTGAAATGGGTCTGGATGTAGCATATCATTAGGTGTTGGCTGTATCTTTTGATTGGGGGATTTAGTCGCCTTAAATTTAGGGTTACTGCTATTTGATGTTAACTGGCTATTTTATTCATTCATTGACATAGATTCTTCTTTATGTTGATGCTCTTTACTTTTTGGTATATTTTTAGAAAGGCTAATACTGGTTCTTCCTTTCTATGTATAATGCTTCTTTCAGAAGCTCTTGTAAAGCCGGCCTGGTGGTAATAAAATCTCTGAGTACTTGCTTGTTCATAAAAGATTTTATTTTTCCTTCAGTTGTGAAGATTAGTTTGGCAGGATATGAAATTCTGGGCTGCAAGTTCTGTTCTTTAAGGATGTTATATATCGGCCCCCACTCTCTTCTGGCTTGTAGGATTTCTGCTGAGAGATCTGCTGTAAGTCTAATAGGCTTCCCTTTGTGGGTAATATGACCTTTCTCTCTGGCTGCCCTTAGTATTTTCTCCTTTGTTTCAACCCTGGTGAATCTAACAATTATGTGCCTTGGGGTTGCTCCTCTTGAGGAGTATCTTTATGGTGTTCTCTGTATTACCTGAGGTTGAATATTGTGCTGCTTTGCTAGATTTGGAAAGTTTTCCTGAATAATATCCTGAAGAGTATTTTCCAGCTTGGATTCATTCTCTTCATCATATTCAGGTACACCTATCAAACGTAAATTAGGTCTTTTCATGTAGTCCCATATTTCTTGGAGACTTTGCTCATTCCTTTTTATCCTTTTTTCTCTATTCTTGTCTTCTCGTTTTATGTCATTAAGTAGGTCTTCGACCTCTGATATCCTTTATTCTGCTTCATCAATTCGGCTATTCAAACTTGTGCATATTTTGCTAAGTTTTTGTGTTGTGTTTTTCAACTTCGTTAGTTCATTTATATTCCTCTCTATATTGTCTATTCTTGTTAGCATTTCGTCAAACCTTTTTTCAAAGTTCTTAGTTTCTTTACATTGGGTTAGAACAAGTTCTTTTAACTCCCAGAAGTTTCTTATCATCCACCTTCTAAAGCCTACTTCTGATAATGGCACACAGTCCTGTTCCATCAAGGCGTGTTCCGTTGCTGATGAGGAACTGTGATCCCCTGTAGAGGGAGAGGGGTTCTGATTTTGGGTATTCTCAGTCTTTTTAGGCTGGTTTCTTCCCTTTGTTATAAATTTATCCATCTGTTGTCTTTACAATTACCGCCTTTCTAGTTGGTTTTCTGAGTGGATGCCCAGTTTATTGATTCCCGGTGCTGGAATCTGAGCAACCCACTGTGCTGGCCAAAACAGCAGCGATAAGACTGATGGTGCTCTTCTGCCCGGGAATCTCCTCCAGTTTACTCTGCACGAAGAGCTGCCGCGCCGAGGAGCCGGCCACAAGCGTCACGCTGGCGACCCATGGGGCCCCTCCACTGGGAATCTTCTGGTCCGTGAGCGACGAAAATTCGTCTGAAAGTGTGGCGTCCTCTCGTTCTTTGCGCTTTGACTGGGAGCTACAATCCCGAACTGTTAGCGATCAGCCATCTTAGATCTCTCTTTGTATATTATTTTCAATATCAAAATACAGTATACTTGTGTATGTACATACATATATGTGTGTGTATATGTGCATATATATACACATGTACATACATATATATATGTGCATATTTACATACTGTATTTTGACATTTAAAACAGACCAGGTGTGGTGGCTCACACCTGTAATCGCAGCACTTTGGGAGACCTAGGCAGGAAGATCACTTGAGCCCAAGAGTTCAAGAGCAGTCTGGGCGATATAGAGAGACTTTGTCTCTACCAAAAAAAATAAAGAAATTAGCTGAGTGTGGTGGCGAGTGCCTGTAACCCCAGCTACTGGTGAGGCTGAAGTGGGAGGAATCACTTGAGCCTGGAAGGAGGAGGTTACAGTGAGCCAAGATCATGCCACTGTACTCCAGCCTGGGTAATACAGGACCGTATCTCAAAAAAAAGAAAAAAGATATACATGCTCAAGATGTCAAGATGTGGCTTCCGCATTTTGCTATATTATTTCCCCTAGTGTAAGTTCTTGTGAACGTCAGTTTAGAGGATATCTTTTACTTGACCTAATAGCTTTTCTTCCTTTTCCTAACGTTCTACCTCATCTGTCTCTTACTTACTCTTGGTGTTCTTCTCTGTTGTTCAGAATTTAAATAAATTTTTTTCCATTTGAGACTCTCTGTGTTCCTATGTCTAGAAACATCCAGAAATCTTAATGTCTTGCATCTGCTGCACCGTTAACTTTTATAAAAGGACTGTCTCCTGTGATAAATCTTGCTGCTTGTTTGCGGTGGTGGGGCCTGATGCTATAGCATTGGGTTCTCAAACTGCATGAGTGTGTGCATTCTGTCCCCCACACAGGCAGTAACACATAGTTTGAATCGCCACATAAATAGCATAGTAGCCGTAGGAAATACTCGTGCAGTACTTCAGAGTTCACACAGTGTTATTATATCCTTATAACAGTATTTTCTTCACAGGATTATTATCCCCTTCTTGTGGTTGAAACTGAAGAGGTATTACTTCCTGCATCCAACAGCTAGTATACGGCTTGAACCTAAGCTGTCTGATTGCATGTCTCCTTGGTCATGCCATTAAATCATGCCTTTCTCTGTTTGGGTAAAGATCGTGATGGGTAACTCAGCCTTGCCTTTCAGTGTTATGGAATTTTTATTTTATTTATTTATGTATTTGAGTTCTCAGTAGTCTTCAGTCTCCTGTTGACTGGAACTCCCATCCAGAACAGCCTCCAAGAGCTCTACTCCCTCCTCAGTTTTGTGGAACCTGATCTTTTTTCCAAGGAAGAGGTGGGAGATTTTGTTCGACGGTACCAGGATATTGAGAAAGAGTCTGAGTCAGGCAAGTTCCTTTCCTACTAATTATCCCCAAGAAGTCTTGGCACAGAAACCATCCTCATGCATAATGGTTATAGGTAGAAGAGAACTGATGGCCAGAGACCACCTTCCAGGGAGACAGAGAGCCACAGATATTTGGGAGATATTAGATCACACACGTTGTTCCCAGTTGTCTGCTATTCATGACTCTCTTAATTGTTTACTATATGATTCCATAGCAGGGCTTCTCTAGTTCATTTTTGGAAGAAATAGGAAGTGCCTGCTGATTTGCAGACTATTTTTTTCCAACTTGTATTTTCAATAAAGACTTTGTTATCTTTATATGTCACTTCCTGAGGGAGAAAAGGATGTGAATGCTGTAGTCTCAAACTACTGTTTAGCATTCTGCAGCACTGGTATTTCTTTTAATGCTGCACCAAAACCAGAATTCTGAGATGGGAACCCTTCCTCTTTCATATAGCCGAGAGTTATAGTCTTCTCTTCTTGTATCTTTGTGCCTCTGTGTTGTAGGATTATCTGTCTATTTTTGTGATATTCTCCTGGGATGATTTTTCAAAACAGATGGGAGGTATGCCAAATAGTGAGTTTGTTATGTACTTGGTAAGTGTGAGTTCGAGGGGCTTCTCAGAGCAAAAATCCCCAGACCACAGACTGAAGATTACGTGGCGAACTTGCTCTGATTACTCCCATGTTTTGGGTTACCTGATAAAATATAAGACTTCTAGTCAAATGCATGACATACTTGTATTACATAGGACACACTTGTGTTAAAAAGTTGTTCATTATTTATATGAAATTCCCATTGAACTAGGCACCTATATTTGCATATCTGGGAATCCTACAGGGGTGTAATTCTAATTTAGAATAATTTTTGAAATTCAAGACATCTGGGGAAAGAATAAGGGATTTAAAGTCATAAAACCAAATTTGAATGCTGGCCACATTCACATCCAGCTGTGTGACTTCGGATAAGTTGCCCAGTTTCTGAGCCTCATTTAACTCAGCTATAAATAAAAATGGGGACAGTATTTCTCTCACCTGAAATTTCTAAGCTGTTATGCTGAGCAATGAGATTAAATACAAAAATGCTCTAGAAACAAAAGAGCTTTGTTGATATGAGATTAGTAAGAATCAAGTTGTTTGGGTGTTCCTAGTTCTTGGGTTAAGAACCAGTAATGATTCCAGAAATAATTGGGAAGAAGATCCTAGTGAAGGAAGAAGTGCTGTGAAAAATGACCATCTGGCCAAGTGCAGAATAAGCGTGAAATGAGAAGCAAAAAGAAATTCCTTTAAGTTCTCTAGTAGTTCATTGCCTTGGTTCTACTTTTGTCCCTTGCTTCTTGTATTTTTTTTTATTATATAGCTAGTGAGCTGCACAAACTCTTGCAGCCATTTCTGCTGAGGCGAGTGAAAGCTGAGGTAGCTACAGAGCTGCCCAGGAAGACAGAAGTAGTGATATACCACGGCATGTCAGCATTGCAGAAGAAATACTACAAGGCCATTTTGATGAAAGACCTAGGTAATCAGAGGGCACCTGTTCATTTAGAAACTAAATGAGGATGTGATTTCATGTAGTAAAATATTTTATAATCACACTTATTTGTATGATCCCAAGAATATGAGGTGGAATTTTGTATTGCGAATAATTCCGGTCAGCTACCACGGGACTGTGGTGGAGCTTCTTAAATGTAACTCAGCCTTGGTTGGTGCAGTTGTGAAATTTCCTTTTCTCCCCTCACTCAGTTTTTCTTACTGCCTGTAATTAAGCAAACACTTCTAAGTGTCCTAGTCATGCCTTTCATCCTCCCCCCCGTCAGATATGGTAGTCCACCCTCATCTGCAGTTTTGCTCTCCAAGGTTTCAGTTACCTGCACTGAACTAGAGTCTGAAAATATTAAATGGAAGATTCCAAAAATAATTCGTGAATTTTAAATTAAACTCTATTGTTAGTAGCGTGATGAAATCTCACTCCGTTCCACCCAGGACATGAATCCTCCTTTTGTTCTGTTATCCACGCCGTCCGCATTAGTGGCTGCTCTGTCATCAGTCCGATAGTCGTGGTATCGTAGTGCTTTTGTTCAGGTGACCTTTATTTTACCTAAAAATGGCCCCAAAGCACAAGAGTAGTGATGCCTGCATTTTGACTATGCCAAAGAAGCCATAGAGTGCTTCTTTTAAGCAAAAAAGGTTTAAGTTCTCAAAAAAATGAAAAAAAAATTCTATACCGAGATTGCTAACAACAAATCTTCTGTGACATTGTGAACAGTATATTGTTATAATTGTTGTATTTTTATTATGAGTCATTGTTAATCTTTTACTTTGCCAAATCAAACTTTATCATAGGTATATAGGAGAAAACACAGAATGCATATAGGGTTTGGTACTATCTGTGTTTCTAGTATCCACTGGGGGTCTTAGAACATATTCCCCATGGATAAGGGAGAACTGCTGTGTTTAAGAGAATGCAAAACTTTTTTGTTGAATCAAATTCACTGGGAGGAATTGGGAGTGGCAAGGGAGAGAGAGGGGTGAAATAATTTCTCAGTTTGCATTTCTTTGTCCCTTGACTCCACAACAACAGTTAAAGAAAATTTAGAATTTGCAGAAGAGTAACAGAGTACTCCTGAGTTCAATTTATACTTGAGGGGTCTTTCCTAAAACAAAATGGTTAGGGAAATTTTATACGAACATGATGTTAATTCTCAGTTCAATTCAGTGAAATTTGGGAGGTTAACGTAGGTTCGAAGGATATAATTGAAATGATTACGGTTATTTCTAGAAACTCAGGGTTTTGGTTTTTGTTTTGTTCAGTAGGCCATCTCTCTCTTTCTCTCCCCCCCCCTTTTTTTTAAATTTCAGATGCATTTGAAAATGAGACAGGAAAGAAAGTTAAACTTCAGAACATCTTGTCCCAGCTTCGAAAGTGTGTGGATCACCCATACTTGTTTGATGGTGAGGCAGTGCCCTTTCCTCCACATTATTCTTTGTTAACATTTCTGTGGCCGAATCATACCAAAATTCTTCAGAATAATTGCATATACTTACTGTGTCTACTTTGTTTATTCTCAGTTTTCTGTATTAGTGTTAAGTCATATATTGTTCATTTTCAAATATCCTCAGTTGTCCATCTAATATCCATCCCTTCTAACTATGTTTTTTTTGTTGTTAAATCCATGATCAGTCCTAGACCCTGCAGATCCTGCACTGCATTTGTCATGTCTTTTTATTTTCCTATAAAACCTACAAACATTTTTCAGAGTGTTTTTTTTTGCCCTTTTTTTCTTTCATGCATGAAGAGTCAAGACCGATAGTTCTATGAAATGCATGATAATTTGGATGGATTTGATCATTTCTTCGTGATTCGATTTCCCATTGTCTTGAACCCACTCAGCCTTTCGTCACCACTGTTCCAGGTCTGCCAGTGATCGCCCTGTTGCCCAGCTGGTGGTTATTTGTTAGTTCATGTTTCAGTTACCCTCTCAGAAGCCTTGAGCACAGCTGATCACTTCTTTCTTGAAGCCCTTCCTCCCTCGGCTTCTGGGATATACTTTCTCTTCTCCATCTGCTTCTTCTCAGTCTCCTTCGCTGCTTCCCCTCATCATGCAGACCTCTGTAAATTTCCCCTGAGCACTGTTGTAGCTGCGTCCTAGGGATTTTGATGTGTAGTGTTTTTGTTTTTCTTCAGACTGGGGCTTTTTTGATTCCCCGATTGTTAGCCCTTGGAGCAAGCACTCCTGTGGCCGTGGATACTCTACGCATGATCAGTACAGAGGGTTTGCTGCAGTTACTTTAAGGGGATCTCTGCCGAGCGGTGCTACAAACTATTTAAAGATAGTACAAAATCTTAAGTAGGCACATATGAGAACTTTTTTAAGAGGAGGGGGCAGTGGGAACACGTAGGTTTTGAAAGAAGCCCTCCAGGTTATTCTGACTGCCATTTTGATTTATTTTGTAGAGTGAGTCTCAGGATTTCAGTTTTAGGTCTCCTTGACCTTTAGCATCCTCTTCTGCGTCAGTTTTCTGAAGAGTGGTTTTATTCCTTAGATAGACGTTTATTAGGCTTGTTAGATATGCCAGACTCTAACTGGTGTTAAGCAGAACTGAGATCATCATGCAAACAACTACTTATAAGAGGAGCTTGGCTTCTCTTCCTGTAGCCTAACTATTGGCTTCTGCCCTTACTGAGGGCACATGACTGGGAGTGGGTTCTTTCTTTTCTAGGTGTGGAGCCAGAGCCTTTTGAAGTTGGAGACCACCTGATTGAGGCTAGTGGGAAACTTCACCTGCTGGATAAGCTACTAGCATTCCTGTATTCCAGGTAGGTGGTAGGTTCACATTTGCTGCTCTGAGCTAATGACTGTTGCGACTTTATTGAGGAACTCACTGAGTTGTTGAGGCCAATTCCAGTTTTCTTTTTTTCTTAATGCTGTTTCAGGTTTTGCCTTCTCTGTGACGACACTCGCACCCCATCCCTTCCACAATCATTCTTTTCTTTCCTGAGTTTCTACAGCACTTAGGATCCCAATCCAGCACTTGGCAGTGGGCTGCGTTAATCTGCTGTCTGGTTAATTGGTGTTTGTTAACTCTGTCACTCCAGCTATGTTGTTTGGCTCCACAAGGACAGAGACAACACTGAGCATTTCTTTTATAGTTGCCTGTAGTAACTTGCATTGAATTGACACATAATGAAGGCTCAGTAAGCATTCATTTTTGTTAACCTGTGGGGTTTGATTTGAACTCATCGGGAAATTGAAGGACTCTTTCTCAGAGACATGATTTGGGCATTAGAAGACCAGATTCAGTTAGTGTTCAGCAGCCATGTGTTCAGCTTATAGCTGAATCCTCCTAGTCACCAGAGAGAAAGCAGGGTCTAGGAATGTGCAAGTGAAATAATTTCATGTCTTACTGTATTTCACTGGTTCTCATACAGCTGCCGTAAGTATGTTAGAGTTGGAAAAGGACCCATAATTGCCTTCTCCCCAGTTTTTTATTTCACAGACCCAGAAAGGTTACATGACTTGCCCAAGGTCACACAGCCAGCAAATGGCAGAAATGAGATTAGAATTGAGGTTTTCAGGTTCAGCTCTTTCTCTAACCGTTTGAGGCTTGAATCTTGAAAGAGTTCCCCATAATTACTCCTCTTAAACTTGTTGCAAGCTCAGATTAAATAAGTTTTTATAATGAGAATATTGTTTTGACAGCGCTGTGCTTCTTTGTTTATGTAAATTTAGAATAATAGCCACTAACGAGGGACTCTGGGCTTGACTTTATTCTTGACTAATACGTTTTTATAATGAGAATATTGTTTCGACAGTGCTATGCTTTTTTGTTTATGTAAATTTAGCATAATAGCCACTAACAAGGGACTCTGGGCTTGACTTTGCTCTTGACTTACTCCATCATTTTGCCTCCTCCTTTCTTCCCTCCTCTCATGTATACAAAAATTTTCTCATGTATCATGGAAAGTGAGAGGTCACTTACCCCTTGCTTTTCTAATGTAATGCTTCTCAGACTTTTCAACCAATATAGCTGTAAATGAGAGGATAGTGACTATATCCCCAAACAGGGAACAGCTGTAGATGACTAAACACAAGCTTTCTTCAGAGTCTCCAGTATTCCTTTTTTTGTGCATATGAATTTTGCATTTTACACTTCACATCTGTATTTATTTTGCTACTAAAATGAAAGCTTCTATTTCTTTCCATTGAGCAAATGGACATTCCAGAAAGAGGCACCGTGTTTATTCTAGGGCTTATATCCCCTGTTGCATTGGCATGTCCCCTGGGAATAATCTCCACTCTGGTTCTGAGGGATGCAGCTACCTGTGGAGGTATATTCTTGTAGAAAGCATTTGCAGTTTCTAAGGCAGTCTATAAATTATATGACATTTATATTTCTACTTCAGTATTTATAAACTTGTATTCTTTGGTAAGTTTTGACTGAGGGAAATTTACCTTGAATATCACTAGACTTGCAGTGTTTCCATTTCTCTTTTTCTTGCCAGGGGCCATCGGGTTTTACTTTTCTCCCAGATGACGCAGATGTTGGATATTCTCCAAGACTATATGGATTACAGAGGTGACACCTTTTGGCCACTACATTACCTAAGGCTCTATTAGACATAATAGGCCAGACAGGTCCATGAAGAATAATATGGGATATGAGAATATTTCAAAGGAAAGCAGAGTGAGAACATTATTCAGAACCAAAAGATCAAAAGTAAAGTGAGAGGAGAGTGATAGGTGAAGGCAAGGATGGAGAGCAGAGAAGAACACGTGGGCAGAAATAAACACCTACGTTCCCATCAGTTATGTGATGTAAAATGATAGGCCGTGGAGCAAATGTCGTGAAAATGTTGGTGTTTCTGAAAATGTATATAAACAAAGTTTTGGTGACTAGAGCTTTTAGTGTCTTGTAACAGTCACCTCAATAGTTGAGCACTTAGGATCAGTAAAAAGGTGAATATTGAAATTATAGAGATACCAAATAAGGCAGGGGAAAAGTAAGATCAACTTTTTCTATATAGATGATAGAGAATGTAGTTTATTACCTGGGAAGTCTGTTTAATATGTGATAAGATTTATGTGAAATGATGAGAAAAGGCTCTAACATGAGTTGATCTTGAACCCAGTGGTAAAGAACTGTCAGCTCCAGACCTTACAATTTAAAAAAGTAGTCCAGACCGGGTCTCTGTGTATCTGGTCCAGTGGACACTTGGAGGAATGCTGATGGCACACGCCACTGGCCATTGAGAGGTCCCCAGATGCACAAACACAGCCTGAGCTTGTAGCCACCCTTCCCCACATGGATGCATGGAGACAGGTGGTGACCTCTTAAAGCCTCATTGAAAGGCAGATTGCTGGGCCATTAGAAGGGCTCACTCACCTGCTTCCAAGTGCTTGTCTTCTGTTTACATAGGTAAGAATTATGTGTCAGTAAAATTGAAGCTACCACACAGGATAGATGTTCAGGGTTGCTTACAAATAGTCAAAACTGAGGATTAACTCCATAAATGCCAAGGCTTCATGTATTTAAAAAATCCAGAGTATGTTATATGGTAAGTTCTTTTGTAAAATGATCATTGTCCCTGTTTAAATTTTTCCTGTGGAATTTGCTTAAAGCAGGGCCATGCCTGTATATGAAAAGGGACAAAATTGGCCTTTGGTTTTGGGCTAACTTAATTTTTTTATTCCCCAAAGACTACTTGAAAAGGGTTACAATTTCTGTTTTTCTTCCTCTCTCTAAAGGCTACAGCTATGAGCGTGTGGACGGTTCTGTGAGAGGAGAAGAGAGACACTTGGCCATTAAGAACTTCGGACAGCAGCCCATTTTTGTTTTCCTCCTGAGTACTAGGGCAGGTAGGCTGCATAGGCATTAATGGAAACAGACAATGAGGAGTAACAAGAGTACTATTGCATCCCACTATTGCTACACTTTTTTCCTTAATTCTCTGAAAGGTGAGGTTATTACTGAATGTAAACAGGGTACTGGACTTCAAGCATAGTGCTCTGTTCTATCCAAGCTGTCCAAGATGTCATCTCATCAAAGACGTTAAGGCTGAAACCTGGGGTTATTGGAAGGTAATTCTCATCTACTTTGACCATTCACCTGAGAATGTCCTGAAAGTTTTCTGTAATTTTGTGGAATGTTTCATTTATATTCAGTGGAGGTAGCTCTTCTTCCTAACCATGAATTTGGGAAATAAGGTAACGGTTTGTCTGCTAGTTGTCCTTCCTTTATAAGTATTTCTGGAATAATGTTGAAAAGCTTAGCAAAAATCCAGTTGTTTAAAAAATGTTATTATGTTGAAACTACCAACTTTTTAGAATTCTTTATAACATTGTCCATATATCACTTAAATCATAAATAATATGGCATTTGTAATGCTTTACCAGTCACAGAATGCTTTCATATATTCTTACATAATTTGGAATCAGCTCTTGGAGATGAAATGATTCTCTAAGTCATTATGGTGTCTGAAAAAAAAAAAAAAACTGGTGCAGTGGCTTATGCCTGTAATCCCAGGACTTTGGGAGGCCAAGGTAGGTGGATCACTGGAGGTCGGGAGTTGAAGACCAGCCTGGCCAGCATGGTGAAACCCTATCTGTACTAAAAAAAAATACAAAACTTAGCTGGGTGTGGTGGTGCGTGCCTGTAATCCCAACTACTAGGGAGGCTGAGACAGGAGAATTGCTTGAACCCAGGAGGCAGAGGTTGCAGTGAGCTGAGATTGCACCACTGCACTCCAGCCTGGGTGACAGAGTGACTCTGTCTCAAAAATAAAATAAATTATTCTCATGTCCTGGAGCAAGCTGACCTTAGTTTTGAACTCATAGGATCCTAGTTTCATTATCTTATTTTTATAGACATAAATCTTGATGGAATACATGCAGGAACATTAAAGGGATATGTGTGCTCTATTAAAGACAGATTGATATTTTTCTGAAAAAATAGAGTTCAGTCTTATGTAGAAACTGTTATAAATGTCTAGTACTATAAGGGCATATGAAAGAAGTGTTAGATATAATCTGTGATTATAAGGAGATTATTTCACCTGTGTTTGTTTTATCTCCCTAATAAAAATAACACAAGATTCATATGGCCTTACTGTTCAAAGATCGTAAACTGCACACAGAATCGCGCCATTTTCTCATGTGATCTAGTCTCAGGGCTAGTCTTAGGAGAAAATGAAAGAATAAGGCAGTGCATCATCACTGTCGGGGAGACAATTTTATTTATGCTTTGATGATTTCATCATCTTCATATTCAGAGAGCAGCATTATATTTGAAATGTCTAAAATTAGGAAAAAAGAGATCTCTGCTTTTCAGTTCATCTCCTTGGAGGACTCAGGGTAGATCTTCTGGGAACTGAAGCAGTCTCGGACATGCCTTTTCCAAACACTGACTGTTGTGTTTGCTGTGGTTTTACAGGATTTTCATTTATTTAACAGGTATCCTTCCAGCTTTCAAATATTTCTGTGATTGAGTCATATTGCCAGCAGATGGCAGTGATAGCTCATGAATATGTTTCAAACACGGCTGTAGCTTATTTATAAAAATCTCACCCCTCAGTGAAGAAGAGCTGCACTTAGACAACAGGAATTCAAGGAGATAATTTTATGGAACACATTTTGAAATGCAATAAGTGCCTGAACAGTATTACAGTATAGTGGATAAAAGCTCGGGCTCTGGACCCAGACTGCAAAGGAATGAATCTTTCACCTTCTAGCCTTGTAACTTCAGAGAAGTCCCTTACCTGCCCTTTCAACATTTATAAAGTGGGGATAATCATAGCAATTGCTCAGCTTCCCAACAGAGTTGTTATGAGGGCTAAAGGAGTTAATATATAGAGAGTGCTCAGAACAATGCCTGGCAAGTTGTAAGCACAGCGTAAGTGTAACTATCATTATTATTAGGTATAATTTATCATCGCTCAGTAATCATTCATGATTACCTCCTTGTTCCAACTTCAACTTGATATGAAGACTTTAATTAGAATATTCCTGCCTGACTTATCTGGAGATCCAGTTTATGGCAAATAGTCCTTCTCAAAAGTTAGTCCCTAATTCAGGTTCATGGAACAAGCCCTTCCAGGCTTGCTGGTTTCAATACCAATAAGTCTAGCAACCCTGGCAAGAGGGAGTCGGCTTTTTACTTGTTGTCACATTAATCAGAGAAAGCCGCAATTTACCTTCATCGTTCTCTTAATTAATTCCTGTAATCCAAGGTACCTCCTCAGCTTTCTTCCTGCAGCACCGAGGAAAGACCAGCAGGTTGTTCCATGGAGTTTTCTTGTCTTGCCATTGGTTTTGTTACTTTCTCTTTGATTAATGTGGAAACAAGTACAAAAAAGATGGACTGGAGTGTTCTCTAATGACAGGGAGGTGGTTTCCCACTCTGCCCAGGAGTATATCATCCCTTCTTCTTGTTACCTTTTTATCAGCGATCAGCGATCTTACTACCTAGTTGTAACTTGCAGGCGACATTCAGCGCTCTTGACAGTGCCCACAGCAGATCTTGTAGTTAGATCTGTTTTCTTTCTTTCTTTTTTCTTTCTTTCTTTCTTTTTTTTTTTTTTTTGTGAGATAGTCTTACTCTGTTGCCCAGTCTGGAGTGCAGTGGTGTAATCTCGACTCACTGCAACCTCTGCCTCCTCAGTTCAAGCGATTCTCCTGCCTTGGCTTCCCGAGTAGCTGGGACTACAGGCACATGCCATCACACCCAGCTAATTTTTGTATTTTTAGTAGAGATGGGGTTTCACCATATTGGCCAGGATAGTCTTGATCTCTTGACCTCATGATCCACCTGCCTCAGCCTCCCAAAGTGCTGGGATTACAGGCTTGAGCCACCCAGTCTAGGTCTGCTTTCTGAAAGAGCATGTGTCCTTTTCCTGAGACTACTCAAATCAAAATCTAATCAAGATTTTTAAGCAGAAGAGATAAAGTGGCACTAACTTAAGTATCCACTTTTGCCACTTGCCCTTGTTCCACTCATTCTGTTGCATTCAGTAATAAAATTTTCCCATCAGGCAGTAAGAGGTCAGGTAGCACTTCTCGCTGCCAGAACAAGGCTCTGGAGTTGGGGGTATGGGTTCATTTGAAGGATGAAGCCAGTTTATTTGGTTGATTTCCATTTGTCGGTGTAACCCACACTAGCCTTGTGTTTATTTTCTAGCTCCTTGTCCGTGTGCTGCTGATTCCGTTCCTTTTTGCATTGTTTTCAGGTGGAGTTGGCATGAACTTAACGGCAGCAGATACTGTGATTTTTGTGGACAGTGACTTCAACCCTCAGAATGACTTGCAAGCAGCTGCCAGGGCTCATCGAATTGGCCAAAACAAGTGAGTGGTTTGTTTTCTGCTTCCTTGGCTTGCCCAGCAGCAGTTCCAGGTTGTGAGGTAGGTGAAGAATATAGTCCTGGCGACAGTCCCACACTGGGAGCTGAGGGACCACCAGGTCTTAGCCCATCTGTGCTGTTGACTCCTAGGTTAGTATTGGAGGGTGGGTCACATCAGTCCAGACTGACTTTATTAGAAAGAGTAAAATCACACTGTGAAAGGATTAGAAAGAAACTTTAGAAGTTATTTAACTCATCCTTGAGTTAGGCTGTAACTCAGTTAAAAAATGGGGTTATGGGCCGGGTGCGGTGGCTCATGCCTGTAATCCCAGCACTTTGGGAGGCCGAGGCGGGTGGATCACGAGGTCAAGAGATTGAGACCATCCTGGTCAACATGGTGAAACCTCGTCTCTACTAAAAATACAAAAAAATTAGCTGGGCATGGTGGCGCGTGCCTGTAATCCCAGCTACTCAGGAGGCTGAGGCAGGAGAATTGCCTGAATCCAGGAGGTGGAGGTTGCAGTGAGCCGAGATCGCGCCATTGCACCACAGCCTGGGTAACGAGCGAAACTCCATCTCAAAAAAAAAACAATGGGGTTATGGAGCTAAGCTTAAAAAAAATAGATGTTACCGTTTGATCTGAGGATAATTTGATCTTCCAGAGGTTTTCCTTGGCCATAGGTAAGGAATCCCAGTCATGGTTTCCCCATCATTCTTTCCTTGACTCTTCCAACGGTTCAGAGAGAATTTGAGGCGAGTTCTCTCTAACAAGTACTCAGGTCCAAATGAAACAGTCTCCCTTTCGTTGTTGGCTTTTAGATCTATTTACGCCACATACTTCTGCCCAGTTTTGCAGACCCTTATAGCGCACTACTCTGGTTTGACGTATGTCTAGGTCAGTTAAAGTTATTCGGCTGATTGGCCGAGACACTGTGGAAGAAATCGTCTATAGGAAAGCAGCCTCCAAACTGCAGCTCACCAACATGATCATAGAAGGAGGCCATTTCACTCTGGGAGCCCAGAAACCCTCAGCCGATGCTGACCTCCAGGTATGATACATTGTTCTTTGCTTTGGAATATGCCAGTACCCTTTGTGGAGGACAATGTGAATGAAAAGAACCAGCACTCCCCAGCCGCTCTCCCCAGCTACACATTCGTTCCCTGGCCTCCCTCATACCTGCCGCAGTGCTGGCTGTGTGCAGAGTCTGTAGAAACCAAGGATTCAGATCCAAGCCTCATCACTTCTTGGCTCTCTGGGTTTGAGCAGCTTTTTAACCGCTTAGATCTACTCTTTTTGCATTTCTAAAAGTAAAGACACCACTGGTTACCTCAGAGGGCTGTTAAGAGAATTAGTTAAAATAAAGAACTCAGCATAGTCAGTAACAATTAATTCTGTACTTCCTCCTTAATCCCAGACTCTTTGATCAGTGACTTACATTACTTCATACTCAGAGGAGGGCGAATGAGATCAGGAATTCAAAATTGTACCATAGGAAAAATGGGTGAAAGAACTAGAGGTAATTTGCTTGAAGAAGGGAATACTGGATGGGAGACAGATGTGGGTTTGGAAGATTTTAGAGCTCTCTTTTGGAAGAGGACTTAGAGTTATTCTGTAGCAGCCCTTGGGTTAAAATTAGAACTCATAGTATTTCCTGGATCTGTTGGAAATGGACTTTTGCCCTAAGGATGAGGGGCTGGATGCAAAGAGACCAACTCCCTAGGATATGAGAAAGATGCAGATATGAACGGAGTAATGAATGTCTGTCAAGGGCAGTATCAGTGGGAGGATCTGGTGTGAGAAGCATTGTAAAAGAGGGAAGGATGGGAGTCGGCTGCTATTTAGAGGTGGGTCTCAACAGTGGGGAGATAGAAAATTCAAAGACTGTGAGGTTTGGAGCCATATGATGAGGAGAGTAGAAAGGAAAATAGGTAGGTCAGAATTTTAGGAAGATAAAGGTAATTTAGGCTTTAGAGTATGTAGTAAAAATACAATATAAACATAAACTATTGTTAGAGGCAGACTGAGGGACAAAAGGAAAGAATTTTATTTGCAAAAGTTTGCAAGAAAGACTAGGCTTTGAAAGGACTAGTCTATCAAAAAGTACAAGTGTTTAAGAGGAAAAAATTATGCAATAATACAAGCAGAGTTACCAAGTTTGTAATTAGTCTGAGCATGGGTTAGAAAGCAGTCTTCTTTCACGTGGTTACCATATGTGCAAAGGCCAGTGCGTATCTTTACCTATCAGCATTGCAAAAGCAGGGATCGTGTCTTTGTTAGGGAGTCAGTCATTACAGGAAAGGTTCAAGGGTTCATTAATTTGGGGACTAGAACTAGAAAGAGTAACCCTGAGTGTTATTTATTTGTTCTTTGTGTATCTTAGGGGGTAAGTGTGGCTTTTTTCTTTTTCTGTCTTTCCTTTTGTTGCTGATTCGGCATCACATGCTTGCTTAATTAACCACAGTGGTGGTAGGGCAGGCTGTACATTTTAATTTCACACTAAGAGACAGTTACAAACATGAGAAGAAAGCTGGAGAGAGGTAGAAGTACACGGTAGATACTTTCATTTTTTAAATTTTTATTTTACTTTTTAGTATACTTTAAGTTCTGGGTTACACGCACAGAACGTGCAGGACTGTTACATAGGTATGCATGTGCCGTGGTGATGTGCTGCATCTAATACCCCGTCATCTACATTAGGTATTTCTCCTAATGCTCTCCCTCCCCTAGCCCCCCACCCCATGACAGGCCCTGTGTGTGATGTTCCCCTCCCTGTGTCCATGTGTTCTCATTGTTCAACTCCCACTTATGAGTGAGAACATGTGATATTTGGTTTTCTGTTCTTGTGTTAGTTTGCTGAGAATGATGGTTTCCAGCTTCATCCATGTCCCTGCCAAGGACATGAACTCGTTCTTTTTTATGGCTGCATGGTATTCCATGGTGTAGATGTGCCACATTTTCTTTATCCAGTCTATCATTGATGGGCATTCCAAGTCTTTGCTATTGTGAATAGTCCTGCAATAAACATATGTGTGCATGTGTTTATTGTCTGTGTCTTTATAGTAGAATGATTTGTAATCCTTTGGGTATATACCCAATAATGGGATTTCTGGGTCAAATGGTATTTCAGGTTTTAGATTGAGGAATTGCCACTCTGTCTTCCGGTACACTGTAGATACTCTTAAATGCAGTTTTCCACAGAACAGTTCCCCATAGAACCTGAGAGAAGGTCATGGCTGGGCATGGTGAAGGGGTAAATGACAGAGCCTCAGAAGGCTTGCATTCTCTTTAGAGGAGGAAGGATGTCATAAGGTGTTTGCACTCTCCCAGTAGAGGGAGCTCCAGGGTTCCAGTGAGAAGTATGTGGGCTGCTGGACACATCATTGGGAAATGTGTAGACACACCTCCACCCCAGGGGGCCACATACTAGTGGGAACATAGACTGCTGGCTGAGAGCAACTCTCTTGGACTTCTTGTGCAACTCATGGTTACCAGACAGTTACTTTCTGACTCAAATGTCTGATTCATCTCTTCCCCATCCAGACGCTATGAGTTATTTGTGGTTGCCAAAAACAAAGATGATAACCCAATCCTTGTCTCAAAAGAAAGCAGGGGATTTCTCTTTAATACCAAAAAACCAGAAGTAAAAGATGTGGTTCTGATTTGGTAAATCTAAGCAGTAGGTATGGAGTTCTGAAAGAAGGAAGCATGTTTATTATCCTGCAGGGAGGACAGAGTAGAAGGAGATGCAGGGAGGTGCAGGCGTGGTGAGCACTTAGGAAATGCTGTGTGCTGAGCGTTGTCTGAGGTGCTCTTTTCCAGTTGTTTCAGTAAATAAGAATAACAGCAGGATGAGATAGACACTGTCTTTATCCCCATCGTAAGTAATTTGCCCAAGGTAATTCAGATTTCAGATTCCAAACCAAGCACTCTAACTTCCAAGCACATGCCCTTAATTACTGGAATATACAGCTTCTCATAAAAACACATATAATTTCCTTAATGACTAGGACACCTTGCAAGTGAGCAATAACAAGGGAGAGCCAGGAGGCAAGCATAAGTGCAAGGGGGTTGGGGGTAGGGTCCCAGTATAGACAAATTCGTATCATAAATACTTGGTTTTCTACTATTTTTAGTACCAGCTGCCCAAGCCAGTCATCCTGGTTATGTAAAGGGAGATAATCTAGGTGCATTCATGCTTAAGTGAGCTGTCTTTTTTTCAAGCTATTACAGAATACCTTAAGATTTCCAATTACTCACAAAATAGATGATCTAGAGATAATTAACCCAGTCTGAAAGGACAGGTTTGAATCCACCTTGGGTCAGGATCTCAGAGTTAGTACTTAGGAGGTACAAAGTTGGAATTAGCAAGTGAAAGCCAGGAAAAATTATGTATGCTTTCTGTGTGGTTCCTGTGGCCATAGGGAACAGGCTGACAGTACTCCAGAGAGGGATGAGGGGAGAGAAGCAGGATAGTGCAGTGCCAGAGGAACATCAGGAAAGTTCAAACTGAGAAAAGCCCTTCGGGTCTGGTGGTCAGAAGTTGTTACTGGTGTTTGCCAAGGTGATTTCTGTAGAAACCAAATTTCTATGGAAATTGTTAGGAGAACATATTGCCAAAGAAAAGGAGTCAGTTTATAGTAGAGGTAGAGTACCCAGTGTAGCCGTCTCTTTCTACGGACTCTGTCAGTGGGGAGGTCAGAAAGTAGCTAATAGGGTCTCTGACTTCTCATGTGACTGCTGGGAATGCTTATGAAAAAGAGTCAGCCGGGTGCAGTGGCTCATGTCTGTAATCCCAGCACTTTGACAGGCTGAGGTGGGCAGATCATGAGGTCAGGAGTTCGAGACCAGCCCGACTAACATGGTGAAAGCCCATCTCTACTAAAAATATTAAAAAATTAGCTGGGCGCGGTGGAGCGTGCCTGTAATCCCAGCTACTGAGGGGTCCGAGGCAGGAGAATCATTTGAACCCAGGAGGCAGAGGTTGCAGTGAGCCAAGATCATGCCACTGCACTGCAGCCTTGGTGATAGAGCGAGACTCCGTCTCAAAAAAATAGAAAAAGAAAGTCAGCGAGAGGAGCCATAGGAAATGCAGGAAATTACTGTTGTTCTTCAAAAAAAATTGGAAGCTTATACATTTTGTTGTTTTTATGGAGAATTGTCAAAGTCAGTACCTCTAATAATCATTTATCACCTCTCTGCTTTCCCATCATCCAACTGTTAAATGGCCATGGCTGTTACCATTTATGGTGGGGAGAGCAGAAAGACTGCCTATTCATCAGAGTAGGACCGTGCTTTGTGTTGTTATCCACTTAGCCAGTCACTAATATCCTAAAGTTTGTTTTCATGAGAACTTACTAGACTTTTTTGTTTTCTCTACCCCAGTTGAGTGAGATACTCAAATTCGGTTTGGATAAACTGCTGGCCTCTGAAGGGAGCACCGTGGATGAAATAGACCTGGAGGCCATCCTGGGAGAAACAAAAGATGGCCAGTGGACTTCTGATGCCTTGCCTGCAGCAGAAGGAGGGAGCAGAGAGCAAGAGGAAGGAAGTAAGTTGGAGGTTAGAGCAGAGCAAATGGCACAACCACCCCAAGCTAGAGCTCACGTCCCCATGGAAAGCTCTGGATGCTGCTCTCTGGGACATCTTTTTTCTACCCAACCCTACTGTCTTCTTGGGCACACTGTTTAAGACTTGCTTGGTACAAGAACTTTTCCCAGACTAACTGCAGATTTGCATGGGTCTTCCCTTGTAGCTGAACTGTGAACCAAAAATCATAGTGTTAATGTTTATGACACTGTCACTCTTGAGGCTTTGCATTTGTACCTTTTCTCCCTTGGTTGCAAGCATCCTCTCCTTTGTTCATTAGTAAAGCCTCCTGTCCTTGCTGTGATGTTTCACACACAGTGATTCCTCTTCTAAGCGGTGGAATTGTTTGTGTTTTAATTGCAGCTAACATTGAGCACTTACTTTGCATTCACCAACAGAGCAGACTTTGTCATGTGCTTTTCTCCGTTTAACTTTCATAATACACCATGGGCTGTAGGAGATCATTCTGTCTTTCTCTTAATTTTCTTTTCTGAATTTGGTCAACATTTGTCATTTTGTTCTTTTCTATTCTGAGTATTTTAGTTTCTGACTTGTGTACTTTTTCACATGGTAGCTTTGTAAAGGTATTCCCTGGCATCTCAAAGTTACTTTGAAATGACTTGTTTTTCTGTACCAGCTGCAGCAGAGATTCAATATGGACTGGGGGGAGAGGTTTGGGAGTGTTAGGCTTCATTCACCAGTACTTTCTTTCAGTAATAGAGAACAGTGCTGTTTCTTTGCTAGATGGTAGCTGCTTTCTATGTTGAGTAGTAGTGGCATGATTTCTGGTTTTGTAGTTCCCTTTTGTTTCTTTTGGACTGTGAATTCACATCACTTGCTTTGTCTTTCTTTGCCACAGACTTGTCTAAGGATGTCTCCCCACTTCTAAGTTGTCTCTGTCTTCCTGCCAGAAGCAGTGCCTTTCCAAATTCCTGGCTGCGTGTATTTTCATGCCTGCCTTTCCTTTCATTTCCTTAGTAGCCACTGCTCTGATCCACCAGGCCTCAGACCTGTCCTCATTATCTTCCCACTTGGAATGTGACCCTCTTTTGGGGGTGGATTTTATCTGTCTGTCCTTGCTGGATCCCCCTCCCTGCCCACCCTCTCCTCTGCATAGTCTCTGCCTGACTGTCTGCTCTAGTGTAGGCCTTGGAGCTGGCTTGGCTGGTTTTGGAGGTTATTTCTCTAGTTACCGACCATAAGTCGAAGTGTGTAGTATAGTCTGACTTCTAATGTTGTAGTAGGCATGGATTGGGATGGTTTTATTGTCCTCGTTGGTCTGTATAGTTTTTGTGGGAGAGGTGGAAAAGCTGGAATTTGGGCAGCCGGTGTTGTTTTACAGGAAGCTGCTCTTTGACTCTTCTGATATTTTATCTTTACAATTCTTTATGAAATATTCTGTTTATATTCTTCAAGAACTCTTTCTTGTTCTCCACTTATTGTTTTCATTGTACCCTGTTCTCATTTCAAGGACATACTGTCTTCTCTGGGGACATTTATTACAGCTTTTTCATATATATTTTAGGGAGGATATTATCTTTTTAAAAAGTATTTCTCTTCCCACTGCATTGACTTTTACTTATCTTTCTTCCTCTTTTTAAAAAACCAAAACTATATTTATTTATTTATAGAAATTGGCAGATAAAATCATATTTATCATGTACAACATGATTCCTTAAAGCCTGTATACACTGTGGAATCGTTAAATCTAGCTAATGAACACACTTCATATGCTTATCATATTTGTGGTGGTTATGAACATCACTTCATATGGTTATATTTGTGGTGAGAACACTTCACATCCACCCTCTTAGTATTTCTGAGGAATACAATATATCATCATTAGCTATAGTCACTATGGTACCTCTTTTTCTTAAAAAAAAAAAAAAATTGTTTGGGGTCTCTTGTTCTCCTCGATAGTTTCCCTGACCATCTGGTATCCCCTGGCTGTCTGATCACATGTGCTGATGAAGTGCCATAAAGCTGATGGCAGCTCCAGCATGAGCAGGTCCATGGGCCCCGGGGCCTTATTCCTGGTTGATGAGTCAGCTTTTACATGGAGGGCACCTTCCCTGGTATGCATGTTTGAAGTCTTCACTGGGCAACCCATTTTCTCCAAAGACCAATCCTCTAGTATTCTCCCTGGGAGGTTGAGGATGGAGTTCACCTGGTTACTCAGTCTGAAAAGGCAGGATGAGTCAAGGGCTCACTGCTTTGTGGGGTGCAGATCTTTCTCAGTTCTGCCCCGTGCAGTATGCTGCACTTGTAAGCCCTAAGCTCTTGGGGGATTGAGAGGGTCTCTAGACTCATAATGAGCCCTTGGCTAGGCACCTGTGTTTGCTTCCATGGCTCTTCTTAATCTGTTATTATTCCTCCAGCCACTTTTCATTTTCCAAAAGGTCATTGAACTTTTTCATCCACCGTTGCCTTGTATATCTTTTTAAAAATCCCTTTAAGTGTCACTTGGTGGTTTCAGGTGAGAGAAGAAATAGATGCATGTAATCATATTTTTAAGTTACAATTGATTATATTGAGTAGCAACGCTTACACTCGTTTCTGTACTTATCTAGATAATTTCAGCCTATTTTGCTAACGTTTACTAGAACAAAATAAAGTCGCACACTTTTCCAGAAAGATAATTATATTTCTCAGTCAATCCAACTGCCTAAAATAATTTTACTTTTTTAGACAGTCCAACTGCCAGAAAAATTCGCCAGTTGTATTAAACTTGGGGATTTTCTCTTTGAAGAATGGGTATAAGTTCGCTCTGTGGTAAATGATTGTCCTGGTAGAATACAGATACGGGTCCAGGCGGTGGCAGAGTGAAGATAGGGAGCATGATTACAAAGAATATAAATGGATAGGAAAGATTGGTAATTCACGTGGCCCCCATCAGAATTAGATAAAAAACAGGGTTGCTTTATCTTGAATGCCAGGGTTAAAAAGCATGTTTGGAAGTTGAGAATCACATGCAGTATGAAGCTACATATGTTGATCATATCTGACACTTCTCAGCTCTGTTTTTCTTTTACTTGTTGATAAAGTGCTTCATTGAAAGCCCCCTGCTGATTTAATTAGCAACGCCAATTACAACTACAGCTGGTTAGATTTGGGTACAAGTGTGAAGCAATTGATCTCTTGAGAATGAAAATGTTTTGCTTTCATACTCTCTAGGGAAAACATACTTAGCAGATTTCAGAAATGTGAAAATACATTATTTGGTAACTTGTGCTACTAAATATGCTTCCCTGTTGAATCATTACCTTACCTGTCTGTGGTTGCTAGTCTGGACTGGTCCTGACTTTCCTTCATCACTTTATTCATGATCTTGGCAGATCACTCAGCCTCTTTGAGCCTTTGTGTTCTCATCTGTAGAAGGGTCCTGTTAATGTCTACTCTACTCTTTTACACAGTTGGAAAAATCAGACACGATAATAGTTGTGGAAGTGATCTGATAGCACGCAGTGCTATTCAAAATTACACTGTTATCTTCACTGCTGTTGTTATTACAATAATTATTATTTGCTAGCACGTTTTCTCTCCACCCTTCTAGAGACACAGTTACATACTGAAAAGAGCACACTGGCCTTAGAATCAGAAAATCCTGCCTCTTCATTTATTACCAGTGAGAATTATAGAGTCCCTTAATTTCTGCCCAACCCTCAGTTCCCCCTTCCAAAGTAGGATTAGTTATATACCAGGATTGTGGTGAGGATCATGAAGATGCTTGATGAGATCTGTAAGGAATATTGTAAATCCAAGGGATTATTTTTATGATTCTTAGATTTGCCAAGTTGAATACTAAAAGTGTATTTGGAATAAAACGTATAGATTTTATTGGATGATCTTAATGTCACTGAGATTTGTGCTGAGGAATACTTGGGAATGAATGAATGAATGAATGAATGAGGAATAAATGGAGGAATCCGCCAGAGATTCACAAACCATGTAGAGATGAACCAAAAGGATTTAAGCCATGCTGTCCCCTTGGAAGAGTAAACACATGGGATCCTTACGTAGAACCTACTTACTTTAGTGTCAGGGGGATGAGAAACGAAATACCTTCATCCAGTCTTAGCTCATTTAGAATATAGGCTGTTTTCTTATCCACTCTAGTTATTGCTTTGAATAGCATTAATCTGTTTTTCCTTGGTATCTAACACTTCTCTCTTTGTGTTCTATATTGTTAGAAAATCATATGTACTTATTTGAAGGGAAAGATTACTCTAAAGAGCCCAGTAAGGAAGACAGAAAATCATTTGAACAACTGGTAAACCTTCAGAAAACCCTTTTGGAGAAAACCACTCAAGAGGGCCGATCACTCCGAAATAAAGGCAGTGTAAGAACTGTTAATTTATTTAAAAGATCTTCTTCCAAACTCTCGTTCTAAGAAAACAAAACATAAATGATGCTGGCATCATTTTGTTCTCGTAGGTTAACTTGTCAAGAAATAAGTATGTGTTTGTTGAAATGTTAATATAATTAACCATACCCTGGTATAAAAACTATGGTAAAAAGTCAGCATAGAAAAACATTAAGAAGGAGAGAATATATTGTACGATTTAGTGCAGGTGAAAGCAGCCTTGTCCATCCAAATCACCCCTAAAAGCATCCCTATATTATACTAAAGTACCATATCCTGCTGTTGGTAATTATGACCCTATGGCAATAGGAGAGGATATCAATCATAAATGATATATGTAATGTTCACAGTGTTTGGCAGTTAATATGTGCTCATTAAATGCTATTACTAAGATAATCATGATATTAAAATATAGTCTTAACAAAACTATATAATACATTGCAGAAAGGTTTTCATTAAAAATGGCTAAAGTGGCATCCTTCAGGGTATGCTTTCAGTCAAGGAAAAAAGTTACTTTTCTGAAGTAACTTATTCCTAATGAAATGAATCAAAATGACTGTTTCCACCATGTCAGTGCTGCGGCTGAGTTAAGAGCAGGGTATCCTGGTCACTGCCTGTGAACTGTGTAATATGAACTGTGCCTTCAAGTGCTTTGCCTTCAGTTCCCACCATGCAGGGTGGGTGGGTGGAGATGCAGTGTTCTCTGAAATATTAAGCATGTTGCTTCTGTACAGTGTGCTGTGGGGATAATGAAACGTAGGGAGGAACATTCTTGACCCTGGTGATGGATCTTGTTCCTACTCTAGGTTCTCATCCCAGGCCTTGTGGAGGGATCTACCAAAAGGAAGCGGGTTCTGAGCCCTGAAGAGCTGGAGGACAGGCAGAAGAAAAGACAAGAAGCAGCTGCTAAGAGAAGGAGAATCATCGAGGAGAAGAGGAGGCAAAAGGAAGATGCTCAGCATAAGAAAAAGTATGTGTGCATTAACCAAGCTGCGGACCACAGTTGGTAAAAGAGTCCCTCATGTAGTGAGACCACAGTTGAGCATCACTTTAAAAATACAGAAGATTTCTTTTAAGCTTGTTCCTATTGGTAACAGGATACTTTTTAAATGCTTACTGTAAGTGAAAAGTCCCAAGTGCGTGAGGCAGGGAAGATGGATTCCATTGAAACTAGAATTTTTTAAATTTTTTTGAGATGGATTCTTGCTCTGTCACCCAGGCTGGAGTACAGTGGGTACGGTTGCTGCTCGCTGCAGCCTCAACCTCCCATGCTCCAGTGATCTACCCTCCATAACCTCCCTAGTAGCCGGGACCACAGGTGTGTGCTGTCATGGGTGGCTAATTTTTTTATTATTTGTAGAGACAGTCTCATTTTGTTGCCCAGGCTTGCCTCAAGCTCCTGAACCCAAGCTATCTTTCTGCCTTGACCTCCAAAGTGCTGGGAGGTTACTGGCCAAAACCTGGCCAAAACCAGAAAAGTTTAAGATTTTATGGTAGCTGTGTGACACAGAGTAGTTTACTTGAATAGTCTCTTTTAGTGATATTCTTAAAAACAGGAACATTCAGTGAGTGCACATTATTGGATTGTAGTCAGGAAGCAGTTGGCCTAGTCAGTAAGTCTTGTTTATTTACAAAAAAGCAGACAACTTCAATAAGGGTAAGTTTCTAATAGCATTTCTACTTGGCAGGTACTGTTTGTGAACAGCAGTATGAAATGTGCTCCAAGGGAGATTGTGTTTGTCTGGGTTAATTTCCTTTTCTCTCTGGCCTGCTAAAGGATGGCCTGGTGGGAATCCAACAACTACCAGTCCTTCTGCCTGCCCTCTGAGGAGAGCGAGCCAGAGGACCTTGAGAATGGGGAAGATGAGAGTTCTGCTGAGCTGGATTACCAAGACCCAGACGCTACCTCCCTCATGTACGTTAGTGGTGATGTCACCCACCCTCAGGCTGGGGTTGAGGATGCTCTCATCGTGCACTGCGTAGGTAAGAGAAGTGGTATGGCTGGGGTTGTGGGCCTCAGTCCTTATGGTGCCAAGCACTGGGGCAGATGGGGCAGAAGCCTGACCCACTGGGACCAGGGGTGATGGTCCCAGTGTAGTATTGTGTGGTCAAAAAAGTGTGAATGTTAGAGTCAGGAACATTCCAGAATCATTTCACTCTTGGCTGTCTCATTTACCTGGTTTAGTTATCTAATCTCTCAACTTTAACTTTCTTATTTATATAGTGGGATAATACCTGCCTTATCCTCTGCACAAGGTTTTTAAGAGGGTGGAAGGAAGCGACATTGAAAAGACAAATCCTTTGAGAAAAAATAAAACGTCAAGCTTGTTCCCTTGCTTGACCTTTGTACTTTTTACTTCATCTGCCTAAAACTCTCTTCCCAAATAACCACATCAAGTGTCATTCCAATGTCCGTTTCTCAGAGAGGTAGTCTGTGATCACCTCATATACAACAGGCCCCATCCTCCCTCTGTTATTCCCTGTCCCTTCTCCCATATTTTCCTTTATCACACCTGTCCCACCTCACATATTACCTACATATTTGTTTATTTGACTGTTGAATTAAAAGTATGCTTCTTGGAAGCAGGGGATTTTTTGTTGTTGACTGCTGTGACTCTGGTGTCTAGAACAATGCCTGACACATAATACAAGCTAAAAAACATTTGTAGTATGAATAAATGGCTGTACATACTAAGATACTAAGCAGCTTTATTAATACCAGCTTGAATAAGTCATTTCACCTTTCCTCTTCCCTGCCTGTGTGCTGCTGCACCAGTGCTTCTCACTCTGCAGCATTCCGTCTATTCTCCATCCTTCCACAGTCACTTCCCAGGAATCACAGACGCGCCACAGAGATTTCGCTCATTCAGAACACTAATTTTTGAGATGCTTTCCTGTTATGATGGCCCCAGGTATATCTTCCAGAAAACATAACCATATTTGGGAAGTCAACCTGTGATATTCCTAGGAGATCAGATATTTTGTTTTTTTCCCTTTGAAAAAATCATTCTTCCACAAGTCCTTTTGTGTGCCTTTGTTTTTCTAAATTGTGGACTGGACTGAAAATTTTCTGTTTCTTCAATCAGATGACTCTGGCCACTGGGGCAGAGGTGGTTTATTTACAGCTCTGGAAAAACGATCCGCTGAGCCAAGAAAAATATATGAGCTGGCTGGGAAAATGAAAGGTGAGAAGCAAAGCAGAAGGAGGGGTTAGGGATGGAATAAGAGAGGACGCTTAGTCTCATGAGGGTTACACAGCACTAGATAAGAAATCAGAATAACCGGGTGGGAACTGAATTCTGTCGTAAATTAGCTACTTGTTCTGTGACTTCAAGGCATTCCCTTACCTTTTCTGTACCTATTTCCTCATCTGTGATTTGTGAATAATACTTGTTCTACCTACTTCATGGAACTGAAGTGAGCATAATGAATGTGTGCATTCTGAAAAGCCCTGCATACATGGTAAAGTCTTGGAATGGGCCGGACACAGTGGCCTTTGCTTGTAATCCTAGACTTTGAGAGGCTGAGGCAGGAGGACTGCTTGAGACCAGGAGTTTGAGATCAGCTTGGGCAACATAGTGAGACTCTGTCTCTACAAAAAATTTAAAAATCAGCTGGGTGTGGTGGTGCACGCCTGTAGTCCCAGCTACTCAGGAGGCTGAGGTGGGAGGATCACTTGAGCCCAAGAGGTTGAGGTTGCAGTGAGCTGTAACTGTGCCACTACACTACAGCTTGAGTGAGAGTGAGACCCTATTTCATTCAAAAGAAAAAGTATTGAAATAAAGATGAAGGAATATCTCATGAAAACATTAAAGACCTGTGGGAGGCTGGACGTGGTGGCTCAAACCTGTAATCCCAGCACTTTGGAAGGCCAAGACGAGACAAGGAATTCTAAACCAGCCTCACCAACATGGCGAAACCCTGTCTGTACCCAAAAAAAAAAAAAAAAAAAAAAAAAAAATACAAGAATTAGCCAGGCATGGTGGCACATGCCTATAATCCTAGCTACTGGGAAGGCTGAGGCACAAGAATCACTTGAACCTGGGAGGTAGAGGTTTCAGTGAGCTGAGATCACACCATTGCTCTCCATCCTGAGTGACAGAGCAAGACTTTGTCTCAAGAAAAAGACCTATGGGAGAGAAATTGGACACACCATTAAAATGCTGACCAGAGCTCGGGATTGGTGCTGAGGGGAATGAAGATGTGTTATGAGGTCAGCACAGCCTGGGTTATAACACTCCCTGGAGACAGAAATAAAGCTCTTTGGTGCCAGGGGAACGTAGAAGCCTGAACAGTGTTTTCCCTTGGCACAGAGAAGGGAAAAAGACACCTCCTTTTACATCCAGAAATAAAGTGGCAAGAGGAACAAAATTATTATTGTGGTCATTTTCTGGAGACTGAAGGACCTTGTCTGATAGAGAAGGGTCCTTCAGATTCCTTAGAGGTTGGTTTTTCCTAATCCTGCCCAGTTCTATATGGTAGAAAGGGAGGTAAGAACGTAAAGAGTGAGTACTTTTTCTAGTAAAACACGTTAATGAAGAAGGATTTAATGTGTGTCAAAATAGTCCAGATCTAGATGCTGATTGGGCAGTTGGCAAAGCAGAACCCTAGAGCTGGAGGTGCAGATTAAGGAGTTCCTGTTTGGAGTCTGTGTTTGAAACCATGTGAGAGGGAGGATGGAGAAACGAGAGGCAAAGAACAGACCTGGAAAAGACCTCTGCTTAGTCCTTGAGGCAAAAAGATGGAATTTTGACAGAAAGAATTGCCAGAAAATAAGGAAACCTTGTGCAGTATTTTGAGGTACAAGGGAAGAAAGTCTGTCAAGAAGGCAAAGTTCATGGTATTCTGTCTCATGAGGGTGAATTGGGAAAAGGTCATGGATTTAAACCAAGGACACTCACATGACCTTGGAGACTTTGTGGAGAGTGGGAAGCTCAGACTTAAGGCCCGAATGCTCAGTAAGGACATGGAGATGGGAGTGTGCAGTTTTCTCAGAAGAAGGATTGAAGCAGGTTGCAGCCAAGTAGATGAAGCTGTGGACTAGAATTCCCTGGGAAGGCTTCATGGAAGTTATGAAAGTTGTCTTGGGCCTGGAAAGGTGGGTTGAATTTAAATAGGTGGAGAGAAATGGCAAATGGGTTCCCAACTGCTCATTACAACACCTACTGTTCACCGTCTGTGGGTATTGAAGGACCCAGGCACCCCGTTTCTCTGTGTGAAGGATGGTGTACAGACCAGGCAGGCCAGAGTGGAAGGTTCAGGCAGAAGAATAGAGGAGAGTTTCGTTGTCACCAGAGGCTCGGGCCACATCATAGGAGACCGCACAGGATTTGTCCAGGGAGATACCATTCTAAGCAGAACCTTATCTAATGGAATGGGTAATGACTGGTCATTTGGGGGATTTGATCAAAAGGATGGCAAAGCACAACAATATTTTAGAATGACTGAACAAAAAGTTCAAACTGTTATCAACCTAACCAATAGATAGGCTCTGTAAAATAAGATGAACATCGGTTGATTTCTTGTGTTTGTGTGTGTTTTTTTTTAATTTATTTTTGAGACAGAGTCTCACTGTCTGGAGTACAATGGCACGATCTTGGCTCACTGCCATCTCCACCTCCCAGGCTCAGGTGATCTTCCTGCCTCAGCCTCCCATGTAGCTTGGACCACAGGCCCACACCAACACGCTTGGCTACTTTTTTGGATTTTTGGTAGAGAGTTTTGCCATGTTACCCAGGCTGGCCTGGAACTCCAGAGCTCAAGTGATCCACCTCAGCCTCCTCAAGCGCTAGAATGACAGGCATAAGCCACTGTACCAAGTCTGAGGTTTTTAAGGAGAATGAGAAAGATTACTTACTTGTTTTGAATCAATTGTCTTTGACTACAAGGATTAGTAACAAGAGTGGCACCAGTCTGAGGTTGGGTGGCAGTTAATGAGCAGATGTCCTTGCAGAAGATTATTTTTATGTAAGGTGGTCAGCGCCGTTGTGCACGGTTGTGTTTTTGTGAATCTTTTGGGATAGTTGTTATCAGGCATTCATACATTAGCACCTTCCCTTCATGGCTTTCCCTGGCTCCGTTTGTCGCAGTTTTGTTTTATTTTTCGAGGCAGGGTCTCTTCCTGTCAGGCTGGAGTGCATTGGCGTGATCCTAGCTCACCGCAGCCTCTAACTCCTTTGCTCAAGAGATCCTCCTGCCTCAGCCTCCCAAGTAGCTAAAACTACAGGTACACACCACCAAACCCAACTAATTTTTTCTTATGTTTTGTAGAGACTGGGTCTTGCCTT
Source organism: Callithrix jacchus (assembly GCF_049354715.1). Lineage (NCBI taxonomy): Eukaryota > Metazoa > Chordata > Mammalia > Primates > Cebidae > Callithrix > Callithrix jacchus. Next base: position 7,405,572 of record NC_133519.1, read on the forward strand.
GTTGCCCAGGTTAGTCTGGGAACCCTGGCTTCCGGCAGTCCTCCCGTCTCAGCCTCCTAAGGCACTGGGATTACAGGTGTGAGTCACTGTGCTCAGCCATATTTGTCTGAGTTTTTAACACAAGCATCTCTATTTTGATTCTTACTGCTTTCACATCAGCTTATGTAAAGCCATAGAATTAAATTAGCATATTTTTCTTCATTATCAGTTTTATTTTATTTGGATGGGGTAGAAAAATATATTATACAAACAGATATAGATAAAGTAGAATGTCATAATGTGTATGGTTTAAGACAAGCACAAAACTTCCAAAGGAGTTTCAAGCTCTTAATGCTCCCTCCTCTAAGCCCCCAGCTACCTCGGGGTATCATGTTCATTTTCTGATGTCTACAGAGGTACTTTGTTGGTATCGTCTGAGGAGCATTAAATTAGGAGATCATAAAATTCAGGAGTGAAGCAGGTGAGTACCCAGCTAAGGTATTGACTGAAGCCAGGAAGGTGAGAAAGCGCTATGAAGGAAGGTGGGTTCTGAAACCTAACTGATTGAAAAAGGCAAGATAAAGGAGGATTCTTTCCTTGGTGAACCTGGTATTCTTTATGATGCTCCTTTCTGTTTTACCACAGACTTGAGTTTGGGAGGTGTCCTTTTATTTCCTATTGATGATAAAGAGTCAAGAAACAAAGGGCAAGATTTGGTGAGTAAAAACCCCCATCTCTTTTCAGAACTAAAAGTGGACTCCCATCAACTTCCCTTGAAGCATCTCCTGCCTCCATTGGCCTCTCTACTAGTGTATTAGATTATTAGGGCTGCCATAACAAAAAGCCACAGACTGGGTAGCTTACACAGCAGAAATGTCTTTCCTCACAATTCTGGAGGCTGAAAGTCCAAGATCAAGGTGTCAGCAGGTTTGGTTTTTCCCAAGGACTCTTTCCTTGGCCTGCAGATGGTGGTCCTCTTGCTGCTCATGCATATCCCTGCTATCTGTGTGTCCAGATTTTCCTTCTTATAAGGATTCCACTCAGAATGGATCAGGCCTCACCCTAACACCCTTATTTTAACTTTATCACCCCTTTAAAGACCCTGTCTCTAAATAAAGTCACATGAGGTACCAGGGGTTAGGGCTTCAATATACGAGTTTGGGGGGACACCGTTCAGCCCATAACAAGTAGTTTGGGCTGTAGCCTCCACTGCACTTTCCCTGTCCCCACCCTTCCATTCATTCGTCCCTGGAGCACTGTCCAGACAGCAGACTCTGCCTAAGTACAAGCGTTTCTATTTGTCTTTTTATCCTCACTACCCCACATAGTACTGGCTCATAAGAAATGCTCCAAAAAAAAAAAAAGAAATGCTCCATAAATATTTACTGCATGAGTAAGAAAGCATGACTCAAAACTCTGAGGGTTGCATTTTGTATCATGTGAAAATTTCTATGAAAAACTGTTTTCCAGTCAGCCATAATGAAGCAGGGGAGAGACACTAATCCATACGTCCTCTGCCCACATCAGAGTCCCTTTGCATCTTAGGCACATCTCTCCTGCTTACCTGCCATTTGGGATGCTTGTAGTGGGTTTGATTTACCACACCTACCTGGCTTTCTCCAAGACCTGGATTCATTTTCAAATTTTAAGCCAGAATTAAGAAGAAATTTCAAAACCAGGCTAAAAGAGAGGCTCAACCTCTTGAGGTTGCTGGTCTGTGTAACTGTGTTAGGCTGTTTTTATGTTGTTACAAAAGAATTTCCTGAGACTGGGTAATTTATAAAGAAAAGAGATTTATTTGCTCATGGTTCTACATGCTGTACAGGAAGCATGGTACTGGCATTTGCTCCTGGTGGGGGCTTCAGGAAGCTTACAGTCATGGCAGAAGGCAAAGGGGAAGCTAGTGTATCACACATGGCAAGAACAGGAAGAAGACAGAGTAGGGGACGGTACCACGCTGCTTTAAATAACTAGATCTCAAGTGAACTTTACCAGAGCAAGAATTCATCACCAAGGGTTATGGCAACGGTATGGCACTAAGCCATTCGTGAGGATTCCACCCTGTGATCCAATGCCTCCCACTAGGCCCCACCTCCAACACTGGGGTTTACATCCCAACATGAGATTTGGAGGGGACACACATCCAGACTACACAGTGACTAACAACGAAGTGGTTTCTGTTGAGTCATTCCTTCAGTAATTTCTAAAATGCTAAAAAAGAACAGCAAAGTGTCTGTGCATGAGAAACTCAGGATCCAATGGTTCAGGATGAGTGTTTACAGCGAGTAGAGCACCATGTCTACGATATGACTGGTGATGTCATCCCAGAAGCTCCCTTGACATGACCCAGGTCCACTTAGGTTACGTTGGTTGACAGATACTTAGCATTTCATCCTCATGGGAAGCATTTGAGCAGAGACGGAGTGACTGCTTGTCCTGGGGGTTGTGGAGCTGACTCAGGCATCAAAGGACTGGAATACAGGAACCTCCAGGATCTTTTCCATGACTACAATTCAGAAAAGTTCTTTTTTTTTTTATCCTTGAGAGACGTTGGAAAGTATGTGTTTTGGACTCGTTCTCTGGTTCTAATATATTTTTAAAAGAAGAAGAAAAGATTATATAAAGTGACCACAAAGTAATCATTAATGATGGGACGTGAAGTCTTACATACAGTAGGACGTTGCTGTTTAGGCACAGCATCTGAAAGAGACGAAGCCAAGCCCAAGTGACCCCTCAAGGGCTGTGCCCCTCCGTGGCCTTCACTTGGCTGACAGTGTGGCTGTCTCATGTTGGGTTGGTCATCTAATGGCGGTTCTTTCCAGTTGGCCTTGATTGTGGCCCAGCATCGTGATCGCTCCAATGTCCTATCTGGCATTAAGATGGCGGCCCTAGAAGATGGCCTCAAGAAGATATTTTTAGCAGCAAAGAAGAAGAAAGGTAAGTTCTTCCACCTGTGCTCAAGAGTAGATGAATTTGTTTCTAGGCATGTGATAAGACTTTTGAAAGAAGGGGAGAAATGTCAAGACCCCACTTAATATGCACGGTAAAGGCAAACCACAGAAGTGATCACCCCACCATCTTGTATATATAGCCCCTTTTCCTTTCCAAAACACTCGTAACATCTGTAATCTCTGTAGGCTGTATCCATCCCCTGGGTATTTTTATTATGATTTTACAGATGAGGAAGCAGAGGGCTAGAAATGAAGCAACTTGATCATATGCAATTGATACATGCTGTTTATTTAATCTCCTCTTAGAGCCACAGTCCACAATAACAGACAGTTGTCTGACAAAAATGAATTTAACTTTGTTTCCAAACCTAGTGTCTCAAGAGTTTATTGGATTGATTGGCTTGTTAGAGAATCTTTGCTTATTTTAATTTTCCTCCACCAGTTATAATCTATGTCCATTGTACGTATTTCCAGAACTTCTGTTCAACAGAATAATTTGTTTTTTCTTACTACAATTCTTCCCCAGAATATTTTTAAATTATAATTGTGTGCTTTGAGTGGGACAGTCAATAATTATTTTCTCCAATGTATGTTTTATAACCATCAATCAATTTTTGATGAGTGAAGACATCTGTTCTTTTCTTCATAACAGCAAGTGTTCATCTTCCACGGATTGGACATGCCACGAAAGGTTTTAACTGGTATGGTACTGAGCGACTTATTCGGAAACATCTGGCTGCAAGAGGCATCCCAACTTACATGTATCCTTTTGTGGTCTTAATTGTGCGTTCTCCCAACCCAAGAGGGGAAAATTGGCTGGTGTCACTATTTAATCCAAGGCCAAGTTTCTTCCTGCCACAGTCTTTACTGTGCCCCTCTTCAGTGAGACAAAATAAGACGTACTTTCTAACTTGTGTATATCAAATATGTACACCCAACAACATAAACACATCCAAGCATTTCTGGATGCCAGTAGATAAATTAAAAGATACATAAAGGGGAGAATTAATTGACTAATTGTTATTTGGTAACATTGAATCTTTCACATCACTTCTGACAGATCCTTCAGGCCTTGAAATAAGGTTTAATTCTCAGAACTTCACTATTATTTTAATGAATAGGTAAGCAAACAAATATTTTATTTCTGAACCTTTTTGATGTGTTATTAGAAGGCAGTATGAAATTATTTTAACCGTGAAGTCATGATCTCCTTTAGCTAGACTAGTGTTTTCTTCTAATGACCTCCGTGCTGTATAGGTTAGAATATTTTCAGCTATTATAACGGGTCCCAAAAGTACTACAAAAAAGCAGAATTGACCCCCCTAAGTGCTATAATTGCACAGGAACTTCATCTTTTTACAGAGATATTTGACTGAAATTCACTCAGTGATGGGCTTCATTTTTATTATACTTCAAGTTCTGGGGTACATGTGCAGAACATGCAGGTTTGTTACGTAGGTATACTCATGCCATGGTGGTTTGCTGTATCCAATACCCTGTCATCTACATTAGATATTTCTCCTAATGCTATCCCTCCCCTATCCCTCCATCCCTGGCTATCCCTCCCCTAGCCCCCTACCCCCTGACAGAACCTGGTGTGTGATGTTCCCCTCACTGTGTCCATGTGTTCTCATTGTTCAACACCGACTTATGAGTGAGAACATGGGGTGTTTGGTTTTCTGTTTTTGTGTCAGTTTGCTGAGAATGATGGTTTCCAGCTTTATCCATGTCCCTACAAAGACATGAACTCAGACTTTTTTATGGCTGCTTAGTATTTCATGCTATATGTATGCCACATTTTTTTTATCCAGTCTGTCATTCATAGGCATTTGGGTTGATTCCAAGTTTTTACTGTTGTGAACAGTGCCACAAACATGTGCATGTATCTTTATAATAGCATGATTTGTAATCCTTTGGGTATATCCAGTAATGGGATTGCTGGGTCAAATGGAAGTTGTATTTCTAGATCCTTGAGGAATTGTCAAACTGTCTTCCACAGTGGTTGAACTAATTTACACTCCCACCAACAGTGTAAAAGTGTTCCTATTTCTCCACATCCTCTCCAGCATTTGTTGTCTCCTGATTTTTCAATGATCTCTATTCTAACTGGCGTGAGATGGTATCTCAATGTGGTTTTGCTTTGCATTTCTCTAATGACCAGTGATGGTGAGCTTTTTTTCATGTTTGTTGCCTCCATAAATGTCTTTTTTGGGGAAGTGTCTGTTCATGTTCTTTGCTCAATTTTTGATGAGGTTGTTTGTTTTTTTCTTGTAAATTTGTTTACGTTCCTTGTAGATTCTGGATATTAGCCCTTTGTCAGATAGATAGATTGTAAAAATTTTCTTTCATTTTGTATGTTGCCTGTTCACTCTGATGATAGTTTCTTTTAGTTCAATTGGATCTCATTTGTCAATTTTGGCTTTTGTTGCCCTTGCTTTTTGTGTTTCAGTCATGAAGTCTTTGCCCATGCCTGTGTCCTGAATTACCATTGCTAAGGTCTTCTTCTAGGGTTTTTGTGGTTTTAGGTCTTACACGTTTAAATCTTTAATCCATCTTGAGTTAACTTTTGTATAACATGTAAGGAAGGGATCCAGTTTCAGTTTTCTACATACAGCTAGCCAGTTTTTCCAACACCATTTGTTAAATAGGGAGTCATTTCCCCATTGCCTGTTTTTGTTAGGTTTGTCAAAGATCAGATGGTTGTAGATGTATGGTGTTACTACTGAGGCCTCAGTTCTGTTCCCTTGGTTTGTATCTCTGTTTTGGTACCAGTGTCATGCTGTTTTGGTTAATGCAGCCTTGAAGTATAGTTTGAAGTCAGGTAGCGTGATGCCTCCAGCTTTGTTTTTTGTTATTGTTGTTTTGTTTATTTTTGCTTAGGATTTCTTGACTGTGGGCTCTTCTTTGATTTCATATGAAGTTTAAGGTGTTTTTTTCAATTCTATGAAGAAAGTCTATGGTAACTTAATGGGGATAGCATTGAATCTGTAAATTACTTTGGGCAGTATGGCCATTTTCACAATATGGATTCTTCCTAACCATAAGCATGGAATGTTTTTCCATCTGTTGGTGTCCTCTTTTATTTCCTTAAGCAGTGGTTTCTATTTCTCCTTGAAGAGGTCCTTCACATCCATTGTTAGTTATATTCTTAGTTATTTTATGCTCTTTGTAGCAATTGTGAATGGGAGTTCACTCATGATTTGTCTCTCTATTTGTCTATTACTGGTGTATAGGAATGCTTGTGATTTTTGCACATTGATTTTATATCCTGAGATTTTGCTGAAGTTGCTTATCAGCTTAAGGAGATTTTGGACTGAGACACTGGGGTCTTCTAAATATACAATGGTGCCATCTGCAAATAGAGACAATTTGACTTCCTCTTTTCCTAATTGAATGCCTTTTTTTTTGCCTGATTCCCTTGGCCAGAACTTCCAATAATGTGTTGAATAGGGGTGGTGAGATAGGGCATCCTTCTCTTGTGCTGGTTTTCAAAGGGAATGCTTCCAGTTTTTGCTCATCCAGTATGATATTGGCTGTGGGTTTGTCATAAATAGCTCTTATTACTTTGAGATACGTTCTATTGATACCTAGTTTACTGAGAGTTTTTAGCATAAAGGGCTGTTGAATTTTGTCAAAGGCCTTGTCTGCATCTATTGAGATAATCATGTGGTTTTTGTCTTTGGTTCTGTTTATGTGATGGATTATGTTTATTGATTTGCTTATGTTGAACCAGCCTTGCATCCCAGGGATGAAGCTGACTTGATCATGATGGTAAGCTTTTTTGATGTGCTATTGGATTTGGTTTGCCAGTATTTTATTGAGGATTTTTGCATCAATGTTCATTATGGTGATTGGCCTGAAATGTTCTTTTTCAGTTGTGTCTCTGCCAGGTGTCGGTATCAGGATGATACTGGTCTCATAAAATGAGTTAGGGAGGATTCCCTCTTTTTGGATTGTTTGGAATAGTTTCAGAAGGAATGGTGCCAGCTCCTCTTTGTATGTCTGGTAGAATTTTGCTGTGAAGCCATCTGGACCTGGACTTTTTTTTGGTTGGTATGCTATTAATTGCTGCCTCAATTTCAGACCTTGTCATTGGTCTATTCGGGGATTCAGCTTCTTCCTGGTTTAGTCTTGGGAGGGTGTAGGTGTCCAGGAATTCATTCATTTCTTCTAGATTTACTGGTTTACGTGCATAGAGTCATTTGTAGTAATCTCCGATGGTAGTTTGTATTTCTGTGGAATCAGTGGTGATAGCCCCTTTATCATTTTTTGGTGCATCTATTCGATTCTTCTCACTTTTCTTTTAAATTAGTCTGGCTAGCAGTCTAACTATTTTGTTGATCTTTTCAAAAAACCAGCTTCTGGATATATTGATTCGTTTTAAGTTTTTTTGTGTCTCTATCTACTTAAGTTCTGCTCTGATCTTAGTTATTTCTTGTTTTCTGCTAGCTTTTGAATTTGTTTGTTCTTGCTCCTCTAGTTTTTTTAATTGTGATGGTGGGGCGTCGATTTTAGATCTTTCCTCACTTCTCATGTGGGCATTTAGTGCTATATGTTTCTCTCTAGACATTGCTTTAAGTGTGTCTCAGAGATTCTGGTACGTTGTGTCTTCGTTGTCATTGGTTTTGAAGAACATCTTTATTTCTGCCTTAATTTCAGTATTTATCCAGTAGTCATTCAGGAGCAGATTGTTCAGTTTCCATGTAGTTTGTGCAGTTTTGAGTGAGTTTCTTAATCCTGAGTTCTAATTTTATTGCACTGTGATCTGAGAGACTGTTATGATCTCCATTCTTTTGGATTTGCTAAAGAGCGTTTTACTTCCAATTCTATGGTAAATTTTAGAATAAGTGCAATATGGCGCTGAGAAGAATGTATATTCTGTGGATTTGAGGTGGAGAGTTCTGTAGATGTCTATTAGGTCTGCTTGGTCCAGATCTGAGTTCAAGTCCTGGATATCCTTGTTAATTTTCTGTTTCATTGATCTGTCTGATATTGACAGTGGGGTGTTAAAGTCTCCTACTACTAGTGTGTGGGAGTCTAAGTCTCTTTGTAGGTCATTGAGAACTTGCTTTATGTATACAAGTGCTCCTATATTGGGCGCATTTATATTTAGGATAGTTAACTCTTCTTGTTGCATTGATCCCTTTATTATTACATAATGCCCTTCTTTGTCTTTTTTGATCTTTGTTGGTTTAAAGTCTGTTTTATCAGAGCATTGCAACCCCTTTTTTTTCCTTCTCCATTTGCTTGGTAAATCTTCCGCCATCCCTTTATTTTGAGCCTATTTATGTCTTTGCACATGAGATGGGTCTCCTGAATACAGCACACCAATGGGTCTTGACTCTATCCAATTGGCCAGTCAGTGTCTTTTGGTTGGGGCATTTAGCCCATACACATTTAAGGTTAATATTGTTATGTGTCAGTTTGATACTGCCATTTTGATACTAGCTGGTTGTTTTACCCATTAGTTGATGCAGTTTCTTCATAATGTCTGTGGTCTTTACAGTTTGGTATGCTTTTGCAGTGGCTGGCACTGGTTGCTCCTTTCTGGTAAGGCAGGCCTGGTGGTGATGAAATCTCTCAGCATTTGCTTGTTCATAGAGGATTTTATTTCTCCTTTGCTTATGGAGCTTAGTTTGGCTGAATAGGAAATTCTGGGTTAAAGATTCTTCTTTAAGGATGTTGAATACTGGCCCTCACTCTCTTCTGGCTTTGTAGGGTTTCTGCTGAGAGATCCACTGTGAATCCGATGGGCTTCCCTTTTTCTGTAACCCAACCTTTCTCTTTGGCTGCCCTTAGCAAATTTCCCTTCATTTCAACCCTGGTCAATCTGACGATTATATGCCTTGACGTAGCTGTTCTTGAGGAATATCCTTGTGGTGTTCTCTATATTTCCTGAGTTTGAATGTTAGCCTGCCTTGCTACATTGGGGAAGTTCTTCTGGATAATATCCTGAAGAGTATTTTCCAAATTTGTCTCATTCTTCCCATGACTTTTAGGCAAACCGATCACACATAGATTTGATCTTTTCACATAATCCTATATTTCTTGCAGGCTTTGTTAATTTCTTTTTACTCTCTTTTTTCTAATCTTGCCTTCTTGCTTTATTTCATTGAGTTTATCTTCAATCTCTGATATCCTTTTTTCTGCTTGATCGATTTGGCTATTGAAACTTGTATATGCTTCGTGAAGTTCTCGTGCTGTGTTTTTCAGCTTCATCAAGTTGTGTATGTTCTTCTCTACACTGGTTATTCTAGTTAGCATTTTGTCTAACCTTTTTTAAGGTTCTTAGCTTCCTTTCAGTGGGTTAGAACATCCTCTTTTAGCTTGGAGAAGTTTGTTATTACCTACCTTCTGAATCCTGCTTCTGTCAGCTTGTCAAACTCATTCTCCATTCAGTTTTGTTCCCTTGCTGGTGAGGAATTGTGATCCCTTGGAGAAGAAGAGTTGTTCTGGTTTTTGGAGATTTCAACCTTTTTGTACTGGTTTCTTCCTATCTTCATGGATTTATCTACCTTTGGTCTTTGAAGTTGGTGACCTTTGGATGGAGTCTCTGAGTGGACATCCATTCTGTTGATATTGAAACTATTTCTTTCTGTTTGTTAGTTTTTCTTCTAACATTCAGGCCCCTCTGCTGCAGGTTTGCTGGAGTTTGCTAGAGGTTCACTCTAGACCTTGCTTGCCTGGGAATCACCAGCAGGGGCTTCGGAACAGCAAAGTTTGCTGCCTATTCCTTCTTCTGGTAGCTTCGTCCCAGAAGTGTACCCGTCAGATGCCAACCAGAGCTCTCCTGTATGAGGTGTCTGTCAGCCCCTGCTGGGAAGTGTCTCCCAGTCAGGTGGTCACTTGAGGAAGCAGTCTGTCCCTTATGAGAGCATGTAAACTGTGCTGGGAGATCCGTTGCTCCCTTCAGAACTGCCAGGCAGGGATATTTAAGTCTGCTGAAGCTGTACCCACAACCGCCCCTTTTCCCAGGTGCCCTGTCCCAGGAAGGTGGTGGCTTTATTTATAAGTCCCTGACGGGCTGTTGCCTTTTTTCAGAGATGCCCTGCCCAGCAAGAAGGGCGTCTAGTGACAGTCTGCCTTCAGAGGCCTTGCTGAGCTGCTTTGGGCTCTGCCTAGTTGCTGTGTAAACTTCCTGACAACTTTGTTTACACAGGTGAGGTTAAAACTGCCTACTGGAGCCTAGACAATGGCAAACACCCCTTCCCCCATGGAGCTTAAACATCCTAGGTCAAGCTCAGACTGCTGTGCTGGCTCTGAGAATTTCAAGCCAGTAGATCTTAGCTTGCTGGTCTTCATGGGTGTGGGACTTGCTGAACCAGATCACTTGGCTTTCTGGCTTCAACCTCCTTTTTCAGGGGAATGAGTGGTTCTGTCTCGCTGGCATTCCAGGTGCCACTGGGGTATGAGAAAAAAAAAACTGCGGCTAAAATGGCCACCCAGTTTTGTGCTGGAAACCCGGGGTGCTGGTGTTGTAGGCAATGGAGGGAATCTCCTGGTCTGCAGGTTGTGAAGACAGTGGGAAAAGAACCATATCTGAGCCAGAGTGTCAGGAAAAGTCCCTAATGGCTTCCCTTGGCTAGGAGAGGGAGTTCTCCGGCCCTTGTCCTTCCCAGGTGAGGCAACACTCCACCCTGCTTCGGCTCACCCTCCTTGGGCTGCACCCACTGTCTAACCTCAGTTGGAAATGTGGAGATCACACGCCTTCTGCATCACTCTCACTGGGAATTGGACACCAGAGCTGTTCCTGTTTGGCCATCATGGCAGAAATCTGTTCAAGATATTTAAATCACTAAAAAAAAAACTTGGTAGAGAAGCCAGGTTTTATGTGCTTGTACAATTTAAGCAGTATCTGAAGAATTTCAGTACTCTGAAAACATGAATAAAAATAGCAATAAATACTAACAATATTGAAAGTATGTATGATATGATGAAAGAGAACTAAAGCATACTACTAGGACAGTTATTTCAATGATTAAACTAGAGAACGAATCGTTTTGGCAAAGTTGATTTTAAGGTGATGACATGTATTTTCTTTGACCATCCTTATCAGATATTACTTTCCTAGAAGCAAGCCTGCTGTCCTTCATTCACAGTCGCCATCTTCCTCCTCAAGTCAGCTAGTGCCTTAACATACGGCCCAGCCTCAGATCCTGTCTTTAGCAACCAATGAATAGATATTTACTCAGAGCTACCACAATAGAGTATTTCAAATGGAATCAGGATCTGTTGGGCCTCGGAAATTGTCTCTTTTCTGAGTTTCAGTTTGGTTCTCCTGGATGTGTTACTCTGACTTGGTACCTGTAATACAGGGAAAGACAACTTTTTTGGGAAAGCCCTTTGACCCCAGCTTGCTATTTGTATAATAATAAATTTTCTATTCCTAATAGTTTTATTGCTTTCTTTCCCCTGTATCTAGTTTTCTTCTCCTCTACCAGACTGATTACTTTACGGAGGGAAAGGCTGGATGGATTTAGGAGACATGAAAGGTCATAGAACAGGGTGGCTCTGGAAGAAGGAAGCACCTTCAGCCAGCTCTTGCCTTCAAAAACAATGGCCCCGGGAAGAGAGACTGAGAAGTGAGCTTCTTTCTCCAGACAAGTAGTGTACCTCCTCACCTTTTTGCACCGCACAACATCAAGATCTGGAAGAAAATACATTGATCTGGAGCTTGTCAAATGTGACTTCAGAAAAACCACAGGATCTTTTTTCTCCTAGCTACCAAATCCAGTTCAGCTTCAAGGAATAAGGGAATTGTGAAAAGGGTACAAGCCCATCACAGAGTGACTGGTGATATTGGGGAGGGCAGGAGACTGAGAGCCACCAGAGAAGGAGTCATAGAGGGAAGACTATAAGTCGTGGCTTTTCACACTTGCGTGTGTCTCAGTCGTGGCTGAGTATCCTCACCCAGCCTAATTTCTGCTACTTTGAGGCCATCAACACCTAGAGTGCTATGGAGGCCTCATGAAAAGCTTCAGTCCTGGGCTTTGATGTGGAGAACCCTGGCTGTTGGGCTCAGAGCCGGGACCATGGTCTTCTAAGGAAGATGGTACCTGTGTTTACTGTTCTGACTCTTCTCACACATTCAGCCTTGGATAATACAGCATCATGCTGTAGACCTATTTGATCAAAAACTCAGGATTCCTTGCTTTTTTTTTCTCCCAAAACTTGCATCAATTTTAACTGCCTCCTATCTGCTACTCTTCCCACCACCCTTAACATGTAGGTTGTTACAGTAACTTACTGAATTATATCTTAAGTCTTGCCTACAACTGGAAGCAGAATTGGAACTCCACAAAGTGAAACCTAACCTAACGCACAGGTGAGTTGCTGTGCCTTTCGGAAGCAGTCTGAGTGCAAATAGGTGGAGTGTTAGCACATGCCAAGAAAACTTGACTGGGCCCCATGCAAAAGCTGTAGATCCTCTTGGAAAGCCGTGCTTATTTCTGAGGGCAGAGTGCATGGGGCTAGCTGGGGATGTTTCTGAATGTCTGAGAGAAGCATCACAGCAGGGAACTCGCTTCCAAAGGGAATGTGGCTGACCTTTCAGGGGCACAGTTGCCTTTTGTGGGGAAAAAGTCTTCTTTTTTTCCCCCTATACTGTCTGCCATGCTTCAGTCATGTGGAATTTTTCTCTGGATGGAGTCCCTGACCCATGAACCTTGGTCTTCTAGAAAGCTAGGCATAAACAATACAGAGGAAGATCAGAAATGTCATGTAGCACATTCTCCCTTAAATTTGGGGTCACTTCTCAGTGGCAGTGTCCAGATTTGCTTGCCCACCTCTCTTAACTCTTCAGAGTCAAAAACACTGTCCTACTATGTTTCCAGAGATCTGCCTTATCTTTTGTAATCCCTTCAACTCTTTTTATCAAACAGGTATCCCTCTCTGGGAAGGTATAATGAGAGAGGCTGTCTATTCTATTTATCCCAAGGGTTTGTTCTCTTTCTTCCACACCATATCTTTGATGCCATCTCCTCCTTCCCTCTGAGGATGAAACCAAGAGGAAAATAGCAGATTTTATTCACTGATGAGCTTTTGTAGACTAAACATCAGCTTCTGTGCATCGTAACCATCAGAAGGACAACCGGCTTATTGAGACAGGAACTTAAGTCTATTGAAATTTTTTTGTAAGTATAGGCTTATATTTTCTTGACTGTTAATAAATTTTCCTTTATCTTATAACAAGCCTACAACTTCTTTTATTTTTTTGCCCCATAAAAACTGTATTCTATTAAGTTAATTAACCTTTTAAAATACAGCTTGAATCAGCCATTTTTGAGCCTTAAACTGTTTTTCTAGGTCTGTGTCTTCTGTGTTTTCCCATCTACTAACTGAAGTACAGTTGCTGCTCAGTATTCATGGTGGATTGGTTCCGGGACCTCCCATGGATACCAACATCTGGGGATGCCAAAATCCCAAATACAGAATGGCATAGTATTTGCATATAGCCTCATATCCTCCTGTATACTCTAAATTATCTCTAGATACTTACAACACCTAATAAGATGTAAATGCTATGTAAATAGTTGTCATACTGTATTGTTTAGAAAATAATGACAAGGAAAAGTCTGTACATGTTCAGTACAGATATATTTAAAAATATTTTTCATCCACAGTTGGTTTAATTCATAGACGTAGATGCCTTGGATACAGAGAGCTGACTGTGTAAACTCACTCTAGCATTATTTACCTTTCACCACAATCTGCCTTCTTGTTTCCGAAAGACATCTGCATTTTCTCACATAGGCTCATACTGGGATGTCTCCTCATGCTGGTGCCTCTTCCTTGACTGCCTTTCTCCTCGAAATTCTTTTCCTAGCATCTATGCCTTATAAAATCTAGTCTTTAAGAAGCCAGAAAAAGGCACTTTCTACATTCCCACTAAAATGTAATCTCAGTGCTACCAGTGATAGCTGGGGTTTATAGCACTTAACTTTGTTGTGCCCTTATTCTCTTCGTTAGTGCATTAACCCTCACCTAGACAGCCAGGTCTTTGAGAATCATATAAACCAATAAGCTGACACTCAAATCTTTGTTGAGTTAAAATATGAAAATAACTGCCTATCAATTTGGAGAATATAATGCACTCTAGATAGTTTAAGTATCTTAATATAAAACTTGAGAATATGGAAAGTAATGTCATTCTTGTGGTGTCAGACTAACAGTTGCCTTTTTTTTTTTTTGAGACAGTCTCACTCTGTTGCCCAGGCTGAAATGAAATAAAGAGGAATGAATTTCTTGAGACAAATGAAAATGAACACACGCTAAAACCCATGGAATATAGCAAAAGCAGTTCTTAGTGGGAAGTTTATAGCAGTAAGTGCCTACTAAGATCTCCAACAACATAATATTGTATTATACTTCAAGGAACTGGAAAAAACAAGAACAAATTAAACACAAAATTAGTAGAAGAAAAGAAATATTAAAGAACAGCAGAAATAAATGAAATAGAGACTTAAAAAATGATAAAAGATCAACAAGATGAGCTGGTTTTTTGAAAAGATAAATCTTTAGCTGGACTAAGAAAAACTTCAAATCAGAGATGAAAGAGATATTGTAACTGATTCTTCAGAAATATAAAGGACCAGGCCAGGCGCAGTGGCTCATGCCTGTAATCCCAGCACTTTGGGAGGCTGAGGCAGGCAGATTACTTGAGGACAGGAGTTTAAGACCAGCCTGGCCAACAGGCTGAAACTCCATCTCTACTGAAAATATAAAGTTAGGTGTGGTTGTAGGCACCTGTAATCCCAGCTACTTGGGAGGCTGAGGCAGAAGAATTGCTTGAACCCAGGAGGCAGAGGTTGCAGTGAGCCGAGATTGTACAACTTTATTCCAGCCTGGGCCACAGAGCAAACTCACATTTAAAAAAAAAAAAAAAAAAAGGAACTGGGTGCAGTGACTCACGCCTGTATTCCCAGCACTTTGGGAGGCTGAAGTGGATGGATCATGAGGTCAAGAGATGGAGACCATCCTGGCCAATGTGGTGAAACCCCATCTCTACAAAAAAATATGAAAACATTAGCTGGGTGTGGTGGTGCACACCTGTAGTCCCAGCTGCTCAGAAGGCCGAGGCAGGAGAATCACTTGCACCAGGGAGGTGGAGGTGGCAGTGAGCCGAGATTGAGCCACTGCACTCCAGCCTGGCCACAGAGTGATATTCTGTCTCTTAAAAAAAAAAAAAAAAAAAAAGGATCATAAGAAACTTAAGAATAATTATATGCCAATAAGTCAGATAACCTAGAAGAAATGGGTAAATTTCTGGGCATGTTATAAATAATTATAGAATTCAAGAATTGTAAAGAAAAAATCTGAACAGAGGCCAGGTGTAGTGGTACACAGCTGTACCCTGAGCATTTTGGGAGGCTGAAGTGGGTGGATCACTTGAGCCTAGAAGTGAGAGACCAGCCTGGACAACACAGTGAGACCCTGTTTCTACTAAAAACAAAATGAAAAAATATTGGATGTGGTGGTCCACACTTGTGGTGCCAGCGACTCAGGAGGAGTAGGAGACTGAGGGAGTACTGCTTGAGTCCAGGAGTTGGAGGCTGCAGCGTTAAAAAACAAGGACATTAAAACAGTAATAAAAAACCTATCACCGGGTGCGGTGGCTCACACCTGTAATCCCAGCACTTTGGGAGGCCGAGGCGGATGGATCACAAGGTCAAGAGATTGAGATCATCCTGGTCAACGTGGTGAAACCCCGTCTCTATTTAAAATACAAAAAATTAGCTGGGCATGGTGGTGCGTGCCTGTAATCCCAGCTACTCAGGAGGCTGAGGCAGGAGAATTGCCTGAACCCAGGAGGCGGAGGTTGCGGTGAACTGAGATCGCGCCATTGCACTCCAGCCTGGGTAATAAGAGCGAAACTCCACCTCAAAAAAAAAAAAAAAAACCTTCTGGGAAAGAAAAGCCCAGGAACAGATGACTTCAGTCGTAAATTCTACCAAACCTTTAAAGAATTAGTACCTACTGGGTATACCCAAAGAATTATAAATAGTTCTACTATAAAGACACATGCACATGTATGTTCATTGCAGCCCTGTGTACAATAGCAAAGACCTGGAACCAACCCAAATGCCCATCAATGATAGACTGGACAAAGAAAATGTGGGACATATACACCATGGATACTAGGCAGCCATAAAAATTGATAGGTTTGTGTCCTTTGTAGGGACTTGGATAAATCTGGAAACCATCATTCTCAGCAAACTGACACAAGAACAGAAAGCCAAACACCGTATGTTCTCACTCATATGTAGGTGTTGAACAAGAACACGTGGACTCAGGGAGAGGAGCATCACACACTAGGGACAGTTGGGGGGGGGTGTAAGGGAGACAGTGGGCGGTGGGGAGGGAGGGGAGGGATCATGGGGAGAAACGCCAGATATAGTATGCACCTAAAGTAAAATAAAAATAGAATTAATACCAAAAAATTAAGAAGATGGAATACTTGGAAACTTATTCTACAATGTCATCATTATCCCAATACCCAAAGCCAAACAACAAAACCAAACAAGGACATAAGAGAAAAAGAAAACTACAGGCCAGCGTCCCTGTCGAACATAGATGTAAATGTCTTCAACAACAACAAAATTCAGCAAACCAAATTTAACAACACATGAAAATGGTCACCCATCGTGATCAAGTGCAATTTATCCCGGGAATTTGAGAGTGGTTCAATATACAGAAATCAATAAACAATACAGAATGTTAACAGAGGGAGAGACAAAAACCTTATAATCATTTCAGTTGATGGAGAAAAAGCATTTGACAAAATTCAGAATTCCTTTATGAGAAAAGCCCTAAAACTATTGAAGGATTGTACCTCAACACAATAAAGACCATATATGACAAACTTATAGCTAACATACCGAATGGGGACAGGTTGAAAGCCTTCATGCAAAGATTTGGAACAAGACAAGGATGCTCACTTTTGCCACTTCTCCCCGCCCTTCCCGAATGCTTTTAATAATCACATTTAATTACTTTCTTAAAGCTATAATAGAAATTTAAAAATAATAAAATAGTTTGAAGTAACCATAGCTTTCTTTATATTCCTGTAATTCTTTGTCTTCTGTGTGTGTGTGTGTGTGTGTGTGTGTGTGTGTATAATTGCACTTTAGGTTCTGGGGTACATGTGCAGAATATACAGGATTGTTGCATAGGTACGTACATGGCAATGTGGTTGGTTGCCTCCCCCCCATCACCTATATCTGGCATTTCTTCCTATGTTATCCCTCCCCAACCTCCCTACCCCCCGCTGTCCTCCCATAGTCCCCTGCAACAGACCCCAGTGTGTGATACTTCCCTACCTGTGTCCATGTGTTCTCATTGTTCAACACCTGCCTATGAGTGAGAACATGCAGTGTTTGATTTTCTGTTCTTGTGTCAGTTTGCGGAGAATGATGGTTTCCAGGTTATCCAAGTCCCTACAAAGGACACGAATTCAACTTTTTTTAAAAAAATGTACATATTTGACTGCACTTGAAGTCCTGGGGTACATGTGAAGAACATGCAGGATTGTTGTATAGGTACATACATGGCAATGTGGTTTGGGGTACATGTGAAGAACGTGCAGGATTGTTGTATAGGTACATACATGGCAATGTGGTTTGCTGCCTCTCCCCCCATCACCTATATCTGGCATTTCTCCCCAGGTTATCCCTCTTCAACTCCCTACCCCCCACTCTCTCCCCTAGTCCCCCCCAACAGACCCCAGTTTCTCTGTGTGATGCTCCCTCCCTGTGTCCATGTGTTCTCCTTGTTCAACACCCATCTATGAGTGAGAACATGTGGTGTTTGATTTTCTGTTCTTGTGTCAGTTTGCTGAGAATGATGGTTTCCAAGTTTATCCATGTCCCTAAAAAGGACATGAACTCATCGTTTTTATGGCTGCATAATAATCCATTATATATATGTGCCACATTATCCCTGTCCAATCTATCATTGATGGGCATTTGGGTTGGTTCCACATCTTTGCTATTGTAAACAGTGCTGCAGTGAGCATTCATGTGCATGTGTTCTTATAATAGAACGATTTATAATCCTTTGGATATACACCCAGTAATGGGATTGCTGGGTCAAATGGAATTTCTATTTCTAGGTCCTTGAGGAATCGCCACACTGTCTTCCACAATGGTTGAACTAATTTACACTCCCACCAACAGTGTAAAAGTGTTCCCATTTCTCCACATCGTCTCCAGCATCTGTTGTCTCCAGAATTTTTAATGATCGCCATTCTAACTGATGTGAGATGGTATCTCAATGTGGTTTTGATTTGCATTTCTCTGATGACCAGTGATAATGAGCATGTTTTCATAAGTTTGTTGGCCTCATATATGTCTTCTGAAAAGTGTTCATATCCTTCACCCACTTAGGAATGGGTTTATTTGTTATTTTTTCTTGTAAATGTGTTTTAGTTCTTTGTAGATTCTGGATATTAGCCCTTTGTCAGATTGCCAAAATTTTTTCCCATTCTGTTGGTTGCCAGTTCACTCTAATGATTGTTTCTTTTACTGTACAGAAGCTCTGGAGTTTAATTAGATCTCATTTGTCTATTTTGGCTTTTGCTGCCAATGCTTTTGGTTTTTAGTCATGAAGTCCTTGCCTATGCCTATGTCCTGAATGGTTTTGCCTAGGTTTTCTTCCAGGGTTTTTACAGTGTTAGGTCTTACATGTAAGTCTTTAATCCATCTGGAGTTAATTTTAGTGTAAGGTGTCAGGAAGGGGTCCAGTTTTTGCTTTTTGCACATGGCTAGCCAGTTTTCCCAATACCATTTATTAAACAGGGAATCCTTTCCCCATTGCTTGTTTTTGTCAGGTTTGTCAAAGATCAGATGGTCGTAGATGTGTGGTGTTGTCTCCAAGGCCTCTGTTCTGTTCCATTGATCTATATCTCTATTTTGGTACTAGTACCATGCTGTTTTGATAACTGTAGCCTTGTGGTATAGTTTGAAGTCAGGTAGCATGATGCCTCCAGCTTTGTTCTTTTTGCTTAGAATTGTCTTGGCTATACTGGCTCTCTTTTGGTTCCGTATGAAGCTTAAGGTGGTTTTTTTTCCAGGTCTGTGAAGAGAGTTATAGATAGCTTGATGAGCAATAGCATTGAATCTATAAATGACTTTGGGCAGTATGGCCATTTTCGTGATACTGATTCTTCCTAATCATAAGCATGGAATGTTTTTCCATCTGTTTGTGTCCTCTCTTATTTCCTTGAGCAGTGGTTTGTAGTTCTCCTTGAAGAGGTCCTTTACATCCTTTGTGAGTTGTATAGCTAGGTATTTTATTCTCTTTGTAGCAATTGTGAATGGCAGTTGGTTCTTGATTTGGCTCTCTGTAAGTCTGTTATTGGTGCATAGGAATACTTGTGATTCCTGCACATTGATTTTGTATCCTGAGACTTTGCCGAAGTTGCTTATCAGTTTCAGGAGATTTTGGGATGAGACAATGGGGTCTTCTAAATATACAATGATGTCATCTGCAAATAGAGACAATTTGCCTTCCTCCTTTCCTATTTGAATACCCTTTATTTCTTTTTCTTGCCTGATTGCTCTGGCTAGAACTTCCCATACTATCTTGAATAGGAGTGGTGAGAGAGGGCATCCTTGTCTAGTGCCAGATTTCAAAGAGAATGCTTTCAGGTTTTGCCCATTCAGTATTTTGTTGGCTGTGGGTGTGTCGTAAATAGCTTTTATTTTGAGATACATTCCATCAATACCCAGTTTCTTGAGAGTTTTTAGCATAAAGTGCTGTTGAATTTTGTTGAAGGCCTTCTCAGCATCTATTGAGATAGTATGTGGTTTTTGTCTTTGGTTATGTTTATGTGGTGGATTACCTTTATAGACTTGTGAGTGTTGAACCAGCCTTGCATCCCAGGATGAAGCTTACTTGATCATGATGGATAAGCTTTTTGATGTGCTGTTACAATCAGTTTGCCAGTATTTTATTGAAGATTTTTGCCACTTCTATTCAACATTGTACTGAAAGTGCTAGCAATAGAAAGAAAAGTAATTGAAATTGGAAAGAAGTTAAATTGTCCCTGTTTGCAGATGATCTTATATAAGAAACCCTAAACTGTCCATCAAAAAACTGTTAGAGCTAATAAATTCAGTAAAGCTGCAGGATACAAAAATCAATAACATTTCTAATACAGTAACAGCAAACCAGCTTAAAAAAAAATAATCCATTTGCAATAGCTACCAAACAAAACAAAACAAAACAAAACTTAGGAAGGAATTTAACCAAAGAGGTGAAAGATTACTACACTGAACACTGTAAAACACTGATGAATGAAATTAAAATACAAAAAATAGTCTGTTCATAGATTGGAAAAAATAATATTGTTATAAAATTATACTATCCAAAGCAATCTATAGATTCATCACAATCCTTATCAAAGTAAAATACAAAAAAAGCTAAATTTGTATTGAACCACAGAAGACCCCGAATAGCCAAAGAAATCTTGAGCATAAAGAATGAAGCTGGAAATATCACATTATCGGACTTCAAAATATACTACAAAGCTATAGTAACCAAACAGCATGGTACTGGCATAAGAACACACACAGATCAATGGAATAGAATAGAGAGATGAAAAATAAAGTCATGCATTTACAGTAAATGAATTCTTTACAAAGGCACCAAGAATACACAATGAGGAAAGGAAAATGTCTTCAATAAATGATGCTGAAAAACTGGATACCATGTGCAGAAAAATGAAATTAAACTCTCATCTTTTATTTTAAAAAGTTAAAATGGATTAAAGACCTGAAACTGTTAAACTCCTAGAAGAAAATGGGGAGAGCTTCATGACGCTGGTCCAGGCAATGATATGACCTTCATAGCAAAGGCAACAAAAGCCAAAATAGGCAAATGGAATTACATTACACTGAAAACCTTCTGCACAGCAAGCAGTCAACAGTGAAGACATACCCTATAAAATGGGAGAAAGTGTTTGTGAAGTATATACCTGATAAGGGAGTAATATCCAAAGTGTATAAGGAGCTGAAATAATGCAATAGAAAGAAACAAATAACTGGATTTTTAAAAATAGGCCAAAGACCTCAATAGATATTTCTCAAAGAAGGCATACAAATGGCCAACAGGTATATGAAAAAAATGTTCATCACTAATCATGAGGAAAATACATCACAAAACTACAGTGAAATATCACCTCATTCCTTTTAGAATTGCTGTTTTCCAAAAGACAAAAGGTAAGTTGACAGGGATATGAAGTAAAGGGAACCCTTACACACCATAGATAGGAATATTAATTAGTAAGGCCATTATGGAAAACAGTATGGAAGTTCCTCAAAAAATTAAAAACTGAACTACCACATGACAGCATATGATTCAGCAATCTCAATACTGGGTCTATATCCAAAGAAAATGAAATCAGTATGCTGAAGAAATCTGTTCTCGTTCATTGAAGCATTATTCACAATAGCTAAGATACGGAAGCTAAGTGTTCATCAGTAGCTACATAAAGAAAATATCTGTATACATAATGGAATACTTACTCTTCAGCCTGTAATTTGTGACAACATAGATGACCATGGAGGATGTTATTTGGCAAAATAAGCAAGACGCAGAAAAAACATCACATGATTTCCCTCATAAATGGAATCTAAGAGGTTGATCTCAGAGGTAGAGACTAGAAAGGTGGTTACCAGAGGCTTGGGTGGTTAGTGAGCTGGGGGAGTTGGGGAGATGTTGGCAATTAGTGCATATTTACAATTAGATAGAAATAAGCTCAAGGCATCTAATGTACAGCATTATCTTGCTAATGTGGTGTTGATGATGATGTATATTATTGAAAAATGTTTAGAGTGGATATTGTGTTCTCATCACAAGTATATGAGATAATGCATTTGTTAATTAGCTAGATTTAACCATTCTGCGATGTATATATACTTAAGAACATCATGTTGTACCTGATAAATACATACAATTTTATGAAGTTAAAAGGAAATGAAAAAATTATATACAGGAGGATAGCAGACATGACAACATCTGGATAATAGCATTATACAGGACAGAAGTATTAAAATGGAGATGAAAATTTATAATAAATACTGGAGACAAATTTCTGATGATTAAAGATAAACTACTTGAAATGCACAGTGTTCAGAGCGTACTGAATAGAAGCGGTAGGAACCCATACCTAGACGTATTATAGTGAGGTAGGAACCCATACCTAGATGTATTATAGTGACATCTCCAAAAGTCGCAGCGGTTTTGCCACAAAAGACTCATTTTAAAAACACTTTCGGAGGAAGTATTTAAGAAAAACCAGCAGATGCTCTCCTGGGCCTCTTTACTACCTTGCTAACATGTCTCAGTCCTTCACCCCACTTCAGGAATTTAGTGTAGCTCAGAATCTTTTTACTATGTATATACATTGGAACAAATTTTTGGCTAAATATGAAATTTGTTTCAAAGTTCTTTTCCAGCAATCCTGAGCAAAAAGAAAATGGAGACATCACATAACCTGACTTCTAAATATATTACAAATCTATGTAACCAAAACAGTGTGGTATTAGTATAAAAATAAATGCATAGATCAGTGGAACAGAGTAGAGGATCCAGAAGTAAAGCCAAGTATTTGCAGCCAGCTGATCTTCAATAAAGCCAACAAGACCTTACCCTGGGGAAAAAACACCATCTTCAATAAATAGTGCTAGGAAAATTGGATAGCCACATGCAGAAGAATGAAACCGGACTCCTTACCTCTCACCATATACAAAATAAATTCAAAATGCATTGAAGACTTAAGCATAAGACAAAGAGCTTATAAAAATACTAGAAGCAAATCTAGGGAAAACTCTTGGGCATTGTTCTAGGCAGAGAATGTATGACTTAAGACCTCAAAAGTACAGGCAACAAAACCAAAAACAAAAAGCTTCTTTACAGCAAAACAAATAAAGTGAACAGACAACCTATTAAAAGGGAGAAAGTGTTTGCAAACTATTCATTTGACAGGGACTAACATCCGGAATACACAAGGAACTAAAGCTACTCAACAGTTAAACAAACAACAACAACAACAAAAAACATTAAAAAGTGGGCAAAGGAAATAATAGACATCTCTCAAAAGAAGACATGTAAATGGCTAAGAGGTAAAAGAAAAATGCTCAACATTACTAATCATCAGGTAATGCAAATCAAAACCACAATGAAAAAAATATCTTACCCTAGTCAGAAGGGCTATCATTAAAAAGACACACACACACATACACACACACACACACACACACACACACACACGCTGGCAAGAATGCAGAGAAAGGGGAACTCCTATTCGCTGTAGGTGGGAATGTAAACTAGTACAACCACTGTGGAAAACTAGAGATTTCTCAGAAAACTCAAAATAGAATTACCATTTAATCCAGCAATTCCACTACAAGGTATCTACTTAAAGAAAAATAAAGCAATATATCAGAGGAGGACTTGCACTCACATATTATTGCGGCAGTATTCACAATAACAAAGCATGGAGTCAATATAAGTGTCCATCAGAAGATGAATAAAGAAAAATGTGGTTCATACACACAGTGGAATACTGTTTGGCCATAAAGAAAAATAAAATGTCATCTGCAGAAACATAGTTGGAACTGGAAGTCATTATCTTACGTGAAATAAGCCAGGCACAAAAAGATCAATTCTCACTTGCGGGAGATAAAAACTTTGATCACATGGAGGTAGAGTGGAAAGATAGCTAAACTGGGAAGAGTGAGAGGAGTAGGGAGGAAGAAGAGAATGAATGAATTTGATGTTCCAAAGCAGAGTAGGAGACTGTACTTAACAAAAATGTACTTCGCGTGGGTGATGGACGCCCTAAACACCCTGACTTGATCACTATGCATTTTATACCTGTAGCTCATTTTCACATGTACCCCATAAATTTGAATTTTCAAAAAGGGAAAAAAAAATGTGTTTTCCTTCAATAGTTGAAAATAGTATCCCATTGTCTTTCTATATACTGCTGTTATGGCGAGAGGATATGGTTGGGGATGAGACCAAGACATGATTCTTCATCTCTTTTGAGGGAAGATGTAAATAACCAATTTAACAACAACTCAAGAAAGGAGAAAAAGATGACACAGATTGACGTAAAAAAGCAGAGCAGTACAAACAAGTCAGTTTGTAATTAATCAGTAAATGAATTAAATTGACAGCTAGAAAGAAACCATGTTTGATTAAGTAAAGCAAAACAATATAAAAAAGCAAACGTGTAGGGTATTTAATACTCCAAATATGACTATATCATTCCCTGCCTAAAATCTTTCAGTAATCGTCATCTTCGACAGAGTAAGTTGTATGTAATGCTGTGGACCCTAATTACAAGTCTACCAGCCTTTCCAGCCTCATTTCCTTTGTCCTTTCTTTTGTCATTTGGCCTAATAACACCAAGCTGCTCCTAGTTCACATCATTCACCATATGTTTCAGGGCTCTGTGCCTTTGTTTATTCTGTTTTCTCCTGACACACTTAATTCCTGCTTACAAGTATTAACTTACTTTAATTCTACAAACTTACTTTAGTTAGTTATTATTGCTCCTGGGAATTGTCCTCTGACCTACGAGAATATACCAATGGGCCAGGCATGGTGGCTTACGCCTGTGATCCCAGCACTTTGAGAGGCCAAGGTGGACGGATCACGAGGTCCAGAGTTCAAATCCAGCCTGACCAACATGGTGAAACCCCATCTCTATTAAAAATACAGAAATTAGTTGGGCATGGTGGCATGAGCCTGTAATCCCAGCTACTTAGGAGGCTAAGGCAGGAGAATCTCTTGAACCTGGGAGGTGGAAGTTTCAGTGAGCCGAGATAGCGTCACTACACTCCAGCCTGGGTGACAGAGCGAGACTCCGTCTTAAAAAAAATAATAATATACCAAATGCCCTTTTATATTTCCCAAAGCACCTTATGCATTTTCTTATTCTTACCTTGAAAGATTAGGAGTGGCAAATAGCAGTATTAGACGCTTAAGTCTTCAGATTGGAAGCATTGGATTGAAAATATTAAAAGTATATTTATATATTTATAAAAGGGAAGTGAAAACATAAGCTAAGAATGAGATATTAGGTGGCTCATGCCTGTAATCCCAGCACTTTGGGAGGTGCAGGCAGGCGGATCATGAGGTCAGCAGATTGAGACCATCCTGGCTAACACAGTGAAACCCCATCTCTACTAAAAATACAATAAGTTAGCCAGGCATGGTGGCATGTGCTGTAGTCCCAGCTACTCAGGAGGTGGAGGCAGGAGAATTCCTTGAGCCTGGGAGGCAGAGGTTGCAGTGAGCCGAGATTGCGCCACTGCACTCCAGCCTGGGCAACAGAGCGAGACTCAGTCTCAAAAAATAAATCAATAAAAAGATATTATAGTAAATGAAAAGACAGCCTTTAAAAAACCAAATAAACTTTTAGTTATGAGATATTAAATCACTGAAATTAAAAAGTCAGTGGATGAGAAGATAGAATAATGGTTTCCCAAAGATGTCTACGTCCTAACTCCTGGAACCTGCAAATATGTGACATAAAAAGAAAAATTAAAGGAGAAGATGGAATTAGTTCTGCTAATCAGATGGCCTTTAAATAGGGAGATGAGGCCGGGCGCGGTGGCTCAAGCCTGTAATCCCAGCACTTTGGGAGGCCGAGGTGGGTGGATCACGAGGTCAAGAGATCGAGACCATCCTGGTCAACATGGTGAAACCCCGTCTCTACTAAAAATACAAAAAATTAGCTGGGCATGGTGGCGCGTGCCTGTAATCCCAGCTACGTGGGAGGCTGAGGCAGGAGAATTGCCTGAACCCAGGAGGCGGAGGTTGCGGTGAGCCGAGATCGCGCCATTGCACTCCAGCCTGGGTAACAAGAGCGAAACTCCGTCTCAAAAAAAAAAAAATAGGGAGATGATCCTGGATTATCTGAATGGGGTCAAAGTAATCCCAGAGTGCCTGAAGGTGGAAGAGGGAAAGCTCTGAAAAGAACTCACCCATGGGTGCTAGCCTTTAAGATGGGGTTTGGGGCCATGACCAGAGGAATGCAAACAATTTCTAAAAGCTGGAAAGGACGTGGAAACAGATTCTGAAATTCTGAACTACAGAATTGTACGATCATAAGTGATTATTGTTTTAAGCCATTAAATTTCTGTTCTAGTAGCAATAAGAAATTGCCAGGCATGATGGCTCACACCTGTAATCCCAGGCCAGGAGGATCTCTTGAACCTAAGGGTTCAACACCAGTTTCAGCAACATGGCGAAACCCCCTCTCTACAAAATATACAAACATTTGCCATATGTGGTTCCTGTAGTTCCACATACTTGGGAGGCTGAGGTGGGAGGATCACTTGAGCCCAGGAAGCAGAGTTTGCAGTGAGCTGGGACCATTGCACTACTGCACTCCAGCCTGGGGGACAGAGCAAGACCCTGTCTCAAAAACAACAACAACAACAATGGCCAGGCACAGTGACTCACTCCTGTAATCTCAGCACTTTCGGAGGTCGAGGTGGGCACAACACTTGAGGTCAGCAGTTTGAGACCAGCCTGGCCAACATGGTGAAACCTTGTTTCTACCAAAAATGTAAAAAGTTAGCAGGGTGTGGTGGTGTGCGCCTGTAATCCCAGCTACTCAAGAGGCGAAGGCAGGAGAATGGCTGGAACCTGGGAGGCAGAGGTTGCAGTGAGCAGAGATCCTGACACTGCACTCCAGCCTGGATGATAGAGCAAGACTCCGTCTCTTAAAAAAAAAAAAAAATTATATGATGGGTTAATCAGATTAAAACAATGAAAAGAAAATTTGTGGAACGGAATATAGATCTAAGGTATACAGTTCTTGGATGGAACTGGAGGTCATTATTCTAAGTGAAGTAACATAGGAATGGAAAACCAAATATCTTATATTTTCACTTATAAAGTGGCAGCTAAGCTTTGGGGATGAAAAACGTACAGTGATATAATGGACTTTGGCGATTAAGGAGGTGGGGGGAGGTTGCAAGGGGGATAAGGGATAAAAGACTCCATATTGGGTGCAGCATACCCTGCTTGGGTGAGGAAGCAATAAAATCTCAGCATTCACCACTAAAGAACTCTAAAGAACCATCTATGCAACCAAAAACCACATGTACCCCAAAAACTATTACAATAATATAATAATGATAAATATATAGTACAGAAGAACAAAGAGACAGAAAATATGAAAAAATAGAATAGGGAGAATGGGTCAGATAAAGTACTTAATTAGCTGAGAATTCAATAGCTGACAATTTTCTAAAATTAATGATGACAAGATATGAAAACTTAAGTTTCAGGATGCAAAGATTTCCAAACAGGGTAAATGAAAAGAAATCCCCACCTGAACATATCATTGTAAAACTTCAGAGCACCAAACACCAAGAGAAAAGTCTTTAGACATACAGAAAAAAGTAAATAAACCACATGACCCAAAAGGGATAACATTTATACTGAGAGCTGATTTCTCAACAGCAAATGGAAGGCTAAAAATAAAATACCTTCTGGTTAAGTCTTTAATCCATCTGGAGTTAATTTTAGTGTAAGGTGTCAGGAAGGGGTCCAGTTTCTGCTTTCTGCACATGGCTAGCCAGTTTCCCCAACACCATTTATTAAACAGGGAATCCTTTCCCCATTGCTTGTTTTTGTCAGGTTTGTCAAAGATCAAATGGTTGTAGATGTGTGGCGTTACTTCCAAGGCCTCTGCTCTGTTCCATTTCTGTTGGGGGGTGCGGGGCTAGCGGAGGGACAGTGCGGGAAGGGGAGGTTGCGGAAGGATAACATTGGGAGAAATGCCTGATGTAGGTGATGGGGGGATGGAGGCAGTAAACCTCATGGATGGCATGTGTGTACCTATGCAACAGTCCTTCAAGATCTGCACATGTACCCCGGAACTTACAGTACAATTACAAAGAAAGAAATGATTGAGGTTAGGCATGACTGGCAGGGTGAACACCTGTGTTAGGGTTGTAACAAAAGATACATTATCATCAGTCAGTTTCCTATATCTAGATGGGAGGATGGTGGAATCTCACAACAGTATAACAGTAAAAAACGAAAAACAAAATATCTTCACATTGCTGAGGTAAAACAACCTAGAATGATTTGCTTGCTTAAAATATCATTTAAAAATAAAAACAAAAGGGACATTTTCAGGCAAATGAATGCAAAACCTCCGCCTCCCAGGTTCAAGCAATTCTCCTACCTTAGCCTCCCGAGTAGCTGGGACTACCTCAACAATGTGCGACTTTGAGGGGCTCAAGACTCCAGTGGAGGAAGTAGCTGCAGATGTGGTGGAAAGAGCAGGAGGACTAGAATTAGAAGTGGAGCCTGAAGATGTGACTGGATTGCTGCAGTCTCATGATAGAACCTGAGTGGATAAGGAGTTGCTTCTTATGGATACACAACGTCAGTGGTTTTTTAGGATAAAGTCTCCTGGTGAAGATACTGTGAACGTTGTTGAAATGAACGAGGGATTTAGGATGTTACATACATTTAGTTGATAAAGCAACAGCAGTCTGAGAGAACTGACTGCAATTTTGAAAGAAGTTCCAATGTGGGCAAAGTGTTATCAAACAGCATTACGTGCTACAGAAAACTCTTTTGTGAAACGAGCCAGTCAACGCAGCAAACGTTATTGCCCTAAGACATGACCGCAGCCACTTTAACTCTTCAACAAGCGGCCAGCAGCCATTACATCAAGGCAAGACCCTTGACCAGCACAAAGATCGCAACTTGTTGAAGGCTCATTTGAGCACTGGCATTTTTTAGCCATAAAATATTTTTAAATTAAGATATTTGCTTTGTTTTGTTTTTTTCTGGCATGATGCTATTGCATACTTAATATACTATAGTGTAGACATAACGTTTATATGCACTGGGAAACAAACGCGAATGTGATTTGCTTTACGGTGTTATTCACTTTCCTCAGGTGGTCTGGAACTGACTCACAATAGCTTTAAAGTACACTTGTATTTGACAGAAGGAAAGAAAGCTATTTGCAAATACTCAAGATTTAAAGATTATGTTACCTATATAATGATTTAATAAAAATAGTTGAGAAAAGCTCTATGATCTGACTGTTTACCTAGGCCCACAATTTATTCATTAAGATCCTAACCCCCTAGGTGATAGCATTAGGAAGTGGGGCTCCTTTGGAGGGGATTCGGTCATGAGGACAAAACTCTCATGAATATGATTTGTCCCCTTTTAAAGGGACCTGAGAGAAGCCACTTGTCTTTAACACCATGTGAGTTCACAGCAACAGGAAGGGCCCTCGCTGGGTACCAATCTGCTAGCATCTTGGTCTTAAACTTCTGATCCTCCAGAACTGTAAGAAATAAGTGTTTGTTGCTTATTAAGCCACCCCATTGACGATACTTACAATATCATAAATGTCAAATTTATAGGCAGAAACAGAAAGGTTCTAAGCCAAAGAAGAACATGACTCAAACAGACCTCATGATAAAGTATATGTTGAATAGGGAAAACATTTTAGGATGTTGGTCCAGGCAGATTTCATGGTCAAAACCTCAAAAGCACAGGCAACAAAAATAAAAGCAGACAAAGGGGACTGTGGGTCTGAAAAGCAGATCAAACTTCTGTACCGTAAACGAAATAATCAACAGAGTGAAGAGACAACCTGCTGAATGGGAGAACATATTTGAAAACTATTTATCCAACAAGGGACTAATATCCAGAATATGCAGGGAACTCAAACTCAACAGAACAAAACAAATAATCCCACTAAAAACTGGGGCAAAGGACATGAATAGACATTCCCCAAAAGAAGACACACGAATGGCCAACAGGTTTATGAAAAAGATGCTCAGCATCACTAATCAGGAAAATGCAAATTAAAATCACAGTATTATCTTGCCCCAGTTAGAATGGCCATATTAAAAAGCAGAAAATAACAGATGTTAGTGAGAATGGGGAGAAAAAGGGGCTCTTACATGCCGTTTGTAGAAATGTAAATTAGTACAGCTGCTATGGAAAACAGTATGAAAGTTTGCCAGAAAACGGAACCTAGAACTACCATGTGATTCAGCAACCCTACTAGGTATCTATCCGACGGAAAAGAAATTAGTACGTAAAAGGGGTAACTTCATATGCACATTTATGGAAACTATTCACAATAACAGCAAAGATAAAGAACCAACCTGTCTACCAGCAGATGAATAAAGAAAATACGGTGTAGAGGGCCGGGCGCGGTGGCTCACGCCTGTAATCCCAGCACTTTGGGAGGCCGAGGCGGGTGGATCACGAGGTTAAGAGATCGCGACCATCCTGGTCAACATGGTGAAACCCCGTCTCTACTAAAAATACAAAAAATTAGCTGGGCATGGTGTCGCGTGCCTGTAATCCCAGCTACTCGGGAGGCTGAGGCAGGAGAATTGCCTGAACCCAGGAGGCGGAGGTTGCGGTGAGCCGAGATCGCGCCATTGCACTCCAGCCTGGGTAACAAGAGCGAAACTCCGTCTCAAAAAAAAAAAAAAGAAAATATGGTGTATATCACAATGGAAAACTATTTGGCCATAAAAAAGAAGATTGTGAAATCTGCCAGAACTTGGTTGGAACTGAAGGTCATTATGTTAAGTGAAAAAATAAGCCAGGTACAGAAAGACAAGTATTGCGCATTCTCATTCATATGTAGGAGCTAAAAACCTGGATCTCATGGAGGCAGAGAATAGAATGATAGATGCCTGAGGCTGGGAAGCCTGTGGGGAGGGGAAAAAGTAGGGCTTAAGAGCTGTTGGTTAATGGATACAAATATTCAGTTAGATAGAAGATATAAATTCTAATGTTTGATAGAGGAGTATGGGGACTATAATGACAAAGAATGTACTCTATATTTCAAAGTAGCTAGAGGACAGAGCCTGAACCCAACACATAGAGATAGAGGCCCCCCAATACTCTGACTTGATCATTGCACATTCTATGCATTTAACAAAGTATCATATTACACCATAAATATGTAAAATATTATATAGCAATTAAAAAGTGTATGTTGAAGATGAAATAGAAAATACACAATAAATGTTGATATCTTTCTCTGTCGTGCACCCTCACTGTTTCCCTCTGTCTCCCTCCTCTACTTTTTCTCTCCTGTCACCCTCTCTATCCTGCCTCTCTCTCTCTTTTCCTTCGCCATTCTCTCTCCTTCTCTCTCACCACCCTCTTCCACAGCCCCGCACCTTGCAATGCACATGCTCTGTCATCCTCTCTCACACACACACATTCGTGCTCTTACTCACTGCTTCTCTGGCCTTCTTTCTCACTCTTTCTCACATACTCTCACTCTCACATACATTGTTTCACATTCAGTCTCTCTCACACACACACAAACACACACTTTCTCTCACACACTCTCACTCTCACACACACCCACATTCTCACTCACTGTCACTTTCGCTCTCTGCCAATCTCTCTCCCCTTTCCAATTTCTCTCCCTCTCTCAACCTCTCTCTCTCTGTCTCTCTAGGTCTCCTTCTCCCTACCTCCACCCCCTTCTCATCCCCCATCACATACATGTTTATTTAAACCTAAATGGATTGCGATTGTTTCTGGGAATGTACAATATAAGGCCTAAATGAGGATACCTGAAATAATAGACATTTTGCAAGAAAAATTCTAAAATAGTCTAGCACAAAAAAATCCTAAACTACCTCAGCAAATCAGAGTGGGGTAGGGGGATGGTGGTGAAAATATTCTACCTCATTTCATTGGGGGATGCCACCAGGATACGGTGGGGAATAGAACGTTTTACTGGTGTGCCAAAGAATCGAATGTCAGCAAATTGAGTTTTAAACGTCTATTTGGCTTTTATTAGTAACTCATGAGTCCAGCAGCATCTTGTCTACAAAAGAGAAGGAGCTGCAATGAGCTGAACACAGGCAGAAGAGGCTAAAGAAACAATGGACAAAAGCCGTGCATCTTTTCAAATGCACTTTTCTTATAGTGAATCCTGATAGCTTAATGGAATTGGGCTACCATCTCTCTCCCAATTGCTTACAAAGGAAACAATTTAGATTCTGGGTGGTCATATAGAACTACTCTAGGCCTGCAGTGTTTTCTTTAACAGGGGGTAACTATTTGGTTTCTTGTTTGTGTATAAAATAAAGCAATATGTTTCTGATTCTTGATACTGAGAAAGAGAAAGCAACCATTAAGTGAACTAAAAAAAAAAATTCTGAAATTAGCATAACACGAAGGGATTCAAAAGCAATTTGATAAAACTGACTAACACTAGGAAGAGGGAAAGAAGAAAAAATGAAGTATACTTACCTATTAAATAGAAAAGAAGAGGAAGATAATATAATCAATTCAGTCATTATATTAAGTGAGAACGAACTCAATCCCTTCATGAACAGAGACTCCCACTGATTATTTGACAATAAAAGATCTGATATTCTGTGTTTAAAACGTTTTTAAAGATAAAATCTGTCAAATAGGGTTTTAAATTTCCACGTATGTTTGTTTATAGAAATCATTCTTAAAACATTGTTATAAAAAAGGTTAAAGTTAAAGGGACCCACAAATAAATGTGTAGTATTATACATCTCTATCTATCTATCATCTATCTATCTATCTATCTATCTATCTATCTATCTATCTATCTCTATCATCTATCTATCATCTATCTATCTCTATCATCTATCTATCTATCATCTATCTATCTATCTCTCTATCTCTATCTATCATCTATCTATCTATCTATCATCTATCTATCTATCTATCATCTATCTATCTATCTATATCTATCATCTATCTATCTATCATCTATCTATCTCTATCATCTATCTATCTATCTATCATCTATCTATCTATCTATCTCTATCTATCATCTATCTATCTATCATCTATCTATCTATATCTATCTATCTATATCATCTATCTATCTATCTATCATCTATCTATCTATCATCTATCTATCTATCTATCTATCATCTATCTATGTATCTATCATCTATCTATGTATCTATCTATCATCTATGTATCTATCTATCATCTATGTATCTATCTATCATCTATCTATCATCTATCTATGTATCTATCATCTATCTATCATCTATCTATCTATCATCTATCTATGTATCTATCTATCTATCATCTATCTATCTATCATCTATCTCTCTCTCTCTCTCTCTCTCTCTATCATCTTTTCTTAGTTTCCGGCACAGAAATTCAAAAACCCTTGAGATTTCCCAGCAATCGAGGTGGCTTTGTTATGCTAATGAGGTGACTGCCTAGGGCCTTTACAGCTTCAAGATGGGGACTGACAGGTCAAAAACATGATTAGAAAGCTAGAAATGAGCTCCTTGACCTCTGGAGAAGACACGGGTGTTAGAGATTCAGTTCAGTCATGTGGCCAAAGACTTGGTCAATCGTGGCTCTGTAACGAAATCCCAATTTACAAAGTCAAGACACTGGGGCCCGGTAGTCTCCTGGTTGATGAACACATTGTCAGGAGGGTGACATTCCCTGACTCCATGGGAGAGGGCAGAGAAGCTCTGTGTTTGGGGCCTTCCTTCCCAGACCTGGCACTAGGTGTCTCATTTATTTGGCTGTCCCTGAGTTGTATCCTTTATAATAAAATATAATTGTAAGTCTAGTGCTTTCAGTGAGTTCTGTCATTCTAGTCATTCTACTGAGTTTTCAAGCCTGAAGGGCCTTCCTAGGAAGCTGCAAATGTGTAGCAAGTGAGTCAGAAGCGTGGGTAGTCTGGAGATGTCACTTACAGCCGGCATCTGAAGAAGTCCAGCTGGCTAGAGCCAGAATTGAGCTGAATTATAAGACACCTGGTTGGTGTCAGAGAATCAGTATTAGAACACAAGATATACAGAAGTAATAGTATCAAAATCAAACAACATGGAATTCAAGGTTAAAATTCACCAAGAAAAAGATACAAATGTATACTTTGTAAAAAAAAAAAAAAAAAATATATATATATATATATATATATAAAAATCAGTTTGTGTCCAAAAAACCACAGTAGCTAAATATGTAAAATTTAAAAAACTAATAGAAATCAAAGAAAATGAAATAAAAATACAATGTAGACAGAAACAATGAAAGAAGTCTGTTAGCTATAAACCATAATTCTCAGCAAACTAATACAGGAACAGAAAACCAAACACCGCATGTTCTCACTCATAAGTGTGAGTTGAACAATGAGAACACATGGACACAGTGAGGGGAACATCGCACACCAGGGCCTGTCAGGGGGTGGGGGACTAGGGGAAGGATAGCATTAGGAGAAATGCCTAATGTCACTGACGGGTTGATGGGTGAAGCAAACCACCATGTAACATTTATACCTATGTAACAAACCTGTATGTTCTGCACATGTATTCCAGAACTTAAAGTGTAATTAAAAAAAAAAAGAAGAAGTCTTTTAGAATTAGCTACAGCTCATGGATAAAGAAGAACTTGGAGAAACTGAGCAATACGATCAAATTTGATTTAAGAGATAATACATAGAACTTAACATGCCTTAAAAAAGAATATACAAGTTTCATATATATCATGAGACATTTATAAAAATGGATTATGTAATTGACTCCAGAAAAAACCATAAACTTTATAAAACAGAGAGAGAGAGTGAGAGAAAAGGAACAGAAGGGGCGGAGAGAGGAGAAAGGGCTGATAAATGAATGAACAGTCGCTATGCTTCATTTGCTGCCAAGAATGCACCTTGAAGTAACAATATATACTTCTCATCATTAAACTGCCAACATTTAAAGTGACAAAATCTGTCGACAGTGACAGGCTACTTCCATACATTTTTTATAGAAATGTGGTGTATGATAGCCTTTTTAAAAAGCCATCTGACAATACTGGTTAAAATGTAAACGACACATACCCTTCCACCACGTGCTCTTAACTCTGGAACTCTATCACATAGATATAAAAGAAGTGCATGAAGGATATGCTTACACAGATGTGTGCACAGCTGATTTTCATTACGAAACACCAGACTGATTATACCGTCTGTTCACAGCTGGCATTTGTCCTATTTGAACTAGCAAAACTTCTGGTTGGTTGGCTTCTGTGTCATACTAGTGTTATTTTTAATGCCACTTCAGTGTTTATACCACTTCTATTAAGATATATATGTCTAGGTATGTATGTGTGTAAGGTTCGTAGCAGCAAAAAAATAAAACTTCAGACAAGTTAAATGTTCATTAGCAGAGGAGAAATGGTTAAATAAATGATACATTCATATTACAGAAAACATTTTTAGCCATTTAGAAGTTTGATTATAATGGATGAAAACAAGATAAAGAAATTGGTAGCAGAAACTGCTAGTTGCCAGCATGCTATCTATTCTTCCCCAGTACGAAACAAGACACTGATGTTTGTTAGTGTATATGTGTGTGTAATGTATCCAGTTAAAATGACACATTCCAGCTATGCTTGCTGCCAGCAGTGGCTGTGTCACTGAGTGACAGCTAATGATAGGTAGGTGAAAATTGTTGAGTGGGTTTTATGGGAAAAAGCTAGCAGATTGTAAAGTGTTTTCTGCTTCTGGCCATGAGGAAGTAATAGAGTCCAGAATTATGCTGTGGACTATTATAAAACTAGACCAATAAAATGAACAGACAAATAAACAAGGAAAGAAACATTTTTAGGCACCGGACAATGGAAAGCTCAGAACTAGAACACCTGAAAGAAATAAAATAAACAAAAATTCTCAGCCAATTTTTGGATTACGGCACAGGGAGGGAACCAAGACCAATCATGGCAAACTGTTAACTAAAAAAGAGACCACAGTTCAAGGGGGCTTGAATTTTGGCTTAGAATAATCAAGAGAAGGGAGAAAGAGGAAGACTTCCAGATCCATGTACGGTTGTCTCTATGAATCAGTAACAATAGAAACCTATGTTTACCTCATGGGTAAACCTCCACGAGGCTAGGCAAGAACAGCTTCTAGGAAAGAAAAAAAACAGTTGCTAGAAAGAAGACAAAAATATTCCTAGAGATTACAATGGGCTAGAAAATATTATAGTTCCCAACAGACAGACTGGAAAGATAGAAAGACCACAGTGAATACACAAAACATTTAGTAGGGAACCCAGAAAGGCCATGCCTTGGAAGTGGGGCCAAGTTAGCCCTAGAATAAAGAATACTATAAGAATACTCTAGGTTTACCCTGAAGGAACTTAAAAGCAAGTCTCAAAAGATAAAACAACACAAGTAATTTAACTGCTGGAGAGAACAAACTCCAATAATCTTTTTTTTCGGTACGAAAAACAAAAGATCCAGCAACCAGCCATGTATAATTCACAATGTCCAGCTTCCAGTAAAAAGTGTTACACAGAGGGGAGAAAAATAAGGCTCATAACCTGGTAGATTAGTCTGTTTGCACACTGGTGATAAAGACATACCTGAGACTGGGTAATTTACAAAAGAAAGAGGGCAACTGACAGTTCTACTTGGGTTGGGAGGGCTCACAATCAAGGTGGAAGGTGAAAGGCACGTGTCACATGGCAACAGGCAAGCGAAGAGAGCTAGTGCAGGGAAACTCCTGCTTTTAAAACCATCAGATCTTGTGAGACTTATTCAATATCATGAGAACAGCACAGAAAAGACCCATACCCATAATTCAGTTACCTCCCACCGGGTTCCTCCTATGACATATGGTAAATCTGGGAGTTACACTTCAGGATGAGATTTGGGTAGGGACACAGCCCAACCATATATCAGACAATAGAAACAGAATCAGAAATGAAAACGATGATAGAACTAGTGGACAAGGATGTTAAAACAGATCCTATAAATATGTTTATATGTTCCAAAATGTAAAATAAACATGAACGTAATGAGATAAATGGAAGATATAAATATGGGTGCTGTAGAACTCTTAGAGGTGACTAAATAACAGGATAAAAATTTACTGGATAAATTAATGGCAAGTCAGAGACTGTAGAAGAAATATTAAATTTAAAGACATAGCAATAAAATATATCCAAAATGCATCAAAGAGAAAAAGGAGACTGATAAAATGAAGTTTCAGTGACTTGTGGGAATATTAAAGCACATAGCATATCCATATTTGGTGTCCCAGAAAGAGATGAGACAGACTGGGGCAGAAAAATAATGGTTCAACAGTTTTTAACTTTTTTGAAAGCAATAAATACAGAGAATAAAGAATCTCAATGAACTTCAAGAAAGAAACACACATATACACACACCCCAAACCACTCCAAAGCATACAATAATCAAGTTATTGAAAACTAGAAAACTGGTTGACTGAACAAAGATACTTTACATATATCAGAACAACTAGAAAAAGACATTGCGCACACGTAGGAAAACGATTAGTACGGACCTCTTATAAGAAATGACAGAAATGACGTAAGTCCAAAAACAATGGAACAGTGACTTTTAAGTATGGAAAACAAAACAACCGACCCCCAGCAAAAAATAATAATAATAATAAAGAAACCCTTGTCTATCCACAATTTTCTAAGCAGTGAAATTATCCCTCAGAAATGAATACTAAGGTGGGGCCAAGATGGCCAACCAGAAGCCAGCAGCCATCAGAGGCTCCCATCGAAAAGAACCATAATATCATGTCAATGCTGTATGAGCAGCCAGCGTACCCAGGTTCTCCCATCAGAACTCATGAGGTGGCTGTCACGATCCACAAGGAAGGAAGACTAGTGTGGTATGACTGCATACCCGAGAGCCACATGGGCCAGGGGAGACCCCACCCCCAAGCCAAGGGAAGCGGTGAGTTAGAGTGCTACCCCGCTGGGGAAACTGATTTTTTCATGGAACTGTGCAACCCATGGATCAGAAGACCTCCCTTGTGAACCCACAGCACTGGGGCCTAGGGTCCCAACCCCAGAGCTGTGCAGATTCCCAATAGCCTCTCAGCTAGAATCTGCTTAAGCCTGACAAGTTCCCAGGGGGAGGAGGGACCAGCACCACAGCTGCAGCTGCCTGCTGTCTAAACCATTTGAGTTCCTTGGGGAAGGGACAGCAGCCAGCACTGGGACTCATAACTGCCTAACACACTAAGCTCACTGGGTGGGGGAAGGGCAGCATCCATCTCTAGAGCTCCAAGCTGCACTTGTCTACTGCTAGAGCCAGGGGGCCTGGACAGCTTGGTCCCAAGAGGTATCTCCCACAGCACAACACACTGGCTGTGGCAGACTGCAGCCAGAGTGCCTCTTCAGCCTGATCTTGACTCATCCTTCCTCACTGAGTAGGGCCTCCATACAAGAATGCCAACAACTCCAGCTAGAGGCTCAGGGACAGAACCCTGATCTCTCTGGGCCTGACCCCATAGGGGTAGCGGTGGCCATAGTTTCTGTGGACTAGCAGACTTAGCCTTTCCTCCTGGTAGTTCTGAAATCCAGGCAGCCCAGATGAGTGGGTTTCCCCCAGAAAAGCGCACCCTCTTCACCAAGGAGCAGTCAAATTGCTTCATTAAACAGGCCCTGTTACCTGTGTCACCCAATGGGGTGAGACCCTCAAACAGGGGCTGTTAGACATCTATACCGGAGCAATCCTACTGGCATCAGGTTGCTGCCCCTTGAGGTCAGAGATCCCAGAATAAGGAGCAGGCACTTGTCTCTGCTGTTCTCTCCAGCCTCCTTGAGTGACATCT
Organism: Callithrix jacchus; assembly: GCF_049354715.1. Taxonomy (NCBI): domain Eukaryota; kingdom Metazoa; phylum Chordata; class Mammalia; order Primates; family Cebidae; genus Callithrix; species Callithrix jacchus. The sequence goes on from NC_133519.1 coordinate 7,444,134, forward strand.
GCAAGCATGGGAGTGAACCAGATGAATACAGCCTGAAGTGAAACCCCAGCAAGCAGCACCAGCCCTACAGAAGAGGGACCTCAGCATTACAGACAAACAAGCAAAACAACAACAGCATCAACAACACAAGTTCCCACAAAAACCCATCCAAGGGTCTCAAAGATCGAAAGTAGACAAACTCTTGATGATAAGAAAAAATCAATGAAAAAATGCTAAAACCCGAAAGGTCAGAGTGCTTATTCTCCTTCAAATAATTGCAACACCTCTCCAGCAAGGGTGCAGAACCGGACAGGGGATGAGATGGATGAATGGAGAGAAGTGGGCTTCAGAAGATCTGTAACAAAAAAGCTCTGCTCTGTAATCCCAGCACTTTGGGAGGCTGAGGCGGGTGGATCATGAGGTCAAGAGATTGAGACCATCCTGGCCAACATGGTGAAACCCCTTCTCTACTAAAAATACAAAAAATTAGCTGGGCGTGGTGGTGGGCACCTATAGTCCCAGCTACTTGGGAGGCTGAGGCATGAGAATTGCTTGAACCCAGGAGGCAGAGGTTGCGGTGAGCCGAGATTGTGCCACTGCACTCCAGCCCGGCACCTGGTGACTGAGCGAGACTCTGTCTCAGAAAAAAAAAAAGCTCTGCTGAGCTAAAGAACCGTGATCTAAGCCAGTGCAAAGAAACTAAGAGCCTTGATGAAAGATTAGAGGATCTGCTAACTAGAATAACCAGCTTAAAGATGAACATAAATGATCTGATGGAGCTGAAAAACACAGCATGAGAACTTCATGAAGCATACAAAAGAATCAAGAGCCAAATCGACCAAGTGGAAAAAAAGGATATCAGAGTTCAAAGACCACCTTGCTGAAATAAGGCATGCAGACATAAAAAGGAGCAAATGAAACCCCCAAGAAATATGGGACTATGTAAAAAGACCAAACCTATGATTCATTGGATGTACCAGAAGGAGACAGGAAGAATGGAAACAAGCTGAAAAACATACTTCAGGATATTATCCAGAACTTCCCCAACCTAGCAAGACAGGCCTACATGCAATTTCAGGAAATACAGAGAATACCACTAAGATACTGCATGAGAACAGCAACCCTAAGACACATAATCATCAGATTACCAAGCTTGAAACAAAGGAAAAAATGTTAAGGGCAGCCAGAGACAAAGGTCAGGTCACCTACAAAGAGAAGCTCATTCAGACTAACAGTAGACCTTTCAGCAGAAACTCTACAAACCGGAAGCGATTGGGAGCCAGCATCAAACATTCTCAAAGAAAAGAATTTCCAACCCAGAGTTTTATATCTTACCAAACTAAGCCTCATAAGCGAAGAAGAAATAAAATCTGTTCCAGACAAGCAAATTCCAAGAGATTTTGTCACCACCAGGCCTGGCTTGCAGGAGCTCCTGCAGGAAGCACTAATTATAGAAAGAAGAAACTGGTACCGGCCACTGCAAAAGAACAGCAAAATATAAAGACCAATGACAAAGAAAGTGCATTAACTAGTGTGCAAAATAACCAGCTAGCGCCATGATGAACAGGATGAAATTCACACATAACCACACTAACATTGGTGAGGCACGCCTGTAATACCGGCACTTTTGGAGGCCAAGGCAGGTGGATCACCTGAGGTCAGGAGTTTGAGACCAGCCTGGCCAACATGGTGAAACCCCATCTCTATCAAAAATACAAAAATTAGCTGGGTGTGGTGACAAGCACCTGTAATCCCGGCTACTAGGGAGGCTTAGGCAGGATAATCGCTTGAACCCAGGAGGTGGAGGTTGCAGTGAGCCAAGATCATGCCATTGCACTTCAGTCTGGGCAACGAGAGTGAAACCCCGTCAAAACAACAACAACTAAACACAAAACCAACTAACCTTAAATATAAATGGGCTAAATGCCCCAATTAAAAGACACAGACTGGAAAATTGGATAGTGTCAAGACCCATCAGTGTGCCGCATTTAGGAGACTCATCTTACATGCAAATACACACATAGGCTCAAAATAAAAGGATGGAGGAAAATTTACTAAGCTAATAGAAAGAAAAAAACAAAACAAAAAACAGGGGTTGCAATCTTAGTCTCTGATGAAACAGACTTTAAACCAACAAAATCAAAAAAGACAAAGAAGGCCATCCCAGCCACCTTCCCCAGGCAGCTCAGACTCCTGAGCATCAAGATGGTTCATGCTAAGGATGGACCCTGAAGAAGCACTTTGTTGGCAGTCCTACTGGTAGTGACTTTGAGTTGAAGACAGCTGAGCTCCCACCCTTAAAAACTGGAGAGGTCCTGCTTGAAGCTTTGTTCCTCACCATGGATTTACATGACAGTGGCAGCCGAAATACTGAAGGGACGTGATACGACGATGGGGCAGCAAGTGGCCACAGTTGCGGAAAGGAAAAACGTAGCCTTACTAACGGGCACTATTGGACTGGCTCCCTCAGGCTGAACAAGCACACTCCATTTCTGGTGGGAAAGATCTGGAAAAGCTGCCAGCACAGTTGCCTGACACAGTACGTCTGCCTTACTTCAGCCTACTTGACCTCTGTGGTGCGCAGCGTGTAGAAACAGTGATGGTTAATGCAGCAGCTGGAGCTGTGGGCTCTGTGCTGGGGCAACTTGCAAAGCTCAAGGGCTGCAAAGTTGTTGGAGAAGTAGGGTCCGACGAAAAGGTTGCCTACCTTAAAAAGCTTGGATTTGATGTTAACTACAAGACAGGAGAGCCTTTGAAGAAACTCTGAAGAAAGCCTCCCCTGATGGATACGATTGTTATTTTGATAATGTAGGTGGAGAGTTTTCAAACACTGTTCTCTCTCAGATGAAGACATTTGGAAGAATTGCCATATGAGGAGTCACCTCTACACATAAGAGTACTGGACCACCTTCCCCAGGCCCACCACCAGAGATTTTTATCTGTCAGGAGCTTCACATGAAAGGGTTCATCATCACCTGCCGGCAAGGAGATGCCTGCCAAAAAGCTCTGAAGGACTTGCTAAAATGGGTCTCGGGTAAAATCCAGTTCAGGAATATATCACTGAAGGATCTGAAAACATGCCAGCTGCATTTATGGGACTGCTGAAAGGAGCGAATGTGGGGAAAACAGTGAAAGTCTAAAAAAATGACACGTGGAATCCGGAGCCCATTTAGATGGTCACTTAATTTGTTTTTCACCATTTAGCAAAAATGTATGCTACTTAAATGTCTAAGAAATAGTACTTGTAACGAGTCTGACCTACCTAATAAAATACATTTAAGTGGTATGTAATTAGTGATGGAGGATGAACATTTCAGTCAGCAACAACCAGCCATCTCACTGTTCACTACAGCTTCTTCTGAGTTGCGGTCGAAAATAATGGCTTGGAACTTTGAAAGTTTACCAAACACTGCATGTTCTCACTCATAAGTGGGAACTGAACAAAGGAGACAGGGAGGGGAACAACACTTATTAGGACCATCCAAGGGGTGGGGGAGAGGGAGAGCATCAGGATAAATAGCTAACGCATGCTGGGCTTAATACCTACGTGATGGGTTGATAGGTGGAGCAAACCACCATGGCGTACGCTTACCTACATTCTGCACCTGTATCCTGGAACGTGAAATAAAAGAAAAAGACAAAGAAGGGCACTGCATGATGGCAAAGGGATGGATTCCACAAGAAAACTAAGTATCCGAAATATATATGCACCCAATAGGGAGCACCCAGATTCATAAAACAAGAGACCTAGAAAGAGACAGACTCTCACACAATAATGGTGGAAGACTTTAATACCCCACCGTCAATATTAGACATATCAATGAGACATTTCCACCAACGGAAATTTTATGTTTACTTAAAACCTTGTATGTCATAGAAACATAATCCATTGAGCCTTTGGATAAACATTTTCAGAGTTTACTCATAATATATTCTTTAAATTATCCCACACAAAACTGCTTAGAAAGAATGTGTTACACTATATTGATGATTTAAAAGCAGGCACAACAACATAAATAATCTTTCTCCATTTCAGGAGAAATGATTACTGTGAAGTTATCATTTTAACATCTTTGGTGTCAATTCTGGGTGAACCAGGACGGTCGCTTTCTGTCGTGTTCAATGATCCTCTTGCCCTGATCTTGCTCAGATGGCGTCTCCCCCGAGTACAGCACCACAGTCTCTATGGTGGGAGCCTTAAAACGGCCCCCTTCTTGTTTCCCTATCTGTCGTCTGATTTCTGCAGTCTCCTTGCACTCCTTGAATATTAACAAGGCTATTCAAACTTGAACTCAGCTCTGGATCAAGTGAACCTAATAGACATCTGCATAACCTTCCACTCCAAATCAATAGAATATACATTCTTTTCAGCACCACACAGTATTTACTCTAAAGCAGACCACATAATTCGAAGTAAACACTCCTCAGCCAATGCAAAAGAATGGAAATCATAGGTGGAAACAGTCTCTCAGACCACAGCGCAATCAAATTAGAACTCGGGATTAAGAAATTCACTCAAGGCCGGGCGCGGTGGCTCAAGCCTGTAGTCCCAGCACTTTGGGAGAACGAGGCGGGTGGATCACGAGGTCAAGAGATCGAGACCATCCTGGTCAACATGGTGAAACCCCGTCTCTACTAAAAATACAAAAAAAAAAAAAAAAAAAAAAATTAGCTGGGCATGGTGGCATGTGCCTGTAATCCCAGCTACTCAGGAGGCTGAGGCAGGAGAATTGCCTGAACCCAGGAGGCGGAGGTTGCCATGAGCCAAGATCGTGCCATTGCACTCCAGTCTGGGTAACAAGAGCAAAACTCCGTCTCAAAAAAAAAAAAAAAAAAAGAAATTCACTCAAAACCACAAAACTACCAGATAATTGAACAGCCTTCTCCTGAATGACTTCTGGGTAAATAACGAAATTAAGGCAGAAATCCAGAAGTTCTTTGAAACCACTAAGAACAAAGAGACGATGTAACAGAATCTCTGGATTGTGGCTAAAGCACTGTTAAGAGGGAGATTTATCGCACTAAATGCCCACATCAGAAAGCTAAAAAGATCTCAAATCGACACTCTAACGTCACCATTAAAAGACCTAGAAAAACAAGAGGAAATTAATTCAAAAGCTGGCAGAAGACAAGAAATTAACATCAGAGGAGAACTGAAGGAGATAAAGACACAAAAAATCCTCCAAAAATATCAATGAATCCAAGAGCTGTTTTTTTTGAAAAAGATTAATAAAATAGACTGATAGCTAGACTAATAGACTGATAGAAAGAAGATAAGAGAGAAGAATCAAATAGACACAATTAAAAAAAAAGGATATATCACCTCTGACCCCACAGAAATACAAACTACCATCAGAGAATACTAGAAACATCTTTATGCAAATAAACTAGAAAATCTAGAAGAAATGGATAAATTCCTGAACACATACACCCTCCCAAGACTAAACCAGGAAAAAATCAAATCCTTGAATAGACCAATAACAAGTTCTGAAATTGAAGCAGTAATTAATGGCCTACCACAAAAAGGCCTAGGACCAGATGGACTCACAGCCAAAGTCTACCAGAAGAGGTACCAGGAGCTGTCACCTTCTCTTCTGAAACTATTCCAAACAATTGAAAAGGAGGAACTCCTCCCTAACTCATTTTATGAGGCCAGCATCATCCTGATACCAAAACCTTACAGAACACACACACACACACACACACACACACACACAGAAAATTTCAGGAATATCGATGCAAAAATCCTCAATAAAATAATGGCAAACCAAATTCAGTAGCACATCAAACTATCCACCACAACCAAGCCAGCTTCATTCCTGAGATGCAAGGCTGGTTCAACATACACAAATTGATAAATGTAATCCATCACATAAACAGAACGAAAGACAAAAACTACATGATTATCTCAATGGATACATGTTTAAAACTCTCAATAAACTAGGAATTGATGGAACATATCTCAAGATAATAAGAGCTATTTATGACAAACCCACAGCCAATATCATACTGAATGGGCAAAAGGTGGAAGCCTTCCATTTGAAAACTGGTACAAGGCAAGGATGCCCTCTCTCACCACTCCTATTCAACATAGCATTGGAAGTTCTGGCCAGGGCAATCAGGCAAGAGAAAGAAATAAATGACATTCAAACACGAAGGGAGGAAGTCAAATTGTCTTTGTTTGCAGACGACAGGATCGTGTATTTAGAAAACCTGATCATCTCAGCCTAAAAACTCCTTAACCTAGTAAGCAACTTCAGCAGTCTCAGGATACAAAATCAATGCACAAAAATCACAAGCATTTCTATACACCAACAATAGACATCAGAGAGCGAAGTCATGAATGAGCTGCCGTTCACAGTTACTACTGTAGGGGGTGCACGCCGACATATTCAAGCTTACGTACATTACGTTTCAGGTCTGGACATGGAAAAATACTGCGGCACGTGACCATGGTGAGGCGGCGTCTCAGGACCAGGCTGGAGCTGCCCGCAGCCACCCGGGGACTTGGTCTGCGCCTCTTGGCCTCCCCTGTCACCACAAACCCAGAAAGGGTCAACTTGCCTAGACCTCCAGTGACTAAACCAGCACTCCATGGCATCTTAGCAACTCTCCTGCCCCAGGCCTCTATGGGCAGCAAGAAAGCCAGAGCTTTCTGGGATAAAACCCATGAGGCAGCATGCAACTTTCCTTTATACTCCAGGGAAACAAAACAAAACAAACAAACAAACAAACAAACAAACAAACAAACAAACAAAAAAGACCAGAAAGGCCGATGCTGGAGGTAGGAAGTGAGAAATATATAGTAGGAAGACAATCATAATCAGCCACTTTCCTTCCCGCCTGGAGGCACTCCTCCAGCAGGGAAGTTTGTCCAGGAGACATGGCCACCTGATCATATAGATGTTTGCTGCCTGGGGGTCTTATCCAGGAACAGTCCCTTGGGCGGACTCCAATCTACTTAAGGGGGATGGGAGGCACTGTTGCCTGGACGGGGCCGACAGATGGAGGTCCCTTTAAGGGTGGAGGAAAAGAGGGCAATGGCTTTTCTATAGGTGGAGGAAAAGGCTCCGGTCCATTTTCGTCATCACTAAAATCTCTTTCTTATTCCCCATAGAAGGGAATGAAGGGGGGAGAGAAATCTCTCCCTGTTGTTCTGGTTCCTGCTCTTCCTTCTGCTTGAAATCTCCTGAATTCCCTTCAGGTGGAGAAGACCGGCGGTATGACCCACCGCAATCTGGCAGATAAAGAATTTGCAACACAGAGCATACCAGCACCCAGGGGGTCAAAATAGTAACATTAGTGAAATGACTTTGCTTATATCCTCTTTTCAGGCAGCGACCTTTCTGCTCCCCTCATTCTAAATCTCAGGTTCCTTGATCAGGAAGCCATGGACATTCCTGCTGAATGAAGAGCTTAAGCTTGCACAGAGCTCCAGGCTCTGCGGTACACTGGATTGCCTTAAGTAACTGCTGCACTGTTTTAAAAAGTATTTTCTGCTCTTTGCTCTTTTCTTGACCCATGATATCCTAACCCCTGATATTTTATGCTTGCATCCTGTCCTCCTGATGGGAGTCAGGACTGTCCCTTACCGGGATTCCCCGAAAATTGAGCTCTCCTTTTTCAGGTGTAACTTCAAGGCAATCACGTCGGGGGCACCACTTGCAGAGCTTATAGCTTGCAGCGAATGCTGAGAAGGAAGTCCTTAGACTATTCCAGCTGAGCAGGGCTGGCAGGTAGTTCTGAGGAAGTCCACCCCCGCATCCAGCCAAGTATTTATTGAAAGGGCTTGTATGAACTACAAACATCCACTAGATGGCCATGTGAGGCGGGTTGCTGAGGCACCTACCTGCCACAGCACTCAAGCTGTAGTCTCAGGAGGCTGCTCTCAGCGTTCCTTACACTCAATCCCTGTCCTGTTTTCAGGGTCAAGGAGTTTCATTCCCATGCACAAATAACACACGCAGTGCCTCAGTAATTTTCCGTACTCCAACCTCAAATGCCATGTACAAAAGCTTTAATATGTTGCTGTCCGCCCCAACAGCTACAAGGAAAATAAAATACCTAGGAATACAGCTAACAAGGGATGTGAAGGACCTCTTCAAGGAGAACTACAAACCACCGCTTAGGGAAATAAGAGAGGACATGAACAAATGGAAAAACTTTTTATTTTCATGGATAGAAAGAATCAATACTGTGGAAATGGCCATACTGCCCAAAGTAATTTAGAGATTCAATGCTATTTCCATCAAACTATCCTTGACATTTTTCATAGAATTAGAAAAAAACCTACGTTAAATTTTTGTGGAATCAAAGAAGACTCCATTTGCCAAGACAGTTCTAAGCAAAAAGAACAAAGCAGGAGGCATCACGCTACCTGACTTCAAACTATGTTACAAAGTGACAGTAACCACAACAGCATGGTACTGGTACCAAACAGACATATATACCAATCAAACAGAACAGAGACCTCAGAAATAACACCACACATCTACAATCATCTGATCTTCAACAAACCTGACAAAAACAAGCAATGGGGAAAGGATCTCCTATTTAATAAATAATTCTTGGAAAACTGGCTAGCCATATGCAGAAAACTGAAACTGGACCCCTACCTTACTCCTTGTACAAAAATTAACTCAAGATGAATTAAAGACTTAGACATAAAACTCCAAACTATAAAAACCCTAAAAGAAAACCTAGGCAATACCATTCAGGACATAGGCATGAGCAAAGACTTCATGATGAACATGCGAAAAGCTATTGCAGCAAAAGCCAAAATTGACAAATGGGAGGTAACTCAACTAAAGAGCTTCTGTACAGCAAAAGAAACTATCATCAGAGTGAAGAGGCAACCTACAGAATGGGAGAATTTTTTACAATCTACCCATCTGACAAAGGGCTAATATCCAGAATTTACAAGGGACTTAAACAAATTTACAAGAAAAAAACAACCCCACCAAAAACTACATCAAGGATATGAACAGACACTTCACCTTAAATTCTTGGTGAGAATGTAAATTAGTTCAACCATTGTGGAAGACAGTGTGGCAATTCCTCAAGGATCTAGAACCAGAAATGCCATCTGACCCAGCAATCCCATTACTAGGTATATACCCAAAAGATTATAAATCATTCTACTTTAAAGACACATGCACACGTATCTTTATTGTAGCACTATTGATAATAGCAAAGTCATGGAACCCCAAATGGCCATCAGTGATAGACTGGATAAAGAAAATGTGGTACGTATACACCATGGAATACTAAGCAGTTACAAAAGGGAATGAGATCATGTCCTTTGCAGGGACACGGATGAAGCTGGAAGCCATCGTCCTCAGCAAACAAACACAGGAACAGAAAACCAAACACCGCGTGTTCTCACTCATAAGTGGGAGTTGGAAAATAAGAACACATGGACACAGGGAGGGGAACGACACACACCAGGGCCTGTTGGGGGGTTGGGAGGTGAGTGGAGGGAACTTAGAGGACAAGTCAATAGGTGCAGCAAACCACCATGGCACAGGTATACCTATGTAACAATCTACATGTTCTGCACATGTTCCCAGAACTTAAAGTAAAATAAAAATCAAAAAAAAGAAAAAAAATGAATACTGAATCAAAACTTTTTTTTCAGATAAACAAAAGATGACAAAATTAAGCAGGAGCAGGTCTGCATTACAAGAAATGTTAAATGAAGTTTTTCAGACAAAAGGAAATGATGTAACTTGTAAACTTATATCTATGAAAACAAATGGAGGGTACTGCGAATAGTATATATGTGGTTACATAGAAAAGACTTTTCTCCTCATTTTTTAAGATCTTTAATGTATAATTCAATTCTAACATCAAAATAATTTAGTGTGTGGTTTATAACATGTGGAAGTAAAATATATGACAACAATAGCACAAGGGACAGGATGGGGAATGGAATATTATTTTAAGAGTTTCAAATTATATGGGAAATATCATTATGACATTTAAAAGTAGATTATAATAAATCAAAGACACAAATTTTAAACCATACAGCAGTGTAGGCAAATGGAAAAATGTGAGTCAAATAATGTAATTTGAAATTTTCTGGTAGGCACAGTAAAATCTGAAAAGAAACAGGTAAAATTAATTTTAGTGATTTTATTTACCCCAACAGGAAAAAAACTGACACTACAAGAAAAAAGCTGAAGAAATCAAAAATCACCAACTGAGATTCCCCCAGAGAAATGAGGTCACAGGGCAAACAAACCACCACTCTGAAAAATAGAGAGATGGGCAGATACAGAGAATCACAACTCACCAGGAGCAGAAACCGCAAGTCAGTAACTGGTAAGAACACTTAAATAGTAATTGACAAATAGCTACAGACCGATTGCAAATTAGCTTGGTAGTTAAAAACTCCTGGTGACACAGTGTGAGGGACCCCCACACATACTTTTTTTTTTAATTGTACTTTAGTTTCTGGGGTACATGTGCAGATCATGCAGGATTGTTGCATAGGTACACACAGGTCAATGTGGTTTGCTGCCTCCATCCTCCCGTTACCTATATCTGGCATTTGTCCCCACATTATCCCTCTCCAACCTCCCCACTTGTGCCATGTCCCTCCCTTGGCCTGACTCAACAGACCCCAGTGTGATGCTCCCCTCCCTGTGTCCATGAGTTCTCATTGTTCAACACCCACCTATGAGTGAGAACATGTGATATTTGATTTTCTATTCTTGTGCCAGTTTGCTGAGAATGATGGTTTCCAGATTCATCCATGTCCCTACAAAGGACACAAACTCATCATTTTTTATGGTTGCATAGTATTCCATGGTGTATGTGTGCCACATTTTCCTTGTCTAGTCTATCGTAGATGGGCATTTGGGTTGGTTCCAGGTCTTTGCTATTGTAAACATTGCAGCTATGAACATACATTTTATTTCTAAAAGCCCAACCAAAGGTCTCACAGTGAAGATGAAAGAAAATAGCTCCTTGTGCTTTGGGCAGGGGAAAAAGGGTAAGCAGCCCTTTTGAAATTAGCTCAGAGTGTTCTATTCTTCATAACAAAGACCTGCCCTTAACAGAAACTACTTTATGGGGACCTTATCTGATCAAACAGGGGCAATTAGACAACTCCAGGGCACTCTCTACCCGTCTTGTCTCAAATAAGGCAGGAGAAAAAAGATTAAGCAATTATTCTGGAAATTACAGCCCAGGGACTTTTCTCACTTTAAAAAAAAAAAAAAAGGAGATTTAAGCAGATGATTATAGAATGTTTCCCCTCCTCCCCTCCCAATACTGTATTATTACAGTAGGGCTCCAGTATAATAAAAGTGGATTATAACAGAGAGAGTTAGATACAGAATCTAATTAAGAAGACATTTCTAGGGAAACCCAAAGACAACAAGGGAGACAAAAACAAGGACACTAGAGGAAATTTAAGGCTCCAACACCTACAGCTTCAGTAAATACTAAATGCTGCATAACTCCTCGCTAGAGAAACATAAAACCTTACACGAAAGCCCTATTTACCTCAGTTGCTATTACTTAGTATACAACATATAGATTTCAAAAAAATTTTCACGTCATTTTAAAATGCAGGAAAAAAGGCAAGCAGTCTAAAAAGACAATATAAGTACTACAATCAGACCCAGCTATGACACAAATTGTTTTTTTCTAGGCTCAAAATTTAAAATAACTATGACATGTTAAGGGCTCTAAAGAAAATGGTAAACAACATGTAAGGCCAGATTGATAAGTAAACAGAGACATGAAAACTCTAAGGAAGAACCAAAAACAGTGTGTGTGACAGAAATAAAGAATGCATTTGATGGGCTCAGTAGACTGAAGATGGCTGAAGAAAGAATCCATGAACTTGAAGAAGGATTGATAGAAACTCCCACAACATAAATGTAAATACCACGTACAGTGAAACAATTATAATAGAACATCTGAGAACTGTGAAACAATTTCAAGAAGTGTAACATGCACAACTGAAATATCAGGAGAAGAAAAAGAATGGAACAGAATAGACAGCTGAAATAAAAATATCCAAGACTTTTCCAAAACAATGACATGAAACTGCAGTTTCAGTTAGCTCAGAGAACACCACGCAGGATAAATAAAACAACCCACTATACATAGGCATATCATATCCAAACTTCAGAAAGGCAAACAGAAATCCTTCAAAGAAGCCAGAGGAAAAAACAACTTACTTATAGAGAAACAAGAAAAAGTATAAGACGACTTCATCAGAAACCACACAAACAGGAAGACAATGGAGTGAAGTATTTGAAGTGTTGAGAGAAACAATCCTACTAACCTAGAATTTTATATCCAGTGAAGTTATTCTTCAAAAGTGAAGGAGAACTAAAGACTTTTTCACAGAAACAAAAATTGAGAGAAGTCATGGTCAGCAGACCTGCCCTGTAAGAAAAACTAAAGTTGTTCTTCGTGGAGCAGAAAAGGATCTAGGTCAGAAATTGGATCCATTTAAAGAAAGGAAAAGTGTCAGGGAATGAAGAAATAAAAGTAAAATAAAGTTTTGTTTTTCTTATTCTTTTTTTTTTTTTTTTTTTCCCTGAGACGGAGTCTCACTGTTGTTACCCAGGCTGGAGTGCAATGGCGCGATCTCGGCTCACTGCAACCTCCGCCTTCTGGGTTCAAGCAATTCTCCTGCCTCAGCCTCCCGAATAGCTGGGATTACAGGCGCGCACCACCATGCCCAGCTAATTTTTGTATTTTTAGTAGAGACAGGGTTTCACCTTGTTGACCAGGATGGTCTCCATCTCGACCTCGTAATCCACCCGCCTCAGCCTCCTAAAGTGCTGGGATTACAGGCGTGAGCCCCCGAGCCCGACCTGTTTTTCTTATTCTTAACTGATTGAAAAGATAATTGTTTAACGTAATAACAGTAATGATGCATTGGGTGATTATGTTCATATGGACAAGTAAAATGAATGACAGTAATGTAAGAGATGAGAGGGAAGAATTGGAAACATTATGTTACATACACATGAAGAGGAAGAAATATTAACTGTAGATGTATATGGCAAACCAGAGGGCAACTACTTAAAAAACGGAAAGGAACATGTAATTGATATGCTAAAAGAAGCGATAAAATGGAATCAAGTAAAACCAGAAAACGCAGAAAAAGAGATTTTTTAAAAGAACAAGTACAATGAGTAGAAAACAGTTACAAAGAGTAAATATTGATTCAGCAACATCAATAATCACTTTAAACAAGGGCAGTTTAAATGTACCAATTAGAAGACAGATTCTCAGAGTGGCTAAAAAGCAGACGTAACTCTTGTATTTGAATACAGATGTGATTCCCAGACTTCTTTCAGGCAAGTCGCCACCACTCTTCGTTATTCGGTTTCCTGTCTTTAAAAAACGTTGACTGACTTCCCTGCTAACTGGTATATCCAGAGAGTGAAGAGCTTGAAGGAGAGGGGCTTTGAGCAGCATGGTGGCATACTGATATAAGACAGTAACAGCAGGGACCTAGGATATGCATGAAACTGCAGTGAAGGAACCTCAGCCTCTGAATCCAAGTGCCCTTCAAGGAACTGAACTCACTTAACCATATCATATTTGGGAAACAGCGATTATTACTTCCATTTTACATTTTGTGAAAACTGTTAAGTATCTTCCATGTACTCTAGACGAGAAATCCAGGCTCCAGGCCTTGCTTTTTTCTTTTTTTTTTTTTTTTTTGAGACGGAGTTCCGCTCTTGTTACCCAGGCTGGAGTGCAATGGCGCGATCTCGGCTCACCGCAACCTCCGCCTTCTGGGTTCAAGCAATTCTCCTGCCTCAGCCTCCTGAGTAGCTGGGACTACAGGCACGCACCACCGTGCCCAGCTAATTTTTTTTTTTTTTTTTGCATTTTTAGTAGAGACGAGGTTTCACCATGATGGTCTCGATCTCTTGACCTCGTGATCCACCCGCCTCGGCCTCCCAAAGTGCTGGGATTACAGGCTTGAGCCACCGCGCCTGGCCTCCAGGCCTTTCTTACAGGGTCCAGCACTTATCCCATGGGATCCTCTCTACTTTGTCCTTCTGTATTCGCTAGTACCCACTCCCTTGTCCTCTGCCAATTCCATCGTGGCTCTCTAGGAAAACGGGGTGTCTGTCAATGTCTACAGCTGTGAACTTTGCATCTTTCTTCGGCTTTAAAACATCTGGCCTGTAATGTAAAGATCCAGCAAGCCACTGAAAAGCAATGGCACTTAAAATCTCTGGCAACTCTGTCTTTTCCTCTTGCTTTCTCCATCCTGCTCAAAGGTGTCTTGTTGGCAGGCAGCCACCTGTGAAATGTGCACATTTCAAAGCAAATGGCTCCAGGAGCTCATAATTGCTGCCAAACGTGTGTGGATTTTAATAGCCCATTTTCATTAGCCTTGTGTGAAATCACCTGTCGCTGTGTTGTTATCCAACTTAATTGTCAATTATGGTGATTAAGCTTGGCTTTCACTACCATCAATATCATTAGTATTATCTCTGAGGCTGAACAAAGAAAAACAAATCACGCCAGAAAAAGAAATCATTTTGTAGGTGAACATATTTTGGTGTCAGTGAATGAGGTGGCTTTTTTTTTTTAATTTGGGCTGAACCAAATTTGAGTCTACCTGTTATTTCCAATGTGACTTTTAGATGTTTTAGGACAAACCGCTTTTTTGTCACTTGGTTTTCTGCCACCAAAGAAGGGTTCCTGATACCTATCCCTTTGCTCTTCTCCTGAGATGAGCACCATACGTCATTAACCCAGGAAGTTAGATAATTAATGCCTTTAAAATGCTTTCAGCAATGTCAGTAATTCCAAGTATAATAGGCGGAGCCCTAGAAAAACTTGGGAAATAGCGCAGAAATTGCTGCCAATGTAAAACCTGAGATTTTGATGGATGATGTTCTGTCTTCTTTCATCAGTCTCGTTACATTTTAAGCACCTTGCTTTGCCCTCTTGACGACAGACTCATCTAATTTTGCATCTTGACTAATATTTTACTTTTTCGTGGAATTTGCAATGAACAAAAATGAAAATCAATGACATTATCATCCCTTTTCCTCCTTCTTTGCAAATTTTAATTTACTAAAATCCCAGACTCATTTCTGTTATGCTTTTATGGGATTTCAGGACATGGCAAAATAATGAAAGAGATTTTTGAAAATTATATCATCTCTAGTATTTGAGTGCCATGTGTGTCCCCAAGGTTTATGACACTCTTAAGGCTTGACAGTTTCCTTTATCTTTCCAAGACCCTTAGAGGAAACTAATAAGAGACTTTTTATTCTAATTTAATTGGAAGAAAGAAATTAAATCATGCAAGCTTAAGGGATATGAAGAGTGAATCAGTGACTATTGCCTTCTGGAGTAGAGGAGGAATGAGGCTCTATTCCAGATAGTCCTTAATAAAAACACCTAAAATCCATAACCTAGCAAAGATCTCTGGCAACTCTAGACTGAGTCTGGCAAGAGTTGAAAAGGAATTAGCTTTCTGGACAGTTTCTCTCCCTTCTCACTTGCCCATTCCCATTTAGCATAATTGACAGCGTTTTGTTTTTAAAGGCCTGATTATGACAAATGCTGTCTTCGTCACTTGGCTTCTAAAATCCCTGTACTCAAGATTATGGAGTGTCCTCAGAAGCTCATGGTTACTCACCTGTGAAGAGCGAAGAACTGGAATCCAAACTCTTATGGTACATTTCTAATTTCTGTGACTATATATTTCTCTTATAATTAAAAAAATGTATTTTTTAATTTCCCAAAAAGGAGAATATAATTTATCACTTAGGAATAAAGGAGGAAGACAAATTACAGCTGAAACATTTTTTTCTTTTGTGAAGCTTTGCCCAAGTCCCTAGAACAAAATAAATTGCCGTGTTTCTTGTGTTTCCCACTGTTCTTTGTTCTTATGTGTATTACAGAGCGACCACATTTTATTATAGTTATTTGTTGTATAATCCCCAATTTTTATTGTCAAATTTTGGTCAAGTGAGGTCTTCTTTTTCAGCTGCTATGTAATTAAGTTTAAGGGTGATGAAAGAAAGAGAAAATTCAAATGCCCAAGAACAGTGAAGGACGAGTCTTTTAAAGGAGAGCTTGTTGCCTTATGGTGAACGGATTCAAACGCTTTGGTAACTTGAATGTGCTATAAAGGCTGAGTGGTTTCTTTATCAAGGAGCATTCTGCAAATTCATGGAGTTCCCATGTAGACTTGCAAATGCTTGTGCTTTGTGGTAGAAATGTCTGGACGAGTTGACGTTGGTCTAATTGTAAACTTTTCCACTTCTCTTAGTGTGTACGTATCTCCCATTAGGACAATTGTGTAGTGTATTCATTCTTTTCCATGTCCTCGCACAATGAGAACAGCAACACATGTTTGCTAAACAGGCTTACAGTATCACACTTTACCCTCCTAACTCCATAAATCAGTTTTGAAATGATGATTAAAGGCAAAACTGCTTTAGATATTCGTTTTCTTCCTTTAAAGTGTGTACCTCCAACATATATTGATTGGAAGCAGTGAAACAAGACATAATGATGTCTTTTGATATCAGGAGCTCAAACTCCAGCTGATCCCCACCTCTTTGTTTTCATAGAACCTATGACTTCCCTCAAAGAAATTAGCAGGACAAGAAATTGCTGTTTCTAGACCCACCCTTTCCTTCTCTGTTGTGCTGATGGACCTGTTATTTTCTGGTTATTTAAATTTCAAGCTGCCTTTGCGATTTCAGCCCTCAGTATCAAGAGCTCCCAAAATTTTCCTGCAAAAATTCCCCGATTCAGCCATCTCTGCCAGTTGGGGTTTCTGAGGAAATGAACCAAAGCCAGCAGTGGTTGCTATGGTGATTGAGTCTCCCTGGAGTGAAGTCAGGGGAGCATCCATTTGAAGGAATGGGGGAGCTGTATTCTGGTAGAATGACCACATGCTAAGGATGAAGTGTTCCTGGAGAAGGGGTGGGCTTGAGG
Organism: Callithrix jacchus; assembly: GCF_049354715.1. Lineage (NCBI taxonomy): Eukaryota > Metazoa > Chordata > Mammalia > Primates > Cebidae > Callithrix > Callithrix jacchus. The sequence continues at coordinate 7,461,066 of NC_133519.1, forward strand.
GAGTCTTAAGGAACATGGAAACAATTGGAATCGATACTATGAGAGATGCATCAGCAACTCAACGAGGGATGAAGTAAAGTGATTGCCTGAACAGTAGTGAGAATCCAGCCCGGGAAAGATTGCGTGTATCAGAGTGGACCCTGGGAGCACGGCCCTGTGATGATTCACAGACATTCTCAGCAGCCTGGGAGTGGCAGCAGAGAAAAGGACAGAAGAAGTGACCGGAGCTTGGTACTGGCAAAGAAGAAACCTGAAATATGTGTAGATCATGCACACGTGAAACATAAATTCACGTCAGATGATAAAGAAGTACATTCACAAAAGCTTTTGTTTCAACAGTCTGCCACAGAAGGTACAGAAGTTTGTGTGAAAATGAAGTGTGATAGAAAGAAAAACCTCTTATTATTCAAGCAATAATCTCCAAATCACAGTTATTATGATGGCAAATTGTATGATTTATTACTAGAGACGAAGTACCTGTTACATAGTCTATGCTCAGTTTGTCTTGATATTTTAAAAACTATTTTCTGTCACCCAGGCTGGAGTGCAGTGGCACAATCATAGCTCACTGCAGCCTTGAACTCTCGGGCTCAAGAGAGTCTCCCACTTCAGCCTCCCAGGTTGCTGGGACTACAGGCATGTGCCAGTAACACACACACACACACACACACACACACACACACACACACACACACACACATAAAATAGAGTTAGCATCTTGCTATGTTGCCCAGGCTGATCTTAAACTCTTGGGCTCAAGTGATCTTCTAGCCTCAGACTCTCAAAATCCTGGGATTACAGTTTTAAACTTTATCCTTCTTAATTGATCGTCCTTATTTATCAAGCCTATTGAGATGCTTTTAAAATCCTGGTTCCATGAGAAATAGTGTTCCGTCCCTCTAGTGTTATTGTGAGGATTCTATTAAACAATGTAAGCAAAGCACCTGAAATACCATGCACATCGTAGGTACTTAATAAACAGTAGTTTATGTGATTGTGGCCAACCAAATTATGAATTCAATAATGAATTCTAAATTATCTGACACCTCTAGCATTTTGGGATACCAGAAACAATATTATTTTTTAGAGTAAACAGGTCATTGGGGACACCTGATTCTCGGTTTTATTACTCTACCTAACATTTTTATTTGTTGCATGTTTTTAAAACTCTGCCTGTAACTAAAAAGGAGTAGAAATAACAGATCACAAAGCAAAACATTCCTTATCCTTACTCCACAAGCATGTTATCCAAGTGATGTAAACAGTAATATCAGGCTGGGCGTGGTGGCTCAAGCCTGTAATCCCAGCACTTTGGGAGGCCAAGGTGGGTGGATCACGAGGTCAAGAGATCGAGACCATCCTGGTCAATGTGGTGAAACCCTGTCTCTACTAAAAATACAAAAAAGTAGCTGGGCGTGGTGGCGCGTGCCTGTAATCCCAGCTACTCAGGAGGCTGAGGCAGGAGAATTGCCTGAACCCAGGAGGCGGAGGTTGCGGTGAGGCGAGATCACGCCATTGCACTCCAGCCTGGGTAACAAGAGCGAAACTCCGTCTCAAAAAAAAAAAAAACAAACAGTAATATCATCATATGAATGAGTGTCCAAAGGAAAAGGGTTGCTGAGTAAATATAGTCAGAAGCATCCATCAAAAATGGAAGAAGTGGCAATTTCAACACTGGGAGTGAGACTGATAAATATAAACATAACGTGATGCCAAAAAAGATACGTTTCTGTATTTAGTGCAAATTTGAGTTAAAGAATGAATAATTTGATATATGTAGGCATATCAAATGTGTTATACATAGCTGAGCGGAGTGACTTTTAGCTGCATCATTAGGGCCCTGTAGCATCAAGTTATCAGCCTGTAGTGTCAAATTTCTCAAAGTGTAGTTCAAGCACTTTATGCATCAGGATCCCCTGGGTGCTTCTTTAAAATGAAGATTACCAGGTATTGTCCCAAACCACTAAATTATAATCACTAAAGATTGGGCCCGGTAATCTGAACACGAACAAGCTTTCCAATTGATTCTGATGTTCACGAAAGGTTGAGAACCTCTGCAGTAGAGTGTAACCTGGAGAGCAAAGGGTAGTCACTGCTTGGAGGGAAGAGGAAACGTCACCACCCCTACGGCAGGGTCACATAGCTACTGTATGCCTCATCACTCCCTTAGAAGCTATTAACTCAAAAGTTAAGTCTCTCCCTTGACTTACCTCATTCATTCTGGATCATAGTACAGATCATATGACAAAAAACTGACGGCTCCACAGCCATGAAACCTCTGAAATGCCTCAGCAAGATAACCTACCCAGGAGTAAGTTAATCCGTGAGCGATCAGAGAAGGCCCCCACCATTGCCAATTCCCTGTATCCAAAAAGCACTTGGGAGGATTAATTAAGCATTGGACTTACGACTTCCTGAGTCATAGCAGGGGACAGCAGTCCTGCTACACAGCAGCTCACTGCTAGCCATCATGTTTATACCATGCGACCCCACCTTTCTGGTTGACTGGAATGGGAATGGATTCCTGCCCGAGCTGGGACAATCAAATTTTTTCTTCTGAGGTTTTGGAATTGGGTCTGAGAGTTAGCAAGTTCATTGGTCAGTTGGTTGGAAACAGAACATGTAAACTTGGGATCTCTGTTTACACTGTGGATAAAAAAGCAGGAAAAATGAGTTGCATGTCAACATAGGAAGGAATCAAATGGGTGGAGAAAAGCAAAGGCGTGGGAACTGTTTCTGCTCCTAGCTTCTTCTGAAGATCCAGCTGCATTCTTGCCCTTGGGTTCTATGAGAGACCACTGTATGCTTCTCCCAAATCCTTCTTTTCCATATTTGCCGATTCAAGGAGCATTCTACTACTTTCAATTAGAAGGACCCTAATTAGCTATTTTGCCTCGTGCCCATTTTCCCTTTCTCACCACCCAGTAGAACCCTTTCCTGTCACCTACACCTTCACTCACGTCTCTGTGTTCTGTGCCACGGTTGCCTTCCCATGCAAACTTTTCATGGAATCTGTCCTGTGATTTATAACCTCCTCTCTGTCTTTAACTTACTGCTCTGGCTTTAGTTGAAGTCCAGTTCTCCTCAGAGGCTAACAGTGTGGCCCTCTCAAAAGGAGGCTGTTCTTTTCATATGCTTGTTAATAGAGCAATGAGATTTCTCAGACTGGTTAGGCCAATCATGATGTATTCTGTAGGCTGGGTAGAGGCTTCCTTTCCTGAGGTGAAGAAATCTCCCCTGTGTGTTTATCTGGGAAGAATTAGGAGACTGGCTACTGGGTTGGCAACGGTTTATGTCTGATATGTTTCCTGCTTCCTCCTTCCCCCTCCATCACATGCACCCACGTGCATGTGTGTGTGCGCACACATACCCACACCCCCCCCACACACACATGTACACGTACACGTACTCCATTCTCCAGCCACACTGGAGTTTCTGCCACCTTTGCACTTTTCCGTATGATGTTACCACCATCTGATAGTCTTTTTACCTTCTTCTTCACCAGACTAACCCCTACACACCTTTTAGTTCTCCCTAAAATGTCTCTTACTCTGGGAAGATTTCCCTGGCAAGCCCTCGTGAGTCAAGTGCCCTTCCTGTGTTCTTTCACTACAGCGCCCGTTCCTTATCTTCACGCGTATCTTCCTTGCAATAGTCTGGTTTACGTGTCAGTCTTTCCTACAGCATCTTTCCCAGCATGCATGGTAGAAAGAGGACATGCTGCCTTCCTCACCTTTGCATTCCCAGTCACTGTACCAGTACCAGGTCCATCACGGCAGGAATTTTATAAGCATTTGTTGAGTAAATGAGCAATCTACTTCTAAGCTGGGATTAGAATATATTAACCACCAGATTTTCATGATTTGAGGACACATTTGAAATCCCGAGAGATAAATAAAGAGACCTCAGATAGATGCCAAAATAGATATGAGGAGTTTTACAGCTACAGAAGAGGAATACGTTGTTTGGGAACGAGCTGCCTGCATAATTCAGGCAATTTCCTGGGTGAGAGTCTGCCTCCTGACCTAAAGTACTGACAGACCCAGCCAGGGTCAGGTAGTGTGATGGAAGCTAGCATGACTGTGGTTCTCTGGGCCATCCAGACCCCTCACTTTTCCCTACTCTCCCTCCTGTGTGGATCTTCGTGTCTGGGGCCGGGGAATGCAGACAGCATGTCTCTGGTCTTTTTAGCTTTGTCTTCTAGTCTTAATAACCTTCTCATTTCTCACTACAAGACAAACACTTGTGGCTTTTCTTTCTTTTGTGTATATTAGACAAGAAATTAAATTTAGTTAAAACAGGAAGGTTTAGGTTACATACTCCCTTAGAATACTATGAAAAATGGAATAATAAGGGGCAAATAAGAAATGAGGCGATTGATGAGGCAAACTTCTAAAATTGTCTAGAGTGTTGTGAATCAAAGTTGGCCCTTTTCAGAGAGAAAACAGCCAATCGCTTTCTTAAATAGTAGCATCAAAAGGATGCCAATATTTAATAATTATCTGTCTCATGCTTCAGACAGCCAGGTAACCTGAAAGATTGCCCTGATATCTGTTACATTATTCTTCATTTTTAAAACAAGCAAAGTTCCTTATTTAAATAGCCAACATTAAACATAGTCATTTGAAATAATATAACAAATGTATGAAAAATACAAGATTCAAAGAAGTCACTTAGGTAAAATCAGCGATCTTTCTTACATTGTTATCTATGAATGTTCAATCCGATCCTGATTTATATCCTCAGGTTTTTGCAAAGGTTTATTTCTAACTTATCTTGAGTTCTCATGTTGTTAACGTTACCTAAACATCTTATTGGGAGAAATCAGGAATTTCAAGCTATCTTAATGTGAAAAAGTTTACTCATCTGCCACAACTTCCCTCGGTCACAGCCACAAGTATTCGTTACCCTGCTTGACTGTTAGGACTAAATCTAGAACCCACATCACCTTCCCCTCTGGCTCAAATACTGCTGATGCTTCTTTTACTTACTTTCTTATAAACAACATAAAGAGAAAAAGAACAATTCGTCATGTTAGCTGTGACCGTAGCATGAAATTCTGTGACTTTTTCATGATAAGGGAGTCATATTGTATCCTCCTGAGAAAAAGAATGGTAGCTGTTCCTCTTCTAAAATGGCTTTTACTCACTGGGAAACCCTGAAGTTTGCGTAAAGCAAACAGTTTTATGCATAGCAGTTGCTCTATAAGGCTGTTGATGAAACAAAGTCCTTCCAGTTAAAGAAACCATGTGCCTTTCATGTAAGAAAAGCAACACACACACACATACACGTACACATACATATGCACATATGCACACACACGTACACACACATACACACATGCACACACATATGCACACACATACACACATGCACACACACATACACACATACACATGCACACACATACACACATACACACACATACACACATACACACATACACATACACACACATACACACATAGACAGACACATACACACATACACATGCACACATACACACATACACAGATACACGCACATACACATACACACATATACACACATACACGCACATACACAGATACACGCACATACACATACACACATATACACACATACACACACATGCACACACACATACACACATACACAGATACACACACACGGAAATTGAAAATTTAGTAACGCTTTACAAGGTTACTCAGTAATTCTATTTTACCACAATCCCCCTCTGAAAAAAGTCAGATGAACATTCATGTGCCATGATTACATAGCCTCATTTCTTTTGGTGTCTAACGTGATTTTTCTCCCTAAACCCCAAACTGCAGAAATTCCAAAGGCTGACAGCAAAATATTTAGTTGAGCCACTGAGTCAGTGACTCCTGGATCCACCCTTGGGAAACGGTGATTCGATTTCTCTGCCACAAGGATCATTCCTGGGAGCAGAGTCACCACGTGGAAAGAGTCCTTCTTCGCACTGTCCTACAGTGAACGTTTTCTTCTGAGTGTCTCTACCTCCTATGTGTATCACAGGAGACAGTGGAATAGTTCGTGGATCCCCAGGTTTTCCAGCCACATGTACTTGCTTCGTGGGATTTTAAGCAGAGCCAAATGATTCTAGAGGAGGTGAATTCCAGAAAGAAAACTTTTTTTTCAACAATTTAATAAAGTTTCTTATTTTCAGAAAACGGTCCAAAATGATAGGTAGAGAGTCATTCTTTTTCTGGTAATTTACACGGTAACTATCTCCCCTCTTACATGTATATAGAGGAAATATTGAGATAAGGAGAGAGGGATAAACAACAGCTTAATATTTACTGACTGCTCCATGTCCAAAGCTTCATTTATTATCTCATTTAAGCCCCAAACACTCCTATAGATTAGATACTATAATTATCTCTATTGTACAAGTGAGGAAACTGAGGTTTAAAAAGTCTGGAATGTGCCCAAGGTCAAATAGTTATTAGAGCTGGGATATAAACCTGGAATCCAAACCTTACTTTATTGCCACTCAGCCCTTTCAGAACTCCCGGCTGTCACCAACCCAAAAGGATATGGGTGGGAGTCCTGGTTCTGTCCCATCACGTTTTGGGCTTTGTGGAACGGGGAGGAGACTTCTTGGCCACTGAGAGAAGCTGAGAGTTCTGCCCTTTTATCAAAGGATCAAAAAGAAATGGGAAGATAGGAAGATTTCTTACCTGTCTACCCAAGGCCCATAGTTCTGGTGACATGTTACTTCACTCACTCCTGCGGAGGTGTGGTGGTAAAAGTTTGTTGTTCATTTTGTGAGGCTTTGTTTCTGTTTCTTTGCTGGTTTTGCAGAAATCTTACGCATGGCACTCTGTTCTTCATGACACAAGAGCTTCTCTTATATCCCCTTCTTTGAATGAGCAGTTCAAAGGAGTAGAATTATTATTTACATCCATCAACTATGTTAGTGACAGAAGTGACAAAAATTACCCAGTCCTAAATCCTGATGGACGTAGTGTTTTCCCTCACTTTGTGGGTTGTGATAAGCTAGTGCAGTATGGAGGGCAAGGCGGAGAAGTGTGTTTCGACTCTACACACTACTGCCAAAAGCAAAGTGATGACTCACTGCCAGTCGCGCTATTCTGAAAGGAATCAATTGAGTTATCCTGGGAGCAATCTTTAACCAGGATAACTGGTTCATACATACATATTCATCACTTTTATCAGAAAATAATCCATTCTGGAGAGGCAGCTGCTTTCTAAATAAATTGCTGTTCCTTAGCAGCTGAATCCGACAGGCTGTTTTTCTCACTTCGGTGAATTTGTTCTGACGGCAGTGCACGCAGTTATTTGCTCTTTTCCTTTCATGATTTGGTTTTATTATTAATCTATTCATTATGTTTATTGGCTCTGTCCATTATTTGAGAGCCTCAATGCATATTTACAAGTACAATAAAAAGAGACAGGCTCAGCCATTGTAGCATACAGGCTAATAGGCAGTCAAGACATAAAGTGATCCTTTCTTTTCATCTCTTACTAAATCTACGTGGGGCTGTTGGGTTGACGAACCAAACCGACGTGCTAGTTCAACGCGATCCAGTCCGACAACCAGATAATGTAATCAGGCAATTTGCTTTATTTTTCCTCCACTTAATCCAGATTTAAGGGTTAGTTGTTCTTTTTAAAAAATATTAATATATAATCCGCATACCATGAAATTAACTTTTTTTTTTTTTGAGACAGAGGCTCACTCTGTTGCCAGGTGCCAGGCTGGAGTGCAATGGCACAATCTTGGCTCGCTGCAACCCCCGCCTCCCGGGTTCAAGCAAGTCTCCTGCCTCAGCCTCCTGAGTAGCTGGGATTACAGGCACGTGCCACCATGCCCAGCTAATTTTCGTATTTTTAGTAGAGACGGGGTTTCACCATGTTGGCCAGGATGGTCTTGATCTCTCGACCTTGTGATCCGCCCACCTCGGCCTCCCAAAGTGCTGGGATTACAGGCTTGAGCCACCGCACCCGGCCTAAATTCACCCTTTGAAAGTGTGCAATTCAGTGGTTTTTGTATATTCACAAAGTTATGTAGTCATCACCACTATATAACTCCAGAACATTTTCATCGCCCCGAAAAGAAATCCCTTCCTATTAGCATTCGTTTTCCTTCTCCCTTCTTCCTAGCCCCTAACAACCACTAATCTATTTTCTATCACTCTGGATTTGCTTATTCTGGACTTTTTACGTAAATAGAATCATATAATATGTGGCCTTTTGTGTCTCTTTCACCTAGCATCATGTTTTCAAGGTTCATTCATGTTTTGCCATGTATCAGCACTTCAGTCATTTTCATGACGGAGTAATACCCCTCGGTGTGGATGTTCTACATTTTATACATTCATCAGTTAATGGACATCTGGGATGTTTCCACTTTTGGACTATTATGAATCATTCTGCTAGAAACACTTGTGTGCAAGTTTTTGTGTGAACATATGTTTCCTTTCTCTTGAGTATATTCATAGGAGTGGAATTTCTGGGACATAACTCTATATTTAACATTTTGAGGAACTTCCAAACTCTTTTTCCAAAGTGGCTGCACCATTTTACATTCCCACCAGCAACGTACAAGAGTTGTAATTTCTCTACATCTCCACAAACACGTTATTATCCCGTTTTAGCCACCCTCACAGATGTGATGTGGTATCTCACTGATTGTATTCATAATTAATTTTTTCCTGATGGCTAATATGCTTATTGTCCATCTATATATCTTCTTTAGAGAAGTATTTATTCAGATATTTTGTCCATTTTTAAATTGGGTTATTTATTCTTTTATTGTTGAATTTTAAGAGTTATGTATTTTTATTCTTATCACATATATAATTGGAAAATATTTTCTCCAGTCCTGTGGGTTGTCTTCTTGCGTCTCAATAGTGTCCTTTGAAATACAAAAGCTTTTAATTTTTAGGAAGTCTGATATATCTATTTTTAAAAATTTATTGCTTGTGTTTTTCTTTTGATGTTATATTTGAGAATCCATTGTATAAGCCAAGGCCATGATGATTTACATCTATATTTTATCCTAAGAGTTTTATAGTTTTCTTATATCTAGGTCTGTCTATTTTAAATTAATTTTTGTATATTATATGAAATTTGATCGATTTTAAATTGATTTTTGTATTTTATGTGAAATAGGTGTCAAGTTTCATTCTTTTGCATGTGGCTATTCAGCTGTTCCAGCAGCATTTGTTGAAAAGACTGTCTTTTCCTCCATTGAATTGTCTTGGTACTTTTGTTGAAAGTTGATTGATTGTAAATGTATAGACTTATTTCTGGATTCTCAATTCTATTCCATGGATTTATTTATTTACTTATTTTTGAACAAGATCTTGCTCTGTCACCCAGGCTGGAGTGCAGTGGTGCGATCCCAGCTCATTGCAGCCTCAAACTCCTAGGCTAAGGCTTGAGGCGATCCTCCTGCCCTAATCTTCCAGGTAGCTAAGACTACAGACACACACAGCCATGCACCGCTAACATTGATTTAAATAGCTTGCTTACAGTAGCTCTGTAATAAGTTCTGGAATCAGAAAATGTGAGCTTTCCAATTTGTTTTTCTTTTCAGTATCATCTTGGATCCTTTGCTTTTTAATGTAAATTTTAGGATCAGCTTGTCAATTTCTGCAAAAAAGGAAAGCAGCTGGTATTTTAATAAAGGTGTTAAACTGTAGATCAATTTGGTGAATGTTGCCATCTTAACAACATTAATTATTCCAATCCATGAACACAGAATGTCTTTCCATTTAATTATGCCTTTTTATATTTATTTCAGTGACATTCAAGAACAATCCAATTATTTTCTTTATTGAAATAAACAGGTGGATCAGAGACTTAGAATGAATCAATCGCCCCCTCTCATTTTCCCTGTCTTTCATTGTTTCTCTTGCCCTCTCACTCTCATTTTCCCTCTTGGTTTCATTATGAACCGGTAAAAAAAAACACATTTAAAAAATATTTGAAAGAAATCTTATTATTAACAACACATTTTGAAAATAAGCACAATCCCAGTAGTAGTTGCAGCAGTGGTTATTTCCACCAGAGACACAAACATCACACAGTCTGTTTCCTGTATAGCAATTGCACTTCACTAGAGAAATACAAACCATTTTAGGAATCAGTACAGTGTAATGGCAACATTTTCTGCTACAACTGGTGAGCACTAGGGTGGAGTTAGCAGATGATCTGCAGCTTTTCTCTCAAACTCACTCGAATATGCAGTCTATTTGCATATGTATTCTTTATTTATAGAATTCCACGAGGCCGGGCGCGGTGGCTCACGCCTGTAATCCCAGCACTTTGGGAGGCCGAGGCAGGTGGATCACGAGGTCAAGAGATCGAGACTATCCTGGTCAACATAGTGAAACCCCATCTGTACTAAAAAAAAAAAATTAGCTGGGCATGGTGGCGTGTGCCTGTAATCCCAGCTACTCAGGAGGCTGAGGCAGGAGAATTGCCTGAACCCGGGAGGCGGAGGTTGCGGTGAGCCGATATCGCGCCATTGTACTCCAGCCTGGGTAACAAGAGCGAAACTCCGTCTCAAAAAAAAAAAAAAAAAACAGAATTCCACTAATGTCAAACACACACACGCATGGCTTAGGCCTACTAAACCAGATGTTTACAAAAACAGAATCTGTTCCCTCAGAAGGTAACAGCCTAGGTGAGGTGGCTTGCATCTGTAATTCTAGTATTTTGGGAGGCAAGGCAGGAGGATTCCTTGAGGCTAGGAGTTTGAGACCAGCCTGCGCAACATAGTGAGAGTCAACTCTACAAAAAAAATAGAAATATTAGCCAGGTGTGATAGTGTGTGCCTGTAATCCCAGCTACTCAAGAGGCTGAGGTGGAGGATCGCTTGAGTCCGGGAGTTTGAGGTTGGAGTGAACTATGATCATGCCACTGCACTCCAGCCTAACAGAGCAACAGAGTGAGACCCTGTCTCTAAAACAAACGAATAAAGCAACAGTCTGTTTTGAAAGAGCCCATGCACTTTATGAAACCATTTGGTAGTCGTGTAGTGAGGCCCATAGAAATAATATCAAATGGATGGCCAAAGAAAACCACAAATGAGGGGTAAGACAAGAAAAGGATGATAGGATGATACAGGGACACGTGTGTGGTCCCTGCCTACTGTACACTTTCCACCTCGTGCAAAAATGTCCATCTGAGTGTCTCTAATTAAGAAAGACGTTTTAGGTACTGTGAAAATGATCTCTTCCCACTTGGTCTTCTTACGAATCGGTCTTTCCCTTCTGGGTCTTCATAATCATTGTTTCCACAATGCCCTTCCCAGCATGTTCCGCCGCTATTTTCACCTGCACTTCGCTGCATTTATCCCCGTGACTTCTCAACTCCTTATGATGAGTGGTCGTGGCCTCCTAGGGTTATGAAATCCAACCTGATTCCTATTGACTCATTTTATCAATACCTCACTGATCCTAGTACATGTTCCCATTAAATTACTTCACATTTTACCCTGTGTCTTCGATCTTAATGAGTAACATGTTCTCGCACTCAGAGATCGTAAGCATGAATATTTCTACCTGAATGTATTTCCTACAAGCACTTTCTCATCTTCCAGTTTCAGAGTAAACATTTTACCTTCTCAAGCACCAACCTCAATTTATTATCCTCAATTTGTAGCTCTCCTACTTTATCAGGAAGCTAGTTGCAACAAATACATCCCTACTCTCTTAATAGCTCCTTTTTTTTTTTTTTGAGACGGAGTTTCGGTCTTGTTACCCAGGCTTGAACGCAATGGCGTGATCTCGGTTCACCGCAACCTCCGCCTCCTGGGTTCAGGCAATTCTCCTGCCTCAGCCTCCTGAGTAGCTGGGATTACAGTCACGCGCCACCATGCCCAGCTAATTTTTTGTATTTTTAGTAGAGACGGGGTTTCACCATGTTGACCAGGATGGTCTTGATCTCTTGACCTCGTGATCCACCCGCCTCGGCCTCCCAAAGTGCTGGGATTACAGGCGTGAGCCACTGCGCCTGGCCCCTAAAAGGGCTTTTTTATTGACTTTGTTTGATGATGTCTTTCTGATCAGCACCGCTGCTACTGTGACAAGTGTATGGAACTTTATCTGAAACTTGGTAAAGCTTGAAAATTATGTCTACCTATTTTGGATTGCCTGTTTCTAAAGAGATTTATTATAATATTTTCTTACATTTGACTTCTTCCAACTTATGAGGCTCCAACAGGGACATTGAGATGCAAAGAGAGAAGTTCCTTGTCATTTTTGGAAATTGAAGTGTTACTACAGCGTCTTGAGTTTCTTGGGTTGAATAAAGTCATTGCTGAACAAGGGGGACTGTCCACATTTCTCATTTGCAATCTTCCGGTTTTTGGTTTTGGTAGAGATGGGGTTTTACCATGTTGCCCAGGCTGGTCTCAAGCTCCTGGGCTCCAGTGATCCTCAAACCAAGGCTTCCCAAAGTGCTGGGAGGATAGGCATGAGCCACAGCACCTAGTCCTGTAATCGTCTGGTAATTTACACAATATTAGTTGAGCATACCAGGAGTGCTTCAGATGTGAAATGGCTTTTGAATTGAATCTGTGAAAATGCTTACTAGGTGAAGAAAGTCTCAGATGTAGGGAGGAAAGGACATGAAAAGACATTCAAAGAAGAAGGAAGAAGCACTAACAAAGACAGAGAATTATGAAAGGATATCACGTTTGAGAGTGTGCAAAGATTTCAGTGTGGCTGGAGTATAGAGCAGAATGTGGGAGATCAGGCAGGAGATAAGCATAGGCTGCAGTTAGACTGGAAAGGTGCTTGTGCACCACACAGGGGTGGGAGCAGTGGTTGAGAGGGGCCCAAGAAAGACTGGCAATGTTATTTGTATATATCTATTATTGCCCTTTAGGTTCTGGGGTACATGTACAGAATATGCAGGATTGTCACATAGGCACCTACATGGCAATGTGGTTTCCTGCCTCCATCCCCCCGTCACCTATATCTGGCATTTCTCCCCATGTTATCCCTCTCCAAAATCCCTCCTCTCCCCTATTCCCCCACAACAGACCCCACTGTGTGATGCTCCCCTCCCTGTGTCCATGTGTTCTCATTGTTCAACACCCACTGATGAGGGAGAACATGCGGTGTTTGATTTTCTGTTCTTGTGTCAGTTTGCTGAGAATGAGAATGATGTTCTCCAGATTCATCCATGTCTCTACAAAGGACACAAACTCATTGTTTTTTTGTGGCTGCATAGTATTCCATGGTGAATGTGCCACATTTTCCCAGTCCAGTCTACCATCAATGGGCATTTGAGTTGGTTCCATTTGCTATTGTAAACAGTGCTGCAGTGAACATACATGTGTATGTGTCTTTATAATAGGATGATGTATAATCCTTTGGATATATACCCGGTAATGGGATTGCTGGGTCAAATGGAATTTCTATTTCTAGGTCCTTGAGGAATCGCCACACTGTCTTCCACAATGGTTGAACTAATTTACACTCCCACCAACAGTGCAAAAGTGTTCCTTTTTCTCCACATTCTCTCCAGCATCTGTAGTCTCCAGATTTTTTAATGATTGCCATTCTGACTGGTGTGAGATGGTATCTCAATGTGGTTTTGGTTTGCATTTCTCTAATGACCAGTGATGATGAGCATTTTTTCATATGTTTGTTGGCCTCATAAATGTCTTCTTCCAAAAGCTGTCTGATCAAATCCTTTGCACAGTTTTGAATGGGTTTATTTGATTTTTCTTATAAATCTGTTTTAGTTCTTTGTAGATTCTGGATATTAGCCATTTGCCAGATGGCTAGATTGCAAAAATTTTTTCCCATTCTATTGGTTGCCAGTTCACTCTAATGATTGTTTCTTTTGCTGTGTAGAAGTTGTGGAGTTCAATTAGATCTCATTTGTCTATTTTGGCTTTTGTTGCCAATGCTTTTGGTGTTTTAGTCATGAAGTCCTTGCCTATGCCTATGTCCTGAATGGTTTTGCCTAGGTTTTCTTCTAGTGTTTTTATGGTGTTAGGTCTTATGTTTAAGTCTTTAATCCATCTGGAGTTAATTTTAGTGTAAGGTGTCAGGAAGGGGTCCAGTTTCTGCTTTCTGCACATGGCTAGCCAGTTTTCCCAACACCATTTGTTAAACAGGGAATCCTTTCCCCCTTGCTTGTTTTTGTCAGGTTTATCAAAGATTGTATAGTTGTAGATATGTTGTGTTGCCTCCGGTACCTCTGTTTTGTTCCATTGGTCTATATCTCTGTTTTGGTACCAGTACCATGCTGTTTTGATTACTGTAGCCTTGTAGTATAGTTTGAAATCCGGTAGTGTGATGCCCCCCGCTCTGCTCTTTTTGCTTAGAATTGACTTGGCTATGCGGGCTCTCTTTTGGTTCCATATGAAGTTCATGGTGGTTTTTTCCAGTTCTGTGAAGAAAGTCAATTGTAGCTTGATGGGGATAGCGTTGATTCTGTAAATTACTTTGGGCAGTATAGCCATTTTCACGATATTAATTCTTCCTAACCATGAACATGGAATGTTTCTCCATCTGTTTGTGTCCTCTCTGATTTCGTTGAGCAGTGGTTTGTAGTTCTCCTTGAAGAGGTCCCTTACGTTCCTTGTGAGTTGTATTCCAAGGTATTTTATTCTTTTTGTAGCAATTGTGAATGGCAGTTCGTTCTTGATTTGGCTTTCTTTAAGTCTGTTATTGGTGTAGACGAATGCTTGTGATTTTTTCACATTGATTTTATATCCTGAGACTTTGCTGAAGTTGCTTATCAGTTTCAGGAGTTTTTGGGCTGAGGTGATGGGGTCTTCTAGGTATACTATCATGTCGTCTGCAAATAGAGACAATTTGGCTTCCACCTTTCCTATTTGAATACCCTTTATTTCTTTTTCTTGCCTGATTGCTCTGGCTAGAACTTCCAGAACTATATTGAATAGGAGTGGTGAAAGAGGGCATCCTTGTCTAGTGCCAGATTTCAAAGGGAATGCTTCCAGTTTTTGCCCATTCAGTATGATATTGGCTGTTGGTTTGTCATAAATAGCTTTTATTACTTTGAGATACGTTCCATTGATACCGAGTTTATTGAGGGTTTTTAGCATAAAGGGCTGTTGAATTTTGTCAAATGCCTTCTCTGCGTCAATTGAGATAATCATGTGGTTTTTGTTTTTGGTTCTGTTTATGTGGTGAATTACGTTTATAGACTTGCGTATGTTGAACCAGCCTTGCATCCCCGGGATGAATCCTACTTGATCATGGTGAATAAGTTTTTTGATTTGCTGTTGCGTTCGGCTTGCCAATATTTTATTGAAGATTTTTGCATCTATGTTCATCATGGATATTGGCCGGAAGTTTTCTTTTCTTGTTGGGTCTCTGCCGGGTTTTGGTATCAGAATGGTGTTGGTCTCGTAAAATGATTTGGGAAGGATTCCCTCTTTTTGGATTGTTTGAAATAGTTTTAGAAGGAATGGTACCAGCTCCTCTTTGTGTGTCTGGTATAATTCGGCTGTGAACCCATCTGGACCTGGGCTTTTTTTGTGTGGTAGGCTCTTAATTGCTGCCTCGACTTCTGACCTTGTTATTGGTCTATTCATAGTTTCAGCTTCCTCCTGGTTTAGGCTTGGGAGGACACAGGAGTCCAGGAATTTATCCATTTCTTCCAGGTTTACTAGTTTATGTGCATAGAGTTGTTTGTAATATTCTCTGATGATGGTTTGAATTTCTGTGGAATCTGTGGTGATTTCCCCTTTATCATTTTTTATTGCATCTATTTGGTTGTTCTCTCTTTTCTTTTTAATCAATCTGGCTAGTGGTCTGTCTATTTTGTTGATCTTTTCAAAAAACCAGCTCTTGGATTTATTGATTTTTTGAAGGGTTTTTCGTGTCTCAATCTCCTTCAGTTCAGCTCTGATCTTAGTTATTTCTTGTCTTCTGCTGGGTTTTGAGTTTTTTTGATCTTGCTCCTCTAGCTCTTTCAATTTTGATGATAGGGTGTCAATTTTGGATCTCTCCATTCTCCTCATATGGGCACTTACTGCTATATACTTTCCTCTAGAGACTGCTTTAAATGTGTCCCAGAGGTTCTGGCATGTTGTGCCTTCGTTCTCATTGGTTTCGAAGAACTTCTTTATTTCTGACTTCATTTCATTGTTTACCCAGTCAACATTCAAGAGCCAGTTGTTCAGTTTCCATGAAGCTGTGCGGTTCTGGGCTGGTTTCTGAATTCTGAGTTCTAACTTGATTGCACTATGGTCTGAGAGGCTGTTTGTTATGATTTTAGTTGTTTTGCATTTGCTGAGGAGTGCTTTACTTCCAATTATGTGGTCAATTTTTGAGTAGGTGTGATGTGGTGCTGAGAAGAATGAATATTCTGTGGATTTGGGGTGGAGAGTTCTGTAAATGTCTATCAGGTTTGCTTGCTCCAGGTCTGAGTTCAAGCCCTGGATATCCTTGTTGATTTTCTGTCTGGTTGATCTGTCTAATATTGACAGTGGACTGTTAAAGTCTCCCACTATTATTGTGTGGGAGTCTAAGTCCTTTTGTAAGTCATTAAGAACTTGCCTTATGTATCTGGGTGCTCCTGTATTGGGTCCATATATGTTTAGGATAGTTAGCTCTTCTTGTTGTATCGATCCTTTTACCATTATGTAATGTCCTTCTTTGTCTCTTTTGATCTTTGTTGCTTTAAAGTCTGTTTTATCAGAGATGAGAATTGCAACTCCTGCTTTTTTTTGCTCTCCATTTGCTTGGTAAATCTTCCTCCATCCCTTTATTTTGAGCCTTTGTGTATCCTTGCATGTGAGATGGGTTTCCTGGATACAGCACACTGATGGGTTTTGGATTTTTATCCAATTTGCCAGTCTGTGTCTTTTGATTGGTGCATTTAGTCCATTTACATTTAGGGTTAATATTGTTATGTGTGAATTTGATACTGCCATTTTGATGCTAGCTGGCTGTTTTGCCCGTTAGTTGTTGTAGATTCTTCATTATGTTGATGCTCTTTAGCATTTAGTGTGATTTTGGAATGGCTGGTACTGGTTGTTCCTTTCTATGTGTAGTGCCTCTTTCAGGAGCTCTTGTAAAGCAGGGCTGGTGGTGACAAAATCTCTGAGTGCTTGCTTGTTCGCAAAGGATTTTGTTTTTCCTTCACTTCTGAAGCTCAGTTTGGCTGGATATGAAATTCTGGGTTGAAAGTTCTTTTCTTTACTGATGTTGAATATTGGCCCCCACTCTCTTCTGGCTTGTAGAGTTTCTGCCGAGAGATCTGCTGTGAGTCTGATGGGCTTCCCTTTGTGGGTGACCCGACCTTTCTCTCTGGCTGCCCTTAGTATTTTCTCCTTTATTTCAACCTTGTTGAATCTGACGATTATGTGCCTTGGGGTTGCTCTTCTTGCGGAATATCTCTGTGGTGTTCTCTGTATTTCCTGCATTTGAGTGTTGGCCTGTCTTGCTAGGTGGGGGAAATTTTCCTGGGTAATGTCCTGCAGAGTATTTTCCAGCTTGGATTCATTCTCTTCATCACATTCTGGTACGCCTATCAAACGTAGGTTAGGTCTCTTCACATAGTCCCACATTTCTTGGAGACTTTGTTCATTCCTTTTTTCTCTGATCTTGGTTTCTCATTTTATTTCATTGAGTTGATCCTCGACTTCTGATATTCTTTCTTCTGCTTGGTCAATTCGGCTATTGAAACTTGTGCATGTTTCGTGAAGTTCTTGTATTGTGTTTTTCAGCTCCTTTAATTCATTCATATTCCTCTCTAAGGTATCCATTCTTGTTATCATTTCCTCAAATCTTTTTTCAAGGTTCTTAGTTTTTTTACGTTGATTTAAAACATGTTCTTTTAGCTCACAAAAGTTTCTCATTATCCACCTTCTGAAGTCTAATTCCGTCATTTCGTCACAGTCATTCTCCGTCCAGCTTTGCTCCCTTGCTGGTGAGGAGTTTTGGTCCTTTCTAGGTGGCGAGGTGTTCTGGTTTCGGGTGTTTTCCTCCTTTTTTTGCTGGTTTCTTCCCATCTTTGTGGATTTATCCACCTGTCGTCTGTGTAGTTGCTGACTTTTTGATTGGATCTCTGAGTGGACACCCAGATTGTTGATGATGGAGTATTTCTGTTACTTGGTTTTCCTTCTACCAGTCTAGCCCCTTTGCTGTACGACTGCTGAGTTCCACTCCAGGCCCTGCTTGCCTGGGGTGCACCTGTAGCGGCTGCAGAACAGTGAGGGATGCTACCAGTTTCTTTTTCTGCTATGTTTGTCCCAGGATGATGTCTGCCGAATGTCAGTCTTATGGATATAGAGGGGTCAGGGAGTTGCTTGAGGAGACAGTCTGTAGGAGCTCAAGTGCTGAGCTGTGAGCTCTGTTGTTCATTCAGGGCTGCTAGGCTGCTATGTTTAGTTCTGCTGCAACCTAACTCGTAAGAAAACCCCTTTTTTTTCCTCAGATGCTCTGTCTGGGGGGGGTTGGGGCTTTCCTTGTGAGTGTCCGCCTCACTGTCCTGCCCAGCTAGGAGGCAGTCTAGTCACTTTTTGCCTGCCGAGGCTCCGCCCTGCTGGTGTGAGGTTCGCCCTTTTCCTGCAGGCTCCGCCCTTCTGCTGTGGTCTCCGCCCTGTTGCCACGGGCTACGCCCTGCGTCGGAGTCTCTCTGTTGTACCGGGTTGCCTCGGCAGCGGCAGGCTGCGTCAGCAATGGGCGTGTACCTCAGTAGGGGCTGATTGCCTCGGTAATGGCTGACGCCCCTCCCCCGCGGAGCTGCACTTTAAATAAAAAACCGATTCACCGGGAGCGTTTGGAATCGCCGTTTTGTTTGTCGCACTGCGCTCCCCCAAACGCTGAGTCCCTGGGATTTCCTGGGCTGGGTCACAGTTCAAGACCCGTTCAGTCTCAAGTTCAGCCCTCTCAGGTCTTAGTTTGCTGGTTCAACAGGGCACCCGTAACAGTGCGCTTTTGTATGGAGCACTGTGGAGCGCCTCTGCGCTCCGGCTGCCGGCTACGCCAGCGGAGACCTCTGCCTGGCATCCCGCATCTCTTTTATACCTGGGAATTTCCCCGTTTTGTGGGCAACTAAGATCCATCTGGAAATGCTTCCCCGACTCACCCTCTCCATGTGTCCAGCGAGAGCTTCAATCCTGGGTTGCTCTCACAGCGCCATCTTGAGTCCTCCTCTCTTATTTTCTTTAGCAGTGGTTTGTAGTTCTTGAAGAGGTCCTGTACATCCTTTGTTAGGTGTATTCCTAGGTATTTTACTCTCTTTGTAGCAATTGTGAATGGCAGTTCATTCTTGATTTGGCTCTCTTTAAGTCTATTATTGGTGTATGGGAATGCTTGTGATTTTTGCACATTGATTTTGTATCCTGAGACTGCTGAAGTTGCTTATCAGTTTCAGATTTAGGGCTGACACAATGGGGTCTTCTAAATGTACAATCATGTTGTCTGCAGATACAGACAACTTGACTTCCTCCTTTCCTAATTGAATACTCTTTATTTCTTTTTCTTGCCTGATTTCTCTGGCTAGAACTTTCAATACAATATTAAATAGGAGTGGTGAGAGAGGGCATCTTTGTCTAGTGCCAGATTCCAAAGGGAATGCTTCCACTTTTTGCCCATTCACTATGATATTAGCTGTGGGTTTGTTGTAAATAGCTTTCATTATTTTAAGATATGTTCCATTGATACCTAGTTTATTGATAGTTTTTAGTATAAAGGGCTGTTGAATTTTGTCAAAGGGCTTCTTTGCATCTAATCATGTGGTTTTTGTCTTTGGTTCTATTTATGTGGTGAATTACGTTTATAGACTTGCGTATGTTGAACCAACCCCACATCCCCAGGATGAATCCTACTTGATCATGATGGATAAGCTTTTTGGTGTGCTGTTGCAATCGGTTTGCCAGTATTTTATTCAAGATTTTTGCATATATGTTCATCGTAGATATTGGCCTGAAGTTTTCTTTTTCTGTTGAGTCTCTGCCGGGTTTTGGTATCAGGATGATGTTGGTCTCATAAAATAATTTGGGAAGGGTTCCCTCTTTTTGAATTGTTTGGAATAGTTCCAGAAGGGACAGTACCAGCTCCTCTTTGTATGTCTGGTAGAATACAGCTGTGAACCCTTCTAGACCTGGCCTTTTTTTGGTTGGTAGGCTATTAATTGCTGCCTCAACTTCAGCCCTTGTTATTGGTCTATTCAGGGTTTCAACTTCTTCCTGGTTTAGGCTTGGGAGGCTGCCAGTGTCCAGGAATTTATCAATTTCTTCCAGGTTTACTGGTTTATGTGCATAGATTTGCTTGTAGTAATCTCTGATGGTAGTTTGTATTTCTGTGGAATTGGTGGTGATATCCCTGTATCATTTTTTATTGCATCTCTTTGATTCTTCTGTCTTTTCTTTTTTAATTAATCTGACTAGTGGTCTGTCTATTTTGTTGATCTTATAAAAAAACCAGCTCCTGTATTTATTGATTTTTTGAAGGGTGTTTTTGTGTCTCCATCTCCTTCAGTTCTGCTCTGATCTTAGTTATTTCTTGTCTTCTGCTAGCTTTTGAGTTTTTTTGATCTTCTTCCTTAGATCCTTCATTTTTGATGATAGGGTGTCAATTTTAGATCTTTCCTTGCTTCTTATGTGGGCATTTATTGCTATAAATTTTCCTATAGACATTGCTTTAAATGTTTTCCAGAGATTCTGGTACATTGTGTATTCATTCTTGTTGCTTCTGAAGAATATCTTTATTTCTGCCTTCATTTCATTGTTTATCCAGTCAACATTCAAGAGCCAGTTATTCAGTATCCATGAAGTTGTGCAGCTCTGAGTTAGTTTCTTAATCCTGAGTTCTAATTTGTTTGCAATGTGGTCTGAGAGACTGTTATGATTTCTATTGTTTTGCATTTGCCGAGGAGTGCTTTACTTCCAATGATATGGTCAATTTTAGAGTAGGTGTGATGTGGTGCTGAGGAGAATGTATATTCTGTGGATTTGGGGTGGAGAGTTCTGTAGATGTCTATTGGGTTTGCTTAGTTCAGATCTGAGTTCAAGTCCTGGATATCCTTGTTAATTTTCTGTCTCATTGATCTGTCTAATGTTGAGAGTGGAGGGTTAAAGTCTCCCACTATTATTTTGTGGGAGTCTAAGTCTCTTTGTAGGTCATTAACAACTTGCTTTATATACCTGGGTGCTCCTTTATTGGGTGTGTATACATTTAGGATCGTTAGCTCTTTCATTGCATTGATACTGTTACCATTATGTAATGCCTTTCTTTGTCTCTTTTGATCTTTGTTGGTTTAAAGTCTATTTTATCAGAGACTATGATTGCAACTCCTGTTTTGTTTTTGTTTTTGTTTTCTCTCCATTTGCTTGAGCCTGTGTATGCCCTTGCATGTGAGATGGGTTTCCTGGATACAGCACACCAATGGGTTTTGAATTTTTATCCAATTTACTAGTCTGTGCCTTTTGATTATGACATTTACATTTAAGGTTAATATTGTTATGCGTGAATTTGATCCTGCCATTTTGATGCTAGCTGGCTGTTTTGCCCATTAGTTGATGCAGTTTCTCCATTGTGTCAATGCTCTTTATCATTTGGTTTGTTTTTGGAGTGGCTGGTACTGGTTGTTCCTTTCTATGTTTAGTACTTCTTTCAGGAGCTCTTGTAAGGCAGGCCCGGTGGTGACAAAATCTCTCAGCAATTGCTTTTGTTCACAAAGGACTTTATTTCTAATTCATGTATGAGGCTTAGTTTGACTGGATATGAAATTCTAGGTTAAAAGTTCTTTTCGTTAAGGATGTTGAATATTGGCCCCCTCTCTCTTCTGGCTTGTAGGGTTTCTGCTGAGAGATCTGCTGTGACTACGATGGGCTTCCCTTTGTGGGTAACCCAACCTTTCTCTCTGGCTGCCCTTAGCATTTTTCCCTTGATTTCAACCCTGATGAACCTGATGATTATGTGCCTTGGGGTTGTTCTTGTTGAGGAATATCTGTGTGGTGTTCTCTGTATTTCCTGGACTTGAATGTTGTCATGCCTTCCTAGGTTGGAGAAGTTCTCCTGGATAATATCCTGAAGAGTGTTTTCCAGCTTGGATTCATTTTCTCTGTCATATTAAGGTACACCTATCAAACATAGATTAGGTCTTTTCATATAATCCTATATTTCCTGGTGAAAGAAATTTTTTAATTTCTTTTTACTCTTTTTTCTCTAATCTTGCCTGCTCATTTTATTTCATTGAGTTGATCTTCAATCTCTGATATCCTTTCTTCTGCTTGGTTGATTTGGCTATTGAAACTTGTGTTTGCTTTGTGAAGTTCTCATGTCGTGTTTTTCAGCTCCATCAGATCATTTATATTCTTCTCTAAGGTGTTTATTCTCATTGGCATTTCGTCAAACCTTTTTTCAAGGTTCTAGTTTCTTTGCATTGGGTTAGAAGATGTTCTTTTAGCTCAGATAAGTTTGTTATTACCCACCTTCTGAAGCCTGTTTCTGTCAATTCATCAGACTCATTCTTGATCTAGCTTTGTTCCCTTGTTGGTGAGGAGTTTTGATCCCTTGGAGGAGGAGAGGCGTTCTGGTTTTGGGTTTTTCTGTCCTTTTCGTACTAGTTTCTTCCCATCTTTGTGGATTTATCTACCTGTGGTCTTTGTAGTTGGTGACTTTTGAATGGGGTCTCTGAGTGGACATCCTTTTTGTTGATGAAGTTATTTCTTTCTGTGTCTTAGTGTTCCTTCTAACAGTCAGGGCCCTCTGCTGTAGGAATGCTGGAGGTCCACTCCAGACCCTGCTTACCTGGGAATCACCTGCAGCAGCTGAAGAACAGTAAGGGTTTCTGCCAGTTTCTTCTTCTGTTATCTTAGTTTCAGAAGGATACATGCCAGATGCCAGCCTGAGCTCTCCTTATGAGGTGTCTCTTTGAATATACAGGGGTCAGGGAGCTGCTTGAGGAGACAGTCTGACCTTTATAGGAGTTCAAGTGCTGAGCTGTGAGCTCCATTGTTCTATCAGAGCTGCTGGGCTGGTATGTTTAAGTCTGCTGCAGCAGAACTCATAACTGCCTTTTTTCCCAGGTGCTCTGTCCTGGGAAGGTAGGGCTTTATTTATAAATTCCTGATGCACTGCTGCCTTTTTTCAGAGATGCCCTGCCTAGCTAGGAGGTAGCCTAGTCAGAGTCTGCCAGCAGAGGTGTTGCTGAGCTGCTGTGGGCTCTGCCCAGCTGCTGTGTGAACTTCCTTATGGTTTTGTTTACAGAAGTATAGTTAGAACTGCCTTAGTAATGGCAAAGTGCCTCTGTAATGGTGGATTGCCTCGGTAATGGCTGACTGCCTCGGTAATGGTGGACGCCCTTCCCCTCACAGAACTGGACTGTCCCAGGTCCAACTGTGCTTGCTGTGAAACTCTCAATCCAGAGCGTTTAGGATTGCTGGTCTTTGTGGGGGTGGAACCTGCTGAACCAGATCACCTGGCTCCCTGTTTCAGCCTGATTTTTTTCAGTTGAATGGGCAGCTCTGTCTCCCAGGCATTCCAGGAGCCAGTTGAAACGGCTGCCCAGATTTGTGTTAGTTTTTGTGCGGAGACCCATTGCGCCAGCTGAAACAGCCCTGCTGGAAACTCATGGTGCTTTTCAGCCTGGGAATCTCCTCGTCTGCAGGCAGTAATAACTCGTTTGGAAATGTTGTGATCACTCACCTTCTGTGTTGTTCTCACTAGGAACTGCACTCCAGAGCTGTTTGTATTCGGCCATCTTGGGTCCTTATCAAGAAAAACTCTCTGTGTAGAAGCTAAAAACAGATATGAAACCCTGGCCTGTGAAATTGCTTTGCGATTTGTCCATTCTTCTCAGAGAGTAGAACTTATGCTTCAATTCAGTACTTTAGAAACACTTTTTGTGTACAACACAGACATGGATATTTCAGAGTCCATAGTGGCCTCCTGGGCTGCAACTGGCATTCTTCCTCACCACTGTCTGTCTCAGCTGGTTGATGGCATTCTGCACGATCACCATGTAGGCAGAGAAGGCATCATGTCATGGGCACCAAAGCTGCAGATGCAGGCGAGGGGCGACTTTCTCTGGTGGGCCCACATGCTCAGGGTCCTGAGGCCAGCTCAAAGTGTACAACTCCACATCCTGGCCTCACACATGCTTTGGCACAAGGCGCAGGCTGTGAGGGCACCCAGTGGCAGAGGCAGGCCTGTGGGGTCACACGGAGGCAGCTACCAAAGCTTCGGGGCTTGGCAGTGGAATCCAAACTGATGGGAGCCACCAGCAGCCGGCCCCCACTGGCGACTTGCAATGTTCTATTTTTTAATCTGAGTTTTGGTTATAGGAGTGTTTGTTTCATGGTAGATTAAGCTGTATTTTGTGTATTTCTGTGTATATGTGTTATGTTATAGATAAAACATTTTTAAGAGGAGAAAGTAGAAAACTCATTAATATTCTAACATACAATAGCTAGACACACCTAAAAACAAAGCACTTAAAACAGTTCTTGGCAACTAAAAAAACTTTTTGTGTGTGAGACGAAGTTTTGCTCTTGTTGCCCAGGCTGAAGTGCAGTGGAGCAACCTCGGCTCATTGCAACCTTCACCTCTGGGGTTCAAGCGATTCTCCTGCCTCAGCTTCCTGAGCAGCTGGGATTACAGGCATGGGCCACTACACCTGGCTAATGTTTTGTATTTTTAGTAGAAACAGGGTTTCACCATGTTAGGCAGGCTGATTCAGAACTCCTGACCTCAGGTGATCTGCCCACCTCGGCCTCCCAAAATGCTGGGATTACAGACATGAGCCACTGTGCCTAGCCAGGAAAGCTTCTACACTGTTGGTTCAACCATTGTGCAAAACAGTGTGGTGATTCCTCAAGGATCAAAACCCAGAAATATTTGACCCAGCAATTCCATTACTGGGTATATAACCAAAGGATTATAAATCATTCCACTACAAACGATCCAAGATGGCCGATCGCTAACAACCCGGGATTGCAGCTCTCAGGGAAGGCGCGGAGAACTAGAGGACGCCACACTTTCAGACAAGTTCTGGTCGCTCACAGAGCAGAAGATCCCCCAGTGGAGGAAACACATGGGTGGCCAGCGCGACTCTTGTGGCCGGCGCAGTGGTTCTGCCGGCACCTCGGCGCGGCAGCTCTCGGAGCAGAGTAAACAGGTTTGGAGGACCTGCACAGGTCCCCAGCAGGACACCAGAGCCCGGCGCAGCGGCTGTGATGGCACCTCAGCGTGGCAGTGCTCAGCACAGAGTAAACGGGACCGGTTCCCCTTCTGACCGAGGTTTGGAACCCCAGGAAGGCAGAGTCACCTACTACGGACACAAGAAGGAAGCCATACAGGAGAATCCTGGGCAGAAAAACACCATCAGTTTTAACGCCACTGCTCTGGCCCTGGGAACTAACAACCTGGACATCCACTCAAGAGACCTAATCTGAAAGTTGGTAATTTCAAAGACGACAGGAGGATAAATTTACAATGATGGGAAGAAACCAGCGTAAAAAAGCTGAGAATACTCAAAGTCAGAATGCCTCTCCCTCTAAAGATGATCACAGTTCCACATCAACAATGGAACAAGGCTTGATGGAGAATGAGCGCATCCTGATGACAGAATCACTCTTCAAGGAATGGATAATAAACTTTGGTGAGTTAAAAGAACATGTTGTAGCCCAACATAAAGAAACTAGGAACTTTGAAAAAAGGTTTGATGAAATCCTATTGAGAATAGACAACTTAGAGAGGAGTATGAGTGAAATAATGGAACTGAAGAATACAATACAGGAACTCCGAGAAGTAGGCACAGGTTTAAACACTCGAATTGTTCAAGCAGAAGAAAGGATATCAGAGGTCAAAGTCCAACTTAATGAAATAAAACGCAAAGAAAAGATTAGAGAAAAAAGGATAAAAAGGAATGAGCAATGTCTCCAAGAAATGTGGGACTATGTGAAAAGACCAAATTTACGTTTGATAGGTGTACCTGAATGCGTCGGAGAGAATGAATCCAAGCTGGAAAATACCCTTCAGGATATTATTCAGGAAAATTTTCCTAAACTAGCAAAGCAGGTCAACATTCAACCCCAGGTAATACAGAGAACACCACAAAGATATTCCTCAAGAAGAGCAACCCCAAGGCACATAATCATTAGATTCACCAGGGTTGAAACGAAGGAGAAAATACTAAGGGCAGCCAGAGAGAGAGAGGTCAGGTTACCCACAAAGGCAAGCCTATCAGACTTACAGCAGATCTCTCAGCAGAAACTCTACAAGCCAGAAGAGAGTGGGGGCCAATATTCAACATCCTCAAAGACAGAACCTTCAGCCCAGAATTTCATATCCAGCCAAACTAAGCTTCACAACTGAAGGAAAAATAAAATCTTTTATGAACAAGCAAGAACTCAGAGATTTTATTACCACCAGGCCTGCTATACAAGAGCTTCTGAAAGAAGCATTACACACAGAAAGGAACAACCAGTATTAGCCTTTCTAAAAATACACCAAAAAGTAAAGAGCACCAACGTAAAGAAGAATTTACACCAACGAATGGGTAAAACAGCCAGTCAACATCAAATGGCAGTAACCCTAAATTTAAATTGACTAAATCCCCCAATCAAAAGACACAGCCAAAACCCAATGGCATGTTACATCCAGACCTGTTTCACATGCAAGGATACACAAAGACTCAAAACAAAGGGATGGAGAAAGATGTACCAGCCAAATGGAGAGCAAAAATAAATAATAAATAAATAAAAAGCAGGAGTTGCAATTCTCATATCGAATAAAATAGATTTTAAAGCAACAAAGATATAGTGGTAAAAGGATCAATGCAACAACAAGAGCTAACGATCCTAACACCCAGATACGAGACTTAGATTCAATGAGACAGAAAATTAATAAGGATATCAAGGACTCGAACTCAGATCCAGAACAAGTAAACTTAATAAATATTTATAGAGCTCTCCACTTCAAATACACAAAATATACATTCTTGTCAATACCACATCACACCTACCCACAAGTTTAAATGAAACATTGATTGGCCATTATTAATACCCAATTTTTTTCAAAATAAAGCAATATTTTCATTTACTCTCCCTCTTTCTCTTCCTCTTTCTTCCTCTCCTTTACTTATTTTTTTTTTCTTTCCTTCTCTCAAAAAAAAAAAAGAAATCAACTTGTAAACCTCTAGATCCAGGTCGGCAATGTCTCTCTCATTGCTTGATTTCCTTCCTTCCCTTCCCTCCCTCCCTCCCTCCCCCCTCCCTGCTTCCTCCCTTCCTTCCTTCCTTCATCCCTTCCTTCCTCCCTACCGTCCTTCTTCCCACCCTTCCTGCCTTCCTCCTCACCCCCCGCAAAAAAAAAAAAAAAAAAAAATCATTCCACTACAAAGGCACATGCATACAATATGTTTATTGCAGCACTATTCACAATAGCAAAGACTTGGAAACAACTCAAATGCCCAACAATGATAGACTGGATAAAGGAAATGTAGCACATATATACCATGGAATACTATGCAGCCATAAACAAAAAGGATGAGTCCATGTCCTTTAAAGGGACATGGATGAAGCTGGAAACCATCATTCTCAGCAAACTAACAGAGGAACGGAAAACCAAACACCACATATTCTCACTCATAAATGGGAATTGAACAATGAGAACACATGGACGCATGGAGGGAACATCACACACTGGGGTCTGTCTGGAGGTGGGGGACTAGGGGAGAGATAGCATTAGGAGAAATACCTAATGTAGATGATGGGTTAATGGGTGCAGCAAACCACCATGGCATGTGTGTACCTATGTAACAAACCTGCACATTCTGCACATGTATCACAGAGCTTAGGTATAATAATAATATAATAAGACATTCATGAGGCCAAAAAAATATGAAAGAAAGCTCATATCACTGATCATTACAGAAATGCAAATCAAAACCACAACTAGATACCATCTCATGCCAGCCAGAATGGCAATTATTAAAAAGTCAAGAAACAACAGATGTTGGTGAGGCTGTGGAGAAATAGGAATGCTTTTCCACTGTTGGTGGAAATGTAAATTAGTTCAGCCATGGGATATAAATAGGCCATTGGATAAGAATATAAATAATTCTTTTATAAAGATACATGCACCTTGTAGTATAGTTTGAAGTCCTATATACCCAAAGAACTATAAATTGTTCTACTATAAAGACACATCCACACGTATGTTCATTGCAGCCCTATGTACAATAGCAAAGACCTGGAATCAACCCAAATGCCCATCAATGATAGACTGGACAAAGAAAATGTGGCACATCTACACCATGGAATACTATGCAGCTATAAAAAAAATGAGTTCGTGTCCTTTGCAGGGACTTGGATAAATCTGGAAACCATCATTCTCAGCAAACTGACACAAGAACAGAAATCCAAATACTGTATGTTCTCACTCATAGGTAGGTGTTGAACAATGAGAACACATGGACACAGGGAGGGGAGCATCACACACTGGGGGCAGTTGGTGGAGATAGGGGAGATACAATGGGGGGGAGGGAGGGTAGGGTAGGGAGGGATAACATGGGGAGAATTGCCAGATATAGTATGTACCTAAAGTAAATAAATTAAAAAAAAAGAAAATTAAAAAAATGATACATACACACATATATTTATTGCAGCACTATTCACAAGAGCAAAGACATGGAACCAACCCAAATACCCATCAATGATAGACTGGATAAAGAAAATGTGGTACATATACACCATGGAATACTATGCAGCCGTAGAAAGGAATAGATCATGTCCTTTGCAGGGACATGGATGAAGCTAGACACTATAATCCTCAGCAAACCCTGTTCTCACTCATAAGTGGGAGCTGAGCAATGAGAACACGTGACACAGGGTGGGGAACCTCACACACCAGAGCCTATCATGGGGGGCGAAGGTAGGGAGAGCATCAGGACAAATGGCTGATGCATGCTGGGCTTGATACCTAAATGTCAGGTTGATGGGTGCAGCAAATCACCAGGGCACGTGTTCACCTATGTAAAAAACCTGCATTTTCTGCACACGGATCCCAGAACTTAAAGTAAAATTAAAAAAATAAAATAAAAGAATGACTAAAAGGCGACATATTTCCTTATTCTCCCTGCACTCCTTCTTTCAAAACCAACCCTTAAAACAGATTTGGACATAATTTCTTTGAAAACTCTATCCAAAGAAAATGTTGTAGATCTTTGGCCAGCTAATATTTTTGGTATGAGGTTCATCTTAACCTTAATGTGTATAATGTGAGTAAGAATCCCCAGGCAAAAGGGCTTACAAGTACTAAGTCTCATTATGTTAGTTTTACCATAAAACTGTTATTGAGGAGGAAACGGAAATAGCAGGATACTTTATGAGAGCTGTGGGCTTCTTGAGCTCTCTCATGGCTCCTAATGAGAGCATAATCACAAAATTATTATATGGAATTTTTTTCTTCACCCAATAAAAATGACACATTTTTTGGAGCCTGAACTAGAAAACAACTTTTGCATGTCCCTACTGTCATTTACCTGAAGATGGTGCAAGCACTTATTTTTGGTTCTTAATGAAGGCACGGAGCTGCTAATTATTTAGGGATGTGATTAAGTGAGTTTCCCAGTGACTTGGTGTCGCAGGAGAAATCTTTTAATTTGCATGCTCCTATGGCTGATGTATCTTGCAAGCAGTGACTATTTAACAATCCCCATTGCCACTCATTTGCCATTGCTACTCCAACTCATTGACTTTGAAAGTTTTAATAGTGCCCAATGAAACTTTTAATTGCCACTGATTAGCGTTTAGGTTTCCTGAGGCAGGCTGTTAGGGGACACAGCCTGCTTCTGCAAAGAACTGACTGCAGAGGTCTTGGATGAAGATCATATAAAGAACATAATTCCCTCATCTCGGTATTTCTCCTACCCAGTTTTTTTTGTCATGAAAGCTCAGTATCTATTTTTGAAGAACTGCCTGACTTATTTTTTAATTTTTATTTCATCTCTGATGACTGTAAGAAATTAACAAACAAGAACAGAAAAGCAAAAAACGTAATTTCAACACAAATTCTGAAAATATGACTTAAGGTTTAAAAATTTTAACCTTTACTTTTTCTTGCCCAAGTCTCATTAGCCCTGATTTATCTCTCCCATCTATTTCGGAGTAAGACCTAATCTTAAAATTTCAATGGATTTGGATGCTCATATCAGAACATGAAAGTCACTGCATCTCCCATGGGAAAATCTTGTTATGTAATCTACATTTGACTTGGAATAATTGTGGGTAATGGAACTAAAAGATGATTTTCAGGAAATGATAGGCATTATTAATAGAGTAGAAAATAAATGGAAAAAGAGGTGGATCCTGTGTTTTCCTCAATCAACCAATAGTGAATTGTCAGATTCAGTAAATATCTTAGCATCAAGGAAAGAAGATTAGAAAAACTATAAAGACAAACATGTCAGAAGTAAATCTGGGGGCCTGGCATGGTGACTCATGCCTGTAATCCCAGTGCTTTGTGAGTGAGGCAGGAAGTATCATGTTGGCCCAAGAGTTCAAGACCAGCCTGGGCAACATAGCAAGACCCCTATCTTTATATAAAAATTTTTTTTCTCTATTTTTTTTTTATGTTGAGACAGTTGAGAATTTCAAGGAGAATAGAAAAAATCCTGTCTGTTCTGTCTGCATCTACTTTCTATTGTACAGTAAATGATATCCTACTCTGAAATGTCACTTTTTTTTTCTCTCTCTTTTTTTTTTTAGAAAAAAAAGGAGTGAAGGAGAGGAAGAAAGAGGAAGAAAAAGAGGGACAGAGAATGGGAATGTAGCTTTATTCTAAAAATGGGTATTAATAATGGCCGATCCATATTTTGTGTATTTAGGGTGGAGAATATATATTTTGTGTATTTAAAATGGAGAGCTCTATAAATATTTATTGAGTTTACTTGTTCTGGATCTGAGTTCAAGTCCTGGATATCCTTATTAATTTTCTGTCTCATTGAGTCTAAATCTCTTTATGAGTCTTATGTATCTGGGTGTTAGGATCGTTAGCTCTTATTGCATTGATCCTTTTACCACTATATCTTTGTTGCTTTGAAATCTATTTTATCAGATGAGAGAATTGCAACTCCTGCTTTTTATTTATTTATTTATTTATTTATTTTTGCTCTCCATTTGGTTGGTAAATCTTTCTCCATCCCTTTGTTTTGAGTCTTTGTGTATCCTTGCATGTGAAATGGGTCTGGATGTAGCATACTGTTGGGTTTTCACTGTATCTTTTGATTGGGGGATTTCGTCAACTTAAATTTAGGGTTACTGCCATTTGATGTTAACTGGCTATTTTATCCATTCATTGATGTAAATTGTTCTTTATGTTGATGCTCTTTACTTTTTGGTATATTTTTAGAAAGGCTAATACTGGTTGTTCCTTTCTATGAATAATGCTTCTTTCAGAAGCTCTTGTAAAGCCAGTCTGATGGTAATAAAATCTATGAGTACTTGCTTATTCATAAAGGATTTCATTTTTCCTTCAATTGTGAAGCTTAGTTTGGCAGGATATGAAATCCTGGGCTGCAAGTTCTGTTCTTTAAGGATGTTATGTATCGGCCCCCACTCTCTTCTGGCTTGTAGGGTTTCTGCTGAGAGATCTGCTGTAAGTCTAATAGGCTTCCCTTTGTAATTAACCTGACCTTTCTCTCTGGCTGCCCTTAGTATTTTCTCCTTCATTTCAACTCTGGTGAATCTAACGATTATGTGCCTTGGGGTTTCTCTTCTTGAGGAATATCTTTGTTGTGTTCTCTGTATTACCTGGGGTTGAATATTGTCCTGCTTTTCTAGATTCAGAAAGTCTTCCTGAATAATATCCTGAAGAATATTTTCCAGCTTGGATTCATTCTATTCGTCACATTCAGGTACACCTATCAAACGTAAATTAGGTCTTTTCACAGAGTCCCATATTTCTTGGAGACTTTGCTCATTCCTTTTTATCTTTTTTTCTCTATTCTTGTCTTCTCATTTTATTTCATTAAGTAGGCCTTCGACCTCTGATATCCTTTATTCTGCTTGATCAATTTGGCTATTCAAACTTGTGCATATTTTGCTAAGTTTTTGTGTTGTGTTTTTCAACTCGGTTAGTTCATTTATATTCCTCTCGATATTGTCTTTTCTTGTTAGCATTTCATCAAACCTTTTTTCAAAGTTCTTAGTTTCTTTACATTGGGTTAGAACAAGTTCTTTTAACTCCCAGAAGTTTCTTATCATCCACCTTCTGAAGCCTACTTCTGTTAATGGCACACAGTTCTTTTCCATCAGGGCTTGTTCCGTTGCTGATGAGGAACTGTAATCCCCTGTAGAGGGAGAGGGGTTCTGATTTTGGGTATTCTCAGCCTTTTTAGGCTGCTTTCTTCCCTTTGTTATAAATTTATCCATCTGTCATCTTTACAATTACCTCCTTTCTAGTTGGGTTTCTGAGTGGACGCCCAGTTTATTGATTCCCAGTGCTGGAATCCGAGCAACCCACTGCACCGGCCAAAACAGCAGCAATAAGACTGATGGTGCTCTTCTGCCCGGGAATCTCCTCCCGTTTACTCTGCATGAAGAGCTGCCACGCTGAGGCGCTGGCAAAACCGCTGCACCGGCCACAAGGGTCACGCTGGTGACCCGTGGGGCCCCTCCACTAGAAATCTTCTGGTCCGCGAGTGACGAAAATTCATCTGTAAGTGTGGTGTTCTCTTGTTCTCTGCACTTGCACTGGGAGCTACAATCCCGAACTGTTAGCGATCAGCCATCTTGGATCAAACTTTAAAAAAAATTTTTTAATTAGCCATGCATGGTGGCAGCCGCCTGTAGTTCCAGCTACTTTGGAGGCTGATGTGGGAGGACCTCCTGAGCCCAGGAGTTTGAGGCTGCAGTGAGCTGTGATCAGGTCACTACACTGTAACCTGGGCCACAGTGCGAGACTCTATGTCAAAATAAATAAATAAAAAAATTCTGGCCAGACTTTTGGATACGGAGAAATGGAAAAAAGAGTTTAAGTTCTTTCTGGTTTGGAGAGCTTGATTGATTATAGCATGGACATTGCACTAATCATTTTGGGGGTTCTTTCAATTAAAAAGATTTTAACAGAGACAGGGTTTCACCATGTTGGCCCGGCTGGTCTTGAACTCCTGGCCTCAAGTTATCTGTTCACCTCAGTCTCCCAAAGTGGCAGGGATTATGGGTGTGAGCCACTGTGTCTGGCCTCTTTCAGCTTTTTATGGTGGTGTAGTTTCAATCACCTTTTATTTAACTAAAACATTTGAGGGGAAGTTCAGTGTGATCATCTGATATTCTTAAAAAATTTATCATTCTTCTATTCATCTTTTGGTTCCTTCATTGGTTAATTTCCACGAATGCTTAGGGAATCACTGACTTTGCTGAGCACAGAGACTGCCTGGTTACTGGTAGTATTTGCAGGAGTACTATTTGGAACAGATCTTTGCTGGTATTTCAGGCCTTCCTCCATCAACTTGGTGCAGTGAGTAGTGCACTTGACAAATCAGTTGTTGGCCTCTAATTCATTGTGTACCATATACACTTTTTCTTTGAAACCCTCCTAGTTTATGAAATGACTTTCACCATGCCAGGTGAATTTTTTCCAGCCTGGAGACCACCTGTTGTTACTCCTTTTTCACCTCACTTCAACATTTGTCTTCTACTTTACAAAGAGGGGCACATCTCCTACCCACGCCAAATTTAATTGAGTTCACCATTGCCTCAGGGTACCAAACAGACAAGTTCCAGTATTGTCTTAGGCAAAGTCTCATTTTCAAGGAAGCTCAGTGTGGCTGTCTTTCTCAGTCTTTCACATATACTGTTGAAGGAGAAGCTTGATATTGAGATGACGTCATTTTGACCCACGTAAGGTATCGTAAATTCAGATATATGACAGACACAACAGACGTGACGACATTTTTTCTTCAACATGGTCTCACCTCTTCTATTCTCTAAGCCAGAACATGGAATTGGAAAGAAAGGGCAAAGGCAACAAGGCCTTATTTTATTCTTGGAAATACATATTTCTTTCTTTATATATCTTATAATAAAAAATTAGCAGTTTGGACAACCATCATGGAGATGCATAATACGTTTATTTAAATTTTTTTAAGTCACATTTTTTCTGATCTGGCTGATGAATTTGACAATGAAAGCTGGCTTTGTCAGTTAGATTACATAGTGGGTATTTACCATAAATTGAATGAGATGGGTATCAAGTCACAGCTCCAAGACATTGATAAAAGCATATGATAAAATAAAAGCATTTTATCAAGAAAACATTGCATTGCAAAAATGTATTAAAATGAACAGTTAATTTAATTTTCTGAACGCTTTCTGAGTCTCCTGAGCAAAGCAAGTACCTTTAAGTGAAAGAGTGACAGGCATAAGTAATGGTAATTTGACAATTCTTGGTAAAGTCTTTTTGGGATACTTCCCAGAAAATGAGAAAGTGATTGACTGTAATGAATAGGTAACAAATCAGTCTGTAAGTCAGGTGGTTTCCAATGCTTGGCTTCACAAAATTTGTGTAGTAGCTGATATACTTAAATATAATTTATTATACAATGCTATGTGGTTTTGGCAGACATCTCAGAAGAAGCTAAAAGGTTTAAGTGACAGTGGCATGGCAAAATTGTTTCCATTTTCAGCTACTTTTTTACTTGAGCTTAGTTACTTAGCACTGAAGGTGCAAAAAAAAGTGGAAGAATTGATGCTAAATTCTATTTCATTCTGGCAATAAGTAATATGGGAGATATGAACTAACTTTAATTTTTAAATTTTATGTCTTTGCCTTTCTTGCAATTTTTATAAAATAATTTCAACTTTTAGATTCAGAAGGCATGTATACAGGTTTGTTACATTAGTATGCTGTGTGATGCTGAGGTTTCAGGTATGAATGTCACCCAGGTAGGAGACATAGTACCTAATGTAGTTTTCCAACACTTCCATCCCTTCCTATCATTCCCTGCTAGTCCACAATGTCTATTTCCATCTTTATGTCTGTATGTATTCAGTGTTTAGCTCCCTCTCATAAGTGAGAACATGCAGTATTTGGTTTTCTGTTCCTACTTGAATTTGCTTAGGATAATGGCATCCATGTTGCATCCAGATGCATCCATGTTGCTGCAAAAAACAAGACTTCATTATTTTGTATGGCTGCATAGCATTCTGTAGTTTATGTGTACCGCCTTTATCTAGTCCTACACTGATGGGCACCTAGGTTGATTCCATGTCTTTCCTATTGTGAATAGTGCTGTGGTGAACTCACAAGTGCATATGTCTTTTTTGTAGATCATTTTATTTTCCTTTGCATGTATACCCTATAGTGGGATTGCTGGGTCTAATGATAGTTCTGTGTTAGTTCTTTAAGAAATCCTCAAGCTGCTTTCCACAGGAGATGAACTAATTTACATTCCTACCAACAGTGTATAAGTGTTTTCTTTTCTCCCCAGCCTCACCAACATCTGTTATTTTTTTACTGTTTAATAGCCTTGCTGACTGGTGTGAGATTCTATCTCATGTGACTCTGATTTGCATTTCTCTGATGATTACTGGCATTGAGCACTTAACTGCTTGCATGTCTTCTTTTAAGAATTGCCTGTTCATGTCTTTTGCCCATTGTTTAATGGAGATACTTCTTTTTTGCTGGTTAAGTTCCTTATAAACTCTGGATATTATACTTTTATCAGATGCATCATTTGCAAATATTTCCTCCCATTCTTTGGGTTGTCAGTTTACTCTGTTGATAACTTCTGTCACTGTGCAGAAGTTCTTTAGTTTAATTGGGTTCTATTTGTCCATTTTGGGTTTTATTGCAATTGCTTTTGAGAACTTAGTCATAAATTCTTTGTTAAGACCAATGTCTGGAGGGTATTTCCCAGGTTTTCTTCTAAGAGTTTGATAGTTTGAGGTCTTACATTTAAATCATTGATCCATCTTGAGTTAATTTTTGTATATACTAAAAAGTAGTAGGTCCCATTTCATTCTTCTGCATAAGGCTAGCCAGTTCTCTCAGCATCCTTTATTGAATAGGGAGTCATTTCCCCTTTGCTTGTTTTTGTCAGCTTTGTCAAATATCAGATGGTTGTAGGTATGCAGCTTTATATCTGAGTTCTTTATTCTATTTCATTGGCCTATGTGTCTTCGTATCAGTGTGATGCTGTTTTCATTATTGCAGCTTTACTGTAAACTGTTTGGGCTATCCAGGCTCTTTTTTTGATTCCATGTTAATTTTAGAATAGTTTTTAAAATCCTGTTAAAAATGATGTTGGTGATTTAATAAATACAGTGTTGAATCTGTAGATTGCTTTGGGCAGTATGGCCATTTTAATGATATTAATTCTTGTGATCCATGAGTATGAAATATTTTTCTATTTGTATCATTTGATTTCTTTCAGCAGTGTTTTGTAGTTCTCTTCTTTGCAGAAATAGTTCATCCACTTGCTTAAATGTATTCCCACATTTTTTTTGAGGCTATTGTAAACAGGATTGCATTTTTATTTTGGCTCTCAGCTGGAATATTATTAGTGTATAGAAATGCTACTGATTTTTGTATGTTGATTTTATATCCTGAAACTTTACTAAAGTTATTTATCAGGTCTGGGAGCCTTTTGGCAGAGTCTTTAAGGTTTTCTAGGCATAGAATCATATCATCAGTGGGAAGGGGTGGTGGCTCCTGCCTATAATTCCAGCACTTTGGGAGGCTGAGGCGGGCTGATGACTTGGGGTCAGGAGTTTGAGACCACCTTGGCCAACATGGTGAAACCCCATTTCCACTAAAAATACAAAAATTAGCCAGGTGTGGTGGCACACACCTGTGGTCCCAGCTACTCAAGAGGCTGAGGCAGGAGAACCACTTGAATCTGGGAGACAGATGCTGTAGTGAGCAGAGATCATGCCACTACACTCCAACCTGGGTAACAGAGCAAGACTTCATCTCAAACTAAAAAAAAGAAGATTAATATCATCAGTGAAATTAGCTACTTTGGCTTTTTCTTTTCTATTTTCATGACTTTTATTTCTGTCTCTTGCCTGATGGCTCTGACTAGGACTTCCAGTACTATGTTAAATAGGAGAAATAAGAGCGCTATCCTTGTTTTGAAATGGATGCATACCAGGAAACACACAACTTCCCAAGATTGAATCAGGAAGAAATTGAAACTTTGAGCAGATCAATAATTAGGTCTGATATTGAATCAACCATAAAAAAAAAAAACCCTACCAACTGAAAAAAGTGCTGGACCAGATGGATTCACAGCTGAATTCTACCAGAAGTACAGAGAAGATCTGGTACCAATTTTACTGAAACTAGTCCAAATACTTAAGGAGAAGGGACTCCTCCTTAACTGATCCTATGAAGCCAGCATCACTCTGGTATCAAAATCTGGCAAAGACACAGCAAGTAAAGAAAACTAAATAAACACAGATTTTTAAATCCTCAACAAAATACCAGCAAACCAAATCCAACATTAAAAAGTTAATTCACCACCATCAAGTAGGCTTTATTCCTAGGATGCGAGGTTGGTTCAACATATGCAAATCCGCAGATGTAATTCACCACATACAGAAAAATTAAAAGAAAACCCATATGACTATCTCAATAGACGCAGAGAAAGCTTTTGATAAAATCCAACATCCCTTCATAATAAAAACCCTCAGCAAACTAGTCAGTGAAGCAACAAACCAATTTTTGAAAAAGCCCATTCCAAATGAAATTTTACTTCATGTTTAGCATTATTTTTCAAGATTTAAAGTTAACTTACATGGTTTTGAGAAATTGTGTTCCATTATTGTCTGTGTTAATAACTCAATCCAGGAGAAATTTTCTAATATTCAGAGCTTTATGTTAATGGGAAATTTTAAATATTTAATTTCAGTTTATTAGTTACTATTTATAATTTTATATTATAAAACATACTTAGATAAAATTCTTGAAAAGTATAAATACAATTTTTAAATTGATGTAAATTTCTAACTCTTTAAGAAGAGCATGTTTATGTAGTTTTAAAAATGGGTGATGGTCATGTTAAATTATCATTTAGATTTCATTAATAAATTTAAACTAGTGATATACCTATCTTAATTAAGCATGCCAATAGGTATGATAGCCAGAAAAATTATATTTTTGAAGCCTTTTAAAGCCATGATGAAAAATTTTGCTATTACTTAAAAGTGTAGATGGTGTGGTATATATCTTCAAAATTATTTAAGGGAATAAAAAACACATATGAGGACCACTACCGCTTTCCTGAATCTATATGTACCTGTCATGATCATCTTTGGCTGAGACAAAATTATCTTGAGTAAATTTTAAAGTAGTTCTAGTGAGAATTACTTAAAAATTACTAATGTGTCACTGAGTTGGGAGAGGTGATATCCATCTTGGCTTGATCTCTCATTAACAACGTGATTCAGGGATAATTACCTAATCTTGTTAAGCCTTGCTGCCTACTTCAAAGAGAAACTACACTGTATTAATGAGAGATTTCCTCAACTTCATGCCCCCGCCTGCCATCCACTTGGCTACATCAACACTCCAAGGGACAGTGGTCCTTCCTAAGACTGATTCCTCCTCCCGTGCTGCAAATGTCACGACTTCTTGTCTTTCTCAGGAACTCTGCTCATCAATTATTCTTCCCCCTTCTCTTACCTCCAATCATCACAACTCTAGTAATTTCCCCATTAGAAAGTCCAAGTCTCTGCCATGTTAAAATTGGAAAAATGGTATGGGGAAGGAGGCATTCTCATAATTTGCTGCAGGCAGTTCAAGCTGGCATTTCTTTTCTGTAAGGCGAGTTAGTAATAGGAATCAAACACTTTAGAAATGGATGTGGAATTTGGCTCATCCACTTGAATTGTTGAATTGTATCCTTAGGAAATAATCTAATATATGTGTTTGTTTGTGTGCCTACTTTATGGGAATGTTCATCACAGAAATACTCACAGCAGGGGAAACAGAAGTAGCTTAAAAACTCAACAACAGGTTTGTTGAACAAATTATAATATGTGCCATTTAAAGTCATGGTGTTGAAAAATGTAACTAAATGAGGAAATGTTTACATTAGCAGAAAAAGTCAGATTGTGCACTGCAAGGCTGTGTATGTATCTTCCAGTAGTTATTCCTCTCTGGATATGGAAAAAGAGGATTTTCCCCTTTGCATTTCACTATATTTTATTTACATGGATTACTTTGCTTAACCCTTTTAAATTTATTTCTTTCTACCTGACATGCACTGAAGTAAAGAAACTGGAAAAGCTCCGGGTAGTAGTGATGCGATTCCATCACTAACTGCTTTAGCAGGTGAGAAATTTCAGCACATTCACAGATGTGAGGTAGCAGAGTTTTGATCTAGAATAATCTATTTTCTGATCCTTTAATGTCAATGGCATTCAAAAATTTTTATTCGCAGACCTTTGCCTGATTTCTCTGGCTAGAACTTCCAATACTATATTGAATAGGAGTGGTGAGAGAGGGCATCCTTGTCTAGTGCCAGATTTCAAAGGGAATGCTTTCAGTTTTTGCCCATTCAGTATGATATTGGCTGTGGGTTTGTCATAAATACCTTTTATTATTTTGAGATATGTTCCATCAGTACCTGATTTATTGATAGTTTTTAGCATAAAGAGCTGTTGAATTTTGTCAAAGGCCTTCTCTGCATCTACTGAGATAATCATGTGGTTTTTGTCTTTGTTTCTGTTTATATGGGGAATTACGTTTATAGACTTGCATTTGTTGAACCAGCCTTGCATCCCTGGGATGAAGCCTATTTGATCATGGTGGATAAGTTTTTTGATGTGCTGTTGCAATCAGCTTACCAGTATTTTATTGAAGATTTTTGCATCTATGTTCATCATGGATATTGGCCTGAAGTTTTCTTTTTTTGTTGAGTCTCTGCCGGGTTTTGATATCAGGATGATGTTGGTCTCATAAAATGATTTGGGAAGGACTCCCTGTTTTTGGATTGTTTGGAATAGTTTCAGAAGGAGTGGTACAAGCTCCTCTTTGTATGCCTGGTAGAATGCATCTGTGAACCCATCTGGACCTGAGTGTTTTTGGTTGGTAGGCTATTAATTGCTGCCTCAACTTCAGCCCTTGTTATTGGTCTATCAGGGTTTCAACTTCTTCCAGATTTAGTCTTGGGAGGATGCAAGTGTCCAGGAATTTATCCATTTCTTCCAGGTTTACTGGTTTGTGTGCATAAAGTTGTTTGTAGTAATACCTGATGGTAGTTTGTATTTGTGTGGAATCAGTGGTGATATCTCCTTATCATTTTCTATTGCATCTATCTGATTCTTCTTTTGTTTTTTATTAATCTGACTAGTGGCCTGTCTATTTTGTCAATCTTTAAAAAAACCCAGCTCCCTAATTTATTGATTTTTGAAGGGTTTTTTTGTGTCTGTATCTTCTTCAGTTCTGCTCTGATCTTAGTTATTTCTTGTCTTCTGCTAGCTTTTGAGTTTTTTTTTTATCTTGCTCCTATAGCTCTTTCAATTTTGATGATAGGGTGTCAATTTTACATTTCTCCTTGCTTCTCATGTGGGCATTTATTGCTTTAAGTTTTCCTCTAGACACTGCTGTAAATGTGTCCTAGAGATTCTGGTACATTGTCTCTTCATTTGCATTGGTTTCAAAGAACATCTTTATTTCTGCCTTCATTTCATTTTTTATTCAGTCAACATTCAAGAGCCAGTTGTTTAGTTTCCATGAAGTTGTGTGGTTCTGAGTTAGTTTCTTAATACTGAGTTCCAATTTGATTGCACTGTGGTCTGAGAGACTGTTTGTTATAATTTCCATTCTTTTACATTTGCTGAGGAGTGATTTACTTCCAATTATGTGGTCAATTTTCGAGTAGGTGTGATGTGGTGCTGAGAAGAATGTATATTCTGTGGATTTGGGGTGGAGAGTTCTGTAAATGTCTATTAGGTTTGCTTGGTCCAGATCTGAGTTCAAGTCCTAGATATCCTTGTTAATTTTCTGTCTCGTTGATCTGTCTAATATTGACAGTGGAGTGTTACAGTCTCCCACTATCATTGTGTGGGAGTCTAAGTCTCTTTGTAAGTCATTAAGAACTTGCCTTATATATCTGGGTGCTCCTGTATTGGGTGCATATATATTTAGGATCATTAGCTCTTCTTTTGCATTGATATCTTATCATTATGTAATGCCCTTCTTTGTCTCTTTTGATCTTTGTTGCTTTAAAGTCTATTTTATCAGCGACAAGAATTGCAACTCCTCTTTTTTCTTTTGCTCTCCTTTTGCTTGGTAAATATTCCTCCATCCCTTTATTTTGAGCCTATATGTGCCTTTGCATGTGAGATGGGTTTCCTGGATACAGCACACCAATGGGTTTTGGCTTTTTATCTAATTTTCCAGTCTGTGTCTTTTGATTGGGGCACTTAGCCCATTTATATTTAAGGTTAATATTGTTATGTGTGAATTTGATCCTGCCATTTTGATGCTATCTGGTTGTTTTGCCCATTAGTTGATGCAGTTTCTCCATTGTGTGATAATATCCTGAAGAGTATTTTCCAGCTTGGATTCATTCTCTTCATCACATTCTGGTACACCTAGGAAACGTAGGTTAGGTCTCTTCACATAGTCCCACATTTCTTGGAGACTTTGTTCATTCCTTTTTGTGCTTTTTTCCTCTAATCTTGGTTTCTCATTTTATTTCATTGAGTTGATCTTCAATCTCTGATATCCTTTCTTCTGCTTCGTCAATTTGGCTATTGAAACTTGTGTATGCTTCATGAAGTTCCCATGTTGTGTTTTTTCTCTGTAATGGCAGACTGCCTCAGTAATGGTGGACTGCCTTGGTAATGGCAGATACCCTTCCCCACACCGACCTGGACCATTCATGGTCCAGCTGCACTTGCTGTGAAACTCTCAATCCAGAGAGTTTCAGATTGCTGGTCTTGGTGGGGGTGGGACCTGCCAAGCCAGATCACCTGCTCCTTGCTTCACTCCCCTTATTTTCAGTTGAATGGGTGGCTCTGTCACCCAGGTGTTCCAGGCCCCAGTCAAAACAGCTGCCCAGATTTGTATGATTTTTTGTGTGGAGACTCACTGCACTGGCTGAAAGAGCCATGCTGGAAACTTGTGGCACTTTTCAGCCCAGGAATCTCCTGGTCTGTGGGCAGTAATAACTCATTTGGAAATGCGGTGATCACTCACCCTCTGTGTTGTTCTCACTGGGAACTGCACTCCACAGTTGTTCCTATTTGGCCATCTTGGATCTGCCCACAAACTGTCTTTTCTCACTGAGATCACTGCCTTCAATGAGGCTGCAGGGGAGATGGTTATGCTAGGACACACACAATGTCAGTCAG
Organism: Callithrix jacchus; assembly: GCF_049354715.1. Taxonomy (NCBI): domain Eukaryota; kingdom Metazoa; phylum Chordata; class Mammalia; order Primates; family Cebidae; genus Callithrix; species Callithrix jacchus. Next base: position 7,503,355 of record NC_133519.1, read on the forward strand.
AGGTTGATTAGAGGTAAGATTCCCTCTAATTTTTATATGAATCATGCAGTTGTAAGGAAGATAAGCTGACATTCAAATCCAGTCCTATAAGACTGCTAGGTTTGATTGCTTTCTACAGAAACATGTGACCTCCACAAACAACATGCACATCCTACATGGGCCATGGCTTGCTTCCTGGGAGTTCAGCTCCAGGCTGAGCTGCTTAGCATACACCCATTCTTTCTCCAAGAGCCACAGAGGTGTGGTCAAGTCTCTTTGCTATAATTCTATGGTTAGAAATGAATACATATTGTTAGTGACAAAGCTGATTCTCCAAAAGATGGGATCTCTTCCTGTTCAGTGTCATGAAGTCAATACACAACACTGAAAATGGGCGTCAAGCAGTGCAGACTTCATTTGGTGGCGGTGGAATGGAGAAGTGGGATTGTGGCTCGCTTATCAACTTCTCAACAAGTGACAGGTGAGGGGGTTAAAATATAGGATTTCTCTAATGAAGGGGGTGAGTGTTAAAAACAAGGGGAGGAATATTCTTGTCTTTTCTAGAAGTATATAGTGAACTTTCTGGAACTGGACTGTTGCTTTTCTTTTTGTCCTTTTATGGCTTCTTCTGGTCATGGTCATGGTAATTGTCAACTGTCATAGCACTACTGGGAGTGTCATTTAGCATGGAAATAAAATGATAATAAAGCCTGAGGTCTTTTTAAAGTTGTTTGGTCAGCTATCTTGGTTTTAACCAGACTCAGCTGGCCTCGTTAAAAAGGGAACTTTCTATCGAAGACGTCCAATTTCTTAAAGATAAGCAGAGTTAGGAAAAGGTGAAAATTCAGTTCTGTCATGTAGTAACAATAGCAGCATCAGTGTGGATAACCTGAACTCAGGGGTAAAGATGACCAGCTTGACTAGCGCTTGGACTGAAAAACAAAACAAAGAAACAAAAACCCCATTTATATGGCTTCTGCTGATGAGCTTAAAAGCAGGAATTAAATTACCTAGTTGTTTTGTCTATAACCCTATATGCTTTTCTCATTCCTTTGTATGCACTGAGAAGCTGGGTTAACATTAAGTCATAACAAACTCAGTGAGAGTGAATTTTAAGAGGCTTATTTCCAGATAATTTACTGCCAAATTAACACGGAGCAGTTCATCACTTTTAATGTCTCTTTTCATACATCTATTTTCATCAAAAAGGTCCTTTCTGTTTAATTACTCTGACCCAAATATTTGGAATAAATATTTCTGCCATCACAGATTTCAGCTAGGGAAGGAATTTAATGGGGGGTAAAAGCCCACACATGAAAAATAGCATACGGAAATACAGAAGGAAAAATATGTAAGTAAATGTGATATAATATTATTTGTCTCACTCATAAAGATCACTCAGGCAATTTGTATATCTATCATGGCTCTAAAAAATAATTTTTGCTGTAACTCTGGGTCAAAACAACCAACACTATTTGTTTACATGATAATATGATTCGGACTAACCATACTTTATGGCCTATGCTGATTGTACAACTTTGTAAATACACCATTCTGGAAGACACACATCACTACACTTTCTTTTTTTTTTATTGCATTTTAGGTTTTGGGGTACATGTGCAGAACATGCAAGATAGTTGCATAGGTACACACGTGGCAGTGTGATTTGCTGCCTTCCTCCCCTTCACCCAGTCTGGCATTTCTCCCCATGCTATCCATCCCAAACTCCCCCCACCCCGCTGTCCCTCTCCTATTCCCCCCAACAGACCCCAGTGTGTAGTGCTCTCCTCCCTGTGTCCATGCATTCTCATTGTTCATCACCCACCTATGAGTAAGAACATGTGGTATTTCATTTTCTGTTCTTGTGTCAGTTTGCTGAGAATGATGTTTTCCAGATTCATCCATGTCCCTACTAAGGACACGAACTCATCGTTTTTGATTGCTACATAATATTCCATGGTGTATATGTGCCACATTTTCCCAGTCCAGTCTATCATCAATGGGCATTTGGGTTGGTTCCAGGTCTTTGCTATTGTAAACAGTGCTGCAATGAACATTCGTGTGCATGTGTCCTTATAGTAGAACGATTTATAGTCCTTTGGATGTATACCCAGTAATGGGATTGCTGGGTCAAATGGAATTTCTATTTCTAGGTCCTTGAGGAATCGCCACACTGTCTTCCACAATGGTTGAACTAATTTACACTCCCATCAGCAGTGTAAAAGTGTTCCTTTTTCTCCACATATTCTCCAGCATCTGCTGTCTCCAGATTTTTTAATGATCGCCATTCTAACTGGCATGAGATGGTATCTCAATGTAGTTTTGATCTGCATTTCTCTAATGGCCAGTGATGATGAGCATTGTTTCATATGTTTGTTGGCCTCATGTATGTCTTCTTTTGTAAAGTGTCTGTTCATATTCTTTGCCCATTTTCAATGGGCTTGTTTTTTTCTTGTAAATCTGTTTTAGTTGTCAGATGGGTAGATTGTAAAAGTTTTTTCCCATTCTATTGGTTACCGATTCACTCTAATGACTGTTTCTTTTGCCGTGCAGAAACTGTGGAGTTTGATTAGGTCCCATTTGTCTATTTTGGCTTTTGTTGCCAATGCTTTGGTGTTTTGGTCATGAAGTGCTTGCCTACTCCTATGTCCTGTCACTACACTTTCAAGCAGAACACCCAACCAATTCTCTGACACCAAATGGGTGTCCTACAATTCAATCCAATTCCAACACTATCTACCTGGAGTTAGCATCAGATCCCACAAGTTAAGGGCTCAGTCCCACAAGTCTACCCACACTTCACATGCCAATCTCAAGCCTGGCTATAATTCAGGAGTTCCCTCCTGAATTGTGATAATCCACAATCCCTTCCTCAGGTTCAATAATTTACTAGAATATCTCAAAGAACTCAGGGAAATGATTTACTTATGTTAACCAGTATATTATAAAGGATACAACTCAGGAACAGCTAGATGGAAAAGATCATAGGACAAGGTATGGAGGGGAGCTTCCATGCCTTCTCTGGGTGTGCCACCTATGAGCACCTTGATGTGCTGACCAATGCAGAAGCTCATCAAATCTCATTCTTCAAGAATTTTTATAGAGCTTGATCACTAGCTCCACCACCTACTTTCAGGAGGTTGGTAAGTGGAGGAGAAAATTTCAACCCTTTAATTTTTCAGTCTTCCTAATGACCATTTCCATCCTAAGTCTATCTTTTTAGTATAAACTCTATGATCCTACCTAAGTCATCTCATTAGCATAAACTCAAGTATGATCAAAATGACCTTATTATGAATAATAAAAGACACTCCTATCACTCAGGAAATTCCCAGGGTTTTAGGAGCTCTGTGCTAGGAATCTGGCATAAATATCAGATGTATTTCTTATTATGCCACAATCATGTTGACCAAAAACTACACTTTTTTAGAAAAGGCAACTCAGGACAGCTGCAATCTGGTGATGCCTTAGGGAAAGTAGGAGGAGACTTGATTGCTTTCTTACCAAAAGTCACGGGCTTTTGACATGTTACACAACTTGATTCAAAGTTTCTGGTTTGATTGTACTGTATTCTACTTCTAATCAGTTCTCTTCCTCCCGGTGCCCCTCCTCCCTCTTCTTTCCTTTTTACTTGATGCCATTGGACCTAGAAGACTAAGACATTTAGAATTAAATTAGAATGTCAGTTCCACTACTTACTAGCTGTGTGAGCTTATAAAGTCCTTTAAATTCTTTGATCCTCAACTTCCTTATCTATATACAGCCATGCATTGCTTAACAGCAGATACTGAAAAATGCATTGTTAGGCGACTGTGCACTGTGAAAACATCATAGAGTATAATCACACAGCCCTAGAAGGGAGAGCCTGCTACACACCTAGGCTATATGATACAGTCTGTTTCTTTTAGGCCACAACCCCATACAGCGTGTCATTGTACTGAATACTGTAGGCAGTTATGACACAATAGCGTTGGGATATCTAAACATACAAAAGGTACAGTAAAAATATATTTAAAATAAAAATGGAACACACATATAGGGCACTTACTATAAATCCAACTTTCAGGACTATAAATTGCTCTGAGTGAGTCCCTGAGTGAGTGGTGAGTGAATGTGAAGACCTAGAACATTACTATACACTGTTGTAGACTACATAAATGCTGTATACTTGAGCTCCACTATACTTACTAAATATTTTTTCTTCAATAATAAATTAAACTTACCTTACTACATATTTTTTACTTTATAAATGTTAATTGTTTAACTTATTGGCTTTTTTGTAATAGCATAGCTTAACATGCAATACTACTGTACAAAAATATTTTTTGGTGATTGCTGGCAAGATGGCAAAATAGGAACAGCTCTAGTGCATAGCTCCCAGTGAGAGCATCACAGAAGGTGGGTGATCTACACATTTCCAACTAAGGTACCTGGTTCATCTAATTGGGACTGGTTGGACAGTGGGTGCAGCCCAAGGAAGGCAAGCCAAAGCAGGGTGGGGCATTATTTCACCCAGAAAGTGCAAGGGGCCAGGAAACTCCCTCTCCTAGCCAAGGGGAACCCATTACATACTGTTCCCAGCACTCTGGCCCAAATACTGCATTTTTTCCTGTGATCTTCACAACCCACAGATTAGGAGATTCCCTCCAGTGCCTATGACACCAGGGCCCCGGGTTCCCAGCACAAAACTGGGTGACCATTTGGGAAGACCAAGCTAGCTGCAGCAGTTTTTTTTCACACTCCAGTGGCACCTGGAATGCTACTGAGACAGAACCCTTTACTCTCCTGAAAAAGGAGGCTAAAGCCAAGGAGCCAAGTGATCTGGCTTCGCAGTTCCCACTCCTACAAAGACCAGAAAGCTAAGATCCTCTGGCTTGAAATTCTCACAGCAACCACAGCAGTCTGAGATTGACCTGGAATGTTTGAGCTCAGTGGGAGAAGGGTCGTCCACCATTGCTGAAGCTCGAGTAGGCAGTTTTAACCTCACCTGTGTAAACAAAGTCATCAGATAATTTGAACAGGGCAGAGCCCATGGCAGCTCAGCAAGGCCTCTGCAGGCAGACTGTGTCACTAGACTCCCTCCTTCCTGGGCAGGGCATCTCTGAAAAAAGCAACAGCCCATCAGGGACTTGTAAATAAAGTCCCCACCTTCCTGGGACAGCGCACCCCAAAAAAGAGGTGGTGGTGGGTTCAGCTTCAGCAGACTTAAATGTCTCTGCCTGGAAGCTCTGAAGAAAGCAGCAGATTTCCCAGCACAGCATTCAAGCTCTGATAAGAGACAGAGTGCCTCCTCAAGTGGCTCCCTGATCCCTGTGTATCCTGACTGGGAGGCACTTCCTAGCAGGGATGACAGGCACGTCATATAGGAGAGCTCTGGCTGGCATCCGATGGGTACCCTTCTGGGATGAAGCTACCAGAGGAAGGAACAGGCAGCAATCTCTTCTGTTCTGCAGCCCCTGCTGGTTATTCCCAGGCAAGCAGGGTCTGTAATGAACCTCCAGCAAACTCCAGCAGACCTGCAGCAGAGAGGCCTGACTGTTAGAAGAAAAAGTAAAAAGCAAAGAAATAGTTTCAACATCAACAGAAAGGACATTCACTCAGAGACCCCATCCAAAGGTCACCAACTTCAAAGACCAAAGGTAGATAAATCCATAAAGATGAGAAAACACCAGCACAAAAAGGCTGAAAATTCCAAAAACCAGAATGCCTCTTCTCCTCCAAGGGATCAAAACACCCCATCAGCAAGGGAACAAAAATGAGTTTCATGAATTGACAGAAGCAGACTTCACAAGGTGGGGTAACAAACTCTTCTGAGCTAAAAGAGCATGCTCTAACCCAATGCAAGGAATCTAGGAACCTTGAAAAAAGGTAAGACAAAATGCTAACTAAAATAACCAGTGTAGGGAAGAACATAAATGACCTGATGGAGCTGAAAAACACAGCATGAGAACTTTGCAAAGCATACACAAGTTTCAATAACTGAACCAATCAAGTGGAAGAAAGGATATTAGAGATTGAAGATCAACTCAATGAAAATAAGTGAGAAGGCAAGATTAGAGAAAAAAGGGTGAAAAGAAATGAATGAAGCCTCCAAGAAATTCAGAATTATGTGGAAAGATCAAATTACATTAGATTGGTGTACCTGAAAGTGATAGGGAAAGTGAAACTAAATTGGAAAACTCTCTTGGGGATACTATCCAGGAGGACTTCCCTAACCTACCAAGGCAAGCCAACATTCAAATTCAGGAAATTCAGAGAACACCACAAATATATTCCTTGAGAAAAGCAACCGCAAGACACATAATCATCAGATTCCCCATGGTTTTAATGAAGGAAAAAATGCCAAGGGCAGCCAGAGAAGAGGGTCAGGTTACCCAAAAAGGGAAGCCCATCAGATTGACAAAAGATCCCTTGGTAAAAAGCTACAAGCCAGAAAAGAGTGGGGACCAATATTCAACATCCTTAAAGAAAACAACTTTCAACCTAGAATTTCTTTTTTTTTTCAATTTTATTTTATTTTATTATTTTTTGTTGCATTTTAGGTTTTGGGGTACATGTGAAGAACATGCAAGATTGTTGCATAGGTACGCACACAGCAGCGTGATTTGCTGCCTTCCTCCCTTTCACCTATATCTGGCATTTCTCACCATGCTCTCTCTCCCCAACTCCCCAACCCCCACTGTCCTTCCTCTATTTCCCCCCAACAGACCCCAGTGTGTGATGCTCCCCTCCCTGTGTCCATGTGTTCTCATTGTTCAACACACGCCTATGAGTGAAAACACGTGGTGTTTGATTTTCTGTTCTTGTGTCAGTTTGCTGAGAATGATGGTTTCCAGGTTCATCCATGTCCCTACAAAGGACACGAACTCATCATTTTTGATGGCTACATAATATTCCATGGTGTATATGTGCCACATTTTCCCTTTCCAGTCTATCATTGATGGGCATTTGGGTTGGTTCCACATCTTTGCGATTGTAAACAGTGCTGCAATGAATATTCATGTGTATGTGTTCTTATAGTAGAACGATTTATAATCCTTTGGATGTATACCCAGTAATGGGATTGCTGAGTCAAACGGAATTTCTATTGCTAGGTCCTTGAGGAATTGCCACGCTGTCTTCCACAATGGTTGAACTAATTTACACTCCCACTAGCAGTGTAAAAGTGTTCCTATTTCTTCATATCCTTTCCAGCATCTGTTGTCTCCAGATTTTTTAATGATCGTCATTCTAACTGGCGTGAGATGGTATCTCAATGTGGTTTTGATTTACATTTCTCTAATGACCAGTGATAATGAGCATTTTTTATTTTTATTTTTATTGCATTTTAGGTTATGGGGTACATGTGCAGAACATGCAAGACAGTTGCATAGGTACACACATGGCAGTGTGTTTTGCTTCCTTTCTCCCCTTCACCCACATTTGGCATTTCTCCCCAGGCTATCCCTCCCCAGCTCCCCCCACCCGCTGGCCCTCCCCTTTTCCCCCCAATAGACCCCAGTGTTTAGTACTCCCCTCCCTGTGTCCATGTGTTCTCATTTTTCATCACCCGCCTATGAGTGAGAATATGCGGTATTTCATTTTCTGTTCTTGTGTCAGTTTGCTGAGAATGATGTTCTCCAGATTCATCCATGTCCCTACAAATGACATGAACTCATCATTTCTGATTGCTGCATAATATTCCATGGTGTATATGTGCCACATTTTCCCAATCCAGTCTGTCATCGATGGGCATTTGGGTTGGTTCCAGGTCTTTGCTATTGTAAACAGTGCTGCAATGAACATTTGTGTGCATGTGTCCTTATAGTAGAACGATTTATAGCCCTTTGGATATATACCCAGTAATGGGATTGCTGGGTCAAATGGAATTTCTATTTCTAAGGCCTTGAGGAATCACCACACTGTCTTCACAATGGTTGAACTAATTTACACTCCCACCAGCAGTGTAAAAGTGTTCCTTTCTCTCCACATCCTCTCCAGCATCTGTTGTCTCCAGATTTTTTAATGATCGCCATTCTAACTGGCGTGAGATGGTATCTCAATGTGGTTTTGATTTGCATCTCTCTGATGATCAGTGACGATGAGCATTTTTTCATATGATTGTTGGCCTCATATATGTCTTCTTTTGTAAAGTGTCTGTTCATATCCTTTGCCCATTTTTGAGTGGGCTTGTTTTTTTTTTTTCCTGTAAATCTGTTTGAGTTCTTTGTAGATTCTGGATATCAGCCCTTTGTCAGATGGGTAAACTGCAAAAATTTTTTCCCATTCTGTTGGTTGCCGATCCACTCTAGTGACTGTTTCTTTTGCCGTGCAGAAGCTGTGGAGTTTGATTAGGTCCCATTTGTCTATTTTGGCTTTTGTTGCCAATGCGTTTGGTGTTTTGTTCACAAAGTCCTTGCCTACTCCTATGTCCTGGATGGTTTTGCCTAGATTTTCTTCTAGGATTTTTATGGTGCCAGGTCTTATGTTTAAATCTTTAATCCATCTGGAGTTAATTTTAGTGTAAGGTGTCAGGAAGGGGTCCAGTTTCTGCTTTCTGCACATGGCTAGCCAGTTTTCCCAACACCATTTATTAAACAGGTAGTCCTTTCCCCTTTGCTGGTTTTTGTCAGGTTTATCAAAGATCGTATGGTTGTAGATATGTTGTGTTGCCTCGGATGCCTATGTTCTGTTCCATTGGTCTATATCTCTGTTTTGGTACCAGTACCATGCTGTTTTGATTACTGTAGCCTTGTAGTATACTTTGAAATCCGGTTGTGTGATGCCCCCCGCTGTGTTCTTTTTGCTTAGAATTGACTTGGCTATGTGGGCTCTCTTTTGGTTCCATAAGAAGTTCGTGGTGGTTTTTTCCAGTTCTGTGAAGAAAGTCAATGGTAGCTTGATGGGGATAGCATTGATTCTGTAAATTACTTTGGGCAGTATAGCCATTTTCACGATATTAATTCTTCCTAACAATGAACATTGAATATTTCTCCATCTATTTGTGTCCTCTCTTATTTCATTGAGCAGTGGTTTGTAGTTCTCCTTGAAGAGGTCCCTTACGTTCCTTGTGAGTTGTATTCCTAGGTATTTTATTCTTTTTGTAGCAATTGTGAATGGCAGTTCGTTCTTGATTTGGCTCTCTTTAGGTCTGTTATTGGTGTAGAGGAATGCTTGTGATTTTTTCACATTGATTTTATATCCTGAAACTTTGCTGAAGTTGCTTATCAGTTTCGGGAGTTTTTGGGCTGAGGTGATGGGGTCTTCTGGGTATACTATCATGTCGTCTGCAAATAGAGACAATTTGGCTTCCACCTTTCCTATTCGAATACCCTTTATTTCTTTTTCTTGCCTGATTGCTCTGGCTAGAACTTCCAGTAGTATATTGAATAGGAGTGGTGAAAGAGGGCATCCTTGTCTAGTGCCTTCCGAGGCTCCGCCCTTCTGGTGTGAGGTCCACCCTGTTGCTGCAGGCTCTGCCCTGCTGCTGCAGTCTCTGCCCTGCTGCCACGGGCTATGCCCTGCGGTGGAGTCTTTCTGTTGTGGCAGGTTGCCTCGGCAACAGAAGGCTGCGTCAGCAATGGGAGTGCACCTCAGTAGGAGTGGATTGCCTCGGTAATGGCAGACACCCCTCCCTCACCGAGCTGCACCGTCCTGGGTTCAGCTGTGCCTGCAGTGAAACTGTCCACCCAGAGTGTTTGGAATCACCATTTTGTTTGTCCCACTGCACTGGCCCAAATGCCGTTTCCCTGGAATCTCTTGGTCTGGCTCACTGTCGAAGTCCCGTTCAATCAGATGGATATGCCCATCTGCCCTCCCAAGTCTCAGATTGCCAGTTCAACAGGGCATCTGGACCTGTGCGCTTTGTGCGGAGCACTGTGGAGTGCCGCTGTGCTGCGGTGCTGGCCGCTGGCTGCACCAGCCAAAACCACTGCACTGGCATCCCGCGTCTCTCCTATACCTGGGAATTTCCCCATTCTGTGGGCAACAAAGATCTGTCTGGAAATGCGGCCCTGACTCACCCTTCACGTGTTCACTGAGAGCATCAACCCTGAGTTGTTCTCACCATGCCATCTTGAGTCCACATTCGATGAGCATTTTTTCATATGTTTGTTGGCCTCATGTATGTCTTCTTTTGTAAAGCATCTGTTCATATCCTTCACCCACTTTTGAATGGGCTTGTTTTTTTCTTGTAAATCTGTTTTACTTCTTTGTAAATTCTGGATATCAGTCTTTGTCAGATGGGTAGACTGCAAAAATTTTTTCCCATTCTATTGGTTGCCAATTCACTCTAATGACTGTTTCTTTTGCCATGCAGAAGCTGTGGGGTTTGAGTAGGTTCCATTTGTCTATTTTGGCTTTTGTTGCCAATGCTTTTGGAAGTCCTTGCCTATGCCTATGTCCTGAATGGTTTTGCCTAGACTTTCTTCTCGGGTATTTATGGTGTTAGGTCTTATGTTTAAGTCTTTAATCCATCTGGAGTTAATTTTAGTGTAAAGTGTCAGGAAGGGTTCCAGTTTCTGCTTTCTGCACGTGGCTAGCCAGTTTTCTCAACACCATTTATTAAACAAGGAATCCTTACCCCATTGCTGGTTTTTGTCAGGTTTGTCAAAGATTGATGTCAACCTAGAATTTCATATCCAGCCAAACTAAGCTTCGTAAGAGGAGGATACATAAAATCTTTTAGAAACAAGAATTGCTAAGAGATTTTCTCACCAGCCTGTCTTATAAGAACTCCTGAAGGAAGCACTAAACATGAAAAGGAACAGCCAGTACCAGTCACTGCCAAAAACATACCAAATTATAAAAAACATTGATGTTATAAAGAAACTGCATCAATTAACAGGCAAAACAACCAGATAGCATCATAATGGCAGGATCAAATTCACACATATCAATATTAACCTTAAATGTAAATGAGATAAGTGCCCCAATTAAGAGACACAGACTGGCAAACTGGATAAAGACTCAAGACCTATCAGTGTGCTGTATTCAAGAGACTCATCTCACATGCAAAGGCACATATAGGCTCAAAATAAAGGGATGGAAGAAGATTTACCAAGAAAATGGAGAGAAAAAAAAAAGCAGGGGTTGCCATCCTAGTCTCTGATAAAACAGACTTTAAACCAACAAAGATCAAAAGAGACGAAGAAGGGCATTACATAATGGTAAAGAGATAAATGCAACAAGAAGAGTTAACTATCCTAAATATATATTATATATGCACCCAATACAGGAGCACCAAGATACATAAAGCAAGTTCTTAACGACCTACAAAGTGACTTAGACTCCCACACAATAATAATGGGAGACTTTAACACTCCACTCTCAATATTAGACAGACCAACAAAACAGAAAATTAACAAGGATATCTAAGACTTGAACTCAGATCTGGACCAAGCAGACCTAATAGACATCTACAGAACTCTCCACCCCAAATCCACAGAATATACATTCTTCTCAGCACCACATCACACTTATTATAAAATTGACCACGTAACTGAAAGTAAAACACTCCTCAGCAAATGTAAAAGAACAGAAACCATAAAAAACAGTCCCTCAGACCACAGTGCAATCAAATTACAACTCAGGATTAAGAAACTCACTCAAGGCCGGGCACGGTGGCTCAAGCCTGTAATCCCAGCACTTTGGGAGGCCGAGGCAGGTGGATCATGAGGTCAAGAGATTGAGACCATCCTGGTCAACATGGTGAAACCCCGTCTGTACTAAAAATACAAAAAATTAGCTGGGCATGGTGGCACGCACCTGTCATCACAGCTACTCAGGAGGCTGAGGCAGAAGAATTGCCTGAACCCAGGAGGTGGAGGTTGCAGTGAGCCGAGATTGTGCCACTGCACTCCAGCCTGTGTAATAAGAGAGAAACTCCGTCTCAAAAAAAAAAAAAAAAAAAAAGAAAAGTAACTCACTCAAAACCACACAACTATATGGAAACTGAACAACCTGCTCCTGAATGACTACTGGATAAATAATGAAATGAAGGCAGAAATAAAGATGTTATTTGAAACCAATGAGAATGAAGACAGAATGTATGAGAATCTCTGGGACACACTTAAAGCTGTGAGTAGAGGAAAATTTATAGCAATAAATGCCCACAAGAAAAAGGAGAAAAGATCTAAAATTGACACCCTAACATCATGATTAAAGAAAAAAACTAGAAGAGAAAGAACAAACAAATTCAAAAGCTAGCAGATGACAAGAAATAACTAAGATCAGAGCAGAACTTGATTTAGAGAACTCTGATTTAGAGTTTAGAAACCTTCAGAAAATCAATGAATCCAGACCTGGTTTTTTAAAAAAGATCAACAAAATAGAGACCACTAGCCAGTCTAATAAAGAAGCAAAGGGAGAAGAATCAAATAGATGCAATAAAAAATGATAAAGGGGATATCACTACCAATCCTGCAGAAATACAAACTACCATCGGAGAATACTATAAACACCCCTATGCAAATAAACCAGAAAATCTAGAACAAATGGATAAATTCCTGGACACTTACACCCTCCTAAGACTAAATCAGGAAGAAGTCAAATCCCTGAATAGACAAATAACAAAGTCTGAAATTGAGGCAGCAATTAATACTCTACCAACCAAAAAAAGTCCAGGATCGGATGGGTTCACAGCCAAATTCTACCAGAGGTACAAAGAGGAGCTGGTACCATTTCTTCTGAAACTATTCCAAACAATACAAAAGGAGAGAAATCTCCCTAACTCATTTTATGAGACCAACATCACCCTAACTCATTTTATGAGATCAACATCTCCCTAACTCATTTTATGAGATCAACATCTCCCTAACTCATTTTATGAGATCAACATCACCCTGATACCAAAACCTGGCAGAGACACAACTAAAAACGAAAATTTCAGGCCAATGTCCATGATGAACATTGATGCAAAAATCCTCAATAAAATACTGGCAAACCAAATCCAACAACACATCAAAAAGCTTATCATAATGATCAACTCAGCTTCATCCCTGGGATGCAAGGCTGGTTCAATATATGCAAATCTAAAAACATAATCCATCACATAAACAGAACCAAAGGCAAAAACCACATGATTATCTCAACAGATGCAGAAAGGCCTTCAATAAAATTCAACAGCCGTTTATGCTAAAAGCTCTCAATAAACTAGCTATCGATGGAAAATATCTCGATATAATAAGAACTATTTATGACAAACCCACAGCCAATATCATACTGAATGGGCAAAAACTGGAAACATTCCCTTTGAAAACTGGCACAAGACAAGGATGCCGTCTCTCACCACTCCTATTTAACATGGTATTGGAAGTTCTGGCCAGGGCAATTAGGCAAAAAAAAGAAATAAAGGGTATTCAATTAGGAAAAGAGGAAGTCAAATTATCTCTATTTGCAGATGAATGATTGTACATTTAGAAGACCCCATTGTCTCAGCCCAAAATCTCCTGAAACTGATAAGCAACTTCAGCAAAGACTCAGGATACAAAATCAATGTGCAAAAATCACAAGCATTCCTATACACCAGTAATAGACAAACCGAAGAGTCAAACCAACAACGAACTGCCATTCACAATTGCTACAAAGAGAATAAAATATCTAGGAATACAACTAACAAGGAATGTAAAGGACCTCTTCAAGGGGAACTACAAACCACTGCTCAAAGAAATAAGAAAGGACACAAACAGATGGAAAAACATTTCATGCTCATGGTTAGGAAGAATCAATATCATGAAAATGGCCATACTGCCCAAAGTAATTTATAGATTCAATGCTATCCTCATCAAGCTACCATTGACTTTCTTCACAGAATTGGAAAAAAACCACCTTAAAATTTACATGGAACCAAAAAGAGCCCACATAGCAAAGACAATCCTAAGCAAACAAAACAAAACAACAACAACAAAGAAAAAACAAAGTTGGAGGCATCACGCTACCTGACTTCAAACTACACTACAAGACTACAGTAATCAAAATAGCATGGTACTGGTACCAAAACAGAGATATAGACCAATGGAACAGAACAGAGACCTCAGAATTAATGCCACGCATCTAAAACCATCTGATCTTTGACAAACCTGACAAAAACAAGCAATGGGGAAAGGATTCCCTATTTAATAAATTGTGCTGGGAAAACAGGCTAGCCATATGCAGAAAGCTGAAACTGGATCCCTTCCTTACACAAAAATGCACTCCAGATGGATTAAAGATTTAAACATAAGACCTAAAACCATAGAAACTCTAGAAGAAAACTTAGGCAATACCATGCATGCCATAGGCATAGGGAAGGACTTCATGACTAAAACACCAAAAGCAATGGTGACAAAAGCCAAAATAGACAAATGGGATCTAATTAAACTCCCAAGCTTCTGCACAGCAAAAGATATTTTCATAGGAGTGAACCGGCAACCAACAGAATGGGAAAAGTTTTTGCAATGTACCCATCTGACAAAGGGCTAACATCCAGAATCTATAAAGAACTTAAACAAATCTACAAGAAAGATACAAACAAATCCAGAAAAAAGTGGGCAAAGGATATAAACAGACACTTCTCAAAAGGGGACATTTATGCAGCCAACAAACATATTTTAAAGAGCTCATAACTGGTCATTAGAGAAATGCAAAGCAAAACCACATCGAGATACCATCTCACACCAGTTAGATGGCAATCATTAAAAAATCAGAAGACAACAGATACTGGAGAGGATGTGGAGAAATAGGAACACTTTTACACTGTTGGTGGGAGCGTAAATTAGTTCAACCATTGTGGAAGACAGTGTGGCGATTCCTCAAGGATCTAGAACTAGTAATACCTTTTGACCCAGCAATCCCAGTATATACCCGAAGGATTATAAATCTATTATAAAGACACATGAACACGTATATTTATTGCAGCACTGTTCATAATAGCAAAGACCTGGAACCAACCCAGATGCCCATCGATGATAAGCTGGACAAAGAAAATGTGGCACATATATACCATGGAATACAATGATGGCAACCATAAAAAACGATGAGTTCATGTCCTTTGCAGGGACATGGATGAAGCTGGAAACCATCATTCTCAGCAAACTGACACAAGAACAGAAAACCAAACACTGCATGTTCTCACTCATAAGTGGGTGTTGAACAACGAGAACACATGGACTCAGGGAGGGGAATATCACACACTGGGGTCTGTCAGGGTGTGTGGGTTAGGGGAGGGATAGCAGTGGGGTCGGGGGCTGGGGAGTGGGGCGCTAGGGGAGAGATAGTGTTAGGAGAAATACCTAATGTGGATGACTGGGTGATGGATGCAGCCAACCACCATGGCACCTGTATACCTGTGCAACAAACCTGCACATTCTGCACATGTACTCCAGAGCTTTAAGTACAATAAAAAAAAAAGAAAAAACAATTATTCTACAAGTTTTTTTCTACTTTAAAATTTTTTTATTTTTACTTTTTTTTAAACAAACTATATATGTATTTTTTCCATAGGAAAACACAAGAGAAGACAAAAATATCAGATCTCAAGAACTTTTGAATGAAATAAGCAGTTTCCTGCAAAAATGCAGCTACAGACAATTCCCAAACTCATTTTATGAACCTCATCAAGATTTTAGCAGTCGAGATATATTCAAGAAGTCAAGATCTTCATCTTGGTATTATAAATACACTTCCATAGTCAGTCCAGGTATCACAGACTTAGAAAGTTCCACAGGAGTTTGGTCTACAATTTCCCAGTTTACTCTTAGTGAAGAGATAAAGGCAGACATTTATTACTATGGCATCATAATACCTGTCCTTTTGATGTTAGTATGTCTTGCTTGACATTTTCTCTGAAGATATTGAAAGTCCTTTTGATAATTTTTTAAGTTTCCAGCTCTTCACAAAATGGTACCTCCTTATTTCAGTGTTTCTTCCCAGACATTTTTAAGGTAATTGGCTTACTACAATATGGACATTCACCATATGATGTTAAAACTTTGTCTGCTAGTTGCTAGTCCTCTCAGCCACTCCTATAAGCACATTTGATGGAAAGTTGTCCACACTGGGAATTTCGCACACCATCAGGAATGGCACCATCAAGTTGATAAGCATAACAAATCCCACAATCCACAGTAAAATCAGATTTTTCCAGGATAGCACGAGCTGGAAAATCAATTTCTAAAACATCTTTCAAATGTTGTAACACACCATTTTCTGGATCCCACAAGTGTATGTTCCTGCTCAGCTTAATTCCCAGAGGTTTTACCAGATGGTCAGCTCCAAGAAAGAAGCACTCAGGAAGCATAGTAGGATGCTTCGGGTCTACCTCTGTATTTATGGAAACATGTGCTGTTGCACTCCGTGGAGGTTTTTCTGGCTCAAGTACCCAGGTCTTCTCATCGATTTCATCCATAACATCCCAGGATGCCTTTAGTGATTCCAGTGCTGCCAAAAACTGACTGTAAATGCTTATTAAGGAGCTCTGAGGAGAATTTACCTGAGGTGTCCAGGAAGCAGAACATGAAACAGGAAAATCCGCAAAACAATCTGGTGATTCTGCAGGATGCTTTGCCTTCAACTTGAGGGTGATTAAATCTCTCTACCAGAAGCATCTTCTGCTTTTAACTTGATGGTATTGAAGGAAGTATCCACATATACAAGATTATCCCAACCAAGAGTTCCGATCTCTTCGATAAGGCTTGGGTAGAACTGGGGAGGAGGAGGTAGTGCATATAGTTCTTGCCTAGTCTTCAAAGCAACTTCCAAAAGCATCTTCAACTCCGTCATAAAGCTCATTGCTGCATCCTCTGTTGTACTATTTGATGGTATCCATTAAGTATTGATCTCGGCTGCCACCTGCATAATAATCTTGCATTCTTCAGTTGTAAATCTTCAGACAACACTATGCTAAGATGGAAGTCTCTTCCCTGAGCTGACGTGAATCCCTCATACACGGTTTTCGACCTGTGCTGGGGCAGAAGCAGCAGGAACTGGCACAACAGGCTCGCATCCATCACTGCCATGGCTCGAGGTCCGAGAAGCTGAGAAGCTCTAGGCCGGCCTTTTACTTTTCAAACTTTTGTTAAAAACTAAGACACAGACATATCTTGTCCCAGTGGGGGGTCTTCAGGGCATGTAGCTGTCATCTGGAATACCAATGCCTTCTTCTGAAACATCTCCTGAAGGACCTGCCTGAAGCTCTTTTACAGTTACCTTTTCTCATAAGCAAAAGGAGTACATTCTAAAATAACAATAAAAAGCATAATATAGTAAATATATATAAGGTGGTAAGATAGTCATTTGTTACCATTGTCAAGTATTATGTACTGTACATAATTGTATGTGCTATGCTTTTACATGACACAATGTGGGAGATTTGTTTACACCATTGCCCCCCCAAACATGGTGAGTAATGGGTTGTGCTACGACATCACAGATGATAGAAATTCTTCAACCCCACTATAATCTTATGGGACCGCTATCCTAAATGCAGTCTGTCATTGACTGAAACTATGTGGTGCATCACTATATATTGGGGATAATAATAGCATCTACCTTGTAATACTCTTGTTAGGATTGAGTGGTATAGAGCCTATATGAGTACACAAAGGCATACCAAGTGATATAATGGACTTTGGAGACTCAGAAGTGGGAGGTTGGGAGAGGGGCTCTGGACAGAAAAACCACGCATTAGGTACAGTGTCCACTACTTGGATGACCAGTGCAGTAAAATCTTAGAATCCACCACTGTATAACTCACCCATGTCACAAAAACCACTTGTAAACCAAAAATTGAAATAAAAATTAAAAAATATAAAGTACTTAGCATGAAGCCTAGTACATGGTACAGGCATTATAAATATTAACTATTATTTATGTTCGTAAATATGGATAATTAACTTTACCAATCTATGGTTCTTATAAGTGCCATTTTAGTTACTTTTTCAGATTTGTTGCGGAATTCTGGAAACTGAGATAAATATGATGAGCACTTGAGGTCATCGCTCTGTCCTGATTTGCAGGATTTACATAGAGTTGATCCCAATGTCAGTCCGTAATAAGAATTTAAAGCAGTGCAAGCTATACAAATCTTGCTTACTGTGAATGATAGTTTTCCTGGTCCTGAGCAAATGTTAGTCAATTGCCAGATTAATTGCTTCTGGAATTCACTGCTCCCCGGTTATGGCACTATCCAAAAAAAAGTTAAAAATATGTTAATTCTTTGATTGAAACATAATAGAGGTACATATTTGGGGGTACATGTGACAATTTAGTACATCTATATAATTTGTAAAGATCAAATCCGTGTAACTGGAATACAAAAATGTGTTCATTTTTGGTATATGTCACATGTGTGCTGCGGCAGTCTCATCTCAGGTCGCAGGAGACTAATTGCTGTGTTTTCACATGAGGCCCAGGTACAGAAGGCTTTGCACCATGGCTCCTTTACAATTCTTGGGGAAAGGCTGCTGCTATGTGCATGTGGAAAACCCTTGACCTTGGTTGGTCCACCCAGAGTAAGCCTAAGGGCCAGCTTCAGAGAGTAGTCCACACATTACAGACCTGAAACCTGGTGTTTCAAGAAAGCACACTGAATTCCCTAGTTTCTCACACATCATAGAAAAAGAAGTCAATGAAAATATAAAGTTGAAAACAAACAGTTGGGTTTGGGTAGTTACCAATAATCTTTGAAACCAATATGTCTGACACCCGGGGCCTGAGAAGCTCCAAGAGAGCAAGAGAAAGGCTGCCATGGAACATGACCGTTCCCCACACTGTCTCTCTAGATTGTGTCCCTACCTCCCAGGTCACTGTCCCTACCTCCCAAGCCACCTTTTTCAGTTCTGTGGGCCCCTTTTTCTATTAGTATTAATTCTATCATCAAATTTCCATACCTGTACTTGGCTGTGGTTTCAAAATTCTCAGGAGGGAATGTGATTATTTCTGTGCTCAAGGTAGGCATTCAACAAATTTCTGTGAATAAGTTCTGAAAATGGACAAACAAAATCCCTTCTTATAGCCTTCTAAAACCCACAGAAACAAAATGCTTTGTCTTTCTCTCTTGGTAAAGGGCTGCATACTGCCGGAAACCGTGGGTTAAGCTGTATGGAAGGATTTATAGCCAAGACATTCTAAAGATATTCAACTCAGTCTTATTGTCAAATTGACAAAGCTGATGAAATACCTCTCTAAGACTAAATGACTTCCATCTATACACCTGTAAATTCCACAGGACTCCAAGGATGAAAATGGAAGATGTGACCTACTCCGGCATCATGAGATCAGAGAATTACAGATGTGACCCTCACTTACAGGTGAGGCCCATTGGTGAATCTCCCCTTCATACTGGGCAAGTTGAACAAAATTAGACAATTCAAGACTAAAAGAGAAATAACCAATTTCTACTATGGCACTATAGATCCTGAATTCTTTGAGTGAATAAATAGGCAAATAAAGAAAATAAAATTCAGTGCATGTAAACTTCTTGGATTTTCAACCTAGAAAGACAGTGCAGGCAGGCAATTGTCACATTCCATCGCTGCTCTTCTGTTACTCTTTTAGAGCTCTTCAAGACATAGGTATTGGAAATATTTGGTTTTAGGAATAATTAACTACCTGTACCCAACAACCTTGTTCTTCCCAAATCAGTGTCTTTGGATACTCACTGAATTATTCAAGATTGCTCAAGAATCCCTTCTGTTGAACAGGTTTGTAAATGATAAGGAAGGAGTGCACAGTGAAGTCTCAGACTCCAAGATATACAAATCTCCCCAGAGAGTAGAAAGACATCCTAGAGAAGAGAGACATTATAGAATAATCCTAAGATCTGTGTCAATAGGCAGAGCCTTAAGAGATGTTATAATGTGTGTGAGTAATGAATTTAGGAATAGTCTAAAGTACCTCTAGAAAATGACAGACTATCCCTTAGATTCTGCTCAAGAAAAGACCCAGAGACATTCAGGATTGACCCCAGCATATGTACCAATATTCTGCATCAGGCAAAAAGGCCTAGAAAATTAAGAAAAGCATTAAAAACTATACTGTTTATCCTGGTATATCTCTGCATGAAAACATTTATGGAGTTCCTGCTGCTCTGCCTCAAAACTAAGTTTTCTGTAACTTGAAAAGGGGCTCAGAATAATTGGAGATATTGGGAATTACAAGAAAAACTTTGTTTAAGGTTATATTTGTACTTTCAATATGGAAACCTCATTAGAAGTAATGAAATCTACAAAACTATAAATAGCATAAATAAAGTGAACAGAGATTTGCTTATTTCACAGCTTCAAAGACCTGGAACCGGGAGATGGCAGTGTCTGAAACTCATGAAATCAATGCATTAGCCACAGAGGTCGGCGTGACAGGAAATAGAAATGCATTTCAAAACATTTGGGCAAATTTTGACTGATGTCGTCATCAATGCTTTGAGATTTATTCAGCTCCTGGAATTAAGATGGCTCAGAAGGGGCAATAGAAGTATTTCCTTGACCTCTTTGTGGGCAGGAGAATTAAGGTGTGGATTGACCATATGCTCAAATATTCCCAAACAGCTCATGAGTTATAAAGTTTGAAAACTATTGATATAATTGACATATTACCTTTAATCCATTCAGCATACCACTTTTTATCCTTCTTCCCCTTAATTTCAGATCCCAGTACAGTGAAGACACACTTTCAGTAGTCAATGCTTCCTTCTGATTGATGGCTGGAGGTCAGGCCTCTCCAGCAATTCTGATGAATGTATGCAACTTCTCGGTTCATCTCCATTGTTTCATCTTAAATTCCGCAAATGAGATGATTCAGATGAGCAATGCTGCAGTTCCTTCTCATTTGCATTTTATTAGCTTTATGACAGTTTCCTTCTTGCATGATATTACCTAATTACATCCTTCAAAGAAGCACTAACATACCACTCTCCACTTTCAATTATTCACTCCAACGAAGGAAATCGTGAAACACCCACCCCCTCTCAGAAAATTCACCCAGCTATTGGGCCACTGTGGGACAAAGATTGTGTGAGGGAGTGGGACCACAATCTCAATCGGGGAGTCCTAAGACAAGCCAAGCTTTCCCTTCGAGCCAACTTCCTAGTCATACAATAACATAAGTCTCAGGCCCTTAGGTGCCCAGATGGTGCTACCCAACTTATTGCTCTTGTACTTCTTTGAATTTGTTCCAAAACCAGTTTATTTCGAGTAACTTTGGGATGTTTCCAAAAATCATCCATTTACAAGGAATCAGATTTTCCCAATATTTCAAACAAAGGTTGTAATCTCTAAAAACCTTTGAGAAGAGAAAATCCAGACTAATTTTAAGCAGCGTGTGCTGCAGTTGGTGTGTAGTTGCCTAAGGGGTCCACTACACTTTTTGCATATGGATGATCAGGCCTATGTAAAATTGTGAGGATGTGTCTTTGATGCCCGATTTTCCTTTCTTGACTCACTTCTATCTTTTTTTTAAGTTCTGAGGTACATGTGCGGAATGTACAGGTTTGTTAAATAGGTTAACGTGCCATCGTGGTTTGCTGAACCTATCAAACCATCACCTAGGTACTAAATCCACCATGCGCTAGCTATTTTTCCTGATAGTCTCCCTCCTCCTTCCCCACCACTGCCCTACAGGCCCCAGTGCATATTGTTCCCTTCTATGAGTCCATGTGTTCTCATTGTTCAACTCCCACTTCTAAGTGAGAACATGTGATATTTGGTTTGCCGTTCCTGCATTAGTTTGCTGGGGATAATGGCTTCCAGTTCCATCCATGTCCCTGCAAAGGACATAATCTCATTCCTTTTTACGGCTGCATAGTATTTCATAGTTTATGTGGACCACATTTTCTTTGTCCAGCCAATCATGAATGGGCATTTGGGTTTTTCCATGGTTTTGCTGCTGTGAATAGTGACGCAATGACATACACATGCATCTGCATTTATAATAGAATTACTTATATTTGGGTACATACCCAGTAATGGGACTGCTCAGTCTACTGGTATTTCTAGGTCTTTGAGGAATCGCCACATTGCCTTCCACAATGGTTGAGCTAATTTACATTCCCACCAACAGTATAAAAGTGTTTCTATTTCTCCACAGCCTTTCCAGCATCTGTTGTTTCTTTTCTTTTTTTTTGAGACAGAGTTTCGCTCTTGTTACCCAGGCTGGAGTGCAATGGCGCGATCTCAGCTTACCGCAACCTCTGCCTCCTGGGTTCAGGCAATTCTCCTACCTCAGCCTCCTGAGTAGCTGGGATTACAGGCACGTGCCACCGTGCCCAGCTATTTTTTTGTATTTTTAATAGAGACGGGGTTTCACCATGTTGACAAGAATGGTCTCGATCTCTTGACCTCGTGATCCACCCGCCTCGGCCTCCCAAAGTGCTGGGATTACAGGCTTGAGCCACCGCGCCTGGCCCCATTTCTTGACTTTTTAATAATTGCCATTCTGACTGGCATGAGATGGCATCTCTTTGTGGTTTTGATTTGCATTTCTCAAAGTACCAGTGATACTGAGCTTTTTTTCCTATGTTTGTTGGCCACATGAATGTCTTCCTTTGAGAATTGTATGTTCATGTCCCTTGCCTAGTTTTTGATAGGGTTGTTTTGTTTTGTTTTTTGAAAATTTGTTTAAGTTCCTGGTCAACTCTGGGTATTAGATCTTGGTCAGATGAACAGATTGCAAACTTTTTCTCCCATTCCATAGGTTGTCTGTTTGCTCTGATGATAGTTTCTTTTGCTGTGCAGAAGCGCTTTTGTTCAATTAGATCCTATTTTTCAATTTTTCTTTTGTTGCAATTGCTTTTTAAGTTTTCATCATGAAATATTTGCCCTGCCTATGTCCTGAATGGTATTGCCTAGATTTTTCTCTAGAGTTTTTATAGTTTTGAGTTTTACATTTAAGTCTTTAATCCATCTTGAGTTAATTTTTGTATAAGGTGTAAGGAAAAGAGTCCAGTTTCAATTTTCTGCATATGGTTAGCCAGTTCTCCCAGCACCATTTATTAAATAGGGAATCCTTTCCCCATAGCTTGTTTTTGTCAGGTTTGTCAAAGATCAGATGGTTGTACGTGTGCCATCTTACTTCTGAGTTCTCTATTCTGTTTCATTGGTCTATATGTCTTTGTATCAGCACTATGCTGTTTTAGTTATTGTAGCCTTGTAATATAGTTTGAAGTTGGGTAGCATGATGCCTCCAGCTTTGTTCATTTTATCTTGATGGCATCTTTATTTTATTCCTCTTTACTCAACTCAGAGGTCCTATTATGCTGGACCCCTTTTGTTCTATTTAATTTCTACCTTATTCAGTTACTGTACTCTGGTATTGCAAGGAAACATTTATGGTTCCATTTTTCATCAGTTTGTCTAACCCCCTTTCATTCTGTCTACCTACACTTCTCTTAAGTATCCCTTTGTTGGGGTACTGAGTATATAATCTGCTGCACTAAGTCAAGAGGTAACTGTGAGTAGGGTAAACACATGGTAGCAGAATATCTTCTGCTCTGTTACTTGGTGATTATATGATCCTCTTAATTTGCCTTCTCTAAGCCCTAGTTTCCTTATTTGAAAATAAGGGTAATAATAAGGTTAATAATGCTTAGTTTTTCTTCTTTACTAGGATTTCTGTAGGCCACAAATGTTAAATGAGTTTGTGATGAACTTATCCATATGCTTCATGATTTGACAGTTTTAAAATCATGTCTCTTGGTTTGTCTCATGTTTGTCTCCTCATCCCTCAGCTCATTTTTCTTGTCCTTTACATATTCCATTTTCTCACTATTGAGGATCAGCAGTCAGAATGTCACATACTGTTTCAGGGGCTATAGTCTCTGAGCATTCCATTTTTCATTTCCAGTTTTCTTTTTGTTGATGAGCAATATTTTGTTTATTTTTTTCAAAAATCAAAGTAGTCCACAAAATGAGTCCCTAGAGAATAACTCCCTATTGCTTCTGAAAACTCTTCTTGGTGCATACCTAATATTAGAGTTCCCTTCATAAAGAATAGTATGCTATTGACTCACCTACACCCTGGAAAGAAACTGTGAAATGTTCCTGGAATCTATTTTGAAATCTTGACTGATTCTTTACTTCCAGAAAGAGTTTCATGCCATTGTCAGATAGAGACACTTGTGCACCATTTACTGTATTGTAGAATAAATCTAAAGCTATTAAATGAGATCAACCCAAGCGTGGGCTTTTGACACATCCTCAATCAAAACTTTGCTACTTGACAGGGCAGTGGGTCATGTAGTAATCCTAGCACTTTAGGAAGCTGAGGGGGGCAGATTCTCAAGCCCAGGAGTTTGAGACAAGTCTAGTCAACATGGCAAAATCCATCTCTACAAAAAATATGAAATTTAGCTGGGTGTGGTGGCAGGAACCTATAGTCCCAACTGCTTGGGAGGCTGAGGTAGGAGGATTGCTAAGCTCAGGAGTCTGCAGTGAGCCAAGATCGTGCCACTATAGTCCAGCCTGGAAAACAGAGTCAGACCCTGCCTCAAAATGAACAAACAGAAAGCTCCCTACTCTGAGAAGTTTTCTTTATTTATTCCTTGCCAATGTCAAAGTTCCAACAATTCCAAAATAGTTCAATTTTTAATAAGCTTTAACATAAAAAATCTGGAGAACGTCATTCTCAGCAAACTGACACAAGAACAGAAAATGAAATACCGCATGTTCTCACTCATAGGCGGGTGATGAACAATGAGAACACATGGACACAGGGAGGGGAGCACTACACACTGGGGTCTATTGGGGGGAATAGGGGACGGACAGTGGTGGGGGGGGAGTTGGGGAGGGATAGCCTGGGGAGAAATGCCAGATGTGGGTGAAGGGGAGGAAGGCAGCAAATCACACTGCCACGTGTGTACCTATGAAACTATCTTGCCTGTTCTGCAAATGTACCCCAAAACCTAAATTGCAATTAAAAAAAAACTTTTCAAAGATACTTTTCGAATCAGAGAGGTTTCCAATGTTCTGATTGCCAAGGACATATTAGATGGTTAATATATTATGTTGGCTGAATCATGGGTTTCTCTAAGCTACTTTCCTCATTCCTTACTCAGAGAATAATAAATTAGTAAGACATCGGTTTTTTTTTCTGCAGAAATCATATTGCTCTTACATCGATAGGTCACTTTTGTAAACGTGTTGAGTAATTGAGATATGCTGCCATCTTACTCTAGAGTGGCAGGGAAACAGCAATCTGAAATATTTTGAGATCTCACTAGAGTTGTCCTTATAAATGAAAATTATAGGTGCAACTCTCTAGACGCCTAACTCTCTCTTTTTGTTTTTTAACCAGTTTTCCATAAAATGTAGTAATTACTCTTTTTTTTAAAACTCATGAGGTGACATTGGGCACACTTGATGAAATAAGGTCATAGGAAAAGGTAAAGAGATCGAATTTCCTGGGCAAAATGAGTATATCTTAACAGTGGCTTATCTGAGAGGAGCTTTAAACTTGGTGTCCTGACCTATTATGAGCATTTAGGTGGTATAGGCAGGTTGGTGAAGGAGATTTTAGGAGACTGCCTGCATTTCACATCATACATTATGGACAGATATTTTTCTCTTTCCCTGTTCAGCCAGGCCTGTGTGCTTTCGTCTGGCCTAAGCCATGGATAGTTTGTTGGGGCTGCATCTTTCAGGCAAGCTTTTGATACTCTGTATAATTACCTACTTCCTCCAGCGACTCTTCCATGTTGGCTTTCTCTGTCCCTGGGCATCAAGGTGTTCCATGGTAAGATTGTTTTCAACTCCATGCGTATCACCACAGCAGCTGCCGCAGAGCTCAGGTGTTTAGAATATTCATGATTTGCTAGATGGCCATTATTTCTATTATCTCTACACCAGTCTTTTTTAAGATGGCTTTAAAATACAAAGACCTTTATTTGTCTAAAAGCTTTATTGAGGTATAACTGAAATAAAATAAACTGCGCACATTTAAAGTGTACAAATAGATGCATCTTGACATATGTATACACCAGTGAAACGATCGCTATATCAAGATAGTGAGTATTTCCATCCCCTGCAAAAGATTCCCTATAACCATTTCCTTCCTGCTAATCTCTAGGAAACCACTAATCTCTTTTCTCCCCCACTATATGTTAGTTTCTTTTCATTTTTTAGAATTTTATGTAAATGGAATTATATGGTACTCTTAAAAAAATTGGCTTCCCACACTCAGCATAATTATTCTGAAATTCATCTTTGCTGTTGCATGTATTAATAGTTTGTGCTTTTTTTCCTTTATTTTTCATGTGAACATTCTATTGTATGGATATACCACAGTTTGTTTCACCATTTAACTGTTGATAAACATTTAAGTTGTTTTCAGTTTGAGACTTTACAAATAAGTATTCTATAAATGTTAATGTACTAGTCTCTGAGTGGACATACACTTTTCTTTCTCTTGGGTGAATACCTACAAATGGGTTTACTAGGTCATATGGTAGATATATGTTTAACTCTTTTTTATATATATACTTTAAGTTCTGGGGTACATGTACAGATTACGAGGATTGTTACATAGGTATACACATGCCATGGTGGTTTGCTGCATCCATCCCCCCGACATCTACATTAGTTATTTCTCCTAATGTTACCCCTCCCCAATCCCCCCACCCCCTGCTATCCCTCACCTATCCCCCACCCCCCTACAGACCCCAGTGTGTTATGTTCCACTCCCTGTGTCCATGTGTTCTCATTGTTCAACACCCACTTATATATTTAACTTTTTAAGAAGCTGCTAAACTGTTTTCTAAAGAGGTTGTTATTTTACATCCCTAATAACAGTGTATGAAAATTTCAGTTGTTCCATATCCTTGGCAACACTTGGTTTGGCTCTTTAACTTTTAGCCATTCTAGAGGAAGTTTACTGGTATCTTATTTTAGTTTTAACTCATGTGACCCTAACGACTAAAGAGGTCGAACGTATGTCATTTGCTTATTTGCATCCTGTTCAAATGTCGACTATCTTTAAATTTGGCTGTTGGTTTTATAGTTGAATTGTAAATCTTTCTTTGTTCTAGACACAAGTCCTTTTTCAGATATATGTTTGCGGATACTCTTCCCCAATCTGTGGCTCGGCTTTTTACTTCCTTTACAGTATCTTTTGGAAGAGCAAAAAGTTTTAATTTTGATGATGGCAAATATATGAATATTTTCTATTTCATGCTTTTTGTGTTTGTGTCGTATCTATGAAATCTCTGCTTCACCAATGTCACTAAAGTGTCCCCTATATTTCTGTAGAACTGCAACAGCATTAGATTTTATATTTATTGATGGGTTGATGGTTGATTACAAGACAATTTATGTACACATAAATTTTGTTAGCTATTCTAGGTTTTTCAACTTTTCATATAAATTTTAGAATCAAATTGTCATTTAAAAAGAAAGAAAGAACGAAAGAAAAACCCTGCTATTATTTCGAATGGTATTATGTAGAACCTGTAGAAAAATTTGGAGATAATCAACATGTTAATATTGAGTCTTCCTAAACATGAACAAGTCCCCCAGCTTTGTTTGTTTTTTAAAATAGTTTCTGCTATTCTGAGTCTTTTGAGTTTTTATATAATTTTTAGAATCTGCTTCTTTGCGTCTGTACAAAATCTACTAGAAATTTAAATGGCATCAAAGCTATAGATCAATTTGGGGAAAAATCCCATCTTAAACACGATCAAGTCTTCCAATCCAAAAACATTGAATGCTTTTTTAGAGTTTTATTTAGAGTTAAAAAACTATCTCTGTAAGGTCTTCTTTTTTCTTTTTCAGCTTTTATTTTAGAATCAGGAAGTATACATGCAGGTGTGTTCTGATACAATGGTATCAGAACATGATGCCGTCTCTGAAATGTTTTGAAACTTTCCGTGTACAAGACTTGCATATTTTCTATTAAATTTATTCCTAAATGTGATCTTCTTTTTAATGCTTTTATAAATTCTTAATTCCATTTTCAGACTGTTTATAGCAGGTAGGCAGAAATACCATTGATTTTTATGTAATGATCACCTATCTTGTGGCCTTGCTAAATTCCTTTATTAATTCTAGGGTTCGTTTTGTTGTTACTGTTTGTTGCATAGACTCCCTAGGGTTTTCTACATGGACTGTGGTGTCCTCTGTGTATAGGTAATCGTTTTTTTCTTCCTTTCTGATCCGTGTGTCTTTTCTTTCCTTTTATATTCTCCTTGCATGGGCCAGAACCTCCCATAGAGGTGAGAATGAATACAAGAGATTAAACATCCTTGCCTTTTACCCAGTCTTAGCGGGGAAGCCTTCAGCCTTCTATCACTGAGTCTGATATTTGTCGTAGTTTTTGGGGGATGAGTGTCGTTAGACTGAGAAACTTATCCTCTATCCAAGCCTTTTGAGTTCTTTAAAAATCATAAATAGGTATTAAATTTTGTCAAATACTTTTCTGCATATATTGAAATGATCATGTGCTTTTTCTCATATTATTTTAATAGGATGTATTTCATTGTTTTTTGGATGTTAAATGATGTTGCACTCCTGGGGTAAATCCCACCTAGTCATGGTGTATCATTCTTTTTTATATTCTTAGGTTTCATTTTCAAATATTTGCATCTATATTCAGAAAAGATAATGGCCGATAGTTTTCTTACTTTGGTATGAGGATGATATGGCCTCACAGAATGGGTTGGAAAGTGTTCCTTCCGCCTCTGTTTCCTGGAAGAGCTTGTGGGGCAGCAGTCTTATTTCTTTGTTAAGTGTTTGATGGAATTCACTGGTGAACCCGTGTAGGTCTGAGTTTGTATTTGTGAGAAGGTTTTAACTACTAATTTCTGTACAGATTTTAGATCTATTCAGATGTTTCATTTCTTCTTTAGTTTTGGTAGGTTATGGATTATTTTTAGAAATTTGACTATTTTACCTGCATTTTCTCATTCATCAGCATAAAGTTCCTCATAATATTTCCTTACGATGGTTTTCATTTAATTTGACATTTTTTTGGTTTTCTAATATAGGCATTTAAAGCCATATACATTTTTCTCTGAATTGCTTTAGCTGTGTCCCATATATTTTAATATGTGGGGCTTTTACATTAATTCAATTTAAAATACTTTCTAAATTTTTGGTAATTTCTTCTTCTGCCTGAATCATTCAGAAATAAATTGTTTAATTTCCAAATATTTGTGGAGTTTCCAAATTTCATTTTGTTGTTGGTTTCTAATTTAATTCCACTGTGGCCAGGGAACATACTTTGCATTATTTAAATCCTTTAATGGGAAGGGACAAATGGTTGACTAGACACAGCCAGGAAATGCCTCTCCCACAGAGAGAAGCCAAGATTTCAAGTAAAACATCACAGTTCAAACAGATCATTTGAGAGAAAACCCCGAAAGTCAATAGAGAGGTGACACAGACAGTGAGATTGATGAAGGAAGAAGCTGGGATGCCTGCATGGAGTCACCGTGGGTGTCAAGACCAGCTCCTGGTCCCGAGCAGGTCCTAGGGAAGGAGTGAATAAAGGAGCTCCCTCCCAGGCACCACACTCCCGCCGCACACCTCTGGATCCGAACAACAAGAGATCCCGCCACCGCCACAGACATTTGAATTGAGAGAGGAAACTGCTTTCAAAGTAGACAGAAGCAGAACCAGAACCTGCATGGACCCCTACCTGGGTAGCTGCAGCAAAATGTGACCATAGGCTCCCATTCCCCAGCCTCTCCGTTTTGCTCTGCGTGGCTCTAGCCCCGCTGACCGCCCGGCTGGGAGAGAACAGAGGTACCTTCATGGGACAGGGGCACATCTGATACTCATGCCCCCTTGTACACGGGCTCCTCCCAAGGCCACATGCCTGGCTGCTCCTGAAAGAGAGAGCACAGAACACAGCCTCCAGCCTCCACTACCTCACCTGAGTGTTTTGTCAACAGCCTGGGAGCAATTTGGCTCCCCAGAGCACAGCCGCTGCTCAACCCCAAGAGGCTAGAGGACAAATCCGTGGGCCTGGTCTCCAGCCCCCAGCAACTGTGCATACTGCCCAGGGGCATCAAGCTGAGATCTGTGACCTGAGCTCAAGCGAGGGAGAAGCCTCCATTCTCAGAAGAGTGAGGCGTGAGTTCATGGGTGTGTGCTGGCGTGGGAGCTGAGCATCTCTTGTTATGCAAACTGGCCTGGGAAGGGTGTAGCCTGTTGGCCAACTGCAGCTTCTGCCGGACACAGCCCCATGGCTTGGAACACCTAGAATAAACCAACGATCTGGGTGCAGAATGCTTGAGACAGATCTATCCGGTCAGGTCACCTCTTGAGGCAAACACCTGAGGGAGGCCCAGTGAGGGAGTACAAGCTGAGTAGACCCCACAGCCATCTCCTGGGTAAAGATTAAAAACCCAGGCTGTGGACGCCACACCAGCTGCACACTTGTGGCACTACCACCCTGCCCAGGGATCGTCTGCCCATGACCCACTGCATTACCAGGCCACCGCAGACATAGCCCACAACTCTCTAACTCTGCCAAGCTCAGAGAATCAGCAGGTTCCCTGGAGTGGTGGGTCTCCTGGGGATCAGGATTACCCCTAAGGGAGGAGGGAGTGCGGGCCATCAGGGCCCCCACCGGGGCTAAGGAACACAGGCAAGGCACAGTGCCAGTGATTGAAGGGGGGGGTACCCCGAGGCCCAGGAACAGATATGACGATATCTCTTGCCGTCCCTTTCCCGCTTCCCTAAGCACGGCTGCTAATGCACATAGCTAACGGCAAATCGGCTGGCCCTTACTCTTAAGTGCCATCTACTGGATAATGGCATGAATTACACCACCAACCAAAAATAAATTTGTTGGGCAGGTAAGGACTGTGAAACCCAGGGCAGGAAACTAGCCACAATTAAGGAATCCCTACAGAGACTTTGGCCTTTGAAAGCACCCAGAAATGAAGCCAATCGACTATACACAACATACAACACAGTCAAACCCTCAAGTGGAGAAAAGAATATAAAAACAAAAAGCCCCACTCAATCAACAGCAACTTCAAAAAGACCAAGAAACACCAGCTTCTCAGATGAAAAGGAATCAGTACAAGAACTTCAGCAATTCAAAAAGTCAGAGAGTTTCCTTACCTCCAAAGGATCGGCCTATCTCCCCAACAATGTATCCTAACCAGATCGAAATATCTGAAATGACAGACACAGAATATAGAATGTGAATGCTCAATGAGATTCAAGAGGAAATTGAAACCCAAACTGAGAAAGGCAGTAAAATAATCCAAGAGTTGAAAGACAACATAGCTATTTTAAAAGAATCAAACTGAGCCTCTGGAATTGAAAAATTTACTACAGGAATTTCAAAGTACAATGGAAAGCCTTAACAACAGAGCAAACCAAGTTGAGAAAACGATTTCAGACCTCAACAACTCAACAAGCAAAAAAGAAAAAACTCCATTAAATAATGCACAAAGGACCTGAACAGACACTTCTCAAAAGAAGACATACAAGTGGCCAAGAAACATGAAAAAATGCTCAACATCAGTAATCAAAATGCAAATTTAAACCACAGCGAGGTACCATCTCACACCAGTCAGAATGGCTATTATTAAAAATCCAAAAAGTAATAAATGCTGGTGAGGCTATAGAGAAAAGACGATGCTTATATACTGTTGGTGGAAATGTAAATTAGTTCATCCTCTGTGGAAAGCAGTTTGAAGGTTTCCAAAAAAACTTAAAAAAAAAAAAAAAACATAAAACAAGAAAACTACCACTTAACCCAGCAATCCCACTACTGGGCATATATACCTAAAGGAAAATAAGACTTTCTACAAAAAAAAAAAAGATGGTACCTACACACCATGGAATACTACACAGCCATAAAAAAGAATGAAATCCTGTCCTTAGCAACAACATGGATGTAGTTGTAGGTCATTATCCTAAGCAAATTAATACAGAAACGGAAGACCAAATACTGCATGTTCTCACTTAGAAGTGAGCACTAAACATTGGGACACATGGACATAAAGATGGGAATAATAGACACTGAAGACTACTACATAGTGGGGAGTCTTAATTTTTATATTTTTAATAGAAACAGGGTTTCACCCTGTTGATGAGGATGGTCTTAAACTCCTTAGCTCAGGTGATCTGCCCACCTCAGCCTCCCAAAGTGCTGGGATTACAGGCATGAGCCACTGTCCCCAGCCTAGATCCCACTTTTTAATCCAATCTGAATCCCTGCCTTTTATTTGTAGTATTTAATCCACCTACATTTAATGTAGAGGTAAGGAGGGAGGCAAGAGTTGAAACACTATTGGCTATGATGCTCACTACCAGGGTGTTAAGATCATTCATATGCCAAACCTCAGCATCATGCAATATGCCCATGTAACAAACCTGCACATGTACCCTTGAATCTAAAGTAAAAGCTGAATTTTTTAAAAAAATAAAAATAAACCTTTAAATTTGTTATTGCTTTGTGGCGCAGTATGTAGTCTATCCTGGATAATATTCCACATGTGCTTGAAAAGAATGTGTATTCTGTTGCTGGATGGAGTATTTGACAGAGGTCTGTTAGGTCAAGTTGGTTAATAGTGACTTTAACGTCTTTTACATCCTTGCTGATTTTGTCTAGTTATTCTATCCATTATTGACAGTGGAGTCTTGAAACATCCGATTGTTATCATATTGTTCATTTCACCCTTCAGTTTTATCAGTTTTTGTTTCCTATCGTTTTGGATCTCTGTTCTTAAATGCATATATGTTTGTAGTTATTAAAGCCTCCCTCTGAATTGACCTTTATGTCGTTACAAAATCTCCCTCTTGTCTGAAGTAAACTGTTTTTGTCTCAAAGACGATTTTTTTTCTGATATTAATATAGTCATTCCAGCTCCCTTACTGTGTGCATGGGGTATGTTTTTCCATCCTTTTATTTTACATCTATTCGTATTTTTTTTTCTTTCTTACGAAGGGAGGAAGGGAAGAAGGGAAGAAGGCAAGAAGGGAGGGAGGGAGGGAGGGACGGAGGGAGGGACGGAGGGAGGGAGAGAAGGGAAGGAAGGAAATCAAGCAATGAGAGAGACATTGCTGACCTGGATCTAGAGGTCTACAAGTTAATTTCTTTTTTTTCTTTTTTTGAGAGAAGGAAAGAAAAAAAAAGGAGTGAAGGAGAGGAAGAAAAAGAGGGAGAGAGAATGGAAATGTTGCTTTATTCTAAAAAAAAAATGGGTATTAATAATGGCCAATCAATGCTTCATTTAAACCTATGAGTAGGTGTGATGTGGTATTGACAAGAATGTATATTTTGTGTATTTAAAGTGGAGAGCTCTATAAATATTTATTAAGTTTACTTGTTCCGAATCTGAGTTTGAGTCCTTGATATCCTTATTAATTTTCTGTCTCATTGAGTCTAAGTCTGTATGTATCTGGGTGTTAGGATCGTTAGCTCTTGTTGTTTCATTGATCCTTTTACCACTATATCTTTGTTGCTTTAAAATCTATTTTATCAGATACGAGAATTGCAACTCCTGCTTTATATTTATTTATTTATTTTTGCTCTCCATTTGGTTGGTAAATCTTTCTCCATCCCTTTGTTTTGAGTCTTTGTGTATCCTTGCATGTGAAATGGGTCTGGATGTAACATGCCGTTGGGTTTTGGCTGTATCTTTTGATTGGGGGATTTAGTCGATTTAAATTTAGGGTTGCTGCCATTTGATGTTAACTGGCTGTTTTATCCATTCGTTGGTGTAAATTCTTCTTTATATTGATGCTCTTTCCTTTTTGGTATATTTTTAGAAAGGCTAATACTGGTTGTTTCTTTCTATGTGTAATGCTTCTTTCAGAAGCTCTTGTAAAGCAGGCCTGGTGGTAATAAAATCTCTGAGTACTTGCTTGTTCATAAAAGATTTTATTTTTCCTTCAGTTGTGAAGCTTAGTTGGCTGGGTATGAAATTCTGGGCTGAAAATTCTGTTCTTTAAGGATGTTGAATATTGGCCCCCACTCTCTTCTGGCTTGTAGAGTTTCTGCTGAGAGATCTGCTGTAAGTCTGATAGGCTTCCCTTTGTAATTAACCTGACCTTTCTCTCTGGCTGCCCTTAGTATTTTCTCCTTCGTTTCAACCCTGGTGAATCTAACGATTATGTGCCTTGGGGTTGCTCTTCTTGAGGAATATCTTTGTGGTGTTCTCTATATTACCTGGGGTTGAATATTGTCCTGCTTTGCTAGGTTGGGAAAATTTTCCTGAATAATATCCTGAAGAATATTTTCCAGCTTGGATTAATTCTCTCCATCACATTCAGGTACACCTATCAAACATAAATTTGGTCTTTTCACATAGTCCCACATTTCTTGGAGACTTTGCTCATTGCTTTTTATCCTTTTTTCTCTAGTCTTGTCTTCTCGTTTTATTTCATTAAGTTGGACTTCGACCTCTGATATCCTTTCTTCTGCTTGAACAATTCGAGTGTTTAAACCTGTGCATACTTCTTGGAGTTCCCGTATTGTATTCTTCAGTTCCATTAATTCACTTATGTTCCTCTCTAAGTTGTCTATTCTCATTAGGATTTCGTCAAACCTTTTTTCAAAGTTCTTAGTTTCTTTACATTGGGCTACAACATGTTCTTTTAACTCACAGAAGTTTCTCATTATTCATCTTCTGAAGCCTGATTCTGTTAATGGGATGCACTCGTTCTCCATCAAGCCTTGCTCCCTTGTTGATGAGGAACTGTGATCCTCTTTAGAGGGAGAGGCATTCTGATTTTGAGTATTCTCAGCCTTTTTACGCTGGTTTCTTCCCATCATTGTAAATCCACCTGTCGTCTTTGTAATCACCAACTTTCAAATTAGGTCTCTGAGTGGACATCCAAGTTGTTAATTCCCCGGGCCGAAATATGAGCAACCACTGCGCCGGCCAAAACAGCGGCGTTAAGACTGATGGTGCTTTTCTGCCCGGGAATCTCCAGTCTGGCTTCCTTCTTGAGTCCGTAATAGGCGACTCTTCCTTCCCGGAGCTCCAAACCTCAGTCAGAAGGGGAACCAGTCCCATTTACTCTGCACCAAGAGCTGCCGCACCGAGGTGCCGGCACAACCGCTGCGCCAGCCACAAGAGTCACGCTGGTGACCCATGTGGCTCCTCCAAACCTCGGTCAGAAGGGGAACCAGTCCCGTTTACTCTGCACTGAGAGCTGCCACGCCGAGGTGCTGGTGAAACCGCTGCGCCGGCCACAAGAGTCGTGCTGGTGACCCGTGGAGCTCCTCCACTGGGAATCTTCTGCTCTGTGAGCGACCAAAATTTGTCTGAAAGTGTGGCGTCCTCTCGTTCTCTGAGCTTTCACTGGGAGCTGCAATCCCGAGATGTTAGCGATCAGCCATCTTGGATCGTTCCTCTCTTTGTATTTTTCAATCAAAAGTGTGTGTCTTAAAGAAACCCATATCATATAATTGGATCCTGCAGATCCCACTTTTTTTTTTTTTTTTTGAGAGAGTCTCGCTCTGTTGCCCAGGCTGGAGTGCAGTGGCATGATCTCAGCTCACTGCCACTCTGCCTCCCGGGATCAAGTGATTTCTCCTGCCTCAGCCTCCTAAGTAGCTGGGATTACAGGCACCCACAATCATGACCAGCTGATTTTTGTACTTTTAGTAGAGATGAGGTTTCACCATGTTGGCCAAATTGGTCTCAAACTTCTGACCTCAGGTGATCCTGACCTCGGCCTCCCAAAGTGCTGGGATTACAGGTGGAAGCCACTGTGCCTGGCCTGGATCCCTGCCTTTTATTTTTAATCCAGTCTGAATCCCTGCCTTTTATTTGTAGTGTTTAATCCACCCACATTTAATGCAGTTATTGAAATGGTAGGAGTTACATCTGCTGTTTTGCAATTTGTTTTCTATATGTTTGATGCATTTTTGTTCCCCTATTGCTGCTATCTTTTGTGTTATATAGAGTTTCAAATGCAGCATTTAAACTCCTTTATTAGCTTTTGATTTAAAAATAGACTTTAAGCTGAGCACAGTGGTTCATCACTATAATCCCAGCATTTAGAAGAGGCTGAGGCAGGCGGATCTCTTGAGGCCAGGAGTTCAAGACCAGCCTGGGCAACATAGCAAAATCCCATCCCTACTAAAAATATAAAAATTCGCCCGGCATGTGCCACATGCCTGTAATGCCAGCTACTTGGGAGGCTGAGGTAGGAAAGTCACTTGACCCAGAAGGCAGAGGTTGCAGTGAGAGCCAAGATCATGCCACTGCACTCCAGCCTGGGTGACAGAGTGAGACTCCGTCTCAAAATAAATATAAATAAATAAAAATAAACACAGACTTTATTTTTTAGACCATTTTTAGGTTTACAGAAAAATTGTGCAGAAGGTACAGAGATTTCCCATATACTGAAGTTTTTTAATGATATATTTTAAAGTTTTTGTTTAAGTGTCGGCTATGGGCATTGCATAAAATCTGTGTTTTAATCTAAACCTAACAAGTTCAGATTAATATTAACTTAATTCCAATCGTTTATAAAAGCTTTGCTTCTATATAACTCTCTTCCCATTATAAACTCATTAACACAGATTTGTAAGTATATATTTTTTAATTTTTCTTTTTTTTTTTGAGATGGAGTCTCTCTCTCTCTCACCCAGGCTGAAGTGCAGTGGTGCAATCTCAGCTCACTGCAACCTCTGCCTTGTCAGTTCAAGCGATTCTCCTGGCTCAGCCTCCCGAGTAGGTAGGATTACAGGTGTGCGCCGCTGCACCCAGCTAATTTTTGTATTTTTAGTAGAAACAGTGTTTCACCATGTTGGCCAGGCTGGTCCTGAGCTCCTGACCTCAGGTGATCCATCCTCCTCAGCTTCCCGAAGTACTGAGATTACATGAGTGAGCCACTGCACCCAGCCATAAGTATTAAATAGTAGTCTTTAAAATTGGTTAAGAGAAGAAATAATTTAAAATATATGTTTATAATGTGTTTTATATTTACTCAATTACTTTTACTGGTGTTCTTTTTTTTTTCATGTACATTTGAATTACTCTCTAGTGTTCTTTCTTTTAAGCCTGAGATGATAAACTTTAGTATTTCTTGTAGGGCAGGGCTGCTGGTAGTTCATTGTTATTGCTGAGTAGTATTCCATGATGGATGTAGTATAGTTTCTTTATTCATTAACTGGAGGGCATATTGATTGCTTCCAGTGTTTGGCTCTATAATAAAATGCTATATATCTAGTTTTATATAGCAACATATATAATCATATAAAATATAGCTTATATACCATGATCTAATTTGTTATATAGAATAAAGCTCATCCGAACAATCATGTACAAGCTTTAATATGGATGTCAATATTCATTTCTCAGGGATAGATAGCCTGGTGAATAGTTGATGGATTGTATAGCAAATGCATGTTTAGTTTTTTAAAAATTATCAAACTATTTCCCAGAGTACGTGTATTATTTTATACTCCCATTAGCATTGTGGGAGACATCCAATGGCT
The DNA here is from genome assembly GCF_049354715.1 of Callithrix jacchus. Taxonomy (NCBI): domain Eukaryota; kingdom Metazoa; phylum Chordata; class Mammalia; order Primates; family Cebidae; genus Callithrix; species Callithrix jacchus. Next base: position 7,540,693 of record NC_133519.1, read on the forward strand.
CCATGTCCTTGCCAATATTTGGTCCTATTTATTTTTATTTGAGCTATTCTAATGGGTATGCTGTATCTCATCATGCTCTTATTTTGCTTTTCCCTAATGGCTAGTGAAACTGAACATCATTGTTATTTTTATAACTTATTTTATGAAATGTCTCTCTGTGTATTTTCCAATTTGATTTTTTATTAAGTTTGAGATTTGTTTTTTTTTTTTTTTGGTGGGGGAGGAAGGCAGGAAGGGAGGGAAGAAGGACAGTAGGGAGGAAGGAAGGGATGAAGGAAGGAAGGAAGGGAGGAAGTGGGGAGGTAGGGAGGGAAGGGAAGGAAGGAAATCATGCAATGAGAGAGACATTGCCGACCTGTATCTAGAGGTTTACAAGTTGATTTCTTTTTTTTTTTGAGAGAAGGAAAGAAAAAAAAAATAAGTAAAGGAGAGGAAGAAAGAGGAAGAGAAAGAGGGAGAGTAAATGGAAATATTGCTTTATTTTGAAAAAAATTGGGTATTAATAATGGCCAATCAATGTTTCATTTAAACTGATGGGTAGGTGTGATGTGGTATTGACAAGAATGTATATTTTGTGTATTTGAAGTGGAGAGCTCTATAAATATTTATTAAGTTTACTTGTTCTGGATCTGAGTTCGAGTCCTTGATATCCTTATTAATTTTCTGTCTCATTGAATCTAAGTCTCGTATCTGGGTGTTAGGATCGTTAGCTCTTGTTGTTGCATTGATCCTTTTACCACTATATCTTTGTTGCTTTAAAATCTATTTTATCTGATACGAGAATTGCAACTCCTGCTTTTCATTTATTTATTATTTATTTTTGCTCTCCATTTGGTTGGTTACTCTTTCTTCATCCCTTTGTTTTGTGTCTTTGTGTGTCCTTGCATGTGAAACAGGTCTGGATGTAACATGCCATTGGGTTTTGGCGTTGTCTTTTGATTGGGGGATTTAGTCGATTTAAATTTAGAGTTACTGCCATTTGATGTTGACTGGCTGTTTTATCCATTCGTTGGTGTAAATTCTTCTTTATGTTGGTGCTCTTTACTTTTTGGTGTATTTTTAGAAAGGCTAATACTGGTTGTTTCTTTCTGTGTGTAATGCTTCTTTCAGAAGCTCTTGTAAAGCAGGCCTGGTAGTAATAAAATCTCTGAGTTCTTGCTTGTTCATAAAAGATTTTATTTTTCCTTCAGTTGTGAAGCTTAGTTTGGCTGGATCTGAAATTCTGGGCTGAAGGTTCTGTTCTTTGAGGATGTTGAATATTGGCCCCCACTCTCTTCTGGCTTGTAGAGTTTCTGCCGAGAGATCTGCTGTAAGTCTGATAGGCTTCCCTTTGTAATTAACCTGACCTTTCTCTCTGGCTGCCCTTAGTATTTTCTCCTTCATTTCAACCCTGGTGAATCTAACGATTATGTGCCTTGGGGTTGCTCTTCTTGAGGAATATCTTTGTGGTGTTCTCTGTATTACCTGGGGTTGAATGTTGACCTGCTTTGCTAGTTTAGGAAAATTTTCCTGAATAATATCCTGAAGGGTATTTTCCAGCTTGGATTCATTCTCTCTGTCGCATTCAGGTACACCTATCAAACGTAAATTTGGTCTTTTCACATAGTCCCACATTTCTTGGAGACGTTGCTCATTCCTTTTTATCCTTTTTTCTCTAATCTTTTCTTCACGTTTTCTTTCATTAAGTTGGACTTTGACCTCTGATATCCCTTATTCTGCTTGAACAATTCGAGTGTTTAAACCTGTGCATACTTCTCGGAGTTCCTGTATTGTATTCTTCAGTTCCATTAATTCACTCATACTCCTCTCTAAGTTGTCTATTCTCAATAGGATTTCATCAAACCTTTTTTCAAAGTTCCTAGTTTCTTTACGTTGGGCTACAACGTGTTCTTTTAACTCACCGAAGTTTGTTATTATCCAATCCTTGAAGAGTGATTCTGTCATCAGGATGCGCTCGTTCTCCATCAAGCCTTGTTCCACTGTTGATGTGGAACTGTGATCATCTTTAGAGGGAGAGGCGTTCTGACTTTGAGTATTCTCAGCTTTTTTACGCTGGTTTCTTCCCGTCATTGTAAATTTATCCTCCTGTCGTCTTTGAATTTACCAACTTTCAGATTAGGTCTCTTGAGTGGATGTCCAGGTTGTTAGTTCCCAGGGCCAGAATGGCGGCGTTAAAACTGATGGTGCTTTTCTGCCCAGGATTCTCCTGTCAGGCTTCCTTCTTGTGTCTGTAGTAGGCGACTCTGCCTTCCCGGGGCTCCAAACCTTGGTCAGAAGGGGAACCGGTCCCGTTTACTCTGAGCCGAGCGCTGCTGCATGGAGGTGCCGTCACAGCTGCTGCACCGGGCTCTGGTGTCATGCTGGGGGCCCTTGTGGGTCCTCCAAACCTGTTTACTCTGCTCCGAGAGCTGCCATGCCAAGGTGCCGGCGGAACCGCTGCGCCGGCCACGAGAGTCTCGCTGGCCACCCGTGTGTTTCCTCCACTGGGGGATCTTCTGCTCTGTGAGTGACCAGAATTTGTCTGAAAGTGTGGTGTCCTCTAGTTCTCCGCACCTTCCCTGAGAGCTGCAATCCCGGGATGTTAGCGATCGGCCATCTTGGATCGTTCTCCAAGTTTGAGATTTCTTTATCATTCTAGATGAGTCCTTTGATATATGGTTTGAAAGTATTTTCTGAAGATCTGTAGCCTGCTTTTTTGTCCTCTGATCTTCCACAGAGCAAAGCTTTTAAATTTTGATGATGTCAGTTTACTATTTTTTTCTTTTACGGATCAAGCCCTTGGTATTATGTGTAAAATATGTTCACCAAATCATAGATTCACAAAATTTTCTCCTATGCTTTTTCCTAAAAGTTTTATAGTTTTATGGTTTAAGTTTAAGCATATGATGCATTCTGAGTTAATTTTAGTATAAAATGTAAGGTTGAGGTTGAGTTTCAGGGTTTTTTTTAAATATAGCTATCTAAACACTTCATCACCATTTACTTGAAAGACTAAACTGCTTTTCCACTTTCATTTTAAATCGATTACCCATACTGCGTGAGTCTACGTACACTTTGTTTACTCTGTTCCATTGATCCACCTGTCTTATCCTTACATGAGTACTACACAGTCTTGTTTTAAGGTACAGTATTTTTCCCATTTTATTCTTTTAAAAACATAATTGCTTCAGCTATTCTGGTTTCTTTAACTTTTCATTTAAATTTTAGAATAATCTTGTCTATATCTATTAAAAATCTCAGTGGGATTTTGATGAAAAATGCATTAAATCTACATGTATCAATTCAGAGAGAACTGACATAACTATATTGATTAATCCATAAACATATATGTTCCTAATTGTTATGGATGGGGCTACTCAAATTATCTATTTTAGATTAGGTAAGTTGTGACAGTTTGTGCTTTTCAAGAAATTGGTCCATTTCATCTAAGTTGTCAAGTTTATACATGTGGAATTATTTTTTGTGTTTTCTTACTATCCATTTGATATTGGCAGTCTCTAATGATATCCCCTTTTTCATTCTGACATTAGTAATTTGTGTAATCTTTCTTCCTTTGTCAGTCTTACTAGATGTCTATCAATCTTACTGACAAAAACACCTGACAAAAACAAGCAATGGGGAAAGGATCCCCTGTTTAATAAATGCTATTGGGAAAACTGGCTAGCCATGTGCAGGAAGCAGAAACTGGACCCCTTCCTGACACCTTACACTAAAATTAACTCCAGATGGATTAAAGACTTAAACATAAGACCTAACACCATAAAAACCCTAGAAGAAAACCTAGGCAAAACCATTCAGGACATAGGCATAGGCAAGGACTTCATGACTAAAACACCAAAAGCATTGGCAATAAAAGCCAAAATAGACAAATGGGATCTAATTAAATTCCACAGCTTCTGTACAGCAAAAGAAACAATCATTAGAGTGAACTGGAAACCAAAAGAATGGAAAAAAAATTGGCAATCTACCCATCTGACAAAGGGCTAATATCCAGAATCTACAAAGAACTAAAATAGATATACAAGAAAAAAACAAACAAACCCATTCAGAAGTGGGCAAAGGATATGAACAGACAGTTTCAGAAGAAGAGATACATGAGGTCAATAAACATAGGAAAAAATGCTCATCATCACTGGTCATTAGAGAAATGCAAATTAAAACCACATCTCACACCCATTAGAATGGTGATCATTAAAAAATCTGGAGACAACAGATGCTGGAGAGGATGTGGAGAAATAGGAACACTTTTACATTGTTGATAGGAGTATAAATTAGTTCAACCATTGTGGAAGACGGTGTGGTGATTCCTCAAGGACCTAGAAATAGAAATTCCATTTGGCCCAGCAATCCCATTACTGGGTATACATCCAAAGGAGTATAAATTGTTCTATTATAGACACATGCACACGTATATTCATTGTGGCACTGTTTACAACAGCAAAGACCTGGAACCAAACCAAATGCCCATCAATGATAGACTGGACAAGGAAAATGTGGCACATATGCACCATGGAATACTATGCAGCCATAAAAAAACGATGAGTTTGTGTCCTTTGTAGGGACATGGATGAATCTGGAAATGATCATTCTCAGCAAACCAACACAGGAACGGAAAATCAAACACTGCATGTTCTTACTCATAGGCGAGTGTTAAACAATGAGAACACATAGACACAGGGAGGGGAGCATCACACACTTGGGTTTGTTTTGGGGGGCTGGGGAGGGACAGCGGGGGTATGGGGAGGTTGGGGAGGGATAACATGGGGAGAAATGCCAGATATAGGTGACGGGGAGATGGAGGCAGCAAACTACATTGCCATGTATGTACCTATGCAACAATCCTGCATGATGTGCACATGTACCCCAGAACCTAAAGTATAATTAAAAAAAAATATGTATATATATATGGAGAGAGAGAGAGAGAGAGAGAGAGAGAGAGAGAGAGAGAGAGAGAGAGAGAGAGAGGTGGAGTGCTGGATTTTGCTTATGATGACTGATTTACACTAAGGAAAAATTACGGCTTAGAATTCACCAGCCCACACATCCAAAACCCCGTCACCAAACACAGATCTCTCCCCTGTTTTTCTTTTTTTTTTTTTTTAATTTTGTGTTGGATTTTAGGTTTTGGGGTACATGAGCAGAGCATGCAAGACAGTTGCGTAGGAACACACATGGCAGTGGGCTTTTCTTTCCTTCTCCCCTTCACCCACATTTGGCTTTTCTCCCCAGGCTATCCCTCCCCACTTCCCCTTCCCACTGGCCCTCCCCTTTTCCCCCCAATAGACCCCAGTGTTTAGTACTCCCCTTTCTGTGTCCATGTGTTCTCATTTTTCATCACCCGCCTATGAGTGAGAATATGAGGTGTTTCATTTTCTGTTCTTGTGTCAGTTTGCTGAGGATGACGTTCTCCAGATTCATCCATGTCCCTACAAAGGACACGAACTCATCATTTCTGATTGCTGCATAATATTCCATGGTGTATATGTGCCACATTTTTCCAATCCAGTCTATTATCAATGGGCATTTGGGTTGATTCCAGGTATTTGCTATTGTAAACAGTGCTGCAATGAACATTCGTGTACATGTGTCCTTATAGTAGAACGATTTATAGTCTTTTGGATATATACCCAGTAATGGGATTGCTGGGTCAAATGGAATTCCTATTTCTAATGCCTTGAGGAATCACCACACTGTCTTCCACAATGGTTGAACTAATTTACACTCCCACCAACAGTGTAAAAGTGTTCCTTTTTCTCCACATCTTCTCCAGCATCTGCTGTCTCCAGATTTTTTAATGATCGCCATTCTAGCTGGCGTGAGATGGTATCTCAATGTGGTTTTGATTTGCATGTCTCTGATGACCAGTGACGATGAGCATTTTTTCATATGATTGTTGGCCTCATATATGTCTTCTTTCATAAAGTGTCTGTTCATATCCTTTGCCCACTTTTGAATGGGCTTGTTTGTTTTTTTCCTGTAAATCCGTTTGAGTTCTTTGTAAATTCTGGATATCAGCCCTTTGTCAGATGGGTAAACTGCAAAAATTTTTTCCCATTCTGTTGGTCGCCGATTCACACTAGTGACTGTTTCTTTTGCCGTGCAGAAGCTGTGGGGTTTGATTAGGTCCCATTTGTCTATTTTGGCTTTTGTTGCCAATGCTTTTGGTGTTTTGTTCACAAAGTCCTTGCCTACTCCTATGTCCTGGATAGTTTTGCCTAGATTTCCTTCTAGGGTTTTTATCGTGCCAGGTCTTATGTTTAAGTCTTTAATCCATCTGGAGTTAATTTTAGTGTAAGGTGTCAGGAAGGGGTCCAGTTTCTGCTTTCTGCACATGGCTAGCCAGTTTTCCCAACACCATTTGTTAAACAGGGAATCCTTTCCCCCTTGCTTGTTTTTGTCAGGTTTATCAAAGATTGTATAGTTGTAGATATGTTGTGTTGCCTCCGGTGCCTCTGTTTTGTTCCATTGGTCTATATCTCTGTTTTGGTAACAGTACCATGCTGTTTTGATTACTGTAGCCTTGTAGTATAGTTTGAAATCCGGTAGTGTGATGCCCCCCGCTCTGCTCTTTTTGCTTAGAATTGACTTGGCTATGCGGGCTCTCTTTTGGTTCCATATGAAGTTCGTGGTGGTTTTTTCCAGTTCTGTGAAGAAAGTCAATGGTAGCTTGATGGGGATACCATTGATTCTGTAAATTACTTTGGGCAGTATAGCCATTTTCACGATATTAATTCTTCCTAACCATGAACATGGAATGTTTCTCCATCTGTTTGTGTCCTCTCTGATTTCGTTGAGCAGTGGTTTGTAGTTCTCCTTGAAGAGGTCCCTTACGTTCCTTGTGAGTTGTATTCCAAGGTATTTTATTCTTTTTTTTTTTTTTTAATTTTTTATTGGATTATAGGTTTTGGGGTACATGAGCAGAGCATGCAAGACAGTTGCGTAGGTACACACATGGCAGTGTGCTTTCTTTTCTTCTCCCCTTCACCCACATTTGGCTTTTCTCCCCAGGCTATCCCTCCCCACCTCCCCCTCCCACTGGCCCTCCCCTTTTCCCCCCAATAGACCCCAGTGTTTAGTACTCCCCTTTCTGTGTCCATGTGTTCTCATTTTTCATCACCCGCCTATGAGTGAGAATATGCGGTGTTTCATTTTCTGTTCTTGTGTCAGTTTGCTGAGGATGATGTTCTCCAGATTCATCCATGTCCCTACAAAGGACACAAACTCATCATTTCTGATTGCTGCATAATATTCCATGGTGTATATGTGCCACATTTTTCCAATCCAGTCTATTATCAATGGGCATTTGGGTTGATTCCAGGTTTTTGCTATTGTGAACAGTGCTGCAATGAACATTCGTGTACATGTGTCCTTATAGTAGAACGATTTATAGTCTTTTGGATATATACCCAGTAATGGGATTGCTGGGTCAAATGGAATTTCTATTTCTAAGGCCTTGAGGAATCGCCACACTGTCTTCCACAATGGTTGAACTAATTTACACTCCCACCAACAGTGTAAAAGTGTTCCTTTTTCTCCACATCCTCTCCAGCATCTGTTGTCTCCAGATTTTTTAATGATCGCCATTCTAACTGGCGTGAGATGGTATCTCAATGTGGTTTTGATTTGCATCTCTCTGATGATCAGTGATGATGAGCATTTTTTCATATGATTGTTGGCCTCATATATGTCTTCTTTCGTAAAGTATCTGTTCATATCCTTTGCCCACTTTTGAATGGGCTTGTTTGTTTTTTTCCTGTAAATCCGTTTGAGTTCTTTGTAAATTCTGGATATCAGCCCTTTGTCAGATGGATAAACTGCAAAAATTTTTTCCCATTCTGTTGGTTGCCGATCCACTCTAGTGACTGTTTCTTTTGCCGTGCAGAAGCTGTGGAGTTTGATTAGGTCCCATTTGTCTATTTTGGCTTTTGTTGCCAATGCTTTTGGTGTTTTGTTCACAAAGTCCTTGCCTACTCCTATGTCCTGGATGGTTTTGCCTAGATTTTCTTCTAGGGTTTTTATGGTGCCAGGTCTTATGTTTAAGTCTTTAATCCATCTGGAGTTAATTTTAGTGTAAGGTGTCAGGAAGGGGTCCAGTTTCTGCTTTCTGCACATGGCTAGCCAGTTTTCCCAACACCATTTGTTAAACATGGAATCCTTTCCCCATTGCTTGTTTTTGTCAGGTTTATCAAAGATTGTATAGTTGTATATATGTTGTGTTGCCTCCGGTGCCTCTGTTTTGTTCCATTGGTCTATATCTCTGTTTTGGTACCAGTACCATGCTGTTTTGATTACTGTAGACTTGTTGTATAGTTTGAAATCCGGTAGTGTGATGCCCCCGGCTGTGTTCTTTTTGCTTAGAATTGACTTGGCTATGCGGGCTCTCTTTTGGTTCCATATGAAGTTCATGGTGGTTTTTTCCAGTTCTGTGAAGAAAGTCAGTGGTAGCTTGATGGGGATAGCGTTGATTCTGTAAATTACTTTGGGCAGTATAGCCATTTTCATGATATTAATTCTTCCTAACCATGAACATGGAATGTTTCTCCATCTGTTTGTGTCCTCTCTGATTTCGTTGAGCAGTGGTTTGTAGTTCTCCTTGAAGAGGTCTCTTACGTTCCTTGTGAGTTGTATTCCAAGGTATTTTATTCTTTTTGTAGCAATTGCGAATGGCAGTTCGCTCTTGATTTGGCTTTCTTTAAGTCTGTTATTGGTGTAGACGAATGCTTGTGATTTTTGCACATTGATTTTATATCCTGAGACTTTGCTGAAGTTGCTTATCAGTTTCAGGAGTTTTTGGGCTGAGGCAATGGGGTCTTCTAGGTATACTATCATGTCGTCTGCAAATAGAGACAATTTGGCTTCCACCTTTCCTATTTGAATACCCTTTATTTCTTTTTCTTGCCTGATTGCTCTGGCTAGAACTTCCAGTACTATATTGAATAGGAGTGGTGAAAGAGAGCATCCTTGTCTAGTGCCAGATTTCAAAGGGAATGCTTCCAGTTTTTGCCCATTCAGTATGATATTGGCTGTTGGTTTGTCATAAATAGCTTTTATTACTTTGAGATACGTTCCATCGATACCGAGTTTATTGAGGGTTTTTAGCATAAAGGGCTGTTGAATTTTGTCAAATGCCTTCTCTGCGTCAATTGAGATAATCATGTGGTTTTTGTTTTTGGTTCTGTTTATGTGGTGAATTACATTTATAGACTTGCGTATGTTGAACCAGCCTTGCATCCCCGGGATGAATCCTACTTGATCATGATGAATAAGTTTTTTGATTTGCTGTTGCAATCGGCTTGCCAATATTTTATTGAAGATTTTTGCATCTATGTTCATCATGGATATTGGCCGGAAGTTTTCTTTTCTTGTTGGGTCTCTGCCGGGTTTTGGTATCAGAATGATGTTGGTCTCATAAAATGATTTGGGAAGGATTCCCTCTTTTTGGATTGTTTGAAATAGTTTTAGAAGAAATGGTGCCAGCTCTTCCTTGTGTGTCTGGTAGAATTCGGCTGTGAACCCATCTGGACCTGGGCTTTTTTTGTGTGGTAGGCTCTTAATTGCTGCCTCAACTTCAGACCTTGTTATTGGTCTATTCATAGTTTCAGCTTCCTCCTGGTTTAGGCTTGGGAGGACACAGGAATCCAGGAATTTATCCATTTCTTCCAGGTTTACTAGTTTATGCGCATAGAGTTGTTTGTAATATTCTCTGATGATGGTTTGAATTTTTGTGGAATCTGTGGTGATTTCCCCTTTATCATTTTTTATTGCATCTATTTGGTTGTTCTCTCTTTTCTTTTTAATCAATCTGGCTAGTGGTCTGTCTATTTTGTTGATCTTTTCAAAAAACCAGCTCTTGGATTTATTGATTTTTTGAAGGGTTTTTCGTGTCTCAATCTCCTTCAGCTCAGCTCTGATCTTAGTTATTTCTTGTCTTCTGCTGGGTTTTGAGTTTTTTTGATCTTGGTCCTCTAGCTCTTTCAATTTTGACGATAGGGTGTCAATTTTGGATCTCTCCATTCTCCTCATATGGGCACTTATTGCTATATACTTTCCTCTAGAGACTGCTTTAAATGTGTCCCAGAGGTTCTGGCACGTTGTGTCTTCGTTCTCATTGGTTTCGAAGAACTTCTTTATTTCTGCCTTCATTTCGTTGTTTACCCAGTCAACATTCAAGAGCCAGTTGTTCAGTTTCCATGAAGCTGTGCGGTTCTGGGTCAGTTTCTGAATTCTGAGTTCTAACTTGATTGCACTATGGTCTGAGAGGCTGTTTGTTATGATTTCAGTTGTTTTGCATTTGTTGAGCAGTGCTTTACTTCCAATTATGTGGTCAATTTTAGAGTAGGTGTGATGTGGTGCTGAGAAGAATGTGTATTCTGTGGATTTGGGGTGGAGAGTTCTGTAAATGTCTATCAGGTTTGCTTGCTCCAGGTCTGAGTTCAAGCCCTGGATATCCTTGTTGATTTTCTGTCTGGTTGATCTGTCTAGTATTGACAGTGGAGTGTTAAAGTCTCCCACTATTATTGTGTGGGAGTCTAAGTCCTTTTGTAAGTCCTTAAGAACTTGCCTTATGTATCTGGGTGCTCCTGCATTGGGTCCATATATGTTTAGGATCGTTAGCTCTTCTTGTTGTATCGATCCTTTTACCATTATGTAATGGCCTTCTTTGTCTCTTTTGATCTTTGTTGCTTTAAAGTCTATTTTATCAGAGATGAAAATTGCAACTCCTGCTTTTTTTTGCTCTCCATTTGCTTGGTAAATCTTCCTCCATCCCTTTATTTTGAGCCTTTGTGTATCCTTGCAGGTGAGATGGGTTTCCTGGATACAGCACACTGATGGGTTTTGGATTTTTATCCAATTTGCCAGTCTGTGTCTTTTGATTGGTGCATTTAGTCCGTTTACATTTAGGGTTAATATTGTTATGTGTGAATTTGATACTGCCATTTTGATGCTAAGTGGCTGTTTTGCCTGTTAGTTGTTGTAGATTCTTCATTATGTTGAAGCTCTTTAGCATTCAGTGTGATTTTGGAATGGCTGGTACTGGTTGATTTTTTCTATGTGTAGTGCCTCTTTTAGGAGCTCTTGTAAAGCAGGCCTGGTGGCGACAAAATCTCTGAGTACTTGCTTGTTCGCAAAGGATTTTATTTTTCCTTCACTTCTGAAGCTCAGTTTGGCTGGATATGAAATTCTGGGTTGAAAGTTCTTTTCTTTAAGGATGTTGAATATTGGCCCCCACTCTCTTCTGGCTTGTAGTGTTTCTGCCGAGAGATCTGCTGTGAGTCTGATGGGCTTCCCTTTGTGGGTGACCCGACCTTTCTCCCTGGCTGCCCTTAGTATTCTCTCCTTTATTTCAACCTTGTTGAATCTGACGATTATGTGCCTTGGGGTTGCTCTTCTTGCAGAATATCTCTGTGGTGTTCTCTGTATTTCCTGCATTTGAGTGTTGGCCTGCCTTGCTAGGTGGGGGAAGTTTTCCTGGATGATGTCCTGAAGAGTATTTTCCAGCTTGGATTCATTCTCTTCGTCCCCTTCTGGTACACCTATCAAACGTAGGTTAGGTCTTTTCACATAGTCCCACATTTCTTGGAGACTTTGTTCATTCCTTTTTGCACTTTTTTCTCTAATCTTGGTTTCTTGTTTAATTTCATTGAGTTGGTCTTCGACTTCAGATATTCTTTCTTCTGCTTGGTCAATTCGGCTATTGAAACTTGTGCATACTTCGCGAAGTTCTCGTATTGTGTTTTTCAGCTCCTTTAATTCATTCATATTCCTCTCTAAGTTATCCATTCTTGTTATCATTTCCTCATATCTTTTTTCAAGTTCCTTAGTTTCTTTGCATTGATTTAATACATGATCTTTTAGCTCACAAAAGTTTCTCATTATCCACCTTTTGAAGTCTAATTCCGTCATTTCATCACAGTCATTCTCCATCCAGCTTTGTTCCCTTGCTGGTGAGGAGTTTTGGTCCTTTCTAGGAGGCGAGGTGTTCTGGTTTCGGGTGTTTTCCTCCTTTTTTTGCTGGTTTCTTCCCATCTTTGTGGGTTTATCCGCTTGTCGTCTGCGTAGTTGCTGACTTTTCAATTGGGTCTCTGAGTGGACACCCAGATTGTTGATGATGAAGTATTTCTGTTACCTGGTTTTCCTTCTACCAGCCTAGCCCTTTCGCTGTACGACTGCTGAGGTCCACTCCAGGCCCTGCTTGTCTGGGGTGCACCTCTAGCAGCTGTGGCACAGTGAGGGATGCTACCAGTTTCTTTTTCTGCTATCTTTGTCCCAGGATGATGCCTGCCAAATGTCAGTCTTTTGGATATAGAGGGGTCAGGGAGCTGCTTGAGGAGACAGTCTGTACTTTTTTGGAGCTCAATTGCTGAGCTGTGAGCTCTGTTGTTCATTCAGGGCGGTTAGGCTGCTATGTTTGATTCTGCTGCAACAGAGCTCATTAAAAAGAAACCCTTTTTTTCTCAAATGCTCTGTGTTGGGGGGTTCGGGCTTTATTTTTCGATGTCCGTTGAGGTGTCCTGCCCAGCTAGGAGGCAGACTAGCCACTGTTTGCCTGCCGAGGCTCCGCCCTGCTGTTGTGTGATTCGCCCTGTTCCTGCAGGCTCTGCTGTGGTCTCCACCATGCCCTGTGGTGGAGTCTCTTCGTTGTAGCATGTTGCCTCGGCAATGGCAGGCTGCGTCAGCAGTGGGCGTGTATCTCAGTAGGGACGGGTTGCCTCGGCAATGGCTGGCTGTGTCAGCAGTGGGCGTGTATCTCAGTTGGGGCGGGTTGCCTCGGTAGTGGTGGACGCCCCTCCCCCACAGAGCGTCTCGGACCATCTGCTCAGGATAGTTTGAAATTGCAGTTTTGTTCGTCCCACTGGGTACCCCTAACGCTCTGTCCCTGCAATCCCCTGGGCTGGCCTACTGTCCAAGTCTCGTTCAGTCTCAAGTCCAGCCCTCTCAAGTCTCAGGTTGCCGGTTCAACAGGGCACCCGGACAAGTGCGCCCTGTGGGGATTGCTGGGTAGGGCCGGCCGCTGCCGCCCTGGTTGCCGGCTTCGCCAGGCAGACGTACTGCCTGGCGTCCCATGTCTTTTTTATACTTGGGAGTTTCCCCATTCTGTGGGCAACAAAGATCAGTCTGGAAATGCCGCTCCGACTCACCTCTTTGCGGATTCAACGAGAGCTCCAATCCTGGGTTGTTCTCACAGCACCATCTCGAGTCCAGGGCCTCTCCCCTGTTTTTCTATAGAAAATAGGGGAGCCAAGCTTCATTTAAGGACAATCCACCAAGAAAATAATTTCATATGGAAATGAATGAGCTCTCAAGATTCCTAGAATTGGGGATTATTATGTCACAGTCTAGCATATGTTTGTTGTTTACAGTAAAGAGAAGGAAGAGATAAATTAAAATTGTAAAATAATCCAGAAATATCATTCTACTCAGTTCCAAGTTTGTCTTTCTGCCAACCTTTTATTGGAGCTACCTACTGGGAAATTGAATAGTGTAAGCTTGATGTTTTCCTCTGTATTATATTTATTTGTTCTCTGAGAGATAAAACTAGTCACTGACAGCACAACAGATAAAAAGAACAAGATGGAGAGAGGGATGCTCCCAGACTTGAGAGGGTGTAGGATGAATTCACTTCTGAAGCTTCTAGAGTGGTGTGCTGTCGTCCTCACCCCAAATTATTAGAGGTTTCTTATACAAAATGGGGTGCTCAGTGGATCTGGTCTCTGTTGGTATCATAACCAATTACCACACACTTAGCAGGTTAAACACCCATTAATTATCTCACCATTCTGTGGGTCAGAAGTTCAGGTGTGGTGTGGCTCGGCTGGGTCCTCTGCTGAAAACAAGGTGTCAGTTGGAGACTTCGCAGCAGATTCTACTTTGAAGTCAATTCGTTTCTGGCAAAATTCAGTTTCTTGTGATTGTAGGACCAAGGTTACCTTTTCTGTAACAGTGGCCCCTTCACCTTCAAGCCAACAACAACATGTCAAATCCTACGTGTGATCTGAATCTTTGATTTCATCTTCAGCCCGAGAAACATCTCTGCTTTTAAGGGCTTATGGGATTATCCCTTAAAAGGGCCAGTCAGGTAAGCCAAGATAATCTGTATTTTCAAGTCATGTGATTAGTAACATGAGTTACATCTGCAATTTCCTTCTGTTATGTAACACAACATGTTTATTTGAGTAACACTAGAGGGTAAAGGTCATTGAGGCTACCATACACTTGGTAAAGCAGAATTTGGTATAATGACTTTTCTCATGGAAGAGAGAAGCTGGAAGAAAAAGTTTGGGGCTCTGCTATAATTCACCAACTGGTGTTTTTGCAATATCAGTACTGACTAGATTTCCTTCCTCACATCTGAAAAAAGTTTTCTAGAGTGCATATGGATTAAGGAGAGAGAAAAATTCCTTGGCTAAGAGACTTTATGTACTGCTGGGGGGTGGGAAGCAGCCAAGCAAGCTAATAGACAAGTGATATGCATGACAAGAAAACACGGGGGCAGGGAATCAATGAGGGGGAACACACAACTCTATTCTCAGAGTCGAGCTACACAATCAGAAAGAGATGTCAGCTAATCCAAGAACTAAAGGATGAGTCAAAGTGAATCAGCTCTCCTGATGTCTGTCATCATATCTCATTATTATTTTATTTATCTCCCAATATTCATTGCAGTTGAAAAAGAATTCAGAGAAGTAGAAAATCAAACACTGGTCATTGAATTTATGTTTTTAATTTTTTCCGAGAACCCTGAATTACAAAGGCTGTTTCTTTTTGTTCTTCTTGGTCATTTACCTGATATCTCTTCTGGGAAATGCAGTCAGCATTAGTTATGCCCTCTGTACTCCAATGGGTTATTTTCTTTCTTTCTTTTTTTTTGAGACGGAGTTTCGCTCTTGTTACCCAGGCTGGAGTGCAATGGCGTGATCTCAGCTCACCGCAACCTCTGCCTCCTGGGTTCAGGCAATTCTCCTGCCTCTGCCTCCCGAGTAGCTGAGACTACAGGCATGTGCCACCATGCCCAGCTAATTTTTTTTTTGTATTTTTAGTAGAGACGGGGTTTCACCATGTTGACCAGGATGGTCTCAATCTCTTGACTTCATGATCCACCCACCTCGGCCTCCCAAAGTGCTGGGATTATGGGCATGAGCCACCACGCCCTGCCAAAAATTTCTTAATTAGAAAAAACATGAATATTCCAGCTGCTATTATAAGAGGTCACACTCCATATTAATCTCTTAACAATCCTGGAGCCCCATCCCACCGGGACAAACAGTTGTATCTGCGCTGAGAATTTGACACATTGTGATCTCATGTGGGTTGTTTTCTCACCAATGAACTGATATTTCAGAACATGTTCATCATCCCCAAAAGAAGCCCTATACCCATCAGCAGCCACTTACCTTTTCCCTAAAAACCTCCAACTTTAGGCAACTATATTTCTTTAGATAGATAGATAGATAGATGATAGACAGATAGATATAGAACCATTCTATATACTATTTAATTTTTTCAAGGTCTGGATTCAGAACTGTCTTATACCAAAATCAGAGCCACGCTTTCTTATTTCACATTTGTTTCTAAAAGGTTTTCATTGTGTCGTCTGTTTTTCGCTTACTCATCTTCTAATTTGCAGCATGATTTGCAGCCTTTATTCTGTGTTGATGTCTACATTTGTAAGGCTCTTCTTTGAAAGTGAGAAACGGCAGCTAGGATCCCACTATTCTCAATATGACTACACTTACTGGCTCAGTACCAATGGATGTATTTACATGTCTAGTTTGAATTACCCAACACTCATATCAGACACACTGTCCCCCAGTGTTCTCCACCTGGTGGGTCTCAGGCTTGTCACTTTGTATCTGCCCACTTGGGCGTGCTGGACAAAACCTGGACCCTGGTCACATTGATTTACTCATACCAGATATGTTCAGCTAGCTGAAGCTCAATTCTGACAAATAAGAAGTAGAAGGCACATTAGGTTAGTTTTTTATGTCAATAACTCTAAAGGTTTAGAAAGTCTAAACCATCAGTGTTACCTTTGCCAATCCTTTTGCTGCCTTAGGGTTACAGTCATGTTAACTCTACCTCACCACCTAAATATCCTTAAGAATCTCAAATTCAATATCTTTCAGTAGGATTTCATGATTTTCCTCCAAATTTATTCAAATTCTATATAAAAATTCCTATTAATAATATCATCAACTTTCTGGTTTTCTTTTTTTAAAAAAGTATATATATTTTATTGCACTTTAGGTTCTGGGGTACATTTGAAGAACATGCAGGATTGTTACATAAATACATACATGGCAATGTGGTTTGCTGCCTCCATCCCCCTGTCACCTATATAAAAGAGTTCCTATTTCTCCACATCCTCTCCAGCATCTGTTGTCTCCAGATTTTTTAATGATTGCCATTCTAACTGGTGTGAGATGGTAACTCAACGTAGTTTTGATTTGCATTTCTCTAATGACCAGTGATGATGAGCACTTTTTCATACGGTCGTTGACCTCATACATCCCTTCTTTCGAAAAGTGTCTGTTCATATCCTTTGCCCACTTTTGAATGGATTTGTTTGTCTTTTTCTTGTAAATGTTTTAATTCTTGGTAGATTCTGGACATTAGCCCTTTGTCAGATGGGTAGATTGCAAAATTTTTTTCCCATCCTGTTTTGGTTGCCAATTCACTCTAATGATTGTTTCTTTGGCTGTGCAGAAGCTGTGGAGTTCAATTAGATCTCATTTGTCTATTTTGGCTTTTATTGCCATTGCTTTTGGTGTTTAAGTCATGAAGTCCTTGCCTAGGCCTATGTCCTGCATGGTACTGCCTAGGTTTTCTTCTAGGGTTTTTATGGCACCAGGTCTTATGTTTAAGTCTTTAATCCATCTGGAGTTAATTTTAGTGTCAGGTGTCAGGAAGGGGTCCAGTTTCTGCTTTCTGCATGTTGCTGGCATGTATTCGAACACCATTTATGAAACAGGGACTCCTTTCCCCGTTGCTGGTTTTTGTCAGATTTGTCAAAGATCGGATGGTTGTAGATGTGTGGTGTTGCCTCCAAGGCCTCTGTTCTGTTCCATTAGTCTACATCTGTGTTTTTGTACCAGTACCATGCTGTTTTGATTACTTTTTTTTTTTTTTTTTTTGGTAGCAGGGTCTTATTTTGCACTTATTTGAATGATTAAGTGAAACTCTTCTTACCTTGTGTCCTAGTCCATACTAAAATCATCTTGTTGGTCTCTTCTGCGCTTCAGCAACCAGCAACAGTGCCTGGCATGTCCCCGCTGCCCATGCCTTCCTGGCTGGGTTGTGGGCAGCGAAGGCAGTGAGCATTTCCAGAGCGGTGAGATGGGCGCCGTGCACATCAGGCGATACAGGTCTCCGAACAGCAGGTCCAAGTGGGGTTCGGAGCCCTCGTGCCTCACGTCCTCAATCACCAAGCAGTTGAGATTAGTGGAGTGGACCCTCTTGCTGCTCACCACCTGGAGGAAGGTCCTCGTTGGTTCCGGGTTTTTCTCCAAAGGACACAATTGGATTCGAACCTGCTTGACAGCACACAGACCAAGCCGACCCAGGATAGCCGCCAAGGTGACCTCCGCCCCAGCAACTATATTTCTTTTTTCTTTTTGAGACGGAGTTTCACTCCTGTTACCCAGGCTGGAGTGCAATGGCGCGATCTCAGCTCACTGCAACTTCTGCCTCCTGGGTTCAAGCAATTCTCCTGCCTCAGCCTCCTGAGTAGCTGGGATTACAGGCACGCACCACCATGCCCAGCTAATTTTTTGTCTTTTTAGTAGAGACGGGGTTTCACCATGTTGACTAGGATGGTCTCGATCTCTTGACCTCATGATCCACCTGCCTCGGCCTCCCAAAGTGCTGGGATTACAGGCGTGAGCCACCGCGCCCGGCCCTATATTTCTTAAGAAGAGTCAAGCGGAGCAGTGGGAGAGGAGAAGGAACAAAGAAATATATAACCGGTTGTGATCAGTTTTGTAAACAACTCTGCACTCGGACCAGCCGTTAGGCAACTGTTAATCTACTTTATGTCTCCTGGATTTGCCTATTCTAGGCATTTACCATAAATGGAAATATACAATGTGTTATCTTTTTAAGACTGGCTTCTTTCAAGTAGTATAATGTTGTCAAGTTTCACCCATACAACAGCATGTTATCAGTACTTCATTCCTTTTCATGCCAAATAGGATTCCATTGTATGAGTATACCAAATTTTATTTGTCCGTTCATCAGTTAATGAACAAATAAAAATATGTGAAATATTTTATCAGATGCTTTTTTTTTTTTTGAGATAGAATTTCATTCTGTCACCCAGGCTGGAGTGCAATGGCACGATCTTGGCTCACTGCCACCACTGTCTCCTCGATTCAAGCAATTCTCCTTCCTCAGCCTCCCAAGTAGCTGGGAATACAGGCATGCACCACCACACCAGGCTAATTTTGTATTTTTAGTAGAGATGGTGTTTCTCCATGTTGGTCAGATCTCAAACTCCAGATCTCAGGTGATCCACCTGCCTTGGCTTCCCGAAGTGCTGGGATTACAGGCATGAGCCACCGCACCCGGTCTCATATGCTTTTAAGGGGTAGATATATCCTGACACTGGGTACTGTTCTTCTCAATTGTGAGAAATAAACTACTGGCATATAAATATTTATTTATTTATGGTAAATAAATAAACTACTTACCACGAAGTCTCACTGAAAGGCTTGGATTTCTGGCTTTGGAGGTGGGGCTTGTGCTCCCCACAGTACTACAGAGAGAATACTCTTTGGTACAACTGGCTATTGACCTCCATGCACTATGAGGGGGACCTCCATTCCAGGAGCTGCCTACAGCATAGTCATGCCTAATGCAAAATCACTCCACAATTCATTCTTTTAGGACCATTTATAGACACCTGTGGACTGTCCTTTTGGGAGCTGGTGTTTCCACTTTTTGGATTTTATGAATAATGTTCATAAGAACACTTGTGTACAAATTATTAGTGGACTTATATTTTCATTTCTTTAGGGTGCGTACCAGGGAGCGGAATTGCTGGATCATATGGACACTTCCAATTTCTTCACATCCTTGTCAACATTTGGTATCTGTCTTTTTCATGATAGCCATCCTAGTGAGGAAAGTGGTCTCATTGTTTTGATTTGTATTTCCTGGATCGCTGATGATTCTAAGGCCTTTACTAGGCACCATCTTTGGGCTTCTTCAGATCTGGAAAAACCCATGTTGTTAGGGGATTTCTGAGCTTTAGACACATAACTCTTAACAGTGTGTAATGTTTTTATCTTAATTTTGGTGCAGTTAAAATACTGCAAGATTTTCAGACTTACGCCTTCTCCCCATCTGGGCCCTACATAGATGTTTGATGGCTCTGCCTTTTTCCCCTTCAGAACTCCACAGCAAGCAGTGCCATCACCAGGTCATGAGCAATGGCAGGACCAAAAATCAGGGGCCACGAAGGCCTAAGAGGTGCCAGTGGGAAAGAAAGGAAGCACTGCATGCAGGGGGCAGCCCTAACTAGGAGCCCCTTAAAGCTAAGACATCAAGCATGCTGTAGTACTGTGGCTCCAGACACACTCACTCTGGCGGGGCAGGTGGCATGGAGAGGCTAGGTCCAAGCAAAGCCCATGGCCATGGCCACCAGAACAAATAGAGAAGACTCCCTCATGTGTTGTAAAATCCATGCACACCCTTTCAGTCACCAATGAGGAGAAGGAAAGCTTTAGCCACCACAACTCCTGACAACAAATCCAGTACCAAACTCCATTCACAAATGTCCCAAAAGAGAGAGAAAGCTCGTCTCCTCATTGAGTGCTGGGAAAAGATGATTTTCACGACCTTACTAAATCCAGGAGAGAACTAATTGCTCTTCATTTCTACATTTTCTGATCAAGCTGTTGCCCTTGAGTCGTGTTTGTACTTGGAGGAATCCCAGAACATCTACTTAGAGAGAGATTAGATGGAGACTCCCAAGCACAGTCCACAGGCGTCTGTACTGGCCATCCTGGAAGAAAGAATCAGAGAGTGATCAAAGAGGATTTTTGGTTCCTGCATTAGGCAATAATTATGTGTAGGCAGCTCCTGGAATGGCAGGTCTCCCTC
This sequence comes from Callithrix jacchus, assembly GCF_049354715.1. Lineage (NCBI taxonomy): Eukaryota > Metazoa > Chordata > Mammalia > Primates > Cebidae > Callithrix > Callithrix jacchus. Next base: position 7,560,793 of record NC_133519.1, read on the forward strand.
ATGATGCATGGATGTCAACAGCCAGTGGTACCAGATTATTCTTTCCATAGCAGTGTGAGGAGCATAAGCCCCACCCCCAAAGCCAGAAATCCAAGCTTTTCACCGAGACTCAGCTGTAAGTAGTTTATTTATTTATCATCAAAATTGAGAAAACCTGCCCAGTGTCGGGATATACCTATCCCTTAATAACATATTGTATATTGTGCATATTCTTATTACTGTTTTGATAGCATTTATGCAATGACTTTTTTTTTTTTTGAGACGGAGTTTCACTCTTGTTACCCAGGCTGGAGTGCAATGGCGTGATCTCGGCTCACCGCAACCTCCGCCTCCTGGGTTCAGGCAATTCTCCTGCCTCAGCCTCCCGAGTAGCTGGGATTACAGGCACGCATCACTATGCCCAGCCAATTTTTTATATTTTAGTAGAGACGGGGTTTCACCATGTTGACCAGATGGTCTCAATCTCTTGACCTCATGATCCACCTGCCTCAGCCTCCCAAAGTGCTGGGATTACAGGTGTGACATATTTTTAACATCTCTGTGTGTATACATTTCTACAGTACTACTTATAAAATCAGAATAGAACTTACTTTAGAAATTATCTGCTCCAGAAGCTAAGGAATGTCTGAGTGATTTAAGTGAGATAATATAAGTAAAAATTTCTTCATGGCATAATAGAAAATGCAGTCTTAGTACCCTATTTTTGACAAGCAGGATAGAAAGGAATAATTTTCTGGGAGAAAGCATAGGGATATATTTCCACTATGATATATTACAGTATAACAATAAGTACAGACAAAATAATTGTTTAATGAAATATGATTAAATTTATACAAAACATGTATTGGAAACATATTTATTCATTAACTAGGGGTTCTCATCTTTATGTGGCAACACGTTGATGTTTGGGAAGATGTGTTGCAGGCAGTTTATTGAGTATAATAAAGCCTAGAAGCTTATGAGTGATTTATTTTACCTATAATCCTTTCTATTAGAAACACACATTTAAAGTTATTTGTAAATAATTGCATTCCCAATCATTTGACTTACAGACTATTGATTGATTGGGAAAGTAAGAAGCAGAGTTCCTGCTTGCTGGCTGGGAACTGAGCAGAACGTGCCATGTGGTCTCCATTGGAACCATTGCTCTTACAGGGCCGTGGTGCCACATTTATGCCCCAACAGGCTGTTCTTTTCCCCAGGTCTCTAAGATGTTTGCACCAGAATGGTTGAACAGAAATGTCCTCCAGATGTCAGGTGAGATGTCTCTTAATCTTTCTCTGTAGGTCTGACTAACCTGCTGGATTTTATATCTTTCTTGTTCCACTGACTGAGTTGTTTGTGAACAGTCTTTGAGCCCCAAGCTTTGGGTCCCCGTTCAGCTTCAGTAAACAGGGAGTTTGGATGCCACTGGGAGTATCAGGCTCTGTGATGCCAGGGTCAAGGACCTGAGGCACCTTTTTATACACAGGGCATTGGAGGCCAGTCCTTCTCCACTCTGACATACATATTCATGAGAGGAGGCTCCGAATTTGACAGTGGCTTTATGCTACATCTGGCATAGGCTTGGGAGGAGTGCAATTATCTGTGAGACCCCTATAGAGTTACCCTCTTCTCAAAATTAACACAGTTTAAGAAATGCCAATCTATGTCATGTTTCAGGCAGAGAGAGACGTTGAGAAATATGTGTCCAATAAATACTATATGCTGTCATCATGGGGCTGATAGGGCAAATATAATTGGTGGGAAAGTAAAGAGTCAATAATTTCATCCTTCTTTTAATTCCAATAAATTCATCTGATCAGCGTTAACATGAACTTTTGCTTTGACTTGCCCTGTTTTGTCACTGCTACTGATTGAACTGATTCCCAGGAGATTGAAAAGAGGTAGGCATTTTTGCTATTTGTCCCTTCACTCTTTATTTAAGGAATTATGGAATGCAGAACAGAGAATTGGAAAGAGTATGGACTTTAGAGTCAGATGGACCTGGTTAAATTCCACACGCTAATATAGTAGCCAGGTAACTTTAAGCATCAGTGTCCTTACTTGCAAATCTTAATAAATACCTACTACATAAAGTTGTTGTGCATGATAAGACTGTATGTGCAAAGCACCCAGTGTGGTTCCTGGTACTTTGTAAGTACTTAATAAACAGTATTCACCATTATATTTGGGGCTATAGTTACTGTCAATCACAGAGCTATGTAGGGATGGAAAGAAAGCTGGGATTGCTTGTTAAGCCAATTTCTGTAATTTGGTCAATCATACAATATAACACACTGTGAACAGTGGTGCTGAGCAGAGTGTTTTCTGAAAGGGAAGATATTCCGTTTACATTTTATGTATTTTTTACTTATGTGAAATTTTTCAGTAAGCATGTGCTACTTTTGAAATTTTTTATTTAAAAAAATATATAGGGCTGGGTGCGGTGGCTTACGCCTGTAATCCCAGCACTTTGGGAGGCCGAGGCGGGCAGATCACGAGGTCAAGAGATCAAGACCATCCTGGCCAACTTGGTAAAACCCCATCTCTACTAAAAAATACAAAGATTAGCTAGGCGTGGTGGTGTGTGCGCACAGTCCCAGCTTCTCGGGAGACTGAGGCAGGAGAATTGCTTGAACCTGGGAGGCAGAGATTGCAGTGTGCCGAGATTGCGCCATTACACTCCAGCCTGGCACCTGGCGACAGAGCAAGACTCTGTCTCAAAAAAAAAAAAAAAAAAAAATATATATATATATATATATATATATATAAAATTCCTATATATTTTTTCATTGGAAAATTGAGTGGATTGTTAAATCCACTCAAAAGATCTTCACCTGAGACATGAGTTAATCTTTTTTGCGGGAGATGCAGCAATCCAGCCTCTATTTGATTAGCTCCAGCAGTAGTATCTCATTACTCACTATATATTATAAAGCGCTTGCTTATGTAGTCTAAACTCAATTAACCAAACAAACACACTTCAATTAAGTATGAATGTGGAGATTTCAGTTCAATATGCCAAGTGGATTACCAAGAAATCCCTGGAATGAAGCAAGAAAGCGGAATTGTGAGCAGGTAACCGAATATTCACATGTCGGTATGAAAGGGGGTGGTTGCTCAGTAGTCAAAAATGAGTCTCTGAGTTCAGAATAGCAGGATAAACTCCTAAAGTCTCAGTTTTCTTATCTGCAAAATGGGGTTAATAAGAGGTTTTTACACTTTTTAGTTTTGAGAATAAATGAAATAATCCGTGAAGATGGCCTGGCACACAGCACATTCCCAACAAGTATTTAATAAGAGGAATCGTGAAGGTATTAGTCGTATGTATCAGAGGTCAGGAAAACGCAGTGCCTTACCTTCAGGTGACCTTGTTTGGCTAATCAAGATTTTCCAGGCAGCTGTCCAGTGCTGAACAGATGAGAAGAACAAGATCATCTTTTCATCATCACCATCGGCTGTTGAGCGAGAAGGGACCTCAGAGGTCAACCAGTCCGGATCTTTGTTTAGGAAACAATGAAAGAGAAGCCTAAATCATACTCTAACAGAAGTAAATCTCTAGGCTGACTCCTTTCATAATTTTTAAAGAATATGTGATTTGAGACAAATGGGAGAGGTACAAAAGCTGGAGCATCTCAGAAGGAAAGAGCTGATTCTGGACACCAGCTTCCATGACTTTGCTCCTCTGCTCTCTTTACCTCAAATGATTATCCCCATATTTCTGCCTGTTTAAATCCTTTAAGGTCCACCCCAGTACTGTGTCTTTAAAGAACTTTGGTGTCTCTAATCCCACAGACCTGCTTTATGGCACCTCTGTATTCATCAAACATTTATTGAATGCATGCTCGTACATGAGACTCCAGGCTACTTTTTCATACAGAATTGAAAGGTTCAGACTCTAACTTCAGGATGATCCTATTTACATTCTGACTTATAAGTTGGATCTAAATCTTGAGCACACCTGCACATAAAGATGGAACCATAGACACTGTGAACTACTATAGGTGGGAGGGAGGAATGGCAGCAGAGGTTGAAAAACTACCTTTTGGGTACTATGCTCACTACCCAAACCTCAAACCTCAGCATCCTGCAATAGACCCATGTAACAAATCTGCACATGCACCCCAGATAGTGAAAATAAAAGTTACAATTATTTTAAACAACAAAAAAAGATGGAATTGGGTGCTTTAAGCAAGTATTGAGTGTCCTGCTTCTACAGGTGTTTAGTAAGGGGCTATCTGACCAAAGATTAGTAAAGAAAAATAATAATAATTATTATAAAAGTCAACACAATGTCACAAAGCTCTCTGCCTCATATAGCAGTTTATCTTCCCATGAGATTGTTTGTTTATTGAAGACAGGAATTAGGTCTTACTCCCCTTTGGGTCTCTTCATAATAACATTATAGAGCTGTATTAGACCCTATGGAGAAACTAAATTGTTTTGAATTGAAAACTGGCCACTATCAAAGAAAGATTATTGGAAAATGCTGAAAGAAAATAGGAATTTCATAGCTTGAAGAATTTTATAGTTGGAGGCACTTACATGTTGTAAGAGGTAGTCATTTGTCTTTCTTTTTTTCTTTACACTAGCAGCATAGGTGGGATATAAAGGAATGCAAGAAATACTAAATGGCGGAATACATTTCTGAGATGCAACGAAGAATTTTTCTTGACATATTAAGGAAAGACTTTAAGCTACTAATTGTAGGGGCACATGTAGTTCTTTTAGGTGGGAAAAGCCTACACTTGCCACTCCAGGGTGATCCCTGGGTCAACAGTGTGGATATTGCCTGAGAACTCATTGGAACTGCAGGTTAATTACATGCACATTCAAGTTTGGGAACGCGCGGGCCTGCATGATGACCTCTGAATAGCCCATCTGGTTCTAGGCACTCATGGTATAGGGAAGCATGCAAATAGAAATCTAGGCCAGGTGAAAATAACTCATATATAAATGGCAATAAATTAGCATCGCCACAGGCACCTGAAATAATTTGGGTTTTCTTTTAGAGAAATTGTCCTGTGTTCCACTATTGTGTGTGTGTGTGTGTGTGCGTGTGGTTTAAGTAGATCAGCAATTTACCAGCAACATGAAAATTAGATTCAAAAATGTTAATCATTGCTTCGTGTTACTGAAGTTAAATGTAAGGAGATGTTTCCCTGATGTGCTGTAAGGATTTTTACAATCACATCCGTTACTCTCGTTTCGTTTATGCCCATTTTGTTTCTTTTGAGGAAATAAACCCCTTAAGGTTAGTCAACAAAAGATTTCATTTATTGCCAAAGCAAAAAATAAAAAAATAAAAATCCTCTTTTAAGACCCCTAGGCTTGTTTATTTTCCACAGTTTATATTTAGATTTAAAAATTATTTATGCTTAACTTCAGTACCAACTCTCTATTGAAATTGAAATACTTTAAGCTCCTGAAGTCCTTGAGATTTAGAATTTTTAATGAAAGCTCTACGGGCATATTAATCACATGCTTTGCATTCTCAGAATCAAAGACAAAAATGCATGGGCTTTCAAGACCACAGAGCAGTTTGCAAATATAAGATATTACCAGGTATCACTATTAATAATTACTATATGACTTAAACGCTCTGTACCCTAGTTTATGAATCTGCAAAATGGAGGTGGTAGGTTGTCTTATAGGTTATTGTATGAATCAAATAAGTTAATACACGTAAAAAGCTTAGATGTAATACATGCAAAAAGTTAGCACATAATAGAGATTTAATTAGTGTTAGCTATTATTATCTAATGTTTGTTCCTACCCATTACTCAGTTTGAAAAATACTGTTTGAATTCAGATATGTAAAAATGTTGCATCTTTTCAAAGTAACTCGTTGGGGTTTGATTGGATGCGTTATACTAAAATCAATTTGATCGTTAAAGAAAAACACACTTTGAAACTATATTAAGCAAGTTTTTTTTTTTTTTTTTCTGAGACAGACTTGCTGTGTCACTCAGGCTGGAGTGCAATGGCACAATCTTGGCTCACTGCAACCTCCGCCTCCCAGGTTCAAGCAATTCTCCTGCCTCAGCCTCCTAAGTAGCTAGGATTTACAGGCAGGCACCACCACGCCACAGATAATTTTTGTATTTTTAGCAGAGATAGGGTTTTACCATGTTGTCTGGGCTGGCCTTGAACTCCTGACCTCATGATCTGCCTGCCTCGGCCTCCCAAAGTGCTGAGATTACGGGCATGAGCCACCACGCCCAGCCTAAGTAAGATTTTTTTTTTTAAACCAGTTTTTTGGTACTAACTAGTCTAAAAAAATTCACCATAGAAAATTATTTTTTTCTATGAAATCTATCTATCTGCTGAAACTGCAGACAGCCGAGATTGCGCCACTGCACTACAGCCTGGGCAACAGAGTCAACAGAGCAAAACCCTGTCTCAAAAAAAGAGGAATTCAAAAAAATAGATTCACATTACTACTTATCCCATCTTATCCCCCGGCCCACAAGAAATTAGATTAGCCAGTCAGCGTAAGGAAAAAAGCTAAATAGAGACATACAGAAAGAGATTTTTTTAATGCCCCGTGAATATCTTCCTCAGGAACTGATTTCAACTAATATGAAGTCACATTTCAGGACCTTTATAATAAGTATTGTGTGCAAGTGTGACATGGTAAAAGCCCCATAAAACTGCATACCTCAGCCACACCTCGGCTTCCTCTTGAAACTGCTCTCTGTAACCCTAATGTGACAGGCAAGCAGTCCAAACCCACACCATCTTGGCCCTGCGACTTGCAATAAGTAACTAAGGTCTGTGATTTCCACCCTACCCAGACAATGTGTAAACAAATGCTAATCTTGACTTTTGTGAACCAGTTAAGTTACAATCAGAATGTCAAAAGTCCCCTGGCCCTCGGAGAGTCCGGAGCCCCTCACCCTCATCTTCGCCCAGGAATCCACTGGAATGTCCAGAGCCCCACACCCTCATCTCTGCCCAGGAGGTGATTTACAGAATCCACTAGCCCTCAGAACCTCTGAAGCCCCTCACCCCCACCCCTGCCCCTCACCCTCACTCCGGAGATGGTTTTACGGGTATAAAAGGTCTTGACACCCTCCTTTCAGGACAATGGGTTGGAGAGACGTGAGTCCTCTGTGGCTGCCGGAAATAAAGACCCTGCAATTTGGCATACTTTTGTCTTGGTGTTGACGTTCTATGCTCGGGCCAGTACAACACAACCTCAGAAACCATATTGTAGAAAATCACTGAAAATTCATATTCAGCTTTCTAATTTAGATATCCGTAGACTGGGTGGAGTTAGGATCCGTTTCCCAAAGTAAACTCTTACGGAACCACCTTCCATGAGGAATTTTATTTCTTCCTGTGAATACATCTAAACATCCACCTACAAAAGAGATTTTCCTATCTACCTTTTTGATACGAGGAGTTAAAAAAATACATGTAGCTAATTTTCAAATGACTCAAAGTTTGTACAGTTAACAGAGAAAACAGAGTAAAATACACACATAACAGAAGAAATTTCTAGGAGTACATGCAGATTCCTAGCTCAGTTCTAATGCTGCTTTACTATAAATCATTGCTAATAAGGGGCTAATAATGGACATGCTTATTATTTAGGGAATTAGAATGCCTACAGCTGACCTAGATAAGGTGGTATTTTCAAATCTTTCCTGGATACCTCTTCACCACATTTTCTGTAAACATTGAGGAGCACGAGATTCCTACCTTAGCCCTCCTCTCCACTCGCTGTATCTATTCTCCCTGATGGAATTCATGTACAGCTCTTCTGGATGACTCCCAAATCCATAGCTGCAGTTGTAGCCTGTCTCCTGAGGACAAATCCTGTACTTTGAACTGCCTAGTGGGAATTTCTGCCTGGAGATCACACAGTTACCTAACATTCAACGTCATTCAAATCTAATGCGGTGTCTCCTCCCCCAGACCTTCTCTACCTCAGGCATTTCCTGCTTTAATCAATGATCCCAACATCTAGCCAGCCTACCAGCCCTCCCAAAACTGATTCCACGTCCTCACACATCCTCACCACCCACAAACTTTAAAGTACTTCAAACATGGCTTCCTCTCTGTGAACTAGAGCTTCAGGGATTTTCTCCAAGCTCCGAAACATCTTCAGATATAGACGGTTTCATTTTCATCTGTTTTTAGCACTCAAACTACTCTTTCGGACCAAAGCATGGTGTTTTAACCTGAGGTACAGGGACTATCAAAAATAGGTAGACTCGGCTGCTCTTCTTGCCCATTCTTACACCAAAGCCTGGCTTCCAGGCAGACCTCTGGGCTCTCTGCTGGCCGTGAGGGAAGGAGAATATTTGCTAAGGTCCCTATTGCAAGAGGACTCAGTTATTTTTGTCCCCAAGGACCTTAACCAAAAAGGTAGGCCTGCTACAGCTTCACACAGCCAAGTTCTGTGCCCCAGAGCAGCCAATGCCCTGCCACCTTCTCTTGAGTAGCTAATGAGGTTGTGTTTAAAGTACAAATCACCAGGCTCCTCGAAATGAATCTTCTAGAGCTTGGCAGCAACTAGCTAGGATTGTCCCACTAGCTTCTTGCAACCTGGTAGGAATCCCTGGGAACAGACAATGCAGCTGTAGGGTAAGGGGCTTCCAGAACTCAGAATCTGGCAACCTTTCCTCCTCTAGTAGTAATGAAGCTCTCAGGTAAGTTCACTGGTGTTCCAGAGACCTCAAGGATCTTTTTCTTGTAGTGATTTGGCCAATATAAATCCTCTAAGCTTGTTTGGCCTTGGCTGAGCAGGTCCACACTATTTTACTTGTGATTTCTGACAACAAAGTTGCCTGGGATACCAACCTGCTATCCTGTTAGTTACGGGACAATGTTGTCAGACATGGCCTCTTACAATAAAGTACACACACACACTCACACAAACACACATACATCCCTTGTGAACATGGCTTTGTATCTGGGGTCGAGGCCCCACGTGCCCACCAATCACATTTACTCTTCCAAACAGATCGTTGTCATGAAATGAGGTGATATAATTTGCAAAAGATGCTATGTACTGAGCAATAATTACGGTAAACAAGAAGCAGAAAGATGAAAAGTAGAAAAATACTTGTCTTAGTAACCTAAAAAACATTTAGGTCTGGTTTTGACCAATCCTGATATGAAAATTGCATTGAAAAATGCCTGTTATTCAGCAAACCACCGTAGCATATGTGTACCTGTGTCACAGTCCCATAAAAAATAAAAAGTAGAAACTTCCACAAAAAAAGAAAAATGCCTCTTACTTTTTTCTCTTTCCTTATTTGTATAAATCAAATTATAATTCACATTGAGTAAAATGCAAAAATCTTCACTATATGGGTTGATAAAATATTACATGTGTAAACTACCAAAATCAAAATAGGAAATATTTACATCATGCCCCCAAATTCCTCTATGCTCCTTTCCACATAATAACCACCTTCAACCCCCAGAAGTAACCTCTATTTTTACTTGATCACCACTAGTTTTGCCTATTATTAAACTTCATTTAAAAGAAACATACAGTATGTATTCTTTTGTGTTAGCTTCTTTTACTCAACAAATTTTTTTAGATTTATCAATATTATTACATGTATCAGTAATTTGTATTTTTGAAAATAACTATATATGAGGGAAATTACTGTATGAGGTACCAAAATTTATCTATTCCATTTGAGCTATTGTGAATTCTCATACACTTTTTAAAAATGAACTATGTACTCTTATTTTAAAAATATGCCCAGGGTGGAATTGTTGTTTAATTTTATTAGAAATGAGTTTTCAAAAGCGGTTGTATAGATTTCGAATTTCAGCTTAGACATATAGACAGCTGGAAAGTGTGTTGCTTTTACTATAACAACGAAAAGAGAAAAAAATTGCTAATTAATGACTTTTCTTGAACCTATTAGGAAATTGGGGTTGCAAGACAAACAACTAAACCGAAACCTGGGGAAAGAGAAGCAACTATAAGGACCTGTGCACTCGCTCCCCCTTAGGACTGAAGCCAGTAGACGCCATGTGAACTGATAAAAGACTCAGATAGGCTGGGTACGGTGACTCATACCTGTAATCCCAGCACTTTGGGAGGTCGAGGCAGGTGGATCACTTGATGTCAGGAGTTCAAGACCAGCTGGGCCAACATGGCAAAACCCCATCTCTACTGGAAGTACAAGTTAGCTGTTGTGGTGGCACACACCTGTAATTCCAGCTATGCATGAGGCTGAGGCAGGAGAATCACTTGAACCCCAGAGGTAGAGGCAGAAGTTGAAGCAAGCAGAGATCACACCACTGTACTCCAGCCTGGGTGACAGAGTGAGACTGTCTCAAAAAAAAAAAAAAAAAAGGAAGACTTCGATAAAAAAAATGTTTAATGAATTGCTAAATACTAAGTGTAGGCTATCATAAGAGTGAAAAGTCCCTGAGGACCAGAGACATAAGAGGGTTTATACCTTCTTGTTTTCTCTTCATAAACTACCAGATGCTCGCAAGGAAAACCAGAAAGAATTCCGAGAATGCTTCCGAAATAGTGCTATTATAATAATAACATAGCACTAGTATTTGGGGGAAGAGGGAAGGGAAAGGCAGCAGTAAGCCAAAATGCCTTCCAGACCATTTTCTGTATTTTTTCTACAGAACAAAAGCTGTAATCTGCAGGAACAAGAACAAATGCAAAAACCTGTCACCTGAGGGTACTGGGAAAAAAAATCAATGAAATTGAAACAATAGAGAAAAATCTGTGAAAACAAACTAGTTCTTTAAAAAGAGCGATAAGATTGATAAACATCTAGGCAGGCTAAGAACAAAAAGAAGACACAAATTATAAATATCAAGAATAAGACAGGAGCAATCAATACTGACTTCACATTAAAAGGATAATTATGGAATACTACAAACAGCTCTATGCTCATAAGTTTGACAGCAAAGATGACCACTGAGGTTTTCTTCATATGCTTCTTGGCCGCAAACTATGTCTTCTTTTGAAAAGTATCTCTTCATGTTCTTTGCCCGGTTCTCAATCGGGTTGTTTTTCTCTTGGGGATTTAAGTTCTTTATAAATGCTGGATATCAGACCTTTGTCAGATGCATAGTTTACAAAAGTTTTCTCCCATTCTGAAGGACGTCTATTTACTCTTGATAGGTTCATGTGCTGTGCAGAAGCTCATAAATTTAATTAGATCCTATTTGCCAATTTTTGCTTTCGTTGAGATTGCTTTTGGTATCTTTGTCAAGAAATCTTTGTCCATTCCTATTCCAGGATAGTATTGCTTAGACTGTCTTCCAGAGTTTTTACAGTTGGGTTTTACATTTAAGTCTTTAATCCATCTTGAGTCGATTTTTGTATACAGTGTAAGAAAGGGGTCCAGCTTCAGTCTTTTGCAAATCGCTAGCCAGTTATCCCAGCACCATTTATTGAATAGAGATAGTCTTTTCCCCATTGTTTGTTTTTGTTAGCTTTGTCAAAGATCAGATAGTCGTAGATGTGTAACTTTATTTCTGGGCTCTCTATTCCGTTTCATTGGTCTCTGGGCTTATTTTTGTGTTAGTATGCTGTTTTGGTTACTGTAACCCTGTAGTATAGTTTGAATTCAGGTAATGTGATGCCTCCAGCTTTGTTCTTTTTGTTTAGGACTCCTTTGGCTATTCAGGCTCTTTTTTGGCTCCATATAAATTTTTTAATTGTTCTAGTTTTGTGAAAAATGGTGTGTTGGTAGTTTGATAAGAATAATATTGAATTTGTAAATTGCTTTGGGCAGTATGGCCATTTTACTGACATTTTTCTTACTATCCATGAGCATGAAATGTTTTTCCATTTGTTTGTGTCTTGTCTGATTTCTTTGAGCAGGGCTTTGTATTTCTCATTGCAGAGATCTTTCACCTCCCTGTTTAGCTGTATTCCTAGCTATTTTATTCTTTTTGTTGCAATTGTGAATGGGATTGCCATTCTGATTTGGCTCTCAGCATGGCTGTTATTGGTGTACAGGAATGCTAGTAATTTTTGTACATTGTTTTATATTCTGCAACTTTGCTGAAATTGTGCATTAGCTGAAGGAGCTTTTGGGCAGAGGCTGGGGGTTTCTTAGATATGTAATCATGTTGTCTGCAAATAGCAATAGGTTGCCTTCCTCTCTTCCTACTCGGATGCTCTATTTTTTTGTCTTGCCTGATGGTTCTGGCTAGGACTTCCTATGTTGAATAGGAATGGTGAGAGAGGACATCCTTGTCTTATACTGGTTTTCAAGGGAAATGCTTCCAGCTTTTGCCCATTCCGTATAATGTTGACTGTGGGTTTGCCAGAGATGGTTCTTATTTTGAGGTCTATTCCTTCAATACCTAGTTTATTGAGAGTTTTTAACATAAAAGAGTGTTGAATTTTATTGAAAGCCATTTCTGTGTCTATTGAGATAATTTGTGGTTTTTGTCTTTATTTCTGTTTGTGTGATAAATCACATTTACTGATTTGTGTCTGTTGAACAAACCTTGCATCCCAGAGATGATGCCTACTTGATTGTGATGGATTTGCTTTTGATCGCTGCTGGATTCAGTTTGCAAGTATTTTGTCGCGGATTTTTGCATCAATGTTCATCAAGGATATTGATCTGAAGTTTTATTTTTTGTTGTCTCTTGGCCAGGTTTTGATGTCAGGATGATGCTGGCCTTATAGAATGGGTTGAGGAAGAGTCCTCGCTTCTCAATTTTCTTTGGAATAGTTTCTGTAAGAATGCTACCAGCTCTTCTTTGTATATTTGGTAGAATTTGGCTGTGAATCCATCTGGTTCTGGGATTTTTTTGGTTGGTAAGCTATTTATTACTGATTCAATTACAGACCTTTTTATTGGTCTATTTAAAAAATGAATTTCTTCCTGGTTCACTCCTGGGAGGATGCGTTTGTCCAGGAATGTATCCATCTCTTCTAGATATTTTAGTTTGTGTGCATAGGGGTGTTCATAGTAGTTTCTAGTGGTTATTTTTATTTCTGTGGAATCTGTGGTAACATTCTCTTCATTACTTCTAATTGTGTTTGTTTGGATCGTCTCTCTTTTCTTTTTTATTCATTTTTAAAATTTTTTTATTAGTTTCATTTCATTAGTTTTTCATTTTATTAGTTTCATAGATTTTTATTGGTTTTTTGAAAGAAGAAAAAACCATCTCCTGAATTCATTGATCTTTTGGACTTTTTTTTATGTCTCAGTTTCCTTCAGTTCAGTTCTGACTTTTGTTTTTTCTTGTCTTCTATTAGCTTTGGGGTTGATTTGTTTTTGATTCTCTGAATCTGTTTCTTGTGATGTTAAGTTGTTAATTTGAGGTATTTCTTTTTGATGTAGGCATTTAGTGCTATGAATTTCCCTCTTACTACTGCCCTAGCCATGCCCCAGAGATTCTGTTATATTGTGTCTTTGTTCTCATTAGTTTCTAAGAACTTCTTGGTTTCTGCCTAAATTTCGTTATTTATTCAAAAGTCATTGAGGAACATGTTACTTAATGTCCATGTAATTTCATGGTTTTGAGCAATTTTCTTAGTCTTGATTTCTATTTTTATTGCACAGTGGTCCAAGATGTGTCTGGTATGATTTCAGTTCTTTTGAATTTGCTGAGAATTGTTTTATGTCCAACTAAGTAGCCAGTTTTAGAATATGTGCCATATGGCAATGAGAAGAATGCATATTCTGTTGTTTTGGGGTGGGGAGTTGTATAGAGGTCTGTCAGATTTATCTGGTCCAGCATTGAGTTCAGGTCTTGAATATGTTTGTTAGTTTCTGCTTCAATGATCTGTCTAATATTGTCAGTGGAGTGTTGAAATCTCCCACTGATATTGTGTTGGAGTCTATGTCTCTTCATAGGTCTCCAACAACTTTCCTTGTGACCCCAGATGCTCCTGGGTTGGGTGCATATATATTTAGAATAGTTAGGTCTTCTTGTTGAATTGAACCCTTTAACCATTATGTGATACCCTTCTTTGTCTTTTTTTTAAATCTTTGTTGGTTTGAAGTCTGTTCTGCCTGATATTAGGAGTGCAACTCCTGCTTTTTTCTGATTTCCATTTGCTTAGTAGATTTTTCTCCATCCTTTTGAGCCTATAGGTGTCATTTCCTGTGAGATGGATCTCTTGAAAACAGCTACCACTGGGTCTTGCTTTTTTATCCAGCTTGCCACTTTGTGCCTTTTAAGTGGGGGTGTTTTAGCTCATTTACATTGAAGGTTATTATTGATATAATAATAAAATTTGATTCTGTAATTGTGCTGTTAGCCAATTATCATGCTGACTTGTTTCTGTTGTTGCTTTACAGTAACATTGGTCTATGTGTTTAAAACTGTTTTTGTATTAGTTGGTAATGATCTTTCCTTTTGATGTTTAATGCTACTTTCAAAATCTTTTGTAATGCAGGTCTGGTGGCAATGAACTTTCTCAACATACGCCTATCTGAAAAGGATCTTAATCTGCTTCGCTTAGGATGCTTAGTTTGGCTAGATATGAAATTCTCGGTTGAAGATTTTTTTTCTTTAAAAATGTTGAATATAGGTTCCTCAATCTCTTCTGGCTTACAGGGTTTTAGCTGAGATATCTCCCGTTGGCCTGATAGTGTTCCCTTTGTCAGTAACCTGCCGTTTTCTCTCTAGCTGCCTTTAGCATTCTTTCTGGCATTTTAACCTTGGAAAATCGGGCAATTATGTATCTAGGAGATAAACTTCTTGTATAGAATCTTGCAGAAATTCTCTGAATTTGACTGTTGGCTCTCCAGCAAGGTTGGGGAAGTTTTCATGAATGATATCCTGAAATACGTTTTCCAAGTTGTTTGCTTTCTCCCTGTTCCTTTCAGGAATGCCAGTGATCTGTAGATTTGGCCACTTTACATAATCCCATGCTTCTTGGAGGTTTTGTTCATTCATCTTTATTCTTTTTTCTTTATTTTTGTCTGTCTTATTTCAGAGAACTAGTCTTCAAATTCTGAGATTCCTTCCTCAGTTTGGTTTATTCTGCTGCTGATACTTGTGACTGCATTGTGAAATTCTTGTATTGTGTTGATCAGCTCTGTCAGACCGATTAGGTTCTTTTTTATACCACCTATTTCTTCCTTCAGTTCCCATGTTGCTTTATTGTGATTCTTACTTTCCTTGGATTGGGTTTTGCTGTTCTCCTGAATCTCAATGATCTTCATGCCCCTCCATGTTTGATATTTTATATTTCTGTTATCCAAGCCAGTTCAGCCTGGTTAAGAGCTCTTGTTGGAGAACTGATACAGTCGTTCGGAGGACATACAAAACTCTGGCCACTTGAATTACCAGAGTTCTTGCATTGTTTGTTTCTCATTTCTGCATATGGATGTTCCTTCAACTGCAGTATAGATCGAGTACCGTCAATAGACTTCTGGGTGTTTTCCCCTGGCCAAGGCCTTGTGCAGGATCTCTATTTGAAGCTGATATTTTTGTCTCTGGTTTCAGAGGTGGATATGTTAGTGAGGTATTTTTGATGTTAAAGCTTTGTGGTGTGGTCTAGTAGGTGGCATCGGGCTTACTGATCAGCTGGTAGACTTGCTCAGTTGTGTGGCTCCCCTATGTTTCCCCACAGTTGCAGCTATGTTTCCTTCAATCCTCTGAAAGTGTGGGTTCCTCTCCCACTTGAGCGCTGGCTGTAGATCATGGCTTGTCACTCCTGGACTGCCCACCGTAGCCCTGGGATGATTTCAGCATTTATGCTCCTTCCCCAACTCAGAGGCAGCAGAGGAAGGGTTCTTAGTAGTGATTTTGACCAAGCGTCTTTTTCTTGTCTCCTGAGGGCTCCACCTGAAGAAGAACTGGGCTCCTCTTCTTAAATGACTGCAGCTTGTTGGCGATGCTGATAAAGCACCTAAGGCCTTCATTGGTCTGAGGCAGCAAGGGCAGTTCCACTGCAGAGACAGTGACAGAGAAGCTTTCAGTTGTCCCTGGAGGCTCTGTCCAGAAAGTTGCTAAGTTGCTACTGACTCAATAGCTCTGGCAGCAGGTGGCTGGAGGCCCAGGCCTGGAGAACCTGCCCAGTGAGGAGATATGGGAATGGGAACCCATTAAGTCTAGCCAATTTTCCATAGGGCTGTTGTGGTATGTTGGGGTCCCTCTCCAGTTCCCAGTTGTCTTGAATTTTCCAGTACCTGGAGGTATCATCAGTGAAGGCTGCAATACAGCAAAGACGGTAGCCTGCCCCTACCTCGGAAGCTGCATCCTAGGAAGGTGTGGGCCTGTTGCCAGTCCAAATGCTCTGTAGGAGGTGGTTGGAGACCCTGGTCAGGAGGTCCCACTGAGTGAGGAGGAACAGGGTCAGGAACCTAGTTTAAAAAGCAGACTGGCTATGTTTTCATAGAGCATTTGTGCTGTTCTGGGGCTCTGCTTCAGCTTCCAGTCACCTCAGACACTCCAAAGCCACCCAAACAGCAAAGGTAGTGGTCTACCCCTCCCACTGGGATCTCCGTCCCTGCAAGGTTTGAAATCTCTGTCAGCCAGAGAACACTGGTGAGGGTATCTGGAGACCCTGGTTGGGAGGCCTTACCCAGTGCTGAGGAATGGGTCTGAGGACCTGCTGGAAAATGCAGACTGGCCATCTTTTTGTAGGGAAGCTGTGTTGTGTTGAGGTCCACTTCAGACCCTGGTCAGCTTGGAGTCTCCAAAGCCCAAAGGCTGGAAAAGTTAAGTCACCCAAATAGCAAAAATGGCAGCCTGCCCCTTCCCTGGGGAGCTCCATCCCAGGGAGGTGCAAAACTACTACCAGTGGCTGGTTGGAATTCCAAGCCAGCGGGTCTTATCCTGTGAGGTGGCTGTGGATGTGGGGCCTGCAGACT
Organism: Callithrix jacchus; assembly: GCF_049354715.1. Classification (NCBI taxonomy): domain Eukaryota; kingdom Metazoa; phylum Chordata; class Mammalia; order Primates; family Cebidae; genus Callithrix; species Callithrix jacchus. The sequence continues at coordinate 7,577,571 of NC_133519.1, forward strand.
GTAGCTAATCAGCCCCCTGGATTCAACCTCTTTCCCAGGGGCATACATGGGGGTCTAACCTCCCGCTTTGCTGGAGTTTCAACTACTTTTGCTGGGAAGCCCAAAGAGCCTGAGTGTCTAAGGCTTCTGGGTCTCTGCAAGTGCTGAGTGGCTGCTCTGCCAAGGCTCCATGTAACTCTGTGTGTTGGACTGAAGGGCCTGGTGGAGTGGGTTTATAAGGGATCTCATGATCTGAGAGTTGCAAAGATCCATGGGAGAAACACGTTCCCAGGGTCGCACATTCACTCACCACTTCCTTAGGAAGGAAAGGCTCTCTTGGCTCTATGTCCTTCTTGGGAGGGCCACTGTCCTGCCTTGCTTTTCTCCATTCTCTGTGGGTCAAGTCGTTTCCTTGATTAGTCCCAGTGCTGGTACCTAGATGTTTCAGTTGAAGGCGCTGTATGTACTTGCCTCTCCCTGACAGCCATGCATACTAGCTGCTTCTAGTCAGCCATCTTGGCCGCCTCCTCGATTTGTGTGTCTTCTTTGGTGACATGTCTATTAGAACTTTGCTCATTTTTGAACAGAGAAATTTGAGCTTTCATTGAGTTGTAACAATTCTTTATATAGTCTAGATACAAGTCCATTAACATACATACATTTGCAAATGTATTACCCCATTCTGTTGACTGCTTTTTCACTTTCTTGATGATGTCCTTTAAAGCACAAAATATTTTAATTTTACGAAGCCAAATTTATTCATTTGTTCTCTTGTTGCATGCTTTTTCTGTGTTACACCTAAAAAGTCAACTGCCAAACCCAAGGTCATAGGGATTTATTTCTAATAAATCTCAGTCTGACACACAGAGCTATGTGGAGTCTTGGCATAGCAGCCACTCAGGCTCCTGAGACCCAGGAGCCTTCCCTCTGACCTGGAGATACAACTTTGCCCTGAAGAGCTGCTAGGCTAGTATTTTTTTCCCTAAGAGTTGCATAGTTGTAGCTTGTACATTTAGGTCTATGATCCACTTTAAGTTAATTTTATGTGTATTACTTACAAATCCCACAAATGATGTTCTGTAAACAAAACTCATGAAACTTATGAACTGGAGATTGCCTATAACACATGACCTTTTGAATAACACAAGATTCACCTTGATATTAATTGTGGTGAATAGAAATATGTCAAACAACTGCCTTGGTGCTTTTGTTTCGGGAAGCAGGCAAGGAGGGTTGTTCTTCACAAAATCTACTAGTAAATGTATGTGTAAGTAAAATGAACCATTCATTCAGGTGCTGACATTTTTTAAAAATAGGCAGCTGGGCTACAAAAGTTGAATCTCACTACAATATTCCTCTTTTGTATGCCTGTTGGCTATGCCCAGATTGCATACAATTTGCATGTCTATATTATGACATTTCTAAGGTTTCCTAATAAGCACTATTGCTTCTTAGTGAGTAGAAATAACATAAATTATTAGTGGCATTTTTGATACCTAAATCTGACACTGTCAGATGTTTTTTGTCCTAGTTTTGTTGCAGTGAAATATTGCAAAATTATTCAAGCCTATTGCCTTCCCTCTGACCTGGAGGCATAACTTTGCCCTGAAGAGCTGCTAGTTCTCTTCTTCTTTTCTTGTATCCCAGAGGCAATTGCTGTTAATACCAGGTTTGGGAAATGGCAAGCAGAATATCAGGGGACCTATGAACTGCAGGAAGCTGTGAGAAAGCCAGAAGGCACAGCATTTAAGAAACCATTGTCAATCAGAGCATGGGTTGTTACTAAGAAAGTGGTGTATTATTGGAACCATAGCTTTGGTGCTGAAGCACAGGTCAGTGTAGGTTGATAAGTCAGAAGAAAAGGGAAGGTGTGATATGAAGTCCACAAATCTCTGTGTCCAAGGACACCAGCCCAAGTGGAAGAAAAAGTCCACGTGTGAAGTCTAAGTTAGCACATGGGCTGTGGTTGGTGTACTGAAATCCAGGTAATCAATACATCAGAGGGGTCTGTGTAACCCCAGAACTTCAGGAGGCAAGGCAGGTGGATTGCTTGAGCTCACAAGTTCAAGACCAGCCTGGGCAACATGCCAAAACCCCATCTCTACAAAAAATACAACTTAGCCAGACAGGGTGGTGCATGCCAGTAGTCCCAGCTATTTGGGAGGCAGAGGTGGGAAGATGACTTGAGCCCAGAATGCAGAGGTTGCAGTGAGCTGAGACTGTGCCACTACACTCCAGCCTGGATGATAGAGTCAGACATTGCCTCAAAAGAAAAAGAGAGATAGAGATAGAGACTGAGGTAGTGAGGTCTGCTAGCATGTAACCATGGGAAGAACATGGAGAGTACTCAGACTGGCCTTGAGGGAAACAGGTAAGGAGCAGAATTCAAAAAAAGCAAGACATCGCAATTTGGATCGTAGAACCACAGAGCAGCATAACCAGCATTATGGCTGTGAGCTTCTTGAGGCTGGGAAATGTGTCTTTTCATTTCTGTTACTCTAGTGCCTAAAATGAACCTGACATAAAACAAGGGCTCAGTGCCTGCTGTGGAATTAATGACTACGTGAATGTTTACAATAGGATGGAAGTTGTCTGCTCCTAGGCTTAGTTGTTTTTGTGGATGTCTGAGGTTGTTGGGTATACACAAGTCTCCAAAGGGGAAGGACTCTGCAGATGGCTAAAGTTGGAGACCATTGCTTACCGGGTGGGCTGACTTTAGTCCATTGAAAAGTACTCATTATCAATACTCAAAAGTCAGAAACACAGTGATTGAGATAAACAGTGATTAAGATAAACAGAAAATGCAGTAAGGGTGCAAGTTTGCATAAACTAGGAAAAGAGTCAAGAAACGATGACAATTTAGGTGGCCTGACCAAGGTTATACTAATGAGCTTCAACAATCAGCCTTTCACAGAGAGTCTAATTTGAAACTTAAGTTATGGAGAGTGGCATATTTTTACTATCTCTGCCCTCCTAGAGCACAGAAGAGAGCTCCAGGGGAGCTAAGATGGAGAGTTAATCTTTTCACTGGGTGTGTAGGATGACCAACCTGAAAAAATTCTTGTGTTTCTTACAAATGCAAAGATTTAATCAGAAAATTCCCAACCCTGAAAATTACAGACCAGAGGATGATTTGAAACCAGTGTCAGGAACACCCTACACCTAGGGACTGTCTACTGTTCATCAGTGGATGAGCAGCGATTGATTTAGTCCACTGAATAGAAACGTTTGAACTCTCATGGTATTATAAATAATATCATATTTATATTACATAAGCGTCTGAGCACAACAATAAAAACTCATGGTTGGTAGGAGTTGCTAAGGATGATCTCACTGGATGTAGCAGTCCAGCCTCTGCCTGAGTATCTCAGTGAGGAGGAGCTCATTACTCCCAAAAAACTATAAGATGCTTTCCCAATTAGTAAAACAAGGAATTGAAAAGCAAAAACAAATACAGTAACAACAACAACAGCAAAACAACGACAACCTTTAAAAACCAAGCCTCTATTAACTCGCCTCAACTGAACATGAGAATGAGATTATTACAATTCACTAAGAGTTTATCAACTTCTCCAAAGGCTAATCACACGTTCACTGGGAAAACTTGCGGATTTACAAGTAAGCAAAGTAAGTTGTGAGTTAGAACCTGAACACTCTGACATTAATATGGGGAGAAAGCTTAATCTGCTAAGGTTACTCAACAGATATTTCATATTTTGTCGAAGCAAATTATTGACAGGCATAATTGTGCTTCACTGTATTGCACTTCGCAGGGATTGCATTTTTTACGAATTGAAAGTGTGTGACAACCCAGCATCAAGCAAGTCTATCAGCTCCATTTTTCCAACAACATGGGCTCGCTTCATGTCTCTGTGTCATATTTTGGTAATTCTCACAATAGTTCAGATTTTTTCATTATTATTTTGTCTGCTGTGTTAATCTGTGATGATTGATCTTTGATGTTACTATTTTAATTGTTTTGAGGTGCAAAAACCACACTCTCATAAGATGGCAAACTTCATGGATAAAAGTTGTGCGTGTTCCGACCGTTCTAGCAACTCACCATTCCCGCGTCCATCTCACGCCCTCTCCACAGGCCTCCTTATTTCCCAAGACACACTAATACTTAAATTAGACCAATAATACTACGCAATGGCCTCTAAGTGTTCAAGTAAAAGGAAGAGTCACATGTCTCTCATCTTAAATCAAAAGCTAGAGATGATTAAGCTAAGTAATTAACAAATGATTAAGCATGTCAAAAGCTGAGATAAGCCCAAATCTGGGCCTCTTGTACTGAATGTTTAGCGGGTAGTGAGTGCAAAGGAAAAGTTCCTAAGGGAAATTAAAAGCACTACCCCAGTGAACATGTGAATAATAAGAAAATGTCACATGGAGAAAGTTTCAGTGGTCTGGGTGGAAGATCAAACCAGCCATAACATTCCCTTAAGCCAGAGCCTAATCCAGATGAAGGGCTGAATTCTCTTCAAGAGGGGAGAAAGCTGCAGAAGAAAAGTTTGAAACTCCAGCTGGATTAAAGACTTAAACATAAGAGCTAACACCATAAAAACCCTGGAAGAAAACCTAGGCAATACCATTCAGGACATAGGAGTAGGCAAGGACTTCATGACTGAAACACCAAAAGCATTGGCAACAAAAGCCAAAATAGACAAATGGGATGTAATTAAACTCCAGAGCTTCTGCACAGCAAAAGAAACAATCATTAGAGTGAACTGGCAACAAACAGAATAGGTAAAAATTTTTGCAATCTACCCATCTGACAAAGGGCTGATACCCAGAATCTACAAAAAAACTAAAACAGATCTACAAGAAAAAAACAAACAAGCCCATTCAAAAGTGGACAAAGGATATGAACAGACACTTTTCAAAAGAAGACATATATGAGGCCAACAAACATATGAAAAAATGCTCATCGTCACTGGTCATCAGAGAGATGCAAATCAAAACCACATTGAGATACCATTTCACACCAGTTAGAAAGGTAATCATTAAAAAATCTGGAGACAGCAGATGCTGGAGAGGATGTGGAGAAATAGGAACACTTTTACACTGTTGGTGGGAGTGTAAATTAGTTCAACCACTGTGGAAGACAGTGTGGCAATTCCTCAAGGACCTAGAAATAGAAATTCCATTTGACCCAGCAATCCCATTACTGGGTATATACCAAAAGGACTATAAATCATTCTATTAAAAGGACACATGCACATGAATGTTCATTGCAACACTGTTTACAATAGCAAAGACTTGGAACCAACCCAAATGCCCATCAATGATAGACTGGACAGGGAAAATGTGGCACATATACACTACGGAATACTATGCGGCCATAAAAAATGATGAGTTCATGTCCTCTGTAGGGACATGGATGTACCTGGAAACCATCATTCTCAGCAAACTGACATAAGAACAGAAAATCAAACACCGCATGTTCTCACTTCTAGGTGGGTGTTGAACAATGAGAACACATGGACCCAGGGAGGGGAGCATCACACACTGGGGTCTGTCGGGGGGAACTAGGGGAGGGACAGTGGGGGGTAGGGAGTTGGGGAGGGATAACATGGGGAGAAATGCCAGATATACGTGATGGGGAGGAAGGCAGCAAACCACATTGCATTGTATGTACCTATGCAACAATTTTGCATGTTCTTCACATATACCCCAACACCTAAAATGCAATAAAATATATATATTTTTTAAAAATTAAAGAAAAAAGAAAAGTTTGAAACTAACAGAGTTTGGTTTGTGAGGTTTAAGGAAAGAAGCATTTCATAACATAAAAGTACAAAATGAAGTAGCCAGTCTTTTTGTGGACCCTGCAGGAAGTTGTCAAGATTTAACTAAGATAATTGAGGAAGGTGGCTACACTAAACAACAAATTTTCAATGTAGATAAAACAACCTTCACCTACATTGATGAAAATGGAGGAAGATGCCATCTAGGACTTTCATAGCTAGGGGGAAATCAATGCCTGGCTTCAAAGCGTTAAAGGATGGACTGAAAGTCTTCCTAGGAGCTATTACAGCTGGTAACTTTAAGGTGAAGCCAAAGTTCATTTACCATTCTGCAAATTCTAGGGCCCTTAAGATATATGATAAATCTGCCCTGCCTGTGCCCTGTAAATAGAACAATAAAGCCTGGATAATAGCACATTTGTTAACAATGTGCTTTACTGAATATTTTAAGCCCACTGTTGAGTCCTACTGCTAAAAAAAATCAATATTCCAAAATATTAGTCATCAACAATTCACTTGGTCATCCAAAAGCCTGATAGAGATATACAAGGAGATTAGTGGTATTGTCATGCCTGCTAATGTAACCATTTTACAGCCCATGTACCAAGGAGTAATTTTGCCTTTCAAGTCTTATTATTTAAGAAATACAGTTTGTAAAGCTATAGTTTCCATAGTGACTCCTCTGATGGATCTGAACAAAGTAAATTGAAAGCTTATGGAAAGGATTTACTATTCTAGATGCCATTAAGAACATTTGTGATTCATAGGAGGAAGTCAAAAATGTCAACGTGAACAGGAGTTTGGAAGAAGTTTATTCTGACTCTCACGGATGACTTTAGGGGTTCAAGACTTTGATGGAGGAAGTGACCACAGACATGGTGGAGGTAGCAAGAGAACTAGAATTAGAAGTAGAGCCTGAGATGTAATCAAATTGCTGCAATGTCATGATAAAATGTGAATGGATGAAAAGTTGCTTGTTATAGATAAACAAAGAAAGTAGTTTCTTGAGATGGAATCTACTCCTGGTGAGAATACTATGAACATTGTTTAAGTGAAAACAAAGGACTTAGAATGTTATATAAGCTTAGTTGATAAAGCAGCAGTTGGGTTTCAGAGGATTGACTCCAATTTTGAAAGGAGTTATCCTGTGGGTAAAATGTTATCAAATGGCATCATATGCTATAGCAAAATCTTTTGTGAAAGGAAGAATCCATCAATGTTGCAAACCTGATTTGTCTCTTATGTTGACAAATTGCCAAAGCCACTTTAACCTTTAGCAACCACCACCCTGATCAATCAGTAGCCATCAACACTGAGGCAAGACTCTTCACTAGTAAAAACATTAAACCTTGCTGAAGGCTCAGAAGATTGTTAGCATTTTTAGCAATAAATTAAGGTATGTACACTGTTTTTATACATAATGCTATTACCCACTTAAAAGACCACAGAATCGTGTAAACGTAACTTTCATATGCACTGGAAAACCAAAAAATTCATATGACTCATTTTATTGCAATATTTGCTTTGTTGCAGTGTTCTGGAACCAAACCTGAAACGTTTTTGAGGCATACCTGTTTGTTTTTTGAGATGGAGTTTCACTCCTGTTTCCCAGGCTGCAGTGCAATGGCACCATCTTGGCTCGCCATCATCTCCACCTCCCGGATTCAAGTGATTCTCCTGCCTCAGCCTCCCAAGTAGCTGTGATTACAGGAGAGGCATGCCTGTATTTCTTAGGGCCTCTAGACTTATTATAGCCATACCACTTAAATGTAGCTTTAGGAATTGTTGCATTTTAACTTCAGTATCAAGTTTCTATTGAAAATAAATACTTTAAAGGATTCTCAAGACTCTGAGATTTGCAATTTTTAATAAAAGCTATGTCTGCCTATTAATCATGTGTCTTGAATCCTTAGAATAGTGTGCGATATTTTTCATTTCCTTTAAATATTTCAAAGTATTTTTATAACATAATTTTATAATTAGATAATATACCATATTATCTAATAATTCATACCATTATTATAGCCACTTAAGCCATTATGACTTGAATTTCTCATCTATAAAATGATGGCCTCAGTCATCATTTGTAAGGATTAAACAGCTAATACATATAAAGCAATTTCAACAAATTCTGGCATCTAGTAAGTTCTGATAGGTGTTATTATTATTATAATACTGTCTAATATGTCTCCACACACACAATTTGGAACATCCTGGTTAAATTCCGGCATGTCAAAGTGTATGTTTTCAAATGATTAGCCTGTATTTTATTTATTAGCTTGTGGATTTGTCAGTTTATAATGAGCTCAATCTAGATGTGACAAGTGAGGACAGAGGATGCACAGCACAGTATTGACACCACAGACTCGAGAGTCTTACGAGCTGGGTTTATAGCTCACTTCTGACACTTGGCTGAGTGAACTCGGGCACCTTATTTAAACTTTCTATGTTTCATTTTTCTCAGCTATAAAATGAAGGTCATAATAGTATCTGTCTTCTAATGTTGTTGTAAAGATAACTGAATTAACATACAGAAGAGAAGTGAATGCCATATAAAGATTTACTACATTATTACTATGTCTACTGTTATTTTTCAGTGTGTACCTTCAAGTAAATAGAAGTCGCATATCAAGACATTTAAAATAAAAAGACAACCAATTTTGACCCCTGAATATTTTTATCCTTTTCGTTAATTTGGTTGTTCAAAAACAAGGCAAGTGTCTCTCAGAGAAACTATGTAAGCAGTGTCCTTTCATAAGTGATTGATTTTCCTTCTATAAAGACACCTACATCAAGTCAGGATCTTTATTTGCGATTTTCTATATCATGAAATAAAGTAATATATCAGCTCCCAAGAGAGGAGGAACTTGAGGTTTATCATCAGAGATGATAAGAATCACAAAAAGCAGCACCCTCACTACAGAGAAATTTTTAACAAGTATACTCAGATTCCTAACCCATTTAAGGGGTGTATTTCCTGAAAAACCAATGCCTAAGCCTTGGGGATTTCAGTGCCTGTAGCCAACTCTAGAGATGGAGACGAGTATCTGGAGCCGTGGGGATTTCAGTGCCTGTAGCCAACTCTAGAGATGGAGACGAGTATCTGGAGCCGTGGGGATTTCAGTGCCTGTAGCCAACTCTAGAGGTGGAGATGAGTGTCTGGAGCCTTGGGGATTTCAGTGCCTGTAGCCAACTCTAGAGATGGAGATGAGTATCTGGAGCCTTGGGGATTTCAGTGCCTGTAGCCAACTCTAGAGATGGAGATGAGTATCTGGAGCCTTGGGGATTTCAGTGCCTGTAGCCAACTCTAGAGGTGGAGATGAGTATCTGGAGCCTTGGGGATTTCAGTGCCTGTAGCCAACTCTAGAGGTGGAGATGAGTATCTGGAGCCTTGGGGATTTCAGTGCCTGTAGCCAGCTCTAGAGGTGGAGATGAGTATCTGGAGCCTTGGGAATTTCAGTGCCTGTAGCCAACTCTAGAGGTGGAGATGAGTATCTGGAGCCTTGGGGATTTCAGTGCCTGTAGCCAACTCTAGAGGTGGAGATGAGTATCTGGAGCCTTGGGGATTTCAGTGCCTGTAGCCAACTCTAGAGGTGGAGATGAGTATCTAGAGCCTTGGGGATTTCAGTGCCTGTAGCCAGCTCTAGAGGTGGAGATGAGTATCTAGAGCCTTGGGGATTTCAGTGCCTGTAGCCAGCTCTAGAGATGGAGATGAGTATCTGGAGCCTTGGGGATTTCAGTGCCTGTAGCCAACTCTAGAGATGGAGATGAGTATCTGGAGCCTTGGGGATTTCAGTGCCTGTAGCCAACTCTAGAGATGGAGATGAGTATCTGGAGCCGTGGGGATTTCAGTGCCTGTAGCCAACTCTAGAGATGGAGATGAGTATCTAGAGCCTTGGGGATTTCAGTGCCTGTAGCCAACTCTAGAGATGGAGATGAGTATCTAGAAACCCATCACAGACCTTCCTTGACAACTTTTTCTACTGTTTTAATATATGAGGACCCCATCCTCAACTTCTTCATCTTGTAACTACTCTCCCTGGTACATTTCATACACAGCAATGGCTTCAACACTCACCTTCATGCCGATGACGCTGACATTAATAATTCAGCCTTTCTCCTGAGTACCAATCCTACATTTTCCATTACTGACTGGGCACTTCCTCCTGGAGTCCTACAGACTTTAAATTTCCAAAATGAATTCATTATCTTCTTTCCAACACCTGTTCTTTCTCAGTAACTCCCTACTACATCATTTAATGACAGCCTACTCCTAGACTGTCCAAAGCAGCTCAACAGATTCGTATCCACCCACGGACTCTAGGATGCTCAAAAAATGGCTTCCACACTCCGAACTATTGCTTCAAGGACTCTCTCCAAACTCCAAAACCTCTGTCTTCACATCACACACCATTCTCTCTCTCTTTTTTTTTCTTTTTTGTGATGGAGTCTCACTCTGTTGCCCAGGCTGGAGTCCAGTGGCATGATCTCGGCTCACTGCAGCCTCTGCCTCCCAGGTTCAAGCAATTATTCTGCCTCAGCCTCCTGAGTAGCTGGGATTACAGGCATGCACCACCATGCCCAACTAATTTTTGTATTTTCAGTAGAGACAGGGTTTCGCCATGTTGACCAGGATGGTCTCGATCTCTTGACCTCATGATCCACCCGCCTCGGCCTCCCAAACTGCTGGGATTATAGGCGTGAGCCACCGTGCCCGGCCAGAAAGCTGATTTTCTAGGAGGTGGAGGATGATGCAGTGTTTTTGCATACTTCTCTCTGCCCTGACTAAATCTTGCTCTAACTGTGCATGGTCGCAACGGTAGGCCCATATACCTTTCCCAGGTAAATCCTAGTCTCTCCTCTGCTTATTACAAAAGCTAACCTGGATAAAATTTAATACCTGCTTTGGTAGGTGGATCTAGCGTGCTAGATATGTGTGAGCAGAAAGTAGATGGGTGCGGTTGCAGCAGAGTGAGCAAAAGGTGGAATGGTTTAGGACGAGGTCAGAAAACTAGCCATCAGTATCTTAGGGCTTTGGACTTTACTCTGCTTGATGTGGAAAGATATTAAAAGGGTATTAGCCAAGAACTCCCCTTTCCAACCTATGGGAAGCACGGGAATAGAGCGAGGGTGAAATAATAGAAAATGGCAGGCTATTTCCAGTAGGTGAAAGATTTTTTTTTCTATATGTGATAAGAATGTATTGAAAACCTGAGCACATGTTTTTTTTTTTTTTATAAAAAATATTTATATCTATAAAGAATCACCCTGACTACTGTGAGGATTAAAGACTAACAGAGATAAGGATAGACGGTAGGAGGTCAGTGAAGGGGCTATTGCATAGCCCATGGGAAAGAAGGTGGTAGATTGGACTGGGGAGTTAGCCGCAGAGCTGGTGAGAAAATACATAGCAAGCACTTGGAAGAGAGTGCTTTCTGGTGAGAATACTGTACTGTAAGAGCTTTTCACATGGACTGATACAGAATCTAATTTTATCCTTCTAAAACACTGAAGAGTTAGATCCTATGATCTTTATCATTCAGACAAATAATCTGAGACTCATGGACGACAGTTTCTAGAAGATACAGTGACAAAGCCAGGATTCGAACTTACCTGGCATCAAAACCCACCCTTTCTACCACAGTTACGCTGACTCTAATTCTAGAACAGATACACTGCAAAGTAGCCCAGCCTGGGTTCAGAGTTTAAGTTAGTAAACTAGTGGAAAGTCCGTGCTCATTCTGACTGCTCTGTTAGGAAAGAGAAAATATTTCACAGAGGATGTCTGGGGTTAGTAACAGTTTATATCAATGGAAAAGTATTCCAAAAGAAATGGGCATAAAATTAATTGGTTAATTAAAATTTCTACAAACTTACACACTCAAAAAATAATATTAGGAAAAATAAAGTCTATAGAAAACAAAAAAAGTTTTCTGAAAAAAAATTCTCAAGAAGCCTGTTCAAACATATGAAAAAGTGCTCATCATCACTGGTCATTAGAGAAATGCAAATCGAAACTACATTGAGATACCATCTCACACCAGTTAGAATAGCAATCATTAAAAAATCTGGAGACAACAGATGCTGGAGAGGATGTGGAGAAAAAGGAACACTTTTACACTGTTGGTGGGAGTGTAAACTAGTTCAGCCATTGTGGAAGACAGTGTGGCGATTCCTCAAGGCCTTAGAAATAGAAATTCCATTTGACCCAGCAATCCCATTACTGGGTATATAACCAAAGGATTATAAATCATTCTATTATAAAGACACATGCACACGAATATTCATTGCAGCACTGTTTACAATAGCAAAGACCTGGAACCAACCCAAATGCCCATCAATGATAGACTGGACAGGGAAAATGTGGCACATATACACCGTGGAACACTATGCAGCCATAAAAAATTATGAGTTTGTGTCCTTGGTAGGGACATGGCTGAATCTAGAAACCATCATTCTCAGCAAACTGACACAAGAACAGGAAACCAACTACCGGATGTTTTCACTCATAGGCGGGTGATGAACAATGAGAATACTTGGGCACAGGAAAAGGAACAACACTCACTAGGCTAGGTCGGGGGGGTGGAGGGAAAGGAAGGGTGGGACAGCTGGGGAGTGGGGAGATGGAGACAGCAAACCATCATGGCAGGATGCAGGATGTGCACATGTACCCCAGAGCCCAAAGTACAATTAAAAAAAAAAAGAATAAACAAGATTAGAGAAAACCAAAAAAAAAAGTGTAAAACTTGCTGGACTCGCCCCTGTAATCCCAGCACTTTAAGAGGCCAAGGCAGGCAAATCACCTGAGGTCAGGAGTTCAAGACCAACTTGGGCAACATGGTGAAACACCATTTCTACTAAAAATACAAAATTACCCGGGGTTGGTGGCACCTGCCTGTAATCCCAGCTACTTGGGAGGCTGAAGCAAGAGAATCACTTGAACCCAGGAGGCAGAGGTTGCAGTGAGCTAAGATAACACCATTGCACTCCAGCCTGGGCAACAAGAACGAAACTCCATCTCAAAAACAAACAACAACAACAAAAAACACAGGATTCAAACATTTATCTTAAGGAAATTAGCAAAAGATGGCATACAATAATCTTTTTAAAATGCTCATCGCAATGCTCCTATGAAAGAAAAATCACAGAGAAGCCTCACTCCGTGGCCACCATCACCGCAGGTCCATAGGCCATTCTGCCAGGCTGTAACACTGGGGTTCACTTAAAGCCACAGGGCTCTTCAGTCAGTTTATGGCAAATGCTGCCAGGCCTGGAACTCACCCTTCAGGTTAGTGAGCTCCCTCTGACCTAGAGCAGGTCCAGAAATGCCATCCAAATGTCAAACCTTTAGCCAGACTAAGAAAAAAAGACAGAAGCCCCAAATAAATGAATCAGAGATGGAAAAGGAGGCATCGCGACTGATGCCACAGGAATTCAAGGACCATGAGTGGCTACCCTGAGCCAATAAAGGAAAACCCAGAGGAAATGGATCAATTCCTAGACCCATACAACCTACCAAGATTGAACCATGAAGAAATTTGAAATCTGAACAGACTAATAACAAGTAATGAGATTGAAGCCATAATGAAAAGTCTTCCAGTAAAGAAAAGCCCAGAAGCTGATAGCTTCTTATTATGGCTTTGATCTTGTTATGTGATTTTATTCATGACATAATCTTATATTGGGAAAATCCTATAGAATCCACCAAAAAGCTATTAGAACAGATAAACAAATTCAGTAAAGTTGCAGGCTACAAAATCAGCTTATAAAAAGCAGTAGCATTTCTATATGCCAATGGCAAACAATCAGAAAAAGAAATCAAGAAAGTAATCCCATTTATTTACAATAGCTACAAATAAAAGAAAATACACAGGAATTAATAAAATAAAAGATTATACAATGAAAACTATAAAGCATGGATGCAAGAAATTGAAGAAGATGCAAAAATGGAAAGGTATTCCATGTTCATGGAGTGGAAGAATCAAGAATTAAATACTGTTAAAATGTCCACACTATGCAAAGCAATACACAGATTGGGTGCAATTGCTATTGAAATACTGATGACATTCTTCACAGAAATAGAAAAACAATCCTAAAATTTATATGGAACTGCAAAAGACCCAGCATAGCCAAAGTTATTCTAAGCAAAAATAACAAAAACTGACTTCAAATTATACTTTTCCCTCTGATTTTTCTCAAGCAGAAGGAGTCTCTTACTGTAGCCACTGCATCTGGGAATGTACTGAGTCTCACCTGAGGCCAGCACATCTCAGACTCTCACCCAAGGCCCGAGGGTACTACCTGGGTATCAGTGCGGGTTATTCAGGGCCCAAGGGCTTAGTCAGCAGGTGATGGATGTTGCCAGGGCTGGATCCTTCTCCAGGCAGTAGATTCCCTTCTGGCCCAGGGTGTGTGTAGAAATGCTGTAGGCAGCTAGGGGGCCTCACGCCTCTGCCTGGAGCTCTATCCCACTGTGGCTGAGCTGGTATCCAAGATGCAAGACAAAAGTCCTCTGGTCTCATCCCTCGCCTCTCCTCAAGCAGAGGGAAGGGGTCTCTTTTGGAGCCACAAGCTGCATTGACTGGGGTTGGGGGAGAAGTGGTGTAAGCACTCCCTTAGCTGCCCCAGGTTGTGTATCTGTTGATCATGTATCCCCCAAGCCCTGCTTGCTCCAAACCCACGTCAGCACTAAGACTTGCAGTCCTTGGGCCCACTTTATTCAGACCCCCAGAGCATTTCAGCTTGTGGTGACAGCGCTTGCCAGAAGTCAAGTTCTAACCATGGCCATTTTTGTCGATTCCCCTCTGACTATGGCTGCTCTGAATGTTTCTTCCATGGGCAGGTGTCAGCTGACTTCAACACGGTTTTGCTTTCCGCTGTGACAGGGCAGCACTGAGTTCAATGCAAAGTCTCACAATCACTGCTCTCTCCCTCTCTCGAATGCACAGATTCTCTCTCCATGTGCCACATGGCCACTGCCAGGGGATGGGGGAGAGGTGGGTTCAGCAATTCAAGACTGTCTTTCCCACCCTCTTCAGTGCCTCTTTAAGTTACATGAAGTTAAAAGCAGGTATTGTGAGTGCGCATGTGATTTGTTTTTTATAAAGATGCTCCTGTGAGTAAATAGTTGTTGAATTTTGTGTTCCTGCGAGGGGGACACTTGGTGGGGCCTTCGATTTTGCCATGCCTTGGGTCAAGGTTTATTTTTCTCTATAAAGATGTACTATAATTGCAGCACTATTTATTGAAAAGATTATCCCTTTCCAATTGAACTGTATTGGCACCTTTGCGCTGAGCAAAATAAGGCGATACACAAAAGAGTACATACTGTATGATTTCATTTCTCTTAAATTCTGGAACAGTCAAAGCCAATCTATAGTAATAGAAATGAGAACATGGTTGTAGCTGACGGTGACGTGCACCTGTGGTCCCAGCTACTTGTGAGGCTGAGGCAGGACGGACTGCTTGAGCCCAGGAGTTTTTGTTTTTGTTTGTTTGTTTTTTGAGAAAGAGTCTCACTTTGTCATCCAGGCTGGAGGGCAATGGTATGATCTCCACTCACTGCAACCTCTGCCTTCCGGGTTCAAGTGATTCTCTTGCCTCAGCCTCCCTAGTAGCTGGGATTACAGGTGCGCACCACCACGCTTAATTTTTTCTGTATTTTTAGTAGATATGGGGGTTCACCATGTTGGTCAGGCTGATCTTGAACTCCTGACCTCGTGATTCGCCCACCTCAGCTTCCCAAAGTGTTGGGATTGCAGGCGTGAGCCACCGTGCCCAGCCATGAGCCCAGGAGTTTGAGACCAGACTGGGAAACATAGTGAGACCTCATCCCTTAAAGAAATTTTAAAAAATAAGTATTACTATAAATGTGGTTTCCTAGGGATGATTATGGGGAAGATTAACTAGAAAGAGGAAGGAGATAACTTTTTGAGTAATAGAAATGTTGTTTATCTTTATCTTCATTATAGTTTCTCAAAGTAACCATAAATGACATTAAGACTCATTGAACTGTATACATAAAATGAGCACATTTTATTTTATATACGTATATATCACTATATATTCCAAAATTGTTGTTTAGTTTCTTCTGATTCTGAAGCTTGTATCTAAAGGCAGGCAAAAAATGCAGCTGTAGGCCGAGCGCAGTGGCTTACACTTGTAATCCCAGCAGTTTGGGAGGCTGAGGCGGGTGGATCACCTGAGGTCAGGAGTTCAAGACCAGCCTGGCCAACACGGTGAAAACCTGTCTCTACAAAAATTAGCTGGGCGTGGTGGCATGTACCTGTAATCCCAGCTACTGGGGAGGCTGAGACAGGAGAACAGCTTGAACCTGGGAGGAGGAGGTTGCAGTGAGCCAAGATTGTGCCACTGCTCTCCAGCCTGGGCAACACAAAGACTCCACCACAAAAAGAAATGCAGCTATAGTGAGTTTTACTTGGAACTTTATATTTTTGGTTTTGGGCCCAGAACGTGCATACTTAGGTGAAATCACGTATGTAAAACCTTGTAGCCTACTAAACCTACAGCTCCACAGACCATCTTTCTCTCTCACAATAGACCCAGCAGATTTTGTTTTACTGAGTAAAAAAGAAAACAACACGATCTTACGTGTGCAGACTGTCATGCTTTTTAATTACTTTACTTTAAAATATTTTCATTTTTAATACTAAAATACAGCACTATTAGCTGTAATTTAATGAGTCAAATACAATTAAAGCACTTCCCCCAATTCATCTCATTTGCTGGTCAATAAGAAGTTTGTGAGTTTTTTATGAGCTCTCGTAGAAGATATTTGGACGTCCATACTTAGGCGTGTGGGCTCTGTCCTGGAGATGAAGCTCAGAAACACTTAGACTGTTAGCAGCCTTATTATCTCACAAGGTCAGTTAGTGAAATTCAGCATGATTGTAACTGAGATATGTCCCGGCTCTGGGGGGATACCAGGTGATTCCGAGGTTATTGTTTTTCCTGTCTGGTGTCTGCAAGCCTCTCAAGCTAGGCAGATAATATTCCTTATTATAAATGGTTGACGTACCTGTGTTCCACCAATCAGAGCTCCTTTTTGTGTGCACTCCAACCCATAGTGACAAAAATCAGAAAGCCTAGGGCTGAGAATGGGGAAGATTGACTAGAAAGAGGAAGGAGGGAGCTTGGAGGGAGCTTTCTAGGCAACAGAAGAGTGTGTGTGTGTGTGTGTGTGTGTGTGTGTGTGTGTGTGTGTCTACATAAATATAAAATATAAAATACAACGTATTATATGCTTCTTTTTTTTTTGAGATGGAGTTTCGCTCTTGTTACCCAGGCTGGAGTGCAATGGCAAAATCTCGGCTCACCGCAACCTCCGCCTCCTGGGTTCAGGCAATTCTCCTGCCTCAGCCTCCTGAGTAGCTGGGGTTACAGGCACGCACCACCGTGCCCAGCTAATTTTTTTTTTTTTTTTTGCATTTTTAGTAGAGATGAGGTTTCACCATGATGGTCTCAATCTCTTGACCTTGTGATCCACCCGCCTCAGCCTCCGAAAGTGCTGGGATTACAGGCTTGAGCTACCGCGCCCGGCCTATATGCTTCTTACCTTAGGTTGTAGGGTTCTATATAACCTGGCTCCTGCGTCTGTCTCCAACCACTCCCGTCTCCTGCCACTCTCTATCTCATACTGGTCTTCTCTTGGTTCTTCCGTTTCAGTCACAGAAGGTCTCTCTTTTTTGACAAACAAGGCCTTGCCCGCCTCAAGGACTTTGCACTTCCTGTTCCTTTAGCCTGGAGTGCTTTCCCCTAGCTCTTCCTGTAGCTGGCTCATTCTCCTTCTTTAGATTCATCTCAAAGATTCTTTTCTCAAAGAGGTTCTTTGCCATTTTAGTACAGCCGCTCCTTGCCCCACACCACTCCTCTTAATGCCTTGCCTGGCCTTCACTATCATGAAGATGAAAAGGTAAATACAGATCTTCCAAACACAACCGAACAATTTTGAGATTCTGTTTATCAATAACTTGTTACTTTTTAATGCTGATTAGTATTCTGTTGTTTAAATAAACTATAGTATATTTATCCATTCACTTTTTTTCATGGAAATTTGGATCATTTCCAGTTTGGGACAATTACAAATAAAACTACAATAAACATTTGTGCATAAGTTTTTTGGGAACACATTTTTCATTTCTCTTGCAATACTGTCACTCAGAAAAGACAGATATTTGCAAAGTCACTCATGTTACAGAACACTCTTCTATAATATTCTGAACTGCCAAGTACATTTGACGGAAGACGATTATCTTTAAATAATATTAAACAAATAATATTTGAATGTCTAAGAAATATCCAGATTGAAATGACGAAAGTCAGAATTATTCATGGATTTCGTAATTTTTCCTGGAAACATGACCTCATAATTTTAACTGTTGTATGATAGTATAAATAAGCATTTTAGGCCCGGCGTGGTGGCTCACGCCTGTAATCCCAGCACTTTGGGAGGCCGAGGTGGGTGGATCACAAGGTCAAGAGATTGAGAACATCCTGGTCAACATGGTGAAACCCCGTCTCTACTAAAAATACAAAAAAATTAGCTGGGCATAATGGCGTGTGCCTGTAATCCCAGCTACTCGGGAGGCTGAGGCAGGAGAATTGCCTGAACCCAGGAGGCGGAGATTGAGGTGAGCCGAGATTGCGCCATTGCACTCCAGCCTGGGTAACAAGAGAGAAACTCTGTCTCAAAAAAAAAAAAAAAAAAGCATTTTAAAGATCACTTCAAAAAGTAATAGTGTTCCTACAGAAAAATAAATAAATTGTGGTATCTTCATACAAGGCAATATTAAATAAGATGTGAACAGACCAAAGCTACATGAAATAATACAGATACAGTCTACAAACGTAAGAGATCATGTGATATTTCAGGTTCACCTTATACCTCTTCTCCAGTGGTACACAGCATATAAAGTTCTCTACTTTTGAATGAAAGGAGTGGGACCTCATAGGCCCTAACAAGCCCTGAACAACCGTATTATATCACGTGACCCTTCTTCCCCCTCCATGTATTTTGGACAGTAGATGTGTGTCTGACCCAAGAGCAGCCTATCCGTAATTAAAGCAAATACATGTAATCCATTCTTAGTACCATGAAAGTAAACACAAGCAATTTGTGCCAGTGGATCCACGCTCAGTACAAACACTAGAAATAATCACAAGTTCTGTCTTCAGAAGTTTCATAGAAAAGATGCTTCTAAAAGATGCTTGAACAGAGGACAAAAGAAACATGTAAATATGACTGGGGCTGAACCACATCCGTAAACTAGCAAAAGGGAAACAAAGTATACTTCAGTATAAAACATATAACCAGGAACAAAGAAGGGTATTTATGATAATAGAAAGGTCAATTCCTCTAGAAGTCATACCTAAGCCTAAACGTGTATGTACTTCCTAAAAGAGCATCGAAAACTGATAGAACTGAATGAAGAAACAGATAAATCCACAATCATAATGGAGATTTTAACATCGATGCTAATCATTGCTGGAATAACAGGTTATGATCGCTTTAAAAATGCCTACTGAACACCAGAGGCTGTGACAGTTCCACCTACAAACCAGCAGTGGAGCTTTATCGGCAGCAATGGGCTGGTGATCCAGTTCCAAAACCTTTTCGTCTCTTTCTTAGAACCATACTCAGTATTTACTATCTTAAGTCAGTTTCCTCAGGAAACAGAGTCAGACAGCGATTGCTGCTCCCAGAGACCCATCTCGGGAACACCAGCGGTAAAGCCAGTGAGAGAGGTAGAGTTGGGCAGGCAGAGGTGCATTGCTGAGCATCACCCGACAGCGCTGTGGCAGAGGCCTCGGCTGGTCCCACACGGAACTGCAACGACTCGTCAGAGTTGTCTCAAACTGAGGCAACGGGGCTGTGTCTCTGCTCTGTCACGTCAACCAGGCATTGCAGAGGAAATGCCTCCAGTAAGAATGCTATCTTGAGTAAGACAGGTCCCTTCCGCTGAGGGCAGTCCTTAGAGAGGGACTTTGCTGCAAGCTTTTGGAGAAGGCTCTCAGTTCTGAGGGGGTGGTGGCCAGCACATCACAGGAGCCACCACGAGATCTGAAGTTTAGCTTTATGATGTTTGAAATGCCTATTTTTTTTTTTTTTTTTTTTTTTGCCAATCAGTTTGAACTTATGAGGTTGCTCAGGTTAGCCTTGAACTGATGACCTCGCCTTCGCGAGCGCCATGACCTCTGGCGGGAGCCACTTTGGACCCCCTGAAATGTCTATTTTTTTTTTTTTTTTTGAGACGGAGTTTCGCTCTTGTTACCCAGGCTGGAGTGCAATGGTGTGATCTCAGCTCACCGCAACCTCCGCCTCCTGGGTTCAGGCAATTCTCCCGCCTCAGCCTCCTGAGTAGCTGGGATTACAGGCGTGCACCACCATGCCCAGCTAATTTTTTTGTATTTTTAGTAGAGACGGGGTTTCACCATGTTGACCAGGATGGTCTCGAGCTCTTGACCTCGTGATCCACCCGCCTCGGCCTCCCAAAGTGCTGGGATTACAGGCGTGAGCCACCGCGCTGGGCCTGAAATGCCTATTAAACATCTAACTAGAAATGTTAAGTAGCCAGTTGAGTATAAGAACTTGGAGCTCAAGAGAAAGGGCTGGGCTAGAGACAAATTTGTCGTCAACAATATTCGGGTGACACTTTTAAAACCTATGGCTAGGTGAGATCACAAGGGAATTCAAAGAGAAGCATTTCAAAACCTGAGCCTTGGAGCGCTTCAAAGTTAAGAGTTAAGGAAGAGTAGGAGCCACCTAAGGTAAATGAGAGGGAGGAACCAGTGAGGCAGGAAGAAAGCTGAGAGTACGGTGGCCGGGAAGCCAAGTGCACCACGTGTTTCCAGAAAAAAGAAACAATCGGTGATGTCAAATGTGGCAGACAGGTCAAAGCAGATGAGTACTGAAACAAACGACACCGTTAGACTTAGACATGTGACAGTCACTGGCAATCTTGACAAGCCAGCTTTGGTCGAGCAGTGGGGTTGCAAGCCTGCTTGGAGTGAGTTTCCAAGAGAATGAAAAGAGAGGAATTGGAAGCATTAAGAATAAATAAACTGCCAGGTGCATCGGCTCATGCCTGTAATCCCAGCACTTTGGGAGGCTGAGGTGGATGGATCACCTGAGATCGGGAGTTTGAGACCAACCTGGCCATCAGGGCGAAACCCTGTGTCTACTGAAAATACAAAATAATTAGCCAGGCGTGATGGTGGGCACCTGTAATCCCAGCTACTCTGGAGGCTGAGGCAGGAGAATCGCTTGAACCCAAGAGGTGGAGGTCGCAGTGAGCTGAGATCACACCACTGCACTCCAGCTTGGGAGACAGAACAAGACTCCGTCTCAAAAAAAAAAAAAAAAAAAGGAATAAGTTGATTGAGGCATTTGCTCTAAAGGGAAGCAAATAAATGAGATGTAGCTAGAAGGGGAACAAGGTTAAGAAAGGAAGTTTTTCAAAGATAGGAGAAGTAACAGATGAAAATAATTAGTCAAAAGAAACAAATTGAATGTGGGAGAAAGAGGGGATAATGCGATGGTGATGGCGTTGAGTGGAGGATAGAGGGAGAGATGGAGCATACTTGGAGGGGTTGGTCCAGTTAGGGGCATAGGCACTGGGGGGAGACAGAATGTACGGCACTTAGTAGCACTAGGATCAGCTGAAAGTGAGGAGGGGGAGGTGTTGGAGATTTGAGGAGAGGAGAGAGTATACGGTCATCTTGGGGAGTGAGAGAGTAAGAGTGAGAGAGAGAGTATGATAGGTGGGCAGCATTAGGGTCACTTCAGGTTTGTGGTCATTAATTGTGAATGGGAGTGATAAGCATGGTTGTGTTTCACCACTGCAGCTGTTCACCTATACAATGGGGATATCAGTGCCTTTCTCCCCCGGGTTGTGGGAGGATGTGAGGATTAAACATCTTAGTACAGTAGGTAACGTGTCTGCACAGGACGTCACCTAATGAGCGTTAGTTATTATGCTGTAGAGTATGTTGCTATCTTGTGTACATATCGCTATTCTGATCACTCATAGAACTAAAGGTTAAAAATCGTCACGTCCAACCAATTACTTACTACCTTGATTTCAGCCTTTGTCTGAGCTGCTTAGGAGGGCACAGACTCTGTCTCAAAGCAGTCATTTCATCCTCGGACATCTCTAAAAACTGGAATGGTCTTCCCTCTGTTACAGTGAAATTTGGCCCGTGGTAACTTTCTCCAGAACCTACCCATTGGGCCACACTGAAGAAATCATCCTTGTCTGTGGGTCCATCTCTCCTGCAAATGGTCCTCTTCATGTTTGACTGTAGAGCACACAGCATTCCATGCAGCCAGTCTGAACCCTTTCAATAAACCCTCCAAGCTTTCCTTCCTTATCAGCGTCCTTTGCATTTGCAAAAGAAAACACTGTCTATTTGTTAATACTTTCACCCCCTGGAGCTACATTCTTGTTAAAGTCTCTGACTTTGTTACTTTGCTTGCTTCTGCAGAGACAAGTGAATAATTTGCTTTTTTCTAGTCTAGAACAATTTTCCTCTACTGCTTTTTGTAGAATCCTGTGAGATTCTAATGACTGTTTCACTTAAACCTGGTTTAACACAGGCAAATAATTTTGAAAAACTAGAGTCAACATTGCACAGTTTTCTCGTGTTGAAATAGCTTACATGTACTATCAATTCCCGGAAAGATCGCTGTGGTGCGTTTCCTAAATGTATTTGTCAACAAAAGCATTTTGTGGTTGTTGCTGCTCATTTCCCAGGACCAGCATTCCGCAAAATAATCTTTGGGAAACGCTCATTCAGAAAAATGTTTCCTAAACTTAACTAACACATGACATATAAAATGCTAGCTTATATTACATTTATTATAAAGTTACATAAATATGCACAATCATAAAACTAGGTGTTAATGCTACTCCTTACGCTTATAATTCTTATATAAGCAACCATAAAGCCAAATCAATTTATAAAATAAATATAAGTAAAACAAATGAACTTCAAATTGACCACATTGTTCATGTGACATGTAATCTTCCTTTGTTTAAATAAAACCACCAATGCAGAGTTTACTGATAATGACATATCATTATTACCTTGATTCTTTTTATTTTGTACATGATAGACTTGCATTTGAATCATTATTATATGATTACTGAGCATTTCAGGTTTTTAAAGATAGTCGGAACTGCAGATTATTTTTGGGTAGGTCAATCAATTTAAGGAGCTGCTCCCAAATAAAATACTATAATTCTTTGAACAAAAAAAAAGTATTGCATATTTATTTTCTTCTGTTGAACTGCAGCAAGTTGATATGAACAAAGAATACAAGGAAAACATCTAAAATATGAATACCATATGAATATGCTCAGTGTGTGCTGAGACGCTTTCAAGTCTGACATTTCTATTCTTCTCTGTCACATGGTCGTGATAGCAATTCTCCCAGTGCTTTTGTTTTCTTGACCTAGTGCAAAGCTTCATTCACAGATGACTCTAGGATATTATTGAGACTTCACTTGGCAGAAACATCGTCATAACCAGATGCAAACTCAGGCACTAAAACTGGGTGACCGTATTCAGGTTCTGAGATAATTCTCTATCATCCAGAACATCTTTATATTATTTTTACAAATTATTATAAAAGTGGAACGAATCATGGGAAAATAGAGTTGAGGAGCTGCTGAAATGTCCATGCTGATTTTTGCAGACAGAGTGGATTGGCAGCCTCTCTTTTTTGCACAGGGACGAAGAGAAACAGCTCAGCTGAATTCTCCAGCCTTCCCTTTTCTCCTCCGTGGTTCTCCACCCACCCACCCGCCTGCCCAAAACAAACAGGAAAGAAAGCTGTCAGGTATATTTTTACATTCCTCACACCGAGGTGTTTCTTTCACTTGAATTTGTAAAGTTTTTAATCTATTATTGTAGAAGAATGGTTTTTCCTCTCATTAAAGAAAAGTCAAGTTCAGACTCCCTGGACTGGTGGAGAATTCTGGATTTGCAGCGGAGAAGATATGGAGGTGGGATTTTTCTCCTTAGAATTTAAGCTATAGTTAGGGATAAAATCTAAGCTAATGCTAATCTAATCTGAACTCTACCCTGCATTTGCAGATGTAGGGCCTGTGATCTGCCACAAGACATTCCAAGTTCCTTTTTCACAGTGTACTGTCCCCTGTACCAGAGTCGGCTCCAGCCTGGTACTTTCTCCCTGCTTCCCTCTCCTTTTTCTGCTAGGGCTCCCTCTGTCCTCCCCTTCTTCTCACCCTTCAGCCTTCCCACCCAAGGAGGAAGAAATTCCTCTAGGACCACACTTCAGTGGAACTGGGAAGTGGGGGCTAGCATGGAGAAGAAACGAAAAGAACCTCATCTCAAGAGGAGCTCAACTCCTAAGAAATAAGGTGCTTGGTGTTTTGTCTTTCAACTCTGGGATGATAATAAACGTACTGACATTGAAGATTACAAAACACAGAACATGGTCTCCAGGTCCACACGAATGATCTTTAACTATAAAAATGGTGGGCAACTCTGGTTCCGCTAAACGGGAATACGTCGTAATGGTTTTCTCTGGCTATTAACCTTTTTTGTTTACCTGGATTTCCTACTCTGAAAATTCCTAAGAGGTCAATTTTCCACTGAAGTCCGGCATGGAAGGATTCTTACCTCTTCCTGAAGAAAAAAGAAGGAAAGATAAATACAGCCATACACTGGGACTAAGAACGTGCAACTCATAATTTCATACAAGGCATGCTCTGAATTCCCTTTTGCAGAGTCATGTTCAGTTTTTCCTTCTCATTTTAATTCTTTCATTTCTTAATTTTTTTCTCCTTTGTTCAACATTTATTAAGCCCCCTTCGTGTGATGGGCTCTCTGCTAAGTGTTTCAAGATTTCAAGACTAAAAAGATTGGTCCCTGCCTTCAAAGGCCTTTCAGTCTAGAGGAAGTCACAGACAATAAACTGTAAAAAGCCAAGCTAACAAATAATTTACAATACATAAGCATTCCTTAACTTGTTCAGAGCATGTATACCCATCTATATTTCCTTTATTTTTTATTTTCTATTATAATCTCCACAGAGCAAGGCTCACCCTGGCCTGCTCAGATTCTGCAGACCTTGCCTGCGATCTTTCAAAGAAGAGCATTCAGCATAGCTGGTTTTGATAATGAAGATATAGAGCTTTATATAATGACAACTGATCCATCTATAGATTGTAAGCTCTCTGTGCAGGGCCTGTGTCTAATTGTCCGTTTTGTACAGCAGCTAATCCACTGGGAAAATGCCTTAAGTGTTTTTAAAAAAATGTGTAGCAATACTCCCCTGCTGCCACCTGGTGCTTTATTTATACTAAGTTACACTCAGAATTGCAGGTAACACAGCTTAAAGTCATTTATCACATTCAACTATAAAATGAAATCCCAGCCCCCAACACACACACAAATACACCCTCATCATACATACATACACTGCTTCATTCTCTCTAGCTCTACTAGCCCAGAGCAGACATTTCTTCATGTTTTGAAGAAATGCTGCCATGATAGCCAGAAATGAATATTGAAAACTATGTTAAGACTAGAGAATAGGACAAAGATACTGTAACTGAAAACCTTTCTTCAGGCCAGGGGCAGTGGCTCACGCTTATAATCCCAGCACTTTGTGAAGCCGAAACAGGTGAATCACCTGAGGTCAGGAGTTCGAGACCAGCCTGCCCAACATGGTGAAACCCCATCTCTACAAAAAAATACAAAAATTAGCCAAGCATGGTGGCGCACGCCTGTAATCCCAGCTATTCTGGAGGCTGAGGCACAAGAATCACTTGAACCTGGGAGGCAGAGGTTGCAGTGAGCCGAGATTGTGCCACTGCACTCCAGCCCGAGAGACAGAGAGACCCTCTCAAAAACAAAAAATCCGTAACTAAACCCATAACTTTCTTTTTTCTTCTAGTGACAAAGTTGTGTGCTACAATGATGAGCTTAGCTGGACAGAGTCGAGTTAATGAAGCAGGCCGTGATCATCAGCTGTCGGTTAATTCATCACGGAATATTTGTGAAGACCTACAATGTGACCAGCATAATTCAAAGCTCTGGGGAATCGCTTACCTTCTCTGCTCAAAAAGAAGTTATATTCTAGTGTCGAGAGTGCTATTAAGCTCCTAGAAAAATACATTTTTAAAATTAGGCAGGAGTAAGGGCTAAAAAATAGGTAACATATGGGGCTGTGACTCCAGCGCTGCTTTGGTAAGTGGAGCAGGGACGGCCCCTCAGAGGAGGTCACATGTGGGACTGGAGGCCAAGTGAGATCCAGTGGCATCAGTGCACAGCAGAACCAGGGCCTGAACCTGATGTGTTGGTCCATAGCACAGCGTCCCCTCAGCAATCCTGTTGTCGCCAAGATGGCCGAACACAGTCAGGTATGTGCACACACCATGACTATATTTAAAATCACAACTTTAATCTATGGGGTGGGTTATTCTTTATCATTCAAGGGTGAGTGAGAGTTCTAGGCATGGTACAGAACAAACAGAACTCAAAGTTTTAAAAATAATTATGCCGGGCAGGCGCCATGGCTCACGCCTGTAATCCCAGCAATTTGGGAGGCCAAGGTGGGTGGATCACTAGGTCAGGAGTTCAAGACCAGCCTGGCCAATATGGTGAAGCCCTGTCTCTACTAGTAATACAAAAATTAGCGGGGCATGGTAGCACACACCTGTAGTCCCAGCTACTCGGGAAGCTGAGGCAGAAGAATTGCTTGAACCCAGGTGAAAGAGGTTGCAGTGAGTTCCAGCCTGGGCGACAGAGTAAGACTACATCTCGGCTGGGTGCGGTGGCTCACGCCTGTAATCCTAGCACTTTGGGAGGCCGAGGTGGGTGGATCACGAGGTCAAGAGATCGAGACCATCCTGGTCAACATGGTGAAATCCCGTCTCTACTAAAGATACAAAAAATTAGCTGGGCATGGTGGCGCGTGCCTGTAATCCCAGCTACTCAGGAGGCCGAGGCAGGAGAATTGCCTGAACCCAGGAGGCGGAGGTTGCGGTGAGCCGAGATCACGCCATTGCACTCCAGCCTGGGTAACAAAAGAGTGAAACTCCATCTCAAAAAAAAAAAAGACTCCATCTCAAAATAATAATAATAATAATAATAATGCCTTCTGAGGACCAATGAGCTCACGTCTGTCTCCAAGATTCCTCCAAGCCCTGCTTATCTTTAATTCATGGTCGGGGAATGCTGAACAGGCACCGAGGCCCCAGGCGCCCCGACAGTCTGCGTCAAACCCTTTGTGAATAACGGCCATGGAACGGTTAGGTAGCGCTTGGTTCCTGCAAAGCACCACTAGAGGGCTGCAGAGACCAGCAGTGGCTGGCACCGACGGCCACTGAAACAGAATTGGAGAACCCGGCCATCACCTACGGGTCCAACCCTCTCTGTGGCTGAGGAAATTAGAGCCTCAGAAATACTAAGTGGCTCTCCCCGGGCCTCCCAGCTGGTTAGTGGCAAAGTCACAATTCCACCACAGTTCCTCTGATGCAAAATTCAGTGTGATAGAATAGAAAGTACATGGGCTTTAGAGCCAAGAATCCCCTTTGGCTGTGCCTTACCTTGGGTGCTCAGTGAAATTCCCTAACTTCTCTGAACTTCAGTTTCTCGATCTGCTGGATGGGTGGTGAGCGCTTCTGCCGTGCCATGTTCTGCTGGTGCGCTGCCGTAGTTGAGGGGACCTGGCATTTATCGGGCACTCATCCAATGCTGTGCCCTTCACCGCTTTCTGCTGAGGCCGGGCTCCTCTCTGAGATGGCTCACCCTCATGAAGCAGCTTTCAGGAATGAACCCAGATGACGCAGTCTGCATACAGCATTTTACTGCATGTTGGAGTACACATAAAGAGAACTATATATTGCTTCAAAACACACAGCAAATAAACACAGCCGTTTAAGGTATATGTAGCCTTAGTCGAACAAGGAGGTGTGGGAAGGAAAGGGGCTTCCTTGCCCTATCCTGGCGTCCAGATTTCCAGCATGTCCTTTCATGCACCCCCATTCAGTGGATGTTTGTTGAAGGAGGGAGCTGGGCATTTGAGGAGGACACACACAAATCCTACCCTCTGCAAGAAACACCATTTCATGCCAGGCATTTCCCCATAACTTCATTTATCTTGCCTCATGGACTCCCACATAGTCAGCTAGTGATTATTAGTCATTAAGGACTGACTCATCAACAGTCCCTAATGATATCAGAGTTGAGAAAATTGAGTTTCCGAAAAGTGAGATAACTTGTCCGAGGTCTTTCAGAAAATAGGAGGAAGCTCTGCAGTTTAAGCCCAGCTCTGCCTGAGCTTTCGCGGCACTGCCTGCGCCCTCTTCCTGGGGCTGTGAGGAGTGAGGACGTGGGAAGTCGCAATAGGAAGGCTGCTGGGAATTTTGAAGGCAGCAGTAGCTCCTATCTGAGGGGATCCTAGCTGGCTTCAGGGGAGGTGGGAAGAAAAAATTCCTGCCACAACTGTATACAGTAAATCTGATGTATCAAAACACGGTGTGTATCAAAACAGGGCTGAAGGAGAACACACACACACACACACACACACACACACACACACACACGTTAGGGCTGGTTGAATTCCTGAAAGGAAGTAGGGTCAAAAACGAAAGTAAAAACCTAAAGTTGGAGTTGTAACATCAGTGTGCCTCACTACCAGCTTGCCCAGAAAATTAATTTCATGTTGCATTGTTCTATTTTAAAACTCTGGCTGACATGTCCTCACAAGGTAAACAATGGGAAAGGGTCCAGGAACTTCCTAAAGCGTTTAACTCAGCCACAGGCTGACCTGACCTAATTGGTGGGAAGTAGGAGGGAGGCCAGGGAATCCCAGCTCCCTTCCGCCTACGAGAGGCCTGGCCGACTGCCACTTAAAAATACTAGCCCAGTAGCCACGTGCAGCAGCTGCAGGGCCGCCCCCGCCCCGCCCCGGACCCCACCCCCGAGACGCTGCCCACCAGCAGGTTAGTCATTGTGAGCATCTTCTGAGCGGGAATGTCCAGTTGCTCTTCCAAAGCAGTTCTAGAATTAGCCAGGCACCTGAGCAAAACCTGACACCGGAAGCATCTTTCCAGCTGGTACAAAGCACACTCCTCTGGGGGAAGGGGAGAGGAAGTCATAATTGGAATCATTCATTCATCCAACAGAACTGAGCCTCCAGCAAACAGCCAAATGTAATTTTCGACTCTGACCGCACATTGGAATCACCTGGGAACTTTTAAAAATACCAATGCCACAGCTCCACCCTGAGACAATTAAGTAAGAGTATCCGGAAGTGGAGCCCAGGCCTTTGTATATTTTTAAAGCTCTCTGGGTGATTCTTTTGTGGCTGAGAACTACTGCGTTAAATATTACATACAAGAAAAAAACAGAGTCGCTGACCAGGCCTCAAGGAGCTCACTGTTTCACAGAGCCCTGCCGTTTGCAATATGTTTCTTCCTGCAGGTGACCTTGGTTGATCATCACAACCAGTCTGGGAGGGTGTTATCATTGCCTGTTTCGCAAATGAGGCAGCTGAGACTCAGAGAGAGTATACAGTTGCCCAATATTGCACAGCAGGGAGAGTATACAGCTGCCCAGTATTGCACAGTAGGTAGGCAGCAAGTGAGAGCAAAAACCAGGTTTTCTGATTCCATGACTGCTGCTCTCGCATCACAGAGCAACATACAGAGGAATCAGACTGAGGAGAGCTCAAAGCACTTCATAACTGCAGCGTGGCAAGAGTCAAGAACCAAAGGAATAGATCGAGGCGGGTCTTACGTGGACCCACCTGCCGTAACTAATGTCCACCGACCAGGCGCATTCCTAAAACTGTGCCTGAGTTGATCAACTGCTTGTTTATCCAACTCTTCTCATTAAGAGTTTTCTAGGCAACAGAACCTTGTGGGCAGAATTTTAAGCAGATACTTAAAAGATCACCTTGCCAGGCTCAACAGTTGGCCTTGGGATATGCTAACAACCCTCTAAGAAGAATACAATTTATTGCATGAATTTTTAGACTGTGAACAGTACTTGGTACAGTCTGGCAGCTGATTCATTGTCCATTAGTTAATGGTCAATAGGTGTTAGAGGGACAGCCCATGTTAGTGAAAAGAAAAAGGGAATCAGGTGTAGGCTGTGGCTGAGCAATGGGCCAGAACTCGGAGGCTTTGAAATCCGATTCCCTTCTGGGTGGCTGTTTAGCCTTATATAAACCCTGGCCTCTTCAGGTTACATAGACAGCTTTGCCGACCCCAAAGTGGGCTGTACATTCTCAAGGCCTCAGAGATATTTAGTCTAGTTTCCCAAGTGCCGGTCCTTTGGGAAGCAGGAATTACTTTTCTCCAACAGATTTTCCACCCCGGCCCTTTTCAGCAACTGTGATCTGGCTCTTCTGTCTGCTCTTCCAACCCCTCTTCTTCCTCATTCCTGATGCTCATACGGGACGGTTTCCCTATTCACCACTTGGAATCACCAATAAAATGCATCCCTCCCATTTTGCAGATGAACACGCTGACGTACGAAGAGAGACCCTGGCCAAAGCCGCATAGAAAGTGACAGAGCTAGGACCAGCCCAGTCTCCTGGTCCCACCCCAGTGCTCTGTCAGGACAGAAACCAGCAGGACCATCAACCACTTGCCTGTGTAGATTCAGTCCCCAGTGCTAACTAGAGCAATGCAGTTACCAGACTCCGTTAGCGGCCTTTGGGCATGGGTCAAACCTTCAGCAAAATCCCAGTGAAAGCAAATGTAGTGTCATAACCCCTCGCCTCTTTCAGGTCAAGAGGAAAGTACTTAGATGGGTTACTAATGTATGTTACTAACACCTCAGTATATGCAAACTCCATATCTGCTTTTTTTTTTTGAGACGGAGTTTCGCTCTTGTTACCCGGGCTGGAGTGCAATGACACGATCTTGGCTCACCGCAACCTCCGCCTCCTGGGTTCAGGCAATTCTCCTGCCTCAGCCTCCTGAGTAGCTGGGATTACAGGCACGCGCCACCATGCCCAGCTAATTTTTTGTATCTTTAGTAGAGACAAGGTTTCACCATGTTGACCAGGATGGTCTTAATCTCTTGACCTTGTGATCCACTGCCTTGGCCTCCCAAAGTGCTGGGATTACAGGCGTGAGCCACCGCGCCCGGCCTCCATATCTGTTTTTTAAAAGATGATCCACCGGGAGGAAAAATCCAAAGAGATAAGTCTGTGATAACAGCATACATGGTCTGTGATATCTGGATTCAGCTGACCTTCCTGGTTCCTTCCATAGCAGTGGTAGTAATCATAATAACCATCTACCTACCGTTTACTGAGCACCCGATATGTTCCAGGGGCTGGGAAACAGGCTTTATGTATCATTTCATGCTCATGTGAAGCAGGTCTTATCTCCTCCTTACACAGTTGAGGAAAGTGCAACTCAGAGTGGGTAATAACATGCCCACATTCCCACAGTTTATAAGCACGTGATCCAGGGTCAAGTCTGGGTCTTCATACCACATACATCAGTCCCTCCTCTTGGATCCCAGTCCTAAACAAACATCCAGGAACTGTGGACATGGTGGAGGTCATACATAGACCCAAGGATGTACAACAGAGAGAAACACCAGTCCTCCAGGCTGAGCATTCTGCACTGGCCTTTGAACTGGTTCCCCACCCATCCCCTGGACCGTTCATCTTCCGATTAGTCGTGGAGCAGAACCTGGAGGCTGTGACGGAAACGTGCAGCTTGAGCACTGTCTGGCCCAAGGCTGGAGGGGAGCCTGATGGCTGTGACATTCATCAGCAGGTTAAGTCCAGAAAGTCATCCATTTCCCCAACTGCTTAAAAAGCTCTTGGCCCTCAGGAGACACTCAACCAATCACAAGGCAAAGGCAGGGAGTGTTTCTGGAAACCACGTCCAACTGGGTGTCTGTCTGTGGCTTGATTGGTTACATGATTTTGGCAAAGCAAAGGAGAGTGGAGAATAGAGTTAAAATGAATGACCTTATTTATTTTAAATTATCATTTTTATATTTATGACTCGCATTTGTCCTCAATGCACAAGTGCCCTATTAACCTGTCATGATGATGATGGTCCTGATGGGAATGGCTGCTGTTGCTCTTTACACAGTAAGAGTTGCCTGGCTGTTTCTGATGAATTCTCCCCAGGTGGCTGCATCTTGTATGAGTATTTGGAGGGAAGGGAGAGGGAAAGTCACCACAGGCCCAGGGTCGGCTCCTGAACTCAGTCAGTTGGAGTCCAAGTCTCAAGTGAGAAATGTCTTATAAAAATGATTGGTAAACCAAAGGCAAACACATTCACACAGACAAGGAGAGATGCCCCACCAGGTCCCAGACTTGCTGTTGATGAATGGGATACTTCCCTTTAATTATCAGTTCCCCTCAATAGAGCAAACACTTCATGATCACAGATTTGAAATAAAGAGCATGGGATGACCTTCAGAAACCATGCAGAGAAAAGCAGTGTGATTATTTCAATCAATGCATAAAATGCATATGACAAAATACTGCTCCCTCTTAGTGATAAAAACTCACAGCGCACTAGGAATACAAGGGAATGTCCTCACTCTGGTAATACGTATCCATCAACAAATGAAAACTAATCATATTCAGTGGAAAAATACTGACCATTATCATTTCTATTCAACATTGTACCAGCCTGTGCAATATAGCGCTCATGTCAGAAAAAGAAACAAAACATATTGCAACTGGAAAAGAAAGAGTAAGAGTCATCGTTTGCGGCGACATGATTGTGTATGCTGACCCTCCACAGCCTCACTCTAGAGTTAATGCTTATGGGGACCTCTCCAGGTGGCAAACGGTGGAGAACAAGGATCTCACTCTGTCCTGCACGGGTTCTGTCTCTCATTTTACGGGTGATGAGGCGGAAGCCTAGGAAGGGCAGCACCCTCATTCAACTCCAGATTTGTCTATCTACAAAGCTGATGCTCTCAACTGCCTGCTTCGTCCCATCTCTGTAGCTTTAGAGGTACTTAAAAAGTTAGCATTTTGTGTCTGCACTCACCGTACCGTCTCCCTCTGCAGCACTGAACATCTCTGAGTCATTTTTGCTTACTTTTTCCTTTTGTAGTCTCTATGTAATCCACCAATCTGGCTGCATTTGCGAGTGTATATGTTTGTTTTAAACTCAATGATTTAAAGTTAAGAATTAAGACTCAGTCCAGAAAAAAAGATCTACATATATATAGACAGACACACATACAATAGTAGAAGGAAGTTGGGGATTTTGGTAAAAGGGCAGGTAGGTAGCAGAGGGCAGAATGCAAATCTGAAGGTGTTACATTCATTCATTCAACATTAAACGTGTGGGACATTACTGTGCGCTGCGTACTGAATGCTTGGAACTGACGATAAAAAGATGACATCTCAGCCTTAGCGCCATCTTCTTGGAAACCTCTGTGCCATGAGAATCAAGTAGAGGAGGAAGTGAATGTGTAGGCTGCAGAGCAAAAGAGGAAAGATAATTCAAAGCTTCAAGTAAATCACTAGCTTGTGCACCGGTGGAGGCCACAGGAGTAGAAACGTGGAATGTCAGAGGCTGGAAATGCCAGGACAAGTTGTCGCACTGCATGCTACTGCCTAGAGTTCCTCTCAATGGACCTACAACTTCCTCTCCATCTGATCACTGAGACTACCTCCGAGACCCACCTTGCTCATAACCAAAACTGTCCATGTCTGTCCTCGGCCCTGGACCTGTGACATTCTGGACGATTTCTATGTTCACTTGTGGCCAAGTGTAGCAATCATACAATAAATGACCTCTTCTTCTTAGTTGAAGAACTAACAAAAAATTAAAAAATAAAAGGATGACTGGGACTAGGCTATACCCTCAAGCTTCCCACGGTGTAGCAGGGGTACAGTGGGAAATCGTTATGATCCAAGGGCATTTTGGAAGCAAAGGAAAGCACATGATCGATCCTGCACAAGTCCCTGAGTAGGGAAGTAGGGCTGGGAAGACTTCACTGTGCTTTTAAAATTATACATAATATCTTCTATTAGCTCATTAATAGCAACATAAGATGAAGAAGTTCATTTTTGTCCATGTTTAAGACAAAAAAAAAAAAAAAAAGAAAGTCAACACAAGTATTTAGAAATATTGATGTATAAATAATGAAATATGCTGAGGCGGAATAAAAAAATAATAAACTAACTGTATTAGACCATTTTCACACTGCTATAAACACTACCACCTGGGCCAGGCATAGTGGTTCACTCCTGTAATCCCTGGGCCAGGCATAGTGGTTCACTCCTGTAATCCTAGGACTTTGGGAATCTGAGGCAGGTGGATCACAAGGTCAAGAGTTTGAGGCCAGTCTGGCCAACATGATGAAACCTCATCTCTACTGAAAATACAAAAATTAGCCAGGCATGGTGGTGGGTGCCTGTAATTCCAGCTATGCAGGAGGCCGAGACAGGAAAATCACTTGAACCTGGGAGGCAAAGGTTGCAGTGAGCCAAGATCATGCCATTCTGCATGGAGGAACCACCATGATCCAATCACCTCCCACCAGGTCCCTCCCTCTACACCTGGGGATTATAATCCAAGATGAGATTTGGGCGGGGACACAGAGCTGAACCATATCACTAACATTTATTAATTCAGGCACCAATCTAAGCTCTTTATGTGTATTAACTCACTTAAGCCTCACTAGAACCCTAAGTGCCTTGTTTTCCTCATGTATAATTCAGGAATGATATTAGCACTTTCATCATAGAGCTGCTGAAAGATACGCTGAGGTAATGTATGTATAGCCCTGGCACATGGTAAGAGCAATCTTAATGTAGCCATTGTTATGAATTCTGAATTGGTGTGAGACAGACACTCCAACCTGGGGAACAAGAGCAAAACTCCGTCTCAAAAAAAAAAAAAGGAGATTTAATTGACTCACAGTTCCACACGGCTTGGGAAGCCTCACCAAACTTACAGTCATGGCAGAAGGTGAAGGAGAGGCAGACATCTTCTTCACAAGATGGCGGGTGGTAGGAGAGAAGGAGAAACTGCCATTTATAAACCCATCAGATCTTGTGAGAATTCACTCACTATCACAGGAACAGCATGGGGGAACCACCATGATCCAATCACCTCCCACCAGGTGCCTCCCTCTACCCCTGGGGATTATAATTTGGATTACAATCCAAGATGAGATTTGGGCGGGGACACAGAGCCAAACCATATCACTAACATCTGTTCATTCAGGTACCACTCCAAGCTCTTTATGTGTATTAACTCACTTAAGCTTCAATAGAACACTAAGGGATGCATATCAATATGATTCCCATTTTACAGACTAAAAGTTGACTCACAGATGGCTACAGATGGCCACATAACACTTATTATCTATTACGGAACTGATCCTAAGATGAGGTAGCAAGGAGTAGAAGGAACAGAACCAGCTTTCATTAGAACAAGACTCTTCCAATTAGCTCTGTAGATTTGGCTCTTTATGGGTAGAGTGAGTGGGTTAGTAGATAATGTCTGAGACTTTCAATTTCAAGACTTGAAACTCTTTCTTGATGAGAAAAGGTGGGAAGCAGACTGGAGCCACCAGGGCTTTGGAAAGTGCCACTGGAACTGCAGCAGAGTTAGTACAATAGAACCGATGCCCAGTAGGTGGTCAGGAAATGTACGTTGAACAAAATGAATGTATGAAGGGAATAACTCGTGAAGGGAAAATAAAATCTTCGCTCGGAGATGGGAAAAAGGTTGATGCCATAGAGTATAGCAGAAAAAAATGTAAACGCTGTGTTTATAAAGAACCCCCGGTGGAACTGCTGAGGAGGAAACACACACTGATCCCGTGGCTTCATGGCAGGGTTGCCAGGAGCATGAGTTCTGGCATCAGACGACTTCGAGTTCACATCCAGACTCTGCCACTCTTTAGTGTGGCCTTGGGCAAGTCACTCAATCTCTGGGCCTTGTTTTCCTTATCAGGAATAATATTAGCATTTTCATCATAGAGTTGCTGAAAGATAAATTGAAGTTATATATGTATAGAGCACTATTAATGTAGCCATTGTTATGAATTCTGAATTGGCACGAGTGAGACAGACAAGTAGGAAATATCGGTTGCACTGATATTGGTGTCTTCTCATCGTGTCCAGCCTGATTTCCCCTTGAAAGAGGTTGTGACGGGGTAAAGGATGATGTAAACATTTGGTGAATGAGATCACTGACAGACATGGAAGGAAGTAAGACTAGGCATTGTGGAGCAGGGAGGTTGCAGCATTGCTTCATTGGTGCATAAAGGGCTCCTTAAAAACGCCAGCGAAATGGAGCTCTCCATCTCCTCCAAGGGCAGGTCCAGAAGAAATGAGTTTGCTTCCAAACAGAGGGAAGAATGGCCTAATAAATTGAGAACAGAGTTCTAAAGGAGGAAGAAAGATGCCTGTTTCCTACTTTTTGGAGCTTTATAATGTAAATCAAAACATGTTCTGGAGCTTTAGAAATGCATACCTTCTTACCTACTGAAGTGAGGACTTAGCTAAGGCCATGGGGGAGTTGGAATGAAATCAGTTTCCCAAGCCCCAGGCCTGAGAACCTAGCATTGTTGGCATTCCTGCCATAGCTTTGGTTCTACTTTGTGACATTCAGCCCCCACTTGCTGAGCACCCACTGTGTGCCAAGCACCCTCCAAGGCCTCACACTTGGTTTATATCCCAGAGCTCCCAGCCAGCCTTTCTGAAGCACCACAATTGTGTACATGGGCGTGCAATCCCCATTCAAGCTTAATTCTCCTGCTCTTCTCCCAGGTGCTGATTTCCTACTCACAAACTCATACTGGAGTCAGCCGGAAGGCTGATGCACTTCCCTGCTGTGTGCACCGAAGGATGGATTGGAGGAGGTGACAGTGACACTGGTTCAGACATTGAAGCCTCCTTAGGGTCTGGGCCTCCACCCTGGCACCTAGCAACCAGAGCCACAGAAATCATTAGCACGGTGCCCCGATTTCCGTCTATTTCTCTGGTGCTGACAAATGGAGGTAAATTAAAGAGAAGATTCGTATAAATAGGCCACTTTAACAAGTGATCATTTTCACACCCAGGAACCACCACAACAAATCAGAACAACAGGGAAACGTAGCGCGAAGGCGGTTTCAGTTTCTGGGCTCCGCTTGCTTGTGTTTTGAAAGGGCGAAGCAACTCGGCTGCAGGAATGTCCTGGGGGAGAAAATTCCACCAGGAAGAAGTATTATCAAGTTGTCACGGCCGAGGTGGGAAAAGGCTGTCAAAGAGAGTCTGATTCGTAGACTGCTCTCAGAAGGAACCGATTCTGGGTCTGATCAGAGCTCATCTTCTTTAACGCTGCCTGATTTTTTGAGAAATAATGCCCAGGGTTACTCCACAACATCACAACTCACCAGCCAACCCCAGGCAGAGCTAGAGACCAGGCCGGGGAGAGCAAATGTAATCCGACCCTACCACCTGCTGGCCACTGGAGGGCTGGCTGGAGGGCGGGTAGGGAGTGAGCCATGTTTGAGAATCTTTGTTGAGGCTTTGCTTCATCCTCCTCCCTCCCCCATCCTCCCATAGAACTGCTTATTCCTCTGGCAAAACCCTGATTCTCAGCGCCAAGCTTCTCCATGCATAAAATAAGGATGATAACATTTGTTTGCCACTTTTCCCGTGTCTCATGAGACTTCATCTGCTAATATTTATAAAGCATCTCAAACTTCTTCAGTGAAAGGTGCCAATCTTACACCTTGAACTGCCATTGACAACTGACATTTTGAGCATCGGCTTTGGATTAGACTGTGTACCAGGTGATCTACACACGTATTATCCAATTCGGGCCTGGTTCAACAGCCTGGTAAAGTAGGCGTTGCTGTTCCCATCTGGCAAAGAAAAGGAAGGCCAGAAATGTCACGTAACCTTGCCTAAATACACACCGGTAAAAGTCAGGATTGAGTCTGACTCAAAGATTTCCCATTGTGGCTCAGCCTCACTCGTGCACTCCGCTTGGAATGTCCTTGGATTGTCTGTTCATTTTCCCAATCAGCCACTATGTGCCAGGCATTCTTTCTTATCTTCCATCATCTACCCTTTCCTATGTCTCTGTGTCTACAGACCTGTTTCTAAGTGTCTTTCTCCAATTTTTGGTCTCTGATACACACACACACACACACACACACCCTGAGCCAGGTAGGGACCAATGTTCTCATCCTACAGCCCAGTTATGGAGCACCCAGCAGTTCTGGGTCTACCCCACAAGGCTTATTTCCCTCCACTAGCAGGGAAATAAGGGGCAGCCCACCTCCTGGCACAGTTCCCAGGGACCCCAGTACCTGGCACTGCTTAGAGGGCCAGTTGGTCTACCTGAAACTGAATGAGCCTTCCTTGGCAAGTTCTGAAGAAATTTCTTCTTTCATGGTTTGCTACAATTCATTTGACAATAAATCACATATTGCTTTGTGGCAGCTCTTCCATTGTTGCCTTAAACAACTGTTCATGTCTATGACTTGTTCCTGGAAGCAAGAGTCGTGTCTTACATGTCTGTTTCATCTGCAGCCTCCACATGCTTGACACGTGAGAGGCATTCAAGAAACATTTGTTGATTTCATATTCAATTTCCTCCCCTTCCTGTGAATGGGTCTGCCTAATTACCCTTCCTGACAAATTCTGTGCCTTGCTATATATTCCTATCTCCTCATACCCCATCCTTTCTTTCTATTTTTACTTTTTCATTCCTTCCTCTCCTCAGTTAACTCAGCAGAAGTCATGGAGTTATGCTTATTTGTTAAATTATCTTCCTTGGGTCCTATAGGTGGAAAGAATATCAAATTTGGAGTCTGACCATCTGAGTTTGGGTCACTATGTGATTATGGAGTTTACTGGCTGTGTGACCTCAGCCTAACGACTGAACCCTTCTGAAAATCCACTTCTCCCACAACTACTATCTCCAGGTCTTCCTCATCTCAGACCATACTCCTGAAACGCACCTTGCAAAGTCATCAATGTCCTACCTACAGCCAAATCCAATAGACTGTTTTCAACCTTTTTATTTTGACCTCAGCACATTTGTATTTGTTTGTTTATTTATGTATTTAATTTTTGCAGAGACAAGATCTCACTTTGTTGCACAGGCTGGTCTTGAACTTCTGGGTGTTAAACACGCACTCTGAATAAAGAGACCCCCCACCAGCCAGGCTTTGTGTGAACAATATGGCTGTTTATTCATCTGGGTGCAGTTGGGCTGAGTCTGAAAAGAGAGTCAGTGGAGGGTGGTGGGATAGGCGTTGATTTTATAGGTTTGGGGTGGGCTGTGGAAAGTGACAGGAGTTACAGTTCAGGGTGGTTTTTGCAAACTGGGTGGAGGTCATAGGGTCTGGAGTCATGAGGTTGACCAAGGTCGGTTACAAAGTAAGTCAAGTTGCCTTATCAGTTGAGGCAGGACTAAGGAACAATAGAAGAATGTCTCAGAGTTAATTAGGCGCCACAGGAGTTGAACATTTCTTCTCCTTTTGTGGTTTTCCAGTTACTTTAGACTTTCTGGTTCCAGGAACTCATCTGGAGTGTACGTGTAGGTCACAGAGGTTACCATGCTATCCATGGTGCAGTCAGTTGGCCTAAAAGACCTTACACTGGGCTTTAGATCCACCCATCTCAGCCTTCCAAAATGCTGGGATTACAGGCACGAGCCATTCACCTGGCCCATTTGTCCTTACTGATCCGTTTTTCCTCGTCTCAACACTCTTCCTTCGTGCCATCACCTTCATCTCATGTTCTTCTGACTTCTCTGGTGTCTGATATTTCTTGTTGTTATCGTTCTTCTTACTAAAATATTAGCTAACCTTAACTGATGCTTACACTGTGCCAGAATTGTGATAAACTTTCTAGGTACTGCTCCATAAGGTAGGTGCCATATTGCTCTTGTTAGAAATGAAAAGACTATGGCTCAGACAGGTGACCTAACTTGCCAAGAGACATATGGCCAGAATAGATTCTCTCAACAGAACAACATGCTTCTTAAACTCCTTTATGGGTTCTCTTTCTCTTCTCTTTACTTTTGGAGTTCCTTGGGGCTCTATCCTGGGCCTGTTTCTCCTCTGTCTTCTCTCCCTGGTAGTCTCACCTGCTTCTTTGTCTTCAATAACCAGCCAGGTGGCAATAGTTCCATATCGCCACCTTCAGCCCATGCTCCGCTCCTGAGATCCAGTTCTTTGTTCAACTACTTACTGGACAGTGACAACATAGTATGTCCAACATGACATGTCTTAAACTGGATTGGTCATCTCCCTCAAAACCTGCTTTTCCCCTCAGGCTTCCTACCTCAGTAAATCACATGAGCCATCGACCAACTGCCCAAGTGAGAAAGCTCAGTGTTGTCTTCTT
The DNA here is from genome assembly GCF_049354715.1 of Callithrix jacchus. Lineage (NCBI taxonomy): Eukaryota > Metazoa > Chordata > Mammalia > Primates > Cebidae > Callithrix > Callithrix jacchus. The sequence goes on from NC_133519.1 coordinate 7,617,660, forward strand.
TACCTCTCATTCATCCTTCTTAACATGGCTTCCAAGACCCTTCAAGTCAGGTTTCCTTCCTCTTTCCAGTTTCATTTCTTCCGATTCATCCCCTGACGTTCCTCACCCAGCTGTGATTGCTGCAGTGTGGTTTCTAGAGTAAGCCAGATCCACTTGCTTGCTTTCTCTGACCTTCTCTGACTTTCTCATCTCTGGGTCTTCTGTAAATTGTCCCTCTAGCTGTAACATGCTTCCATCCCTTCCCCCAAGCTAGCTCATCTTTACCTATTATTCAGGTCTCATCTTAAATGTCACTTCTTTGAAGAGACTTGCCTAGACCACATCAGGTCTTCCTGCTGGCTGTGCCCAGCTACCCTTCCTTAACCAAAGCCAAATCCTGTCACACAGCAATTACTTTCAATGGTTGATATAGTCTTGTCTGTTGCAGTGTCTCAAGTATCCAGCACAGTGCCTTGTGCATGAAAGGCTTTCAAAATATGTTGAACAAATGAACGAATTATAAAATAGGGTTAGCTCAAAGTACTTCTTAGTAATATTAGGTAACTGTGAACATCACATGAAATAATATATGTGATTATACTTTGTAAACTGTAAAATTCTAGAACAAACTCCATAATGATAAAAAAAAAATTATGTATGGTTGATCTCCCACATTTTTCCAGATTCCTCATCCCCTTTCTGGACCCACTATCTCCTCAAAGGCCAAGAGATCATGATGTCCGATTCCCATCAGGGGACTCCAGTTGAGATTCGCCCCAAGTTCTCTCACTTTGAGGCTCCCTTCTGATCCAGGAGCTACCTAGGTAAGCTGTCTTCCCTATCATCTGTGTCAGTTCCATGCTGACCTTGGCTCAATCAGCAGCTACTGATTGAGCTGCCAAGCTGCTGATTGAGCCAAAACCACTCTTCCATACCTACATCTCTGCTCTAGTCCAGTCCAGTTTGGTTCTTTAGGCTGACTCTCCCCACTCACTTTACCCTCAAATCTGCCAGGACACTTAGTGACTGCCTTTGCACTGAGGATGAGTGTCTTTCCTACCACCCCGATGGTGCCTTTTGCTTTAACTCACCACAGAAATATTATAAGAGAAGGACATCCCAACCTAAGGTTCTCCTGGCCATGGAGAGGCTGATTTGGGGAAGATTAAGATGCTGATAGATTTTTTTTTTTTTGAGACATAGTTTCACTCTCATTGCCCAGGCTGCATAGCACGATCTCATCTCACTGCAACCTCTGCCTCCCAGGTTCAAGCAATTCTCACACCTCAGCCTCTCAAGTAACTGGTATTACAGGAATGTGCCACCATGCCTGGCTAATTTCTTGTATTTTTAGTAGAGATAGGGTTTCACCCTGTTGGCCAGGCTGGTTTCAAACTTCTGACCTCAGGTGATCCACCTGCCTTGGCCTCCCAAAGTGCTGGGATTATAGGCATGATCCACCATGCCCAGCCATGTTGATAGACTTTTTAAGCAAACCCTCGATCAATGGATTACTGAATGAGGGAGGTTGACATGGATATGAAAAACGGGAGACAGGGAGAAACAAGGAGTATCCATGGGGGTACAAGAACTGTTGGGGGAGGAGGGGCGTGGATTCCATCACTGCTCCCTCCATGACAGCCCATCTCTGCAAAGCAGGGGAACTTCTCTAGCCAGCTCCAAACAGAGGGGCTGTCTCATTCTCAGCCAGCATCACCGAAGACACACTTGGAAATAGGGTTCTTATTCAGAACCATCCCTGAGTTTAGAGGCCCAAATCAGGGATAATCTCAGGGATTGTTTTTTCTTTAGTTACCACCAGGGATATGTTTTGGGAAAGTCAATCACCGTATCAGTTAGTGGTTTCAAATTATGAAAACAAGCACAACAGCAACAGCAGAAGCCTCTGGTTCATTCACGTAAGGAGAGTGTGTAGAAGATGGGGTTTCTTTTCTACTTCAGCACCTGCTCCTTAGACTGACCCCCTTGGGACTTCTCGAAAAATGCCTTGGGTATTCATTAACCTGATGTAACCAATATAAATATGTTAGAGGAAAGCACTCAAGGTGATGTGTCCCGGACCATCCTTGCCAGAGAAGGACAAGCTCTTGAGACCGTGGAAGATTGTTTATCTGAAAATGCTAACACTGGAAGCATCCAAGGACTGTTTATACACTCAACTTCTTTTCTTATTTTAGGCAATATGTTCATGTGGAATTAACATATTTAAATTCCAGAGAAAGTGCTGATTGGACACCCAAGGCGAACAGTCCCCCTTTACAGTCACGTGAGCTCAGGCATCTTCCCTTCCCTCAGGCCCTTAGTGAATCCCTCCCCTGTCAGTTCTCCCTCGCTTCTGGCTTCTGTTGTGGCACCTCTTTCTACCATGCACCTCCATCCTCTGCCCAGCCCAGCATTGCTTGTATAACACTCAGGGTGCTAAACTTACCAGCACCTTTATGTGTTTTTACTGTGTAATTTAAGGAAGTGACAGAACTGTCATAATGTGTAGGTTTCAGTCTCTGAGTTTTAAATTCAACACAGAAGAAAAAGAAGGGGCTCATGAAGATGAGAGAGGTAGCAGACACATTTTATAATTTTTCAAGATCGTACTCCTGGAGCCTTATTTCTTCCTCCTCCCAAAATCCCTGCATAACAACTGGATAGAATGATGAGCAGTGGCACCTTGGAAGGCAGCCAGTCTAACAGTATTAGAGAGATAATATAATTTTAGAACTGGAGGGACCTCAGACCTGATTGAGTCCAACATTCTCATGTTAAGATTAGGACAGTGGGGCCCAGGGAAGTGCTGTGATTTGTTCAAGGTTGCATCGGGAATTTGGTTTACAACAAGCCCTCTGGGCACCCCAGGCAACACTATTCAGATTCAGGCAGGGCTTGACCAGCAGCAACAGGGCCTGTGCAGAGAGCCGGAGGGAGGCATTGGTAGAGAAAGTGAGGTCACGGGGTCCAGGGGAAAAGAAGCCTGGAAGGATCACAGAGGAAGATGCTTTAGAAGCACAACTTCAAATTAAGTGGTCAAGCTTGCAACATTTGGGGCATGAGAGGTACCAGATGGGCCTGGCAGTCAGGCACAGGGGAATTCACTGGGAGTCAAGGCAACCAGAAGAAGCTGAGTCAAGGAGACTGATTTGCAAACAACATAGGACTCTCCATATAGTAGCTACAGCTGCAAATCCAAGGACAGTGTTTAGATTTACGGGTGTGTGGATGAGACTTTGGGTCAGCATCAGTCACCTCAGCCAGGTCCCTGAATCACAGCCAAGTCTAGACGAGTGGTACTCTGGACCATGATAATGGGAGGATGAATGGTGGCTGTGCCTGCCTACTGTAATCAACCTTCAGGATGGCTAGAAATTCTGATCTGGCCAGCGCTTGGCTCAGAAAGCAATGTCCCCAAGACACAGTGATCACTGGGAACAGAAGCAGCTCCCATGACAAAGGCCACATGCACCAGCCCTGTGATCGAGGAGACCACTTTGTCATGGGTCAGAGCTCAGGTTAACACAGACCTTTGGGGGTGCGGGGGATGGAGACGGTGAGGAGAGCACAGAGCTAGAGAATGGAGAGAACTGAATTGACTATTTTCAAATCTTACGGATTCAGAAGCTGTCAGTGAGGCAGCAGCAAAACATTCACGCCACTGATACTAAAATGGCAAATCTCTCAACAATTGTATTGCCAGTATATTCAGAAGGTTTCGTCCCACATCTTGAGTAAGTGACTTAGCTTTGCTACGCATCAGGCTAAATCCATGCAAGGCAAAAACGTACGGATGAAAATGAAGAACCTCTGTCAGTCGTCCGGGTGTTTTGTCTACCTGACACCACACAGCTGGATTCTTGCAAACATTTGGATGACGCACTCCATGTTTCATTTTTCATTCAGATCACAAAATCATAGACTCTCCAGCTTGGCTGCGACTTAAAGGTCATCTAATCCCTGATATTTGGCATAGCCTCAAATGACCTCTTTTGTATTATCATGCAAATGAAACGCTAACATAGGGATATGTGTTCTGTCTAATTATACACATTGTATCTTATTTAAAAACATGTTTATTTTAACATTTGATTCTCCTTGGCTGTTTAATTGAATTGTAAATGAATCATTTACAGGGGAAACTAGATTATTATATGTGTAAAAATACAATGAGATCCTGTAATTAGGCCAGACTTGATTTACAAAACAAGAAAAACCTGCAGGTGTGTAAATGCACGTGAACTTGGGTGCTGTATTCAACACTGAGCCAAGAGGCTGCGAGAGTTACCATCACGTGTAGCGCTACCTGCTTAGTTTTATAAGGAGAGCAGTTTGCAAAGAAGTTTGCTTTACTTCTTTTTCACTCCTCACTTATTCCTGCCATTTAACAAGCTCACACCAGGTGTCTGTTTCTAGACTCAGACAAGCAAAGTAAGGGCAAAGGACTGTGAAATTCATTAACTCCAGAGATCTGTTTCAGCATCTGAATCTTTCTCATCCAGATGGCCAAGGCTTCAATCCACTCCAACCCCGTTTCATATTCAGAGTTCCTTTGAAAACATTCCCCAATCACAGTTTCATAGAGAAGACGACTAAGGCAGCTTTCTCTGCCATAGATTCAGCTCCCGGTCTAGAGTACATGTTTAGTTTCCCTGAAAGGCTGCATGGAGTGTTCCATGTTTTACTAGTTGTTCTCTGAGCTGTTGTCTCATTTCTACTAGCAGGCAGCACAGAAATGGGGAAAGCCAAAATAAGACATAGGAGCAAGCTGGGCGCGGTGGCTCACGCCTGTAATCCCAGCACTTTGAGAGGCCAAGGTGGGTGGATCACGAGGTCAAGAGATCAAGACCTTCCTGGTCAACATGGTGAAACCCTGTCTCTACTAAAAATACAAAAAATTAGGTGGGCACGGTGGCGCGTGCCTGTAATCCCAGCTACTCAGGAGGCTGAGGCAGGAGAATTGTCTCAACCCAGGAGGCGGAGGTTGCGGTGAGTCGAGATCGCGCCATTGCACTCCAGCCTGGGTAACAAGAGCGAAACTCCGTCTCAAAAAAAAAACACATAGGAGCAAATAGGGAGTATTTTCCAAAACCAGATAAGGTATGCATGCTGAGTTAAAAAATGATAATCTGGTGAGAAAAACAAAGTTAGAAGGTCCAGAAAAAGGAAGAAAGGGTGAAATGAGATAGTGAGTCAGTGAGGCAGGTAGATCTACAAAGACTGTTCTGGATGGCAGGAGATATAGAAAACGGGGAGGCACAGTAAATCAATCAGTCAGCCAGCCAGCAGCACGTGCTGGTGCCCACAGCGTACAGAGCATTCTGGGTACTAATAACTGCAGCGTGTTATCGAGGTTGTAAAAGACCTTCCAGATGAGCTTGAAAACTAGTGGAGGAGACCATCACAGAAAACCACTCCTCACTAAACTTCAGAGGAAAACAGAATCATACTGCATAATGAAGATCTCTATTGCCTACGCAGGCGTCAGTTCAGCCACATGCACAAAAAATAACTCAAGCAATCTAGCCAGTATAGATTTAATATATATGTGTGTCAGAGTTAACATTTATGGAGTGCTTTCTATGCAGCAGACATTGTATTAAGCACTCTATACACATTACATCTTATATATGGGATGTGTGGACAAGCCTGGAAAATCTAAACATCATGTAATAGGCCTGTTCATTTCTATATGAAATGAAATAAATGAACGGGAATGGGTAGAGATGTAAAAACGGACTCCAGCGTTCAAGGATTTGACATACTGGCTGTGGCTGTTCCTGCAACCCTGAGAGTAAAGGCGTTAAGCTGTTATTTTCTGAGACTTAGATTGACTTATAGTGGGCAGTGACTCTCTTTCAGCTTTAGGGAGAAAATTGTTCCCCGTCATCGTCCCCATCTCAGCATGCCTCGATTGCTCTATATGTTTCACTGAGTCTGGCACCATTCTTTTGAAGTCACACTTTACTGAATCATAGGGAAATAGTATAAACTATTGTTTAACCAAGAGTTTGAAGATTTGCAAATGTCTTCAGAAGTAAAAGTATTCACAAAGGGAAAGTGCCTCCTGACTTTAGGGAAATGTACAAGCACCCCATTGGGTATGAGTAAGTTCTCCAGAGTCTCTCTCTGATCTAGTTCGAAGGTAGGGTAGAGGTGGAGTGGAAGGGTCCATGTCTGCAGAGGTGACGGTGTTACCTTTCTTTAGCCTCCTGCACAGGGAGTGACTTCCAAGGATTATTCAGGGTTTGGGAATAGAGAATTGTAAAAGGTATTTTAGATGGGCCAATCTTTTCTCAAAATCCTCTTCAAAGGAAATCTGACCTCTTCCTCACCATTGCCTCCTATGCTGAGAAAGAGGACCTGCTGCTCCTTGAAAGAGGGTGGCCATTTCTATGCCATAAGAGCTTACTCTGCTGTGTGACTGGATGCCTGGCCAACCCCTGACATTAAGGCAGCCAGTCGGAATTATGGCAACGAACCCCAGTACTGCACAAAGCTCTGCAGCAACAGAAGCAATGATTACATGGGACAATAAGGTTCTCTTGGGAACGTGAACTAGGAAATTCCAAAAAGCAATCGATCAGTATCATGAGGAGCATCAGGAAGAAGAACACGGAAGAGAAGCCGGGCATGCTCACGGTGAACAGCACAGAGGGGAAGGGCCACCTCCACATTCGATCCTTCCAGGGTCCATATGGCATTTCACTCACCGGGAGGCCACTGCTGCCAGATGCTCCTGTGATGTGCCTCTCTCTCATTGCCACAGGTATGCTGCAACAATCCCCCATTGACTAAGGTAGCCTGAGGGAGTGTCAATTCCAAAAAAATCACTATACTGTCAGAGGTAGTCATTTAATCAGTGCTACTCAAAGTGTGGTCCAAGGACCAGCGGAATCCACCACTGTACCAGTGTGCAGAAACAAAGTATAAAAACAGAATAAGCATTTGTAAACCTTTAAATAGGAATTTGACCTTGCCTCAACAATCCAATTTTATGCCTATTAAATCTAAAAATAAAACCTTGAGCTTGCATTTCGTAGGTCTCTGGGAGTATTTTTCACTTCGTTTTTCTAGTAATTTATTTTTATTGCATTTTACACAAGCATCAGTCAGTATATGAAGGTCTGGAAATTGTCAAATATTTAAAAACTGGTGCTTCACGACAGATAGTTTGAGGAGCACTGATCTAGTCCGCTGTCCACAAACTGTGAATCCTTGACTCATCAGTGAGTGGTAACCCATTGAGGAGTCATGAAATTCATTCGTGAGGATACCAGCATTGACAAAAGAATAGAATGAAAAGTATCAGAGTGCAGTGCATGAATTAAGGATCAAGTACTTTTTTGTGAAATTTTAATTTTAAAAAGTATATGCAAACACATACACACATATACATACCCACTTGTATATTTTTGCATATATATAAAACAGAAAAAGGAACCTGGGATGCCCGTGTTTTGTTGTAAAAGATACTTCCACTTTTCTAATAATTATAGGGAAAAATGTCTACGTATCTTTGGAAAACTATGTGTTGTCCATATCACACCTTTCTGCTATCGTTTACCTGATTTGGATTCTGTGGGAGCTGTTTCACAACTCTACACTGTAGCTAGCTGATAACACTGCAAAATAATTATTGTCTGTAAACATTCAAGTTTTGTCCCTTCTGGTAGAGTTTCTTTTCTTTCTTTTTTTTTTTTTGAGACGGAGTTTCACTCTTGTTACCCAGGCTGGAGTGCAATGGCACGATCTTGGCTCACTGCAACCTCCACCTCCTGGGTTCAGGCAATTCTCCCACCTCAGCCTCATGAGTAGCTGGGACTACAGGCACGCGCCACCATGCTCAGCTAATTTTTTTTGTATTTTTAGTAGAGACGGGGTTTCACCATGTTGACCAGGATGGTCTCGATCTCTTGAGCTCGTGATCCACCCGCCTCGGCCTCCTGAAGTGCTGCGATCATAGGCATGAGCCACTGCGCCCAGCCGGAGTTTCAATTGACTCCCATTCCCTCTGTGGAAGAAGTCAGTTTTGCCCTTTTTTTGTGCGTTCATTTCAATGTTCTTGATCTATCCATGTTCGTTGTATTCTCTTTTGAGTCAGTTATAATATCCGCCTAGTTTTCTCATTGATAGAGTTAAATTAAGTCTCTAACACATGTTCATGTTAAATCTGTCTGAGTCATGATTCTCTCTTTCTTTTGAAAATTACCTTTTAAACGTAGGTTGCAGTAGAGCTTTCACACATCAGGTGGTAGTGTTTGTTCAAACTTAGGTCAACTGTGATGAAACGGGATACCTCGACAGGAAGGCAAGCCTGGATCCTTCGCAAGGCAGAGGGACTTCCTGGTTTAACTTTGTGCTGTTGCCTAGAGGAATCAAAAGGATGGGGAGAATTTCGTTGTGAAAGACCACGTGCCAGCAACGATTTTAATTGCTGCACTGTAAGATCCCTCCCACGCCTTGTTCCCATGATGTTTGAAATACACGTCTCTTACTACAGTTCAGAAAAATCTGAAGATACAAATGAATATGGACCAGCCAAATTAGAAGTTCAAGGTCTCAGACATAGCAAGAAAACACCAGCCAGAGAACCAACCGTTTAGGCTCCAGGCCCAGCTTGATCCCTGATCGTCTGCATGCTTGGATTTTAAGCAAGTGACTTGGAGTCTCTGGGCCTCGTATTTTTACTTGTACATTGATTTACCTTAAGTTAGTAGCTTTCAATTTTTTTCCAGACACAACAGTTTTGTTGTTGTTATTGTTTTCAAAAGAAAGCTTGCACACAGTTTTAATTTGCAAAACAAGACAACCACTCTGGTGTAGCAGGGTGTCTGCTTGGTTTCCACTGCTCCGCTACAGTGGCGGGCGCTAATTATACAGGCCCCTCAGAACAGTGAGGATTCCATGGTAGCACAGTCTGAGAAGTATGGATTCCAAGAACACCAGCATGTTTCCTAGTGCTGCGATGTTCCATTCAATTACTCTGTCGCTGGTTTTACAGCACTCAAAATCTTTTCCAAGTTGTTCCACCCTTTCCTTCCTTGCCCCATCCCCACCCTGTTGACTATCTCCAATTTTAGCTCTGACCTTTAGAGTCCTTGTCCCATGTTCAGTCCCTTCAACTGCTGGGATCCACCCCACAGGTTCAGTCCAAAACATATCCATTGTATTCTAACGATCTGTTTAATGATCTGCTTCCCCCACCAGACCGTGAGTTGCCCAAGAGTGGGAGTGGTGTCTTCTCACCTTTGTCTCCCGGGTCCAGCGCAGTGCCCGGCCCTCTGTTCTCAGTACACACTATCTGAGTTCTCTCCTCTACCCTATGTATGTATGTTGCACTCAGATCTCTCTCCTCAACTTTGGTCTCTCATGCACAACCACTTTCCAGACAATTCCATTTGGGTATCTCATAGGATCTTCCAAAGCAACACATCCAGTCCCACAGCTTCCGTTCAGAATCTTACCTCCTCCTGACGTCCCATCTCAAGGAAAGATGCAGCAATCTACCACCTGCTGCCCAGATCAGAAATCCTTGACACCTCACTTTCCTGCAGCTCCACTTCCACATCCAACCCTTTAATTCCACCTCACAGAATTTTCGACTCCATCTACACTTTGTTTAGAGATGGAGTCTTGCTGCGTTGTCCAGGCCAGACTTAAGTGGTCCCCTGCCTCTGCCTCAGCCTCCTGAGGAGCTGGGGCTAACACCAACCGTCTTGTCTTTCCATTTCCGCTACTCTTGCCCAAGTTCAGATCACATGGATAACAACAGATCGTTCTGACGGTGCTTCCAGGGTGCCGAGTGTTGCAAAACTAATGATCAAATGCTCTTCATACATTAGATCCTTCAATGTGTATACCTACTCTGATTATTACTGTAGCCTCATTTTACTACTAAGGAAATGGAAGTTTAGAGGGAATAAACAACTCACCAAGCTGGTAAGGGTTGGAGCTGAGACTTAATCCCTGTCTCTCTAATGCCAATACGCTAGCCCTTCACTGTTATATTATAATTGAAATATTAACTGTTGTTGTATCCCTACTCTCAGCTTTGCCTTCTAAGTCTTTTTTTCCTTTCCCTAGCCCAGGGATTTTTTAAAAAATGGAAATCTTATCATGTGTCCTTCCCTTAATATTTTTCATCATTTTTTCTTTGCCCAGGGATGCAAATAGAAATGTGTTCATATCGCACTACGCCCTTCATAATCTGTACCTCTCTGGGCTCTTTCACTGGTGCTGTCACCCTTGGCTTCGGTCATACTAAACCATTTGTAATTTGGGGGGCATATATTGCAGTATTTTCTAGTCATCCTCAATATCTTCTTTTTCCTCTGCTTGACAAATTCTTTATTTCCACCCCTCACCTCTTTAACCAGCCAGCTCCTAGTTATACTTCAGTTCTCAGCTCAGAAATGTTCAACTCTAAGAAACACTCTGACTATTCCTGCTCCCAGAGCACCGTGTATCTTCTGAAGCTCCCACTGTGACTCTATATTATAAATGCTCGTGTATTTGTCCATATCCTCCCCCAGTACAAGCTCCCAGAGGGAGACTATTTCTGATTTATTCAGCATTGCCCGTTGTCTTAACCTGGGTTCGTTAGAAGCAGACCCTGAGATGAGAATTCTTACTCGAGTGATTTACTGAATGTGAAATTCATATGAGTGAGGGAAACTGGAGAGGGCAGGGGAGATCTGCCAAGCTACAGGTCTAGCCTCAGCCTGATTCCAGGAGGAGCTTTGCAGCTTGGATGACACCACAGAGTCGGCCCACTTGAGACAAGGGGACTACGCTTTTACCACCATCCCTAACAACGGGACATTGGCTCCAAGCTGCCCCTAGACTGTGTGGTGGGTGGGGATGAAGGCAGCATGATCTCCCAGGCAGCTGGGCATCGCTGGGGGGAGTGCTTCCCTGCTGCAGGGCTCCAGAGAAGGGTGCAGCTGTGAGTCCTTAGTAGCTGGGGGATGGGTGCTCCACCGGGTAACAGGGGTCTACTTCATATCCCAGCCACGAGAACTACCACATCATACTCAATACATACCAAAGAAAGAAATGATAGAACTTTTTCGTTCATTTCTCTATTTCTCATTTGTTCACAAATGAATGGTTTTTCTAGTGGATAAGATTCTCTAATATTCCCAGTCTTTATTTTTTTTTAAGCCTTTCCTAAACATTAAACATTGTATAAGATTTCCAAACTGGGTAAGTCTAGTTTATCATCTCAGGTGCTTTGTTAAGTACTAGACAAACGTGAGCATGGCCATTAATATTTCTACAAATTCATTAGTTGTTTGAGGTCTGACGGGTTACCAGTCAGAATATACACATCTTCTCAAATTGAGTGGGACTTATGGGGAAAAGGTTTCTGTCAATTATGGGAAATTTTGATTTTTAAACCATTTGTCTAGAACAATTTACTCCAAATATCCTTTCTGGCGGGGGGGGATCTACCCAGAGAGATCTGTGAATTCTTTCTAATCTGTGCGTGTATATTCCAGGCCTGTGTGGCCTTACCTATGGCAGTCAGCCGCCACCTGCTCAGATGGAAGGACACCAGCAGCCTCCTCTCTGATTGGGATGCTGGACCACATGGAGGGACAGAGACTTCTTCCTACAAGAAGGTTCCCTTCTGCTCATTCCTCAAGGAAATTTTCTCTCCGGAGGAAATTCAACCCAATCAGACTCAGGCAAAAGGTAAGAGCCTTAAAGGTAGAGTTCGGGTCCTGTTCTTGTTTGAATAAAAACTAGTAATATCTCACATTCAACTGTTTAAAAGTGCTTTCACATATAGTATTTCATCTTAGCCTCAAAGAAATTCCATCCATGAGAAAACCGAGACATCCAGAAGTGACTCGTGTAAGATCACATAGCCACCAAATGGAAGAGCCAGGATTCAGACCCAGAATTTCTGATGCCAAATATGAGGGTCTTTGTAGAGTACCCTGCTGTGTAACACAAGGCCTCGCTTGCCATATGCCCTCATTAGCTTTTGTTGAGTTGAATTCCCTATGGCTTCTGTTATTCATGTCCAGTGCACCCCTTCTTTAGAATAGATAACAAAAAGTAGATGATGGGCTGGTCTGTGCCAGCTTAAACATTGTGCCAATGAGGTCCAGGTCATTGGTTCGACTCCCAAAAGACGAACTACCTTTGTCTCAAGAGGGCAGTAAGCTCAGTTCCGTTGATACAGGCTACCGCCCTAATCACTCGTTTTGCCTATGAGTGCCACGGTCAACATTAGAGAATGGCAAGAGGATTTGGACAGAAAAGGGGAAGTTCATCACTAATTCTAGACAGACATGGGGAAGAAAATCTTATTACTTTAATTTTTACCCAGGAGAAGGGATAGTGCATCACTGGACTTTGCCACAGAAGGATCTGGGTTGATATATGTGGAGTTGAATTCAGTGACTTGAGTGAATCTGACCCAGAAAGGCTTCATGAGGAGGGGCCATTCCAGGCTGAAGTGAGAAAAAGGGCTGGAAAGAAATGACCAGCTGGGCCAGGCGCGGTGGCTCATGCCTGTAATCCCAGCACTTTGGGAGGCTGAGGCGGGCAGATCACCTGAGGCCAGGAGTTCAAGACCAGCCTGGCCAACATGGTGAAACCCTGTCTCTTAAAAAAAAAAAAAAATGACCAGCTGGAAACGCCAGTCCAGCACTGCCAAGGTCTTCAAACAGAAGGCTGCAGGGGACATTTTCTGCTAGAGATAACTTGAAGAGTTTGAGCAGTAGGAAGGTGTCATGGTTTTGGAGGCTAAATTTAAAGAAGCCCAAACAAAACCTCACCCAGGTTCTCTTCTTCCATTCCTATAACTCGGCCCGTGGTGCTGACAGAGAAGCAAATACTTAAAAGCTGCAGAGCCCTTGTCCTTCACAACCACTACGCCATTCAGCGCAACAAACACAACCGCTACGCCACTCAGCGCAACAAACACAACCGCTACGCCACTCAGCGCAACGAACACAACCGCTACGCCACTCAGCGCAACGAAAAAACACAACCGCTACGCCATTCAGCACAATAACACAACCGCTACGCCACTCAGCGCAACGAACACAACCGCTACGCCACTCAGCGCAACGAACACAACCGCTACGCCACTCAGCGCAACGAACACAACCGCTACGCCACTCAGCGCAACGAACACAACCGCTACGCCATTCAGAGCAATAACACAACCGCTACGCCACTCAGCGCAACGAACACAACCGCTACGCCATTCAGAGCAATAACACAACCGCTACGCCATTCAGCGCAACGAACACAACCGCTACGCCATTCAGCGCAATAACACAACCGCTACGCCACTCAGCGCAACGAACACAACCGCTACGCCACTCAGCGCAACGAACAAACACAACCGCTACGCCACTCAGCGCAACGAACAAACACAACCGCTACGCCACTCAGCGCAATAACACAACCGCTACTCCATTCAGCGCAACGAACAAACACAACCGCTACGCCACTCAGCGCAATAACACAACCGCTACGCCACTCAGCGCAATAACACAACCGCTACGCCACTCAGCGCAATAACACAACCGCTACGCCACTCAGCGCAATAACACAACCGCTACTCCATTCAGCGCAATAACACAACCGCTACGGCACTCAGCGCAATGAACACAACCGCTACGCCATTCCTCAGCGCAACGAACACAACCGCTACGCCACTCAGCGCAATGAACACAACCGCTACTCCATTCAGCGCAATAACACAACCGCTACGCCACTCAGCGCAATAACACAACCGCTACGCCATTCAGCGCAATAACACAACCGCTACTCCATTCAGCGCAATAACACAACCGCTACGCCACTCAGCGCAATAACACAACCGCTACGCCACTCAGCGCAATAACACAACCGCTACTCCATTCAGCGCAACGAACACAACCGCTACGCCACTCAGCGCAATGAACACAACCGCTACTCCATTCAGCGCAATAACACAACCGCTACGCCACTCAGCGCAATAACACAACCGCTACTCCATTCAGCGCAATAACACAACCGCTACGCCATTCAGCGCAATAACACAACCGCTACACCATTCAGCGCAATAACACAACCGCTACGCCACTCAGCGCAACGAACAAACACAACCGCTACGCCACTCAGCGCAACGAACAAACACAACCGCTACGCCACTCAGCGCAACGAACAAACACAACCGCTACGCCATTCAGCACAATAACACAACCGCTACGCCACTCCTCAGCGCAACGAACACAACCGCTACACCACTCAGCGCAATAAACACCAACGGGTCTGTTTTGCATCCGCTGCTGTAGAAGGCCCTGGGTTGGGGTTCATGAAGCCTCTGACCGTAAGTTATTATCCAAGGAGTAAAATGATTGTAGTATATTATACAGATCAAGCAAAAAATCAGTGCTACTTACTGACCGTTCTAAGAGTTTAAAGGGAAGTTGGCTATGGTCAGATGCCTTTGGAAGAGCTTCTCCGGAGACGACTGAGTTAGTCTCTGAAGAACTGTCAGGATCTGAATCTGAAGGGGGAGGGAGGTGAAAAGAGGATTCATCCCCTGAATCCAATGCCCCACATGCCTCTTTTGGGCCCACCTTGCTATTTTAGCCATTGCTGTAGCCACCAGCTGTGAGCAAGTGAAACCTGGCAGCACCATATCTTTGGATGCAGAAGGCAGTGCTCACCTTCTGTTCCCGGTTTCTGTGCCACATCTGCCTGCAGGAACCTGCTCGGCAATTCTGATACATGTGCAAACCTGAGAGCATGGGGAAGTTAACCTCCAAAGGACAATACTTGATCAATGGGGGCAGACATTGGCAGATTGACCCTTCCCTCTTCCACCCTGCAGGCTGTCAAGTCTGAGACGCATCCTACAGGGTCTTCACAGCCTCCTGAGTAGGACAGGGCTCTGGTTGCAATAAACTCATCATGGATTGGCTTCTCTTCCTCCCTTCTTTCGGTTTTCACAGACCCCAAACGTCCCAATCCTACTTCTTAGCCTAACTGCCCCAAATCAACCACGTGAACAAGTCCTTTTTTGGGACGGAACGTTGACTAAAGTTAAAAAATGGGCTCGTTGCTTTTTCCCTATATCCCTGAAAAGTAGCTGTTTCAGAGATTGGAGAAAACTGAGCACTACGGCATAGGGAGCGGGTGCAGATTCTCTTTTCCACACCTCCCAAGCCTCCAACTGGCTCCTGCTTTTTGATCAATCCTATGAGGACTTCGCTGAGAACCACCAGGGTCTTTAGAGAGCTCTCTGAAGCCTCTGTGAAAGCTAAAAGGGGTTCTTGCATTCCCAGACTCAGGGAATACAAGACTGCAGGGAGGGAGGGGGCTGACCCTCAGCATCCCTGAAACATCCTTTGTGGACTCCCGTCCCTACCACCTCTTTGAGTTCTCAGACCTTGGCACTGGGCTGGGATCTTCCCAGGGCCACCAGCCCACCCAGCCCCAGAGTGTATCCACCAGAAGCCCTGCTCAGAAACTGGCCTGAGCTTGGTAATAGTTCTGACTCTTTCTGAACATGCTGAGTTTCATGCCTCACAAGTGAAGTGTGATAACAAGAACTTGGAGAGGATCTCAAGCAACCAAAGGGCAGGGCATGGTGGCTGGTGCCTGTAATCCCGGAACTCTGGGAGGCTGAGGTGGGAGAGACGCTTGAGGCAGGAGGATTGCTTGAGGCCAGAAATTCAAGGTTACAGTGAGCTACAAGCATGCCATGGCACTACAGCCTGAGTGACAGAGCAAGATCCTGTCTCCAAAACACAAATAAAAAAAGTAAAATAGTCCAGGTGCAGTGGATCACGCCTGTAATCCCAGCACTTTGGGAGGCCAAGTTGGGTAGATCACGAGGTCTGGAGTTCAAGACCAGCTTGACCAAGATAGTGAAACCCCGTCTCTACTAAAAATACAAAAATTAGCCAGGCACGGTGGCAGAAGCCTGTCATCCCAGATACTTGGGAGGCTAAAGCAGGAGAATCACTTGAACCAGGGCAGCAGAGGTTGCAGTGAGCTGAGATCGAGTCGCTGCACTCCAGCCTGGGCGACAAAGTGAGATTCCATCTCAAAAATAAAAATTAAAATTAAGCAACCAAAGGGATATGAGTTTGAGAAACAGCTCAAGGCTGCATCCTCAGAGAAGTGGACGTAACATACTTTCTCAAAAAAGCAGAAAGTGCAAGAATGCCCACTCAGCCCAGAGGAGGACATGATATGAGAGACCGCGTAGAACAGAACTTTCCCCTTGCGAAGATTGTGGAAGGCCTTGGATTTGGTGGGGAGGTGAGAGTAGAAAGATAATTGGAGAGAGTGAAGAAAGGATTGCTAAGTAGTTTTTTCTGGCAGCATTTTTAAAAGTTCAGGTAGTTTAGAGATGGCTGAGGCAATGCTCGAAGAGAGCGATATGGGTGGGCTTTTTCTTCGCAGCAATCTCTCTGGCTCTGAGTGCCCCCGTCAAATTCCACCCTTGTATACTTGAAGGCACATGAAAGTGATAAGGAAAAGGAGGGAGAGAGGATAGCAGAGAAGGAAAGGTGAGAGAATGACATTGGTCGTTGCTGGGGCTCACTCCAGTGTCACCGCAGGCCGCCCACCTGCAGGAATCCTTGCAAAGTCTTCCCGGGCCTGTAATATGGAACTATATTCAGGAAAGCAGTGTGGCCTAGAATTTAGAACATCGGCCTTGGAGTCAGACGCAAGCATCCCAGCATTGTTTATAGGCTGAACAACCCTTGCTCAAAGAGCACTTATCTTCCGGGACCACGGTTTCCTCATCTAGAATGGGAGCTCCATGAAGACAGGGACTTAGTCTGTCTTATTCTCTACAACAGCCCTAGAGCCTTGCATTGCACCAGGAAAGACATATTTGCTGAATGAATAAATACATCTATAAAATGAAAATAACCTTATTACTCCACCAAAGGCAGTAAAATCGCGATAAGGAGCATGGATGCTGGAGCCGGACTCCCTGAATTTGAATCCGGACTCAGACACTTCCATTACTGCCACGTTGGCAGGTTAGGGAATCTTTCTAAGCCTCTCTGTGCCTCAGTTTCCTTGTCTATGAAATGGGGGTGGTAACAGAACACCTACATCAAAAGGTGATTGTGAGGGTTAAAACAAGTTAATAATGTGAAATGCATAAAATAGTGCCTGCTTATATATTAGCTCACTATGGCTATTGTTATAAGGATTCATTGACTACATCCAGAAAAAAATGCTCAGCATTTTATGTTTTATTCTAATGCTTCTAAACTATTCAAATCTCTCTCTCTTTTTCTTTTTTGTTTTTTGACGTAGTCTTGCTCTGCCAGCCCCCCTGGCTGATGTGCAGTGGTATGATCTTGGCTCACCGCAACCTCCACCTCCTGGGTTCAAGCAAGTCTCATGCCTCAGCCTCCTGAGTAGCTGGGACTACAGGCATGCACCACCATCCCTGGCTAATTGTTGTATTTTTAGTAGACATGGGGTTTCGCCCTGTTGGCCAGGCTGGTCTCGAACTCCTGACCTCAAATGATCTGCGCACCTCAGCTCCCCAAAGTGCTGGGATTACAGGCATGAGTCACCACGCCTGGCCTCAAGTCTCTTATAATAAAATGTAATCAGGAATTATTATTAAATTTGTTTTTTTTTGAGACGGAGTTTTGCTCTTGTTACCCAGGCTGGAGTGCAAATGGCGCGACCTCGGCTCACGGCAACCTCCGCCTCCTGGGCTCAGGTAATTCTCCTGCCTCAGCCTCCCGAGTAGCTGGGACTACAGGCACGCACCACCATGCCCAGCTAATTTTTGTATTTTTAGTAGACAGGGTTTCACCTTGTTGACCAGAATGGTCTCGATCTCTTGACCTCGTGATCCACCCGCCTCGGCCTTCCAAAGTGCTGGGATTACAGGCATGAGCCACCGCGCCCAGCCTTATTAAATATTTTTAATATAAAAATATTTTTAAGCGGTTAGCTCATCACCTGCCACATTGTAAGCTCTTACTAAATGCTGGCTGCTGTTGTTGTTACTGAAAAAAAAAATCATTCTGATCTTACCAAGTCTGCCAGTTGATGATAAAGCCAAAAGTTTGTCCTCGGGATCAACTTAGAATAGGAGCAGGCAGTTGCAGGCTTTCACTGAAGAAGGATCCCCAGGAAAACTGCTGTTGGCATTGAATAGGATGAGAGTACTGGGAGCTGAGCTGGTTGTAATGTTTAGCCGCAGGCTAGAGAAACAGACTTGAACGGGAGAAAAACAGTGCCTGGAAGAAGCACATACAGTGAGTGGAACTAGCTGCAACGCACCAGACCAATTTCTTCTTCTTTACACTTTATTTCCGTTCCTAGTCAGAGGAACTGGTTCAATTCCTCAAGAAGTATTTACAAAACTTCGTTTTTGTGTTTTTGTTTTCTGGCACTGTCATCCGGGTTATGAAAAAAAGGAAAGCTCTTCAAGGCAGCCATAACTTGCGGAGAGAAGATGCTAAATCATGAGGCAAGATCATATACGATCACGTCTCAAAGTGTGCAGAACAAGTAACTGCTACAGTGAGTTAAGACAAGGGAGACCTGGGTTCATCTGTTCCCGGTCACATGCGTTCATTTACTGACTCATCATTTAATAGACACTAAGCACCCACTGCGCCAAAGGCCGTAAGAGACAGGGAGCTTGGGTTGGGTTCCCTTCCCTCAGGGAAGCTGAGCTTCCATGAGTTGGTGTCAATCTGCATGAGAACAGCTCCAGTATAGGGCAGAACATGATCATGCTTCACGAGGCCACAAAGGCGCTGGGTGTGGGCATTATCAGAGTTGCCTGGTTGAGTAGCCTGGTATGGCTTTTTGAGGGAGGTGGAACTTGGTTTGGACCTTGAAGGTGTGTTAGTATCTAAACAGATGGGGGTAAGGGATGGCACCCCAAGCAAGAAGACACAGGAGGAAGCTCACAGAAGCAGGGATGAGCGTGTCTGTTACAGTGATTCATCAATACACCGAACACACTTTTTTATGTGTTTGACAGACGAACATGTCATCACTCTTTTCCTGAAACAGTTTGTAGTTTAATGTGGGAGGCAAACACACAAAGAAAAACGTCTATTACAGTGTGGGAAGTGTGTCAGCCATGGTGAGTGTAAAATTGCAGGCAGAAGGTTCTCCCAGGAATGAGCTGGGGGCTCAGTGGGTGAGGAGGGAGCCCGGGCGCACAAGCAGAAAGGGCTGCAAAGGCCCCTTAGGAGGCACCGTGGAGAAAAGGGTGCAGGGGCTGCCGGCGAGTGATGGGAACTGAGGTAGGTAGATGGGTAGAGGTCAGATCATAAGAGGCACGTTAAGGACGTTCTGTGCAATTTGGGCTTTCTTCAGAGGACAGGGCAATCGCTGGAAGTTTTCCTAGGAAAGGACATATGACATTTGCATTTTGAAAAGATAATACTAGCCTTGTCTTACATTATTTGCACTATCTAGGGCCCACTATGATTTAAACATCACACCTCGCATTGACGTTTAGCATCTCTGGAAAGTTGCATGCACACTCGCCCGAAGTCCGTTGAGTACTGGAGCAGAAAGACGCCCCGTCTCCAGGGCCAAGCTCTTCACCCTTACACCCTGCTACCTCTGCAGCCTGGAGGAGGGAGGCCAGGGAACGGCGAGGAAAGAGGCAGGAGCCGAAGTCAGAGTGAAAAATAAAGAGGCCAGAACTAAAGCAGTAGGGGTGAGAATACAGGGAAAGAAGCAGAATCCCGAGATTTCGAGTATGTTTGTGGGGAGAAATGTGGAAGGAGGACTGGAGTTCCCAGGTCCTGCTTCTCTGAGTGTGTCTCTCCTGGTGCTGGCACCAGTTGAGAGGAGCTATGGGAAGTAAAGGAGGTGAGGAGATGGGAGACGATGAGTTGAGGAAGCTGTGGGTCTCCATGGCAGCGATCCTAGTGTGGAGTGGGGTAGACGCAGCTGGAGCTTAGGCGCCAAGAATGGGCTGGAAAGAGAGACTAGGAAAGCTGAGGGATCAGCCGGGGCAGGGGGGCTGATGAGGCCATGGAAAGCTGAGATGAAAGGATCACGTATGGACTTGAATTTGAAGACTGCAAGGAGTTGCGGAGGCCTTTTAATTAGGGAAGCAGCATGGTCAATAACAGCTTTTCAGATGTCAAGCCTCAAACTCAAATATCCGAGAAGTGACATGGAACTTTATTTCTGACCTCATTCCATTCTCTGGTGAAAGCAGCACCTCAGTAAGGATGGGCCGGTCCCCCATGCTCAAGGTGGAGCCCAAGTTCTGCGGGGCTTGGCAGGCACTGGGGGAGGGAGCTGGTTCCTGACCATTTTCCCCTCGTGCCCGGGGACATCCTCATCCTGTGGGTCTGCTCTGCAAGGGCCGCAGCCACAGCGCCTGGTGATGGTGACAAGGTCCTCCCTGGTCTGGAACCCCAGTATTCACAAGCACTTGTCTCTGCTTTGTCCTTTGTGTCGCCTGGGGATACAAGGATGAAGGAGAAAAGGAATGCTGGGAGGTGAAAGAGAGGTGGGAAATAATAATATCCTGAATATTATCCTGCCCCTGAATTAAAATCATATTTTGGGAAAACCAGGTCACAACACTGGACAAGGTCTAACGGAGGAGGGGGAGGACAGAGAAACAGGGGGGCCAGCATGGGGACAGTTGCCATGACGGCAGTGTTGTGTGGGACTTTGTAACTTACTGTGCACTTTTACCACTCCTTTCATCCCCACGGTGCCTCTGGGAGGTGGCTTTCCTAGGCCCATTTTATAGACAGAGCAACCAAGAGAAGTTAGATCAATGAAACAAAATCATCTGGCTAGAAAATACAAGAGCTTGGGCTTGCTCAAGCCTGTAATCCCAGCACTTTGAGAGGCCGAGGCGGGCGGATCATGAGGTCAAGAGATCGAGACCATCCTGGCCAACATGGTGAAACCCCGTCTCTACTGAAAAATACAAAAATTAGCTGGGCATGGTGGCACACACCTGTATCCCAGCTACTCGGGAGGCTGAGGCAGGAGAATTGCCTGAACCCAGGAGGCAGAGGCTGCAGTGAGCTGAGATCGCGCCATTGCACTCCAGCCTGGCACCTGACAACAGAGACTCTGTCTAAAAAAAAAAAAAAAAGCTCAGGCTTAATACCTTGGTCTTCCAATAAAAACCTTTAAGAGAAAAAAAAGAATCCCTTCTTCCAGTGCATTCATCACCCACTGCACATCCCACGACACCAGGCTGCCTCTCAGGAATAAGGTGTTCTAAACATCAGACCTAAACGTGCATTTGGAGGCTCTGTCTTCAGAGAAGATCCCACTGGGAAGCACGTCTGCACCACCTTAAAGGATTCCTCTGGGCTTTGGAAGGGACTTCCCACAGAGAACTGCTTCCAATCATAACACATCGAGCCTTCTGCAAGGTCCCTGTGTAACTTAACTGTCGAGGCACAGCAGCAAGCCGGCTCCAAAAACCATCCTCTGTTCACGCCTAATGAATCCCTGGTATACACTGTCAGAATTTAAGAGGCAGGTGTCACTCCGCTGATGCTTTGAATAGGAACTTGTTGAAATCATGTACCCTCTCCAGGAACAGTTTTTCCAAAGAGTGCTTTATAATTTTTCATCGGTAGCAGTATTGAGGGGGTGGATTCAGAGGAAGAAGGAGGACGTACCGATGGTGGAGGCGGGGAAAGAAATGCCATCCTGGATCAGAGTTTCGAAGGTCAAAGGAGAGGGGTCAGCCTCGCCTCTGGAGATGAGAGACCGGAAGAGAATGCTGTGAAGGTAAAGGAAAGAAAGAAATTGGCTGTGGTAGGTGGAGCCCTCTCTATAGAGACACACAGAAGAGGTTTCTATTTCCCCAGATGATAGCTGGTAGTCGAGGCTTCCTGGCCTCGCTGTCGTCCTCCGCAGGGATCTCCACGTCAACCAGGCCACTCCTCCTTCAGCACCCTCGCTCCACCCTTTCTCTAGCTTATGCAACTAAATATCTGTACATTTGTTCGTCTGGTTTACTCTCGTTCTGGATCACTCTCTACCCTTGGCTCTACTGCATTGATCAGGGTCAAATTTAAGTGTCGGATGCCCTGTAAGTCTGACCTGAAACTCCAGCCCACGATGGTTCTTATTGCCTGGACCAACAGTTCTCAAACCCTAGCATGCGTCAGAATCACCCCGGGGGTATTTCAAAACACAGGTTGCCGGGACCCCCAGCGTTTCTGATTCAGTAGATCTGGGCCAGGGCCTGAGAATTTACCTTGCTAATAAGTTCGCAAATGATGCTAGCTGACGCTTCCTGTCTGGGAACCACTCACGTGTACCATTCATTTAGGCTTAATCAGGCATTGCCCTGTGCTGATACTGCGACTGAGTATCCAGATGCAGCTGTGAACACTTCAGAGGCGATGATGTGCTGGGTAGCGGGCTGTACCCCCCACAGGACCTAGCTAGCATACTCAGAGCAAGTACCAAACCCAATATCATGTATTCATTGTGGTGAAAAGTCAGTATTGGTTTGGCGTAAAATTAGGAAGACAGTAGTTTGTCCACGGGAAACTTCCACTTTCCCTCCTCCATTTTTCAGCCAACTTCTGTGTCCCTCACTCTTCCTCCTCCAAGCCGACCCACACCCCCCTACACATAGACTTGCCCTAAATACACAGACCGCTCGCATCTGTCCCTCAAAGTTTACAGGCAATTCTCCTAAGAAGCTTGACTGAGAAGAAGAGAAGTTAGGTAAGGCATTAGCTTTCAAGAGGTGTGAGGCCCCAGAATGCCTTTTTATTTTATTTTATTAAGTTAAGAAATAGTTGTTGAGCTTATTTATATACTGATGGAGAGAAGCCAGCGGAGGGCAGGGTGGTGCCGGTGTGGGAATGAGGGAATAATGACAGGTGGGATCCACAGTACAGGGAGAAGCATCCACTTAGGAGCAGGGACACCTCTCCCACTGTAGATGGAAAAAGGAAAAGATGGTTCCATGCAGGAATAATGAGGCTTTCAACAGTAGGTGACTCCCAGCCCTAACATCTTGTGATTCCATGAAATTAAATTGCCACGGTGTCAGAGGCTTAATATGTCACCTCTCCTGGCAGAGCATTAACCCAAGGAAATGAATGTTTCATGAGAGGCTCTTGGGCTATGAGAGGCCTGCCAGTGGGACAGCAGGGCCTTCCCAGCGCCTTGAATACCTGTTGCCTGGCTATGCAAGGTGGAATTGGGACAATGGGATAAATATATCCAACTGTGACGACGTAAGAACTACAGCGAGGCCACAGAGCTGATAGGTTCTGGAGCCGGATTTAGAACCCTGCTTCCCTCATGCCTGGCCGTCATCCGCCCACTCATATTCTGACCATCTGTAATTGCAAGGGAGGGCTGCATCTCTGGGGCTCTAAGAAATACCTGATAGTGATAGAAATGATAACAGCAGCCGGGCGTGGTGGCTCACGCCTGTAATCCCAGCACTTTGGGAGGCCGAGGCGGATGGATCACGAGGTCAACAGATCGAGACCATCCTGGTCAACATAGTGAAACCCCGTCTCTACTAAAAATACAAAAAATTAGCTGGGCATGGTGGCGCGTGCCTGTAATCCCAGCTACTCAGGAGGCTGAGGCAGGAGAATTGCCTGAACCCAGGAGGCAGAAGTTTCGGTGAGCTGAGATCGCGCCATTGCACTCCAGCCTGGGTAACAAAAGTGAAACTCCGTCTCAAAAAAAAAAAAAAAAAAAGAAATGATAACAGCAATAATAATTTATCAAATGCCTCCTCAGTTGAATTAGCATATAAGGTGCCTGGCACATCATGCCAAAACCTGGATCATACATAGGAAGAAGTCAACCAATGTAAGCCGTCATCCTCCTTCTCCTCTTCTTCCTCCTCCTTCTCATCATCACCATCTTCACTGTGTGCCAGTCACCACACTAGGTACTTTATATATTTTTTAAGTATATATTTTCCTGGTTTCAAAAGTAACCGGTATTTAAAAGTTCTAACAAGAAATGCATAACATAAAAAATCCAAGTGTGGGCCGGGAGCGGTGGCTCACGCCTGTAATCCCCAGCACTTTGGGAGGCTGAGGAGGGCGGATCACTAGGTCAAGAGATTGAGACCATGGTGAAACCTCATCTCTACTAAAAAATACAAAAATTAGCTGGTCATGGTGGCGTGTGCCTGTGATCCCAGCACTTTGGGAGGCCGAGGCGGGTGGATCATGAGGTCAAGAGATCGAGACCATCCTGGCCAACATGGTGAAACCCCATCTCTACTAAAAAACACAAAAATTAGCTGGGCGTGGTGGGGCGCGCCCGTGGTCCCAGCTACTTGGGAGTCTGAGGCAGGACAATTGCTTGAACCTGGGAGGCGGAGGTTGCAGTGAGCCAAGATCGCACCACTGCACTCCAGCCTGGCGCCTGGTGACAGAGTGAGACTCTGTCTAAAAAAAAGAAAAAAAAAAAAAAAAAAATCCAAGCGTGGTGCACTAGAAAGAGGGAAAGCACATAAAAAGATTGCCGACCCATGCTCTATATTCAAGTCATAGAAAACTCAGGGCCAACTGTCCATGTTTACTTTCTGGTTCTTCTAATACCCACTGGGTGGGCTTGGGCATGTTATTGAACTCTTCTGTGCCTCAGTTTTCTTATTGGTTAAATGAGAGCAATAATAGTTCTAACATTTAGTGTTCTTGGGAAATTTAAATACGATGCTATATACACAAGGCCAGGAGCACGGCGCTCTGCACCTAGTAAGCAGTCCATAGGAAGCGGTTATTATTTATGTTACTTTTTAATAAACAAAATTCTCCACCATCCATATATCAGAAGTAACCCATGTTGACCTGGCGCGGAGGCTCACACCTGTAATCCCAGCTACTTGGGAGGCCGAAGCAGGAGAATCGCTTGAACCAGGGAGGCGGAGGTTGCAGTGAGCCGAGATCACATCACTTCATTCCAGCCTGGGCAACAGAGCAAGACTCTATCTCAAAAAAAAAAAAAAAAAGAAAAGAGAAAAGAAATAACCCATATTGATAGCTCATTGCATATTTTTCAGACCATCTATATGTATATCTATATGTACATTCTATGAGATCTAAAACGTATACACGATTTATATGTCTTTGTTCATTTGACAAATATTATGGATGATTCTTAAAACAATCTTGCAAAGTCCTTATTGATACATGGTTTGTTTCTATTATATTTCTTCTAAGGCTTCATCTTCACCTCCCAATGTTCAGAGAAAACCTCTGAAGACTGAAGTATGCGGCATGGGTCAGCAACCTTTTTCTTTCTTTCTTTCTTTTTTGAGACTGAGTTTCACTCTTGTTGCCCAGGCTGAAGTGCAATGGTGTGATCTTGGCTCACTGCAACCTCCACCTCCAGGGTTCAAGCGATTCTCCTGCCTCAGCCTCCCTAGTAGTTGGGATTACAGGTGCCCACCACCACATCTGGCAATTTTTTAAAAAATTTTTAGTAGAGACAGGGTTTCACCATGTTGGCCAGGCTGGTCTTGAACTCCAGACCTCAGGTGATCCACCTGCCTCGGCCACCCAAAGTGCTGGGATTACAGGCATGAGCCACTGCGCCTGCTGAGTCAGCAACCGTTCTATGTGAAGGACCAGATAGAAACAGTTTAAGCTTTGCAGACCATATGGTCTCCGCTGCAGCTACTGAATGCTGTGTTTGTCGTGCAAAAGCACCCATTAACAATACGTGAACAAATGAGAGTCGCTGTGTTCCTTGAGACGAGGTCTTGCTCTGTTGTCATGCTGGAGTGCAGTCGTGCAATCATAGCTTCTTGTAACCTGAAACTCCTGGGCTCAAGCCATCCTCCTGCCTCAGCCTCCTGAGCAGCTGGGACTACAGGCATGCACCACCATACCTGGCTAATTTTTAAATTTTTTTTGTAGAAATGCAGTCTTACTATGTTGCCAAGGCTGTTCTTGAACTCCTGGCTTCAAGCGATCTTCCCACCTCTGCCTCCTGAAGCATTGGGATCACAGGTGTGAGCCACCACGTCCAGCCCCAGTAAAACTTTATGGAGATTGATAATTGATGTCCTATAATTTTCAGATGTCATGAAATACTCTTTTATTTTTTTTCCAACCACTATTTAAAGATGTAAAAATTATTCTGAGATTGCAGGCTGTGCTGTGCAAAAACAAATGGCAGGCTGGATTTGACCTGTGGGTCACAGGGAGCGAACTAGCTTGCCATTTTGGAGCCTGCTTGAAAATTAGCTGGGCAATGAAGTGTAGAAGTAACATCTTAATATAACATTTCTGCCTTTTCAGTGAGAAGCACCTTTTCCTCTTCGTGATCCCAGCACACCTATTAAAGTTCCCCTGAAGAATTAAAAGTCATTCCCTCCTTAGAGTCCTCTCAACCCTTCTTTTTTTTTTTTTTGAGATGGAGTTTCACTCTTGTTACCCAGGCTGGAGTGCAATGGCGCGATCTCTGCTCACCGCAACCTCCGCCTCCCGGGTTCAGGCAATTCTCCTGCCTCAGCCTCCTGAGTAGCTGGGATTACAGGCACGCGCCCCCATGCCCAGCTAATTTTTTGTATTTTCAGTAGAGACGGGGTTTCACCATGTTGACCAGGATGGTCTCGATCTGTTGACCTCGTGATCCACCCGCCTCGGCCTCCCAAAGTGCTGGGATTATAGGCGTGAACCACCGCGCCCGGCCCAGCCCTTCTTTATAGTATATACTAAACACTGGATGTCCCCCCATAACAAAATCCCTACAAAGCCTCAAACTCTTTGTGTGTTCAATTTACTGCTGTCCATCCAGAGCTAGACCAGTGCTTGGCAACTGGAAGGGTTGGGCTGAGCCACCAAGCTTCCCCATCCAGAGCTAGACCAGTGCTTGGCAACTGGAAGGGTTGGGCTGAGCCACCAAGCTTCCCCATCCAGAGCTAGACCAGTGCTTGGCAACTGGAAGGGTTGGGCTGAGCCACCAAGCTTCCCCATCCAGAGCTAGACCAGTGCTTGGCAACTGGAAGGGTTGGGCTGAGCCACCAAGCTTCCCCATCCAGAGCTAGACTAGTGCTTGGCTACTGGAAGGGTTGGGCTGAGCCACCAAGCTTCCCCATCCAGAGCTAGACTAGTGCTTGGCAACTGGAAGGGTTGGGCTGAGCCACCAAGCTTCCCCATCCAGAGCTAGACTAGTGCTTGGCAACTGGAAGGGTTGGGCTGAGCCACCAAGCTTCCCCATCCAGAACTAGACTAGTGCTTGGCAACTGGAAGGGTTGGGCTGAGCCACCAAGCTTCCCCATCCAGAGCTAGACTAGTGCTTGGCAACTGGAAGGGTTGGGCTGAGCCACCAAGCTTCCCCATCCAGAGCTAGACTAGTGCTTGGCAACTGGAAGGGTTGGGCTGAGCCACCAAGCTTCCCTTTCACTCTCTTGGTGCAAGCAAAAGATTAGAACCAGTGTAGGGGAAGAAAGAAAGGGGAGTTATTTAGAACTGGGAACATCCTAGAGGGTCTAAATTCAGGAAACCTCCTGAATGGAGGGACTGTGTTGTGCAGACATTTCAAATGCCCATAATATTTGCTGGCTTCATTTCTGGATTCGGTCTCTTTCACTCACTGTCTCTCTCTCTTTCTCTTTGTCTGTCTGTCTTGGGGCACGTGGATTCTTCATCTCTCTGAGTAGGTCTATTTCTTTTTTTTCCCCTCAGCATTTTATCAGTTCAATAACTAATACAAATCAACTAGCTTCCATGAGCCCTACTTTTACATTTCTGGGAGAAGGCCAGGCACAGTGTCTCATGCCTGTAATCCTAGCACTTACGGAGGCCGAGTTGGGTGGATCACCTGAGGTCAGGAGTTCGAGACCAGCCTAGTCAACATGGTAAAACCCCATCTCTACGAAAAATACGAAAATTAGCCGTGCCTGTAATCCCAACTGCTTGGAGGCTGAGGCAGGGCAATCACTTGAACCCGGAGACGGAGGTTGCAGTGAGCTGAGATGGCACCATTGTACTCCAGCCTGAGAGACAGAGCTAGATGCTGGCCGCACAGCATAAACAGAAGTGCAGAAGCTTAACTGACCAGGTAATCTAGGGATTATTTTCCAAAAATGGAGAGACTGTGTTGTGCAGACATTTCAAATGCCCGTAATACTTGCTGGCTTCATTATTTCGTGATGGCTTGTGTCATGGTTACTAGTGGACATCTTTCTTATGAAATGCTCCTTTAGAACAGGGAAAAGCCTTCCTCATTTTGGTGTCCCCAGTCCCAGCACAGTGTTTTGCACATAACAGGTAATAGCAAATACTTATTCAGCTAAACGAAAAACACTACCTTCTATTCAGCCTTTCATGTATCTTTCATCTTTATGAAAGCTACACATTCCATTGTTAGGCAAAAGACATTGTCTAAAAGATAAATTTCCTTTTCCTGGCTTCAGTACTGTTTTTTATTAAATTGTCTTTAGCTCAGATAATTGCATTATTTCCATTTTGGGTTTTCAGGGGTCACACAACCTCAGATCCAGATGTACCATGAATGCAACTATAATAGTTTCAGGGCAATTATCTCTGTCCAGCTCTGGAGGGCAGAACAATTCTAACTCTGGAGCTCAGCTGCTGAGAAACCCTTTTATACATAGCCCTCTCAGAATCAGTCCACACTGAACTCAGGATTAGTTTCAGCAGAGGATCTACTTAGCCATGGCCAGTGTCCTAGGTAGCTGTTGCCTCTACAGGCATCTAAGCAGCCCTGAGAACAGCCGAGTGCCCTAGGTCATACCTGAAACCCTCCGCCCATTAACCAAGGCCAGCTTAAGCTCATGTTCAACACCATTGCAGCAGTCAAGTTCAAGCAGAAGAAGCAGTCTCTTTCTGGTCTCTGTGAATGGCTGGAGAGTTTCTCTCCGTAGTTTATTACATCTCCTCTGATCAGCTTCCCTTGGGGAGAAGTTGGTCCATTGTTTACCAAAATCAGTTGCTCCCACTGGTGGCTCAGCTGCCTCTTTCTGCTCTGATGAGCTGCCAGCTTCAGGCAGAAGCATATTTCAGGAAAGGGGTGTTGCAAACACAGCCCACAGCAAATGCAGCTCGTTCTGGTTTTGGGCCTTCCTTGCATTGGCTCATATAGATTCCTAAGGGCTTTCTCAGAGTGTTCGAAGCTCCTTTCCACATCTTCATTAGAAGGAGCTGGGGACAGGACAAAGTGACTTTTCTATCCTACTGAAGTGCCAGTTGTATTATGACACACATACCATGTTCACAAAAGACATTCTAGGACTTTCTTATCTGGGGTTCTAATGAGGTACAATCCTGGCTGATCTTTCTGCAAGAGGGCACTGTGCGAGTGTTCACATATATATGTGCCGCATCTCTCATGAAATGCACAGAACTCCGATTTATCATTAGTCAATGCATTTAAATAACAATTACAAATGGGAATCAAATGCATACGAACTCCAGCAAATCTCTTTGACTGTCCTTTATCAGTTAATCGGGACCCTTCTTAGGTCTTTTGCAACTATTAAAAGAGGTCCAGAAAAAAAAAAAACAGCTATGCTTTAAAAAAATGTGATAGGCTGGGTGCGGTGGCTCAAGCCTGTAATCCCAGCACTTTGGGAGGGCGAGGCGGGTGGATCACGAGGTCAAGAGATTGAGACCATCCAGGTCAACACGGTGAAACCCCGTCTCTACTAAAAATACAAAAAATTAGCTGGGCATGGTGGCGCGTGCCTGTAATCCCAGCTACTCAGGAGGCTGAGGCAGGAGAATTGCCTCAACCCAGGAGGCGGAGGTTGCAGTGAGCCAAGATCGCGCCATTGCACACACACACACACAAAATGTGCTAATATCTTGGGCATTTAGTCTGTTGGCCAATCCAGAATGGTCACCCTGTTAGCCTACCCACACGTGAGTCCATCATTCTGATTTAGTATTGCTTAAAAAGAACAAAGAAGCCGTGTTCATTTACTCTGCGGGATAGGGAAATTTCTGTTCTTCACTACAATGATGGTCTATTTTTACCTGCCACCTCTCACCAGAGTTCAGTAGTGGTAATCTCATATTTATAAGTTAGTTATGTTCCTTTAAATACTTTTGCTTATATAAAATGTAGTTCTCTATTTTCTACCCATCTCATAAAGTTTGGGGAAAACATATTACAGTTTGTACGTTACCCAGATGCCTTGTTCTTTCTTCTATACTGGAGCTTTCCCCCTCTTAATACTCCTTTTTTTTTTTTTTTGAGACAGAGTCTCATTCTGTCACCCAGGCTGGAGTACAATGGCATGGTCTCAGCTCACTGCAACCTCTACCTCCCAGGTTCAAGTGATTCTCCTGCCTCAGCCTCCCAAGTAGCAAGGATTACAGGCGCACACCACCACGCCCAGCTAATTTTTGTATTTTTAGTAGAGATGGGGTTTCACCATGTTGGCCAGGCTGGTCTCAAACTCCTGACCTTGTGACTTGCCCACCTCAGCCTCCCAAAGTGTTGGGATTATAGGCGTGAGCCACTTCGCCCAGCTCCACTTAATACTCTTTATTGACCTGAAGCTTAGCTGAAAAGAGAAAAAGATGAAATTTAAATGAATAATTTTTGAAGTCCTAAATCAAGAATTTGTCACCATGCTTTTCTGAGATGTTTGAACTCTACCATAGGTCACTTTGAGAGGTCTTTTCAAATAGTATTTTTATTTTTCCCATTTTTTAATTTTTTGACCTTTTATTTTTTTTAACTTCCTGCATTAAGTTGATGTAGTATTTTTAAATTTTTTTTTAAGAGGCAGGGTCTCATTATTTGGCAACAGCGGTCTCAAACTCCTGGTCTCAAGCAATCCTCCCACCTCAGCCTTCCAACGTGCTGGGATTACAGGTGTGAGCCACCACACCCAGCCTCAAATAGTATTTTTAAATAGTAACATCGTTTCTCTAAGGTGTCCTGTACAGAAAATATTTTCCTTGAATGTCTGTTTACAGACCAACTGTTCAAATGGGAAGTTAATACGGATGAAATGAATGATGATAAGTAGTATGTCCCTTCAATTATTTGTGGGTCAGAAAAATCCATAGCAAGATAGACAGTATAAAAGAGCTGAAAGAGCAGGAGCTTTGGGTCAAACAGAACGAGGTTTTAGGCCCTTATAGTTATGAACTGTGTGACCTTGGACAAAATGCTTAATCTCAGCAAGCCTGTAAAATGAGAACAAATGTAACATCTAACATTTGTTGATTACTTTGTACGTACCGGGCATTGTGCTAATTATGTCATTATCTCATTTCATCCTCAGAATAATCCCATGAGGAAAGTACTATTAATATCCTCACTTTACAGATGAAGAAATTGAAGATCAGAAAGATTGAGTAACTTGTCCAAAGTCACAGAGTAGCAGAGTTGTAACTCAAAGTCTGGCTCTAGGGACCAAATACATAAACACCGCTAGAAATACTCCCAATAGCAAGACTCCCCTTACAGGGTGAGTTGCAAGGATTCAATGTAAGTAATGCATGTAAGTCACATGCAAGTGCATGTAAGTCAATGCATGTAAGTCACATGCTTAGCACATAGTGCTGTTATTCTTTCTAAATATTATTAGATACTACTAGCTAAAATGTGTATAGCACTTCGCTGCTTGTAAAGCTCATTTACATGATAACTCATCAGAAACAGTCTCAGAAAAGTTAAAAGACTTGGCCAAGGTCATTTAGCTTGTAAGCACGCTGATATCAGAACCTGGATCTTTTCATTCCAAAACCCAGCAATTTTTCCTTGCCTTTTAATCATTGAGGAGGGCTACGTTTTTCTAGAATTTATTTCACTTACTATTAGGAAGAGGTGGCTATTTTCAGATGAGGTGAGTTCTAATCTTGCCTGCCTCTAAATTGCTCCTTTATCTTGGTAAATCTCAAAATCTGTTTCTTGATTTTCTGCTTGATTCTCTCCTTTATGTCACAGACAATTCACCTTTCCAGAAATGTGGAGGTCTCTCATTTGTCCTCCTCCCACATTCCTTTCCACGGTTAAATATATACATGTAGGAAGATATCAAATCATGAATGGGCTGTAGTTTTTGAGGTTATTTTGTAAGTTGGAAGTTTAGAAATCTGAGCATTTCTCCCATGTTTTGAATGAAACTGAAGTCCCATAGGGAACCTGCAGGAATCCCCTGTGAACCTGTGCCAGACGCAGGAAAAGGGAGAGGGAACGTGGGAAATCGTGACGCTCCTTCAATTCATTCGGGCTGGGCTAGATTGAAGTTCTGAAAGTCTTTGCTTTTCACGTCTCCTCACCTCCTACAGCTTGTCTCATTTCCTAGTGTCCCTTCTCCTTCTACAGCCCTGTGCAGGCCCCAACTCAGGCCTGCCTTAAACCAAAGAGTCTTCTAAGTGCCAAAACTATCTATCCGCTTCTATTGTTTTTTTTCCTTTTCTCCCTCTATTCTAAATGGCTGTTGATATGATCTAGGTATTTGCAGAAAAGTAGGCTAATGAAATAATTCAAACTAAAGTAGGAGAGGCTGACTTCCCTTATCCCTTATAGAGGTGTTTACATGTTTAAAAGATTCTTTTTTTTTTTGAGACAGAGTTTCGCTCTTGTTACACAGGCTGGAGTGCAATGGTGCGATCTCGGCTCACCGCAACCTCCGCCTCCTGGGTTCAAGCAATTATCCTGACTCAGCCTCTCGAGTAGCTGGGATTATAGGCACGCACCACTGTGCCCAGATAATTTTTTCTATTTTTAGTAGAGACGGGGTTTCACCATGTTGACCAGGATGGTCTCGATCTCTTGACCTCGTGATCCACCTGCCTTGGCCTCCCAAAGTGCTGGGATTACAGGTGTGAGCCACCGTGCCCAGCTAAAAGATTCTTAATAATGCAAGTGAATTTGTAATTGGTGAGAACTCTAGCAGTGAAACAAAATAAAGTGAAAAATTGATATTATGTAGAAGGCATTTTGGAAGAGGTGTGTTGTAATCTCTGGGTAGGACAGGACAGCCCAACTGGGTCTCTCTTGTTCCATCCCCTAATGCCACTGCTCTCTCCAGCACATTTACACACACGTGCCCAACACATCTCTCAGTCACCTTGGCTTCTAGTCTTTTCCTCATCAACCAGACAACTATTAGCAGGATAGCATTTCAGAACTGGAAAAGGTTTTAGAGCTAATGGCATTAGCTTATTTTATAATTGAGGAAATACGGTTCAGACAGCAAGGCTCGTGTTCACCCACCAATGACGGTAGAACCAGCACTAGAATGCCAGGTCTTCTGCCTAAGAATCTAGTACATTTTCATCTCTACTCCATGCTTAGCATTCAGATGTTTTGTAAGATAAACAGAAATGCTCATGCATTGACCTTGTTCACTTACCCACTCGGAATTTCTTTTTTCTCTTTGGAGCTGGCAGGTGGAAGCCATCAGTGCTAGAGGCAAGATAGTCTGACCTGGTGTTCCTACCAACATGTTCTGGCCTGGAGGCCTGGCATTCTCTGTCCTCTGCCAAGTGGGACGGTGGAGGAAATGGAAAATTAAAGGTTGTTCGGGGACCCAGGCACACACTTTCTTCTTCATTAGATACTTAGAGGAGATGTCACTAGATTTTAAAATGCATGTGGTCGTGTTAGGATCAGTATTGCCTCTTTCTTCTTTCTCTCATTGAGCGTTTAGATTTTCACTCTAACAATTGGAACAAGTATGTTTGCTGCATTAGTAGTACAGCCTAGCAGTGGCAATCCTGGCCTCTAGAAAGGCAGGCCGCCTGGAGCCATATCTCAGCCACTGCTTTCAGGCTGGATTACCTTAACAGGTAATCACCCCTGCGCCTCAGCTCCTTCATCCAGGAAGCAGAAACACTAATGGTTTACACATACATGGAAATGCTTCATAAATGTTAGTGTTGTCATCATCGATATCATTCATATCTATGGACCCTTTTAGTTTGCTTTTTTATTTAAAAAGTTTTTTATACTTAAGAAAAGGAAGCTCTCTGGTCTTAGCTGTCTTTCTCCATTGCCTGGCAATCTGAAAAGAGTGTAGTCATTGAAGGGTAAGTAGACCCTTTATGCAATTCTTGCCTAGGAGGCCTCATTGGGTATAGTGAGTCACCACCGCTTAGGAGTGGACGGTGAGTCAGTAGCCTATTAAGGGGAGATCAGAAGCTCCCTTGGCTCAAAATGAAAGGATCCAAACCCAGCCCTCGGGTGCAGAAAGAAGCAGTGTATTTGTACGGCTGACTGGACTTGAAGGGCCATGGAGAGCCTGGACTACTCCAGTTTAGAAGGCATAATGGGGTGTGTAAATGCTGGGGTTTGAACATCACACAGACCTCAGTTGGATTCCAGATCTACCTCTACCTTGCTGTGTGACCTCAGACAAGCTGCTTAACCTCTCTGTGCCTCATTTTTTATCATCTGCAAATGGAAATGATCTTTATGGAAATGACTTCATGGTTTAAATGCTTGGGAAAATGCCAAGCATCAAGTAAATACTTTGAAAAAGTGATTATTAAAAAGCAATTATTATCATCATTATCACTGGGTGTCGAGACAGACAGTTCTGGGGATCGGGGATAATGACAAAGCATATTGGGGGAAGATAACAGGGACAAGACTGTGTCCTTGACGTGGTGGGTAATAGGTAGTGACACGTCATTTAGCTAGTAGTCAGTGTGAAAGAAGTCATACCTTATTCTTTACTGCACACCTATGAAGGAATGAGTGGTGTGTGTTCATATAATTTCCACTTTGTAGAGGAAGATTCTGAGGAACAGAGTCTAAATAATCTTCATGAAAAAGTACAGGTCTGATTTAGCACCAGTTAGGAGCTGAGCTTCCATTCAGATCCCGCTATACAGGGGTAACTCTTCTGGCCTGGGCAGAGGAGACCTTCTTAGGTCTGTGAGTCCACAGTTTCTAAAAATACGAATGTCATATAATCATCCTGTCATTCTTCTCCCTGGTCTCAATTGGCCCTCCTGATTTCTTGCCATCTGCACATTTGCACATCCTTTGTGCTCCTTTTTGCTCACATTTTATGCCTTCTTTTACCATCTCATTTACTCTGCAAGTTTCAATCTCTCTGGGCTTCCATTTTTCTTCTTTTTTTTAAGGCACTGTTATTTCTCTGTCTTCCTCTCTCCCTCTCGCTCCACTCCTTCACGGCCCCCACCTCCTCCCTCCACACCAATCAAATTCCTGCTTGTTTCTTGCCATATTCACTATCCTACCTCATTCCCCTCTTATTCCTAGAAAACAGCAGAGACTAAGCCTCCCCTCCTCCAACTCTCAGGTCCACCCTCCGTAAATTCCAGCAGCCCGGCAATCAGTAGCTTCAGCATCACACTTCACAGCTCTCCTACTTTACACTACTTGTTACTACTCTCCTTGCTACTGCTCTCTAGGGCTTCTACTAAAAAAAAAAAAAAACAAAAAACAAGAACAAGAAAAAAAAAGCTTCACTTTGAAAATATCCTGGGTACAACCTGAACCTACAGTCCTACAGTTAAGTTTACTCACACATTTACACATTTCAGGATTTTATTTTAACTAGTAGCTCAAGTCCATGCTCAATGAGGCAGTGAAGGAAGGCTGGATCCTCAGGAAAGCAATTTTTCTCTATTGTAAAGAAGAAAAATCACCTAAATACTCAACAGAAACCTCAGGCCTGGGGCCACCCACCCTCTTATCTCCCTACTCCCCCAATCTGGAGCTAATGGGACTTTGTTGGGTTATTTATTTCACTCTTCCTGGTGCTCAGATGGCCTGAGTCTGTGGATGTGTGCACACGTGTGTGGCCACCGCTGTTCTTCCAAAGGGCTCACCTCTCTTCTGCCATTTTACTAGGACACAGGAGGCGGCTGTCTGCTCTGGCTCTCCCTCTGTCTTTTTCTCCCTTCCCCCAACTCAGCCTGGGCTTTTTCCTGTCTCTTAACTCCACCAGTGCAGCAGCAACGAGCTGAGCTGCTTGAGAGAGAGAGAGAGAGAGAGAGAGAGAGAGAGAGAGAGAGAGAGAGAGAGAGTGTGTGTGTGTGTGTGTGTCTGCGTGCACAGCTAGGCCAAGCCTGCCAGCCTGCCTGTCACTGGAGAGTTTTAGTTTGCATTCAGAAGAAAGGAGGAGGGGAGACAAGAGGGGAGGAGGAAAAGGTGGAGGGGGGAGGAGTGGGGGGGCGCAGAGAAGGGAGGGAGAATGTCTTGTTTGTGGCTTGTCAGCAATTGCTTGAGACAAGCTTCCATGTGTGAAAGCTACTTGGCATGAATGCCTGGGCCGTACCAAGTGTCACCGCAGCAAGAGGGGGAGTCAGAAGAAAAACAGATCAGACCAGAGCAGACAATAGGCCCCTAAAGTGTTCCCCCTAAGTTGCTTTGATGTTGTCCTGGTGTCTTGATACCAGGAGGCCAGGGATTGCAGGAAAAGGGTCTTTTTTGTCTTCATTCACTTTCCCCCCTCAGTTTCTGAAATGATTCTCCAGAATTTCTCCTCATAAAAAAGGTAAGAGCCCTAACAATTCCTTCTTCGGTGGCAGGCTCGTTCGCCTGTGTCTGGAAGTGGGGGTCTCATTCCTGCGCTGCTCTGGAGGAGCGCTGGGGTCCCGCGATTGAAGCTCCTGCGTTGCCCCTGGAAGTCGTTCAAGGCGCCCAGGGCTGGGGATGGCCCCTCTTTCGAGGGAACCCCAGTAACACGATCTGTGCCTCTGGGTTGGTGGGGGAGAAGGGGTGGATGGAGACGGGTGGGAGGAGGGTGTGAGGGTGGGAGGGAAGGGGGGGGAGCGAAAGAGAGGGAAGCCTGAAAGAGAGGGAGAGGAGGGCAGAGCCTGCGTTCCGGGAAGCCCCAGCCCGGAGCCCGAGGAGGCCTTGCAGGCTGCGAGCGCTTAATTCCCAGGCTGAGCGAGGGCCGGCCGGGGCTCCGCCGGGTGACTGCAGAGATTGCATCGAGCTTTGTGTGTGCCAGTGTGCTCGTGGGTCTGCGTGTGCGCGTGGACGTCCCACACACTGCCCTGGCGTGCCTCGCCGTGAAGGGGAGGCACCCCGATCCTTAGCACCCGAGCCCAGACTCCGAGGAGGAGCGGCGGGGCCGGCACCAAGGGAGAGCAAGGGAACTCTGCCGCTAGACGATCCAGAAACTTTTCCAGTCTCAGGGATTCCTCTGGTCGCAGAGACTGTAGAGTTGTGGGGTGCCCCGTGCCTCAGTTTCCCCACCTGTAAAATCGAGGGAGGCGATCAGGGATGCTGTATGCCTCCCTGGGACTGAGGGAAACAGAACAGATCACTGTGCCTGAAACGCGTCGAGAAATCGTCAGCTAGAGATGCTGTGGAATCAGAGTAGAAGTGTTATCATTATTCTTGATCATCATCATCAGGGTAATAAAACCATCATTAAAGACACCCGGAGACAAATAGACCGGGGAGCACAGATCAAGTGTCTGAGCATTTCTAAGGAGACAAAAAGCCTTGTTCCACCTGTTGGCTTCTGTCCCTTTCGCTTGTGTCTTTTCGTTAGATTTATTGGCCGATTTGTACAGAGAATGGGGTGGGAGGGGTTGGGTTTTCCCCTTTCCTGCTCCTCGTACATATATTTTTTAAAGAAGGTCAGTGTAAGATGCTTGAGCGAGAAAAGGTGCCTCCTGCTATCATAGTGTATTCAAGACCTTGTGTTTTCTGGCACCGGCAGGGCGTGCAGACACATCTGGAAACTCTACCTTGGAGGTTAAAGATTTTTACTGTGGCTTTTAGAGATTAAATGAGATTTATTTACAATTGCTGTTTATCAGAGAGTAAATATCTTACTGTGTGTGTATGAGGCTAAGAACGTAAAGGCTGCTCACTCGCTGGTGGTTTTGTGGATAAAACCTTTTGCTTTTTAAAGTGACATCTTGAGGGATGGACTAGAGGGCTAAAATCACTGCCTAACATTCATCTTCAAAATTTTTTTGAAGAAAAAAATGTCTGCTTATTTGCTTGAATTGTGGATTTCCTTGATTCTGTTCTTACACAGTGATTGTTTAAAGGCTCTCGGTTGTAGCTCGCTCTGAATTCTCTGGGGGAATTCTGCTTTCTTACCTAATTCTAGGTTTTCTGTGACTCTGCTACTTGTCCAAAAAAATCTGTAAAAGTCTAGGAGGCTGTGCCCCCTTCCATTCTAACTGCAAGTGTTTATCAGACTGACTCCCCATGATAGCTGGAGATTGAAGCACAGGACCAGCCCTGGCTGAGAATATTTATGTGCTTCTCACAGAGGCCTGGAAACCTGACTTCTGAGTCTGGGAAAAGCTGAAGGAAAGCCACTGGTTGGCTTGGGTCTGGCAAGAAGCTCCCCCTGCATTTAATGTTGTTTGCAGTGAAGCCGTATTTGATCTATATATGGAAACATAATTGTTTTTTACTTTATACGCAGAGATCTTACTTACCATGGTTTTTTTTCTGACAAGATTTCAGGGTCCAGATATCTTCCTAAAATGTTAGAATTTAAGGACTGCAAGGAAAAAGAAGGCTTATTCATCATGTTATATTTGAGGATGCTAAGGTCCAGGAGACAGGAGTGCTGATCTAAGGGGCTCATCAATGCTGTGGTCGCATCCGGACCACACCCTGGGCCGCAGAGTACCCTGAGGGTCTTCACACCAGCTCCCCTGACCTCACAGCCGCATTTGATTTTAATACACTTTAGCCCTTGGCCAACCAAAGAGAGATGGCTTTTGTAGTTCTGCTTGCTGTGCTGGGTTACAGTGCTCGTGTCATAAGATGGCACCAATATGGCAGACATGGGTCCACAACATGAATTTGCATAAACTCATTCATGTGTTCTTTCAACTACTATTTTGGGGGTCTTTACAGCAGGCAAATCCTGGGCACTGAGGATGTAGGAAAGAGAAAGGCGGATACACCACTGCCCTCAGGGAGCTTACAGTCTTGTTGGTATGGTCAGCGTTAACCACGTGATCACACAAATCAGTAGTCATAATATTGATAACACATATTGAACAGGATGCAGGCATTATGACAGGGTGCACGGAGTTGTGTAAGTTGTTGACTCGAAGCGTATAACGAGACATGAGCTAACTGCTCTCTTTCTCTTTGTGGCTGAGCTCTTCTAGGCCCAGCCAACCTCCGTTCCACTGTTGGCATTCCTATTCGCACAGAGCGCAGCAACTCCAAAAAGCAGAACATTCTCTTTGCCTCTCCCCTTCCCTCACTCTCTTTTTCCCAGCACACAGAACACCACATACTATCTGCTAATCCTCTACACGTGCACTGTGAAGTAACTTCACGCTTGCAGTGAGCAGTGAAACACTTACCTGGGTAATTCATGTTGGCTGTGCTTAGTGAGATTCTGATCTTGTTTTACTGATTCCATAGTTCTTCTAGGGCTGACACTAAACACTCGGCTGTAACAACCACCACCATTATCAGTGTCATCTTGAAATTTCAAAGACAATACAACAAAATGAACTTTCCTACCCCTCCCAGTAAGGACACATACAGGGAAAAAATTTAAATACCTTTTCAGCAGACCTCACGCTGATTGAGTTACTAAAATCCTACTGGTTTAGTGATATCAAAGATAGAACCTTTTTTTCCCTCTCTCTCTTCCTATCTGTGGTTGTTCTTGGAAAGAATACAGCGTATGGTTGAAATGCCAGTCATTTCCATGGAGGCAGATTGGTGTTAATATTGGCATCACTATTTTCCACACTGTGTCTTTCTTTCTTTCTTTTTTTTTTTTTGAGACGAAGTTTCGCTCTTGTTACCCAGGCTGGAGTGCAATGGCGCGATCTCGGCTCACTGCAACCTCCGCCTCCTGGGTTCAGGCAATTCTCCCTCCTCAGCCTCCTGAGTAACTGGGATTACAGGCACGCGCCACCGTGCCCAGTTAATTTTTTGTATCTTTAGTAGAGATGGGGTTTCACCATGTTGACCAGGATGGTCTCGATCTCTTGACCTCGTGATCCACCCGCCTCGGCCTCCCAAAGTGCTGGGATTACAGGCGTGAGCCACCGCGCCCAGCCCACACTATGTCTTTCTGTACTACTCAGAGGAGTGTTGTCTTCACTGTTGTCAACCCATCTTTTTTTTTTAAGATTAATTTAATAGTTTTTTTAGAAGACAGACATGCCTACCCACACATAAATCATAGGTTTGATGCCTATACCTTGGGATCCCACACACTGTGTGGTTAAGTCGTGTCATGAGCAAAATAAGAGTGATTTCTACGTACCCAGCATTGTTACACAGGGATGTGCCCAGCCCACGTTGTAGCGGGAACGTAAACCGGAGCTTGCCAGCTTGCCATGGTCTGCATTTGGCACCTGCGGCCAACGCCTCCTCCTCTGAGCCTCTGAGTGGTATGCATTTCATTTGCAAGGCTGTGATCACTTCCGACACACTCTTCCCCCACCCCAAGTGAGTTACTCACTGGGGAGCTGCCTCTTGGGGAGGCAGTCTGAGTTGGCGTTGGAGAGTCATCCAGAAAGAAAGAGGGGTAATGGGTAATGCGAGCGGGGAGTTGAGGAGTGAGGAAACGGAGGATCCAGTCAGAGGAAAGGTGTAACAGAACTGGAGAGCCGGACAGCAGTGATACAGGGCATCCTTAACTCCGGGGGAAGAAAACTGAAGATCGTCATGACATTTGAAAGGGTGCAATGTGTAGGTACTCTGTATAAATAAAAATTCGAGGGTTTCTAGTCCTGCTGAAAGTCAAACCAACACAACATGCAGGACATTCCCAAAACTCAGTTACAAATACCGCTTTTGCATGTAGCTTTACTGAAGGGGATTCTGTAGTTTTTCTGTTCCCAAGAGACATCAATATAAGATGTACAATGGAAATGTTCTTCGTTCCTTTTGAACCTTGACATTTTAATGCACTCTAAAATATCTGCTTAGTCCTCCGTTATAACAGCTCTGTGAATTAATAGTATTGTTATCCCTCTGTTATATTTGAGTAAGGTTGTGTGACTCACCCAAGGACTCACAAGAAAATGAGGGATGAAACCGTTAGCTAATTAAATCTCCCTGTTAGACCATCTCTGCAAGAGACGAGAAGCAGAGAACAGAGGCAATCACCTGACATTCAGATTAAAGGTACTGTGTTGACGTGGCATTAAAATAATTGCCTTAGTTTTGCCATCTCCCCCTTCTTTTTTAAAAAAGGACTCGGATTTAGAGTGTTGATCCAAACAAAAGGGATCCCTAGTTCTAGTTTAACAATGACATGTTTCCTACAAAGTGCAACGGACCAGCTTCTAAGCTTTGCTTTTGCCAGTCTACTGCCTAGAAATCCCCATTCTGTTTCCCTGGACCTCTTAGAATGAGGTAATCGGGCTGAATGTCTTTAAGCTTACTTCCAGCTCTGCTATTCAGTATTTTTCTCATTCTGAGAATAAGAAACTTCATGAATCTGGTCTTTGGTACCTTATATGAAGCCCAATTCAAGAACTAGGGTTACCAGAGGGGAAAGGGTACTGGGTTTTGTGGACATGTAGAATTCATTCCTATGCATCTATCGTACTGCCTATGTGAATATTTTGGAGTGAAAAGCTCAATAGGAAGAAGTGGGGTTTTAATTTATATCTTTTAGGAGAAGTTGCCAGTCAGCATGCAGGCACACGTGCAAGAGGCTGAAGAACCGTTTCCAAAAGAATAGGCTGTTTTGAAGGCACGTCTCCCTGTATAAGTATGAATTTAAAATGGACGGGCACTGGGTGCGTCTCCTAGCCTTGCTGTTCTCACAGGCTTTTTCATTAAAATTGTGTTTGGTTTTTTGTGTTGTGCTCATATGTCGTTTTGAGGATGCAAAGAAACAGTTTAAGCCATTGTAGTGCTGATGATACATGTGTTGAACACTACGCTTTTGGATTGATAGGACTCTTGACAATCTTTATGACATGCAACTCCTGAAAGAGATTATTGAAGACTTGCTGATATGTTACATATGTATGTGTATGTGTATAAAACGTGTGTACATATAGATTATATATGCCTTTAAGATATGAGTAATACGCTGCTTCTGAAATGTGATTGAGGGTGAGACAGAGAGGGTACAGAATGAATGATGTTTTCATTAATCATGTCATCTCTATGAGTAATTCCAAGCACTATTCATTTGAAATTGGTTAAACCTTTGAAAAGACGTAATTTAAAAATTTTACACAATGGCTCTTAATGCAATTTTTAGAACCCCAGAGCAAATCTTCCTGCCGTGTTTTAGGAATATCATCTTGCTTGGAGCAGGGAAAACGGTTCAAGTTGCTTTGATGGTTAGTAAGCCATTGACTCTGTTTTAATTAGTTTTAAGTTTTTTCATCTGGAAAAAAATAGTATGTAAGATATAATTACTTTCTAGCTGGGAAAAGGGGTTTTGCACGCTGGATGTAATAATTTTTTCACTTACATCGTTCCTTGATTCGGGGTTGCTTAAAATTCCTGACATTGAATCTCTTGCTAATGTCACAGCAGTAATAATAAGTAGACACATAGAGAAATGTATTATTAACTTTAAAGACGGGAAAACAGAAATAGTTTAGTGAAGTGGACTTGCCAGTAAGACTTTTAGAACATAAGAATGTACCCTGTAGAAATTTGTGAAGTGTTTGCTTACTGATAAATTCTAAACATCATAAAGGAAAAGAAAAGCATATTCTAGGTATTATTGTTGCCAATCTAATTTTTAATTAAGCAGTTATCCAAAGTATTTTAAAGTTTCAAAATGCCTTTAGTTTCAAACTTTGGAGAGCGTTAGTAATTGCATGAAAATCACAATCACTTTTTCCTGAAAAATGCACAAACTCAAAACTACCATTAACGGCATTTGAAGGAAGCCAAGCTGTCATTTGCTCAGAAGAGAAACTTACAAACCTTGAGGTAGCCTTTTATCTTGCATAATACTAGGTATACAGGACTTTCTGTTATCCTTAGGGCTTGTGTAGTAAATATATGTTTGAGGAGAGAAATTTTGCTGAGAGTCTGTGGACAAGGGACATTTTGAGTTAAGGTTAAGGTCATACTTGCTCTGAGGATCCCCGGATTGGTGGTTTACCTTGTGACACACTGGAATGCTTAAGGCAACCACAGTCTAAAGAATTCAGGACTTGGCCGGGCGCGGTGGCTCACGCCTGTAATCCCAGCACTTTGGGAGGCTGAGGCGGGTGGATCACGAGGTCAAGAGATCGAGACCATCCTGGTCAACATGGTGAAACCCCGTCTCTACTAAAAATACAAAATACTAGCTGGGCATGATGGCACGTGCCTGTAATCCCAGCTACTCAGGAGGCTGAGGCAGGAGAATTGCCTGAACCCAGGAGGCGGAGGTTGCGGTGAGCCGAGATCGCGCCATTGCACTCCAGCCTGAGTAACAAGAGCAAAACATCGTATAAAAAAGAAAAGAATTCAGGACTTTAACTCCTGTGCCAGTGCCCAGGCTGCTGTCTCTGCCTGGAATGTTTATTTGCCTTATTTTTTCCAAGCCAGCTCCAGCTCTTCCTTTCAAGAATTAACCTGGGCATTTCTTCTGGGAAGGTTCCTGGACCCCGATCATGTCGTTCCTGCTCCACCACCTCCTATACTGGGTGTGCACTTATGTGGCTCTTATCATACTGCACTAGAATCGTCTGCCTCCTGCTCTGGGCTGTGGCCCCTCAAAGGTTGGGATTGTTTTTTTGTTTTGTTTTGTTTTTGTTTTTGTTTTTTTGAGACGGAGTTTCGCTCTTATTACTCAGGCTGGAGCGCAATGGCATGATCTCAGCTCACCGCAACCTCTGCCTCCCAGGT
The DNA here is from genome assembly GCF_049354715.1 of Callithrix jacchus. Classification (NCBI taxonomy): domain Eukaryota; kingdom Metazoa; phylum Chordata; class Mammalia; order Primates; family Cebidae; genus Callithrix; species Callithrix jacchus. The sequence goes on from NC_133519.1 coordinate 7,661,334, forward strand.
TCAAGCAATTCTCCTGCCTCAGCCTCCCGAGTAGCTGGGATTACAGACTCGCGCCACCACGCCCAGCTAATTTTTGTACTTTTAGTAGAGACGGGGTTTCATCATGTTGACCAGGATGGTCTCGATCTCTTGACCTCGTGATCCACCCGCCTCGGCCTCCCAAAGTGCTGGGATTACAGGCGTGAGCCACTGCACTGGGCCAGGTTGGGATTATCTGTGGTTTTTGTACTCCTAATCCCTAGCGTAGGGTGAAACAGAACCGGCAATCAATAAATGTTAGTGAATGAATAAACAGTTCACACTGAGATAGAGCTTATTAATAAATTCAACTAAATATACGTCCAGAGGCTGAGGTGGGAGAATTGCTTGAAACCAGCCTAGGCAAGATACTAAAACCCTGTCTCAAAAAAAAAAAAAAGTATAAATACAATATGAATTGACAAGAAGAATCTTAAATTGCAACTTTATGTTGCATTAAAAAAAAGCAAATTTCTTATAAGATATTTTTCTTCTCTCCTGTTGCAAAGAATAAAATACATAATCATAATAAAGCATTTTGTATACTCCCAAATCCTCTCCTTTTCTTTCTTTCTTTTTTTTGAGACAGAGTCTTGCTCTGTTGCCCAGGCTGGAGTACAGTGATGAGATCTTGGCTCACTGCAACATCTGTCTCCTGGGTCCAAGCGATTCTCCTGCCTCAGCCTTCTGAGTAGCTGGGATTACAGGTACGCGTTATGAGGCTCAGATAATTTTTGTATATTTAGTAGAGACAGGGTTTTGCCACGTTTGCCAGGCTGGTCTCAAACTCCGGACCTCAGCCTCTCAAAGTGCTGGGATTACAGGCGTGAGCCACCAACCCAGCCTCTTCTCCTTCCTTATGCCCAGGTTTTTTTCCCCTAAACCTATTGTTTTTCATGTTTCCCATTCGTGGACCTTGTGATTTCCTAAGAGTTTATTTTTTACATCAAAGAATCACAGATGATAAATGAGTTCGTTAAGTTTGCCTATTTTACCGTCTATTTGTTGATAATTAGGTAGTAGCTAAAGAGGATTTTCTTCTAGCTCAGAAACAGGAAAAATCAAGAGATCTTTGAGGAAGTCTGGACAATCAGAGGATAGTAAGGTGAATGCCGACTTCCAGGGATCTGTAGTCGTGACCATCTGAAACAAAGGAGTCACTGTAATTTAACTTTCATTTTCTAAAAAAGGCTTTAAGTGCTAAACCATCTAGAAAAGGCCTTTTGGTTGCAAAGAACTGACTCACTGAGGTTTCCTCTGGAAAAGTGACATTCATTGTGAAGATGCTCACAGTGAGAGCCTGCAATCAGACTTGGAAACCTTTTAGGTGCTCAGGCAGCTCTAGGCTCAACCTTCTCTTTCATATCAGTCTAATTCTCTCCCTCTGTGTTTCCCTTACTCAGGCTCCTTTTGATACTCACTGGTTTCGTCTTCTAGCTTTTTTCTGAGTAACGTCTCTCAATCTCGGAGCTTTTTCAAACAATAATATCTTGCTTAATGTCATAACAATAATATGACAACAATTAAAAAAAAAAAGTCTTGGTGGGGTGCGGTAGCTCACACCTGTAATCCCAGCACTTTGGGAGGCTGAGGCGGGTGGATCACCTGAGGTCAGGAGTTCGAGACCAGCCTGGCCAACATGGTGAAACCCCATCTCTATTTTTTAAAAAAAGTCTATATAATAAAAAATAAATAAATAAAAAAGTCTCAACCCCTCATTGTTGCTTCTTTGACTTGTCAAGACCCCCGTGTCCAGAATCTACTCTCTACTCTCCCCGCTTCGTGGCTTCTTTCTTTCCTTAACATTCTTTCAGCTGTAGGTTTCCTAATTTTCCCCAATAACTGCTTCCGTCTCTCAGAATTCCCTAATTTAGATTCCCAAGAAAGGATCCAGTGAACCCAACTCATCTTTTCCTTGCCATGCTTTATAGGTTTTTAGCCAGCTTAAGGCTGGAGCTGCCTTCGAGTCAGAAGCTCACCTCTAGTCTAGGATGCTGTGGTAAAGGGAGAGGGGTAGGGGTAGAGGGACTGTCCCTTCATATAAAACCGGATTGTCTTTTAGTAGGAACCATGGAAGGGCTATATTTGCCATAGCTGATATAAGCCCATTATGGAAGTCTAGGAAATTAAGGCTAACTAGATTATGAAAAATTAAAATTTTCATGGGTGACAATTAGTATAACGGAGATAAAAAGACCATGGGAACAGTAGCAAATATGTAACAAAAAAATTAAAAACTGGGAGAGGGAAGTGTATCAGGGTTAGTTCTTAGGTGACGGATGTCATTTCATGTATTTATCAAAAAGCAAGAGTAGGTGAGTGGTGAGAGTGAGAACACATTGACATGGATCTCAGAGGCTAGTTTAAAAAGCAAGCTTAGTACTGGAACTGGGGACTGCATGAGGATACACAGAGGCACTGAATTCCACAGGGGAGGTCAAAGCCTGCTTTCTTCCTGTGTTTTCTTCCTATGCTTCCCTGTTCCGTACTTGACCCAACTTATCTGTAGCTGCTGGAACAGTCTGTCCTGAACTAGTTATGTGACCTTGGGCTGGTTGTTTGTTCTCTCTGAAACTCAGTTCACCATCTGTAAACTAGGGATAATAATTGTTATTTAAATAGCTTGTCTTAAGAATTAAATTAGATGGGATCATATATTTAAAGTGACTGATACACATTACCTGATATGTAAAAGGCACTCAATCAGTTGTAGCAATTATTCTAGAACTTACGGAGGAAGGAAATGTGGATAGAACAATGTGCTGGGTAAAGTTCCACTTTTTATAGCATTTATTCCTTATAACAATGCTGAGGGACTTGTATTATTATTTCTACCTTATAAATGAGGAGACGATAATCATAATTATTTCCTATGTGCCACACATTGAGCTAAACTCTTTCAGGCGTTGTCTCATTCAAACGGACAGGTGCTAGTAATACCTTCATCTCATAGTTGAGGACACTGTGGTCTAGAGAGTGTGACTTGCCCAACATTGTACAATTAGTAACTGACATTAGAGTATAAGTCTGTCTAAAGCCAGGTCGGTCTGACTGCAAAGGATTTCCAGAGTCACGTAGTTGCTGAGTCAAGATTCAGGTCTTGTTAAGGGCAGTTATTTCTTCAATTCACAGCCAGAGGCACATGCTGAGTGAATGAAGGGTAGTGGCAGGCTTACCCCTATAAGGGTCTCGCGTCGGAATCTGAGTGCCATGGTGAGACAAGGGTAAGGAGTTTTGGATAGGGTACTGTCATGGTTTGGCTGTCCCCTCCAAAACTTATGTTCAAATTTAATTGCCATTTGACAGTATTAAGAGATGAGACCTTTAAGAGGTGGTGAGGTCACGAGGCTTCACCCACATGGATGGATAACTGCTGTTATCTTGGGAGTGGGCTTCCAATAAAAGGATAACTTTGGCCCCCATTTTCCCTCTGCCATGTGTTCGCTCACCATGTGATGCCTTCTGCTATGGAGTGACCCTCACCAGATGCGGTCCCTTGATCTTTTTTTTTTTTGAGATGGAGTTTCGCTCTTGTTACCCAGGCTGGAGTGCAATGGCGCGATCTCGGCTCACCGCAACCTCCGCCTCCTGGGTTCAGGCAATTCTCCTGACTCAGCCTCCTGAGAAACTGGGATTACAGGCACGCGCCACCATACCCAGCTAATTTTTTGTATCTTTAGTAGAGACGGGGTTTCACCATGTTGACCGGGATGGTCTCGATCTCTTGACCTCGTGATCCACCCGCCTTGGCCTCCCAAAGTGCTGGGATTACAGGTGTGAGCCACCGCACCCCGCCATTTCTTTTCTTTATAAATGACCCAGTCTGTGGTATCCTATTATAGCAGCAGAAAACGGACTAAGGTGTAGACTTTTTAAAAAGTTTTAATAATTTAAATATGTCAAAAGAAGGTCTCTGAGACCTGAGGAAGTGATTTAACAAACATGATAAATATCTGTTGCATGTTAGGCAATGAAAGTGAGCTTGGCATTGTGGGGTGCAAGATGATGGAGGCTTGAATCCCTACCTTTAATGTGCTTTCATCCTGGTGGAAAGAGACAGATATTCACAGAACTAATTATAAAGCATATAGCAATGGATCAAAAGAACGGTGCGTCACGGGAGAGAACAATTAATTTGGTGGTGAAGGGAATAATGGCGGAAGGAATTGGGAAAGGCGTCACAAAGGAGATGACATTTTCAATGGTCCTTGAGGGATGAATGTGGAAGTACTGGAAGTCTTCTAGAGTTTGCTTTTTCTTCACGCCATGGTTTTGTAAAGGGTGCTATAAAGCAGCATTATAATGACTAAATAATAGATTGAGGTGAGGCACAGTGGCTCACGCCTGTAATCCCAGCACTTTGGGAGGCTGAGGTGGGCGGATCAACTGAGGTTAGGAGTTCAAGACCAGCCTGACCAACATGGTGAAACCCTGTCTCTACTAAAAAAATACAAAATTACCTGGGCATGGTGGCACACACTTGTAATCCTATATACTCAGGAGACTGAGGCAGGAGGATCACTTGAACCCGGGAGGCAGAGATTGTAGTGAGCAGAGATCATGCCATTGCACGCCAGCCCAAACAAAAAGAGTGAAACTGTCTCAAAATATTGAAAAAAGAAAAAAAAAAAAAACAAAAAAATAGATTGACAGATAACAATGCTTTCAAAGATTACTTTCTTTGAGTGAAAGTGAAGAAATATCTACTCTTACTAACTCTAAGAATATGTTGGCATTTTCCTAGTCTGTACTTACACAGAGTTCTGTTGAAGGAATCATGAAATGGAGTACCCTTTCCTGTGCTTTCTAGGTTTGGGTTCTAGGGTTGTACTGAAATCTAACAAGGGCCTGCGAATCCCTGGTGTGACCATATGGGACACTACTGTGAGCTCTTGTGTAGTACCACGGAGTTCTAAGGTGCTGACAGATGGGTCATTTATTCATTCTCGAATCTTTGATTCGAGATTCTCGTCTGTGGTTGGGAATTTCCTTTTTTTTACGTACAATTCCAGGCTTTCTGGATTTGGTGGGTTTTTTGGAAACAGTCATAATTTAAAAGTCTGCCTCGTCTCCGTAAGTACATCCATGACTGGTAGTCAAGGTATTTGAGTGGTTGTTTCAGGTTGTTCATTGTATTGAGTTTCCACATCCTAATCCTGTTTAAAGAGGGCCTAATAGACATCTTCTGAATTATGGACTTTATTCCCTTGCTGTGACAAAGTGCATACTCGTCTTTCCACTGTAAGGTAAAACCCCAGCTAAGATCTCTGGTTCTGTTTTGGTCTGGTTCTTTGCTCAGCAAAAGTGTCTTCCCACACTCTGCAAATGGACAACCAGAGGACTCATCCTTCTTTCGAGGTCGCTCAAATGTCAGTTTCTTCACAGTCTTCCTCAACTCCTAGGGCTAGGAGTCTTGTGTCCATGTTATCTTCTACTTTGCTTAGAACGATCATTAGCTGTACCTGTTCACTACCTCAAATCCCTTAATAGACAATAAACCCGAGGGTAGGGATTTAGGTCCTATTCACTCTGCTTCCCCTAGAGCACCAGCCGAGTCCCTCTCCTTACAAGTGGTTGTGCTCAGTGACGTTTACTGAACTCAACTGAACTGAATTCTTGGCTTCACCGGATTTGCTTCAAGTATGGTAACAATAATTACTGTGCCCCAGTTCCCTTTTGGAGAAGAAATGCTGCCTTAAAAATCAAAAGCATCAGCCAGGCGTGGTGGCTCACACCTGTAATCCTAGCACTTTGGGAGGCCCAGGTGGGTGGATCACCTGAGGTCAGGGGTTTGAGACCAGCCTGACCAACATGGTGAAACCCCGTCTCTACTAAAAATGCAAAAATTAGCCGGGCATGGTGGCACACACCGGTAATCCCAGCTACTGGGGAGGCTGAGGCAGGAGAATCCCCTGAACTCAGGAGGTGGAGGTTGCGAGCCAAGATCGTGCCATTGTACTCCAGCCTGGGCAACAGGAGTGAAACTCCGTCTTGAAAAAATAAATAAATAAATAAAAGCATCGTAACTGATTTTGGGTTGAAAGACACCATGTCCTATAAACAGTAATTGTAATTATTATTAATAAGCATCAATAAAATAGTATGAACTGATAGGGTTACTTCCTTTGCTTGCTTTTGGTGGTAGAGTTAGCAGGCTTCATAAACTAACTGGTCTTTTCCATCTTCAACATCTACGACTTTTTGAAATTTTATGTAGACAAGTGCAAGCTAATGTGCACTGGAAGGAACAATGGAAACAGCTCATACTCACTGATGGGCTCTGAATTACTCTACTTGTAAGTGCTCGGGAAAAAGATCTCGGATTCATTGTGGGTTGCTCAATGGAGACATCTGCTCACTGTGCAGCAGCAGTCGGAAGAATGAATGAGATATAATAGGCTGTATTAACTTTGAGAATGGGATAAAGAATAATGCAGAAAATAATATAGTGTGCATAATTTGGCATTGACTATTTCTGTAATTACAATAAAACATTTTAATGATATACATTGATGTTATGACTTCACCTTAAAATCGGAATTCAGCATTGGGTTCTTTCATTTCAAAGAAAACAAAGCAGAAATACAAAGGACCCAGAGAAAAACAACAGACAGTCTGAGAGACATACAGGGATTTGCCTGTAATGAGAAAGTGAAAAGACAAGGACATTTTAATTTGGGTAAAGGGAAAAATGACATTGTATAATTTTATTTAAAATTAATGAAAATTTCGGAAAATTGCTAGAGCTGGCTTGTGTTTATCCTTGGTAATGGAGGTCAGAGATAGGCAGGATAATTGGAATCCCTGATAATCTCCAATCCTCATTTCAGCTGTTAGTTGCAGCTATCCTACCAGTAGTTTTAACAAATGAACAAATGGAATACAAGACACGACAGCTCGGGGTTTGTGAAGCGAACAGCTCATGAGAACAGCAGCCTGGGCCATCGGGAAGTCCACAGAATTTGGAAACAGGTGATCTGGGTTCTAGTCCTTGCTTCCTATTTACTGTCTGCACAACCTTGAATGAAGTGTTTAATTTCTGTGAGACCAGTTTCCACATCTGTAAAATGGAGCTCATGGAAATATTTACGGTACGGGATTGTTGGGAGAACTGAGTGAGCTAGCGGGAAGTGATGGCTGGACTGTGCTGGACGATGCTGAGTACTGGTTGTTGAGAGTGATTCCACATGCAGCCTCAGGAGCTGACACAGCTCCCGGTCTCTGGTGCTTACACCCCACCTTTCTTTCTCTTCAACATCCTACTTCTTCTGTTTTGGCAAGAGATTTCAGAAGAAGCATAAAACATTTTCTTTGTCTCCAGAACCACCGTTTCTACTCCCTTGCTCCCAGAAAGCCTGAAAATAATTTTGCACGTATTTTTATTAATGCACGATTAATTAGAGGTCATCGAGTGTAATCTTCACAGCAGCCCCTGGAGGTGGGTACTGCTATTATCCTCATCTTTCAGATGCAGACCCCGAGGCATAGAGGGCTTGTTTAAGAACACACAGGAATGGCCGACAAAAGAGTCAAATTTATGCTACCATGCCTCTGAGTTGGTTTGCAAAGTCTAGAAAACTGAGTTACGTGACTGTACTGATTTCTCCTCTGGGAAGTGACCGGCTTTCCTTATTTCCCAAGGAACTCCTACTCTATACTTTGGCACCAACTCAGGACTCACCTGCCCCCATGGAGGTTGTCCCAAGCCCTCTCTCCCCCTGTGAGAGATCATCTCGTTTGCCTTCACACCCCGTATTGTAGCTTTTAATGTATTATTTGGTTAACGACAGCAGAAACCCTTGTACCCAATTCAATTAATAATTCGCGATTTAGTTGAACAAGTTAGTTAAGGCAGGAATCATACAAAATGATGGAATCATACCTTAAGCTTTTATTTTAACCTAAAACATGCCTCAAGTTTTTGATGCTGAGCTAAGACCTCATCTTTGGAGTTGAAGGTCTCCCATTAGACTTCTGAATTTTTTCCTTACATAAGTCATACCTCGGAGGCTTTCCCAATCATTGTCCTGGGTTCTTTAAAGTGGAGCAAGATCTTAAAGACATTTGTGAGGCAATCAGATTTTCCAGATTTCGTGATGTTTTATGGTTGGATTGCTCATGCCTAAGCTGACAGCACATTTTTAGAAATTCACTTTTTTAAAGCCTTTTCTGAACATTCACTTTAGATCTTATGGAAACAACATCTCTTTTGCACTCCTATTTCAGTACTTTAAGTTAGTTTAATTACAATAGTAGAAAGAACTAGCATAAATGGGCTTGGGAGCAAACACTGACTCTTGGTGAGCAGACAGCCCCACTGGTGGGAGCAATGGCCCGCAGGTGTCTTAGAGTATCCACCACTAGCAGTGAGGCTCAGCACATCGTGGGCCTTATGTCTTTACATTTATTCGTTTATTCTTTTAATGTGTTTTTTGAGACAGGGTCTTGTTTGACCAGGCTAGAGTACAGTGGCACAATCATGGCTCACTGCAACTTTGACCTCTCGGGCTCAAATAATTCTCCCACGTCAGCCTGAGTAGCTTAAACTACAGGGGTACATCACCACACCAGGCTAATTTTTTTTTTTTTTTTGAGACGGAGTTTCGCTCTTGTTACCCAGGCTGGAGAGCAATGGTGCAATCTCGGCTCACCACAACCTCCGCCTCCTGGCTTCAGGCAATTCTCCTGCCTCAGCTTCCTGAGTAGCTGGGATTACAGGCACGCGCCACCGTGCCCAGCTAATTTTTTGTGTTTTTTAGTAGAGATGGGGTTTCACCATGTTGACCAGGATGGTCTCGATCTCTTGACCTCGCGATCCACCCGCCTCGGCCTCCCAAAGTGCTCGGATTATAGGCATGAGCCACTGCACCTGTCCACCTTTACATTTAAGGAGGGAATGGAAATCACAGATTAATCACTTAAGTGTTGGTCACTTGAGACAGCTCAATATGACATCCTGAGCCTGCTCAATATGACATTCGTTTCATGTCTTTGCCATAGATGAATGCCTTGAGGGTCTAGCTTTTATCTTTCTAGTTAGTCCCAGAACCTAGAGCAGTGATGGGTATACGGTGAGCCCTCAGTGACCATTGACTGATGAGCTAATTGGCCATACCAACAAAAACAAAGCTGGGCTTTGCCACCGCGCATCCTCTGGTGGGGGTACCAAGCAGCAGTCCACTGTCTAGAAGCTGAACAAGGGAGAAAGAGACAAGACAGACCTAGCAAATGAATTTCTAATATTGCTGCAGGATAAGATGATATATACGTCAAATAGTTTAACAATGTAAGGCAGCTGTAAGGAAGATGACTTTGTAGTAATATGTAATTAACCTGGGTAACTCACCAGCACAAAGTAACAGTAGACAACATGTTTGGTAACATGTTACAATAGGTTAGATACGTTCTTATGTGAGGAGCAAAACCCTCATTTACAACCATAGTATCTGAGCACAAAAAGTCTTTCTGATGATTATTTCAAGGCCAGGCAGATCAAGAAAAAGTTTCCCCGACAGATATATCCTTGCAGATTTGAGTTCATTATCTGCTTCTGGTGACGAAGAAACGCATCTTGTATTGAGCACCAGTAGAGGAAAGAAGTCAGATCTGAAGGATATTCGGCTTGACAGAGACATTCTGTGGTAAGTGATTGGTTTGGAAGATAGGAGTAAAGGCTGGGTGATTGCAGGGATATCCTCTTCCTGAGATAAAGCAGGCAAACACATTTAGCCTGTGCTCAATAAATGAAGTTCACTTTGAACTAAAATACAGCGAGCAAGCAGAGTTGGAAAGTTGTAGAATATTTACCTGACCATAGGAAATGGGATAGAAAGAAAATGTACGCATATACTTTTTATATATGTATGTGTAGAATAGAAATAATCTTCCATAGGATCCGATGCGTGCAAACTTTCTCATTAATTTTCCATTTCGGGAATCTGTGAGCTCCTTCCAATTATTAATTATTTAGGACCTCCCTGTTCCTCTAGAGGTTGGGAAGCAGTTATCTAGAAAAGGAAGATGAAATTAACATTGTGCTGAGCACTCATCGTGTGCCAGCCATTATGATAATTATTTAATATGTCAGCATACTCCTTTGAATATAAGTTGCCACTGATTTTTGTAAGACCCACATTACTTTATGTGCCACTACGAAAGAAAAAAAACACACCCAAACTGTGTGTATACTGTACATGCCACCAATATTAAAAATGCATCTTCAGGGCCGGGCGCGGTGGCTCAAGCCTGTAATCCCAGCACTTTGGGAGGCCGAGGCGGGTGGATCACGAGGTCAAGAGATCACCATCTTGATCAACAAGGTGAAACCCCATCTATACTAAAAATACAAAAAATTAGCTGGCTATGGTGGCGCGTGCCTGTAATCCCAGCTACTCGGGAGGCTGAGGCAGGAGAATTGCCTGAACCCAGGAGGCGGAGGTTGCGGTGAGCAGAGATCGCACCATTGCACTCCAGCCTGGGTAACAAGAGCGAAACTCCGTCTCAAAAAAAAAATGCATCTTCATTTCAGATGTGAAAAAATGTGCATCTCAGAATCAGTGAGATGTGGTCTGTCATTTAATTATCCCAACAACCCTAAACTAAGTAATAATATGGGTAGATGAAGAAAGTAAGGCTCGGAGAAGTCAGGTAATTTGCCTAAAGTCAGATAGCAGGTAAGTGTCAGAGCTGGGGTTTGACCCAGATCAGCCTGTCTCAAAGTCCAGTATGCTGTCCTTAGTACCGTGCTGCTGACTGAAATCAGCACCTGCCCGGAACTCAGAGCTAAATACATACATCAATAAATGCATGGTATTCCACTAAAAGCATTTATCTTTGGACTTCTCTCCCAAAGACCTTTCCTCAGAGGAAACTGTGGCTGACTCTCCAGTCGATGGCCGCCATGGATTTCTAAGAGCAGGAGATCTTGACTTCCTTGGTCTGGTCTCCCTCTGGTGTCTGATAATGCCTGCTGCCCCCAGCAACCGCAAGGAGCCACGCATGCTCCATGGAAGGACAAGTGGGCTTTGCTTTTGTCTAGTTGTGGGTCCGGGTTGTAGCTGTGGAGACATGGATAGCGAGCCTTGCCCATCGTACCATGACGTGGTTCTTCCTGTATTTGAAAACAGGTGTGAGGTTCTCTCCAAAGACTTCTTTTCTCCTGGTGGGACATTCTGAGTTCCTTACAGGATGTGATATAGAGATCTCTTTCTCTCCAGCTACTGTACTGAATGCACTTCAGTTTGCCTGTGGTCCTTGTACAGAGAGGCATTCAAAATTGACTGAGTGGCGCCACACGGAGCAGGTGAACTATCACCTCCTGCTTTAGGCCACGCCTCTCTGGGTGCAGCCTGAGAGTGCATTTGATTTTTCCAGAACCTCATCACATAAGTGTAAACTCCTCCCCCTGCTTCATCTCCCTCACCCTTGCCTTCTTTCCTCCTCCTTTGAAACACATCTGCTATGTAGGCACCTTGGACTTTTGTAATTTTTCTGTTGGGCTTAAATTATTTCTGCTTTATCACTTTTGAAATTCATTAGAATTGATATTTTGAAGGGTTTTTTTTTCTTTTGTTTTTTCTTCTTCTTTTTTTTAGGTCATCCCTCCTAATTTTTTTTTTTCTTTACCAGGAAAGTCAGTGATCTCCTAATTTTGTAACATCCTCAAATGAGATTTTTGAAAGTATTTTCTATAGCTTTAACCAAATCATTGCTATATAAATTGAGCAGGACAGGCTCAAAGACAGAGCTCTTTGGGAGGTCATAAGCAATCTTTCAGTTGTTTCGTTACCAATCCATCAGATTCCTCTGTCATCAGCCTGTATTTCTCTACCTTGTCTATAAAAATAGCAGTTGCTTTATATGCGCCATTCCATTTAAACTGAAAAATTTCACATACCGAGTACTGTCATTCCTGTTTTAGGCAAACCAAACTTTAGATTGTGAAGCAGTTTGCTCAGAATTTTCTTGTTTGTTAAAAGCAGAATCAGAATTTGTACCCAAGTTTTCATGTCCCTTCTCCTCTGTCACGGTTGTACCCATTGTGCATTGCTTTGATGAAATGCAGAGATGGTATTTTTTACCTCATTTTCCTGGGCTGCGAGAAAGTGCTTTGGACCCCAATGAGCCAAATGGTATAATAGAAATGTACTCTCTTCCTTCTTCCTTCAGGGAACCACAAGCAAGAGAGTCAATACCTCATTCTAGTCTAAGAACAGTAGTCACGCCATTACCTTCCCCACTGACTTCTTTTAGAAACAGATAGAAAAACAGTCTTTGAAAAAGAAGATTCTTTTTCTGGGCTGTCTGAGCAATGGAACAATAGCTGGGTCCTGAAGGCCAGGAACTAAGACCCAGAGAAAACAGAGACTTGTCAGGCATGGTGGCTCATGCCTGTAATCCCCGCACTTTGGGAGGCTGAGGCGAGTGGATCATCTGAGGTCAGGCGTTCGAGACCAACCTGACCAATATGGTGAAACCCTGTCTTAAAAAAAGAAAAGAAAACAGAGACTTTCAGAAGCCAGGAAAATGCTGGTTACCAAAACTCTTGGAAAGCAGACTTAAAAAGCCTGGCTTTCACTCTCTTCCTCTAGGACTTCATATTACAGAATAAGTACAGACTGTTGTAAAGTTAAAAGAACAGACAGGAAAAGAACATAAACGATGCGGGGAACCACTCCTGTTCTTCAGACCACAGCCGTTACCAAGCTTGTCGCTAGGCAAGGTGTGTGGGATAGATGCAGTTCATGGGGAGCAGTCGCCCAAGGTGAGTGGCAGATGCCGTGTTTCTCTCTCACTGAGGGGCTGATCTTTGGTGGATTCCTTAAGCTTTTGGGAGGAGTCTTTTTAAAAGGAATAAGGCCGGGAGTGGCGGCTCACTACTGTAATCCCAGCATTTTGGGAAGCCAAGGTGTGTTGCGGGGATTACTTGAACCTAGGAGTTTAAGAGCAGCCCTGGCAACGTAGAGAGACCTTGTCTTTATAAAAATACAGACATACATACATAGTTTTTTTAAAGTAACAAAAACAAGGCATCCTTACTGTATGGAGCTTCATAATTCTCAGACATAATTAACAGATGGTTTACAATGTACTCACAATATGTGTCATTTAAATGACGGGGACATCTAGGTATCCTTTTACTCATAAGGAGAGTCAAGATCAGCGCCTGAAGCAAAAGATACTGAATGAGGCAAAGTTTCCTTCTTGCTTTCAAAACAAACGGCTACCCATTTTCTCCGTAAACAGAAGTCCTCGCTCCATGCGGAAGTTCCTTCACTATCTTTGTCCCAAAGCAAAGTCACTTAAGATAAATGAAGTTACCAGAGCAGTTGATTGAGGTAAACCCCAACACACAGCTTAGTCTTTCTGGAATGCTAATATAGTACAAAGAATTAGGGAATTAGCTGAAACTTTTATCTTTTTTTTCTGAAAAGGAACTGCTCAACTCAGAATTAATTGCTAAGGGAAATGGTTTTACATTATTTCCCGTAAACCTACCATGGGGAATGAAGGACCATGGGTAGCGGAGAGGCACAGACATGGAACCTATGTCCTAGGGCACTGTTAACACCGTGCATAATTTTCAGCAACTCCCAAGTGACTTTTTCTGACATCCCGTCCATGTAAAACAATGGAAACCTATTTCCAGGCTTATTTGTGTTTCCCAGGGGCCCTTACATGCCTCTGTGAAGATTAAAGGGCTAGACCCTCCTTATTCCCTCTTATGATTATTCATAATTTTCTAAAACCATCTTATTGAGGGATGCAGCACAACGATGAATCTTAGGATCTGTGTGTCTATGTATTCACTTGTTCATTTAGTCTTTAACAAATGTTTATCAAGCCCCTCCTTCACATCATGTTCTCTGCTAGGAACTTAATAGGCATAAAAAATGAATAAGATTCAGTCCCCATCCTTAAGGAGCTCATAATTTAATAGGGGAGTAAGTCATGTACACAGATCACTGTAATACAAAGAATACAATAAATGCTTCAAAAAGGTTCAGACCGAATCCTGGTGGGAGGTTCGCATCTAGTCAGAAAGAGCAGAGAAAGTGTCATGGAGATGGTATCATTTCACTCTGGGGATTGACTCGTATAGGAGCTCAACAGATGCTATTGGAGGAAATGTCAATTCAGACCGAGAACACGGCATAAATAAAAAGACTCATGTCCCAAGGAGAGGAAGTAAAGCAGCTTGGCCAGAACGTAGGATATATATAGGGAAATGTGGAGGAGAAATATAGAGCAAGTCAAGATACCTGGTAGAGGATCTTAAACAGTGGGTTAGAGAATTCCAATTTTGTTTCTTGGGTACTGGGGAGCCATTAAACATTCTTGAGCAGGAAAGTGACATACGCAGGCCTTTATTTTTGGAAGACATAATCTGGCAGTGCTGCGTGGGTTGGATGGTATAAGGGTCAGAAGAGCAGTTTGAGAGTTATGAAGTGATTCTGGGAAGAGATGAGGACTTGAATTACAGTGATGGCGATAGAGAGGCGAAGGGGAGTTGAGCTTCGTAAGCTCTATTGAGGCTGACGATGGGGTTTAGGCACAGACTGAATGGAGGCTGGGAGAGACTCACATGTGACTCCGAAACTGGCAAATAATGCTGCTCGAGAAACCGGGTGCATGCATGTGCACATCTGTACTTAGGAGCGTGGACGGGGGGTGGCAGGATTAGGAGTAATCTTTTTAAAAGGCAAATCAAATCTCATTGCTGTCCCACTTAATATCAAAACGGCTTTCCACTGTATTTAGAGTAAAATCCAGCCCCCTCACCATGGCATGCTAGAAGCCCTACATGATCTGGTCCCTGCTTTTCTCTGACTTCATCTCTTAAAACGCTCCCCTTTGCTTCAGGTTTAGCCATACCGGCCTTTTTTCAGCTCCGCAAATGCACTGAGTTCATTTCTACCCCAGGGCCTTTGCATTCACTGTAGCCTCTGCCCAGAACACTCTGCTCCCAGGCCTTCACATGGCTGGCCCCTTCTTGTCAATCACGCCTTAACTTAAATGTCACCTCTCCGGAGAGTGGTTCCTGACCAATCAATTCTGATATCCTTCGCTCACAGCCACTCTTTATCACACAGTCCTGCTTTTTATTCACAGCACTTACTAAAATCTGAAATGATCTTATTTATTGGTTTACGTTGTTTATGTCAGCTCCTCTTCACCAAAATAAGTCCCTAGAGTTTGTCTTGCTCATTGCTGTGCCCTGATTATTAGAACCGAGACTAGCACATACAAGGTACTTTATAAATACTCATCAAATGGGTGAATAAATGAGTGGGTGTTGGCTTCTCATGTAGGTCTAATAACATTCAGGTAGACATCAATGACTTCTAAAACCTGTGATATCCATCAGCTTAACCTTCAGTGTCCAAGTGAGTGTCCTTTGTCCTCCTTTTTTTTTTGAGATGGAGTTTCGCTCTTGTTACCCAGGCTGGAGTGCAATGGCGCAATCTCGGCTCACCACAACCTCCGCCTCCTGGGTTCAGGCAATTCTCCTGCCTCAGCCTCCTGAGTAGCTGGGATTACAGGCATGTGCCATCGTGCCCAGCTAATTTTTTGTATTTTTAGTAGAGACGGGGTTTCACCATGTTGACCAGGATGGTCTCGATCTGTTGACCTCGGGTTCCACCCGCCTCGGCCTCCCAAAGTGCTGGGATTACAGGCGTGAGCCACTTTGTCCTCCTGAGATCATCTACTTGGTAAACTTTAGCAGAAATGCTACCATGACTGAACTCATTGTTGGAATTCCTATTTTACAATTGCCTATAGAGTCGGCACCACTTTAATAATGTAGAATATTAACAACTACTACTCATTACACGCTTGTACCAAGCACCATGCTAAGTGCGGTCACACATTCTCTCATTTAATCCGCTTTGTCATCCTGCGAAATGACTGAAATGATTCTCCAATGTTGCCGTTGAGGAAGCTGAGACTCAGAAATGTTAAATCCTTTGAATGGTGGCAGATCTGAGGTTCAAGTTCAGTCCGAGTGACTCCAAAGCTGGCATGTTAACCACTTTGCAGCATTCTAGGAGACGTAGGGGTGAAGGGAGAGAAGCTTCACTTCCTTTGTACGTGGAGGTGGCTTGCAAACAGCCAGAAGCTACAGACCCGAATCGTGGTTGCGCCCCCTACAGGCCTGCGATCTCACTAGTAAGTTTCTCAACAATAAAATGACGCTAAGAACGCTCTTTTAGGGTTGTTCTGGTGAGCGTCATCTGGAAAACACCTGGCACATTGTGGGAAAGTAAGTTTTTGCTCCTTTTTGTTTTGCATAAGAGATGCAGGTAGCTCTTGATTCGATCAGGGTTTGATTATCGAGTTGGTGGATTACAGAGCCCCTGGCATTTTCTCATCTTTCCTATGATCATATTTAGTATTTTATAAATTGTTACCATTTCCATGTTGAAGTCAGGCATGGTGAGGGATCGGAGGTTGTACTGTCTGTGAGAGGAAGTGGAAAAATAAAATCTGAAGTGATTGGTTCAAATTACTGCTTTATTATGCTTGGAGTCTGAGACCTTGGGGAAAACGTCTGGGTCTCAATGTCCTCATCTGTAAAATGAGAAAATATTACTTCTCTTCTACATCCTGAGAGTTGTTTGGAGGGTCAGACTGTAGCTGTGAAAGACTTTGAAAGAGCATAAAGTTATACACAACTGTAAGGTACTGTTATCACTGCCTGCATTACGAAAGCAGAGTCTATCCTTCTGTTTAGAAGGTCTAAAAGAGTAAACGTGCTCTGTTTGTGAACTGCCTAAAGTAAACCTATGCCTTGCTTTCTTCTTCTATTGAAACAGTTCTCAAACCACTCCTTCCTCTTTTATCTTTATATCTGAAGTCTGGCTTACCTAAAGTTGAGATCTATCTGGTCCAGTATGGTAACCGCTACCTCTATGTGGCCATTTAAATTTACATTAATAAATAAAAAATTAAAAATCCAGCTCTTTAGTCACACTAGCTTAATTTCAAGTACTCAGTGGCCGCATGTAACCGGTGGCTACCATATCGGATGGCGCACATAGAGAACATTTCCATCTCTGCAGAACATTCGAGTGGAAAACACTGCTGTTGATTCTCTTGAATTCCATTTTTTTTCACGCTTTGTCTCCCATCTTCAGCCACGATCAAACCAAGCTAGTTATTCTTTAATCACCCAGTGCACTTGCCAATGACTACATCACAGACTGTCAAGAATCTAAAGGCTGCTAGCCACCCTCTACTCTAACCTTTTAATTGTAGACAGGAGAAAATGTAAGCTCAAAGAGGCGAGATCACTTGCTCAAGCCCATACAACTCTTCCATGGATTTCCACTACTATTTTCACAGTGTAACTACAAATACATGAGTAATGGAGAAGGCTTACATTCCTCTCGCAGAACCGCTAAAACCATCCATCTCAGAAGAAAATAGCCCTGAGACAGAACTTACAAGTTGCTGGCTATTATCAGTGTGCGTTCTTCCTCCTGGTGAGTGCTCATTATGTCACAGTGAAGATATGCTGAAAGTTTGATAGCCCACCTTTCCACCTCGACCTCTGTTAAATTACACGTGTCCTAAAAGGCTGGTTGCTTTGGGACCTATTCTGTGATTCAGAATTCTCCAGACCCAGCTCAAATCCCCTGGGATAGGCCTTACCTCTTCTTTACACACTCATTTAAATTGTGAAATATCGAATCTTTAAGCAAACTTCTAGAGAAAGTGGAATGGAGATTGTTGTCTCCCAGGATTCCATGCAATTCAGATATAAAACACTCTTGCTCACAGTTCTTGGTATGTAGTAAGTGCCCAGTAGATATTTGACATAGCTCTTGGGACACAGTAGGTGCTTGGTAGATGTTTAATTTCCTCCCCTCCAGATCTACCCACTTCCACCCCCATCCCCTTACCAGAGGCCAGCCCTTTTCTAGATAACCAACACAACACTTACAATTCCCGTCTTCTTGTCGATAGAACTCCAAACTACTGCTTCTTACAATTATTTTCCCTTTGATTAATCTTCATTGACAACCTGTAATCAAGGGCACAGCATACCTAACAGTTGTAAAGTTGGTGGGGAGGGGGCAATATTTGTAAAATTTATCGTGAAGACATTTAGCATCAAGACAGAGGATCTTGTTGGTGGAAAGCATTTCTAAAGACAATAGGGCACAACAGTTGAGGCAGGAAATATGCCAGAAACTTCTCTGTGTAATTGCTCTATTTCTCCAACATGTGTCTGGATTGAGCAACTGTAGGGTCGGTCTATTCTTTGGGTGAAAATTGAATGCTGGGGCCTTACTGGGAAAGAGGCTAGCTGGGTACCTGAGAGCAAAATGTATGTGTAGGCGGGAGTGTGTCCAGGTTTTGTGGCGTGTGAAGCTTAGTCAATTCAGGGGCCCCTCCTGAAGAAAAGAATATTCAAAATTACTTAGATGCAGGGCCCTTGGAAGGAGGCGGTGGAAGTCATGGGCCATAAAGCTAAAGTTTCATTGGCTTTTGTGTAAAGGATGAACCGTGAGTGCTTCTTTATGCTTAAGATACTCCACATTTGGGGTGAAGCGACTGCGAGGTGGAAGCTAATCACAGAAAGATTCTGAATATATAGAGTTATTGCATCAGGCACCTTTTACTAACTGATCTTGTATGGAAGCTAAAAAAAAAAGCATTAAATTGGGCCCTGTGGGAAACAGAGTCTAGGTGGTTGGGAAGCTTAATAGGAGGACAAGAACCTCTTCCACGGTGAGTAAGGAGTTTCACTCCAATATGGATACGATCTGTTTACGGTTTTATGTTACTTAGTGAAGGGATTGTGTATAATTTCTTGTTTTCTAAGAAAAGCGGCCCCTTCCCAATCATCCTTCTGCCGACCCACACACAGTTCCATCTAGAACATTCTACAAGCCCGTTGGCTTTGGTGATATTTTCTTGTATAAGTGAATTCATGGACTGTACAGAATTAAGGACATCAAGTAAAATTTTTCAGAAGAGAATTTTTGGTTTGTTGAAATCATCTTCATGGAGTTTATTAACCCTTTCAACAGTGACATCATCAGTAAGTTCAGTAACAGAACTCTACTCTGGCCTGCTTTTCACAACCACAGAGAGCTTATTTCCCAAATATTCTATTTGAGTTGACATTTCCACACATACTTGGTATATACGCTTAGAGGAAATTTGGGAGAGAAAGATACAATGGAACCCAGTCATTATTTTCAAGTCAAGCAAAAGCAAGAAGAAAATATTTCGCTTATCAAACAGGTATGCTCCACAATTAATGGCACAAAATTCACTGTCTTTAAAGCATCAGATTTGGCATGTAACTGACCTTCGATGAGAATCATGCCCAGCTCTGTTGAAGGAAAATATGTGGGGAAACAATGAGACCACGAGAGGTGAAAGCAAGTCGTGTCCGTGCACAAGGAAGCTTCAAACGCTTCTTGTCTTAGGGGCCCGCCCCTTCCCCTCCCCCTGCCAGGAACCAATCTCCCTTTCCTTCTAAAGTACAGATCCCCTTATCTACTTCCAGGGCGGCCTTGCTAGTGACCCAGCAGGTCTGACTGCCTTTCTGCTCCATGGCTGGCTATCTATTTCAAATTTTACATTCCACTGCAGTTTTAACAATCACACCTTGAAATCGTGTGCCTTACTGCTCAGCAGCTCACCTGCACACACAAACATTAGCAAACCTCCTGTGGCTACATCCCTCTGTGACGACGCTTGCTAACTCCTTTCTTATGGAAGCCCTTGCATATCAAGCTTTAGAAATGCGAATGATCTCACCTACCTCTGTAATCAATGCCTCATCCCTTTGGAAATGTCCAAGCTACCCTGTTATTCTCAAGAAAGTCCTAGTCTTGGTACTTCTCCCATAGGCTCTGTCCTAGGGTTTGAAGCTCTTTAGGGGGAAGTATTTCAGTCAGATCATCTCCTAAGAAAGGCAGTTCTATAGGTTTGAGAGGCTTTAAAATCTAACAGCAAATTTCTCCTAAAAAATGCCCTGTTGACCGGCTGGGCGCCCTGGCTCAAGCCTGTAATCCCAGCACTTTGGGAGGCCGAGGCTGGTGGATCACGAGGTCAACAGATCGAGACCATCTTGGTCAACATGGTGAAACCCCGTCTCTACTAAAATTACAAAAAATTAGCTGGGCATGGTGGCGCACGCCTGTAATCCCAGCTACTCAGGAGGCTGAGGCAGGAGAATTGCCTGAACCCAGGAGGCGGAGGTTGCGGTGAGCCGAGATCGCGCCATTGCACTCCAGCCTGGGTAACAAGAGCGAAACTCCATCTCAAAAAAAAAAAAAAAATGCCCTGTTGCCCAATACAACCTAGAATGCTCCATTTACTGGAATTCCCAACTTTCTGAGTTTGAAGGAATCACAGTGTATTCTAACTGAAGGCTTACATTCCTTCTATCATTAAATTTTACACTTGGGCACTGTTCAAAAAGAAAGGTTGTTGGAAGGAAAAGCAAAAGAGAGAAAAAGAACAAATTTCTTAGTTACAAAAATGGATACTCTGATTTCTGTACACCCACTGAAGGGATTTTTTTTCCCTCTTTTTCAGATATAGAAAGGGGTTCGATGAAATAGGAGGGCTGATTCAAGAGGACTATTAGCAATCTCTTCTCTTACCTGCGTCCCTCTGTCCCTACAGATCTTCCTAAAACACACAGCAAGCTAGGTAGAAAGACACGAGGCCATCTTTGAAAAACTGACTGTGTCTAGGCCCACGCACTGGGCATTCCAAAAGAAAGTGCATGTCTTTAAAGGCATCATTATATTGTTCTTACAGTTTTCTCCCCAGTTTATGCATATCCTGCTTTTCCTACTATTCTCATTCATTCATTCATTCAGTCAGTCAGTCAGCCATTCTCTGAGTATCTACCATAATGCAAAGTGCTAGGTATCTCTAGAAATCATAAGATAAATGTCTTCCTTTCAGAGATCACACTGTATAGAGTAGTGATGAATACGCAGTCCAATATAAAGTGACAAAAATTATTAACAGAAGCGTGGAGGAAGAAGGATGTAACCAATAGGTAGTAGGTGGCGGAAGCAGGAGAAAGAGAAAACTCTTAGAATGAGCTATAAGGTCTGCAGGAGGCTTCTGGGTAAACAAATGGACAAAGCAGGCAAGCAGAGGAAGGGCAGCGAGGAAGAGGGAGCAGAATGTGTCAGGCCGTGGAGCAATTAAAGAACTAAAAGCCTTTTTAATAAATAGGTATTTTCTTGAGAAAGATTGTTTTTGGAGAGAGTAAAAAGAAATGAGTAAGGGGCCAGAAGAGGAAAGGTCTGTCTCATGATAAGAAATTTAAAATTGGCTGGGTACGGTGGCTCATGCCTATAATCCCAGCACTTTGGGAAGGTGAGGCAGGTGGATCGCCTGAGCTCAGGAGTTCAAGACTAGCCTGGCAACATGGTGAAACACTGTCTCTACTAAAAAAAAATAATAATAAAAAAATTAGCTGGGTGTGATGGCACATGCCTGTAATCTCAGATACACAGAAGACTGAGGTGGAAGAATTACTTGAACCCAGGAGGTGGAGGTTGCAGTGAGCCAAGATAACACCACTGCACTACAGCCTGGGCAACAGGAGTGAAACTTTGTCTCAAAAAAAAAGGCTCACCCTACAGGACAGAACTGGATTCTCAGAGGCAGAGGGACGAGAACCCGGGAGACAGAGGTTGCAGTGAACCAAGATCTCACCACGGCATTCCATCCTGGACAACACAGTATGACTGTCTCAAAAAAAAAAAAATTATTTTGATAGTACTTTGGAATAGAGCAAAACTAGAGACAGAGATATTAACTAGTAGATTGTCAGTGAAACAGGTAAAACGTGGAGAGGGCCTGTGACAGAGAAAGAGGAGGAAGGGACAGGGATGTGTGTAAAACATTTTGGAGGCAGAATTTGTAGGATAATGTTGGAGTGAGGGAGTGGAAAGAGTCTAAGATGAATCAGGTTTCTGGCTTAGGCATCTGAATACTAAAGAGGCCATTTTCTGAAGGGAAAAAAAAGGAGTTAAAAAGGAAGAATCAGGCACAGGAGATTAGTTCTATTTATGTTGAATATAAAGACCCCGTGGGACACCCTGCTGGTGATGTCTGATGGAGCTTGTGGTTGGAAAAATCTAGCTAGAACTCTAGTCTCATCAGACATTTATTGCTTTTTTTCTGTGTGTTAAATATTATGTTTAACAGGATGTCTGAGCTAGAGGTATTGGTTTGAGAGCCATCTGTTTGTAAGCAGCAACTGAAACTGTGGAAAATCACCTGGAAGGAGCATGATGAATGAAAAGAGAAAGTCTTGGGATGGGACTCTGGAGATCCGCGATCCACGGTATTTAATGAAAAGGTAGACGAACTAGATAAGGAAAAGTAAGAGGTGAGAGAAGGAAAACGATGGCGTCACAGAAACCATACCAGGAAGAGAACTTCAGGAAGCATTGAAGAGTCAACAGTGCAAATCCCACAAAGAGGCTGGGCAAGATGTATGCATTAAGGTGCCTTCTGGATTCGACTATTTGAAGCCATTTGTGACCTTGGCAAAAGCAGTTTCTATGAAGCAGGGCAGGTGGAAGCTTCACAGTATCATCTTGTTTGGGGCAAAAGTCATGTTTTCAAATCCTTGTCTATTTATACTCTCTGCCTTTTGCTTCTCTTCCTCCTCCTATCCCTTTGCCCCTATTCCTACTCTTCCTAACACAAAAGTATTGACTGATTTTCTTTTTTCTTTTCTTTCTTTCTTTCTTTTTTTTTTTGAGAGGGAGTTTCACTCTTGTTGCCCAGGCTGGCATGCAATAGCATGATCTCGGCTCACCGCAACCTCCGCCTGCTGGGTTCAAGTGATTCTCCTGCCTCAGCCTCCGGAATAGCAGGGATTACAGGACGGACCCCCACACCCAGCTAATTTGGTATTTTTAACAGAGAGGGGATTTCTCCATGTTGATCAGGCTGGTCTCGAACTCCTGACCTCAGGTGATCCTCCCACCTGAGCCTCCCAAACTGTTGGGGTTACAGGCGTGAGCCACCAGGTCTGGCTCCCTGACTGATTTTCTAATTCATGTTTCCTTTACTTTCCCTAGGATTTCCCACGGCTTCAAAACCATCCATCTGTATTCTTTCTTTTTTTCTTTTTTTGAGACGTTTCGCTCTTGTTGCCCAGGCTGGAGTGCAATGGCGCGATCTCGGCTCACCGCAACCTACGACTCCTGGGTTCAGGCAATCCTCCTGCCTCAGCCTCCTGAGTAGCTGGGATTACAGGCACGCGCCACCATGCCCAGCTAATTTTTGTATTTTTAGTAGAGACAGGGTTTCACCATGTTGACCCATCCTGGTCTCGATCTCTCGACCTCATGATCCACCCGTCTCGGCCTCCCAAAGTGCTGGGATTACAGGCTTGAGCCACCGCGCCCAGCCTGTATTATTTCTTTAACATTTTCACTTCTCTCCTGAGTTCCAGACACATTTTCAGTTACCAATGGACACCCCAAACTTGATCTTCCATGGGCACCTTGAGCAAAACAAAACACATTCACTTCATGCAAAAAGCCCGAATCTTCTCCTGTATGCCCTTTCCTACATAATATCTAACCTTTCATCCAGTCCCCTAAGGGGCCTCACCAAATTTTTTCTCCTCCTTAATTTCTACATCTAAATAGTCATGTGGATTTACTGCCTTTACCTTGAAAACGTCTCCAAGTGTAGCATTTCTTTTTCCACTGTGTACATGTTTATATTAGGAATTATTTCATTGCATCATAGTTTTGTTACGTGCGTGTCTCCTCCTCTAAAGCCTGAGATCCTTGAGAATAAGGTTGTTGCCTCACTTGATTTTATAATCATGCCTTTAGTACAGGACCCAGCACCTGGCAGATGCTTCACACACATTTGTTGAATGAATACATGAATGAACAAGACCTCTTCGTAGCTGACATTTGCTTTACCATCCAGAAGCTTATGGAACCATTTCTCTGCCTGTGGCTCCACCGTTTCTGCCCCGTGATCTGCACCCAACTCCTCCACTTTACTTTTTTTTTTTTTTTTTTTGAGACGGAGTTTCGCTCTCGTTACCCAGGCTGGAGTGCAATGGCGCGATCTCGGCTCACCGCAACCTCCGCCTCCTGGGTTCAGGCAATTCGCCTGCCTCGGCCTCCTGAGTAGCTGGGATTACAGGCACGCGCCACCATGCCCAGCTAATTTTTTGTATTTTTAGTAGAGAGGGGGTTTCACCATGTTGACCAGGATGGTCTAGATCTCTTGACCTCGTGATCCACCCGCCTCGGCCTCCCAAAGTGCTGGGATTACAGGCGTGAGCCACCGCGCCCAGCCCGCCCACTTTACTTTTAATTGGGTGTCACCCGACCTTTGCCTAGAAAACATCAGATTGGGTGTCACCCGACCTTTGCCTAGAAAACATCAGATGCATTAGACCAACAAGTTATGAATTTTCCCTTTCTTGCCTTTCCCACAGAGGAAAATACTTTCCAGATAGAAAGTGATAGGTAATTCGGTCTTCAAGGCGTGGAGGTGGGGGGTGATTACTAGAAATCAATTAATCTTTCTTGCAGGGAGACGGTCTTCCCAAGGCCTACCCTAATATAGCTGAGAACAGGAACCCAGAAAGTGCCACTTGAACAAGTAAATATGTGAATGAGCAAAAGCTTGACTGCAGAGGAGAACTGTGAATCAGATCCGTAGCTTCAAAGAACCACTTCCATACCACCAGCGGATACCGGCTTTCAAGACTTTTTAGGAAGACCAATTTTAAAGGTTGACCTTTACATGAGGTTTTTACTGGGAAGATTCTAACCCTTCAGCACCCAAATTGTGTGTGTGTGTGTGTGTGTGTGTGTGTGTAAACAATACACACAAATATTTTCAAATAATAGTGTATGATATTTGGGGGGATAGGCATTTTCCTTAAAAGGGAGTAACTGGGCATACATAGTCCCGAAGAAATCAACCCCATTTGGGGCTCATCCTGGCTGTGTGAGGGAAAGGAGTAGACAGGACCTGGGCTCCCTCACACCTCTGCCCCAGGTGACTTCCAAGCCCCTTTGCTGTTTGTAGAAGTCAGTCTTGCATTGCTGATAGTCCCACATTCACTGGGGTATTTCTCTGATGCCATTAAATAAGAGGCCTTATTTTTTGGCAACTTTATTGACTTTTTCCCTTAAAGCAAGAATTGTAAAACATTTTTTATTGCCTTTTGTCTCAGATGAGGAAAGCTGGTTTGTTTTCTCAGGCAACTATTCCAACATTCCGTCTTGAGAGGGGCATAGGGTGGACTTGGGCATATCACATAAACTTTCTGGGCCACGGCTTTTTCATCTGTTAGGTAAGGAAGTGGTTGACTTAACTTCTTCTTCGGATCTGCTCTGCCATGATTCAGGGGTTCATAATAGTTTCCTCTGTATCCTAGCCACTGCAGCTCTCGTCTCTCTGTCTGATGTATCTTAGCGGCACAGGAAGCTGAGGATCTCAATTATATCAAGGAAACCAAAGTGATATATTAAAACTCTGTATTTACATAAAAAATAAAATGAGAATCAGGGCAATAACATGATGAATTCTCTTATAAAAGGTTTGGACAAGCACAGTGGCTTACACCTGCAATCTCAGCACTTAGGGAGGCCAAGTCAAGCATAGTAGTTCGAGTCCAGCATGGGCAACATGGTGAAAGCCTCTGCTAAAAATACAAAACTTAGCCAGATGTGGCGGTGCACTCTTGTAGTCCCAGCTACTTAGGAAGCTGAGGTGGAAGAAGAACAGCTTAAGCCCGGGAGGTGGAGGTTGCAGTGAGCCGAGATCGAGCCACTGCACTCCAGCCTGGGTGATGGAGCAAGACCCTGTATTGCAAAAAATAAAAAAGTTTCTTAATTTTGCCAAAACCTTTATTTATTTATTTTTCATCCTCTTAAATAAATCACCTGTTGTGTTTTAACGGCTTCTAAGAAGGAGGTTTCTTCTCTCTTTCAAAGTGTGCTTTTCTAATATGTCACACTGGGGTTTCCTGTGATCAAGGGCCTTTCCCGGGGGCCCTCGCTTGCCAGAGCTGCTCATACTCTTAGGGGTGGTAAAGAACCAATCCTTGTGGCTGGTAGAAAATGAGGAAGGAATCCTTAGCTCTCATTGGTCTTCATCCATGTAAATCTATCCCCAGCAAAGTAAGGTACGGAGGCAAGATCGTAAGTAAGTTTGTTGTCTGTTGCTTAGATCTAGGGCTTGAAGCCACCCTGCTAGATAAGCAGCCAGAATTAATCTCTGGAAGATTGCTATCAGGGTATTTGCGTGCATCTCCCATCCACCAGGCCGTACACCCTGGGACCCACCAGGTGCTCCTGAACACATAGTGGGGCACACACATTCCAAGGCATGTCTCATCAATAGAGACAATTCGTGGTCAGGGGGCAATAACGTTGTTGTGGGATTTGCAGTACGTAATTGGTTGTGGCATTTGTTCTCAGAACTTTTCATTTTTTGTTCTGACAGCTCTGAGGTGTGTAGGATTGTTTTGATTATCCCCATTTTACATAGAAAGAAAAAGGGAGACCATCTGGTCTCAGATCTGAGTCTTCTGATTCTAAATCCTTCCTTCCTTCTTGAACCTCCTGGCTAACCATCACTGATACTCCCATTCTGCAGGGAAGGACCGAGCCGACACCACCCTTGGGTGGTGTATTTCAGACAGAGGCAAAGGTGGTTCTGGGTTTTCTAACCTCCAAAAAATTAGCTGCCGCCAGAGACCCTCCTTTTCATCAAAGCAAAATCCTGGGTTGGGAGGGGCTCAATGACCTGGGAATTTGGGGTAGAGTTTACCACTAGCCCCTCCCCAGGTTTGGTTGAAGACCCTGAGTTCTTCCTCAAATGGTGAAAAAGCACCCTTTTCCCTGTATCCCACTCCCATGTTCCTACAGAGAGACCCCAGGGTGATGGAAATCAGAGAGAGGAACTGGCCTCACAGTGAGGTGTGGAGGCGGGCAAGCGTCCAGACAGTCCGTCAGAAAAGCTACACCTGCTGAGGCTTGCCTCCTGCAGAGATAGATAACACAGGAAGAGGAGGGAATGTGCGCCCTCCCAGACCTCTGCATACCCGAAGAAGCATCTAAGTTTCCTTGGTTTTGCCCCAAACTCCTACACCAGAACACAGGACTCCATTTATTTCTCTATGCATCCCATCCACATACATTCATTGAGCATCTACTATAAGCCAGGCCCTGTTCGAGTATAAAACACCATTGAACACAATTCTGTCCTTCTGGAGTTGACATTCTTGTGGGATATAAGACTAAAGGCCGGGTGTGGAACCGGCTTTCTCAGCAAAGGCTCCTAAGAGGCAAGTGACCACGTGTTTCCATTTCAGCCTCTCCCAGCGTTGATTGACATCACTTCTAGGACAGGCTGGAGCTCTGCTGGCTGGGAAAACTTTTGACCTGAGCTGACCATAGGCGACCAGCCAGTATGCATTCCGATCACCTTCACACCTCTTTAGAAGGAAAGGTTCACAGGTAGAAGTTTTTGAGACAGAGTCTTGCTCTGTCACCCAGGCTGGAGTGCAGTGGCGTGATACTGGCTCATCTCCACCTTTGCCTCCTGGATTCAAGGGAATCTCCTGCCTCAGCCTCCTGAGTACCTGGGACTACAGGTGCACATCACCATGCCCGGCTAATTTTTGTATTTTTAGTAGAGATGAAGTTTTGCCATGTTGCCTAGGCTGGTCTTGAACTCCTGAACTCAAGTGACCCGCCCACCTCAGCCTCCCAAAGTGTTGGGATTACAGGGGTGAGCTACTACACCTGGCCACAAGGAAAAGATTTCAATCCTCTGTGGTAACGTTTAAGGTCAGAAGCTGGGAATTTTTTCATTTGTTTTTGTTTTCTCAGATGGAACAATCCAGCAAAGAACATCTACGTGTGTTTGTGTATGTGTGTACTCACACGTGTTTGTGAACCCACATATTTGTGGAATGTCTTATTAGCCTTATTCGTCAGGGTGTTTGTGTTAGGGTGAGCATCTGGCTCTCCATAGGATGGAAGACTTATTAGACACACAATAAAGACTTCACAATTGGTGAATATTGGCACATATGCACCATGGAATACTATACAGCCATAAAAAAGAATGAGTTCATGTCCTTTGCAGGGTCACGGATAAAGCTGGAAACCATCATTCTTAGCAAACTGACACAAGGACAGAAAACCAAACGCCGCATGTTCTCACTCATAAGGGGGTGTTGAATAATGAGAACACATGGACACAAAGAGGGGAACATCACACAACAGGGCCTGTCAGGGGCTGGGGGGCTAGGGGAGGGATAGTAGGGGATGGAGGGATAGGGGAGGGATAGCATTAGGAGAAATACATAATGTAGATGACGGGGTGATGGATGCAGCAAACCACCATGGCACGTGTATACCTATATAAGAAACCTGCATGTTCTGCACATGTATCCCAAAATTTAAAGTATAATAAATAAAATAAAATAAAAAATAAAGAAGGAGGTTGAGGCCGGATGTGGTGGCTCACTCCTGTAATCCCAGCACTTTGGGAGGCCAAGGCGGACGGATCGTCTGAGGGCAGGAGTTCGAGACCAGGCTGAGCAACACAGTGAAACCCCGTCTCCACTAAAAATACCAAAAAAATTAGCTGGGCATGGTGGCACATGCCTGTAATCCCAGCTGCTTGGGATTCTGAGGCAGGAGAATCGCTTGAACCCGGAAGGCGGAGGTTGCAGTTAGCCAAGATCACATCACTGCACTCCAGCCTGGGCAACAAGAGTGAAACTGTGTCAAAAAAAAAAAAAAAGGCTCACCCTGTAGGACAGAACTGGATTCTCAGAGGCAGAAGGAACCTTGAAAACATCTTCTCCAGTTCCTTCAGTTACAAACGGGAGTGGGGGCAATTCAGTGGGACAGTTATTGAGAGGATGGGCTCCGGAGTGAGATCTGGGTTCACTTTCTGACCTTGTCATTTAATAGAAGTGAGAGTTTGTTTTGTTTTCAATTGTTTATTTATTTAGGTCTCAATTTGCTTACCTCTAAAATGGGGAGTATTACTGTAAAGGTTAGGTCAGAAAATGTATGTAATGCCTTCAACACAGTATCTGGTTCACTACATGCTGTGAATGTTGTTAATTTCCAGGAAGGAGAAGTGACTCCTTTAAGTCACACAGCTAGTCAGTTAGAGATAACCTGAACATCACTAGATTTCCTAACTCTCAGTCACGTGTTTGTTTCCACCATCACTGCTCTATGCTGAAAAGAGGAGCAAGAAGGTGAGATGTGGGACTTAGTTCAGAGATGGACATTATGGTGCCTTGAAGGGAAAAAATAATCCTACTGGGGGCTCATTGAGGGCTACTATGTGCCAAGTACTGTCCCGCGTTCTATATATGTTACCTCTTAAATCCTCCCAGAATCACTATATGACATTATTATACCCCCACCCTAGAGACAGAAAACTGAGGCGTGGGTGGACTAAGTAATTTACATCAACCTAGGTCTGTCTGACCCTCAAACCGTTCACTCTGTGCTGTGATGACTGTGGTAAGATTGAGGTCTCTTAAATGGAACTGCAAGGCAAAAGCCACTCTGAAGAAGGCGGTGTGGGGGTCAGCTTTGCCACTGTCTCCGCTCTCAGCGGCAGCCCTTTGCTGAGACTGCAATTGTCATTTGTGAAAGAACACAGTTCAATTTGAGTGGACAGTGTTTTTACAGCATTTGTTTCACTGTATAGGAGAATCTGTGTAGACAAATGAAGAGCCTACTGCCATTTAGGACCAGAATTCCAGAGGAACCAACCATCTGTGCACCTCGATGTCAGGGGAAGGTGTTTTATTTCCAGTGTGAAATGCCAAATAGTCCAGGAATGATAAAATCACCCTAGTTTTTCTTATGAACTCCTAGAAGTCATCTTTGTTGGTATAAATGAGATCATTTAGCCTAATTAGTTCCAAGCTTAATTAGCAGTAATTATCCCAACATGGGAGTAATATCCGAGCAGGAAGTGCCGAGTCCTCGATTAGATAGATCTCTAATTGGTGTTACAATATTGTAATTAAAGCGTGTTTGTGCGCCTCTGCCACAGCACGCGATTTGTTTCATGTCTGATTAAACAGGGAGACCCAGCAGCCTTTGAGGGGGCCAGAATTTTAGATCTGACTCACATAACATGTTAACCCTGTGGCAAAAAAGATATAGGGACCTATCTCGGTGGCCAAACTGAGTGTACAGCTCTGAGCCAAAGGCATTTTTGCAGAAAGGGTGAGCATGTGGTCTATTTCACCCTTTGACTCCCATGTAGCAAGTATAGGAAAACACAAGGATATGGTTGAGGGGCCACTTTGTAACTTTTATACCTTTGAGGGCTGACTCATATATAACCAGAGAAGACTACCAGAAGAACAAATAATGATCACTACTGTTTATTGAGCATGTATTATGTGCTGGATGCTGTGCTAAATGCTTTACATAATTCCTTAGAACTTCAAAAAGCCCTCTGGGGCAGCTATTACAGTCCCTGTTTTACGGATAAGGACCTGAATCGCTTCTTGGCCTTTTGGCTAAGATCAAGTGTACAAATAAGGACCTGAAGATGAGGGAGCTTCTTCACCACACTAGGTCTCTGTTACCCTTCTGGTCTTGCGTTGAACGTCACTCCTCTAGGAAGCTGCTTCTGATCCCTAGACCATGTTAGTTCCCTGACATACCTCCTTGTAATTTTCCTTCACATGCTTTAATATAATTTCGCTGTCTGCCTTCCCCACTAAACCATAAGCTCATTTTTGCCTTGTTCACTGCTTTTGCCCAGTGCCCAACACCAAGCTAAGAGCTAGCAATGTAGCAGGTGTTCAGGGAGTAAGAGCCAGATGAATTGTCAGAAGTTACCCGACTGATAAGTTAAATGATTCCAACCCAGCTCTGTGTGGTTTTGAGTCTGCGTTTTCCATTACATCATGCTTCCTTTTTCTTTTTAATGTTAAAAACTCCAAAGTTTCTAGGTTGTACAAGTATAATAAATATGTACTTTGAGGAAGGATAGGGGAATATTTTGTTTCCTCTCATTTCCAAGTGCTGTTTTCAAATTTTGCAATAGATGCCTTAACCATTCACTATATTCATTTACTTAACGCTTCAACCTTACGTTACAATTTAGATCTTTGTGCGCATATTCAAATAATTGGTCATTGGGTTTAATAAGCCCAAGAGAATTAGAGGAAACCAGATAGAATTTATGTGCATTTACATATCACCGGGTTCTGCAAATCTTTAAAAATGTACATAACACGGGCCGGGCGCGGTGGCTCAAGCCTGTAATCCCAGCACTTTGGGAGGCCGAGGCGGGTGGATCGCGAGGTCAACAGATCGAGACCATCCTGGTCAACATGGTGAAACCCCGTCTCTACTAAAAATACAAAAAATTAGCTGGGCATGGTGGCGCGTGCCTGTAATCCCAGCTACTCGGGAGGCTGAGGCAGGAGAATTGCCTGAACCCAGGAGGTGGAGGTTGTGGTGAGCCGAGATTGCGCCATTGCACTCCAGCCTGGGTAACAAGAGCGAAACTCCGTCTCAAAAAAAAAAATTTTTTTAAATGTACGTAACACCTTCAGAATCTATATTTCAGTGATTCCCAGCTGTGGTTTTTGACACACCTTAAGAATCTCCAGTTATTTTGAATAGTGACATAAAATTCTCAGAAATTTTTTTCAAATTAACTTTGTTGGTTATTTAAAAGAAAACATACCACATGATGCGTTGTGGGGGAGTCACAAACAGGCTAGATCAGAATGGAGCCAATGCCTTTGATCCTTTGGAAATCATTGCTATTTAGTCTTGGCCACTGCTGAAATATATTTAGGGATTAAGACCCTTACCAAGAATTTTTGTTTATTCATTAAAAATTTCTTAACATAATTTAAAAAATTAGTAGATGATACTTGCACGAAGTATAAAATTAACAAAAATTGTCTAAGTGAAAAGGCCCCTTCCACTTTTCCCCATCTCTCAGCAAATCTAGAGATAATCAGTTTTGCACATCTTTCTGGAACATTCTATGCATATGCAAAGATATCATTTTAATGGTATTATTTCTTGGTAAAACACCAGAGTGCACACTGGCTCACAGAGATCAATTCGCTCACTTTTCAGTTTAAGCAAAGACAAGAAGTGATGATGAGAAATTCACTACGTAGCAACCAAAAGCACAAAGCTTTGTAAGTCTATTTTCTTGTAAAACTATCACTAGACATTGTGATGATGTATTGAAATCTGAAATACGATACTAACGAAGGAGAAATGCTGCTTGACTTAATGGGAATAATGGTTTCGAGCAAGAGTCCTGAATCTCCCTGGGTTTTCTGTTCTGATTAACTATTAGATGATGTTTCTGTATGGCGATTTATCTCAATACCAGCAATTAAGAAGCCAAAGCGGCAGGTTTCGGTCACTGTAGGCAACTTACATAAGGAAACTTACTGCTGGTCTCTTGTCACTAGAGGAGGTGGGTGAGAAAGTGACAAGAGACCAGCCGTAAGTTTCCTTAGTTAAGTTGCCTTCATTAAGTTATTGATGATAATAGATTCTGCAAAATCTTCACATTAACTTTGCTGGATTTTTTTTTTTTTTTGAGACAGAGTTTCACTCTTGTTACCCAGGCTGGAGTGCAATGGCGCGATCTCAGCTCACCGCAACCTCCGCCTCCTGGGTTCAGGCAATTCTCCTGCCTCAGCCTCCTGAGTAGCTGGGATTACAGGCACGTGCCACCATGCCCAGCTAAGTTTTTTATTTTTAGTAGAGATGGGGTTTCACCATGTTGACCAGGATGGTCTCGATCTCTTGACCTCGTGATCCACCTGCCTCGGCCTCCCAAAGTGCTGGATTTTAAAAGAAAGCATGCCACATGATGCATTGTGGCATGATAGACGAGAACAGATTCTACAAATATATTACCATCAAAAGAGAAATGTCTGTCGATATGAAAGGTATCATCATTATGTCATTTTGTGTGGACAGGGCTTGATGAATCTTTGGATGGTTATTTTAGTGCAAGAAAATTCACAAAGCTTCCTGCAGTTAGTACAGTAAAACTTTTTATTGTTTCTGGCTTTTGAATAATCAGAAGTGATCTAACCAAGAAATTAAAACAATCGAATTGCATTTGGACAAGCCTACAGATACACTGGGTTTAAGTAGTTGCAGCATGAATGTCTCACGATACTCAAGGAGTACACTAGCCTAGGTCATCATCAGCTTTTGATAGTTTGTATTTAGAATGTATGGAGCCCTGCACATGCTCAGCACTGCAGAAAACTTGGTGGCCTGTGAACTGATAGCCTTCAGTTATTTATCATCTCATTTTGCTTATCGAAGACTTGCCTGCAGTCCCCGTGGCTTTTCTTTTCACCAAGGGTTTGCCTTGGATGGACACAGACTCTGATGCTCTTCTTTTAAGACTATGATGGAAGGCACTCACGACTGAGTAGAGGGTGATTTTCTTCCGGAATGTGCCTTTGGCAAACAAAAGGACTAATGCCATGGAATGTTCTGAAGGTATCATCTAAGACCGCAGTAACCTTTTGTCTTTATTTTAAGTACTCTGTTCCATTGTGTGCCCTTGTATTTTGTGTCTCAATTTTTGGCTGACAAAATATAACCACTAGAACTGGAACAAAGCGTCTCTAGAGTTGGGCCCAATGCTTTTGACTTTCCTTAGTGGAAAGATAATTTTGTGTTTTGTTTTCCTGGACCTCGATCTTTCCATTGTAATAATATGTTGGATCAATTGATTCCTAAGGCCCCTTTTGTCTTTGGCATTCTCTGAGTCTACCATACAAGCTTTGGAGCAGTGGTTCTAAAGTTTTTCTACCAATGTCTCTCTGCCTCTCTCTCTCTCTCTCTCTCTGTCTGTCTCTGTGTGTTTTTGTGTTAAAATGTCTTCATGATATCAAGCTCTGAATGAATGTGGCTATAATTGATATGACAAATGAAGACATTATGCCTGTAAAGACAATTTCCAATTCGTTTTGATATATGAGTTAATTTATTATTTCCCCTTTTATTCAGCTTAAATATAGGGAAACTTCCCCTCTGAAACATGAATACAATGAGGTTTCCCTCTCAAGGTGTAGCCCTCCATGGGCCAGCTTCCGTTTGCCATCACGGCATTTCCCCAAAGTCTGCGTTTCTCTTGCTGGCAGATGACTGACTTCAATTACTCCCCTTTCCCCACTAATTTAGTGAGTGTTGCTTTCTTTTACAGCAGGACCCATGTGATATTCATCTTATTGGGCCTCCTCCTCCTCCCATGTCAAGTGTTTGCATATATAAGTTGAGCATCTCTAATCCTAAAAATACACGATCCAAAAGTTTCTGAGCACCGGCATGAGGGAAAATTCCACACCTGACTTTCATGTGACAGGTCACAGTCAAAGAGCAGTTGATTCAGCATCCCCAAGAGCAGAATAAAATTACCTTGAGATTATGGGTATAAGGTGTATTTGGAACATAAATGAATTTTACATTTAGACTTGGATTTCACCTCCAAGATATCTCATTAGGTATATGCAAATATTCCAAAATATGAAAAAATCTGAAACATTTCTGGTCCCGGGCATTTTAGAGAAGGGATACTCAATCTTCTACTAGGCATTCAGAAAATGTTGTTGAATTAAACTGAATTTCTGAAAGTTTCCTACCCCTGGCATCCTCCAGCCCTTCCTCTGGAGAAATCTTTCTGGACTAACTCAATTCAGACCTCGCATTCCCTGAATTTGCATTTTATAACACTTCTGTGCACATGGTTTGTATCGTATTAACTTGTGTAGTTATTTGTTCTTGTGATTCCTTTTGAATTATATGTGAAATGTAAGGGAAAGGTGTCCAGACTTGGAGTTAAGAAACTTGGTTTTCTTTTTCTTGTTCTTTTTTTTTTTTTTTTTTTGAGATGATGTCTTGCTCTGTTGCCCAGGCTGGAGTGTAATGGTGCGATCTCAGCTCACTGCAACCTCTGCCTCCTGGGTTCAAGCGATTCTCCTGTCTCGGCCTCCCGAGCAGCTGGGATTACAGGTCTATGCCACCATGCCTGGCTAATTTTTCTGTAGTTTTGTAGAGATGGGGTTTCATCATGTTGGCCAGGCTGGTCTCAAAGTCCTGACCTCAAGTGATCCACCTACCTCAGCCTCCCAAAGTGCTGGAATTACAGGCATGAGCCACCGCACCTGGCTGAAACTTGGCTTTTATCTCTGCTAATATGCTGGTTGAGTGACCAAGGACAGTCCATTCAACTTCCTAGTTTCAAATTTTTTAATCTAAAAGATGGAAGGAGAGGTGAGGCAGGAATGGATCAAATGATTCGTAGGGCTCTTTGTAACCTTAGCAGTTTGATTTTTGACATATTCATTCCCTGGCAAAATCACAGACTTCTCAAATGCAGAGAATTTCCTTTCTCTGCTATATGGAATATATACACTGCTTGACACAGATGGTACTTAATAAATGCTACCTTAGAAAACTGCTGTTCTACTCCTGCTACCAGGAATGTTAAACCTTACAGTGCCCCCTTACAGCCCGTGTCCCGAAGAGGCTCTCAGACCCACGCTGGGAAATGCTATTCCGGACCAGGACATCAGAAGCTGAGACTACTGGCACTCTGTATGAGTCACGAATAGGGGCACACCTAACAGCTTTGCCTTTTTAAGTAAATGTGTTTATGGTTTGTGCTGCTTTCCTCAGTAAGATCATTTCCTTGCAAGTAATGAGAGCTGTGTGTGATATGGTTGAAATCCTGTCCCTCGGCTGAGATGGAGAACTCACGTGATGCTGAGTGGGGCCCATTATCCCAACGGCACTCACAGGAATGCTAAGTCTGGTAAATATTAACTCAAACCACAGCGGCAGTTAGGAGGCAGCAAGCAGTCTCCCCACCATCCTGAACCTATCACTTTGGGGGTATTTTCTGATTTTGCTTTCCTTGGCTTGAGTGTTGTGTTTATTCCCCCTTTCATTCATTCGTCCTCTTCTCTTCAAAGGCAAAAACAAGACATTACATTTCCTCCATTCATCTCTGACTGGAAACTATGATGTTCTCATTCATTTCAGAGCAGAAGGTTTTCCCTCTTTTGCCTAAGCGATGTACAACATATTTTATTCATCCTCCCTGCCTCCATGCCACAGGCCTGAGCATTGGAAGAACTCTGCAGTCTTCCAAAGGTCTTGGGGAACAGACTTTCATTGCAGGCAGCTATGGATTGAATACGTGGATTGTGAAAGCACCTCAAAACCAATCCTGCGTGCTGGAGAAGCTTTGCTTGGCGAAGAGAAGCATATGATATTTTCCCATGTGGCAGGGAAAGGAGTGACAGACGAGATGGAAGAAAGCTAACACACATCTGAATGTACATAAGAAAAGACTTATAACTAAAAGGGAGGAGCTGTGGTTTAGATTAAAACCACAAAGGAAGTGAAGGACGTTACCACTTTCCTCTTTGTGGGTAGAAGATTCTCCTTTGGCTCATCTAATGGGCTCTGTGAGACTGAGTCTTCCTATAGGAACATGTTTATCCCTCCTACCCTTTCAGAAAAGCATAGCGCACAGTGGTTTGTGGTCTTAAAGACTTTAGACTTAATTTTGAAAGCATAAACAAGCCACAAAGCACCTCCATTTCTAATTCCATTGTCCCAAACCTGCTTCTCTTACTGTAAATAGAAAAGCAAAGAATTACAGCTCTCTGGGAAGTGAAGGAAAGGAAAAGCCCCTTTCCCAAGTCACCTGAGCCATTTCCCCACCTCACCTAAATTTTCCTTTGTTTTCCAGGCAGAGACTTTGTGGCTGTTTTGACTTAGCACAGGAAATTATTAGTAGCTCTTTTCCTCTAATAGCCACCATAATGGAGGACCTACTATGTGCTGGGTATTTCCCTTGTATTATCTCTGAACTTCCAAAACTTCTAAAGGATAGGTTTTATGACTACCATTTTTTTAAGTGAAAAAAAAACTGGGGCTCAGAAAAATCAGTTGCCCGGCACTGACCTTAAGCTTGTATCCAGGTATGTTTGACCGTAACACTGGTGCCCCTCCCTGCCTCTCCTTCAGATCTGACTTCACAAGTAAATTTCGGCCATCGATGTCACAAACTTGAAAGTGGGTTTGAAACCTGGCTCCGCCTCTAATTGTCAAGGTGACCCTGGGCAAATTATTTGACTCTGAAGTCTTAGTTGGTATGTCTTGTCCGGTATGACAGTTGCTTAGGTAACACTGGGAACAGGCTTTCTTACTGGCATCTTCTTAGAATTAAATGAAGCAACAGATGTAAAGACATGGCATATCATGTAAACTCCCAAATCATGTAACTGGCAAACAGTAAACTCCCAAAGTGACAGCCATGTGCTGATTGTGTATAGGTCAGGTTCTAGCCCAAACTATGAAACAGCTGAACTCTACTTAAGGGAACCCTCTGTTTTTGTAAACTCCCCATCCCCATTCCCATCACTCTCAGTTTCTAGAAAAATGCATCAAGGTGTAAGCGGCTGTGAACACTTGGAAAAGAGAAGTCATACTTCTTTGACAATAAAGCAAAAGAAGCAAGTGTTAGCTGTAGAACGTCATCCTTCGAACGTGTGAACGGAAGGTGGTGGTTTTGTCTTTTGTTTGGGGGAAGGTGGGTTGCTGTAGGGTAGGAAAAAGGAAACCCGCGAGCCCCCCAGCCACACTGTGCACAGGACCTACGGCAGCTCTTTAATCTCATGCCTCTTTTTCTGGATACATTCAGTGTAGGGTCACTTGTAGATTCCAGGTCTCAGCTGCTTTTGATCAGAACGCTTTTTTTTTCTTCCTGTGGTGATTTTGCACGAATTTTAGATGCTGGCGACTTTCAGTTGCCTGAGTCTGTTTTTCATTGCGGACATTTGTCAGGTTTTTACATCTAGGTTGCATTTGGAATGCTTTTCTTTTTGTCTTCTCTGGCGAGTCTATGTGAACTTCTGATTCTGGAGTTCTTTCCAGTTTATTTTAAACATAATATTTACATATTTTCACGATTACAAAATTAATAACTTTTCGTTGTGGAGAATTAGAACAAAAGAAGAAAACAATTTAATTACCCACAAACCCAGCATCCAGAGCACTTTTCACATGTTATTGCATTTCCTTCCATCTTTTCTCTATGCCTGCATATGTGCTTATCTATGTAAATTGTATGTATGTATATGTTTTGCAAAATTGGGAGAAGACCATGTATGCATTTTGTATCTTACTGTTTCATATAACTTTATATCGTGAGCATTGCTTGCATGTGATAAAATGATTCTGTGAAAGATTTATGTCTGCATAATATTTCATCGTATGAATGTACCAAGGTTTATTTAACCACTCCCATTCTGCTCTATGCTTAGATGTTTCTTTGTATAAATTTCTCTCCAAGTTTCCCCATTTCCTTTTGCTTTGTAACTTATTCCTAGAAACGGAATTATTAAGGGAATTAGGACCAAGAATATGACCATTTCATTTTGTATTTAAAAACGTATTTATACCTGGCTATTTTAATACAGACAGCCTGTGTATGGCCTTTTAAAAGCTTCTTGCTATTAGTGCCAAACTGATTTCCACAAATATTCCTCTAGTACAGGGTGGCAAACGAAGACCCAAAGGCCAACTCTGTCCTGTGGCCTGTTTTTGTGCAGCCTATGAGCTAAGGATGGTTTTTACATATTTAAATGCTTAGGGAAAAAAATCAAAAGAATAATACTGCATGACATGTGAAAATTATATGAAATTCACATTTCAGTGTCCATAAATAAAGCATTTCTGGAGCGAAGCTATGCCCATTAATTGACATACTGTCTATGGCTGCTTTCACCCTACAGTGGCAGAGCAAAGTAGTTGCAATAGACACTGTTGACCTGCAAATCCAAAAATACTTACATCTCCCTTTTACAGCAGTCATGTCCCAATCCCTGCTTTAGTACGAAATCCCACAAGCTGCACGTGAGAGTGTGCAGTTGACCACACACACGTTGACACTGAACACTGGGATGTTCTTATCCTTTGTTAATTTCAGCAAGTCAACAAATATTTGCCAAGTGTTGCCATGTGCCAGGCCCTGATGAAAACTACAATTAACTTAGTATTTCTTTGACTACCAGTTAGGATGAGTTTTTCCGTAAGTCCCCTGTAAAATGTTTTCTATGAATATTCTTTGTATATAAAATACTACATTTCAACTCAGGCATTTACATTTTTCATATCCCTTTGTATGAGCTCTTTACTAAGAATATTAATGTCTTTTCAGTCATTTGTTGAAATCATAATTGCTGGAAATATTTTGCTTTTATTGGATTGTTTGCCTGTTGTTTTTATTTTTAGATTTTTTATTTTTTGAGACGGATTCTTGCTCTGTTGCCCAGGCTGGATTGCATGGGGGCGATCTCATTGCAACCTCCACCTTCCAGATTCAAGTGATCCTCCCACCTCAGCCTCCCAAGTAGCTGGGATTATACACTTGTGCCACCATGCCTGGCTAATTTTTGTATTTTTAGTAGAGACAGAATTTCACCATGTTGGCCAGGCTGGTCTCAAACTCCTGGCCTCAGGTATTCCATCTACCTTGGCCTCCCAAAGTGCTGGTTACAGGCGTAAGCCACTGTGCCCGGCCTAGATTGTTTGCCTTTTAATTTTATGATTTTTTTTTAACATGGAGAATTTTACATTTGTATGTAGTAAAGTCTATTCAATATTTTTAAATTTTTATTTTAAGAATATCTTTCCCTGACCGGGTGCGGTGGCTCACACCTATAATCCCAGCACTTTGGGAGGCCGAGGTGGCTGGATCACGAGGTCAAGAGATCGAGACCATCCTGGTCAACATGGTGAAATCCCGTCTCTACTAAAAATACAAAAATTAGCTGGGCATGGTGGCGCGTGCCTGTAATCCCAGCTACATGGGAGGCTGAGGCAGGAGAATTGCCTGAACCCAGGAGGTGGAGGTTGCAGTGAGCTGAGATCCTGCCATTGCACTCCAGCCTGGGTAACAAGAGCTCCCCAAGTTCAGATAAATACTCGCCTTTATTTTCTTTCATTTCTTTAATGAATTCAGTTTTATATTTCCCTCTTTCATCCCTCTGTCGTTGCTTTTTCTCTAACTCTGGCCTACAGAACCTCCGGCCTTATTTGTTGTGTGGTATGAGATGAGGATCTTAAATGTGCTCCCAGACCGTAGAATAATTATTCCCATATATATTTTAATCCAGTTATCTGTGATGTCATCTTCACTAATTTCCAGTTATGTCTGGTGGTGCGCGTGTCTCTTGTTTTTGTTGATGATTCCTTGTGGATGTGTATCTTATTGTTCCTGACTAGGCCTACATTGAATACAGACTCTTGCTGGATTTTCAGATTTATATCTTGTGTGCGCCTCGCATGTACTACGCCTTTCCGACTGTGTATTTCAGTAGCATCTTTCCTTCTTTCGGTCAGTTTGTCAGGAATGCAGTAGAAGCTTAACTTCTAAAGTACACAAATGGTAAGGAACCTTCCTACGAAACAAGAGATGAGGGCCAGGGCCGGCCCTTGCACATAGGTGAACCATGAACTGTGGTGCTCATTCATAACCACTCCAGGTGACAAAGGCTTTAGCTCTGTAACCTCGGAGGTTGGAGGTTTTCTGGCCAAATAGCATCAACTGGCATAAAAAGAGCAAATCTCTGGACGGGGCTCCCAGAAGAGCTGTTACATGATGCACAGCCCCTAACCTTCTGTTAACGGCTCACCCCAACCCAACCTTGGTTCACAGTGGAGTTATTTCATTTACCAGGTGTGAAAATTGGATTTTACCACAGAGGAGGGGAGTTATTACCTATCAGGTCTGCTCTTTAGGGGAGCGGAGATTGTGGTGGGATTTATTAAAAGAGATTTGCTATGCATGGAACATATAATTAGAGATGTGTTCCTTTATAACTGGATTTGCAATCTTTGTCATTTTAGGAGTGCAGTCTTTGCTTTCTGTTTTTCTGACAACCTTCTTTTCCATGTAGGTTGCACACATCCTACCTCGGATCTGAATATTTTATATGGCACCATTCTGCCAAGAGACGGACCTCAGGGGTGTGACATGTGACAAACAGTACAGCTTGGGGGGATGGTGGGGACTGCCTGTAGTTTGGATGCTG
The DNA here is from genome assembly GCF_049354715.1 of Callithrix jacchus. Taxonomy (NCBI): domain Eukaryota; kingdom Metazoa; phylum Chordata; class Mammalia; order Primates; family Cebidae; genus Callithrix; species Callithrix jacchus. The sequence goes on from NC_133519.1 coordinate 7,702,510, forward strand.
ATATTAGCCACACATGATGCTGAGGATGGAGAGGGGACGATGAAGTAGTTTTCATGTTAATTAATTGCTATGTAGTCCAGGCCTCGGTGTCACGGAGGCATTAGGGTCATTCTCAGACCCTCTGATGGGGTACTCTTGAAAATCGAGTTCAGATTTAATTACCTGTTGTTAGAGGATATATAAGACAGCCTCAAAGTTAGTATCTGGTTAACTACACCTGCTTTTTAAAAAGACACCTTGTTTATTATCATGGTGAACTGGGGGTGGCTGAATTTATTACTGTTTAGCATTTCTAGAACACTTTGTTCTTGCTGAGTGCTTTAAACGTATTTATGTATGTATATTGGTTGCTCTTCGCAGCGCTCCCAAGGGATGAGTGGGTGATAAGTTTTATGATCACCTGCTTTTCCAAGGAGGAAACAGGAGCTCCTAAGAAGAGAAGGGACTTGCCTGGGTTTATAGCTCAGAGCTCCTGCCACCTTGTTGGGGATAAATGTGATAAATTCAGCCCTTGCTCTGCCCACTCTCAGCCCAGGAGTACCCCCTGTGCTCCATCCCATATCCCACTGACTACGGTGGGATCCAAAATAAAAGCCATCACTATTATTGGCCTCTCTGTGCTGGGTACTTTACATCTCAACCGATCACCCTCCCCATAAAGTTGCCTTATTAACGCCTGCTTTTCTTTCAAAGGCTCTGCTGTTTTCCCCATCACCCGGCTCGGATCCCTGAAGTCAAGTGTGACTCAGCCTTTCCACCCACTTCAGTTGCCCAGGGAGCCATGTAGATTCTGCCACACAAACGTCTTACATTTGTCCCTTCCCTCCTCTTCCCCCTCCCACTTCCAAAATTCAGTCCTCACTACCCCCTATTTGGACTACTGTAATAGCCTTTAACTGGGTCTCCACACTTTCCATCCTAAGTCTGTCTGGTAAACCTTCCTCAGTAAGGCTCTGATAAATAGCACTCTCCCACTGGGTCCATTCTCAGGAGCCTTCCCATTTAAGTGCAGATTCTTACCCTGCACTCAGAGGTCATCTTCCTTTTTGGCCTTCTTGCCTACCAAGCCACTGAACAACTTGACTGCACATCAGGCGCTTGGCTAGCAGGCGCCTGCCGTGAGCGGTTCTGACCTGGCCTGTCTGCTCCGGGGCCAGGGGTCCGCCCTTAATAGGCCTCCATGTCATCCCACGCTCGGGACCCTCTGGACCACACACTGCTCTCGCGGGCTCTTCTTCTCAAGCTGGAAGTCTTCAGCCCCTGTGCCGGCTATGCTGTTCTTTTACCCTGAAACGCTATCTCCACCTGTTGAAATTTTTCTCATGCTTTAAGGCGCAGCTCAAATTTCTCCTTCGCGAACATTTTCTAGCTGTTACAAAGGGATAGGATGCAAACTCCTTAGCCTTAAATTTCAGATGCCCTGTTTTACAAATCCAGGCCCATCTCCTGCCTTCCTGCCTGGTTCCTCCACTATCCCTAAGCGCTCCCACCTCACCGAAATGGTTCTCAGCATAGGTCCTTGACACAGACTCGGCTCATATGTCACTTACTCCGTGCCACATTCATCACAACGTCAGTCTTTCTGGACTCTCCCCCGCCCCCAGAGCCGCTAAGTCACTCCCTCCTCTGTGCTCCCCCAGACTTTATCCGCCCAAGAGAGAACCCAACAACAGTATCTCGTGTTTATCTGTTTAACTTGAACACTAGGCCGTGAACTTGGCTCAGGCTGTGTTCTGACCAGCCCGGGGTCCACAGACAGTCAGTCCTTCTAGAACGCACGCAGGAATCCATCTCTTGCTGCCCAGCCGCCTCTCCCCCGGAACAGGCTTTGCTCTTGCACCTCTGCCGTTGCATTTCTCTTCCTATCTTTTCTGTACTTCTTTTACTCACCCTACTAGATTGCAAGCCCCTTGAGGGGAGAAACCTCGTGGGACGTTGCTCCCTATCCCCAAGTCTGGCTCCTTAACCATGGCAGGAGGTCAGTAAACGTTTGTTTAATTGCGTTGCAGGATGCTGTGCCCAGCTAGCTGCTAAACAACCTCGTTTAAGGGGTTAACTAATAACACTCAGAGAAGTTCTTCTCCTTAGGGGGCATTTGCATTTTAATGGGAATCTTAAAAACCCAAAGGAAATGTTCTCTAACGGTGAGATTTCAGGCCTTGTAGGAAGGCGTGCGTGCGTGCGTGCGTGCGTACATACGTCCGCGTGTGCGCGTGCGTGCGTGCGCGCGTGCGCGGTGTTTGATGGGGATTAGGGAAGAGCTCCTCCAGCCCAGGGGGGTTTAAACTTTTCTGTGCCCCCATGAGCAGTCTCATGAAACCTATGAACAGAGTAATGATTTTAGACACATAAATTACATAGGATTACAAAAATAGTTTATAATGAAATACAGTGATCTAAATATTAAAAACATCAAGTTTGTGATATAGTAATATGTGCCTCTTCATTAGAGCATTAACGAAAAAGTCTACTGGCAGATCTTATAATTATTGTAATGCCATAGTGATGACTGTAGGCGATATTGGGATATCTGTGATTCTGCGGGTTAAAGGGTTGTGAGCTGCTCATAGCACCTTGATCTGTTGCCTAGATGCATACTTGAAGGAAATGACAATTTTCAGCTAGAAATTAATGGAAGCAAAGATGGTTTTTTTCCTCCATCCAAGTTCTAGCCTTAGTTTCTGTTGCGGACCTGGGTTAAGAGGCCCTACTTTGCTGAAACCGGTGGTCCTGATGCCAGTGTCATTTCAGACCCTGGGCTTCCTTATCTACGCTCCAATACTTTGACCTTGAACTATCAGATCCTTATATTTTATCCTTTATTTAACAAAAAAGACAGTATGCATTTACTTTATTTACAGAAATATGAAATTAAGAGAAACAAAAAGGATTGTTTGGGTTCTCCTTCCATCAGCCAAGACGTCAAGATGTCAGACTTTGGGAGAAAGAGAAGCTCACTAGTTTCCTAGCCTGGGAGCACCCCCTCCCAGAAGTGCTATTTGTGGGGCGGGGTGGGGCCAGGCCAGAAGGAAGAGGAGGATTTGTCCCAAATTCAGAGGTGGAAAGCAGTTGCAGAGTTTACCTGAGAGTCTCTGCTGTCTCTTTCTAAATTCAGAAGTTAATATTGGGACCCAAGAGCGTGATTCTAGGGGTGGTCCAGCATCAAATTCAGCTTGGTGGTTAGTGACTAAGTGATATATTGCTTTTGAGACCCTGCACTCCCTAATGCTGATGTTATTTCTAATTTAGGTTAAAGTGTTTGTGCAGTTCTCGTTTTAGTCCCAAAGTACAGGGAACACATTCAATCCATTCCCAGTTATCTTTGTATATTTTAGTTATTTAGAGGCAATTTTTCCTCCAGACAGATTGACCCTACTGTTTGCCATGCCTCCAGGCTCACACCTCTGCTCTCAGCGGTTGCCTGCTTAGAGGATACCAGTGAATTTTACTATTAGTTGTATATAGTGTTACCAGGGTGAGCACCATATTAGCCCAGGCAAACCATCATCCAATACCCTAATGGTATTGACACTGAACACTTTTCCTTTGGTGAGCTCATTTATTTTCCTGGCTTCAGCTCTCACCTCTGCACCTCCAGCCTGCCCTCCCACCTGGCAAGACATATCCATTTTGGTGTTCAGTCACCCATAATTCTAAAACTTGACTCTCTTTCGTCCTTTACAAATCCATTTCACTTTTCTAAAATGCAGCTTTATTGAGGTATAATTTACAAACCATAAAATTTACCCATTTTAAGTGTATGCTTCAATGATTTTCTTTCTTTTTTTTTTTTTTTTTTTTTGGTAAATTTACAGTGTTGTGCAACCATCACTTAAAATCCACTTTTAGAACTTTTACTTTGCCCCAAAAAGATCCCTCTACCTATTTGCAGTGGATCCCCACTCCCACCCCACTAATCTCCTTTCTGTCTCTATAGATTTGCTTTTTCTGGATGTTTCATGTAAATGAAATCGTGCAATCTGTAGTCTTTTGCATCTGACTTCTTTCAGGCTTCTTTTGCTTAGCATAGTGATTTTGAGGTACATCATGGACTGCATATCAGCAGTTCATTTCCCATTGCTGAATAATATTTCATTGTATGGATAGACCACATTTTATTTACCCATTCATCGCTTGATGAACATTCAGATTGATTCTGCTTTTTGGCTACTGGGAATAATGCTCCTATGAACATTCACATACGATTCTTTGTGTAGACATACATTTTTATTTCTCTTAGATAGACACCCAGAAGTAGAATTTCTGAGTCACATGGTAAACTTATATTGAACTTTTTAAGAAACTGCTAAACGGTTTTTGAAGGTGACTGCACCATTTTACCTTCCTGCCAGCAATGTATGAAAGTGATAGTTTCTTCCCACTTTCACCAACACTTGGCATTATCTTTCATTTTTATTATGGCCATTCCTAGCTGATGTGTAGTGGTATCTCACTGTAGACCAGTGTCATTTTGTATTTTATTTTTATAGAAACAAGGTCTTGCCATCTTGCCCAGGCTGGTCTCTAACTCCTGGGCTCAAGCCATCCTCCTGTCTCAGCCTCCCAAAGTGCTGAGATTATCACATGAGCCACCAGCACATCTTCCCCAGTGTCACTTTTGAATTCCTCTCACTTCTGACCACACTGTCTCCACTTTCCACCAATTTTATGGCTAGAAAGCAAACTTACGCTATCCGTCTTTCTTCTTATATTTATATGCTGCAGAAGTAAGCTGCTACAGCCTTCTTCAGCAAGCAACCTGAATACCCACTTCTCCATTTCGCTTTATGCTGCCCTACCTGGATCTGCATCATTTCACACCCGAATTTCTGCCATTTTTTGGCTTCTCTCCTTGCCTATTGTAGCTCTTTCTTCAAATCTTCCATCCTGTAGCTGCAGATTAATTGTTAAAATACTTACATGAAAAGAGCATGCATGGATATAGAATCGGGGATCTGTGTTCTAGTCAGGAATCACCACTCATCGTCACATGACCTTGAGCTAGCCTTGTAACTTACCTGAGCCCAGCTCCTTTGTTAAGGTACTTAACCTCTCTGAGCCCCTGTTTTCTCATATGCAAATTAAGGATAATTATAGAACCTTTCTTATAGACTTATTATATAATGCATGCAAAGCCCTTAGCACAGTGCCCGGATGTATGAAGAGCACTCAATCAGTTCTGGCGAATGTTGTTATTTTAACGACTATTATGACTATTATTATTAATCATGATGATGGGAGCAATCTGCTAGGCCTATCAGACGGCTGTCATAAGGATCAAGTGTGGCTGTGAATATAAAAAATGCCATGCGAATTGCAAGGGTGTTATTTTTACCAGGCTTTTCCCTTGCATAAGGAGAAAGTCAGGGCAGGATAGCAGCAAGAACACAGGCTTTGCCATTAGCCTGGCATTCAAATCTGGGCTGTGTTTTTTAACTGTTGCAAGGCTTGGACAAGTCATGTACCCTCTCCATTTTGGTTTTCTCACCTGTAAAATGGGTACAATTATAAATCACATTCAGGATAATGCGGTCAGGATTGTGCCTATTCCATAGGCAATATTCTGTAAACTGTAGCTTTTTTAGAAAAATAACTCAGTGTATTCTTCTTGTATACTTTCTCTAAATTATATTCTTCGTAATTAATTCCCACTTTATTTATCTCTCTGTATTCCACACTGATCCCAACACACGCATTGAGGAGAGGCTATAACGTGGAAAGATGACACCTTCTCACCTCAGGCTGCCTCTGCTTTTCATCTCAGGTCCACCACTCTCTAGACACACAACTCAGCACAGTTATCTTACCCTTCTAAGTATCTGGCTCCTCAACTGCAAAACAGTCGAGGAGGAGCAAATCATACCTCATGGGGTGATTGTGTATATAAACAAATAAGATCATAGAAAGTCTTTAGCCGGGCGCGGTGGCTCACGCCTGTAATCCCAGCACTTTGGGAGGCCGAGGCGGGTGGATCACGAGGTCAAGAGATCGAGACCATCCTGGTCAACATGGCGAAACCCCGTCTCTACTAAAAATACAAAAAATTAGCCGAGCATCGTGGCGCGTGCCTGTAATCCCAGCTACTCAGGAGGCTGAGGCGGGAGAATTGCCTGAACCCAGGAGGCGGAGGTTGCGGTGAGCCGAGATCGCGCCATTGCACTCCAGCCTGGGTAACAAGAGCAAAACTCCATCTCAAAAAAAAAAAAAAAAAAGTCTTTAGAATAGCTTGGCACATGCACATACTAAATACTCAGTGAACAGCGGCTGCCATTATGTTTGTTCCCAATCACCTTTCCCACTGTCATTTTCTGATTCACTGCCCCCACATATGCCATGCTCCTTTAAGACTCTGGCTTGGCTCCTTGTCTCTCCCTCCTGGTCATCCTTCCCTCCTGGAACTGCCCAAATGCTATTCTTCAAGGCCAGTTCAGCTTCTGATCCTTCACAAAATCATCACACACTACTGCAGATTCTAATCATTGCTTCCGGTCCCGCCCTCCCACTCCCGGGAAATCTGTGGTTTGTGTCCTGTCTGTAATTCGGTTTAGGAATTAATGATGAAGCATCTTCTGTTGTCGTTGTTTCCTCAACTGGACTTGAAGTTTCCTGAGGAGGGGCATTTATTCAGCTTCTAATGAAGCTGCTTGGTTTGGCACTAGACACATAGGAGGTGCTTATTAATGCCTGACTGATAATAACTTAGAAAGCAAACATGTAAAAGTCATTATGAGATGTTACAAACGGGTTCCTTAACCACCTGGATAGTGTCCTAAGTGACTGTGAATCAGGAGTGATCCTGAGCAGTGTTATTACAAAACACCAGCACAGAGAAAAGAGTGGTTGACGCAGAACCCCAAAATCAAGGTCAGCACTGTTTCAGTTAGCAAAGCCTGTCTTTACTGGCACAGATGACCTTGTTTTTGTTTTCCTCGTCACTTCTTGGCATCTCTTGCCCATCTCAACCTCTTCTCTCAATCCCAGCGGACTTGCTGCCCTCAGAAAGCCCTCTGAGTATCTTTCCTTCTCTCTTGAGTTTCGGGGGAAAGTTCTCTAAGCTTCAGAATTAGCCTTTCCTGTCTTTCCCACAATATCCCCTCAGTGCAGTTAGCAGTTACGGAGGATAGAGGTCTGGCCAGATAGCATGTTAAAATGAAACAGGGCTAACCTTCTATTGTGTTATCCTCCCAAGGGCTGGGGGAAGTGACATCTTAAATCCAAACTATGCATTTCTAATGGCAGAATTTAAAAGGATGTGTCAGGAGAGTTGAAGAGATACCAGTAAGTGAGGCTGGGTATGAGGATGAGTGAGGTATTGAGGGGACAGCCTTTTCAGTGTCCCTGAAATCTCCCCACAGGCCAATTCTATTTTGGACAATCCAGAGACGACCGAATGCAATAATAAGAACCAACATTCATCGGGCTCTTAACTATGTGCTAGGCACTATTTCTCCATGTCTGCAGTCACTCATTTATTCCCACACTACTCTGGGAGAAAAATACCTATTATCAGTACTCCACTTTACGGGGTGGGGGACCCTAGAGAGGTTAAGTAATCTTTCCAAGTTTATATAGCCTGCTCGTGGTAGAAGTGGGATTCAAAATCAGGTGGTTTCCACCCAGAACTGGCTTTTTGAATCCTGTGTTCCCCCTCGTAAACATTCTGGGATAACAGAGGAACAAAAATCATGAGAAACAAACCTAGATATTATCATTATTACCATCGCCATCATCATCACAACGGACAAGTTGCTGTCCCTGGTGTGTGCAGGGCACTGCATGAAGTGTTGAAAAGACAAAGAGGCACCCGGCCCCACTGCATGCTTGAATCAGCCTGACCCTCAGATTGCCTCAAATGCCTCCACCTCCATGAAGCAGTTTCTGTTCATCTCTTTCCCCTCAAATAATGTATCCCCTCTGATTGCTCGTTCACTTTTTACTTCTTCTCTGCCATTTATTTACTACCTTTTATCTTGCATTGTGGTTATATATACACATTGTCACACATCTGAGCCTTTGCACATTGCTGAGTCCTTTGCCTGGCTGACTTGTAGACATTCTTTAAGATTCCACTCAGGTCTTATTGCATTCTTTGACTCTCCTGTCTGGACTGGATACCTCTCTTCTGTATGCCCCAAACACTTGGTATGTATTAATATCATCCCACTTATTATAAGTGATTATAAGTGTTTACTTGTCAGTATGTTTAACAAGCTAGATCCCAGATCGCAACATCAGGGGAGTTAAGTTATACGTTTTTGAATCTTCAGCATTTTGCACAATACCTAGCACATGGTAGGCACTTAGTAAACTCTTTTTCCCTTTTTAATGAATGAACCCTCCATACAAATCTGATTACACTTTGAAAACAGAATTGAATGTCTGACTCATTTCTGGTATCCCCCAAGATGCCCTGCACTTAGTGGATGCTCAATAAATATTGCAATGAATAAATAATGGAAAAACGAAAGAGATGTGAGATTCTGCTCTTGGGATATGGGGGAAGAGTGGCACCTAGAGGAAAAGTTTGCATATCTAGGCTACGTTTTTAAGTTGATGATAATAAACATCTACCACTGAAATAGATGAGAAAGAAAACATTGTTTTTGACTACAATTACTTGACTACAAAAATATAGTTTAATATCTAAACCCAGGTCCATATGACTCTCAAACCAGTATTGTTTCTGTTATACAACATTGTTGTGATCTTAAGGTAGGTAGAGGGGCCTCTTCGGTCCAGAAGGACCAGTAGCGCTTAAATAATTAGAAAGGAATAGACACTGCATGAACTATGTAAAAAATGGTGGTATATGTAACCCCTTTTTAAAGAAAGATCTATCCGGGAAGAGCATGTAGAATTGACTGATGAGGGGAGAGGCTGGATGCAGGAATATCTATGGCAACAGTCTCATTGTGGAAACAGAAAACAAAAAATTGATTTAAGGAGGAATTTGTGGACACTGGTGATGAGAAGAGACAAAGACAGAAGATGTGGAGTCAGGATTACCACAAAGTTTTGAGCCTAAGTGAAAGATACAGGGAATTCAAAGGAGAGACTTAATTTTGACAGACGGTGAGTTTGCTTTGTAACATGTTAAGTCCCTCTAGATGAGCAAGCTGAGTAAATAGAAATTCAGGATTAAGTTCAAGAGAGGCCTGAGCTAGACCTGGAGATGGGCTGGTCATAGCTAAAGTTCTTTAAACTTCAAAGAATTGATAGCTGAAGTTGGCAAAGTGAAATGACTTTGGGAAAGCTGGACAGACAAAAGATCAAAGAACCAAGGACTTTAAAGGACATCTACAATCAGAAGACAACGGGAAGAATTTAAATCAGTAAAGAAGACAAAACTGTAATATCATCACATCTTGGAATTAACAACTAAAAAGAGATTCAAGGAGGAAAGGATATTCATTACAGGAGTTTGGCAATTAGGTTTGGCCGTATTGGACAGAGCATTTTGGTAGAATGGTTGGGTTAATTACAGAGGAGGAAACACAATTGTTGTGGCAGAGAATGTAGGTTGCCCTTTGGATAAATTGGGAATAAAAAGAAAGGGGAAAAAAGGAGTACTAATGTAAGAAAAATTTTACTGAAGATTTCCAGCAAAGAGTAGAAGCCAATGGAAGGGAGAAGAGTGAGCGAGACACTTCAGGGTGAGAGGAGGGGACCAGGTTGGTCTTGCACTATAGAAGAAGTTTGGGGCCGGGCACGGTGGCTCAAGCCTGTATCCCTGCACTTTGGGAGGCCGAGGCGGGTGGCTCACGAGGTCAAGAGATCGAGACCATCCTGGTCAACATGGTGAGACCCCGTCTCTACTAAAAATACAAAAATTAGCTGGGCATGGTGGCGCGTGCCTGTAATCCCAGCTACTCAGGAGGCTGAGGCAGGAGAATTGCCTGAACCCAGGAGGCGGAGGTTGCGGTGAGCCGAGATCGCGCCATTGCACTCCAGCCTGGGTAACAAGAGCGAAACTCCATCTCAAAAAAAAAGAAGAAGTTTGGAGAAAATTTGGAGTAACTGCTGTGAGAAGTGATAGAGACAACAACGAGGATATATAAAAAGATTACAACGTGATAATAAAGAAGTTCTGTCGTTACCTGAGTTTTGCTTGGCATCCATTTTATTGGCTTCATGCTTTTTCTAACAATGTCTGGTTGATCAGATGTCAGAAAAAGGAAGTTTAGGTACATCTTAGCATTAGGAATTTCCATTGCCAGCATGGCGGATGCTCAAGGATTCCGTGGACACCACGTGGCCAGTGAGTACAACCTGAACGCAAACCGTGAAGGTGAAATCAAGGCTGAAATAGTTGGGTAGTAATTCTAGAGAAACTGGGAAGATGTTGATTGTGTGAAGTAGGAAGAGTCCAGTAGCAAAGGCCGAAGTCAGGAAAAACGAAATAGATCATCTGGAGGGCAAAATTCCTAGGGAAATGTCTAGGGGAATGAAACAAAATGAAGGAGAAGGAACACCCAGAATTATTGTTGGGAAAGCAGTATGTATAAGAAATGAGGTTAGGTGCGGTGGTTTATGCCTATAATTCCAACCCTTTGGTAGGCCAAGGCAGGAGGGTTGCTTGAGGGTAGGAATTTGAGACCAGCCTGGGCAACATTCTGTTTTTTCAAAAAGAAAATAATTTAAGAATAAGAAATGAAGTAAGAAATTAGTGGAAACTGAGGAGGAAAAGAGAAGTGGGATTCTAAGGATGGACGTGAAGAACTGGTACAAAGACCAAGAGATTTGGAGAGAAATGGTCAAAGCATGTGGAACACGTAGGTTGTCCCTTGGTAAGGCATGATGGACGATGGTTAAACTGGAAAAATGGGGAAGCATCGGGATCATCATGTCAATCATGTAGAGCTCAGAAAATGGCAGGCAGAATGTCACAAAACTTGAATTTTAGAAGGTAATCAAAGTAGGAGGCACAACCATATAAGTTTGAGCATGGAAAAAAAGGGGACGCGTTGCTGGTGCCTTCTTGTGGGATGTGAGTGTCACTTCAAAGCTTCATGAGGATGGTGCCTCTGATTCCCAGGTTGTGGAGAGCAGGTTTGTGGTGACAGAGAACAAGACTCACGCTCTCATCGACTGCCAAGGGCCCCAGGTGAAGCTGCAGGAGGAAAGGAAGTGGGAATATTGATTTCGACCTAACAAAGGAGACAATTAGTCCTAAATTTTCCAGCCAGGGATGAAGCTCTGGGACTCCCCCACTGACTTCAGTAGACTGGTGAAAGGTGGGATAGGGAGATTTGTTTCTTTTCCTGGGAAACCTAAAGAAGAAATAATTTCCTGGCCATGTTATTTCAGCACTGGGGCACAGCACTGTGAGAGTGAAGAGATTAGATTGACTTTCTAATGGTTACATGCTGTTCCATTCTAACCCTTCATTTTCAGTCATTAGTGACTCTCTTGGTGGTGTTCCTTTGGAGCTGAAATTCACCAGTTTTGGTGAACAATGAGGTAGATGAATCGGTAATAAATATTACTAGTACAAGCAGCAGGAACCTATGGACAAGCTGAGGGCCTCGACCAAGGCAGGAATTTGTTAGGCCCTCATAACCCTGACACCAGCTGGATGAGTGGGCTCAACTTTTCTTAGTCTTAGTTTCATCATTTTTTTTTTTTTTGGAGATGGAGTTTCGCTCTTGTTACCCAGGCTGGAGTGCAATGGCAGGATCTCAGCTCACCGCAACCTCCACCTCCTGTGTTCAAGCAATTCTCCTGCCTCAGCCTCCCGAGTAGCTGGGACTACAGGCGCGCACCACCATACCCAGCTAGTTTTTTGTATTTTTAGTAGAGACGGGGTTTCCCCATGTTGACCAGGATGGTCTTGATCTCTTGACCTAGTGATCCACTTGCCTCGGCCTCCCAAAGTGCTGGGATTACAGGCCTGAGCCACCGCGCCCGGCCAGTTTCATCATTTCTAACATAGATTTTCAGATTCTCTCCCACAATCATAACTATTGTTAGGAATGAACAATCATTGGAATTTAGAATACTGCTGTGGAGTCTTGGACTCAAATTCTAGTCCCTAAAACTGAGCATAATCTTGGCAAATCGTTGAACTTCTAGGCCTTAGAATTCTGTAAGATAGGATGGAATTCCTTCCAATCCTAAAATTTAGGTGTAAGATTATTCAAGAGCTGAGGAAACAAAAGCACTTGTTGCCTCAACTTGAAAGTGGAGTTTGCAGGTGGAAAAACTGGAAGCAAACCTAACATAAATGCTATGATTAGCTGAAGAACTGGGAACTGAAACCTAGATCATCTATGTTTGCAGCACACCGAGGGCTCATCATTGTGAGAGGAAATTTCAGTAACTGAGAAAATCAAAACCAAGTCTCTTTCGCATCAAAATCCTTTATTTTTAGTAATTTTACCATTTGGGTTAAAAAAATGATTTCTTATCTTAAAATTTCTAGAGTAGCAGTAACAGTTTGAAGCTTTTATTCACAGGACGCTTTTAAAAAATCATTTCATTATCCATTAATGTTTATGTACATACAGTGTGTTAAATCCTTATACACCAAAATAGGATTCTTTCTCAACTGACATGAAAATGCATACAAGATAGAAAATTCAGAAGACAAAAATTCTAGTAAAATAAACTATTTAATAGAATAAATCCTATTTTAAAACCCATTTCTATCCCATGTGCTATGTAGCTAAATTCTCATTTCTATGAGACCTCTAAGCTTTAGATTTCATGACTTTTAGCATGCTTAAATTCTCAATATTCTTATTCTTTTACCCTAGTGTTGTCTGTTTAATATTCATTTGCACTTTTCTTCTGATTCAGTAATAATTTTGAACTTTGATACATATGGCTGCATGAGGGCTTAATGCTTAGTAAAATGGCTCAGACTTTCTTTTAACATGTGTATTATTGTTATAATGAGTTTGTTTTGAGCTTGCTGAGCAGAGGTGATCTGGTCTGGGACACCCCCACCAGGACAGAGCTTATTTTGGTAGTGTTTTTCTCTCTCTGTTTTTTTTTTTTTTTGAGACAGAGTTTCGCTCTTGTTACGCAGGCTGGAGTGCAATGGCAGGATCTCGGCTCACCGCAACCTCCGCCTCCTGGGTTCAGGCAATTCTCCTGCCTCAGCCTCCTGAGTAGCTGGGATTACAGGCCCGCGCCACCAGGCCCAACTAATTTTTTGTATTTTTAGTAGAGACGGGGTTTCACCATGTTGACCAGGATGGTCTGGATCTCTTTACCTCGGGATCCACCCGCCTCGGCCTCCCAAAGTGCTGGGATTACAGGCTTGAGCCACCGCGCCCGGCGGTAGTGTTTTTCTCTTATAGATAAAATCTGAGTTCCTTCTTTCTACCTACATTAACAATTCCAAATATTCCTTGCGTATTTCTGATTTGGTTGTCTTTTCTAATACCGTAAGAAAAGTCCGTAAGTCCATACCTGACTTTTTCCTCCTGCCTTCCTTCACAGGGGTTCTTAGCTATGTTAAATCAAATATTCTATGCCCAGAATTTGGCAAAAGGCATTTCGTTCATTATTTTCTATTTGGAATCCTTCAAGTGATCTTGATATTGTCTATACCCACTGTGCCTTTCTCCATGACAGAAGACAAAGAGAAAATACCCTGCCCCAGTTCTTCATAGGATCTAAGCAGGAGAGACAGGGTGTAGACACTTACATTGACCAGTTAAGAGTTTTCAATGATTTCGAAAGCAGCTTTATCATTTAGGGCTCTCTTGTACCATCCTTTACAACTAGCACCATTCCTTAAAAGGTTGCCCAAGGAAGGTTTCCTTTAGCAAGGGAAACTGACACAGGAATGAGTACCCTGGTTAAAACCATGGGTGACAGAAGCAAGGGCAGAAGATATATCTTGTTCTCCTGGCCATATTGCCTTCATCTGTCTCCAGGGAGAACACGCAATACATTGTAACATGGGCAGTCTTCACCTAACTGATTCGGAAGAGCTGCGGGGTCGGTGCACACAGTTGCAGAAGCACAGGCACGAGTACAGAGGTGACAACAGTGTATTTTGGGGAGGGTGCGGAGCAGACAGGTCTGTAATAACGGTTGTTCACCGCAGCAACCGGGCCACACAGATAAAGCAGGGGTAGCTCGAATCCGAGCTTTGATTCAGCAACATGCTCTAACCATGCAGCCGTCATTTTTCCTTCTGAGAAAAAGTGTAACCTAATGGGCTACCCTCTCATGACAGCGCCGGGACCCCCGGGCTTTGAGCCCTCTAGGGCAGAAGTCGTCCGAACAATCAGGGGAGCTACCCCAGCTGTGAAGCGACGTGAGGTCCTGGGCAGAGGTGCCCTCTGTGGGCACCAGGCCGCGATGCCTGAGCCAGGCTGGGCCGGGCCCGAGGTGGAAGGAGACCCTGCGCCCGCAGCGCACCGGCGGGACCCCTGCGCTCCGCAGAGGGCGGCGGGTGGGGACGGCTCCCCTGCGAGGGGCGAAAGCCGGCCTCGGCCAGGCGGGGCAGACTCGGAGGTGGGGAGAAGAGACGGGAAAGCACGGCGGAACTGCGTCCTGGAGGTGTGAGGAGGTGGCCTTGGAGGCTGAGGGCTAGGCCGGGACCTGGGACGCAGGGAGGAGGGAGGGAAAGACCTGCTCCTCGATTCCTTTCTGTCAAAGATGGCCAAATTCCACGCTGCCCTTCCCCCTCCGCGCCTTTCCTAGCCCCCGCCTTGGTTGCTCCCAGGGCTGCGCGAGGCGCCGGGGAGGTCCGGGAGAGCGCGCGCGTGGGGAGGAGGGGACGGGAAGGGGAGACCCTCCCGGGCTGCAGCTCCCGCCCGCCGGCCCCTGGGGAGGCTCTGGAGCTGGGGACCAGGGCTCTGCCGCTTTAAGCTAGGGAGTGACGGTTCGGGGGCGGGCCCTGGCGGGCGTGCCTATGCAAACCAGGAGGTGGTGCCGGCGGTGGGCGGGTCCGTAGTAAAATATAGGGGCGGGGAGGCGGGGGGTGCGGCTGCCTGGTGGGCGGGGCCTCGCGGGGAGGCGGGGGCGGGAGGAGGCCGCGACGGGTTGGTACCATCGCGCGCGTTCGGGGAGGGGGACGAGTGACTTTCCCTGGAGGGGCGGGCCATTCCCGGCGGTGGGGCCGGACGCTGGGGAGGGGCGGGGCGGGGCGGTCCTGGTTGCCCGCGGGCGGGACGTCGGGCCGCGGGGAGGGGCACCCTCCGCTCGCGTCCAAGGCGGGGCCGGCTGTACCTTTCGTGGCGCGGTGCGGCGGGGGAGGGCCGAAGGGAGGGAAGGGGCGGGACCGGGAGGGGGGAGCCGGAAAGGGGGAGGCGCCGGCGGACAATGGAGCCTATGTGTGCTTGCGGGAGTGGGACGGCGCCGCCGCCGCCGCCGCTGCCGCCGCCGGGGGGAGACGCTGCGCCGCCGCTGCCACTGGCCCCGGCCCCGGCCCCCCGGGGCTGAGAGCCGCCCGGGACCTAAGCCCCCTCCCCTGCTCCGCGCCTCCTTTCCCCTCCCCCACTCCTGCCTCCGGGGTAAGCGGCACCTGGGGGAGGGGGAGGGGAAGGGCCGGAGCCGGGGGTAGTGGGGGCCGGGTCCGCGTCCGCGTGTTCTGAGCCGGTTTGGGGGCAGGGGCAGCCACAGCCGCGCAGAGCAGGGAGGAGAGGGGCAGCAAAGGGGCGGGGGCCAGGGTTGCGGGTTTAGTGAGTCGAGTCTGGAGGAACCTGTGGGGGGAGGTGGGGGTGCTTCACGGGCGTTGGGGACAGACGGGGGCATCTCTCATATTTTTTAGAGGTTGTGTCCCAAGCTGTGCTTGGAGACGTTAAACGAGGAGAGTGAGGACGGTCCCAGGGTCCTGGGAGGCAGGGGTGTTGGAGGGCGTTGGATGGAGAGCTAAATAAGGGAATTGGGACTGAGTTTGATGGGGTCTGTAAGACCCCTGAGATGGATAGAGGTAAAGGGGACTTCGCAGCCCAGTGACTTGTTGAAGGGTGGGGGGAGGTGGAAGCTGAGAAGAATGTATGAGTGGTTAAGGGCCCAAGCAGGTGAGTTGGTGATGTCTAGGTCACTGAGTCATTGTGGGGGTCGTGAGACACACAGGCAATTTCCAAAGTGGAGCCCTAGTCACTGGCCTTTGAAAGTTGCAGCCTATTAAGATGTCAGTGATTAGTGCTGGGTGGGCTGGTGTAATGGAGATGTCCTCAGAAAAACCTACGGCGGCGGGGTTGGTTATTCTGTCCAGAGGGAAGGAGAGGGAGGGGCCAGAGGCCTGTAATAGTATTGCTGGGGGCTTTAGGGGAAGGAAGAAGGGGAAGCATAAAGGAGGAGGCCAGAAATCTGTCCTCCAGCAGGTCTGCAGGAGGGTAAAGAAGAATGGGTTTTTGGTGATAGAAGAGACTTAGCGCCTAGATTGGGAGTCCAGCTGGGGGCTAATAAAGTTAGTAGATAAGTTAGAGAAATGGACGCAACTATCTCTTCCTGGAGAGTCTATAAGACAGGATAGAATTGATGCAAAATTAGACTTTGATTACAGCAAACTTAGGTAAATCCCTGGCAGTGACTTCAGTGGGAAAATGTTTGTCTACGCAAAGACTTACATTTTGGTCAGTGATGTGTATTGGAGTTAGCACTTGATATATTCAGGAATTAAATATTCCTTCTTGGGGCACAGATTTGGACTTTGGCGCACGAAGCAAAGTGATGAATTAGAACTAGCAGATAGTAAGGATAAACAGTAAAATCGTTGAGCGATGGGAAGAGGGGCAAGGGACGTTTGCGGTAAGACTCATGTGGGTTTGGAACCTTTGTGGAAATTGTGCGACGTGATTGTCCTGTTTTCTGTTTTTTACTGAATAGTAGTGATTGGAAAGTTTTAGCAAGGAAGAGATGTTCGTGTGAATGGTGTGATGGCCCTACATAAAAATTTAAGAAAGACCTCCTTATTCATTATTGAAAAACACCCAAACTATTAAAGACAGCGATGGGTTTGTAAGAGGAGGTGTTAGTTAAATGGCATAGGATGCTTTGAGAAATGAAGGTTCCATTAGTTGTTTGAGGGTTTGGACAAGAAGAGAAATTGTATCTTATTTATTTATTTATTTATTTATTTATTTTTGAGACAGAGTCTCACTTTGTTGCCCTGGCCGGAGTGCGGTGGCGCAGTCTTGGCTCACTGCAGCCTACACCTCCCAGGTTCAAGCGGTTCTCCTGCCTCAGCCTCCCTAGTAGCTGGGATTACAGGTGCACACCACCATGCCCAACTAATTTTTGTACTTTTAGTAGAGACAGCATTTCACCATGCTGGCCAGAGTGGTCTCGAACTCCTGACTTCAGGTGATCCACCCAACTCGGCCTACCAAAGTGCTGGGATTACAGGTGTGAGTCGCTGCACCCAGCTAAAAGAGAAATTTTAATGTAAATTTGAGAAAAGTTGAGATGAGGGAGGGGAGTATGAAATTTGGAGTTTTATGACCTAAAGATTTGAAATTGAACCATTAAAACATTTTGGTAATAACCATGTTGAATATAAGATAATAATGGTTTCAAAAAAGATGATAGATAGACAGGGAGGTCATTGGCTAAAAGATAAAAGAACAATTTCCATGGAATTCTCTTTGAATAAGGCAAGTACATGTCACTTGGCTGTTCAGAAGTGTCTGCTCCTGTGAATCTAAAGAAAATGCTCTGATTTGTGAGGAAAAAGAATACAGAGGTTTCACAAGCATTATAATCAACTAAATATATGGTACAGTAGGTAGAACCTTGGATGTAAAATCAGGGAGTTAGTTTTCCCATAGACTTATGTGCGACTTTGAACAAATCCCTCGTTTTTCTCCAGTTCTCCCATCTATAAAGTAGTAAGACCACCTGCCCTAACCACTCATCATGGTGTTTCAGCCTAACAGGTTAACCACGAAGTGCTCTGAACATCTCTGAGAATGAGAGATCATGTAGCCCAACTCTTCTCATATCTTACAGATATGAGAACGACTCTCTCTCTAACAGAACGAGTCTCCCTCTAACAGACCAAATTCAGCCTTTGTAATGTGCTTGATCAAGGAACAAAAAGGAGTATTTTGTACATCTGTCTGGTTCTGTTGTATGGGTTTTTGTTTTATATTAGTTTTGAAACGTAATGTGCCTCTCTGCCTTTAGTGTCAAGACAGTAACGGCGATGACAGTTGTAGAAATGTATGCAGAGGTCCCCACGGGAGAGTAGGAAGATAGATGGTGTGAGTGCTGACCTGGGCTAACCCATCCCCAAATGTCTGGCCTTCGATATGTTTCCTGGCTTCCTGGCAGCTTAATTTTCTTCAGCTATGAAATAGTGTTGGTGGAATAACTGCCCGTCTGCCTTGGGGAAGAGTACTTGCTCTAGATCAGAGGTTCTTAACCTCAGACATCCCATGTGCTCCTTTGGCAGTCTAGTGACACATAGGACCCCCTTCTGAGGATGTTGCTTAAATGCACAAAATGAAATACACTGTAGTGCTTGCCTCGGCAGCACATATACAAAATAAAATACACTGAATTATAAATGAAATGGAAACAGTCATCAAAATATTAATCATAACACAGTATACAGTATATGTTTCTTTATAACACATTAAATAATAAATGTAGCTGCAGCTCTAATGATACTGTAATTTTTCAGTTAGTATATATGTTATGCTAAGGTATCTGCAACAGCTATGTGATAGGAACATGGCCTGTGACTTCTGTTGGTGACATGGTCACAGAATCGCTAATACTATCAGGGGTGGTTACTTCCATTCACAACTGAAGGCCATGCTAAGTTTTACTTAGAGGTTAGTCAAAATGAACAAATGAGTTTTTCCCAGCAAGTTCACAAACATTTTCCCCTCCCCCAAGTCTATCCACAGACCTCTTGGGAGTCAGTGGGTCCCAAGTTAAAACGGATGAGTTCGTGTCCTTTGCAGGGACATGGGTGAAGCTGGAAACCAGCATTCTCAGCAAACTAACACAGGAACAGAAAACCAAACACCGCATATTCTCTCTCACAAGTGGGAGATGAACAGTGAGAACACTTGGACACAGGGAGGGGAACATCACACACGGGGCCTGTCAGAGGATGGGGGGCTAGGGGAGGGACAGTATTAGGGGAAATACCTAATGTAGGTGACAGGTTGATAGGTACAGCAAACCACCATAGTACATGTATACCTATGTAACAAACCTGCATGTTCTGTACACGTATCCCAGAACTTAAAGCTTAATAAAAAATAAGAAGAACTCTTACTCTAGACCAGCTGGAAAGTTATGACATCTGATGACTTTAAAGCCCTTTAGGCTTTGCAGTATCTTTTAGCATCTCCGTCACGCTAAGAACAGGAGCACAGAGAAGACAGGAAACAAAAGTCCATTTCACAACCAGCGGTGACTGTTGTTGGTTGTGGGAAACGTTAAAAACGATGAGTAAAATGAGGCTTTTTATCTGGTGGCTTTTGCTTTTCTAAACTCTCAGTCACCTGTTAGCATGGTCAGGCCTCTGCGGGATGGGCCTGAACTGCAGCGACCCTCTTGTGGACTTCTGGTGTTTTGAGTTTTAGTGGTTTTGCCCACCTTCTCCATTTCTGACCTAATTGTTTTCTGACTGTTTCTTCTTCCAAACATTGCTTTGGTGGCAGAGCTGGGGAACGGGTGCTTTTCCTTGGAATCATTGGGGTATAAGGCTGTCTTCCCTCTTATCCCTGTGGGACTGAATGTGGGACTAGTTGGTGTCGTTTCTACTTTGCCCTAAACGTTCTCATCTGTTTGGGTGGCAGAGATCGTTTCTGGAAAGTTCTTCTGTGTCGCGATGTAGAAGAAATAGCACATTGGACATAGTGAAAGGTAAAGAACATGACGATGAGTTAATTACTCGTGATGCGATCTGAATACCTCGGATTTTGGTGTCTGTTTCTGTAGGGCCTCTTGTAAGTCAAAACTACATTTATTCATTATTCTAAGAATTCTCAAGGCAACGTCATCAAACTAAATGCAAGTCAAAAATCTAAGAGCAGTTACCTTACACCTTTCTGGGAGCAGGCACTTGTGCACACTCATTTCATAGGGCCAAGGGGAAAGGCAGGTGGTGGGAAGTGAAACCGGTATTTATGTAATCGTTGGTTTGTGTGAATGCAAGGTAAAGGTAGCAACACACGAGCCCCAAGCTCATTATAATACATGGATCAAACAGCACTGATTGAGTTTCTATCAGGTATCAGGTGCTGAGAGGAGGAACAACAGTGCCCTTAGGGAGTTTTCTGTCTACACGTACCAGGATACAATTTTGTGTTATAATAGTGTTGTGATTATAATGCGGGGGCGGGGGGCATGGAGGACATAATGCGGGGGCGGGGGGCATGGAGGACATGATTATAATGCGGGGGCGGGGGGCATGGAGGACATGATTATAATGCGGGGGCGGGGGCATGGAGGACATGATTATAATGCAGGGGCGGGGGCATGGAGGACATGATTATAATGTGGGGGTGGGGGGCATGGAGGACATGATTATAATGTGGGGGCGGGGGGCATGGAGGACATGATTATAATGCGGGGGCGGGGGGCATGGAGGACATTATAATGCGGGGGCGGGGGGCATGGAAGACATGATTATAATGCGGGGGCGGGGGCATGGAGGACATGATTATAATGCGGGGGCGGGGGGCATGGAGGACATGATTATAATGCGGGGGCATGGAGGACATGATTATAATGCGGGGGCGGGGGGCATGGAGGACATGATTATAATGTGGGGGCGGGGGGCATGGAGGACATGATTATAATGTGGGGGCGGGGGGGCATGGAGGACATGATTATAATGCGGGGGCGGGGGGCATGGAGGACATGATTATAATGCGGGGGCGGGGGCATGGAGGACATTATAATGTGGGGGCGGGGGGCATGGAGGACATGATTATAATGCGGGGGCGGGGGGCATGGAGGACATGATTATAATGCGGGGGCGGGGGCATGGAGGACATTATAATGCGGGGGCGGGGGGCATGGAGGACATGATTATAATGCGGGGGCGGGGGGCATGGAGGACATTATAATGCGGGGGCGGGGGCATGGAGGACATGATTATAATGCGGGGGCGGGGGGCATGGAGGACATGATTATAATGTGGGGGCGGGGGGGCATGGAGGACATGATTATAATGCGGGGGCGGGGGCATGGAGGACATGATTATAATGCGGGGGCGGGGGGCATGGACATACAGAGGAGAGTTGTTGATCAAGGAGAATTTCACAGAGAAGGCACGTTTGTGCTGAAATACTGTTCTGGGCAGCCATTATTCCAGATGGTGATAGTCGAAATTCATTTTTGAATCCTTGAATTTTGTCAGAACTCTTCAGCTTGATATAAAATTGTATTTGCTTAAAGTTAGCTATTAAAAGGTGACAGATATATTTTTACCCCATGCGTACTAAAATGTACATTAATATTTTGCTTGGACCAAGTTTTTCTTTACATGCCCATTGCATACTTTACTTTTCTCCACGTTGAGGAAAAATTGGTTTGGTTTTTCCTATTGTGTACTTTCCTGAGAGAATTCCTTTTAGTAGTCAGTATGCCAGAAGTGAAGAATGAGCTAGGAACGGAATCCTGAGGCCTTGTAGCTCCACATTCTAAGTTTGATACTCTGCCTTTTATGGAGTAGTGGTCATAGCATGGAAATGAAATTTGTTAGACCTGACATCGTCCTAATAAACTGGACGCCTTAGAGCAGGGAAATGGGAAAGCATCATTGGAAGAGTCGAAATTGGAATGGTAGAGGGGACGCTGAGCTGGGTTAATTTGTGAATTTACTTAACAACCTGATGGCATGCCTCTCTAGGAATCCTTTTAAATATTCCTAAATAATTTAGCCCTAAGACAGTCTGCAACGTGCTTCTCCCTTGCCATTTCAAAACTGTCAATTCTGGGCAAAGAGGGAGGCTCGGTGTCATAATTCTAGTTTACAAGGACTAATGTTGGAAATTGTTCTGCTTGGCCAATACTTAGTGTTTTATTGACTTAGCCAGCTCGGTTCAGTCCAGCACATCACACGCAGTAGACACCGAATAAAAGGAAGTCATCTGGCCGCACTATTCAGCTCTAAGTTCCCACAAAAGTGTATGAATAGAGATTTTCTTGTTGGATGTAGGGCTATGGTTGAGAGCAGGGAGGAGCTGTGAATGGTCTTCATTTGAAAATTCAGAGGGATATCTGGAATTTTGTCTCTTCTCACCTTTACAGTCAATTTTCATATCTCTATACTAATAAGGAGTGGGAAGAAGCAAAGTTATGAGGGGTTTCTTTCCTAGATTCCCAGAATTCTAAAACATAGAAAACTTGCTTTGTACTTTATATTTCTCCAGCCTCTAAAAATCAAATGTGTAGTTGGCGAGGAGGAAAAGCCACAGAGCCTTGAACTGGCTGGAGATCGGATATAACCCTTTAAAAATTGGGAGTTGTTTCCATTTGTATGGGGGATGACAGTTTCCTCTTTAACTGGTATTCTGGAATAAATAAGAAACCTGTTTTTCTCTTAAGATGTTCATTGACAAATTGATATTGTTGATTTTCTAAAAAACCTGCTTAGGATTTTTTTTTCCTCCTCTAGACGAGGGTCATCTTTGAAAAGGGGGTTCCTGGACGCCTCACCTCCAGGATGAGCACTGCAGTGTCGTGACCCTTGGGGTTTTGGTGAGTATACTGATGGCCGATAGCACTGGAGCACACGCCTGGCTTAGAAGGATGAGCCTAGGGAAAAGCTTCAGCTTTTATTGAATGACTTTTTTTCTTCACGTCAATCAACCCTTAGCCCCTGCGGTTGGTCACCACCATTTTACTGTCTATTTCTGCTGCCAACTTTGGATCCTTTGGTGTTTGTTTTAACTTGCCTGGCTCATTTCACTTAAGGAACTGTCTCCAAGTTCACCTACATTGTTGCAAATGACAGGATTTCCTTCTTTTTAAAGGCTGAATAGTATTGCATTGTGCATATATAGCACATTTTCTTTATCCAGTCCTCGTTGATGGACACTTAGTTGATTTCCTATCTTAGTTATTGTAACTAATGTTGCAGTGCATGTGGGGGGGCAAATATCACTTCCGCATACTGATTTCATTTCCTTTGGATAACAACAGATTTGTTTTAAGCAAATACCACGTGCTAGGCACTATAGTAATTGCTGTGTATACAGAGATGAATAAGTCAGTTGCGGTCCCTGCCTTCATGGAGCTTATCGTCTAGTGGGACAGATGAATATTACACAGATGATCACATAAATTACATATATAATTACAAAGCATGAAAAATGTTATAAAAGAAAAACCCTAGATGTCTTAAAAAGAATATAATGGAAAGTTTCATGTAGATTGATGGCAGTAAGGGATTCTTCTCTTCTGAAAAAGAAACACTTAAGCCAAGACTTCATTCGTTCAACAGAACAGTTCAAACTTGACATGATGAAGTTGAGGGAGAGAGGTGTCAAGAATGACTTCCAGATTTCCGGCATGAGCAGCTGGGTGGTTAAAGGAGCCATTTATTAAGATACAAAAAACTGAAGGAAAAAAGTTTTAGGAGGAAGGTTATATATAGAATTGAAGAATTTCTGTTTGATCCTGTTGAGTTTGAGACATCCAGGGAGATGTCACGCAGGTGTGTACAGATCTGGACTGGACTTATAGATTTGGGAGTTGTTGGCACGGAGAGAACTCAGAGAATGAGAACAGAAGAGGACCAAGAATAGAGTCCAGAGGAACTCTAAAGCTTAGAGATCAGGTGAAAAGCGGGCCTGCAAGGGAAGCAGATGAAGAGAAGGCTGGAGTGCGGTGTGAGGAAGGCTAGGAAGATGAGGTGTTAGGGAAACCAGGAAAGGAGTTACAAGAACGAAGCGAGCAACTGGCAGAATCTGAGCGATGGAGTAAGATGAGATTAGAAAAGTGGACAGTGGTGACCTTAACAAAAATAGTCGGTGGTGGAAGTCGGTTTACAGTGGTTGAAGGATGAACAGCAGGTGAGGGGGTGAACACTGCGTCTCGTCAACTCTGTGGAGAGATTTGGTTCTAAAGAGTAATAGAGTGCTGGACCTGGGCTTTGTTCTGCTTCTTTTTAAACACTGGAAGATTCTACAGCCTGTCTGAATGCTGATTCAATCCAGTAGACAGAGGGAATGGCCAAAGGGGAGAGTGAGAGCTCTCCGAAGGCTGGAAGGGTTGTGCCTAGCCCGTCTGTGGCTGGACTGACTTTTGGGAGAAAGTGGGTTATTTTTTGTTTCTGTAACAGAAAGGAAAGAGGGGATGGGTACTGATGGAAATTGGTTTGTGTATTTAGCAATGAGAACTTTCTGTCTGGCGACATCTCTTTCTGTTAAGTGCTGGGCAAGTCCAGGTACTGGGCCTGGGAAGGGAGGGAAGAAACGTGGTGCTCAGGAGATGTAGGAGGGATTTTGAAATGGCTTCAGGCATGATGAGCCAGTGTGCTTGCTGGAGAGTGGCAGTAGTCATGGCAATACTTAACACTGGAGTGCTTACATTACACTGCTGAGCACTTTGCATGAGCCAGCTCACCCGGCCCACCAAGACTCACTTCGACAGGCACTACAGTGATGAAGAGCGCAGACTTTGGGGCCAGAGCAGCCCAGAGCGCTGGCTAAATGGCCGCTCTACCACTTACCAGGATGTGAACTTGGGCAAGGTAACATTGCAGAGACTGTTTTCTCATCTCTGAAATAGAAATAGTAGCGGCACCTGCCTCCTGGGATTGTTGTGACTGGGTTAACATGTTAGCACAGTAGAACAATGCATGGCACAAAGTAAAAATTTCAAGCATTAATTTAAGAATAGAAGAGAAAACCATTGTATAAGTAGACCTAAGGTCTTAGGAGATGTAGTTATGTTGGGGGAAAAAATCTCTCTCTGGCTATAATGATTCTGTGGAAGATCCTTTCCAGTCGTTAAAGGTTAAACAGTTGAGGCGGGTGGATCACGAGATCAAGAGATCGAGACCATCTTGGTCAACATGGTGAAACCCTGTCTCTACTAAAAATACAAAAAATTAGCTGGGCATGGTGTCGCGTGCCTGTAATCCCAGCTACTCAGGAGGCTGAGGCAGGAGAATTGCCTGAACCCAGGAGGCGGAGGTTGCGGTGAGCCGAGATCGCACCATTGCACTCCAGCCTGGGTAGCAAGAGCGAAACTCCATCTCAAAAAAAAAAAGGTTAAACAGTTGAACACGAACCTCCTGAAGAGCCTAATTTTATTCTTTGGAAGTATATTTTGTCAGATGTTTTTTGCTCAGTCGTTTTTTTATCATCAGAAAGGCTAAAAGTAGGGACCATTTATTTCCTTGGATTAGGGATTAAAGAACCCGGATCCCAGTCGCTGGGTCGCTGGGTGAGCCCACATGGTTATTTCAACCTCTGTGCTGTCTCTCCCTCCATAAAGTAATGGGAAGGAAGATGGCTTCAAGGAAAGAGCCAGGGTCTGAGGGCAGTGACTGGACACATGAAAGAAGCCATTCACACCCCATGGGCTCCATTCATTCATCTCTGAAATGCCTGTCCATCAAAGTCAGGCAAATTGTGAGCAAATGAAGCTGTATGTAGAAGTAATTCAAAAATAAAAGCGTTTTATGTTCACAGCATTATTATTAGAAACAATCTTTGCTACCAGCTCATCATAAATGCTTGGCAGATTAATGAGGTGATTTGATATTTGTAATGTTTTGAGTTTCTTTGGAAGACGTGTGTAACATAAGTCACAGAGGGTCTAACTACATTCTTAGTGCATCATGCTGAGTATTACAGAAAAACCAAAGAACTTTAAAACAAGGTTCTTGTCTTCCAAGAATGTGGTCTTCACAGGGAGATAAAATATACAGCTAGGATGATTCAATACGACATGTGATGGAGTGCTAGAACACATAATGCAGACAGAAAGTTCCAGAAGAAATTACAGAGGGGGAAGTTACAGAAAGTTCCAGAAGAAGTTATAGAGGTGGGAACTGCTTTTCTTCTCCTGAGTAAATGTTTTCTGATGGCTTTATCCATGCAAGATTCATTTCCTACTTCTATTTTCCCAGTGATTTCTAATATTCAGTGAGAGGTTACAAAATGGTTTATGATTATATATGTCAAACTTGACAACCACAATCCACTTCTTAGTCTAAACTAAAAAAAAAAAAAGCTGGAAGATGGTGGGGGATAAAAAATACAACTTTAAATAAAATCAAGACCCAAATGCTCTCTCCTCAGGTCAGCATAGAAACATTCATAATGTTTTATTCTAGTTCTTTTTCCTGACTTTGTTATTTAAAGAGGGAAAAATTTAATTGGGTGTCCTCAGAACTTCCGTAAATTTCTTTCACCATCCCAGGTAAAATAGCTGGGATTATTGCAGCTTTTTAAACAAGGAACTAGAGCTTTAACGCTTGACAGTGAGCAGAGTGCCACAGCCTAGATTATAACGGATCCTCTCCATTTTAGCCCAGCCTCTCCATTCTCTCCAAGTACATGTAAGCGGCAACACCAGAGCTGTTTCTAACTCCCTATGTTTCTGTAGTCACAAGTTGTGCCCCTAACACCCTCCTCCTTCATTCCTATACTTTGCCAGTAAAATACTAGAAGCTGGAAGGGAGTTGGTAAGGGGATAGTGGTTACAAGAAAACCGTAGTGGAATTGCCCTGGGGTGGAGCAGAGACTTAGTTATGTCTTGGTTTTACCTGAATTCACCTAGGCTTCCCTAAATAAAGGACTTTCTCATTTGTTCTCTAGCTAGGTTTGGGAATATATTCTTGACCTTTATGCTTCAAATTAGCCTTGCAAATTGGCTCAAAAAATATCTTAGCGTTCAAAGATGTTCTTTTACTTTCAGAATGATGGATCATTCCCATGCTTACCCATGCCTGCAGCCCCTGTTGTTAGGCAGTGAGAACACGGGACACATACTTGGCATAATTTAATAGGAAGATCATGGAAATCGGGGCAGAACTGATTGTATTCGGTGTTGGCTCAATATTTGAGGTCAGAAGTACCTCCTCTGATGTGCCCCCAGCCCCATGGTCCTGAGAGTATAAACATAGATTAATTTGCATCATGGTTTGAAACTGGGAGTTGTGACATTTCAGTGCCGTTGTTTGCCATCAGAGCGTCACTGTGGATCTGCAGTACCTAGGGGTTTCAAAGCATTGTTTTGAAAACAGAAAGACCCAAGTTTTTGAGGGTTTTGTCTTCAAAAGTACAGAATTGTAAGGGAGAGTACGTAGCTAAAGAGAACACTGCCTTTCTCACTTGCTCACCCTTGCCTGGTCCATGCTGCTTGGGTGGGAGGTGTGCGTGCTTGGCAGGAAGTCCTAGTCACCCTTCAGCTGGTGTGGCCCCTGAGCCTTTCTCCACAGTGGGAGCATTACCCTCTCCTTTCGCCCTGATGGAATGGAGGCATGGTCTAGCTGCTTTGCTGACTTGGCTAGTGCTTCACCTTGATCCTGTTGTAAGGGTGTTTTATGTCTCTGTTTTTGCTCCCAACTTCTTTTGGGTGGCCTTTTCCTGTAGCGTGCCCTGGAGATGCGAGATTTTCCTTTGGCAGCAGGACGCACGCCCCCGGAGAATGCTGGAGCTGCAAGGGGAAAGGACCCACTTCCACAGCAGAGAAAAACAAAGAGGAAAAAGACATACAGGCAGCCAGCGCTAAGGGACGCACCCAGCAAGCAGTGGGCCAGTGCCACTGCCCCTAGCAGCCCTTTCTGCTGCAGCCCGAGAGGAGCTCGGTGAGCCTGTCCCGTCTGTGACTGCAAGCTCAGGATTTCAATCAATGCATTCTAGTAACCCTAAAGTGAGGAACTCTCCGTCAGGAAGCACACAGAGGTAAGGGCAAGGGCCTCTTCCTGCAGCCCCTTGGGGATGCCACAGGCACACCATGGACACTCGTTGGTGAAACAGCATGTTGAATTAGAAGCGAATGAAACCCAAGTAAGAGAGGAAGAGAAAATAGACTAGTAAATAGTGACGGAAGAGTGAGCGGGATACAGTGTAATCAAAGCTCGCCCTAGGGTCTGTCTTTGTTATTCTTTGTCCCTCATTCCCTGACCTCTCCACCCACTTCCCTGCCAAAGCACAAACAAAAGGACTCTGTCGAGACCAACCAGTCCAATCTGCCCAAGTTGGCAAACAAGGAAACTGAGGCCTGGAATGGTGAAGGAGGCCTCCCTTCTTAGAACTAAAACATTCCCAGGACTCCCGCTGTGAGGCTTTCTCCCTTTTCACAGTACGCAAACTGACTTTCACAGAATTTTATCCTCACTCCCTGAGGGCAGTGCTGGGTTTCCCGGCTTTGGTGTAATACTGCTTGTTGGGAGGGATTAGTATCCTGGAGGATTTCCCTAACCTGACGGTCAGCAGCTCCCGTGCTCTTCGGGACCTGCTTATATTTTCCAGCTGGGAAGTGAGGCTCTCCTACAGCTGTTCCTTGTCGTCAGCCTGGGGGTGGGTGGTCTTTTGATCTTAACGATGCCTGTTTGTTAACTCTGAGCTAGTCTTAGTGTAAGAGTCACTTCTCTATGTACATAGAAACCGTTGCCCTTTATTGACAGAAGCCCTGGAGGTGGGTCCCCATGTGACTCTAGGGTTCCCGAGACCTGGCAGGCCGCTCTGCTGGATCCTTCTCTCTGTTGATAGCTCTGAGATAGGAGCAGGGGTGGCGGGAGCCGAGGCGAATCATGGGGTGGTATTTTAGTCCTAAGGGTCTCCTTGACCCCCAGTAGAAACCGCCTCTCCCTGATTGGTGCTGACCAGCTGTATCTGGTGTCTGATCTTCCTTTGTTATTCGTTTCTTTTAGTAGCCCTAAGTCAAAGCAGGAGGTGATGGTCCGTCCCCCTACAGTGATGTCCCCATCTGGAAACCCCCAGCTGGATTCCAAATTCTCCAATCAGGGTAAACAGGGGGGCTCAGCCAGCCAATCCCAGCCATCCCCCTGTGACTCCAAGAGTGGGGGCCATACCCCTAAAGCACTCCCTGGCCCAGGTGGGAGCATGGGGCTGAAGAATGGGGCTGGAAATGGTGCCAAGGGCAAGGGGAAAAGGGAGCGAAGTATTTCCGCCGACTCCTTTGATCAGAGAGATCCTGGGACTCCAAACGATGACTCTGACATTAAAGGTATGTCTATAAGATCTTTGAGACTCAGAGGGAAGTAGGTATTCCTGAGGGAAGACCTCTGACATTTGGCAGAGGCCAGAGCCTAATATCAGACGAATGGGGAGAGTAGGTGTCAGATTCAGGAGTTCTCACCATTTATGATGGAACTATTTCTTCTCATTTTGCTAACTGAGGAATGGTTTGGAACCTCCTAGTTGAGGAGTTCTTGCCCTCGAGGATGCAGTGGTTTAGGTTGTGGTAGGATTATTTCACAGGCCTAACCCTGTTCTTTTGCATGTTTCTGACCTCCATGCTGTTTGTACTTTAGTTCCAAGCCAGTTGCTCTAGTTTGTCTGTGCCAGTGGCCCCCACTGGGGTAGTTTTTCTGGTGTCCCCTTCTCTTCTCCATCAGAGGAATCCTGCAGTGGCCATTTTGCCAGGCTTGCAGACACAAGAGGAAGCCTTAATAGCCCTGGCAGTGGTGCACATTTGTCACCGCTGACTTTAGTGTAGCAGGAATGAGTGGCTACCGGATGTGTAGAGATTTGACAGACACCAAAATGGAGTGAGCCAGGAAGGGTATGGGACCAACAGCTGGGGTTGTAGTCTTTTTTCCTCCTAGTATAAGACCAAAAGTCTTCACCGTAGGCCAGAACGTGAAGTTGATATTCAAGGAGTAAAAGTATGATTTTCCAACTCAAATTAGAAATGAAAACCTGGGTGATTGTTCCTGCCCAGTTCCTCCCCTCCTCCCTCAGGTGCTTTTGGCAGGCCTGCCATGGATGCCAGCACTGTGCTGGGGTGGGGCATGGTCAGTAAGATCGATTTAGCTGTTGACCTCAAAGATTTGAATGTGCCTAGACAGCTGATCATTAAACAGTTACAGTAAAATATGATGAATGCTGGACTAAGTGAAGTTATGGAGGCTGTGAGATCCATCCCCAGTTCAGTCTAGAAGGTTTCAAAAAAGTTACCAGGAAGTAGGGACATGTATGCTAATATATGAAGGTGGCGTAATAGAGAGGCAAGGAAGTGGGGGAGGAGTGCTTTATGATTAGTCATTTCAGAGAGAAGAGCGTTTGAAATTTTATGAGTAGAAGAGAAGGTTTCTTCTTAGCAAGGTGGTACTTCCTTGAAATTCTCAAGGTGGGTTTGTGTTGTGATGCTATAAATGCTGGCAGAAGAAAGGAAATTGTCTTCTTTCTATGACGAGTCTTTTTATTCTTTTAGAATGTAATTCTGCTGACCACATAAAGTCCCAGGATTCCCAGCACACACCACACTCGATGACCCCATCAAATGCTACAGCTCCCAGGTCTTCCACACCCTCCCATGGCCAAACTACTGCCCCAGAGCCCACACCTGCTCAGAAGACTCCAGCCAAAGTGGTGTATGTGTTTTCTACTGAGATGGCCAATAAGTAAGTTGATGCTCCTGTCTTGCTGTTGGGCAGGGCTTGTCTGGGGACCTAAGTTCTTATTCCTATTTCAGATTGATCATTATTATCACCTAAAGTTAACAGTAGAGAAAGAAAGAAAACATAAAACCTCCCCAACACAGACTCCCCCAGAGGCAACCACTGATATTACATGCTTTGCTTCCCTTTCAGAAATTTTTTGTGCTTATGCAAATATACATATATACCTCTTTTTTTTTTTTTTTTTTTGAGATGGTATCTCCCTCTGTCACCCAGACTGGAGTGCAATGGTGGGTCTCAGCTCACTGCAGCCTCCACCTCATGGGTTCAAGTGATTCTTCTGCCTCAGCCTCCTGAGTAGCTGGGATTACAAGCACCTGTCACCACGCCCAGCTGATTTTTTGTGTTTTTTAGTAGAGATGGCATTTCACCATGTTGGCCAGGCTGGTCTCAGACTCCTGGCCTCAAGTGATCTGCTTGCCTAGGCCTCTCAAAGTGCTGGGATTACAGGCGTGAGCCACCGCACCCAGCCATATATACCTCTTTTAAACACAGAAGAAATGGACTGAGCAATACACACTCTTCTGCAGCCTACTTATTATTATTTTCTAAACACAAGTAATACATGTCCATTCTAGAATAATTAGAAAATACAACTAAAAATTAATATCTCTGGAATTCACAGAGACAACCACTATAAACCTTTCCGTATATAAGTTTCTAGTGGATGGATGAACCAATTGGTTTTTATTTGTCAAAATTGTGATTTTTACCCTGCATATGTTTTCTGACCTGTTTTACTTAAGATAAAAAGTGAATCTTGATAGCCTTCAACGATCACTAGGTGTCATGTGATTTCGTCTTCCCCTTGTTGGGTTGAGGTTTTGAACTCGGATTCTGTATAAAACACCTACCATCGTGGATTGGTTTAACAAGAACATCTTGGTTTCTGTTTTTAATGCCTCTTTTGGGATTTGCTAATGGCTGTCTTTTCATTTTAGCAGTTTGATGGTAAATGGTAAATATACATAATGAAAATGTTTCTCTTCGTTTCTTCTTCAGCATTTCTGGTGGTTATTTATACTCCTTCCTCTTCCTTACAAGTTCAGTGTGGGGTTAAAGTGCTTTGGAGTTAGAACTAGTGAAATAGAAGGAAGTTCTAGTGTGTGCCGTCTCTTCTGTCTTTGCAGAGCTGCAGAAGCTGTGTTGAAGGGCCAGGTTGAAACTATCGTCTCTTTCCACATCCAGAACATTTCTAACAGCAAGACAGAGAGAAGCACAGCCCCTCTGGTATTTCATTTCAGAAACTGAATAATGGTTTAATGATTCTACAGTGACTGCAAAGGAGAGGAGGTGGTGAATTTAATTGATAGGAAGGTGGTCTTGATGGTATGAGCTACGTTCTTGGCATTTAACCTAATTCTGGCATTGTGGGGCGTTAGGCATGTCACACTATACTAGCCCTTTCTACGGAAAGCTAGTAGATGGGTGAATTACTAGGGAGAAGACGAAGCTAACTAAAGAGGAGCCGTACAGATACCTTAGGGTTTCCTTCACGTAACTGTCTCTGGGAAAATCTAAATTCGGACCCTGTGTACAGAACAGGTTTTTTAAAAAATAACACTCTTGAGCTAGTTGAATTACGAAGAAAGAACAGAGGAAAAAAAAACAACTAAAACTTCTGGAGTACATGATGGATTATCGTGATCAGAGCCTCAGCGACTTTCAAAAGGATTCATACTTATTTCAAAGTGATAAGACCATTGAATGCTTTTCATTGCTCGATATTTGTAAAACTGTAATAGTTGTTAGTCTGTGTTCTATCTGCATCATCAGCACCTGCTGTAAACTCTATTAGGAAAAGTATACAGTAGATGCATATAGTACATGCATTAAAAGCATGGAGTTTGCCAAATTGATCCAAAAGGGATTTCTTCCATCTAGCATTGTCGAGCCATTGCACCAGATGCCGGGTGGGGGATACTAAAAGGTTCAAGACACAGTCCCTGCTTTCAGGGAACAAAAATCTAACACTGGGATCAGTCTTAAACATGGGAAAAGTTAATTGACAATAAATGATCAAAGCGACAATTCAAGATAAAATAGGTGACATCTTTCCTATTTCGTTTATCAGAAAAGTCTCCATCTTTCTAGATGTAAGCAGAGCTTAGGCCTTTCTAAACTTAGAAAAGGAATTTTACATTCCCCACGCTTCTTAACCACCCAAGGGTAGAAGATGCGTACAATTATATTTAAAATGCTCATTGTCCTGGTACAGTGCAACTGAAACCAACCTTTTATTGACTGAACAGTTCTTTTCTTTTTTTTTTTTGAGACAGAGTTTCGCTCTTGTTACCCAGGCTGGAGTGCAGTGGTGCCATCTCGGCTCACCGCAACCTCCGCCTCCTGGGTTCAGGCAATTCTCCTGCCTCAGCCTCCTGAGTAGCTGGGATTACAGGCACGTGCCACCATGCCCAGCTAATTTTTTGTATTTTTAGTAGAGACGGGGTTTCACCATGGTGACCAGGATGGTCTTGATCTGTTGACCTCGTGATCCACCCGCCTCGGCCTCCCAAAGTGCTGGGATTACAGGCGTGAGCCACCGCGCCCGGCCTCCCAAAGTGCTGGCATTACAGGCGTGAGCCACCGCGCCCGGCCTCCCAAAGTGCTGGGATTACAGGCGTGAGCCACCGCGCCCGGCCTCCCAAAGTGCTGGCATTACAGGTGTGAGCCACCGCGCCCGGCTTCCCAAAGTGCTGGGATTACAGGTGTGAGCCACCGCGCCCGGCCTCCCAAAGTGCTGGGATTACAGGCGTGAGCCACCGCGCCCGGCCTCCCAAAGTGCTGGCATTACAGGTGTGAGCCACCGCGCCCGGCCTCCCAAAGTGCTGGGATTACAGGTGTGAGCCACCGCGCCCGGCCTCCCAAAGTGCTGGCATTACAGGCGTGAGCCACCGCGCCCGGCCAATGGTACAGTTATCACCTGTACCTTCTCTGGAACTAAAATGAAATCAGGAAAGGAGTTAAAAGGGAGTTTGGAATAATCCGTTGTTCCACATCTAAATGTGTTCTGCTGTCATGGTTTCCTTATATGAAATCAGTACCCACCTGCAGCATACAAAAGCTGACCAACAAAACCAAACTGAAAATGGCACTAGAAGGAAAATCACGGTGACCTCTACACCCCAGTTAGGAGTTGTGGACGTGAAATAACACTTTTCACTGTGCAGAGTCATACAGGATTCAGCCAGTCTTACCCACACAACTCGCTACCTATAGACAGGAGTACATGGATACCTCCAAGTCAAACATTTATATATGTATTCCAGAGTGTAAGTACGCAAAGTTATGTTTTCATGTATATATAATACAAATTGTCCATATGCAGAGATACAGTTACTTGTTTACATATTTGCATACAGGTAAAAACATTCCAGAGAGTAGGTGAGGCGGAAAATAAGAGCCTTAAGGGTTTGGAAATACGGACTGGATTAAGGGAACAAGAAGGAGCAGATGAACACCAAAAAAAAGGTCTGGAGAAAGGTCTTTGGTGAAAGGTCTCTGAGACAGCGTTTGTAGACCAAGCCCTCTGTTCTTCAGTGCCCTCTTACATCTTAGCAGTGCTGCTGGTTTAGACACGGAACATATGCATGCCTCTTCCAAACATTCAGGGTGTCCATGTCACCTATTATAGGTGAGCGTGCTTCACCTTGCACTTAGTATAGCATTGGAGGCAATCATCCAGCATGTTAAAAAAGGGCAGTCAGCTGTCTATTGCAAAGAGCAGATCAAGAGACACCATGAGTTAGATAGCCTCAGATTTCTCCACAGAAGCTTCCTGCCTGCAGATTATCTCACTACAGGTAATATACAGATTCTTATGAAACATGGCAGTCAGTTATCACGAACCCGAAACAGAAACCGGAGATGTCAGGCCCCCCTGGAAACTCCAGGAGGGGAGCGCCTCAGTAGTCATCCTGCCAGAGGAGACACTGACATGAGCAGCCCTCTCCTTGCTTCCTTCACGGGTGGAGTACGGAGCCGCAAGTGACGTTCGCTTTCTCTTTCACATGGCAACGTCAGACCTTTTGATTGACAATGAGAAGTCTACATACCCAGTTGTACTCAGGGAAAAGAAAAAGGTGTTAGGTACAGCCTCCCACATACTGAGAAACTAATCTCTCTCTGAATCAGAAACGCATAGTAGACATGTGATCTCAAACCTGTTCCTCAAAATAGATACTCAAATGTATTCCCTTTGGCAGAGTGGCTCTCCTCTGGCATACTTTTTAAGTTACTGAAACCTAATCTTCAGCAAGGGAAAGAGGATGCCATTTGACAGTAACCTTAAAAAAAAAAACAACATGTCTTCCTGTCCAAAAGGGGGTTGTGCATGAGCAGTTTCTGCAGCTAGTGTCAGCGTAGACCTGTGTGACTGGGGACAAGTCCTTCATCACGTATCTTGCTTTTTAAATTACCCTCCTGTTCAGTTTACCAATGATTTTTAAAATCTTTGTCTTCAGAACACACAGATATCGGCCCTTCGGAATGATCCAAAACCTCTCCCACAACAGCCCCCGGTTCCAGCCAACCAGGACCAGAATTCTTCCCAGAATGCCAGATTGCAGCCAACTCCACCCGTTCCGGCACCAGCACCCAAGCCTGCCGCAGCCCCGCGTCCCCTGGACCGGGAGAGTCCCGGCGTAGAAAACAAACTGATTCCTTCCGTAGGAAGTCCTGCCAGCTCCACTCCACTGCCCCCAGACGGTACCGGGCCCAACTCAACGCCCAACAATCGAGCAGTGACCCCTGTCTCCCAGGGAAGCAATAGCTCTTCAGCAGATCCCAAAGCCCCTCCGCCTCCACCAGTGTCCAGTGGCGAGCCTCCAACCCTGGGAGAGAATCCCGACGGCCTATCTCAGGAGCAGCTGGAGCACCGGGAGCGCTCCTTACAAACTCTCAGAGATATCCAGCGCATGCTTTTTCCTGATGAGAAAGAATTCACAGGAGCACAAAGTGGGGGACCCCAGCAGAATCCTGGGGTATTAGATGGGCCTCAGAAAAAACCAGAAGGGCCGATACAGGCCATGATGGCCCAGTCCCAAAGCCTAGGTAAGGGACCCGGGCCCCGGACAGATGTGGGAGCTCCATTCGGCCCTCAAGGACATAGAGATGTGCCCTTTTCTCCAGATGAAATGGTTCCACCTTCTATGAACTCCCAGTCTGGGACCATAGGACCCGACCACCTTGACCATATGACTCCCGAGCAGATAGCGTGGCTAAAACTGCAGCAGGAGTTTTATGAAGAGAAGAGGAGGAAGCAGGAACAAGTGGTTGTCCAGCAGTGTTCCCTCCAGGACATGATGGTCCATCAGCATGGGCCTCGGGGAGTGGTCCGAGGGCCCCCCCCTCCTTACCAGATGACCCCTAGTGAAGGCTGGGCACCTGGGGGTGCAGAGCCGTTTTCTGATGGTATCAACATGCCACATTCTCTGCCCCCGAGGGGCATGGCTCCCCACCCCAACATGCCAGGGAGCCAGATGCGCCTCCCTGGGTTTGCAGGCATGATAAACTCTGAAATGGAAGGGCCTAATGTCCCCAACCCTGCATCTAGACCAGGTCTTTCTGGAGTCAGTTGGCCAGATGATGTGCCAAAAATCCCAGACGGTCGAAGTTTTCCTCCTGGCCAGGGCGTCTTCAGTGGTCCTGGCCGAGGGGAACGCTTCCCAAACCCCCAAGGATTGTCTGAAGAGATGTTTCAGCAGCAGCTGGCAGAGAAACAGCTGGGTCTCCCCCCAGGGATGACCATGGAAGGCATCAGGCCCAGCATGGAGATGAACAGGATGATTCCAGGCTCCCAGCGCCACATGGAGCCTGGGAATAACCCCATTTTCCCTCGAATACCCGTAGAGGGCCCTCTGAGTCCTTCTAGGGGAGACTTTCCAAAAGGAATGCCTCCGCAGATGGGCCCTGGTCGGGAACTTGAGTTTGGGATGGTTCCTAGTGGGATGAAGGGAGATGTCAGTCTAACTGTCAACATGGGATCCAACTCTCAGATGATACCTCAGAAGATGAGAGAGGCCGGGGCGGGCCCAGAGGAGATACTGAAATTACGCCCAGGCAGCTCTGACATGCTGCCTGCTCAGCAAAAGATGGTGCCACTGCCATTTGGTGAGCACCCCCAGCAGGAGTATGGCATGGGCCCCAGACCATTCCTCCCCATGTCTCAGGGTCCAGGCAGCAACAGTGGCTTGCGGAATCTCAGAGAACCAATTGGGCCCGACCAAAGGACTAACAGCCGGCTCAGTCATATGCCACCACTACCTCTCAACCCTCCCAGTAACCCCGCCAGCCTCAACACAGCTCCTTCAGTTCAGCGCGGCCTGGGGCGGAAGCCCTTGGATATATCTGTGGCAGGCAGCCAGGTGCATTCCCCAGGCATGAACCCTCTGAAGTCTCCCACGATGCACCAAGTCCAGTCACCAATGCTGGGCTCACCCTCGGGGAACCTCAAGTCCCCCCAGACTCCATCGCAGCTGGCAGGCATGCTGGCGGGCCCAGCTGCCGCTGCTTCCATTAAGTCCCCCCCTGTTTTGGGGTCTGCTGCTGCTTCACCTGTCCACCTCAAGTCTCCATCACTTCCTGCCCCATCACCTGGATGGACCTCTTCTCCAAAACCTCCCCTTCCAAGTCCTGGGATCCCTCCAAACCATAAAGCACCCCTCACCATGGCCTCCCCCGCCATGCTGGGGAATGTAGAGTCAGGTCAGTATGCTTGCATCCTCACAGTTGCACCTTGTAGCTGGAGACCACTGGAGCCTGATGTGGTTACTTTAAGAAAACCGGTGTTTTGAGTACGTAGCCAGAGGAGGCAGCCTTTGTTGAAATGGACATATCTGTGGCAAGGTGCATAATTAGTGCTTCCACGGGGTTATGCAGAAGTGTCCAATCTCAGCAAAAAATACGTCTGTCAGATGGGATTGCTAAAAGAGGGAAATGGGGAATATGTGTTGGGTTCAACCCAGTATCTACATTTGCACAGTGAGTATAAATAATATGCCTTGACAGTGGATGAATGTGGCTTCTTTAAATACCGGACCCACTGCAAGGGGCTTCCCCTGGATCGAGAGATTCTGGGTGTAATCCTAAACAGAGAGAGAGGAAGCTGCTCTAAGACCTGTGTGGGTCTCGTAAATCTCTGCCGACCACAAAAACAGTTACCACAATCTTCTCCTTGGTAGAACGCTGTTTTCACAGAGCAGCTACAATTTAGGAGTACTTTCTTCCTGGGAGAGATTCTGATGATGATGGTTTTGTGAATGGGACTAGAGGTGGTCAGTGGCAGTAGCGCCGAGATGTAAATACTACGTTGGTGCTGTGTCTACCTGAGAAGGACTAGGATCAGAGCAAGACAGAAGGTTTATCCTACCAAGCTAAAGTGTCTCCCTGCGGGGGAGCAGTTCACCGAAGCAGTACAGCGGAAAAGCCCCCTCGGACCTTTTTGGTTCAAACGTCTTGGTTGTGGAAATTAACAATGTGTGTAGCGTGATGTCATTAGTACCTGGGGTTAGATCACTAGTCTGGCTTTGTGGCACACTAACACCTCAGTCAGTTTCTAAATTGTGATTGGCAAGAGATCCATTTGTTTCACATTTTGTTCAGTGAAATGGTCGTCTGCACACCGTATTTTCCCCAAGCTTGAACTAATATTTCTAACACATTCCTGGTGTGTTCGTCTTCACATCTGCTGATCTGTCGCCCCGTATCACGCTGCGGTCTCCCTCTGCACTCACATGAAGCTTGACTAGAAGATTAATGATTTGTGTCTGGGGTCTAATAACACTGTCCTGTTCATCTGTCTCATTCCTGGCCTTGCTAGTTCATATCAGAGGGCCCAGTAGCCTTCGAAAGGAATCTAATTCCCTGCCCGTTTTACTTTGCTTCCTTTTAGGTGGCCCCCCGCCTCCTGCAGCCAGCCAGCCTGCCTCTGTGAATGTCCCTGGAAGTCTTCCCTCTAGTACGCCTTACACCATGCCTCCAGAGCCCACCCTGTCCCAGAACCCACTCTCTATCATGATGTCGCGAATGTCCAAGTTTGCCATGCCCAGTTCCACCCCGTTATACCATGACGCCATCAAGACCGTGGCCAGCTCAGACGACGACTCCCCTCCAGCACGTTCTCCCAACTTGCCATCAATCAATAATATGCCAGGTAAGAAATCAGAAAGGCAGGGTGTGGAGTGAGTGCTAGACCCGAGAGAAACCTCTGGAAGCATTTTCTCAGTAGCTGTACACCTGAATAGGTGGAAGTTCAACGAGTAGAAAAAATGTCCCGTCTAAAGTAGTTTCAGCAGAATGGAAGTGTCTTGGCTAGAGGAAGATAATTTTTTATTAGCTTGATTCCTTATTTGTTTGTGAGAAAGCAGGTTTCTTTATAGTTCTGATGCTTCTGTGTACCTGGGTGGTTTTGAGGGCGTGTTTTTGTTCGTTTTTTTCTCCTCTGGTCCTCCTGTAGCAATATTGAGAGCAGTTTCTTTCTAACAGGCTGATTGGAATGTCTTTAGTTCTCAAGTATTTTTCCTGGAAGAGTAGCCTCAAACCACAAGCAGGCACAGGATTTCAGACAGCGGAAAGCCCCCGTTTCCTAGAGCAGCCTTTTTTTGAGGGCTCGGGAGATGATGAAATCCTTTCCTTCCCTATACATTCTGTTCACCTTCATTCCTGTACTCACCCCTCCCCTTGACCTCTGCCCCCTGACTAGGGAACAGCCTCAGGATGGTGAAAGTGATCAGCAGAGACCGTGACTTTTCAGCCATGAGTTTCTGGTTCCAGTTCTATTCTGATTGTTACAAATGCTATTGATTTATCAGGAACTCTAATTAACCCGGGTAGCACATGTTCCAGGCACAGCATAAGCCCTATACCACCCCCAGTGGTAATTCCACAGGGACCAAGCACTTCGATGTCCCAGAGACTGTACAGAATGTGTTACTTTCCGTTTCTATTAAAAGTTACTTCTTGAACATTTTATGTAATCTCGAGTTTTAAATGCTTTCTCTTTAAGGCCCCATAAAATAATGCCAAATGCCAATCGAAAAATGACCTGTTTAGTTTCTGTGTTACGATTTCCCATCATTGGAATTGTAGAACTGATTAATCCTGTCTCCAAAAGGACGCACTTAAGTCATTCAGGCAAATTGTTTTCTCCTGTGTGAAATGTCTCCAGTGAGGAAGATGAAGCTCATTTGTGTGCTAATTTATAACTTTTCACACATGAGAGTTTCTCCCTTGCTGTCCTCTACACATTCCTGAATCACGGTTTAAGACGCAATAATGTATGTCTTGTAGAGCTCTTGGTTCCTATGCCCCCAGATGTATTATGATCTTACTCACGGCAGGGGTCGTGTGTGCTATGTTTCCCCAGCATTGTACTATGCACATTGGATGCACAATGGGTTTTTTTTTGTTAATCTATTACAGTTTTTCTGAGTTGATTTTGGGTTAAGTTGATTCCTTTGGTATCTTTATTTTTCTAGGAATGGGCATTAATACACAGAATCCTCGAATTTCAGGTCCAAACCCCGTGGTTCCGATGCCAACCCTCAGCCCAATGGGAATGACCCAGCCACTTTCTCACTCCAATCAGATGCCCTCTCCAAATGCCATGGGACCCAACATACCTCCTCATGGGGTCCCAATGGGGCCTGGCTTGATGTCACACAATCCTATCATGGGGCATGGGTCCCAGGAGCCACCGATGGTACCTCAAGGACGGATGGGCTTCCCCCAGGGCTTCCCTCCAGTACAGTCTCCCCCACAGCAGGTTCCGTTCCCTCACAATGGCCCCAGTGGGGGTCAGGGCAGCTTCCCAGGAGGGATGGGTTTCCCAGGAGAAGGCCCCCTGGGCCGCCCCAGCAACCTGCCCCAAAGCTCCGCAGATGCAGCACTTTGCAAGCCTGGAGGCCCCGGGGGTCCTGACTCCTTCACTGTCCTGGGGAACAGCATGCCTTCAGTGTTCACAGACCCAGATCTGCAGGAGGTCATCCGACCTGGAGCCACCGGCATACCTGAGTTCGATCTCTCCCGCATTATTCCATCTGAGAAGCCCAGCCAGACGCTGCAGTATTTCCCTCGAGGGGAAGTTCCAGGCCGCAAACAGCCCCAGGGTCCTGGACCTGGGTTTTCACACATGCAGGGGATGATGGGCGACCAAGCCCCCAGAATGGGACTAGCACTACCTGGCATGGGAGGTCCAGGGCCAGTGGGAACTCCGGACATCCCTCTTGGTACGGCTCCATCCATGCCAGGCCACAACCCCATGAGACCACCAGCCTTTCTCCAGCAAGGCATGATGGGACCTCACCATCGGATGATGTCACCAGCACAATCTACAATGCCCGGCCAGCCCACCCTGATGAGCAATCCAGCCGCTGCCGTGGGCATGATTCCTGGCAAGGATCGGGGGCCTGCTGGGCTCTACAGCCACCCTGGGCCTGTGGGCTCTCCAGGGATGATAATGTCCATGCAGGGCATGATGGGACCCCAACAGAACATCATGATCCCCCCACAGATGAGGCCCCGGGGCATGGCTGCTGACGTGGGCATGGCTGGATTCAGCCAAGGACCGGGCAACCCAGGAAACATGATGTTTTAAGCTGCTAAGATTGGATGTGCCGATCCTTGTCAAGATGAGATTCCAGGTCCTGCTTGGAGGGAGCTCCAGGAGTACTTCCCAATTGGTCATGCAATAGGAGAACAGAGACCCGAGGGCTGCTGTGGGGGAGGGGGGAACTCGAGAATGTATGGATTTACCTGAAAACAAATTATTCATTTAATCAACAGGTGTGTGTTTTTTTAAGATTTATTTTTTAAAAATTATTTTTGTGGACTTGGGTATCCCATGACGGCACCTACTTTTGCGAATCTGTAGCCGTGCTTTGAGAATTGCCATCCGTCATGTGCTGCACCGTTCCCCGTATGTTTACGTCCTTTGGACTGGCTTCTCCCAGGATTCTTTGCTGTTTTTGTTTTTCGATTTGGGCTTTATTTTTTTGTGTACTGTACTATATTGTAAAAGGGATTTTAGCAGAGACTTTAGTCTTTGGGGCAACAGGAGAACAGGAATGCTGGGCTGTTTACTTTAGGTGGAGAATCCATCTTCAGACCTTTGGACTATTTTCTTTCAACGCCAGTGTATAGACAAACCAAACTATGACCTCAGAGCAGAGTATTAATGAAAAGCACAAAAAAAGGAACTAAGTTCAGCGAGGGGTGGGGGGAGGGGGGAGATTTTTCTTTTTAAAAATAATGACATTTAGGACATTTGTTTTTCAGTTCAAGTGCTCTTCAGCACCGTCTGTCTCCCCACATACCAACCCACTGGCACGTTTTTCTGTTTTCTCTCCCATGTTGCTGTCTCCTCAGTTAAGTGGTTCCTTCCCTTGTGCCCCCCGCTGGTGACCCTCTGCTTCCCTCTCTCTTTCCCTTTGGCAGCTGCAATACACAGTGTTATTTTGGGGAAATAAATCTAGCAAAGCCTCGCCTTCTGTGCCGAGCGTCCTCCTGGCTCTGGGAGGGAAGGTCTGTCCTTGGGATGCTCTCTGATCTTTTTCTCCCTTAGTCTTTCTCTTCCCCGTCGTACCCTTCCCGGCCCACCTTCTTTTCTGTTCTCCTTTTATGAGGAGGTCCCGAGTGAATTTTTATCAATGTGGGAGTGGAACAGATGCTAAAAGCTATCCAGGATTTTGTTTCTGTTCGTTTTAAAGTTTGTGGTTCCTTACCTTTCCTCCCGCTCCCATGCGTAAGACGTTCTGTGTAACCTCCATTAAATTTGGTACAAAACCACTCGCCAGAGCTGTGGTGTCAGAAAAATAAAATATATTGTTTCTTACAAAACTGAACTGTCTTTTCTGATCATTTGGATTCCTGGTAGTTTAATACTGGGCATACCGGTTACCATGTGACCCAGAGGCGTAGACTCTTTGTATTGGAGTTATCAATAAGGTGATGGTTAGGGAGAGCAAATGAAAGTACCTTCTCAAATAAACCATATTCCATGCTGTTAAGGACTAACTCCTCATGCCCGTTTATCCTGTACTGTTCGTGTCTCAGTCATGAAATCCTAGGTACAGCAGAAGAGCAGCTGTGATCCCATTGCTGAACTTTACCTCTAGGGCAAGTAATGGTCTTTATTAGGAATGTTTGTGAGAACCAATTTAGTGGTATGAAGTAACTCAAAGGCCAAAGGTTGCATGTTTAGTTATTTGAATAAGCTATGAGCTGTCCCTGGGTCTCGTTGAGGGGTATCGTAATATTATTACGATACCTACAAATTATGGGTTTCCACAGTCTAGGGGTTTCTACGGTCCTTTCTGCCTTCCCACCTCCTCACCCGCTTCCGTCACCTCTGCTAACCCTGCTCGGTTTTTGTGCACTGTTCATTTCCCGCCACACACATCTTCATCACATCCGTGTGTACCCTGCAAGGTATGTATCTCATGGACTCGCTGTTGTGCTCCTGTGCAGTTGTTTCTGTTCTGGCGTGTGTATTTCTTTGAGTTGTTGTAGGTGTTTTTAGCTCAGTGAGTGGGCGTTCTTAGGTGAGAGCATCTCAGCGAGGAGCAGCAGGTGCACAGTCACTGCAGACGAACCTGTACAAACTAGGCTCCGCTGGAGTTTCGCAGTCTGGGCTTTTCTCTCTGACAACGGTTTTGGAGAGCCGTTTTCTCTTGCTTTTCAACAGCACTGTCTTCTCAGTAACACAGGGGCCCCAGACAACAAAAAATGTGGAGATGAACATTTGAGTACCTACTCCACCAGTCACCTCCTTGCACGTTTATCTCGCTGATTTTTAAGGGGCCCTGTGAAATTAGTGGTAATCAGCTCATTTGCAGATGAGGAAACTGAGCTCCCAAGTTTAAGAATTCTGATTCAATCTGATCTGTTGGTGCCGGGTGGTGAAATTTTCATGTGGTAATCAGGAGAGTAAAATGAAGATTTTGTTTCACAATCCTAGCCATGTTTCTGGGTTCTCTGGCTTTAAAGTATTTAGATGAGAACAGACTAACAGCCAAGCATGGGCAGCACAAGATGAGAACCTGAAGAAAGGGTCCCACCTGGTACTTGTCTACTGGTCTGGCTCTTGGGTAGCTCCCCTCCTTGCTGTACCCAATAGTGTTGGAGTCACTAATGGTGCGTGGTCCTGTTGTTACTCTCCCGCGCCAGGAGTCAAGGCATAAAAGGTACCCACAGAGCAGAGCGGGTACCCACTTAGAGGGCTAGCAAGAAACCTGGCTGTGGCTGCGGGCAGCTGGATGTGCGGCCCTCCCCCGCAGCCCCCTGCTGGAGAACTTGCGGCAGTGCAGATCCATTTCCCCACCTGAGTTTCTAAAATACCCCATCATAAATCTTCCTTCACTTTATCAGCATATGCCAGCATTTCATGACGATAATCTCTGACAAGCCAGATTTACTTAGGGTCTACATATGATAATTTTCATTTACTAAGATTGTTATAAAATAAAATCACATTTTGAGAAGCTGGACTGTATGGAGAACTGATGCAAGATTTTTCTTTTTTTTAATTGTACTTTGGGCTCTGGGGTACATGTGCACATCCGGCATCCTGCAGGATTGTTATGATTCAAGATTTTTTTGCTGAGGCGGGTGGATCACGAGGTCAAGAGATCGAGACCATCCTGGTCAACATGGTGAAACCCCGTCTCTACTAAAAATACAGAAAAGTAGCTGGGCGCGGTGGCGCGTGCCTGTAGTCCCAGCTACTCAGGAGGCTGAGGCAGGAGAATTGCCTGAACCCAGGAGGCGGAGGTTGCGGTGAGCCGAGATCGCGCCATTGCACTCGAGCCTGCGTAACAAGAGCGAAACTCCGTCTCAAAAAAAAAATAATAATCAGTGCAAGTGATGAAGATGTTTCAGATTAACATAATCCTGTGAGAGCCCCTCCAGTCTCCTCTCCTTCCTCTCCTGAATTTGGGGACTGAATGGAGGGAATGCAGTGATGACTTGTTCGCTTCAGGGGTAACTGGTGGAGGGAGT
This sequence comes from Callithrix jacchus, assembly GCF_049354715.1. Lineage (NCBI taxonomy): Eukaryota > Metazoa > Chordata > Mammalia > Primates > Cebidae > Callithrix > Callithrix jacchus. The sequence continues at coordinate 7,747,046 of NC_133519.1, forward strand.
GTCGGTCACAGCATTTTTCTTTTCTTTTTAGACGAAGTTTCACTCATTGCCCAGGCTGGAGTGCAACGGTGCGATCGCAGCTCAGTTCACTGCAGCCTCCACCTACCAGGTTCAAGTGATTCTCCTGTCTTGGCTTCCTGAGTAGCCGGGATTGTATAGGCACCTGCCACCATACCTGGCTAGCTAATTTTTTGTATTTTTAGTAGAGACGGGATTTCACCATGTTGGCCAGGCTGGTCTCGATGTCCTGACCTCAAGTGATCCGCCTACCTCAGCTTCCCAAAGTGCTGGAATTACAGGTGTGAGCCACTGTGCCTAGCCCATAGCATTTTTTTTTTTTTTTTTTTTTAGACACAGTCTCACTCTGTCGCCAGGCACCAGGCTGGAGTCCAGTGGCACAACTTCGGCTCACTGCAACCTCCACCTCCTGGGTTCAACCAATTCTCCTGCCTCAGCCTCCTGAGTATCTGGGACTACAGGCGCAGGCCACCACGCCCAGCTAATTTTTGTATTTTTAGTAGAGACGCGGTTTCACCATGTTGGCCAGAATTGTCTGGATCTCTTGACCTCGTGATCCTTCCCGCCTTGGCCTCCCAAAGTGCTGGCATTACAGGCTTGAGCTACTGCGCCGGGCCGCATTTTTTTTTTTTTTTTTTAGGACTAAGTAGGAGTATGTAGCATTTTCCCTAAAACAATGTAAAATACTTTTTTTTTTTTGAGACTGAGTTTCGCTCTTGTTACCCAGGCTGGAGTGTAATGGCGCGATCTCGGCTCACCGCAACCTCCGCCTCCTGGGTTCAGGCAATTCTCCTGCCTCAGCCTCCTGAGTAGCTGGGATTACAGGCACGCACCACCGTGCCCAGCTAATTTTTTGTATTTTTAGTAGAGACGGGGTTTCACCATGTTGACCAGGATGGTCTCGATCTCTTGACCTCGTGATCCACCCGCCTCGGCCTCCCAAAGTGCTGGGATTACAGGTGTGAGCCACCGCGCCCGGCCTGAACTGACTCTTAAAGAGATAGCATTCCTGGAGGATGGTGGTGAGCACTGAAGCAGAGGAAATGGGAGCTGATGGGATGGCCTCTTTAAGGGAGGCAGCAGTGAGAAGTAAGCCCAGAGAGAGGGTGGGTCACACAGAGCCCCGCGTGGCCCACTAAAGAGTTTGAACTTCCAAGTTTTAAGCAAGGGATCAGGTGATCTTATTGGCTGGGATGTGGAAGATAGACTGAGGGTGGGCGGGAGAACTACAGGAAGATCACTTGCAAAAATGTGCTTACTCAACAAAATCCTTTCAATACCATCGAATGCTATCTTATTTCCCATGCTGTTTAGACAACTTGAGCCTCACTGCCACTATCTTTTCTCTAACTCAGACCTGAAATTTTTTTCGAAGTCACAAACCCTTACATTTAAGAAACGTCATGGCATCCTAATTGGCTGGTAAGATTTTAATAACGCATTTAAAGCAATAAGTTTATAAAGCACAAGACCAGTGTGTGGCCACACATTTCCTATTGGAGGGGGCTAAATCATACAAGTAATCTTAAAAGGAAGGTATGCTATGAGGGTCGGAGTAACAGTTGTCTCTATCTACCATGGCTTCTTATCTGGGTTACTCTTAAATGGACGTGAATCTGTTTTCTGCCTATAGGTGACCCCACCTCAGCTGTTAACTTTCTGTCCAGTGCTTAATCGTGCTTGGTAACCAGCACTGCCAGAGGAAGACCTTGAGTGTACGTATAACCATAGGAAGAGAACATAAAGAGAAGAATCAGACATTCTTTCCTCACACATAGTTAAAGCATGGGAAAATTCCGTGATTTCACCAAACGTGAAATAACTCAAGACGTCTCTTGCAAAATACCCCCTTAGTGTCCCCAAACAATTATGCAGATGCCCTGGGGTTCCAAAGAACAGATTATAGAAACCCAGCGCTAGGAAGCATGTCTTCACTGGAGCCGGCTGTGTGCACTGCTGTCCGGATCTGGGAGGCTGGGTTTCTCACACCCTAACCACCTGCACCTGGACCAGCCACCCCTCCCGTGAGGGTCTGACCCGCAGCTCTGTGCTAGCCACACTCTTCCGTTCTCCAGAGGCTGGAGGCAGGGTCAAGGGCAGAAACAGCTTACAAATCTCAGTGGTATCCAGTGTCCAATTAATTAGTGTTGAGGGTGAATTTACGTTTTCAATATATTTTTTTTCTACAGCCAAAGTTCCTTTTATTAAAGACCGCGGGAGCTCATGTTTGTTTCTCATCTTTGCCAAGCTTCCAGGAGCCTCCATTTTCCTCACTTCCCACACGGAAGCTCAGCAGCTACAACGTGAGCTGTTTTCCCTGGAGACGCCTGTCCATCGCCATGAATCACTCTGTGATCGAGGCCATGCTTTCAGCAGCGCTGTAAGGGCTCTGGAGTACTGGCTTCTGGCTGCTCAGTTCTCCACGTCAAATGAAGAAAGGGCTGGGCCTGGCACCTTGCTAGAAACTGAGCCATTGCCATTGGGTTCAGTCAGAATGTATTTGGTTACAGGGGATGGTGGATTACTGTGATTTATTCTGTTCTCCAGACTGCAGATGGTCTCCTGGGGCTTTGGTCAAGTTCTCTAGGATAGCTTCGAGTAGTCGAGCTATTGAAAACCTTTATACACACATATACATATATAGATTTACTTATATACATGTATATGTACCTTTAATAGATGAAAGAGTGTAAATACTTAAATGCCAGATTGTTTTATTTTGTTTTGTTTTTGAGATGGAGTCTCACTCTGTTACCAGGCTGGAGTGCAGTGACGCGATCTCAGCTCACTGCAACCTCCGCCTCCCGGGTTCAAGCCATTCTCCCACATCAGCCTCCCAAGTAGCTGGGACTACAGGTGCACACCACCACTCCCAGCTAATTGTTTGTATTTTTAGTAGAGACGGGATTTCACCATGTTGGCCAGGATGGTCTCGATAAATGCCGGTTTTGAAATGTCAACACAGCGATGAAGAGGAGTTTGCTTTTTCCTTGTAAGTGAGGCTGGAGAAGCCCTAGAGTTTTCTTCATTTCTATTATACTTGGTGCCTGCAAACCCATTAAAATATAATCGTCATTATTTAAAAGTGTGATAATACCAATGAGGAAATACAAGGCTCACATCCATACAAAGGCTGAACCAGGCACCGCTTGGCCCAGGAGAGAAATTATCTAACAGGCACCTCAAAACTGACATGTCTTAAACTTAACTTCTAAATTTCTCCCAAATCTTATCTCCATATGCAACTTCCCCAGCACGGTAAATGACATATGTCTACTCCTGGTTTTCATGTCAGACACCTGAGAGTCACTCCTAATTCCTTACTCCTCATATAAAACCATCAGCAAATCCTTTCCTGACAATTTCCAAAATATACCTCAAACCCATGTACTTCCCATCACTCTAGATGAAGTCACTATCATTCACCTTGTTTATTACATTAGCTTTTCTTTAACCAGTATTTTCACTCTAGCTCTTCCATCTATTCTCTACAATATAAACGAAGTAACCTTAAAAAGTATGAATCAGCCAGGCACAGTGGCTCACACCTGTAATCCCAGCACTTCGGGAGGCTGAGGCGGGCAGATCACAAGGTCAGGAGATCGAGACTACTTTGGCCAACATGGTGAAACCCCGTCTCTACTAAAAATACAAACATTAGCCAGGCGTGGTGGTGCGTGCCTGTAGTCCCAGCTACTCAAGAGGCTGAGGCAGGAGAATCGCTTGAACCCGGGAGGCTGAGGCTGCAGTGAGCCGAGATCGCATCACTGCACTGCAGCCTGGCCACAGAGTGAGACTCTGTCTGTCTCAAAAACAAACAACAAAAAAAGTATGAATCACATACACCACTTTCTTCCTTAAGCCCCTTTCATGGCTTCCTAATGTAATAAGTATGAAACCCAAGATTTTTAGCAGGCCTGCCAGGCCCTGGTGGCTCCCCAGTTTTGCCTCATGCTCTTCTCCGCCTGCTCACTAGGCTGCAGCCGAGCCATGTTAGTTTCAGTGTCTCCAGCATGCCGAGGCCTTCTTGGAGGACCTTAGCCACACCGGTTTCTTGGCCTGGCATAGCTGACTCCAGCCATTCCCAATGGCTGCTCCTCCATGCCCCTCAGGTCTCAGTTTATTTGTCATCTCCTCAGAGAGCCCTTCCCTGAGTACCCTGTCAAATACCTACCTGTCCCCAACACACACACACACCATCATTTTGTATCAGATGCCCTGTTTGTATCCCTCGTAGCAATTATGTATTTTATCATGTCCACTCCGTGAAGTCAGGAGCCAAAATTTTCTTCCCCATCACCTGTTTACCAGCATCTGGCATAGCGCCTGCACTCTATCAAGCATCAGTAAATAGCTGTTAAATAACTGAGAGGGAAGAAGGATTTGTCTGAGCTTAGGGGGCCAGCACAGATCTCATGCTGTTCATGTTGGTTGTGGTACATGAGATGAACCCTATAATGAGGCTGGGGGCAGAGGACACATGAGACAAGACAAATGAGGGAATAGCAGCGGGAATGGACGGATAAAGACGAGCAGGGCAGATGACAGCAAAGGGAACAGCTTACACAAAACCCATCACGTGAGCAATAGAATGAAATTGAGAAGGGAGGGAAGAATGAATAGCCCCAAAGGCCAAGAAAAAGAATTTCATCTTGACATGGGAAGCAATTGGGACCCACTCTTTGGACTTAGTCAGAGGACTTACATGCTAAGTATTTTATAAATGAGCCTGGCAGGGGCAAGCAGGATGGATTGAAGCAAGGGACAGGCTGGAAGAGCTGACTGGAAGCACGCACGTGTTCTGGGGTTGAGGGGTGAGGCTCCTGGCAATGCCATAGAGACTAAAGGTTGAAGCGAAGAGAGCTGTGAAGGAAGAACCCCAAGACTTCATTAGATAGGGGGGCAATGATGGAGATAGATGTGGAGAAGAGGTAGGAATCAAACACGCTCTAGTGATTTTGAGACTGAGAAGCTGAAAGAAAGAGAATCGTGGTGCTGGAAGGGGCCACCTCCTGCCCTACAGTGTCCCTGACAGGTGGCCAGCACCTCCACCTCAGCCATCCAACATGGAGGCCATTCCATTGAACATCATTAGCTCTAATATTTAGACAATTCTGCCGCCTAATCAATCAGGCTTCTTTTAGCTTTTTGCCCATTTGTCTCGATTCTGACTGCAGGAGTAAATACAGAATAGGAGCAGTCCTTCTTTGTCATCCCAGCGCTTCGGACAGTTGAAAACGGTTGTTTACGTCCTTCTGCATTTTCCTTTTCCCGAGCTAAACGCCCTGGTCCATCAATCGAGGCCAGTGGCATCAGGTTTTGAGTTTCCTAACTGCCCTCACAGTTTTATCTTGTGTTATCACCATTTACACATACCTTCAAAGAAGAAATAAAGTGTTTGGTGCCCCAGTACTATCTGATCAGCAGAGAGCATGGTGAGACTATTTCTTTTCTTTTTTTTTTTTTTTGAGACGGAGTTTCGCTCTTGTTACCCAGGCTGGAGTGCAATGGCGCGATCTAGGCTCACCGCAACCTCCGCCTCCTGGGTTCAGGCAATTCTTCTGCCTCAGCCTCCTGAGTAGCTGGGATTACAGGCACGCGACACCATGCCCAGCTAATTTTTTGTATTTTTAGTAGAGACGGGGTTTCACCATGTTGACCAGGATGGTCTCGATCTCTTGACCTCGTGATCCACCCGCCTCGGCCTCCCAAAGTGCAGGGATTACAGGCTTGAGCCACCGCGACCGGCCGACTATTTCTTTTATCTGAGCACAGTTTCACTAATAGGCAAAGGCAAAAGTTTCTTTCTTTTTTTTTTTTTGACTGCTATGGAGTTATAATGGAATTTTAGGAAATGAAAACCTCAACAGATTTTTCATGTAAAACAGTCATCACTCCCAATCCTGTATATTATTTTGCCTATTGTTATCCTCTGTTCACAATTCTACAATGATTCCTATTTAATTTCAACATTCATTCTGATCTGCTCTTCCAGAATCTTAAAGTCCTTAGAAACATATCCTAACCATCTTTACATTGGTTCTAACTTTTCTATCAAAAGCAAAGCTGGGAATATTTTCATCAAACTGACGTAAGGACCTAGGATAAAGGCCCAGTGCTTATAATCGAGATGCTTTTTTTGCCCATTTAAAAAAATTGCAGTAAAAAATACATAGCAAAACACCGACCGTTTTAACCATTTTAAGTGTACATTAATGTGCTGCGGCACTAAGTACATTCACATTGCTGTGCGATCATCATCGCCATCCACCTCCACAACTTCTCATCACGTAAAATTCTAAGGTTGGCCCCATTAAACAATAACCCCCCAATTCTCCCTCCCCCTAGACCCTGGCAACCACCTTTCTACTTTCTATTTCTAAGAATCTGACTATGTACTTCCTATAAGTGGAATCGTATGATTATTATTACTGTCTTTTTACTCCTGGCTTATTTCACTTCCTATAATATCCTTAAGTTTCATCCATGGTATAACCTGAGCCAGAATTCTTTTTTCACACCAACAAAGCAAATGAAAAAGAATTTTCTGTCTTTTTAAGGCTGAAAATATTCCATTGTAGGTCTCTACCACATTTCATTTTTTCTTTCTTTTTTTTTTTTTTTTTTTTTTGAGACGGAGTTTCGCTCTCGTTACCCAGGCTGGAGTGCAATGGCGCGATCTCGGCTCACCGCAACCTCCGCCTCCTGGGTTCAGGCAATTCTCCTGCCTCAGCCTCCTGAGTAGCTGGGATTACAGGCACGCGCCACCATGCCCAGCTAATTTTTTGTATTTTTAGTAGAGACGGGGTTTCACCATGTTAACCAGGATGGTCTCGATCTCTTGACCTCGTGATCCACTCGCCTCGGCCTCCCAAAGTGCTGGGATTACAGGCGTGAGCCACAGTGCCCGGCCCTCATTTTTTCTTTCATTCGCTGATAGACATTTGGGTTCCTTTCATGTTTTGGCTATGGTAAATAACACTGCTGCGAACATGAGTCCCTGCCTTGACTTCTTTGGGTAGATTCCCGGAAGTGGACTTCAGGGTTACATGGTGATTCTATGCTGAAATTTTGGAGGAACTGCCATACTGTCTTCCACAAGGGCTGCGCCATTTTACATTCTTGTCAACGTTTGTTTTTTTTTTAAATTTGTTTGTTTTCTCATTGTGGTTTTAGCTTGCATTTCCGTGATGACTAGGGATGTGGAGCATCTTTTCATGTGCTTATTGGCCTTTTGTATCTCTTCCACGCAGCAATGTGTATTCCAGTCTTTAGCCCGTTTTCTGATTAGGATTTCTGGTTGCTGCTGTGTTGCAGGAGTTCTTTATATATTCTGGATATTAACTCCTCATCAGATAAATGATTTTAAAATATTTCTCCCATTCCATGGGTTGCCTTTTCATGCTGATGACTGTTCTTTGATGCACAAAAGGTTTTTCTTAATTTTGATAAAATCGATCTCATCTATATTTTCTTTCCTCACCTGTGCTTTTGGTATCATATCCAAGAAATTATTGTGAAACCCACTGTCGTAAAGCTTTTCCCCTGTTCTAAGACTTTATTCTTGGAGTTAATCTTCAGAGTGACATCAATTCACTAATTTCTAAATTTTTAAAAAACGTATTTGCGTATTCACTTATCATTCTACCTATTATCATCCAGCTCACATTCTCCATCTACCCATTGTGTAACTGGTTCTTTGATTGATTCATCAGTCTCTACAAGGCTAGGAACTGTGGACGCAGCAGTGAACTGGTCGGGGGTGGTCACACCCTGCACTCATTAACCCAGAGTCTATTGAAGTCAAACAGTGAATACACGATTACAAGCATAGTCACGACATGAAAGAAAAGGAAGCTGCCCACACTGAAGACAGGGAAATGCAGCCTAACCCAAAAGATTTTGGGACTTGAGACTCTTCTGTGTATTGGCCTGTTAACCCAAACGAGAAAGGAAATAGTTCAGCCAAGGACTGATTCCTAAAGGTGATGACTGCTTTCTTTCATAAGTGCTCTCAGACTATTCCTTTTCTGAAGGTCCACTCTAGAACAAGGAGCCTCTCCAGTCTTCAAATTCTGAAGTCTATCAGTGGGGTTTAAAAACTAGGGCCACATTTGCCTTTTACTTTGGTTCTTTGAGACTAGAAATCTGAGAGTATCTTCATTTCTCAGATTACTGTCTGAAGTGACATCTATAACTTCTTTATCTGCCTCGGGGCAAGACCGAATAGGAGGATCTGAAGTCACTGAAAGCCACCAGGTGCTGTCCTCACCACTCTAAGGTTTCAGTCCCTCCCAGCAATGTTGGGCCATTCATGGCTTAAAGTAGATTTCCTTGTTAGGAAAGACTTGTGAGGAAAGAGGGATTTGGATTTAAATGCTTTCATTTTCTCTCTCTCCTCTATTAAATGCTCTCCCCCAGACACCGAGCCTGTCTTTTACTTCTCCATTATATTCTTCTCAGAATACGGCTTAAGGGCCCTTAGCTTCCCCTCCTTGTCCCTATCTTGCCCAAGCCTCTGGTGTTATCATGAATAAAAGTGGGGGAAGTTGGGGAGAAGTCCTTGTTTGGGGTTGGGGGAGGGGTGGGTCTGAAGTGACAAGGTGGTGTCTTTGTGTGGACAGTTGGAGCTCAGGGTCAGGGATGAGTGAGCGGCTGGACTAGCTATGGAGATATGAATTCCTCCACATGGAGATGAATATAGATTATTTCTCTATGGGAGTGAGAGAATAAGACAGCCAAGTGGAGGGCCAAGAACCCAGTCATGAGGAATTGGCACAGGCTGCAGGTGGGAAGGGGTTCCAGCAAAAGAAACTGAAACTCACAGAACAGGAAGAAAACAGAAATGATCTAGCCCACCTCTCCCATCTAACTGACGAGGAAATGGGTGTCCAGATAAATAAGAATCAGTGACTAAGGCAGCTGGGAAAGTATAGAGTTGCGTAAGTCCTGAGGGGCTGGGGGAGTGGCTTTCAAGAAATAGGAGGTGGTCCGCAGGGCCAAATACTGCTATCAATCAAAAAAGGTGAGGGCACTAAGGATGGTTCTTGAAACTGACGTATTGGTCTCCTAGAGTGTAGCTGTGGTCGAGCAGAAGAAAGGGAAAGCTAAGCTGGCAAGGGGAGGGGTTTAAGTGTGAAACAGACAAAGAGATACCGCGTTGTACATGCTCGGTAGGTTTGGTAGTACCAGGCAAGAGAAATGGGATAGTGGGTAGAAGCAAAGTAGAAATAAGCAAAGTTTAAGACAATAGAAATACTACTAATTTGAGACAGAAAGGAAGGAACCAATTGAGTGGGCAGGATTGAAGACACAAAAAAGGTCCTGCCATCCTTGGCAGAAAGATCACAAGAAGCAGGACAGGAACCAAAGCACACGTAGCGGTGAGTTCTGGGGAAAGAAAGATGCCAGAGTGCGAGGAGAAAGGTACCATGTGTGGTGAAGCAGATAAAGCAAAGCGACAAAGGGATACATCTCGCAGGACAGGCGTGCAGATATGGAAGGAAAACCACGCTGATCCCCAGGTCAAACGGAGAAGTCTGACTCCTGCCTCTGCCTCTCCCTGGATGTTTGACTTGGATCTTGGAGCTGGCTGCTTCATCATGCGAGTATGGCTAGCGAGTTATCAGCGCATTTTTTGAGAGGTGCCTGAGGCTACAATGCAAAAACATCTGAAATGGCTGCTTTGGTCAGAAAACAGGAAAGCTCACAAGATACAGCAGCTGGGCAGTAAGGGGGTTCCAGCTGTGACAGAAAATCGCGATGGCAGTAAGGGGGTTCTAGCTGTGACAGAAAATCGCGATGGCAGTAAGGGGGTTCTAGCTGGAACAGAAAATCATGATTCTTCTTTCAGAAAGGACACCCAGGGACCCCTCCTGCTGCTCTCCTGGGCGCCGAAAGACAGCATAGAAAAGCCATAGCGAAAGAAGTTCCACAGTGGAAGTTCCACGATGGGATGGTGGTGGCCACAGCAGGAAGGTGTTTTCAAGAGCTGCTAATCCCTGGAGTTCCCAAGCACAGCCAGCCCAAGGTGGGAGTAACAGCAACATTGTCATAGGGTTACACTGGGGTCACCAGATTCTCAAGCACTTCTCTCCTGCTCTTAAAGTTCAGAATCATCTAATTAGAGGACCAAATCCATCCCTGACCACATGAAAAACAAAATGAGGCTGGACCCTTAGTCAAACCGTTCACAGGGAATGAAAGATGCCGTGGAATCCTCGAACCTCAGATTCTCATGGTAGGCAGGGACTGGCCCGTGTGTGACCCTCTACGATACTAAATGCCAGTATAAGCTTATAATCCTCCAGTAAAAGAACCCTCCAAGGTAGCCCAATTCATCCATGGTCAGCTCTGATTATTTCAAGATTTTCTTTATGTTGATTTCAAGTCTATATATCCCTGTAACTTATACAATACTGTTCTACGCGTGGTCCTCAGTCCTACATGAATCAAAGATTTGATATGCCCTCAGTGTCTTTAATCCCTCCCTCTTGAGGGCCTTTCTTTCTCCAGTTGACAAGCTTGTCTAGCTCTGCTATCGAGTCTGGCTCTCAGATCTGAGCACGGTTCCCTGGCTGTGCTCTGAGCTGTGCAGGGTGGAATGTCACTTCCTTCATTCCAGTACCAGGAGAGCCATTACACATTTAGAATTTCGAGGAACACAGCATACTATTGATTCACACTGAACAGATGCTTCACTAAAACCCTCTCCAGCTGTGGGCAATTGAATGTGAGGACCCAAGATCAGCCTTTTGCATTTTTCTCCATTAAGTTGAATCTTAAAATATTTGGCCTAGGATCCAAGAGTGGTATCAGCACAAACATATCTAAGACATCTATCACTTATTCCTTCATTCAGTCATCCAGGAAGTGATTTTCTCCAGTTTTATGTCTTCAGTAAATGTGACCAGTCTCCACACCGTTTTTTTTTTTTTTTTGAGATGGAGTTTCGCTCTTGTTACCCAGGCTGGAGTGCAATGGCGCGATCTCGGCTCACCGCAACCTCTGCCTCCTGGGTTCAGGCAATTCTCCTGCCTCAGTCTCCTGAGTAGCTGGGACTACAGGCACGCGCCACCATGCCCAGCTAATTTTTTGTATTTTTAGTAGAGACAGGGTTTTCCCATGTTGACCAGGATGGTCTTGATCTCTTGACCTCGTGATCCACCCGCCTCGGCCTCCCAAAGTGCTGGGATTACAGGTGTGAGCCACCGCGCCCGGCCCTGCAAAGTTTTTTTGAAAAAACAAGTCCAACAGGGCAAAGGCCTAACACGAACCCCTCCCTGAAGAACAACCGACCACTGAATTGGTTTCTTCATGAATTCAGCAAATTAATGCAATTAGTCCACATTGAGCCCCTACTCCACGCCAGGTCGTGCTCTCCAGATAGCGTACAGCATGCTCACCGCACACAGCAGTGAGCCAACCAGACAGGCTTCCTGCCTTCTGCAGACAAGGACACAGTACAGTCAGCCCTTACGAACAGGTAACTGCTAATATGTTTTAGCTTGCCTGTGTGCCAGCCATTGTTCCGAATGCTTCATGTGTATGCTCCTCACTAAGCCTTATGAGATAAGAACTCTTCTTGTTCCTATTTTGCAGATTAAAAGGCAGAGAAGTTGTCACTTGCTCCAGGTCATACGGACCCTAAAGGACAGAGCCTCGACCTGGGCAGTCTGTCTGTGGAGCCTGTGTGTCTCACCACTGGACTCTACTGTCTCTGCAGAAATACACACTCAATTAAATATACACATATACATACGAGCAAACATTCCCGTGTGAGAGAGGGTGGTATTTAAGCTGAGATCTTAATATCAAGAGGGCACCGACTCCTCAAGATCTAGGGGCAGAGCAAAAGGGAGTGTGGCAGAGGATGAGGCTAGCGAGGTGGGCGGGGCCTGTTCCACACACCCGGGATTGGGGCTGCAGTAATGAAGCAGTGGTGAGCCTGCCTAAGTGCTTCAGTATCCTACCCATACACACCCATCCTGTCCACAGATATACTACAAAAGATTTCCCTTCCTGATCCCCATACATGATCAAAGGACACCCCCTTTATACTCCAAACCATTCCCTTTCTGTCTTCAATATCAGCGTGGCACATACAAATACACTGTTTTGTTTTTGCTTTTTCTTTTTTTTTTGAGACAGAGTCTCACTCCGTCACCAGGCACCAGGCTGGAGTGCAGTGGCGTGACCTCGGCTCACCGCAACCTCCACCTCCCAGGTTCAAGCAATTCTCCTGCCTCAGCCTGCCGAGTAGCTGGGACGACAGGCATGCCACCACGCCCAGCTAACTTTTTTTATATTTTTAGTAGAGACGGGGTTTCACCATGTTGGCCAGGATGGTTTCGATCTCTTGACCTCGTGATCTGCCCTCCTCGGCCTCCCAAAGTGCTGGGATTACAGGTGTGAGCCACTGCGCCCGGCCTCTTTTTGTTTTTTTGAGACAGAGTCTCACTCTGTCACCTAGGCTAGAGTGCAGTAGCGTGAACACGGGCTACCACAGCCTTGACTTCCCGGCCCAAGCCATCCTCCCCCCTCAGCCTTGTGAGCAGCTGAGACTGCAGGCACTGGCCACCATGTCAAGCTAAATTTTACATTTTTTGAGAGATGAGGTTTTGCCATGTTGCTCAGGCTAGCCTCAAATTCCTGTGCTCAAGTGATCCTCTGACCTCGGCCTCTCAGAGTGCTAGGATTGCAGGTGTCAGCCACCTGGCCAAGATGCACTCCAGATGCACAATCGCAGTTCAGAATCCATTAAATCTCCATGGTGCTACATGACCTTGGCCAAGCCACAGCCTCTCTGATCTTCAGTTTCTAGGGATTTTTCCCCACTGCTCCATAATGGTATCTTACTCCTAGAACTGAACCCCTGAGGTATTCATTCAGCATTTTGGAACATTTGACCTAGAGAACAACCATTCCCTCAACCTTTCCCCTTCCTGATCTCTTCCATCTTTCTCTCTGCAAGGCTCAGGTAAGCCGTGCCTACCTTTATGCAGCTGGCTTCAGTTGGAACCAGCTCCAGGGACTGCCCTGTCATCTCCCAGAAGCCCTGCTGGTTTGACCCCATCAAGTTCTACTCACCCAAGTGTTATACAACCCTCCCCTTAATTACACACTCAATCAGTTCCTCCCAAGCTCAGCAATTTGTGGTCTCTGGGCATCCCCCAGCTGCTTTTCCGGAGGTAGCTCCCAGACTGGGTCTTGGCAAGCTTCTGAAGCACTGCTTGGGTTTTTAAGGCCACGGTGCCCAAAGTTGAAAGCCTTGCTGCTATTTCACACTCTGTTTCCTTCCAAATTAATTCTCTGATGAATACTGTCCCTTGCAGTGATTCAGCGCAGGCCATTTCCTTACATGTTTCCCTTACCTGTGAGACTTTTAACCTCTCTCAAATCCAGATTTTCCTTTGTGAAAGGCTTGCCTCAGAGAAAAATGCCCTGCTTTACCACCAATATAAACAGCTCTATCACCACTGGCCCCCACCTCCCAGCACACTCCCTTTGCTGGTTTACCGAGCTGTACCTTTGATTTCAAAGCACATACTGGCCTTCTCTAAAAATCTCTGTACAACACAGAGCGACTCGAACTTCTTGGCACACAGTAGGCTGCTGGACTCTAGTTTCCTGAAGCCCAAATACAAGAAGATGCATGTTCAAAATTTGTATTTGAGGTGCTACCACCTTCCATACTCTTTCATGTGGTTATTTTGCTTACATCCCCCTCCACTACCCACAGCACATAGTATCACCATCCTCCCATGTGGATAAACAGAAACTCTGCAATGCTAAAGGAGCTGCCCAAGGTCACAGGGCCCAGGAAAGTGGTAAATCTGGAATCCAAATCCCTGGCTCTTAACTCCAAGGTACGTGCTTCTTTCACTATCCCTCATGTGGCCTAAGCACCCTGCAAACAGCCTAGTCTTCAGCCACCAAGATCTTACCTCCCAGGGGCAAGACGTCAAGGTCCAGGCATCCACTGCCCACAGCCCTGAGGAACGTTCTAGAGAAGCCACAAAGAGGCTTCTGTGGCATAGCAGGGGCAATGCCTTCTATGTGCATAACACTTTTCATATTAGGAAGTGCTTGCCATACCTAATCTATGTGAGTCCGAGGATAATCCCGTGAGGGAGATGCTACATGAGAGTCCGATTGCACAAATGAAGACACACAGTTCATCAGCAGAAGTTAAAGGACTTGCCCAGAGTCACACAGGTCATAGCTATAGGCAGGACTTCAACTCAAAGCACACGACTCCAAGGCCAATGGTCTCTTGAGTTCTCAGACATGGTGACTGTGGGCCACTGCCCCCCTCCCAATTTCCTCAGGAAAAGGTACATTTGATTTAAAGGCCACATGGAAAGCGGAATCCTGAGAAGATTCCTACTGGGGAAAGTGTTTTTCAGTTGTCTCCAGCCAGCCTTAAACAGGGGCCAGGTTTCCCGAAGCTGGCAGGATGGACTGGGAGGGACTGGACTGCGAGGTCCTCTTGGCCACCAGAGGGCAGCGTCTGAAAAGAACACACAGTGGTCTCTGAGGGGGATTTCCCCACCCAGCAGAAGGGACTCCTCGCTGCCTAGCAGCCCCAGGGCATGCTCTAGCTCCCAAACTGAAGAAAGATCCCCGCTAGGCACAGTGGCTCATGCCTGTAATCCCAGCACGTTGGGAGGCTGAGGTGGGTGGATCACGAGGTCAGGAGATCGAGACCATCCCAGCCAACACCAACACGGTGAAACTCTGTCTCTAATACAAAAATTAGCTGGGTGTGGTGGTGGGTACCTGTAGTCTCAACTAACTGGGAGGCTGAAGCAAGTGAATGGCTTGAACCCAGGAGGTGGAGGTTACAGTGAGCCGAGATCCCGCCACTGTCCACCACAGCCTGCCCAGCCTCCTCTGCAGGTAAATGGCAGTGCCCTAGAGGATTCCAGCTGAGGAAGAGGGGTGCCAGGTGCCACTGACAAAGACCTGAGTGAGTTTCCTACAATGAAAATAAACAGGTTGGCACACCAGGTCCCGGCGCCGAAGACTAGGGGAGGGTAGGACGGGAACCCTCTCCTCCTCCCTCTTCAGTTGGGCCCTTCAAGGATTTCTGTCCCCTTGCTATTGTTTTTAATGATCCACGTGAAAGTGTTACAGGGAAATCGGCACATGGCAATGAAGGGTCTTGTCGAGTGACAGTCCTTCATCCCAGGGCCTGCCAGAGCCAGGATCTCTGTAAGATGAGCCACAAGACCCTTGGGAAGAGCTATCGGGGAGCCGCAGATGAAGTCAGACTTCCCTGGCAAGCCCGGCTCCGTGGGTGAAGGGGAATGACCACTCTCCTCTGTCCGGGGAAGCCTTTTCCTTTGCCATACACGGGTGAGAGCCTCCCATGGGAATTCTTAAACCTCCACAGCACCCTAAGGCCCCTCACAGAAGGGAGTCAAGGCAAGGAGAGGGTGGGAGTTTGGGAAGAGCGTTTCACACTGTACTTTCTATCCTCAGGCAGATAAACATTAACCTCCCTGCTTTACAGCTGGGACAATCTAAGAGAAATTAAGTGGCACGCCCACAGTCACACAACTGCTGAGCAAGGGAACCAGGGATCTTTCCGTACAAATCTGCACACAGGAACAGTGCCCCGGGAAGGGCCAGCGGAGACGGGGCGCTGCCTGCAAGGGGGGCATCCCCAAAGGCTCCCTTCCGCCTGGGAAACCTGCCGCAGTCCAGAATCTCCTGGGAAGTGGGATGAAAGAGAAAAGGGAAAACAAGAACATTTGAAGGCACTTAGACGTTTCCTCAATTAATTCTCACAACAACCTAATTAGTACGTACCATTAAGCCCGTTTTTACGTGAGAGGAAGAACAGGCTCAGAAACACCTATCCAAGCGCTGCAAAGAAATAAATAACGCTGTCAAAATTTGAACCCGGTGAAAGCCTTAGTTTTCCTTTACTCCATGCTTCCCCCTAGTGGTGAGTGGAGGGAAAGTGCACAGAAGCGTCCTGGGTGCCGACAGAAGAGTTAAGTCTTACAGTTTTGAACTCATTTATTCATTCAGTAAATCTTTGCTGAGGTTCACTTTGTACAGTCTCTGTTCCTGGTTCTAGAAATACAGTAAAAGACAAGACAAACAGCCTTTTATTGCAGGACAAAAGGGACAAACAGAAACACGGAAGGCCTAGAGATAATCAGGGATTAAACGGGAAAAGGGAATGTGTGTCAGGGTCAGGTGATGCGAAAATGTGCGCCAAGGTAAAGAGGGCAGAGAAGTGGGACTTTTTTTTAAAACATACTATGGATCTGGCTAGGGAGGCATGTGAGGGGTGAAGCTGGAGAGGTAGGCAGGGGCCAGGTCTCAGCGGGTGATGGAAAGCACGTGCAAATGTGGCCCCTTAGGAAGCCACCGTGGTACCTAGAAGGGTGGCCATGGGCCCCGGAGAGAAGTGACAGATGTGTCATTCACATGTCCAAATGCCTGAGCACTAGCATGCACTAGGCACTCTTCCTGGTGCTGAGGACACATCAGTGAACAGGAAGAAACCTGCCTTCATGGAGCTTCCATTTTAGTCAGGGAAATAAGCATGTAGATATACAAATATGTAATATCCAGCACTGACAAATATCGCGGGGGTGGGGGCTGGAAAAAGACAGAACAAAGTGTATTCATTTGCTAGGGCCTGCTGTAACAAAGTATCACAGACTCGTGGCTTCCACAATGGAAATGTATTTCCTCACAGTGCTACAGGCTCCAAGTCCCAGGTCACATGTCAGCAGGGCGGGTTTCTTCTGAGGCATCTCTCCTTGGCCTCTCTCCTTGGTCATCCTCTGTCTTGTGTCTGTGTCCTTGTTTCCTCTTCTTATAAGGATTCCAGTCATAATGGATTAGGGCCCACCCATATGACCTTAACTCTTTACCTTAACTACCTCTTAAGAGGCCCTATCTCCAAATACAGTCACATCTGAGGTACACTCAGTCCTCAATATCATTGATAGGTTCTTGGAAACTGTAACTTTAAGTAAAACAACATATTAGAAAACCAACGTTTTTCTCATCAGTGTTACAGGACAACGACGTTGAACAAAGCAGTGTTATTCAAAGACCTGGGATCTGTCCTTCCGCTGAATGTCGACGTGTCCAAGAGCCTACTGACTGCGTGGAGTGAGGGCTTACTGCACCAGGGGTTAGGACCTCAGCACAGGAATGTTGGGGGAACACAATTCAGCCCAGGAGAGAAGGTGACAGAGTGTGCCTAAGGCAGGAGATGAAAGGAGGGCATGTCTAAGATGATGATGATGAGCTGAGATCTGAATGAAGCGGAGAGCTAGCCACACAAAGGCCTGGGAGAGCATCCCAGGCAGAGCGTCAACTGCGCTCACCGTGAGGTGCAGACGTGGCTAAGGGCTACTTGGCATACTCCGTCTTCACGGACAGTAAGGAGGGGATGGGATGACGGGAAAAGGGAGATGCTCGTCAAAAGGTACGCAGTTTCAGTTAGACAGGAGAAATAAGGTTTTTTTTTGTGTTTTTTTTTTTTTTTTGAGATGGAGTTTCACTCTTGTCACCCAGGCTGGAGTGCAATGGCGCGATCTCGGCTCACCGCAACCTCCGTCTCCTGGGTTCAGGCAATTCTCCTGCCTCAGCCTCCTGAGTAGCTGGGATTACAGGCGTGCGCCACCATGCCCAGCTAATTTTTTGTATTTTTAGTAGAGACAGGGTTTCACCATGTTGACCCGGATGGTCTCGATCTCTTGACCTCGTGATCCACCTGCCTCGGCCTCCCAAAGTGTTGGGATTACAGGCTTGAGCCACCGTGCCCGGCCGAGAAGTGTTTGTGATCCAGTGCACAGCATGGTGACCACAGTTCACAACAGTATACTGTTGTCTTAGTCCATTTTGTGTTGCGATAACAGAATACCACGGATGGGGTAATTTACAATGAACAATTTCTTCTCTCACAGTTCTGGAAGCTGAGAAGTCCAAGATCAAGGCACCAGCAGGTTAGGGCCTGGTCTCTCTGCTTCCAAGACGGTGCCTATGGCTGCATCCTCCAGAGAGGAGAATCACTTTGTCATCATACGGCAGAAAAGCAAAGAGAAGGAACCCATTCCAGCAAGCCCTTTTTACAACGGCATTAATCTGTTACATATCTCCGTTAGGCTCCACCTCCCACTAAGTGTCAACATAAAATCTGGAGAAGACAGATGCATTCAAACCACAGCGACTGTATACCTGAAAACTACTAGAGTAATCTTCAACATTCTCACCACGAGAAAGTGGTAAGGAGATGAAATGATAGGTAAGTGAATTACCTTGATTTGATCATTCTCTCATGCATACACCTGTCAAAACATCACGCTGTATTCCATAAATATATACAATTATTACCTGTCAACTACAAAGAAAATAAAAAGTTTCTATTACAAGCAAAGAAGAAGAAGGTAAGCTGGCTAGTATGGCTGGGATGCAGTGAGATGTCACAGGGCCTTCAGGGCATTACGACTGACCTTTAGTTTGAGACGGGAAACCAATGGGGAATTTTGAGCAGAAGAGTGGCATGATCTGACTTTGTTCTACTAGCAACACTACGTTGAGAATAGATGGGCAGACGGGAAGGGCAGAAACAGGAAGACTAGCTACAAGGCCTTTACAATAATCCAGGTGAAAGAAGACAGTAGCAATGGAAGTCTTGGGACGTGGTCAATTTTGGATATAATGTGAAGAGAGCTATACATGTAACAGGAGTTACCCATGTATAGAGGTAGAATATGAGAAAAAGAGAGGAGTCAAGGGCAATTCCAACGTTCTTGGCCAAAGCGACAGGGTGAATGGTGGTGCCATTTACCCAGACAGGAAAGCCAGTGGAAGGTGTAGATTTGAACAGGCACAGAAATTGCACACCATTGCTGAAGTGCGATGGTGTGATTGCAACCTCAGTCTGCCTCTCAAGTTCAAGCAATTCTCCTGCCTCAGTCTCCCAGGTAGCTGGGATTGCAGGCACCTACCAACATGCTCGGCTAATTTTTGTATTTTTAGTAGAGACAGGGTTTTGCCATGTTGGCCAGGCTGGTCTCGAACTCCTGGCCTCAGGTGATCTGCCTGCCTCAGCCTCCCAAAGTGTTGGGATTACAGGTGTGAGCCACCACGCCCAGCCTAAAACTGGAAATTCTTGAGATCGCCTAGTAGGTGAGTGTAGGGGAAAAGGTGGGAAAAAGGTCCAAGGAGTTAGCCCTGGGACCCCCCGACACTTACAGATTAGAAAAAAGTAGATTCAACAGAAACAAAGTTGAGAAACTGGAGGAAAACCAAGAGAGTATTTGTCCTAGAAGCCAAAAGAAGGAAATAGTCCAGGAATACTGATGAGACGCTTAGAAAGAAGAATAAAACCTGGCTATTGGATTTACCATGCAGAGGCCATTGATGATTTTGACAAGAGCAGTTTCCATGCAGCGGTGGGGGTGAATAGCTAATGGCAGTTGGTTCATGAGAGAACTCGAAGGGAAGAATCAGAGGAGGCAACTCTTTTGAGGAGTTCTGCTATAAAGAAGAGAAGGAAAAGAGCACAGCCGTTCAAAGATGCAGAGAAAAAAATTGAAGACAGGAGACTTTGCAGCATATTTGCATGCTAATGGAGTAACCGGTCAGGAGAAAAAATCGACATCCGGAAAACAGACAATAGTAGGAATCCATGCAAAGCCAGGGGCTGGGCTTGGATGGCGGAGGACTGGTTCATTCTTAGTAAGAGGAAGGAAGGCAGGCCATGAAAGCACCAGTGCGACTGAGCAGATTTAGGGGGTGGGGGTGGGGGGATATGGAAGTTTCCTTCTGATCTCTTTTAGTTTCATAGTAAAATAAGAAATACAGCAACCAGCAGACTGAGGATGAGAAGGAATACTGAAGATTGAGGATGAAGATATGTGGACAGATTAAAGAAATAAACAGGCCGGGCGCGGTGGCTCAAGCCTGTAATCCCAGCACTTTGGGAGGCCAAGGCGGGTGGATCACGAGGTCAAGAGTTCGAGACCATCCTGGTCAACATGGTGAAACCCCGTCTCTACTCAAAATACAAAAAATTAGCTGGGCATGGTGGCGCGTGCCTGTAATCCCAGCTACTCAGGAGGCTGAGACAGGAGAATTGCCTGAACCCAGGAGGCGGAGGTTGCGGTGAGCCGAGATCGTGCCATTGCACTCCAGCCTGGGTAACAAGAGCGAAACTCCGCCTCAAATAAATAAATAAATAAATAAACAGGCATTATTGATAAAATGTAACTGATTAGACATAGGAAAATGTAAGACAAAGAAAACAAAGGCAGATTCCTGATGTGGCAACTGAGTGGATAGTGGAGTGCGTGGGAGCAGCAGGTCCAGGAGGAAAGGGGTTTGATTCTGCCATGGAACGTCTTGTGCCAGTGAAATCCAAGCGGACAAGAGTGTCTGAAGCTCAGAAGAGAAAGCTGAGCCTGAGATATGCGGCTCCCTGATCTGCAGTTGTCAATGTTAAGGTAGGAGGAAGTGGAGAGGCTTTTGTGTTTCTGTTTTCTCTGAGAGGTAAAGGGACTGGTGGTTTAAAGTCAGAGATGGGTTGAAATAGATCCTGGGGAAGAATGGGACACTGACAAGGGGAGGAGGGTCGTCAGGTGCTCTTAGGGGCACAGTTAGGGACGAGCTGTTATGTTGGGTGGTTCCAGTCCCACCACTGCAGAGTCCCAGGGCCCACAGTGCCATGAGACCTTGAGGGCATTATAACTGGCCCTCAGTTTGAGATGGGAACTACAACCACTGGGGCCCAGTGTCCCTCCTGCTTCTCCTGCTGGGCCTCCCCACCCAGGGTTCCCTCTCACCAGCCAGCCACATTCCCTGGCCTTGAAGCCTGTCCTTTCCCTACACGCATCACGCTTTCCTCCTTGCTTTCCTGGTGAACTCCTACCCACCTCCCTCTACTCAGATCAGGGCGGGATTTTCTCAGACGCCTTCCTTCACTGTTCCCCACATCCCCTGCCCTGCGAGCCAGAGATTTCCTCTCGTATCCAAAGAGCCCCTCGAATACCTATTACAGCCTAAAACATACTGCACCGTGTCACTGATTTACTTAGCTGCCTCTCTCACTGGACTGCAGCAACTTGAGGGCAGAATGTTTTCACCTTTATAATGACCACGACTTAGTAGGGAGCGCAATACATGTGAAATTGACTTAGGAGAAAAGAACTAAAGTCCAAAACCAACGCAGTTCTACAGGGTCATGATGTCCCCAGCCCGTGTCACACACAGGTTGGCGTCTAACCTTAGAAACCAACTCACAAAAGAGAGAAATACCTTTTGGTCTCAATATTATACCCCCTTTGCTTTCAGGAAGAAACCTTAATATACCCACAGAAGGGAAACATACTTACCTTATATTAAAGTGCATCACCCTTGCTCCCTCCTCTTCCCAAACACACAAAGCAGGAGGCGTTGCATAAAGGCGCTTTATTTTAAAATCAGCACATCCTGCTTGTATAAATCAGCTACTCTCCATTTCCAACTTCCATCACCTGAGCTTGAGAGCAGAGTGCGTGGTACTTTTCTGGGCTTAGGGTATAAACCGACATGGTGTTCAAGAACATGTCCAGCGGGCAGAGCCCATCAGGGCAACCTCTTGGCACCTGCTCCTGCGGAAGAGACGTAACTCAGCAGCTCCACTGAGGAGCCTGTCCTTCTACTTCCAGCTGAGCCCAAAGTTCTGAGAGGCTCTCACCCACGTGGTATAAGTGTGCACATATATTGTACAGACAGGAAGGCCCCACTACCTGGTCAGCTTCCAGAATAAAAGCACTATGCCCTACTTATAAAAGTCACTCAAAAAGTGTTTGTGGAATTGACTGGGAAGAGACAGTCAAGTTATATCCCTGAGCTGGGAGAACCAATAGGCTCATCCCTGGGGCACGTGCTGGCCTCTGCCCTGGACGCCAGCCCTGATGAAGGGGCCAACACCACAGGTGCCCACAGCACACATCACTTCCCGAGGACACCATCAACAATCTCCAAAACAGGCCTCACAGCCAGGAGGCTACATCCTGACAGGGACGCTCAGGAGAAGAGGAGGGGGACGCTGCTCCTCGAAGGAGTCTGTAACAAAACTGGGATCAGGCCCAAGCCCCATCCTGCCCCGTTCTGACTGACCCCTGGGGCACAGCCAGGAGTCGCCCTATGGGATTCAGAGAGCTGACTGTGCCAAGGAGGACTCCACTGGGCCTGAGGACAGAGACTTGGTGCTAACTCAGGTGGGGGGGTTCTGAGGGAGGGGCCTCACCCCCAGCCAAGCCCACCTCAGAGGACTTACCTTCCCATGGTAATAGAGCTGCACAAACCACTCCTTAGACTCCAGGTGCTGGTAGAGTTCCATAGTCAAGTCAACAGCAAACGATGGCCATTTGTGGTCAAAAATCCCCAGGGTCATTAAGAGCGGTATGAGGGTCACATCATGAACCGCATAGAGGTACAGCTTTCTGCAAGAGGAAACAGCTCTCCACAATGCCCTATCTCAGGACTCTGAAGGTCAGGATGCGGCCCGCCTCCTTTTTAAGTAAGACACGCTTGCCTCAGAAACCAGGTGACCTCTAGAAATCAGCTGAGCCTGACTCAGCAAACTCCTTTGTCGTAGATCGTGGGAAGAACCCTTGGTCTCGCTCCCCATGTCTTCATGAGGAGGGTCCCCACCAGAGAAACTCTCCAGGCCTCCTCCTTGCCACCCACCCACTCCTCCCTGGTGAGTTTCAAAGAGACTGCGCGTGTGTGGCTTACGCCCTACCTCCCTTCTCTCTGTGGGTCCTGCAGCCTGCGGGAGTGCTCTTCCTACTCTCAGCCATGGACGACTTTAGTAGGGCAAGGTCTGCTCCTTCTTGGGGACGCCTGAAGTTTTGGGAAATTAAGTTTATTTCAAAAGAATATTCATAAGCCCATTTGGCCCACAACAAATCCTCCAAATGGCTTTCATCAGTAATCAGAGTGCCATTTAATCTACATCTGCCTGACACCAGTAGCCATCTCTTAGGAAAGATCAAGGATTTTATCCACGGACCCCCAGCGTAGAAGACTGGCCTTGGATCCTGTGTACTCTAAAGATCCAAGGTGGAGGGTGGCAAGGCAGCAAAGCCAGCAAAAATGTGCTGTCAGTGCAGGTGCCGCGGAGGACAGGATACGGCGCTCTGAAGATCTGCTGCGGTAAATCTCAGCCCAGAGTTCCCGTTTCAACTCACTGTCCCTACACCTCTTACACCATCATGAGCTTCTAGCGACGCGTAATCCCACAACAGCGTTTCTCCAAAACTCAGCTGAATATCAATCACCTGAGGATCTTGTTAAATTGCAGCTCCTGATTCAGTAGATCAGTCTGGAGCCTGAGAATCAGACAAGTTCTTGGACAACGGTGAGGCTGTGCCTAGGACACATAATACTCCACAGCCATAGTCCCAACCTCGGATTCAAGGCTACAGAGTGGCAATGGAGGCTCGTGAGCCAGTTTCAACATTATTATTATTATTAGAGACGGAGTCTCGCTCTATCGCCAGGCTGGAGTGCAGGGGTGCAATCTCAGCCCACTGCAACCTCTGCCTCCCGGGTTCAAGCAATTCCCATGCATCAGCCTTCCAAACAGCTGGGACTACAGGTGCATGCCACCACGCCCAGCTAATTTTTCATATTTTAGTAGAGACAGGGTTTCACCATGTTGGCCAGGATGGTCCCAATCTCCTGACCTCATGATCCACCCACCTTGGCCTCCCAAAGCACACTTCCAACATTTTTAAATGCCTTATGGATATCATACCTTCTTTACATTCAATGAAAATGGTTCAAACTACACAATCCATTAAGCAATTATCTTTGTTTTGGACTAATAACAAACCAGTGTGACATCATAATTGCCTACTGTTTGATATATGTTCAATTAATTAAAAACAAGAGAGAAAGCAAGAATAAATTTGAGGTTCTTTTCACTAAAATAAAATTTTGAAAACATGATAGGAGGGGTACAGCAGGAAAAAAGGTCAAAAGGTTGTGAACCTCTTTGAGACTGGGGCCGGTTAAACATCTCCCTTCAGTCACTGGCAACCTGGTTCTTGCCTCACTAAGATCTGGGCTCCCTGTCTGCAGCCAAAGTCCCCACGGCCCTCAGGTACACAAAGCAGGGCTGCTGTGCCAGGTACCTGATCTTGTCCGGCGCAGTGGTAGGGTCCACGGCTCTCAGCAGGTTGCTCTCCAGGATGTGGAGGAATGGGCCTACTGCCATCTGAAGACTTTCCCTGTGAAAAGTGAACAACGTTTAAGGGCACTCAGCTGATTCTTCCCCCAGGACCTCTAAGTTCTATCAGACGGAGCTGAGAAAAAGGCAAGTAATGCATAAGGGCTAGCAAGGGGCCAGAAGGAGAGAAACGGCAGTGCGTCCAGTCGGGGGTCCTCTGTGGGCAAAGGCTTTCAACAACACAAGCACCAGCACAAAGACCTGTTGTGAACAACTGAGATGGGAGGGGCTCGGGAGCGGGGAGGGGAGACCCGGATAAACCAACTAGGCCTTGAGGAATGAAAGAAGAAAGCCGACAAAGCTGGGAAGGAGAGGGGATAATAATTTCCAGGAATTCCAGAAGGCCCTTAGAAAAATAATCAGAAGGAACAAGAACATTCTAAATGTTGTTTCCTCTGTGCCAGCCTTCTTCCTTTTGGAGTTTAGACCATAGGGACATTTCTCATTTACATCTGATTTATTTAGCAGAAGACGCTCGGCGGTCATGCTCCCTGGGTTGGCTCTGTGGCTCCACCACTTCCATTCTCAGGCCTGTCACATCACGACCACAGGTGACTACCGCAGGTGAAAGCACATTCACTCACATAGTGAGCAAAGTCCACTTACTATAGAAGAAAGAAATGTTTCTCATCTATCTACTCATCAGAGCAGCTGATCAGCTTCCACGGAGCCTTCAGGGGCCTGTCTTCTCTTTTTGTGCTTCTTACTTTTTTATCAAAGAGAAAAAAAGACCCCTCCCAGAATTCCCAGAAGCCAGTCACTGACCAATGAAAACAAGGTTGCCATGATTGGCTTAGACAAATCCCTATTCGTGGTGACTGGGTAAACGGCCGTCTTTATAAGTCAGGGTGTTTCAGCAATGGATGAAGAGCAGGCGACCCACACTACGCAACATACGCTTTTCAGAAGAACGTACACAGGCAAAGCCAAGCTGGATGGCATCATGAGGTTGTAACTATTTGTCCCTGAAGTTATGTTAGTTTTACAAAACCAGGGCTAATTGGAATGAAAAAGACAATAGACAAGGTCCTGTTTAAAATGATTTACACCAGAATAAAGCAAACTACACCACGGGCCAACTCTGACCAACTCTGGTAAATAAATTTTATTGGCACACGGCCGTGTCTATTGGTTTGCATACTGTCTTTGGTTGCTTCATGTTACAAGGGCAGAGATGAGTTGTTGTAACAGAAACTGGATGATCTACACAGCTTAAAATATTTACTGAGAGAGAGAGTGTGTGTGTGTGTGTGTGTGTGTGTGTGTGTGTGTGTGTCGTTGTTGTTGTTCTTGTTGATAAAGGAGAGAGCAGCAAGTAATACTTTAGGTATGGTGGAGCCCCTTCACAAACAGAAAAGGGAAGCTGGCAAGTGCCAGGGAGTGGCAGGAAGCTATGTAGCTTGGCAGGAACCTTCTGGATGCCCTAGGCCTGCACGCAAGTGGACATACTGACTGAGTGGAAAGAATGCAGTCAGGGGCTCTTATCCTTAGGCAACCAGCCATGCAGATTCTTGAACTGTTAGGTGCCTTCCCCCGACTTTCCCAGGACTACTTCCTACCTCCCCTCCTCTATCAAGTCACGTATCTTTAGTGCAAGCTGAACGCATTCAATCAATCAGGAAAAAAAAAACTTTCCATTCTGGTAGTCAGGAAACAGACCTTCTAGAAATAGAACCCTACTAAGTGCTAGTAATACAGCAAAAACACAGAACAGGCAGTCAGTGGATCTGGGACCAAGTTCTGGATCTGCCACTTGCTAGCTGGGCCTAGACCAGGTAGGCAGTATCTCCCAGCCTCAGTTTCTTTATCTACAAAGCCAGGGGGAAAGGTATCTCACTCGCCTCACAGTGAGAATGTGAAAATCATTTGTAAATTGTAACATGATGAATAAAGAGAGAAATAAATATTCTTTCTTCAGCTCCCCCCACCCAAATCCTTTAAACCTTAAAGTGAAAGGAAAGGGCAAGTGATAAAGTCAGGAGGCGGGTGGCTCCCGGTTCCACATAACAGGAAACAGAAGCACTAGGGCACTAGTCCCAGCTGCAGAAGGGCGAGGACCGGGGCCCACTGGCAGGCGGACAGAGTGAGGTTCAGCCTCCTTATGCACAGAGTGGAGTGGGCCTGATGAACTCCTCTGCCCCGTACACTTGGATGTCTGACCAAGCCTGAGGTCATGCCAGCCATGAGAGGCCCCTCACCTGTCTTCCTTCTGCAGTATGTACAAGGATGTGTCCACAGCTCTCTGTTCAATTATCCGTGCAAATCTCTTCAGCATGGGGCAGCTTGGGAGGCTGTGTGCCTGAAAGGGCCACAGGTAGTTTCAGAAAAAAACGCTTCTCAGATACTGATTCTAGCAGCTGATCAACTTCCATGGTACCTGCAGGAGCCTATCTTCTCCTAGCTCAAGAAGCTATGTCTCTAAAGCTCTTCCAAAGCTATTACTAGATATCTGATGGCCAGGAAGAAAAAAGGGGGTGTCTTCCCTTTCTGATGGCTCCCCATCCACTCCAAAATGAGAAGCATTTGTAATTTTTTTTGAGACACAGTCTCACTCTGTTGCCCAGGCTGGAATGCAGTGGTGCAATCATGGCTCACTACAACCTTCACCTCCCAGGTTCAAGTGAAGGCTTCTGCCTCAGCCTCCCAAGTAGCTGGGACTACAGGTATGCGCCACCACACCTGGCTAATTTTTGTGTTTTTAGTAGAGACGGGTTTCACCACATTGGCAAGGCTGGTCTTGAACTCCTGACCAGCATGATCTGCCTGCCTCAGTCTCCCAAAGTGCTGGGATTACAGGCGTGAGCCACCGCACCTGGCCTGTATTCTTTAACTTAAAAAAAATATGAATAAAATACAAAGCAAGAAATTCATAAATTCCTACTTGACCTTCATTTTCCCCAAAATGACTTCTAAAAACTATGCCCTACAAATACATGATACGAACTCTTTACTTCTAACCTTAAACCTGTTTTACTCATAAGAGCAAGGTGCATTTCTACCTTCAGGGTACACTGTCATTTTATTTTCACAAGAGAAAGAGGAAGGATCCTATACATCTTTGGGTATCCAACTTTTTTTTTTTTTTGAGACGGAGTTTCGCTCTTGTTACCCAGACTGGAGTGCAATGGCACAGTCTCAGCTCACCGCAACCTCCGCCTCCTGGATTCAGGCAATTCTCCTGCCTCAGCCTCCTGAGTAGCTGGGATTACAGGCACGTGCCACCGTGCCCAGCTAATTTTTTGTATTTTTAGTAGAGACGGGGTTTCACCATATTGACCAGGATGGTCTCGATCTCTTGACCTCGTGATCCACCCGCCTCAGCCTCCCAAAGTGCTGGGATTATAGGTGTGAGCCACTGCCAACTTTTGTATCTAGAGAAACATTTCCCATTGTTAGTCTTCTTTATGTATTTATTACAGAAAAAAGATTACATGGCTAAATAAGCTTGAGGAAAACAGATTAAAAATCAACCAGTTTTCTTTATTAAGGGCATGTCATACTTTTTAAATATGCTGATGTACATATAGTACTCTCAAGAAGTGATAGGATACAAAGGGATTCCAAAATTCCTAGACCCTACCCATTCCCCAACCCATTACCCCCACCTGCCCAAACACACTCCTGCATATCAGGTGTTCTGGGGAACACGCCTCAAGAAGTTCTACTCGAGAGAGTTCAGCGTCTGTGTTCCTAACTGCATGAGGAGTCTTCCTCCACTGCTCCCTATCCCTCAGTCCCCACATCCATTCTATCTACAGGTGCTATTACAGTTGCCTCCAAACCAGGCCTCTGCCCACTTCTCTCCACCCAGTTCTAACTCAGGAGTCAGCCCACCAAGGGACATATTATCGCAGGATCCCCAACCCCGGGTCTCACCTGCTCAGCAGCCACATTGTCCAAGAGGATGAGGAAGTCCACGCCATCACTACTGCCAACGCCCATCCCTTCCTTCACCTTTTTCAAATCCTCTGAGATTCCTGGCTGTAAAGAGGCAGCCTGCCTCCGGCCTCTGACCAAAAAAAGAGTAATGCTTTATATTCTATAGTGATTTAACAGTTTACAAAATGTGCTTCACACTTAGGATATCACTTAGTCCCTGTAACAACGCGCTGGGGTTAGCCAGCACTATCCCAGTGTTATGGAAGAATAAACCAAGGCTCTACAAGGTCAAATGACTTGTAAACATACGTTAGCAACTACCATGGTGAGGATACAAGGACGAATTTTCCAGATCTCCCTCTAGCATTTGCATTATATCAAAAAGGATGCAGGCAAGGCCCTTCTGTCTGAAAACAACATTCTCTTTTCTTTATGGAATAAATACCATATAGTCTTAGTGTAGCCTAGAGATACCTGATAACTGAAAATGTCGTCAGCCCAAACTGATCTATCCTACACAGAAACATGTTGGTGAGAAAAGGGCAGTCTGTGCCTTCCTGGGCTTGTGCACCTGGTTTGCCGGTCAAAGACAGTCTCAGTCCTCCTTCATTTAACCTGCTGGTTTCCTCACCTGCCCCACCTGAGAGGGGTTGTCAGGAGGATAAGACTTTGTACATGGCAAAGCCCCACCTGTGGCTGTATGTATGGTCTCTCTAGCCCAGCATGCAGCTCTTCCCAGCATTCCGGACCTTCACCACACGTCTGTTACTGTGAACAAGACTTCTTCCCTTCCAAGACAGCTGATGTCACACCTAAGTGTAATTTAAACCTTCCCGTCCATTATCCACCAGTAGGGTTAGCCTGGGCAGGCCCTCAGTACAGAGTTCTGCCAGCAAAAGTGGTAAAAGGCTGTCCCCTGCTGGTGAGCAAGAACCCAGAGGCAGTTACCTGGTTCTCTGCCTCAGGCTCCAGCAGTTTTGGTAGTTGGGATACAAGACTTCCGAGTGTGCTTCGTCAGTGTGGATGATGATGGGTCCTGGAAGAAATGCAGGGAGCACAGGCAGGCAGAAGCTTCAGCTTGTTCTTTCCAGCATCTCCACCCGCTTCTTCTCTCTCTTTGTCTACAGAGACGGAGCACAGATCTGCTCCGAGAGGCAGATCATCAAGGTTCCTCCTTAAGGAGAGTGAATGCCTTCAACACGGCCTGGCCCTGCCGTAGAGGGTCTCCTATATTCTGAGCAATGGAAAAAGTAAGTCGCAGCAGGCTTGTTCTGCCTAGCACAAGCCCTTCTATTGGGCCACAAATAGACCAGCACAGGTGATAGACCTGAATCAGACTGGCAACTCCCTGACCCCTTCCAAACAATCCCTGCTGGAAAGCACTGCCAGCACTTGGGCCCTCTAATAAAGAAAAACTTTATCAGAACTAAAATACTTTCTTGCTTCCTGAAGCCTGATCTTAGAGGTCAGTATGGTGACTTATCACATAACAAACTGAGACAGGTGGACACAAGACCACAGATCCTCCCAGACCTCATAGCCTTGCCCAAAATAAAATGCCAGGTTTCTAGATGAATTGCTGGTCTAACCAAAGATCTAACCAAATAAACTTCAAACAATGTTTCTTCTGTACTTGAAGCAGCTCACTGCTGCTCAGAGCTCCTCGGTACTCTTGTCTCCTCCCATCGATGCCAAAAGAAGGTGTTCTAACACCTTTCCATGCTTTGCTCTGTGCCAGAGATGGCAAGTGCCTGCGGTAGGTTCTTTTTCCACACCTCTCAAGCCTGATGGCAAAAGAAATAGCTTCCCATCCCAGTGCTTTGGGCGGCCGAGGCGGGTGGATCACGAGGTCAAGAAATCGAGACCATCCTGATCAACATGCTGAAACCCCATCTCTATTAAAAATACAAAAAATTAGCCGGGCATGGTGGCACGTGCCTGTAATCCCAGCTACTCAGGAGGCTGAGGCAGAAGAATTGCCTGAACTCAGGAGTCGGAGGTTGCGGTGAGCCGAGATCGCGCCATTGCACTCCAGCCTGGGTAACAAGAGCGAAACTCCGTCTCAAAAGAAAAAAAAAGAAAAGAAAAGAAAAAGAAATAGCTTCCCAGCAGCAATTTGAGATTCACTGAGATCACTCTACAAGTGTGATCAGCTGAATCGAAGTCCCAAAGAGATATATATTCCCAAATTATTGATCGTCAGAACGAAGGGCTTTAAAAGTATCCTATAACTTTACTAGAATTTCAGAATTCACACACACATCATTGGTCTGGACAGGAGAAGAAGCCAGCCTGAAAGTCATGAGCTTAGCCTTCAGTTTACAACGAACCAGCCGAGTTGCTTGGGGAAGTCACTACCATTCTCTGGGGTTCGTCTGTAAATGGAAGGGGTGGAACTATATAAGCAACAGAACCTCCCCACCCTGCAACTACAATGTAAAGTCTGATAATAAAAGGAGAGAGGCTGCAAGGTGGAGATCCAAGGCAGTCCATCGTGTGTCCCATCCCCTCCTTTCCTGTACTTCCTGAGACCCCTCTGAAGAATCCCGGCAGTTCTGCAGCATGCGTTGTGAAAAGGACAAATCAAATGCTGCCTCCAGATATACATGTCCTCAAAGAAACCGCCGAGCATAAAGGGAAAAAGCAGGATTCGGACCCAAAACTGCCAGAGTTTGAATCCCAATTCTACTATTTACCAGTCTTGTGTCCCTGGGAAAGTCATTTAGCCTCTCTGTGCCTTGGTTCTCTTATCTGTTAAAGGGGATAACGATACCTAACTCATAGGATCATGACAAGAATTAAACAGGTTAATATATCTGAAGTTCTTAGAACAGAGTTTGCTGCAGACAATTGGTCCTCCATGTCCTTGGGTTCCACATCCACGGATGATTCAAGCAACCATGGATTAACAATATTTCAGAAAAAAAGAACAATACAAAGTAACACAATAGAAATAACATAAATTAGAAAACAGTACAGGATAATACACAGCATTTATATTGTACTGGGTATTATGAGTAATCTAGAGATTATCTGAAGTACATGGGAGGAAGGGCGTAGGTTATATGCAAAGCTAGGCCATTTTACATAAGCTACTTGAGATGCCGTAGATTTTGGTAACTGCCAGAGGTGAGGGCTGTCCTGGAACCCATTCCTTTTGCATACTGTGGAATGACTGTACTAAGTCCTTTATTGATAGGATAACTATGACTTAAACTTGTAATATAACACTAATAATATTAGACACCTCTACTGCCTGCAGTCTGATATTGGTGTCTGGATTTTGGACCCACAGCTTATGATAAATAAGGCACACTTGAGTGGACAAATGTACAGAGAGCGAATGACTGGCCGAGTAGGCAGACCAACAATCTCCAGCTCTCCCCATAGCCTGATTCGCTCTAGCTCATATGTAACTTCTGGGATTTTTCTAGGATTTTACCCCTAAAGCAATATCCCACAGCTGCACCACTTCCATTAACAGCGGCACCTTCTGGGATTCCTTATTCAAGTTCCTTCCTATAGGAAAGGCATGGAAGTCGCTAGGAATAAAGCCAAACTGGAGTCCCAATACCTATGGGTGCAGTGCAGGGAGCTGCTCCCCAGACAGCCATGCCTGACGCTAGAGATTTCCTTCCCTGCCAGAAACCTGGGGTATTCTCAGTCTGGGACCTGCTAAAGAGAATGTTGCCACCAAGAAACATCTTTCCTTCTCAGTAGCACTTCCGATGTGTCTGAAAGATCTTGTCTTTTAGAAGCTGAGCAACTGAGAGCTTTCAGAAGATCGGGTGCTGTGGATAATTCAAGGCCTCCCAAGAAGTAAGAGGGAAGCCATCCTGCCTTGTTACCTAGACACACACTGTCGGTGTGCAGCAGCCAACTGCAGCCAGAATTAGCAGCAGCATCCCACCCAGCTGGGGCGAAACCAGACTCCCCTTCCTGAAGGTTCTGCTCTTCTACATATTTCTTAAAAAGTGTGATGGAAATTTGGTTTCTATTTGAGATATTGCCAAAAAGCTAAGCAAAGTAACAAGAACCTTTGCTTTATGGCACCTTTTTAGTGAGGTCATGATGATCTGAAATTCAGACCAGAGATTAAATGTAAATTTGAACCAATGCAGCTTCATGTGATGACCAAAGGCCCTCCACACAGGAGATGCACAAGGGGAAATAATCAACGCAGTCCCTGGGGATGAAAAGGTTGGGAACACTGACTGCAACCATTCAGGGGCTGAGTGTGTGGAAACCCAAACTCGATGGACTTTCTCAGCTAGGAAGGGCTGTTTATGTTATGCATGGTCACCAAGATTAGGACAGTGGTAGCAGTATTGGGTCCCAGCTCAGTGTCCTTCCTTTTCAGCAGTGTCTCACCTAAACAAAAAGCCCCCTCGATTGTTCCTAAAACATGGTTAGGACTGCCTTGTGCAGCTTGTGTAGAAGCTTGACGGGAGAAGCCAGGAGCCAGAGGCAGATCAGAGCAGCTGGTACGCTGCTGGGGCTGTTGAGGGCAGGCTAGCAGGGGGAGCATAAGGCCAGACAGGGAAGGACCCACTGGACTAGGCACACACTGGAAGTCACACATGCAGGAGAAAAAGAAAATCAATGGAACAGGAACCAAGAAAGAGACAGGGGCTTTGAAAGTGAGAAGCAAGAGCCCCTCAGGACAGAGACTGAGTTTGGGACCTCAGATACGAACCTTCTTTCTGACATTGGAAAAGCCCAGCTAGCAAACAACGGGTGGATTCCAGATTCCGAAATATGTTAGTGGAACGAATACTGAAAAAAATTAAAAGATAGTGACACTCATAAAAGGAATATTTAAATATATACACTTTATTCCACAGAGGCTCCAGGTGTCTTTCAAGAGTACATAGGAGAGCTATGGGGCTAGGAAGAATGCTTTACTTCTCTGTGGGATGTCTGCCCCTAAGAGACTCGAAGGCCAATGAATGCGACCTCCAGGAACCACCCATTCACAGGATCCTGTGACATAAGGGTAACTGCATCATGACAAGTTGTCCCCCAGACTACCTTGGGTGAGAGTGGGAACCATCTTGGGGTGTCAGGACAGGTATCCTCATGCTCAAGACCTTAAATCAAGTGCAACATCACTCACAAGACCTCCTGTGGGTTGAAGGTCGGTGAAAGAAATGGAATGTCTTCTACATAGTTCTTCCTCAGTCTCTCTCCCAAGGTAAACATCTGCTGCATGCCCACCTTGGTCAGCTGCCCAGCAAACATGCCCCCCTGAAGTAGGGAAGAAAGAGAAGGAAGAATGAAAACACCTGACCGCCAGCTGAACTCAGCCCAGAGAAAACCTCCCAAGCTTTGCAGTGGGGCTCCCCAGAGCAAGGAAGCACTGCTCACCTTCAGGATGGTCTCACGGTATTGAGAGTCGTAAGGAGAAGGTGGTTTCGGACCGCCAATTAGATTGGTGACTGTGTAATCAATCTGAGTTTGGGGTGGGACCTCTAATAGCTGGGGCTTCCACTCTACCTGTTATGACCACAAAAAACCAACAAACACATTGTTTAAAAATGGTTCTTGAAACTCACATCATTAACATCTAGCAGCACTTAGAACACATGGCTGGAATCACTGACAACTAGGCCTACAACCTTCCCATGGGAAGGAAGGAAAGAAACATTAGCTAAAATTAAGGGAAGAAAAGACAGTGACTTATTATTCCAGATGTCCTTAGGCCAAGTCCTGTTATTGCTACCCTGGTAAGGACTGCTAAGGGGCTGCTCACACTGAAGCAAAGGGGAGAAGTGGCCAGAATGCCGGGCATGCAGATACGTGGTGAACGAATGAAGAGACGGATGAAAGAAATATATCGGTGGCCATATGTGCGAACAAATTTATAAGGAGTTAATCTGGAGGTTTCTATGCCCTATCCCAGCTTAAGGATTCTACTTAATATCTCTGTACCTACTACAGATTTCTCCTCCTTCATGCAATTCACGGAAAAAGCTACCATCTAAGAAAACGTGGCTTGTTCATCATCTTCCATTATTCCTTGCAATCTGGCTCCTGCCCCAACTGTGCTGTATTGATTTCAAAACCTCACTAGTGGCCATAGGTCTCATAGCTCCAACTGTCCATAAAGCTCTGACACTCATGGCGTCAGATGCGATGATTTCAATTTTAAAAACAAGTCTTCTCTTCTAATCCCATAGACCAGCTTCTCTTCCCAATCTACTATGTCTCTCAATGTTACCACAGTTCTCCTAGGCCCCAAACCTCAAACCTGTGGCTCCACCATCCCCACACCAAGCCCTGTTGATCACTGGCTAGAAGAAAAGTCCCTCCCAATGGTCCTTTCATGATCTTATTGTAGCACATAAACCTTATTAATGCAGGCAAAAGCCTGACAGACTGTTCCCTTGTATCTGCACAGTCCATCCATCCATAGCCACCTAATTAACCTTTTTGGAAAAATTTATTTCTTTTTAGTTACATTTAAATATTTTATTTTTAACTGACAAATAATTGTGTATTTTATATATTTATGGAGTACAATGTGATGTTTTGATATGTTACATTTGATATATGATTAACTAATGTAAACAAAATCCATCAGCTCACATACTTTCTTTCTGTTTTTGTTGACACAGAGTCTTGCTTTGTCACCAGGCGCCAGGCTGGAGTACAGTGGCGCGATCTCGGCTCACTGCATCCTCCGCCTCCCGCGTTCAAGCAATTCTCCTGCCTCAGCCTCCTGGATAGCTGGGACTATAGGTGCGTGCCACCATGCCAAGCTAATTTTTGTATTTTTAGTAGAGACGGGGTTTAACCATGTTGGCCAGGATGGTCTCGATCTCTTGACCTCGTGATCCACCCGCCTCAGCCTCCCAAAGTACTGGGATTGTAGGCATGAGCCACCGCGCCTGGCCCATACTTTCATTTTTATGTGGCGAAAATATGTAAAGTCAACCTTTTAGCAACATAGGCACACATTATTTTATTGCTGTTTATAGATAATTGCATTTTTTACAAATTGAAGGTTTATAGTAACTGCACGGAGCAAGTCTATCAGTGCCATTCTCCCAACAGCATATGCTCATTCATGTTTCTGTGTAAAATTTGGTAATTCTCATCATATTTCAAACTTTTCCATTATTAAATTTGTCAAGGTGATCTATGATTTGTGATTTTTTTTTTCTTTTTGAGATGCGGTCTGGCTCTGTCACCCAAGCTGGAGTATCGTGGCAGGATCTCGGCTCATCCTCCCACTTCAGCCTCCCGAGTAGTGCTGAGTACGGGCAGACACACCAACACACCCAGCTAATTTTTGTGTGTTTTTTTTTGTAGAGACATGTTCTGCTATGTTGCTCAGGCTGATCCCGAACTCTGTGATCTCTGATGTTACTATTTTAATTGTTTCGGAGTGCCACAAGGCACATCCATATAAGATGGCAAACTTAAATCAATAAATGTTGTGTATTTTCTGACTGCTCTGCTGACTGGCTTTCCCCCATCTCTCTCCCTCTCCTCCCGCCTCTTTATTTCCTAAGACACAACAATATTAAAATTACACCAGTTAATAACCCTACTATGGCCTCTAAGTGTTCAAGTGAAAGGAAGAGTTGTAAGTTTCTCACTTTAAATCAAAAGCTAGAAATGATTAAGCTTAGTGAGGAAGGCATGTAGAAGGCTAAGCCAAAACCTATGCCTCTTGCACCAGTTAGCCAAGTTATGAATGCAAAGGAAAAGTTACTGGAGGAAATTAAAAGTACTACGCTGGTGAACACACAAACAATAAGTAAGTGAAACAAAGTTATTGATAACATGGAGATATTCAATGCAGAAGAAACAGCCTATATCCAAAGACGATCCCAGCTAGGACTTTCACAGCTAGAGAGGAAAAGTCAACTCCTGTCTTCAAAGCGTCAAAGGACAGGCTGACTCTCATTAGGGATTAATGCAGCTGGTTTCTTTAAGTTGAAGCCAAGTCTTATTTACTATTCTGCAAATCCTACAGCCTTTAAGAATTATGCTAAATGTACTCTGACTGTGCTCTATAAATGAAACAACAAAGCCTGTATGGCAGCACATCTATTTACAGCATGGTTTACTGAATATTTTAAGCCCACTGTTGAGACCTACTGCTCAAAAAAAAAAAATTGATTCCAAAATATTACTGCTCACTGACAATGCATCTAGTCACCCAAGAGCTCCAATGGAGATGTACAAGATTAATGTTGTTTTCGTGCTGCTAACACAATGTCCATTCTGCAGCCCATGGCCCAAGGAGTCATTTTGACATTCAAGTCTTTGTTATTTAAGAAATACATTTTATAAGGCTATTATTGCCTAGATCGTGATTCCTCTGATGAATCAGGGCAAAGTAAATTGAAAATCTTATGGAAAGAATTCACCATTCTAGATGCCATTAAGATTTATGAGGAGGAGGTCAAATTAGCAACATTAAGAAAAATTTGGAAGATTTGATTCCAACCCTCATGGATGACTTTGAAGGATTCAAGACTTCAGTGGAAGAATAACTGCAGATGTGATGGAAATAGCAAGAGAACTAGAATTAGAACCTAGTGGAACCTTAAGTTTTGACTGAATTGTTGCAATCTCATGATAAAACATGAATGCATGAGAAGTTACTTCAAAGAAGGGGTTTCTTGAGAGGGAATCTAGTCCTAGTGAAGATGCTGTGAACACTGCTGAAATTACAATGGATTTAGTACATAAACTTAATTGATAAAACAGTGGCAGAGTTTGAGAAGATTGACTCCAATTTCAAAAGATGTTCTACTATGGGTAAAATACTATGAAACTGCATCAGAAGCTACAGAGAAATCACAGGAAGAGTCTGTCAATGTGGTAAACTTCACTTTCTTTTTTAAATTTATTTTCATAAAATAAAATTTTTATTGTATTTAAAAAACCTTATAAAATGTTTATAAAATAAAATCAGTTTATTTTTTAAAATGGCCACAGCCACACCAACATTTAGCAGCCACTACCCTGATCAGTCAGCAGCCATCATCATCAAGGCAAGACCCTCCATTGGAAAAAAGATCATGACTCACCAAAAGCTCAGGTGATCACTAGCACTTTTTAGCAATAAAGCATTTTTAAATTAAGGTATATACATTTTTAGACATGCTATTGCATAATTAATAGGTTACAGAATAGTGTAAACATAACTTTTATGTGCATCGGGAAACAAAAAAAATTGTGGGATTCATTTTATTACGATATTTGCTTTATTGCAGTGGTCTAGACCTGAACCTGCAGTATCTTCCAAGTATGCTTACATATGTTAAATCTAAAAAAGTCAAACTCACAGAATTAGAGAGTAGAATGGTGGTTATCAGAGGCTGGGGAAGGGGATGAATGGGGAAAGGAGAGATTTTTATCAAAGGGTACAAAATTTCAGTTAGACAGGAGGAATAAGCTTTAGTGATCTATTGCACAGGATGGTGACTACAATAAATAACAATGCGTTGTATCTTTCAAAATCACCTAATCTTGCTGAGTTACTTTCATTATATCAATAGTGTTTTCCTAATGACAGAGGTAAGCATCTGTCCTTCAAGGACTTCTACATTGTGGCTGGGTGCAGTGGCTCATGCCTGTAATCCGAGGACTTTGGGAGGCTGAGGTGGGAGGATCCCTTGAGGCCAGGAGTTCAAGATCAGCCTGGGAAATATAGCAAGACTCCATCTCTTAAAAAAATAAATCTAATCAAAGGACTTCTACTCTTTTGCCCAGCCCCTGTCCTCAGCTTCACTGCCTCTCTCCTCCCCTCCAACCCAGACCCTGCCCACTGCTTCCGCATCTTCTTCCAGCTTGCTTCCCTTGCTTGGAGGGACTCCTGTTACCAACTGCCCATCTATGTTGTCTTCAATGTTCAAGGATAGCTCAAGTCTTACTTCCCCATCACCGACCACTCTAGCTTTCAATGGTCATCTTCTAAATCTGAATTCCTACAACACTTACAATAAAAAAAAAAAATATTTAACTCAATTTCCTACTACTTTGTTTAGTTTTAAAACTAACATTTGGAAATCTACTATGTCACATATCATCGTATTTATCTTCATCTCTCCCAGAACTAGCCCAGGAGAATGCTGCAGGGAGTCTCAGAGATTCTTTTTGCAATAGAGACAGCCCTCCATTCTTCCCAAAGGCATGTGGCAGTCCCATTGGCACCTGATCTCCAACACTTGAGCCTCCTTCTGCACATCAGAGGACCAGGTGCTCAGAGAGAGGCTTTCTTCCTTCTTTCACAGTGAGTCACTGCTCCCTCTTTCTGACCCTGTAACTCCTCTGGATAAAAAGCCCTACGATGGTTCATGGCTCATGTGACCCCACCTCCTCTCACAGCCCAGCCCCCCACCACTTCTTCCCTATTCTGTACACTTACTCTCTAGTCACACAACTCTGTGTCCTTTAACACCATTCTCATATTTCATGGCCTTTCAGCATCATGTTTCTTCACGACTGGAATTTTCTTTCCTCATTCATCTAAGACTTTTGTTCATTCCATAAGACTCAACTTAAACGTTTCCAGAAATCGTGATCACGGCCGTATGCTTTCACAGCAGCTTCTGTGGCTCTCTTTAGTCACCTTTACCAAAGGTATTAAACGAGCTCCTCTACTGGTCTGTCCTGTTCAGTAGACTTGGCTTCCTGAGAACAGAGCCTGGGTCATCTATGGACCTCTGAGCAAAGGGCCTCACACACAGCAGGTACAATTAACAGCTCCAACAATTTGCCAGCTCCTGTGGAAGATACCCATCTTGAGGAAACTTGACCCTGCCTTTCCTGAGTTCTCAAGTAACTCAAGAAAAACGGGGCCGGGCGCGGTGGCTCAAGCCTGTAATCCCAGCACTTTGGGAGGCCGAGGCGGCTGGATCACGAGGTCAAGAGATCGAGACCATCCTGGTCAACATGGTGAAACCCCGTCTCTACTAAAAATACAAAAAATTAGCTGGGCGATGTGGCGCGCGCCTGTAATCCCACCTACTCGGGAGGCTGAGGCAGGAGAATTGCCTGAACCCAGGAGGCAGAGGTAGCGGTGAGCCGAGATCGCGCCATTGCACTCCAGCCTGGGTAACCAGAGCGAAACTCCATCTCAAAAAAAAAAAAAAAAGAAAAACGGGAAGCTGAGAATGTAAATGACAGCAATATGGGAACAGAAGCTGACATGTGCTGCAAGAAACCATATGAAGGCCACAGCAGTTCAAAGGCAATACAGACCTTCTCTTCTGGCTGGGGATTTAGAAGTCTCATTGAGGGAATGGCATTTCAAATGAATAGCATTTAGACAAGCAAATACCTATACTTATAAAGGGTGGCATTCACAATTCCAAAAATAACTAGAAAGCTTGAGCAAAGCAGAGACGGGGAAGAATGTGTATGGTAAATAAGTGGTTTGGTTTGCCTCAACCTGGGAATGGTTATCCAATTTTTAAATCAGAAAATACCAAGTAAAGTTTAACTTTAGATGTGTATATATAAAGGCAAAAACTAGAATTCCTCCAGTTGAAGGAGGAGTGGGAACCCACAGCCCCGGCCACTCAGCATCCTCTTACGTAGTCTAGGAGCTCCACAGTGAATTTGAAAGCCGGCAGCATATATCACAACTGGAATGCGAAGACTAGAGGCAGAAAAGCCCATGTTGAGACGTTATCAATAGTCTACATGAGAGCCTAAGGCCTCATCTAAGGCAGAAGGAATAGAGGAGGTAGATGTAAGACATTTGAGTTAGACTTGGCAAGTGAGTAGGTAAAA
This sequence comes from Callithrix jacchus, assembly GCF_049354715.1. NCBI lineage: Eukaryota > Metazoa > Chordata > Mammalia > Primates > Cebidae > Callithrix > Callithrix jacchus. The sequence goes on from NC_133519.1 coordinate 7,786,959, forward strand.
GCTTTATTTGGGGGCAGGATGGGGGGTGTCGGTAGGTAAACACAGAAGAACACCACCAAAAAAGACTACTTTGATTTTTGAGCCTAGTAATGGAGATACTCCTTGACTAAAACTAAAACCAAGACAGAAAAACAAGTGGAAAGCTGATTTCCATTTTGGACATTTGGAGACACCTCCTTCACGCTCCCAGTGCGCCCAGCATACTCCCTTAATTGATGTCTGCTGCCTCTCTCCTTTATCACACTGAAAATTCCTTTAAAGGCAAGATTGAATTATCCATCCTCGTAGTTCCAGTGTCCAGCACAGGGCCCGACACAAGGTCTGCACAGCCATTCAGCCTCACCGAGAAACCTGTCAGGCACATTCACCAAGAGAGGACCTTCGCTGTTTCCTAGAAGGCTGGAGTCGAGGTTACATCAAGTCTAGAGTGCAAGCTTTCAGATTTTCAAGACAGACGACACGTCTGGTTCATACAATAGTGTCCACCCCAAATACACACTCTCATTCTCGTTCCTGCTCTTCAGCTTCCAGTTAGTAGCAAAAACTAACTTGATAATTTTACTTATTTTATGTATACCCCATCTTCAAGAGGTAACAAAGTAGATACAGCAAAAATTAAAATATACTAAAACAACCAATTCAAAGTGGGTAACAAACACAAAAGCAAACAAATGTAGGGACCAAAAAAAAAAAAAATGGAGGCCGGGCGCGGTGACTCACGCCTGTAATCCCAGCACTTTGGGAGGCCGAGGCAGGTGGGTCACGAGGTCAAGAGATCGAGACCATCCTGGTCAACATGGTGAAACCCCGTCTCTATTTAAAATACAAAAAATTAGCTGGTCATGGTGGCGCGTGCCTGTAATCCCAGCTACTCGGGAGGCTGAGGCAGGAGAATTGCCTGAACCCAGGAGGCGGAGGTTGCGGTGAGCCGAGATCGCGCCGTTGCACTCCAGCCTGGGTAACAAGAGCGAAACTCCGACTCAAAAAAAAAAAATAGAAGCAGTAACACGGTTACTAAACTGTGTATATCATGAAGATCTTTAGGCTTACCATAGGTGGGCCACAGATTTGGTATCCAGCTTCCTTTTAAGTAAAGAAAGAAACTTGATCAGCTAGGCTAAAGACAAAAGCAAGCCAATTGTTCAGGAGAAGCACACCATTTTTTTTTAAGTTGAAAATGCATTTAATCATCCCAATGAACTCATTGTAAAGTTGAAAAGTTGTACGTCAAACTATTGTAATCACGGACTGTCTGTGCTTTGAATTAGTATTTCACCACGTCTTATACATAGTGTAAGATGTCTAAAAACCTTACGATAATGTCTTGGACCTTCTGTGTTGCCATGAAGGAGCATCTGAGGCTGGGTAATTTATAAAGAAAAGAGGTTATTTGGCTCACAGTGCTGCAGGCTCTCCAAGAAGCGTGGAGCCAGCATTTGCTTCTGATGAGGACCTCAGTCTGTTTCCACACACTTTACCAGTGCTCACCATTTCTAATGCTAACAAATTGCTCCCAAGGGTCCACATAAAGACGATAAAGTAATATAATGAACATCTTCTCGGTAGTCACAGAAATGAGTTCTGTGGGATTGTTTCTCCTAGTTTTCTCAGCACAGAATGATAGTCTCTTACCAAAGCACATTTCAGCGAAGGCAATTCTCTACTGGGATTCATATGCTAAATTTCAAATAAAAGAAAAAAATCGACATAAAGGTAAACAAAAACCTACCAGGTATACAGTTTTTTTTTAAAGCAATCGTATTAAACCTTGTCTGTACACTGGTATGACTAGGAAATTTATTTATTTTTTTTTTGAGATGGAGTTTTTCTCTTGTTACCCAGGCTGGAGTGCAATGGCACAATCTCGGCTCACCGTAACCTCTGCCTCCGGGGTTCAGGCAATTCTCCTGCCTCTGCCTCCTAAGTAGCTGGGATTACAGGCACATGCCACCATGCCCAGCTAATTTTTTTTTTTGTATTTTTAGTAGAGACAGGGTTTCACCATGTTGACCAGGATGGTCTCGATCTCTTGACCTCGTGATCCACCTGCCTCGGCCTCCCAAAGTGCTGGGATTACAGGCTTGAGCCACCGCGCCCGGCCTAGGACATTTTTTAAAAGTTCCCGATGCCTGAGTCCTACCCTGGGATAATCACATCTAGATTATCCCCCAAAAAAGCAGGGTCTCCACTTTTTTTAATGCTCTTCAGTCCAGCTAATTCTCATGTTTCACCAGACAGTCTTTTACATTGTCTGGATGCACTAGGCCAATTAAATTAGAATTCTTGGGAGGGAGGCCCTGGCAAATGTGTTTCTTAAAGCTTCGCAGTTGACTTCAGTGTTCCATTGAAGTTAAGAACCATTGACCCAGAAGAATGGGGGGACTGCACATCCCTCATGCGCTGCTTCTTGAATACCACTTCTTAGCTGAGGTTTGGAAAGGTACTAAGCCATGAAAGATACTGACATTATGTTTCCCAGCTCATCTATAGGACCAAATAAATAATGACCCAGATGTCCTAAACAACAGTGAAGCTAGGTAGGTTGGACTTTATAAAAACAGAGAAACCTCCCTGGGTGGAGGCCATCTTGCCACCCAGGGGAGTTGAGGGAAGCCTGAAAGCAGTGCCAAGTCTTTTCTTTTGATAATGCATTTTGACCCGGTCTCATGATCAGAAAAAAAAAAATGGCCAATCAAGTTCCATATTTTTATTTCCAAAGCACAATCTTTTAACAAAACAGGTTAAACCAACAGCCATTCAAGCCATAAGAAAACAACCCAATTTTGGGTTTTTTGTCTTTGTTCAGATGGAGTCTCGGGCAATGGTGCGATCTCGCTTTGGCTCACTGCAACCTCTGCCTCCTGGGTTCAAGTGATTGATTCTCCTGCCTCAGCCTCCTGAGTAGCTGGGATTACAGGCACCCACCACCCCACCCAGCTAATTTTTGGAGAGACAGGGTTTCACCATCTTGGTCAGGCTGGTCTCGAACTCCTGACCTCGTGATCCACCTGCCTTGGCCTCTCAAAGTGCTGGGATTACAGGTGTGAGCCACTGCACCTGGCCAAAACATCTAGTTTTAAACCATGCTACTTTCTGAGAATTTGTGAGATAACTGAAGTGACTTGTCACATATATTAATTTATAAACCAGTCAGAAATCAGGAAACATGTACCAAAGACAAAAATATTGTTACCAGGCAGTCCCTTCTGACTATAATTAATGACAGAACCAAGAAGATTAAAAGAATCCCAATAATGGCTGGATGCAGTGGCTCACACCTGTAATCCCAGCACTTTAGGAGGCTGAGGCAGGTGGATCACAAGATCAAGAGATTGAAATCATCCTGGCCAACATGGTGAAACCCTGTCTCTACTAAAAATACAAAAATTAGCTGGGCATGGTGGCGCGGGCCTGTAGTCCTAGCTACTTGGGAGGCTAAGGCAGGAGAATCGCTTGAACCCAGGAGGCAGAGGTTGCAGTGAGCAAAGATCGGCCATTGCACTCCAGCCTGGAAACAGAGCGAGACTCTGTAAAACAAACAAACAAACAAAAATCCCGGTAACAACCTCTGTCAAATTGAATCTTGAAATGAACACCTGACAGAGAATATCCAGACACAAGTTTTAAGAGGCTAATATTTGTTCACAGCCCAAACTGAAAGAGAGGTGGTCACCCCTGACTTTCATGCACAAGACTTTATACTAGATAACCAAAGATGTTTAAAGCATCTGCCTGAAGTCTGGAGAATATGAGCAGAGAGGAGAGGTAACATGCCTTCTCTAATTGCAAAGTCAGGCCCTGGATTCGGATGCTATTTTGTGGCTACACAGATTGAAAATGAATGAAGCTGGGATTCTAAGCTACAATGGCCCCTTCAACCGAAAAGGCAGAAGACACCCACCACAGCACCACTCTCCTTTAGGAATAAACCTCTAAAATCATCTAAATCTTTTCCTAGGGCCTTCAGGGTGTATACATAGTGTACATACTAGGTCTAGGCCTATACATGCCAAGTTTTACTCTCCAGTACTACTGATAACTTTGTCTTGTATGTGAATGCAGTATCTATACCTATATATGATTCTCCAGTCCTTCTGTACCAAGACTAAACAGAGAAGAACTGGGGGGAGCGGGGCATCAGGGACAGGCTGTGTACAAAATTATAAGGAAAATTTAGTGATCTAATATAAAAAGGCAAAGTAAGAGACTGAAAAAGATCAAAGAATCAAAAGGAAACAAGAAATCCCAGTACCAGAGAGCAAGTGGGATAGCCAGAGAAAGGCTAACTAGAAACCTGGTAATAGAATTAAGTGCCTTCCAAATGTATTTATTAATGTGGAAAATGCTTTAGAAGTTTAATTTTGACCGGGCGCAGTGGCTCAAGCCTGTAATCCCAGCAGTTTGGGAGGCGGAGGCGGGTGGATCACGAGGTCAAGGGATGGAGACCATCCTGGTCAAAATGGTGAAACCGCGTCTCTACTAAAGATACAAAAAATGAGCTGGGCATGGTGGCGCGTGCCTGTAATCCCAGCTACTCAGGAGGCTGAGGCAGGAGAATTGCCTGAACCCAGGAGGCGGAGGTTGCGGTGAGCCGAGATCGCGCCATTGCACTCCAGCCTGGGTAACAAGAGCGAAACTCCGTCTCAAAAAAAAAAAAAAAAAAAAAAAAAAGAAGAAGTTTAATTTCATTGCAGCCAACTTAGAAAAATGGGTTTCCAGTTGTACAATGTAAAGACACAATCCTGAAGGGTTCTAGAAAGCAACTGTGATTATGAAGAGTATACGTAACCTCAATTTTGGACAATCTGTTTGACCTGCTCTAACATCAACCTGGAAGACCAATGACACCAAAGCACTCCACAGGTGTGACACCTGGGGTCTGGGATTTCGGGTTGCCTATTGCTCTTCACTAGGCCTTTCTGTTATGAAAAGCCACATCCAGGAAAGACAATCATTAAAAAAAAAAAAAACTATTCACGCCTGTCATAATTATCCTGACAAAACCAGACAGATTTTAAGACATTACAGCCACAACCTAGACCATTTTTAATTTTTTCAGACCTCAAATCCCTTCCACTGTAGGATTAGTAACGTGAAATAGAAAAGGAGAACCCTAGAGAATACAACATTTCACACACACACACACACACACACACACACAAACCTTCAGATCTCAAATGGCCTCAAGCAAACCCTAAGAAAAAGCTGTTTTAAAGTTTGTTTCCAAAGGCATCGACCTCTTAACCACTGTGATCTCAGTTAAGAGTGGTTCCTGTCACTAAAGTCCCTTCAGCTCTGAGAAACCACCTTCAAAATGGTCACACAGAAGCGCACTGCACCGCGGTACTAAAGTTCACCCACTTAATAGAAATGCTGACCTCAGGCACTACTCCACACCTACGGAATCAAAATCTGCAACGAGATCCCCAGGCGACCCCCATGCGCCTTAAGAAGCGCTTACTACTGGCTGCGCCATCAGGGCAAAACTGGAAGTTCCGGGCTGTCCTACCCCCAGCAGGTCCTTTGCTCCAGAGCCGGGGGAGGTACTGGCTACTGTTTTCCCTTCGTCTGGACGCAACCCTTGCCCCACTCCGGGCGAGTAAAGCTCTGAAGATGTGTGTTCGGGCGAGACGCCTGACCAGGACACAGTCCTCGCCCCACTAGCCCCGGCCATGGCCGACCTCTCACCTGCTCCTCCAGCGGGAGCGGCTTGAGAGGACTCCGCGCCCCGTGTCGAAACACGACCTGCACCATTTTCAACTTCAGCAGGCTGCGGTCGACCGGACGCTGGCCGTCGGCCCCCTGCAGCTCGGCCAGGGCCACCCGCCGCTGGTGCAGGCAGTAGGCCAGCGAGGCCAGGACGCCCACCGGGGTCCACACGCGCACGCTGAAGACACCGGTGATCATGGCGGCAGCTCGCCCCTCGCCGTCCTCCCGGGCTGAGGCTGCAGGAGGCGAACGCAGGACCTCTGCGGGCGCCTGGGCTCAGCGGGAACCTGCGGGTGCGTACATCCGGCCCCTCCACAAGCGGGGACTACTGTGACTCCCAGCCCTGAGGGAGACCCCGAGTGGGAACGTGGGGAGAGAACACGAGGTGGCGACAGCGAAGGTTCCCTGCTTTCACACGGGTCGGGGTTGGTCGCTCCTGCTGCACACCGGGCCGGGGGAGATCTGAATCTTATCTTTCCCCCGATGGGGAACCTTAAACTTGTATTTCAAGTTTGGCCTCCAGCACTCTTCAACGGACCGGCGCCGGCCCTGAGTTCCTCGCCGGCAGCGACTCCACTAACACAGAGGACTCGATTCCACTTTTCTATAAGCAAGCTCCTACCCACCTCCTTACCTACCCAGGGACCTGTCCCAAGTGGACCCGCGCACAGGAGCACGGGAAAACGAGTCCTGCGGTGACGCCTGGCCTGGAGACTCAGAGTTACGAGAACTACAGTTCCCACAAGGCTGCGCCGCACCGGGGCTCCCAGGCAGTGGCTTGTACCCGCCCCCCTCGGCAGCAGGCCTCGCCCCTCCGGCCAGCCCGCGGGTTTCCAGGCGTGGGTGGCCCACGGACGTGCCTGGTCAGACGGTGGAGTGGGAGTGAATCTGTGAGGCCATAGAGTTTGCCAGGCAGGGGTAGGGAGAAATGCGAGCACAGGAGTAGAATTGGGTGGTGGAGGGGAGTCGTTTTGAATGTAGACTTCTTTCAAGTCCTGGAAGCCTGCTTGCTGACGCTAGGAGCTGAGACACCTGCCGAGTGATTACCATTTGCGAAACACAGACTGGGAACTTCATATTTAGCCATATACTACTCCCTTCTCTGTTTTAAAAAAATTCTCAAGCTTAAGTCTTTGTAAGCATGTAGAATTTTAAGCTCACTGCTGTGTTTACTTCCATCCAGAATATTTCTTGTGGAAAAAGCCAGGCCTTGCCTGTGGGTGTTGTCCCAGTGACTAAGAACTTAAAAACACAGAAAAATGCCAGCCTTACCACCTGCTAGACTGATTTCTGTTGAATATACAGGTACCCCAAGCCTGTGTTCCAAGATCTTTACAAGAGGATGCAATCTGGAACCCATTATCTGTCTATTTCAAGGTGAAGGCCAAACAGAGGAGACACGTTCGTGAGGACAGTCCATGTATGCCATCCAGCCATTCCTTTAATCATTCTAACTCCTATCCTCGGATCAAGCTGGCCCGGATGTAAAGACAGCATACTTACAGAGCATGGCTCCTGGCCTGAGAGCAAATTCTGTTCACCAAGCTGGAAGGTCCTGAGTGTTCCCTCGTGCAGGGAGGATCATTTTGGAACACTACATATTGTCACAATTTTCTCCCTAGCACAGCCAATGGACTCACTTTTAAGAGTCTTATTGGGTGTCCTGATGTGATGAAAAATTGAATACTATTTGCTATGGACTCAGTTGTGTCTCCCCCAAATTCGTACCCACTAAATGACTGTATTTGGACATAGGACTTTTAGAAGGTGATTTTGTCAGAGGCATTTGAACCAGAGTGACTCCATCTTGAATGGGGCTGGGTAAAATGAGGCTGAGACCTACTAGGCTACATTCCCAGGAGGTTAGGCATTCTCAGCCACAGGATGAGGTCGGAGATCAGCAGCACTGCTATCACAAAATACGGTCAAAAAGACCCTGCTGATAAAACAGGATGTGATAAAGAAGCTGACCAAAACCACCAAATGCAAGATTTCATGAAAGTGACCTATGGTCAAACTCACTGCTAATAGTATGTTCATTGTAAGGCATTAGCATACCAAAGGACACTCCCATCAGCGCCCGGTAACAGTTTAAGAATGCCTGGTCAGCAGTTATCCTATATGGTCCAAAGTGGGGAGGAACCCTCAGTTCCAGGAAGTCCATTCCTTTCCCAGAAAATTCATGAATAATCCACCCCTTGTTAGGCATACAATTAAGAAATAACCATAAGTATATTCGGTTGAGCAGCCCATGCCCCTGCTCTATCTACGGAGTAGCCATTCTTTTGTTTCTCTTTCTCTCTAATAAACTTCACTTTATTCTATGGACTCACCTAGAATTCTTTCTTGCCTGAGGTCCAAGAACCCTCTCTTGGAGTCTGGATCAGGACCCCTTTCCAGTAACAATTTTGGTTAAGTCAAGACATAAGTGTGAGGTCCTAATGCAGTAGGATTGGTGGCTTTATAAGAATAGAAAGAAGGATCTCTCTCTCCACACCCATGCTCTGAGGAAAGGCCATGTGAGCACAGTGAGAAGACGGGCAACTTATCTGCAAATCGGGAGCCTCGCCAGATCCTGACAACGCTGGCACCCTGACCTTGGACTTCTGGCTTCCAGCAATGTGAGCAAATACATTTCTGTTGTTTTTGGCATGCAGTCTGTAGTATTTTGTAATGGCAGCCCGAGCAGACCAAGACACTGTTTTACTTTAGTCTCAACAGGGCGTCAGGGAGAACCAGACAGCACTGCTTTGGAAACTATAATGAAATGTAACCCTAGTGGTTGAGAAGAACTGTTCTCGAACGTTCAGCAAAAACATGGTACAGTTGTAGTGTCTGAGGGCCCTCCAGCAGCCTTGGTAGTTTTAGTCCATCAGAGCAACTTCAGGGCAATGTAATATTGGCCTCTGGGTGCCAATATCTTCTGCAGTCATGGACGAAGCAACCTGAGTCCCCATCCTGCACTCTGGCAGCCTCAGCACAGACTGGGCAGTCATCACAAGCAATACCTTTAGCCTGCATGAACAACAGCAATGGATATGGTTTGGCTGTGTGTCTCCACCCAAATTTCATCTGGAATTACAATCCCCACATACTGAGGGAGGGACCTGTAATCCCCATGTGTCAAGGGAGAAAGGTGATTGAATCATGGGGGCAGTTTCCCCCATACTGTTCTCATGACTGAATGAGTTCACACGAGATCTGATGGTTTTATAAATGTTTGGAAAGTCTTCCTTCTTCTCTCTCTTCTGCCACCTTGTGAAAAAGGTGCCTGTTTCCCCTTTCACCATGACTGTAAGTTCCCTGAGGCCTCCCCGCTCCCCAGCCATGTGTAACTATGAGTAAATTTACTCTTTTGTTTATAAATTGTACTATCTTTATAGCAGTATGAAAATGAACTAATACAGCAGTGGTCCTGTTGGGGCTCACGTGTTGTGTTGGAGGAGGAGTGTGGGGAGTGTGGGGAACGACTCAGCAGCAGATCTCCAGAATAAACCAGAGTAAGTGAGGGTGGAAAATAGCAGATTTCATGTGGTGTTAAAAGCACTGTTGGACACATTTGAGACAAACCATGGGGAGCGCAGACGTATTTTGTGTGTGATAGTAGTGGTAGTGAGCTACGATTTAAAAGAGGCTGAGCTGGGCACAGTGGCTCGCGCCTGGAGTCCCAGCACTTTGGGAGGCTGAAGCAGGCACATCACCTAAGGTCAGGAGTTTGAAACCAGGCTGGGCAACATGGTGAAACCCCATCTCTACCAAAAATACAAAAATTAGCTGGGTATGGTGGCACACATTTGTAATCCCAGCTACTGAGGCAGGAGAATCACTTGAACCCAAGGGGCAAAGGTTGCAGTGAGTTGAGAGTGAGCTCAGATAATATTGGTTTTTGATCTCTTTTGCAGCCTGCAGCTTCATCTCCCATTCAAACTGGTGACTCAGAGTTCACTCCTTCATTACACAATGACTCAAGCAGTCTAACTGGAAATAAAGAGCTCTTTTCCCCATACAAGCAGAAATTCTGGGCCTAGCCTGGGTGACCAAGTGAGATTCCATCTAAGAGACAGGGGTGGGGGAGCAGCCGGGGGAGCTGGAAGTTTTGACCTAGGGCAGGACCATGTGGAATGGGGGGTGGGGGTTAGGGTGGTTGGAGGAAGTGGGGGAACACTAAGGGGCTGTTATTTTGATCCTGGTTTTGGGAAATAAGCCCTTTCCCAGCCAAATTGTCTTCAGAGGATTGCATTTAATATTATGCAAAAACGTGGTTTTAATAATGAGATTAGATAAGAAACAAGCACATTCACTATTTGATCCCCAGTGGTGAGCACGGTGCCTGGCTTGGAGGAAGTACTCCATAAATAATTGCCAATAAAATTACAGGATATATCCTAGGAACGTTGTTGAGGCACTGTTCATTACATCGTTTATTGCTTCCTTTATAAATCTCCTTCTGAGAAATTTGGTTTAGAGTGTTAGAATTAGAACAAGCTCTAAGTATGAGGATTACTTTCCCTTCAATTTTGCCTTGGTTGTCAGGAAGCTTGGTGCCTAATTTCAAACTTATCTATAGCAAATATTTAGAATCTAGTGGCCAGTATAGCTGTGATCTTTCCCTCCAGAGTACTGCTCTGGACTGGATGCGAGCAAAACTGGAGAAAGGGCAGGAAGTAGGAGGCTGTTGCAGCAATCCAGCTGTGAAACATTGAGGAGGCAGCTGAGTGAGAAGGAGCACAGAATCAAAGGTAAGTCTTCTACGTTTCCGGCTTGGGCGAGTGAGAAGGAGCACAGAATCAAAGGTAAGTCTTCTACGTTTCCGGCTTGGGCGAGTGAGAAGGAGCACAGAATCAAAGGTAACTCTTCTACGTTTCCGGCTTGGGCAACTTGCAGATGATGCCATTCACCTGGGAAGAAGACTAAGCAGAAATTAACAAGTTAATTTTGAATATGTAAGTTCTAAGGTACATAGGTATCAAGAAAGACAAGAGAAAAAAGGTTTTTTGTTTTTTTATTTTAAAGAATGGACAATTAAAAAGAATGGACAATAGTATCAAATGGAACTGAGAAGTCAAGTAACGTAAGGTTCAGTGTCCCCCAAATTTAACAACGAAGCAATCTTCCCTTGCTTAAGTGAGAGTGGGCTCAGTGAAATAGTGGCGTCCTAATCCAATAGTTGGGCAGAGATGGAATGCAAGCAGGAAGTAAGTGTAAACGTCTTTAAGAAGTTTAGCTGAGAAAAGGGAATGAAAAAATGCAGTGACTGGAAGTGTTTGGTTCATGAAATTAAGGAAGAATTCTTTTGAAGATGAGAGACGCTTGTATAGATGTTTAAATGTTGATAGAAATACGTCTGCAGATAAGGAGAGATGTGATAATAGATCCGATGAAGTGGTTAGAAGGGCAGGAGAAGATGAGAAAGAAGCTGAAATGGCATTCTTAGCCTTAGAAAGGAAAAGTCTGTATTTCCGTGTTTGTAGCAGGGAAAGGAGAAAAAACAGGCATGAGTAAAATACATTTATGGCATGAAGATTTATGGGGCTTTTTCTTTGATTTTTTTTTTGTGCAAAATCAGAGTATGACTTAGAGGGATTGTGATTGGTACTCTTGTCAATTGGAAGAATGTGAGAAAGTAAAAACCCACAGTATACACAAGAGAAAGGGTCTAGCTACGTAGCCAGAGGATTGCCAGGTACCGTGGAGAGCCCAATAGAGAACAGTTTTCTCCAATCTTATGGTACATCATCATCACTTGGCTTATTTGTTAGAATGTAGGTACGAGAGTACCAATATGTCTTACTATAGCTGGGTGGAGCCTGGAACTCTGCATGTTAAACAAGCACCCAGGTGATTCTGATACAGAAGCTCTTCAGATCACACATTGAAAACTATGGATAGACAGTCAAAGAGGGGATAGTTTTAGTATGCAGATGCTTTTTATGCAGTGGGTGCTATAGTGTGGATGTTTGTCCCCTCTAAACCTCATGTTGAAATATGATCCAATGTTAGATCTAACGGGAGGTGTTGGATCATGGCAGTAGATTCCTCATGAGTGACAGACTGATGCCTGTGACATGGTAAAAGCCCCATAAAACTGCTTACCTCAACCATACCTCGGCTTTCTGTTGAAACTGCTCTCTGTAACCCTAATGTTTTCTTTTTTCTTTTCTTTTCTTTTTTTTTTTGAGATGGAGTTTCGCTCTTGTTACGCAGGCTGGAGTGCAATGGCACGATCTCGGCTCACTGCAACCTCCGCCTCCTGGGTTCAAGCAATTCTCCTGCCTTAGCCTCCTGAGTAGCTGGGATTACAGGCACGCGCCACCATGCCCAGCTAATTTTTTTGTATTTTTAGTAGAGACGGGGGGGTTTCACTATGTTGACCAGGATGGTCTCGATCTCTTGACTTCGTGATCCACCCGCCTCGTTATAGGCAAGCAGTCCAAACCCATGCCATCTCAGCCCCTGTGACTTGTAATAAGTAACTGAGGTCTGTAATTTCCACCACTACCCAGGCAATGTGTAAACTAATGTTTATCTTGACTTATGTAAACCACTTAAGTATCAATCGGAATGTACAAAGCCCCTCACCCTCATCTCTGCCCGGGAGGTGATTTACGGAATCCACTGGCCTTCAGAATGTCTGAAACCCCTCACCCCCACCCCCGCCCCTCACCCTCACCCCCGAGGTGGTTTTCGGGCATAAAAGGTCTTAACGCCCTCCTTTCAGGGCCATGGATTGGAGAGACACAAGTCCTCCGTGGCTGCCTGCAATAAAGACCCTGCAATTTGGCGTACTTTTGTCTTGGTGTTGACTTTCTATGCTCGCTCCAGTATAATAGTGCCCTCCCTCAGAAGTGAATAAATTCTCACTCTACAAGAGCTGGTCGTTAAAAATAACCTGGCACCTCCTTATCTCCTTGCTTCATTTCTCATCTCATTATCTCTGCACACACTAGCTCCCCTTCCTCTTCCACCATGAGTAGAAGCAGCCTGTAGCCTTCACCTAATGCATATGCCCAACTTTGAATTTTCCAGCCATCCCAAAATATGAGCCAAATAAACCCTGTTTCTTTATAAATTATTCAGCTTCATATATTCTCTTATAGTAACACAAAATGAACTAAGACAATGGGAACAATTCCCAGTGGAGGGGAAACAAGAAGAAATAATCAGCAGAGAAAACTTCCTAAGGAGTTGAGAGGAGGTGTGATAAAGAAGGAAGGGTCGCCCTTGAGCAGGACAGAAGGGACACATCTTTCATTAAGGGTCATCTCTTCTATTAAAATGAAGAGGAGGAGGTAAAGGTAGATGGTGAAGCAGATAAGATTGGTAGTTTCACCTCCAACAAATTATTTTCCCAAATGATATCTCCAATAAGCTTGGAAAAAGAAAAATCATCAATAATAGTAATTGAATTAAGTGCTTACCATATTCATGGCATTATGTAATGTGACATTTAATCCTTACAGTAATGCAAGTTGTAGGTGCTGTCACCATTTTGTAAAGGAAGAAATTGAAGGTAGAGAACAGAGAAGTAACTTGCGCAAGAAGGTGCAGATCTTAAGTGGCAGACACTGAGTGAACTGAGTCTGAAGCCATGTTTGTCTGGCATCTAGGCCCACACTATAAGCCACAGATATTACAGATATTATAATGCTTAATTATCTTAGGGAGGAGGTGGTAATCTGTGTGATATTTAGCATGGACAATGCCCCTCTAAGATGAGAGACTGAAACTTTCCTTTGTGACTTTTCTCCAGTAAGTCTCTTTCCTCCCATTTCCTCAGTCCTGATGAATGGCTTCCTGTTTTTTTTCTTAATATCACTTAGGACTCTTTCTGTTGCAAGTAGCAGAAAAACTGATTCAAGCTGGTTTAACAGGAAAAAAGACAAAAGAATTGATTAGCCCACACAATTGAAAATTTCAGGAGAACTACCTTCAGGCTTAGCTGGATGGAAGCTCAATGATACTGGTTTTTGATCTCTTTTGCAGCCTGCAGCTCCATCTCCCACTCAAACTGGTGACTCAGAGTTCACCCCTTCATTACACAATGACTCAAGCAGTCTAACTGGAGCTCTTTTCCCCATACAAGCAGAAATTCTGGGCCTCAGAATTTTTTGCCAGATTGAGATATATGTTCAATTCTGGAACCAATCATTTCCTATGGTCCCTGGAGTTGAAGGAGAAGTCAAACCCACCCAAACTAAATGAGTTACTAGGGAGTTCAGGCAATTCTTCAAAGGAAGTTCAGATAACTGTTTTTACTTTTAAAAGAGAGCAAATGAATGACGAGGGGAGAATAATAGATGTCTTCTAGGCCTTTCTCCAATCTCTCCTGTCCTCATTAATCAACGTCCTGTGTGCATTGTTGGTGACTCATGCCGAAGTTGCTGACCTTTAGACAGAGGGAGGTGGGTTTAATACTCTTTACAACTCCTACAACTCTAACAGAGTATGTCTGTGTCTATATATCTTTGTAATTTTCTTGTTTAAACATCTTTAATGGCTCCCGTTGCCCACAGAAGAGTGACTTACAATACCAGTTTTCAATGTTCCACCACTCTGATATTCCATGCTGTTTTAAAGGCTACTAGAATGCTGGTATTTCTGTTGGTTTGATACTATTATTTCAAAGTTAAAAAAAATCTGAAATCTGAAACATTTATATCCTGAGACATACCAAAGACATGTATTATTAAAATTTGGGAATCAAGTATAGGCAAATGTGTTTAGAAAACTGTCTTCTATGCCTTTATAATCCTCGGGAAAAAGAGAAAACAAAGCAAAGCTTCTGATACAAGAATAATTCTTACCTATCACAAAGACTTTCCAACAAATAGACATAAACGGAACACTATTGGTATTAATAAAGTGTGTCTGTATTAGAATCATTTATGGAAGATGATATGGAAAATTAAAGACAAACCAAAAATACTTTCTCTGAAGCAAAAAAAAAAAAAAAAAAAAAAAAACTGTTGCCATCTTAGTCCATTCAGGATGCTGTAACAAAATATTGAAGACTAGATAATTTATAAATAATATAGATTTATTTTTAACAGTTCTGAAGTCCAGGAAATCAAAGATCAAGTTGCCAGCAGATTTCTTATCTGGTGAAAGTTTGCTCTCTGCTCTATAGGTGGTCTTTGTGTTGCATGCTCATATGATAAAAGGGCAAAAGGGCAAAAAGGGCTAATAGGAAGAACTCACTCCCTCAAACCCTTTTTTGTGGGCACTGTAAGGCGGGTTGCCTTGCCAGGAGCTCAGACACGCCCATCCCTCTCCACACCTGAAAACTACATCACCAGAATCTGCACTCAACACTAAACTCTGCACTTGGCACCTAGCCTGCCATTGGAAAACCCTGCCAAAATTTAAAAGAAGCCCCGCCCAAACCTGCCCAATAGCATAGCCCACTCAATGGAAATCCTGCCTACCTACAAATAGCAGCTTGCCCCGTCCATGTCCTGTTTCTCCACAGCCAATCAAACGCCTTGACTCCCTATAAAACCCCACACCCAAGAGGAGTCAGGTGCGACTTCTCTGGCCCCTTTCCCCGGGACCATGGAACCTCGCCGAGGAGCCGATTAAATTTCTTTGTTTCAATAACTGGCCTCACTTGCCTCATTCAGACACTTAACAGGCACTAATCCCATCCATGAGAGTGGAGCCCTCATAACCTAATCGCCTTCTCAAGACCCCACCTCTTAATACTGTTGCATTGGAATTATGTTTCAACATGAATTTTTGATGGATACAAACATTCAAACTGTAACAGTTAACAATAAAAAAAATTGTTCTTGCAAAGAAATGAAATCTTTCCCACCACTCCCCCAACCCTGGCCCACAAAAAATCTCCTCAAAGATATTACCCAAGAGATAGGATTGTTTGTAGACAATGGGTGTCTTAGTCTATTTTGTACTGCTACCACATAATACCTGAGACTGGGTCATTTATAATGAACAGAAATGTATTGGCTCACAGCTCTGGAGGTTGAGAAGTCCAAGATTGAGGCACTGGCATCTGGTGAGGGCCTTCTTGCTGCATCATCCGAGAGAGAGAGCAAAGGAGGCCTGAATTTGTCGTTTTATAAGGAACAGGTTCTTGTAATAATGCCATTCATCATTCGTGAGAGTGGTGCCCTCATGGCCTAATCACCTCTTAAAGGTTCCACCTCTCAACATACTTGCACCAAGGATTAAGTTTCCAACATAGGAACTTTGGGGGACACATTCAAACCACAGCAGTGGATTCGAGGAAAAAAAAAAATATATATATATATATTTTTTTTTTTGAGATGGAATTTTGCTCGTATTACCCAGGCTGGAGTGCAATGGCGCGATCTCGGCTCACCGCAACCTCCACCTCCTGGGTTCAGGCAATTCTCCTGCCTCAGCCTCCTGAGTAGCTGGGATTACAGGCACGCGCCACCATGCCCAGCTAATTTTTTGTATTTTTAGTAGAGACGGGGTTTCACCATGTTTATCAGGATGGTCTCGATCTCTTGATCTCGTGATCCGCCCGCCTCGGCCTCCCAAAGTGCTGGGATTACAGGCTTGAGAAAAATATTTAAGAGCAATTTGTAACTATATTTTTATCATTCTCTTAACTATCATAGATTCAAAAAGAGATTTTCAGTGCTGGAAAGCTTTTCACAGCTCAGTGATGACATTATTGATGGACTAAGTACACATTAAGAAATCATAATTCTATTTTTAAACTCAAACTGTATATGGTATGTAAGCAATATTTTATTTTTATATTGGAATAAGTTATTTTAATATGTGCAAGTATATTTACATTTTACTTATGGTTATGAATTTTTTTATTTAAAACATACTAAGTATCTTAATCAGCAAGATGGCAGAAAAGAACTTTTCAGTGCTAGTCTCTCCACAGAAACATCAATCTGAAAAACTATCTATGCATAAAAATACTTTCACAAGAGTGAAGAAAACCAAGTGAGAGATTATAGCACCTCGGAAATAAGAAAAGACACATTGAAGAGGATAGTAAGGACAACTTTACCCACATCACCCTTCCCTCCATACCAGGCAGCAAAGAGCAGAGAGATACCCTTCACTTTGGGGAAGAAGAGGAAAATATGCATCAGACTTTGCCTCGAACTCCTATACTGGCCCACCGATAAAACCCAGCACGGGGCAGGCCCCTACGGCCCCAGATTCTAGGCCCATCCTGACAGGACAGATCCTACATTGCCCAGCTGCAGGCCTGCTCCCCAGTCTCAATTTCCAGACCAACCCTAACATCGCTATGCTGCAGTCTGGCCCCAAGACTTAGCTGGCCGCCATGCCTCAGGCTTTGAGCCCACTACAGTGACAGGCCAGGCCTCATAGATCAGGTTCCAGGCCTACCCTGAAGACTCAGTCTTCATGTTTACTCCAGGGTCAAAGCAGTCCCAGTGGTCCCTGGCTCTGGATGCCCCCTAACCTAGCATCAGGCCAGGCCCCATAGCACCAGGCCTCATGCTTATCCCAGAACTAGGCCAAACCCTACAGCACCAATCATCAGGCCAGCACTCAGCCTTCAGGCCTGTGTAGCATAAGACTAGCTCCTGCAGCTCCAGGCTGCAGGCCTGCCCCAGTTTAAGATCAGCCCAAAGCCATGTCAGCCCATGCAGCCCAAGGCCTTAGGCTCATCCCAGTGCCAGGTCAGTACAGCTCAGGCACAAGGCTGATACCACAGGCACAGGTTTCAGGCCTGCATAATGCCAGGCTGATCCCTGTGGCCCCACACTACAGCCTGGCCCCTGTAGTCCCATGTTCTAGCAGATGTAAGGGCCAGATTTGTCCCAGTAGACCCCAATGCTAAGCTGATCCTCATGGACTTAGGCTCCAGAACTACTCCTAAATACCCAGGTTCTAGGCCAGCCCCATGGACCCAAAACCCAGGACCCCATAAACTCAGGATACAGGTCTATACCAGTGCCAGGTCAGCCCCCATGGACTCGGGCTCTGGGCCCATTCTAGTGGACCAGGCTCCAGACCCATCCTAGGGCCTAGCCAGCCCCTACAGACTCAGGTTCAAGGCTCACCCCAGTGCCACATCAACTACTATGAACCCAGGCTACAGTCCACCCCACATGGATATAGGCTCTAGGTCTGCCCTTGGACCTATGCTCCAGGCTCACCTCTGCAGACCCAGTCAATACATCTACCTCAGTGGATCCAGCATCCAGGCTCAACCTCGTGGACCCAGGCACCAGGTCTGTCCACTTGTTGACCCAGGCACAAGGCCTGCTCGCCCAAAGACTCCACAGCAAGTATGCCAACAGGCCATACTAGATGGACTGCCCAGAATCTCTGGACTTGCTGACTGGTGAAGGCTTTCCCAAACAAAGCCAGTTTGCAAGGATTGGAATAAGTCTCCGCTTCTTCAAATGAGTACCAGCAATGGCCACAAAAGATCCAGAATAATCAGGAAAATATGTCATCACCAGTGGAAGAAATTAAAACATGAGTAACTGACACTAAAGAAATAGAGATATATAAACTGCTGTATAAATAATTAAAAATAATGGTTTTAAGTATAGCAAACTTTAATAAAATACAGAGAAATAATTCATTGAAACCAAGAAAACAATGGCCAAAACAAAAAATTTAACAGAGACTGAAATTATGAAAAAGCAACCAAATTCTGGAACTGAAATTCTGAAAAATACAATGAATTAAATTCTAAAATCAATAGAATGCATTGACAGCAGAATTGATCAAATAGAAGAAAGAATCTGCAAACTCAAAGACAATTATTTGAAAATATGCAGTAAGAAGAGAAAAATGAAAAAAGAGTGAAAAGGAATGATGAAAGCTTATGGGATTTGTGGAACAGTACCAAAAGTGCAAATGTTTGGCCAGGCACAGTGACTCACACCTGTAATCCCAGCACTTTGGGAGGCTGAGACAGGTGAGTCACAAGGTCAGGAGTACGAGACCAGCCTGACCAACATGATGAAACCCCGTCTTTACTAAAAATACAAAAATTAGCCGGGCATTGTGGCGCATGCCTATAATCCCAGCTATTCAGGAGGCTGAGGCAGGAGAATCACTTGAACCTGGGAGGTGGATGTTGCAGTGAGCCTGGGAGGCAGATGTTGCATTGAGCCAAGATCACACCATTGCATTCCTGCCTGGGCAACAGAGTGAGACTCTGTCTCAAAAAACAAACAAACAAAAAACCAAGTGTTTAAATTGTAGGAGTTAAAAAAGAAGAAAGAAAGAGAGAGAAATTTAAGTTTATTTAAAGAAATAAGAGCAGAAAATAAATTAAATCTGGAAAAGAAATATCCAGGTACAGGAAGGTCAAAGGACTCTGATTAGACTCAAGTCAAATAAGACTGCAAGACATATTATAATCAAACTGTCAACATCGAAAATAGAAAGAGGACACTGAAAACAGCAAAGAAAAGAAGCAAATCATCTATAAAGGAATTTCTAAAAGGCTATCAGTGGATTTCTCAACAGAAATCCTGTAGGCTGAGAAATATTGAGATAATACATTAAAAGTGCTGAAGGAAAAAAAAAACACCCTGTCAACCAAGAATACCTACATCCAACAAGCTGTCCTTCAGAAATAGAAGAATTATGAAAACTTTTCCAGATAAACAAAAGCTGAGTGAGTTCATTCTAAATGATCTATCTTACAAGAAATGCAAAACATGCTCTACATGAAATTCTTCATGTAGAGCAAAGAGGATGCTAATTAGTAATAGTAACACGACATATGAAAGAACAAAGCTTGCTAGAAAAGTAAGTATACAGTCAAATTCAGAACACTCTAAAACTGTAATGATATGTAAATCACTTCTATCTTTAGTATGAAGGTTAAAAACAGAAATATTAAAAATAATAATAGCATCAATAATTTTAAGGGATATACAGTATAAAAAGATGTAAATTGTGACCTCAAAAACATAGAATGTGGGGGTGGGTAAAGTAAAAGTGTAGTTATTTTCTGTAATTAACATTAACTTCTTATTGCCTGTTACAACTATAAGAAATTTAATGTAGGTCTCATGGTAGCCACAAAGCAAAAACTTATAGTAGATACATAAAAGATAAAAAGGAATCGAAGCATACCATTGGAGAACATCATCTAATCATAAAAGACGACATCAAGGGAGAAAAAGGAAACAAAGGATCTACAATACAACCAGAAAACAATTAACAAAATGGAAGTACTAAGTGTTTACCTGTCATTAATTACCTTGAATGTAAATGACTCCATTGAAATTACCCAATGAAAAGACACAGAATGGCTGAACGGATCAGAAAAAAACAAATATACACAACTTACAAGAAACCACATCACCTGTAAGGACACACATAAATTGAAAGTAAAATAATAGAAAAAACATATTCCATGCCTAGGAGTGGTGAGAGAGGGCACCCGTGTCTTGTGCCAGTTTTCAAAGGAAATGCTACCAGTTTTTGCCCATTCAGTATGATATTGGCTGTGGGTTTGTCATAATTACCTTTTATTATTTTGAGATACATTCCACTGATACCTAGTTTATTGAGAGTTTTCATCAAAAAGGGCTGTTGAATTTTGTAAAAGGCCTTCTCTGCATCTATTGAGACAATCATGTGGTTTTTGTCTTTGGTTCCATTTATATGATGGATTACACTTATAGATTTGCATATGTTGAACCAGCCTTGCATCCCAGGGATGAAGCTGACTTCATCGTGATGGATAAGCTTTTTGATGTGCTGTTGGATTCGGTTTGCCAGTGTTTTACTGAAGATTTTTGCATCTATGTTCATCATAGATATTGGCCTGAAATTTTCTTTTTTACTTGTGTCTCTGCCAGGTTTGGGTATCAGGATGATGTTGGTCTCATAAAATGAGTTAGGGAAGATTCCCTCTTTTTGCATTGTTTGGAATAGTTTCAGAAGGAATGGTAACAGCTCCTCTTTGTACCTCTGATAGAGTTTGGCTGTGAACTGTCTGGTCCTGGACTTCTTTTGATTAGTAGGCTATTAATTCCTGCCTAAACTTCAGTCCTTGTTACTGGTCTATTCAGGGATTCAGCTTCTTCCTGGTTTAGTCTTGGGAGGGTGTAAATGTCCAGGAATTTATTCATTTCTGCTAGATTTACTGGTTTATGTGCATAGAGGTGTAGTAATCTCTGATGGTAGTTTGTATTTCTGTGGAATCAGTGGTGATATCCCCTTTATCGTTTGTTGTTGCATCTATTTGATTCTTCTCTCCTTTCTTTTTTATTAGTCTGGTTAGTGGTCTATTTTGTTAATCTGTTCAAAAAACCAGCTCCTGAATTCATTGATTTTTTGAAGGGTTTTTTGTGTCTCTGTCTTCTTTAGTTCTGCTCTGATCTTAGTTATTTCTTGTTTTCTGCTAGCTTTTGAATTTGTTTGTCCTTGCTCCTCTAGTTCTTTTAATTAAGATGATAGGGTGTTGATTTTAGATCTATCCTCATCTCATGTGGACATTTAGTGCTATAACTTTCTTTCTAGACATTGCTTTAAATGTGTCCCAAAGATTCTGGTATGTTGTTTCTTCATTCTCATTGGTTTCGAAGAATATCTTTATTTCCACCTTCATTTCATTATTTATCCAGTAGTCATTCAGGAGCAGGTTGTTCAGTTTCCATGTAGTTGTGAAATTTTGAGTGAGTTTCTTAATCCTGAGTTCCAATTTGATTGCACTATATTGGAAGTTCTGCCCAGAGCAATCAGGCAAGAAAAAGAAATAAAGGTATTCAGTTAGGAAAAGAGGAAGTCAAATTGTCTCTACTTGCAGATGACATGATTGTATATTTAGAAGACCCTATCATCTCAGCCCAAAATCTCCTTAAGCTGATAAGCAACTTCAGCAAAGTCTCAGGATACAAAATCAATGTACAAAGATCACAGGCATTCCTATACACTAATAATAGACAAACAGAGAGCCAAATCATGAGTTAACTCCCATTCACAATTGCTACAAAGGGAATAAAATACCTAGGAATACAACTAACAAGGGATGTGAAGAATCTCTTCAAGATGAACTACAAACCACTGCTCAAGGAAATAAGAGAGGACACAAACAGATGGAAAAACATTCCATGCTCATGGCTAGAAAGAATCAATATTGTGAAAATGCCCATACTGCCTAAAGTAAATTTATAGATTCAGTGCTATCCCCAGCAAACTTCCATTGACCTTCTTCACAGAACCGGAAAAAAAAAAACACCCTAAGCTTCACATGGAACCCAAAAAGAACTCACATAGCCAAGACAATCCTAAGAAAAAAATAAAAAATAAAAAGCTGGAAACATCATGCTACCTGACTTCAAACTATACTATAAGGCTACAATAATCAAAACAGCATGGTACTGGTACCAAAACAGAGATATAGACCAATGGAACAGAACAGAGGCCTTGGAAATAACACCACACATCTGCAACCATCTGATCTTCAACAAACCTGACAAAAACAATCAATGGGGAGAGGATTCCTTGTTTAATAAATGGTGTTGGGAAAACTGGCTAGCCATATGCAGAAAGCTGAAACTGGACCCATTCCTTACACCTTATACAAAAATTAACTCCAGATTGATTAAAGATTTAGACATAAGACCTAAACCATAAAAACCCTAAAAGAAAACCTAGGCAATACCATGCAGGAAATAGGCATAGGCAAGGACTTCATGACTAAAACACCAAAAGCAATGGCAACAAAAGCCAAAATAGACAAATGTTATTTAATTAAACTTAAGAGCTTCTTCACAGCAAAAGAAACTATCATTAGAGTAAACAGCAACCAACAGAATACATTTTTGCAATTTACCCATCTGACAAAGGGCTAATATCTAGAATCTACAAAGAACTTAAACAAATTTATAAGAAAAAAACAACCCCATCAAAAAGTGGGTGAAGGATATGAACGGAGACTTTTCAGAAGACATTTATGCAGCCAACAAACATGAAAAAAAGCTCATCATCATGTGTCATTAGAGAAATGCAAATCAAAACCAGATTGAGATACCATCTCATGCCAGTTACAGGGACGATCATCAAAAAATCTAGAGACAATAGATGCTGAAGAGGATGTGGAGAAATAGGAACATTCTTACACAGTTGGTGGGAGTGTAAATTAGTTCAACCATTGTGGAAGACAGTGTGGCGATTCCTCAAGAATCTAGAAATAGAAATTCCATTTGACCCAGCAATCCCATTACTTGGTATATATCCAAAGGATTATAAATAGTTCTATTATAAAGACACATGCACTTGTATGTTCACTGCAGCACTGTTTACAACAGCAAAGACTTGGAATCAACCCAAATGCCCATTAATGATAGACTGGATAAAGAAAGTAGGGCACATATACACCATGGAATACTATGAAGCCATAAAAAAGGATGAGTTCATGTCCTTTGCAGGGGCATGGATGACGCTGGAAATCAATCTCAGCAAACTGAAACAAGAACAGAAAACCAACCCCACATGTTCTCAGAAGTAGGTGCCAAACAATGATAACGCATGGACACAAGGAGGGGAATATTACCAGGGCCTGTTGGGGGTTGGGGAGCTAGTGGAAGGATAGCAGGGGGTGGGGGTACTGAGAAGGTATAACATTAGGAGAAATACATAACGTAGATGACAGGGGGATGGATGCAACAAACCACTATGGCATGTGTATACCTATGTAACAATCCTGCATGATCTCCACATGTACCCTGGAACTTAAAATATAATTAGGATAAATAAATTAAAAAGCCCCTTAGCAAATAAAAAAAAATTTCCATGTAAATGGAAACCAAAAGTATAGGTAGCTGTACTTACATTGGATAAAATAGACTATAAGTCAAAAGCTGTAAAAAGAGATGAAGGAAGTCAATATACAATAATGAAGGGATCACATCATCAAAAGGTATAACAATTGTAAATATATGTGTTCCAACATTGGAGCACCCAAATAGGTAAGGCAAAGATATTTGTAAATCTGAAGAGGGAAATGGATTGCAGTATAGTAATAGCAACAGCAGGGGACTTAAATACCCTACTTTCAACAATGGATAGATCATCCAGACAGAAAATCAATAGGGAAACATTGAACTTGAACTACACTTTAGAACAAACGGACCTTTATAGAGTATTCCATACAATAGCAGCAGAACATACACTCTTCTCAAGTCCACTGGAATATTCTTCAGGATAGATAATATGTTTGGCTATAAAACATGTCTTAGCAAATTTAAGAGGATAGAAGCATATTAAATACCTTTCTCCAATGACAGTGTTATGAAACTAGAAATCTATAAGGGAAGAAATATCAGAAAATTCACATATATGTGGAAATTAAGCATCATGCTCCTAAACAACCAATGGGTCAAAGACGAAATTAAAATAAAAGTCGAAACTATCTTGAGACAAACGAAAATGGACTTGCAATATACCAAAATGTATACATGCAGCAAAAGCAGTTCAAAGAGGGGCTTTTATGGCAATAAATGCCTACATCAAAAAAGAAGAAATACATAACCTAATGTTACACCTCTAGGAGCTACCAAAGGAAGAATAGATGAATCCCCAAATTAGTAAAAGGAAGGAAATGATCAGATCAGAAAGAAATGAAATAGAGACTAAAACACAATAGGAAAGATAAACAAACTAAGCAGGTGTTTTGCAAAGAGAAACAAAACTAACAAGCCATTAACTAGACTAGCTAAGATAAAAAGAGTCAAATAAATAAAATCAGAAATGAAATAGGAGACATTACAATTGATATTATACCATCAAAATACAAAGGATTATAGGACTGCTAGGTACAGTTATAAGCCTACAAATTGTATAACCTAGAAAAAATTGATAATTATTATACATATATAATCTATTAAGACTAAATCTTGAAGAAATAGAAAATCTGAACAGAATAATGAGTAAGGAGATTGAATCAGTAGTAAAAAGTCCTCCATCAGAGAAAAGCCCAAAACCTGATGGCTTCACTGCTGAATTTTACTAAACATTTAAAGAAGAACTAATACCAGTTCTCAAACTCTTCCAAAAAATTAAATAGAAGGGTGCTATATTTGAATGTTGGCTTTCCCATAAAATTTATGCATTTAAACGTAATCCCCAAAGTGATAGTATTTAAAGGTAGGGCCTTTGGGAATGTGATTAAGTCATGAGGGCTGTGCCCTTGTGAATGGAATTAGTGCCCTTATAAAAGAGATTGGAGGGATCATGTTTGCCCCTTCTACCATGTGAGAATGCAGCAAAAGGCACCATCTTTGAAGCAGAGCAAGTTCTTACCACACATCAAATCTGCTGGCATCATGATTTTAGACTTCCTAGCATCCAGAACTATAAGCAATACATTTCTACTGTTTCATAATCACCCACTCTAAGGTATTTTGCTACAGGAGCCTGAACAGACTATGACAGAGGGACAACTTCCAGAATCATTGTACAAGGCCAGCAATACCCTGATACCAAAGTCAGACAAGGGCACTATGAGAAAAAAAGTTACACACCAATATCCCTGCTGAGCATAGATATAAAAGTTTTAACAAAATACTGGCAAACTGAATTTAGCAGCACATTAAAATGATCATTGATCACTTTGGGAGGCCGAGATGGGTGGATCACCTGAGGTCAGGCATTCAAGACCACCCTGGTCAACTAGGCTGAGTCTCACTAAAAATACAAAAAATTAGCTTGGTGTGGTGGTACATGTCTGTAGTCCCAGCTACTTGGGAGGCTGAGGCAGGAGAATCACTTGAACCCAGGAGAGGGAGGTTGCAGTGAGCCAAGATCATGCCACTGCACTCCAGCCTGGGTGACACAGCAACACTCCATCTTAAAACAATAATATAAATAAATAAATAAATAAATAAATAAATAAATAATAAAATGTATCATTCACCATGATCAAGTGGGATTTATCCCTGGGATGCAGGAAGGGTTCAACATGTATGAATCAATAACAGGTGAAGGACAAACACCATATGATTATCTCAACAGATGCAGAAAAAGCATTTGAAAATGCTTTTTTGAGTTATTTGAAAAAACTCAATAAACCTTTATGATAAAAACATCCAACAAATCAGAAATAGAAGGAATGTATCTCAATACAGTAAAGATCATATACAATAAGCCCATAGATAACATATTCAATGGTGAAAAGTTGAAAGCTTTTTCTCCAAGATTAGGACTAAGACAGGGATGCCCACTCTTACCACTTTTATTCAATATGGTACTAGAAGTCCTGGCCAGAGCAATTAGGCAAGAAAAAGAAATTAAGTATATCCAAATTGAGAAAAAAGAAGTTAAATTGTCTCTGTTTACAGATGATATGATCTTATATGAAGAAAACCTTAAAGACTACCAAAAACTTTAACACATTCAGTAAAGTTGCAGGATACAAAATCAACATTCAAAAATCAGCAGGTTTCTACACACTAATAACAAACTATTCAAAAAAAGAAATCAAGAAAACAATCCCATTTACAATAACTAGAAAAAAAATAAGTATTTGGAATAAATTTAACTAAGGAGGTGAAATACCTGTAAACTGAAAATTATAAAACACAGACAAAAGAAAGAGAAGAAAACACAAATAAATGAAAAGATGTCCTATGTTGATGGATTGGAAGAATTAATATTATTAATTATATGCTGCCTCCTAGGGTTTGGATGTTTGCCTCCTCCAAAACTCATGTTGAAATTTGATCCTTAAAGATGGAGATGGGGCCTAATGGGAGGTGTTTGGGTCATGAGGGTGAATTCCTCAGGAACAGAGTCATGCCCTTGCTATGGGGATATAAGATTATGTCATAGGCAAACAGTGAATGCATTCTCACTCTACTAGTTGCCATGAGAGCTGATTGTGAAAAAGAGGCATTCACTCCATCTCTCTCTCTTGCTTTCTCTCTTGCCATGTGATCTTCACACACACTGGCTCCTCTTCACCTTCAACCATGATTGAAAGCATCCTGATGCCCTCATCAGAAGCAGATGTTGTCACTTTGCTTCTCGTACAGCCTGCAGAACTATGAGCCAAATAAACCTCTTTTCTTCATAAATTATCAGCCTCAGGTATTCCTTTATAACAACATAAATAGAGTAAGACAAAACCTAAAGCAATCCACAGATTCAATGCAATCTCTATCAAAATTTTTATGATATTTTTTACAGAAACAGAAAAAACAACCCTAAAATGTATATGGAACCATAAAACACCCCAAGACCCCAAACAGCCAAATCAATTTTGAGCAAAAAGAACAAAGCCAGAGGCATCACACTACTTGCCTTGAAAATGTACTACAAAACTAGAAAAATCCCTTCCTGTCCCCTCCTCTTGTTTCCCCTCCCCTCCCCTCCTCTCCTCTTTTTCCCCAATAATGAGAAGGATAGAATTCTTGGAACCCAATACTTCTCTCTAAAGAAATCCTTTTCAAAAGTCTTCCTGATCTCCAATTCAGCACCCCTTCATGCCATCAATGTGGGTGACCATTTAAGAGTTACCGAGCCCTCCACCCCTTTTTACCACCTACTATAAAAGTGTTTGCATTTTGGTCCAACACATTGGATGTGCCTTAGCTATTGAATGTGCCTTAGCTGAAGCTTTCATTTTCATGTCTTGTACATCCTTAAAGCTCACTCTCATACAACCATCTCTAAAAACATCTTCCCTATCATGCTCAAGGTATAATTTTAACTTCTTTGAACTATTAGATATGGATCATTATGCTGTTCACATAGCAATTATTTTCTGCCTTGTTATGTAGGTATTTCAGCCTACTTATTTTTATCAAAAAGGTATAAGTTCCTCAAAGGTAGAGACCATACCTCTTGCATTTTTATATCACAAAAGACTTACACACAGTTTATATGTACTACTTATTATATTATAAATGGATTGGTTATATTACTGCAGATTTTTTAAATCTTGGAAAATAATCTCTTCAATTTAACATATATATGTGCTGAATTTCAAGCACCGCGCCCAGTTGAGGATACAGACATAGACAAGACACAATTCTGCTTCCGAAGAGCTTGCTATTTTCATAGGAGGCTGGCATATATGAAAAATTGCATATATCCACGATAAAAGTGTGATCTAAAGGTTGTTCACAGGAGGGAGTGGTTAGTTCTAATCATGAGGCTCAGGGACATTTTCAGGAACTTGGACCTATCTGAATCATTTCGTATTTTAAATGAGCTATAATTTATGTACCATGAAATTCATGCTTTCAAAAATACAATTCACTGGTTTTATTATGTTCACAAAATTGTGCAGTCATCACCACTATCTAATTCCAGAACACATTTATTATCCGAAGCCCCTTTGCAGTCACTCTTCATTCTTCCCTGTCCTAAACCCCTACAACCAGTAACCTACTTTCTGTCACTATGGATTTCCTAATTCTAGACATTTTATATAAATGGAATCATACACTATGTGACATTTTGTATCTGGCTCTTTTCACTTAGCATAATGTTTTTAAGCTTTATTTGTGTTGTGGCATGAATCAGTACTTCTTTCTTATGACTGGATAATATTCCACAGTATAATATACATTTTATTTATCCATTTATCTGTTGACAGATACTGTGAACAGCATTATTTACATAGCACATTATTCTCTGCTATTCACATAGCACTCACGTGGCATTATCTAATATATAATAGCATACACATGTTTTCACTTCTCTTGGGTATATGCCTAGGAGTAGAATTGCTAGGTCATATGGTACTGAGTTGGTTTTTGAGGGATCTATAGTTTGCTAGTAACCAGACTAATAAGAGAAAATGGCAGCCTAGGTCATTATTATATCAAGACACTCAGACTGTCATTCCAAGTGTCTCTAAGTTCAGGAGCCCTCTCTGCCTTCCTGTTAGATAATGTCATTTTAGTATTTTTGGTTTGAAATCCATGAAATCACTCTACCTCTTTGGTAGGAATTATGGTTTTTTCTTTAAAGAAATACTCTTTCTGCAGCTATGGCTCATTTGAGGTGAGATGTGGTGATTTTAAGTGTCCAATTCATTGTTACTCATCTAACCCCACAGTCACTGCTTCATGGACGAGCCCAGAGCTTTTGGCAGAATAAATCAATGGGACGCTGGCCTTGGAAAGACTAGTTCTCCATGAACCCTAGAAACAGCCGTGTTATAGTTATGAGCTTGGGATCCCTTAAATTACCTGGAAAGGAATCCCTATCCCTCCTCCAACTGCAGTGCTTAGTTGATTAAACTCCTTTTCAAATAATTACAAGCATCATACTTTGATATGATGATTTTCAAACTAACATTATATTGTTTGCTATAGGGGAAGATTTTTTTTTTTCTCAAAGGAGGAAGTGGGTAGAATCGGTGGGAAAAAAACTAAAACAAACTAATGCCTAATTGAGATTTCTCAAGCCCCTTCCAGAGACTAATTTACATAGGAGTGCTAAATGGGCCCACTCTCCTGAAATCCCAAAACAGGACAGGCTATATCTGCTCATAGGTGTTCTTTTCCTGGGCAATGTTAGTGTGTCTGCATACTCATTTTTGAGACCCAGCTCAAATACCACCCTCCCTGAGAAATGGCTTCCCTGGTTCTACAGGCAGAGTGACAGACTTCCGTTTACTACACTCCAATCTTTTTGGTGCTGTCTTAGTCTGTTTTAGGTTGGTATTACAGAATGCCACATACTGGTTAACTTATCAGAAAGGAAATTTATTTTTTCACAGTCTTGTAGGCTGGGAAGTCCAGTATCAAGACACTGGCATCTGGGAAGAGTCTGTATTTCATCATCCCCTTGTAGAAGGCTGAAGGTCAAGAGAGTATGCAAAAGAGAGCAGGAGAGGAAGGTTCCTTTATATCAGAAACCTACTCCTAATGGCGTGAATCTGTCCATGAGAGCAAAGCCCTCATGACTTAATCACCTCTTAAAGATCTCGTCTCTCAATATAGTTCAACTGGAGTTTAAGTTTGCTGCACATCAACTTTGGGAGAGACATTCAAACCATGACAGGTGATCCTCTTAATAAACCTTATCATGTGTTTGATTGCATTTGCCTGCTTCTGTTTTCCACTGTTTTCACCAGTGCTTTGCTCATACTAAGCACTGAATAAGTATTCAGTTTAATTGTTCTGAAGTGATGACCGTATACTTGTAAAGTGTTAGTCTGCCAGCACATCATGCCAGTTGCAACTTCATGAAAGAGGGAACTCACTCCCCAGGGAAACACAATGCTTTGCTGGGTTTATACTCATACTCTGAGCTTGCACAGTGTGGGTCAGACACAGAACTCCCAATTTTGTGTTCTCTTGGCTCTTTCCATCCATCCAACACAATGTGTTGGGCACTTTCCATGTCCTGGGTGGGATTCAGAGGTGAATAGGACAGAGTACAATGTGCCAGGCTGCTGTATAATTATTACATGTACTGCCTCCAATAACAAAGAAAGATAAGTGTGTTAGGACTTTTCTGGTTGCAAAAGACAACTTAACGACATAAACAAAAAAAAAAATCAAATATATTGGCTCATGTAACCAAACATACAGATGTAGACTTCATGTGCTACTGGATCCAGGAAGTACATGATACTATCTGGATGCTCTCACTCTCCATCTCTTGGCTCTATTTTTTCTGTGTCTTCTTTATTCTCTGGTAGGCTTTCCCTTCATAGTCACTAATGGCTGCCAGGACTGCCACGATTACTCTCTATCTTGTTGGTAGCCCTTGTCAAAAGAGAAAATTTTTTTCTGCTGCTCCAGCAAAAGTTCTGGAATTACCTCTGTTGGAATTTCCTCAGATCTCAAGCTCATTCCTAAACCAATTGCTGTGCCCAGAAAGAGGGAGTATATTGATTGACTAGACCTGAATCATATGCCCTCTTCAATTTCTAGGGAATGGACTCAGGCAGTCAAACCTTATGGACTAACGGTGAGGAAAGTGTAGTTCTCTAGGGAAATCTGGCATCCTACTATGTGAAAGGAAAATGGATACTGAATAGACAGAGACCATTACAGTAGATGTCACTAACATCACTTTAGAGATGAGAAAATGATAGCTTGGAAAGTTGGCATATGTTACTCAACTTCTGATTGCTCATATGTATTAGTAGAGAGAGGACTAGGACTAGGACTCATGTCTGTCTAATTTCAAATTCTGGATTTTATGCCATGTAGCCTGTGCTTTCAGACAGCTTATCCTCCAATGGCCTTACAGCGTTGCCAGTCAGTAGGAATCACTTTTTTAAAAAAAAATTGTCGTGCAACTGGCACCACTTTCCAGCTCCAGAAATTTCCTTTATACCAATTCCTTTCTTCCCCAGACTCTGGCAACCACCTTTCTGTGTTATGTCTTTATGAGTTCGACTATTCTAGGTATCTCATATTAAGTGCAATCATACAATATTCGTCCTTTTGTGTTTGGATTGTTTCATACAGCAGAATGTCATCAAGTTTCATCCATGCTATAGCATGCATCAGAATTTATTTCCCTATTAAGGCTGAATAACATGTAAATATCACATTTTGTTGATGGACATTTGGGTTTTTTTTCCACCTTTTGTCTATTGTAAGTAATGTTGCTGTAAACATGGGTGCACAAATGTCTGTTTTTTTCTTGCCTTCCATTGTTTTGAGTGCATACCCAGAAGTGGGATTACTGGATCATGTGGTAATTCTATGTCTAGCTTTAAGGAGCAACCATAATCTTTTCCACAATGGTTATAGCATTTTACATTCCCAGCCCCAATGCACAGGTTTCCAATTATTCCACATCCTTGTCAACACTTGTTATTTGCTGTTTTTTTTAAACAGCCACCCTAATGGGTATGGTGTGATATCTTGTTGACTTTGATTTCGAATTTAATAATGATTACTGACAGTAAGCATCTTTTCATGTGATTTTTGAACATTTGTATATCTTCTTTGGAGAAATGTCTATTCAAGTCACTTGCCCAGTGTTTAACTGGATTTTGTGAGTGTTTTGTTGTTGAGTTGTAGGAGCTCTTTATATAGTCTAGGTATCAATCCCTTATCAAATATTTAATATATGACTTACAAATATTTCTGCCATTGTGTAAGTTGCCCTTTCACTCTGTTAAAATAGTGTCCTCTTGAGAGAGGAGATCCCCTCCCCATTTTTCTCCTCACAGGCCTTCATCTCCTCCCTCTGGATGAGAAGGAGGATAAAGAGAGATAAAATACTAAAGAACTGGAATCCGTGGTTAAGCGACTTGCTGACGCCACTAACCAGGCCATAATGAGGCCCAAGTACTGGGAGGATAACTTCCTTTTCAGTTTGCAGCATCTAAACTATTTATAAGCCTTGAAAGTGTTGCAAAGAATGTTATTACTACCAGCCAGAGCCTGGCACTGGGTTATGTTCTTTATGTTTACACGATCCAGACCCCCT
This sequence comes from Callithrix jacchus, assembly GCF_049354715.1. Classification (NCBI taxonomy): domain Eukaryota; kingdom Metazoa; phylum Chordata; class Mammalia; order Primates; family Cebidae; genus Callithrix; species Callithrix jacchus. The sequence goes on from NC_133519.1 coordinate 7,819,038, forward strand.
TCTGGAAACACCTCTGCCAACTAATGATTTACTATCTTTGTCTTGTCTCTGTAAGCCCCTTCCCCTGCCTATTCCTGTGCGCACTGTGAATGAACTAGCAAATCAATGAAGCCAAAGATTGTGAGGTCAATTGTCCAGCCAATGGACAGTGACACACTTTGGCCTTGGTTTTTTCTTTAGAGTTGTAAGCCTATAAAAGGGGAAAGAAGCTGCTTCTTGGGGAGCTCAGTGGTTAAGTCTGTAGCCTCCCACAGCTTCTGGCCAAATAAAAAGTAACCTCCTTTCTCAGTTCAGTGTTCGAGAGGCTTGTTCCTCACCAATCCTGCTACCTTTGGTTCCCTGACTGGGAAGTGTGTTTAGGTTGGCAGATGGCTAGGACAGCCTCCCAGGCAGCTTTGCCCAGTTTTGCCTCAGTTTCTCCTTTAGAGTCAGAAGCATATAAAAGGGGAAAGAAGCTGCTTCCCGGGGAGCTCAGTGATTAAGGCATTAGCTTCCCACAGCTCCCGGCTGAATAAAAACCCACTTCCTTTCTCGGTTTGGTATTCGAGAGGTTTGTTCCCTGATAATCTGGCTACACTCTGACACACAAGATTTCAATTTTGAAGTTCAACTCACCAATTTTTTTCCTTTTGTTGCCTGTGCTTTTGGTGTTATATCCAGGAATTACTTTTGAAAAGCAAACATGAAATGTTTCAAAGAATAGCACATTGTCATTAGTCACAGAACATGTATTCATAAATGTATTAGCCATTTTCTAATTTCAGCCAGTTGAAGTTTAGTTGTAGAAAAGAGAGTGAGCTACCCGAAGGAGTGTTTGGGGTAGGGTGCTACAATGAGTGAAGAGACTTTTACCAATATTAGAGCAATAACTGTCTGACAGGGAAAAGGGGAAGAGTTGCTATGAGGAGGAGAGTGATGTGTTGAGAAGCAGCAGCAAAATGTTACCTATTTCACAATTTTAACTACTCTGATGAAACGGTCTTACTGAAGAGTGGTGAAAGCAAATGTCATTAAAAATCTGTACAGTACTTTATTTTTTTAATTTTGATTTTATTTATTTATTTTTAGAGAAGGAAAGAAAAGAAAGGAGTGAAGGAGAGGAAGAAAGAGGAAGAGAATGGAAATGTTGCTTTATTCTAAAAAATGGGTATTAATAATGGCCAATCAATATTTCATTTAAACCTATGAGTAGGTGTGATGTGGTATTGACAAGAATGTATATTTTGTGTATTTAAAGTGGAGAGCTCTATAAATATTTATTAGGTTTACTTGTTCCGGATCTGAGTTCAAGTCCTGGATATCCTTATTAATTTTCTGTCTCATTGAATCTAAGTCTCTATGTATCTGCATGTTAGGATCGTTAGCTCTTGTTGTTGCATTGATCCTTTTACCATTATATCTTTGTTGCTTTAAAATCTATTTTATCAGATATGAGAATTGCAACTCCTGCTTTTTATTTATTTATTTATTTATTTTTGCTCTCCATTTGCTTGGTAAATCTTTCTCCATCCCTTTGTTTTGAGTCTTTGTGTATCCTTGTATGTGAAACAGGTCTGGATGTAACATGCCGTTGGGTTTTGGCTGTGTCTTTTGATTGGGGGATTTAGTTGATTTAAATTTAGGGTTACTGCCATTTGATATTAACTGGCTGTTTTATCCATCAATTTATGTAAATTCTTCTTTATGTTGGTGCTTTTTACTTTTTGGTATATTTTTAGAAAGGCTAATACTGGTTGTTCCTTTCTATATATAATGCTTCTTTCAGAAGTTCATGTAAAGCAGGCCTGGTGGTGATAAAATCTCTGAGTACTTGCTTGTTCATAAAAGATTTTATTTTTCCTTCAGTTGTGAAGCTTAGTTTGGCTGGATATGAAATTCTGGGCTGAAAGTCCTGTTCTTTAAGGATGTTGAATAGTGGCCCCCACTCTCTTCTGGCTTGTAGAGTTTCTGCTGAGAGATCTGCTGTAAGTCTGATAGGCTTCTTTTTGTGGGTAACCTGACCTTTCTCTCTGGCTGCCCTTAGTATTTTCTCCTTCGTTTCAACCCTGGTGAATCTAACGATTATGTGCCTCGGGGTTGCCCTTCTTGAGGAATAGCTTTGTGGTGTTCTCTGTATTACCTGGGGTTCAATATTGTCCTGCTTTGCTAGGTTAGGAAAATTTTCCATAATATCCTGAAAAATATATTCCAGCTTGGATTCATTCTCTCTGTCGCATTCAGGTACACCAATCAAACGTATAAATTAGGTCTTCTCACATAGTCCCACATTTCTTGGAGACTTTGCTCATTCCTTTTTATCCTTTTTTCTCTAATCTTGTCTTCTCGTTTTATTTCATTAAGTTGGTCTTCGACCTCTGATCTTTTCTTCTGTTTGATCAATTCGAGTGTTTAAACTTGTGCATACTTCTCAGCGTTCCCATATTGTATTCTTCAGTTCCATTAATTCACTTATATTCCTCTCTAAATTGTCTATTCTCATTAGGATTTCATCAAACCTTTTTTTCAAAGTTCTTAGTTTCTTTACATTGGGCTACAACATGTTCTTTTAACTCACAGAAGTTTCTTATTATCCATCTTCTGAAGCCTGATTCTGTTAACGGGATGCACTCGTTCTCCATCAAGCCTTGTTCCCTTGTTGATGAGGAACTGTGATCCTCTTTAGAGGGAGAGGCATTCTGATTTTGAGTATTCTCAGCCTTTTTACGCTGGTTTCTTCCCATCATTGTAAATTTATCCACCTGTCATCTTTGTAATCACCAACTTTCAAATTAGGTCTCTGAGTGGATGTCCAACTTGTTAATTCCCCGGGCCGAAATATGAGCAACCCACTGCACTGGCCAAAACAGATGGTGCTTTTCTGCCCGGGAATCTGCAGTCTGGCTTCCTTCTTGAGTCCGTAATAGGCGACTCTGCCTTCCCGGAGCTCCAAACCTCGGTCAGAAAGGGAACCAGTCCTGTTTACTCTGCACCAAGAGCTGCCGCACTGAGGTGCCGGAGAAACCGCTGCGCCGGCCACAAGAGTCGCGCTGGTGACCCGTGGGGCTCCTCCACTGGGAATCTTCTGCTCCATGAGTGTCAAAAATTTGTCTGAAAGTGCAGTCGTTCTCTGTGCTTTCACTGGGAGCTGTAATCCCGAGATGTTAGCAATCAGCCATCTTGGATCGTTCTCTCAGTACTTAAAAAACTATCCTTCAAATGCAACAATGAGAGATCTTAATACCCAGATACATAAGACCCATAATGAGATTTAGACTCAACGAGACAGAAAATTAATAAGGATATCCAGGACTTCAACTCAGATTTGTAACAAGTAAACTCAATAAATATTTATAGAGTTCTCCATTTTAAATACACAAAATATTGATCGGCCATTATTAATACCCATTTTTATAATGAAGCAATATTCCTGTTCTCTCTCCGTCTTTTTCTTCCTCTTTCTTCCTCTCCTTCTCTCCTTTTTTCACTTTTCAACATCCGAGTTCCTCACCTCTACTCAATAAAAAAAAAAAAAAACCCAATTGAGTTTTCTCAGTGCACCCAGTACAGATTCCAAAGTCCCTGACTTGGCTACCAGGCCACAAGGGATCCGCTCCAGCAGACTCTGTGACACCATCCCTTCCACTGCTAAAAAAAAACAAAAAACAAAAAACAAACAAACTATCCTTCAGACGCCTTGTTTCAGCACTCTGTATTAGGGAAGCATGCCATGTGTGAGAGCATCATAAAAGCGCTATGTAAGATTATATTATTATTGCTAATGTGTTTGTTCAACACATAAGCGTCTGAAATTGGAGCATGAAACACAGACCTAGGAGGGAGGTAACAGACATGGAAAGGCCCCACTCAGGTCTCCTTTCCAGGAAACACTTACAGCCCCAGCTGCCAGGAGTGCAATTAGCAGACATCCTCTAGCGGTAGCTCCTTCAGATTTGGTCTCAGCACAGAAAGCCCCTCACCTCTGGTCACACCCCTTTGGGTGCATTTGGTGTCTGAATGAGGTGAGAATATAAAAGCCAGGCCGTTTTGACCCATTGTAGGCAGTGTTTGTTCTAAAGCTCTCTCGGGCGTGTACTACAGTTTAATTTCTTCCTCTGCTTAATCCTCCTTCTGCCTTCTAACTTTCGCAGGTGTTGATCCTGAATGAACATCTTACACCCAAACTTCAACTCAGCATCTGCCTCCAAAGAACCCAAACAGTGACAAGTGATTTTAGAAATTACCTAACACAAACTCTATCCTTTTGAAATAATAAAGTTTATTTTTTCCAAATTCAAAATTAGTCTTACTTCTTATAGAATGGGATGAATAGAAAGAAAAACATCATTCCCAATGTTGGCAGCCATCTTTGGAGACCATTTGCCATAATTGTAAGTAACTGTTTTATCCTTTGGGTATATCATAATATACTTGCCCCTTGAACAATGAGTACTTATTCTAGTATTTTTTTCTAGTGTTTTTTACTAGTTTAAGTAATGCTACAATAAATATCTTTGTGCAATAAAGGTTTTTATGTATTCTAAATTATTTTCTTAGGATAGACACCCAGGTGTAGAATTATTGGGTTAGAGAGTATGATTTTTGTTGTTATTGTTTTTGTAGAAACAGAATCTCACTCTGACACCCAAGCTGGGGTATAGTAGCGTGATCGTAGCTCACTGCAGCTCATATTCCTGGGCTTAACAAGTCCTCTCGCCTGAGCCTCCCAAGGAGCGGGGACTACAGATGAATCCCACCATGTCTAGCTAATTTTTTTTTTCTATGTTGTACAGACTGGTCTCAAACTCCTGGGCTCAAGCACTTCTCCTGCTTCAGCCTCCCAAAGTGTTGGGATTATAGGCAGGGGTAACTGTGCCCAGCTAGTTATGCCATTTTCAGTGCTCTTGATGGATAGTTTTCCAAAGGGTTGAATCCGTTTTTGCTCTCAACAGAGTACAACAGGGCACCAGGAAGCCCATTTCAATGCATTTTCCTATCATTTTATAGAAGAGATAATTACTGTTTAAATATTAATTTGTGACAGGGTTGTGTCTTTAGCTTCTTAGGTGAGATTAATTCCCTTTTGTCCATATGTGTATAAAACCTGAAACTGTCAAGTCTAAAGCTCTTCTCGTCAGCTCACCAGTATTCCTTACTCGCAGGCATGAAATGCCAACCCCCAGAGGAAAAAAGCAAGCAGGTGGTTAAAGATACAGCGATTCCTCCCTGGAGAGCAATAGCGATAAGGAGGGAATGGTCTCAACGAAAACCAGCAGAAGTGAATAGGGACCCGTGTAGTAGGTGGACCCACGCATTTCCAACATGTGCATTTCCAACCCACGCATTTCCAACATGTGCATTTCCAACCCACGCATTTCCAACATGTGCATTTCCAACCCACGCATTTCCAACATGTGCATTTCCAACCCACACATTTCCAACAGGTGCAATGTGTGTGTGGTAGCAGTGGACCCAAACACCACAGAAAACTTGGGGCAGCCACACGATGGTGTTATTTCAGTCTATAGCAATGTTCTATAACTACCTTTTTCTTTTTACTTAATATATCATGCATTTTCCATGTTATTAAATGTCTATGTGTGATTTAAATAGTTTATATTATTAAATAAAATACATAGGTTCTGAGATAAGTACTAATATTTTCATTTTAAAGATGAGCGAACTGATGTGCAGACAGTTTTGAAAACATCTGCCGGTCCCACACCTAGTAAGTGAGGGGCTCACACTTAGATCCAGTCGGGTCTGACTCTGAAAGTCAGGATTTTCCCACTACACTGTGTTGCTCCTCAGGGCCAAAAAAACCAGGCCCAGCACAGACCCTCTTCTTCTGATATCTGGCGGAAGGCCTGGGGAGCCAGGGGTCTGTATGAGAGAGCAGAGTGGTCCAAATATGGCCCCACCCACCATCTTCCTGAAATTGTTCTATTATTGTGCAGTTAAGCTGATGGCAATTTAAATTCAGTTCAGGTACTCAAATATTAGACACTGGGAACACAAAGATAAACAGGGCTGCCAGTTTAAACAGCTGTATCTGCTCCAACACATTTCAGAAGCAGGAGCAACAGGGAGAGCAAATTAAGGCCTGGCACCTTGTGTGCTAGAGGCAGATTCCTGGAGTAAGCCCATGGAGCCCACCCCACGGAGCCCACCACACGGAGCCCACCACACGGAGCCCACCACACGGAGCCCGCCACACGGAGCCCACCACACGGATCCCACCACACGCACACCACACGGAGCCCGCCACACGGAGCCCACCACACGCACACCACACGGAGCCCACCACACGGAGCCCACCACACGCACACCACACGGAGCCCACCACACGCACACCACACGGAGCCCACCACACGGAGCCCACCACACGGAGCCCACCACACGGATCCCACCACACGCACACCACACGGAGCCCACCACACGGAGCCCACCACACGGAGCCCACCACACGCACACCACACGGAGCCCGCCACACGGAGCCCACCACACGGAGCCCACCACACGGAGCCCACCACACGCACACCACACGGAGCCCACCACACGGAGCCCACCACACGCACACCACACGGATCCCACCACACGGATCCCGCCACACGGAGCCCACCACACGGAGCCCACCACACGCACACCACACGGAGCCCACCACACGGAGCCCACCACACGCACACCACACGGATCCCACCACACGGATCCCGCCACACGGAGCCCACCACACGGAGCCCACCACACGCACACCACACGGATCCCACCACACGGATCCCGCCACACGGAGCCCACCACACGGAGCCCACCACACGCACACCACACGGAGCCCACCACACGGAGCCCACCACACGCACACCACACGGAGCCCACCACACGGATCCCGCCACACGGATCCCGCCACACGGAGCCCACCACACGGATCCCACCACACGCACACCACACGGAGCCCACCACACGGAGCCCACCACACGGATCCCACCACACGGATCCCGCCACACGGATCCCACCACACGGATCCCGCCACACGGAGCCCACCACACGGAGCCCACCACACGGATCCCACCACACGCACACCACACGGAGCCCACCACACGGAGCCCACCACACGGATCCCACCACACGCACACCACACGGAGCCCACCACACGGATCCCGCCACACGGATCCCACCACACGGATCCCGCCACACGGAGCCCACCACACGGAGCCCACCACACGCACACCACACGGAGCCCACCACACGGAGCCCACCACACGGATCCCGCCACACGGAGCCCACCACACGGATCCCACCACACGCACACCACACGGAGCCCACCACACGGAGCCCACCACACGGAGCCCACCACACGGAGCCCACCACACGGAGCCCACCACACGGATCCCACCACACGCACACCACACGGAGCCCACCACACGGAGCCCACCACACGGATCCCACCACACGGATCCCGCCACACGGATCCCACCACACGGATCCCGCCACACGGAGCCCACCACACGGAGCCCACCACACGGATCCCACCACACGCACACCACACGGAGCCCACCACACGGAGCCCACCACACGGATCCCACCACACGCACACCACACGGAGCCCACCACACGGATCCCGCCACACGGATCCCACCACACGGATCCCGCCACACGGAGCCCACCACACGGAGCCCACCACACGCACACCACACGGAGCCCACCACACGGAGCCCACCACACGGATCCCACCACACGCACACCACACGGAGCCCACCACACGGAGCCCACCACACGGATCCCACCACACGCACACCACACGGAGCCCACCACACGGAGCCCACCACACGGATCCCACCACACGGATCCCGCCACACGGATCCCACCACACGGATCCCGCCACACGGAGCCCACCACACGGAGCCCACCACACGCACACCACACGGAGCCCACCACACGGAGCCCACCACACGCACACCACACGGAGCCCACCACACGGAGCCCACCACACGGAGCCCACCACACGGATCCCACCACACGGATCCCGCCACACGGAGCCCACCACACGGATCCCGCCACACGGAGCCCACCACACGGAGCCCACCACACGGATCCCACCACACGGATCCCGCCACACGGAGCCCACCACACGGATCCCACCACACGGAGCCCACCACACGGAGCCCGCCACACGGAGCCCACCACACGGATCCCGCCACACGGAGCCCACCACACGGAGCCCGCCACACGGAGCCCGCCACACGGAGCCCGCCACACGGATCCCGCCACACGGATCCCGCCACACGGAGCCCGCCACACGGAGCCCACCACACGCACACCACACGGAGCCCACCACACGGAGCCCACCACACGCACACCACACGGAGCCCACCACACGGAGCCCACCACACGCACACCACACGGAGCCCACCACACGGAGCCCACCACACGCACACCACACGGAGCCCACCACACGCACACCACACGGAGCCCACCACACGCACACCACACGCACACCACACGGAGCCCACCACACGGAGCCCACCACACGGAGCCCACCACACGGAGCCCACCACACGCACACCACACGGAGCCCGCCACACGGAGCCCACCACACGCACACCACACGGAGCCCACCACACGGAGCCCACCACACGCACACCACACGGAGCCCACCACACGCACACCACACGCACACCACACGGAGCCCGCCACACGGAGCCCACCACACGGAGCCCACCACACGGAGCCCACCACACGGAGCCCACCACACGGAGCCCGCCACACGGAGCCCACCACACGGAGCCCACCACACGGAGCCCACCACACGGAGCCCACCACACGCACACCACACGGATCCCACCACACGGAGCCCACCACACGGAGCCCACCACACGGAGCCCACCACACGGAGCCCACCACACGGATCCCACCACACGCACACCACACGGAGCCCACCACACGGAGCCCACCACACGGAGCCCGCCACACGGAGCCCGCCACACGGAGCCCACCACACGGAGCCCACCACACGGAGCCCACCACACGCACACCACACGGAGCCCACCACACGGAGCCCACCACACGGAGCCCGCCACACGGAGCCCGCCACACGGAGCCCACCACACGGAGCCCACCACACGGAGCCCACCACACGCACACCACACGGAGCCCACCACACGGAGCCCACCACACGCACACCCCACTGCTGGTCCCGCCCGTGCGCACTGCGTCTGCCACAGAAATGCAGCCTAATTAGAATGGTGTCTGTTAGACTCCTCTTGATACCAAAGGAAGCCTTCTCTCTGTCTTTTAGTGATGAAGACATCAGTTGCCCTGCTTTTCTTTTCTTTCCTTCCCCCCACCCCACCACCAACCCCTTGGCATCATTTGCTAAGCCCCTCTAAGTACCCGATTCAGGCAGGACATTAGAGTTTCCTTCTCAGGCAGGGTGCATCTGACTCCCTCTACAGGGCACTTGCTGCCAGTTCTGGGCTAAGCGCCACTTCTGGGAGGATTCTGTGCTCAGCCCGCTGTCGGATTCACAGAAAGCTCCTGGCTTGTTGGTTGGTTTGTTCCAGAGAAACAGATAGACAGTGTTTCCTTGGGCAGCTGGGAGAGGTGGGGGGACTCCCTGCCCACCTCACTCTCCTCAACAGCCCCCATCCCTCCCCTCCCTTCCCTCCCTGACTGGGCCTTCACTCAGCAGGCCCTTCCAGAGGGTGGAGGCCGAAGGCTGTCACCCGCCTTCATGAGCAGTAACCCTGTGCAGTGCCGCCTGGAGCCTGCGGTGTCTGGAGAAGCCCATTTCACCACGGAGGGTTTGTGGGAACTCCTAGTTCAGAACACAGAGGAGGAGAGAACAGAACACCGAGATGCAAAGATTTATGAGGGAGAAAGACTCACGTAAGAAAAGGAAATTAGAAAGCAAGCAAGCAGAATATTCCAAAGACAGTCACATACCGTGCATAATAATGAAGTTTCCATGACTCCCTTTGGCTCATATTGGTGCCCTTAATAATTAACATGACACCTCTCCCTCTCTCAGTAAACAGGTGGGTATGGAGGGCTTGGCAAATATTTCCTTATTGCTCCCTTTCCTTTCTCTGAGAGGAAGGTTGGGTGATCCAGAGGATTTCCCTTGGGCACCCAGATGGAGCAACAGGCTCCCCATGCCTGCCATTTGCGTAAGGTAACAGATTGAGCCAATGGCAGTTCTGGGACTGGCAGGCAGACTTCCTTCTCGGTGCCATGTGGACAGTGGCGAGATCCTCAGGCACCTCAGGAGAGTGGGATCAAGGCTGACAGGTAGGTGAATCAGTCCGTAGAACGGAGGCAGCACTTGGACTGTGCTAGGTTCCCTTGGAAAACAATGCTGCAGAGATCCCGTCTCTGGTTGGGTCTTGTCCAGCTGCTTTGTGGAGGGAAGAATGAGCACGACATGCTCTCGTTTGTGCCACCACCCTAGTCAGGTCTGTTCCTCTCCATCCCTGGACTTGTTGCTAGTCTTCCCTGGCTTCACCCTCTCCTCTCCAGTGTAGACCGGGCATACTGCTGCCAGAATCATCTTCCTGAAACTTTGTCTCTCCCACGTCCTTCCCCAGATAGAGACCCTATGGAGGAAGTCACAATCAAGCCGTACCAGTCCTGGAGATAGGCTTTATTTCAACTATGTGATGTTTTAAGAAATATTTTGGCCAGGCGCGGTGGTTCACACCTTTAATCCCAGCACTTTGGGAGACTGAGGTGGGCGGATCATCTGAGGTCAGGAGTTCGAGACCAGCCTGACCAATTATGGTGAAACCCCATCTTAAAAAAAAAAGAAAAAGAAAAAAGAAATATTTTGAATTTGCTTCCAACATGGAAAAAAGGAAAATCTTAGATCAAAATCTGAATTTCTAGCTTTTTGGGGGGGAACTTGGTGATTCGGCAATTCTATACCTGTATTTCCACATTGCAGTTGACTGGACTGAAGCAGCCAGTGCTGGCTTCAGACAGGGCACTGATGACCTTTTCATGCACTTATTAGTCATTCCTAAATCTTTGGTGAAATAGCTGTTCAAATCCTTTGTCTATTTTTTTTACAAATGAATTGTCTTCTTATCATTGAGTTATCAGTGCTCGCCTTCACTTTTTCCTAGATAATTCTTCCTTACTCTCATTCTCTGTCATGGTAAATAATTCTTTATATTACACTTTCTCTGCTCATGTTATGATGTGGTACCTCTCTTTAATGGATTCCCATTTATACAGATGGCTGCTAATATTTGTTCTCTGATAAGCCAGCAAGAAATGCTCAGAACATGAGTAAGAAAGAAAGTGTTGGAGCTAGACAGATTTGCATTTGGATCCCAGTTTTGCCACCTCTATGTGGCTGTAGACAAGGCATTCAATCTTCCTGAACTGGCCTGTTATCTTTGAACTCCTGACCTCAGGTGATCCACCCACCTCAGCCTCCCAAAGTGCTAGGATTACAGGCGTGAGCCACCACGCCCGGCCCGTGTGATCTTTAAAATATGAAAATAATGTCCACCTCACAGGATTTTCTTAAAGATTACAGATAATATACAAAAACAGCTTATAACAGAGATTAGCACTTGGTAACAACTCAAAAAATGATAGCCAGAAACAGCAGCAACAAGTAATCAAGAGCTGAAAATAAGTCGTAGGGTTTCTACAGGTGAGAGTGCTATTATTCAAGCTACATTGATGACAAGATCCTCGTTATTTGGCAAAAAGTATCTCTTCCCTGGCACCTATGTGCTGCTGTAGCTAAAGACATGTTAAAGGGAGGCTGGGTGAAGGTTGCCCAGGAAGGTCTTCATGTCATGGCCACATTTTGGGAGCTCATTATAAATATGGAATCTGGTCTTCAGCTTCATGGGATCTGTTTCATCAGTATCCCAGGAGTGTCCAAGCTTTAGAAGGCTGATGTATTTTAGTCTTAGGATGACTGGAGTGATACTGCTGTCAGGACTGATTCATTATTCAGTTTCTACCTATCATGAAAGTTAAAAAACGACTTATTCTCTATTCAACTCAACTATATACGAAGACGCAGCTTCAAACTAAAATGATCAAGTTGTTATTGAAAAAAAAACATGAATGACAAGATATCACAGGGCCTGTGATATCACGGCAGTGCATTGACAATAATGCTTCAGCTTACCAGCTGGTTTGGACATTTTCATATATTTAAGTTTTGTGCATAAGACTTTGCTACCTTTAAGGATATTAGAACCAGAATCGGGAATAGACACAAGGAAGGTGTCATAGAGCGGTAATTAACAGGTTTTCAAGCAGAGGGTCAATCTTAGCATGAATGGAGCTGGAAAACCGCCAACTAGAGGCCCCTAAACAGTATTTGCCCTCAGGTGGGAATGCTGGAGTGTGTTAAGAAGATCCTTCTTTTGCTCTGAGACGCTTTTGTTCTGAGAGAATCTTGTAAGTGATCTGTTTGGCCAGGCAGACATAAGGTAGGAATTAATTTGTCCTTGGGGAAACCTGCTAAGTATTCTATTTGGATCTATTATCGGAGTGTGACCTGCAGATTTAGGACATTCTTTTCTACCCATGGATTTGAGCTGTGGTATTCTGAGCATTCTGTGTATGTGAAATGCATAGGGGTTTTGCTCAAGCATTTGCACACTAGGAGCAGGAGGCCAGGTTATGGCAGGTGTGACGCACAGGCCTGGTTGTCTCTTTACTGCATGCCAGATAACAGAGGAGAGGGTGTGGACTGTTTGTTGTGCCACGTGGTTTTATTTAGTACAGAAGACAGTAGGTGCTCTACAGAGACAGAGAAATGAGGTGGGCTTCGAACTGATAAAGAGGGAGATCTTTGGGTCTGGTGGAAATTGGGTCTAGATTCTGGGCATGGAGATATAATGGCATTTGTCAGCTACTCGCTGCTGTATGTCTTTGTTCCAAGGACATTTATTACACACCCAGGTCAGGTTCAGATTAGCCACATTTGGGGAGCTAAGGAACACAGCGATATGCGTATTTAAGGCACTGCATGTGGAGGGAGGTGCTATTCCGCACGTTACAAGATAGCAAGAGGTGAAAGCAGGAGCATGGCACCTCAATATTATGGAGGAGCAGAGGCTTGGGCTGAGATGACATGTGACAAACAGAGGGTTTATGGAACTGGGGAGCTTTTCTCAGTGACCACTGGAGGTACTTGAGAAGGAGAACCTGATTAAAGGGATTTTCTGCAGCCCTGGAGGCTAGGGGCTCAGCTATTGTTATTTGTGTATTAAAAGGCCAGAGAATTTGAGTACTTCTGGGCTCCATAAACATACACGTTTTAAAACCATACATGCAACAAGATCACTGACACTATTAGAAGCAGAAGCTCAGTCCGAGGATAATAGTATAAACCAGCATTTCCAAACATTCCTAATAATGAGTAGCAACACAGAGAAGACATTTTTCTCTCCTATTTTCCTTCTTTTTCTGTCATTAAGCTTGAAAATATGGATGGGGATCAAACAGTCCTTGCTTATGGTTCCTACAGGGCTCTGCTCTCTGGAGCTCCTCCTAACAGCACATGATGCTTCGTGACTCCCGGAACCAACTAGCTCTGATGCTCTGATCTGAACAGGTTTCTATTCTTGACGTTTGTTTTGCTGCCCCATGCTTATCAAGAACTGGTCATTCTATCGGACTTAGGACTTCATGGGTTCCTTGGACTTTTAGTAGTCTCTGACCTTCTTTACCTTCTTCTTTCTTTCTTTTTTCCTCCTTCTCTTCCTTATTCTAGAAAAGATTTTCCTTCCTGTAGGAGATAGCTTAAAAAAAAAAAAAAGTTTTAGTGCTTATGCAGATACAGTTAAGATTAAATTAAAAGTAGAAGAATTAAAGAAAGGGAAAATAAGGATGAGGAACAAGGAGATTACAAAAATGTATCCCTAATGATTCCAACTCTTGGCTGTTGGTGGGCCACCGACTGATACCAAGCTTCCTCTCTAGGAATTCCTCTCCAGCTTATTACATTCCCAAGCCACAGGGGTCATGAGGTTAAAAACCAGAAAGAAAATGTTCTTAAGGCATGCCATAAAGAAGATCTTGTGTAATACCGTGAAAAGCGTCCTCAGCGCCAGTTCTCATGGTAGCCACTGGGATGGAACTCATTACAGCAAAGCTCAAGAAGAGCAATTCTCGGCTAGGTGCAGTGGCTCACACCTGTAATCGCAGCACTCTGGGAGGCCAAGGTGGGCAGATCACTTGAAGTCAGGAGTTTGAGACAAGCCTGACCAAAGTGGTAAAACCCTGTCTCTGCCAAAAAATACAAAAAAAAAAAAAAAAAAAAAGCAAACCAGGTGTGGTTGTGTGCGCCTGTAATCCCAGCTACTAGGAACGCTGAGGTGGGAGAATTGTTTGAACCCGGGAGGTGGAGGTTGTAATTAGTGGAGATCACGGCACTGTACTCCAGCCTGGGCAACAGAGCAAGACCCTGTCTCAAAAAGGAAAAAAAATTTTTTAATTAAAAGGGGAAAAAAAAGGAAGAAAAGCAGCTCTCCAGGGAGCCAGTTCACTGTGGACTACTGATATCAATTTTAATTGATATTGGATGGCAGTGAGTTTAAGACTCTTCTCCCTAACAAGTCCTAAATCTAAGTGTTTTTTTCCCAGTAAGTGCAGGACCCTACCCCACAATTGGCCACTGCACTGTGGGTAGGGTGACTTGAGTTTGTTCCCTAAGCCCTGCCAACCCAGTCTTTAATTCTGACCTGGCTCCAGGGATTTCTGCCCTTAGCCTGGAGTGTTCTCTCCTCTCCTGTCAATCTTGTTGTTGCTGTTTTTTTAAACATGGAGTTTCACTCTTGTTGCCCAGGCTGGAGTGCAATGGCACAATCTTGGCTCACTGCAACCTCTGCCTCCCGGGTTCAAGTGATTCTTCTGCCTCAGCCTCCCAGGTAGCTGGAATTACAAGCACCCACCACGACGCCCAGCCAATTTTTGTATTTTTAGTAGAGATAGCGTTTTGCCATGTTGGCCAGGCTGGTCTCAAACTCCTGACCTCAGGTGATCCACCCACCTTGGCCTCCCAAAGTGCTCGGGTTACAGGCTTGAGCCACAGCACCTGGTCCCTGTCAATCTTTAAAATTCTATCATCTGGGTCAGGCACAGTGGCTCATGCCTATAATCCTTGAATCCAGAAGTTCAAGACCAGCCTGGGAAACATAGTGAGACCTCACCTCTATGAAAAATAATTTTTAAAAAACTGGCCAGGTGTGGCAACACACCTGAAGTCCTAGCTAATTGGGAGTCTGAGGCAGGAGGATTGCTTCAGCCCAGGAGTTCAAGGCTCCAGTGAGCCAAGATTGCATCACTGCACTCAAGACTGGGCAACAGGCTGTATCTAAAGAAAGGGGTGGGGTCTGTATCTGTGTCATATTTTGGAGAGTACGTGAGAGATCATATGTGAATCCTCCAGCACAGTGGGCCTGGCAAAGAAGAGGCAACTTATAAATCTTAGTTCTCCTCCATCCCTCTCTCCTCCCCTCTCCCTTAACATGATGTGGTGTTTTAATAAAGACTTGTTAAATCTGGTGCTTTACTGATTTCATATATGATTTCTCTTTATAAAGAGACTATTGTCTTTCAATTCGTTAAGCCTCTCCTCCTCTCAATTATAGATCATGGTGCTTTGGGCATAGAGGGAACGCAGTGCCCATGGACTGAGTGACTCCAATTGAAATGTCATGAAAAGGAGGAATAGAACGACAGGATGAAGGACAAATCCCACTCCCCGTCTGAGGGTCCTCGTGGCCGTCACTTAAAGTCCTGGCAGGACCCTGTTCCCAAGGGCCCCTCACACCACTCTCCAAAAGCTATTTCCCCTGTCGGAGTGGGACTGGGAGAGAGAGAGAGAGAGTGAAAGTGACAGCAAGAGAAAGAGGGAGGGGGAGAAGGAAGCAAGGTAGTGAGTAGGGGGTTGAAGAAAGCTGGAACAGTCTTTTTTTCTCCTCACTCAACTTCAGTAAATAACTCAAATATTTTAATAGCCCAGTTTTCTCAGTTCTCTTATAATTTAATTTGAGGGCTTTGGAAATACACAGTGTCAGTACAATGAGGATTCTTTCTTAAATAAAGAGAAGCTTTGTGTTTGAATAAAAGTCACATGCAGAAGGAATCTGTTTTTTTTTTTTTAATCTCTTTATTGTAGCACAATTCTCAAACATAAGTCAAACACTCCCTCTACCGCTTTCTCCACCAGCCTCCCCCAGTGCCACCTAAAGAGACTTGAAAATAACTCCTGATGTTTAGGGAAAATCAGCAGGCTATTTAACTTTTCCTAGATGGGTCTTAAAAAAAAAAAAAGAATTATGCTCCCCTCAGTTAACAAAACAAAGGGGAGGTAGAGAGAGCCTAGGGAGGGTGGAGGAGCTGAGCCAGCCTTCCTGTTTAGGGAGTTCAGGCCTATCGACACATGTCAGAGTATGCAGGGCACCCTGCCACTGGTTCTGTTTGAATGGGGGTTTAATAGGACCAATTGGAGCTAATGATTGCCCACTGTAATAACTGTAGACAGAGTGATGCCTTTTAAAGTTCCACACTGTTTGGGTGTAAATGGAGGGATGATTTTGAATATAACATTGAGTGATTATATACAATACGGTATGCCCTCCTGGAAAAACCTCAAGGGATTGTCTGTCTTTGCTGGTTCTGGCCACTCCGGATGCCTCTGAACCACTTTGAAAGTTGGGTAAGGTCCATCCAATCCAGATCCCTCTTTATAGGAAAAGTATCTCTTTACCTTGGGACCTTATGAAGATGACTGACTTAATTAAGAATAACTGAGCCCGGCCGGGCGCGGTGGCTCATGACTGTAATCCCAGCATTTTGGGAGGCTGAGGCAGGTGGATCACGAGGTCAAGAGATCGAGACCATCCTGGTCAACATGGTGAAACCCTGTCTCTACTAAAAATACAAAAAATTAGCTGGGCATGCTAGTGCGCGCCTGTATTCCCAGCTACTCGGGAGGCTGAGGCAGGAGAATTGCCTGAACCCAGGAGGCGGAGGTTGTGGTGAGCCGAGATCACGCCATTGCACTCCAGCCTGGGTAACAAGAGCGAAACTCCGTCTCAAAAAAAAAAAAAAAAAAAAGAATAGCTGAGCCCATATTCTAAAGTTAGAACTTTATTCCTTTACCATATGGCTAAGTCACACATAAATGCATGCACACATTGTAAAGGATACAAAGTAGACATGCTAAAGAACTGATAAAAACTCTTAGGTCTGGCAAGTGGCTTACCAGGGCTCTGGTCTAATTCATAATTCTGATTCTACTTCTGTAGATTCTCTTCTGTGTGCCAGGCCATTTTTTGGTAAACTCAGATGATGTTAAGGTATGTTTTTCCTGTCTTTCTTACTTACTGGCTAGAGGTTCATTTTATTCATAGTTTTTATCAGTATATTGCCAAGAAAATCTCTGACTTCCTCCAGTAAGCAAAGGTAATTAGACGAGAACGGCCACCGACTTCTACCACTGCAGCCACTCCTGCGATACATGTTCCTCAGGCTGCCTTCCTGCGTCTACCACAGGTGAACCCTGTGCCTCCTCTGTAAGGCTGACTCTTCTGCCTGTGTCTTCGATCCCAGCCCCTTTCACCTACTCAAGGAGATTGCTTAGGAACTTTCCTTATCTTTGCCTCTATCATCTGGCATCATCCATGGTTCCCATTAGCGCGCCCACGTCATTATTTCTCCAACCTAAAAAAATAAATCTTTGCTTGACCCCACTTCTTCCGTAGCTGCATCTGATGTCTCTTTTCTTCCTTATAGCAAAACTCCTTGAAAGAGTTGCTGTCTTCAATTCCTTTCTTCCATTATGAACTCTTCAAGCAGGTGTTCATCTCCATGATTTCCCTGAAACTGCCATTGTCAGGGTCCACAGTGACGTCTATGGAGCTCAATCCAATAGGCATTTTTTATGATCAGCCACTGCCCTTCCCCTCAAGACCTCTTAAGACTTACCTCTGACTTCTCTCCCTGTATTCTTCACTCCAGCACACTGTCCTTACTGTTCCTCCAATCTAGGCAGACTCGCTCCTCAAGCATTTTACACTGGCTTTTTCCTTTGCCTGGGATCCTTCTCCCCAGAGGCGTGCAGGCCTAGCTCCCAGACCTCTTTTAAACCTCTGCTTATGGTGTCACCTTTTAAGTGAGGACCACTCTGATCATCCTATATTAAATGTCACACCCTGCCCCACCTTGTCTTCACTCCTGGTTCCCTTTTGTATTCATTAACTATCGCTGTGTAACATATTACCCTCAAACTTAATAGCTTAAAACAACAGACGTTTACTATCTTGCACAGTTTCCGGGGGTTAGGAATTAGGGAGTGCTTTAGCTGAATGGTTCTGGCTTGGGATCTCTTACCAGGTTATAGTCACATGTCAACCAAGATGGAGGATTGGCTTCCAAGATGGCTTATTCACGTGGCTGTTGGCAGAAGGCCTCTGTTCTCCCTACATGGACCTCTCACTCAGGCATGTTTCAGTGTGCTTCATGATCTGGCAGCTGGCTTCCCCCAGAGCAAGCAATCTAAGACCGCTAGGCAGAAGCTGCGGTATCTTTTATAATCTAGCCTTGGAAGTCATACACCGTTACTTTTGCCATGACATATTGGTCTCACAGGCCAGCTCCTTTCAATGTGGGAAGAAATACAAGTTGTGTTTCCAGGAGGTGAGGAACTGGGGGACGTCTTAGAGGTTGGATGCCACATCTTTACTTGATTTTCTCCATAGTATTTATCACCTTCTAATACATGATACAAGCCACTTATTTTAAACCAAAAATATCTGAGACAAGTCTTGGTCAATTCAGAAAGTTTTTTCTCTGCCAAGGTGAAGGATGTGTGCCTGGGAGGCAGCTCTATGCCTTTCTCCAAAGACAATTTTGAGGGCATCAGTATTTAAAGCGGAAAGGGTGGCTATCGGGGAAAGAAGAATATTCTTAAAGGTGTGGGTAGATAAGAGACAAACGGTTGTATTCTTTTTATTTTTTGAGCAGTCTTTCACTGGATATAAAATTTACACTTGACGAGTGGGGTAGAAGAAGAGTCTGGCTCAGTGAATCTGCATTTTTACATCAGAGGAAGCATTCAGATAGGCATTTGTCTCAGGTGAGCAGAGGGGTGACTCTGAGTTCTGTCCTTGGTCCTGCACCTGTGAGGGTAAGCTATCAATTTACATGGTCAGGGTAAAACTCAACAGATCCCTTTTAGGGTAAAGACCCTGGGGCTCACGAGGAATTTCCTAGTGGCCAAATCATAAAGGAGGTTCGCAGCTGTCTTATATTTGTAACTGTCTCATTTAGGAATAAAATGGGAGGCAGGCTTGCCCGATGTAGCACCCAGCTTCACTTTTCTTTTTGGCTTCGTGATCTTGGGGTCCTGAGATTTATTTTTCTTTCACAATATGTTTATTTTTAATCTCCTTGTTACAAAAAAGGGTCCTGATCGAGACCCCAAGAGAAGGTTCTTGGATCTCACTCAAGAAAGAATTTGAGGTGAATCCATACAGTAAAATGAAAGTAAGTTTGTTAAGAAAGTAAAGAAATGAAGAATGGGTGCTCCATAGACAGAGCAGCCCCAAGGCTGCTGGTTGCCCATTTTTATGGTTATTTATTCATTATATGCTAAATAAGGGGTGGATTATTCATGAATTTTCCAGGAAAGGGGTGGGCAATTCCAGGAGCTGAGGGTTCCTCCCCTTTTTAGACCATATAGGGTAACTTCCTGACGTTGCCATGGCATCTGTAAACTGTCATGGTGCTGGTGGAAGTGTAGCAGAGGACGATCAGAAGTCACTCTTGTCACTCTTTTGATTTTGGTGGGTTTGGGCTGGCTTCTCAACTGCAACCTGTCTTATCAGCAAGGTCCTTATGACCTACATCTTGTGCCAACTTCCTGTCTCATCCTGTGACTGGAATGTCTTACCCTCCTGGGAACGCAGTCCCGTAGGTCTCAGCCTTATTTTACCCAGAGCCTATTCAAGACGGAGTTGCTGTAGTTCAAACACCTCTGACACCCCCACGCTAGCGGGAACCTCCTTGAGGGCAGTGATTTTGTCTGTTTTATTGACCGTTCTGTCTTTAGCGTCCAGCGCGGCGTCTGGCACATAGCAGGACTCAAATATTTGTGAAATGAATAACTGAGTATAGAGCTCTGTGAAATTCTGTCTCCCTTCCCTGATTATTGCGATGGAGCAGTTTCTCCTTCTTAAATTGCAGGAGCTGCAGCTCCAGCCAGCTATTTCCACCTTTCTGAGCATTTGTTTTCTTTTTCTTTTTTTTTTTTTTTGAGACGGAGTTTCGCTCTTGTTACCCAGGCTGGAGTGCAATGGCGCGATCTTGGCTCGCCGCAACCTCCGCCTCCTGGGTTCAGGCAATTCTCCTGCCTCAGCCTCCCCAGTTGCTGGGACTACAGGCACGTACCACCATGCCCAGATAATTTTTGTATTTTTAGTAGAGACGGGGTTTCACCATGTTGACCAGGATGGTCTCGATCTCTTGACCTTGTGATCCACCCGCCTCGGCCTCCCAAAGTGCTGGGATTACAGGCGTGAGCCACCGCACCTGGCCCCATATTTGTTTTCTGACCCAACATACAGAGTGCCTTTACTGATTGACACCTAATCTTGTAAGGTACATGGATGTGCTTCGGTCAACAGTAGGCAGAGGCAGATATCTGGGCTAGCGTGACTCAGAAAGTTTAGGGTGCAGGCGCATATCCACTTGTTCTATAAGCTGTTTGTGTAAGCTCGTGCCTGGTTTGGAGCCACTACTGCTTGAAAAGGTATAACTGCCCTGCTGATGCTGTGCACAGGGCTGGGCTTGGCTCTTGGGCGTGGCTTGACATGGCTCAGCATGCTGGCATCCAGAGACAGAGAGAGTCAAAGCAGTCTGTCTTGCAGGCATGCGGGGGGAGCCAGCAACCAGCTTTTGCCCAGAGAGTTAAGCTGCTGACCCCGAAAGCAGGAGAGAGGCAGCCATGCAGCTGTGCATGGGAGCAGCTGGCTCAAGCACCGGCAACAGAGCAAACAGTGCAAGAGAGCTGCTGACGAGAGAGCTGTTGAATAAAACCCTGTTTCACCTCCCTATGGCCCCCGCCAAGTGTTCTTTCAGCTACCCATCCACTCCCCTCAGACCTAAGCATGGGCTGGACCCTGACCCTGGACCTAACAATTGGTGACGTCAGCCCCTTAGGGCTCCCAGTTCAGCTATGTGGCCACGGCATGGGCTGTGGTACCCAGTGGCAGTGGTGCTGCTTGGATGGGTCCCAGTGGGAACGTGGGAGGCAATGGACAGGTCTCCTGAAAGTATAGAGAAGGAGCTGAAGTACCTGGAGGGGCACAGCGCCCAGGAGGAACGTGCCTTTGCCAGCAGAGTCAGATGGGCGTTTGTGACTGTGCTGTAGGACACAGTGCGGGGAGGAGGAAGAGCCTCTGTGGCAGGCTTGCCCAGTGATCCATCGGAAAGGACAGCTGTTGGGACCCTCCCCCGTTATGGTGGAATACATTTCCGATGGTCCCTGTGCCCTCACTGAGTTGCAGGAATTAAGCCGGTAACGTCAGGTACAGACTTAGTGCAAGGCATTCTGGAGGAGGACGGTGCTACACAACCCGGTCCCACCAAGGGTTCAGTTCAAAGAGCACCTGCTGCAGTCAGGCCAAAGCGTAAAGCCTTTTCCATGGGACGAGAGAACGGGCCAAAGAGCCCAGCTTGTGGGGAGCACTGGACAACCAGAGGCCATGTGTGGACTTGGCAGTCCATTGTCCCTGAACCCAGATCTGTTTCTGGGCAAAGGTGCATTCATTGATGGCTATGGGGGCCAGTCACTGAAGGCGACATCTGTGTCTTTGCATCTTGGCGCTGGCTGCTTGGCTCCTTGCCTATATACTGTGTATGCCTCTCCCATGCCTGAATATATTCTGGGGATGGACATATTGAATGGGCTGGACTTGCACACGGCAGCCAGAGAATTCAGACTCTGAGTCTGTATAGAAAATCTGCACAGGCAGACACATCACCAGCTCCAAGCTCTGCCACAACCCCCATAGGTTACCTTCATTCATCAATACTGTTTGCCAGCTGGACATACGGAGATGACTGAGACCATTAAGAAGTTAGAGGAGGTATTAATAGTGTGTGGCACCCACAGCCTCTACAGTTCTCCGGTTTGGCTAGTGGGAAAGCCTGCTGGGACCTGGCAGATGACAGTGGGTGATCAGGAACTGAATAAGGTGACAGCCCCTCTGCACGCAGCTGCACCTTCCATCACAGATCTGATGGACTGCATGACAATGGAACTGGGATGGTGCCACTGTGTGGTGGCCTTGGACAATGCATTCTTCTTCATCGACATCGCTCCAGAGAGTCAGGAACAGTTGACTTTCATGGGAGGCTGACAATAGATTTTCACAGTGTTGCTGCCCCACCATGTGTCATGGCCTCATGGAATCACATGGCCTCATGTGATTCTCTTATAGGTTTAGAAGCGGCAACACCCCCCTTGCCTGGATTGGGATGAGGCAGCTGCGACAGCCTTCCTGGTAGCCAAGCAGGCTATTTAGCAGGCACAAGCCCTGTAGATAGTTAGCCAGAGTGCCCATTTGAACTAAATGTACATGTGACCACTTTGTTTCTGTTACGGCCAGCACACAGAGCACCTGAGAACACCAACAGGCCTTTGGTCCCAGCTGTGGAAGGGAGCTGAGCTCTGGTATTACGTAATAGAGAAGCAGTTACTGATAGCAGGATGGGTGCATTCATGGTAACAGCCCTCGGACTGGGAAAGCAGTTAGCAACGACACATGCTGCCTTCGGATAGCGGGATGGGTGCATTCATGGTAACAGCCCTCGGACTGGGAAAGCAGTTAGCAACGACACATGCTGCGCTTCGGGCTCGTAGGAGTGTGGCAGGATGGCTACAGTCATCGTGTGGACGGCTTACCTGATAGCGGGATGGGTGCATTCATGGGTAACCACACCTGCCGGACAGGGATGGCACAAACATCCGCTCTCGTAAAGCAGGGTGCCTGCCCGGAACAGTGGAATGCGCTGAGTACAAGTCCCTTAGCAGCAGAGTTACAAGAGGTTTGAGTCACATTTTGTTTGTGTTTCTTTGGACCATTTTATGCCCAGGATAGGCAAAAGTAATAGTGTCAGAGGCATTTGAACCAGAGCAACTCCATCTTGAATAGGGGCTGCATAAAATAAGCTGAGACCTACTGGGCCGCATTCCCAGGAGGTTAAGGCATTCTTAGTTACAGGGTGAGACAGGAGGTTGGCACAAGATATAGCTCACAAAGACCTTGCTGATAAAACAGGTTGTGGTAAGAAGCCAGCCAAAACCCACCAAAACCAAGATGGCGACGAGCATGACCTCTGGTCATCCTTAGTGCTCATGATACGCTAATTATAACGCATCAGTATGCTAAAGGACACTCCCACCGGCACCAGGACATTTTACAAATACCATGGCAATGTCAGGGAGTGAACCTCTATGGTCTGAAAAGGGGAGGAACCCTCAGTTCTGGGAATTGACCACCCCTTTTCTGGAAAACTCATGAATAATTTATACCTTGTTTAGCATATAATCAAGAAGTCACAATGACATAAGCAGCTGAGTGGCCATGCTGCTGCTCTGCCTGTGGAGTAACCATTTTTTGATTCCTTTACTTTCTTAATAAACTTGCTATACGCTATGGACTTGCCCGAATTCTTTCTTCTGTGAGAGCCAAGAACCCTCTCTTGGGATCTAGATCGGGACCCATTTCTGGTAGCAACAGGATCTCACCCACGATGTCCTCTGGCCCTGCCAGGCCCTCCAGCTAAGCAGAGAATGACATGAAGCAGGAAGAGCAAGTCAGCAAAGGAGCTCTGGCGCTGGGGCAGCTGTAAGGACCCCAGGGGCACATGGTGGCTCTGTGCTGTGGCCTCAGAGAGGCATTTTTAACATCTGGGTGTGACCCTGCCACCTGCAGAGTTCGGGAATTACCAAGAGGACAAGCAGCACCTGTTCCCTGGGTCTCTGCAGAGGCGGCAGCTGAGGTGGTAATGGGCGTGCTGATGCCTGAGGAAGTGGCAATCCCAGCTGAGGGAGCGGTCAAGCACTCGCAGCAGCTGCACAAGGCAGGGCCCAGCTGGTCAGGAGAGGCCGTCCCTTCACCTGTGCTCCCGGGGCTTATCCTCCCTCCTGGCTTATCCTCACAGGCTCCTGCTTCAACCACTCTCCCACTCATTCCAGGTTTCCTCCTACTGCACGGTCTTTCCCACTCAGGCTGCAAACGTGCTCTGCTCTCCCCTTTTCTAAAAGCCCCTTCTCTCTCCTGAGACCACTTCTCTCAGGTCTTAGGCGTCCCTTAAACAAACAAAACCACACACACAAAACCACACTCCTCTACCATGTCGTCCTGTTCCCAACCAATAGCTATAGTTGTATTTGTCTGTCCTCAGCAAACAGATTAAATGAGCTTTCCATATGCCTGGCCTTCCTCAGCAACGGACCCACTTGTGAATTTACGCCATAAGCAATGTATTGAGGACCTGCTATGAATAACAGACTGGGATGGAGGATGGTCTTCCCTCAAAGGAGTTCCCTGCCTCACAGAGGACATAAATGGGTAAAAAAAATTACAATGTAATGTGGTAAGTACAGCAAAGAAGGAAGTACAGTGTTCAGATGTATAATAACACAAAGTAGAGACTCATCAACTAGAGAGAAGAGAGCCAGAAATCAAAGATGGTTTCCTGACGGATGTGGAATCTGAACTAGATTTTGAAGGACAACAGGTGAATGTCGGGGAAAACACAGTATTTTGGAAGCTGAATGAGAGAGAGCAGTCAACTTCATCAACTGCCACAGAGAGATGACATAAAATGAGGAAAACACACATATAAATTGGCAGCATGAAGATCATTATGGGACTTTGCCAATACAATCAAAATGGAGAGGACTGCAGTGGGACGACAAGCAAACAAGGGGTGAGAAGGCAGAGATGATTTCGCAGAAGCCTGGCTGAGATGGGGGAGCAGTGTAAGGCCGCAGCTAGATGGAAGTGCAGAGTGGGAGGAGAAATGCCAAGGCTGAGAGACTGACATGCTAGTTGCCAGCCTCTTAGGGTTGGTGCAGGGATTCAGTGAGTTCATACACGTACAGTGCTGACACAATGCCTGGCACACACTCAGTACATGGTGTGACCAGAATGCAAATTCTCCCGCTTGGCTGCTAATCCCATGCTTATTCCATTGCATCAGGGAGGCCTGGGGCGGGGGAATTCCCACATTCAGAGAGTTCTTGGGTAACAAGGAGAGATGACAGAGGTTGGGTAGTGCCATTTGAGGCCACTCAGAGATCTCATGGCTCATTCAGGAGACACAAGGCTCTGAGCTTCCGTTCTTACAGGGTCAAACTTTCCCTCACCAGTTCTCCCCACATGGCTTCTTAGCCAGATTTCTTCAAAGAGGCTGATTGCGCCACCCAAGGGTGGGGTTGTGGAACCACCTTGTCTCATGTCAGCCCCCCAGACATCCCTGCATGCCTCCAGCAGAATACTGCAGGTGGGCGGCTTAGCCATCAGGAGAGAGGACAGCAGCTGCTGAGGACAGCTGAATTCCAGTCCTTGCAGTTCTGTCGGCTGCTCAGTGAGTAGGGGAGCAGATGAGGGGAATGTCCTTAGGGAGGAGGGCTGGAGGAAGCTCCCAGGTGGGACACCACCACAGGAGGCTGTGATCACACTGACTGAAGGAAGCAGCAGGTCCCATTCAGTCCATGACCTGGGGACAGTCTCAGAAGGGGACAGTAATGAGTCAGATTGAACTGATGGATTGTCTGAATTCTTGGATTTGGAATTTTTTCTACTTGGGATAGTGAATTCTACCAAGAGAGGAAATAACTTATAAGTGATTAACATTGGCATAAATTAGTATTTCTGATGGCAGGACCTCATCAGATGGAAGGCCCTGTAGGGTTTGGGGAGGGGAGAAAGGGAAAAGAGAAATAAATACTCTGAGTAGGGGACCCTGCTTATGAGAGAGCAAGCCTGTTGGGTGGAAGGGATTGAAGTGGGGTTGATGGGATAAAATCTATGATGGCTCAGGGGGCTCCTAGAATAGAAATATAGAGGATTTGAGGGGAAAGAGAATACTTTGGTTGAGAACATACCATGTGTCCGGTACTTGGCTAAGCAGAGTGGATATAGCAGTGAGTAAATCTAAGTTCTTGACCTTTAAGAATCCAGTCTGAGGCCGGGCATGGTGGCTCACGCCTGTAATTCCAGCACTTTGGGAGGCCGAGGCAGGCGGATCACAAGATCAGGAGTTTGAGACCAGCCTGGCCAACGTAGTGAAACCCTGTCTCTCTTAAAAATACAAAAATTAGCCAGATGTGTGTGTGGCACATGCCTGCAGTCCCAGCTACTCGGAAGGCTGAGGCAGAAGAATAGCTTGACCCTGGGAGGCAGAGGTTGCAGTGAGCTGAGACCACACCATTGCACTCCAGCTTGGGTAACAGGGTGAGACTCCATCTCAAAAAAAAAAAAAAAAAAAAAAAAGAATCCACAGTCTGAGTCTGTGAGGAAAAAGGCACATTTCAATAGAAGGTATGAATCACCTCAGTGATTACAAGTGTGGACGTTGAGCCAGCTGCTTGGATCTGAATCCCAGTTCTGCCACTCACTAGTTGCATGGATTTGGATGAGAGTCTTAACCTCTCTGTTTCCATTTCTCCGTCTATAAAATAGGGATGATAGTAGTGTATACTCATAGGGTTCTTGTGATGAAAGAATGACTTAATATGCATACAAGGTGCCTCAACCAGTACCTGGAGTAAAACAAACACTACTGTAGGGTCCTCCAACTCCTCCCACTTTTTCTCTGGTCCTACTGGGAAACAGAGCACCTGCACAGCCCTCCCAGCCAGATGCACGTTTTCTCCTGCAGGCTTGAACCCACGTGGGGCCCTTGAACATTTCCAGGCACTGATAAAGGGGTTTAGGTTTTGCCCAAAACACTGAAAGAGACTAGCCCCAGTCTGAGTCAAACTCCTTAAACCCTCATACAGACTCCATGCCCTGACCTCATTGCAGACACACCTAGATAGGACATCCCTTGTCTCACCGTCCTTCGGGAGGATGCTCTGCAGCCCCCTATGATATACAGTTCACCTGATACGGCAAATACTTTTAACTAATCACCTTGGCATTTTAGTACTTCTTTCTTTGGAATCCCAACTTGCCCCATCCCAGAATCATTTAGGACAGTCTCTTGCAGGAACTTCCCTGCCCCCACTTTTGGGTGACCCCAGCCATGGGTTCAGCCACAGAGGCTGACATCAGGTTTCTTTCACAGAGGCAGGAATCAGGTACTATGGGAGAGGTGACCAGGGAAATCTCAAGAGGCAAGTTTGTCCCCTGCACAACTGAGAGTCTTTCTGCGTCTTTCCCTTTGCTTCCCTTTGAGGTCTCTACCAACTCACTTGCTTTTTCAGCCCACCCCGCAGGGCCAGTGATACACCATCACAAGCCAGTGCAGTGTCTGACACTCCCAGTGCCCCTGTGACGAGGAAAGGCTTGCCTCCAGGAAACAAGGCTGTTTATCTTTTACTCCTGTTCAGTGTGCTTTCCTTCAGCCACCTCCGTTCATCATCCACACTGTCCCCACGAGCCCCAGTTCTGAGGTCCTTTGCCTGGGACACTCGCGGTCCTCGCACGATCTGGGCAGTGGGTGTCGCTGGTCTCCAGCTTTTCCTGCTCTTGGGATCTCAGTGGTCTCCTTCCTCCAGGGTGCGGTGTGCTCTGCTTCCCTGAGCCATCCAAGGATGTCAGGAAGATCTGGAACCAAAGACAGGTTCAGGGAAGGAAACCAAATAGAGCCCTAAGATCACGGGCCTAGGAGCTATGGATCCAGCTCACCCTGACTGCCTCTAGCTTGTCAGGTAACCCAACATCTCACTCCACCTCCGTTTCCTTTCCTAGTTATAAAGTGAGAGGGTTAGAAGAGGTCAGTAGTTTGCAAACTTCTCTCCACCACGAAACTCTTCTATTTCTCTTTGCATGGACTTTAAGTTTTAAAAGATTTGATCTGCTCAAAATACCCTGCTGTTTAATAAATTATTTTTCCATCTTTTTAAAAAGTTATTTTTATTGTATATATTTAAGGTAAATAACATGATGTTCTGATATACATATACACAGTAAAGTGATTATTATAGTCAAACAAATTAATATATCTGCCACTCTCTATAGTTACCCTCACCCTTTTTTCTTTGAGACGGAGTTTCGCTCTTGTTACCCAGGCTGGAGTGTAATGGCGCGATCTCAGCTCACCGCAACCTCCGCCTCCTGGGTTCAAGCAATTCTCCTGCCTCAGCCTCCTGAGTAGCTGGGATTACAGGCACGTGCCACTATGCCCAGCTAATTTTTGTATTTTTAGTAGAGATGGGGTTTCACCTTGTTGACCAGGATGGTCTCGATCTCTTGACCTCGTGATCCACCCGCCTCAGCCTCCCTCACCCTTTTTTAGTGGTAAGAGCCCCCAAAATCTACTCTCAGCAAATTTTCAGTATACAGTCTAATGATGCATTATTACTATTGTCCTTGTGCTGTATATTAGGTTTCTTGACTCATTCATTCTCAAAGGATACTGAAAACTGGTATCCTTTGACCCGCTTCTCCCCATTTCCTCCCTCCCTCCCCACTTTGGTAACCACTCATCTACTCTGTTTCTATTTTTCTGACTTAAAACATTTTTTAGGTTCTTTATATAAAATGATACAGCATTTCCCTGTCTGTCTTATCTCACTTAGCATAATGCCCTCCACATTTATCCATATGTCACAAATGGCAATATCTTCTTTTTAAAGACAGAGTAATACTCCATTTTGTGTGTGTGCACAGGTGTGTGCATCCATTTAAAAAATCCATTCATCCATCAATGAGCACTGAAGTTGTTTCCATAACCTGCCTCTTGTGAATTAACATGGGAGTGCAGCTATTCCTCTGAGGTGCTGATTGCATTTCCCTTGTGTATATACTCAACAGATGGGTTATTTTCCATCTTTATTACTCAAAGACTTAAGTCAGCAAGAGAAAAACAATTTTGTAATACGGAACTGACAAAACCTTAACTAAAAGCAAACATAAATAAGTCTACCTTTCAAAAGCTTTTGTACAGTTGCTGGCAAATGCATGATTTCCACTAGACTTTTTTGAAATATTGAAAATAGCACTGGCTCTCCCATTGCCCCTTTAGTGTAAGCCTGAGCTTCTAAGGTCTGTGGGCTGGAGAAATTTTGCTAAATGATTTCTAAAGTCCCTCCTACTGCAAAAATGTTCTAAATCTATGCTCTCCTTGTGTTACTAGTGAGTCGAAGCAAGCTGGAGGTTGGGGGTCCATCCAAAAGGGGCATGTGGGGCTGGCTGCAGCTCTGTGTTCAGTACAATCTACTTTCCTCCATTTTGATGCTGTCCTTCAAAATTGGGGTTGAGTTGAAGTCTATCTTTACTGAATTTATGAAACAAGTTTACCACAGTAGCATATGTCAAAACTCCCAGTAGGTCAGGTGTGGTGGCTCATGCCTATAATCCCAGCACTTTGGGAGGCCGAGGTAGGAGGATTGCTTGAGTTCAGGAGTTCAAGACCAGCCTGGGCAATGTAGTAAGACCCATTCTACAAAAAAAAAAAAAAAAAAAAAAAAGCAAAACTCTCAGTAGCTTATGAGGGTTGTTGGTAATGACATGGGAAGCACAGCATTTTCTATCATTTAACCTCTCCAGCCCCATGTATGTACCCATGAAATAATATCCCAATAATGTATAATTTTTCCCATCTGAATTATCTTAACTTCCTTGGAAATTTTATAGCACCAATAAAAGCAATTGATCCAATCTATTTTGAGTCAGAAGCTGTGCTAGGCATTGCTGGGAGAGCTACTCAAGTATATGAGGTAAGCTTAACTGAATTTTTACAAAAACATTTTTCGGCAGATAAATCTTTGCAAATCGTTTGCATTAAAGAGGTTTTGTTCTCATTCTCACTTCTAGGGAAACACAAAAAGAGATGGAGCAGTAAACAGAGAAACAAAGGGATCTATGGGAGGTAAAGGCTGCTTGCTGTTGCCAGGAAGCAGACTTAACAAAGAGTGAGGACAATCTGCTTCCGCCGTGCGAGGCTGGCGTCCACTTCCGCCGAGTGAGGCTGTGGTCCACTTCCGCCGAGTGAGGGGGGCGTCCACTTCCGCCGTGTGAGGCTGTGGTCCACTTCCGCCGTGTGAGGCTGGCGTCCACTTCCGCCGTGTGAGGCTGGCGTCCACTTCCGCCGAGTGAGGCTGGCGTCCACTTCCGCCGAGTGAGGCTGGGCATCATTAGTTAGTAGCGATACAAAAAATACGCTGAATGCAGACCAGAAATGACTCAATAAATCCATGAAAGAAATATTTATTACACACCTACAATATGCCAAGCATGTGTGGGAATGCAATGGCAAATAAGTCATGGTCCTTGTCTTCAAGGAGTTCTGAAACCGAAGTCAGGTAGGGAAATACACACCCCTGGGGGGAAAGTGCCACAGGAGTCCCAAGCAACACAGGGAAGAGAATGGTTAATTCTGTTGTGGATTACTGGGGCCCCTGACACAGGAACTGATATTGAGGCTGGGCCTTGAAGGAAGCTTTAGCCTAATGACAAAGAGCGTCAAAGGCATAGAGAGCCAAATGACAAACCTGTGAATGCTCATTATCAGAGGTGGCTGGACTTGAAGAGTGGGAGAAAGGCGAAAACAACGATAAAACTAGTAACGAGCCAGAGTGAGAAGCAGCTGGCACTGTTACAGCCATCATTTTACTTACAAATATTTATTTCCCCTAAGACTCAGGGGTGTGTGGCTCTCAGGTGACTATTTAGCCAATGACTGGACCGACATTCAGTAATAATGAAAAAAAAAAACCTGTTATTTTAGATATTGAGAGATAAAGGTAAGAAGTTCTATTTGTAAGCATTTTTAATTTGTCTTAAAAATAATCTTAGCATTTCCATAAAGCACCCATTTTTAGTTATGTAAGGCATAAAAGAACTTTTTCTTTCTTTCTTTCTTTCTTTTTTTTTTTTTTTTTTTTTTTGAGACGGAGTTCCGCTCTTGTTACCCAGGCTGGAGTGCAATGGCGCGATCTCGGCTCACT
Organism: Callithrix jacchus; assembly: GCF_049354715.1. Classification (NCBI taxonomy): domain Eukaryota; kingdom Metazoa; phylum Chordata; class Mammalia; order Primates; family Cebidae; genus Callithrix; species Callithrix jacchus. The sequence goes on from NC_133519.1 coordinate 7,850,179, forward strand.
GCAACCTCCGCCTCCTGGGTTCAGGCAATTCTCCTGCCTCAGCCTCCTGAGTAGCTGGGATTACAGGCATGCACCACCATGCCCAGCTAATTTTTTTTTTTTTGTATTTTTAGTAGAGACGGGATTTCGCCATGTGGACCACAATGGTCTTGATCTCTTGACCTCATGATCCACCCGCCTCGGCCTCCCAAAGTGCTGGGATTACAGGCGTGAGCCACGGTGCCCGGCAATATTTTCATTTTATACAAACAATGTTTGCTGTAAATACATTTACTCTTGTGTTAATACCTATATGTTGCCTCTCAAGGTTTTTATCATTGGGCTTGTTAAGCATAAAGAAAAACACGATTAATTGTGTCTACAATGAAATAAATAAATTAAATACTTGAATGTTTTATGGATAACTATTAAATTCTGATAAAAGGTATATGTTCAGCTGTCTGTAGGAAGTTAAAGTAAAGGAGACTAGACTGTGCTATGTGGGATGCGTGAGTGTGTGTATATAGAAAAGGGAGGAAATGGACAGGGATACATTAAGAAAACAGGCTGGGGAAATAATTTCTGGGACATTATTTTGTGCAAGCAAATAACAATTTAAAAACTAAAGGAAGAGGCCGGGCACGGTGACTCAAGCCTGTAATCCCAGCACTTTGGGAGGCCGAGGCGGGTGGATCACGAGGTCAGGAGATCGAGACCATCCTGGTCAACATGGTGAAACCCCGTCTCTACTAAAAATACAAAAAATTAGCTGGGCATGGTGGCGCGTGCCTGTAATCCCAGCTACTCAGGAGGCTGAGGCAGGAGAATTGCCTGAACCCAGGAGGCGGAGGTTGTGGTGAGCCGAGATCGCGCCATTGCACTCCAGCCTGGGTAACAAGAGCGAAACTCCGTCTCAAAACAAAAAACTAAAGGAAGAAAGATATCAAAGAGGGAAGATTTTATGAGTTATACAAATGAAGAAAGAAAATACAATTTTAACAGTTTAGGAAAGAATGCAATTAAATATAAATGAAATATGCATAAGTAAGAGTGTGTCTATAGTACATGCCCTATACAAAATATACATTACTGAATGTGGGTAGCTATGCAATAATTATTTATTAAGACTTGCTATGTGCCAGGAACACACTTAGCTATTTCTTCCTTTCTTGGCATTTTCCACTGTATTTCTATGCATTTGACAAAGAAAAGCTGAAGAATTTTCTACAATGATTTGAATTTTCTTCCACTATATAATAATTGCAGGGGGGTATATATCAAGTCAGAGCTGAGGTGTAACTATGGGTGAGTTTTCCCAAAATAACCAGTGGCTGTCAACTTGAGTGATAGCGCCATTTTCTTTTTTTCTCAGTCCAGAGCACTCTCTCAGAATTTAGTTCTGAAAGATGCAATGTTATTTATTTATTCATTTTTAGTTTCTGTTGGACCTCAGGTTTCAGGAATAGAGTTGAGGACACTCCTCAGGTACTCCCTATAATTGTTGGCTTATTCCAGTACCTTTTAAATTTTTATTCAATTTTCCTCTTTATCCCCTCTCGATCCTTCTCCCTTGCCCATAGGTTCCCACTCCTGTGTTCTTAATATATGTCCTTTCCATTTACTTTTCATATATTTATTACATAGAGGGGGCCTAGGCTGGAGGAGCTGAACTGTAACCTCAAAGGACGTCAGAACTGTGGACTCACTGCCTTTTATCCCTTTTGAGGCTGGAGGATCAAAGGTTAGAGATAAAGGTGCTTTAGACGCTCTCAGCCCTATCTTTATAGATTCCACCACCACCCAGTAAAACAACTGGGGCGGGACTGGTTGGCCCAGTGGAAAGGGGGTTGCAGTTTCACTTTTTAGGGAAAGGTTCAGTAATTGGCAATATTGTTCTTTCTGGGTATCTTCCCAGATTATTTTCATAATTGTACCTGCTGGATAGGAAGAAATAAACTTTATTGATATATAATATTTATACATATTTATGGGGTACATGTGATATGTTGAGGCAAGCAAATGACAATTAAAAAGCTAAAGGACTGTGTGTAATGATCAAATGTAGGTTTCTAGAATATCCATTACCTCCAACATTTGTCATTTCTTTGTGTTGGGAACATTTGAAATCTTCTAGCTATTTTGAAATATACAGCATACTACTGTCATTGATAGTCACTCCATTTTGCTATCAAACACTAGAACTTTCCTTCTATCTAACTGTATATTTATATCCATTAGTCAATCTTTCTTAATCTCCCTCCACCCACCTACTCCCCAAGCCCTGCCCTCATCCCTTCAACCCCTACTCCGCTTCCCAGCCTCTGGTGTCTATCATTCTACTCTGTACATCCATGAAACCAGATCAACTTTTTAACTCTCATGTATGAGCAAGAACATGCAATATTTGTCTTTCTGTGCCTCACTTATTTTACTTAACCTTCTAACATCCAGGTCTATCCATGTTGCTGAAAATTACATAATTTCATTCTTTTGGGGGCTAAATAGTATTCCATTGTGCATACATACCACTTTTTAAATCCATTTGTCTGCTGATGAACATTTGGGCTCCTCCAACCTAGACCCCTTCTGTGTGTATTTCATATTTTGGCTATTGGAAATAGTGCTGCAATGAATATGGGGGTACAGTAACACCTTAATATGCTGATTTCCTTTCCTTTGGATAAATACCCAGTAGGAGGATTGCTGGATCATATTGTAATAAAGGATTGCTCTGTTTTCAGTTTTTTGGAGAAATCTCCATACTGTTTTCCATAGTAGCTGTACTAATTTACATTCCCATCAACAGTGTATAAGATTTCTCTTTTCTCCACATCCTTGCCAGCATCTGGTGTGTGTGTGTGTGTGTGTGTGTGTGTGTGTGTTTTTAATAATAGCTATACTAACTGAGGTAAGATGATATGCGATTGTGGTTTGAATTTGCATTTCCCTGATGATTAGTAATACTGAGACTTTTTCATAGTATATAACGTATATCAATTTTCATATATCTGTTGGCCATTTAGTTTTTTGGAGAAATGTCTATTCATGTTCTTTATCAACTTTTTAGCATAACTATTTGTTTTTTTAATTGCTGAGTTGTTTCAGTTGCCAAATGGTTAGTGAATTTTTTGCCCATAAAACAGACTGTCTCTTCACTCTGCTGTGTAGATGCTTTTAGGTTAATATAGTCCCATTGTCTATTTCTGGTTTTGTTGCCTATGCTTTTGAGGTGTTAGCCATAAAATCTTTTCCTAGACCAATGTCCTGAAGTGTTTCCCATATGTTTCTTCTTGTAGTTTTATAGTTTCGGACCTTAAGTGTAAGTTTTTAATTCGTCTGATGCTGATTTTTTAATATGGTGACATATAAGGGTCTAATTTCATTCTTCTGCACACAGATACCCAATTTTCCAGCACCTTATTGAAGGTCACATTTCCCCAGTGTACATTCTTGTTGCCTTTGTCAAAAATCAGTAGCCTATAAATATGTAGATTTACCTCTGGGATCTGTATTCTGTTTCACTGATCTATGTGTCAGTTTTTATACTAATGCTGTGCTGTTTTGGTTGCTATATGTTTGTGATACACTCTGAGGTCAGGTGGTGTCATGCCTTCAGCTTTGTTCTTTTTGCTCACAATTGCTTTGGATATTCAGGCTCTTTTTTTTTTTGGTTCCATACACATTTTAAAATTGTTTTCTCTATTTCTATGAAAAAATGGCATTGGTATTTTGATAGGGATTACATTGAATCTGTAGATTGATTTGGGTAGTAGGGACATTTTAACAATATTAATTATTCCAATCCATGAGCATAAGATGTTTTTTTCATTTGTTTGTGTCCTCTTAAATTTATTTAATGAGTGTTTTGTAATTTTCCTTGTAGAAGTCTTTCATCTTCTTGGTTAAATTTATTCCTCAGTATTTTTAAAAAGCTATTGTAAATGAGATTGCCTTTTTGATATCTTTCTCAGATAGTTCATTATTGGTGTATAGAAATGCTACTGATTTTTGCATGTTGATTTTGTACCCTGAAACTTTACTGAATTTATCTATCAGATCTAAGAGTTTTTGTATCAGGATAATGCTGGCATCAAAGAATAAGTTAGGGAAAATTCCCTCCTTCTGAATTTTTTTGATACCTTGAAGAGAATCGGTACTAATTCTTCTTTTAAAGTTTGGCAGAATTCAGCAATGAAGGCATCCAGTCCTGGGCTTTTTCTTTGTGTCAGGAGACTTTTTATTACTGATTCGATGCTCATTATTGGTCTATTTAGGTTTTTTATTTCTTCCTGATTCAATCTTGCCAGGTTTTATGTGTCTAGGAAATTATCAATTTCCTCTAGATTTTCCAGTTTTTCTGAGTATAGTTATTTTATTTATTTATTTATTTTTTAGATGGAGTTTCGCTCTTGTTACCCAGGCTGGAGTGCAATGGCGCGATCTCGGCTCACCGCAACCTCCGCCTCCTGGGTTCAGGCAATTCTCCTGCCTCAGCCTCCCGAGTAGCTGGGATTACAGGCACACACCACCATGCCCAGCTAATTTTTTGTATTTTTAGTAGAGACGGGGTTTCACCATGTTGACCAGGATGGTCTCGATCTCTTGACCTCGCGATCCACCCCCCTCGGCCTCCCAAAGTGCTGGGATTACAGGCGTGAGCCCCCGCGCCCGGCCTCCCAAAGTGCTGGGATTACAGGCGTGAGCCCCCGCGCCCGGCCTCCCAAAGTGCTGGGATTACAGGCGTGAGCCCCCGCGCCCGGCCTCCCAAAGTGCTGGGATTACAGGCGTGAGCCCCCGCGCCCGGCCTCCCAAAGTGCTGGGATTACAGGCGTGAGCCCCCGCGCCCGGCCTCCCAAAGTGCTGGGATTACAGGCGTGAGCCCCCGCGCCCGGCCTCCCAAAGTGCTGGGATTACAGGCGTGAGCCCCCGCGCCCGGCCTCAGAGTATAGTTATTGTACCACAGTCGCTGATAATCTTTTGTAGTTTGTGAAATACAAAAATTAGCTGGGCATGGTGGCGCGCACCTGTAGTCCCAACTACTCGGTAGGCTGAGGCAGGAGAAGTGCTTGAACCCAGGAGGCAGAGGTTGCAGTGAGCTGAGATTGAACCACTGCACTCCAGCCTGGTGACAGAGCGAGACTCAGCTCAAAACAAAAAAGAAAACTGTCCCTGTCCTTTGTCCACTTTTCAATGGAGTTGTTTGGTTTTTCTTCTTGAAAATGTATTTAAGTTCCTTATAGATTCTGGATATTAGACCTTTGTCAGAAATATAATTTGCAAAAACTTTCTTCCTTTCTGTAGGTTGTTTATTGATAGTTCCTTTTGCTATACAGAATCTTTAATTAGACCCCATTTGTCAATTTTTTGCTGCAGAATAAACATTGTTCTCATCAGCACATGGAACATTCTCCAGGATAAACCGTATGTCAGGACACAAAATAAGTTTCAACAAATTTTAAAATATTGAAATCATGGCCAGGTGCAGTGGCTCACACCTGCAATCCCAGCACTTTGGGTGGATGAGGTGGGCAGAGCACCTGAGGTCAGCAGTTTGAGACAAGCCTGGCCAACATGGCAAAACCCCATCTCTACTAAAAATACAAAAATTAGCCAGGCATGGTGGCAGGCACCTGTAACCCCAGCTTCTTGAGAGGCTGAGGCAGGAGAATCACTTCAACCTGGGGTTTTATACATCATTGGTGGGAGTGTAAATTAGTTCAACCCATTGTAAAAAGCATTGTGGCGATTCCTCAAATAGGTAAAAACAGAACTACTATTGAATCCAGCAATCTCATTACTGGGTATAAACCCACAGGAATATAAATCATTCTACCATAAAGACATATGCATGCATAGATTCACTGCAGCACTATTCACAATAGCAAAGATATGGAATTAACTTAATGCCTACCAAGAATAGACTGGATAAAGAAAATGTGGTACATATGTACCACGGAATACTATGCGGCCATAAAAAAGAATGAGATTATGTCTTTGTAGGAACATGGATGAAGCTGGAGGCTATTGTCCTTAGCAAACTAACACAGGGACAGAAATTTCAGTACCACATATTCTCACTTACAAGTGGGAGCTAAATGATGAGAACACATGGACAGATAGAGGAGAACAACAGACACTGCACCTACTGGAGGGGGGAGGATGGGAGTAGGGAGGGCATCAGGAAAAGTAACTAATGGGAACTAGCCTTAATACCTGGTGATGAAATAATCCATATAATGAACCCCCATGACACAGGTTTACTGTGTAACAAACCTGCACATGTACCCCTGCACTTAAAATAAAAGTTTAAAAAAGTATAAATGTCCATTAAGTCCACTTGGCTTAAAGCATAGTTTAAATCCAACGTTTCTTTGCTGATTTTCTCTCCAGATGATCTGTCCAGTGCTGAGAGTAGACCATGGAAACTGCCAACTGTTACCATATTGGAGTCTCTCTCTCCCTTTAGATCTAATTATATTTGCTTTATAGACCTGGGGGCTCTGGTGCCATATATATTTAGAATTGCTATATTCTCTTGCTGAATTGATCCCTTTACTTTTATTATATAATGATCTACTTTGTTTCTTTTTAGTGGTTTTTTTTAACATGCAGTATAGAAAAGTCCATCTTTTTACTGTTTTGACGTAAAGTCTGTTGTATCTGATACAAGTATAAGTACTCTTGCTTGCTTCTGGTTTCCATTTGCTTGTGATATATTTTTCTATCCCTTTACTTTCAGTCTGTACGTATCTTTACAGGTGATGTGAGTTTCTTGTAGGCAACATGTGACTAGGTCATGATTTTTTACTCATTCATGGCAAGTTTGATTTTTTAAGTGGTTAATTTAATCCATTTACATTTATGATTATTACTGACAGATGATGACTATTCTTGTCATTTTAATAATTGTTTTCTGATTTTTTTTTTTTTTAAACCGCTGCACCGGCCACAAGAGTCGCACTGGCTACCCGTGGGGCTCCTCCACTGGGAATCTTCTGGTCTGTGAGCGACAAAAATTTGTCTGGAAGTGTGACATCCTCTCATTCTCTGCGCTTTCACTGGGAGCTGCAATCTCCAGATGTTAGCGATCAGCTATCTTGGATTGTTCTCCTCTTACTGATTTTTATATCCTTTGTTTCTTTTTTTCTCTCATTGTTTATCATTGTGATTTGGTGGCTTTTCTGGAGTGGTAGCATTTAAATCTTTTTTCTCATTTATGTGTTGGCTCTACCAGTGATTTTTATAACTTTGTGTTTTCATAACGATAGATATTGTCTTTCATTTCCAGATGTAGGGATCCCTCAAGCAGAAGATGAACTTTTATAGATTAGTATTTAATAAAACTCAAAGCTTGACAAAAGCCATGCGATCACCCCATAATCTGTGTAACATGAGCCTATGATCTTCTGGGCGTACGTGTGTGTCTGCAACACATGTCTACTGAGATCCTTTCCAAAGAAGTTCTAAAGGACCGTCACATTATTACCTCACATGTGTGATGTCCTTACCCTGACTATAACGGCTAGAACATGTACTGGATAAGAGAAGGAAGCAGAAGCAGAATGGCGGCGTTGCTGAGCAAGGCACAGTCTTTAAGCTCTGACTCAGTCAATTTTTTATCGAGTCATTTTTAAATCTGAGTTTTCAGCTCTATCAACATTCCAGGGGGCACTGGGGACAGCCACTTTGACTCTTGGAAACTAGGCTGAGGGTGTGGTTGCTGTGGCAGCTGCTGTCAGAGTGTGACTGGATGGGGCACAGTCTCAGCTGTACTTGTGGTGACAGGGAGACGATCGTGGCTCCAACCCACCTCCCTGTCCTGACTGCTCCCTACTCACTGAGCATATTAACAAAAAACCTTATAGGGAGGCCTCCTGGAAGAGATGAGGGAGATGGAAGAAGCCACAGGAGGAGAGGGTGAAGAAGCGGGTAATGCACAATGTTGTATGTGACACAATACCCGGTGCTGTTCTTGGCACTGAACCTACAAGCAGCCCGTGCCTGCAGACCTAACAGGCATCTATGCAAATAAACACAGAAGTGACTTGGGCAGGATAGTGCTCTTTGGAACTCTTCCATAATTTTGTGTTTTTGTTTTTTGTTTTTTGAGACAGGGCCTCCCTATGTTGTCCAGGCTAGTCTCAAACTCCTAGGCTCAAAGGATCCTCCTGACTCAGTTTCCCAAAGTGCTAGAATTACACGTGTGAGCCACCACACCTGTCCTTCCATAATTTCTTGTTGTTCGGAGTCATGTAATGCTGGGTAGAGGCCCAGCTTTATCCTCTTGGGGTACCTCAGACTGTCCTGCAGAGCTGAGTAACCATCAATGGCTGCTACATGCAAGGTCCTCTCTGGCCCACAAGACTCATATCATATCACAGTAAATGCCTTCCTGGGCTAAAACAAGAGCTCAGAACATTTTTCCATTTTGTTCACTGAGGAGCACTTTTTATCAACTATGCAATTAAGTGCACCTTTATTTTTAAATCATGTTTAGGAATTTCACATACAAAATCCACTGACCCAGATGAATGTTACCAAATTCCACCTCCTCTGCTTACAAGCTGTAGGACCGTGGGCAGATCACTTATCTAAGCCTCAGTTTCCTCATTTGTAAAATACAAATATTTATAATAATAGTCAACCCACCTTAGAAGGCTGTGAGGACTAAATGAGATTATTCAAGTGGCATGCTCAGTACTGAGCCTGATACATTCATTCACGGCTTCATAAATGTTATCTCCCATTATGATTTTCACTCACAGCTGTTTGATGCTTTAAAACAGGTAACACATTGACACATGGTTTTTCTGTCAGAGTCATTGCTGTTATGGGCAGTCTTGTGAATGTGCTGTGCAGAGAGGTGTTGTAATCAGCTGGACCACAAGGAAAATCAACCAATCCAAACTTAGTAAAGCCTTTCTTTTCTTTTTTTTTTCTTTTTGAGACAGAGTTTCGCTCTTGTTACCCAGGCTGGAGTGCAATGGCGCGATCTCGGCTCACCACAACCTCCACCTCCTGGGTTCAGGCAATTCTCCCGCCTCAGCCTCCTGAGTAGCTGGGACTATAGGCACGCACCACCATGCCCAGCTAATTTTTTGTAGAGACGGGATTTCACCATGTTGACCAGGATGGTCTCGATCTCTTGACCTCGTGATCCACCCTCCTCGGCCTCCCAAAGTGCTGGAATTACAGGTGTGAGCCACCACGCCCGGCCAAAGCCTTTCTTATAAGAAAGTACACCCAGATGTGTGGGCTCACGCCAGCAATAGAATGCCGTAACTGAATGCTGGTAGTTGATAGGACATTTCTAAAAATGGCACCGAGTAATTGAAAAACAAATGACCCATCAATGACAAACAATTGAAGAATATTGTTAAATTTATTGCAAAAATATCTGCAAGATTGATTAGGTGGAACATGTATATACAACCTAAACCAGCGTATTTGAAGGCACAAAGGTGGCACCTGGAGGAAAGCTCATTTCAAGAGGGATTTCTGCTGAGAACCCCTTGCTTTCTACAGCCTCTTACTGGGTAAGGCCAAAGGCCTCCCAGCATTGCTCTGACAGGCACCTGGCGCTGTTTCTGGTGCTGTCCTATGCAAGCACATCTTCTTTGAAACTTACAAATTTTTTCTAGGAGGGTGGCCCTCTCTGAGTGAGAAGAGCAAGCATGTTTTCTGCTGCCTGTCCAAAGAGAAATGTCAGCTTCAGGGTCAGAAAAAAAAAACAGGGAAACAGGTCAAGTGTTAACAGGCCCCACAGCTTCCTAGGCTGGTGGGCTAGTAGGATTTGGGCTCTCCTGGGATCCGGCCATCGCACATCCTGGCTCCTGTATTATACCACTAAGTGTGTAGAGGGGAGTGAGAGGCAGTTGGGAATAGAAGAAGCAAAAGGAACTTCCATTTGCATGGCATGTTGCAGTTTATAAAGGTTTCATAAGCATGTCCTTGCTTGACCCTCCCAACAACCCTGGGAGTTGGGGAGGCCTGGTCATTCCCACTAAACAAATGAAGAAACTGAACTCAGACGAAGTGACCTGCTCCATGGCAGATCTGGGTTCATACCCTGGCTTTGCCACACATTTTGTGTAGCCAGAGGCAAGTCTTTAGTGTCTGTCTCCCCCTCTATAAAGTGTGCAGCTTGGATTAGTTCACCTTAAATGATCTTTTCAGCTCTAGCATTCTCCAGTTCATCAAATTAAGTAAATAGGCCCTTCCCAGAATACAAATCATGCTCAGTGAATGTCCATTCCACACAATGACCATTCCAGGACTTGCATCGCTGAAGGAAGGAAGGAAGCATTCAAACGCTCCTCTCCTTGCTGCTGGGGACACTTAGGCACCCACTTCAAACACTAGAAACTTTAGGAACTCTCTTTCCCTGCCATTTATACTGGCTGCGGGCACATTCTGCCACTACGGGGGCCCTGTGCAGGGGAGAGAACCTTCAAGCCTGTGGCTGGGGCTGTACTTGGAGGAGATAGCATTCATACTGGAATGCAAAATGACTTTTTCGGCTGGAATCCGATTTTAAAAGTTGCTTGAGCTCTATAATGTTAAGGTACTATAGTCAGTGACATTATGAGTTAAATTGGCTCCTCTGAAGTAGCCTGGAAGCTGCACTTTCCTGTTCATGGGTTTCTCCAAAGTAAACATTTTAGATTTCCTGTGGTTCATTAACACAACCTGTCTGTTAGCTGCACGTTATCCTGACTTGTACTTAACCATCTTTCTTATCCTTTCAGGGGGGTATCGCCCAGAGCCTCTGGTCCAGAGCCTGGCACGTAAGCACGCTCAATAAATTATCTCAGGTGGCTGCTTTTCCCCCTGGAGAACCATTTGCCTCCCTTGCTAAGTTGCTCCATTCCTCACGGACTGAGCGGCAGTGTGTTCACCTTGGATGATGGATCCAGGGGCGAGGGAAGGGTCTAAGGCAGTGTGCTGGATGACGTCCTAATGTTTTGATGTCAGCATCGTGCTCCGGCCCAAATCGCCAGCCTGGCTCCACTGTTAGACACCACACTGGCTGAGAGGGGTGTGGGAGATTCTTGGCCTAATCAGGGTGGCACTTCTTATCTAGTGATAGCCTACCACGGAACAAGGGGTAGAAATTGCGTGGGTCTTTAAAGATCAGCATGTCCTAGGCTCAGGATGGTTGCTCTTACTGTTTGGATATCTATAGAACTATTCCAAAAAGGTTTTACGAACTCTGGTACAAGAAACTCATCAAATATTTCTTTTGTCAACTCTATTTTAGCTTGCTAGGAGCACACAGCATAATAGGAGAAACAGACATTTATAAATAACTCTGATACTGGGCAGACAGATGAGTGCTAGCATAGACACATGATATACAAATACAATGGCTTGAGAGAGTATTTCAAACTGGAAGATCTTAAAAGGAGTTTCAAGGGATATGAGATTAGAACCAGGCCTTAAAGAATAATAGATCTTCAACAGAAGACCCTGGGAGAAGGCAAGGGAGGCTGCACAGAGAAAGGAGAGTGGGTAGAGGGCCCAGCATGAGTCAATGCTCCTCTCTAGGAGGGGGCTGTAGAAGGACAGGTTCCTGAAGGACCATGCTGGAAAGGAGGCTGTGGGGTAATCATGGAGGACTTTGAAAGGCAGGCTGAGGAGTTTGGACTTTAGTCCATAAGGATACATTGAGGGAGCTAAGGAGGGAGTGCTGGGATAGGCCAGGTTGTGTTTCAGGAAGATCACGACAGCATCAGCATGGAGAATAGACTCATATTGGGTTATGGAAGGTGGATGCCAGGAATAAGGCTGAGCGAAAGCCTGGGTAGAATGTTTGGGGCATTGAAACTTAGGGGCAGTGAAGTCCAGGCTTCAAGGGCCCTTAACTGGATCCTTCACGGCTTCCTCTCCACTGTCATCTGCAAACGCTGACACTGTGACCATTTGGTTCCATTATGGTCACATCAGACTGCTCATGGTCTCTGGCCCTGCCTGGATTCCTAGCCCAGAGGCCCCCTCTCTTCTCAGCTGAGGCCAACCTGACCCCCCATCTCCACCTATGCTCACACCTACAGGCCTGAATGCTCAGTTTGGCCCAGCTCCCTTGCTGCATGAGCTAGGAAGACCTGCCCCATGTATACTTTATTTCCAGGTCCTGGCCCTGTTCAGTGTGTCCTGGCCTGCTGGGCCTCACACTGCTCTGCCCTCAACAGTGACAGAAGGGATTCTGATAGCTCATCCAGGCCCACAGAAGGGAGGGACAGAGAGGGAACAAACTGGTTGAGGCTCTGCTACCCACCTTTCCCTGTCTCACAATTCAATCAGGACTGTTCAGTCAGCATTGGCCAGTTCTATGCATGAGCTTATAGGAGATCAAAGGGCTTTAAATGCACTGACCCAGACCAACTTCTTTTCGATGCAAAAATGGAAAACAAGGTTGGAAAGATTTGTTCTTTCTATTTGCTTTCTGGTCAGGCGCCTACAGGGGCCCAGGGGCAGGAGCTTAAGTGTGAGGGAATACTTCTCCCAAGGCTTTGGAATTTCCATTTAGTCTGTTTCTGGGTATCACAGTTGTTCAGTACGACTTATTTTGAGAAACTCTATAATCCTTGGCTCAGAAGGTGGTGGCTTTGTGAATCTATATTGAGCAGGAGGTGGCAAAGCAACCCGGTAGAGCCAAGACAGGGCTGTGGTATGTGGTGGTGTTAGGGATGAGGGCGGGATGAAGGCTTGGCCAGCTTCCTTCAAGGGACCTGAACAGGAAAACAACCTCCATGGCTGCCACCAGGTACCCAGTCTCCCCTTGCAAAAGTCCTGTGAGGTACTCTTTATTTTTGGAAGTCAAGCTATACTCTCCTAAAGCACCTGCTTCTGACAAACAATGTCTGTTTCAGGATTTATTTTTAGCCAATTTTAGCTGCCAACCCAACCCTGCTCCACCCTTGGCAAAGATGTTAAAAAGCTATGGATTAAGGTGGGATCAGGCTCCAGGGTTTACCTTATCAGAGGGAAACACCTAGAACTGCCATATTCCCTTTTCTCCCATCTCTGCAGGGATAGCCAGCCTTTCCCTTGCTTGGCCAAAAGAAAGTGTGGCTAATTACACAGAGGAGTGGTAGCTGCTTACAGAGTTCCCTCTCCCAACTGATTGTCAGTGGTGGAGCTGCCCCAGTGTGACTGCACCAAGTAAGCAAGCCCTCTTTTACCTCATTTCCCCCTGTTGTGTGTCTTCTGCTTCTCCTAGTCCTAGGCATACACCATGTTTATTCATTCAGTGAGCATTGGGCTTGAGCCAGCCAGGCAGTTTTCCAAAGTGCCAAGCGCTGATAGTTGCTAAAACACTACTGTGCTCTAAAACATCGCTGTATATAGTGAAATGAAGAAGGACAGCCTTACCGGAGCATCTGTCAAGGAGGACACTAAACTCATTTCATCCATTCACTAGATAAAAGTCTGCCTGTGCCAGTTCCATTCACTCATTCAATATCATTGTTTAGCACCTTAAATTATTATGTGCTAGACTCTGGTCTGGTCTAGGCATTGGGATAGAGTAATAAACAAGATAGACAAAGGTTTTGCCATGTTAAAATTTGCATCCTAATAGGGAGAGAGTCAATATACAAGGATCTTGGGTCAAGTCTCTCACAAATAGACACTAAGATGATTTGGGTTTAGTAATCTGTTATGAAATGTAAATTAAAGGTTATCAAGACAGTAAAGAAATAATGGGGCCTTGTGGGATTGGAAAAGTTGGAACTTCTGGGCATCCTACAGTGGACGGTAAGGTGCAAAGTATATTCGGGCTACAAAAGTTCATTAAGATTTCACAGTTATACAGGAGGACTCAGGCTATGAAAAAGATCAGTTTCAGGTTATTACCTCCATACTGAAGCCTGTGGCCAGATGGTCATAGGGTAGCCTCAGATGAGCTGAGAGAGGCATGAGGGTGAGAAAACAAAGAAATAGGACAGTACTGAGACTTGTGTCTAGGAAAGACTTCTGGGCTACTAGCACGTGCGATTGACAGATTAGAAGCCTACCGTCTTTGAGAGAATTGTATTGGCAGATAAATCATGACCCTGGTCTAAAACAAACAAACAAACACCCTAAATATAAAACCGCTCTCAGGGCCCCAAATTTGCACTAGCAGGAAGCAGGCTGTGAATGTTCTATAGATAAGGAAGGCCAACTCGATGCTCATTTCAGATGATGCCAAGGAGGAAAACGGACACGAAAGAATTTTCCAGAGGTAGAGCCAGGTACCAGGGAGAACAATGGGCAGGCAAATTCCACAAGAGATCAGAATTAAGATAGAATCAAGAAATTGCCCCTCACATTGGAGAAGGCCATTTTTACTATGGCTATCGAGGCAAGATTTCATCATTGTGATAGATGATGGATAAGCGACTGCTCTGCAGCTCCCATTCTTTCCTTTCTAAAAGGGGATTTTAGAATGTCCTGTCCTGATCCTATGTTTCTGCCTCCGTGTTGTATTTTGGGTGGTGATTAGTGGAGCACAAACAGGTGTTTTCAGTTTCTAAGTCTCCGGACACAAGGAGGTGCGTCCGAACTTGCCAGAAAGAACTGCACATCTCCCAGAGATCCTGGGCTTTGAGCTGGATGTGGTGGCTGAGTGGGATTTTTCATTTCTTGGTGTGTGTTTATGTTCTAAGTGTTTAAATATGGGAATAAAGATAAAGGTGTCCACTGAGAGTTGGTGACCGATTGTGTGTGTGTGTGTGTGTGTGTGTGTGTATTTTTTTTTTTCGTAGAGATGGGTTTTTGCCATGTTGCCCAGGCTGATCTCTAACTCCTAGGCTCAAGCCATCTGCCTGTCTTGTCCTCTCAAAGTCCTGGGATTACAGGTGTGAGCCACCATGTCCAGCCTGTCATGGAGTCTTACAGGTAATTGTTTCTAGCATCACCATAATGCTAAACCAAATGCATAATTACCATAATGCATTTGCCTGGCACACAGATAACATCATACCTAGATGACTAGCTGTTCACGAAATATTCATATAGAATTGACATTGGGATTGACTATTTCCCAGCATCCCTTGCATTTGCGTAACTAGCTATCCCCAGTGGAATATGAGTAGAAGTCATGTGTATCACTTCCAGGCTTGGATGTTTAAGAAGGTGGTGGGGATTATCCACATTCTCTTTTCCTGTCTGTCATCTGAATGCTGAGAATGCTGAGCTTCTAAGGAATACTGGAGCCAAAAGATGGCCCCTAAATACCACAGGAAGGAAGGCTGCAAATCAGAAACATACACTTTGGATGATTACATGAACAAGAAATAAATTTTCACTTTGTTAAACCACTGAATTGTACTGTTGTTGTTACAGCATTATGGTAATTGCACATTTTGTTTAGCATTATGGTGAATGGTGATGCTAGAAACAATTACATGTAAGAATGCATGACAGGCTGGGGATGGTGGCCCACACCTGTAATCCCAGGACTTTGAGAGGCCAAGATGGGTGGATGGCTTGAGCCTAGAAGTTAGAGATCAGCAATATGAAAAAACCCCATCTCTACAAAAAAAAAAAAAAAAAAAAAAGAATTAGCTGGGCATGGTGGTTCACACCTATAGTCCCAGATACTAGGGAGGCTGAGGTGGGAGGACTGACTGAGCCCAGGAAGTCAAGGCTGCAGTGAGCTGTGATGGTGCAACTCTACTCCATCCTGGGTGATAGAGTGAGAATCTAGCTCAAAAAAAAAAAAAAAAAAGATTCCATGACAGTGAATCAAGCATTTGTTAAGCCCATAAGTGACGTTCCTGACAGAAGCATCGTGGCCAGAGAAGGCAAATTCACATCCAGATAAATATCTGCTCTGATGAGAACCAAGTTGTTGCCCCTCCATGAAAAGGAATCTAATGTAATCAGCCTTCCAGGCAAGTGCTAGGCTGAGATCTCTAGGCCGCGGTACTAGATTAAGGTTCCAGGTTAGTTACTGCCTCTGAGAAACTGAATACACATCTGTGGTGTGGTCAGGTCATCCTCCATAAAAGGAAGCACTTTTTGTTGAGCTTATCTATGATCTTTTTTTTTTTTTTTTTTTGAGGCGGAGTTTCACTCGTTACCCAGGCTGGAGTGCAATGGTGCGATCTCAGCTCACCGCAACCTCCGCCTCCTGGGTTCAAGCAATTCTCCTGCTTCAGCCTCCAGAGTAGCTGGGATTATAGGCACGCGCCACCGTGCCAGCTAATTTTTTGTATTTTTAGTAGAGATGGGGTTTCACCATGTTGACCAGGATGGTCTCAATCTCTTGACCTCGTGATCCACCCGCCTCGGCCTCCCAAAGTGCTGGGATTACAGGCTTGAGCCACTGCGCCCGGCCTTATCTATGATCTTACTCCTACCATCATGGTGATGATCATAAACTCACTGGGAACAATACTGGGGTGAGTGGGAAAGAGCTGACTGACATTCATAAGGCACAAAATCCTACACACAATTTGAGAGTCTCCTGCACTATGGATGCTTTTGGGAGAACATTCTCATGAAATAAATATATTTTCACCCATTATGATTAATCTGTTCTCATACATTTTCCCCAAAACTCCTTGTTACAAATCCATGAAGTTTATTCCTTCCACGTTCCTGACTGCTTGACCAAACCATTAGCCCTCATCCATGAACTGGCTGAGATCCGGATGTCAGGTCATTTGTCCTTGCACACAAAGCACACCATTGACAGACACCGCTCAAAGCTCTGCATAACGGAAGGATTTCTCTACTGTCCTGCAGCGTCACCCCTGAAGTAGAGCTGCAACAGCTGTAACTTACTCCTGGTGCCAGCATATTATACAAATCCATCTGTAAACCAGATTATTTTAGGCTGGGACTGAAGGGAGGAGATGATGCAGTTGAAATGAGCTCCCTGATTTCATAGGCGCTGATTGGATCCTGGAGTGGAAGAGGCAACACTTCGCCACAGAGGCAGGGTAGGCATGGTTACCATAAAGAGCATCAGGGCCAGAGCAGAAGCAGCAGGTTTGACCCACAGGAATCACTGGCGGTATTAAAGCTGATTATGGGTCCCTATGAGCAACATAGAGCGGCAGCTCAGTAAATTCCTTCTTTGCCTGGGTAACCAAAGAAACTGAAGATCTGGCAAACATAAGCCTGACTCAAACCACCACAGTAGAGAAACTAGATCAGAATCAACTCAAAGACCCAGAGCTGCTTCAGTAAAAGAAAGGCCGAGAACACTAGGGAAAGAACTCTCGAGATAGTGTCATAAGTATGTATGTACTACAAATCTTCTTTCTATCCTTCCCAATGGAGGCCTTCCTACAGGCTTTCCCAAATAACCGTGTACCGGAGGAGGGAAGCACACAGACCTTTTCCGAGATTATTGAACACTAGCTCTAAGCTAAATCTAAGGACCCAGGACATCACTGTAACACACCTGTCAGGGTGGGGGGCTTTGGGGAAGGCGTGTCATGACATAGAGACCTTTATGTTTTTATTCTCTCAAGTGTATCAGGGTAGGTGGTTTTAGCTCAGGTTTCCTGCCTGAGCAAGATAGTGAGGAGGAAGTACATGGAGTTTAGTCTAAGTCCCTATCACAGTAGTCCCGGAAGGTCCACAAACACATCCTGTAGTTTTTTCCCCAAGTTTCTGAGTGTATATTGGTTAATAAAGATACTGAAAAACTAACAGAATCTTCATGTTTCTCCCTAATCTGTAGAATGAGGGCTATCACAGTAGAAAGAAAGTGGAATCCTTGGAACTACCCTACCAGTATAGTGGACCAAAGCAATGCGCCATTTATGGTGGAATTACAGAGATTAGAACCACCACCAAAGCCTTGAAGGAGGCAAGGAGGGCGACCCCCACTACCTTCCCATTGACTAGGACAGAGTTAAGGGTGGATAAGTGGGGTTCCACATGATCGATGCATTCCAACATTCCTGTCTCCCTCAATCACTGGGTTCCTTCCTCCACATTGTACCAAAGAAGTATCATTGTTGCTGATGAGAAATCTGCTGTACTTTTTTTTGTCTCTTCCATAACTTTTAGAATTTTTTATTATTTTTAATGTTTTATAGTTTATCTATAATGTGAAGTTTAGAAATCATGTTCAACACTTGATGAGCTTTATGAAACTGGATACTAATTCCTTTCTTCAGTTCTAGAAATATTTCCACCATTCTATCTTAATTATTATCTCTTTCCCATTCCCTTAATTTTCTCTTGTAACTCTTGTTAGACTATATTAGAGTGTCTCCCTGTCTTTTCATTTTTCTTCCAGGTTTTCTATCTTTTAATTCATTGTGCTGAAACTGTAAGAATATTTCTTCAGTTCTATTTCTCAAGTTATTCATTCTCTCTTTAGTTCTGTCAAATCTTAATTTTAATCACTTCTTTTTTTTTTTTTTTTTTTTGGAGACGGAGTTTCGCTCTTGTTACCCAGGCTGGAGTGCAGTGGCGCGATCTCAGCTCACCGCAACCTCCACCTCCTGTGTTCAAGCAATTCTCCTGCCTCAGCCTCCTGAGTAGCTGGGACTACAGGCACGTGCCACCATGCCCGGCTAATTTTTTGTATTTTTAGTAGAGACGGGGTTTCACCTTGTTGACCAGGATGGTCTCGATCTCTTGACCTCGTGATCCACCCGCCTCGGCCTCCCAAAGTGCTGGGATTACAGGCGTGAGCCACCGCGCCCGGCCCACTTCTTATTTCAATGCCGTATTTTTCATTTTAAAGATACACTTGTGTTTTTTTATCTCCATGTTTTTGCTTCATAAATCCTGTTTTTCTTTTGCGGGTGCGACTCCATCCTTTATTTCTTTAAGAATTTTCAACGTATTTTAAAGTCTTTTTTTCTGATTTTTCTGTTATTTCTATTTCCTCAGCTATGATTTTTTCCAATTTGTTGTATGCGGTGACTCACGGTGCTGGCTTTCCTCAAACACTTTATCAAAGTCTGAGCCTGTCTCCATGGCACTTTATTAAGATATACTTCATATACCACACAAATCATCCACTTAAAGTATAAGTCAGTGGCTCTCAGAATATGTCAATACCTGTGAATCTACCACCACAGTCAATTCTTCATGACCCCTTCCAGGGCGTTTTATCCCATCTGTACCCCTGGACTACGAGGGCCTTGCCTTGGAGCACATTTGCAGTTTCGATGCACGGCACCAAAGCAGGGCTTCTGTTTGAAGCTTGGCTCAACACTCAGCCTCTGAGAAACTAGGATACTGAGGCCTGAACTCATCACAAAGTTCTGTGCCTGAGTATTACGCAGGGGACTTTTCTTTCTTAGCCTCTGGTAGGCACTTCGTTTTTGTGCGTAATTCCAGAAAAGAGGACAGAGCTATTCCCACTTCCTTCCTTAGGTATCCACTGATTCAGGGATTCTGGTTCAGGCCGTTTGCCAATAATGAGACTCCCAACTAGAACACTGGCCTCTCTCCTTGCTTGGGTGTTGAAACCACAGCCTTGATGATGCTTATGTGTTTCCTTCTCCCATGGATCATGAGGCTCCAGCCTGTGACTATAAGTTCCTTCCATATTATTTTTTTCTCCTTTTCTTAAGGATAGAAACTTTATTTCTGATCCATGAAGACATCTCTTCCTAGCGTTTTACACATGGATGTAGTCTTAAAACCTTGATTTATCATATTGTATTAGTCCATTTTCATACTGCTATAAAGAAGTGCCTGATATTGCCTGGGCACAGTGGCTCATGCTTGTAATTCCAGCACTTGGGGAAGCTGAGGTGGGTGGATCACGAGGTCAGGAGATGGAGACCATCCTGGCCAACATGGTGAAACCCTGTCTCTACAAAAATACAAAAAATGAGCCAGGCATGGTGGCATGTGCCTATAGTCGCAGCTACTCAGGAGGTTGAGGCAGGAGAATTGCTTGAACCCGGGAGGCAGAGGTTGCAGTGAGCTGAGAAGATTGTGCCACTACCCTCCAGCCTGGGCAACAAGAGCAAAACTCTTTCTCAAAAAAAAAAAAAAACCTGAGTCTGGGTAATTTACAAAGGAAAAAGATTTAATTGACTCACAGTTTCGCATAGCTAGAGAGGCCTCAGGAAACTCACAATCATGATGGAAGGGGTAGGGGAAGCAAGGCACCTTCTTCACAAGGTGGCAGGACGGAGAATTGACGAGCAAAGGGGAAAGAGCACCTTATAAAACTGTCAGATCTTGTGAGCACTCACCATCGTGAGAGCAGCATGAGGAAACTGCTCCCATGATTCAATTACCTCCACCTGGTCTCTCCCTTGACACATGGGGATTTATGGGGATTATTGGAATTACAGCTCAAGATGAGATTTGAGTGGGGACACAAAGCCTAACCATATCACATGTATAATGTGGAATGGAAGTGTGAGGTTCAGCCTGTGCTCAATCCCCCCCTGTGCCATAGACTTGGTAAATGCCCTTTTAAACAATCTTTCCGCTGTCTCCTCAGGTGCTCAGGGTACTCATCTTGTCCTTGACTCCCCAGGATGCTTCCACTGACATGCTCCATACTTTGAGCCATCATCCCTATAGAATAGGCTTTCGAGATGGAGTTTCACTCGTTACCCAGGCTGGAGTGCAATGGCGCGATCTCAGCTCACCACAACCTCCACCTCCTGGGTTCAAGCAATTCTCCTGCCTCAGCCTCCCAAGTAGCTGAGACTACAGGCATGTGCCACCATGCCCAGTTAATTTTTGTATTTTCAGTAGAGACGGGGTTTCACCATGTTAACCAGGATGGCCTCGATCTCTTGACCTTGTGATCCACCCGCCTCGGCCTCCCAAAGTGCTGGGATTACAGGCATGAGCCACTGCGCCCGGCCAGAATAGGCTCTCTAGAAGCAAAATACATTTGATGTTTTGATGCAAGTTCCTCTAAAGAACTGAAGGACCAATCTTATGTTTCCTGTATACTTACAGGTCTGGACTATTCCTGCCCTTTAACCCTGCTCCTATAGCATGGGAAAGTACGTGCAGGGGATCTCATAGCAGGCTGCTGTCTATCTTCATCCATCTACACATGCTTCTCTCTGGCCTGCTAAGACAGAAGGAACACAGAGAATCTCATTAAAGTTGCACCTGTAGTGGGACAGAACTTCAAACTAGGAAGCAGACATGGGACTGGAGCTGATTCTATCACTAACTAGCTCCGAGGCCTTGGGAAAACCACTTTGCCGTCTCGGCTTCTAAAATGGGAATAATGATAACAGCAGTTTATTACGGCAAATTGCTGTCCTTTTCATTCATGCAGCGAGGATTTCAGAGACTGTCTGCCCTGGAATAAACTGGGTTCTGATCCCATCTCTGTCACCAACTCTAACTCATTGGGTGATTTTGGGCAACTCATACAAGATAGAAACTCTAGAAGCAAAGATTTCAACTAAAAGAAAACTAATACTTTTTTTTTTTTTTTAGATGGAGTTTTGCTCTTGTTGCCTAGGCTGGAGTGCAGTGGTGCAATCTCGGCTCACCATGACTTCTGCCTCCCAGGTGCAGGCAATTCTCCTGCCTCGGCCTCCCAAATAGCTAGGATTATAGGCATGTGCTGCCACGCTCTGCTAATTTTGTATTTTTAGTAGAGACAGGGTTTCTCCATGTTGGTCAGATTGGTCTGAAATTCCCGACCTCAGGTGATCCGTACACATCAGCCTACCGAAGTGCTGGAATTACAGGCATGAGCCACCGCGCCCGGCCTAAACTAATACATTTCTAACACAGCTACCTAATGATAGGCTGGACTGTACTGGGGAAATGGCATAAGTATAGCTAATATTTATTCAGCAATCACTTTACTAAGCAATTATACTAAGTGCTTTACATGCATTGCTTTATTTAATC
Organism: Callithrix jacchus; assembly: GCF_049354715.1. Taxonomy (NCBI): domain Eukaryota; kingdom Metazoa; phylum Chordata; class Mammalia; order Primates; family Cebidae; genus Callithrix; species Callithrix jacchus. The sequence goes on from NC_133519.1 coordinate 7,871,971, forward strand.
TTCACGGTAATCCTGTGTGTTAGATACTTTTACAGATGAGGACACAAGCTCACAGAGGTTAAGTAGCAAGGCTAAGATATGACCCCAAGATCCATGAAACCAGGCCAAGTACACTTAACCACTCTGCTACTTTGCCAATGGAAATGCTCAGAAGCAGCTGGGAGGAGACCACTGGCAGGCAGTGGCGAGATCACAGCAGCAATTAGGAGGTCAGGCTAGATGACTGCTCAGCCCTGAGGTTCCTGAACTCTTGCTCCTTCCGGACTCAGTTTCCTGGAAAACAAAGAGTTAAATGTGATTGCTAGGGGTTCCTCACCATTCTAAAATCCTATGACTCATGTGCTAGAAACAGAGGGCAGCAGAAAAGTAATGTCAGATGTACTCTCTGACGTCCCAGAGTTTAGTCAGGAGGACAAGTCATAGGCACACAACCCAGCTGCCCATGACCCAGTGCTCTGTTGTGTGGGAGGGGAAAGTCAGCAGGGTGGATGGAAAGTGTCAGAAGGAATGAGCATGGGGGCTTGGAATGGCAGGGTCTAAGTAGGTGCCAGGGAAAGGAAGCAGAAAGTGCATGTTTGAAAAGCCAGAGGTGTTTCCCTTTGAAAGCTTAGCTGCCACACAGAGCAGCTCCATCCATGCCTTGACAGCTCCCAGACCCAGCTGTCAGAGGGCACCTTTCACTCTCTCTAACCAGCTGAAGTGCCCTGGCTGTCCTGAACTCAACACCTCCACACTCTGAGCTCTCCTGCCTGAGCCCAACATGGGAGGCAGAGCTAAAGGCCACCATCATTTTAGCTGCCTCCTCCCACTTCCAGAGAACCCACTGGGTTAAGGGCTGCTATACATGTTAAAATAGGGACCCCACCATGTGTGAGTATGTGTGTAGTAATTTTTTATTTTCCTAAAATCTTGAGGCTATTTTAGGGGGTAGGGAAGAAGACAGACAAGTTAGTGACAGGGAAGTCCTTGATTAACTGTTTCTCTCCACATTTTAATTTCTTTTCCCATTGAAAATTCAAATAAAACTGAGGACTGTCACAGTTTGTCAGTGGTGGTGGGGAGATGGGGGGCAGGATGTCTTGGAAACACAGGGGAACACAGGGACATGATAGTGGCAACAAGCTTGGACATTTCCCAAGCAGGGCCTTCAGAGCCACTGTCAGGGGGAAGAGAGCTCTTTGGATAAACCACGGTGTCTGTTGAAAAGTGGTCATACTTTCATGCTCAGTATAAGTTTTCATTGGTGCTATAACATTTCACAACGCACAGGCAGCACAAGGAGAGGAAGAAAATGCCCTTTTGGAAACTAGTCTGTAGATAAAGTGCATCAGCAAAAGACAAGGTGGAATTCAGAAAAATAAGAAAGAACAACTTCCATTCAACATGGCATGTTTTCCGGCATCTCCTGCCTGCCCCATGTTGCCCTAATGTTGCAAGGCACGAGGTCTTGGAAGTACGATCTGTCCAGGTAGACAAGACCCACACATAAGAAACGACAGGATTTTCTTGTTGTTAAAAATATGCATGTAAAAATTCCTATAAGAGCTGGGCATGGTGGCTCATGCCTGTAATTCCACAACTTTGGGAGGCAGAGGCAGGCAGATCAGACGATCAGGAGTTCGGGGCCAGTCTGGCCGAGATGGTGAAACCACATCTCTACTAACAAAATACAAAAATTAGACGGGCATGCTGGCATGTGCTTGTAATCCCAGCTACTTGGTAGGCTGAGGCAAGATAATTGCTTGAACCCAGGAAGTGGAGATCGACACTGCCCTCCAACGTAGGCAACAGAGCAAGACTCCGACTAAAAAAAAAAAACCCTATAAATGCTGGAAATAATACTATCAAATGTCAGAATGCTTTTGCCTACCCACATGTACTTGTTCTAGCAGTGAAGGGTAGCTACTAACCTTGATGCTCCAGGCTTGCTCTGAACGTGATACTACTATAGAATGAGGAAAGCTACCTTTAAAATAGGAATCACTGACTTAGTTTGGATTCTCCAGGAAGCAGAGCCTGAGGCAAAGGCTGATGTGCTAACAGATCATTAGGGTGTATAGTTTTAGTGGCAGCAATAAAGAATGAGGTGAGGAAGACAGGGAAGGAGGCAAAGTCAATAGGAAGATGTGTCATCAAGCAGGGCAGTGCTAAGTGGCCCTGGACGCTCAACCCACAGGACCGCTTCTTGAGAAGGCCTATCACCCAGGTCTCAGAATCACCGGCGTAGTGGAACAGGGGTGGAGACAAGGCTTCTGCCTCCTACTGATCCGAGGCAACCATGCGTTGCATTGATTATCCCACACTTCTAGGTTGCCCATGTGTTAGGGAAAGTCCTAAGCAGGGTTCTACCACTGCTTCCTCAGGAAAATCCTGGGGGAGGTCAGATGCAGTCAGCTGCACCCATATGAAATTGACCCACACGGTTTCCAGACAGCTGGAAGAAGGGGCAGGAGAGGCAGAGAGGATCTGTGGTAAAGCGTAGAAGGGTCTACCACACCCGTGATCCCGCTACTGCATAATAATTGTCTTACCACAGCTCTCCCATCTGAATCCCCACGGTGCCGCCATGCCTGGCTAATTTTTGTTTTTTTTTTTCAATACAGAGGTCTTGATCTCCTGACCTCGTGATCTACCCACCTCAGCCTCCCAGAGCGCTAGGATTACAGGCGTGAGCCACCACGCCCAGCCCATATGAGGGTTTTTAAATTGCCTTTTCCCCAGCCCGCTACACCCTACACAAGTTTTTACAATGGTTTCGAAAGTGCCATTTTACCTCAAACCTTTGTAAACAGAAACCCCTCCGGGTTATATTTTAACACATTTAAAGACAAGTCCCAGGAACTTTCTACCCTGCCCTGAATACCCCCGCTGGCTGAATAGCAGCTGCTGCTGGAGTGGATTTAGCCCTGGCCAGGCTGCAGTGCCCAGGGCAAGGAACACTCCTGAAAGGTTCCTGCATGGAGCCATAAAAAACGATGAGTCGTGTCCTTCATAGGGACACGCATGAATGTGGAAACCATCATTCTCAGCAAACTGACACAAGAACAGAAAATCAAACACCGAATAGTATCACGCATAGGCGGGTGTTGAACAATTAGAACACGTGGACACAGGGAGGGGAGCATCCCACACTGTGGTCAGTTGGGGGGGACTGGGGGGGATGTTGGGGGGGTGGGGAGGGACAGTGGGGGGGGTGGGGGTGGGGGGTGGGAGCGGGGGCGGGGGGGTGGGGGTGGGGGGTGGGAGTGGGGGCGGGGGTGGGGTAGGGGTTGGGGAGGGAGGGGATGGATAACGTGGGGAGAAATACCAGATATAGGTGATGGGGGGAGGAAGGCAGTAAACCACCTTGCCGTGTATGTACCTATGCAACAATCATGCGCGATCTGCACGTGTACCCCAGAACCTAAAGTGCAAATAAATAAATAAATAAATGCATGGTGAGAACCGTGCTCCTTCGTTAGCAAGTACATGCGCCCAGTCCCATAAGGGCCTTGAATCGGGGTAATGGAAAATTCATTCAGGTTGAAGGGACTAAAGGGCTTGAGTCTTGTTTCCAAGCCAGAGCCTCCCCAGGACTGCGACGCCCTTACCTGTAGGTGGCGATAAATGCCGCCGAAAAGCCGCTAAGATAGCGGAGTGAGGTGTGCTGCAGCGAACTGGCCTCTGGACCAGCCCGAGCCGCCCAGGGAGGCCGAGTGCATCTGTTGGACCCAAGAAAAAAGATATTGGCCAGGGGAAGGGAACGAAAGGAACATTCTTCCTCGCTACCTTACAGAGGCGAGTGCTCATCTACACTAAAGCAACAGTCTAAAGTAGGTGCTCATAAACTACTGGAAATTGTATGCACAATTACACATTTTTGTGGGAAGCAGAGGGTCCATAAACATCAGATTCTCAGAGAGGACAGTGTTCCAGAAAAGCTTGAGAATCACTTCTCCAAGACTTGACATCTTTTTAAAATGAATGCCAGGAAGAACATTTTCCTTGACCTTTAGGTGCTTTCATTCTCATCTCAAAAACAAAACTCTGAGCTCAGGCAAATTGAACACAGAGGAGCTCCTGGGGGAATTCCAGTTACGCTGCCAACTTCAACAGGAAGAAAGAAGCAGCTCGCATTGGTCTTCTGCTGTTTGCTTAGTTAGAAAGACACCATTTTGCCAGCCGAAGGCTGAGTTTCATTTGAAACAGAGTCTTGCTCTGTTGCCAGGCTAGACTGCACCGGTGCAATCTTGGCTCACTGCGATCTCCGCCGCCCAGGTTCAAGCATTCTCCTGCCTCAGCCTCCTGAGTAGCTGGGATTACAGGCACCCACCACCATGTCCAGCCTGATTTCTTACTCTAGAAATTAGGTGTAGTGTTAGGTTGAAAAGGCAGGGACTCAGGTAGTTTTCCCAGTTGGGACTGAACTTTCTCATCAGAGAATGGACCTCAGAAACAATATTCCCAAACTTGTAGGTGGGTGTCATAGATTCAGGGTATGGAAAAGAAACCTCAAACAAGAGAAATAATTACAATAAGAAATGGATTTTAGTTTTTTCCCTGTAACAGTTATACTTTTTTTATTTTTTGAGACGCTGCCTTTGGGTGACGTTTTCTTTGACTATACTCTTTTTTTTTCTTTTTTTATTGAGACGGAGTTTTGCTCTTGTTACCCAGGCTGGAGTGCAATGGCGCAATCTCGGCTCACCGCAACCTCCGCCTCCTGGGTTCAGGCAATTCTCCTGCCTCGGCCTCCTGAGTAGTTGAGATTACAGGCACGCATCACCATGCCCAGCTAATTTTTTGTATTTTTAGTAGAGACGGGGTTTCACCATGTTGACCAGGATGGTCTCGATCTCTTGACCTCGTAATCCACCCGCCTCGGCCTCCCAAAGTGCTGGGATTACAGGCGTGAGCCACCGCGCCCAGCCCAGTTATACTTTATAAACAACGGGCTATCATGGAAAACTGTCCTTGCTTCCAAATCAGCAGAGGACCATCGTATGTATTGTCAGGTCTTTACATAAGAGTGCAACCTTTATTTATGCTTCTTTCTGAGTAGAGAATAAAATTTAAAACTAATTAAATGAAATTTAAAAAAAAAAAAGAAAAGAAGAAGAAAAACATTAGCCTCCATCCCCCAAGTCATCTCCCCCCCTGCTGGCTTGATGAGACTTGGAAGTCTCACTGTTGTCATTCCTTTGGTTTAAGGCTTTGAAGGTACCATATCTATAAACACCGTATATATTGCCAGCAATAGCTTAGCTCAGCTTATTCGTCCGCACCTCTGAAATTCTGATAATGGGCCCCACAAAAGTACAGGAGCCTGCTTATTATACTCTATCCAAGACTCTGTCCTCGTGCCTTGCTTAGTAAGCCAGCTACTAGGATGAAGCTCGGCTCTGCTCATGTCAGACTCTCTTCCCTGAGTCTGGAAGTCTCGCTCCAAATCCAGATCAGGAACTGGGGCCCCACTGCCAGCTGAGACATGTCCCTGACAGTGCCTGCCTGCCTAGTGTCTTATGCAACTTCCCGCAGCCTGGCTTCCCTGCTGTGTGCGCCTCCACCTCCCCCATCCCCAACTTCTCCCTCTCTGTACACTTGATGTTTTGCTGCCTTCACTTCCCTGATGTTAAGGCTACTCTGGACCATGCCCTGCTGACTCTCTCCTAGCCCCTTTGGATATAGTGTTCTTCCAGCATGCCTGGGCTGGACTCCCTTCTGTCCCGGAGCACCCCTGCCTCCCCTCTCCAGCCCTACCCCACAGAATAGGCCTAGTTTAGAAGGCCCCGAGTGTGTTCTCAGCATTGATACTGGTGGGTTCTGACAGTCTTCCTGATGATGGAAAAAAAATAGGGCTTTAGGAACTGAACATGTATTTACTTGTTTTAATTCAGATTTTACATATGCTCCTTCTGCTTCCTTGAGTGAAAAGATTTCCGTCCTTCGAAATTTTTGCAGAAAGAGGTATGTGTGTTTTGCTACAGTTGGTGCCAAACCGTGCTGTTTTAGTTGCTGTTTGAATTCTACGTTTTTCAAAAATGTTGGACCATATCGAGATAAAGGACAACTGTATTCTGGAATTTTCTGGAAGGAATTTAGATTCACTCACCTGGGTTCTTCCCCTACGCAGCAGTGCCCGGGTTCTAAGCTGTCATATCTCAGCTTTCAGTGTTACCTCCCAGAAAGGACTTTCTGCTGTCCTATGTGAATACCAGAATCTCTCAGCTCACTTTTGTTAACCCCTTATTTGTTTCCTTCATGACACTTGTCGAAGTTTAAAGGCTTTTATTAGCTGGGTGCGGTGAATCACACATGTAATCCCAGTGGCAGGTGGATCACTTGAGGCCAGGAGTTTGAGACCAGCCTTGCCAACATGACAAAACTCTCTCTCTACTAAAAATGGTGGCACACACCTGTAATCCCAGCTACTCGGGAGGCTGAGGCACACGAATCACTCGAATCCAGGAGGCAGAGTTTGCAGTGAGCTTAGATCGTGCCATGCACTCCAGCCTGGGCAACATAGTGAGGCCTCATCTCACACACACACACACACACACACACAATAATTTTGTTTGTTTGTGTTAGAGTGCCTTCCCCATGAGATTATAAGATCCAAATGGCAGGAAACATGTCTGGTTTCTAAAATTATACTCCTAAACCCTAACATAATGCCTAGCTGTTCAAGAATTCTTTGCTGAGTGACAATATTTTCCAGTTGAAATGACAATAAAAAACTCTAGACCCTACCTATCTCTGATGACCATCAAGTGACCGGTGAGAGGAAGCATCCCTAATCCTATTCTACTTACAAATCTAGGATTTTAAAAATCTGTTCATTGTCAAGGACCAGCTGCAGGGGCTTCCAAGACCTCCTGAGGATTGGGACGTAGGCAGCTCCGTGCAGCCTCGCTACTTCCCTGATTTCCACATCAAGACAGCAATCCTTCAAGACGCCTACAAGGTGCCTACTGTCCTTGCTCTTTTGTTTTTCTCTCTGGTATCGCAATTTGCTATTAGGAAAAAAATCTGAAACCCATTCGTACTATGATTTTACATAGGAGGAGTATTAGCATTTAACCACTTAGACACCAGAGCCGTTGGAATGAACCTGCCGGTAGACATTCTGGTCTCATTTGACACTAGAGGAAGCAATTTAAGGAAATGGGCCTAAAGGGGCCTGCACCTCGGAGTGTGTTCACTCTATTGCCAACCAGCTTATGCTCTTTAGTGATGAAGCTTTAGAAGGGAGGGGGAAAGAAAGAAAATGAGAGTAGAACTACGTGAGGTTGAAATCTTACTGTAAGTTCCTTAGCTTTTGCAGTCTGGCATAATATGAACTGTTCAATGTTAATGGCGATGTTTATAAAAATATGAGATGGACTGTTTTTTTTTTCTGGGAGAAAAAAAATGAGTCCCAGGTGTTTTCTCTAGTTGGACAACTCCGGTATCCCTGGGCTAAGCACCTTATCCTCAGACAGAGGCCAGGTGTACTCCTAAGTCTCCACGTTGGTGTCATAATATGCGTTCTAAGATCTCTCTGCAAGACATTTTTTGAAAAGCTTTCCCGCCCTGATAAATAAAACTGATTGGTAGTTAAGATAACACTTCTGTTTGCCTTTCCGAATCTTCTCGCAGAAATCATGCCCATTTGTTGGTGCGAGTCTAGGTGGTCGGTCCCTTGGAGCAACAGTTACTTCTCTTCCTCCGACCAGATGAAATCTCAGTCAGGGAAGCTGGTGAGAAGCAGCCCCACTCTCAGGGAACTTCCCTGAGCCTCACCTTACATGTCTGTAAAATGTGACCCAGAGACCTGTCTCACAGACTCCTCCTTGGGGTCTGTGCGTCTGTAAAGCCTTCTCACGTTTTAGGTCCAGGTCAGGTCTCCCCTTTTCTCTGTGCAGTTTGCCAGTGGTTTCTTGTTGTTGTTGTTGTTTTGTTCGGTTTTTTTGTATCACCTCCCGGAGCCTATGGTTCCTAGAACTGATACAAATGAATTCCTGTTTAATTTTATTCTAATTTTTAGACGAGAATAATGTGAGCTAATCTGATCACACTAGGCAGATTGTAGGCTTGATGAACGGAAGTTCTGGAATCATCCCTCAGCATTCCATTTCCAAATACGGTGTATTCAAAATAATAACAGAACAGTCAGATAATAACAACAATTACCATGTAATGACTGTTATTTCCCAAGCACTCTGCTGAACTCTCTACAGTCAACTCAGTTAACAGCCGTGTGATCATAACAGCTCAGCTAACAGCACCATGAGGTAGATAGTAATAGGGCCCAATTTACAGATGAGAAAACCAAGGCTCAGAAATTGTCTTGCTGGAGTCCAGATGTAAGTTAGCAACTGGAATTTTAACCCTTGCATGCCCGACTTCAAAGCTCTTTGCCTTACTGGCTTACTGGTGGGTGTAGTCCGAGTGCTCTCCTCCCCACCAAGTCTGCCATCCTTCTCTTACAGTCACAGCATGAAGCGGACAACGAAAGACAGAGAGAGAGAGAGAGAGAGAGAGAGAGAGAGAGAGAGAGAGAGAGAGAGAGAGAGATCGGTTTTATTAAGACAAATTACACATTTTATTTTCTTTTTCCTTTCTAAAAGCCTCACCGTGAAAGATTGATCCCACAGAATTTCTAATTCAAGAACACATTTCATAAAACATTTCAGAGATAGGAGAGAGAATATGAATGCTAGAAAATAGATTAGAAGGTGTCCCCTCCAGGGACCCGGAATGATCAGACATTCCTTCCTGAACGGCATCCTGGTCACTTTCCTCCACTTCTCTACTCTCATTTTCCTTTCACCCAACCATAGCATCCAAATAGCAGAGGGCAGGTGACTCAGAGGTTCAACCTCCTTCTGAGCCTTTACCCTCCTCCGTCCCAGCCTCCCATGCCTATCTGTTTAGGTTAATAACACCAAGACAGTGAGACTCAGCCCCTCTGCCAGGCAGCCAGAGAAGATAGCAGGAAGACACAAGCTTCTCTGTGGTTTCCTTTCCTTATCTCAGGACTTCCCTCCCCTTTACCCATCCTATCAGCGCGCGCGTGCGCACACACACGAACACGCACGCACACATGCACGCGCGCACACACGCGCGCATGCACACACACATGCATATGCATTTTAATAATGTAATAATCTTTCTGTAAGATCAGTATCCAATTCCAAGCATCCTTTACCTTCATCCAAAACAACACAACCCATTATAGATCCGGTGAATACAGAAACCAGGCCAGTCCTTGGGGAAGGCAAGGCTTTTCTGCAGCCCCCACGTGGCAGTCTCATTACAGGCACTAGGGAGACGTAGGAATCTCTGTGTTCTTTAAATAAAGGCCCTGCCAAGTGAGCTGGAGATTCCCCTATTTCCATGCCCCTGCTAAAGCCTCCAGGGAGAGAGAGCTCTGGGGGCCTCCATAGCTGTCATCACACCTCCTCTTGGCACTAAGTTGGCAGCGAAGGAAGTAAATAGGGGAAGAAAATAGTTTTCCAGTGTTTTCTCTCCTTTTTAATTTTCTTCTTCACAGCAGAATTTTTTTTTCCACAAGGCACAATGCTTTCTTTGTTTTAACAAAACCTGGGGAAATTCCATCTGGTCCGGGTTCGAGAGAGGACAACGGCTTCCTGGGTATTCCTGTCGATAAGGCCTTTGGGGAATGGCTGGGTGAACAGCCAAGGGAGAAAGGGAAGGGATGGTTTCTGTCACTGGATTGAACTGTAAAGGGGCTGCAGGATGACAGGTGGTAGCAGGAATTCCAGTGGAGTTTGTGTGTACAGTGACTCCACAGCAGAGCTGACACCTTCACAGGCTGGGTGTACTCTGGCAGAAGGAAAGGTTGCAACATCACCAGGGCGGGACATGTGCCAGAGGTACATACCAAGGCACTTGTAAAGTTGAGGCTGCCGGTGAAGTTCCAAGAAGCCCTTTAAAGATGGCGTAGAGGGAGGAGAAGCCAAGGGCAGCCCAAGGCCATCTCACCACTACTGCAAGGAATGGTCTATGGAAACAACAGATTCAAGAACATGTCTATTGCAGGTTCCTTGATACATGCTCTCTACTGGCCAGGAACTTAAGAGCTCTTCCTTGGAGGAGCGAGGGTGCTCAGGTCAAGGGGGAAGGGTAGGAACTTAGAGAACTCATCTGGTGTGTGGCTGGTATGTAGAGAGAGAGTCATTCTAGCCCTCTGGCTATCCCTTCCAGGCTAGCTTCTGCCGTGCCTCCCTTCCCTTCCTCTACCCTGTTTCACGAGTAATCTGAGAGGCTTCATTGATTATACTGGGTAGAGGGTTGGGGCTGGGGTGGGGGTGGGGGTGGGGGTGGGGGGGGGGACTGCAGCAGTCTGGGTGGGTAGTCACACCTCTTATTATCCCAGAGCCCTGGTTATAGTTTCTAGAATTGATGAGCAATGTCATTGAGACCCCAGGCCCAAAGGAGCCAAGCAATGATGACAGTGAGAAAATGTCAGAAGGGACACGTCTTTCCTCTCTGAGCCTCCTGTGTTCTCACCTGCTCCTGGTCCTCCCATGAAGGAGGATCACACTGATAGGTCATCTGACCTGGCCTTGCTGCTGGCCTTACTAAGACGTCGCTTGTCGGTATGGTAGCCATGGGGGAGGCGGTGACCCGGTGAGACTCCATTGGGCACCTCAGGCTTCTGATCATAAGGAACCTGGATGAAACCTTGCCCAGGAGTCTGCTCCTGGCCTCGCACTTGCTCAGTGGCCAGGTTATCTGTATTTTGTTGGGAGGCCATATTATTGCTGAAGGAATGGAAGAATTTCCCCCCAGGGCCGCTCTGCAGGCACTGGTTGAAGTCAGGGGGTGGTGTGCAGCTCTGGACTATGCTCGCAGAGGGGCCAGAAAGCTGGCACTTAGCCATGTCCTGCCGCGGCTTGACGCATCGCTGTCGGATCTTCTTCCAGCCCAGGTGGTAGAGTTCAGCCAGGCTAAGGAAGAGGGACAGCGCAGCCACAGCCAGCATAAAGACAATGAAGACATTCTTCTCCGTGGGTCGGGATACGTAACAGTTGACCGGGTGGGGACAGGGACTCCTGCGGCAGACGTGCAGGGTGGTCAGGAAGACTCCGTAGATGAGGTACTGGCCCACGATGAAGCCCACCTCCATGGTGGTGCGGATCAGGATGCTGCACACGTAGGTGTGGAGCAGAGTGCCCTGGAGCACGATCCTCCCATTCCCTTCCTCCCAGCAGGACGGCTCCGCCTTCTCGGCCACCGGGTACTCGTAGGAGCCGGAGCCGCCGCCCTCTCTGCCCTTCTGGGCCTCCCGCAGCCGGCGCTTCTCCTGCATGCGCACGGTGTGCATGGCGTGGCCCATGTACACCAGGGAGGGCGTGGAGACGAAGATGATCTGCAGCACCCAGAAGCGAATGTGGGAGATGGGGAAAGCCTGGTCGTAGCACACGTTCTGGCAGCCGGGCTGAATCGTATCACACCGGAAATCAGCCTGCTCGTCCCCCCAGGAGGACTCGGCAGCTGTGCCCAGCACGAGCATGCGGAATATGAAGAGGACCGTGAGCCAGACCTTGCCCACCACGGTGGAGTGCTTGTGTACTTCCTCCAGGAACTCTCCCAGGAAGCTCCAGTCGCCCATCTTGGCTCAGCTAGGGGACAGACGCCAAACCTTCTGCACATGGGGAAGAGAGAAAGAGAGAAAAGGAGAAGGATGTTCCGTGAAGGTCTGACAGGTACATCACGTTCCGGGAGTCCACTGATCCATACCAATGCGTTCTTGAAGAAAATGAACTTAGAAGGCAAAGAGCCCAAAGAAAAGCTCTTTCATTTCCCAGCAAAAATAAAGAGGAGATTCAAAGTAGCGATATTAGCAAGATGAGAGCCTGGCTCCCACACTTTAACAGATAGAAACACACACACACACACACACACAGAGGTGTGTGTTACAATATAGATTCTGCTCTTGCCCCACTAATTCTACCTCAGGAGGTCTTGGATGGCCCCCAGGAATCTGGATTTACAGCAAGCAGCCCAAGTGATTCTGATGCAGGCAGTTAGGGACTGCACCTGGAGAAACGTGAGTATTAAAAAGAACACAGGATTAGAGTTTACAAATGTGACTCTGGGAATTTACCTCACAGAGTCTGTTTCTTCATCTCTCAGATGGGGTTGGGAATAGCTACACCAGAGAATTCCGAGGATTAAATGAGATAAGGTGTGTGATATTCTGAAAATCATTCCACCAGTTCCAAATGTTTCAATGGCTGTTGGATGGAAAGGATTTTTTTATGGCTCCAGAGGGCAGAACTAGGCGGAGGAGGAAGGAGTGAGGGTGGGATTGGCAAATTTGTCCCCGCAGGAAGCACTCTGCAAAAATCAGAACTGTCCACCATGGGCCAGCGGTGTTGGGTGGTGGTAAACAAAAAGAGTGCTTTGGTCCTACCAGCTAATGGTATCGCAGATGGGCGCTGACTTTCCTGGCTGGTAAGGCAATGTTGATCTCCCGTGCCTCAGTGCAACACACCATTCCAGCCACGCAGCTCAGCTCACCCTGCTGCTAAGTTTGTGTGTCTCATTTAAATAAGGTTCCCACACACAGATCTGCTCACTCTTAGGTCCAGAATAAATGTCCCCAAACTTTATGTCCCATACAAAATCCTCCCTCATCTGGCCCCGGTCTGCTTTTCCAGCCTCTTCCTGCCCGTCCACCTGACTACCTTTTGTCCAGCCATGCCAAGTCTTCCCACGTGCTCTCCTCCTGTACCCCTATGTGTCCCCTCATCTGTAGATGAATCCCATTTACCTTTCAAAACGTAACCAGTCATTGGTTCCTCCAGCCCTCCCTCCTCCCTGGAGATAAGCCTCTTCAGCTGCTGTGATGGCCCCCGGGACACTTACTGGTCTCCCAGTGTTTGCTGCCTTGTGTTGTAATCCTCAGCCTCTCTGTGTTCTCCCAGTAGGGACTGTTTGAAAATGGAGACTGTCTTTTCTTCTGTATCACCAGAGCCTGGCCCAGAGTAGGTGTTTAGAACATCTTACTTGAGTGAAGGAAGGAGGGGCTGACAGGCACTGTGGTTTCCTACCCAATAGCAAACCAATTCCCTGCTTCTTGCCTTCCTCCTATTGGCAGGGTGAAAAAGCCGGAATCACTTTCTCAATCTCCTCTGCAGTTAGTTCTGGTAGGTGAGGTATGGGGAGAATCTGAAGTAGAGGGAATGCTCCAGAAAAGGTTTTTCTACCCCCTAATAAATGGAGTGCTTCCATCCCCCTGTGAAGAAGAGGGAACCTCACAGTGCTGCCATCCCCTGGGGAACAGGAGGGAGCCTACTCAGAGTGCTCCAATCCCCCAGTGAGTAGGAGTGGCCTTGCTCACCCCTATTGCTTCCTGCCTGTGGATGGAGTTGCGTGAACCAAGATGTCTGAAGCTGTCCAGAGAATCTCAAAAATGTCAGCCAGTGCCCTGAGGCCTCTGAATCAACTCTTGAGGCGCCTACCTCCAGAATTCTTACTTAGTTAATAATAAATGCCCTTATGCTTTGGCCAGGTGCGGTGGCTCATGCCTGTAATCCTAGCACTTTGGGAGGCAAGGGTCGGGGGGGATCACAAGGTCAGGAGTTCAAGACCAGCCTGACTAACATGGTGAAACCCCATCTCTATAAAAAAACAAACAAACAAAATAAATAAATGCCCTTATGGTTTAAGTCTCTAATCATTCCTAACCAACAGCATGACAAAGATCTCAGAGGGAATGGAACGTAAATATTCCCTTCTTAGAATCATAAAACCTCAGATTTGGGTGGGACCTTAGAGGTTGTCAAGTTTGAACTTTGACCTTCATATCTGGGCTGCCAACATGCTCCTGGCTTCTATCTGAATGTTCTTTATGCTTATGGGGAAAGATGGGTCAGGGGGGTGCATTTCAGAGTCCGGGTTTCCTCAGCTCCTGAGTTGATTGTTGCCTTGACAGGGACCAGCCTCCTTGCCCTGCCTTCTCTCAGACCCCAGGTCCCAAACCTTGAGAGCGTACAGAGTCCCCGGGAATGAGGGAGTTTCTGAGTGAGCGGAAAGGGTTTTATCTCTGCTCCTCTCTATATCAAAGACCCACCCAGGTCTTGAAGCCTTTCATGTCATTTGTGATCAGACACGTGTCCCATTTCCCTAGGTGGTGAAGCGCCCCCTGTTTCAGCCTCCAAATGTGGAAAATTGTGGGGCATGTGCTCAAAAGGAAAATGGCTGATTAGATAAGAGTTTGAATGGTCTGTCGTCTCTTCTAGGCTCATATACAGTGTTAGCACCTTCAGGGTCAGCCACACACGTGCAGTGACTGGACTCTGGTGAGTGTCTGAGAAAAAAGAGGTAGGGAGCGAGGGGAGGGCTAAAAAGAAGAGAAGAAAAGGGAATGACAAGTGGGAGTTGGAAATGGAAAGAAAGACCATGTAAGGCTTAAGAAAAGATAGATGTGGAAGTTGGATTTACTGAGGTTCAACAAATCCCCGTTGCCATCTGCTGGGCTTGCATAGATGATTCAATCTGTGTTTCACTTTCCTCACCTGCGAAATGGACATACCGTTAACTCATAGAGTGCTATGAGATGATGCGTGCAAAACACTTAGCACAGTGCTCAGCAAATAAGAACTGAATAAAAGGCAGCCATTACTAGCAGTGAGAGTGGTGGGGAAGGATGACAGTAGAAGAAGGAGGGAGAAAACAGAAAGTAGAGAAAGGTGCATGACAAAGGAGAAAAGACATGGGAGCAAGAGTAGAAGGGGAGGGAATGAGAAGGAAATGGAAATAGAAAGGAAACAAACAAATGTCATAATCTTCCAGGATTCGGGGCAAGTTTTCCACATTCAGTCCCTGAAGACTTTTCCCTTGATCTCACTCTGTCATTCATTCCTTGCAAGTTGCCAAGGAAGTATAAAAAGAGTTCCAGGCAAAGAATGTGACTCTTTGGTCTGGTCTGCCAAGTGGCTTGACTGCTGATTCCTTCACTGCGGGCCAAGGAATTGTACCCGGAAGAGGTAAGGCACAGGTACAAGAAAGCAGCGCCTTGGAAAACCAGAAAGACCGTGTCAGGAAGGATGTCTTATTGGGAGGAAACAAGAGAAACTAGCCGAGGAGGTGAGGGGGTAAGGCAGACCTCCCGGGCCCGCCGGAGGAAAGAGAGTGGAAGACTTTTCATTTATGACTTCCTGCTGACACTCAAGGTCAGAGAAACTTAAAATTGCTACCATGTACCAGATGCTCAGTTTATAATGTGAAAGGTCGCTGGCTGAAGTTAGTGTTCCAGCTACCTTGGCTCCCTTTGGATACCCCTATCTCAGCCAGAGAAATGTGTAGATTAGATACTCAACGAGTTCACTGGGCGTATAGCACATAAAATGCTTTGTAGATGATTATCTGCTTCTTGGCAGGAAGCGTGTTAGGAGGGGCAGAGGAAGTTGCCCATGCCATGAATAAATCCTATCAAACACAATGGCAGTTTACCTCACGGCTTGAGCGGTTACCCTCAGGGGCTTCCTTCCACTTAGAAAGTCCAGACTTCTTAACTTGCCATTTGAGACCCTGTACGGTCTCGTGTTATCTTTTCTCCACCGTTGTCCTCACACACTCGGTGCTTAAGCTCCACAAGTCCCCATACGTACACACACATTTCCGCATTTCTCACCCATGTATCTTGGCTTCTTGTGTTCCCTCTGCCTGGACTGTCCGTCCCTTTTATTCATTCATTTAATAAGTTTATTGAGCGGCTGCAGGGCGCCAGCTGTCATTCTAGACAATGAGGAGACAGCAGGAAGGAGGGGAAACAAGCAAGGATTCCCTGCCTTCACTGCATGTGACTGCCTCGACACCCTTTAATTAAGAGGAGACATTAAACACACGATTTCAATAAAACGTGATGTGTGTTAACATTAAGGAAGTATAAGGTGTTATGGAAATGTGCGGCAGAAACCTGAATCCGGTTTATGGGTTCGGGGAGGGTGTTAGACAATTGTGTTCTAAAGCCCTCTGCCGCTGCTACAAGCTGTGAAATTAGCAAGGCAAAAAGAGATGGTCCCTAGAACCTGGAAGAGAACTGTCCCATCGCTAAAGGTTCTTCGCTCCAAAACCTTCAACATTCTGTTTCAACAAGTCCTGTCCTGGGATAAAGCAAATTTTGGAGGGGCCATTAGGGAACTTGTTTGGCAAAGCAGCACTGGTGCTTGCGTAAGAGGAAGAGGGCCAGAGGAAGGATTTTGTGTATAGTGAGCACAAATCATTGCATGCCTTTACTGCGTGTACTCTATGGCTAAATGGCTGGAAATAAAGCGCAGGCCCCTACATTCCTAATCCTGTGCTCCTGCGGCTGTTTTGTCTGTCTGTTTTGTTTTTGTTTTTGAGACACAGTCTCACTTTGTCACCCAGGCTGGAATGCAGTGGTGCCATCTTGGCTCACGGCAACCTCCGCCTCCCAGGCTCAAGCAATTCTCCCTGTCTCACCCCCTGAGTAGCTGGAATTACAGGCGCGCGCCACCACGCCCGGTTAATTTTTATATTTTTAGTAGAGATGGGGTTTCACCATGTTGGCCAGGCTGATCTCAAACTCCTGACCACAGGTGATCCACCCTCCTTGGCCTCCCAAAGTGATTGAATTATGGGTGTGAGCCACCACACCCAGCCACATGCTCCTTTTTATGGTGACGGGGCCAGTGTTTCTCAAAGAAAATCATTTCAGAGCAACCCAGGTTAATCATAAACTCATAGCCAGACCTCTTCCCCTGACTCCACAGATCTACAGCGAAATGGAGTCTTCTAAAACTGACCTCAGCCCTCTTTGGTGTTTTCCTGAACTCCAGAAGACTCTAAATTACCATCCAGCATGTAGGATACATTCTCACACTTGCTTATATATTTCCTTTCACTTGCTTTCCAAAAATTCGTCTGTCAGCCAACGTGCAGAGACTTTGCTGAGTGCCCACTGTGGAACAGTACCAAAGAGGAGCAAGGCCTGACACTTGGTGGGCACTCAATGATGTACATGAAATGAATGAAATCAGCTGGGCATGGTAACTCACACCCGTAATCCCAGCACTTTGGGAGGCTGAGGTGGGTGGATCACCTGAGGTGAGGAGTTCAAGACCAGCCTGGCCATCATGGTGAAAACCTGTCTGTACTAAAAATATAAAAATTAGCCCAGGGTGGTGGTGGTGGGTGCCTGTAAACCCAGTTACTCAGAGGCTGAGGCAGGGAATCAATTGAATCTGGGCGGCAGAGGTTGCAGTAAACCGAGATCATGCGTGTGCACTCCAGCCTGGGCAACAGAGTGAGACTCTGTCTGAAAAAAAAAAAAAAAAGAATAAAATTAGCCATGATTCCTTCCTCAAGTGTTTAAGAGCTTTTTCTCTCAAATGCGGAGTATGCTTCTCAAAATCAAAAGCCCTGTCTTCTACTTTGTATTCTTATTGCTTTAAGTTCTCTCATTTGGTACATAATAAATGCTTTCTTAATGATGGAAGAAAACATTTGGCTAGCAGTAAGATTGCAAAGTGGTCCTAAGGAGACAAATCTCTCTTCTTAAGGTCAGCAATAAACATAAAACCTTACGATAGGCCAGGCGTGGTGGCTCAAGCCTGTAATCCCAGCACTTTGGGAGGCCGAGGCGGGTGGATCACAAGGTCAAGAGATCGAGACCATCCTGGTCAACATGGTGAAACCCCGTCTCTACTCAAAATACAAAAAATTAGCTGGGCATGGTGGTGTGTGCCTGTAATCCCAGCTACTCAGGAGGCTGAGGAGGGAGAATTGCCTGAACCCAGGAGGTGGAGGTTGTGATGAGCCGAGATCGTGCCATTGCACTCCAGCCTGGGTAACAAGAGCGAAACTCCATCTCAAAAAAAAAAAATAACCTTACGATAAGTAAATAAAAATAAAAGCTTACATACATTCAAAAAGTGCTTCTACATTCTCTCGTTGGTTCCGAGAGAGCAAGATCATATTTGTTCTGTTCAAGACTGCATACCTTCAGAATGTTACAGACATTCTATTTTTATTGTTGAGTGAATGATTCCTCATAACCACTCTGTGGGATCATTGTTATTGCCTGTGTTTTGCAGAGGAGGAAACATACAAAGGTGATGTGCTCAAAGACACGATTCACGGCGGCAGAGTCAGGGCTTCGTTCCAGAGTTTCTGATCAAAGACTTGCATGCTGCAAAGTTTCATTCCATGTCCCCTCCGAGGGTGGCGCTCATCAATTCTTAGGCCTTCGAGGGAACTTGCCAGTGGAGATAACTCTTGTGTGGGAGTTAGGTGTCCGTGATGTTTGCAGGGGTATGGAGTGGATGGAGGAGTTGCAGAAGAGATGCGGGGATTTCAGACAAAGGCAAGACTGCATGAACACATTCATTGAAATGAAAACCAGCATGGTTTTAGGGTACAATGAGCAGAGCATGGAGGACTGCAGAGCATACAGGAGCAGGTTGTGGAGGGCTTTCACAGCCACGCCCAGGAGTTTGGAGTCATTCTCAACCCACGTGCTAGGCCACGCTTAGTCCATGATTTGCTCCTGAGAGCCTAATCTGAAGCCTCCACATGTGGTTGGGAAGTAAAGGACTGCACAATTAGTAATGTCCATGCTTGTAGCAGTCTTTTAGAAGGTGTATTGCTAGTGAGTGAGGTGCTACCATGGGGATGCCTTGAAAATTCTCTTCTTTCTATTGATTCCAGTCCAATCCCTTCTAATACAGTATTTTACAATAATTTTTGTGTCCTCCAAGTCAGCAGCTGGGCCTTGGGCTGAACTGTAGAGCTCTTAGGGTCTCACGCACCTGAGAATGATTTTCTCTACAACCTGTGAATTCTCTCTCCCACTCAACCCTGAGCTCCTTGAAGACAAACTGCGTTTCTGTTCATCCTTGCACTCCCCTCCTGAAATTCCCCCACCCCAAACCCCTTGGCGCTCAATGGCGCACCCTGTATGGGGCGGTACGTACTTTATAAAAACAACAGTGCATGAATTGATAGCATTTAGGTCTCTCAAAACACCTAATGCCAAATTGATCAAGGCAATCCTTTCCCAATTGCTGAAGAAAAGGATCAGAATGCACACGGAGGCCAAGCAACACGTTGGGGGCAATGCGGCATGTCAGTGGGGGGGCCTCCCTGGGAAGCTGGCATAGAGGCACCTGCCCAGTGACGATGGTGATCAGAACACCGGGGAGATGGAAGCCACTGAGTCTTTCTTCTGCCTGTGAGAGAGCCCTTCCCTTGGCTTAGCAGGACTGAACGTGTCTTGAGCAGAAATTCCATCACCGTGGACTACTCCCTCACTGCCTCCTCCCCTCATAGTACTGGGGAACTTATCCAAGCTTGTCAAAATTAGATGACAAAACCACTCCACAGTCTGAGTCTAATTCTGGACAACACATGTTCTGGACAGTATCTGACAGATCTCTGGTTCTCAATAAAGATCGTTATTCATAGTAATGATAACAATCCCCTGGGCCCAAGCTCTCATTCCGCTCGCCATACAGTGCAATGTGGTGCAGGGCGGAGTTCACTGGCTTCCCAATTAAGAGAATTCCGTTGTAAAAGGACCCAAAGGGCCTCACTTAAAGGCTGCCTGAGAAATAGTATCGTGTCAGTGCAGTTTAGTCCAGAAAGTGTTTATCCAGGCACGGTCCTCTGCCACGCCAGACGTCAAGGTAGCTTTATAAAGCAAAGCACCAGGCACAACCTTCATGTCAGAATGCTTTTGTGCCTCCTTCATTTGTGTATATTTTTCTGATTTCCTCTCTCCCAGTGATTTCCCCCTAAAATGGCTATGTAGGGAGAATTACATAGAAAGCGGTCTCGATCGTCACTGCTTCAGTGATCTTCGTTATCCTTCAGTATTCCCAAGTTCGTCTTCTAGTTTACCCAGTTACACACACAAAACAATTTGGATCTGGGTGATGATGAAAACACTAGAAATAAAATATTATAATACTCACTGTTATGTACCTTTCTATGTACCAGACGCTCTGTGTCTTTATATATCTGTTTTCATTTGTTTCTCATACCTGAGGAAGTGGGGACTATTTTTTTTTTTTTTTTTTGAGGCAGGGTCTCACTTTGTCACCCAGGCGGGAGTGCAGTTACACAATCTCAGCTCACTGGAGCCTGGACCTCCTGAGCTCAGGTGATCCTTCCACCTCAACCTCCCAAGTAGCCAGGACCACAGGCATGCACCACCATACCCACCTAATTTTCTGGTTTTTTTTTTTTGAGAGATGGGGTTTTGCTCTTTTGCCCAGGCTGGTCTCAAACTCTTGGGCTCAGGCGATCCGCCCACCTCAGCCTCCCAAAGTGCTGGGATTACAGGCATGAGCCACCATGCCTGGCCTCTCGTTATTTTACCCTCAGGGCTCAGAGAGGGTAACTTGAGCAAGATCACACAGCTAGGAAGAGGTGGAGGTGGAGTCAAACGCAGCCCCTAGCTCCTATGATGGCAGTGTCGCCGCCCTAACAACTGTGCCGAACTCTGTCTAAATCATTTAAAGTTCCTTCCTTGGAAAATCCTCGCCAGTCAAAGGCTGGCCACTTTGATATAGGATGATTGAAGCGGGAATGTTTACTGATCATCATTCGGATAGGGAGTTATTGTAAGCCATTGGTGGTAATTCTTACATTTGGGATTTTCATTCTTTTCCTCATTTAGGTTTGGGGTAACTACTTCGGCCTCGGGAGAAACCGTCAGGCATATGATGACATAGCTGTAGCTGCGGATTTGGGCGGTGTGGGTACCTTCCTCAGAATTAGAAATTCACCGAGGGCCGGCATCCCTGAGCCTAGTTCACTGCAGAGGGGAAAGGGGGTTAGAGATAAGAGAGGAGAAGAGACGGGTAAGATGAAGCAGTCACTTCAGTCTTCCTCCTACGCTAACCAGTAGCACCTAGATAATTAACTCCTTTTGAAATTTAATTATTTTATTCTGGCAAGAACAGATTGGTCCACTCAGAGACACCCTGCTGGCAGAGAGTTGTTTCAAAGCCGAGGAAGTAGAAGGGAGTAAAGTGGAGAAAGAGATTTATCTAGGATGAATAATTTTCTTCTTAAACTGTCAGAAGAAAAAATATTTGTAAGGAGTGAATGAAAAGGAGTATTAAATGGAGATATTAAATCACAACAAAGCATTGGGAGGCCCTTGTCAATTACTCCAAGGGGTTACTTAGTCCCATGCAATTAATTATTAATGAAAATTCTATTATAATGCCCACATTTCTTTGTCATTTCCCCCATTTGTCATAGATTTATAGTGCAGTAGAGCTGGAAGGAATGTAGAGATCAACCAAACTCAACTCCTTATTTTTAAACGAGATGTTAGAGGTCCGGGGAAGCTAAGTCATATGATAACAACACTACGTTGTATTTCCCATGCATGAAGCTCTTTATAACTAAACTTTCTAACCCTCCCATTAACCCTGCACGGAAAGTAGTATTGCCCCGTTTTACAGATGAGAAAACTGAGGTTCAGAGAGTAAGTACTTGTACTAAGTACCACAGCTGGCAAATGCTGTGTAAAGGATTTAAACCCAACTAGCCTAACTCTAAAGCCCACATTCTATGTCTCCAACATGGGAAAGAAACTCGAGGACTAGGACTGATAGATGACGACAAGCCTGTGCCCAGAACTCCAGTCTCTTAACTGTGAGAGCAGGACTTTTCCCACTTCACCTTGCCTTGTGAACGACCTTTTTAGCTTCTGGCTTACTGGCTGGCCAACTCTTGCGAATGCTGCTCCTAGAAATAAGTATTATCACATTGGGGCCCTCAGCCCACAGTGGTCAGGATTCCCAGACTCTTTGGCCTCTGCCATGGTTTGGCCAGAATTCACATATGGAAAGTTATTTCCTCTTTTAGCCAGCAAGCGCTCTTAGCTGCAGCAGCGTCTACTGCCCGGTTCTCAGCTAGCCAAACGGCAGGCTCCGGTGTTCCATTGATGTGAAATCATAACAAGAACAACAGAACGGGAGTCGCTGGGCAGAGGGACTTCCGGTCTCTGAGGGACAGTGGGGCTAGGACCCTGCTTGTGTCACTCTCTAGTGGTGTTACCCTAGGCAAGTCACTCATCCTCCCAGTTTCTAAGTCAACTGAGAAGTGGGAATGTTTACTCATGGGGATAATACACTGTGTGGATATGTGGAAGCATCTAGAACAGCATCTGGCATATGGACCCTTAATAATATTAGTTCCTAGTTTTCTTTTCTGACATTTCCAGTAAAAACTCCTGTCGCCATGATCCAACCAGACAACTCGATGCAGAATCTGATAGTGCCTCAGGCTGGGTAGCAGCACAGCAGCGACCCTCATGTGGCACAGGTACAAGAGGGTAACTGTCAGAGCTAGGGAAAATCCAGACAACGGATAGTCATTTGTCTATAAAGTAGTTATTTCACTAGGCATCCAGACCTCCTGAATCAGAGCTGGAGAATCACAGAGGTGCAGGGAACACTCGAATCAGGCCACTCTCACTCCTGTGTTAGGTCCAGCCTGCCTCCTAATGTGTCTTTAACTCAAGCTTTTGGGCCTGGAGTTGGACTCCACATGGCTCTGTATTATGATGCCTCTCTTCTAAGGAGCTGCAGCACTTGTGAATCTGATCACCAAGCTGAAGATACACTGGCAACAAGAGGTTTGAAGCAGACTTAATTCTACCTGGATGAGAAAGGGAGGTCACCTACTCTGTGATCTGAGGGCGAGGGACATCTTCACCCCTGGCCACCTCCGTCGTCTCCTGAGGTTCTCAACCATGGAGTTGCCAGGTTGGATTAAGAGTCTGGAAATCCCTGTGAAATGCAGCGTTACCATTTCATAAAGAGAGGCTCTTTTCTGCTTCCAGCTGTTTTTTTGTGACCCTAGTTTTCCCCTCCCTGAGCCTCTCTTTGAGCACTTGTGAAACCAAAGGGTTGAGGCTCTTCCATCTTTAAGTTAGAACATCTGGGGAGTCTGACTTGCTCAGCTGTGAAGTATGGCAAGTCAGTGGCAGAATCAAGAGGCGATCCAGAGTTTCTGACTTCCTGCTTAGAGGCTAGCATAAGCATTCCTAGAAAAAAAAACCCGTGGTCAATACCTCCTCGGAATTGGATTTCGCGGGAAGCCTTTCTAATGTGATAGCCATTTAAAATACTTTATTTAATCTTCAAAAAACCTTATGAGGAAGATATTTATTAGCATCTTTGGCAGATAAAGAAACTGAGTGTCAGAGACATTAAATAATTTTCCCAAGGTCACACAGCTAAAATCCTAGCCAAATGTGACTCCAAATGCCCAAGCTCTTCCTTCTGCCCTGCCCCTGAATTAGATAAACTCTAAGGTCCCTCTGTGCCTTTTCAATACCTCTGATTCTGTGACCTCCTGACTCTCAGTGGGCTGTTGAATACTAAACTGTATTTGCCCATTATTTGCTAATGTATCAGAAGCAATTGATTCTCAAAGTGGCATCAAGCTGGTATCACCAGGAGCCAGCAGCTTCCAACAACAGGAAGGAAGTCAGCTTCCTTTCCAGGAACCCTGAAGCTTTCCAGGAAAATGGTCATCTCTCCCCTTTGTCCAGCCCAATGCTTGAGCCTAGGTTGGCACTTAGAAGAGAGCTACTGGAATCCCCAGGAAGTGAGTCCTTCCCTAGGACATGGGATAGAGATTTGGCCTTGGGTCTCCCCAGCCCCATAGATGGCAGGACATCTAGTTCCTGTCCCGATCGATCCACAGAGACAGGCCTCCTGTCCTAAGAAGTGGGGACAGCCAGTACCCAAGAGATCAGGCAGCACTGTGGCAGCACCCCCCACTGCCTGCGTCCCACCGACAGCCAGTGCAGATGATGAAGAGCAGGTGGGCAGGTGGGAGTCAGTCCCACAAAACAGAATTATAGAGATGCTCAAGCAGAAGAATCAGGGAGAGATGGCAGCTGGGAAAATGCAGCCAGGGAAGGAGGTTAGAGGAGCCCCAGGTATGAGTGCACAGGGCAGCGTGTTCTCAATCAGCCCTGACTCACTGCAAGTCATGCCCTACCCTAGGCTTTGTTCTCCTTATTTGCTGAAGAAGGAGGCTGGTAATGGAAAAGACCTCTTTCAGTCCTAATGTTCTCAGACCTTAGGCGGTACTAGGAGGGGAGACAGGAGTGAGGCCATTAAGATCTAAGAACAGTGAGCAGCTTCAGGAGCCCAGCAAGCAGACCTCTGAGGTTCTAAGGCAGAGACAAAGCAGGGCAGCCGGATTCTGTGACTGCTGCGGCTCTGTGAGCGTCACATGTGTGGGTGAGGGATGCTTAGAGAGTGTTACGTTGGGAGCCACAGAATCCCCTCCTGGTACTCTCTGCTCTGCAGGCTGTCATTGGGACTCCTCACTCGCAGGTGCTGAGTGAGAAAAAGGCTTGGAGGGACAGCCAGGGGAGCAGGCTCCAGACAACTCTGCCAACCCCGGAACCTGGCAGGAAGGTGGCAAGTTCACAGCCCTCCCTCGGGAGCAGTGAATCAAGGGCTGGGCTGGGCTGTGACTCTGGGGACAGTGGGTGGAGGGGATGGAGACCGTTTGGCCTGCAGATGTGAAAGTCAGTCTGGAAGGCCTCTAAATACCAGCTGGCAGCCAGACACGGTGGCTCACGCCTATAATCCCAGCACTTTGGGAGGCCGAGGCAGGTGGATCACGAGGTCAACAGATCGAGACCATCCTGGTCAACATGGTGAAACCCCGTCTCTACTAAAAATACAAAAATTAGCTGGGCACGGTGGCGCGTGCCTGTAATCCCAGCTACTCAGGAGACTAAGGCAGGAGAATTGCCTGAACCCAGGAGGCAGAGGTTGCGGTGAGCCGAGATCGTGCCATTGCGCTCCAGCCTGGGTAGCAAGAGCGAAACTCTGTGTCAAAAAAAAAAAAAAAAAAAAAAAAATACCAGCTGGTGTCCCCAACCTTGAGCTACAGCACCAGGCGGGCAGAAGCGCTGCGCTGCCACACGCTCCCCTTGGTGTCTTCTCTCCTTCAGTTTTGCTGCTTTCAGGTCTCCGGACTGTCTGTTCAGTGCTCTCTGCACTGCCCTGCCTTCCCTGCAGCCAGCTGGACCGCTTTGTGCCAAAGCTTTCTTCCAGAAACAGCCGCCCCAGTGACTTGCTGGGCAGTGAGAACCAGGAACCCCTGTCTTAGAATGGAATACTGCGAGAGAGAATGAGGGGAAAACTGAGCCACAGAGCAAGATGGGAAATCCTGGTGTTGAACCTCACTTTTTCAGTGGTTCTGAGTTGCATGTGAGCCAATGGAATCACAGCCTTACACAGTGTTACTGCTGAATGGAACCAGAGGCAGCCTTCAAGTTCAAATCCCCCATTTCATAGACGAGGAAACTCAGGCTCAGCAGGGGGATGTGTCTGTTACAAGGCCTCCCATCCCCTGAGTCTGAGCTCTTTCACTACATGCTCACAAAAAGGGTCCAGGAAGGAACTAACAGAATCTTTCTGCCCCATGACCTCCCACGTTGCACTACGAGTGGAAAGGAGACCTTCGGAGGTACTGTCCGGGGCTCCCTCTCTGGTTTCATGCGCCTCTTTCCTCTGGCTGCAAGTGGCAGCCTGGCTTTCTCACATGTGGCCGCTGCAGAGCGGGGACGTGATACTCTGCAGGAAACTAAGGAGGGAATATTTTTAAACCATCCAACATGCCTTAGGGAGGAAAAAAAAAACAACAAAGCACTCCCCTAGATGTTGCAAAAAGCATTTCAAAAAAGATTCTATGCCTAGAAGCAGCATCGTAAAGCAGTGTTGGTTTTATTCTTAAAGGCAATTCCCTGTAACAGGGGTTCTTGGGAATTGACTGGTGACCCACTTCTAAGAGGCACCCAGAGGACTGAACTCCACAGGAGTAGGCTGGAGCCCGAAGGTCCCCCCACTTGCGATTCTCCAGCTCCCTCTAAATCAAGGAAGAAATTTATCTGCTGCCTCACTGGACCTTCCTTTTTGATATATCCACACCTCACTATCACGGGAAATAGCAGGAGGGACAGAGAATAAACTCACAGGTAGAGAGAAAGAGCTGGTTTCTATCCAGCCCAGAAGCCACGTTCCCCTCTCCTGGCTACTTCCTACCCACTTGTAGTTCAGTTATTCAGATTCGAGTCCACTCTTACCTGCTGCTTTTCCTCCTCCCTGGACTTCCCCTCCGTTGGTTTCTTCACACGCTGGCTGCCTCTTCTCCAACTGCCCACCCTCTTTGCTCCTGAGCCTGTCAGTTGTTCCTCTTCCACCCTCTTTTTAATCGTATCTGTCGCCTTCCCTCCTCCCACTTCTTCCTACTCTTTCTCTCTCCACCCCTTTCCCCCTCTGAATCCCTCCTCCCCCCTCTCTCTTCTGTGCTCTTAGACTCTTTGCTCTAGAAGTCTTCCTCCCTCCTCCTCCCTGCAGCCCTCCCGCTGTCTGCCTGTCATCCTTGTCCTCCCAGCAGTCCACATTGCCTGTCCCCCCAGCTGCTGGCGAACCACCTCCCTAGGTTTCTTCCTGCCCACCCCTCTGCTGTGTGGACTCAGACTTCCCAGGCCATGGCTCTCCTGGGGCATCAGCAGGAAGATTGGCATTGCCTAAGAGATCCCTTGTCCCATTCTTTTCCCCTCGTGAGAAAGAAAGAGGGTGCTCACTCACATAACAAGCCTTTTTTGGGACTTCTACGATGCCCACACTAATGAACTGAGCATCAGCTGGCACAGGAAAACATGATCTCGCAAGTCACAGCCTTCCAGCACTCGGTATAGGCACCAGGACTAGACTAAAAGGAAAGAAATGCTGACCTCTCAGCTCCAAAAGTCTAGGGCATTCCTCAGTCCCAGAATCACACTCTCTGCCCTGCTCCTTTAAAGAGAGGTGAGCATCTTCTATGTGTCAGGACTGGGCTGGAGACTTCATGTATATATTGCCTATTTTTATCTTAATCATTCTAATTTTTAATTCAATAAGGTAGACCTTTTCTGCATTTTACATTCGAGGAAACTGAGGGTCAGAGAAGTCAAGTAACATGATTATGGTCACCCAGTGTGTAAAGTAAGCGACAGAATCAGGATCGGACATTTTCGTCAGTGCCAACATTTATCTTTTTGCTCCTTCCATGAAAGCAAACAGGTCTCCCAACTGGAATTGAACTGATGAAAGTAAGATTGGCTCTTGTTACATCACATGCGCAGGTGACCAAATTCAGAAAGTGTGGGGTATCTCTCTCCTCAGACCCTCCCACTCTCCAACTTCTCCCCCAGATTCCTCAACTTACACACTGAGCCGTGGACCCAGCTGGAATCAGGTAGGTGTCAACAATAGAGATTACTGTGAGTGGACTGAAATCAGACAAACCGGGGCTAAGCCCACAGATTACAAGAGTTAAGAAAACCTCAGGGATCATCTGGGACAGCCAGGGAAACTGAGGCCCGGAGAAACGCCCACTTGTCAATGTCATATACAGTAGTAGGTGGCAGAGGCAGGGCAGGAAGCCAGAACAACCCCTCGCTCCACATCATCACCTGAAACATGCCTTTTCCACAAAGCACTGGCCACAAGCGTTTCTAGACTTTGCGAAGACGTTTCCTTAATGGGCTATATTTTTCTTGGGTGAATGAGCTTAGGATCAGCAAGAGAGGAAAGAGCAAGGGGCTGAATTTCCAGTTTCCAGGAAGGCAATAGCCCTGGTGAAAGCCAATGCAGGATTCTTGATTCCTTAGCCATAGTTTACCCCATTTCTATGCAGCGTCAGAGCAGATCCTGGGGCCAGCCTGACTGGGTTTGAATCCAGGCTCTGTCACTTACTGCCTGTGTGACAGTGGGCAAGTCAACCTCTATGCAGCTCGTTTTCCTCAGCTGTAAACTGGGACTATTATCTACTTCATAGGGCTCTCATGAGGACTAATGAGTAAGTGAAAAGCACATAGAATGGTGTTGGGAACATGGAGATACTGTAGATGTGGCTGCAAAATAACACAATACAACACAACATGACACCATACGATACAACAAACACAACACAACACAAAGCAACACAACAACACAATACAACACAACACGACACCATATGATACAACAAACACAACACAACACCATACAATACAACAAACACAATACAACACAAAGCAACACAACAACACAACACAACACAATACAACACATACCATACAATACAACAAACACAACACAACACAACAAACACAATACAACACAACAAAACACGATACAATACAACACAATGAACAACACAACACAATACAATACAGTACAACACAACACAACAAACAAAACACAATATACAACACAACAAACACAATACAACACAACACAATACAGCATAATACAACACAACACAATACTGCACAATACAATACAACATAACAATACAATTCAATACAATTCAATACAACACAATACAGCACAATACAATACAACACAACACAATACAATATAATACAACACAACACAAACACAATACGATACAACACAACACAATACAATACAACACAACACAATATAATACAACACAACACAAACACAATACAACACAACACAATACAGCACAATACAATACAACACAACACAATACAATATAATACAACACAACACAAACACAATACGATACAACACAACACAACAAACACAATACAATACAAATCTCCTCCCTGCCTGTGCTTGCCATGGCCGGACCAGAGTCCTGTGATGGAATTCCGCATGTGAAACCAATAGCAAGCCCTGCTTCTCCAAAGCAGAGATTATTTTCACACTGCGACTTTGTCCCTACATCCCAGCCTCTCTACAAGAGCAGGGGACACCTAGGAACAACTTCTTATCTTCATCCGGGAGGCACCAGTTAAAGAACCCATGAAGTATCTGCTGGGAGGTGGTCTGAAAGTGGGGAAGGTTTAGTGGAATGTGCACTCCTAGTTCCGTGGGCTGCTGGAGGAGAGGTGATCTCCGTTTTTCTCTGAATGTGCAGAAGGGAAGAACTGCCCAGATACTCCCACGGCCCTGGGGGAAGAGCGGGGTGTACAAGGTAAATTCTCCCCTTGCATGTGGCCGATAGAGAAATAAAGCAGTGAAGAAACTGGATGGGTTGCTAGAGGAAGTCCAAGAAGTCTGCCTCAGGGCTGGGAGGAGGCTGAGGTCTCTGGCTGGGATCATCCCAAGTCAACAAGGTCAAACAGCTCTCCCGCTGGGGACCGTTCAGCACGGTACCCAGGACAGCTGGGCCGCTCAGAAGGCCTTCTTCGGAAAGGTGGAAATGTGCTTTATTCCTCAGCTGACTCAGGCGATGACTAACAGAAGTAAACACGAGAACGACAAAAACTTCATTTGGGCTGTGGATGCGAGATTCTCCAAAGGTGTGAGTCTGGCGATCGCCACATAGGAGGAAGCCCCTAAGCGGATGTTCAGTGCGCAGAGAAAAGGAGGACAGGACAAGGGCCAAGGGTGGGAGCTGAGCTTCCGCCATGCCCTCCCCTTCTTCCTCACATTTTGCACAAGGAAGGGTCTTAAAAAGAGGAATCGAAGTCTACGTTTCACACATTACAAAATATGGAGGACTCAGAGGGGATATAGAGAGGAAGCCAAAATCCAGTCAAAGAATTAGTAAATCATACCTGGAAGGAAAGGCTGTAGAGGTGGAATTGCAAAATTAACTTTATTCAGCGTTTCCTACGTGCCAGCCATTGTACGAGGCACATTTCACATTCTTTTACTTTAAGATAAAAAGACAGAAAAATGACCTTAGAAAGACCTTCTCAACTATGATCAGGGTCTTCTCTCAACAGGAATCCTTGGCTATTCCTATGGGCCCAGCCTATCCTATGTGACAAACAAGGGCCCTCTCTGTCACAAGGAGCTGACATTCTAGTTGTAGAAAAGAGCTGCTGAGACAAAACAATTAGTATAAACGGTAGTATTTATTTATTTATTTTTTTTTTTTGAGACGGAGTTTTGCTCTTGTTACCCAGGCTGGAGTGCAATGGTGTGATCTCGGCTCACCGCAACCTCCGCCTCCTGGGTTCAGGCAGTTCTCCTGCCTCAGCCTCCTGAGTAGCTGGGATTACAGGCACGCGCCACTATGCCCAGCTAATTTTTTGTATTTTTAGTAGAGACAGGGTTTCACCATGTTGACCAGGATGGTCTCCATCTCTTGACCTTGTGATCCACCCGCCTCGGCCTCCCAAAGTGCTGGGATTAAAGGCGTGAGCCACCGCGCCCAGCCTGAACAGTAGAATTCTATATGTATTGTGTCAGTGATGATATAATAAAGTGCTAAGTTATGTGAGAAAAAGTCATTTGGGAAACAGCTTCATACAGAGCAACCTCTTTGTTGTGCTATAATGAAGGGGAAGAAAAAGAAATATTTATTTTTTATATTTAAATCAAATTATTTATTATCTTAATTTTAATTTCAACTTTTATTTTTGATTCAGGGGGGTACCTGTGCAGGTTTGTTATCGGGGTATATTGCAGATGCTAAGGTTTGGAGTACGACTGATCCTGTCACCTAGGTACTGAGCATAGCACCCCACAGTTGGCCAACCTTTGCCTCTCTGCTTTCCTCCTCCTTCTATACGGTAGACACTATTACCCCCTAGTGTCTATTGTTGCCATCTTTATGTCCATGAGTACCCAATGTTTAACTCCCATTTATAAGTGAGAACATGCGGTATTTGGTTTTCTGTTCCTGTATTAATTTGCTTAGGACAATGGCCTCCAGCTGCATCCATGTTGCTGCAATACACATGATTTTTTTTTTTTTGAGACAGAGTTTTGATCTTGTTGCCCAGGCTGGAGTGCAATGGTGCGATCTTGGCTCACTGCAACCTCCACCTCCCAGGATCAAGCGATTCTCCTGCCTCAGCCTTCTGAGTAGCTGGAATCACAGTCATGTGTCACCATGCCTGCTAATTTTGTATTTTTAGTAGACATAGGCGTCCTCCATGTTTGTCAGGCTGGTCTTGAACTCTCAACCTCAGGTGATCCACCCACTTCAACCTCCCAAAGTGCTGGGATTATAGGCAGGAGCCATCACACCCAGCCCGGCGGATTTTTTTTTTTTTTTTTTTAGTGATTGTGAGGAACATTTACTGAAGGCCTTCTATGTACCGGGTATTTTCACCTTATAACACTGCAGGATAGACCGTATGTTACTGTTTCCATTTCACAGAAAATTCAGACTCAGAGAAGTTAAGTAATTTGTCCAAGATTACTCAGTAAGTACAGTAAAGGTCCACCTGCTGCAAAAGATCAGGCACTTCCCCCCATGGCTGCAGAAATTCTCATGAAACCTATTGACCTGGTAAGATAGGCGGACACAGGGCCTTCCAGGCAGAGGCAAACAGATCTGCAGATGGCACCAGAAGAATGGACTCCTACCCTAGTGGGAGAGATTGTATTCAGCCCTGATTATGAAGGCGGTTCAGCCTGTCACATATTTCCAGGAAGACGCACCATCACCTTCTTTACACATCTTTTAAACAGGCACACTAAAAATTGCTTCTTTTTTTCTTCTCTCTAGAGGCAAGGGGCAAATGAGGAGAGCTTCCAATGTCTTCTCTACCCAATGGATCTCTGACTCTGAGTTTCCTTCCCAAGACACCATGGTCTGGATGTTTTAAGGGCCGCCTCTCTTACAGCCTACATGATAACACATGCAAATTATTTGTCAGCATCTAATTGCAAGAACAGTGAGTCCCCCGTGCCTCGTTGGAAGGCATAAATGCATAATTGGAGCCATGGTTAGTGGGCTGAGGTCATACTTTTCTGCTGGTTGAGATGCAGACACCACAGGCATAAGCTGTCCCCTTTAAGACTTTTCCTGGCAAAAAAAGGGCAAGAACACTCTGTTCCAAGAAGCAGAAAGCAAAAGAAACACAGACTTCCTTGCTCCTGGTGTTTTGATCTATAACCTACTCTCATCATGTCTCAAGTTTTAATCCCAAAGACAAGGTCAAGATCATGTCCGTACTTCTTAGGCTTCAGGCAGATGGGATCCCAGGCTCAAGAGCTCCTGTGGTGGGCTTGGAACAGTAGCCTCCATGGACGTGAGAAGAGGAGAGGGAATCCAGTGCCAGCTATGCCCGATTCTTTCCCACTGAAGTCAGGACATGAAGGCAACAGCTGGGTGCAGCTTCACTTGAGCTCCGAGAGTCCGGACTGGGGATTTCATTCTACAACAAAAAGCGGGATCTTGACCTGGGAGATTTGGGGATGATGTTTGCCCTCTAGATCCAGAGGGAAATCTCTGAAAGGAAGAAGACTGAGAGTCTCACACTTTGGTCTGATGATGAGCAAGGTGTAGAGTTTGTAGTGCCCGTTCCTGCCTCCTCTCAACAACGTATGCATCTCTGATCCACCCCGCCCACCTACCGCAAAAGACACAAAGGACTTGCTTCCCCTCTATTTCGAAAGGTGTTTCAGTCATGTCCAAGGTATAGTATTAGGTGGTCTATTGAAAAAAACTCATTAGACAGAAGATCTAGAAACTTTTTGCCAAGTATGCTGTTAACTCAGACACCCTCAGACAAGTCACTCTGAAATAGAGTCATTTCCTTGTGTGTAACAATGAGGTGCAATATCCTATACCTGTCCTGATAATCTAGCCGTCGATGTTCAAAGTCTAATTTCAGAATGATGTGGCTGGGCTCTGTGTCCCCACCCAAATCTCATTTTGAGTTATAATCCCCATAATCCCCACGTGTCAAGGGAGACACCAGGTGGAGGTCACCGAATCCTGGGGGCAGTTTCCCCCATGCTGTGCTTGTGATAGTGAATGAGTTCTCATGAGATCTGACGGTCTTATGAGGGGCTCATCCCCTTCGCTCAGCACTTCTCCTTCTTGCCACTGTGTGAAGAAGGTGCTCTACTTATCCTTTGCCTTCTGCCATGATTGTAAGTTCCTGAGGCCTCCCCCGCCATGTTGAAATGTGAGTCAATTAAACTTCTTTCCTTTATAAATTTTTACTCAGTCTCAGGCAGTTCTTTATGGCAGTATGAAAATGTACTAATACAAAGAACAAAGGTTTTACATGTCCTCCCAAATTAGTGTCTAGAGTCAATGTGAGCTCCTAAGGTCAAGCTATTATACGGATCAGAGGCATATAGGAGGTTACAACTTTCCCCTGGTTTTTCAAAGGTTAGTCGTGTGTTCAGTCGGCTGAACACTCAAGGTAGAATGGACGGCACTTGAGGCAAATAACCCCGTGGTTAAGAGTACTCAGGTTCAGATTTCGGCTCCACCACTTGGCAACAATGTGACCTATTTCTATCTCCTTCTCACTTTTAAAATGAGGATAATAAGAGTAGTTTTAGGGGCCAGGCACGGTGGCTCACACCTGTAATCCCAGCACTTTGGGAGGCCAAGGCGAGTGGATCACGAGGTCAAGAGATCGAGACCATCCTGGTCAACATGGTGAAACCCCGTCTCTACTAAAAATACAAAAAACTAGCTGGGCATGGTGGCGCATGCCTGTAATCCCAGCTACTCGGGAGGCTGAGGCAGGAGAATTGTCTGAACCCAGGAGGTGGAGGTTGCGGTGAGCTGAGATCGCGCCATTGCACTCCAGCCTGGGTAACAAGAGCGAAACTCCATCTCAAAAAAAAAAAAAAAAAAAAAGAGTAGTTTTGGGTTGTCTATGAAGATTGAGTGAGATATATATCATGTTTGGCATGTAGTGAGTGCTAAATATTCTCTCATATATATTATATATGATATACAATATATACCTCTAGATATATACATACATAGCTAAATATACAGAGAGAGAGATATGTAGATACAATGAATTGCACCATTTACTCTGAAGATGAAAATTAGATTATAAATGGGAGAGTACTCTGCAAGGAGATAAGGTTTTACAGTGGAAACTTGGGTTGTGACGATTACAGCTGTCACCATTATGCCCACCTTCATTGCCTCGTTTGAGCAAGGCCACCAGATACAGCCAAGCAGGCTGCGCACTACACACATCCAAAGGCACCACTCACATAGAAGCTTCCCTTTGTACCTGAGAGCACATTGCAACTCCTCTTCCAGGCAAGCCTGTATGTCCCTCACAGCTGTTCCTCCTAGAGGCCGTGGGACAGCACCTGCTCTATGGAGCCATTCGCTCATGAATCCCTAATTCCGTGAAGGCACACTGAGGACAGACTATGTGCGAGCACTGGGCACATAAAGATAAATGAAACACAAGTTCCGTCCTGAAGCTCCTCGTGTCTGGGGAGAGAGCCCCAAGAAGTAGAATGCAATGGAGTGAGTGCTGAAGCGTGTCTATGTACAAGAGATTAGAGTATCCCCACCTTTCTACGTGGCAGTGGTCATGGATGGGGGTCGTGTGGGGATTCACAGCAGCAAAAATGAGAAAAGTCTAACTCTCTTTTTTAAAAATAAAAAGTGCTCATAAACACCATTTTTAAAAGTCAAGAAAAAGTCTATGGGGCACAGTCCACTTCAGAGAAATCCAGTGGGGAGCTTTTGCTGCGGCAGGAAGAGACTTTTCTGAGAACCTCCAGCACAGAGGTTAGTAGAAGGAAGATGCAAAAATGCTCCCCAAAACCAGCCCAGATCAGGAGAAAGGACAGGAAATTTATCACTCATACAGTAAATTTCAAATGTAGATACTTTTTTTTTCTTGAGATGAAGTCTTGCTCGGTCACCCAGGTGCGATCTCAGTTCACTGCTACCTCCACCTCCCAGTTCAAACGATGGGGTTACAGGCTGGGATTACAGGTGTGAGCCACCACCGTTCCTGGCCCAAATGTAGATTCTTTTTTTTTTTTTTTTTGAGACGGAGTTTCGCTCTTTTTACCAAGGCTGGAGTGGAATGGCGTGATCTTGGCTCACCGCAACCTCCGCCTCCTGGGTTCAGGCAATTCTCCTGCCTCAGCCTCCTGAGTAGCTGGGATTACAGGGACACGCCACCATGCCCAGCTAATTTTTTGTATTTTTAGTAGAGACGGGGTTTCACCATGTTGACCAGGATGGTCTCGATCTCTTGACCTCGTGATCCACCCGCCTCGGCCTCCCAAAGTGCTGGGATTACAGGCTTGAGCCACCGTGCCCGGCCAAATGTAGATTCTTATCTAACATGAAGATTCCCTCTCCAGCTTTGGACAGATGGCTTCTCTTTGCATCTTCATAGCCTCTTTGAGAGAGGTGAACTTGGAGTCAGGAGACCTGAGATGGAATTTTAACTTTGTCCATTTGTTGTTTTGTGATCTCAGGCAAGTCAATGAGCATCAACTTCTTTGTCGTAAAATGGTAATAATAAGATGGTTTTCACAAATCGGTAATAATAAGATGGTTTTCACAAATCGGTAATAATAAGATCGTTTTCACAAATCGGTAATAATGAGATCGTTTTCACTTTGGACACCATGCACCTTAGCTATTGTCACATGCTCCAGGATAGAGGTGAGATCTTAGGAGGGAGGCAGAGGCAGCACAGAAGTCCCTCCATTCACAAGCGGGGTCCGCCCACCATCCTTTAAGGAGCCTCTGCAGCTTGTGAATAACGGAGATCTTGCCCTCAGAGCATTATGCTCCTGAGCTGGCCAGCTCAGCCCTCCCCTGGCTCCAGCGCCTTCATTTGTAAAGAAGGAATTCCGAGGCTATCAAAAAGGAAGTCAAATTGTTTTCGGAAAACAATAGCAAAGTAACTACAAGTCATTAGCTTCCTCTCTGGGGCCTGAAATCAAGTGTGCCCTGGTAGCTGAAAGGACTGGGAGCACTGTTTACTTAAAGACCTCTGGACAGGACCCATAAATTAATTCCTGTTCGTGACTTTCTGGAAGGAGGGGAGGTGAGTCATGGAAGTGGGAGAATGCCTAAGAGTAGAGATTTCTGTTTCTTTAGGACACAGCTAAATCTCTCATGCTGGCCTTGCCTTTTCTGGTTCTCTGGGTGAAAGTTTCATTCGGATATATGTGTACGTCTAGCAGGCTCCTGCTGTCTGAGGTGGCTCTTAATGAGTTTTCTTCCTAGAGCAAAAAAACAAAAAATCTGTTTCCTGCAGGTCTCCTAAACTCCTCAAGGAAGCCAAATGCTTCTGAGATCGTTGCTCTAGAAATTGTCTTTGAACAGGCAATTCCTCAGCGACAGGAGCAAACCAAAGTTGGGAACTGCAAAATTCCTGACTCCTTAGAGGATTGTCTCAGTGCCACGTGCAGCTATCAAGGAATCACAGACACCAGAACACTGGAGCTTGAAGAGAAACTGAAGATCCACTGGACCACATGAGAACACTCAGGCCCGGAGTAGGAAAGCAATTTGTCTAATGTCAGGAGCAGAAGCCAGATCTCTCAAAGAATCAGGAAACCTGGGGACTTCCCTGAGGGGGGAATGGGCCAATTATGGATCACAGAGCCTCCTACGAGGCTGTTTCCACACTTAGCTGTAAGTCCCTGGAGCTTAACTCACTAAAAATTAGAGAAAAGGCATGGTTTCTTGACCTCTCTGGGTCCTGAAACGACTTCTACAGATGATTCTAGACCCTCAAGTTTTCTGCGAGGAGATGCAAAACTTCTGCTTTTGAATGTTTTTAAACATCTTTGGCAAAATCATGAGTATCTGTTGAGCTTAATGATTTGGAATTTAATACAAAGATAGTCAGTATTACCTGCATGGACCCCTCGAAGGTTTTTTGGTGGGCTTCATGGAGCATAGAAACCCCTGTGTTCATCTCAAAGCTTCAGGGGAAGAGGGACCATAGTCCATCTATTCCCAAAGCACGCTTGACCAAAAAAAGGTCAAAGGTCACTGCTCTAGGTCGAGGAGGTCAAAAAAGGTTATTTAACCTCCAAAGTAATTGAAACCACCACCAAAAAGGCCAATATATTTTATCCCTTCCCCAACCTAGAAGCCTCTTACCAAACAAGTTAAAGTGTGTTCCACAGGCATGAGGCCACTTCCCAGTGCAATCTTCACCTGTCAGATATGGAAACCCTTCTGAAATAAGCATGCTTATTCCTTCCTTTCGTGACTTCTCCAGACTCATACGGCTAGCCAAGACTCTGGGTAGTCCAGTATTCTTTGCACCACCTCATCCAGTTTTTAAGGAACACAAAACTGTCCCAATGCTAGAGAGCTATAGGAGTACAGGAACTGTCCCTGACCTCAAATGTGGTCGGCAAGTGAGTTCATGCCCCTGAAACTAGGAATTATTTCCTTAATGCCTCTTTCAACAGTGTGGAAACGGAAGTGACACTGGAGCAGTGCTGGGGAGACATGAATCCTGGCGTAACTGCTCCTTCCCGGGCGGTGACAGTCACTGAGCAGTAATACTCATTCGGTAATTAGGGGCCAATGTCTAAGCTCCCTCCCATCCTGAAACCCCTTTCGCTTTATGGATTAACAAATAAAGCATAAGACAAAAGACTTGTTCTCCAGTTTGTAATCTATTACAAAATAATAGAGATTTTTAAAATTATTAGTGAATAAAGGGGAGGGGGCAGGTAAGCAGGTTTCCAAACTGAAAATAGTCGCATTTAAGATGCTTCCATGTAAACGGGTGGTGTGGAATTTGGAGCATGTTTTCCCACAGAAATAATGTCATAAAGGGTAGTTAGGTTACCAGGCTAGCCCATAAAAGCTTATTGAAGGTATAATGTTGCTTAACTATGGCGTTGAGAGTACTAGAGATGCTACAACCTAGTTAACTTGGTCTCTGGATGGGAGAGAATGACACCGAGTTCTGGAGGGGGACTCCAGGATTACATCTCCTTCGGAAGAGTTTCAGATTCAGGAGTCTCCTCCTCACAGCTGCACTGAGGATGGCATCTTCCTGCCTCCCTTTCTTCATGGGGAAGGGAAATAATATTTATTGCTCACCTGACTTTATCAGTGCAAGGACTAACCCACTCAGCATTGTCCCTTTCCTAAACAAATATCTGGGAGCAAACACAGGCAGGACGCTTTCTATTCTTCAAACTTTTCCAGCATATTCCTAATTAGAAAAAGTAACAGTGTATTATTGTAAAAATGTTGGTAATATAGAAGAGTCTAAACATGAGATAAAATCACCTATAAGTATTATTAAAATACTGATAGCTTTCTACCACATTTTTGTACTTAAAAAACTTTTTTACAAAATTGGAATTGTATTATGAACACTTCTTGGCAATCTGCTTTTCTTCTCTTAACAATATGTCAGGGACGTTTTCTATGTCAATAGATGCGCATCTTCTTCACCTTTTTAATGATTATCAAGAGTGTAGTCGGCCGGGCGCGGTGGCTCAAGCCTATAATTCCAGCACTTTGGGAGGCCGAGGCGGCTGGATCACGAGGTCAAGAGATCGAGACCATCCTGGTCAACATGGTGAAAACACATCTCTACTAAAAATACAAAAATTAGCTGGGCATGGTGGCGCGTGCCTGTAATCCCAGCTACTCAGGAGGCAGAGGCAGGAGAATTGCCTGAACCCAGGAGGCGGAGGTTGCGGTGAGCCGAGATCGCGCCATTGCACTCCAGCCTGGGTAACAAGAGCGAAACTCCGTCTCAAAAAAAAAAAGAAAAAGAGTATAGTCAAAGAAAACGTCACCCAAAGGCAGCGTAATGTGCCTGTATCTTTTCTTTCCACAAGGATGTGGAAATTCTGCACTAGAATTATCCAAGCCTAGCATCTGTGCGGTACTCTTTAGACTAACGTCAGGGTATATATGTCACCTCCACCCTTGGCTAAGTCCTTGGGTTACATCGTTTCCTACTCTTTGATTTACCAAAATTCATCTAATGCCCTATGATTGCGCACTTCAATTTGGATGGATGTAAATACCACCATATTGAATGTAAGTGGTGCCCTTTTAATTTCTAAGGCAATGCAAGTTGGTGTTAACACATTTCTTTCTCTGCCCCAAATACGTTACTCCATGTAATTCTGAGCTCTCCTTTTAAAGCCTTACAAACAGCTCATGGGAAAAAGCAGAATTTCTGAACAAAACAATTTAAAGCAAAACAAAAACTATTAGCTTTCTCAGTTCAACCAACCCCTTCTCCGCCACACACACGAGACGCAAAAGGAAGTGTCTGAGTGAGTGGTGATGCCAGGGCAGATAAGAACGATCTTGACAGGTTCAGAGAAGACCCCTCATGAATCTTGGGAGAATATCTCTATGGGTAAATGGGATAAAGGTTTAAATCCTGAAGGGCTAAACCAAACTTTGCAAAAGCTCACCACCGCTATGAGCCTGCTGCCCCGGAACAGCCCCCTCGTGCCTCACGCCTCCAGTCCTGCTCTGGTTACTTTGAACTCACACACAACCCTGGGATTGAAGTACCAGCTCTGCCTGTGGTGGGAAGGACGTGTGTAACTGACAAAAGCTGATGAGGCAGACAGGGACAAGGGATATGCAGGAATCAGGGTCTCGGGACACATGAGCTCAGGTCCTAACTCTAACCCTTAAAGAATTGAGTGCCCGGGGCCGGGCGCGGTGGCTCAAGCCTGTAATCCCAGCACTTTGGGAGGCCGAGGTGGGTGGATCACGAGGTCAAGAGATTGAGACCATCCTGGTCAACATGGTGAAACCCCGTCTCTACTAAAAATGCAAAAAATTAGCTGGGCATGGTGGCGCGCGCCTGTAACCCCAGCTACTCAGGAGGCTGAGGCAGGAGAATTGCCTGAACCCAGGAGGCGGAGGTTGCGGTGAGCCGAGATCGCGCCATTGCACTCCAGCCTGGGTAACAAGACAGAAACTCCATCTCAAAAAAAAAAAAAAGAATTGAGTGCCCTTGGGTTAAGTTACATCAACTGTGCCTTCTACTTTTAAATTTTAATATCTCTCTGATTCTAAGTAATCGGTTATCTCCATACCAAACCAAAGTTTGGAAGAAATACAAGTTTATCTTAAGCACTCTGGGGAGCACGAGACATGTTCTTAGGCCATTTTTTTATTCCAGCTGTTGTCACTGTATTGAAAACTTAAGGGTATTCCAGATAAGGAAAACATAAATGAGCAACACCTGGAGGTGTGTTTCAAGTAGGATGCTTCCAGCTGTCAGTAACAGAAAACCCAGCTGGAGCCAACCACACTGACCACTCCACTGTGGGAATGCACTGGGGGTGTCAAACTTATTGGATGGCCCACTGATAGCTGATTCATTTATTTATTCATTCATCTAGCCACTGATTTAAAAAACCCACCGAGTTTGGTACTGTGCTAGGAACTAGATATGCTAGTGGTTCAGAAATGGCATCTGAATTAAGAAACCAAAACCTAGGGCTGTTCTAGGTATCAATGCTCCCAGAGCCCTCTGAGAGCCAAGGGCTGGCATCAACTTAGAATCCCACAAGACTAGCTGGAGACCTGGTTGGCATAAAAATGCTGCCTTGTTTTAAACCATCAAGTCTATGATAACACTGTGATTTCCAAGAAGTCTGCCTGGAATGAGGGTGCTGAGCAATGCATGCTGACTCGGCCTGTGAAGGGGATGGAGGTGGAGCTCGAATCTCAGGAGAGTATAGAATAGAAACCAGAAACTAGGAACCATGAACACCTGCGTCTATTCACCGTCCATACAAGGGGGTGTAGGGAGTTCCCGTTTACCTCCAGGTCTGGTTTGTGAACCGCGGGCCTGCAAGCAGCCTAATCCTGATGGCCGATTCTCCAGTGGACCTGAACAGGCAGGGACCACGACAGGTGACGGCAAACAGATAATAGAGAGCGAACAGTGACTGCCGGGCAGTGGACTAAGTGCTTAGCAGAGTTCGCTCATTTAACCCTTACAGAACTCTCAGAGATAAGTATTAGTATCCACATTTAACATAGGAAAAAAGTCAAGAACAGAAACCTTATCCAAGCTGGTCAGTGGTAGAGCTGTGATTTGAATCCAGGCGGTCTGGCTTCAGCGTCTGGGCACTTAACCGCAAAATAAATTCTAGGACTATCAGAATGCTGTGAGGAAGGAATGAAAATGCCAGGAAAGGCTCTGCAGAGGAGACGACATTTGTGATATGTCTTGAAAAATAAGTAAAAGTTTCAGAGAACTGGTGATGGAAGAAGTACATCCCGGGTACCATGGGACAGACGGGCAATGGCATTTTGGAAGACCACAGAGTAGTTCTGTGCAGGGCAAGCGAACCCCAAATCTGGGGCCTCAGCCCAGGAAGGTTTTTGGTTTTGCTCAAGAAAGAATTTGAGAGTGAGTCGCTGGTAGAAGGAAATAGCTTTGTTGAGGTGACAGTCTTACAGCTCTGTGACGGCTCCTGCAGAGCAGGGCTACCCCACAGTCATATTTCTACCCACTTTTAATTACATGCAAATTGAGGGGCAGGTTATTTAAAAGATTTTTCGAAAGGGGGTGATAACTTCTGGGTCATTGCCACGGAAAGGGGCAGTAACCTCTGGGTGTTGCCACGGCGATGGTGAACTATCGTGGCACTGGCGGACGTGTCTCAGGGAGCAGTGCTTTCCACGCCTCTTCCCTGTTTCAGCCGGTCTTTGATCTGGTGCAGGGTTCAGTTCTGCCTCCTAACTCAATTCCACACTGCTGGACCAAAAAGTACGTGGGAGCTTGGTTTGCAAAGAAACCTGAGTCTGGGGCCAGATTGTTAAGAACTCGGTAAAACACATTAAGTTTCTCTGCAGGCAGCAGGGAGCCGAGTAAGGGGATGAATCAGAACCCTCCTCCAATTTTCAGGGATTCCCAAGATGGTTCCTCAGTCTGCCTATCCTGGATCACACCCAGGGTTGAGTAAAATCACTTCTCTGACCACTTGTTTCTCGCTTTGAGTCTCTTCAGCGTTGCAGGCAGAGCCCAGGGCTGGGTGACTTTACTCCTACTGACTTGGAAAGTGCAGGATGTATAGTCACTGAAAGCAGAGCCGGGCAGAACGCTCTACCAGTGCTCCACCTCGGAATCTTGGACGCTTCTTTCCCCTGGGAGCCCTGAACTTAGGAAAATCCAAATGGAGACCAGCAAAAAAAGGGGCTGCTGTTTTATGGAGATATTTAAACCATAGCTGAGGGGCCATTTCCAAAGGATGCTGACTCGGTAAGTGTTCCTTGGCAGCAAGCATCAGAAACCAACTGTAACTACCTTAAGCTGAAAAAGAAAAAGAGGAAGAAGAGAAGAGGGGGATGAGGAGGAGGATAGGAACAAACAGGAGAAGAAAGGTGAAGAGATTTCCTTAAAATCCCTGCAAGAATCTGTAAGAATAAGCCCCTCAGTTAGACGCTCCCTTGGGCTTCCAAACCATCAGGCTGAATAGATAGAACTTGACTCTCCCTAAGACATGACTAATGACGCAGGTGGATCACCTGACGTCAGGAGTTCAAGACCAGCCTGACCAACATGGAGAAACCCCATCTTAAAAAAAATTAAAAAAAGAAAGACATGACTCTTCCAGTTCATCTGTCCATTATCTTTCTCTGCAGGACACACCTGCAGCCTTACCAAACAATGAGTCTTTCATTAAGCTGTGGCTCTTCAGCCAAAAGTTCCCCTACTTATAAGCAGAAAGTCTACAGGTTCAAG
This sequence comes from Callithrix jacchus, assembly GCF_049354715.1. Lineage (NCBI taxonomy): Eukaryota > Metazoa > Chordata > Mammalia > Primates > Cebidae > Callithrix > Callithrix jacchus. The sequence goes on from NC_133519.1 coordinate 7,914,395, forward strand.
GGCTCTCAAGCCACCTGCTTCTTGGCGTCTGTGGTGACCATTGATAAGGGGGGCACTGGAGGCCCTGCAGGCTCAAGGGCTGGACGTGGCTTATGGAATAAGACAGCCATAGGACTAATCAAACAGCAACAGAAGCTTTCAGAACGAGCACATTACAAAAAACTCCGAACTCAACTCAAATGCAAGTTGCGTCACTTGGTGGCTGTGTGATTCTGGGCAAGTCCCTTTGTTGTAACTGAGCAAACACCTTAATCTCTGCAAGCCTTAATGTTCTCATTTATAAAAAGACTTTATGACTGTGACAAATCCTTTACAATACTGTGATGAACAAATGTGTGCCAGACTGCAGCGTGCCAGGTAAATGATGTTACTACCAACCAGATTCTTGTTCTCCATGTAGTGAAGCCTCTCCTATGAGTGGAAATTATTCAGGCTTGCAGTTGGCATGTCAAGAAGCAGACACAGCTCAGCACAGACCATGCCATGGGTCCGGGGCAGGAAAAGCCACGTGTGGGAAGTGTGTCTGGGCAGCTTCTGCACAACCCTGGGTGCAGTGGGCCAGGGGAAGGGGAAATGGTTTTCCCCCTGCATTCTGCCTGTTCCATCCTCCAGACCCCAGGCTCTATCCTCAGGCCTGGGCAGTGGGATAGGCTCCAAGACTCTGGAGGGTCTAAGGCTGGGTGAGGTGGGTAAACTTTAACATCAAGCCTTAAAAAATGTTTGTTTGTGTTTCACTTTAGGTAAACTAAAGAGGCAGGAAAGTTGAAGACACGTTTGGATCTTTCAAGGAGGGCTTGGCCTCACAGGCGCAGGGAAGAGATCTCCAGATGGGTCGGGGAAGCAGGATATATTGAGCCTGGAGGAAAGAGGGAATGAATATGGCATCTTGGTTTTCAAAATGTTGGCATGAAAAGGAAGATTTGGTTACTCTTTTTTTTGTTTTTTGGGTTTTTTTGAGAGTGAGTCTTGTTCTACCACCCAGGCTGGAGTACAATGGCAGCACATCAGCTCACTGCAACCTCTGCCTACCAGATTCAAGCAATTCTCCTGCCTTAGCCTCCCGAGTAGCTGGGATTACAGGCACCTGCCATCGTGCCTGGCTAGCTTTTGCATGTTTAGTAGAGACGGGGTTTCATCTTGTTCGCCAGGCTGGTGCTGAACCCCTGACCTCAAGTGATCCACCTGCCTCGGCCTCCCAAAGTGCTGGGATGACAGGCTTGAGCCACCATGCCCGGCCGAAAAGGAAGATTTGACCTATTCTGGACAGCTTAAAAAAATGGAGCTGGGATCTAAATGAGGATGAGGAGGAAGAGGGCTCACATTAACTTACTCTTGTCAATCGCTGTTCTTCACAAATATTATGACATGTAATCCTCACAACAATACCACGAAGTGGTTACTAGTATTATCCTCTGTTTTACAGATGAGGAAACTGAGGCACAGAGATTTAACAGCGTGTCCAAGCCACACAGCAAGTAAACAATTGAGCCAGGCTCCAAACCCAAACATTCTGGCATCAGAGTCCTATAGAGATTTTTTTTTTTTTTTTTTTGGCTTAATGTGAGGAAGTACTTTCTAAGAATCAGAGTTTACCAAGTAAAATGGGGGTGCTGTTTTATGGAGATATTTAAACCAAGGCGAAGGAGCCATTTCCAAGGGATGCTGACTCGGTAAATGTTCCTTGGCAGCAAGCATCAGAAACCAACTGTAACTACTTTAAGCTGAAAAAGAAAGAGAAGGAAGAGGAAGAAGAGAAGAGGGGGATGAGAGAGGAGGACGGGAAGGAAAAGGAGAAGAAAGGTGAAGAGGAAAGCGAGGAGGAGGAAGAGGCGAAGGAGGGGGCATTTGTTGGAAGTGGGTGCAGGAAAAAAGAAACAGCTAAAGATTCAAATCCAAGAAGGACCAGAAACAAGGACCTCCCTGGGATCCAGGAAACAGAAACTGAATAACCATTTCTTTAGGGCACAATTACCCAAATAAATCAGCTCTACTGGATTTGTGTCTTTTTGCCATTCTGCTTAAGATTCAAGTTCCAGGGAAAGAACATTCCCTTGGCCTAGCCTCGGTAAAGATGGACAGTAAAAATCACTAATATGTATAGTGCTTATTCTCCACCAGCCACTGTTCTAAGCAGCACATCTGCATGTACTTTCTTCTCACAGACACTCTATGAGTAGCTACTATTACAGTTAAGAAACAGACAGAGGGAGTTTGAGCTATCATCATTGGGGTGAGGCATCTTGCTTCCCACATGTTTGCTCTAATATCAGAAGGGAAAGGATAGGTCCCCTAAGGCAAAATTTTGATGTTGATGAAGAAGGGGAATGGATGCTGAGAGGTAAAACCCACAGATGCTCTCTCAGGGGTTGGTCTTGCTGGAGGTGAAAGAGCGGACGCCCGAGGTGTCTTCTGACCTGAATTCCTAGTTTCCATCCTAACCCTCTTGGTAACTGCAAGGAGAAGATCAAACAAAGTAAGGAGGCTGGACTTTGTGGCTCACACCTGTAATCCCAGCATTTTGGGAGGCTGAGACAGGAAGATTGCTTGAGCCTAGGATGTGGAGGTTGCAGCGAACTGAGATTGCACCAATGCTTTTCAGCCTGGCAAGACTGAGACCCAGTGTCAAAAAGAAAAAGAAAAAAAGCAGGTAGGAAAAAGACAACAGGAAAGATATGACAAAGGACTGGCCACAATACACACGCAGGAGAACAAACAGTTCCTGAGCAGGATACAGCCAAATCACAAAATTCCAAGAGAAAAAACCGTCTATACAAGTGTAACTTGAAAGACAACAAAAGATTTCAAGTCCTACAAAACTTTGAGAGTGAAATAAATTGAAGAAAAGCAGGCCAATTTCTCACAAATAGTGAAAACTTGATGTGAAACTCTGCTACGAGAGGCTGCACGCCATCGCGGTTCACGGTGAAAGCTCGGAGTCAGGCTGCCAGAATTAAATCCTGCCTCCAGCACCTCCAGCTGTGTCACTTTGAAAGCGTTACGTGACCTCTTTGAGCCTTGGTGTCCTTGTCTGTAAGATTTTAATAATGCCTAATTATTAATAACAATTTAACAGTTAATAATTGTTCATAGTGTCAGAGGAATGTTGAAAGGGTAAAAGATACGTGAGAAGTCTTTTTATTTTTGAGACAGAGTCTTGCCCTAATTGCCCAGGTTGGAGTGCAATGGCACAGTCTCGGTTCACTGCAATCTCTGCCTCCCGGCTGGGTTCAAATGATTCTCCTGCCTCAGCCTCCCAAGTAACTGGGATTATAAGCGACCACTGCCATGCCTGGCTAATTTTTGTGTTTTTAGTAGAGATGGGGTTTCACCATGTTGGCCAGGCTGGTCTTGAACTCCTGACCTCGTGATCATACCCTGACCTCCCAAAGTGCTGGGATTATGAGCGTGAGCCACTGCGCCTGGCCTGTGTGAGAAGTCTTAGGCACAGTGCCTGGCACATAGCAAGGGCTTACTAAACGTCAGCTACACAGCCACTGTATGTGAGCTCCTACATGACCAACATGGTCTTGGGACAGGCCCACAGGTTGAGTGACTAGAAGAAGCCCCTTTTGGGGAATTGTAAGCAGAGACCCTGGAACAGCCAAGACCTGGTTTCTGCATGGGACGTCAGGAAAGCAGGACCACCAATAGATGCAGGCCCTCAGCAGACAGATGAGCAGGAGGAGAGGAAAAGCTTCCCAAGAGTCAAGAGTCAAGAGTCTGGGTAGTGGAATGTTGGAAATGCAGCTCTAGAAAAACATTCCACCTAAAATATTATTGTAATAACTCCTCTGTGTAGGGCTCTTGGAAAAACACTTTGAAATCTCCAAGGAGTCAGATAACAGGGCCCTGGGGTTGCAATCAAGAGTGCTGGGTTCTGGCTTCTGCTGATGCCAGTAGGCTCTGGGTCCTTTCAGGATCTCAATTTCCTTGTCTGAAAAAGTGGGCATAATGATATCTACCTCAGATCATTGAAATGAAGATTAAATGAGGAATGTCTATAATGCACCTGGGACGTAGGAGGCACTGAATAAATGCTCACTTTCCTCATGCTCCCACTCACTCTCACAAAACAACAATACAGAGAACAGGGTATCCCCGGAGTCAGAAGAATAAAGTAGGTGCATGCTTGTTGAATTTGTCAATTTCCAGAATGCCCTATGTGTTTTAGTGAATCCGTATCGGATATATTGCATATGTTTGGCCCCTCTAAATCTCATGTTGAAATGTAATTCCCAATGTCAGAGGTGGGGCCTGCTTGGGAGGTGCTTGAATCATGAGGTTGAATCCCTCTGGAACGGCTTGGTGCTGTCCTTGCGGTAACAAGTGAGTTCTTACTTGATGCGTTCAAATGAGATCTGGCTCTTTAAAAGAGCCTGGAACTTCCTCCTCTCTCTTTTGCTCTTTCGCTCTTGCCATGTGACAAGCTGGTTCCCCTTTGCCTTCCACCATGGTTGTCAGTTGCCTGAGGCTCTGGCCAGAAGTAGATGCCAGCACTATGCTTCATGTTCAACCTGCAGAACTGTGAGCCCAATACACCTCTTTTCTGTACAAATTCACCAGCATCACACATTCCTTTATAGCAACGCAGACAGACTAACCAAGTGTCCGTAGCCATTTTCACAATCTGGAATGATCTCTCCAATCCACTCCATCCTCCCTTGATCTGTTTCTTATCTAGCAAACATCTTTTATCCTTCAAGCCCAAGCTCAAATATCATGTCCTCAAGGAATTGAGGAAGTTCCTCATCATGTGACTTGTTCTTCAGTTTTGCACGGATTCCCCTATACTTTGTGTTGTAATTAGTTCTTGAAGGCAGAGAAAATATCTTTCTCACCTTGGTGTGGGTCTAGGCTGCGTTGCACATTCCTTTGTGGCACTTTACTTTTGTGGGGTAATGGGGAGCCTGAGTTCGTATCTCCATCTAGATTAACACTGAATCCCTGCATTTGGGCGTCACTCAATATTCCCCAAGAATGAAGGAGGAGATTATCTAGTTTGGAAACCTGGGTACAAGGACTAAGCATGCAGGGCCAACTTACCCGTGAAGCACAGAGGCTAGAGTTCACAATACTTTTTTTTTTTTTGAGACGGAGTTTCGCTCTTGTTACCCAGGCTGTAGTGCAATGGTGCGATCTCAGCTCACCGCAACCTCCGCCTCCCGGGTTCAGGCAATTCTCCTGCCTCAGCCTCCTGAGTAGCTGGGATTACAGGCACGCGCCACCATGCCCAGCTAATTTTTTGTATTTTTAGTAGAGACCGGGTTTCACCGTGTTGACCAGGATGGTCTTGATCTCTCGACCTCGTGATCCACCCGCCTCGGCCTCCCAAAGTGCCGGGATCATAGGCGTGAGCCACCGCACCCGGCGGTGTCCACAATACTTTTAAAGGCACACACAAAGGTTCAATTTCTTTTGGAATCAGTAGAAAAAAATAAACTTTTAGGTCAAACAAAATGTTTTAACATATACTATTAACATATTTATCTTTATACCACTGCACATATAATTTTTAATATTTTTCATGAAAGAAGGGGCCCATGAAGCCATAGTGCCTATGACCCACAAAAGTCACACAGCTCTGTGGGCATAAGTATCTCATCCTTTTCTCCCCTTCCTGCTAAGGAGCTGCCTGTCTACAGGAAACAAGAAGCATTTCGCTCGTTCCTCCACGCTCAACATTCGACAGGGGCGTGGCCACGTCCAGCACTGCTGAGTGACTGGGAAGAGAAGCCCACTGTTGCCACGCGTCCTACCCCAAGTAGTAATCAAAGTGATATACTGACTTCTTTCTGACTGGCTCCTGTGTGTCTCTCTCTCATTTTTCCTAACTTAGGCAGAGAATGGGAATGCCATTTATCAGGCCCCCTGAAACCATGTTTTTAATCCTCTAAATGACCTTATCAAGTACATACAATCTTTATTTGACAGATGAAGACGCTGAGGAACAGAAAGATTAAAGAATTTACTCAAGGTCGACCATCCAACAAGTGAGTTTAGAACTCAAACTTTTGGACCCCAAGTTAAAGTTCCTTTACTCCACTACACTATAAATCCCAGCGATTTGAGAGGCCGAGGTGGGTGGATCATGAGATCAAGAGATCGAGACCATCCTGGCCAACATGGTGAAACTCCACTAAAAAAAAAAAAAAAAAAAAAAAAAAAATTAGCCAAGCGTGGTGGCACGTGCCTGCGGTCCCAGCTACTCAGGAGGCTGAAGCAGAACCCAGGAGGCGGAGGTTGCAGTGAGCCGAGGTTGCACCACTGCACTCCAGCCTGGCAACAGAGCAAGACTCAGTCTCAAAAAAAAAAAAGTGTGGAAATGAATCAAAACGGTGAGAAAATATTGCCAGACAGCACAAAACTTGGATGGAATTTTCCAAAATTTTTGCTGGGGATTTTAAGCTTCAGATGAAATCTTTGCCATTTACCATTCTCTCAATAAACACTTTATAAAGCTCCAAATCCATTTTTCTGCCTTGAAGAATCACTATCAGTCAGAATGTATTTTTATACCATCCTCTGCCATCTTTGAAGAAGGAACAGATTAGAGGGGAAAAAATGCTTTCTTTACTAGTGTACTTAGAATGAAAATATAATGTTTAACTTTCATGGAGACAGACTGAAATATGAATAATCATGTAGTTTTTTGAAATTAAATCTCTATTCCAGGAGGCCAACACTCAACATTAGCCCTTTCTACTGTCTCTGGCTTTCAAATTTCCACGCTGAAACTTGGAAAGTAAAAATGCTTAGGGAATGAAATTGGATGAATGAACATGGTTTGTGCTAGTATTCTGGGGGGCCTCTTTTTCCTCTCAAAATCCCTGGAGATCACTAGTCACGTTTAGAATCTTCAAATATTTGCCAAAAGATATGTTTTGGGGAGAAAACAATCGCCCACTCTCCTTGCCGAGGCGGAATTCCAAAATTCTGGAGCAAGATACAGTGATTTGTAGGAGAATCACTGTTCTCCACATGTAATTGGCATTTCTGCCTCACCCGGACCCCAGCTAATGCTACGCCTTGAATCACTGAATGACATGACTGCTGCACCTTAGCAGCAAAGATTCAGGCAAGATATTGAGTAAGCAACTCTATGATTTATTTTTTTTTTTTAGAGAATGGTTTCTCAGCTAGACATCTGTTCACAAAATATTCTAGAGCATGTGGTTTCACAAATACAGGCAAACCATCTTCTGGCCAGCCTAGGTTAGCTCTCTGCTCTCAGTGCTGTGAATCTTTCATTCTTTCACTCAGGTTTCACGCATGGAATTAACTCTTCTTTGTCCTCCCGTCCTGCTATGCTATAGGAGGTCCACGTCTTATTCACAACTTTGAGTCTAGGGTGTGGCTGTGTAGAGCAGAGATTAAGAACACAGGTTCAAGGAGACGATGGACCTGGATTTGAATTCAACCGAGCAACTTTTTGTGTGACTTAGAGGTAGCGACACCATATCACTCAGTTTTCTCATCTGTAAACTGGGAGAGATAATAGTTCTTACCTCACAGAACTATTGTGAAAATTTAATTAGCTTACATATGTAAATCGATTCATTTCCCCCTGCGGTAAATATTCACTAAAAGAGTATTTCAAATAGAAATTTTAAAGTAAGAATGAGCCGAGGCACGGGGGAATGCATCAAGCTGGCCTCGTTAAGGAGAATTCTTCAGCCAATTGGGGCATTGCTTGAGTGGGTTCTGGGGGGTCCTCACTTGAGGCCACAAGGGGCAAATGAGCAGCTCATAAGCAGTCCTGGAGGCACCAGCTCTTAAGATGGTAGCCCTCATCTCCCGGAGCAGTGGGAACTGAGTTATGCTGAGACTCTGTTCCCAGGAAGAAACTGGTTCACAGCAAAGACAAGCTCCGCTTGTGTCCACCGTGGAGGAAGTGTGCCCAGGTCCCTCACCTGCCCCGGACATGCCGTCTGGGAGGCTATCAGCTCAGAGCCTGCACCAGCTTCCTCTGCTATTGTTCAGCACTCGCCATTCTCCTGATAACCAGGCTGTGGGAACCCCTGCCCAGACGCCGGGCCAACACAGAGGCACGACTGCTGCTGGGAAGGGGCTCTCCTTCACATGTGGACTGAGCTCTGTAGGAGGTTGTGTTGGAGAAGGCTGAGAACGCTCAGTCTAAGACCTCAACGTGGCCCAGTGTTAAGCATACTGAAATACCCAGTGCCAATCTGGTGAATAGAATAGTTTTGCAAGACTAAGGAAAATTAACAGTCTCTACAAAGAAGTGTTTATCCGATTGTTAAAGTACTTAATTGTTCTCAGAAAAGCAATTGCCCCCATTCTGAATATTTTCTGGACTTTCCCCATTGGAGTTAGTCTTTTGAGACATTGAAGAAGGCCTAAAACTCAATCATGGAACAAAAATATCTAAACACTGTATCTTAAAACATGTGCTAGAGGCCTATTATCTTAGGAGATTTTTAAATATTATTTATCTGTTAAATGTAATTGCTGCATCACACATTTTGCTAATGTTTCCATTTAATAATTAAATCTTTTTACCACTATCTGAATTTGTGTCTTTACTCTTTTTTTTCCACCATGAAAAGGGCTTTTTTCTTTTGATTATATAAATAACAGATACTCAGTGTTAAAAAAAAACTCCAACCGTTAAAAAAAACATGAAGTTAAAAATAACCTAAATTGCCCCTACCCTGAAATAGCCACCGTTTGCCTTCAGTGACTGTATCTATGAAATCTACGTTCCTATAACATTTAGACACATATGACTTTTTATAGAAGCTGTGCATTTTTAAAATTATGAACCTTCTTTTTCAGTGTAGTGTTCTAGATATTTCTGACACAAGGATCCAGGAAATAGGTTGATATCTCATCTGTATCTCAGATTTATCTACCTATATATAACTAGATACAGAGTATAATAAAATATCTAGAAGTAGATGGATATTTATATGGGCAGCTATATACAACTACCTAAACAGAGATCAGCTTATATGATGTGTGTATTTTTATTTGACATTCTACTATGAATTCTTAAATTATCAACCAATCATTATGTGCATATGATAAAGAATATGACACATTTATTCCTTCCGAAGTTCAATATATTATTTTGAAGGTTAACCCGGCATATGTCACAGGGCATGTGGTGGCAATGGCATCTGTCAGAACCTGAGATCAGGAGGCCTGACGATAATCAGGTTCTAAACTTATGAGGGTGTTTGAAATTCAGAATCCTGAGACTGCCCACAGATAAAAGTAAATCAGAACCCAAGACACACTCCAAAAAATGTCAACTCTGCCAGGACCTTGGTGACCGCCTGCTCCAAATCACTCATTTTAGAGATGATGACAGGGGGATCGGGTGAGACGGACACTGTGTCTAGAGTCCAGGAGCAATCCGTGGCTGAGAGGACTCTAAAACCTGCTTTCCCAAATCAACATGCCACCTCCTTCCGTCAGATTCTGTTTCCTAATTACGTGTCACGTAAGCCAGAGCCACCTTCCCTTTTTCCAAGTCACAGCTGCTCAGAGACAACTGGCATCTGTCTAAATCCGACATTTTCAGAAATTGAGTCAAATGTAGAAATAGGGAAAGCAGGGTCCCTGAGAATTCAGATTGCAGTATATCTAGGAAGATAGAGCAGAAGGAATAATGGTAATTATTATTAGTATAGCAAGTACAGGTAGCACTTACTATGTTTTAAACACGATTCCACTAGTATATGTATATATGCTACTTTACGCATATATAGGAATTTATGTGAGTGATATGCGTCTGTCATTTGATTCTCACGACAGCTCAATGAAATAACTACAATTATCATCCCCTCTTTCCAGGGGAGGAAACTGAGGCATGCAGAGGTTAGGTGACTTCCCAGGATTATGTAACTAGTGAGTGACAGAGCCAGGATTATGGACTCAGTACTCCAGCCCTAGAGTCCAGCCTCGGACCAATACACCACATACTGTCTCACAGAAGGAGGAACGCGGACAAATTATAACGATGCTGCTGAAACCTAGAAGGAACATCAACACTACTGAGAGATTTCACTGAGCCGTGTCTGTCACTCGCACGCCATGGTGGGAGTGCCACATGGAAGCCAGGCCGTTCTAAGGCAGTGCCTAGAAGCTCTCTGTATTCAGCTGGCATGGGTCTGCAACTCCTGGCTAAAGTTTCCATACCTGTTTTTTGTCCTTTGTTCTTTGTTTAATATTTTATTATAAAAAATCCCAAACATATGAAAAAGTAGAAAGAATAATAAAATAATCCCCACATACTCAGCTATCTATCTTCAACAATGATCAACAAACGTTAGTGCCTGTGTGTTTTCAAAAATCACTTATTCAATTTCTCCAGCCTTCCAGAACGGGGTTTAATATGTTGTAAAATATACTTAATTAAAATCAACACACATTTTATAATTTACAGGTAAGTAAACATACACATACTAGGGCCCATGCTCAAACATGTGACACTTAAAAAAGCATGGCTGTGGCCGGGTGTGGTGGCGCACACCTGTAATCCAAGCACTTTGGGGGCCAAGGCAGGCAGATTACCTGAGGTCGGGAGTTCAAGACCAGCCTGACCAAAATGGTGAAACCCCGTCTTAAAAAAGAAAAGCATGGCTGTTAGTGATTGTTGGGTGTAGCCAGTGTGTCACTACAGAAATACAGCCAGAATGCCTAGGTTCAGGCCCTGGCTCCTCTGCTTACTAGCTGTGACCTGCAGAAGTCACCTCACTTCCCTGAGCCTTACTGTTCTCATCTGTGCAGTGGGGATAGTAATTCTACCCACGTCTCAGGGTGGCTGGGCTGATCAAATGAGATCAGAGATCTGAGACTTTACGAACAGCAAAGAGACACATAAAGGTGAGCAGGAAATCAGACTGACGCAGGTGGGTGGCTACGGCACTGCTGCTGAAAGCTGCAATCCAAAGTCAGGCAGGTCCATCAGAGGATCACACCAGGAGTGAGAGGAGAGGCACCAGGTGGAGAATCAATTGGTCACTGAAGTAACCTAGGCAGGCTTTTGTGTCCTCTTTGTCCCTCCCGGGTATTTGAGGCAGCTGCAGTCACAGCTGGGGTCAGGACCCCTTTAGGCTGAGAACTGAAGGCCGAACCTTATTTTATTTTCTTAGCATCTCTCTTTTTGTTGTTTTTTGAAGCCTCTTTGGATGCCTTCTTTGACTGACATTCCCCAGAAATCTCAGGTGTGGAACTCCCTCCTCCGGCTCTGGCCTACTAGCTGGGCTATCCCCCAGTCACCTTGCCAGCCAAAGGGGATTCAGAGACAGCCCTTCCATTCTAGACACTGTGCGTTCTAGTGTTTAAATCCTATTTATAACATTGGCCAACTAGCCTCTGAGCACTGTGCCTTATTAAACTAGTGACTCCGTGGCTAAGGATTTGGCAAAGGTACGACTGCCACATATAGTAAGTGTAATCAAGATGGTACCAGGCTGGTTTCTGTGGCCAGTGGGAAGAACGCTAGCACACTGCCCTCCCTTGGTGACCACACTGCCACCCAGCCCTGCCACTGCTGCCCGTCCCCTCCCCCAGCTTCCTCAGGAGGATCAGTACTGCCTGATCTCTACCCCCAGAGTACAAGAGTCACCAGCCAGTCCCACCATTAACTTGGGGTTGCTAATCTCTGTTCTAAGGGGTCCTTGTCCCTCATGGAGGAGACAGAATGAGACAAATGCGGTCTCTCTGAATAATCACAAGTAAGAGAAGCAAATAAACAGACAGGCCAGCTGCCGCAGCACATGGAAACCGAGAGTAACTGAACTTGTACACATTTTATAAACCACTCGGAGAATATTTTTAAATGGGGATATTTCTGCCCCATAGTCACCCTTGGGGCTTCGCTCATCAACATGCCTGACGCCTAAGAATGGCAACTTTCCAAGACGTATGCGCTGGGGTCACAAAAGCCACATACTCTGTACGTTTCCCCAGTGATCAAGGCTGCGACAAGAGCCGAGGGTGCTGCCCTGTCATACGGGCTCAGGGCTTTGGGGGCCCATTCTTGCCATATTGGGGTATGGGATTTCTCTGCAACCCCAAACTGGGATGAGCACATCCTTCAAGTATGAGGATGATCGCCGCGGCTATTTAACCCACGTCCCTGTAACTGCAGGTATTATTCTGATCTGCATGTGAACTCATTTGGTGCGTATTTATATCTCAGTTCCTGAGAAATTATCAGGCTCATGCAGACATGACAGATGGAAAAAACAGGCTTTAGGACTTAAAGGATTAGAAGCGGCTCGTAGCATGTGTCGCAGTTTAAAACTCTATAATTTTAAAGTGCCATTTTCTTTATTCTCGCCAGAAAATACTTAGTAATTACACTTGAGAAGCAATGCTCAGCATTACATTTATTGAGCAACTACGATATTAAAGAGGGTTTAGCAGCGTTACTAAAACAGCCCAGCCTTCGAGGAGTTCATAGTCTAGTGAGTAAATAGGTGAATCTGACCTTTCAATACAGAAAGGAAAAAGACTAATTAAAATACTATTATAAAGTGTCTTAAGGGCCGGGTGCAGTGGCTCACGCCTGTAATCCCAGCACTTTGGGAGGCCGAGGCGGGTGGATCACGAGGTCAAGAGATCGAGACCATCCTGGTCAACGAGGTGAAACCCCGACTCTACTAAAAATACAAAAATCAACTGGGCACGGTGGCACGGGCCTGTAATCCCAACTACTCGGGAGGCTGAGGCAGGAGAATTGCCTGAACCCAGGAGGCGGAGGTTGCGGTGAGCCGAGATCGCGCCATTGCACTCTAGCCCGGGTAACAAGAGCTAAAGTCCATCTCAAAAAAAAAAAAAGTGTCGTAAGCACCAGGATAGAGTGACCCAAAGTGTGCAGAGCAGGATTTGGGCATCAGGGAAGGCTTCGCAAAGCAACTGATGATGAAGGGCAGACACGGAGGGGCAGGAGGGGAGTGGACAGGAGGACACTCCTGGCAACAGGAACTCCTTGCGTGGATGCATCCTGGTGATCTGATACCTCGAGTAGCTGGGACACCGATTCAGTGTAAGGGTGACAAGAAATGAGGTGAGGGATGCTGGCAGAGACCAGACCGACAAGGAACGATCTGTAGTGATGGGGCCACGGGATAGTTCGTAGTTCTTTACTGCTTCCTCTAGCAGCTACCCCCAAACCAAAGAAATGGTATTTCTCCTTGCTTCCTTCATCCTTCCCATCAGATTGCCACCCTTAAACCTCTTCCACATAGAAATTCTGGAACTGCCTCTGCTTCTATGCGTCACTGGGGAGTTTTCTCCAGTGTGTGATGGGAGCCACATTTTTAGCAAAGAAGGGATATGATATAGCCAATAAATCTATCCCCAACAAACCACGTGTGGAAGATTTTGGAAATCTGGAGCTTCAGGGCAGCCACTGGTTCCCAGGTACCTTAATGAGAGTTTAAAAAAAAATATGTGCCCCTCCTTCAAGATGCTTTATTCCTGAGTGTCAGAAAACTACCATAATATACTACTTTAATTAGAAAGATATTTTTCTGCCACCTACCAGAAAAGCATCCTAACTATACAAATCTAGCATGTCTAAAATGTGGCTAGAACCCCCTTCCATGTGGCATTCTGTGCAGTGTACAACCCACACAGCTACGCACAGCAATTCTACTTCATAGAAACGGTTCACCGCTTTCCTAAAAATGAGGCTGTGGGAGCTGGCTGAGACGCAGTGGGGTGGGGGCCTGGAGAAAGGGACCCTGCCACTCGTCTTGCAAAAACAAAATGAACGCAGACTGCTCTTTGTTCTCGCTGACTTCACCAGGTACTGAGTAGAGCTGAGGCTGGGGCCTGATAACAAGTCTTCCCTAGAGACTTCTGCTACCTGCCTGCCCTCACCTCCACCCTGACCCAGGCTGCCCATGACCTCTAGAAGACAACTTCTCCTATGGTTTTTGCTCAAAGGTCACCTTCTTAGGGAGGCGTTCTCCACCATCTTGCTTAAAATTTCAAACCCCAGCAACCCTCCTCCCAGCTTCCCCTGCTTTATACACTTTTTGACACACCATAGATTTGGTTCGTTTCTTATACTTATTACCTGTCTGTCTCCACTAGAATGTAAGCTCCATGATGGTAAGGGTTTGTTTCAATTCACTGCTGGGCCTGCAGCCCTAAAAACAGTGCCTGGCGTATGAGACACTCAAATGTTAGCTGAATAAATGAATCACTTTCCTTTTGGCCACTTCCTTCCCTGTTTCTGAGTCCCACCTTCTTAGTTCTGCTGATGATGGAAGGTCTGTTCTTCTGACTCACACAGTGTGCCTTTCCCAAGACCCTGAACCATCCTGTGCCTCCGAGTTTTGGTCTCTGGAGTAAGGTGTTGGGCCTTATTGAAATGCCCCTGGAAGGAGATCATGCATTAATCATTATCAATTTGCGTGAATTGATGGATGAGATTTCTTCTTGTCATAATATGACTTCACAACAGCTATTTAGTGAGTAAGAATTATAATTCCCTATTTTACAGACAAGGAAATGTTCAGAAATATTAAGGAACAAGCCCAAGGTCCCACCAATGGAAAGTATTCAAGTCAAGACTCAAACACAGAACCATGTAAGCCCAAGGCCTAGAGTCAGCTGGCTGTGTGGCCATTCTCCACACTGGTGCGGCCAACTGAATAGTTACTATGCTTGGCTCACAGCAGAAATTTATAGTCAACATTAACCAAGGGGACTCCATTTCTCTCTTGCTACTAGACACAATTCCAGTGAAAAATCCTTTTCATCAAGGCAGATGGTTTCCTACCTGGGGAATTGCAAGCAGGGAAACCAAAACAGAATCTGTCACTGTTTAACTGGAACGTAAGGAAAAGATGGGGCAGAATAAATTTCAGCCATTCAGACACTCCTTTGCGTAGATTTGTTTTTCTCTCTTCCGTGAAGTGACAAAGTAGACAGTTGTACTGTGAACTGTGCCTGGCTCCCTAATACTTAGCCATTTGTTAAGTGTTTTTGAAAATCAGAGGCAGGTAGATCAGAAGAGGGCACACGAGCCTTGAAGAAATGGTCCCGAGTGGGCACTGTGGACGGCTGTGTAAGGGACAGCACCGGGGGCCTGAGCCAAGCTCGTTTATTCACCTAACAATGGCAGAGGACGTACTAGATGTTCGAGTTTAACCAGAGCATACACATACAAAAATATGCCTTGTTCAAAACCAAGTTGTGCTCAAACGGAGCTACAGACTCAGGACTGAAATCGGTGTAGGACCCACGGGGCCAGGCCCAACACCTAGAAAGTTATGCAGACATGAAAAGAACTGATTTTATCCTTGCTAGAGGCTAAGAACGGTGTATGTTTTACTGTGTGGTAAATGGCAAACATACACAGGTGCAAACCTCTTACCGTGAGCCCTTCATGGTGACTCACAAACCCTCCTTGGTAAGAAATTGATGACAGCCCTTAATCTGCGGTGCCCCAACGACCATCTCTGGTTTGGTGGATCCAGATTTCTTTTCCCTTTTTCTTCCCCAGATTCTGCTGATCCTTTCCTTCGTCCTACACGATCTTTGTCTCAAGCACTACCCAGGAGAGAGAGGTCACTTCCTTGTGTCATGGATTCATTACTATTTTCAGCAAAGTCCAGCATCTTCACCTACAGCTTGGTCTGACAGCACCCTGAGTACAGAAAATGTATCCTCATCACCAAAGTTTTCATCTCTCCCAATACACAGGCGAGCTATTGGCCAGCATCCCCAAATCATCTCCGTGTCTCTCCCTGAGCTGCCTGCCTTCTGCCCACAGGTTCCGCGTCATCCTACCTGACAGTAGGGACAGGGCTTGTAGGGCTATTCTTTTTGGCAAAAAGAACAACCAATAGGTTTATTGGCGCTGAAAATGGATCCCATAAATTGAACGTAAACTCTCTGTAATCACCATCCCCCTTTGGCTGAGGCCACACGAGGTTTTCTTTCTTTTACCTTTTCATGCCCCATACTGCGTGGCCGAAGCAGACTGGGCACTAAGCCCTGGAAATGCGAAGACAAATAAGACTCATCCCTCCACACAAGGAGCCCAGCGTTTAGTTGGGGAGACACAGAGTAAACGAGTGGAATCAAACATGATGGCGGTTATCACAGCGCCAAGCACGGAGGAGTCACTGCCTAAAGGAGTTGAAGGAAATGTCTGAACAAGGGATAACAATGAAAAAACTTTGAGATGGAAGAGCTTTTTTTGTTTGTTTTGAGTCAGAATCTTGCACTGTTGCCAGGCGCCAGGCTGGAGTGCAGTGGCGCGATCTCGGCTCACCGCAACCTCCGCCTCCTGGGTTCAAGCAATTCTCCTGCCTCAGCCTCCCGAGTGGCTGGGACTACAGGCGTGCGCCACCATGCCCAGCTAATTTTTGTATTTTTCAGTAGAGACGGGGTTTCACCATGTTGGTCAGGATGGTCTCGATCTCTTGACCTCGTGATCCGCCTGCTTCAGCCTCCCAAAGTGCTGGGATTACAGGTGTGAGCCACCACGCCCGGCCGGAAGAGCTTTTAAGATTAGCTTCTCTCAACAGCACAGTTCTGCCTACAACCTAGCAAGCTGGTTGCTGTTTTAACAAGGAGAGGTTTTAGATTCTGCTCTCTCTAAGCTCCCTGTACTCTCAGCATTCACGACAACACAAACACTTCTAGGGCTCCATTTCCTAATATCCCTGACATGTATATGCCTTTAATGATTCTTAGGCGATCGGATGGCAAAGTCAGGAATGCAGACATGAAAATAAGTTAAGAGTTTCTCAGTGTGGGAACGTCTCCAGAGACATCGGGACAACTTGGTTCTCAACACACACTTGGAAAGTTGCCAAAAATTACTTCAAGCCATGGAGTGATTCTCAAACCAGGATTAAAAAGCAGCAGTGGGGGTCCAAAGTGGCTCCCGCCGGAGGTCGTGGCGCTTGTGAAGGCGAGGTCATGAGTTCAAGGCTAACCTGAGCAACCTCATAAGCTCAAACTGATTGGCAAAAAAAAAAAAAAAAAAAAAAAAGCAGCAGTGACCATGTATGGCCAGTTTCCATCCAAATCTGGTTTCATAAAATGACACAAGTCTAGGCTGCGCACAGTGGCTCACACCTGTAATCCCAGCACTGTGGGAGGCCAAGGTGGGCAGATTGCCTGAGGTCAGGAGCTCGAACCAGGCAATCTGCCCACATGCAGCCTAGCAACATGGTGAAACCCTGCCTCTACTAAAAATACAAATAATCAAGCATGGTGATGGACACCTGCATTCCCAGCTACTCAGGAGGCCAAGGGAGGAGAATTGCTTGAACCCAGGAGACGGACATTGCAGTGAGCGAAGATTGTGCCACTGCACTCCAGCCTGGGCAACAAGAGCAAGATTCCATCTCAAAAATAAAATAAAAAATAAAATCAGGAGTAAATTCTGTCCGGGCACAGCGTCTCACGCCTGTAATCCCAGCATTTTGGGGGGCCGAGGCGGGCGGGGCACAAGGTTAGGAGTACAGGGCCAGCCTGATCCACATGGTGAAACCCCATCTCTATTCAAAAATAAATAAATAATAAATGACGCAAGTCTAAATTCCAGTATTCTTAAGACAAAAGAGCTAAGTGAATGGGAGCAACTCTTCATTTCCTCTGCATTTCTGTAGGTGACCGGGAAACTGGAGTTCATCTGGGAAACTCGGGCTCTGCTCCAGAGCTATGGTTTCCTGTTGAGAAGGTCAATTCACGTATGCGAGATTAGCTTTCCTGCTATATGTTGCAGACTGATGCTCTCTCTTACCTCCTTTATAGTATTTAATGAGAATTCCTAGGCAGTAAGTTAAGCAAAAGTTCATATGAAGCATTTACAACGAGAAATCGTGAAAATCAACATTTCTCAGCAGTGTATCTCCACCCTTTGTCCACGGTACGAGTGCTGGAAGTGGAAGCAGCCTCTGGGTTCAGGTCCCAGCTCTGCCGCTACCTGCCTGCCTCAGTAAGTTACCTGACATCTTTGTTTCTCGGCTCCGTCATCATTAAGATAGCGATAACATTATCACTTACCTAGCATTCGGTGTTTTAGGAATTCATTCATGTATTCATTTTGCAAACATTTATTGAGCGCCTACTAAGGGCCGTGCAATGAGAGGCAGTATACTTTTTGAGTTAAAAGGATGAACTCTGGAGCCAGAACACCTGAGTTCCAGATTCACCACTTACTAGCGGTTTGACTTTAGGCAAGCCATTTAACCCCTCCGTGGCTCCGTTTTCTTATCCATAACACAAAGATAACAATAGCACCTGCTTTGTAGAGTTGGTATAAAAATTAAATTTCTCGCTGGGCGCAGTGGCTCATGCCTGTAATCCCAGCACTTTGGGAGGCCGAGGCAGGTGGATTACTTGAGGTTGGGAGATCGAGACCAGCCTGACCAACATGGAGAAAGCCCGTCTCTACTAAAAATACAAAATTAGCCAGGCATAGTGGCACATGCCTGTAATCCCAGCTACTCAGGAGGCTGAGGCAGGAGAATTCCTTGAATTTGGGAGGTAGAGGTTGCAGTGAGCTGAGATTGCGCCACTGCACTCCAGCCTGGGCAACAAGAGTGAAACTGTCTCAAAAAAAAAAAAAAAAAAAAAAAAAGATATTGGAAGCTAAGGAGGGTCGGGCCTGGTTAGTACTTGGATGGGAGACCACCTGGGAATATCGGATGCTGTAGGCTTTTAAAAAATAAATAAATAAAATAAAATAAAAATAAATAAATAAAAATTTCTTAACATAAGCTTAGAATAGGGCCTGGAGCACAACACTACATAAATATTAGATATTTTGATATTATTCCAGGTACTATACTCCTGGTTGGAACTTACATTCTAAGGGTGGAACAAAAAACATCATGCACAGGCAAATTATTTAATACATTAGAAAGTGGGAAGTACTACAATGGGGAAATAGAGCAGGAAAAGCAAGATTGACAGTCCCAGGAGTGGACTGCAGTCTGTTACACAATGGTCAGAGTCGGCCTCGTTGATGAGACACTGGAGCAAAGACTTGAGGGAGGCGAGGAAGTCCGTCCTAGACCGGGAGGAAGCGTGCTGGAGCAGACAGACCAACCAGGACAAGAGCCCTCAGATGGGCGGGGATCTGGAGGAAGCGGGCTGGAGCAGACAGACCAACCAGGACAAGAGCCCTCAGATGGGCGTGGGTCTGGAGGAAGCGGGCTGGAGCAGACAGACCAACCAGGCCAAGAGCCCTCAGATGGGCGTGGGTCTGGAGGAAGCGCGTTGGAGCAGACGGACCAACCAGGACAAGAGCCCTCAGATGGGCGGGGATCTGGAGGAAGCGCGTTGGAGCAGACGGACCAACCAGGACAAGAGCCCTCAGATGGGCGTGGGTCTGGAGGAAGCGCGTTGGAGCGGACGGACCAACCAAGACAAGAGCCCTCAGATGGGCGGGGATCCGTTGGAGCAGACGGACCAACCAGGACAAGAGCCCTCAGATGGGCGTGGGTCTGGAGGAAGCGCGTTGGAGCAGACGGACCAACCAGGACAAGAGTCCTCAGATGGGCGTGGGTCTGGAGGAAGCGCGTTGGAGCAGACGGACCAACCAGGACAAGAGCCCTCAGATGGGCGTGGGTCTGGAGGAAGCGCGTTGGAGCGGACGGACCAACCAGGACAAGAGCCCTCAGATGGGCGTGGGTCTGAAGGAAGCGCGTTGGAGCGGACGGACCAACCAGGACAAGAGCCCTCAGATGGGCGTGGGTCTGGAGGAAGCGGGCTGGAGCAGACAGACCAACCAGGCCAAGAGCCCTCAGATGGGCGTGGGTCTGGAGGAAGCGCGTTGGAGCGGACGGACCAACCAAGACAAGAGCCCTCAGATGGGCGGGGATCCGTTGGAGCAGACGGACCAACCAGGACAAGAGCCCTCAGATGGGCGTGGGTCTGGAGGAAGCGCGTTGGAGCAGACGGACCAACCAGGACAAGAGTCCTCAGATGGGCGTGGGTCTGGAGGAAGCGCGTTGGAGCAGACGGACCAACCAGGACAAGAGCCCTCAGATGGGCGTGGGTCTGGAGGAAGCGCGTTGGAGCGGACGGACCAACCAGGACAAGAGCCCTCAGATGGGCGTGGGTCTGAAGGAAGCGCGTTGGAGCGGACGGACCAACCAGGACAAGAGCCCTCAGATGGGCGTGGGTCTGGAGGAAGCGCGTTGGAGCAGACGGACCAACCAGGACAAGAGCCCTCAGATGGGCGGGGATCTGGAGGAAGCGCGTTGGAGCAGACGGACCAACCAGGACAAGAGCCCTCAGATGGGCGTGGGTCTGGAGGAAGCGCGTTGGAGCGGACGGACCAACCAGGACAAGAGCCCTCAGATGGGCGGGGAT
The DNA here is from genome assembly GCF_049354715.1 of Callithrix jacchus. Taxonomy (NCBI): domain Eukaryota; kingdom Metazoa; phylum Chordata; class Mammalia; order Primates; family Cebidae; genus Callithrix; species Callithrix jacchus. The sequence goes on from NC_133519.1 coordinate 7,934,723, forward strand.
CTGGAGGAAGCGCGTTGGAGCAGACGGACCAACCAGGACAAGAGCCCTCAGATGGGCGGAGGTCTGGCGTGTTTGAGAAGTAGTAAGGAAGGTCGTGTAGCCAGAGCCTAGTAATGGAGGAGGAGGAAAAGAGGAGGAAATGCAGTCGGAAAGGTGACAGCGCCAGATGACACCAGCCATTGCGAGGACGTGGGCTTTTACACTCTGAGAAGTAGAGAGCCATTGCAGGACTTTGAGAGGAACTACATGGTCAACTTACACTTTCTAAAAAGTTCTATTTGGGGCCGGGCACGGTGGCTCACGCCTGTAATCCCAGCACTTCGGGAGGCCGAGGCGGGCAGATCACGAGGTCAAGAGATCGAGACCATCCTGGCCAACATGGTGAAACCCCGTCTCTACTACAAATACAAAAAAAATTAGCCAAGCGTGGTGGCGCACGCCTGTAGTCCCAGCTACTTGGGAGGCTGAGTGAGGAGAATTGCTTGAACCAAGGAGGCAAAAGTTGCGGTGAGCCGAGATCGCGCCACTGCACTCCAGCCTGGCGCCTGGTGACGGACTGAAACTCTGTCTCAAAAAAAAAAAAAAAAAAAAGACCTGTTTGGCTACCATGTTGGTAATAGACTGTAGAGAGAAGAGTAGAAGCAGAAAGAACAGTTGGGAAGCTGCTGCGATAATCCAGGGAAGCGACAGCAAACGTGGTAACAGTGGGGTGGCAGGAAGTGCTCAGATTCCAGGCACATTTTGAAGTCAGAGGAAACAGAATGTGCGAAGGGCTGGATGTGGAGTGTAAGGGACAGAAGGTGGGGAGAAAAAGACAACTCCACAGAAAAATACGGTTGCCATCAATTAAAACGGGGAACTCTGAGGGTGAATCAGAGGGGTGAGTTGAGATATTTATTAGATGTGAATATGTTAAGTAGGTTGTTGGAGATGTAAGTTCAGGAGAAAGGTTTTAAAGTCATGTCATTCAGCTGGGCATGGTGGCTCACTCCTTTAATCCCAGCACTTTGGGAGGCCAATGCCAGTGGATCACCTGAGGTCAGGAGTTCAAGACCGACCTTGTCAACATGACGAAACCCTGTCTCTGCTAAAAATACCAAAAAAAATAGCCGGGCTTGGAGGTGGATGCCTGTAATCCCAGCTACTTGGGAGGCTGAGGCAGGAGAATCACTTGAACCCAGGAGGCAGAGGTTGCAGTGAGCTGAGATCACGCTGCTACACTGCAGCCTGGGTGACAGAGTGAGACTCTGCCTCAGAAAAATAAATAAATAAATATATAAATATAAAGTTATGACAGTAAATGGGGTAACCAAAGATGCAAATACAAATTTAAAAGAGGGGAAAGGACCGAGTCCTAGGTCATGTTAATATTAAGACCTCAGGAGGAAGCGGAGGAACTCTCAAAGGAAACTAAAAGGAAGAAACCCCAAAGAGGATAGACCAGTCTAGAAAGTCATGTGTAGCCCTATAGGTCATTTTCAGCAAGAAGAGAACTGAGAACCAACCATGGGATCTAGTGATGTGGCGACCTTGGGGATGAAATGACATAACACATGAGGCTTAGTGAGAGGTGTGCTCAGGACATGCTAGCAATTACCATTGCCCTCATCAAGCGGCTTTATAAGCACCCAACTGTATCAGCATCCTTGTTTCCATCTGCCTCACACAGAGGGATAGGAGGCCTGGGTTTACATGAGTACAGCTAGATTTAGGAAGCACTGGATGGAGAGCAAAATCAAGCTGGAGTCCCTCAGGGAAAATGGGGAAGACTGAACCCAGAGAACCAGAAGGAGGGATCTGAGTGAAGTCAAGTTAAGGGTCGGGAGAGACGGGGTTGGATCAAGGACAAGTTGGGTATGAGCTGCGGTGGCCGTGGGTGATCTCAGCAAATGCCTAGTTTGGTGTCTATGGGCTTGCTGGATGGGTGGGGGCAGGGTTCCTACAGGTTGGGTCGTCTTTTTGTTGTAGCTTTTGTTTTTGCTTTATTTATTTTTAATTTTTTTATTGTTATACGTTAAGTTCTGGGGTACATGTACAGGACATGCAGGTTTGTTACATAGGTATACACGTGCCATGGTGGTTTGCTGCATCCATCACTCCGTCGTGTACATTAGATATTTCTTCTAATGCTATCCCTCCTCTATCCCTCCATCCCCCTAGCCCCCCAACCCCCTACAGGCCCCAGTGTGTGATGTTCCCCTCCCTGTGTCCATGTGTTCTCATTGTTCAACACCCAGGATTGGGTAGTTTTAAAGGGCCAGAGGCAGGGGGGTAGTGTAGATGCAGTCCTCTCCAGTTCTCCCTCTCTTAAGACAAAAAAAAAAAAAAGTAAATGTGTAGAGTGCCATTACATGGGTAAGTCATGTGTACATGCCTGAAAATAACACTTACTAACCTAAAAGCGCCCTGCACCATGTCGCTCCTCCTGGTCTCTTTCCTGATACTGAATACTAAGTTATGAAGGACCGATAGCCTCAGGAATATGTGTCAATGGTCAGCCTGCAGGGTGGAATGCTGGCACTGGAAGCTGTTCCCTACCCTCTAAATCCTAAACCTCACCCCCAAAATCTTCTCCCACCTCTTGGCTGTCATCTGCTTTGGTTTCCCCAAGCCTTGGCCTCCTCTATGTCCAAACAATTCCAATTGCAGTGCCTTCCTCACAAGGTGGTTGGCATAATGTGTGTGTGTAGTGCCTGGCACAGTTCAGGGCGAGGAAAAGTGCCAGGAAATGCTTGTTGGTGTCGTGGGTTAATCTCTTGTTCAGATGTGTCTGAAAAGAGTGATGCTTTAAACCTGCCCCCTAGAGTAAAGGAAGCTCATCAGAAAAGGTTTTGATAAACTGTGGGGTCAGGATCGGGACACACATGAAGCAATGGGAAAAAGGGCGGAAGGCGACTGGGGGCTTCAAAAACAAACTATTCGTGTGCCCTCCCCCCAGTGTGTGGGCCTGACCAAAACAATCCTATACACAGGCACTCTCTTATCTCCCTTAGCATTGCAACGTACTGCGTTAATACCAGGCCCTCCGGCATCACATCTGCTCTCTAGGCCGCCTCCAGCCACCGCCTTCTACCTCTCCACACTGCGCCTTACACTTCAGCTTACAGTTCAGCTAACCTCAACTACTTGCGTCTTCGCTCATGCTGTTTCCTTCCTGCCTCTTCCTCAAGTGCCTCCCATTTGCCGTTCAAGACTCAGCGCATGTGTCTGAAAACATTTTTAATCATTTCTCCCAAGCTAAGCATTGAGCCCTCCTCTGTGTGACTTCAAGCCTATACTTACTTATTGTGTAGAGCTTAGCACTTTTAATATTAGTGCAAAAGTAATTGTGGTTTTGGACTGTAAATTTTTTTTTGAGATGGAGTCTCACTCTATCACCCAGGCTGGAGTGCAATGGCACGATCTCGGCTCACTGCAACCTCCACCTCCCTGGTTCAAGCACTTCTCCTGCCTCCGCCTCCTGAGTAGCTGGGATTACTGGCATGCGCCACCGTGCCCAGCTAATTTTTGTATTTTTAGTAGAGACGGGGTTTCAACATCTTGGCCAGGCTGGTCTCGAACTCCTGACCTTGTGATCCACCCGCCTCGGCCTCCCAAAGTGCTGGGATTACAGGCATGAGGCTCAAACACATCTTTATTAATTAAAATAGGCACCATTACAATCAACACATTTTTGCCAAATGAGAAATAAGTTTATTCCTGTAGCATTAAAAAAAAAAAAATCTCTGCTTTGGGATTCAACAAACTCTTGAAAAGCGTTTTCTGCAACCTGCTGATTGTGGAAGCATTTCCCCTGCAAAAAGTCGTCAAAATGTTTGAAGTCGTAGTCAGTTGGTGAGAGGTCAGGTGAATATGGAGGATGAGGCAAAACTTCAAAGCCCGATTCATTCAACTTTTGAAGCATTGGTTGCGCAGCCTGTGGTCGGGCGTTGTCGTGGAGAGAAATCTGGCCCTCTCTGCTGACCAACGCCAGCTGCAGGCATTGCAGCTTTCAGTGCATCGCACTGATTTGCGGAGACTGTTTCTCAGATGTGATGGTTTCCGGGATTCAGAAAGCTGTAGGCGATCGGTCCAGCAGCAGACCACCAGACAGTGACCGGGACCTTTCTTTGGTGCAAGTTTGGCTTTGGAAGGTGTTTTGGAGCTTCTCCATCCAGCCACTGAGCTGTCATTGCCAATTGTCATATAAAATCCCCTTTTCAAAGCACATGATTGAGAAATGGTTTGTTGTTTTTGCATACAGTAAGAGAAAACAACACTTCACAATAACGATTTTTTAAATTTTTCACTCAGCTTATGAGGCACCCACTTATCAATCTTTTTCACCTTTCCAATTTGCTTCAAATACCGAATGACCATAGAATGGTTGACGCTGAGTTCTTCAGCAGCTTCTCGTGTCGTTTTAAGAGGATCGGAGTCGATGATGGCTCTCAATTGGTCGTTGTCACCTTCCAGTGACCGGCCACTATGCTCCTCATCTTCAAGGCTCTCGTCTCCTTTCCAAAACTTCTTGAATCAGCACTGCCCTGCATGTTCGTTAGCAGTTCCTGGGCTAAATGTGTTGTTGTTGCAAGTTGTCGCCACGGCTTTACGATCCGTTTTGAACTAGAATAAGAAAGTCATTTGAATTTGCTTTTTGTCTAACATCATTGCCATAGTCTAAAATAAATATAAAATAAAAAGCAAGTAATAAGTCATGACCAAAAAACATAAAGCAAGAAGGCACATTAAAATGATGTATAACATGACCACATTATTTAAGAATGTATTCTAATATCAAATGGCCAACTTCAACAACGCAAAAACCACAATTACGTTTGCACCAAGCTGATAACATGCCACCTCCCACTAGGTTCTATGGTCCTCTACCAATGTATCTGACACCTCTCACTCCATACAGTGTACAGTCCCTGTACAGTGACTGGCACATAGTAGGTGCTCACTAAATATGGCAGTATACACATGTACAGAGTTAGGCAAAATCAGTGTATTTTGGAATGAATAGCACAGAAGAAATAGCCAAGCAATGTTCGTGTATGTTTAGAAATAATCAGATAAGAGAGACCATTTTATTTTATCTTTCTGGAAAGATTTCACAGAAAAAGCTCACTCTTAATAGCTACTTGGAATAAAATGAGAGACAAAATCAGCAGTGGAATGGAGTGGAGCAGAGTGGGGTTGGAAGGAGGGAGGAGAGAGAAATGAAGTCCCTGGGCTCATGGGGCCACAGCCGGAAAAAAAAAAAAAAAAACGGAAAAAAGTTACACTCAGGGGATTTGAAGTTAGCATAAGGATTTCTTTTTCTATTCCTCCTCTGTTGGATCGTGTTAAAAAAAACCAAGTGGCACATGGCATAGTGGTTGGGGAGTCAGATAGACAGACCTACATCTGAATTTTGTCTCTTTTCAGTTTTTTTATAACCTATGCAAGTTACTTGCTTTGCTGGACCTCAGCTTCCTCAGCCACAAAACCAGACGGACCCACTGCACAGGAAACAAGATAACATTTGAAAGTGCTTAGCACAGAATTCTATTTGATGAGTGAGATTTCACTGCAGCAACAAAGAACTCCCAAATCTGAGTGGCTTACAATCACAAACGTTTCCTTCTTGAGGGCTGCACACTGGCTTTGGCTCCGGTGGTCTCCACAGGTCTCCACTTAACCTTCTCATTCAGTGACCCACGGCAATGGTGGCCATTCTCTAAGCTAAGCTGTTTTCACTGTGGAGCGCAGGCTCTGAAGGGGACGCAGTCAAACCACATCAGCTCATTAGCATCTGCAGCTCTGCCACGGCATAGGGCATGCCTGCTCGTACTCCACTAGCCAAGGTAAGTCCCATGACCCAGCCCGAGGCCAGCGGGGATGTATCGCCACCTCCAGAGGAGTGCAGCAAATGCAGGGAGTGCACATGTCATTGTCAACAAGGAAAGCTGCCTACCATGCCAACCATGGCGTTCCATTGGCCACTGCTCCTGAGTCGGTAAACACGTTCATGGATACCTAGAGATGCAAGTGGCCTAGGAGAACGGTGGGAAGTTATGTCCAAGGAGGCAAAAAGAAATGTACACCTGGGTCAAAAGCTATTCCCATCACCAGAAACCTCTTCTGTTGCTCCAAATGCCCAAATTCGCAGCTTTGGGAAAAAAATGGGTGAAAAGGAATTGATTTTTTATCAGGGTTCATGATAACAGCTCCTTTATCTCTTACTTGATTTTTCCTGCTCACTTCTCACCAGCCAGTCTGGCCTCCTTGACATTTTTTGAAACACTAAGCATGCTGCCAGCTCAGGGCCTTTGCACGTATCTTCCCCTGCTTGAATACACTGCCCCCACATCTGCATGCCCCCGTCTCTTACTGCATCAGGTCTCTGCTCAAGTGTCACCTTGTCCAAAAGACCATCTCTGACCAATATAAAATAGCCAAGCCCTGCCCCAACCACCCCTTATTACCCTTAACCTAATTTACTTTCCTTCATGGCACTTACAGTCTGGCATATTATATCTGTAATTATTTTTTGTTGTGATTTATTATCTCTCTCTCATTTAGAATATAAGGCTCTACAAGAGGAGGAAATTACTCACCACTGTATCACCAGCACCTAGAGTGGTGAATGATACGTAATAGTCATTAAATATTTGTGGAATTCATTAACTGAGCAAAGATGCACCATCACTTTCTAGAAATGAATCTCATTCTAGTCTTCACAGTAACTATACAAATATACATACATGTGGCATTGCCAAGCCCCATTGAATAGGTATGAATACTTAAGTGAAAGAATTAAAATAATTCACCCAAGACCATACGGCACAGGACTGCCCACCCTGCCGGCACCATAAGGAGGAGTAGGCGGGGCAAAGGCTCTCCCTCCAGGTTGCAGCTGAGACACAGCATTTCGGCTTCTGCTTCCCAAGACGGAGGCAGCATGGAAGATCCCGTGTACCCTGCAGGACCAGCAGAGCCCCGTGCCCTGGCCACCCTGCCCCCCACCCCAGGAAGGTGCCAGGCAGAGAACAGAATATCCTCCACCCAGAGGTAGGGAGGTTGGGACTGGGGAGAAGGAGGAAGGGAGACACTGGTCTGCTCTTTGTGACCATAACCAGCAAAAGGAGGGCTTTCCCGGAGCACATCAGTATCACCTTCTTGACTTTTAACGCTTCTTCTCCACCTCTTCTGTGTGCGGCATCTCTGATGACATGCCACAGCCAGCGTAATCTCTTGAGGGTGTCCTCCAGGCCTCCTGCCCTGAGACAGCCTTTCCTCTGCCCAGCTCCGAGCGTGCTGTCTGCAGACAAAGGCCTTGAAGGGGCTGCATGTGTCCTTGGCACTCACTGACGGTACTTGCTTCTGGACTCAGAGGGAGCCTCAGGGAATGTCCCAGCCATCTTCTGCCTGTTTCAAGGCTTCACCATCCAAGGCCACTGGCAGTAAGGATTTGTTTGTCTCTCTTAGCTTCCGTCATAGCCCCGTCCCCAGTGCATTTCCCTTGTCCGTAGCCACCAACCGAAAAGTATAGAAACACAAGATCATCACTCTTCAATTATTCATTCAATGCATGTGTGTAAAACACCACCATAACACTGACCTACCTGTCTGCAGAGCTGACAGTGTCCAGACCCCACTAGACAACCTCATGCCCTTCCTCAGATGTCACTTTACAGCGAGCTGCTCACCCAGCCCCGACACAGACACTAGCGAGATGACCCGGAGGTAAACTCCAGATCAGTGTGTCTCTCGTGCTGATTTTTAACTCCAGATGAACTTGCAGGACCAAGGGAACCTGAGGAGGAATGGTCACCAAGAACCACCACCCCTCCCAGGAGCCACCATTTAAGGGCTTGAGAATGGCCCTCTGTTCCCCTCCCTACTGTCCTTTGATCCTCCTAGAACAGTGTTTTTTAAACGCAGAAATCACAGCTCATTAGTGAGACATGAGGTCAATTTAGTGAATGGAAATCACCATTTTTTATTTTAAAAGAGAAAACAAAATAGTTTGCCTTGCACAAAGGTGAGTATTGTTTTATAAAACTTCTGTTTCAGTTGTATGTGTGTATGCATATGTGTGTATGTGTGTGTGTTCTGGGTGGAGTATTGAGTGCATTTTCTGTTGTGGTTATGACGCAGAATTTACTCATCAAAGAACAGCACCATTATTAGCTGTGGCAGACGGTCTTCCCCTCTGCCGGTTGTCTTACCCACTCAACAAGGACAAGCTTGGGGTTCACAAATCCTGGGGTGTGAATTGTGAGGAGCTGACAGTCGTCTTAGCTTGTGGGTATCAGTGCATCTGCAGAGAAGCTTGATTTGAGAGGGGGACTGATCAGAGGATTTAACAGTCCTAACAGAAAAAGATTCTTGCTGCTAACACTAGGGACAAAACTTAGAGACTAAAGGGAGCAGAACAAACAAAGCATTTGACTTATGGATTGTGCCAAAGAGGAAGGTGAAAGGAGGCCGTCAGCATTTCACATTAATACAAAGCACCCAGCTAGGTGCTGTGGAGTTCAAGGAACAAGACAGATCCTGGCCCTAATGAGCCTACGTCATAGTAAGCTTGAAAACCAGTGATGGGCACGCGTCTGCAAAACAGCATGTTAAGAGTAGACCTCATGGGTATCAACTGTAAGAGCAGTAAGCAGCCAAAAGCAGGGAGAGTGCGAGCAAATTCAGAGGGAGCTTGAGCAAGGCGCTAAGGGATGAATCTCAATAGTGGGGTGGGAAGAGCATTTAAGATCCAATATCCAGAGAAATTGAGTCAAGGTGGGATCCCCAAGCCAATCTGATATGCTGTTGAGCCTACGTCAACATTAGCCTAGCTGGTGCAGACGGATTCTGTCTGGAGCCTTCCTTCATAGAGTGAAGCAAGATTATGAAGGGTCAAGGAAATGGATGCGATATTATAAATAAGATAAAACTCTAACATAACCCCATGTCAGTTTCAGGCATCCTGCCACTTGAGATCCAGATAAGATTGACTCGAATCTCCATTCCACATCCTGTGGAAAGTTCGTTGCCCTCACCAAGATGTCTGCATTCTCTCAGAGCAGTTACATTTTTGTGGTGTCCCCTGGTTCTGGAATTAGTTCTATTGTTAGTGCTCTCACCTTCCAGTACATGTGGCCCCTCTTCTTACCCAGTCCCTTGAGGGAGAGTCCCTTGAAACTCAGTCCCTTTCCTTGATTTACTTATAGACACACACGCAGACACAGACACACAAACACACCACAAACTTTCAAGGTCTTTGCTGACATTTTAGGAAAAATGAAGAAGGGAGGATTTAACCAGAAGCAAATTAACTTAAATTAAAATTGTTTATGATTATACTTTAAGTTCTGGGTACATGTGCAGATCGTGCAGGATTGTTACATAGGTATACATGTGCCATGATGGTTTGCTGCATCCGTCCCCCGTCATCTACATTAGGTATTTCTCCTAATGTTATCCCTCCTTAATCCCCCTAGCCCCTGCTATCCCTCCCCTAGCCCCACTAACCCCCAGCAGGCCCCTGTGTGTGATGCTCCCCTCCCTGTGTCCATGTGTTCTCATTGTTCAACACCCACTTATGAGTGAGAATGTGCAGTGTTTGCTTTTCTGTTCTTGTGTCAGTTTGCTGAGAACGATGGTTTCCAGCTTTATCCATGTCCCTGCAAAGGACATGAACTCATCCTTTTTATGGCTGAATAGTATTCCATGGTGTATATGTGCCACATTTTCCCTGTCCAGTCTATCATTGATGGGCGTTTTGGTTGGTTCCAGGTCTTTGCTATTGTAAACAGTGCTGCAGTGAATATACGTGTGCATGTGTCTTTATAATAGAAGGATTTATAATCCTTTGGGCATATACCCAGTAATGGGATTGCTGGGTCAAATGGTATTTCTATTTCCAGATCCAGGAGGAATCGCCGTACTGTCTTCCACAATGGTTGAACTACTTTACACTCCCACCAGCAGTGTAAAAGTGTTCCTATTTCTCCACATCCTCTGCAGCATCTGTTGTCTCCAGATTTTTTAATGATTGCCATTCTAACTGGTGTGAGATGGTATCTCAATGTGGTTTTGATTTGCATGTCTCAAATGACCAGTGATGATGAGCTTTTTTTCAGATGTTTGTTGGCTGCATAAATGTCTTCTTTTGAAAACTGTCTGTTCATATCCTTTGCCCACTTTTTGATGGAGTTGTTTGTTTTTTTTTTTTTCCTTGTAAATTTGTTTAAATCCTTTGTACATTCTGCCCTTTGTCAGATGGGTAGATAGCAACAATTTTTCCCCATTCTGTTCATTGCTGGTTCACTCTAATGATTGTTTCTTTTGCTGTGCAGAAGCTCTTAAGTTTAATTAGATCCCATTTGTCTATTTTAGCTTTTGTTGCCATTGCTTCTGGTGTTTTAGTCATGAAGTCCCTGCCTATGCCTATATCCTGAATGGTTTTGCCTAGGATTTCTTCTAGGGTTTTTATGGTTTTAGGTCTTATGTTTAAATCTTTAATCCATCTAGAGTTAATTTTTGTATAAAGTGTAAGGAAGGGGTCCAGTTTCAGTTTTCTGCACATGGCTAGCCAGTTTTCCCAACACCATTTATTAAATAGGGAATCCTCTCCCCATTGCTTGTTTTTGTCAGGTTTGTCAATGATAAGATGGTTGTAGATGTGTGGCATTATTTCCGAGGCCTCTGTTCTGTTCCATAACAAATTAAAATTTAATATTCAAAAGTCTGTGTTCTTAACAAATAGTTTCTTCCCTAACAGGAATTCTGATGCCAGCTATTAAGATAATAGTTGGGTTTTTAAAATTATTGTTATTATGCTTCACCAAGAAATGTTCCAGAAGAATAGCAGCAGTTGTAAATAACAAGAGTAGGAGGTAAGGGACTAAGTGCAGAGGAGGAATGAGTGAAAGGAAACAAAAAAGAGGGTGTGGAGATGATTTTGAGGTTTAAAACATTGTCAAAGGAAGGAAGAGAAACAGAGGTTAAGGAAATTCAACCAAGTCACATTGCACTGACTTCTATTTACTAAACTGATACTCGGAAATTCAGGCCTAAGGCTGGTAGGAGGAAGGAGTTTGGGGAAGGGGGCCATGTAGAATGACTCATGGAGGTTAGACCTCCAGCCAGAGAGAGAACATGAAGCACCTGAATTCTAACCTGAATTCTGCTCCTAACTTGCAGTCTAATCTTATTTAACCCACATCCTTTTCTGGAGCTCAGTTTCTTAGCTATACAGCAAGAAAGTCAGATTAGTGACCATTTCTCATAAACTCCATCATCAGGCCTTAAATTATGTTTACAGTCTGTTTGTTTTTATTGTCTTTGCAAACTTATTATTAACAGCCAAAGGAGCCACTGGAAAGAATTCAATGATTGTGAGTGGAGGGCAAGAGAGAGATCAAAACTTCTGAAACGTGAGCAGGATCAGAGATCTTAGGCTAATTGACTAGGACATTACCTAAAACCATGTACAGTTATTCTGACAGAGTTGTATATTAGTAGAGATAGATCATCTTTAGCAGAAACACATACTAACTGTTCTGAGACTCGGCCCTCCAAGAAGGCCTGGCAGGTGGGCCCACACCGACATGAGCAGTCCTCTCTGTTATTCTAGTGTCTCCTATCCCAACTTTAGACATAGAATCTAGAAAAGAAAAATACACCACTGAATTCTGTCTTGATAAACCTACCTTCCATAGAAGTGTTTCTCAAAGTGTGTGCACTTACCTGGTCCTAAAGACACTCTGAAAAATAAATGGAAAACAAAGAGAAACTCTTGTGGGAGACCAGCATGTGCCACCCCAACATATGACTGTGGGAGACCATAATATGTCACCCCAAATTATGACTATGGAGAACATAACGTACCCCAAAATATGCCTTGTTGTCATAAGGATTATTTTGAGCTATTTTGAGAAACTTCAGACACAGGAGAAATTCTGAAAACAGAGTAAGTTACCCCTTTGTAAGGGAAATTTATACCTATAAGCCTCCATTTGTAAAGGTATCTTCCTCTCAATATGAGGAAGAGAAGGCTGACTAAATCACAAGAGATTTCTCAATGGAGAAGACACTGACTTAAATCTGCATAACCAATCTTACCCTTGTTTCCCATGCTTTTCCTGGCATCTCCTCAAAACTAGCCTTTCCCGTTCCCTTTTTCATTTGTTTTAACAGATAATGGTATTTAAGTCTGAATTCAAAGCCACCTCCTTGAGATTGACTCATTTCTCTGGGTATCTCCCAGAAATATACATGAGGTATACGTGTTACTAAACTTCTGTTTCTTTTTCTCTTATCATTGTGCTTTTTTGTTTTTTTTTTTTGTTTGTTTGTTTGTTTTTTTTGAGACAGGGTTTTGCTCTTGTTACCCAGGCTGGAGTGCAATGGCGCGATCTCCGCTCACCGCAACCTCCGCCTCCTGGGTTCAGGCAATTCTCCTGCCTCAGCCTCCTGAGTAGCTGGGATTACAGCACGTGCCACCATGCCCAGCTAATTTTTTGTATTTTTAGTAGAGACGGGGTTTTAGTAGGATGGTCTTGATCTCTTGACCTCGTGATCCACCCGCCTCGGCCTCCCAAAGTGCTGGGATTACAGGATTGAGCCATGGCGCCCGGCCGCCTTTTTTTTTTTTTTTTTTTTTTTTTTTTTAAGAGGAGTCTTTCTTATCTAAAAATCATGAAGGATAGAGAGAAAAACATCCCCCCCCCAACTCCGAAAATGTGCTCTTGCTTCCAGTCTTGCTGAACCTCCCACACATTCTGTGCTCATGGGATGTTGTAGATACCATATGCAAATAGGGTAACAGAAGGGCAGAGACACATATTCCCTCTGCCCACGGACCTGCTCCATTTTCCCATCAGATTACACTAACCAAACAAAAATTCAAAGGTAGAATTATGAATAATTTCAAGATGGTGAGAGCAGCGTAGTAAGCCCAGTAAAGCGTTCTTCTGAGCACAGGGTCCTCTGTGACTGCACATGTCTCTGCCCGTGAAAGCAGCCCTGAGAAAGGGTTCACCAATCACGTAAATGTCTCTCCCTCTGCTGGACATTACTGTGGCTGTATTTGTTAGATAGGGCAGCCATCTTCCAACAATGAGGGGAGCTAGGCTGAGGACAAATCTGACATAAGGAAAGAAAGAAAAAATGGTGTCTCTGTTCATTGTGTGCTGCTGTAACAGAATATCAATTCCCAGGTAATTTATAAGGAACAGAAATTGATTTCTCACGTTCCAAGGCTGAGAAGTGCCAGTTCAAGAGACCAGCATCAGGCATGGACCTTCTTGCTGTGTTATCCCAGACAGAAGGCAGAAGGGCAAGAGAGGGTGAGGGACAGCGAAAGAGGAATAAATCACTTTTATTATAGCAAAGATGCTCTCCATAACAAACCCACTCTCACAATAATGACATAAATCCATTACCAAGTGGTAAGGGCAGAGCTCTCACCACTTAATGACCTTTTAAGAGTCCCACCTCTCAAAAGTCCCACCTCTCAACACTGTTGCATTGAGGATTAACTTTCTAACACATGAACTTTGGGGGACACATTTGAACCATAGCACTCTTCCTCTGACCCCCAAAATTCATGTTGCTCTCACATGCAAAATACATTTATTTCATCCCAATATCCCCAAAGTCTTAACTCATTCCAGTATCAGCTCAAAAGTCCAAAGTCCAGAGTCTCACCTAAACCGAATATCAGTGAGACTCAAGGGACAATTTATCCCAAAGAAATTCTTCCAGCTGTGAGCCCGTGAAATTGAATGGATTATCTACTTCCAATATACCATGGTGAGACAAGCATATGATAGACATTCCCATTCCAAAAAGGAGAAATAGGCAAGAAGAAAGGAGTAATTGGTCCTAACTAATTCTACAACCCAACAGGGAAAACAACAGTGAGTCTGAAAGCTGGAGAATAATCTCCTTTGACTCCAAATCCTGAATCCCAGGCCCGCTGGAGTAAAGGTTGAGCCCCATGGCCCCAGGCAGCCCTGCCCCCACAACTTTGCTGGGCTGGGCCAACGCTTTATCTCTCTCAAGTTGGAGTTTGGTGCCTGCAGCATTCCCAGGCTAGTGTTACACTAAAGTAACACTAGGAAATGGTATTCTGTTATGGCAGCGCAAAATGAATTGAGACGCCAATTTTGGAGTCTTGGTGGCGGTCTTGTTCCCTCAGCTCCAGTAGGTATTTCCACAGTGCGGATTTTCTGTGGTGGCCCCACTCCCATGGCTTCACTAGTCATTCCTCAGGTTGGGATTCTCTGTGGCAGCTTCTCCCCTGCAGCAAGTGTCTGCCTGAGCCCCCAGGCTGTCCACAAGATCTTTTGAAATCTCAGCGGAGGCCGCCTTGGCCCCACAGTTCATGCGTTCTTTGTGTCTGTAGGGTTAGCACCACATGAACACCACTGAGGCTTACAGCTTGCACTCTCTGGCCCTGGGGCACAAGCCACATCCGGGCCTTCACTGACATGGCTAGAGTGGCTGAGGAGCACTGTGTCAGAATGTGGGGAGCAGAATCCCAAAGCAGTCCTGAGCAGAGAGCTCATCGAGGGCACTCAAGGCTCAAACCCCAACAACCATTCTGCCCTCTTAGAGTTTTGGGCCTGTGATGGAAGAGGCAGCCCTGAAGATCTCTGAAATACCTTTGAGGTCATTCTCCCATTGACTCAATGAATATCATCTGGATTCCTTCCATCCATAATCATCTCCTTATCAAATAGTTGCTCGTCTGCTTCCTTGGTGTCCTCTCCTAAACATGCTTCTTTATTCCTTACATGGACAGAATAAAAAGTTTCTAAATTTTTATATTCTGCCTCCTTTCTGATCATAAATTCCATCTTTAAACTATTTGTCTCATTTTCATTTTACTGCAAGGGGCCAAGAGAAGCGAGGCAGCGCCATGCTGCTTTGGTGCTTAGATAGATCTTCTGTAAGATATCCTAGTTTCTTGCTCTTAAATTTTGCCTTTCATAAAGCCCTTGGGTACAGTCACAATTCAGGCAAATTCTTTGTCATTCTGTAACAACAATGACCGTTACCCCAGTTTACAATAACTTGTCTCTCATTTCTGTCTGAGACCTCATCAGAATGGCCTCTACTGTCCACATTTCTACCAACATTCAGATCGTGACCACTTAAGTAATCCCTAAGGAGACAGCCTCTCCCTAAAGCTCTTGTCTTCTGCATAGCTCCCACCAGAATCACCCCTAATGCTCAATTTATAATAATACAGGCTTTTTCTAGCCCGTCCCTCCAAAATCTTCCAGCCTCTACCCATTACTCAGATCCCAAGTCACTTTGACAATTTCAGGCATTTGTCATGGAAACAGCCTCACTGCTCGGTACCAATTTTGTGTCTTAGTTCATTTTGTGCTGCTGTAACAGAATCCTAGAGTCTGGGTAACTTATCATGAACAGAAATTCATTTCTCACAGTTCTGGGGACTGAGAAGTCTAAGATCAAGCGGCCAGCATCTGGCAAGGCAAGACAGAGCAAGAGAGGGCTGAGCCTGCTTTTCTAACAACAAACCTACTCCCACAATCATGACAAAAATCCATTCATGAGGGCAGAGCCCTCAGGACCTCGTCACCTCTTAAAGGTCCCACCTCTAAATATTGCAGCAGTGTGGATTAAGTTTCCAACATATGAACTTTGTGGGACACATTGAAATCATAGCAGAGGCATCTTTGGAGAGGTTATTGAGTCTCTGAATTAATCAGTTCTTGTAGCCACTTTGAGTTGAGTTTTCTCTTATTTGTAGCTGAAAGCATCCAAATTTGGCCCCAACCCAGAAATCTATTTTTTTTTTTTTTGAGTCGGAGTCTCACTCTGTCACCCAGGCTGGAGTGCAATGGCACGATCTTGGCTCACTGCAACCTCCACCTCCCAGGTTTAAGTGATTCTCTTGCCTCAGCCTCCTGAATAGCTGGGACTACAGGCGCGTGCCACCACGCCCGGCCAATTTTTGTATTTTTAGTAGAGATGGGGTTTCAACATCTTGGCCAGGCTGGTCTCGAACTCCTGACCTTGTGATCCACCTGCCTCGGCCTCCCAAAGTGCTGGGATTACAGTCATGAGCCACTGCGCCCAGCCAGAAATCTATGTTTTTTAACTAGCTCCCTAGGTGATTCTGGTACAGGTAGTCTAGAAACCATATTTTGAGAAACTTGGCTCTAAAATGATGGCAAAGATCTCAGCTGAATCAGAAGAGCCATGCTTCCATGAGATGGGTTACCTCCGCTGATTCAAAGTGGATGCCTCAAATGCATAGTTCTTCCTTGTTTTGACCATCAATACTGCCTTTGTACAAGGTTCAACACACCCTCTACACTTAAGAATTTCTTTTTTAAAGTTATCAGTGATTGCTTAACATCCGGGGAACTAAATAACTGGAAATCTTGGTTTTATATGTATTTTCTTCATGTTATCGCGCCAGGGTGATATGGGAAGATTTATTGACTTCCTTAGTACCTCATGGAGAAACTGCAAGGTGTAAGATGTTTTTAGAATCTCAGGACTCTCCAGGGTCTCACCCAATCACTCAATGCCCATGCGTTGATCTAAATAAAGAATAGCAGCGGCTGCTGCTGTTCTAGCAAACCAGGGTCACAATGCCTAACTTCCCCTCCTGAGAAAACAGTGGCCCAGCTCCGACCTGCACTGTCCTCATAGAGCTTAGACTGGGCAAGAGAACAGAAGCAGCTGCAGCAGGGAGTAACTGGGGAAGAGAAGTCTTTCAGGGAGAAAACGGTGCCTGAAACTCGGGGACAGTCCAATTAAAGTGCCCAATACACAGTGATCTGAAAATCGAGACCAGGCCAAGGAAAAGAACAGGCTGCAAGCTGGGTCAGTAGGACAGAGAGAGAGCAAGAGCCAGGGACAGAGAGAGAGAACTGGAAGCTGAGAGGGAGACAACCAGTTTCCCTCCAGGGATGCCTGTGGCTTTCCACGGAAAAGAGAGAACTATTGACGACGTGAAGTTGGTTTGTTGTGGAGAAAGAAACACCACACATTTCCTAGTACAGATTGAGTATCCCTAGTCCAAAACTGAAATTGGAAATTTTCCAAAATCTAAAACTTTGAGTGTCAACATGGTGCTTCAAGGAAATGCTTGTCGGAGCATTTCAGACTTTGAATTCTGAATTTTCAGATGAGGTAAGTATAATGCAAACATTCCAAACTTCAGAAAGATCTGAAATCCAAAGTACTTTAGGGATACTTAACCTGTAAACGCATTTGTCTCTCACCAAATCAGTACCAAGTAGAGGCTCAAATCTCCTATATAGAATATTAGAGAGGCAATTTTGCTGCAAGGGGCAGAGGGAATGGATAAAAAGTATTTTAAAGCTGTACATAGTCCCCCATAATGCACTGTCTTACATTATTATCTTACTGCATCATGGAGAAGAATCGTCTGCATCTCTCAGGGGGATTACAACTCCCCGAAGGCAAGGAACGTGTTTTATATTTGTATCACCACTTTATGGTGAATTTATATCTCTACAAGTTGAACTGAATTGATTCGAGCTATGCCATTTCCCAAAGGAGTCATTTGATTTAGAAAGCAATAAATGAAACAGGAGCCGTCCCTCTGTTGTGGAAAGCCAACAGGCCCTTCCATAGACGTGGTATCAGGAAGTGGGAGAACTGATTTCATCCTACCCGAGTGCTGTATTTTAGGCTATTATCCTTTTACAGTGAAAATGGGTGAGAAGGTATGAGTATTTCTCCTCTTTCTCCTCTTCCTCTTAGTCCCTTCACAAAAAGTCTCTCTTGAATGGGCTTGTTTGTTTTTTTCTTGTAAATCTGTTTTAGTTCTTTGTAGATTCTGGATATCAGCCCTTTGTCAGATGGGTAAACTGCAAAAACTTTTTCCCATTCTGTTGGTTGCCGATTCACTCTAATGACTGTTTCTTTTGCCGTGCAGAAGCTGTGGAGTTTCATTAGGTCCCAGATATGAACAGACACTTTACAAAAGAAGACATACATGAGGCCAACAAACATACGAAAAAATGCTCATCATCTCACGCCAGTTAGAATGGCTATTATTAAAAAATCTGGAGACAGCAGATGCTGGAGAGGATATGGAGAAATAGGAACACTTTTACACTGCTGGTGGGAGTGTAAATTAGTTCAACCATTGCGGAAGACAGCGTGGCGATTCCTCAAGGACCTAGAAATAGAAATTCTATTTGACCCAGCAATCCCATTACTATAGTAGAACGACAATAAATCGTTCTACTATAAGGACACATGCACACGAATATTCATTGCAGCACTGTTTACAATAGCAAAGACCTGGAATCAACCCAAATGCCCAACAATGACAGACTGGACAGGGAAAATGTGGCACATATACACCATGGAATACTATGCAGCCATCAAAAACAATGAGTTCGTATCCTTTGTAGGGACATGGATGAACCTGGAAACCATCATTCTCAGCAAATTGACACAAGAACAGAAAATCAAACACGCATGTTCTCACTCATAGGCGGGTGTTGAACAATGAGAACACATGGACACAGGGAGGGGAGCATCACACACTGGGATCTGTTGGGGGGAAATAGGGGAAGGACAGCGGGGGGTGGGGAGTCAGGGAGAGATAGCATGGAGAGAAATGCCAGACATAGGTGATGGGGAGGAAGGCAGCAAACCACACTGCTATGTGTGTACCTATGCAACAATCTTGCACGTCCTTCACATGTACCCCAAAACCTAAAATGCAATTTAAAAAAAAGTCTCTCTTTAAACTCCTCCTTCCATAAGACCTGAGCTTTTGCCACTGGAGACTTGTTCCTTTGAATTAAGTATAGCCCTCTTGAGGCCAAAGTTTTAAAAGGTAAATACCTCTGGGGAAAGTAACACATTACATCTCTATTACTTTTATATAAATGTGTTTAACCCGGGTTTTTCTCCTTGTGGAAAGGACTAGGCTCCTCCAGGGGCTGAGAATAATCAAAAGGGAGGGAAGAAACGATGCCCAGAGAATAACAGATGTGTGGAGCAGGGAAGAAGGGTGTTCAGGTGAAAGTCGGTCTCTATCCCAATCTCACTGAGGTCTAACCCTGAAGAAAACCAATAATAATAATCACAGTAACTTTTATTGCTCGTTATGTGAGACTCATTTCTTCATGGCAAAACTCCTTTACAAAGCTCGTTGCAAATAACTCCTTACAAAGGGCTATTATCTCTTTGTAGTTAAAACAATATATTGCATCCTTCACTTGGGATTCCTCTGAAACCGTGGATAATACACAGTGGCACTCTGAAAGGTTTTATTTAGTTCCTCTTGAGTCGAAGCAGAGGCTTCCAGGAAAGATTTATCATGCTAAGTCCAGAGAGTTCTCTCAAATAGCTCACATGCAAGATCTGGGAACCATGGGGAGATCCAAAGCTCCCTTTATGGTGTGAAGAGAGTGCAAATGTAAGATCATCTCCAAAGCTTTCACGAAGCCAAATGACGTATCACCTGTGGATTTACTGGGGAAAGAGTGAGAACTGTGGCATGAGCAGAGAATGAGGTCTTATCTCTTCTAAGCAAGTTAACCTTTCCCTGACTTCTTTTCGTTCGCTGGAAAAATGTATTTTTTAGAGGTATGCTTTGTATAAAAGAAATTTTGAACTTGTGAAATCCACTGATTGTTCTTTTCAAAGGGTGCTAATAATGGGCTTCAGTGCCCTTATCCATAATTCAGATTAATAATGCCCACCTCCTCTAGCCTGGTGACAGAACAAGACTCCGTCTCAAAAAATAAATAAATAAAATAATGCCCACCTCAGAGGGCTGAGGTCAGGATCAAATGAAGTTGCAT
Organism: Callithrix jacchus; assembly: GCF_049354715.1. Classification (NCBI taxonomy): domain Eukaryota; kingdom Metazoa; phylum Chordata; class Mammalia; order Primates; family Cebidae; genus Callithrix; species Callithrix jacchus. The sequence continues at coordinate 7,954,528 of NC_133519.1, forward strand.
GTGAAGCACTCGGCCAGAGACAGGCACAAGGAGGAAGCTCCATGGATATTAGTTCATGCCCTTTCCAGTCTCTCCCACTCTCACTATAAGCCCAGAACATACTCCGGGAACCCACTGCGTCACAACTCCTAGATCCCATTTGTAAATTATCCTACCCTGCCCTAAACTGCCTTGCTGACAAGGAGCTGCCTCTTCTAGGTGCAACAGAAAAGGATTTTGATGTCCTAACTGTCCCATAACCAAATATTTCAAAACCAAGGATTGGCATGCCTGGTCCCACCATATGGATGGGTTTTTTTCTTTTCAGATATGTTAATTTATTTATGTGACAAGTCTTTTAAAGGCAAAATAATGCGGATACATTCAGTTATGTGTTTAAAGAACTACCTTTCTAAAAAAGAACAAAATGGGCCAGGCGCGGTGGCTCAAGCCTGTAATCCCAGCACTTTGGGAGGCCGACGCGGGTGGATCACGAGGTCAGCAGATCGAGACCATCCTGGTCAACATGGTGAAACCCCGTCTCTACTAAAAATACAAAAAATTAGCTGGGCATGGTGGCGCGCGCCTGTCATCCCAGCTACTCAGGAGGCTGAGGCAGGAGAATTGCCTGAACCCAGGAGGCGGAGGTTGCGGTGAGCCGAGATCGCGCCATTGCACTCCAGCCTGGGTAACAAGAGAGAAACTCCGTCTCAAAAATAAATAAATAAGAACGAATTACATCAAAAGAAAGAAAACTCAGCAAAAAGTCCTTGATTATTTGACATTGGGACTGTTGGAAACAGCATAGTCATCACAGACACCGTCTTTGTTGCTGATCAGCGAGCGTTTTTAGAGCTGTTGCTGACAATGTTATGTCCCAATCCGTCATAGGTTGAACTTTCCTTGCCAAGCAGCCCGGGACATTTTAGTCCTTTGCTGTGTGTGTTACCATTTCCTCTGACCTACACATCTTACGACATACACTCTGGGTGTTTCTGAGCTGAGATGCCTGGAAAGTGGTCAGTACGTTCAAGTGATGTGAATGGAAAGAGAACCTCCAAAAGTGGAAATGAACATAGGTAAGGTTGAGAAATCAGTCGAACTGCTATATTGTTCTCTTGATTGCGGTCGTTTAATGCTGTCGCTCATTTTTATCTCATTTCTTACATCCTTTAGCCAAAGCTGCCATTCCTACCATCTCAGAGACAAGCTGCTGAGGACAAGGACTGTGCCTTCCAATAAACAATTCAACTAGAAGATGCTCATTGAGTGAAAGTCATACTTAATTACCTAATAAATCGGACATTGAAGTCCAGACTGTGTGACCTGCACAACTGTTTCCCTTCAGTTAACACCATTCTTCATAGAGCTAATGAGAATCCACTGAGAATTCCCTACAGCTGCCCTTTCTTCCGCAAATGGAATGGCTCCAGCTTGACCAGGCTAAGAAGCACAGTGACATCCATCTCAGATGGCTCAGTTCTCAAATTCTCAGTGGCTGGGTAAGTCTTATCTATAGCCGAGGCCAGCCCTTGACAAATTCTAAGTCTAGCAAAATCGTGTGCCTCAAACGCATGTGCGCTTTTTCTCTCCTGCATCTTCTCACCATCACTTTCCTCTTCCCTCACTTCCATTTTCATTGCTACATTCTCCAGCTCTTACTTGTCTTTATCAGAATTAACTCTTAGGGGGATAAGAATAATATGAAGGCCAGGCGCGGTGGCTCAGGCCTGTAATCCCAGCACTTTGGGAGGCCGAGGCGGGTGGATCACGAGGTCAAGAGATTGAGACCATCCTGGTGGATGGTGAAACCCCATCTGTACTAAAAATACAAAAAATTAGCTGCACATAGTGGCGTGTGCCTGTGATCCCATCTACTCAGGAGGCTGAGGCAGGAGAATTGCCTGAACCCAGGAGGCGGAGGTTGTGGTGAGCCAAGATCACGCCATTGCACTCCAGCCTGGGTAATGAGCGAAACTCCATCTCAAAAATAATAATAATAATAATAATAATATGAAAAACATACATCAGTTAGCATCAGTTAGTCTAAGGAGGCGAGTAAACTTCTGCCTCTGAATACTATACTCCAGCCCTTCAATTAACCATTTCCCTCCATTTTTAGCCCTGCTCCATTTCTCAGCTCCATGTGACCTTGAACCAGTCACACCATCTTTCAGTAAAATGGGAACAATAAATACCTAACCTTCCTCTTGGGGTTACTGTGAGGAGTGAGATGTAATATGTATAAAGAGCTTAGTGCTGTACCTGAAACAGAGTAAGTACTCAGTACATGGTGGCTGTTATTACTCTTCCCACCCCAATCTGGTACTTAATTTTGATCACTCTCTTCATATACCTGCAGTACTTTGAGGTCAGTTATCTTGACGAATCTATCTCTGACCCCTTGGACAGTACCCCATGTCTAGCAAAAGACAGATGCTTAATAAATGCTGAGTGGAGAGCAGGACCAACGTTCTGCTTTAGATAGAGTGGGGCTGACTGCCGGGCTCCTGAATTGTTCCCTGGGTTGTAGCTCCTCTTGAACTGGGTTTCTGATTAAGCTTTATTATAGTTCCCCAGTTCTCCAGAGAGGACTAAACATTTTCTCCACCAAGGACACTGGATTCCTGTCCCTGAGTCACATTTCAGGCTGGGGCTAAAGCCCAGGAATAATCCCAGGCATCAGCCCTCTGCCCCAGGAATAATCCCAGGCATCAGCCCTCTGCCCCAGGAATAATCCCAGGCATCAGCCCTCTGCCCCAGGAATAATCCCAGGCATCAGCCCTCTGCCCCAGGAATAATCCCAGGCATCCGCCCTCTGCCCCAGGAATAATCCCAGGCATCAGCCCTCTGCCCCAGGAATAATCCCAGGCATCCGTCCTCTGCCCCAGGAATAATCCCAGGCATCAGCCCTCTGCCCCAGGAATAATCCCAGGCATCAGCCCTCTGCCCCAGGAATAATCCCAGGCATCAGCCCTCTGCCCCAGGAATAATCCCAGGCATCCGCCCTCTGCCCCAGGAATAATCCCAGGCATCAGCCCTCTGCCCCAGGAATAATCCCAGGCATCAGCCCTCTGCCCCAGGAATAATCCCAGGCATCAGCCCTCTGCCCCAGGAATAATCCCAGGCATCCGCCCTCTGCCCCAGGAATAATCCCAGGCATCAGCCCTCTGCCCCAGGAATAATCCCAGGCATCAGCCCTCTGCCCCAGGAATAATCCCAGGCATCCGCCCTCTGCCCCAGGAATAATCCCAGGCATCCGCCCTCTGCCCCAGGAATAATCCCAGGCATCAGTCCTCTGCCCCAGGAATAATCCCAGGCATCAGTCCTCTGCCCCAGGAATAATCCCAGGCATCCGTCCTCTGCCCCAGGGTCCACGTGGTCCAGCTGCTGAGGGTCAGTGTATTTCAGTACTCCTAATCTCCATCGGCACTTCTCCCATCGATGTGGACAACTGCCATTTTCTAAACCTTACACAAAATGTGAATAAAAGTTTTTTTGGTTTTGGGGTTTTTTTGACATAGAGTCTCACTCTGTCACCCAGGCTGGAGTGCAGTGTCACGATCTCAGCTCACTGCAACCTCTGCCCACCAGGTTCAAGAGATTCTCCTGTCTCAGCCTCCCGCTGGGACTACAGGTGTGTGCCACCATGCCCGGCTAATTTTTGTATTTTTTAGTAGAGATAAGATTTCACCATGTTGACCAGGCTTGTCTCAAACTCCTGACCTCAGGTGATCCATCCACCTTGGCCTTCCAAAGTGATGGGATTTTAGGCATGAGCCACCACGCCCGGCCTAAAGTGTATTTTTAAAGTACTGCTCTGTTTACTGATCTCTGCTAGACAATCTAAGTAAAAACCGAGTGCTTGCTATGCAAAAGCAGCCTCAAGACAAGAATCCTAACACTCCCTCTGTCTTAGTCTTTTCAGGCTGTTTCCAGGCAGTTGGCTGAGCCAGGCTTGAGAAATCACCCCAGGCTACCCATCTCCTGGCGGCAAGAGAAAAGGGCTTGGTTCTTCCCCCACCTGTGGAGTCTGCACACTGGATCCGCCCCCTCCCGTGAGTTCTGGCCAGGAAGCTTCTTGCCCTATTCAAATTGTTACAAAGTTCAGCTGGAGATTTCCTTCTCCCTGTGGAAATCCCTCCCCAACCCCCACCACCACTCCTCTGGCCACCCACCCAATGGCTGTCTGTGGTGCCAGGCAATGGCCTGCCTGGGGACCCAGCAAGCGCCCAGTGCCTTTCTGCAGCTTCCTGTACCCCTATATTGGCTCTCTAAACTGACTCAGCTCCAGGTAAGGTCAGAAACTTCTCCCGCAAACAGACCTTCAGTTTCTCCAATGCGGGGGTGTGTTCTGGAGAGGAGACTCTCCCTGTTCCACTTCTGCAGTTGGGGCACTCACACTCTTTGGCGTGTCTCCCAGGTCCTGCAATAGCAGTCCGCTTCCTTCAGAGGGTCTGAGGGTCCTCTGGGGATTGCTGGTTTGTTCTTGCATCAGCCTGGAACTAAAATGGACAGTGCGAGCCTCTGCACACTGCTCTGACCGCGTCGGAGCTGCAATCCAATCCTGCCTCCTGCCCCCCAGGAGGGTTTCAAATCTGCCTGCATCTCTGGACACGTTTCACATTGTCCCTGTTGCTCTTCAAGGGCAGTGCCCAAAATGAACCACACTCTCCAGGAATGGCTAGGGCAGCAGAGAGCCAAGCAGAGCTCTTGCTCTCTCAGACATGTCATGCCCCTGCTTCAGGGTAAGTCTCCCTCAGTTGACTTTGGGTTATACCAAGCGACCCCCAGCCTCTGCACATACAGAGATTACATTTTTAGGACCAAGTGTAAGACTTCACATTTATCCCTAGTAAACCATCTTGTTACATCTGGGACATCGCTTCAGTCTGCTGAAATCTTTCTAAATCCTGCCATTGTCAGCCAACATAGTCACTAACCCTCTCAGCAAATTTGATCAGTATGTTCTGTCAGTCTATCCATGTCATTAATAAAAACGTTGACTGGGACCCTGCAGCAAATGACTAGAGACCTCCCTGAAAGTTGACACAGGTTCATTAATCACATGTGACTGCTCAACCAGTTGCAAATCTGCTGAACTGTTCTGAGCTCACAGGTCTATATCCTGCTGAAACCCACCAGCCCAGTAACCCCAGGAACCAAGGAAATGGGTTTAGTCTGGCATAACTTGTTTTGAGTCAGTTCCTGTTATTTTATAAAGATTCGTCTGGCAGGATCGATCCTAAACCCACATTGCTTCTGCTGATGGTACCTAAGCTGGGCGATAACATAATAAATCATCCATAATCACTTGCAGAACCCTGAGAAGCCAGCATTCCCAATTATCCACCCAATACAAAACAAAAAATACATCTATGCAAAAGAACAGCCTCAAGTAAAACAGCAAACTTTTCTTTGGCTCTCTGACACATTGCTCTGAGCCTTCCTCTATTGCACGGTATCCTTTCTTCCCTGCCCCGTATGAATCCTGTGACCTTATGAGACCCTCTGGCTTCCCAACACTCCCCACCTTGGTACTTTATTTCATTCCTGCCCTCCTAAAATGCTCCAAGCTCCAAAATGAACTCTTCCTGAACTCTTCCCTCCATTCCATTTTTTTTAATGTACTGGTCTCAGATAAGAAAAAAACAAGTGGATTGTAAGAATTCACACTGAAGTCTGGATGATGAATTGCCCTACGAAAAGGCAGGTGTTTGTTAAATAGGAGAATAGTTAATTCCAAATAAGCTCTACTTAGTGGAATTACACACCCTGTGATAAAATCTGGGTGGAAAATTGCAAACAGAATTTGACATTTCTTTTGCTGTGGGGCTTTTGTGGTAGTCAGGCTTCTTAGATATAAGTAACAGAAAGTTTCCCTGATAATCAGAAATGAGATTGTAAAAGGATCAGGTAGGTATCCTCAGAACTGAGGAGGAGGCTTGGAGGTCAGACAGATTCCAAGAAAGACTGGGCGGCTGAAACCTCATTTAGATCACATGACAAAAACATGCTACCTAGAAAGCTGTGGCAAGCTCCACGGCTAATAGACCTTGACGTGTACTGGACTCTAAATATTGAATCCCTAGCACCTGAATCTCTCCACTTTAAACATTTTCAACTGTTCCTAAAATTCAAAGACTGTTCCTAAAGTGTCCGTTGGTCAAGCCGGGCTGCATAGCCACGCTTCAGTGCCAGGAAATAAAAGAACAGTATTTTCCCTTCTTTGGCTTTCCTAACAGGAGAGTAGTCATCCTCACTCTTCCTCCTTTTTTTTTTTTTTTTCCTTGAAGACATATTTAATATAATAGAATATTATTCAGTCTTAAAAAAAATCTTGTGACATTTAAAGATACACTTTGAGAATATATTTCAAGTGAAATAAGCCAGTAACAAAATGATGGATGTTATGATTTCACTTATATGAGATATAAAACAGTCACACTCATAAAAACAGAAGGTGAAATGGTGTTTGTCAAGGACTCAAGACAGCATAAAATGGGTAAATGTTATTTAACACATATTGAGTTTTAGTTTTATAAGAGGTAAAATTTCAAGAAGTGTTTTGCATAATGAGGTGAATGTAGTTGACATGCCTGAAATATACAGTTTTGTTGGTTTTTTGTTTTTTTTGAGACAGGGTCTCAATCTCTCACCCAAGTTGGAGTGCAATGACACAATTATGGCTCACTTCAGCCTCACATCTTCCTCCTTCTTTTAGGATTCAGAAGGAGATGATGCAAGAACTAAGAAGTGTCTAGTATAACTCCTAGAACTCCCTAAATTTTACCTATACTTTTACCAAGAGTCTGATCCTCCATCCGCCCCTTCTACAGCCATTTTTTGGGGTTGTGAGGAGCCTGCCATCTTTCAGAGTCATTGTGTAGACAACTGAGAACTGTATCTATTTCTCGGTGGGCAGGTCCAGGCGAACCGGTTCCCAAAGTTTGAGGAAGCCTCTCAGCTGCCAAAGAAAGAGGCTAACAAATCCAGTTTGTTTCTTAGAAATAACTTTTTTTTTCTTGAGACAGAGTTTCGCTCTTGTTGCCCAGGCTGGAGTATGACGGTGCGATCTTGCTTCATCCCAACCTCCACTTCCCGGGTTCAAGCAATTCTCCTGCCTCAGCCTCCCAAGTAGCTGGGATTACAGGCATGCACCACCACACCGGCTAATTGTGTATTTTTAGTAGAGACGAGGTTTCTCCATGTTGGTCAGGCTGCTCTCAAACTCCTGATATCAGGTGATCCACCCACCTCAACCTCCTAAAGTGCTGGGATTACAGGCGTGAGCCACCACACCCGGCCTGAAAGAACATTTATTTAATAGGGTCCTTAACAAACAGAAGCCATGTCCGTGTCTCAGGCAGGGTGCGACAGGATGGATGGTCCTGCGCCATTCCCTCCTAGACTAGGTGTTTATGTACTGGAAACGAGGGGCACACGTGCTTCCGAGGGAATGGGTAGGAATTTACCCTGTGGGCAGAATTTACAGTAAGTAAAAACTTACCGGTAAGGAACCAGCTAAAAACCTTAGAGGCCTCTCCAGAAGACCAATGGAGAGCTAGCGTCTAAGATAGAATTGTTTCGGCCTCAGGAGTATCACTTCACACCTACCCTAGCTCAACAGCCGGAATTTTGACAAGCTACTTTCTTACCAGACGGTTGGAATATGCCACACATACAGAAAAGTGCACAGACCGGAAGTACCCCTTCATAAAGCAAAGTGACATTTCACAAAGCAAGCATATCTCCTGAAGAAATATTGCCAGCACCCCAGGTGCCCCCGATCTGTGTCAGGTACTGCCTTGCCAAGGTGACACTACCCTGGCAGCTGGCACAATCGATTCTTTTCTTTGTTTTCAAGTTCTGGAAAATTGAATTGTATGGTATTTTCTCCTTTAGGGCTGGATTCTTTCACTCGACATTCTGTTTGCAAGAGTCACTCATATTGTTTGTGTTTGACCAACCGCTTTCACAAGGTTGCTGTTGCACTGGCTGGCTGTCCCCAGGGGGCGGGATTTACTGACAATCCTATACCCAGGTCAGCTCAGAAAGAAAACTCTGGACATTTGTTACATTCACAAGACATTTGACCAACCGTGTCTAGTTCTAGTGAACTTCACTATCGCTCTTTTGTTATCCTGTGCTAAAACCAGGGTGATCTGAGGAATAATTGTACTGATACAGATATAAGGAATCTCTTAGATTTTTTTTTTTTTACATGGAGTCTTGCTGCTGTTGCTCAGGCTGGGAGTGCAATGGCACCATCTCGGCTCACTGCAACCTCCGCCTCCTGAATTCAAGCAATTCTTCCACCTCAGCTTCCTGAGTAGCTAGGATTACTAGGCACCTGCCACCATACCTAGCTAAGGCTGGTCTTAAACTCCTGACCTTAGGTGATCCACCCGCCTCGGCCTCCCAAAGTGATGGAATTACAGGCATGAGCCACCGTGCCTGGCTGGAATCCCTTAGATTTACAAATGTGTTTCACATGAGGTTAAAATGCTCTAAAAAGTGTCCTCTTGGTTTCTAAAAATGCTTGCACCAGAAACAGATTAATAACTTCCCAATAATTAAAGGACTTCATATTTGGAGTGCAGGGAGTTCTGGCCTTGTGACAGACAAGAACTCACCATTCACCTGGACATACCCAAGTGAGTCATCGCTGTGTCCAGTGCAGTGGTCTCTAAACACATGGGAGAAACCGGTAGTGGAGGAATCACAGTAACGAGGGGAAAGTTACGGATACAGCTAAGATAGTGAATCAGGTTTAATAAGAGACTGCTGATGGAGACAAGGGCAGGCATTAAGGGAGGGACAGGCAGGACGAGGAATGCTAGATGCTCGGACCAAAACATTTGAGCTCTTCCAAAAATGTGCTCCGGAAAAGCAATCTCCTAGGAGAAACAGGTTGAAGATTAAATTGCGCTTCCCCGGGGGCGCCCGCAGTCATACGATAGTGTGTTTGTGGGGTAGAGGGATCTGGAGGTGAGAAGCCAGAGGGAGAAGACCCAGCTAGCAGGGCTCCATGAGGAGGCAGCATTCCTGGTTCTCAGCTGTTCGTTCTGTAAATGGAAGAAGAAAGTACTCTGCATTCCACAGGTGTCTGCAGATAAAGCCATCACTTTGAAAACCTCTGTTCTTAACTCAAACCAGTAGGACAAAGAGCGGCTGCTGCATGTGTGCAAGCTGAGTAGTTTGAAGTTAGCAAGGGAGGCAGGAGATGACAGTAGTCAGAAGTCTCATACTGCTGGGGACCGAAAAAGCCACGGGGGTCACTCTGGCCCAGTGGGCTAGCCTTTCTCCAGGCGAATGTATCTGTTTGTCTCTGCTTCTCATCTCCAGCCCAGCCCCACACTCAACATCCTTTATGGCTCGAGATGGTGATAGGGAAGGTGAGGCAAACAGGAAAAGCAGAAGAAGCAGAGAGAGATAGAGTGTCTGAGCCAAAAAGGAAAAGTAGAAAGACGCCCAAGATTAAGGAGAGAGAGGATGTGGAAAGGGAGCAGGGGGGGACGTCTTAGTCCCATGTTGACACACACCTCCCCCAAAACCCATGAATGCCTCACAGTATGGGTGGTGGATGAGGTGGAGGCATGAAAAGACATGGAGGGGTCGGCAGGGAGAGGCTCTAGTGGGCTGAGAACTACAGCCCTGCCTCACACTTCACTGGAGCAATCACTCACATTTGCCTCGTCACTCACTCTTAGCCTGTTGAGAATTTTTGAAAACGAAATTTGATATTCAAAGTTAAGCACTCTTCAAGTCAGGTCAAGAGTCTCAACAATTACGTGCATCTGCGTATATGAGGCACTGTTAAAAGTTGGAGGAGATATGAAAATGAAGCAGAAGAACGTTCCACCAATGAGCGTAAGACAGATGATGTAAGGCCACAGGAAGGGTAGATATTAAATAAGGTGCTGAGAGTCAGCAGGGGGAGAGAATGCACCCAGCTGAAGGAGGCACAGAAGCCTACCACGAGGAAGGCTTACTTAAGAAGAGCACTGACAGATAAGGAATGGAGTAAGGTATTCCAGGTGGAAAGAAACACCTCAGCTGGGCACAGGGGCTCATGCCTGTAATCCCAGTACTTTGGGAGGCTGAGGCAGGAGGACTGATTGAGCCCAGGAGTTTGAGGCTGCAGTGAGCTATGATCACACCATGACACTCCAGCCTGTGCGACAGAGCAAAACCCTGTCTCTAAACAATGAAAATAAAGAAGGAAACACCTTAAGCCAAGACCCACAAATAAAAAAGTACTGGGTATGTTTTAAACACAACTGATGCTTTTGTGTAGTCAAAGGTATGAAGCTGGAGAGAAAAGAATGCGTGTTATAAAGGCGTTTGAATGTCAGAGTTTGGATTTTACCTTGTAGATAAACAGGAGGCCTTGAAGATTTTTCTGCAGGGAAGTTCTATGACCGAGTAACATTTTAAGAAGAATAATCTGGCAGCAATATGTGTAAGTAATCATCGTGACAAGGACTGGAGTCAAGGAATCCCATTAGAAGGCTACTAGAATAGGGGGAGTAATAGCCTAAACTAGGCATGAAGCAATGGAAATGGAAGAAAAGGATACATATAGATTAGATATAGAATAGATATAGATAAGACAGGGTCTTGCTCTGTTGCTCAGGCTGGAGCACAGTGCCATGATCATAGCCCCATAACCTTGGACTCATGAACTCAAGCGATTCTCCCACCTCAGCCTCCCAAAGTGCTAGGATTACAAGCATGAGCCATTGTGGTCTACCCAGATATGTGTTATTTTTAAGTTTCATTGACAAAAACTACAGAACTTAGTTATTGATTGGATGTAGTTGATACAGGAAAGGAAGTCTTGACTCCAAGGTTTGTGTCCAGAGCTGATAGAAGTGTAACAGTGCCATTAACATACATTGAAAAATCAGAAAGAATCTCAGAAGTGTGGGGGCAGGGGAGGTCTTAGTTTTGGGTTGTATTGAAATGTCAGTAAAATGTCTAGATAAAATGTCCAGCCAGTAGTTGAAATACAGAAATCAAGTGCTTTTTGGCTGAATCTATAGACATAGTGACTAGCTTCATAGTAATAGGAGTAGTAGAAATCACAAAAACAAATTGTAATGCCGACACATAGTTGAGATCAGGAATTAGACTAAGGTAATATGTGCACTAATTTATTTAATCCTAAAAACCAAAAACTTAAAAAGAAAAAAAGCCCTATAAGGTAGATGCTTTATCTGTTTTATATTGCTATAACAGAATATCTGAGGCGGGATAGAAAGAAAAGAGGCTTATTTGGCTCACAATTCTGGTGGCTGGGAGGTCCAAGTTCAGGCAGCTGCATCTGTTCAGGCTGCTTCTACTCATGGCTATAAGTAAAAGGGGATCAGGCGTGTGCAAAAACATCACATGGTAAGAGAGGAAGCAAGAGAGATAAACCAAGGAAGCCAGACTCTAAAAGCCAACTCTCCCCAGAACTAATCCATCCCCACAAGAGGAAGAACTGCCTCACCCCACAGAGGGCATTTATCTGTTTATGAGAGAGCTGCCCCTACGACCCAAACCTCCCAACAGACCCCACCTCCCAACACTGCCACGCTGGGAATCAAATTCCAACATGAGTTTGGGCGAGGACAGACCACATCCAAACTATACCACTGTTACTATCCACACTTAGAGATGACAGAACTAGGTTAGAGAGATTAGGTAAATGAAGATTTGAAGCCAGATATTCTGACCCCTGAAGACCGCACTCTTGGCCACCATGCTTTACTGCATCTGTAAGGGCTGTTTTGACAGAGCCAGTGTGCAGGAAACATGTAAGTGGTGGGAAAGTGGACGCAGTAGGCAGTCGAATGAAGAAGAGCAAGAGAACAGAAGGCAGCAACGGCAGGACCCAGGGCAACAGATAGAAAAACCTAAGCAAATGTGTTAAGTCTGGGAGATCCTGAAGAGGAGCCCCCCCCAAAAAAGGCTAATTGGCACAGAAGGACCCAGGAGGAAGTTGGAATGGATGGAATTAGGAGGCCTAGGAAGGAGTTGGCCTGGTCAAAGAAAACAGAGACTTCTCTGGAACAAAGAAGGAGCAAGGCGAAAGTACCAAGTAATCTGAGGAGAAGCTGAGAGAGCTCAGGTAGGTAGCTGTCACTGTCAGATTTTATCCCCAAAACGATGTTGAAGTCCTAACGTCCAGTATCTATGATTGTGACCTTATTTGGAAATGGGGTGTCTGCTGTTGATCCAGTCAACGTGGTGGGCCCTAATCCAATATGACTGTATCCTTATAAAAAGGGGACAATTGGACACTAAGACAGATACATGCAGAGAATGCCAAGTGAGCCTGAAGGCAGAGTTTGGGAAGATATGTCTACAAGCCAAGGAATACCAAATATTGAAATTCTTTCTTTTTTTTTTTTTTTTTTGAGACGGAGTTTCGCTCTTGTTACCCAGGCTGGAGTGCAATGGCGTAATCTCGGCTCACCGCAACCTCCGCCCCCTGGGTTCAGGCAATTCTCCTGCCTCAGCCTCCTGAGTAGCTGGGATTACAGGCGCCCACCACAACAGCCAGCTAATTTTTGTATTTTTTTAGTAGAGACAGGGTTTCACCATATTGGTCAGGCTGGTTTTGAACTCCTGATCTCAAGTGATCCACCTGCCTTGGCCTCTCCAAGTGCTGGGATTACAGGCATGAGCCACTGTGCCTGGCCCAAATGTTGCATTGAAATGCAGTATTGATAAGACATCCAGAAGCTAGAAGAGAAGCATGGAACAGATTCTCCCTCACACGCCACAGAAGGAGAACCTTGATCCTGGGCTTCTGGCATCAGAACTGTGAAAAAAAATCTGTTGCTTAAGTTACCCACTTTGTGGCACTTTATTATGGCAGTCCTAGCAAACTAATACAGTGACCGTGACTTTCTCGAGAAATAGGCGGCTTGTTCCCCATCTCACATGACTTCCGGCTTGGTCCTGGGCCAGCCCAGATGTGGTTGGTGGAGATAATATTATAAGTGCAGCCCTTGGGCCAGAGCTTAGGAGAAATCAAATGGGAAAAGTCTTTTTCCCTTCTCCCTCCAGGGACTTGGACAGCAACTGATTTCCTCATCCAGCTTGACCCTTCAAGGTGTCCTGGGAACAGGGTGCAGGAGTGCAAGGTGGGCACACTGCCTGAACTAAGCTATAAGGAACATGGCTTGCGGACAGAGGTGAACCAATACACAGCTCAGCTCACTCATGCCCAGAGAGAGAGTTAAGCTGCTGACCCGGAAGGCAAGGGAGAGTTGGACGCACGGCTGTGTGTGGGAGCCACTGGACTAAGCCGAGACAGGGTGGAGAGTGTGAAACAGCTGTTGATGAGAGGCGCTGCTCACTAAAATCCTCTCTCACATGCCTATGGCCTCCTGAGTATTCTTGCCGCCTATCCACCCATTCCCTTTGGACCGCAACATGACATTTGGTGTAGTCATGAACCTGACAATTGGTGTAGCTGACAGGATGAGGTGAGTGGGTCTTCAGCCCCTGAGGGCTCCTGGGTCAGCTGTGTGGCCAGAGCATGGGCTGTGGTAACTGGTGGCAGTGGTGCTGCTTGGATGAGCCTCAGTGGAAACATGGGAGGCAGTGGCTGGGTCTCATCTCCCACAAGTGTGGAGAAAGCACTGAAGCAGCTAGAAGCACACCGCACAGAGAAGGAACACACCTTCGCCAGCAGAGTCGAGTGGGTGTTCCTGACTGCACCGAGGGAAATACACGCTCAGTCCCACAGGTAAGGGATCTCCTGGTGCAAGCCACATGCCTGGGGCCCAAGTGGACATCTTGGCGCAGGACCTGGGGGTGGGGTACCTCCAGGCACAAGCAGGGTACTTAGGGGCCCAGATAAACAGCCTGGAACAGGAGTTACCAACAACTGTTAGTGTGAGCTTGAGCCCATCCCCTCAGCTGGACACTCCCATTTGGTCTGATGCTAAGGAGGAGGAGGAGGTTCCTCCACTGTGGGCTCACCCTGTGACCCATCAGAAGGTAGAACATGAGCAGCCAATGGGATGGCAGGGCAGAGCCGAGGAGCACCCCACAATGGTGGAACACACCTCTTATAGTGCTTATATCCCCACTAAGTTGCAGGAATTAGGTACAGCGCTGACAGAATCCGAAGGAGCTGATAGCATTTCTTGCCCAGTCTCCAAGATGGAGAAACTGGCTTCCATCACAACTCACCCCTCTCTTCAGCAGCAGCTGCAGCTGTGCTGATGGTTAGCACAGGGCAAGGTGACCACACGCTAATCGGGTGGCTAACGGCAGCCATATGGACTGTTTGGAATGATGCCAGAGAGGTACTGATTTGGTGCAGATACTCCAGGGGATGTGTGTGCCCCAGGCCATGCTTGATCTGAATACCTGGGGGGCAGGTGACGAACGCTTTCCCTCCCACATGAGGGATCTTTTGCTGGGCTTGGCGCCCCTGAGTGCTCTTGACTCTCTAGCTGCTGTTCTCACCCCATATGTAGGGCACCGCATACATAAGGTGATTACTACCATGGCAGCCCTGCAGAAGGCAGAAGGGCGTAGGTGCACCTGGGGAATCCACGCTGTAAGGAAGGGGAAGAGGCTTCATCTGCAGATAACCACCCAACGAGATAAAAAAAGGTGGGGGGCGGCCAGAGGGTGGCCCACATGTAGATGTGGATTGATTGGATTGCAGCTGGGGTTGTCCGGGAGGAAAGTGACAGGCAACCCAATGGAATGCTGTTGGCTTTGTGGAGGCGGTTGTCCCTGGAGCAGCAATTTTGGAAATTGCCCAAGAGTGAGCAAAACACTGTTGCTCAACCTAGCCGTTCCCAGATGCTGCAGCTCAGGGACTATCTGCAAACAGGCAAAGATATGGAGCGTTTCTTGTTTGATTAGGGAGTTGGCCAAGGTTCCCAACTTGCGCGGTGGGGAACCAGATGACCTGAGGCCATATGTGGAGCTGGCAATCCACTGGTGGCCCACTAATATACAGCAGGTTTTAGCACCAGTAGATACCGGTGTAGACTGCAGTCTAGCATATGGGAACCCAGAGAAGTTTCCAAGCAAAGCTGCATTTACCGATGGTTATGGCAGCCAGTCGGTGAAGGTGAAACCTGTGTCTCTGCATCTTGGCATTGGCAGCTTGGCTCCCCATCTGTACACTGTGTATGGTTCTCCTATACTTGAATATATTCTGGGGGTGGACATCTTACATAGTTTGGACTTACACACCACGGCCAGAGAATTCTGAGTTCATGTAATAAAGCCAGTACAGCGTGGACATACTGGCCCCAAGTTCTGCCACAACCCCAGCGGGTTACCTCCACTTGTCAATATTGTTTTCCAAGGGGGCATATAGAGATAAGTGAGACTTAAGAAGTTAGGGAAGGTGCAAGCAGTGCGTGGCACCCACAACACCTCCAGTTCTCAAAGCCTGACGGAACTTGGCAGATGACAGCGAATTAGCGGAAACTAAATAAGGTGACACCCCCCTGCATGCAGCTGTACCTGTCATCCCAGATTTGATGAACTGTTTGACCACAGAACTGGAACAATTCCATGTTGCGATGAACTCGGCTAATGCATTTGTTTCCCATTGACATCACTCCAGAGAGCCAGGAACAGTTTGCCTTCATGGGAGGGCAACAATGGGCTTTTGTGACATTGCCGCAGGGCTATATGCAGAGCCCCGCCACATGTCAGGGTCTTGTTAATGGAGTTATACTAACCTCTGATTCTCTTGCCGGTTTAGAAGGGGCAGTGCCCCTCTTGCCTGGGATTGGATGGTGCGGCCAAGACAGCCTTCCTGGTAGCCACAGAGACACAAGCCCTGCAGGTGGTTGACCAGAGGTGCCTGTTTACGCTAGATGTCGTGTGACCACAGACAGTTTCCGTTAGGGCCCATGGCAGCACACAGAGTGCCTGAGTACACCAGTAGCCTTTTCGTCCCAGTTATGGACAGGAACTGAGCTCTGGTATTCCTTGATAAAGAAGGAGTTAGTAATAGCGGGACGGGTGCGTCCATAGACAACCACCCGCTGACTGGGAAAGCAGTTTGTAACTGTGTATGCTGTCCTCGGGCTCATGAGAGCATGGCAGGATGGGCTACAGTCATAGTGCAGACGACTTATCTGACAGCGGGGTGGGTGCCCTCATGGGTGACGACCCCCCGGACTGGAACAGAGCAGACATCCACTTTAGCAAGGTGGGGCACCTACTTCGAGCAGCAGCGTACACTGAGTCTAAGTCCCTTAGCAGCAGAGAGTCACAAGAAGTGTTAGGGCCTGTAGTCCTAATGCAAGATAAGGCCATGGGGCCTAAGGCATCCCTAAACCATGAGCCATCACCATTTAAGAAAGGGCACCTTCCCATTCCTAGTGAGGCATGGTGTACAGATAGGTCTAGCCAGAGTACTGCTGCAGTCCAGCCTAGTACTGACACTATACGGTTTAGTACCAAGTGTGGGCAAAGCAGCTAATAGGTTCAACTTTGGACGATGTAAATGGTAATCACCAAGGAGGTGACACCTGCGGTGATCTACACCAGTGCTGGGCAGTTTAAGGTTTAACCTTGTGGTTAATTAACTAAGGGTCACAGAATTAGGTAGTTAGTCACGAATGTTAATGTTATTGCCTGCCTCAATGCACCTAAAGCTAAGGAAGCAGAAAACCTGGTGTTAGCCGCGGACCCTCATTGCAGATGGTTGGCTATCGTAGCGCCCTGGGGGGAGGGTCTGCGGTATCATGTACATGTTATTCCTTGGGTACTTATTTAATACATGGCCTCCATGACTGACCATTTGTAGGGGAACGGCCAGGGAAGGAACCCTCCTCCAGGGGACAAATGTACCGCCTGTATGCCCTGTCATGAGCTCCCCTGTGACTGTGGCATGGGTACAGGACCCAAAAGAACTATAAAAGCTGAGAAGGTGTGGTATCATCACCCAGGGCAGAAGCCCTTGGCGGTTGCATTGTTATCCAGAGATGAAAAGTTAGCCTGTATTTTGCCTGAGGGACATGATTGACCACTGTTAGTACCTGTCGCTCATTCGTTGTTCCAGCCATAGGTTGGCATGCTGCCACAGCATCCAGGACTGAGCCCCCACCTATGCCCAGGTAACTAATGTCTCCAGCTGTGGGATCTGCACCACCCTTCCAGCAGCAGCCGCAGACAGCGTGCCTTGGCATATGCATCCAGCTTCCTGCCACTGTGCTTCCCACATTGCCTAGTCGCCCACATAACTGGGAGGTGCTCTGGTCCCGCTTTCTGCAAGTGCAGCGGACTCCTTGGTGGTTCTATCCCTTCGCAATAACTATCCCTGGAGCAGGTGTCACCACTGTAGAAATGCAAGTTACAGCCCATGTGGAGACACAGCTTGGTCTCTGAATTATACCCAAGTGCTCTCCTTTTGCTAACTGATGAGGTTAATCAGACCAGCAAGGTGGCACTGCAAAACTGGATGGCCGGAGACACAGTCACAGCTACCCAAGGTGGCACCTGCACCCTTATAGGGACACACTGTTGTACATTCATCCCTCACAACCACCAGAACATAATGGCAGCATGACAAGGGGTGTCACAGGAGATTAAGGCAATTGATCACCTTACTGATGAACCCCTGCAGATACGGTGGGCGTTTCTCAGCTCTGCCTCTGCTGGGCTCTTGTAATCACAGGTAGCAGAACAGGAATATTAATGGTGGGTTGTTGCTTCCTATATTGTTGCTGTGGCCTAAGAGTCCCAGGTGCTGCCCTTGTGCGTGGGTCCCTACTAAGGACTCCCTCAGCCTAGGCGGAGGAATGGAAGGCCTGTGGGCCAAGCCTGTTTATCAAACCGATGGGCCCAAAACTTATGTATAAAGCCTGTGTGTCAGCCAGGCATGGTGGCTCATGCCTGTAATCCCAGCCCTTTGGGAGGCCAAGGCTGGCAGATCCCCTGAGGTCAGGAATTTGAGACCAGCCTGGCCAACCTGGTGAAACCCCATCTCTACTAAAAACACAAATACTAGCCAGGTGTGGTGGCAGGCACCAGTAATCCCAGTTACTCAGGAGGCTGGAGCAGGAGAATCACTTGAACCCAGGAGGCAGAGTTTGCAGTGAGCTGAGATTGTGCCACGGCACTCCAGCCTAGGTGACAGAGTGAGACTCTATCTCAAAAAATTTAAAAATTAAATTAAATTAAAAATAAAGCCTATGTGTATGTATATCGAGTCTGTGTACCCAAAACTTATGTGTATAACCTGTGTATCCAAGACCCATGTCTCCCTCGGCCTAGGGGGTGGGGTATAAGGAATATGGCTAAGCTTTTGTCAAGGAGAGGCTGAGGTAAACATCAAGAGTGACTCAACGAGTTTGGAGCGCAGGTGTATAACTCCACTTGTTACAGCCATGTAGACGTAATATAGAGAAGCTCACCATCATAGCCATAACATAGGGAAGGATCATCACTTGGCTCTCTACAAGGTATAATTGCCCTGCCAACACTGTACGGGCACATTGGTGCCCAGAGAGAGAGAGAGAGCCAAAGCTGTCCGTCTTTTCAAATGGACAGAGAGGAGCCAGGACACAGCTTGGCTCACTTATGTCTGGAGAGGGAAAGAGTGAAGCTGCTGACCCTGAAGGCAAAGGAGAGCTGGCCACGCAGCTGTGTGTGGGAGCCGCCGGACTGAGCAGTGGAGACAGGGCGGACAGTGTGAGAAAGCTGTCGAGAGCTGCTGCGGAATAAAATCATCTTCGCCACCTATGGCCCCCAAATGTCCTTTCTGCTCATCCAGCCACTCCCTTCAGACTGCAACATGGCATTTGGCGTAGTCATGAACCTGACACAAGTGTAACTGAGGCAGGCAGATGTAAGGCCTGTGTGTGCAAAAGGCCTTTCTGGGGTGGAATCTACCCCTATTACCAGGGCACTGGGACTCCAGGGTGAGCATAGCCCACTTGGCATTTGAGGTTACATTCCATCCCTTGAGGTACTGTTGTGAGTCTGGCTTTTTTTTCCCTTTGAGGAGAAGAAGGAGGAAATCATTTTTATCTTCACAAGCTCTCCAGAAGCCTGGGGTTGGTGCAGATGGGAATATGTAGCTGACACTGAAGCCTGTGGGAAGGTGGGGAGCCCCACTGCGGATAGCACACCCCGCCCCCCGCTTAGCTTTTACTCCTTTCTTGGTGGCCTATGAGTCTTTTGTCCCCAGGAGCCCTACTGGACAGGGACTGTGTCTCATTTTCTTTTGATAGCCCCACAGTGCCTAAGCTAGCACCTGACCCATAGTCACTCCCCAGTGACTACAGAGCAGTGGCTGGAGAACTTCTTTACTGTGATCAACGTTTCCATGTTTCTCATTCCAAATGCAGATTTAGAACACTGACACCCGTTTAGAAGCAGGATCGAAGCCCACAGCGTAAGGGCGATTCTGACACTGTTGAGACCATGTATTCCAGCGCACTCCCATTCAAGGTCACGAGCGACTGCTCCTCACAATTAGCAAGGTACATTCAGCTGTCCTGCCTGGGAAAAAAAGGATTGTGACAGAACAGGAAGTAGTAGGTAGGAAAACACTAGAACTTAGAATTGTAAAACATAGTAACACACTAGAAGCCTGAAGACTACTTAAGCAGGCCTCTAGGAAAGCTGAGAAGGAGGAGGGACAATTGTGAAAGAGACTAAAACGCCAGGTGCTTAAAAACCTTTGGTTCCCTGACTAATCAGTGGAAAGACAGCCCAAGAGAGAAGCACATTGCAGATAAAGTGGAAACCCGGTCATTAAAAATATATGAAGAAGAGCCTTGCAAGGAACTCCTTAATCAATTACAAAGACACATGCCCCTGAACCTGAAATAAAAGTTTGAAGCAAAGAGAAAAAGGACACGTGAAAGAGAGAAAGCCAGCTAAGCGCTCACTAACAGCAATGACAGCTCAGGTGCAGAGAGCACTTTATAAGATGCTTTCACGTATAACAACGTAGAGAGTAAGGTAGAAGTGCGTATTCCCACTTGATAGAGTGGGGAGCTGAATTCAGAGAGGGTATATAATGTATCTACAGTCATACAGCTGGTTACTGGCAAAGCCTGTTCTCTAGCACTCAGAATGGAAAAGGGTTCAGTGAATAGGCTGAAAGAATTCTTTATCTTTGTCTCACCAAAGAAGGTGATAAATTTGCCACTAAAATGGGCAAATAAATGTGTTCTCCCTACCATGTCACAGCAGCACAGCGTAGCTAAGGCACGGTGTTTTGGAGTCCAAGAGACATAGGATCCAGCTGTAGCTCTTCTACTTACTAACAAGAGACCATGAACAAGCTATTTTATCCCTTGGAACTTAATTTCCATAACTGAAAGACACGAATAATGCTAGAGGCTGGTTGCGGTGGCTCACGCCTGTAATCCCAGCATCTTGATAGGCTGAGGCAGGCGGATCACAAGGTCAAGAGATTGAGACCATCCTGGCCAACACAGCAAAACCCTGTCTCTACTAATAGTACAAAAATTAGCTGGGCGTGGTGACACATGCCTGTGGTCCCAGCTGCTAGAGAGGCTGAGGCAGGAGAACTGCTTGAACCCAGGAGGCAGAGGTTGCAGTGAGCCAAGACAGCACCACTGCACTCCAGCCTGGCAACACAGCGAGACTGAAACTCAAAAGTAATAATAATAATTTATGAAGTGCTTAGTTTTGTGAATAATAACATATTTCCTACTGAAAACTTAAAGTAAATGTTAAACTTTTCAGAAAGAAAGTCATAATTCACTGAATAGTGTGCTCATTTTGCCCCCAGGACACCTAAGGAAAGTCTGTATCAGGTAGTTCCACCATCAAAATACCACTGTGGTCTCCAGACATTAAAAGCAGAATTACTGGGGGTGGGCTGAAGCTAACCACCTGACCTAGTACCTGTGCACCATTTCCTGCAATCCTCACATTACCACATGAAGTCATGACTAGCATTTGTTCCACAGATGAGGAAACTGAGGCCAATAGAGATTGAGTAACTTCCCAAGATCGGGGCAAATGTGAATCTAGGTTGATCTCACTCCCAATCCTAAGTTCTAAATCTATGAATTTCATGAATCGGTACATTTTTTTTTAATTTCGGAGCTTACAGAGAGGTGCCAATATTTGTGATGGGTAAGAATATAATTTCTAACTTTCTAAAAGTCATCTCCTATTATTCACGTATACACCACTCAATAAATGTTTGTTGGTGCCTACTATGTTCCAGGAACTGTCTTGGGGGTTGGGGGTACAGCAGTCAACCAAGCCAATTCTATTCCACGTGCCATGTCAATGACTGTGTTTAATACCAAAAAGATCTTTAAATGATGCCTTAGTATAAAAATGGGAAGTAGTATTACTATACATAGACAATAATAATTCCAAACACAGAAACAGTAACCTAAAAAAGGATAAGAAATGATCATCCCAAACATAGGAAAAATATCGAATGTAGAAATTACGCCAAACACAGGAAAGAAAGATGTTTTACAAGATAGGAGATCCAAGATGGCCGACCACTAGCAGCTCAGGCTTGTAGCTCCCAGTGAAAGTGCAGAGAACGAGAGGACGCCACACTTTCAGAGAATTTTTGTTGCTCAAGAACCAGGAGATTCCCAGCGGAGGAGCCCCATGGGTCGCCAGCACAACTCTTGCAGCTGGTGCTGCGGTTTTGCCGGTGCAGGGTAAACGGGACTGGTTCCCCTTTTGGCCAACATTTGGAGCTGATTGAAGAAGGGATTCAGGAGGGAAGCCAGACAGGAGACGCCCGGACAGAAAAGCACCAAGAATCTTGACGCTGCTGTTTTAGCCAGCAGTGGGTTGCTCAGATTTCAGCCCTGAGAATTAACAAGTTGGACGTCCACTAAGAGACCTAATTTGAAAGTCAGTAATTACAAAGATGACAGGTGGATAAATTTACAATGATGGGAAGAAACCAGTGTAAAAAGGCTGAGAATATTCAAAATCAGAATGCCTCTCCCTCTACAGAGGATCACAGTTCCTCATCAACAAGGGAACAAGGCCTGATGGAGAACAAGTGCATCCCATTAACAGAATCAGGCTTCAGAAGGTGGATAATAAGAAACTTCTGTGAGTTAAAAGAACATGTTGTAGCCCAATGTAAAGAAACTAAGAACATTGAAAAAAGATTTGATGAAATCCTAACGAGAATAGACAATTTAGAGAGGAATATAAGTGAATTAATGGAACTGAAGAATACTATAGGAGAACTCCGAGAAGTATGCACAGGTTTTAACACTCGAATTGATCAAGCAGAAGAAAGGATATCAGAGGTCGAAGACCAACTTAATGAGATGACACGAGAAGACATGATTAGAGAAGTAAAAGTAAAAAGGAATGAGCAAAATCTCCAAGAAATATGGGACTATGTGAAAATACCTAATTTACGTTTGATAGGTGTACCTGAATGTCATGAAGAGAATGAATCCAAGCTGGAAAATATCCTTCAGGATATTATTCAGGAAAACTTTCCTAACCTAGTAAGGTGGGACAATACTCATCTCCAGGTAATACAGAGAACACCACAGAGATATTCCTCAAGTAGAGCAACCCCAAGACACATAATTGTTAGATTCACCAGGGTTGAAATAAAGGAGAAAATTCTAAAGGCAGCTAGAGAGAAAGGTCAGGTTACCCATAAAGGGAAGCCTATCAGACTTACAGCAGATCTCTCAGCAGAAACCCTACAAGCTAGAAGACAGTGGGGGTTAATATTCAATAACCTCAAAGAAAAGAATTTTCAACCCAGAATCTCATATCCAGCCAAACTAAGCTTTATAAATGGAGGAAAAATAAAATTTTTCACGAACAAGCAAGCACCCAGAGATTTCATCACCACCAGGCCTGCTTTACAAGAGCTTCTGAAAGAAGCACTACACACAGAAAGGAACAACCAGTATCAGTCATCCCAAAAACTTACCAAAAGGTAAAGAGTATCTCCATAATGAAGAATTTATACCAACTAATGGGGAAAATAGCCAGCCAGCATTAAATGACAATATTAAACTCACAAATATCAATGTTAATCCTAAATTTAAATGGATTAAATGCCCCAATCAAAGACACAGACACGCAAACTGAATAAAAAGTCAAAACACATCGGCACTCTGTATCCAGATCCATCTCATAAGCAAGGACACAAAAAGACTCAAAACAAAGGGTTGGAGGAAGACTCACCAATCACATGGAGAGGAAAGAAAAACAAAACAAACAAACAAACAAACAAAAAACAGGAGTGTAACTTTCGTTGCTGACAAAATAGACTACAATAGTAACCAAGACTAAAAGAAACAAAGAAGGACATTACATAATGATAAAAAGATCAATGCAACAATAGGAGCCAATGATCATAAATATATATGTACCCAATATAGGGGCACCCAGATATATAAGACAAGTTTTCAATGACTTATAAAGAGACTTGAACTCCCACACTAATAGCGGGAGACTTTGACACAACATTGTTAATAATCGACAGATCAACGAGATAGAAAATTAACAGAGACATTTATGATTTGAACTCAGACCTGGAACAAGTAAACTCAGTGAATATTTATAGAATTCTACACCCCAGGTCCACAGAACATACATTTTTTTTTAAGTATCACATTACACCTATTTTGAAAGTGACCACATAAATGGAAGCAAATCACTTGTCAGCACTTGCACGGCATTTCACAGATTTAAACGAAATATTGGTTGGCCGTTTGTTTGTTATTTATTTTCTTTCCTTATTCCTTCCTGTCTCCACTGTTAAGCACAATCATCAGCATAAAAGAGGTTTTAATACCTATTTCTAGATTGCATTCCAGCCTGGGCAATAGAGCAAGACTCCCCTTCTCTCTCCCCCTTTTCTCTTTCTCTCTCTTTCTTTCTAAAAAAAAAAAAAAAAAAGGCAAGATAGGAAAGAATCTCATGATAAAAGACAGTTCTTCCCATGAAACGATACTTAGAACCTTATATTGACAAGACACAGAAAAAGGTACAAGATCCATTTTTATTTTATGATAATGTATGTACTCGAATGTTCGCCAGTTTGGAGATTAATATTCAACAGTACAATAAGTGGAGTTTAATAGTCCAACTTGTTTTAGTGGCTCATTTCAAATCAGTCTCTAGAAACTTGTTTCTTATATACCTACATGGCAAAAAAAAATTTTAAAAAGGAAATAAAATTCTAACCATGTCTCCCAATTTTGGGTGAAACAAGCACAGCTTCCCTTCCCCTCCCACCTTCACCATTCTTTTCACTATCTCCTGGCAAGACCAAAAAGGAAGGGGATGAGGGAGGTGGTTAGGTGTCCAGGCCAGATGAAAAGCTCTGACCATTCATCTAGCAGCAGTTAAGCGTTTATCTCAAAGGGGTGCTGCAGATGGATGGAGAATCCTTCAGAAAAGACTAGCACAGTCTGAGACGACACCAGGGAGTTCCGACCCACATTTCAGTTTCCCAGAGCCATCCCACCAGGCTACTGCTTTCTTTGAGGCCCAAAGAGCTTCTCTCTCCTCAAAAAGCCCCTACTAAAATGCAAGTCTTTCCGTGGGTGTTAAGCCTATCAGCTAACACCTCTTATCAGCCACAGCACCTCTGTTATCAGCAAACACCTTGGCTTAAATTACTTGACAACCTTCAGAGTGTGTGTGTGAATTTGTCCCTGGTAGAGAAAGGTGAAGGGTGGTGATAAGGGTTTAGGGAATGCAAAGTGAACAGGGAGAATGGTTACAGGAGACCCAAGATAAGTCTCCACTAACGTGGACACTTGTTTTGCTTGCCCTGCACTCATGAGAGAGGGGACAGGGAGAGGCGAGAAGTGTGTTCATGTGTGCACGTGTTTGTGTGTGTTAGGTAATCTGTGTAAGGACTCCTGGGAAGCAGACAGCAAGTCCTGAGAAGAGGATTGCAGAGAAGTTCGCATGGCCTGAATGGAGGAGAGTATAGACTCTCAAGGGATGGCTGAATCTGTTGCTTTAAAATGTTTTAAATCCATCATTTAAAAAGTTTGTTTAACAACTAGCCTCTCTCCTAATATCTAATTTGTACTTGTTTCACTTACAAAAAGTCATCTAAAAATTCACCTTCCGAATCAGATCATTCTGAGCATCCAGTCAGTCGTTAAACTAGAAAAACTTGTTAACAGGCAAGAGATGCTATAGGTTTTAGCCAGCACCTGGTGGCTGGGAACAGTGGGCTATGACAGATGCAGCGGGGGGAATGTGTCCCGTTTCAGAGACTGATTATTGATACCAGATCCTGCTCCCCAAATCACCCCTCTCAACTATTAGCTCAGCGTAGATGGTGTCCACTCCTCTTCACTCTCACGGTAAGGGAATCCGTGGCATCCACAGGTGTATACACCACCTACCTCTCAGCATCATTCACTCCGTTTTGTTCTCCTAAGTTCTTCTAGGAATCTTCCGCTAATATATTTTAGAGTGGCCCCAGCGAATTTAAAAGAGACAAAAGCAATGGCTTCTGGAAAATAATATTTTAAGTGATACTTAATGCTTCAGATAATTGGCCATAACAATATAAAAGGTCAGTTTACCAAATTATAGATACAATGTTATCCCAACACCATAAAAATATACTGTTACATATGTATGCAAAAGGAAAAGAAAATACATGAAAATATTAACCACATTAATATTAACATTAACAATGGATATCTCTGGGCACTGAGATTGAGGGTGACTTCTGCTACCTTTCTTCCAATCCATTCATTTCTCTCCAGGTTCTTTACCATCACGTAGTCACGTCGCTATCCTTTCTCCCGAACTGCTACAGTAATGTCCTCAATCATCCTCCTGCAGCTGGTCTTGCCAATTCACTCCCCACATAGAATCAAGAGTGAACTTCTTCAAATGCAAATCTGGTGACCATGGAGACAGGATGACAAACTGGCACCAGCTGCTGGCTCCTTCCATGAAACCCAACCCCAGAGACATCCAGAAGCAAACGTGAGCTTAGTATGTTCAACGCTTCTTGCAAAAACATTTTTTTTTTTTTTTTTTGGTTTGTATGCTTCTTTGTTGATTGGCAAGGAGTCAAAGGTTGGTTAGATTTTGAAGGCATCACGAGGAAACAGAATGGCAGCTACAGTGGACAAGGGCTAGAAACTGGACAGTATATTCACTTCCTATTGCTGTGTAACAAATTATTGCAAATTTAGCACCTTAAAACAAGATATATTTAGCATCTCTCAGTTCCTGTCGGTCAGGCATTGGGGCAGGGCTCAGCTGGGCCCTTTGCTCAGGGTCTCACAAGTCAGTGATCAAAGCGTCAGCTGGAACGCATTCATTTCTAGAGCTCCAAGTTCTCCTTGTAGGTGCATATAATTGGCAGAGTTAGTTCCTTGCGTTTGTATGACAGAGATCCGTGCTTTCTTGCTGGCTGTCAGTAAGGACCACTGTCAGCTCCTAGAGGACCCCACATAGAGTTCCATGTCACATGGCCTTCTCACAACCTGGCCACTTACTTCTTCAAAGCCAGCAGGAGAAGCTCACTTTCTCTCCAGGTTGCTAAGATGGAATCTTATATAATCACAGTGTGACTATTCCACCATATTCACAGGTCCTACTCATGTTCAAAGGGAGGGGACTATAGCAGGTGCATATACCAGGAGACAGGAATCTTGGGACCCATCTCAGAATTCTACCTACCACAATTTAACCTCTGGCCTCCAGTAATTCATATTCCTCCCACATGAAAAATACATTCACTCTGTCTCTTATGGGCTAAATGTGTCCCCACAAAATTCACATGTGGAAGTCCTAACTCCCAGTATGTGACTGTATTTGGAAATAGAGTCTTTAAAGAAGCAATGAAATCAAGACCCTTAGTATGTACCCTAATACAACATGACTGCTATTTTTATACAAAGTAAAAATTCGGGCATAGACGTATACAAAAGGAAGACTGTGTGAAGACACAGAGAGACAGCCATCTACAAGCCAAAGAGACGGGCCCTTAGAGAAACCAACCCTGCCAATACCTTGATTTCTGATTTCTAGCTTCCAGAATTGTGAGAAAATCCATTTCTGTGGTCACGAGAGCCAGTTTGTGATACTTTGATTGGGCAGCCCTAGCAGACTAATACGCCATCCCAGCATCTTCATCCCGTGACATCATCAGCAAAATCTCTTCAGCAAATCTCATCTCATCAGCTCAAAATCCAAAGTCTCATTATCTAAATTATATAACTCAGGTACAGACAGGGATGCTGAGTATAGTCTATTAAGTACAATTCCTGGGGCACAATTTCTCTCCATTTAAGAACGTGTAAAACTTGAGAGACAAGTTATCTACCCACAAGACACCCAACATACAATGTGTGGACAGAAGGATAATAGCTATAGACATTCTGGTTCAAAAATGGGAGAGATGAGAGATGTAAAAGGGGTCACATTCCTGAAATTCAGCCAAGCAAATATTATATCTCCTTAAGTTTCAAGGCACGGGAATAGAGACTCTATAGCTCTCTACCCTTTGAACTCTGCATTCTGGTTTCCGAGTCATCTTTCCTTTTTGACAAAAGGTAGCTCCCGTTTGCAGCTGAATCATTTTAATCAGTCCACTTCCTTCCCCAGCTCAGAGTCCTCTTTCAAGCCTGGTGCAGAAAGCTGGAACTAGCATATAGAGCGAAGAGGGCATGTTTGCAGGTGAGGAGCTGGCAGTGAGGACAGGAGATGGGTCTCATACAGGACTACTGATCACGAAATTAAAGATATTGAGAGCCAGGTTTCTTACCCTCAGAAAAGGGATGAACAAATATGAAAAATGAGAAAATTAGAATAAACTCTGTGGTTCTCGATTGGAATTGGAGGTATCCATTTGCAATAGAGAGAGAGAAATATAAAAAATATATAGATATAAATGTGCATGTATACCTATATGTCCACTGAGAAGTCCTGGGAACTGAAACACCCCAAAAGCAAGAACGATATCTGCTGCCCAGATGCAGGCTTCTCAATGTCATTCTCGACCTGAAGGAACCAGGACTCCTCAAAGACATGTCTTGAGTTTGAGGCTTGGTCAGGGAAAGTATAAGGTGAGCCCACAACATTGTTTCCCCCAGAGGGCGAGAAAGTACTCAAAGAATGATAGGACTGTATCGAAAGCACACAAACACCAGTTTGAAGAGGCTTCCAATGGCCAAACTGGGGACAATTTGAGTATCAAAATAAAGAATGATAGTCACAGATCATAATTCATTGAATAAAATAGGAAACCATGAGCCCATGGAGGGATAAAACAATCAATTAATTAAAAGTTTGCCCAGCACTTGCTCACCTTTTCAGTTGACACTTCTAGTTCTTGTTCTTCTCACACCTGCCTTTCTACCAACTGGACAGGCACACGTACTTAGTTTTCCTTACTCCCAAAAGTCAGTTTGCCAACAGAGACGAAAGCTCTGTTCCCCTTGTGGTCCCGACATGACACAAGCGGGTCGTTCCATTGATCCCCTTACTTGTAGGGTTAGGAGTTCGTACTGCCCAGGCATAGCAGGCCTCACCCCTTCAATCACCACCTTCTGTAGCCTCGCTAAGGATTTTTCTGCCACCTTGCAGAATTAACTCCATCCCTACCCCTTCTTCAAGTGCAAGTGAATTCCCTGGCTGCAGCTGTCCTCCAAAAACACAGAGGTCTGGATTTACGGACTGCTGAAAAAGGAGGACTTGGCTTATTCCTAGATGATGAATGTTGTTTTTAGGTAACCCAGTTTAGCCTCGTATATGATGCCGTCGATAGATTAAAAGACAGAGCCCAAAAGCTCACTAATCAGGCAAATAATTATGCTGGACCCAGCTGGCCACTCTCTATCTGGGTATCATGCCTCCTTCTGATAGCAGGACCCCTCATACCTATTTTTCTTCTTCTCTTATTCGGACCTTGCCTTTTCCAACTAATCTCTCAATTCCTACAAAATTGTATCCAAGCTGTAACCAATCAGTCAATATGATAAATGCTCCTTTTAACAACCCCACAATATCAACCTTTGCCCCAAAAGCTCTCAGCAGTCTAAATTCTTTCCCATTTTTAGGTTTCCGCACCGCCCCCAGTCCCACTCAAAGAAGCCCTGAGAAGCATCACCTCATCTGCCCTCTGTGCTGGCCTTCCTAATAGTCCACTGCACCCCACTCTTCATTTCTTTTTCCTTTGCATTACTAACATAAAAAGATGGAAATGTAAGCTCCTTTAGGCTAACTGAGAGCACCACGGACCATGCCATGGTAACCTCTGTGACCTGCACGTACACTCCAGATGAGTTCCTGGAACTAAAAAGTCCAAAGTAACTGGAAAACCACAAAAGGGAAGAATGACCAACCCCTGTGGCACCTAATTAACTTGACACATTCTTCTGCTGTTCCTTATTCCTGCCTCAACTGACAAGGCAATTGGACTTTGTAACAGACCTTGGTCAACCTGGTGACTCCAGACTCTACGATCCCCTCCCAGCTTGCAAAAACCGCCCTAAACTGTAACTCTGTAACTTTCCACTGCCTACCCCAAACCTATAAACCAACTCCTATCCCACCACCCTCCGCTGACTCTCTTTTCAGACTCAGCCCATCCGCACGTGGGTGAATAAACCGCCATATTGCTCACACACACACAAAAAAGTTCGTTCAGGAATAGGATAGTTACAGAGCTTCAACATTTTTCACACAAAATGTTCATTAATTACAAAAAGAAGTAACTTGAAACTGGAGGTTCGTGGACATCATCTTAATAAAGCAACCCTTGGCCGGGCATGGTGGCTCACGCCTGTGATCTCAGCAGTTTGGGAGGCCAAGGTGGGCAGATTACCTGAGGTCAGGAGTTCAAGACCAGCCTGGCCAACATGGCAAAACCCCATCTCTCCTACAAATACAAAAATACACACCTTAGATGGGTGTGGTGGTGCGTGCCTGTAATTCCAGCTACAGGCTCCAGGATGTAATCCCATCCTCCACGATGAGGCAAGAGAATTGCTTGAACCCAGGAGGCAGAGACTTCAGTGAGCTGATATCACACCACTGCACTCCAGTCTGGGTGAAAACAGCAAAACTCTGTCTCAAAATAAATAAATAAATAAAGTTACCAAAGTTGACATCGTCACTAATAGAACAAATTGAAATTTTATTCTACCTGGCATGATGTACTGAGAACACAGCATCACTTCTATGTTATTCTTTCCGAAGATCATAAACCAAGTCTATTCTGAGGAAACAGCAGATGGGTCTGAACTGAGTGACATTCTACAAAATAACTGGCCTATAGTCTTCAAACATGGTAAGGATATGACAGTCAAGGAAAGATGAGGAGCCATTTCAAATTGAAGTTAGCCAACGATGTGATACATGTAGCGTTGTGAACTGGATCCTTTTGCTGTAAAGAACACCATTGCAACACTGGGCAAAACTTGGAATGGGATCTGACAGCAGTGATTCATCTAGGCTAATTTTCTTTTTCCTTTTTTTTTTTAAGAGACAGGATTTCACTCTGTCATCCATGCTGAAGTGCAGTGGTGCAATCACAGCTCATTGCAGCCTCAACCTCCCCAGCTCTAGTGATCCTCCTGCCTCAGCCCCCTGAGTAACTGGGACTTAAATTGTATATACTATATCTATAGTCTATATAAGCATATGGAAGAACGTCTTTGTGGGAAATAAACACTGAAGTTTTTGGGATAATAGGAATCAGATTCGCAATCTATTCTCAAAGGATTAAGGAAAAATAATTACTTCTACCATACTCATAGGTTTTTAGTGTGACCGTAATCCTTTCAAAAGTACTTAATGTAAAAGGATACTTATAAACAGGCCATGGTTTGACTACTTTTGGGCAGGCCGTCCTTCCACTCCAGCTTGCAGGCCACTTCAGGACGATGGTGATGGAGACCAAGAGTTGGTTACCAGTCGCAGGCAGGAAAAAGGAACTGATTTTGTCCAGGCAGCAGCAGCTGCCTAAGCATGGCTCAAAGTTTCCTGCCTGGCTACATTTCTGGTTTAACTTCACTGACAAATCATCCTCACTGTTCTCAAAATATGTGCCCCATGTGTAACAGAGTCACCAAATCAGAGACCTGGGTCTGGCTCTAAAACCTCTCACGTTCTTTAGACTACAGCTCTCTGTCTGTCCCTGAATATTCCTAAACCAAACAGGCACCCGGGGCTCCTCAGGAATAGATTTGCTTGCTATTATATTATGGGGAATGTGGCTGACTTTTGCAAAAGATTTCCTGCCTTCTCTCGGCAAGTGACTAAACTGGTTACAGCTAATTCTGCTGGGAGGTAACCAGCTGTTTTTCCACAATCCTGCAGCCATTTCCATGAATTAATCTGAGAGTATTGTAGACCCTAGAAGCAGCATAAGGCTCTGGTGCCTGATAGCTGGAGTAGAATTTAGCATCCTCAGCAATGGACTGAATATAAAGAAACATACAATCTATTAACAGCAGCTCTTGAAAATGCCTGTGCAGTCTTGGTTGAGATAAAGAATCTCTCTATTCTTGTGAGTGATATAACAATAGCACCACTAACCCATACTATTGTCAAGGTGTGTGTGAGGATAGACAGAATGTAACTGGAAAGTCTTCAGTTCTATATTAAGAGAACATAGCATAGCATATTGCCATATTTATTCAGTGTCTAATAGCAGGAAGCAATTTAAAAGCCTAGTCCTGTTAAATAAAATAAAGTTATTATTACTAAAAACTACATGTAGATGATAGTTTGTCTTTAGTCACTGAGTTATATACTCAGCACCCATACACTGCGCTGGTCACTGTATAGGCACAAAGGATGTAACTGAACAGGGCAGTGCCGTCCTTGCCCTCATGGTGCATAGAGCCAAATGGGGAACTATGCACCTAGCCACTTCTTGCAAGTCTGAGAAGTAATAAAAAGAAAAAGAAAACTTTCAATGAAAACGACTATTATTATTAGGCAAGTAAAGAAAAAAAATCACAGGTCTGGAGTCAGAAAAGGATGTGAGACCCTGACCTCCTGCTTACTGCTATGTCAGCCTCAAAAAGTTACTTAAATTCCAGTCATCTGGGCAAGATGACCACCAGCAGCTCCAGTCTGTAGCTCTCAGCGAGATCAATGCAGAAGGTGGGTAATTTCTGCATTTCCAACTGAGGCACCCAGGTCATCTCATTGGGACTGGTAAGACAGTGGGGGCAGCCCACTGAGGACAAGCAGAAAAAGGATGGGGTGCTGCCTCACCCAGGAAGTGCAAGGGGTCAGGGAACTCCCTTCCCTAGCCAAGGGAAACCATGAGGGACTGTGCCATGAGGAACAGTGCATTCTGGCCCAGATGCCCAGATACTATGCTCTTCCCATGGTCTTCGCAACCCGCAGACAAGGGGATCCTATCAGGTCCCTATATCACAAGGGCCCTGGGTTTCAAGCACAAAACTGGGCAGCCTTTTGGGCAAACGCTGAGCCAGTTGCAGGAGTTTTTTTTCACCCCAGTGGTGCCTGGAATGCCAGTAATACAGAACCGTTCACTTCCCTGGAAAGGAGTCTGAAGCCAGGGAGCCACGTGGTGTAGCTCAGCAGATCTCACCCCACCACCCCCAGAGCCCAGCAAGCTAAGATCCACTGGCTTGAAATTCTCATTGCCAGCACAGCTGTCTGAAGTCCAACTGGGATGCTCAAGCTTGGTGGGGGGAGGGGCCTCTACCATCACTGAGGCTTGAGTAGGCAGTTTTCCCCTCACAGTTTAAACAAAGCTGTAGGAAGTTCAAACTGGGTGGAGCCCATCACAGCTCAGCAAAGCTGACTGCCTTTCTAGATTCTTCCTCTCTGGGCATCTCTGAGAGAAAGGCAGCAACCCCAGTCAGGGCCTTATAGATAAAACTCCCATCTCCTAGGAACAGAGCACCTGGAGGAAGGGGCAGACGTGGGTGCAGCTTTGGCAGACTTAAATGTTCCTGCCTACTGGCTCTGAAGAGAGCAGCGGATCTCCCAGCACAGCACTCAAACTCTGATAAGGGACAGACTGAACTAGGCAGCAATCTTTGCTGTTCTGCAGCCTCCCCTGGTGATACCCAGGCAAACAGGGTCTGGAGTGGACGTCCAGCAAACTGCAGCAGACCTGCAGCTGAAGGGCCTGACTGGTAGAAACACTGACAAACAGAAAGGAATAGCATCAACATCAACAAAAGGGATGTCCACACAGAACCCCCATCTGAAGGTCACCATCAAAGACCAAAGGTAGATAAATCCATGAAGATGAAGAAAAATCAGTGCAAAAGGCTGAAAATTCCCAAAACCAGAATGAGTTCCCTTCTCTTTTGATTTCTAGCTCATTAACTTTACTGAGGTCATGAGGAGAGTTTCCTTACATGGAATAGTAAGATTAAGGTACCTTGACTCTACCCTTCCCAGGTTCCTATACAGAGATCATATGTCCATGGCTTCTGGTCCCTGCAGACTCTCCCAGCTCCTATCAAATCCCTGGAGTCACAGCAAGGCAGCTGTGCTGCTTTAAGTCCACCATGCAGCGCTATTTGGGAAGCATGGGGCCTCTTTTCTCCTCTACGGCCCTTAACACAGCTCATCTGCACAGAACATGGGCTCTCAGACCTCACAATTATTTTCGATTCAACAAATGCTTCACTATTTACTGTGGTCCAGGAACGGTGCTAGGGCCCAAAGAGGGCGAAACGTTGACTAAGGCATAATTCTACTGAGGGAATGTGTTCTCTTTCTGGGTCCATGAGGGAGCGTAGCTTTAAGGGCAAGAATCTCCCAGCACCATGCCCCCCACCCATCTCTCTCCATCCGGGAGATTCAGCAGTTTATGTTTGAATTTTGCAGGTGCAGGAAGAAACTAAAAGTCACTCACTCCAGCAGAAGCTCTAAGGAACTCCTTTCAGTGGCCCAGGGTCTTGGAGAAGTGGGGGGTTTCTCCCAGGATAAAAGTCCATGCTCCCTCGCCTGCACCAGATTTTCCAGCTTTCTGGAATCCCCTCCCACATGGCGGGAGCTCCCTCTGGAACTCTCCCCTCCGGAATCTCCTTCCACACTCTTTGTGGAAGCCTTTCTCTTCTCCTTTCCTTCTCTTTTCTCTACCTAAATAAAATCACCTTTCTGTAACACTGTTTTGGGTCTGATATTCACTTTACAAGCATACGGCCCACCTGCAGTGACCCCACCACTTATTCCTTAAGAGGTTAGAGGCCAAGAACCCACAAAGATCGCCGACATCCAAGAAAAAAATCCCAGTTACACTACCTTCAAGGAACTCAGTCTGCTGACAGTAGAGGAGTACACTTATACAAATAACCTCCCACGGAGCAGAATGGGATAGCAGCCAGTAAAGAGATAAGCCACTGGGACCTCCAAAATGGGAGATCAACTCCAGATCTGGTCAGAAAAGCCTCTGCAGGAATAGTGGTATTTGAGTTGTGCTTATCGAAGCATATAGACAGCTGTGCAGGTGAAGAAGACTAAACGGAGGAAGGAATCGCCTAAGTAAAAGCATACAGGTAGAAAAGAATCGGAGGTATTCAAGTCACAGCCAGCACACAGTTTGGGCCAGAGCCTCGGTATAAACAGCGGAGTAGCAGACAAGAAGCCTAATACGTCGGCAGCTTCTGAACTGTCTCCCGGTGATTGCCTCCTGACATTCGCACCCTATTAGCATATTCGCCTCCCAATTCAATTAAGTCCTAGAAGACTGGACTGACTTCCATTTTGGTCTCTCTCTTTCTCCTCTCATTCACTTTGATGGAGCCAGCTGCCACGTTATGATCTACCCTATGGAGACGCCCAATTGGCAAGAGACTGAGGGTAGCCTCCAAAGAAAAGCCAGTGAGAAACTGGGGCGCCTCATCCAATGACCCACAGGGAGCTGAATCCCGCCGGCAACCACTGGCTGATCTCGGAAACAGATCCCGCCCCAATCAAACCACA
Source organism: Callithrix jacchus (assembly GCF_049354715.1). Lineage (NCBI taxonomy): Eukaryota > Metazoa > Chordata > Mammalia > Primates > Cebidae > Callithrix > Callithrix jacchus. The sequence continues at coordinate 7,989,406 of NC_133519.1, forward strand.
ATTAGCTAGGGCATTGACTGCGGCCCCAGCTAACATCCTGATTACACTCTTTTGAGAACCCTGAGCCGGAGGACCCAGTCAAGCCATACCCAGATTCCTGTCACGCAAAAACTATTAGAGAGTAAATGTGTACTGTTTTAAACCAGTAAATTTTGATTATGCCGCAATAGACAACGAATATACATGGAAAGGATTGGAGACAAATTTTGGAAAACCCTCAGTACCAGAGGGATGTACCTGACCCATGAGAGATGTATCTTGCCTGGACCTGAAGGTTATTGTGAGATATTAAAGGTTGTGTGCAATGATGTGAGTGGAGGCAGGTTTTTTGTACACTCATCTGGCAGAGGCGCACAAGATGAGTTGGAGCAAAAGAGAGCGAGAGATTCCCAAGAAATTAAACGACACTCTTGAGAGGCTCACAATTCCCTGATGAGAGGCGAAGAAGCCTTGAGCAATAGTGACAATGGAGAGAAGAGGGAAGGCAGGAGAGGGATTGATTAGACTCACTTGGTCTTGGCTGTAGATGGAACATCAGGGAGAAGGAGAAAGAGAAAAGCAAAGGAAGGTTCCACAGAATAAGGAACAGGAAGGTGGAAATAGGGAAACATCATTTAGAGTGAAGCTCACCGAACTAAGGGCAGGTTTTGAGGGAAAGATGCTGAGCTCAGGTTAGCACCTGTTGAATTTAAAGCGCCAATGAAACGTCTAGATAAATTCAATGTTCAAGACTGAAGTTTAGGCCAGGAGCTTGGGAGTCACTTACATAAATCTAGAATCTGAACCTAATAGGGACCAGGGTTACAAGTCAGGGCTCCAGCGACCCGGCAACTACCTTAACACACAGCATGAAAAGGTGGGGCTGCAGCTCAGGGACCGCAGTGCCACACTTTTCGTCTTGAAATCATGGAGAACACAACCCGGGGGAATCACTGGCTTGTTGCCAGTGATGCCGTGGAAGGACACAGGGCTCTGTCCATGATTCAGTTAGGTCCTGACAAACGTATATGTGTTTTCCGGCGTGTACCAAAGCCTGCCCCAGGGAGTGATGTGAAGCCTACAGGTCTCATTCCGAATGAGTTTTCATAATCATGTTAAAAAAAAGATGTTATCTCATAATCGCCTATAAACATAAAGTAAAATCGCAATTGCCAGGGACTTAGGGGAAGGGGAAAAAGAGTTGTTTAATAGGTATAGAGTTTCTTCTACCTCAAATCTGTCAAATCCATACTACATTTATTTTCATTCTGTTGCGGTCCCCTGAATCTAGGCCACTGGGCCACTTGGATTATTACATAATCTAACTGTTCTCCCTGCCTCCTCTACTAGTAACCCTATAACTACCCCAGATTGATTATTCTAAAAATCACTTAGCATATCACAGCTCCACCTGTAAGACTCAACACCAAGGGAATCAAGGGCAAGCTCTTGAGCCTGGCTTCCTGAAGCAGCCTTCCACACTGGTCCATCCCTTCCGCTGCCTCCCAGTTCCCTCTCTACTCTGTCCCAGAAGCCTGCCATTTCCATGCCTTCTCCTTCTCTGTTTACCCAAGTGTGGGTTACCTTCCAAGCACAGTGCAGTCCAGCCCCATCTCTATGAGAGCCTCAGCGCTATAGCCACGCCCTCCTCCATAAGTCTGTAACTTTTTTCTCTACTGTTTATTTAACCTTCATTATTTGTATTCACATAGCCTTTATTATTAATAACACCAAAGAACTATGTAAGCTATTTATTGATCCCTTATGTGCCAAACTTTTTACATATTTATATACTTTAGTTATTCATTCTGAGTCACTAACCCTTACTAAATTCCCATGCAACGGGTATTATAATCCTCATTTTTAAAATGAGGAAACTGAGGCTCAGAGAGGTTATGCTACTTCTCCAGAATCATACCAGCCAAGAAGTAGTAGAGTTGGATCAAATTCGGGTCTGTGAAATTCCAGAGCCTCTATTCTTTTTATATTATGTGACTTCTCATTCATGCCATCATTATTCATTCAACAAATAGTCATGGTATACCTATTATATGCCATGTGTTGTAATATGTGTTATAACAGAGTTAAAGATGAACTGCAGACCGGGTACAGTGGCTCACACCTGTAATCCCAGCACTTTAGGGGGCCAAGATGGGCAGATCACCTGAGGTCAGGAGATTGAGACCCCCCTAGCCAACATGGTGAAACCCCATCTCTACTAAAAGTACAAAAATTAGCTGGTCATGCTGGCAGGAGCTACTCCAGAGGCTGAGGCAGGAGAATCACTTGAACTCAGAAGGTAGTTTGCAGTGAGCCAAGATCACGCCACTGCACTCCAGCCCGGGTGATAGAGTGAGGTTCTATCAAAAATGTGTGTGTGTGTGCGTGTGTGTGTGTGTGTGTGAATTAGACACAAATTCAGGTTACAGAGAGCTTTAAGATTTGCTTCTTTATGTTGCCATTTCTCTTTTTGTGTACTTTCTGTCTTTCCATGCCCGGTATAACTGTCTGAACATAATGGATCTTTCCCATCACGCTGTAAGTGTCTGAGGTCAAATAATGGGAGGTTTTGTTAGCATTTAACACAGTATCTGTCACACAGTAGTCGGGAAAAACACACACTCTGTTTCTCGGCATCTCACACACTTCCAGCCCAAGATATATGAGTTTTTCCTACCATTCTCCAACTCTCTGAACACCAACTGGATGCCCTACAATATAATTCCATTCCAACACTGTCTTCCTGGAGTCAGTGTCAAATCCTACAAGTCAAAGAAAGGCTCAGTCCAACAAGACTCTCTCCCCACGTCAGATGCCAATTGCAAGTCTGGGCCTCCGCTACTTCTGACCAACCGGCTATAAATCAGAGGTTCCCACAATCTTCTTCTCAGTTTTAATAATCTGCTAGAATGGCTCACCGAATTTAGGGAAACACTTTACTTTTGTTTACTGGTTTGTTACGAAGGACGTAAGTCAGGAACAGCCAGATGGCTGGTCCTCTCAGAGGGCACCACCTTCCCGGCACCTTCGGGAGTTCAGCAGCCTGGAAGTTCATCAAATCTTGTTCTTGAAGAGTTTTTATGGAGCTTAATCTCCAGTCCCCTCCTCTCTGCCAAGAAGTCAGTGGGTGGGACTGAAAGTGCCAAGCTTCTTATCAGTTTGTCCTTCTGATTAGCAGCCCCATCCTGGCGCTATCTAGAGGTCTCTCACCCTAAATCACACCGTTAGCATAAACTCTGGTGTGATTGAAAGGGACCATATGCATAACAAAGGACATTCCTCTAACTCTGGAACTTCCAAGGGATTTAGGAGCTCTGTGCCAGGAAATGAGGGAAAAAACCAAATGTACTTCTTATTGTACCACAGGTAGGTACTCAAGAAATATTTGCTGACAAGTGAATAAATGAGTGAATGAAAGAAAGAATGTTAAAAAGGGATGAGGATATAAAAAGAGAGGAAGGTGAGAAAGAGAACAAACCCTTCCATTTCCATGTCCCAAGATTCCCAAGGTAACAGTGCATAAATATAGCAGTTTGAGAACATGAAAAAAATTCAGTGCTAGTGTTACTGCTTAGCTGTTGGCTGGGAGTCAAATCGTTCCCTTGTTGGCGATCTGGCCCCCGGGGCTGATTGATAGACCCTGTACAATGTTCCTACTTCCACACCAGGAAGAGAGGACTTCAGGTCCAGGGTTCCCAAGTTCAATAGCCTTTTCTTTTTCGCCTTAAAAAAATTGCTAAAGCATGAGATACTTCCGTTCTCCATTGGCATCTTTGCGCTGTGCCCAGAGAAACAATCATATCACGTTCCGGAAGGTCAGGGCCTCCGATGGCAGGGAAACAGGAACTATCCCACAGAAGTCCTCCCCCCCCCCGGGGAAAACAGCTAAGGGCTGGGACAAAAGTGCTGTGTGAAAAGGAAAGCCAGACTTCACCAGAGGCTCCAGGGTGAGGGTCTGGCACTTCCAGCATCCAGCACCACCTTCAACCACAAAGTCAGGAACAGCACGTTATTCTTAAACATATACACTTTTCCCTCCATATACCCATTTTCTTACATGCACGTGTGCGCGCATGCACACACACACACACACACACACACACAATATTCCTGGGTGAAATTGGACCAGGAGGCTTTGTGCTGCCGAACATGTCCCAACTCCTTAGCCCAGAGACCAGGCCCTCACCAGAAGAGTGTCCATCTCCCTCCATACCCCAAATCCAGCCTGACTTCCTGACCACTGTCCCCAAACATCCGTCAAACCCAGTCTCACTCCAATCCATTCTTCTCTTCCCCTTCCACATACTCCCTTCCCTCCTCACTGATTAGCAAGGTCTTTGCCAGCATTTGGTGTTGTCTTGTTAATGTCACCCATTCTGGTGGGTATTTAGTGAAATTCTGTTGCAGTTTTAATCTCTGTTTTTCTAGTGACTGGTGATGGTGAGTACATTTTTATGTGCTTATGAACCATTCATGTGAAGAGACTTCTTCTTTTGTGAAGTCTCTATTCAGATCTTTTGCCCATTATATTTGTTGGATTATCTTTTTATGATTGACATGTAACAGTTCTTTATATGTGTGAAAGAAATTCTTTGCCAGATCTGTATTTTGCAAATATTTTTTCCTAGACTGTGACTGGCTTCTTCATTTTAATGGTGACCTCTTTTGATGAGCAGAAGTTTTAAACTTTGATAAATCTAGTTTATCAACTTTTTTTTTTTTTTGAGACGGAGTTTCGCTCTTGTTACCCAGGCAATGGCGCGATCTCGGCTCACCGCAACCTCCGCCTCCTGGGTTCAGGCAATTCTCCTGCCTCAGCCTCCTGAGTAGCTGGGATTACAGGCACGCGCCACCATGCCCAGCTAATTTTTTGTATTTTTAGTAGAGACGGGGTTTCACCATGTTGACCAGAATGGTCTCGATCTCTTGACCTCGTGATCCACCCGCCTCGGTCTCCCAAAGTGCTGGGATTACAGGCTTGAGCCACAGCGCCCGGCCTTCATATTCTTTAATTTTATTGTTGAACTTTCTGCTGCTGGCATATAGAAATATAATTGATATTTTTATGTTGACTTTATATCCCATAATTTTCTAAATTTATTTATTCTAGTAGATACTTTTCAGATTTCTTAGAATTTTTTACACACACACACATCATGCCATCTGAAGATAGTTCTATTTCTTCTTTTTCAAACTTCATACGGCATATATTTGGCTTGCCATATACTGCACTGGCTTATAGCCTTCAATATAATGCTGAGCAGAAGTGGTGAGAGAGTTTTTTCTGATGTTACGGAAGCATTTGATATTTTATTCTTAAGTACGGTATTAGCTGTAGAATTTTTCATAAATGCCGTTTTTCAGATTAAGGAGGTTATATCTGAAAGCACAGCATTTTAATCATGAAGGAGTATGAAATTTTTTTCAGTTTTTTTCTGCATTTATCGAGTTGATCAAATGACTTTTCATTTTTATGTTGCAAATATGATAAATTGTACTAACTGATATTCAGACACTAAATCGTCCTTGCATTTTTGGGGGGAACTGACTGGGTCTTATTATATCCTTTTTTATTTTTTAATTATCTCCTTTTATTGCTCAGTTCTGTGTACCAACATTCTGTTAAGAATTTTGTATCTACATCCTTGAAAAATAATGGTCTTTATTTTATTTTACTGTGAAGTCTTTTTTCTGGTTTTGTTTCCATCGATTAAAAATATTTTTCAATTTTTCTTGTGATTTCTTCTTTTGGACATGGATTACTTATAAATGTTTAATTTCTAAATAATTGCAGATATATACTTTATTATTATTAATTTCTAATTTAATTGATTTTTAATTTAACTATTGTAGAGAATATATTATGTATAATATCAATCTTTTTAAAGTATTGAGTTATTTTATGACTCAGCATATGATTCATTTTGGTGACTGTTTCCTAGGCACTTAAAAAGAATGTTTATTTACTGTATAGATTGTCCTATAAACGTCAATTAGGTCAAGGTGTTGATTGTGTTGCTCAAGGCTTTTATCCTCTCTGATTTTTTACTTACTTTCTCTACAAATTACTTAAAGAAGATTATGTTGTTAAAATCTCTCACTGTAATTAGACATTTGTTTGTTTTTCTTCTGGGTTTCACGTTTTGCTTCTGTTATTAGATACGTTTATATTTAGGTTTGTTATGTCATCCTGATGCATTGACCGTTTTGTCATGTGAAATGTCCCTCTCTACCTCTGGAAATACTGCTTGACTTAAAGCTTCTGATGTGAATGCAGCTACAGCAGTTGCTCATGTCTACAATTTAATTGCTTATCTGTTTTCATCCTTTGTCTATGGACCTATATGTGTATTATTTGCATTTGAACTGTGTCTCCTCTGGTATCATGGACTGGATTTGACTTTTTCACCCCGCCTGAAAATCTCTCTATCTGTTAAATAAAGTGTTTAGTCCATATTCATTTAATGTAATTATTTGAGTTGATTGTATTTAAGTCTTTTCTCTGATTTGGGGGATTTGGAATAATAATTATATTGACTTGAACAAGGATTCTGGAAGTATTCTCAGTATTCTCTCCTCCTCTATTTTCAGAAAGAGTTTCTTTGTTGATAATTATATATTAAAAGATTATATTTATTTATTTATTTATTTATTTATTTATTTATTTTTAAGACGGGGTTTCACCATGTTGGTCAGGCTGGTCTTGAACTCCCGACCTCAGGTGATCCACCCACCTTGGCCTCCAAAGTAAAAGATTATCTTTTTACCAATTCTACAGGAAACCACTGACATGGTTAGACTTATAACACTCTTCAAAATATCCTGGAAGACACATTCTCTAATAGAAGGCTGGAGTGGAAACTTCTCAGAAGTTAGACACTGAAGTACTGCTCTATCCCTCTCAAGGCTCACTCTAATCCAGGCTGTGTTCTGTTACAGCACTTAGTTGTATGCTGGCTTATAATATAGTTAGTATCATATGCTTCCCACTGACTTTACTCACGTGTAAATCCTGATGAAGCAGCCTTTGGAGATGACTAGACCTGGGTTTAAGTCTAGACGCTAACACTAGCTCTGTTCGGAATTAGGCAAGTTGCCGAATTTATCTGAATCTCAGTTTCTTCATATTAAAACTGACTTAATAATAGCTACCCTTAGAGGGTAATTCTTAGGATTTATTGAAAGAGATGACGTGTATAAAAAACACCTGACAGGTGATAGGCACTCAGTGCAGGTTACTTAACCTGGGTATAAATCTTGATTCTGCCACTTCTTAGTACTATGAACTTGGGCAAGTGAATAATACATGTGACTACATTTCCGCATCTGTAAAATGGGAACAAATGAGTTGTTTTATACGGCTTCCATGATGATTAAATGAAACGACGTACATAAAGGTGACAGCCTTGTAATGTCCATTTAATACGTGCTGACTGTTTTAAAAGAGACTCTTCACGTTTCATGATAATGTTGGTAATAATATGGTAATCCACATATGCCTAATGCTTAGGGCAGAACTGGTGAATGAAAAATGCGTGGCATCACTTCCTGGAAGTATGAGGGATGGACAGTAGCAGACCTTTCTGCTCATAATTTTGGCTAAGAAGTTGTGCTTTCAACTGACACAAGAACAGAAAATGAAATACTGCATGTTCTTACTCATAGGCGGGTGTCGAACAATGAGAACACATGGACACAGGGAGGGGAGCACTACACACTGGGGTCTGTTGGGGGTAAATAGGGGAGGGGCAGCAGGGGTGGGGAGTTGGGGAGAGATAGCATGGGGAGAAATGCCAGATATAGGTGAAGGGGAGGAAGGCAGCAAATCACACTGCCACGTGTGTACCTATGCAACTATCTTGCCTGTTCTTCACATGTACCCCAAAACCTAAAATGCAATAAAAAATAAAAATAAAATAAATATAATAAATATAAATAAATAAATAAGAAGTGCTTTCTTTTTATTTTGTGAGAGTTCCAACCAAAATAGATAATGAATTTGTACATTTGAACTGGTCCCTCTGCTCCAGCAACTGATAGAAGCATTTTCCAACTTATTCCCACCCACTCCTGGGTCCTTTCCCCCGACAGGTCGTTTTGAGAAAGAAACTGGCCTCTTTCAAGAAAGTTGAGGCAGAAACAGCACCGCAGGCATTACGCAGGAGCTGTCTTGTTCCCTTGCAGAGGCTGACGGCAATCCAGACGAATCCAGACAAGGCCTTAGTTCACACTCCACAGTTTTCAAAGAACTTTCGTATTTCTCACCCCCTGGTCAAGGCCAACTTTTCATTATACCCGTATTTAGCGCACTGTATGTGTCGAGACAGAGTCTCACTCGGTTGCCCAGGCTAGAGTGCAATGGCGCGATCTCAGCTCACTACAACCTCTGCTTCCCGGGCTCAAGCGACTCTCCCGCCTCAGCCTCCCAAATAGATGGGATTGCAGGCACCCGCCGTCATGCCCAGCTGATTTTTGTATTTTGTAAAGAAGGGGTTTTGGCCGGGCGCGGTGGCTCACGCCTGTAATCCCAGCACTTTGGGAGGCCGAGGCGGATGGATCACGAGGTCAAGAGATCGAGACCATCCTGGTCAATATGGTGAAATCCCGTCTCTACTAAAAATACAAAAAATTAGCTGGGCATGGTGGCACGTGCCTGTAATCCCAGCTACTCGGGAGGCTGAGGCAGGAGAATTAATTGCCTGAACCCAGGAGGCGGAGGTTGCCGTGAGCCGAGATTGCGCCACTGCTCTCCAGCCTGGGTAACAAGAGCGAAACTGCAGGAGAATTGCCTGAACCCAGGAGGCGGAGGTTGCCGTGAGCCGAGATTGTGCCATTGCACTCCAGCCTGGGTAACAAGAGTGACACTGCAGGAGAATTGCCTGAACCCAGGAGGCGGAGGTTGCCGTGAGCCGAGATTGCGCCACTGCACCCCAGCACAAGAGTGAAACTCCGCCTCAAAAAAAAAAGAGAGAGAGAAGGGGTTTCACCATGTCGGCCAAGCTGATCTTGAACTCCTGACCTCAGGTGATCCAGCCGCCTCAGCCTCCCAAAGTGCTGGGATTACAGGCATGAGCCACGACACCCAGCCCGTTGTGATGATTATTAATTAGACGATAATGATTGCTCATGTATGTTATTTCTTCAGTGTCTATCACCAGGAGGACAAGGACCCTGTCTAACTAGTTCAGCATTCTATTTCCAGCTCCTAGCCCAGTGCCTGGCACATAGTAAGTACTCAATAAATATGTGTTGAATGAAAAGTAGTTATAGCATTCACATGCCCATCGCTCTCTAGTGAAATATTTATAACTGAGCTAACAGGTCTAGTTCGAAATGGAATCTACTGTCAAAACAAATATCATGACATTTCTCAGAGTCAAAAGCAAATCTCTTTTTGGCTAATCCAGGCTACTACTTCATGGATAATCAGAAAAGGATGCAGACACCCCTCACCCTCACTGCTGATGAATCATCTTCCCGTTTAGGAAGTCAGCGGAGTATTTTCTTCCCAGTCTCATGCCATCGGTTTTACTTAAACAGTTGTCAACCATAATGGGTTCTTTCTCCGAATTAATTCTCGCTTTTTTAGAAAGATTGATAGCACATCACCCTAATTGTGATCTTTTTATTCTCCAAGGTTCTCCTCCTAGAAGATAATGATATGTTTGGCTTAAATGGCCCAGGCCTAGAATTCACAATACATGTTTTTAAATTTTAGGAAAACTTCGGATTTTTCGTGACTACTCTCTCCTGGTTCTCACCCACGATGATTTCTTTATTCTTTTCGTAAAAGTTTCTTGTTGGAGACTCTAAAAATAAATAAATTATCAGAGAGGTGCTCTCTTCCTGGTATTACCCCAGATTCACTGCAGCTGTGCCTAAGGCTGCCAACACTGTCCAATGACCCGTCACATACACTGTCTATGACTTGTCCTGTCAGGCAGAGCCAAAAACTGCTTTGATTAATTTTTATTTTTAAATGCAATTGGCATGTGAGTAGAGGATAGATCCCGCCTTTGCGACCTTTGGGCAAGGCACGTCATCTATCTCTTTCACCTATTCCTCTACTGCAAAATTGGTATGACAATAAAATCTTTCTTTCTAAACTGATATGCAGGTAAAAAATAAACTATACAGGAGCACTAGTGAAAAGATGCCATGTGCCTCAGAGCGCTCTGTTTTCTGGACTCTCTGTGGCACATCTTGCATCTCTATCAAGTCTCCCTCTGCCATGTTCTCAGCCGAGCCCCAGCATGAACCAGTTGTGACAAATACAGATTCATTTCAGTGCAAACTAAGTCTAATGAAAAAACAAATCTGTTCGCTAAAACACGCATCTTAGCATCCTAGAGCCGAATGCAGGTAACTTTTGGATAATCCAAACCACAGCTTTTCAGGCAGTGATGACTAGCCTTCTCTGAGTACGTAGCACATGCCAAGAACTGTTTTCAGCGCTCTGCATACGTCACCTCTTCAGTCCTAAGTACCCTACGACATAGGGGTGATGACTATACTGCATTTTTGGCCAGGCGTGGTGGCTCATGCCTATAATCCTGGGGCTTTGGGAGGCCGAGGTAGGAGGATCACTTGAGGCCAGGAGTCTGAGACCAACCTGGGCAACACAGCAAGACCTTTTCTTTACAGACTTTTTTTTAATTAGCTGGGCATGGGGCACCTGTCTGTAGTCCTAGCTACTCAGAAGGCTGAGGCAGGAGGATCCCCTGAGCCCAGGACTTCAAGGTTACGGTGAGCTATGATTATGCCACTGCACTCCAGCCTGGGTAACAGAGAGAGGCCCTGTCTCAAATAAATACATTGCAGTTTACATCTGAGAAAAGGAAGCATATCAAAATCAAATGGTTTTCCCGAGATCACACTGACAGTAAGGAGCAGAGTTCAGACTGGAGTCAGCTGGCTTGGCCATCAGACTCCACTGCTTTTCAAGATAATGACAGCAACCATTTATGTGCCGGCAGTCGGGCCAAGGACTTTACATAGATTATCTCATTAAGTTCTCATAATCATCTCCGCCTACAGAGGATAAAACTGAGACTTCAAAGGGTTAATTTCCCAACTATCGCAGAGCTAGTAAGCGATAGATTCTGAGCCAGGCCGACTGATTATACAGACTGACAACAAGAAGACTAACTCATGCTGTGAAAGCCAGGGATGGGCTCTCCCTACTGCCTTCCATGCAAGACTCCCTTGTCATTTACAAGGACATGAAAATGCATTTGCTGGACCTGGTGCGGACAGACATTCCTCTAGAGTCTCCACTCTAATGGGTTTACAGTAGGCCAAGGGGAAAACCAACTCCTGAGTACGAGCCTGGAGGCTCTGTGGAAGCAAGTATCCCACTGGATTTCAGTCAGCCAGGAGGCTTTTGTGGGGCAAGCCCAGGGCATGAACAACTCACAGCAGAGGAGGCCCGAAAAGCTCCCCAATTCTGCCCCTAGCAACAGAGGCTTCCGGTAGCCTAGTCTGTCTCTGATATGCAGGTGGGTGAGTTAAATTCACACGATCTCAACCATAAATCTTGATGGATTCTCCATTGCCCTAACCAGAAAGGCCCCAGAATGTTTGTCTTCTATACCTCTGATCCAGCGATCTGGGCTTGCCATCTGCTGAAGCCATCCCTTTGCTTTGCCATCACATGAACCTACATGCTCTACAGTTTACCCTTCCCTTTCGTGATCGAATGTTGCCCCTGGTACAATCAGGGATACAGTAGAATTGTGCAGGACCAAAGGAAGTAAGGGCAGGTCTGGGAGAAGGGCGGGGAATAGAGCAAAGAATCTTGAAACCCTCTGGTTTGCGATTCAGGGCTTGCAGTGCTGTGGGAGACAGGACAAATATTTCCGTGACCAAAGGGACTTCTGAACAGGAAGAAAAGGAGGAGAATATGAGGGATCCCCTCTGTGGCATCCAGTGCCACCAGTATGATGATCACTAAACAGGGTGAAAGGAAGGGCGTCGGGAAACCGGCCCAGGAAGTGTGGTTATACAGTAAAATTAAAGCCCAGGTCGTCCCCCGCTGCGTTTCCTTCCCTCCCGGCCCCTCCCATTTGGACCATGCCCACCTTTTCCGGTTTAAAAAAAAGAGTTCACCTGACTCTCCTTTGCAGACTAGGAGTCGGCCTCTGCACACAGGCTCTGAAGGCGTCTGCAGCAGTGCGTGGAGCAAAAGAGAGACGGCATCGCCCCCTAGCGGCGCGGGCGGATCGCTGCGGTATTGGCGGACGCTTTGCGGGCTGCCCAGGCAGGGGCACCGCGTGGGAGCGGAAATGCCGTCCTCAGACCCTCTGGCTGTGGAATGACTTGTGTCTTGTCAGAATGGTGAGATCCTGGATGCCATCGTCCTGCTCCTTCTACCCTCCCAGCCCCTGTTCACACAGGTCAGCTGAGCTACACCTCTCTGCAGCGTGTTTTGGAAACAGCTTGCCCTGCAAGGAAACTCCTGGTTTAGCAAATCAGCAGATCAGGGCTGGAGAAGAAGCGAGTTCTGCTGTCTTTGTTTCCATTTCAGTCCATTCAGCCAAGTTGAAGCAGATTGATTTCCAATCATCCTAAACCTCCCCCAAAAATATTTTTAAAAAATAAACCTCTCCCAGCTAGCTACTCGGGAGGGTGAGGCAGGAGAATTGCCTGAACCCAGAAGGCGGAGGTTGCGGTGAGCCGAGATCGTGCCATTGCACTCCAGTCTGGGTAACAACAGCGAAACTCCCTCTCAAAATAAAAATAAAATAAACCTCTCAAACCAAACACCATCACGTATGTAACCCTGAGGAATAATGAGTCACCTTTTCAGGCAACGGAAGAAAGGACCAGAGAATTGCTGTCACGCCTAGGGTGGATGGAGGAGGCGGGGAATGAATTGTGTTGAGTGGATAAAGGTCTGGGCCTCAATTTCCAAAGCCCAGATGGGAGCGCCGGGCCTACAGTGCCCTGTCAGTGCCGTCCCCACTGAACTTCGCCTCTGCTGTCCCTGGAGCCTGGGCAGACAAACAGCCATCCTTCTGCACTGTCTTTCTGGGACAGCCAGAGCCTGTGCCCCCATCCCGAGCTCACCCTCTCCCAGCACCTCCTCTGCCTCTGGTAAAAAGAGGTAAAAGGAAGGTGGACACAGGAGAGCTGTCAGGGCACGGCTGAAGCTGCCCCCACCTCAGAGTGCAGAGCCTGGAGTCTAGCCCCATCCTGGCCAACACAGAGGCAGGGAGTGAAAGAGGCAAAAACGAGGAGCCAGCCTGTTTCCATAGATACGGATTTCAGTTGCATTTTATGACAGCCGTGCCAGACTGCCTGGAGAGGCATTGTTTGGATACCTAGGGACCTGCTCGAAGGAAAATGAAGAAGCAATTTTAAAAAAAGTCAAGTGGTTTCCCTCCCAGCTTCAGGTTGAGATCCACCCTCTGCCCTCTGGCCTTCTGGCAGAGGCCATCCCAGATGGGACAGTTGCCTTTAGTACAGCCTGGGCATCTCTAGACCCTCCAACACGAGGCCTTGATGATCACAGTCAAAATGATTCTTAGAAGCAAGCCTGCTTTCCCCCAAGCCTGGGCAGTCAGTCATCCTCCTGCATTGTCCCTCTGGGACAGCCTGAGCCTTTGCCCACATTTCGAGGTCACCCTCTCCCAGCATTGCTGGTGCTTCTTACAGCTGCTCTATGGCTCAAGGGGTTCCAGTTCCCCAGCCCCCTGGTGACCTCTTGTGAGGGCTGTGACTGAGGCTTGAGAGGAGAAGGCTCACCCAGGCTCCTGCCAGGGGCTCAGCCTGCAGCTTGGGAAGGACTCCCCCCCCCCCCCGACTCCTAGATTAAAACACTCATTTTCCTTTCCCATGCCTACATCTTCATCTCCTACCACTTCATCAAGCCAATGCCCTTCCCTCTACTCATCGCTCATTCATTTATCAAAACCCTTTGAGTTCTTTTATTTGCCAGGCCTTTATAAAATAGACGTAAGAGACTCTCCCCGCACTCAGAAATCTCACAGACTGGTGGGGGATGCAGACACATAAGTGAATTGCTAGAAAACAACTTAGATGGGGTCAAATAAGAAGTCCTGGGGAAGTCCATTAGAGGGAGAGGAGATTCGGAATAGAGGGGACTGGGTAGGCAAGAAACGGTGATGTGAGTCCAGTGCAATGCTACGATTGGCAAGAGGTGGGCTGGAGTCGTTGGCAGTCTATATGCCATGCTAAAGGCCCCGAGTTTCATCCTGCAGTGGTTCTTCAGTGTGGCTCATGGAGCTCCAGGGCTCCACTGTGGTGCCTCAGGGGCAGGACTAGGGGCCTCTCACTCTCGACCTGAGTGCTATTGATCTATATATCAATTTTAGACGAGTCTCACTCTAACCTCAAGTGATCCGCCCGCCTCGGCCTCCCAGAGTGCTAGGATTACAGGCACGAGCCACCGCACCCGGCCCTGAGTGACTTATTTTATATATACTTGCATAGGTGACAGCAAGACACTGAGAGATTTAAGTCTGGGAAGGACGCAATCAAAGAGGCAGGTATGGGAAGGGCATGATCAGCGTCTCAGAGACCGCTCCTGTCTCCGGGCCTCGCTTCAACCATTCCTCAGGGCAGTTTACTGCCTAAGAAGGTCTCTGATGGTAATAAATGATTTACAGGCACAATGAAGGCTTCTTCAGCATATCTGTGACGATTATTTCCAAACTCACTTCAACCCGAGAGAAGAAAATAAGGTGGGATCCCTTTCCCCGGCTAGACTTCGGAGCCGTTTCCACCAGCGGGCTGTGCTGATCTTGCCATCTAGTGGCAGGAGGGCAGCATGACTGTGACAGGAAACAAGCTTGCTTCCGAAGGATGACCTTTGTGTCGCATTTCTTTCTAAAAATCTGTATTACCTTACCTAATCCTCAAAACCCCTTGGCAAGGTATGTCTCATTATTATACCAATGTCACGGCCGTAAAACCGAGGGATGGGCAGAAAACAATATTTGTTTTGAGTCTCCTGTGTGTTAGGAACCATGTCAGCTGACGTACGTGAGACTGGCATTGTCCCCAGTTACAAGATGGACAAACTGAAGACCTTGGTAACTGAGAGACCAACTAGATTAAGCTACACACACTGAGGTTTTCCTGCTTCCAGGTCGAGATTCGTCCCAAAGACTCTGGTCAGATTCAAACCTCTAACTTGAGTTGAAAAGAAACCAAGTAGTAAAGAATTAGGAAAGGGGAAAGCCTTTGGGAAATTCGGAGTAACTGGCAGAGACAGCCTACAGCTATTTCCTTGTCATGAATGGTGGCAAGCAAAACGCAGTTGCAGATTCGATTCTAGAATAATTATAGGAAGAATCATTGCCACCAGAATATGCAAATTACAGGAATCTGTGAGCCTAAAGCCAATCAGATGCCCAGCAAGCATGTTTCTAAAGAGTGAGTGGCTGCCTTCTGTAGAACAGAGCATCGCTGAGAGTCAAGACAAACTGAGAATTGTGGTTTGAGTGGAGCCTTAAATCCATGTCTGGAACCTTAATTCCTCTTTGCCATGTAACAGCATATTCCCAGGTTCCGGGGACTACAGTGCTGACCTCTTTGCGGGCCATTATTCTGTCTTTCACATTCATTGAGACTTAAGGGACCAAGTACCTATAAGAGGACCACCAAGATGGGCTGTGGCAATTACGGTGTTGCTTCTGAGGGAGAAGTTACAGGCCCAAGAAAGGGTAATGACAGCCTTAGCGATACATAAAAGAGACAAGCAATTTCCGAATAAAAGCAAAGGCAAAAAGAAAAAAAGGCTCTCTCCCCATAAAATGGTAGAAAGTATGCCTATAAAGAAGAAAAACAGGGCTGGGCACAGTGGCTCATGCCTGTAATCTCAGCACTTTGAGAGGCTGAGGCCGGCAGATCATCTGAGGTCACAAGTTCAAGACCAAGCCAGCCAATATGGCAAAACCCCGCCTCTACTAAAAACATAAAAATTAGCCGGCTGTGGTGCTGCCTGTCTGTTATCCCAGCCACTCAGGACACTCAGGCGCAAGGAGGTTGAAGTGAGCCGAGACTGCACCGCTGCACTCCAGCCGTGACGAGTGAGACTCCATCTCAAAATAAAAAAAAGTTAAAGCTTAAAAAAATAATAACATTCTTGCACTCTCTCACCTATCTCACCCACCAGCGATATCTGAATATCGGACAAATCAGGCATCCAGAACCATAAAAAGCAAAACAAACACACATAGGAGAAGCAACATGTCACAGATAATCCCCAGGTTTTACTTTCTGATTTGCAAATCAGGAGAGGCCCTTGCAAACGGTGATGATAAAATCTGTCTCCAAAGGCACCAAGATGGTGAAATTAAATATATATGTATATATAGCTGACCCTCGAACAAAGCGGGTTTCAACTGTGCGGGTCCACTGACACGTGGCTGTTCTCAATCAATGTAATCTGCCTTCTGATCGCCTCCTCACTGGCGGCTTCTGCATCTGCAACCCAACAGATGTAGGGATTTTGGAAATCTGCATTACAGTAGAGCCCACTTTTCATAGCCGCGGGTTTCTCAGGGCAGACTACAGGATTTTGGTATCTGCAGGTGGTCCTGGAGCCAATGCCCCACAGATACTTTGGGGTGACTGTACTGCTTTATTATTGTTATGTTTAATGCCAGCAGAGGAGAAGGGACTAAAAACTAGGAGGAGAATCGGCAATATTCATATTGCTCTCATAATCCAGTGTTTTAAGTGTCCTGGCTTAAATGCTGAACTGAAACAGAAGCGGATCTGGCAATTTTTTTTCTAACTGGTTCTTGAATTTTAATGAAATGTGGAGGACTTTCTAAGCCAGGCACAAAGTCGAGAAACCATACATTTTTAAATGACAGATTCGATTAGATAAAAATATAAATTCTCTGTACAGCAAAACACACTAAAAGTAAACCTGCAAGGCACGTGATGATTTGGAAAAAGTTTTACAACATATGTGGCAGAGGAATCATAACCATGGCCTATAAAAAGAGCTTATACATCAATAAGGAAAAAACCACTGCTCCCCCTACCCAAATGGACAAAGGATATGAATAAGCAATTCAGAAAAAAGGGAAGGCAAATAGTAACATGAGGAGTCACTCCATCCCTCTAGTAATCAGAAAAACACAAATCAAAATAACAAGATACTTTCTGCCCATCCCATTGTAAAAAACGTGAAGATGGACAATTGCCAGTGATGGTAAGAATACATAATGAAGTGCTTCCTTGACAGCTATATGAGTGTGGTATGGTACAGTGTTTGAGGGCAATTTGTAGTACCTATCAACTTTTAAATGTTACTTCTTTTTTTTTTTTTTGAGACGGAGTTTCGCTCCTGTTACCCAGGCTGGAGTGCAATGGCGCAATCTCGGCTCACCGCAACCTCCGCCTCCTGGGTTCAGGCAATTCTCCTGCCTCAGCCTCCTGAGTAGCTGGGATTACAGGCACGCGCCACCATGCCCAGCTAATTTTTGTATTTTTAGTAGAGACGGGGTTTCAACATGTTGACCAGGATGGTCTCGATCACTTGACCTCGTGATCCACCCGCCTCGGCCTCCCAAAGTGCTGGGATTACAGGCGTGAGCCACCGCGCCCGGCCTATGTTACTTCTTTTGACCAAGCATTTCTACCTCTAGAAATACACTCTCCTGAAATATTCCTACAGGTGCTCAAAATATATTCATAAGGATGTTATTACTTAAAAAAATATTGTGATAGGAAAAAAAAGAAAACAAAACAATCTAAGTGTCCTTCAGTAGAGAACAGACCAAATAAACAGACAGGAGATCCTTACTATGGGATACTACTACAGACATTAAAAGGATGAGGTGGATCTGTATGCACTGCGAAGACCACTAGATACATTAAGGGAAAAAAGCAAGTCAATGATAATATGAAATGCATTGATCTCATTGACATTTACATACATACATGCATAGAAAAAGCATCTAGAAAGACACATACCGGGCAGGCGCAGCGGCTCATGCCTGTAATCCCAGCACTTTGGGAGACCGAGGCAGTGGATCACCGGAGATGAAGAGTTCGAGACCAGCCTGGCCAACATGGCAAAACCCCATCTCTACTAAAAATATAAAAATTAGCCAGGTGTGGTGGCAGGCACCTCAGGAGGCTGAGGCAGGAGAATCACTTGAACCTGGGAAGCAGAGGTTGCAGTGAGCCAAGATCGCAGTATTGCACTCTAGCCTGGGAGGCAAGAGGGAAATTCCATGTCAAAAAAAAAAGAAAAGAAAGACACATATCAAACTGTTAAGCCTGGTCACGGTGATGGTAGGATGGGAATGGGTAAGGAGAGGCTTTACTTTTTACCCTACCTGCCCCTATATTGTTAGATTTTTTTTTTCAATGTGCAGATATTCATGCCATACATTTGTAGTTTTCTCAAAAATATGGATATGTGCAAAGCGAATTCGTCTATTTGGAAAATATCTGCAGCTACGTTGGTTTTTCAGAACAAAACGTTTTTTTAACATGCTAAATGTTAACTAATTAGCACAAAGACCAGAGACCCCAGATGCTCTGCAAAGCCAGCACTATAGAACAGAATCTTATAATCCAAGGAGACAGCACGGGCAGCCCAGAGCAAACATGGGCTCTGGAGTCAGGCAGATCCCGTCCCAGTCCTGGCCCCGCCCCTTTCTTTCTGCAACTGTGAGCTAATGACTTAAGCTCACTGCATCTCCATGAAATAAAGATACAAGTGCCTACCCCTCAGTTTTGATGCATACGGCGCGTGTGTACAAAATGTTTTTCTCCCTTCCTCATTTATGATATTGTATATGTAGGCTGGGCTCATATGGCAGCTAGGAGACTGTAGCGAACACTTTACACAGATGTTTTTTTTCTAGGTGGACCCTAAGAAATCCAAGGAGATGTTTTTAAGGCCCTATCTTGGTGGCGGAGTGTCAAGAAGTACAGCGTGTTGTCAGGGAGAGTTGTGATGCAAAGGCTCTGGGCATCAGGGCCAAGATGAACAATTCCAGTAGCTCCGGCTACCCAGATCAGTGGCTCTAAAATTTTAGCATGCATTAGAATCACCTGGAGAACTTGTTAAACCAGCTTGCTGGTCTTGCCCTCAGTTTCCGATTCAGCAGGTGTGGGGTGGGGCTTGAGCGTACACAATCCTAACAGGTTCCCAGGTGATGCTAATCCTGCTGGTGGGGGGAAACACTTTGAGAACCTCAGACTCAAAGCATCAGCAATTGCTCCCACCCTGGTGAATTTTAGGCTGCGGCAGACTCTTTCCCTGCCCCTAGTTGGAGATGCTTCCTTTGGCTTTCTCCCTGCACCTTCCCAGACATCAAGAATTCCAGGACACTCCCTGGTCTTACCCATGGCCAGTGGCCAGTTCCGCAGCCTGTGCTAACTCGATCCAATGGGATGGGGCAGCTGAGCAAACCCAGGACTTAGTTAAGGGAGCGGAGAAACTGGGGAGAATGCGAAGAGCCAGACCTGGCCCCTGGCCTGGGTCCTGCCCGCTCTGTGTGCTCAGCACAAGGACAGGAAGCGTATCCCGCTTCTGCCTAAGCAGATTGGGAAAGATAACTTTGTTAGCAGGAGAAGCCTGGGCCAAGGGGTCGTGCTCTATAGAATTGGCACAATCTGCTCTCATGCATGAGCTGCTCCCATCAATAGAGAACCCTGCCTTGCCCTGACAACTCGTCTGTGCTGGAAATCCTCTCTCGAGTGAAAGTCCCCCCAATTCCCCCCTCCAACACACCCTTTGCCCCTCAGGGCACGGGAGCCCTTGAACCTCAGCCAAATGGTTGTGATGAAGAAGAATTTCTGACTCCCAACCAAATTGGCCAGGGAGGAGGAAAAGAGAGGGCCGTGTCCTGCCTCCTGGCCCTCTCCAGGTGACACAAACAGATCGAATAGCAAGTATGGATCCCTCTGCTGGTGAACTGAAGCACCCTTGGTCTCTCTCTGGCGGTGTCCAAACTTTCGTCCTCATAACAGTGATAGCACTTACTAACTACCAAGAGCTTCTGTGCCAAGTATTGGACTCCGTTTCACACAGACTGTTTCGTTTAATCACTGCAGCTCTTTGAGGCAGACACGGTTCACCATTTTTTACAAGAGAAAACTGAGGCTGAGACCAGGAAAGTCACTTAGGCAAGGTCAGGCGAGTTAGTGGTGAGGCTGAGACGATCTAACCCCAGAGCTGGCATTTGCCTCTTCGCTGTTCAGTTTCCCGCAAGATGGAGGCGCCCAGCCCAGGGTTAGGCCCAGGATTCAGCATGAGGGGTGGACCAGATTCTCCCCCAACCCCTCTCTTGGAGCAGCATACATGAGGCCTCTCTGCACACTCCATGTGCTAAGCTTCACATAGGGGACCGTGCTTCATTCACCTTTGTGCTCCCAGCACGGTGCCGAGCACACGGTGGCTGCTCAGCAAAGCCTGTGGTAGAAAGGAAGGATAAAGTTGGACATTGGGCCCCGGGTAGTAACTGGCTTCTTGCTGGTGTTGGGGTTTTGAAGACACGCAGGTGAACAAACGATACATAGATGAACAACTGACAGACGCAAATTCAGTTCCCAGTTACGTCTGTCCTTGCCCACTCTACCGCAGCCCCTCTGGCCTCCTTGCTTCTCCAAGCCTTCACCCCCATTCCCTCACGCTTCCCTCTCACCTTCTTGGAAGTCTGCTCAAATCTCACCTCAGTGAGGTCTCTCTGACCACCCCCTCCCTCCACCAGAAGTCCCAGTCCCCCTCACCCGGCCGTACGTTCTCATTTCTGGTGGGACTTCCCGCCTTCCAATGTTCTGTATAATTCACTCATTCATTGTGTTTAACGCCCATTCTGCACCTCCCCACTAGGAATCTCTATCTTACCAATGTGTCCCACATACCTCAAAGGGGGGAACCTCAACAAATACTTGTTGAATGGATCTCTAAACACTGCCCACTAAGTCAGAGCTGGGCTTGAAGTAATCAGAGAAGTGACCCAATTCTCCCACAGCCCCAGTCCTGGGTTTTTTTCAGACTCATTCCCCCAGCACTTCCCAGTAACTGGAAGGGAGAGATTCTACATCTCCCAATTCTAGTGACCACAGCGATTGACTGAGGATGGTCCTCTCGGACCCCATAAATCTTTCTGCCCTTCTCCTTCGGCCAGAGCTCCCCTGGTCCTCCCTAAAGAGCCTCTCTGCATATAGAGTCCATGCCCCATACCCGGAGGCACTGGGAGCAGGGAAAGCACGTGGGCTTGAGAGCTATGCCACAACCTTAGGGTGTCATTTCCGCTCGAGCCCTAGTTTCCTCGTCCATAAAATAAGAACTGGGACCATGATCTCCTCCAGTCCTTCCCAGTTCTGACATTTTCCCTGTGGAAGTGGGGGAGCGTGTAACCTTGGTCAAAATGTACTTGGAAATGAACCAACCCATGACCCTGGGACACAGGACACAGCCATACTTAGATCATCAAAAATATAACCAACAGGGGAACAGGCACTGCATAGGTGAGATTAGCAGCCATCATCTGTTCTCATAAAGCAAGAAAGGCAGTGATTATTATCTCTATTTCACATATGAGAAACTGAGACTCAGAGAGGCTGAACAAACTGCCCACACATAGGAAGCGGAAGAGCCACACTCAAAGTCAGGTCTTCCAAAGGCAAATTCCACTGGCTTTCCGCACAGAACTGCCTCATTGCTTAACGCACCCCGGGCCAGGTGCAGTGGCTCATGCCCGTAGTCCCAGCAGTTTGGGAGGCTTAGGCGGGCAGATGGCTTGTGCTCAGAAGTTTGAGACCAGCCTGGTCAATATGGCAAAACCCCATCTCTACAAAAAATACAAAAATTAGCTGGGCATGGTGGCATGCGCCTCTCCCAGCTACTCCGGGAGCTGAGGCAGGAGGATTGCTTGAGCCCAGAGGTAGACATTGCAGTGAGCCAATATCGGGTCACTGCACTCCAGCCTGGGTGACAAAGCAAGACTTTGTCTCAAAAAAGAAAGAAAAAGAGAGAGCGAGAGAGAAAGAAAAAGAAAGAAAGATAGAGAAAGAAAAGAAAGGGGAGAGAAAGAAGGGGAGAAAGGAAGGAAAGAACCCTGGTAGGAGAATGCTATCATTAGATTATCGAAAATGTCAATAATCTAATAATCTATATGATTATGGAATATAAAATTGTAATTTACATTTGAATGTGGTTATGTCTCCTGCTCTAGACATTTATTTATTTACATCAAATAATGTAATATGGACACCTGGGAAGAAATCCCCCTGAAAGACCTGAGAAAGTGATTCCTGGTAGAAACAGACAACTCTTCTCTCACTGGTAGCTAAGATGGGCCTCTTTCCCCATGTCTTTCAAAACTCTCCCCGAGATATACACGATTGAGTGTTTATATTTTCAAGAACTTTCCAGCTGCAAGCAGAACCAACAACAAAGATAACCCAGTCCCTTGGGTACTGTGAGTAGAGGAGCATCTTCTACGTTTACATAGAAAGGAAACAAAGAAAGTGCTAAATTGAAAAGCTGGATTTGTCCACATGGGAGATACTATAACTGGTTCAGAGCCTTGGTGACAGCCCCATTTTTCCGGATTCAAACGCATACTCTACTGCCATCTCTCACAAAATAATGATGAGCGATGATGCCACCCACCGCATCAGCCAACTTGGACTGGGAAGCCTTGGAGAGCGAGAACTTCATTCTGAAGAGAAGCTTTGCAGATTCTCTTCTCTTCGCAGGAGTATCTTGGGGAGAGTGCAAGCTTCAAGAACTGACGTGAACTAAGTATTTTCAGAGAAAGAATGATTGGATCTCTTCCCTTCATCCTCTGACTTCTTGCCTCATTAATATTGCAGGGATCAGCCTTGACCCTCTGTTTTTAAGTGAAGGATTTGCTAGAAAGCACTGTCCAGTCAGTGTGGGCCCTCAGACTTGGGAGTTCAAAAGAAATCAGGCAGCTAAAGTAAATGAGATTGTGGGCTAGTGGCCGTTTTATTTAAAATGGAACTGGGGACTCGCACAACACTGGTACCATCCTCCTTCAAACTGCCCCCATTAAATGCAATATGTCCATGACACCAGAAAGGACAGGAGAAAGGGGTGGGCGTGAATTAAGTGCTCAGATTGTTTTGGTCTAGTTTACCTTCCAAGTTATCTTCAGTTTAGTAATCAGACATTGCAGATTTCATAAAACTCATTTTCAACTATTTTTGCTCCATTGTTTTCACAAATAAACTTGTTGGATAAAATTCCCCATTTTGGGTTTGGAAAATGTAGTTTAGGCCGGGCGCGGTGGCTCACGCCTGTAATCCTAGCACTTTGGGAGGCCAACGTGGGTGGATCGCCCGAGGTCAGGAGTTCAAGACCAGCCTGGCCATCATGGTGAAACCCCATCTTAAATGAATAAATAAAAATAAATTAAGAAAAAAAAGAAAATGTAGTTTAAAATCACCATTTTTTATACTAACGATAGTCAGTCTCAGATGATGGGAAGGGAGGGGGCCTCAGGGAGCACAAGTCCGTGTCCTCCAAGCATCATTCCTCATTAAGCCACATTAGAATTTAATCCAAGGGCCTCTTCATGAGAAAAAAATGTCACATTCCCATTTAACAGACGAAAGCACTAAAGTCTAAAAATATTAGCTGACATTGATGATTCAACTTCCGCCACTCGAAGGTGTTTGTAATTATGAGTGAAACATGGTGAGAAACGCTATTACTTTGACAAATGGCACCAGAATTCTTTGGAGTGTTAAGGAGCCTTTCAAAGAATGAGACAACCCTGCTGAAGGTTTGTTTTGATCTTTTTAGAAACTTTTTTTCCTTTATTTTTAGTGGACATATAATAATTGTACATGTTTATGTGATAGGAGTGATAGTTACATGCATGGATACAATGTGTCATGATCAAATCAGGATAGTTAGCATGTACAGCATCTCAAACATTTATCATTTGTCTTGGGAACAATCAAAGAGCTTTTTGAGAATATACAATAAAATAGTTAATGGCTGGGTACAGTGGCTCATGCCTGTAATCCCAGCACTTTGGGAGGCCAAGGCCTGATCACCTGAGGTCAGGGGTTCGAGCCCAGCCTGGCCAACATGGTGACACCCCATCTCTACTAAAAATACAAAAAAAAAAAATAGCTGGGCATGGTGGTGGGTGCCTATAATCCCAGCTACTTGGTAGGCTGAGGCAGGAGAATCACTTGAACCGGGGAGGTGGAGGTTGCAGTGAGCTGAGGTCGTGCCATTGCACTCCAGCCTGGGTGACAAGAGCAAAACTCCATCTCAAAAAATAAATAAATTATAGCTAACCATACTCATCCTACAGCACTGCAGACCATCAGAACCCACTCTCCCATCTAGCTGTGCTGTTGTGTCTATTAGCACGCTCCCCATCCTTCCTTCCCCCACTACCCTTCCCAGCCTCTAATATCCACAATTCTGCTGTTGAAACCTTTGAGAGACAAGAGCAAACCACCAATAGAGGATGAAATATCGTCCTTTGAAAAGGACCCACCACTCTCCTTCCTCTGACTCAGGGCAGAGGAATGCACACAGGTGACTACTCACTGTCCCTACGCCACTAAGATCCTCCAAGCTGATGATAAGGCCTTGGGAAAAATGCTCCTAGGCTCATGCCCTCTGGAGGGAAGCCAAAGGTTTCCTGGTGTACAGGCCCAGTCTGCTTCTAAAAGAAACTTTTGGGGGCGCAGAAGCCCCATCTAAGCTTTCACCCGTCGGCTTTTCCCATCCTCCTCCCCTCAGTGCCCAACACAGCTCTCCCATTCTCTCACTCCCATTGTTTCCCAAACATCCCTCCCTTCATAAAAGCTGTCTGGCTGGGAGCTTAAAATATTGCTGGACAGTAAAACCTACCCATCAGGGCCAATCCAGTCATATCTGCTCAGTCGTGCAGCACAGTAGGGGCGGGGTAGAGAAGTGGGAGGTGGGCTTTTAGGCGGCAAAGGAAAGAGACGAAAGTTGCCATTTTGCTGCTGAGCGCCAAGAGAGAAAGACAGCACATATCTCTCCGTGGGACGCTCCTCGTATTGGCAAGTTTTCCTTGGGTTGTGTTAGTTTGTAACCTTCCCCCCAATTCTTCTTTCTCAGCCTAATCTAAGGACCATACTTGGGCTTCTTCAAAAGGGAAAAGGTTGCCAATAAGATTCAGTCTTGGGCTGGGATGGCTGGACTTACACAGTTCAACTCTGAAAACCCTTTTCAAGTTGATCTTGGCAGAGGTTTGGGAGGGAGAGGAACGCTGGAATAGAGGAGGATGGGGAAACAGGGATCTCCAAACTCAAACTACAATTTGACTTCTTAAGCTCTTGTCATTTTTCAGAATGAATTAACGTGTGTATAGGAATCCGGAGGGACCTAAACCAAGTATTTGATATTTATGATATTCGCACTCAAATTCTGCAAGAGGAATCATAGTCATAGTTATTGAATGCTGCAGGGGTAGCGGAGGGTTCGTGCTCAGCATTTTCCATGTTGCAGCATTTAATGGAGCACAGGAGTGGATCTGGCTAAGGACCCCGAAACTCTTCCTAGGAGTAGGTTCTGCTGTCTCTCTATGAGAACTGCCGGCTAGTGGCTGTTCTAGAAACAAGAAGAGGCACATTTGCACTTGGTTGCCAACTGGAGTGGTAAGCTGCCATTGAATGCTTTGGAGAACTTATTAATGGGTGCATATGTGTTATTCTGCCTCTTCAAAGCCAGAGGAGGGCTGTGCTATAAAGGACTTACACCTGGCAGATCAGGACTCACATCCCGGCTCTGCCCTCACCAGCTAAGCCCCATCCTTGGGAGACTCATTTAACCCCCCAGCCTGTCTTTCTGTCTGGTAATGGGGATTGATAATGCCAAGTTCACTGGTTCTCAAACATCCATCTGGAAGTCTGTCAGTTCTAGCCCAAGATGAAGTTTTCCACTGTGACCAAAATGTGACAATGAAGAAATTAACAATGTGTAGTAAACGTTTCACCAAGTTAAGTGTGTTCCATTTGAAGGCTTGTCTTTTATTCTGAAATTATGTCCTCTCTAGTTTCATAGTGTTCAAATCCCCTTTTATAAAATGATGATGGAACAGACTGTAATTACAGTTAGTGATTTAATAACTTTTTTTTTTGAGACAGAGTCTTGCTGTGTTGCCCAGGCTGGAGTCCGGTGGTGCAATCTCGGCTCACTGCAACCTCTGCCTCCCAGGCTCAAGCAGTTCTCTTGCCTCCAAGTAGCTGGGATTATAGGTGCCTGCCACCACACCCTACTAACGTTTATATTTTTAGTAGAGACAGAGTTTCACCATGTTGGCCAGGCTGGTGTTGAACTCCTGACCTTAAGTGATCCTCCCGCCTCAGCCTCCCATAGTGCTGGGATAACAGGCATGAGCCACCACACCCGGCCAATAATTCTTATTTTTCTGTCCTTGCTTGGCAAAAGAAGGAGTTGGTATCCTTATGCTGGTCACACTAGTTTGTTGTTATTATACTCGTCTGTGAAATCGAAGTCAGAGAACCAACTTGTTATGAGGACTGAAATAAAATATGTGAAACTGTATCACTTATAAATACATTAAGGATAACCAAACATAAGGTGTTATTTTAATCATTACCTCTAGTCATCATTTTCTGGCGGGATGTTCCTGGCCATATATGGACACCCTGGGATTGGAGGCTTGAATTCCATTTATTTTCCATCTGTAACAGGTCTGTTCACTAAATTTTCACAAGCAAAATAAAACAGAGAATTATCCCTGAAAAAGAGAAGAGAAATACTCTTCCTTTGGGTCAGATATCTCGATGCTCCCATAGAACACTTTGCTTCTCTGATCTGACTTCCTTTAAATTTTCATTGTTAGAAGTTAGGAAACCGAAGCATTTCCCTGCGCGCCTCTGAAGTGTCTCTCCTTAACAGCACAGTAGGCCTGTTTAAACATCGTGGGATTGGAAAGATTATGTCCTAAACTACAGTTTCTCTCCTTCAGTTATAACAAGAACTATGTGGCCAGGCACGGTGGCTCACGCCTATAATCCCAGCACTTTGGGAGGCCGAGCGGGTGGATCACAAGGTCAAGAGATCGAGACCATCCTGATCAACATGGTGAAACCCCGTCTCTACTAAAAATACAAAAAAAATTAGCTTGGCGTGGTGGCGCATGCCTGTAATCCCAGCTACTCAGGAGGCCAAGGCAGGAGAATTGCCTGAACCCAGGAGGTGGAGGTTGCGGTGAGCCAAGATTGCGGCATTGCACTCCAGCCTGGGTAACAAGAGCGAAACTCCGTCTCAAAAAAAAAAATCACAAGAAACTATGTACCTAGACATTTTTGAAAAATACAATCTTAGCATGGCGGCTTCGAGTATAGTAAGACACCGGCTTATTTGGCTTTGGTTTCAAAATGGCTAACAGGTGGTCAGGAGCGGCTTCTTACGTCTTGGACATGTATCATGAAACTAGCGTCAAGAATTGCTGGCTTCCAGTTTATATCTTTGATCCTATATAAAATAAGCAGTTTTGTGTCTCAAAACAGCTGGTTGGGAATCAATTTACTATCCTTTTTGTTATTTACCATTTTTTTGCATTTGCTTAATCTCCCTGCTGTTAGCAAGAGCAGCAGGAGGACTGAAGTCAGTCCTCCCCTTACGTGAAGTCAGGGATTCAGAGTTTCAGATTTCAGACGATACTATCAGTCCCAGGCACTGATTCTACGGAGTTCCCACTCTGCAGAGGGCCTTGTTCTGTGCTGTGATAATGGTCCCTGCCCTCTAAAGCTTTTGATGCTAAGCGGGGGAAACAAGACTGGTTAACGTATAGGGCTGAGAGCATGTGCTCATCACACACATTCATGTGGGTATGTGAGTGAAATACACATAGAGACACAAAACGACTAATATGGTACAATACAAGTAAGGCTGTCGAAACTGAGCTGATGATCAATGAGGGTAAGTATTGGCTAGATAGTTACGATTAGGTAAGATAGTAGTAAGATAGTAAAATATATGAGGGTTAGAGCACATTAAAGCCAGATTTGATCTTTTAGAAGTAAAGTTATTCAAATTGCTGTTTTAACATAAATTTTAGAACAAACTAGTTGATTAAAAAAATAATAATAACTTTTGGCCAGGCGCGGTGGCTCACGCCTGTAATCCCAGCACTTTGGGAGGCCAAGGCGGGTGGATCACGAGGTCAAGAGATCGAGACCATCCTCGTCAACATGGTGAAACCCCGTCTCTACTAAAAATACAAAAAATTAGCTGGGCCTGGTGGTGCGCGCCTGTAATCCCAGCTACTCAGGAGGCTGAGGCAGGAGAATTGCCTGAACCCAGGAGGCAGAGGTTGCGGTGAGCGGAGATCACGCCATTGCACTCCAGCCTGGGTAACAGGAGCGAAACTCCGTCTCAAAATAAATAAATAAATAAATAAATAAAATAACTTTTTCCTGGCTCTGCCACCGGGGTGAGCTTTATGCCTGGGCTGCTAACCTGACTGTCATGTTTTCCACCTATTTTCCAAAAGGCAGTGGGAATGGCTGCCACTCTTACCAGGGCAAGTACTAGACTTAACTAGAGTCTGAAGAGTCAAAAACAAATACAAGTGGCTGGGATTGTGAGTCGCTGGTTTGGATTCCGAGCTGCTGGTTCCCTCCCACTCTCCATTACCCGTTTCTACAAGGAACTCTTCCCGGTGCCACACTCATGACTGGGGATGCCACAGCTGCTGTCACCTTTTCAGAAGAGGAGAAGCTGCTGTCGGATACCCTGCTTGATTGGGAGTTTATGCGGCCCCAAGAGGAAGAGCACTCTCTGCTCTGTGTGTGCCCTGACAGCACAGCCTGCTGGACATTGCAGCTGCCCGCAGTTAGCATCGTGCCACCAGGTTTTGTCTGGCCAGACTCCAAATCACAAGTTGGAAATAGGCTTTTGTGCTCAGCAAATATCACTGTGATTAAAAAATAGTAGGCATAACCTTTTAGCCCCATAGCGTGGTGCATGGCTAGAAGCCTCCTAGAGCAGGGTCTTCTAACACGGGCTCCTGACCTGGTCTGAGGGCAGTGATGGTAAACTTTACAACTCTAGAGATGTTCAAGCTGGAGGAACAACTGTTCTCCAGTGAGGTGGAAGTTTTGCTCATCATCCTTCCTGGGTTACAGGTTTGCCCTGGATGAATGACCCAGTTGCAAGCAGCGCCTCGTCAGTTCAATGCCATTTCCATTAGCCATTGCTGTGCTAGAGGCATTATATATTATCATGTTTAATGATATTTTTTCTATAGACCAAATTTTAAACTCTATTAAAACAACTATATGTTACAGACCCTGAAACGTTTTCATTCTGTAGGACACTAAAAGTGTCCTAGAAGACCTTCCTCATCCTGTGACACGATTCCTTCCCAAAGCGTTCTCTCTGTTCTTTGGATTTAAAAGAGTAATCATAAAAATATACTGCCCTCAATGTGTAAAGCTATTAATAAAGGTTTCCAGATTTCAACTTAGAGAAGAGGAAACATAAATTAAGAGCACAGAAGTGAAAGAACTGTGCAGCTCTCTCTGATTGCAAGCAGTTTATCTCCGTGCTGCAGTGGGAGGAACCCAGCCTTTGTGACCAAGCAAACAGAACTGCTGCTATTTAGCTGTCTAACCTTGGACAATATATTTAGCCTCTCTGAGCCTCAGGTTTCTGTTTCCTTTTTTTTTTTTTTTTCTTTGAGACAGGGTTTTGCTCTGTCTCCCAGGATGGAGCATAGTGGCACAAATCAGGGCTCACTGAAACCTTGACCTCCCAGGCTCAAGCAATCCTCCTGCCTCAGCCTCCCAAGTAGCTGGGAACACAGGCATGCACCACCAAGCGCAGCTGATTTTTAAAGTTTTTTTGGTAGAGATGGGGTCTCACTGTGTTGCCCAGGCTAGTCTTGAATTCCTGGGCTCAAGTGACTCTCCTGCCTCGGCCTCACAAAGTTCTAGGATTACAGGCATGCGCCACCATGCCTAGCCTTCAGTTTTCTTATTTGCTGGAATTAAGTTAGTTAACAAATACTTATCAAGTTCTCACTGCGTGCTGGGCTGTGTGTCGGGCATTGAGTAGCAGTAAATAGGATAGGCGTGGCTCCTACCCTCATGGAACTTACAGTCTAGCAGGATCAAGTTAAATGAAATCATATAATGTCAAAGTTCTATCCCAAAGTAGGTATTCAATAAATGTGAATCCCCTTCCACTTTCCTTCAAACATCTGATCATTATATATTCTGACACAGTCAAACATCAGATGGCCACAGACAAGTTCATACATACAAGAATTTTGTTGGGAGCCCAGACACCCAGAGTATAAGGTAATTTTTCAGCATTATGTCTCATGAAACTTAGAGCAGTATGCGGTCTTGATTTAAATCCGTGTAACCAAGGGTTTCTATTTATGGTCAACAACGAACCCTTATTTTTGGTGGAGTTTAAGGAATTACACAGATACTGCCTCATCGATGCTTTCAGACCATTCGTGAAGTGAATGAGAATAGGTATTAATATTAGGCCCATTTGACAGATGAGGAAGCGATTGGAAGTAGATTCTTTGGGGCCTCCTTTGTTCCCTAGCGGTAGTCTGCACCGAGGAAGCGCTGAATAGACGCTGTTTACACGGTGACAGGTCCAGCAACTTGGAAAGGAGGGGTATCAGTCAGCAAAAACAGCCGCTGACTCGGGCTTGCATTGCGGCCGCTCAGCTTCTGTCTTCTCGCTCATTCCTTCAGGTGGGTGAGAAATGGGCGACTGGAGTTTCCTGGGGAACATCTTGGAGGAGGTGAATGAGCACTCCACCGTCATCGGCAGAGTCTGGCTCACCGTGCTGTTCATCTTCCGGATCCTCATCCTCGGCACGGCCGCAGAGTTCGTGTGGGGGGACGAGCAGTCCGACTTCGTGTGCAACACCCAGCAGCCTGGCTGCGAGAACGTCTGCTACGACGAGGCCTTCCCCATCTCCCACATCCGCCTGTGGGTGCTGCAGATCATCTTCGTGTCCACCCCGTCCCTGATGTACGTGGGCCACGCGGTGCACTTCGTCCGCATGGAGGAGAAGCGCAAAAGCCGCGAGGCAGAGCAGCTGGGCCAGCAGGCGGGGACCGACGGCGAGCGGGGGCCACTCGGCACGGACCAGGGCGGTGGCAAGAAGGGCGGCGGCAAAGGCACCAAGAAGTTCCGGCTGGAGGGGACCCTGCTGAGGACCTACATCTGCCACATCATCTTCAAGACCCTCTTTGAGGTGGGCTTCATTGTGGGCCACTACTTCCTGTACGGGTTCCGGATCCTGCCTCTGTATCGCTGCAGCCGCTGGCCCTGCCCCAACGTGGTGGACTGCTTCGTGTCCCGGCCCACGGAGAAAACCATCTTCATCCTCTTCATGTTGTCTGTGGCCTCCGTGTCCCTGTTCCTCAATGTGATGGAGTTGGGCCACCTGGGCCTGAAGGGGATCCGGGCTGCCTTCAAGAGGCCCGTAGAGCAGCCCCTGGGAGAGATTCCGGAGAAATCCCTCCACTCCATTGCTGTCTCCTCCATCCAGAAAGCCAAGGGCTATCAGCTCCTAGAAGAAGAGAAAATCGTTTCCCACTATTTCCCCTTGACTGAGGTTGGGATGGTGGAGACCAGCCCAGTCTCTGCCAAGCCTTTCAATCAGTTCGAGGAGAAGATCAGCACGGGACCCCTGGGTGACTTGTCCCGGGGCTACCAAGAGACACTGCCTTCCTACGCTCAGGTGGGGGTGCAGGAAGTGGAGGGCGAGGCGCTGCCTGCAGAGGAGGGAGCCGAACCCGAGGTGGGAGAGAAGCAGGAAGCAGAGAGGGTGACCACAGAGGAGCAGGAGAAGGTGGCAGTGCCAGACGGGGAGAAAGTAGAGACCCCCGGAGTGGGGAAGGAGGGTGAAAAAGAAGAGCTGCAGTCGGAGGTGGCAAAGCAAGGGCTGCCAGCTGAGAAGACGCCTTCACTCTGTCCAGAGCTGACGACAGATGATGCCAGACCCCTGAGCAGGCTGAGCAAAGCCAGCAGCCGAGCCAGGTCAGACGATCTAACCGTATGAAGTGAGGCCAAAGAAAAAAATATGCCCAAGCTTACATAAGGCAAGATGAAAGGAAAAGGTGCCAACCTGATCTGAGTCTTCTGTCCCCTGCCCTCGCCCCAGCCCCTGGTTGGACAGGCAGTGTATGCCACGCAACTAGGAAACAGCCTTTCCCACATCCAGCATAGGGGCTACCAAGATAAACCCATTGACCCACTAAAGTTCCCAGTCTCATAGGACTGCCCTCCTTCCTCCAAACCCAACAGCTGTGGGGGACTCTTCTTTCATGCCCATTTCTCCATAGAAACCCTTAAATCAGAATTGGGGTTGCCTCCTAGCTTTTTACCAGTCTTGTCTCGAGCTCACTAACTCAGCCAGAATCTATCATGCCAGCATTTCTGAAGCAGATATCATATGACCATATTTTGGGGATCTCAGCTCAAAAGTCTGCAGAATACAGGCAGGTAACAAATGTAAGTTACAAGGTGGCCCTGTTCTAATGCAAGGGAGAGAATGGGGCTGTGAAAGCTGGAGAGCAGGAGAAGTTGCTGCTCACTTCCAGGCAATAAGTACCATGAAGTGTTACCTGGTCTTTCCGATTTCTCAAGGGAAGCCAGAAATCCAACTTTTGTTTTTTAGACGGGCTCTCTGTTGCCCAGGCTGGAGTGCAGTGGCACAATCTCAGCTCACTGCAGTCTCAACCTCCCAGGCTCATGTGAGCCTCTCACCTTACCCTCCCAAGTAGCTGGGACTACAGGTGCACACCACCACACCTGGCTAATTTTCATACAGATGGGGTTTCACCATGTTGCCTAGGGTGGTCTCAGACTCCTGGCTCAGCCTCCCATAATGCTGGATTACAGGTGTACACCACCCTGCCTGGCCCATGAAATCTAAATTTTAATTGAAATTTTCAAAAGTGCTAATGTTGGCAACTAAATTTTAAATACAACATGTGGACCAAATGAAATACATGCAGGCCAAATTTAACCTGTGAGGCACCAATTTGCAATATCATCTTATGCTAATTAGCCCAGCTGTCTGATGGAATCAGTCTTATTATTTATGGTCTCAACTTGTTTCTGTGGCTCCCAAACCTTATTTCATTACTTCAGAGTGTTTTGTTTAAATCATCAGTCCAGGAGATATCCAGAGTTCTCCCGGACCATTATTTTGGGTCATGGCAACCCCTGGGTTCTGAAGCAATGATATGCTTTGTATTGGTGGGAATTCTGCCCTGGGTACCATCAGAGAAAGAGAGCAAGATGCCAGAACTCTCCCCGTGACATCAAAAGGCTTTGAGACAGGTTGCAGTTTTCTCCTTGAAGCAAAGAAGATCCTTTGTTTACTCCCCTGTTGCAGCGTCAGTGCTCAGCCTAAATTCTATACCTCTTTTCATCAGGGACTAGAAGCAAACCCAGTTTCGAGCGGAAGGACACCTGCTCACAGGTCTGTCCTAAGAAGAGGCAGCTCTCAGGCCTTGTGCAGGCACAAGACATGTACCAAAAGGGCCATCAGAGTGGCATCAGAGGGAGCCTCACACAAAGTGAGTGCTCACACGGCCAGGATCCCAAAGTGAAGTCCCGGGCCAAGCCTCATCCCTAGAAAGGACACGGAGGCTAAAGGAAACAAGAAGAATCTTGAAGGGCTCCTTGTCCTCGTGTTCCCACGACTCACCCTCCTCATCCCCAGAGTCTAGTCAGGGGAATTCCTCACGTACAAATTCGTATTTCATACTGGGAGCAGTTTTACCCTCAGCCAGTCAATTGCCAGAGCAGGAAGAGAAAACTATGCTTCATGGGCTGCAGTGCCAACGATAGGGTAGGAGTTATAGAAACCAAGTTGACGTGGCAGGGACCTGGACAGGAGCCAGCAAGTGACCCAGAACAGGTGCTTAGAAAAACGGCCTTGGTTGTATTTTCCCAACCCCGATCAGCACCATCTCAAACCGACCAATCCCCTTTGCTTCCTTTTAAGATATTCATTCAAAATATACCTTTCCAAAGCAGGCTCTCTCCAAAACTATTCCTCCCCCTTGACAAAATTTCCATTTCTTGGTGACCCATTTTAAAGCAAAGTGGTCTACAAATTAAACTCATTTTAAGGTTTGTTTGGTAATTACTCCCAGGAAAAACTGCATTTGAAAGAGAAAGACTAAACTGTATATTACCTGGGTATCCCAAAGTGACAAAGCTTCAGTGGGGGAATGTTGAATAGGAGAGGTATGTTTATCTTGAAGACACGTGGCTTTCTGGCCACTCCTTGATCGTACCCCCTGCAGGCAACGTTATTCCACACAGACCTTCTCTATGGTGAATGAATTAACAAGAGCCCAGGCCTGAGAACCAGAGCGAGCATCCTTGACCCTAATGGCGGCACTACTGTTCCTATAGTTTTGTTCCTGAAGACCCAGTTAAAAAGAGCCTTATGAATAACTTGATCATTACCAGAATAAAGTGTCTATCTCAACTAGAGCCTAATACAAAAAAGAAAAGAAAAGGAAAACTGATACCCTGTTCTAAGTAAAACTGCGGTCTGGTAGCAGTTATAGAAATGAGGGCTGCCAGTCTCCTTATCTCAGCTGGGACATACGTGTGTGCGTGAGTGTCTTTCCTCAGTTGAAGCAGCATCCCACTTCAATGCACATACCCACCCTGTCCCCACAGTTTCCCTCTTAGTCTTCCCAATAAAAGGAGAAGCCTATTTAGGAAGAAACAGACACGGGCATCAAGGGGCTGAGATTTTGTTTCTATTTCTGCCATTTAGTAGGCTGTATCATTACTGTGCCTTGAGCTCTCTGTACTTCAGTTTTCTGCCTACAAAGTAGAGCTGGCATTTGTCACCTTCCTACATGCAGGGGTGTCATAAAGGTTGAGTTGGCTGCCAAGCATGAAGCCTGCTGGATCCCTGAGAGATCCAACAGCAGTGAGACTGGCAAGAATGGGAGGTGATGGTTTCCATCTGTGCCCCCAACCTGCCTTGTAGTTACCTGGTGAGAGTTTTTCGGTGTGAAACAGACACTCCAGAGATCAGATTTCTCAGAAGACATTCAAAACAGAATCCTAACCCCATAGGTTTAGTAGGAACCTGAGGCTCATTGACCGTAAGAAATGACTGGAGACAGATTGCCAATTCCTTTCATCTGCTGAGAAAGATGTCCCATCTGAAGCTGCCACGCAACTGCAGCGAGTTTCCATTCAGAAGCAGCTGCATGTCTGTGGTGGTCCTGACTCTAGGCAGCTGCACCCCTCAGCATCTGTTTTGAGGCAAATAATTATGACTGACTCAGGACTATAATCCCCATGGGCTTCATTAAGCCCAGATTTAGTTTCTACTCCTAGTTGGTCCCTTATTAGATAAAAACCCTAGGGCACATGGACCTACCAATAAAAAGACACATTAGACAGCGGGACATCAGGACAGCATCCCCTCCTGGGACTCTGGAGAAGTCCCAGCTCCCTCCAGAGGAAAGGGACTACTCACTTGATAGCAGTTCTAACACTGCCATCCGGGAAGATCTGTGACCAAGGATAGAGGTGCTCCAAGTTCAGTTGGAAAGTTTAGAGCCTGGCTGTGTGAACCCTGGCCTAGCGTTTTGGGCATTGTAAAAAAGCCTGTCTGCTTTTCATCATGTCTTTGTCCCCTGCCACACAGGGGAAGCAGCCAGTACAGCACTGGACAGACATTCCTGAAGTTCTGTGTGACCTGGGGACGGTGCTGACTGCCCTTCCTGACTCTGGGTATGCCAAGATGCCGCTTACCTGCTCTGTGTGACAGTTTTCTCTACATTAATTGAGGGTGATAAGTTCTGCCCCTCCTTCACAAAATGTTATAGATCTTTTTAAACACTCACTAATTTGGAAATAAATGGAAAAAAAAGAAGGCATCATCCAAATTTGTAAGTCCATGTTGTAAAATGTATCCTGAAGCAGTGACGGTCATCACTTTAAATGCTGCATAGATTGTTAACTAAGACACTGATAAAAAGTGAGCCAATAACTAAAATAAGGGAAATAAGTTTGGAGGGACAACAGGTAGTCTTGAATTCCTAAGAATTATGGTACAAAAAAAAAAAAAGAATCTATTTAATCACACAAGAATCGGTTGCTGAAAGAGGTGCTGGAGGTACTCAGCTTACTAGAGCTTACCTATGGAGAAGATCACCCATGGAGAAGTGGAGAAGCATCAACCACTTGGACAGTCTCTGACTCATGGCAAAAGGGACTCCATGGACGCTGACAGAGCTGCATGCTGGAACTCTTCAGTCCAGGTCATGCGGAAGGCCTGTGGCGAGACTGGTACCAACCACTGGTCCTCCCCAGTTCTTGAGGAGGGTTGGGCATACGCTAAGTAAGAATGAGAACACCACCCCAACTACATGTCCCATTCCATTCCCCAGCCTCCTCTTCACTCCCTTCCCTCACCGTGAGTTACCCTCTATGCATATCATGTGCAAATGATTGCACAACCCAACTTAGCAAAGTTTAGATGCGAAAGGTTTGCCTGGTTGGAAGAAAAACTCTTCTGAGCGTAAATACAATCTGTAAAACTAGTAAGTTGGTACCTAGAAGTAATAGCGAAATAGGCAGGGAGACTTTTCCCTTTTTGCAATTATTGTATTATAACTAAATATGTGCTTGGGGAAGGGAGGAGAAAAAGGAAACAAAGTTCTAGGTTCAGCAGTTGGGTAAGAGGAAAGAAAAACTTTTATGAAAGCCAGTTCACCTAGACATTGCAGCTCCCAGAACCAGGAAAAAGGTGGTATTCAGCTCTGGCAGTAGCCACCGAGATGCAGTGGGACATCCCAGGGCCTCCAGTGCCACTGCTTTCTGGAAGTTCGCCCGAACAAAGAAGATTCTAAAAGAATGCATAAGGTTTCCCGAAGGGAAAGTAGATGGCCCCATGGCCTTTTTCTGCAATATTTTCATCTATGAAACAAAGTGTAAAGACTCAGTTTGTCAGGAAACACATTCATAACACACTTCCTGAGGAAATCTCTCCAAAAGAGAGATGCATAATTGGGACGGTGGCCCTGTATTCTCCAACCTTCCACATCCTCGTGTCAGAGCTCGTCATGTGCTGGAATGTTATAAAACAAATAAAATTGACTTGACTTTTCACCATCTTTGTTTTTTTCTTTTTATACGTCAGCTGAACTAGACTGTGAAGAGACGGCCTCAGTTTCCAGTTATTTTTCCTTTGGAGTTGAGGGCCTAGAAAGCAAGGGGAGTGGGGTAAAGGGGGTAAGGGTGGTACATTAGTAAATGTTTAACCACCAGCCCTCTCCAGGATAAAGAGGCTGACTTTGTAGTGTTTGCCAATTTCCTTGGTATAAATTCTCCCACTCCCACCAATTTCAAGCTACCAGCATCATGCCACTGAATGCAGAGTTGGGAAGATGTGCAATACCGTAACATTATAAAGTTTTCTACGATACAATGGATGTGTACCATTCAGTAGGTATAAATAACCTCAAGAACATAGACGATAGTACAATATTTAGGAAGTGTTCAGCTTTCAATATTTATTACCTTTGTGTTTCATATCTCTTTTGTTTAAATTTATATAACTTAATTGTTAATAATGACTATCCTTAACAAATGACTCACAGAATTCCTGAAAATTTGGCAAACGACTCTCGCCAGCCAGTACAAACCAGCTGTAGCACATCACTGCGTGGGAGGGAAGAGAATCTGATTTAGAAAGAACATGAAAACTTTCTTGATCAATGGAGATTTGGTCCATCTTCCCCCCGGCTCCGCCCGTTCACTACACAAATCTCAGGAAAAAATAAAAGGTGTATTTGTTTGGACTATGCAAAGGAATGGTAGAATGATATTTGTTCTCTTCCATGTCAATGAGAACTAAAGAAAGAGTTAAATTTGTTCATTACAGATAAAAATAAACTGATAACAAAATCAAATCAGCCGAAAGCTTCTGTCTGGGATTTATCATGTTACTTCTCTGCTCAAATTCCTTCTACGGCTCTTCATTGCCTACCGATAAATCCTAGATTTCTTTAACATGACTTACGAAGCCTTTCATTACTGACTCCAACCCACCTAGAGACTACAACTGTTTTTACCTGAGCAGAACGTATTCTCCTTCTTTTATAATCTCCATTTCATCTATGGGAAACGTCCTTCCTCAGTTAGATGTAGTCTTGATGAACCCCTAGCATCTCATGGTCAAGGGTCAGGCTTTTTCACCCAAATGGGCCAATCAGACACTCTCTCCCTGGAATGTGAATCCTGAATAGGAGTAATGACGAAACTGAAAATTGGCTGGAATTCATTTATCTTGGCTCCTGAAGAAAAATTCACAATTAGTTTCTTCTTACCTAGATTTCCAGGGGATGTTTGGCTTCACATCTTTCAGATCATCGTTCTTCAGTCTTCCCTCAATTTGCTAAGCTACCCCAGAGTTCCTTTTATTTTTTTAAATTTAACATAGCCAAAATCATCTCTTGCTAACACAGCCCGACTAGTACACCACCTTTCTAGCCTCTCCCATTTGTCTACACATACCTGAGCCCCAGCCTTACAGAACCATTGGCCAGTCCCCAGTATGGACAGTCCTGGCAGATACTGATGAATGTCACATTGTTTCAGGACTGCTCTGTCCAGCCTTTTTCCTGTAGTCAGCTTCTTCTCATCCTACGAGAGTCAGCTCAGTTGTCTTCCTCTTTATGCAATTTTACAAACTTCCCAAGAAAAGTCAGTTGCTCCCACTTCTGTGGTCTCTCAGTACTTCTGTGCCCATTCTGTCATAGCACTTGCCAAATCATTGGATTTACTTGCCTTTCTCCCATCTGACTGCAAGCAATGTTAGGACAGAGATTTTATCCTATATCACTGAATGCTCAGTACTTGGCACAGTGCCCGGAACGTTGTAATGTTTGCTGAATGAATGAATGATTCC
The DNA here is from genome assembly GCF_049354715.1 of Callithrix jacchus. Taxonomy (NCBI): domain Eukaryota; kingdom Metazoa; phylum Chordata; class Mammalia; order Primates; family Cebidae; genus Callithrix; species Callithrix jacchus. Next base: position 8,028,315 of record NC_133519.1, read on the forward strand.
TGAAACATCTCCCAGGGCAGGAAGAAGATAATCAGCCAAGTACTCCCCAGCAGTGGAGCAAGCTGACACTACAGAGACATGTATCTGAGGGAGAGGTTCCCTGAAGGTCCCAGGAGTTTCCAGCTTGAAACAAAGCAAACTTTCTTTGTCACAAATAAAGGAAGAAAAAGATATTTTCATATGAATCACTGGATGTTGTCACCTAGCACAACCCTGGAAGCCACATATTAAAGACGCTGTCCCCCAGAGCATCCTTGGAAGCCTTGTGATGAAGTCGTCAGTTTTTGGATGGTTGTAGATCAGAGGGCTTCCTACCCTGCCAATTTCCATTAATTGGACTTTTAGACCTTACATGAAATGAAAAATAAACGTTTATTGTATTAATCCACTCAGATGTCAAGATTTAATCTGTTCTAGTGTCTAGCATTATCTATTACACACCTAACCAAAGGGTACATTGAGGTTAGGTGTGATTATAACAAAAACCTAAAATATGTGGCTTAACAGTCAGAGAGTGGTAAAGAAACAAAAATCAAAGCCTACAAAGATGCAGACCCAGGTTTGAGCCATGCAACTATTTAATAAAAATATTACCTGTGATGACCTGTGTATTCGTTGTATATTGCTGTGTAGCAAATCACTCCAAAATGTACTGGCTTAAAACAACAAACATATATTATCCCTCACAGTTTCTGTAGGTCAGGAATTCTAGAGCAGCTTGGGGGTCTCTCGGAAGACTGCAGTCAAATATAGGTGGGACCTTCGGTTATCAAAGGTTTGACCAGGATGGTAGGATCCACTCATTCACACAACTCATGACTATCAAGTTAATGCTGGCAAGTGGTTTCTCTCCACTTGGGCCCCGCTATGGGGCTGCCTGAGTGTCCTTATGACCCAGTAGCTGGTTTCCCCCAGAGAAAGTGATTCAAGAGGCCAAAGCAGAAACTTCCGTGTCTTTTACGGCCTCACCTTGGAAGAAGTCACGTGCCATCAGTTCATCGTATTCCGTTGGTCATTTTCTTTCAGACTGCCCTGACCACCGTGGAGAGAATAAACTAGAAAGAAGCAAGATTTAAGACAAAGACATCAATTTTGGCTCTTTTTTCTGTTTCATTGATTTCATTGTACGTGTAATATCATTGTAATCTGCTCTAAATGCTTCTGTTCAGTTGTCACCATAAAGGAAGCCCTCATCCGAGGATAATGTGTGGTCATGACCCCATTGGCCAGGACAGTTTTTGTGTCCTCTTTTTTTCTTTTCCTACAGCATCTGTTTTTCTCTGACACTCAGCTTTCCTGAAAACTGTTTAGTGTTTCTAATTCATCCACGTTTTCCAGTTGTATTTTTCTTTCTCATCTGCTGCAGTTTTCATCTTTAAACTAGCTAGATCTGTAGATGGAAGAAACAATGAGGTACCTCCAAAATTGAGTTAGGTCAGTACAACCCAGAGAAAACGATGAGATGAGATCAACACAAGTGACCTGAGCCAATGGAATATAACTTAACAATAAAAAACATCTCCATCATAACTCCAAGGCAGCCATCATGACAAGGAATGTCCTTATGATACCACAAAAATAGTTCATCTCTGTAAGCTCTCTCAGATCAGAAGGTCAACTTTCTCCAGTTTTTTTTCATAACTGTATCAGAGTGAGGCACTATATTCTAGGACAACTCCATATTTTTCTTGAATTACAGATTACTTGTCTTCCTGTAAGTATTTTTTAGAAATTTACTTATCTCTAAGATTTTAAGTATTCTCACCACAAAAATAAGTATCTGAGGATTCTTCTTTACATTTTTATTAATTCTGTTGACCTAACTTTACTGTGTCTACTCAGGTCCTATACCTATTCTGGGACAGATGAGACTCTCGGTTTTATAGATAAGTAATAGATAGGGAACACAACAACAACTAGACAGAGAATAACCTGGAGTCTGTGGGAAGTTTCAGAGACATGAGAAGAAAACGATAAACACCAAAAGAACAGCATAATTTCAAAAGATCTTTACTTAAAAATAAAAATTTATTTATTTAAAATCTGTATTGTACTCTTGAAAAAAGGTTAAAGAATACATGGACTCTATAAAATAATACATGAAACACAAGATAATAAAGTGCTAGACTGAATTGTAAGAAGAGGTGGCAGAGTTAGCAAACAATGCCACAGCAGAATTTAAGAATCAAAAGCAGAATTAGCAATATATAAGACCAAATCAATTCTGTAAAGATTCAATATCAGAAACTCTCCCAAATGCCAAAAGAACGAACAGAGCTAAAAATTGTCAAAGAGCCCGCCGGGCGCGGTGGCTCAAGCCTGTAATCCCAGCACTTTGGGAGGCCGAGGCGGGTGGATCATGAGGTCAAGAGATCGAGACCATCCTGGTCAACATGGTGAAACCCCGTCTCTACTAAAAATACAAAAAATTACCTGGGCATGGTGGCGCGTGCCTGTAATCCCAGCTACTCAGGAGGATGAGGCAGGAGAATTGCCTGAACCCAGGAGGTGGAGGTTGTGGTGAGCCGAGATCGCGCCATTGCACTCCAGCCTGGGTAACAAGAGCGAAACTGTGTCTCAAAAAACAAACAAAAAAAAATGGTCAAAGAAGAAATAATAGATACGGAGGAAAGACAATAAAAATCCAACACATAGATATCGATGCTCCAGGAGAAAAGTCAGGACAAGTGAACCAACCATAAGCTCTAAAGATATAAGGAAATTTCCTTGAGCTGATAAAAGACCTGAAATTGCAAACTGGAAGGGACTCATCATGCACCAGGGAAAAAAATCTAGATAAATTTTGATTTGCAAGTATAAAGACATAATTATATAATTTAGAGATGTAAAGAAACAACCCCTGCCGTGGTTTTTGTGCCACTGAACAGTGGTGCTTCACATTCTTGTCCGCTTGTGAACACAGAGTAGGGTCATACCTCTCTCTTTAGGGAGGCGAGGCTTCCTTGAAGATAATAGACATTTCAAATGTCAACTGCTGAAAAGAGAAAGATTTTAAGATGAGAAAAGAGAATTTGGAAAGTGGACCTTAAACAGGAATGGGAGGGAATTCCTTTCTCTGAGCCTCATTCTCTTGAGTGTGCAAAGAGTCACAATATGCTCACCAGTGCTTCCAAAATAATAAGGGAAAATGGTATCTGCCATAGGGAGGCAAGCTAGGAACTAAGATGGGGAGTTAATGAGTTAATGGATGTCAAGATCTTAAAACAGTACCTGGCACATAGTAAGCACTCCACAAATGTTAGCTAGCAACACCTTCATGATTATCACTCTATGTGATAGGATTACTGTAATCTAGCATAGTATTAGTATTAGTATTATTTGAGACAGTCTTGCTCTGTTGCCCAGGCTGGAGTACAGTGACACTATCTCAGCTCACTGCAGCCTCCACCTCTCAAGTTCAAGCAATTCTCCTGCCTCAGCCTCCGGAGTAGCTGGGACTACAGGCTCGTCCCACCAAGCCTGGCTAATTTTTATATATTTAGTAGAGACAGGGTTTCACCATGTTGGCCAGGCTGCTCTCAAACTCCTGACCTCATGATCCACCCGCCTCAGCCTCCCAAAGTGCTGCGGTTACAGGCATGAGGCACAGCAACTGACCTAGTCTTATTATTAAATGAGGCACCTTAGACTCAGCTTTGATAGAGATTTAAGAGAAGAGTTTATGTGGTCTGGAGGAGTAAAGGAGAGAGATTCCTCCTCTCCCTCAGATGCCACTGTTGGGCATGGGGATGAGTAATAGCTCAAAAGGAAAAGGGAAGCTGGAATGAGCACAGGGAACCAAAACCTCAAGGCTCTCAGTTTCAGCCAGTCCTCTCAATGTGGCAATAGTCCTTCTGGTGCCAACTGTGGATGAGCAGAGTGTTTATCAAGTTACTTACAAAGGGGAAAAAAAATCAGGCTGGCATCATACTTCTCCGTAACACATTAAATCTCAGAAAAGAAGAGAATATCCATAGAATATTGAGGATGAAAAACTTAAGCTGAAAACGCCACAATAAGCCAAATTTCATTCATGTGTGAAGCCAATTGAAAGGAACTCTCAATTATGCAAAATCTCACAATACCTGCAAACCCTTCTTTAAAGAAAAACTTATTTCATAACCCACTCAAGCCAAAAGAAAAGTATTTTTTGTTTTTTGGTTTTGCTCTTGTCGCCAGGCTGGAGTGCAGTGGCGCAATCTCAGCTCACTGCATCCTCCACCTCCCAGGTTCAAGTGATTCTCCTGCCTCGGCCTCACCAGTAGCTGGGATTAGAGGTGTGCGCCATTGCACCTGGCTAATTTTTGTATTATTAGTAGAAATGGGGTTTCACCATATTGGCCAGGCTGCTCTCAAATTCCTGATCTCAGGTGATCCACCCACCTTAGCCTCCCAAAGTGCTGGGATTACAGGCATGAGCCACTATGCCTGGTCAAGAGAAATATTTTTTAAACGAATTCAAGGCCGAGGACGGTGGCTTATACCTCTAATCCCAACAATTTGGGAGGCAGAGGCAGGAGGACCGCGTGAGCCCAGGAGTTTGAGACTAGCCTGGGCACATTGTGAGACCCTGTCTCTACAAAAACTTTAAAATTAGCCAGGCATGGTGGTGCCTGCCTATACTCCCAGAATGAATTAAATGCACCTATGGATAGTTACAAACAGAATACAAATATCATAAGTAATGCTTAACACAAATACATTTTTAAGTAAGTTTTAAAAGTTAGGTCAGTTGGTCAAAGGACACAAAATTTCAGTTAGATAAGAGGAGTAAGTTGAAGAGATCTATTTATACAGTATGGTGACTATAGTTAACAAGAATGCATCGCATTTTGGAAAATCTCTGAGAGTAGATTTTAAGTATTCTCACCACAAAAATAAGTATCTGAAATACTACATAATGCTAATTAACTCGATTGAGCTATTCCACAATGTATACATATTTCAAAACATCGTTTTGTACATGACAAATTTATGTAATTGTTATTTATTAATTAATTGGCTCCCAGATTCCTCCTGGGAGTCACTTTCCGAAATCCCAAGTCCACTGGTCTACATTAGAGTTTATGAATCTACATTTCAAATAAGCTTCCCAAGGCGTTACAGAATCACACTTTGAAGAAAACTGCACCTCTTCATTTTCTAGTTATCAAGTATAGATACTGTCCATGGGACTAGTGGAAAATAAACACTTTTCCTTTGAATACTTGTGGTTTCCTGTCCAACTTACACTGGTGACTTAGTGGGGTACACAGGGGAGTTCAGAGACTCAGGAACCTGGCAAAGTGGGGAAAGCTTTAAGAGAGGATGTCTGTCCACGAAGGGAGGGAGCTGGAGTAGGATGCCATGGAAGTGGTGATGTCCTATGTCTCAAAAGATACCAGACTCACAACTGCATGTGAATCTACAGCTATACCACAATAAGTAAAAAGTTTCAAAAGAAAATCCCTAACAGAGATCACCCAACCACTGGCATGGGCAGGTGCTATGTATGTGCATGGAGAAGAGGTACTAGGGTGTTTCCCAGGGATCTAGTGTTAGTGTCAACTCCTGGACCCAATCCTTCGCATTAATTTGGAGAAAGCAGGTGAAATAGCTGTCAGGATGTGGATGGTGCTGGGAAGTGTGAGAGGACAGTTGTGCACACTGCAGTTGCCATGAAAAAGGGCGGTAAAGTGGTTGGGAGCAAACACTCGCCCAAAGGACACAGACTGATCATCTCCTCAATCGACTCTTTATAGCACATCTATGGGGCTGGCTGTCGATCTCTGGATGAGTGGCAAACAATGGCTAGTAGTTATGAACATGACATGTTTTGAAAACCTCCCTTGGAAACAGCACAAACTGGCGACCCAGGGCCCAAATGGTTTCACGGTCCATGAAGGCAGAACCAAAAGATCTCAGTATTCTAAGAGGATGGCAGCAGCTGGAGGGATCAGGAGAATATTACCAGCAGTAGAGACGGGAGGATGAGCCATTCCAGTGTCAGAGTCCACCATCACCAGTAGACTTGCTTTGAGAAGAGAGTTAATTGGATACTAAATGCAGCGTGTAGGTTTCTAGAGACATTCCTCAATCAAAATCAATCAAAAGCAGTCCCTTGAATCACCCAGGCCTCTCCTTTACCTGGACACAAGTGGTACAGTAGAGAGAATTCTGAACAGTATCACCCAAAGCTTTGCACAGGCCTTAGACCTGTAGGCACTGCACACCTTTCTATGCTATTCCAGGTTACTAAGACTCTGATCCCCACTGTGCACCCCAGTAAGCCACCAAGGTAAACTGCTTGCCTTGATAGGCTCTCTCAGCATTCTGCACTATCACACAATCCTGACTGTCAGGTGCTGCTATGTGGAAATCTACCTGCTTCCCGAATAGATATAGCCAGGACACGAAGTTCTCTGGTTTATGACACTCCCATAGTAGAGCTGCCTCCACAGCTCCTTGAACTTCTGGATCAGGGATTGACATCTCACAGGTAGTTGGTATGACAGAGTTCAATCCAATGAAAGGAAGACACGTTCCCTTGTGTATAATGAATCTGCGGGTCACTTATTCAAACTGTAATAGTCGGAACTCAGAAGCCGGATGTCAGGTCCCCTCAGGATTGTCCTTCTTGGTCTTAACTGTAGCCACTCCTACATACAGTGATTTCCTGGACTGGAGCCAGTTTGCAGAACTATGAGACTACAGGAACTACAAAGACTAGATGGCCCCACGTCGGCGGCAGAATAAGCACCACAGCAATGCATTAAGCCTACATGAAATGAGTGTTGAATGAATGAAGTAGCGACTCAGTGTATATTTGATCCACTGCAACATGATGGGAAGAGGGAAGAGGGAGTTTCTTCCTAAAATAATCCTTCTTCAGACTCTAAAAGAACTGATCCTTGTTTTGCGTTAAAATCTATCTTCATTTAACTTCCAGTCCTTTGCCCTACAGATAACTCTCGGGGCCACATCAGTTCTCCCCATTCTTTCACATGAAGACAGATGTCATGTTCGGAGTCACCTCTCTTCGCCTCCTTCCACCAGCCCTTATCTGGCAGTTCACCTTTGAGCGAGCTCCAAAATTCTACGTATAATCTCTTAAAAGTGTGGTACACGGATTGCAGTACTCCACGTGTGGCCTGACTAGTATGCAGCACGTTATCACCCCGTTTCTACAGACGGCGTGCTTTTCGTTGTTGTCACAGAAATGTATTTGTTAGTTATATTTGTTAATGTCTCATCTGCCTTTCCCGCCTTCCCTCACTTTGTGCAGTCACATTTGTCGAGTCAAGTAAAAGTAATAACATTTAGGACACAATGCCTGACTTACTATAATTACCATTATTATCTTATCAGCTATGATCATTACAAAACAGAATTAGCACTTAGCTCTCAAGCCCTACCTCCTTCAGCCTCAGAAATGATGCTGCATTGCGCCGCATCTGCTTCCCGTTTCGCCCCTAATTAAGCCCCGCCCCTAATTAAGCGCTGGCCCTGAGACCTAAGCGTCCGCCCCACCCACCACGCCGAGCCCGAGGCGGGAAGCTCTAGAGGTAGCCGCTGATTGGCTGGCTGGGGCGCAGCTTGATGGCGTCGGGCTTGCGAGCCGCTGTCCTGGTTGCGGCACCTGGGCGAAGGCCGCCTGAGTGACGGGGCCTGTGGCCCCAGCGTGCCGTGGCCTCGGGGAATGGGAAGTGGAGGCAGGAGTCCTCCCTACACTTCGCGATGAGTTTCCTGATCGACTCCAGCATCATGGTTACCTCCCAGGTGAGTCACCGCCTCCCGCCCCGACACCCGTCAGCCTCCCTTTGCCGAATTGCCCCCTCGGGTCCTCCTTGGTGCGGGCTGATCCCGGGTCTCGCTCCCCCCACGCAGCCTGCACCCGTCACTCCGGGACCCAGAGCGCGAAGAGGGTGTGAGATTGGCTGCGTCCGGTTCCCTCAGCCCCGGCTATCGAGAGGCTGGCCTGCGGCCGTCCGCGGCCCCACCCGGCCTCCATCCCCGGAATTTCAGTCCACTTTAGGAAGGGATCCGGGTCCGCCGGCCTCCACGCTAAGAGCCGGCACCGCCAGCCGAGGCGGCGGCCCTCGGAGCTGCTCGAAGCTTCCGGGCTGCGCCGCGGGCCCTGGACGGGGGAGGCGTGTGTGGTTCCGGGCGCGGGGCATGCGGCGCGCCAATCAGGGCTGGATACTGGGGCGCGTCAGTGCGGGCTTTGCTGTTAGATGTCACATCCTGAATCCTGGTATGGAGACATTTCCTGCTTCAAAATACCAATACAAGGTTATGCCGATACTTAAAAGTATCAGGTTTTGTTTTTGCGCTGACACCTCATCCTTTATCCTCTGCTTAATTACTCACCCTTTTCGGATGTTTTTCTGACCCTCATTTCTTCTCCATTGGACACCTTCATTTATTTGTACAATCAACATTTATCGACCATTCTATAAAGCTCTGAGCGTACAAACATGTAAGACATTGCTCAGTAGAAGCTTCGTCTAGTGAGCCTCTTGCTTTTACCGTGTCATCCATTGTGAATCTGTGTTTTCTTCCTAGCATTTAGCGTGGCACTGGCATCATTTATGTATGTGTTTATGATTTTATTTTTTGAGATCCTGCCTTGTTCATAGCTGTATCCCCACTTCAAGTGCAGGCATTCAATAAATAATTGTTGGCCAACTTAACATTTGTGAAGCTCAGACTACCTATTGACCTTTTTCCCTTCTTCTTTCTAATAATCTAAAGATGGTTTTTTGTTGTTGTTTTTACTTGTTCTCTCAAATGGCAAATGAGAAATAGTTACCTTTTGGGGCTTAAAGTGAACTAAATTTTTCTTCTTTGATTCCGTTTTTATATTGCTTCATCCTAGTACTCAGGTCCGTAGAGCGGAGCATTGTCCTTTTTTCAAAAACTTTTAAAATACTTAAAATATGAAAGAAGAAAAAGCCATCCATAATCCTACCACTGTAATGTAATTTTTTAAAATTTTTTAAATGACCACCTTTTCTATAGTTTTCATAATTATTGTTTTTAATTGGCTGCATAGTATTCAAATGTATTAATGTTAAAAAAAAACACCTGGACATGTAACTCTTCTGCTTAAAATCTTTCTAAGACTACCCAGTGCCCTTAGTGACAACTCAGGGTTGTTTTTAACTCTAGTACTAATTTAAGGGGAAAAAAAAAACACACACACACAATAGTTAATTCGCTTTTTTTTTTTTTTTTTTTTTTGAGACGGAGTTTCGCTCTTGTTACCCAGACTGGAGTGCAATGGCGCGATCTCAGCTCACCGCAACCTCCGCCTTCTGGGTTCAAGCAATTCTCCTGCCTCACCCTCCCGAGTAGCTGGGACTACAGGCACGTGCCACCATGCCCAGCTAATTTTTGTATTTTTAGTAGAGACGGGGTTTCACCTCATTGACCAGGATGGTCTCGATCTCTTGACCTCGTGATCCACCCGCCTCGGCCTCCCAAAGTGCTGGGATTATAGGCGTGAGCCACCGCGCCCGGCCAATTAGCTTTTTTTCATTAGAATAAAGAATATCAGTAGAGAATTGGCTTTGCGTCTTCATAGAATTAAAAAAATAATTAAAAAACAAAAAAGAAAATCAGCTTTGCATTGCAGCCTCTGAGATTTTTAGCATGGAATAATTGATACATTGAACCAAGGAAGTGGCTTTCTAATCTTGTGTGCCTTATAATCATAGACTTTTACTTCACTCATGCATCCGTAGGCAGTAATTGTTAAACCTGCTCTTTACAAACGCGGAGGAAAGACCCAACGACTCCTTTGCATGGAATGTTCTCTGTTCAAATATTTATGCGGCTACTTTATCATCATTTCGGTTTTAGTAAGAATGTCACTGTAGAAAGGTTTTACCTGATACCCTGCCCACAGCCAAAGTAGCTTTCCTTTTCGGGTGCCTTATTCCTCATTTCCATGTTTTATTTTCTTCTTGGCATCTATTACTGTTGTTCATGTGTTTTTTATCCGTCCGTGAAGATACTGTCTTTCTTGTTCTCTCCCGTGTTCTCCGGCATCTAGATCAGTTGCAGGCACATAGTAGAATTATAATGAATATTTATTTAATAAAAAGCACCTGTCTGTAGAAGTGTAGTTACCTTGGAAATACCACCACTGCCCCCTCTGCACCGCGCCCCCTGGACCTGAATTTTTACTGTTTTGTATTAACTGAAAGGTTCATTTCAAATGAAATCTGAAATCAGAGGTCACCTATTGAAGCTTGTTCACAGTGCCACAGGACAAAGTTCAAACTCCTTTATGTGGCTTTTCAGATCCCTTATTGATAGGACCCCAGCTCTTATCAGGTCCCTTATTGATGGGACCCTGGCTCTTCCCTCTTCAGCTGTGGCTCTCACCATTTTCTTCTTCAGACTTCCTCAGCTTTTTTTTTAGTTTCTTAAACTTGGCCATGCAGGCTGTGGTGCCTCCAGATTTCCGCACGGTCTGTGTTCTCTTTCTGGGCCTTTTCCTCACATACCTCCCTTCTTTCAGCCTTCAGATCTCAACTTGAACATCCAAGAGGCTTCCTCTAGACTGGACTAGATGACCCTGTACAGACTGTCATAGTGCCCTTCACCCACTTCCCCTGTCACAGCACTACCTACCACGTTGTTTTGGTAGATTGTCTCCTCCATCGATTAGAAAGTCCTTGAGAACAGCATTCATGCTCTCTTGTTTGCCGTTCTATCCCTTGGACCTGGCACATATTAGGCACTAATAAATATTTGTTCAATGATTAAAAGGCTGAATAAATGATCCAAGAAAGGTGTCTTTTATAGTTAATTCTTTAATAACTATCTTGCTGATGGCCATCGTTTTTTTTTTTTTAACTGTAGCTAATTTTCAACCCAGAGGTCATTTTTATAAAAGCAACTGTTATCTAACTCATGTTTTGAGCTCTCTATACAGTGCTAAGACTTATCAGTTCCAGAGCACACTCTTAAGTCCTAAGGTCAAGACTCAACTCTGTACAATTCTGAAAATATTGTCTCATTTTTAATAAGCTATGTGCCTCCCATTTTATTTGCAAAGCTGTTTGAAATTGCATTTTGCTTCTGCGTTCTTTTTGGATCCTCTATAATCTTCCCAGAATTTGTGTTTATCTTGGATGTAATGAATTCTTCAGCTACATTTGCGTGTGTGTGTGTGTGTGTGTGTGTGTGTGTGGTTTAAAAGTCTTTTTTTTTTCAACTTTTATTTTACTTTATTTTATTTTAGATTTGGTACATGTGCTGGGTATATTGTGAGAACTGAGGTTTGGGGTACAAATGATCCAGTCACCCAGGTACTGAGCATAGTACTTAATAATCATAGTACTCAAAAACTCAGTAATTAGTTTTTCAACCCTTACCCCTTCTCCCTGCCCCAAGTAGTCTCCAGTTTCTATTTTTGCCGTCTTTATGTTGGTGAGTACTCAATATTTAGCTCCCACTTAAAACTGAGAACATGTGATATTTGGTTTTCTGTTCTTGAGTTAAAATTTGCGTAGTATGATGACCTCTAACTATCTAGAGACCTCTATCTATGTTGTTGCAAAGGACATAATTTTGCTCTGAAAGTCTTTTTAAGCTTTCTTTGTCAATGTGAAAGGAGGCCACAATGAAATATTAAAGGTATATGTCTGTTTCTGTTTTCTTCCATTCCCGTCGCCATCATATAAACTTAGAGTTTTTGCTTGTTTTCTCTTCCTTGTCTAAAGTCCCATTTTACAGCGATTTTGGTGATTTCTTTTTAATCATCCATTTCTACTATACATATCACTCTCAGTCCTAACTGCCCACTTCTCTATCTTCATAAGTCATATAAATATGGTCTCTAAATTCTGAATTTTCATCTGTCTCCATGGTAATTATTTATAACAGCCAAAGGATATCCTGGACATTTTCTCCTAATCATTTTGACCCTTTCCTTTTCTACTTGATCTAGATGCTTGGATTCAACTTTCTTTCTTTCTTTTTTTTTTGAGACAGAGTTTCACTCTCATGGAGCAAAACTCCCAGGTTGGAGTGCAGTGCCGTTATCTTGGCTCACCACAGCCTCCACCTCCTGGGTTCAGTCGATTTTCTTGCCTCAGCTTCCTGAGTAGCTGGTATTACAGGCACCTACCACCACGCCCAGTTAATTTTTGTACTTTTAGTAGAGATGGAGTTTTGCCATGTTGGCCCGGCTGGTTTTGAACTCCTGACCTCAGGTGATCCGCCCGCCTTGGCCTCCCAAAGTGCTGGTATTACAGGTGTGAGCCACTGCACCCGGCCCCAGCTGACACCTCTTGTTTGTTTACCTTCATATATAGGTCCACACTTGGATCACTGCTATAGTCTAATACTAATACAGAGGCCTGAAGTCTGCTGTAGAAAATCACACAGCTCTGTAACTTGCCAACGCCATGAGTTTAACCCTCAGCTCACTGAATTATTCTTTTTCTTGACTTTACTCAGCTACTTGTTTCATTCCCCTTAAAGTCTCTCTGAATCTTTGTCACTCTCCTCAAAGCCCCCTTTTCCATACCCACCTCTCTTACTCTTAGCAGATGACCGTGCCTCGTACTTACTCAACAAAAGTGAAGCCAAAAGATATGACCTCCTACTATTAATACTGCCTGCATTTTCATCCGAAAGGTTATCTGTATTCACAACCATTCCTACCTCCTTTCGTCCCATTTCCTCCCAGTAGAAAACGTGGTTCCTCTACTCCGGTTTAAGGCCATTCTACCTACCTTTGATCTTAGAGTAGGCTGCTCTGAGGTGGTTAAAAGCACAGATTTTCTAGATAGACTCAATAAGAGCTGAAAAAAATATGAAGAAAACAAAAACAAAAACACAGATTTTGGAGTCAAACAGGCTTCAGTTCATTCTTGATTCTGACACTTACTATAAATTGGTTAACTTCTTGAACCTCATCTATCTCTGTGAAAATAGGACAATCAAACCCGCCTTACTGGGTTTTGATCATTTTCATGAGAGTATAATGCTAAGTGCTAATTAGAGGGCCTGGAATATAGTAAATGCTCAGTGAAAGTTAGCTGGTGACAATAATAATAAATAATAGTATTGTCAGTTCATCCTTTAGAATTGCATCATCCTTCTCATCTTTCTTTCCTTCCTTTACTGCTTTCTTCCCCCTTGGCCAATAAACTTTCCCTTAAGTCCACATTCTTCTCTAGCCTATTGCCTAATGTTTTCTTGTTTCTCATTCCTTGCTCTCCCTAGAGTAATTTGCATTTACTATCCCCACTGCTCCCGTTCATTCTAACCTGCTAACACTGGTTCCTGCCTCTACCTCCCCATTCAAACTGTTGCCTTATCCTCTAGTGTTTTCCTCTTGGCACATTGCTCTCCTCACTCTAGATACTATTCCCAGGTGATCTCATGTACTTTGGTAGTTTCAGCTCGTAGGTATATCTTACATGCCTTCACAATCTTTCTTTTATTCACATGCTTGCTGGATATCTTGACCCATCTTGCTGGCTGTCCCTCAGGCCCTTAGTGTGTTCAAAACTGAGCTCATTATTTCCCATCCTCTGCCCCCTTTCCTAAATCTCTTCTTCCTCCAATATTCTTTATAGAAATTGGGTAGCTTCACTCTTCAACTCATATTCCAAACTAGTCATCCCTGACTTCTCTCTGCTGATTTTACCTTCTAAACAGTTCTCAGATCTGTTGTCTCCTCTCCTGTCACCAAATGTCTTAATTCAGGGCTTTATCATCTTTCTTCTGAACTCCCATATCACGTTTCCATAATGTTTCTCCTCCTACAATGTTGTTTCCTTCAAATGTGTCTTCCACACAGCCACCATACTGCTCTGCATGACATATCAGACAACCGTCACCACCTTAGACTGTAATCTAAGCTCCTTAGGGTGGCCTTCGGAGCTCTTAGTGATTGGACATCCACTCCTCCTGTCTAGCCTCATTTTTAACCGCTTCCTTCTTTGAATTCCATCTTCTAGCAGCACCAAACCATGTGTAGTTTCCGGCATATACCATGCCATTAACTCTGTGCCTTTACTCATGCCCTTTGCTATCTGGAAAGTCCTGTCCCCCTACCCCACCACCAGTCTTTTCTCTACCTGATTTGTTTATTTGTTCATTTGTTTTGTTTTGAGACAGGGGCTTGCTCTGTCCCCCAGGCTGGATTGCAGTGACATGCTCACGGCTCATTGTAGCCTCCACCTGCCAGGCTCAAGTGGCCCTTCCACCTCAGCCTCCCCATCAGCTGGAACTACAGGCATGCACTACCAAAAATTAGCTTAGTTAATTTTTGTTATTTTTTGTAGAGATGGGGTTTCATCATCCTGCCCAAGCTGGTCTTGAACTCTAGGCTCAAGCGATCCACCCGCCTTGGCCTCTCAAAAGTGCTGGAATTACAGGCACAAGCCACTATGTCCAGCCTCCATACCTGATTCTTACTTATCCTTTGAGAGGGTGGTTTTTAATATGTTAGGGGTGGTGGAAACCTTTGAGTGTGTGACGAATACCTTGGAATACACATAATCCCAAAATTTGCATACAATATCAGGTTTTAACCCCAAATTAAAACTTCCTTCAGCTCAGGCATTACCTTCTCCAGAAAATCTGCCCTAGCCCCTACAGATTGCTTTGGTCTCCCTCTTTCATGTTGTTTTACAGTATCATGTATGTATCTCTATCATTGCACATCCAGGTTATGTTATAATTATTTATGTAGTGTCTTCACTGTATTGTGAGCTTCTGGAGGGGAGTAACCGTCTTACTCATCTTTGTATCTCCAGCACCTAGCATAGCACAGGGGAATTATTACAGAAAATTGAAGATTGAATGCTGAGGAATAAACCATCTTTTATGTAAGCACTTAAGGAGCACCTGCTATGTGCCAGGCTTTGTGCTGGATGCTAAGGATACAAAAACTACAAGACAAACATGGGTTTTGTCCTCATAGAGCTTATAATCTAATGTCAAAAAATATTAAAATCAGGCTTCACAAAACAGTATGGGAAGCACTTTGATGAGGGAAGTACAACGTAGCATAGGGTTATATAAAAAGAGCAATTTATCTGTATTTGGAGGGCAGAGAAGACCTTCCCCAGGGAGTAAATAGGATAACTGGGAGAGGGCTAGAGAGCAGTTCCTGTCAGAGGTCTCAACGGGAAGGAATATGGGTCTAAAGAACCACAGGAAGTTCCAGGGGGCTGAACACATGAGTTTGGTAGGCAGGGCTGGGTAGACTAGTTTGATACCAACCTAGTCTGTGCTGAGCTTCTGAGTTTACACTTGCTCAATCAACTAGTCCCTAGGAAGGCATAAAATCATTTTATTCATAAAGGTCCTAGCCAGTCTAAGAAGAAAAAAGTAGTTGTGTCAGTGTGTGTATATGTATAGAAGGTTCTATCTACTACACACCAGCTTCACCAGCTGTCATGTGGCTATGGTCTCTGCCAGTTTGAAACAAAGCTGACAAGAGAGGGATCCTGCAATCCCTTGGCTTTACACCGAGATGAAACCACTTTACGTGGATTAAGCAGGATGGCGGAGAAGTTAAGAAAACTCTGAAGGAAATACGGAGAAAAAATATTAGGCTTTCTACTGCTCCTCTAATTTTGGTCTCGACTCCTCACTCATGAAGTTTTTATTCTTTTAATTAATTTATTTTTATTTATTTTTTGAGACAGGGTCTCATTCTGTAGCCCAGGATGAAGCGCAGTGGTGCAGTCATGGCTCACTGCAGCCTCAACTTCCTAGGCTCAGGTGATCCTCCCCCCTCAGCCTCCCAGGGGCCTGGGACGACAGGCACCCCCCACCATGCCCAGCTAATTTTTATGTCTCTGTATATTTTTTGTTGAGACAGGGTTTCGCCATGTTGGCCAGGATGATGTTTTTTTTTTTTGAGATGGAGTTTCGCTCTTGTCACCCAGGCTGGAGTGCAATGGCGTGATCTCGGCTCACCGCAACTTCCGCCTCCTGGGTTCAGGCAATTCTCCTGCCTCAGCCTCCTGAGTAGCTGGGATTACAGGCACTCGCCACCATGCCCAGCTCATTTTTTGTATCTTTAGTAGAGACGGGGTTTCACCATTTTGACTCAGATGGTCTCGATCATTTGACCTCGTGATCCACCCGCCTCGGCCTCCCAAGGTGTTTTTTTTAAATACTTGCAATCAAGGATCTTCCATAAGAAGCAAATCTCACTTGGACTCCTTTTCTTTTTCTTTTTTTCTTTTTTTTTTGGAGTGCAGTGGCACGATACCAGCTGTGCAACCTCCGCCTCCCAGATTCAAGAGGTTCTCACGCCTCTCACCCTGGAGTAGCTGGGATTACAGGTACCCACCACCACGCCCAGCTAATTTTTGTATTTTCAGTGGAGACAGGGCTTCGCCAGGTTGGCCAGGCTGGTCTCGAACTCCTGGCCTCAGGTGATCTGCCCGCCTTGTCCTCCCAAAGTGCTGGAATTACAAGTGTGAGGCACTGTGCCTGGCCACTGACTCCTTTTCTGTTTGCGAACTTCTGTGGCTCATATAATAATTATCATAATGTAACTGGGTTTTGGGGTGCCGGGGAGGCAGAGCTCCCCCGAGAGAATATTGTAGTTTTTTGGTCTCTCGCCCTCTCAAGAATGAGAGGGGACCACGGCAGGTGCGCGGTAAGCTCGTAAAGTAAATACCAGACCCAAGAAGTGTTGCAGAAAAGTTATTTATTTAGGTTAAAAAAAGAAGAGAGAGAACTTCCACGAAGAGTGTGCAAGGGGACTCCAGAGGGGAAAACCAGGAGAGAGAAAGACAGCTTCCAGGAGAGTGGAAGGGAATCCAAACATGGAGTCCAAAGGGGTATGCAAGAAGGGGACTTTTAACCTGGGAGAAACCCCCACCTTCTCCTAGACCTCTGGCCAATGAAAGAAGGTCCTTAGAACTTCCGCTGGAGTGATTGACTTTTTGATTCTTCCCTCGCCCGCAAAAATTAAAACAGAGACCGTTAAATCTCCCGGAGGGAGAGAGATGGTGGGAGAGGTGGGGCATGGTCGTGGTGCTGGAAGTTCTTGCCCTTAAAACTACATTCCCTTGTGGACCCGGAAAGAGAACACATTTCTTCAATAATATTGTGGGAAAATATGTACTTCTATTTTTGTCTTACTTAAAGCACACTCTGTAACATGGATAACTTCCAACATCCAAGAGCATTTAAACATTTATTTCCACTGTTATGAGCTGTAATAAGTAGGTCTTATAAGAGTGGATCTTATCTTTAATCCCTGAAATAAGTTAACTGCCTAGTTAGACCTTTTATCCTAAAAGAGTTTCTATAAAACATTTCTCAAAAGAAAATATGTATTGACATTCTGTCTTTCTCCTCCAGATACTGTTTTTTGGATTTGGGTGGCTTTTCTTCATGCGCCAATTGTTTAAGGACTATGAGGTGAGAAGAAATATCATTTTGTTATACTTACACTGTATGAATTTAGATTGTTTTAAATTGGGGCAAGAAAAATGCCTCCATTAAAGAAACATTATGTTCATTTCCAAGATAGGAAGCTTTTGCCAAATAAGTACTATATAACTATTAGATTGGAGAATATAATTAGGCTTAATTGATTCAAAAGTGGGGGGAAAGGCAAGTCACATTTAGCGAGAAGCTAGGAGCAAGGAATATCATGCCTTAGTCATATCAGGATATTCACCAGAGCAAATAGGAGAGAATTCTATAGGAGAGAATTGAATTCATAATGTCTCACAGATGCTCCCTTTCATTTGTCTATCTGGCCCTGAATTGCCAGTCTTACGTTCTAAGTTAATACCAAAATCCTAAGGCTGGTCTTGTTCTTATCCTAAGCTTTGGATTCAGAAGATCACCACCCTAGACTGGACATTTCCTAATTATAATAAGATCAGTGGTTATCGTATACCTTTGGGTGTTATATTATTTCTCGGATGTTATATTTCTTGAATATTCTCCATTAAACTTTTCTGGGGAGTTTATTGTCTGAAAGAGCCCGGGATTCTGCAGATTTTCTTCTGCCCAGTACTTTAAGGACTTCCACGGAGGTTCCAGAACTGATCCAGGATCTGCAGAGTATTGAAGAACCCCTCTGAAGATTAACCCTTATATACAAGTGTCATTTTTTTTTTTTTTTTGGTCAGTGTGCATCAGGAATTCTAAGTGCTACTTCTGACCCTGTCACTTCATCTTCTTGTGCTCAAAATTCTCGATCCACAAGAGGATGCTGGTAATAGTGACTCAAGACTCAGAAGTGCCACCTACTTTGATCTTTTTCTTTAGCTCCAGGCAAATTGCTGTTGTGGCCGTATTTCTGATGACTTGAGAATTTCCTCAAAATAAGCTTTCTGACGTGGAACCAGAAGGAGGTTATCAGTTCAGTTTTTAAACAAGGAAATAACTTCTCGTCTCTATCTGGCTTTTAACAGGTGCGTCAGTACGTCGTACAGGTGATCTTCTCCGTGACGTTTGCATTTTCTTGCACCATGTTTGAGCTCATTATCTTTGAAATCTTGGGAGTGTTGAATAGCAGGTGAGTAAGAGTACTGAGTAACTCTAACTCCTCTTGAAGAGTTCTGTCTACATTCTTTATGGTGGAAAAGCTACCTGGATCTCCTAACTGAAAAAAAACCACTGTGTGAATAGTTTAGTCTCAGTAACTGCAATGATCACAGCAAATATGGGTCACAGCCGCCTAATAACTGATTTGACAAGGATTATGAGATACCAGGAAAAAAAGGTCTGACCATTAACTCTGAAGAACTCATTGGAGTGAGGCTATGAAGCCTCAGTCCCAGGCTTCACTCCTAGAAGCTTTATTTTTCCCATACTGCTCATGACTGAATTCCAGTAACCCCTTCACATTGTTTTGCTGATTGAAAAGCTCTACCTGAAAAGATCAAAATTCCTCAGAGCTGCTTAATGATCTCTCTGAAGACTGAACTCCAGTTCTTACTTAACTTAGTTACTTTCTTTAAGACACTTTTTAAAGGTAACACTTTACTCCCCTTCAAATAACAGACCTGTTAGTTTATTAGACAAATCTGTCCAGAGTATTTCTTGCTTGTGCTGCAAGCTTGAATATTTTTTAGGCCAGCATTTATATGTAGGGTTCATCAGCTATGCTATGCAGACCTTTGTTGTACTGTTTTATCACCACCTGGAAAATATTTTAAGAATAAAGTAGTCTTGCCCTGTAAAGTTAGGACTCAGCACCAAGGTAAGTTTGTTATAGACCCCTGACACTTGAGGCTTGTAGAGAGACTGTACTCTCAAATCCTTCTTTGATAATCAGAGTTGAAAACAAAATTTAAATTAAAAACTTACTATGCAGATGGTTAATCACAAAACAATAAAAGGTTAAGAGAGAGAGTAAGGCGGAAGACACAGTGGCTCACGCCTATAATCCAAGCACTTTGGAAGGCTGAGGCAGGAGGATCACTTGAGTGCAGGAGTTCAAGAGCAGCCTGGACACCACAGTGAGACCCTGTCTCTACAAAAAAATATAAAAATTGGCCTGGCGCAGTGGCTCAAGCCTGTAATCCCAGCACTTTGGGAGGCCGAGGCAGGTGGATCACGAGGTCAAGAGATCGAGACCATCCTGGTCAACATGGTGAAACGCCGTCTCTACTAAAAATACAAAAAATTAGCTGGGCATGGTGGCGCGTGCCTGTAATCCCAGCTACTCAGGAGGCTGAGGCAGGAGAATTGCCTGAACCCAGGAGGCGGAGGTTGTGGTGAGCCAAGATCGCGCCATTGCACTCCAGCCTGGGTAACGAGCGAAACTCCATCTCAAAAAAAAATTAAAATTAAAATTAAAAATGATCAGAGTATGGTAGTACACACCTGTAGTCCCAGCTACTTTAGAGGCTGAAGCAGAAGGATCCTTTGAGCCCCGAGTTTGAGGATCTTCATTGAGCTGTGATCACTGGACAAACTGACAGTGAGACCCTGTCTATTAAAAGGGTGGGGCAGGGGAATCAGGGTTGATAATAGTGGTCTCTTGATAACAATGAATAACATGTATTTTGGTAGAACAGAAATATGTTCTGATTCTTGTGCTTTTAAACTTGTTCTTTAATAATCCAAACTGTTTTTGGATAAGCTAGATATAGATCCTTTGACTGTAGAGAATAGACAAGTATTATTTTACATAATGGTTATTAAATTTTATTATCGCAGCCTGCATCTTTTACTACTGTTTAAGCAGAGGTTGGCAGACTTTCTTCTGTAAAAGGCCAGATAGTAAATATTTTAGGCTCTCTGGACCAGAAGGTTTCTATCACAGCTACTCAGCTCTGCTGTTGTAGAGCGAAAGCAGTCATAGGCAGCATATAAACAAATGAGCATGGCCGTGCTCCAATAAAACTTAATTTGTAAAAACAGGTGGCTGCCAGGCCACGGTTTGCCAACTACTTATCTAAATATTGATCCAGAGGATTCAGATACTCTAAAGCTATAGTTACTGTTTTTGGTAGATGATATCCCCCAACTTTTAACTCATATAGGTGGTTAATAACCCATATAGTAAGAAACATCAGTCATACTTTGGTGTATATTTCTTAAGTTTCTTAAATAGTTAAAGAGGATAAGAAGTAACATTGCTAAAATCTGGTTCTTTTTTGTGTGCTTAATAGAGGATTGGGTTTGTTCAGTGTGAGACATGTCTTCAGTTACACCTGTTTTTTCATGCTAATGTTTCACCCAATTATGGAACAGAAATGTGAGCCTTGATGATGTAGTGTAACTGTGCATTGACTGGATTCAGAATCGTTTTAAAAAAGAATCTTGGCCAAAATATTCCTTTGACTCACCTCTGAGCAGAGATTGTAGGAATTCCTATTCAAATACGTAATCTTGTTGGCATCCTTAATTCTTTTAAGAGAATATCACTTTACTCTCAGCTCAAAAGACTAGTTAAAGCATGTGGTTCACTTTTAATTGGCAGTCCATATGCCAATTAAAGTTGTACTTGTTATTTCAAACCCACTGCCTCCCAAAATCTTTCAGAAGCTTAGCTGAAATACTATGTAGGATTGCCTGGAGGATGTCCAGCTTGTTTCCTTCTCTAAATGCTCTAAAGTAGGTTAATCTAGAGGAGCAAAAAGCTGTCAATATATCTAGTCTAAATGATATTTACTCCCTGTAGGGTAGCTTTTACTGAAGGCTCTTTGTTTTCTGATGCCTGCCATCCGTACTAAGGAAGGAACAGTAAGAAATACCTTTGTGAGCTGGGTGCAGTGGCTCATACCAGTAATCCCAATACTTTGGGAGGCCAAGGTGGGCAGATCACGAGGTCAGAAGTTCAAGACTGGCTGGGCATGGTGGCTCATGCCTGTAATCCCAGCACTTTGGGAGGCCAAGGTGGGCAGATTACCTGAGGTCGGGAGTTCAAGACCAGCCTGACCAACATGGTGAAACCCTGTCTTAAAAAAACAACAACAAAGAAATAGCCTTCTGAAACTCATTGATATTTGTTGTGAACTGAACGCGAGCCTGGGAATCTCGTCAAGCGAGAGGGTCCCAAACCTGGAAGAGAGTGTGCACGGAAAAAAAAGGAGACAGAGAGTGGGGTCTGGAGGACTGATTAGGCTATGCCCAAACAGCAATTTTATTTGTGCAGTAGGTTCCATTATATACTTTTCTACTTAATGTTAAGTCAAATCAAAGCATTTCTTAAATAACAAAAGAAACAAAAAACAATTCTGGGGAACTAGTAAAAGGAACAGATACTGATTTAAAAGGTCAAGGGGGAAGTAGGTGATGCTGATTATCAATATTATCAGAACAACCAGTAACTTGGATAACAATCTTCAATTATCTAGAAGTCACAAGCTCAGCAGTAAATCATGCATCTGCAAAAGACAAGGACCGCAGGGGAGGTCACCAGGCTGAAACAATGCCTGGTAAACAAAGTCATAGAACTGGTTAAGATTAGAAGCCAGAAAGGGGAACACAATACCCAGTTGAATCACTTCAAGGTTCACCCAGCCGTTATCTCATCAACCAAGAAGGCTGAAAATAGTGTTCTGTTTAGTCATTCTTCTCCCAATTTTTCCTCCCCATAGCTCAACACCCTCCAGCCAGGGAAAGTATGTAAGGAATCAAGCTCACCTAATGGCAGAGGCCAAGTTGTTAGCCTCTCGCAGGGGCGATCACCACAGATATTTCTCTGGAAAGGATGTTGTTGATGCCACTGTTAATTACCTTTGCATTTTCTTTTTATGAAATCTTTGAAGAAATGTTATTGTAATCTTGCTAATAATTCAGTAACAATAAATTGATAATAATTCTTCCTTTGAGCGATTAATTTATTTTATTACAGACACTATGATTTTATCTAACGGATCAAAGTTTTTATTTCACATTGACCATTAGAAAACTTATAGCTCAGTTTATGACCTACCCATAGCAAGTTTCTAGAATTCTGTTTTATATTAGCCATCAGGTTTGGCCAAATATTTTACTATCTGTTACCAATTGTTTCTTTCTCTCATCTTTTCTTATAGTTCTTTTCATCATCCTGTATTTTATTTGTCTTTATAAGCCATTTAACCACTTTTGCCTTTTTTGAAACAAGGCCTAAATAAGTTTAAATCAGTAAATACAAAGGACACCATCAAGAAAGTGAACAAACATTTTAAGAACAAGAGAAAATTTTTACAAATTACCTATCTGATAATGGACTGGGACTCTTATCTAGAATATATAAAGAATCCTTACAGTTCAATAATATAATACAATTAAAAAATGACTTAAAAATCTGAGTAGGCATTTCTCCAAAGATGATATACAAACAGTGAGTAAGCACATATGAATAGATGCCCAGTACCATTAGCCATCAAGGAAATGCAAATCAAAACCACAGTGAGATTACCACTTTACACCCATTAAGATGGCTATAACCAAAAAAACAGACAATTGCAAGTGTTGACAAGGCTGAGGAGAAAGTGGAACTCTCATACACTGCTGAGGAAAATGTAAAATGATGTGGCCACGTTGGGAAACAGTAGGAGTGCCTCAAAAGATTAAATACAGATTTATCACCTGACCCAACAATTCCACTCCATTTCTACCTAAAGAGAAAGGAAAACATACATCCACACCAAAATGTATACACATACATTCATAGCATCTCTATTTATAATAGCTAAAAACAGCCCAAATGTCTTCACCTAATGAATACATAAGCAAAATATAATATAGCCAAAAGTAATGGGATGAATATTTTTCAACCATCAAAGGAATTGTTGGTAGATACTATAACACGGATGAACCTTGCAAACATTATGGTAAGTAAAAGAAGCCAGTCACAAAAGATCACATATTGGTGGCTTCCTAGAAACAGAAAGCATATTGCTGCTTTCCTAGAGCCGAAGAGGTTGGGGAGAAGCAGGGAGTGACTCCTAATGGCGACAGGGTTTCTTTATGGAGTAATGAAAATGTTCTAAAATTGACTGAGGTGATGATTTCACAACTCTGAGTATACAAAATCCATTGTATATGGAAACTTTAAATGGGTAAATTATATCTCATTAAAACTTATTTAAAAAGTGCTAAAAGTTTTAATAAAATACATCTTATAAAATGTAATAAAAGTAATTCATGCAAATCAGGTGTTTATATCAAGAGTACAAAAGAAATAATTTTGAGTCTTAATAGCATGTATTACTGTTAGCATTTATTTTCCTTAAATTCTTACATTGGACACTAAGATTGGCATCAATATGGTGACCTCCTGGGAATGGCAGACCACCAGGTTGCCTAAGGCGGAGTGAACTGGCCCAGGTTGGAAACAGAGCAGGTCAAAACTCCTGTGCTGATCAGTAGTGGGAAGAGCCACTGCACTCCAGCCTGGGCACCAGAGCGAGACCTCGTCTCTATAAAAAAAAAGAAAAAAAAAAAAAACAAAATTCTTACATTGGAATAAGATTCCTACTGGTGAGTAAAACAATTGTCATTCTACCAGCAATGGCGTATGTTGATATATGTTAATGGTATATGTTGCCTATGAATATATCAAAAGCATAAACATTTTAATATATGAAATTCTTGGGTTAAAATGGTAGTCATATATGCCTTTCAAAAATTTGTATTTTTTAATCTCTACGAATGAGTAGATTATGAGAGCCTGGTAGCTTTATTAGATAGGATATGTTCAATATTGAGTCCAAAGAGCGAAAGACCCTTTGGAATACTGAAGAGAAAGTTGCTGCCCTCTCTCCCTCCCAGTGACAGTCTTTGACATTCATTTCAGCTCTCGTTATTTTCACTGGAAAATGAACCTGTGTGTAATTCTGCTGATCCTGGTTTTCATGGTGCCTTTTTACATTGGCTATTTTATTGTGAGCAACATCCAGCTGCGTAAGTATTTCACCCTCTCAGTCAGCACAGAGACTGAGATGAGTATTTGAGAGAACTGAAATTGTGGATTGTTTCCTTTCTCCATTAACTTCCAGTGGTTACTGCTATTTGAGGACACCTCACACACAGTATCTTAAAAATGAATATAAAATAAATATTGAATGAATGGCACAAAGTAAATATTGAGTGAATGGTTAGGTTATTTTTTCTGCCACAGCTTTATTTTTCTACTTAATAATGTCTCCTTTAATTCATCCCACATGTTAAACTCAGCTAAATTTTTCTTACAGTGGTAAGGATGCTTTCCCTAAAAATTATACTGTTCATCACTCATGTGCCAAGTGAATTAGCAGCCAAATATTAATTAGCATTATCTTATATTTTTAAATAGAGCAAGCTGTTTAACCTATATCTATTTTTCCTAACAGTTTTGTCTCCTCTGTCTCAGTGCATAAACAACGACTGCTTTTTTCCTGTCTCTTATGGCTGACCTTTATGTATTTCTTCTGGAAACTAGGAGATCCCTTTCCCATTCTCAGCCCAAAACATGGTGAGTATATATGAGAGGGCAGAGATGGGGGGAAGAAGTTTTGTTTAATTTTCTAATGTGAAAAAATTAAATTTCTTGGGGAAAAAATAATAAACTCACAGGTTCTTGGGATTTGGAAAAAAAAATTCCGATTTTGAAGAGGATAGCAAGGTATTTCTCTGAAAAATGTCTGATTTTGAGTCACATTTTCTTCTTCATTAAGAGATAATGCTGGTTTTGGAACTCACTTCTGTTATTCTAGAGTAGAAATTTTTGACCTTCATTTACTGAATATACTTCAAGGGTAAAAGGAAAGAACAGTGTCTAACTCATAGTGTATATGGAACTGCAGCAGTATATTTGTATGTGTATTTGGAGGTCAGGTATCAATAAACTTTTGTCAGATTTCCAAAGAAATCTGTGTGGCCACTGTTTAAGTGATGATAAAGATTGCCTTTAGGGAAGCATATGTATTTGGGGAGAGGTGACATAAAATGCTCACAATTAGTAGATAAAGAAAAGCTTTCCAAGAATCAGTGTTTCCCTTCTAACAAAAAAAGTTCATTTTAAAACAAGAAATTGGGCAGAGCCCTAATGTTTAAGCTAAAAACAATGAACAGAAGTACCTCAGCTAGCAAGTCCCAGAACGATTTCAGAAGCATGTATGACTCTGTCCACGAGGACTAGAGAGCCCGGCTGTAATACATCTACTCAAGCTTTCATACTGGAACTGTTTTAATATACATCTCTTTATTCACCATCCTGCCATAGCCATTATCAGGGTTCTTATTGCAGAAAACAGAATCTACTGTAACTAATTTAAAGCAGAAAATGATAAATTATACAGTATCAGGCAATTTAGAGACTTTCCAGGAAAGCAGGGATGCAAAGCTTAAATGCTATATAGTAAAGAGAAATACGCAACTATGCCACAGTACAAACCGGAAAACCTCACTGAAGTCATCACTTGCCGCTCAAGGTCTGTGACATCAGGGGCCTCTGTCCTAGCTGTTTGAGTTCCTAAGTGCTGTCACCACCCCTGCATTGTTCACTGCTGCATTTGAGGCCTCCCGTAGGCCTGGTTCTCTGGTGAAATCTAGGTAACATTTAGAACCCTATCTTCAAGGAAGTCTAAGAAAGAACATCTGGCTTTCTAGACTCTGCAGTACCAAAAGAAATGCTAGAATAGGATTGGAATTGATGTTGACTGAGCCAGTGTCTATTAGAGAATCTGCCATCCCTCCCACACACCCTTCCCTTTATATTCATTGCCTATTACAGGAATTTCAGGAGAGAAGGGTTGTGAGACGCTCCAGCGGTGGGGTCAGAGATGTGCAGTTTTGAAAAGCATATGCAGTACCATAAATAGTTGTATATTTTCAAATAAGAATAACTGTCTCAAAAATTTCAAATAATGTTAAAGGCCGGAAAACTTAACACCAGCCTACCAAAAACATTGAGACTCTTAGGGTTGAAA
Organism: Callithrix jacchus; assembly: GCF_049354715.1. NCBI lineage: Eukaryota > Metazoa > Chordata > Mammalia > Primates > Cebidae > Callithrix > Callithrix jacchus. The sequence continues at coordinate 8,054,660 of NC_133519.1, forward strand.
CTCTTTCACGACCTTTCATGACCTGGCTACTGCTCTCCATACATGTTCCGACTCCAGTCCTGTGAAATCATTTCAAGTTTCTCTTTTTTTCTTTTTCTTTGTGGATAGAGTTTCACTGTCACCCAGGCTGGAGTGCAGTGGCACGATCTCAGCTAACTGCACCCTCCAAAGCTGTCTTCCAGGCTCAAGTGATCCTCCCACCTCAGCCTCCTGGGTAACTGGGGCTACAGGCACATGCTACCACACCTGGCTAATTTTTTATTTTTTCATAGAGATGGCGTTTTCTCCATGTTGCTCAGGATGGTCTCAAACTCCTGAGCTCAAGGGATCGACCCATCTCGGCCTCCCAAAGTGCTGGGATTACAAGTGTGAGCCACCGTACCCGGCCTCAGTTTCTAGAGCTGTTTTATCAGACTGGACAATCCTTCATCCCCAGTCTACCTAGAAAATGTCTACTTATTCTTTCTAGATTCAACTCTCGTCAATTCCTCTAAGAAGATTTTCCTGGCCATCATTAGGAGATATTAATTGCTCCCACCTCAGGGTATTTATATCATCTATAAAACTTATAATTTAATGTTTTCTTTTCCAACTTCCTGATCAACACAGGAGCTGCCTGAGTTCAGAAAACTACATGTTATTTGTCTTTGTATCCCCAGTGCCCATTGTGGAACCTAACATACTACAGGTGTTTAATACATGTTCTTTGAATCAGTGAATGGAAAAAATGGAGTCTCTCCAAAGTGATAGATGAGTTTAATAATTTAACACTCCAGATAGGAATTTAGGAAATGCTAATGTGATCAGCATGCCTATGCCAGTGGTCGAAAAAGACTTGGACTAAAGAGCCCTGCTAGTGTAGTCCTCATATAAACCTATTTCAAATAAACCCACAGACAGGCAGATTTATTTGTGATGGTAGAAGTCAGAGAGAAAAGTTACAAAAGGCCCCTAGGGAGGGCTGCTGACAGGGCAAACACAGGGTCACATGCAGTACAGAGACCTGACTCTGACACCTTTCTCCAGCTTTCTCCTATGTGCATTCAGCTCACATGACCAGTGCGGCCAGGCCATGCCAGAGGGAAGATGAAGGCCGTAGTATCTATTGTCCTTTCATCAACCCCTTTTTCTAAATTCTATTGGATTATCCTGAAAAGGACACTGAGGGAGAAAGCTAGGGAGATAATTTGTTTTATTCTTTCCATAGTACTCCAATAGTCATTACAGTTTTATGCTTGAATATTCAGGTATCTTAATTTATTTAACCCTCTAAGAGAAGTAAGGAGTTAGAAAAGTTTAGCTGGTAGCTGAGAAGTAGCCAACCTTACACTACCTTCTCAGAGCTTTCCCAGGACTGTCCCAGCAACCAGTGTGGTTATTTATTGCTCTGGAGACTAAAAAAAAAATGGGCTGGGCACACTGGCTCACATCTGTAATCTCAGCATTTTGGGAGGCCAAGACAGGGAGATCACTTGAGGCCAGGAGTTAGAGACCAGCCTGGGTAACATGGCAAGACCCCATCTCTACTAAAAATACTGAAATTAGCCAGATACGGTGGCGTATGCCTGTAATCCCAGCTACTCAGGAGGCTGAAACACAAGAATTGCTTGAACCCAGGAGGCTGAGGTTGCAGTGAGACAAGATCATGCCACTGCCCTCCAGTCCCCAGACAGAACAAGACTCTGTCTCAGGAAAAAAAAAAAAAGGCCGGACGCGGTGGCTCGAGCCTATAATCCCAGCACTCTGGGAGGACAAGTTGGGCAGATCACGAGATCAAGAGATCGAGACCATGGTGAAACCCCTTCTCTACCAAAAAGTACAAAAATTAGCTGGGCGTAGTGGTTCGCGCCTGTGGTCCCAGCTACTCGGGAGGCTGAGTCAGGAGAATTGTTTGAACCTGGAAAATGGAGGTTGCAGTAAGCCAAGATCATGCCACTGCACTCTAGCCTGGCCCCTGGCAACAGAGCAAGGCTGTGTCTCAAAAAAAAAAAAAAAAAAAATTCTTACTTATAATTTTAAAAAATCTATAAAAGTACTTCTCGTGCAGTCCCTGACCCTTGGAATGTCCTTAGTGGGAAAGAGTAAGAGATTACAAAAGACTGTAAGGAATCGAATCTGTGTGAGCAGCTGTCAAAGGTGAGATGGTCTTCTGCCAGTCTCCTTATTCATCTGACTTTCCATGTGTTAACTGGTAAATGAAGATAATGATGACTGACTCTTCATAGAAATGCTGAGATTAAGTAAATAGCATCTACAACCAGAAAAAGATGTGTAAAAAAAGGACAAAGACCACCACCATGTTAAAAGGAATAAAGGTAGAGGGCGAATCTTTTTCAGTTTTTCGTATTTAATAACCCATATTAGTCCCTTGGATTTTTCTATGTTCCTGAGTGATACTATATTCAACAAACATTTGTTGAACACCTTCCATGTGCCAGGCAGTAAGGAAAACAAAGATCAGTAAGACATGATTTCTTCTTGTAAAAGGGTTGCAAATTCAAGAGATACATGGAAAGTAGAATCAACGGAATTTAGGTGAGGATTTGTTCGTTCACGTAGCATTACACAGATATTTATTGAGCATCTACTTTATGTTTAGCACTGGAAACAAATCACAAACAAAACAAACTTGGTTTCTGCCCTCTTGAAATTTATAGTCTTGTGGGTGGAACTAGACGAAAAAGAGTTAAATATGTAAATAAAGAATTGCCAGTTGTGATCATTGTCCTCAAAGAGCAAACAGGTTGCTGTGATAGAGAAAAATGCAGAAAAATTAGTGCAAGAAGTTAGATCCATTCTTTCTGACACGGTGATATTTAAGCTGAGATTTAAAGGACAAGACCAAAGGAAGACCCAGTAAGAAGGCACAAAAGACATCACGTAGGCCGGGCGCGATGGCTCACGCCTGTAATCCCAGCACTTTGGGAGGCCAAGGCGGGCAAATCACGAGGTCAAGAGATCGAGACCATCCTGACCAACATGGTGAAACCCCATCTCTACTAAACATACAAACAATTAGTTGGGTGTGGTGGTGCAGGCCTGTAGTCCCAGCTACTCGGGAGGCTGAGACAGGAGGATTGCTTGAACCCAGGAGGCGGAGTTTGCAGTGAGCTGAGATCGCGCCATTGCACTCCAGCCTGGCTCCTGGCGACAGAGCGAGACTGTCTCAAAAAAAACAAAGACATCATGTAAAGCCCTGGGGTAGAAAGACCTTGGTGTATTTAAGGAAAGGCAAGAGATAGAACGGGGAGTAATTGTATAGATTTTATTGTTACGGTGACTCAATAGTTGATTATGTCATTCTAAGACAGGTGAGGGGAAAGATAATTTTAATTTGGTATATGCTGAATTTAAGTTACCTATGCATATCCAGGTGATGTTAAATAAGCAATCGGATGTACAAATCAGGAGCTTAGGGAAAAGGTAGAAATGTATCAGTCCTCATAGAGACGACTCCAGGAATCTAAACAACTAGAAATCATCAGCTAAATGCCATCAGTAATGCTGAGGAAATTGGTGAGATTACCCAAGCAAAAAATGTGTATACTGAAATGAAAGAGAACTCTGGTCCATACAGAGCAAGAAGTGACCGAGAAAAAGCAATTAGAGAAGTGAAAGGGAAAACCTAGAGAAATGGTGTTGTGGAAGCCAAGAAGATACAATAATTTTTTTTTTTTTTTTTTTTTTTTTTTGAGACGGAGTTTCGCTCTTGTTACCCAGGCTGGAGTGCAATGGCGTGATCTCAGCTCACCACAACCTCCGCCTCCTGGGTTCAGGCAAGTCTCCTGCCTCAGCCTCCTGAGTAGCTGGGATTACAGGCGCGCGCCACCATGCCCAGCTAATTTTTTGTGTTTTTAGTAGAGACGGGGTTTCACCATGTTGACCAGGATGGTCTCGATCTCTTGACCTCGTGATCCACCCGCCTCGGCTTCCCAAAGTGCTGGGATTACAGGCTTGAGCCACCGCGCCCGGCCGATAAAATAATTTTAAACAAAAATGATCCAATGTCATGCAAGAGCCAGTAAAACAAGGCTTGGAAAATGGTGAATTTTGCGACCAGTAGAAAATTCATGACCATAGTGTAGAGTGAAGGTAGTTTGTAGTGGAGTGAAGGTAATTTATATCTAATAGCTGATGTTTTTTATAGTAAGGGCATTGGCAAGAGAAGGACACAGGTAGGAAAAATAAAGAGTAACTGCTGAGGAAGATGGGAAGAGATGGCTGACCAAAGGCAAGATAAGGATTAGTCAGTAGTGTGAGAGCTCTCTTAGGACTGAAGAGCATAAATCTGTAATGGCTCCAAAATCAGTGTGAATTCTAGCAATTTTCAGAAGCAAGACATGGGCACAGGGAAGGCAGAGTGTTAAACTGATCCAGAGTTGGGAGTTTGTAGGATTAGCGTTTCAGAAGGAAGATAGTAGGAGATTGAGGGTCCTGGTGAGAGAATTTGAAGCCAGCAAGCCTGGAGTCCAGGCTGGGTGAAGAATGGGGAAGCAGAAGACCAGAGGTCGCACTGACCTCTAGAACGAGTGTAGCGCAAATAAAGGAGAAAGGGAACTTGAAGGCTAGGAAGGGCGGCAGGGGTCAGAAAAGGAATGTTGGAATTTTCAGTTTTGAGGCTGACAGAATTCCTGAATTATAACTCTGGCATTTGACCATAGGAGTGAATGGCTGAAGTGAATTCTATTCCAGAAATCCAATTAAAACTGTTTTTTCTGCAATGCCAAACTTCCTGAGTTATTCTTCAGCATTGCTTTCTCTCATTTATCCCAAGGACATCAGCCAGCAGTATTTAACTGCTAAATTGATTTTCAGCATTCTCAAGTGATATGAAACAATTAATAATTAAGAGACAATTTATCATCTACAACTGATGTGTTTGCCTTTGAATTTCTCATTCATCTGTAAGCTTAGCCCATTTACTAGATGAATTCTGTGTTAATAAACACAGATGCAAAAAAGACAAAAGCAGAAGAGTATGACCTTAGGGGAAATATATATGTATCAAAGATAACTAGCACAAAGTATTTCCAGAAGATTTACTTTCCTCATTTCTTTGCTGTTTTTACCAAAAGTACTTTGCTTTGTTAGCATTCATGTTACCAAGAGTGAACAGTCAGTGACCGTTATTTATAATTACTGTTGTTGTTATTTTACTGCCATCAGCCAATAAAAGACATCACTGTGAAGCATATGGGACAAGAGGAAAATCAGTAAACTTCTAGTATATTTATTATAGATAATCTACACATTGGCCGGGTGTAGTGGCTCACGCCTGTAATCCCAGCACTTTGGGAGGCCAAGACGGGCGGATCACGAGGTCAGGAGTTCAAGATCAGAGTGACCAACATGGTAAAAACCCCGTCTCTACTAAAAATACAAAAAAATTAGCTGGGCATGGTAGCATGCGCCTGTAGTCCCAGCTACTCGGGAAGCTGAGGCAGGAGAATCGCTTGAACCCAGGAGGTGGAGGTTGCAGTGAGCCAAGATCACGCCACTGCACTCCAGCCTGGGCGACAGTGCGAGACTGTAAAAAAAAAAAAAAAAAGATAATCTACACATTAATAATTAAAAGTTGGCTTGTATGAGTTCGTTATGTGTACTGCTTGGTGTTTTCAGTGATGCTTCCTTTTGCAGTGCAGATGAGAGCCATTTTATCTACATTACCTGGCATTAATGTACCCTGATGTTTGTAGGGATTTTATCCATCGAACAGCTCATCAGCCGGGTTGGTGTGATTGGAGTGACCCTCATGGCTCTTCTTTCTGGATTTGGTGCTGTCAACTGCCCATACACTTACATGTCTTACTTCCTCAGGTAACAGAGCACTTTGCAGCTTTTCTTCTTTGCTCCATTACTTCTTGAATACATGTCATATTATGCCACCGTCTTTAAGATTATGTATTAGATCTATGACCCTGTCTTTTTATTCTTCTCTTCCTCTGTCCCTATGGGCATTGACCTGGAAGTCTTTCTAAATAAGTCTTATCACTTGTGTTGCTTTCCTTTATTATTTGTGCTACATTCTATTATTTTTTAAATGGCAAATTTCAATCCGACGCTCCCCTCCCACTTTTTAAAGGCACATTTCTAGTGACCAGCAGTATAAACTAACCCCAACTTCAGCAGTTTAGTTCTCCTAGAGTTTTAATAGAGCAGGAGAAGACAATGCCAACTTAAAAGTGTGCTTAAACATACATTCTAAATGTCACTGACCAAGATCCTGCCACTCCACTCCAGCCTGGGTGACAGAGCAGGACTCTTTCATAGAAAAATACAGCGAGTTGGGCTGGACATGGTGGCTCATGCCTGTAATCCCAGCACTTTGGGAGGCCAAGGTGGGCAGATCACCTGAGGTCAGAAGTTCGAGACCAGCCTGACCAAGGTGGTGAAACCCCATCACTACTAAAAGTTCACAAAATTAACCAGGCATGGTAGCACATGCCTATATTCCCAGCTACTCAGGAGGCTGAGGCAGGAGAATCCCTTGAACCCGGGAGGTGGAGGTTGCAGTGAGCCAAGGTTGTGCCATTGCACTCCAGCCTGGGCAATAAGAGCGAAACTCCGTCTCAAAACAAACACAAAAAAGATAAATATGATGGGTCGATGGGTGTGGCAAACCACCATGGCACATGTATACCTGTGTAACAAACCTGCAAGTTCTGCACATGTATTCCAGAACTCAAAGTATGATTTTAAAAAAAGATATTTTTAAAAATAAAAATAAATATATATATGTATATAAATGTCACTGGATCAAAGCTAAGAAAAACCGTAAGACAGCTGGGTAAATTCCATTTCCCTGAGATCCCAGAGGATTAGCTATAAGAAATGAGAGCAAAAGCATTTTAGTTTATTATGGTCATTTTATTATTTTGTAGAAAAAAGTAGTAACAGTTGAAGTTTATGTGTGTCTCCAGATAACCTGTATCGTGCCCAAGAGTGGGACCCCAAAACATTTTACTAACAGTTTATGCTTGTTGTAGGAATGTGACTGACACCGATATTCTAGCCCTGGAACGCCGACTGCTGCAAACCATGGATATGATCATAAGCAAAAAGAAAAGGTAAGACGTCAGTACTGTCAAACATCTGGGCTCTGTCACAATTGCATTAGGGCCGGGTGCAGTGGCTCACGCCTGTAATCCTAGCACTTTGGGAGGCCAAGGTAGGCGGATCACCTGGGGTCAGGAGTTCAAGACCAGCCTGGCCATCATGGTGAAACCCCATCTTAAAAAAAAACAAGTAAAAGAAAATTTTACTATGAATTAGTGTTGGCAGGGCATTTTATCCTATTCATTTTTGTTATAAGGTGAAGTACTATCAAAGATACAGTGTCGACTGGACACCATGGCTCACACCTGTGATCCCAGCACTTTGGGAGGCCCAGGCAGGAGGATCACGTTAGCCCAGAAGTTCAAAACTAGCCTGGGTAACATAGTGAGACTCCATTTCTTTAAAATAACAATAATACTTTTTAAAAAATTAAAAATATAAAAAATTGTTAAAGGCTGGGTGCGGTGGCTCAAGCCTGTAATCCCAGCACTTTGGGAGGCCGAGGCAGGTGGATCATGAGGTCAAGAGATCAAGACCATCCTGGTCAACATGGTGAAACCCCGTCTCTACTAAAAAAAAAAAAAAATACAAAAAATTAGCTGGGCATGGTGGCGCGTGCCTGTAATCCCAGCTACTCAGGAGGCGGAGGTTGCGGTGGGCCGAGATCGCGCCATTGCACTCCGGCCTGGGTAACAAGAGTAAAACTCCGTCTCAAAAAAAAAAAAAAAAAATTCAGTGTTTTGTGTGAAGGAAAATTCTCAAATTCAATCTCATTTCTTGAATTTAGATTATTCTCCTTGGATAAATTATTAGAATAACTTTTTTTAATTTTTTAAATTATAAATTGACAAATTATAATTATGTATATTTTTATGGCATACAAAGTGGAATAATTAAATCGAGCGAATTAACATATCCATCTTACATGTTTGTATATTTTTTTGTGGTGAACATTTGAAATTTGCTCTCAGTGATTATGAAATATGCAATACATTATTATATTCATCATGCTTTACAGTATGTCACCAAAAAAAACCTTATTCCTCCCGTCTAATTGAAGCTTTGTACCCTTTGACCATCGTCCCACCTACGCAGCTTCTGATAACTATCATTCTCCTCTGCTTCTGTTGACTTGTTTTAGATTCCATATGTAAGTAAGAATATGCAGTATTTATCTTTCTGTGTCCACTCATGTTGCTTAGCATAGTGTTCTCCAGTTACATTCATGTTGTCACAAATGAATTTCTTTCCTTAAGGCTTTATAGTGTCCGTTGTGTATATATGCCATATCTTCTTTATCCATTTTTCTGTTGATGGACATATAAATTGGAACCATAACTTGGCTATCCTAAATACTACTGCAGTGAATGTGGGAGTGCAGATATCTCTTTCACATACTGATTTCAGATCTTTTTGGTAAATACTCAGAAGTGGGATTGCTGGATCATATAACAATTCCCTTTTCAGTTTTTTTAGGAACCTCCACACTGTTTTTCATAGTGGTTGTGCTAATTTTCATTCCCACCAACAGCGTAATAAGGTTCCCTTTTCTCTGCATTCATACCAACATTCTTTATCTTTTGCCCCTTTGATAATAGCCATTCTGACAGGTATGAGGGGATATCTCATTGTGGTTTTAGTTTGCAATTCCTTAATGGTTAGTATATTGAACATTATATGTCTGTTGGCCATGTGTATGCCTTCTTTTGAGAAATAGCTATTCAGGTTCCTTGCCCATTTAAAAATCAGATTATTTGTTTTCTTTCTATAAAGTTATTTAGGGTCCTTATGTATCTTATATACTAACCCCTTATAAGACATACGGCTTGCAGTTATTTTCCCCCAGTCCGTAAGTTGTCTCTTTACTCTGTCAGTTGTTTTCTGTGTTGTGCAGAAGCTTTTTATTTTGATGTAATCCCGTTTGGTTTTTCTCCCGTTGTCTTCTAATAGTTTTATAGTTTCCAATCTTAAGTCTTTTGAGTCAATTTTTTTTTTTTTTTTTTTTTTTTTGAGACAGAGTCTCGTTCTGTTGCCCAGGCTGGGTGCAGTGGAGCAATCTTGGCTCAGTGCAACCTCTAACTGCCTGATTCAAGCAATTCTCCTGCATCAGCCTCCCGAGTAGCTGGGATTACAGGCACGTGCCACCACACCCAGCTAAATTTTTTGTATGTTTAGTAGAGACGGTGTTTTACCGTTGTTGGCCAGGTCAGTCTCAAACCCCTGACCTCAGGTGATCCACCGACCTTGGCCTCCCAAAGTGCTGGGATTACAGGAGTGAGCTACCGCTCGCAGCCGAGTGAATTTTTATTATGTTGAGTGAGGTAAGGGTCCAGTTTCATTCTTCTGCAGATGGGTTTTCAGTTTTCTCAACACCATTTATTGAAAAGACTGTCCTTTTCCCAATGTGTACATGTGGCACCCTTGTCAAAAATCAATTGACCATACATGTGTGAATTTATTTCTGGGCTCTCTATTCTCTTCCCTTAGTCAATGAATGAGTCTGTGCTTATGCTCATATCATGCTGTTTTAATTACTATTGCTTTGTAGTGTAATTTGAAATAAGATAGTATGATGCCCCCAGCTTTGTTCTTTCATTCATGATTGCCTTGGCAATTCCAGTTTTTTGTGGTTCCATATGAATTTTACAATTATTTTTTCTATTTCTATGAAAAATGACATTGGAATTTTGATAGGGATTACATTAAATCTATAGATTGCTTTAGGTAGTATGGACTTTTAACAACACTAATGTTCAATGAACATTCCAAAAATAAAATAAAGAGAACCATCTCACTTAAAATAGCTACAAGAAAAAAATACTTAGGAGTAAATTTAACCAAGGAGGAAGAAAGACCTGGACACTGAAAACTGTACAATATTAATGGAAGAAATTGAAGCAGACACAAATAAATGGAAAGATATCCCATGCTCATGGACTGGTGGATAACTTTTATATTCCAAGAATGGAATATTGTCTATTGTCCTGAATTTTTAAAAAGTCTATTGTCCTGGCTGGGCTCAGTGACTCATGCCTGTAATCCGAGCACTTTGGAAGGGTGAGGCAGGCAGAACATCTGAGATCAGGAGTTCAAGATCAGCCTGACCAAACATGAAGAAACTCTATCTCTACTAAAAATACAAAATTAGCCTGGCGTGGTGGCGCATGCCTGTAATCCCAGCCACTCGAGAGGTTGAGGCAGGAGAATGGCTTGAATCCAGGAGGTGGAGGTTGCAGTGAGCCGAGATTGCACCATTAAACTCCAGCCTGGGCAACAAGAGCAAAACTCCGTATCAAAAAAAAAAAAAAAAGGCTATTGTCCTGAATTTTTACAATCTTTTACATATCTGATTTAGAACTCAGCTTAAGTACTTTTAAAATGTATATTTTCAAATGGCATTTCATAGAAATCTATATCATAGTGGATAAAAGCATAGGCTTTGAAATCAGACTGTGTCTGAATTTGAATCCTTGATCTACATCTTAATGGTGTGACCTTGAACTAGTTACTCTGTTTTTGTGCCTCGTTTGTAAAAATAGAGGTAATAATAATGAGTTAAGACTTAGAACAATGAGTTAGACCCCTTAGAACAATGACCCACATGTAGCTAAGGACAACTACTGAACTTATTAATAATCTCTACAGTATAATCATTTGCTTTTCATGCTTTGCCTTCATTTATTCATTCATAGATTCATTCACTTAATAATTTATAAGGGCCGGGCACGGTGGCTCAAGCCTGTAATCCCAGCACTTTGGGAGGCCGAGGCGGGTGGATCACGAGGTCAAGAGATCGAGACCGATCGATCCAAGATGGCCGACCACTAACAGCTCAGGATTGTAGCTCCCAGTGAAAGCTCAGAGAACGAGACGACGCCACAACTTTAGACGAATTTTCGTCACTCACCGATTAGCCGATTCCCAGTGGAGGAGCCCCACAGGTCGCCAGCGCGACTCTTGTGGCCCCCGCAGCGGTTTGGCCAGCGTCTCGGCGCAGCAGCTCTTCATGCAGAGCCAACGGGACTGCTTTCCCTACTGACCGGAGTTTGGAGCTCCGGGAAGTCAGAGCCGCTTGTTGCAGACTCAAGAGGGAAGCCAGAACAGAGATTCGCGGGCAGAAGAGCACCATCAGTCTTATCGCTGCTATTTAGACCGCCACAGTGGGTTGCTCGGATCCCAGCACTGGGAATCAATAAGTCGGACCTTGACTCAGAAACCTAATTAGAAAGGCGGTTCATCTACAATGAAGGGGAAAAAAACAGCCTAAGAAGGCCGAGTATACTCAAAATCAGAACCCATCAGCAACGGAACAAGCCCTGATGGAAAAGGACTCATCAGCAACGGAACAAGCCCTGATGGAAAAGGACTCATCAGTAACGGAACAAGCCCTGATGGAAAAGGACTGTGTTCCATTATCTGAAGTAGGCTTTAAAAGGTGGATGATAAGAAACTTCTGGGAGTTAAAGGAACTTGTTCTAACCCAATGTAAAGAAACTAAGAACTTGGAAAAAAGATTCGATGAAATGTTGAAAAGAATAGACAATATAGAGAGGAATACAAATGAACTTATGGAGTTGAAAAATACAACACGAGAACTTAGTGAAATATGTACAAGCTTAAACAGCCGAATGGATCAAGCAGAAGAAAGGGTATCAGAGGTCGAAGACCAACTTAATGAAACAAAACGACAAGACAAGAATAGAGAAAAAAGGATAAAAAGGAATGAGCAAAGTCTCCAAGCAATATGGGACTATGTGAAAAGACCTAATATACGCTTGATTGGTGTACCTGAATGTGACGGAGAGAATGAATTCAAGCTGGAAAATACTCTCCAGGACATTATCCAGGAAAATTTTCCTAATTTAGCAAAGCAGAACACTATTCAACCCCAGGCAATACAGAGAACACCACAAAGATATTCCTCAAGAAGACCAACCCCAAGGCACATAATCATTAGATTCACCAAGATCGAAACGAAGGAGAAAATATTAAGGGCAGCCAGAGAGAAAGATCAAGTTACCCATAAAGGTAAGCCTATTAGGCTTACAGCAGATCTCTCAACGGAAACCCTACAAGCTAGAAGAGAGTGGGGGCCAATATTCAATATACTTAATCAACAGAACTTTCAGCCCAGAATATCATATTCTGCCAATTTAAGCTTTACATTTGAAGGAAAAATAAAATCTTTTAGGAACAAGCAAGTACTCAGAGATTTTATTACCACCAGGCCTGCTTTACAAGAACTTCTAAAAGAAGCATTATACACAGAAAGGAACAACCAGTATGACCCTTTCTAAAAATACACCAAAAAGTAAAGAGCATTAACATAAAGAAGAATTTTTATCAACGAAAGGACAAAATAGCCAGTTAATATCAAATGGCAGCAACCCTAAATTTAAATCGACCAAATCTCCCAATCAAAAGATACAGACAAAATCTAACGGTATATCCAAAGATATACATAGACTCAAAATAAAGGGTTGGAAAAAAAAAACGTACCAACCAAATGGAGAGCAAAAATAAATAAATAAAAAGCAGGAGTTGCAACTTTCACATTTCACAAAATAGATTTCAAAGCTACAAGGATACAAGGGTAAAAGGATTAATGTAATAATAAGAGATCTTAACACCCAGATACATAAGACACATAATGAGATTTAGATTCAACGAGACAGAAAATTGATAACGATATCTGGGACTGGAACTAAGATCCAGAACAAATAAACTCAATAGAGCTCTCCATTTTAAACACACAAAATATACATTATCCACAAAATCTAACGATATATCTAAAGATATACAAAGACTCAAAACAAGGGGATGGAAAAAAACTCACCAACCAAATGGAGAGCAAAAATAAATAAATAAAAAGCAGGAGTTGCAATTCTCACACTTAATAGATTTCAAAGCTACAAGGATGCAAGGGTAAAAGGATTAATGTAATAATAAGAGATCTTAACACCCAGATACATAAGACACATGAGATTTAGATTCAACGAGACAACAAATTGATAACGATATCCAGGACTTGAACTAAGATCCAGAACAAATAAACACAATATAGTTCTCCATTTTAAACACATAAAATATGCATTAACCACTTTAAACACTCAAAATATTGATCGGCCATTATTGAAACCCATTCTAGGAATGAAGTAATATTCCTTTTTCCCTCTTTTTCTTTTTTTCCCCTTCTTTTTCTCTTTTTCCCTCTAAAAAAATAAAAATAAAAAATAAAACTTTTCTTTTTGTATATAACATGATGTTTTGATACACATAGTGAAAAAAGAAAAAGAAAAAAAAAAAAGAGAGATCGAGACCATCCTGGTCAACATGGTGAAACCCCGTCTCTACTAAAAATACAAAAAATTAGCTGGGCATGGTGGCGCGCGCCTGTAGTCCCAGCTACTCAGGAGGCTGAGGCAGGAGAATTGCCTGAACCCAGGAGGTGGAGGTTGCCGTGAGCCGAGATCGCGCCATTGCACTCCAGCCTGGGTAACAAGAGCGAAACTCCATCTCAAAAGAAAAAAAAATTTATAGAAAACCTAGTTCATGCCAGGCACTGTACTAGATACTAGGGATAGAGTGATGAACAAGTGAACCATTTCTCACCTTCATGAAGCTTATTACTCTACTCTCTCTATGATCGTTATTATTATCCAATATAAATGGAAACAGGTTTTGAATTGCATGAGTATTTTCACCTTTCGTATTTCCTTCTTCAACACTTTTCTATAGTAAGACCCATAGTCAAGTCAAAGAAGCCTTAATGTAAGAGATAACATTAGAAATTAGAATGATAAAGAAGGCTCAGCTTCACCAACTAATTATTTGTCTCTATCTCTGCATGTCTTTACTAGGATATTGAAGGTAGACACGTGTATAATTTATTTTATTTACATTTATTATTTTACATGAATGTATATAAATGCATATTTTTAAAAATGTAACAATAAGAGCAAGATTCTTCAAAAGTGAAAGATTTATATGTGAACAATATCATTTTGATTCCCAAGGCTATTCTCCTTCTCACTGTATTTCTTTTATTCATATAAAGAGATTAATATATAAAAGTGAAGTCGTGGCCAGGTACTCATGCCTGTAATTCCAGCACTTTGAGAGGCTGAGGTCAGGAGTTCGAGACCAGCCTGGCCAACATGGCAAAACCTAATCTCTAGTAAAAGTGCAAAAATTAGCCTGGCGCAGTGGTACATGCCTGTAATCCCAGCTACTTTGGAGGCTGAGGCAGGAAAACCGCTTGGACCGGGGAGGCATAGGTTGTAGTGAGCTGAGATTGCACCAGTACACTCCAGCCTGGGGGACAGAACGAGACTGTCTCAAAAAAAAAGAGAAGTTGTGACCCATGTCAAGTGTGGATGTGTACTTTTAAGCCATTTCATACTAGTAGTGCTTAGGAATTGACTCTGATCTATATACAGTATATCCGGTTTCCCCTGTAATGCATTGTCCGGTCAGGATCAGGAATGGTTTGTGGTCCAGCAGTAGGTTTTATTAATTTGAGTGGCTCACAGAAGAATCAGCCTCCCAGCATGACCCCATTAGCACAGTCCTTTGCCCAGTGGAACTCACAGGGCAGATAGACAGCTAACATGACAACACAGGGGCCCTTGGGATTCATACAGTGCCCTTGCCATTTTCCACAATATAGAAAAACTTTTTGTTGTTTGCAAGTGGTTTTATACAATAAACATTTTTTTAATAAAAAAGAAAAATTGTTTTTGCAAACACTCATAGTTGGAAAGAAGTAGTGACCAGAAAACCATCTTTCCCCTTAACAGTAGAGGGCCATAGTGAGATGACATACAAGAAAAGTAACATTTGTTATGTACAAAAGAGTTAATGCTCGAAAAAGGGAGGAGGAAAGAGGCAAAAATCTTCCTATTTGGAACAGTGGAGGAAAAAAATGTTAACCTCTACTTTGAATTTGTTTTTTTAGGATCTGTTAGAAATTTTGTAGGGATGGGGGAAGAAATGTATTCACTAGTGAAACTTCAACACCAGCCACAGCCACTCTCAAATGATAATAGACGAAACTTCCAGAAATGACAGTGGAGTTTAAGCAATTCCTTCTATAGAAAATCATGAAAACTGGGAAAAATATTAAAAGCAAGTATTTGAAGTCACTGGAGAAAATAAACAAAGGCAGGTGGAAATTTGAGAAGAGCATCAGGTAACTGTTACAAGTTGATGGCTATCTTGCCTGCATGTGCTCCTCAAGCACCACCCACCCTCCCAGCACCCGCTCAAGTGTACAGGTTGATAAGAGTTTAAATCAGCTGAGTAACTGAAAATTTAAAGGGGGAATTTTGGAAGTGAGGGAAATACAGAAGGACTAAGATCCAAAATCTCAGTGTAAACCCTTCCCAAATCCCTGTATCATCATTAAATAATGTATTTCCATGGTACACACCAAAGAGCCTGAGAAAAAATAGGCAAAAACTAGAAGAGAGTCTATCCTTGATGTACTGAACTCCTTGGTGTGATCTGCAAGGTTGCTGTGCCTCTGATTGAGTGCATTTTCTGGGCTATATGCAGCTTGAACACACAGCTTGGATGACAGAAAGTGAAAGCCTTACTGGCTGGAGGTGTCAGAGGGTAGAACTCAGAACTGGCAAAGCTACTGAAAATTTACGGGATCCCTAGAGGTATAAGATCCACAGAGAGATTATGTCCTAAAATATGACTATAGAATCTGCCCAGACTGCCATCACCCTACACAAAATCAAGCTCAGTGGAGACTTTCGGAGAGTTAGGCTAAAAAAGAAGCTAGAAACCAGAAGACTCAGCAGGAACATTAGCTGCTGCAGGTATGACGGATTTCACAGTTTGAGTCTAAGTAAATTAACTGCTTATTAGTACCAAAAAAAATTCTCGGAAAAACAAACCAGATTCCAAAGTCACTACAATATATTACCTTCAAGAAAATTTGCTAGGCATGTAAAGAAAGGACCGTATGACCAATGTTCAAGATAAAAAGCGGTTCATAGATACTAACTCCAGGTGGGTCCAGATCAAAGATTTCACAAAGACTTGAAGTAACCATTACAAATACATTCAAAGGAAAAGCAGGATAGGATAGTGAAGGAAAGTGTGATCCAAGTGAAAAGAGGGAATCCCAGCAGAGAAGTGGAAACTTTTACAAAACGACAAAACAGAAATCCGAAGACCGAAAACTGCAATAACTGAAATAAAAATTGTACTAGGTAGGCTGAATCGGAGAATTGAGATGACAGAAGAATCAGATCAATAAAAATTCAGGCGGGGCACAGTGACTCACGCCTGTAATCCCAGCACTTTGGGAGGCTGATGTGGGTGGATCACCTGAGGTCAGGAGTTCGAGACCAGCCTGGCCAACATAGTGAAACCCTGTCTCTACTAAAAATACAAAATTAGCTGAGGCAGGAGAATCACTTGAACCCAGGCGGCAGAAGTTGTAGTAAGCTGAGATTGTGCCACTGCACTCCAGCTTGGGCGACAGAGCGAGACTTTTTCTCAAAACATAAAAATTGAGATCAATAGATATCATGTAATCTTAAGAATAGAGAGGTAGAAGATTGAAGAGAAATGGCCAGGTGCTCATGCCTGTATTCTTAGCACTTGGGGAGGCCAAGGCAGGCAGATCACATGAGGTCTGGCGAACATGGCGAAACCCTGTCTCTACCAAAAATACAAAAAAAAAAAAAATTAGCTGGGCATGGTGGTGGGTGCCTGTAATCCCAGCTACTCAGGAGGCAGAGGCTGGAGAATGGCTTGAACTCGGGAGGCAGAAGTTGCAGTAAGCTGCAGTTGTGCCACTGCACTCCAGCCCAGGTGACAGAGCAAGACTCTTACCTCGAATGAAAAAAATATATATATATATATATTTTTTTTTTGAGACGGAGTTTCGCTCTTGTTAACCAGGCTGGAGTGCAATGGTGCGATCTCGGCTCACCGCAACCTCCGCCTCCTGGGTTCAGGCAATTCTCCTGCCTTAGCCTCCCGAGCAGCTGGGATTACAGGCACCCACACATGCCCAGCTAATTTTTTGTAATTTTAGTAGAGACGGGGTTTCACCATGTTGACCAAGATGGTCTTGATCTGTTGACCTCGTGATCCACTCGCCTTGGCCTCCCAAAGTGCTGAGATTACAGGCTTGAGCCACCGCACCCAGCCCAAAAAATATATATATATTTTTTTTTAATGAAGAAAAATGAACAAAAGTTTCAGTAAGAGACGATATGAAGCAGTCCAGCATTGTTTTGATTGGAGTCCTAGAAGAAAAGGAAAGGCAAAAAAAGAAATACCGGCCCAAAACGTAAGAAAACTACATCTGTGTGTACATACAGTTAACCTGCTAAAAGTCAAAGAGGATATATCTTGAAAGCAGGAAGAGGAAAATGATACATATAGGGCAACGGTGGAAAAAAAGTAATGGTTATTCAACAACATTGTAGAATACAAAATAAACAGACAAAAATCAGTTGTAGCCAGGAGCAGTGGTGCGTGTGCCTGACCAGCTACTCAGGAGGCTAAAGCCAGAGGATTGTTTGGGCCCAGGAATTTGAACGCAGCCCGAGAGCAGCATAACCAGACCCAATCTCTCAAACCAAATTCTTAAAAAGTCAATTATATTTCTATAAACTAGCAATGGACATATGGATATCAGATGCTTAAATATATTATTTACAGTCACTCAGAAAATGAAATACTTAGGTGGAAGTCTAATAAAACACGTATAGGACTTGTAACTGAAAATTATAAAACTAATGAAGAAAAAGAAGATGCAAATAAAGAGACATACCATATTTATGGACTGGAAGACAACATAGTAATGATATTCTCCCCAAATTGATACATAAAGTCATTCATTTCAAAATCCCAGTAAGATTTATTTGTAGATATGCACAAAATGATTCTAAAATTTGTACAGAAAGGCAAAATAACTAAAATAGCTGGTATAATTTTGAAAAGAACAATGTGAGAAGAATTCGTCTACCTGATCTTAAAATGTGTGACACAGCTGCAGTAATCAAGACTGTGGTACTGACAGACATAGATCAGTGAAACAGAAAAGAGAACCCAGAAATACTAACCCATGGCCAGGCACGGTGGCTCGTGCCTGTAATCTCAGCACTTTGGGAGGCTGAGGTGGGTGGATCACCTGAGGTCAGGAGTTGGAGACTAGCCTGACCAGTATCGCAAAACCTCATCTCTACTAAAAATACAAAAATTAGCTGGACATGGTGTGCGCCTGTAGTCCCAGCTACTTGGGAGGCTGAGACAGGAGAATTGCTTGAACCAAGGAGGTGGAGGTTGCACTAAACTGAGATCACACCACTGCATTCCCCACTGGGCGACTGAGCAAGATGCCGTCTCAAAAAAAATGACAAAAAAAAAAAAATACACAAATACACCCAGCTAATTTTTGACAAAGATATAAAAGCAGTTCAGTAGAGGAAAGATAGCCTTTCACCAAATGGTGTTAGAGCAATTAGGCATCCATAGGTTAAAAAAATGAATTTAAATCTAAGTTTTACTTACGCCTTACATAAAATTAAAACAGATAATAGACTAAAATGTAAAACTATACGACTTTTAGGGAAAAAAAACAGGGCCGGGTGTTGTGGCTCATGCCTGTAATCCAAGTGCTTTGGAGGCCAAGGCAGGCGGATCACCTGAGTTCAAGACCAGCCTGACCAACATGGTGAAACCCCATCAAAAAAAAAAGCAATAAAGATTAAAAAAAAAAAACAGGAAATAATCTTTGGAATCAAGGGCTAGGCAAAAAGTTCTTTACTTAATACCAAAAGTGCAATCCATAAAAGGAAGAAATGATAAATTGGGCTCCATCAAAATGTAACCCTTTTGCTCTGTAAAAGACTGTTAAGAGGATCAAAAGACAAGCTACCACCTGGGAGAAAATATTTGCAAACCACTTATTTGAGAAAGCACTAGTATCTAGAATAAAAAATGTTCAAAGCTTGTATTTAGAAAGAAAAAGTGCAGTCAGAAAATAGGCAAAAAAGAATGAACGTTTTTACTGTAGAGGATATAAAAATGGCACATAAGCACACGAAGAAGTGTTCAGTGGTGTTAGCCGTTATGTACATGCCATTAAAACCACGTGAGATATCAGTACACACCTATCAGAATAGCTGACACAAAAATTAGTGACAACACCAAATACTAGGAAGGATCACTCGTACAGTGCTGGCATCCGGGTAGAATGGTACAGTCCCTCGGGAACACAGTTTAGGTATTTCTTTAAAAACTAAACATACAGTTACCACACCCCAACAATTGCACTTCTGGGCGTTTATCCAAAAAAATGAAGATTTGTGTTCACACAAAAAACTGTACTTGAATGTTTATAGCAGCTTTATTAGTAGCCCAGAACTAGAAAGAAGTGAGATATCCTTCAGTGGGTGAATGGTTAAACTGTGGTACACTCATGCCATGGAATACTACTTAGCAGGAAAAATGAACAAGCTATTGATACACGCAACGGCCCGGATGAGTCTCTAGAAAATTATGTTGAGTGAAAAAATAATTCCCAAAGGATATATACTGTATTATTCAAGTTACGTATACAATTTTTTTGCTCCCCCTGCCCTCCGCCAAGTTATACATACATTTTTGAATTGACGCAATTATAGAAATGTGAGAGAGATTCGTGGAGAACAGATTAGTGGTTGCCAGAGTTAAGGAGTTGGAGGTGGGAGGGAGGTAAACTTCAGGTGCAGTCTGAGGGATCCTTGTGGTGATGGAAATATCCTGTATTGTGACTCTGTCAATGCCAGTATCCTGGTTGTTCTATAGTTTTGCAAGATGTTTCAGTTGGGGAAATCTGGGTCAAGAGTACCTGGAATCTCTGTATTTTTTCTCAAAACTACATATGAATCTACAATTATTTTGAAAAGTTTAAGAAAAGTACTGGCTGACTTCCTACTAGAAACGGCAGAGACCAGAAAACAGTAGACTGACATTTAAACCACAGTGACATTTTTTAGCTTCTTCTCTTGTATACTGCCACCAAACCTCAGCCAAATGCGTGTTTTTCCGTATTAGGAACTTTTAAATGACACTGGGCTAATAGCAAATAGAAAGTTTCTTGTTGAGCTGCCCTTGTTATAAAGAGGCAATGGTGATGATGATAGGAACGTGAAGATGGGAGGTGATCTAGTTCTACGGTACCTCGTATTGTTGGGGGTTTAATTCCTTTTCACATTTCAGAAGGTTTAATATTGTCACCTTCTTAAATATATGATCATTTCTTTTTCATCTACAACTTATTTGATAAACCAAAATTGGTTTAGAATTAATAGATTCTTAATACAATTGAAAGTAAAAGTGGATTGTTTACAACAAGGCCATCCTTATCTATGTGCAGCCAACTTTTACTTCTAGTGATTTCACTTCTTCGCCTATTATGAGACCACAGCACAGTGTCAATCACCTTTGCATATTCAATCGATTCCACTCCACAGCCAGTCATTAGTGTTTGTTGTATTGTAGACGCTGAAAATAAGGACAATAGAATGGAGCTCTGTACTTCATCTCTCCCGACTGCCTCCTCCCAGCATGTTAAGCTGAAAGGAGCTATTAAATGAGTGGAATAGAACCCTTGCCTTCTTTGTGTATGTGTTCTAGCTTTTTCAACTATGAAAATGTAAAAACCTAGAATTACTAAGCCTTAATCTTACAAGTCAGAATCTCCCTAGGTCGGAGCTTCTTCCTGGTTGTTATTACATCTTCCCAGAATGGTGAGTGATAGGAGATGTATAGTTGGGAGCAGAAAGAGCTAAAAGAGCTGTTTCGTTCACTCACTGTCCAGGCAAAGGCCATTTTCAAAAGGAAGCAGTAAAGTCCAAATGGCTGCCATTCTTTCTTATTAATACCATTTTGGCTAGTGGCTCAACGAATTTCACCCATAGAAATATCATTTGGTCTTTGGTATCATTGGTACTATTTGTATTAGTCCCAGGCATAAATACCAGTGCTGCTTCTTGCTCTTCACCATTTTTGTCTCTTGCCTCCCAAAAATATCCACCTTGAGTTATATTTTTCTTTGGTCCTGCTACTCTATTTTTATTACACTCATCCTGCTTTGGGAGGCCGAGGCGGGTAGATCACGAGGTCAGGAGATTGAGACCATCCTGGCCAACATCGTGAAACCCCGTCTCTGAAAAAAAAAAAAAAAAAATGCTCAGTGAGTTGGCAAAGAGAATAAAAATGAAAAATAAAAAAAGTGACTCATCCTAGTTCATTTTATGCCTGTAGGCCTGGGCCCATTAAACCCTTTAAGTAATCATTTATGTACAAATGATCTTTTTTTTAACCTCACGGGGACTCTGTTAATACCGTTGTGGTGGGCTGGGACATGCCAGCAGCTACCACTGTGCTAGTCAGTCCTCCACAGACTGAGAGGACAAGAGGAAGGAGTGATAGGTTTCCTGTTGATTTATTCAGTCATAGGACAGATTACAGAAGGTGAGGACATTGGACTTAGAGACTAATATTTTAGAAGGGGACAAGTTTATATAAATTTGCTATTTTTTTCCTTTTATCTGCCTTTGAAAAAAAAGGAAGAAAACACATACTGAGTTCCTAACTGTGTACTGGTCGCTTGGGTATGTTAGCTGTTGTATTGTGTCTTTCAGTGGTAACTGTAGTAATTAAAGTATGCATTGCTCTTTGTAGTTGACAACATGAATTCATATTTATCATTTTATTTGTCTTCACGACCATCCAGAGATTGGGAGAAGAAAACTCTAAGACCTCCCAGCTGCCAAGTGGCAGAACAATCCTCAAATTTATTGCCTAGCCCAAATTCTATGCTTCTTCACCCAGGCCACATTGCTTCTAGTTGTAAGTAGTGGAAAAGTAGGACTCCAGGCCAGGCACGGTGGCTCACGTCTGTAATCCCAGCACTTTGGGAGGCCCAGGCGGGTAGATCACCTGAGGTCAGGTGTTCAAGACCAGCCTGGCCAACATGGTGAAACCCCATCTCTACTAAAAATACAAAAAATTAGCTGGGCCTGGTGGCAGCTGCCTGTAATCTCAGCTACTCAGGAGGCTGAAGCAGAATTGCTTGAACCAGGGAGGCAGAAGTTGCAGCCAAGATGGACTGCACCATCGCACTCCAGCCTGAGCAACAAGAGCGAAACTCCCTCTCAAAAAGAAAAAACAAAAAGTAGGACTCGAGAATCAGTATCCTTCCATAAACAGCTCAGTACATGAGGGAGGCAGTCATGAGACTGGAGAGTGGATGGGACTGGACTGTGAGGGTCCCTGCTTCCTTGCTGAGGTTTTATATTTTCTTTCATTTCAGGATGGCAATGGCACGGAGAACAATGTTCCAGAAGGGGGAGGTGCATAACAAACCATCAGGTTTCTGGGGAATGATAAAAAGTGTTGCCACTTCAGCACCAGGAAGTGAAAGTATCCTTTGTTCCTCTGCTTGATTCTTTTTTCAACTCTGGAGGAAGGGCAAATGGAAAAAGTAGTATTGGGATAGTCCCTTCTAAGGTACCTGACTGCATCAGAGTCCAGACTCCTACGAGCTAGGCTTAGGGAGTACCATGTGTACAGTCATCTTTCCAACACCCACACAAGATCATAACATTATGTCTTTGGGCTGAAGCGGTCCTAAAATGTCAGTCTCTCCATTTTACAGATGAGAAAATAGACCCAGAGAGATTAAGTCACACAGTGGTTTGTGGCAAAGCTAGGAACATAACTGTGGTCTCCTCTTCATAGTTCTTTCCGCTACACTATTACATTTCTCACCTCTGAAACACCACCATAAAGCATAATGACTACCTAAAATAAATGGCTTGTATATGGGATGGTAAAGGCCTATTATCTATCTATTTATATAGAGTTTTGCTCTTGTTGCCCAGGCTGGAGTGCAATGGCACAATCTTGGCTCAGCACAATCCCAGCTCACCGCAGCCTCCACCTCCGGGGTTCAAGCGATTCTCCTGCCTCAGCCTGCAGAGTGGCTGGGATTACAGGCATGCACCACCACACCCGGCTAATTTTGTATTTTTAGTAGAGACGGGGTTCCTCCATGTTGGTCAGGCTGGTCTCAAACTCCTGACCTCCGGTAATCCGCCCGCTTCAGCCTCCCAAAGTGCTAGGATTATAGGCATGAGCCGTGGCGCAGGCCCATAAAGGCCAATTTCTAAAGTACTTAGCATTCCTAAACAAATTTTAATTAGCTCTCCTTCTCCAGTGACTCTTTGGTTTCAAGAATCAAGGAGAGGTTGGGTACAGTGGCTCATCCCTGTAATCCCAGCACTTTGCAAGGCCAAGGTTGGCAGATCACTTGAGCCCAGGAGTTCGAGACCAGCTTGGGCAACATGGCAAAACCCCATCTCTACAAAAAATACAAAAATTAGCCAGGCCTACTGGCATGTGCCTGCAGTCCCAACTACTCGGGAGGCAGAGGTGGGAGGATTGCTTGAACTTGGGAGGCTAAGGTTGCAGTGAGCCCAGATAACACCACCTCTGTTGCCCGGGCAACAGAGGTAGACCCTGTCTCAAAAAATAAAAAATAAAATCAAGGAGATTTGATTAAGAGACTAATAAATTGTTCTTTCCTGACTGGTTACGATATTGAACTACTTGCCAAGTTAGGTAACCATATTTCCGTGTAGCTCTGACACTGTTAGGTCAAAACTTGGGGAACTCAGCATGAGGTAGCATGCTCCTATTTGCTTCTCTGGCCCAGGGAAATACAAATTCCTTTTTGCCTCAATTAAAGAATGATGTCTATTCTTGCTATAAATGATGATTTATGTCCTGCTGTAGAGTGAAAATAAGAAGATCAAAGAAAGGCAAGAAGATTATGGAAGAGAAAGAAAAGGGATTGATTTAGATTTATTTAATTTAGATTTATTTAAACATTTATTTCGTATCTCCTATTTCCAGGCCGAGTGCTAAGGAATAAAATGATAATACAGCCTTTCTCCCCAAGGAGTTTACCCTCTAATCATGGGAGAGACAGGCATATAACTAAACCATGTTTGGTGGCCTGAACCATGCCAATAGTAGCCACTAGAGGAACTGAAGGCCACTTACTGATTGCATAATAGTGGGAAAAAATCACAGAAAGGAGGGAGGATTTGGATTGAATGATATGCTTTTATTTTAGAAGGGGCTGTATTTACCGTTTTTATTACTTAAAAGTCCATAAAAGCCAATAATACAGGTATGAGCTGTGTTAGTGATGAGTCAACAAATATATTAGGATTATTTAACCTCCCTGAGCCCCTGTTTTCCAAACAGGGAAGTATGAACTCTACCTGATTGAGTTCTTGGAAAATGACATCGTGTAATGGAAACGGCAGGCTTCGGAGGAGAAAAGGATCTAACTTTGCACCTCCACCAATTAACTGTGTGACTTTGAGCAAGTTATTTAACTCTGAGCTTCACTTTCCTTATATGCAAAATGGATAACACCTCTTTCATGGGATTGTTTAGAGAAGACAATGTTTGAAAAGAAAATGTCAGTAAATCCTAGCCTGTATTAGAACACAGTGTAAAGTGTTCGTTCCCTTTTATAGCATATAAGCATTATAGTTATTCAGATAATGTAGGAGAAAGCTATGCTTCATTATAGATGTTACTATTATGTAACCATTTACAATGTTGAATGTAACATTTGGCTTAATCTAACTAGATAAATCAAAAAACACATGAAACCATCTGTTTGAGCCGCCTGACTTCAGAGAAACTGAGTGGTAATTGTTTGGTGGTGACGCTCCTGATGGAGAAGCTTTTACACACCTGTGTCAGAGGTTGGGCACTTGCTCTGAAATAGCGCTGCTGACTGTGAAACAGGAAATTGAGAATACAGGCAATTCCTGGAATCCACTAGAGGAGAAACCAGAAGTATATGTTTTCTTATTGCCATTTCTTGAAATTCCTATGTGATTTAAACCTTGATGCCCATTTTGTGCCAGATCTTACTCTTATTCAACAGGAAGTGGATGCTTTGGAAGAACTAAGCAGGCAGCTTTTTCTGGAAACAGCTGATCTGTATGCTACCAAGGTACAGAGCAAGGAAACTGAAGTGTGGTTTTTACCAATATGATTAAAGAGAGAACAACACTAAATGGCTTTTTCGGGTTCTCTGTGGCCAAGCAAGAGACACCTCACAGCTCTGATATCAGCCGTGAAGCATTAGGGATGAGGGATCCCTCTTCATGAAATTGCTCCTATCACTAGCAAAATCCTTAATGGAACACTCTCAATAGTAGCAATTGTAGGGCTAGTCAGAAGAAGCTTTTCAACATTTAGGAAGGTGATACATACCATCTCCTACTGACCTTGTATGAAGATGGTAGCTACTTTTATTCCTTTATAAATTAGTGATATTATAAGAGCAATAGTCACCTGTCTGCAATGCATGGCCTAGCCCTATTTTAAAGGATCCAGATCAGTGTCAAAACTGCAAGAAGTAACTTTGCTATGTACACCTAAAATAAAATATAATTTAAATATGTAAAATATGTTAGTAAAGATTGCAAACTGTTTTAATTCTTTTTGAGGACAACTTTACAGGAGTAGCCATATAGAACAGAGGTTAACATAGGCTTTGGAAACAGACCTGAGCCTGCTCACCAGCTGTGTGAATTTCAGCAACTTATTAATCTCTCAGAGCCTCCATTTTTCTCATCTATAAAATTAAGGTAATAGAACATATCTCATAAGAGTCTTAATGAAGACTAAGTGGATAATGCATGTAAGATGTTATCCCAGTCCCTGGCTGAAAGTAAGCATCAGTAAATGTTGGTCGCAGCCACTATTACTATTACAGTGTATGGTTTTTTTTATTTAGCCTGAACAGTGATTCATAGAGGGAAGAATACTTGTGTTGAATATAAATTTATATTTTGCTGAGCACCATGTTTTGTGTTTGTTTTCCCCCAGGAGAGAATAGAATACTCCAAAACCTTCAAAGGGAAATACTTTAATTTTCTTGGTTACTTTTTCTCTATTTACTGTGTTTGGAAAATTTTCATGGTAAGTGTATTATTTTTAATTGTCAGAGTTTAGGTTTTTCCCTAGTAATGGCAGGGTGGTAAGAGTGGATTTGACTGATACATTGAAATAAATTCCAAATGTGATTGAGTCAACAGAGACCATGATCGTTCACATCTCTTGGCTTCATTCTTTTTCCTCTCCCCTTTTTTAGATCATGTAGAAAAGGGAGGTTGCATTTTTCTTCTGTCAGAAATTGTTAATAAGGCTTAGTTTATGAAGTATCTAAATTGAAGCCGGAGCAGTGGCCCATGCCTGTAATCCCAGCACTTTGGGAGGTCAAGGCAGGCAG
Organism: Callithrix jacchus; assembly: GCF_049354715.1. Lineage (NCBI taxonomy): Eukaryota > Metazoa > Chordata > Mammalia > Primates > Cebidae > Callithrix > Callithrix jacchus. The sequence continues at coordinate 8,081,058 of NC_133519.1, forward strand.
ATCATCTTAGGTCAGGAGTTCAAGACCACTCAGGCCAACATGGTGAAACCCCACCTCTACTAAAAATAGAAAAATTAGCCAGGTGTGGTGGTGGGTGCCTGGAACCCCAGCTATTCGGGAGGCTGAGGCAGGAGAATCACTGGAACCCAAGAGGTGGAGGTTGCAGTGAGCCAAGATCATGCCACTGCACTGCAGCCTAGGGGACAGAGCGAGACTCCATCTCAACAAAAATAACCAATTAATTAATTAATTGAATGTGAACATTTCTTATTTTACATTCTGCTTTCTGTATTATGAGTACATGACTGTATATAACCTCAACTTCTACCTTCAGCTCAGAAGTACTTGTCCTTTTTAGTGTATACCTATTAAGTTCATAGTAAATTCTAAAATGTATTTCCATGGATAAATTCATTCGCCGTACCTATAGCTCTGATTCTTTTGTGGTTTATGTACAGCATCTGTCGTTACCTCTAATTCAGGTATTAATGGATTTCATTGTGATTACGGAAAAGGCTGATTTGGCTGTCTAGTTTGATGACTTTCCTACTGGGATTGTATTTGGGCAAAGAGGAGCTTTGTCAGCTTGTTAGTTAATTTTGATCAATGTAGATGAATAAGGGTTTTGGATGTAAAGTATCTAGTGTTACAATAAATGTATGTCAATACTACTCAGATGACATTTTGAAATCTCCATTCATTGGGAGAGAATGAATGAAGATAGTATGTTCAGTTAGTGAAGCTACTAAAAGGTATTTTCCTAAGATACAGCCTTTAGGGAAGCATGTCTTTTTTTTTTTTTTTTTTTTAAGATGGAGTCTCTGTCGCCCAAGCTAGAGGGCAGTGGCACAGTCTTGGCTCACTGCCACCTCTGCCTCCCAGGCTCAAGCAATTCTCCTGCCTCGGCCTCCCAAGTAGCTGCGATTACAAGTCTGTACCACCACACCAGGCTAATTGTTTTGTATTTTAGTAGAGACAGGGTTTCACCGTGTTGCCCAGGGTGGCTTCAAATTCCTGAGCTCAGGCAATCTACCCGTCTCAGCCTCCCAAAGTGCTGGGATTGGGATTATAGGCATGAACCACCACGCCCAGCCTAGGGAAGCATGTCATTTTTTAACAGCTTTATCGGGGTATAACTGATACATAAACTGAACATGTTAACATATTTATATATCCCTGTGTAACAACCATCACCACAGTCAAGACAGAGAACATGTCCATCCATCACTGCCGTAATATTCCTTGTGTCCTTTATAATGCCTTTCTCCCACACCTCTAGTCTCCAGACAACTGCCAATCTGCTTTCTCTCATTATGTATTAGTTTGTGTTTTCCAGTATGTTATGTAAGTAGAATCCTACAATATATATCCTTTTTCTGTCTGGCATATTTTACTCAGCATGATTATTTTACATTTTATCCATGTTATGATATGTATCCGTAGTTTATTCCTTTTTATTTCTGAGTAGTGTTTCCATGGTTTGGCCATGCCACAATTTTGTTTGTCCTTTCATCTGATGATGGGTATTTGGTTCTTTCCAGTTTGAGGATATTACAGATAAAGTCTCTGTGAACATTTGTGTACAATTTTGTGTAGAGGCATAGGCTTTCTCTTGAGTAGGCACTAAGGAGTGGAGTGCCTGGATCATATGGCAGGTGTAATGTTTAACTTTTGAAGAAACAGCAACTCTTTTCCAAAAATATTGGTGATTAACATTTCTACCTGCACTGTATGAGTGTCAGTTCTTCCACACCCTCACCAACACGCTACATGGCCAGTCTTAATAATTTTAGACATTCTGATAGATATGAGGTGGTATTGCATTGTGGTTTTAATTAGATTTCTTTAATGTCTAATAATATTGAGCATCTGGTCATGTGTTTATTTTCCACCCTTTTTTTTTTTTTTTTTTGGTGAATTATCTGAATCTTTTGCCATTTTTTTTTTTTTTTTAATTTTTGGTTCTGAGGTACATGTGCAGGATGTGCAGGTTTGTTATATAGGTAAGAGTGTACCATGATGATTTGCTGCATCTATCAACCTGTCACCTAGGTATTAAGCCCAGCATCCATTAGCTATTTTTCCTGATTCTCTCCCTCCCCCTGCCCCACCTCGAAAGGTCTCAGTTTGTGTTTTTCCCTTCCCTGTGTCTGTGTGTTCACATTGTTCAGCTCCCACTTATAAGTGAGAACATGTGGTATTTGGTTTTCTGTTCCCGCATTAGTTTGATGAGGATGATGGCTTCCAGTTCCATCCGTGTCCCTGCAAAGGACATGTTCTCATTCCTTTTTATGACTGTATAGTATTCCATGTGTATATGTACCACATTTTCTTTATCCAGTCTATCACTGATGGACATTTGGGTTGATTCCTTGTCTTTGCTATTGTAAATAGTGCTGCAGTGGACATACATGTGTATGTATCTTTATAATGGAATGGTTTATATTCCTTTGGGTGTATATCCAGTAATGGGATTGCTGGGTCAAATGGCATTTCTGGTGCGAGGTCTTTGAGGAGTCACCATACTGTCTTCCACAATGGTTGAGTTCATGTACTTTCCCACCTTCACTGTCAAAGCGTTCCTATTTTCTCTGTAGCCTTGCCAGCATCTGTTGTTTCTTGACTTTTCGATAATTGCCATTCTGACTGGTGTGAGATGGTTTCTCATTGTGGTTTTGATTTGCATTTCTCTAATGATCAGTGATACTGAGCTTTTTTTTTCATGTTTGTTGGCCACATAAATGTCTTCTTTTGAGAATTATCTGTTATGTCCTTTGCCCACTTTTTAATGGGGTTGTTTGATTTTTTTTCTTGTAAATTTGTTTAAGTTCCTTGTAGATTCTGGATATTAGGCCTTTGTCAGATGGATAGATTGTGAAAATACCTCCCATTCTGTAGGTTGCTTGTTCACCCTGATGATAGTTTATTTTGCTGTGCAGAAGCTCTTTAATTAGATATCATTTGTCAATTTTTGCTTTTGTGGAAATTGCTTTTGACATTTTTGTCATGAAACCTTTGCCTGCGCCGTGTCCTAAATGGTATTGCCTAGATTTTCTTCTAGGTTTTTTATAGTTTTGGGTTTTACATTTAGTCTTTTTGATTTGTTTTGTCTTATTTTTTGAGGCCCACAAACATTTTTACTTGTATTGAATGTACTTCATGTTACACTCTACCTTGTTCACTAGTCTAAGTGAGATGATACACGACATATAGAGGAATGTTATTTATAAAATACCCAAAACCTTTCAAGTTTTTTGCTCATTCATTTCACCATGTGCTCAGAAATAATTTGCATCCCTGGGCACAAATTTCATTTCTTCCTTCAGAATGTCCACAGTATGGAACAATTATTGGTAACAAAGTATTGCAAAAGATGCAAAACAAGAACACAAAAATGGAATGCAAGAGGAAAACAACCCATTTATATGGTAGTTTATAAACAAGCTAAGGCCTGAGAAATGAATTTTAGAACTCAATTCAGTTTTTTCCATAAACCAAAGTTATAATATCTTACCTACAAATCATGTACAACTGCTTGTGAAATAGGCTTTCTTTTTTTTTTTTTTTTTTTGAGACAGAGTTTCGCTCTCGTTACCCAGGCTGGAGTGCAATGGCACCATCTCGGCTCACCGCAACCTCCGCCTCCTGGGTTCAAGAAATTCTCCTGCCTCAGCCTCCTGAGTAGCTGGGACTACAGGCATGCGCCACCGTGCCCAGCTAATTTTTGTATTTTTAGTAGAGACGGGGTTTCACCATGTTGACCAGGATGGTCTCTATCTCTTGACCTCATGATCCACCCGCCTCAGCCTCCCAAAGTGCTGGGATTATAGGCGTGAGCCACCGCGCCCGGCCATAAATAGGCTTTCTTAGAATAAACCCATTTTGAATCACTCAGCACAGTTCAAAGACAAAAAGTAAAGATCTTTTGTAGAGAAAAGCCTTTTTTAAAATTTTTTATTTTTTTACAGGACTACCCTATAGGCTGTGCACCCAGAGTAGCTGAGAAAAGCCTTTTAAAGGCCGGGTGTGGTGGCTCATGCCTGTAATCCAAGCACTTTGGAGGCCAAGGTGGGCTGATCACCTGAGGTCGAGAGTTCAAGACCAGCCTGACCAACATGGTGAAACCCAGTCTTTAAAAAAAAGAAAAATAAGAAAAGCCTTTTAAAAACCCAAGAGATGTACTTCACACAGACTAAACCCTGATTTTGCATGTAACGGGCTGTTGATTTGGCTTAATTTTATCACACACAAGACTTGCCACAATAGTGAAGGGAAGACAAAGTCAGGCTAACAACAAAAGAAATCACAAATACAACAACACATTTCAGTTGAGAGCAGGTGCTGTTTATTAAGTGACCAGCTTGGAAAAATAATCATGGCAGACACCTTAGTTCATTCTTCTAATAAGCCTGTTGATCTCATCCTCCCTGGTGCCGGCATCTCCACCCTTCTACAAAATTGGTGGTCTTCTTCTTCATTCCGCCTCGTGGAGAAGATAACTCGAAGGGCCACAGGAAGTTACTTGCTTCTTTGAAGCGTTTTCCAACAGTCTAGATCTCATGAATCAGATCCTCCATGCAGATGATGCCATATTTTCCAAGAGATCGAGCAATCAGAGCGTCATCTGTCAAAGCAATGCGCTTCTTTTTGATTTTGCTGTAACCGTGTTTGTAGATTAGTTCATTTACTGACTTCAGATTTGGGTACCACATGCAATACATGGCTCTACAATCCTCGGCATGTTAATTGAAGCCTTGCTGAGCTTCACAAAGGTTCCACTGAAGATTTGACGAAGGCGAAGAAGCTGCAACACCTTTCGGACCTTTGGGCTCACACCATTGGTACCTCTGATCCTGATGACAGATGCCAGTTTGGGTTCTGCAGGTACACGGAAGTTGCCAGCTTTCCTTGTCATCCTCACCATTCAAACTTCAGTTCTGTACACCTGCCTATATTCCTTGTGATAATGCTTCGCTTTTTCATAGATAAGCTTCCTCCTTACCTTTCGAAGCATCTTTTGGGCAAACTCCTTTCTCAGGCGTTTGATCTTCAGCTCTGCGAAATTCCTTCCCTTTTTCTTAAGGGTTTCTGGCACAGCAGGAACCTTCTTCTTTTTCTTCTCTTCTACACCCTCCATGGTTCCAGCTGGAAAAAGAGCTACATTTAGTCCATCTTGAGTTAATTTTTGTATAAGGTGTAAAGAAGGGTTCCAATTTCAGTTTTCTGCATATGGCTAGCCAGTTTTCCCAGCACTGTTTATTAAACAGGGAGTCCTTTCCCCATTGCTTGTTTTTGTCAGCTTTGTCAAGGATCAGATGGCTGTAGATGTGCAGTCTTGTTTCTGAGTTCTCGGTTCTGTTCCATTGGTCTATGTATCTGTTTTTGTACCAGCACCATACTATTTTGGTTACTGTAACCTTGTAGTATAGTTTGAAGTCACGTAGCGTGAAGCCTCCAGCTCTGTTCTTTTACTTTATGATCATCTTGACTGCACAGGTTCTTTCTTGCTTCCATATGAATTTTTAAATTATTTTTTCTAATTCTGTGAAGAATGTCAATGGTAGTTTAATGGGAGTAGCATTGAATCTATAAATTACTTTGGGCAGTATGGCCATTTTCTTGGTATTGATTCTTCCTGTCCAGGAGCATGGAATGCTTTTGCATTTGTTTGTGTCCTGTCTGAGTCCCTTGAGCAGTGGTTTGCAGTTCTCCTGGAAGAGGTCTTTCACTTCTATTATTAGCTGTATTCCCAGGTGTTTTATTCTCTTTGTAGCAATTGTAAATGGGAGGTCATTAATGATTTGGCGCTCTGCTTGTCTGTTGTTAGTGTATAGGAATGCTTGTGAGTTTTGCACATTGATTTTTGTATCCTCAGACTTTGTTGAAGTTGCTTATCAATTTAAGTAGCTTTTGGGCTGAGACATGGGGTTTTCTAGAAATAGGATTATGTCATCTGCAAACAATGAGAATTTGACTTCCTCTCTTCCTATCTGAATACTCTTTATTTATTTCTCTTGCCTGATTGTGCTGGCCAGAACTTCCAATAGTATGTTGAGTAGGAGTGGTGAGAGAGGGCACCCTGTCTTGTGCTGGTTTTCAAAGGGAATGCTTCCAGCTTTTGCCCATTCAGTATGATATTGGCTGTGGGTTTGTTATAAGTGGCTCTTATTATTTTGAGGTATGTTCCTTTAATTTATTAAAGTTTATTGAGAGTTTGTAGCATAAAGGAATGTTGAATTTTATGAAAGGCCTTTTCTGTGTTTATTGAGATAATCGTGTGGTTTTTGTCATTGGTTCTATTTATGTGATGGATTATGTTTATTGATTCACGTGTGTTGAACCAGCCTTGCATCCTGGGGATGAAACCGAGTTGATCATGGTAGATAAGTTTTTTGATGTGCTGCTGGATTTGGTTTGCCAGGATTTTTGCATCGGTGTTCTTCAGGGATGTTGGTCTCTGATGTTGTTGTAGCTCTGCCAGGTTTTGGTATCAGGATGATGCTGGCCTCATAAAATGAGTTAGGGAGGAGTGCCTCCTTTCCCATTGTTCGGAATCATTTCAGAAGAAATGGTACCAGCTCCTCTTTGTACCTCTGAATTCAGCTGTAAATCCATCTGGTCCTGGGCTTTTTTTGGTGATAGGCTACTTATTACTGCCCCAATTTCAGAACTCATTATGGGTCTATTCAGGGATTCAACTTCTCCCTGGTTCAGTCTTGGGAGGGTGTATGCGTCCAGGAATGTATCCATTTCTTCTAGATTTTCTAGTTTATTTGCATAGAGGTGTTATAGTATTGTCTGATGGTTATTTGTATTTCTGTGGTGTCAGTGGTGATACCCCTCCCCTTTATCATTTTTATTGTGTGTTCGATTCTTCTCTCTTTTTTCTTTATGAGTCTAGTAGCAATCTATATTTTATTAATTTTTTCAAAAAACTGGCTCCTGGATTCGTTGACTTGTCGAGGGGTTTGTTGTGGCTCTGTCTCCTTCAGTTCTGCTCTGACCTTGATGTTTTCTTGTCTTCTGCTAGCTTTGGAGTTCGTTTGCTCTTGGTTCTCTAGTTCTTTTAGTTGTGATGTTAGGCTGTCGATTTGAGCTCTTTCTGGCTTTTCGATGTGGGCATTTAGTGCAATCCATTTCCCTCTTAACACTGCTTTAGCTGTGTCCCGGAGATTCGGGTATGTTGTCTCTTTGTGCTCATTAGTGTCAAAGAACTTCTTGACTTCTGCCTTAATTTCGTTATTTACTAAGGAGTCATTCAGGAGCAGGTTGTTCAATTTTCATGTAGTTGTGTGGTTTTGAGTTAGTTTCTTAGTCTTGAGTTCTAATTTGATTGTGTTGTGGTCTGAGAGACTATTTGTTATGATTTCAGTTTTTTTGCATTTGCTGAGGAGTGTTTTACTTCCAATTATGTGATCAGTTTTAGAGTAAGTGCCATGTGGCACCAAGAAGAATGTATATTCTGTTGTTTTTGGGTAGAGAGTTCTGCAGATGTCTATCAGATCCACTTGATCCAGAGCCGAGTTCCAGTCCTGAATATTTCTGTTAATTTTCTGTCTCAATGATCTGTCTAATATTGACAGTGGGGTGTTAAAGTCTCCCACTATTATTATGTGGGAGTATAAATCTCTTTGTTGGTCTCTAAGAACTTGCTTTATAGATCTGGGTGCTCCTGTATTGGGTATATATATATTTAGGATAGTTAATTCTTCTTGTTGAATTGAATCCTTTACCATTGTGATGTAATGCCCTTCTTTGTCTTTTTTTTTTTTTTTTTGTCTTTGTTGGTTTAAAATCTGTTTTGTCAGAAACTAGGATTGCAACCCCTGCTTTGTTTTTTTTGTTTTTTCTTTTTTTGCTTTCCATTTCCTTGGTAAATTTTCTTCCACCCTTTTATTTTGAGCCTATGTGTTTCTTTGCATGTGAGATGGGTCCCCCAATGCAGCACACCAATGGATCTTGACTCTTTATCCAGCTTGCCATTCCATGTCTTTTATTTGGGGCATTTAGCCCATTTACATTTAAGGTGAATATTGTTATGTGTGATTTGATCCTGTCATCATGACGCTAACTGGTTATTTTGCAGACTTGTGATTGTAGGTGCTTCATAGTGTCATTACTCTGTGAACTTCAGTGTGTTTTTGTAGTGGCTGGTAATAGTTTTTCTTTTCCATATTTAGTGCTTCCTTCAGGAGCTCTTGAAAGGTGTGGTGACAAGTTCTCTAGCATTTACTTGTCTGAAAAGGAATTTATTTTATTATGAAAAGGATTTTATTTCTCCTTTGCATATGAAGCTTACTTTGGCCAGATAAGAAATTCTGAGTTGGAAATTCTGTTCTTTAATAATGTTGAATATTGGCTCCCAGTCCCTTCTGGCTTGTCTGAGAGGTCTGTGTTAATCTGATGGATTTCCCTTTGTAAGTGACCTGGCCTTTCTCTCTGGCTGCCATTAACATTTTTTCCTTCATTTCTACTTTGGAGAATCTAATAATTATGTCTTGGGGTTGATCTTCTCATGAAGTATTTTACTGGAGTTCTCTGGATTTCCTGAATTTGAATGTTGGCCTCTCTTGCTAATCGGGAAGTTCTAGCCTGTCTTGCTAGATTGGGGAAGTTCTCATAGATGATATCCTGAAGTATGTTTTTCAACTTGAAACTTGGTTCCATTCTCCCCATCTCTCTCAGGTACCCCAATCAGCTGCAGGTTTCAGTCTTTCTACATAATCCCATAGTTCTTAGAGGTTTTGTTTATTCCTTATAATTCTTTTTTTTCTAACCTTGTCTGCCTGTCTTATTTCAGCAAGATAGTCTTCAGGTTCTGAGATCCGTTCCTCTGCTTGGTCCCTTCAACTACTGATACTTGTGGTTGCATTGTGAAGTTCACATCATGCGTGCTTCAGCTCCATCAGGTTATGTTCCTCTTTAAACTGGTTATTCTGGTTAACAGCTCCTGTAATAGTTTATCATGGTTCTTAGCTTCTTTGCATTGAGTTAGAACATTACTCCTTATGCTCAACCAAGTTTGCTCTTGCCCACCTTCTAAAGCCTACTTCTGTCAGTTCATCCGTCTCACCCTCGGCCTCAGCCCAGTTCTGTGCCCTGGCTGGAGAGGTGTTATGATCATCTGGAAGAGAAGAGGCACTCTGGCTTTTTGAGTTTTCAGCATTTGTGTGTTGATGCTTTCTCATCATCCTCAGTTTATCTACCTTCAATTTTTGAGGCTGCTGACCTTTGGATGGGGTGTTTTGGGGGGTCTTTATTTGTTGATGCTGTTGTTGTTCATTTCTGTTTGTTTTTCTTTTAACAGTCAGGCCTCTCTTCTGTAGGGCTGCTGCCATTTGCTGGGGGTCCAATCCATACCCTACTTGCCTGGGTCCCTTCCACACCTGGAGGTATCACCAGTGGAGGCTGCAGAACAGCAAAGATGGCAGCCTGCTCCTTCCTCTGGGAGCTCTGTCCCAGAGGGGCACTGATCTTATGCCAGCGACATATATATGGTGCCTGGCAACCCCTGGTGAGGGGTTTCACCTAGTCAGGACACACTGGATCAGGGACCTGCTTAAGGAAGCACTCTGACTGCCCCATGGCAGAGCAGCTATGCTGCACCAAAGGGAATCCCCCCTCCTCTGGACTGCCCAGACTCTTCAGAGCCAGCAGGCAGGAAAGACTAAGTCCGCTGAACTTTGGAGACCATAACCACCCCTACCCCTAAGGGCTCCTTTCCAAGGAGATCAGAGTTCTCTCCATAAAACCCTACCAGAAGTTGCTGAAATTTCTGTGGGGAGGCCCCGCCTGGTGAGGAGGAATGGATCCAGGACCCACCTAAAGAAGCAGTCTGGTCACCGTCTGCCAAAGCACTGTGCTGCACTGCGGGGAATTCCCCCTGGTCCAAACCACCTATTCTCCCCAGCACTGGCAGGGGCAAATGGCAGACGGGACCCCCAGTGATGGCGGCTGCCCCAGGAACTTGGTCATCTTAGGCAGTCTCCAGCCTGCTGCTGCTGGCTGCAACCCCAGTGGCCGTGGAGCATCTGGGCAGCTCTCTGCTTGGGACCCAGGGCCCTGTTGGCATGGGCACACGAGGGGATCTCCTGATTCACAGGTTACACAGATCTGTAGAAGAAGCATGGTTTCCTGGAGGGCGCTGCAATCACTCACCACCTCCCTTGGTTGGGGATGGGAACTCCCTTTGCTCTGTGTGGCTCCCGGGTGGGGCCGCTGCACAACCCTGCTTTTCCTCGCTCTCTGTGGGTTGTGCCAACTGCCTAGTCAGTCTCGATGAGAGAGCCTGGTTACCTCAGCCCGAAGGTGCAGTATTCACTAGCTGTTTTCATTCTTGATGGGAGCCGCCAGCAGCAGCTACTTCTAGTTGGCCATCTTGGCCCCTCCCCCGACCTTGCCAGTGTTTTAATTAAGTTGTTCCTTTCCCCTGTGCTTCCTTCCTGTCTGTCTGCTTATCCTTTTTCTCCTGCTCCTCCTGCAGTCTTATCGCACTGGCTAAAACCTTCAGTACAAAGTTGAATAGAAGTGGTAGGAATAGTCATCCTACCCTTATTCCTGACAATCTCACCATTCAGTATGACATTAGGCTTTCCCCAGATGCCCTTTCTCAGGTTTTTTTCAAAAACCTGGTTCCTGGATTCGTTGACTTTTTTTGAAGGGTTTGTTATGTCTCTAATTACTTCAGTTCTACTCTGACCTTGGTTATTTCTTGTCTTCTGTTAGTCCAGCTAATTTTCGTATTTGTAGTAGAGACAGGGTTTCACCATGTTGACCAGGCTGGTCTTGAACTCCTGACCTCAGGTGATCCACCCACCTCAGCTTCCCAAAGTGCTGGCATTACAGATGTGAGCCGTGGCACCCAGCCTCATGTATACGTTTTTATGTGAACATATGTTTTAATTTCTCTTACATGTACATGTAGGGGTAGAATTGCTGTGTCATATGCTAAGTATATGTTTAACCTTTTAAAGAACTACTAGACTTTTCCAAAACGGCAGCACCAATTTACATTCCTGTCAGCAGGGGACGAGGGTTCTAATTTCTCCACGTCTTCATCAACACTTGTTATCGTCTTTTTTATTATAGCCATCCTCATGAGTATGACAGTGACGTCTCTCTTGTTATTAATATTGGTAACCTGTGACTTCCCTCTTTTGCCTTTATCAGTCTAATAGAAGTTTATTGATTTTATCGAACTTTTTAAAGAACCAACTTTTGGGTTAACTGGTTTTCACTCTTGCCTTGGTCTTTATTATTTCCTTTCTTCTGCTGATTTTGAGTCTTCTTTTTCTAATTTCTTAAGATAGAAACTAAGGCCGGGCGTGGTGGCTCACGCCTGTAATCCCAGCACTTTGGGAGGCCGAGGTGGGTGGATCACGAGGTCAAGAGATGGAGACCATCCTGGTCAACATGGTGAAACCCTGTCTCTACTAAAAATACAAAAAATTAGCTGGGCGTGGTGGCTCACGCCTGTAATCCCAGCACTTTGGGAGGCCGAGGTGGGTGGATCACGAGGTCAAGAGATGGAGACCATCCTGGTCAACATGGTGAAACCCTGTCTCTACTAAAAATACAAAAAATTAGCTGGGCGTGGTGGCTCACGCCTGTAATCCCAGCACTTTGGGAGGCCGAGGTGGGTGGATCACGAGGTCAAGAGATGGAGACCATCCTGGTCAACATGGTGAAACCCTGTCTCTACTAAAAATACAAAAAATTAGCTGGGCATGGTGGTGCACGCCTGTAATCCCAGCTACTCAGGAGGCTGAGGCAGGAGAATTGCCTGAACCCAGGAGGCGGAGGTTGCGGTGAGCCGAGATGGCGCCATTGCACTCCAGCCTGAGTAACAGCAAAACTCCGTCTCAAAAAAAAAAAGATAGAAACTAAGATCACTGATTGGAGACCTTTGCTGATATAGGTGTTTTAATGCTATACATTTCTTGCTATGTACTGCTGTAATAGATCTCACAAATTTTAATGAATTGTATTTCTCATTCAATTCAAAATGCTGATTTCTCTTTGATTCCCTCTTTGATTCATGGGTGATTTAGAAATGTGTTATAAAATATTTGAGGATCTTCCAAATATTATTCTCTAATTGATTTCTAATTTAATTTCATGTGGTGTAAGAACATACTTTGTATGATATGAATCTTTTAAAATGTATTGACTTGGGCCGGGCGCGGTGGCTCAAGCCTGTAATCCCAGCACTTTGGGAGGCCGAGGCAGGTGGATCACGAGGTCAAAAGATCGAGACCATCCTGGTCAACATGGTGAAACCCCGTCTCTACTAAAAATACAAAAAATTAGCTGGGCATGGTGGCGCGTACCTGTAATCCCAGCTACTCGGGAGGCTGAGGCAGGAGAATTGCCTGAGCCCAGGAGGCGGAGGTTGCGGTGAGCCGAGATCGCGCCATTGCACTCCAGCCTGGGTAACAAGAGCGAAACTCCGTCTTTAAAAAAAAGAAAAAAAAATGTATTGACTTGTTTCCTTTCCCAGACAGAATATGGTCATTTGAGCTCATACATGTATCTGAGTAGGTTATATATTCCGCTCTTGTTGGCAGGAGTGTTATATAAATGTCAATTGTGTCAAATTGATTGATAGTATTGTTAGTTTCTGACTAATTATATCAATTATTGAGAGAGGGGGTTCCAGCTATTATTGTGGATTTGTCCATTTCTTTTTTATTTCTATCAGTTTTGCTTTATGTATTTTGGAGCTCTGTCATTAAGTGCATAGACATTTAGAATCATTGTGTACCCCTTGTTGAAATGATCCTTTTATCATTCTGAAATGTCACTTTTAATACCTGGCAGTATTTTTTTGCTATGAAATCTACTTCATCTGACATTAATATCAACATCCTAGCTTTTTTTTTTTTTTTTTTTTAAAGACAGAGTCTTGCTGTATTGCCAGGCTGGAGTGCAGTGGCACCATTCAGGCTCACTGCAACCTCCACCTCCCAGGTTCAAGCAATTCTCCTGCCTCAACTTCCCGAGTAGCTGGGGAAGCTAAGTATATGCTACCACGTCCAGCTAATTTTTGTATTTTTAGTAGAGACGGGGTTTCACCATGTTGGCCAGGATGGTCTTGATCTCTTGACCTCGTGATCCACCCTCCTCAGCCTCCCAAAGTGCTGGGATTACAGGCATGAGCCACCGCGCCCAGCCTCTGACGTTCTAGCTTTCTTTTGATTAGTGTTAGCATAATATATTTTTTCCATCCTTCTACTTTAAACCTATTTGTATCTTTATGTTTATTACAGTGCATTTCTCATAAGCAATGTATAGTTGAATCTCGCTTTTTTCTTCGATCTAACCATTTCATTGACATGTTTAGGCCAGGGATCAGCAATCTATAGCCCACAGGCCAAACCTAACCACTGCCAAAAGCATTTGGAAGTAAAGTTTTATTGGAACACAGCCAAGTCCATTCATTTGTGTATGTCTGTGGCTGCTGTCACACTCCAGTGGCAGAGCTTGCTCACCTTTTGTGCAGACCATTTACATTTAATGTGATTATTGATGAGTTTCAATTTTATTTTTGATTTGGTTGGATTTTTTTTTTTTTTTTTTTCTTTTTGAGACGGAGTTTTGCTCATGTTACCCAGGCTGGAGTGCAATGGCACCATCTCGGCTCACCGCAACCTCCGCCTCCTGGGTTCAGGCAATTCTCCTGCCTCAGCCTCCCAAGTAGCTGGGACTACAGGCACGCGCCACCATGCCCAGCTAATTTTTGTATTTTTAGTAGAGACGGGGTTTCACAATGGTGACCAGGATGGTCTCGATCTCTTAACCTCGTGATCCACCTGCCTCAGCCTCCCAAAGTGCTGGGATTATAGGCGTGAGCCCCCGCGCCCGGCTAATGTGGTTGGATTTTAAACTACTGTGTTGCTATTTCTTTTTTTTTTTTTTGAGACAGAGTTTTGCTCTTGTTACCCAGGCTGGAGTGCAATGGCACGATCTCGGCTCACCGCAACCTCCGCCCCCCTGGGTACAGGCAATTCTCCTGCCTCAGCCTCCTGAGTAGCTGGGATTACAGGCACGTGCCACCATGCCCAGCTAATTTTTTTGTAATTTTTAGTAGAGACGGGGTTTCACCATGTTGACCAGGATGGTCTCGATCTGTTGACCTCGTGATCCACCTGCCTCGGCCTCCCAAAGTGCTGGGATTACAGGCTTGAGCCACCGCACCCGGCCCTGTGTTGCTATTTCTTTTCATTGGTCCCATCTGTTCTTTTTTCTCTTTTTCCTTTTTTCAAACTGCCATCTTGGAGTTTGAGCGTTTTTCATGATTCCTTTTGATATCATTCGTTGACTTATTGGCTATAACTCCTTTTTTGTTATTTTAGTATTTGCTGTTAGAGCATTCAGAAAATAACCACAAGGTATGACTCTGGGATTTCTTGATTCTCTTAATCTGACTTCATCTACCAGAATGTTACCTTTCTGGCTCCTGATAAATTAAGGCATATATGCCATAGCTTTATTCCCCTTGACTCTTTACCAAAAAGAAAGATGGAGTAAATAGGGACTTTTGTTTGCCTGTATATGGTTTGGATTGAGAGTAGAATTGCCTTTTTAGGAACACTGATCTGTAAGATACGTTATAGAGACTATTTATTAGTTTGAGTCACTTTCTGGAAAAGTAAGTGATTGTTAAGATGCTCTAACATAAAAGTCTACATCTTTGCAGGCCACCATCAATATTGTTTTTGATCGAGTTGGGAAAACAGATCCTGTCACAAGAGGCATTGAGATCACTGTGAATTATCTGGGAATCCAATTTGATGTAAGCGTTCTATCAAGATTCTGGTTTGTCATGTTTCTTTATCTGCTACAACTTCCCATTGTTAAGTTAGTCATTTGCATGCTGTAGTTACTGGCTTCTGCTTTTGCTCTTCCCATTCTCCTGTGTATAGTTTGACGGATTCACATGGAAAAAAAATTTTTAAGTTAAATATATTTGAATTGTATTTATTTTTTAATTATACTTTAAGTTCTGGGGTACATGTGCAGATCGTGCAGGATTGTTACATAGGTATACATATGCCATGGTGGTTTGCTGCATCCATCCCCCGTCACCTAATTAGGTATTTCTCCTAATGTTATCCCAACCCAGTCCCCCCACACCCTGCTAGAAAATTTTTATGTTTTGATGTATTCACATGGAAAATTTGTAAAAGGCCAAGATTCTCTTAGCATAAAGCCAGCAGTCATGACTGATACTTAATATTGTCATGGATGCTGATTATTTCTGTAGTTGCTCCTTTACTTGTGTACCCAGCTGCCAGTTTACCATTTTCTCCCCACCAAAGTGTTCAGGTACTTCTCTTTCTGATTCTTGATGAGCTCTTCAAACACACAACTCACCTTTGATGCCCCAAGGGAAAATTAGCCACTAATTAGTGTTCTTTGCTGTAAGAAATGATCTTTATCAGTTAATGTGGACCTTGGGCTAAAGATGGCAACTGTCACCTATGCACAAAGTTGTTTTTTATTGTCTTTTTACCTGTTTCATAATACCACTGTCATAAATACACCCTCGTCCTAATCGAAGTTCAGTGTCTTTATTCATGAATCAGAGCCAGTGACTCTGACTGAATAGGACATTAACAGTAAGACCAACGTCACACTCTTAGTTCCGGTGTAGACCATTTAGCTGTGCTGTCAGCCTAAACCAGTCTGCACGCTCCCCCAGTCAGACATGCCCCTGACCTCAAAGGGACTTGGATAAAATTAAAGTGAACCAGAGCAAACTGAGCCCAATCCTTGAGAAACATCTCAACGGACATGCTTCTTGATGCTAAATCAATAGTGTATCTTCTTTGAGTGTAAAGGAACATAGTATCTTTTCTTTGAGTAGTATACAAATTATATTAAGTATGCTTTACAGGCAAGGTCCTGTGGGTCATGACTGTAGTCCCAGCACTTTGAGAGGCTGAGACAGATCACTTGAGTCCAGGAGTTCCAGACCAGCCTGGGCAACAGTGAAACCCCATCTCTACATAAAATACATAAAGATTAGCTAGACATGGTAGCATGCACCTGTAGTCCCAGCTACGCAGGGGGCTGAAGCAGGAGGATCACTCGGTCTGGGGGAGGCAGAAGTTGCAGTGAGCTGATATAGTGCCACTGCACTCCAGTCCAGTCGATAGAGTGAGACCCCCATCTCAAAAACCAAGAAAAAGTATGCTTTGCTCTTGTTGCATTTATGTTTTCTTCATTTAAGTGTTTTACTGGGCTGAATTTTTAGCAATGCTTTTCCTTTTCTGTACTTTTTGAGGATATTTAATGGCCATGGATATGTACAATCTGTAATTCATCTGTTTACTCCATATTTTTTTATTTTGAATAACAGATCTTTCAGATGTTCGTAATAGCAGCTCCCTTTCAGATACTTTTTGGAACTGAATCAAACACAGGGTCCCAAAACTCCTCACTGTGAAGCAGGAGGAGAAGAAGGATCATGTGGTTCCAATGAGGTGCAGAATTTAGCTATTTCCTAGAATTTAACTGAGAATGTCTACATACTCTTGTTAAAAAGAGAAACATTCCTTGAAGTCTTGGTGGTTAGGGAACTGTTATTCATAGAGACTGAAAATAATCGAGCTATTATTTAGTTTCCTTTTCATTCCTGCTTTTCGTTCATCACAGTAACACTGTACCATCACTTCCATGTTTTTCTCATGTATCATTCTTACCACTTCTCTGTACTTGCTGCCAGCCATAGTGACTCGTGCCTGTAATACCAACCCTTTGGGAGGCTAATCTGGGAGTACTGCATGAGCCCAGAAGTTTGAGACCAGCCTGGACCATATAGAAAGACTGGCTCTACAAAAAATAAAAAATGTTAAGGTTTCAGTAAGTCTGCTAATTAAGATACCCACTGCAGTCTTTCTGTAGGTGCTTTTACCACTTACTTGCTTTCCTCTCTCCCTGAAGAAAAGAAAGCATCAGGTAGGGTCTAATGAAGTTCCCTCTCACGGTCATGTGAATGATCAGAATCTAGTTCAGCCTTTACATCTCTCTGAACAGAGACTGAGCAGTTATGTTTCCTTCCTGTTACGGTGGCAGGTGAAGTTTTGGTCCCAACACATTTCCTTCATTCTCGTTGGAATAATCATTGTCACATCCATCAGAGGATTGCTGATCACTCTTACCAAGGTATGTTTCACCACAGTGTTAAAAGGTACTGCTTATCATTGGTTTAATTAAATATGGTACCATGAGATAATTTTACCTAATTAAGAATTCTGCCTCCTGAGACTTTAAACAACAGTCCCAAGTATTTAAAAGACATACAACAGAATTTTTTAAAAGTTAAACTACTATATAAATTGACGATATATTTACATCATATACCAATTATAGATAGGTACATTTACCAAAGGTAATAGAGTAAGATATGGGTCTATTTCGTTCACTGATGATGCCATGAACCTAGCACATGGTAGGCAGGTATTCGGCTATTTGAGACTAGAAGGGTAAGTGTGAGAATCACTTACAGAGAAGATACGGAATAGGGGAGCAGAGTATGGTGAGTCCTCAGTGTCGTCAGTAGGTTCTGGAAAACAGCGGCTTTAAGCAGAACTATATACACCAAGTCATCAAAAAAGTTCCATTCAGCATTTCGTTATAATGTTGATGAGAAAAATGTGGTTTTGTTATACATCATTTCACTTAAAATCTGTTTCTAAGACCCTATAAATGGCACTGAGGAAGAACCTAATGAATTCAGCTGTTTTCTAATCAGGGTAGGAAGACTTCATGGAGGTGGAAACTGAGCCCTCTCTGATAGGAAAGGTAGGGACTTAGAATCCAGGAGCTGTTTAAATGGAAGAGAAGGGGTTGGGACAGGAAGGGATCTGTAGTCACTTAGCATAGTTTTAGAAAGAGCGCAGGAGCCTAGTAACAATTACAAATGCTTGGAGTGGGCTGGAGTGATCCGACTTAATGTTTTATAGGGATGTTAAGTCATATGTATCACATAGCTTCTGAAGTTTGACAGCAATAGGAATCCTTTCATGTTATGTAATTAAATTGCCTCCAGGGAAAATGATACCTTTTTCAGCAGTCTAAATTAAATCTCTTGTTTATAGCCTTAATCATATTGTTCTATACAGGCTTGTGGCATGGAAGAGCCACTTTTGATCAAATGCTAACCATATTTCTTATTGTTGATGACACAGGAATCTAACAGTGTGGCACACATTTATCTCCCTCTTTCTTGACAGTTCTTTTATGCCATCTCTAGCAGTAAGTCCTCCAATGTCATTGTCCTGCTGTTAGCACAGATCATGGTAAGTTTAATGAGTTCGCTTTATGTTTACAACTGTAAAACATCGGAAATGTGCTTGATACTTTTAAGAATTGTACTAATTTCTTTCGTCCTCCTCCTCACTACATTTAGTCACTTCTGGATTAATTCATGTGACTTACAGGGCATGTACTTTGTCTCCTCTGTGCTGCTGATTCGAATGAGTATGCCTCTAGAGTACCGCACCATAATCACTGAAGTCCTTGGCGAGCTGCAGTTCAACTTCTACCACCGTTGGTTTGACGTGATCTTCCTGGTCAGCGCGCTCTCTAGCATACTGTTCCTCTATCTGGCTCACAAACAGGCACCAGAGAAGCATATGGCACCTTGAACTTAGGCCTACTGCAGACTGTTAGAGGCCAGTGGTCTCAAAATTTAGATAAAAGAGGGGCAGAAAACGGAGGGAACCAGGGCCTGACATTTTACAAACACACACAACGCTGTGGTAGCATTTTTACCGCTCACATACTCCTTCCCCACCGGGTGATACTATGATCACGAGTAGCATCAGCCAGAACATGAGGGAGAGAAGTAACTCAAGACAATACTCAGCAGAGTGTCCTGTGTGGACTTGAGGCTGGTGCAGAAGCGGAGAGGAGCCAAGAGACTCAAGGGGAGAAATACACTGGAACTCTGGGGCAAGAGATGTCTGCGGTAGCTGGCCAAACACACAGGATTTCCGTTTTAAGGTTCACATGGAGAAGGTTACAGCTTTCGCTTGAGATTGACTGTCATTAAAATCAGATTGTAACACTTTGGCCTTAAGTTCATTTTATCAAGCATAGCTTGGTATTATGTAACCTAAGTTAGCATCCCATCCCTCCTCATCTGATCCTGCCACATTAAAATAACTAAGAGGTTTCTGTTCTTTTCCGGGAAGGGGACGGTGTGTCCCTGAAATAGATTCTACCAAAAGGGAGGCTTCAGGTATGTCATTTTTTCTTGATTTCCTGTTAACTAGGTATTATATCCTACATTCAATTCGGTGGTGATGTTTTCTTTCTGTTTTTTCCTATCTGCCCCTCATGCTGCGGGGTGAAACCATGAATAACTTGACTGGGGGAATAAGTCATTTGTGAAAGAAAAATGATGGAAAATTTTTAGAACACTCAGACGTGCAATTTAAGAAAATTCTGAATTTTATTACTAAGGTCTTATCTCTATTGTATTTTGGGTTTCTAGAGGCAAATGAAGGTTAAAGCATAAAAAGTGAATCCAAAACAAACACCATCAAGCGCACTCAAAAGGCAGTTGTTAATGGTATTAGGCAACCACAACGTTGTTACAAAAGCAGGCTTTTAACAGGCTTATCTGCCAAGACGCTTTGATAAGCAGCTGTCGCCCATACAGAGTTAGGAATCATCTTTGGTGCTCAAGGAGCCCGTAGGAGTAAGAGCCATCATACAGAGAAATGCAGTTACGTTGAAGCTTGGAAGAGATCACATGAAGAGTCTAGCTCCTGCCTTACCTCTTCCTAAGTTAACCATAAATTACCCGACAGCTATAGCCACCAGAAAGACAAATAATAACAGAAGACAGTCACACATGACGAATGGTTTCCAGTGAAGGTTTTCTTTAAAGAGACAGTAAACAGGTGGCAACTCATTCCTCGAGAAAGGATTCCTGTTCAGTACCCACAAACAACTCTCAGATAAACAGCCGAGGCTATTTGTTTTCATCACATCTCTGTATCTTCAGAATTGGAAGAAGAATGTGAGGCTGTACTGTGGGCCTGTGTAAAAGAAAAATAGTTCACAGTTGGTAGAGTAACGGAAGGGGTGATCTAGCCTAGGGCCGTGTGACCTGAGTCAGGTGACCTGAATCTACACTTGACGGTTTTCAACATGTTGTTTGACACGTGAACAAATTCCTTAATGTCTGTTTATATTTTTTCTTGTAAGACTAGGATAGTAGTCCTGGCGCGGTGGCTCACGCCTATAATCCCAGCACCTTGGGAGACTAAGGCGGGTGGATTACCTGAGATCAGGAGTTCAAGACCAGTCTGACCAACATGGTGAAACCGTCTCAAAAAATAAAAAAAGACTAGGAAGTCAATTATAGTACTATCCTAAAGAGAAAGTGCAGACTTTTTAAAAGACAACTAGAATAGTCTTTATATAAGCATTCTAGAATACAATCAGTGGGCGTTGTGTGTTCATTAAACTGGGTTTATTCAAGTTAGTATTCCACCAATTAGAATTAAATTAATGGAAAGAAGAACAATATTGAGTTAAACTTTTTTAGAGTCTTGGCTTTGCTATAAATTTCCTTTATGAACTTGGATCAGTCCGTTTACTTTTGGACCTCGAATTCATCTATGAAAAATTGGGCAAAAATATAAAACTGACACTTATCAAGAAATTTAATCCAAATATATATAGAATGCCTAATCTTTCCTAGTAAAAAAAAATGGACTACCTGTCAATTATTTTAAACAATATTGTCTGACTATCACCATTTACGTACTCACTGTGAGCCAGGAACTATTCAAAGCACTTTATTAATATAGTTAAGAATAATCTTAGTTAACATGATCCTGATAACAATTATCCCTGTTTTATGGGTGGGAAAACTGAGGAACGGAAGAAATAAATCTGTTTTCCCACAGCTGACCGATGACAGAACCAGAATTCATACCGAGATCATCTGATTCAGGCTTTTCTGGGGGGTTCCCATTACAATACTGATAAACTTTTTACCTGTTATCAGCTCTAGACAACTGCTGTCAACTGCATGCTGTGAAAGAAATCTGTTGTCCTTATACTGCCTCCTGTCCTCTACAATAACTTGATTTGTTAGTTATCTTTACATTGTCATTTTCTAGTTTTTAAAGAAAGCTGTAGCAAACAGACAATAAACACACTCATTAGGGACTGTACCCACACCCTAGTGAATTAGATCACGAAAGAAACAGACCAACACTCACTCGTTCTTTCGCCATGTGTGAGTCAGGCTCCGACTCCACCACTGTTCCTTCTTTAGAATCTGGAGGGCTGTCAAGCGGATCCGCCAGGGAGGAAACAATAGGGATTTCCTTAGCTTGGAAATAGTCATAGGCTTGCTTTCCGCAGACTAAAAGTGTGACATTCTTCCCACTGCTCTGGATTCTGTCCACCACCTTCTCATAGGCTTCCTCCAGCACATTCACCCCATTCACTTCGATGATGATATCCTCATCCTGCAGCCCAGCCAAGTCAGCAGGGCCACCCTTCTGCACCTGTGAACAGAAGGCCTGCGTTACCTATTTCAAATACAGAGAAGGGCACATCAGACCAGCTCTCCTTCAGGGGAGAGATGAGGAGCTCAAGAATTTATTCTTAACCATGTTATTATTTCTCCTTGAGGTACAGAAGTTGAGAGAGCTGATGCTTTTCTATTTCTGAAAGCTGTAACTTCCATACTCGCATGATTAGCAGTATTATAAATCGTGGTTCCGTGTCATATTATATGTGTTCTGGGGTGAAGCGGGATGAACAGATCCCCCTTCTTCACTCCCAACTTCAGAGCTATAGGGAGTCTTCTCACTATCAGTCCCGACAGGGTAAGGGGTGTTATGCCAGATGCACAGAAGCAAACAAGTATGACTGACTGACAGGGCTGATGGTGACTGTCAACTAGAGTTCAGTCAGCTCACACTGTTGGGAACAGACGGTTGAGAAGCAAAAAAATGTGAGCTGACAACATACTGGTTGCTAACCTGAAGGTATGGGACCATGACAACATTGATCTGAACCCACGTGAGACCCTCGATGTGTGCCTTCAACGTAGTCTCTCTACTAAACCATCAATGGGTGGGAGAAGCTGAGACTATCCTAACTGTGGCTGTGTTTGTTGAGCCGCTGGAACCAGATTACCATACCTCTTTGATGAATGAGCCTGGCAGACCCCGAATCGAATTTAAGTGAAAGCCATAGCCATTTTCACCTTTAGCCAGCCTGCAGAGTTTGGGCTTATGATCTACTTCCTCTGTAGTATCTGACGGACTTGAGACTTTCAGAGAAGCGAAAGTAGGAGCTGGAGCCTCCTTGACAGAGCCATTGGGCAGTTCTTGACTTTTATAGTAGAGAAATGGAGAAAAATGAGCCTTTTGAAAAATAAAGGGAAGAACATTAACTTATTTGTAACCAAATAGTTATACTTTGTTAAATGTGCTAATTTTTAAGGTATCCGTATCATACACTCTTCTTCCAGATGTGTCTGATTGTAGGCTGTAAAATTTCTCTACTGCCCCAACCAGGAAAGGTATAAGATTGTACTTTGTAGTGGAGTAATGTGTATACATGCACACACATGTACATGAACATAAAACCAGTATGGGATGCTGTACAAGGATCTAAAAAGATGTCTAAAAAATTGCTGTCAATTCACTCAGCAATCTATACATAATCCCCTGCTGGGAAATGACACGTGACTGACTAGCCCAGTACCTCATGCAGAGTACATTCTTCCTGCCTTTCAGAAAGATGGTCTTCAGAGCTCCTTAGACACATTAGGAAAAGTAAAACACGACCAGGCGCAGTGGCTCACACCTATAATCCCAGCACTTTGGGAGGCCGAGGCGGGTTGGTCACAAGCTCAAGAGATCAAGATCATCTTGGTCAACATGGTGAAACCCCGTCTCTACTAAAAATACAAAAAATTAGCTGGGCATGGTGGCGCGTGCCTGTAATCCCAGCTACTCAGGAGGCTGAGGCAGGAGAATTGCCTGAACCCAGGAGGCGGAGGTTGCGGTGAGCCGAGATTGCGCCATTGCACTCCAGCCTGGGTAACGAGTGAAACTCCGTATCAAAAAGAAAAAGTAAAACGCAAGACACTTGTGATGGTTAACGTTAGGTACCAGCTTGACTGGATTAAGGAATACCTAGAAACCCAGCAAGGCATTATTTGGGTGTGTGTCTGAGGGTGGTTCCAGAGGGGACTGGCATGCAAGTCCAGATGAACTCAGAAAAGGCAACTGTGTCTGTCGTCTGCTGGAGCTTGATACACTCTTCCTCTCCTGTGCTTGGACATCAGAATTCCAGGTTCTCAGGCCTTTGAACTCCGGGATTTACACTGGCAGCCCCCCAGGTAGGTTCTCAGGCCAAATGCACAGAAGGAGACAAGTATAACTGCCAGTCAGGGTTGATGCCGGTAGTGTGGCTCCGTCAGATTTGGACTGGCATCCCAGGGTCTCAAGCTGGAGAACAGCCTGTCGTGGGGCTTCTCAGCCTCCACAGTCACACAAGCCAATTCCCCTAATCAGCCTCCTCTCATCCCTGTATCTATATATCCTATTAGATCTGTCTCTCTGGAGAATGCTAATGTAACACTTTTTATCACTATCTGAAGACTCAAAGCTACCAGAAGAGACCAACCCACATACACCATAGTAACTGGTGAGAGGGTGACAGCTATTAGATGGTCACGTATTGTAACAAAAGTTAATTCCAAGCCTTGCTGCTTCCCAGCACCGTCCCCTTCCAGTCCTGGGATCTTCTGTACTCCTTCACCATGTATTGTAACCATTACTGTCACTTACACCTAACTCTCACATCTTTCAGCACTTCTAATTCATACCAACTCCCAGACCATCCATGTGAAGATGTCATGGTCTTGAATACCAAAGAGGCATAGAACAGGAAACACTGATTTTTTTTTTAATAGAAGAATTAAGAGCCTAACTGGCTGTTTTCGTTGAGACAATTAGAAGGGTGGACCTGGGTATGGTATGGTCCTGGGTCAGCAGCTAAATAGCTGCCCGCAACTGTCCGGAACATTTGTTGGCGATGAACAGGAAATTGAGCAGTGGAAGGTGAGCACAGTGTGGGCTCTACTGCAAATCGCACTGTTTAGCAGCCTGGCTAAAATTAGATTTTGAGTCCTCTGGTTATCATGTCTCACCACAAGACCACACCTCCTTCCTTTCTATGCGAGAATACCACCAGCGTAGAACCTCCTACTTACCCAGTTCAACTAACTTCAGACCTCAGTGATACACTTGCAACAGTTCCACAATGGAGTCTTTCTCTTTAAAATATGGAAAATTATCAGGTGACTCATTATGTGCACAAATACCTCTGATAACACTACCTGAACAAGCAAATCAACTGTACCTGACAGTCACAGCTCATCTTGAGGCAAAGTGCAGTAACATTAAAACAATGAAATTGTGGCCGGGCTTGGTAGCTCATGCTTGAAATCCCAATACTTTGGGAGGCCAGGGTGGGCAGATCACTTGAGGTCAGGAGTTCGAGACCAGCGTGGTCAACATGGTGAAACCTCATCTCTACTAAAAATACAAAAATGAGGCCAGGTGTGGTGGCTCACGCCTGTAATCCAAGCACTATGGAGGCCAAGGCAGGCGGATCACCTGAGGTCTGGAGTTCAAGGCCAACCTGACCAACATGGTGAAACCCCATCTTTATTTAGAAAAAAAAAATTAGCCATGTATAGTAGCAGGTGCCTATAGTCCCAGCTACTCAAGAGGCTGAGGCAGGAGAATCACTTGAACCCAGGAGGCAGAGGAGAACCAAGAACACACCACTGCACTCCAGCCTGGGCAACAGAGGGAGACTCAAAAAAAAAAAAAACACACATAATGAGATTTTATTTATTTATTTATTTTGAGACAGAGTCCTGCTTTGTCACCAGGAACCAGGCTCACCGCAACCTCCGCCTCCCGGGTTCAAGCAATTCTCCTGCCTCAGCCTCCTGAGTAGCTGGGACTACAGGCGTGTGCCACCATGCCCAGCTAATTTTTGTATTTTTTTAGTAGAGACGGGGTTTCACTATGTTGGCCAGGCTTCGGCCTCCCAAAGTGCTGGGATTACAGGCATGAGCCACTGTGCCTGGCCAAGATTTTATTCATGCTTCAGATATTTGGGTGTCTGGTTTGTGCCCGGGACTGCTAGAGGGCTTTGTTTTATTCACTAATATATCTCAAAGATCCACCCTTCACCCCAACCTACAGGGCTTACTTTGGAGAGGATGAGGGCAAGCCTCGTTTTAGATCAAAGTTCTATATTAACCAAAACAGAAAAATTACAGTTAAATCATTCTATAAGATCAGGAGGGGGTTAGAATCCCCTTTACAACAAACAACTTCAGCAGCCGCCTCCAATTCCTGCTTGACTTTTTCTGCCAAATTCGAAATGACTCATCATTCATGGCAGCTGCAGTTGGTTCTTTTTTTTTTAAAAAAAAGACAGGGTTTTACCACATTGGTCAGGCTGGTCTTGAACTCCGGACCTCAGGTGATCCTCCTGCCTTGGCCTCCAAAGTGCTTGGATTACAGGCGGCCAAGTATGTTAATATATTTTCCATATCTCCTTTCAACTTTAATTAGCTGGTTAGGAGGCTGGGCATGGTGGCTCACACCTGTAATCGAAACACTTTGGAGGCCACGGCGGGTGGATCACCTGAAGTAGGGAGTTCAAGACCAGCCTGACCAACATGGTGAAACCCCCATCTTAAAAAAAAAAAAATTAGCTGGTTAGGAACAAGTAGCATGCCATTAAAGACTTCTATTCAGGTTGATATCAAGTATTTTCTGGGTATGACAGTTCAAGTAACTAAAAAGGCCATTAAACCAATTCATTGTTTAATCCTGCTTACAAGATTCCCTTGAAATATCTCATGAAAATGTGCTGAGGGAGGAATATGGTATAACGAATTACAGATCCAAGAATTTGGGTTCAAATAGCAAAGTACTTAATCTCTCTAAGCTTCAGTTTCCTAATCTATGAGGAGGGCCTAATATATCACCACCCATCGTATTCCTCCCTCTGTATCATTTATTTTGGAATCTGCTATTATTGCATTTTACAGAGAACATTTATCTTGTTCATCTTTACGATAAACACCTAGCAAGACAGATGGTACTTAGAAGGCCCCCAGATACCTGTTAAACTAGACTGAACCTCAATTCTTGTATTAAAAGTGTTCAAAAAAACTTAAAACACGCAGTAGTAGGTGTTATAAGAGCTAAGAGAAAATAGAGTGAGTTTCATTCAGCTTGGTCTTAGTCTGTGTTTCTCTTATTTGCTAAGAGTTTACGAGCTGTTTAATAATCCTTTCTAGGCTTTTACACGCCATTGATAGAACTTAACTGACCTAAAGCTTAAAATCTAATTGTTCCCTATTTTGGGAACAATTTTATTTCCAGACTTAACGTTCTCCATAGATTTTCTCAGATCACCGAGTAAGTCCGCAAATGGTTTCAAAATCTTAAGAACCAAGCACTTAAAACTCCTCAGTCATCTGGCATTCTCGTCACGACCAGCTGGAGGTCAGTTCAGCCTTAATGACGATTGTTAGGCGTCTTCCAGTTAAAGGAGCAAAGTCCTAACAGTGCAAAGTTTGAGGACAGGAGTGAATGGGCCCGGCCTTACTGCGCGAATCGATGGCTATTATTCATATTACTTACCAGCCTGTACATGCTGTCTGTCTCTTTGTCTACCACCAGCAGTGAAGTCTGATCTCCACCCTTTCTAATCATTTCCACCACACTGTCATGATCCAGGGTTTCCACAGACTCGCCGTTGACAGCAACTACCAGGTCATTGTTCTTCAAGCCGGCCTCTTCTGCTGGACTTCCAGAGTCTATGTCCTTGATGATTTGACCTGCCCTCCCGCACCCCCAAAAGTAAAATGATCAGTAAGTCCCCTAGAAAAATAAACATTTTCTGCTGGAGCCCAAAGTCCTGATGAAATAGATAGAAAAGGCATGCTGAGTACAACTCCCCTCCCAGAAAGCTTATCGGCACATTATCTGTTTGTTTCCTGCTCAGAACTCGCTCCAGGAAGTAACCCGGCCATTAACAATGAAGGAGTCTTAATGAAATACTCATGTTACTAAAAGTGCCTGACATTCGGTTTGACCCAAATAGGTACTAAAGGTCTGCAGGTTCCCAGGAAGTCGTGGGCAACTTGTAGCCACGTGTCTTATGTAAAAGCTGTCGTAAAAGACGCGGAAGAATAAAGAACAAAACCCAAAACTGTGGACCTTAAGCAAGCCATGCTGGCATTTTAGTAGCAATTGGACGTGTTCGGTTGAGGACGTATTTGTACGTACACTCCTCAAGGATGTGCCTTTGGCCTTCTGACTTCAACTATCTTTACTGGATGCCGCCAGAGCCCTCACGTTTTTTTTTCTTTTTCTTTTCACTGAGTTTTGCTCTTGTTACCCAGGCTGGAGTGCAATGGTGCGATCGGCTCACCGCAACCTCCACCTTCTGGGTTCAAGCAATTCTCCTGACTCGGCCTCCCTAGTAGCTGGGATTACAGGCACGCGCCACCATGCCCAGCTAATTTTTGTATTTTTAGTAGATGGGGTTTCACTTTGTTGACCAGGATGGTCTCCATCTCTTGACCTCATGATCCACCCACCTCGGCCTCCCAAAGTGCTGAGATTAAATGCATGAGCCACCGAGCCTGTTTGTTGTTTTTTGGTTTTTTTTTTAACAAGCTCCTGTTTCACTTTTCCAGCTAGCTGCTGGGTATCTCCAACAAAATATCTCACATATTTCTCAACTGTAATGTATTCAAACCAAAAATCAGCTCTGCCCTTTCTCCTTCCCAAGGCCCCTCCTCCTGGTTACCTGTTAGTGTAGTGACATCCTCCTAGTCACCAACACTTAGCAACTGATTCTTCCCCAGCATCCAGTCCCCGTATCTAGATGATGGCTAAGTCCTCTGATGCTACCATCATGGCTTACACATCCCACTTCATCTACCCTGAATGCAGTTTGTACTAATTCCTGCCTGGAATTCTACCTAAACTATGACGCACCTTCCTACTGCTCTCCCTTCCCCAGTCCTCCTCTTAGATGCAGATCTGCCTTCAGATCCATCTCAATACACATTCCTGACCAAGTCACTTCCTGGTGCAATGAGCACGGATTTTGGAACTAAACAACTATTTTGCCTTACATAATTACTGTATCTTCTCCAAGTCCTCCATTTCAGCAATTCTTGCATAACTGTCAGGAGTAATTGAGAGGTGCAAAGCCCCCAAGATGTTACAGGCTTTTTTTCTTCTCCCTTTACTGCTCAAAAGACAACTCCCCATAGTCTAATGAGCCAAGTCCAAACTGGTCAATCTTCCATCCAGGTCCCCTCATCACCTCTCTCCAACCTGCCCTTCCAATGAATTCTTTTTTTTTTTTTTTTAAGATGGGGTTTCACCATGATGGCCAGGATCCACCCACCTCGACCTCCCAAAGTGCTAGGATTACAGGCATGAGCCACCGCCCCCAGCCATGAATTCTTACACTACACATCATATGCCAATCAAACTGTGCCCATCTCCTGGCTGTGTTCACATGACTCCTACCTTCCTGGAATGATCTTCCTTGCCCCAGCTCTGTCTGCTTTCCCAAATCTATTCAGGTTATAAGGCCTGAACTCAAGTGCCACCCCTACCAGGAGGGCTTCTGGTAGGTACCTTTTTACTGAGAAAAGCTTACTCTAACCTTGAATTATCACAGTGCTTGATCTGCCCCTGTGTGAAGGTATTTACCTCTATCTCCCTTCATTATGCACAGAAGTCTCTTATCTGCCAAGTGTGGTAGGCTCCTTGACTAAAGAATTCCTGCCTGATTCATGTGATACTCTTTCTCCAAGGCACTGAGGATGTTTTTAACAAAATCAATCAAATTAATATTTGATGAATTAATGTAAACAGAGTGAAAATAGCAACGTATGAGTGACTAACAGTTTATACGGCCTGAACTCATGTTCTTTTATGAATTTACCTTCCCTGAAAGAACCTAGTGCTCTTCCTATTGAGCTGCAAGGAAGGAGGACTCCTGGCTCTCATGCACACCTGGGCCTCAGCTCCAGCAGCGAACTGTAGCTGGCTCACACCGGCTCACAAAAGCCGATTCTTAGCAGTACTTCTGTGTGTTCAGTGACATCGTGTTAGTAAGTTGAAATTGGACATAGGGGAATATTTACATCACAAAAAGCAAATGCTACCAATTTGGACTTTCCCCCACCCCCAGAGCCATCTTACCAGGATACAAATTCTGCCTCATCATTCAGCTATGGAAACTTTAGGATGCCCAATATCAGACCCTCATGTGACTTAGAATCTGACCCAGCTGTGCCTCCTTGTTTCTTGCTGTGCCCCTCATGCATCAGGTTGGGAGCTGAGAGCCTAACAGAACTCTGGAGTCAAACTGGATGAGGAGCTTGTTGGTTACACTGTGAAGTTTCCTGCTCCTGTGCCTCACCTTTCTGTTCTGGGCCTGCCCTCAGATAGAAACCGTAGCCATCCCTTCCTTTCCTCATCTCCACAATTCGGGGCTGGCGGGGTAACAGTTTCAAACTGGCTGTTTCTCTTTTGAATTGTATCTTCTGCTCACGGTGATGCTTGTCAGTTTCTTTGTCCACCAGCAGGAACATGACACGGCTTCCTGACTTCTTCACCTGCAACAACACACAGACGAGGAACCACATCAACCCCCAAGAACAATGTAAGGAATAAAAAAGTTTCCAGCTGGGCGCGGTGGCTCAAGCCTGTAATCCCAGCACTTTGGGAGGCCCAGGAGGGTGGGTCACGAGGTCAACAGATCGAGACCATCCTGGTCAACATGGTGAAACCCCGTCTTTACTAAAAATACAAAAAATTAGCTGGGCATGGTGGCGCGTGCCTGTAATCCCAGCTACTCAGGAGGCTGAGGCAGGAGAATTGCCTGAACCCAGGAGGCGGAGGCTGCGGTGAGCCCAGATCGTGCCATTGCACTCCAGCCTGGGTAACAAGAGTGAAACTCCGTCTCAAAAAAAAAAAAACTTTCTATATAAAGGCACACGGTCTCTAGGTTCCACACAAGATGGGGATAGAAGGCCTGCGTTTAGCTGCAATACTACGTCCTACCAGCTGACTGATAGGTATCTACCTCCACAGCCATAGTTGTTTTTCCCTTACTTATGACCCACCCACATAGGTACTAAGCCCAAGAAGGAGCTGGAATTCAGAAAACCCATAAAGGTGTGTAGGTAAAGGCAACAATAGGAGTTTGGAGAAAAAGAAAGTAAAGCTCCACTTCAAAAAATCATTCTACAAAGAGAAGTTAGTCAATGTTTAAGGTTCCATGTGACCTCAAAGGAGAATCTGTTATCCTCTACTTCCTATGAAATGTTTCAGTATTGCTGGGTGCAGTGGTGCACGCCTGCAATCCTAGCACTGTGGGAAGTCAAGGTGGGCAGATCACCTGAGGTCGGGAGTTCGAGACCAGCCTGACCAACATGGAGAAACCCCGTCTCTACTAAAAATACAAAATTAGCCAGACATGGTGGCGAATGTCTGTAATCCCAGCTACCTGGGGGGCTAAGGCAGGAGAATGGCTTGAACCTGGGAGGCGGAGGTTGTGTGAGTGGAGATCATGCCACTGCACTCCAGCCTGGACAACAAGAGTGAAACTCCAGCTCAAAAAAAAAAAAATTTCAGTATTATCGACTCAACAGTAATTTTATTGACTGAGACAGAGTTTCACTCTTTTTGCCCAGGCGGGAGTGCAGCTGCACAATTTTGGCTCACCGCAACCTCTGCCTCCCAGGTTCAAGCGATTCTCCTGCCTCAGCCTCCCGAGTCGCTGGAATTACAGACATTTGCCACCACGCCCGGCTAATTATTTGTATTCTTAGTGGAGATGGGGTTTCTCCATGTTGGTCAGGCTGGCCTCGAACTCCTGACCCCAGGTGATCTGCCCACCTCAGCCTCCCAGAGTGCTGGGATTACAGGTGTGAGCCACCAGGCCCGGCCCTCAACAGTGAATTTATTATAAATTCAGAGGGTGGTGGCACATGCCCGTAATCCCAGTACTTTGCAAGGCCAAGGCGTGCAGATCACTTGAGCCTAGTTGTTCAATACCAGCCTGGCCAACATAGTAAGACCCTGTCTCTACAAAAAATATAAAAATTAGCCAGGCGTGGTGGTGCACACCTGTAGTCCCAGCTACTCAGGAAGCTGAGGTGGAAGAATCACCTGAGCCCCGGAGGCTGAGACTACAGTGAGCCAAGGCTGTCCCATGACACTCCCACCTGGGTGACCGAATGAGACCCTGTCTCAATCCAACAGTTGAGAGGGGGCTCCCAATCAGATACAAACCAGATCCAAAAGGTAAAGGTAGTAGTTTTATAGACCTCATGTGAAATCAGGGGAGGCTTTATTCCAAACCTCTATATCAACACTGCTTATACCTGTAGTGTGGTCTGTTCACCTTTAACATGAAATCAACTGGGTACTTTTTCCATCATAAACTCATGCTGACCCTACCACCATCTTCCTGTCACCTCCAATGAGAACAGTGGAAGACAGGGTAAGAAAGTACCCTTTGGGGCATACCTTTTCAACCACTTCCTCGTGGCTGGCATCCTCTACGTTCTCTCCATTCACTTCAATCAAGTGATCATCAGACAGAACTCCAGCCTTCATAGCCACACCCTGAGGTGTAATGTCAGTCATGTATACCCCCTTTTTACCTGGAAGAGAGTAGAGGTAAACTCCATGGGGAGGCGAAAGTGACTCCCTGCTGGATGCTAATCTGCCATGGTGACTTCTGATGGGCCCCAGTCCTGTGAATGCCTCCTGACTCTACTTCATTTACCGTCCCGAGTGTGAGAACATGTCAGCCTTGATGTTATCACACAAATTACAGGCCATGATGTAGAGCATTCTTGCCAATCGCAGAGGGCTGCCTTCATACACCTTTTCCCTGTGACAGAGCAGCCCTGTGTCTGGAGAGTAACACTGCAGAGACTGTGGTTTCCGGCTGTCCAAGAAAGTTTGTAAGTTCTCCGACTATATTCCAATATACCGACAAACTGGATTTGCCCGCCTTGTCCTTTGGCTTCTCAGCTCCTTCGGCATCGGAGGACTGTAAGGGCACACACCACCCTTTCACAGAACACTCCATTGCACAGAAAAACCAGAAGTCCGATGGTAAAGACTTTTCTCCCAGTAATGTAAAAATAGAACTTCCAGTTTTAGAGCTAACTCAAACAGCCTTTGGCTTCTGATCTAAAATCACAGCGACAGCTCCTAACACAGAACTTGACACAGCCTTCACTCAGTGGGTTAGAGTAGAATTGTTGAATAGAATTTCTGAGGTCAGCTAAATGCAAAGATGGAATCTTAGGCGGCCCTGGCCTCTTGAACCGGGGGTTACTGTGTCATACGCCCTTTCTTCACGTTTGTAGAATCGGAAAGCGTCTATCACATGCCAGTGAGGTCATCTCACCCATACAGGTGAACAAGGACAGGCACAGGAGGGAGAGAAGAACATGAACATATTTAGGTGGTTCGATTCTGGTGCTACTTAGAGAAATGCTGTTGCTTCTTCAAAGACATTAATAGAGCAATTCCCCTTTAACCACGGAAGATACATTCCAAGACCCCCAGTGGAGCCTGAAACTTTAGACAGTACACCCAACCCTACGTGTTTTAGCCTGTGCTTACATGCCTATCATAGTTTAATGTCTAAATTAGGCACAGTAAGATTCACTGAGGTAACCCTAGCAACCTCAGCATACAATATTTTT
This sequence comes from Callithrix jacchus, assembly GCF_049354715.1. Taxonomy (NCBI): domain Eukaryota; kingdom Metazoa; phylum Chordata; class Mammalia; order Primates; family Cebidae; genus Callithrix; species Callithrix jacchus. The sequence continues at coordinate 8,113,903 of NC_133519.1, forward strand.
AATTTTTTTCTTCCCCGAGAACTTTTCACTTAATAGAAGCACTTGCCAGCTTTTTTTTTCTTGGAGACAGAGTCTCGCTGTGTCATGAGGCTGGAGTGCAGTGGTGCAATCTCAGCTCACTGGAACCTCCACCTCCCGGGTTCAAGCAATTCTCCTGCCTCGGCCTCCCAAAGTGCTGATGGGACTACAGGCACGCATCATCGTTCCCAGCTAATTTTTGTGTTTTGAGTAGAGACGGGGTTTCACCATGTTGGCCAGGATGGTCTCGATCTCTTGACCTCATGATCTGCCTTCCTTAGCCTCCCAAAGTGCTGGGATTACAGGTGTGAGCCACCATACCCAGCCTTTTTTTTTTTTTTTTTTCCTTTTTTTCTCTTAAGATAGAGTCTCACTCTGTCACCCAGGCTAGAGTGCAGAGGCACAATCTTGGCTCACTGTAACCTCTGCCTCCTGGGTTCAAGCAATTCTGCCTCAGCGTCCTAAGCGTGTAGTCCTAAACTGGGACTACAGGCGTCTGCCACCATGCCTGGCTAATTTTTGTATCTTTAGTAGAGATGGGGTTTTGCTGTGTTGGTCAGGCTGGTCTCGAACTCCTGACCTCAGATGATCTGCCTGCCTTGGCCTCTCAAAGTGCTAAAATTACAGGTGTGAGCCACCGCGCCCGTCCCTTTACAGCTTCTCCAACGTATCTGAACTGCCAGCATCACTACCGTTGCATTTTGGGCTATTACTTTTTATTGATACATCACATTTGTACATATTTACAGGGTGTGTGTCATATTTTGATACGAAAAGCATATAATGAACAAATCAGGGTATACAATTTAGGACATCCATCCTTAAACATTAATCATTTCTTTGCGTTGAGAATATTTTGAATCTTCTTACGGCTATTTTGAAATGTACAATACGTTGTTAACTATAGCCACCCCGCGGTGCTGTCTAATGTTAGAGTTTCTTCCTTCTCTCTGTGTGTTTATACCCATTAACCTTCCTTTCTTCAGCCCCACCCTCCCCACACCCCTCCCAGCCTCTGGTATCTCTCATTCTACTCTCTGTCTCCATGAGATCCACTTTTGCTTTTCTTAGCTCCCACATATAAGAACATGTGATATTTTTCTTTGTGTGCTGGGTCATTATGAGGTAAAATGAGGGTTATTTGAACACTGTACTCTAATACCGCGACAGCTGACCTGATAAATGAGTGGTAAGTGACTAACAGGCAGGTAAGCACATGGCGCATGGAGATGCTGGACAGACGGACAATTCACGGCCAGGACGGAGCCGGACAGCGCGAGGTTTCATCACGCTATCCATAATGGCTCACAATGCAAAATCTGTTATTTATGGAATTTTCCATTTACTGTTTCCAGATCACAGTTGTCCGCAGGTAAGGTAACTGAAACTACAGGATAAGGGGGCACTCCTGAATTTCAACCTAGGCAAGGGATCGCTTGGTGATGACTACCTAAATCACTTGTAAGGGGTAACAGTACCTTAAACTCTGCTTCCTGAAACCCTCAACACTTCTCATGCTACCTTGTTATGTATCTGTCAGGAAGAAAACACTTTCCTCATAAAGCCAACCGAAACCATTCACCATGTGCATTAGCACATAAGCCACGAGTAGAATCTGAATTACGCTTTTCCCTTTTTTTTTTTAACCACTTTTCTGATAATAGGCTTCTAAGACATGTCAAGCTTCCTTCGAGTACCCACACCACCGCGTTTCATAACCGACAAAGCTGAGAGATACCCCTTATCGTGAGTTTACATCTCTTGGTACAGGTTAAATAAGCCTTACAAACTGTTTTGAATTTGCCATGGGCCTGCTGCCGTACCACTTGCCAAACCATGACCTCCACCAGTGATTCTCCAGCCCCGGAGAGAACTTGGGCCAGCTAACACAGCTCCTCTGGTTCCAGCCAGCGTCCCCAACGGTCAACTGAACACAGGTTAGTCTGCACCTCTGAAATTCTAGAAACAGAACTTCAAGTGCTTCCTGATGGTCAGGATTTCTCAAATCACTATGTACCCCTCAGCCAGAGCTCAAAGATGCACCTCAGAACAGGTGGGGCTGAGCCACAGCCGAGGATACTATCAAAATGTTACAGGAGGGTGGAGATTTTTGCAGAACTCTCGGCAAAGGTAACAGTGCCCGCACACAGTAGGTGCTCAAGAATTTGTTGAAAAAATGAATGAATATCTGGGCACTCAGGTAGAAAAAGGCGCCAATCTTACTCAAAAGTAGTGTGTTGTTTTTTTTTTTTGAGACGGAGTTTCGCTCTTGTTACCCAGGCTGGAGTGCAATGGCGCGATCTCGGCTCACCGCAACCTCCGCCTCCAGGGTTCAGGCAATTCTCCTGCCTCAGCCTCCTGAGTAGCTGGGATTACAGGCATGCGCCACCATGCCCAGCTAATTTTTTGTATTTTTAGTAGAGATGGGGTTTCACCATGTTGACCAGGATGATCTCGATCTCTCAACCTCATGATCCACCCGCCTGGGCCTCCCAAAGTGCTGGGATTACAGGCTTGAGCCACTGCGCCCGGCCGAAAAGTAGTTATTAAGAAGAATCTTGGTGGGTGACAAGTGGTGGCCAAAATATAAAAATAAAGAAGAATCTCATTTTTCTTGCCTCTCATTCCGTATTCTCCCCTCCATTTTCACCATAAGAGAGCCAGAAAGGAATAACAAGCAACCCTCTGACCCCCTGACCTCAAAGCATCCTCAGTCTTCAAGGTCAGGTCCCTGACATTTAGGGGCATGAGTGCCTCATGTCCCCCATCCCCATGGCTGTCTAATGTCTCTCCCCCACTGTACAACTTACAAGGAGAGAGAGAGGAAGAGGGTGGGCAGGCAGGGCGGGAGGGAGGGAGGAAAGCTGCTGGGAGCTATCTAAAGCAACTGAAAAGTCAGCCAAAGAAATGTCATTCAGCAATAGCATCTTTTTTCTGGAAGCCTGTCTGTGCCGGCACCCCCCACCCCCCACCCCGCAAACTCACCTTGGACAGTTTTCAGAGAGAAGCCATAGCTGCCGCCCTCTTTCATGAGGTAGCAGAGCCGGGGCTGGGTCCGAGACTGCACGCCTCCATTGATGACAGGAGAGAGTGTGCTATCACTCAAACTTGGCTCATTCCGACTTCGACCCAACTCTTTCAAGTCTACCAATGTGTTCACTGCTTTCTCATAGGAATCGCCGTCTAAAACTAGCAAAGTCACTGAATTCCCACTCTTCCTGACCAGATCCACAACCTAGGAGGGAAGAAGAAGAAAACTTTAAAAACCCTCTATCAACTGCCAGAGGGAAATGCTGACCATCTGACTCAGCGTCTGGCCTTCAAGACCCTGCTACTTGGCCCCCGACACCCAAGTAGAAGCAGGTGGTTCCACAGCCGCCTCCATTGCTGCCCTCCCGAGAGCCCGGGGCAGATTAGGCTGAGCTCCTGGCACTGGAATCTAGAGTGTGGCCCAACCCCAGCCCAGCAGGTTCTTAGGTTCTTGCAAGGACTGGTTCTTTCTTTCTTTTTTTTTTTTTTTTGAGATGGAGTTTCGCTCTTGTTACCCAGGCTGGAGTGCAATGGCGCGATCTCGACTCACCGCAACCTCCGACTCCTGGGTTCAGGCAATTCTCCTGCCTCAGCCTCCTGAGTAGCTGGGATTACAGGCACGCACCACCATGCCCAGCTAATTTTTTGTATTTTTAGTAGAGACGGGGTTTCACCATGTTGACCAGGATGGTCTCGATCTCTTGACCTCGTGATCCACCCACCTCAGCCTCCCAAAGTTCTGGGATTACAGGCTTGAGCCACCACACCCAGCCGGAATGGTTCTTTCTAGAGAGGAGTGTTGCCCGAGATTGTGACCGTTCCTCCCAAGTTCATGGGGACAGCGCAGTGTAAGGAAAAGAGCACACTTTCGGGGGCAGACAGGACAGGGTAAGGTCAGACCCTCCCATATATTCATGGCATGAACACGTCAGCAAGCTAAGTTACCTGTACTTAGCTTTATAGTCTGTGAGACTGTAACATCTGCCACACGGGGTCACGATGGGGACTTAAGATAATGAATATGAAATTGCCTGGCACCATTTTTGGTATATAGCAACCATGCAATTCATGGTAGACCTGACGCTATTCAAATCCAAGAATAATGTTTACAGTTCTTGGTTCCTCACAGAGGACCTGAAAGCCAACATAAGGTACAGCGAGAAAGGGGTCCTCAATGAGAACACATGGACACAGGGAGAGGAGCGTCACACGCTGGGCTCTGTCAGGGGGAAATAGGGGAGGGACAGCGGGGGGTGGGGAGCTGGGGAGAGACAGCATGGGGAGAAATGCCAGATATAGGTAAAGGGGAGGAAGACAGCAAATCACACTGCCACGGGTGTACCTATGCAACAGTCTTGCATGTTCTTCACAAGTACCCCAAATCCTAAAATGCAATTTAAAAAAAGAAAGGTGTCCCGCCTTGCCAGTGGCAGCCAGGAAAGAACCAAACTCTACCAACCCCCAAAATTATAATCAGCAGAGATGTGGGCTTCAAAGAGGCCCTGAGAGAGGAGCTCGAGTGTCTCATTCACCTGTGTATGTTCTTCGTCATCCACGAAGACACCGTTGACACTGAGAACTCTGTCCCCGTCCTGGAGGCCAGCCTTCTCTGCCGGGCTGTCCTTCTCAACCACCCGGACCAGGTGGCCCTTGGTGTCCTTCTCAATTCGCAGGAAGAAGCCGTAGTTTTGCCCTTCTTTCTTGGACAGTTTACATTCTCGGGGGTTGAAGGTGGAGGTCATCTCTGTGACGAAAAAAAATTAATAAATCCATAGAAAAGAAAATCTAAGGCCAGGCGCGGTGGCACATGCCTATAATCCCAGCACTTTGGGAGGCCAAGGCAGGTGGATCACGAGGTCAAGAGATCAAGACCATCCTGGTCAACGAGGTGAAACCCCGTCTCTACTAAAAATACAAAATTAGCCAAGTGTAGTGGTGGGTGCCTGTAGTCCCAGCTACTCGGGAGGCTGAGACAGGAGAATCACTTGAACCCAGGAGGCGGAGGTTGCAGTGAGCCGAGATCATCCCATTGCACTCCAGTCTGGGTGACAGAGATGCCATCTCAAAAAATAAAAGCAGAGAAACCAGGCCTTAGAGCTGGTCCAGCATGTTGGAGATGCACTAGGAAAGGTGACTATTAAGGCCCCTGAAGTCTCTAGCCAGAGCAGAGCAGAGATGCCGGATAGAGAAGGGATTCCTGTGGCTAGGTCGGGGCTCTCCCTCCTGGACGCTTTGTCACCCAGGCTGGAGTGCCGTGGCACAATCGCGTTCACTGCAGCCTCTAACTCCTGGGCTTAGGCGATCCTCCCACCTCAGCCTCCTGAATAGCTGGGGCTACAGGCACATACCACTATGCCCTGCATATTAATTTTTTTTTTTTTGAGACAGTGTCTCACTTCGTCGCCCAGGCTGGTCTCAAACTCCTGGGCTCATGTGATCCTCATGCCTCAGGCTCCCAAAATGCTGGAACTACAGATGGGAGCCACCATGCCTGGCCCGAACTAGCTTCCATCTCCACTGTCCTGCCCCTCCTGCCGCCGCTTTGCAGGAAGACAGGACAAGTGTGAAACCAGCAGTGGGGGGCCCCGGCATTATTAAGGGAAAGATTCCTGCCGGTGCCCCCGACACCTGCTGGCTGAAAGCTTTTTCTGTTATAGGAGAATAAGAACGGGGGCCAGGACAGCAGGAGGCTGACACAGAGGGCAGCTGGCCACAACAGAGAGCTGGAGTCTGCTCTTTAAACCACCTGCAGGCCAGCCCTGAAGTTCCCCTCATCACAGGTCCCTACTTACAAATCAGAATAAATCACCTGTCCCTTCCCTCTTGCGGGGACAAGAACGGATGACCATACAGGATATGGGAGAGGGTGGAAAACAGGCCACGGAGTGCTCCCTGCACCCTGGAAGCCATGCCATGGTGATCCAGGCTTCATGCCCACAGAGACATACACTACAAATTGGACAGGAAGCCCCCCACTGCCCAATGCCTGCCATCTCATGCGATGTCAGCAAAGTCTGAAGGCCATGCTGCCAACTCAGTAGCCAAGAAAGGAAGAAACAGACTCCCCATCATGCACCAAGGCAGGAAAACAGCAAAGCCACACTCACCAGTGGTCAGTAGCAGCGCCTTGGGAGAACTCGGCAGCTCCGCCTCAACAGCTGTGACCAGCTGCTGGGAAACCACCACCCCGGGATGAAAGGAGAAAATGTGGCATCGCCAGAGCTGAGTCACAGGCAGACACGTGCATGTGGCCCATTCCAACTCCCTCAGCTTTCACTCCTCTTTCTGCTGATTCCGACCTGTGAGCATCCGTTCAGTTTCATCTTGAGTTCACATCTACGTCCAAGCTCACCTGTAGGTCCCTTACACCTTTCAATTTCACGGAGCCAAAAGACCCCAAAAGAAAAAACAACTCAGATGGCCGGGCGCGGTGGCTCACGCCTGTAATCTGAGCACTTTGGAGGCCAAGGCGGGCGGATCACCTGAGGTCGGGAGTTCAAGACCAGCCTGACCAACATGGTGAAACCCCTCTTTAAAAAAAAAAGTCCGGGTGCTGTGGCTCACGCCTGTAATCCTAGCTCTTAGGGAGGCAGAGGCGGGAGGATAGCTTGAGCCCAGGAGTTCGAGGCCTGCCTGGGCAATATAGCAAAATCCCGCTCTCCACAAAAGGGAAAAAAACAAAAAGACCAAAAAAAAAAAAAAAAAAACCAGAAACACAACTCAGAAAAGAAAGATGAGGCCTCAATGTATGTTACTGGGAGGACCAGACAATAATTATATAAATGAATGAATAAGCTTATTTCAGATAATGATACTTGCCATGAAAAAAATAAAACGGAATGTGAAACAAAACATGCAAAGCCCTCTTAAACTTTAGGGTAATTATCGGAGAACCTCGTTCAAATCCTACAAAATTTAAAATATGTCCTAAATCAGAATAACGGCCACCAGATACTGTGTTCTCATCAAGAGATGAGGCTGTTTGTGATCAGCACATGCCTGCTGGGTTCTGAGGCACTCACAGCCAAGATTCTGCGATCTCACGCCCTGCAGTGTCAACCACAAGCTCTAACGTCTTTCTAGGCCAAGGACAGAAAGTGATGCCTCCTCACTAGGAGAACCAGCCCTGTGTTTGCAGCGCGAGGAAGAGGCAAAGGCTTTCCTGCGTCTCACTGGAGACCTGTGAGCCTGACATACAAGGAAACACAAATCACGCTTCTTGGCAGAATCTCAAGCTGACATTGTTTTACTTTTTATTTATTTATTTATTTTTGAGATGCAGTCTTGCTCTGTCGCCAGGCTGGAGTGCGGTGTCACGATCTCGGCTCACTGCAACCTCTGCCTCCCGGGTTCAAGCAATTCTCCTGCCTCAGCCTCGAGTAGCTGGGACTACAGGCACACGCCACCACGCCCAGATAATTTTTGTATTTGTAGTTGAGACGGGTTTCACCATGCTGGCCAGGATGGTCTCGATCTCTTGACCTCCTCAGCCAGAAGGTAATCTGATAATCTTTAAGACCTCAGGCATTCGAAATCAGTTTCTTTTTTGTCTAGTTGAAGCCAGAAAATTAGAGCCACTTTATACCAGCAGAAAGTGAAATCCTACCACACTAGTAGGGAAACAGCTACGCTGCAAGCCCCCGACTCCCTCCCGCCGCTATGTACCCCCCACCACGCAGCCGTTAATGGATTAATGCTGTGTCCATCAAGCTGCTTATGCCCAGGCCAAAATGATTAACTATTTAACACCCCCAGCTGCACCAATGCGGAAAGCAGGCCCAAACCTCAAAAGCCTGGTCTCACATGGGATCCTGAAACTGCTTCCTTTGCCATCTTGTAGCCAAGGGAGCTGGGCTGTGGTCCACCTCCAGGCCTGGTCTGTTAGTGCACATTCTGGTGTTACTCTGGCCCCTAATTCGGAGCTAGGGTCAGACTCTTTTATAAGACTCGGTCTCGCTCCATGATAAGGATGCCTGGGGCTCTGGAACACAGGGCCTAATTCACTCCACCCCATGTTCTGCCCCTTGACAAAACCTGGAGATCAGACCCCTATGGTGGATAGACACAGAGGTAGTGAAGGCCTATGGATTTCTAGAATATCATTAGCAGCAATCACCTGAAGCTGAAGTCCATTCAATCCAGCAGGCCTTATTCCCCAGTTCAAACAGCCAGAATACATGGTGGCATACACCTGAAGTCGCAGCCACTCAAGAAGCTTAGCAGAGAGGATTTCTTGAACCTGGAGGCAGAGGTTGCTGTGAGCCAAGATCGTGCCACTGCACTCCAACCTGGGCAACAGAGTGAGACCCTGTCTCAAAAAATAAAAAATAGGCCGGGTGCAGTGGCTCAAGCCTGTAATCCCAGCACTTTGGGAGGCCGAGGCAGGTGGATCACGAGGTCAAGAGATCAAGACCATCCTGGCCAACATGGTAAAAACCTTGTCTTGGAAAAAAAAAAAAAGAAAAGAAAAAATAAAAACTGGAGATGAGAGAAAGCTATAACCATTCCTGAGCTCCAGGGGGGAAATCAATAGCTGACCACAAAGTTGTTTATCTGTGGGAAAGAAAAAGTGTTGGCTGGCGGACAGGAACTGCTCCGGGGAAAGGGCCAGTGAGGTTTTCTCTTTCACCAATCTTATTGATGAAAAAGCTAATTATTCCTTTAAACTTGGCTTTCTTCCAAAATGATTAGATTATTGCTGCGAGGAAAGAGAATACTGCGGCCATGGTGAAGAAGAAAAGTTAGATCCCTTTCGGAAGTTAGGAAGCCTCGGTGATGACCGTGAGAAGGAGGGTGCTGTGACCTCTGCATGTGGCCAGAGTAGCAAGAACTAAAAGCCACTGGTCTATTTTCCATAGGAAAGCAGCAGCTGGTGGTACCTAGGGGACTTCTTCCAAGCCGCAGGCAGGCCAAGGGCACTCAGCTCCCAGACATCCTCAACGGGACTGATACACGAGCTCCATCCTGAGCAGCACCCTCACCAAGTCCTCTGAACAGAAAGCTGGAAGTCTGCACTGGGAGCTGTTCCTGTGAGACCCAAACAGCCAGAAGGGTTCAGCTTTGTTGGCCGAGGATGAGGAGGCCTCACCAGGCGGGGTGGCACACCCCTGTAATCCCAACACCTTGGGAGGCCGAGGCGGGCGGATCATGAGGTCAGGTGATCGAGACCATCCAGGCCATGGTGAAACCCCATCTCTGCTAAAATACAAAAAAATTAGCCGCGTGTGGTGGTGCATGCCTGCAGTCCCAGCTACTCAGGAGGCTGAGGCTGGGGAATCGCTTGAATCCGGGAGGCGGAGGTTGCAGTGAGCCGAGCTTGCGCCACTGCACTCCAGGCTGGTGACAGAGCAAGACTCCATCTCAAAAAAAAGAGGTCTCATTTCCCCCCGCAGTTTGTGTAACTGAGACTGGACACTACAGGATGATCCTCAGCAGGGCTCGTTGGAGAAAGAGTGAGACACCATTTCAATTGATCCCAGTGCCAGTGAGGCTTTAGGGAAGCCAGCCTGCCCTGTCAGCCTGCATGTCAAAACCACCGCTGTTCTAAGGTAACTGTTACATGTGTCCTATTTTAAAATATCATGCAGGCCAGGCGCAGTGGCTCACACCTGTAATCCCAGCACTTTGGGAGGCCAAGGCGGGCAGATGGAGATCAGGAATTCAAGACAAGCCTGGGCAACACAGTGAAACCCTGTTTCCACTAAAAATGCAAAAATCAGCCAGGCGCAGTGGCTCATGCCTGGAATCCCAGCTACTCAGAAGGCTGAGGTAGGAGAATCGTTTGAAGCCAGGAGGCAGAGGTTGCAGTGAGCTGAGATCGCACCACTGCACTCCAGCCTGGGCTACAGAGTGAGACTGTCTCAAAAAAATAATAAATGGATAAATATGAATAAATAAAAATAAAAAACATTATGCATCTGGGCATGGTGACTTACTCCTGTAATCCCAGCACTTTGAGAGAGAGGCAGGAAGACTGAGCCCGGGAGTCTGAGACCAAACAAAATGGGACCCTGTCTCTACAGATGTAAAAGTCTTAAAACAATTTAGCCGGGCACGTTGGCACATGCCTGTCGTCCCTGCCACTCGGAAGTTGAAGCAGGAAGATTGAGTACAGAACCTCAAGGATGAGCCCAGATCGCACCAGTGCACTCCAGCCTGGGCAACAGAGCAAGACCCTGTCTCTAAAAAATAAAAATAAATAAAATATCATAGCCTAGACAGGGAAGGGGCGAAGGTGGGGTGAAAGGATCTTGTTTTGGTTTGGTTTGAGATGGAGTTTCACTCTTGTTGCCCAGGCTAGAGTACAATGGCACAATCTTGGCTCACTGCAACCTCCGCCTCCTGGGTTCAAGCGATTCTCCTGCCTCAGTCTCCCAAGTAGCTGGAATTACAAGTGTGTACCACCATACCCAGCTAATTTTTGTATTTTAGTAGAGGCAGGGTTTTGCCATGTTGACCAGGCTGGTCTTGAACTCACAACCACAAGGGATCCACCCACCTCGGCCTCCCAAAGTGCTGGGATTACAGGCCTGAGCCCCTGTGCCCCGCTGGGTGAAGGAATCTTAAAGCCACTTAGCTCATCAAAACTCTGTGATCTCCTGCGAGCTACTCGGAACTCTCAAAGTCACTAGGAGCCTGGCAAAAACACCGAGCATTTCCCAAACACTAAGGCAAACATGGGGTTTTCTGAAACGTTTCCTGCTCAAAAGCAGAGTGCTATTTGTTTAACTCCTGTGAGCTTCCAGATGTCATTCTGAGAAGGAATTCTGGGCAGGGCACAGTGGCTCACACCTGTAATCCCAGCACTTTGGGAGGCTGAGGCGAGCAGATCACAAGGTCAGGAGATCGAGACCATCCTGACCAACATGGTGAAACCCCGTCTCTACTAAAAATACAAAAAAATTTAGCTGGGTGTGGTGGCGCGTGCCTGTAATCCCAGCTACTCAGGAGGCTGAGGCAGGAGAACCGCTTGAAGCCAGGAGGCAGAGGTTGCGGTGAGCCGAGATCGTGCCACTGCACTCCAGCCTGGTGACAGAGCAAGACTCTGTCTTGAAAGAAAGAAAAGAAAAGAAAGGGAAAGAAGGAAAGAAAGAAAGAGACAGAAAGAAAAGAAAAGGAATTCTGGAGCTGCTAGAGACCAGAGAAAACATGAGCCAGGGAAAGTAAATGCTTCTGAAGAAGGAAAATGGTAACTTCTTGAAGAGTGAAGTCCACAGAATATCAGGGTCTTCCTTCATCTCCTCAGTCCTAGGCTTTGTCCACCCACACCCAATCCAGCTGTCTCATGTGAGTGAGCAGAAAAATGTCGTTGAAATCATATAACTCTGCAGACTGTGTGAGGTGATGCTAACAGTAATAAATCATGTCATGATTCAAAAACTCTCTATGGTACATTATCTCATTTTTTTTTTACTTTTTTTTTTTTTAGCTCCCACCATGTGGGAGGGGATTCCAGAAAGCTGGAAATCCCCACATCATCTCATTTAACGCTCACAATCACCTTACAAATTTGTTTCTCGATCCTAGCTGCCCCTCAGAATCACCTGTAGAGATTTACAAAAATTGATACTTAGGCCCCACCTTAGGTCTAATGCAGACCTAAACCAGAGCAAAGGAACCAGAGCTTAAAAATCACCCTAGGTTGGCCGGGCGCGGTGGCTCACACCTGTAATTCAAGCACTTTGGAGGCCAAAGCGGGTGGATCACCTGAGGTCGGGAGTTCAAGACCAGCCTGACCAACATGGTGAACCCCATCTTTAAAAAAAAAAAAATCACCCTAGGCCGCCTTTGATGCCTCCTCTCTCCCCTCAGCCTCAGGATAACTCCCTCCCCTCCCTCATGGGTTACAGAAGAATGTCAAGACTGGGTGAACTAATCACAGCCACCCTGGGCTCACCTTCACCCAACTTGAGAGGCCAAGGTGGCAGCCGGGTTAGAAGAAGCCCTTGGTCACACTGTGCAGTCTTCAGGATCCTGTGTGGCCGCTATCAGTGCCCAACCGACAGGGTAGGAGTGGGCAGCAACCTGTGATCTACGCCTTGTGCTTCCCTCCCCAAGTTCTAGCTGAGTTGAGTGAGCCTAGAACCACACAGATAAAACCACCTCTAACAGTTCTCATGGGCTCTTTATGCTACGAATTAAGATTAGGGGACTGCTCCCTACCTCCCAAACCTAAAGCTTAAAAGCTGAGGCCAGTCCTCATCCTCCTCCAAGCATGTGGGCAGAATTCACTCAGGACTGAGGCCCTAGGACAAGCAATGAGGAAAAGCCGTGGTTGCCAGCTCGACTTCACAGTTCTCTGCTCCCTACCAATCTCTTCCCTTTCCCAAACAATCAGCTTCTCAATTAGCACGCTGGGGCAGGTGAAATCTGTCTAGGATCATGAACATAGTTCCTTCTATTTTCCACTTCAGCATCAGGAAGACATATTACCCAAGCCTGATTTCATTTCTTCATGCCGCAGGCATCTGCCCCTCGCTCATATGCAAAACACCGTCAGGTGGTTGATAGGATAAAGTTATACAGCCACCCTATTCTCAAGAGACTTTATAGTTGAATATAGTTAAGAAAATGTTTTAGAATAAAATAACTCTCCAGGCGCGGTGGCTCACACCTGTAATCCCAACACTTCGGGAGGCTGAGGCAGGTGGCTCACGAGGTCAACAGATCAGACCATTGTGGCCAACATAGTGAAACCCCATCTCTACTAAAAATTGGCCGGGCGTGGTGGCACGTGCCTGTAATCCTAGCTACTCAGGAGGCTGAGGCAGGAGCATTGCCTGAACCCGGGAGGTAGAGGTTGCAGTGAGCAGAGATTGTGCCACTACACTCCAGCCTGGTGACGCAGGAGGACTCTGTCTCGAAAAACAAAAACTAAAACTAAAAAAAAAAACCAAAAAACTGTCATTGTGAGCAGAGTATAAGTGAGGTAAGACCTACAATATGAAACAAATCAAGGAACCCTTCGAGAATTAGGCAGGATTCAATTTAAGCCTACAGATGGGTGGCATTTCAACAAGTGCAGAAGTAGGTCGAGACCATTGTAGACACGGAACAGTGCAGACAGCACGTTTTCAAAGTGGGAAAGTTGGCCAGGCATGGTGGCTCACACTTTAATCGCAGCACTTTGGGAGGCAGAAGCAGGCAAATCACTTGAAGTCAGGAGTTCAAGATCAGCCTAGCCAACATGGCGAAATCCTGTCTCTACTAAAAAAATACAAATATTAGCCAGGCGTGGTGGTGGGCACCTGTAATCCCAGCTACTGGGGAGGCTACGGCAGGAGCATCACTTCAACCCAGGAAGCAAAGGTTACACTGAGCCGAGACAGTGCCACCGCACTCCAGCCTGGGTGACAAAGTGAGACACTGTCTCTAAAACAAGTAATTAAGGGTGCGGTGGCTCACACCTGTTATCCCAGCACTGTGGGAGGCCGAGGTGGGTGGATCACCTGAGGTTGAGAGTTGGAGACCAGACTGACCAACATGGAGAAACCCCATCTCTACTAAAAACACAAAATTAGCTGTGCATGGTGATGCATGCCTGTAATCCCAGCTACTCGGGAGGCTGAGGCAGGAGAATCACTTGAACCCGGGAGGCCGAGGTTGCAGTGAGCCAAGATTGCACCACTGCACTCCGGCCTGGCGACAGAGCAAGTCTCTGTCTCAAAAAAAAAAAAAAAAAAGATGGTCTAGTCATGAGGAATGAGATGGCAACGTCAGTTTGAGGGGGTTTCAAGTAGAAGACTTGACGAAACATCACCTAGAGCTCAGGAGATGCTGGGCGAGAGTCCAGGGTTGGGGCCATCTGCACAGCAGCACTACGTGAAGCCCATGAATGAGGGTAGGAAAGGCAGGGGTCCAAGGATAAAGCCTTTTCAAGGCCTGTATCTAAGTGATAGAAAGATGAAACAAAAGGAATAATCAGAAATAAAAATGCCAAAATGTGAGTGTCATCCAAACTGAAAGAAGAATTTTAAGACGGGATAGTTAAAGGCCAAATAATGCTAAGAGGTAGAGACAATGAAAACTGTCAGAAAATGCCACCGATGTTCAGAAAACGGAAGTCGGGGCAGATGAGAAACTAAGACGTGGATACCAAGTAACAGACGCCAGAAATGTTGCTACATTTGGAAGAGAGAAATTAGAGGGTTGGAGGAGCAGCTGGAGGGAAAAGTGGGGCTGCTGGTGGCTTCTATTTTTAACATTAAGAAAAGGATCAGCAGGTTTCTGTATCCAGGGATGATGTGGAGAACATGGAAGCTGGAGTTAGCCTTGATGAGATGAACAGCTCTTCTCCGGGGCAGGAGAGAAGTGGAAAAAAATGATAGAAGGAAGAAACCAAGGTCACTTACCTCAGCATCAATCTCTCCTATAAGTATTTGACAAAATTCAGGAACTTGGAGAATATGGAGCACAAGCACCACAGAAAAATTCTCTGGGGTCAAACGGGTAAAGCAGCGAAGGTGGCCAGGAGGGGCCGGTGGAGTAGCTGCTGCTTTTTGTGAAAAGATAACTCCATGGCCGGCTGCGGTGGCTCACGCCTGTAATCCTAGCACTTTGGGAGGCTGAGGTGGGTGGATCACCTGAGGTCAGGAGTTCAAGACCAGCCTGGCCATCATGGTGAAACCCCATCTTTAAAAAATAAAATAAAAAATAAATGTCTCTTCCGGTCCTAGGAGCTTCGGGAACCGCGGCTTGGGTGCAGACATGGCCAAGTCCAAGAACCACACCACACACAACCAGTCCCGAAAATGGCACAGAAATGGTATCAAGAAACCCTGATCACAAAGATACGAGTCTCTTAAGGGGGTGGACCCCAAGTTCCTGAGGAACATGCGCTTTGCCAAGAAGCACAACAAGAAGGGCCTAAAGAAGATGCAGGCCAACAATGCCAAGGCCATGAGTGCACGTGCCGAGGCCATCAAGGCCCTCGTAAAGCCCAAGGAGGTTAAGCCCAAGATCCCAAAGGGTGTCAGCCGCAAGCTCAATCGACTTGCCTACATTGCCCACCCCAAGCTTGGGAAGCGTGCTCGGGCACGCATTGCCAAGGGGCTCAAGCTCTGCCGGCCAAAGGTCAAGGTCAAGGCCAAGGCCAAGGCCAAGGCCAAGGCCAAGGATCAAACCAAGGCCCAGGCTTCAGCTCCAGCTTCAGTTCCAGCTCAGGCTCTCAAAGGTGCCCAGGCCCCTACAAAGGCTTCAGAATAGATATCTTTGTCTGCCAATGTGAGGACAGAAGGACTGGTATAACTCCCCTGGGGCTGCCATCTGCATGGGGCTGGGGTCCTCCTGTGCTATTTGTACAAATAAACCTGAGGCAGGAAAAGAAAATAAAAAATAAATTAAAAAAAGATAACTCCATGAGGAACAGGAGGCCAGCATGCCACCTTTCCATTTTCAAGAGACTCTAGAAATCTAGATTTACATAAAATGTCCCCGTTTTAAAAAACGGACAGCTATTTCAGACTTAAAAGAAACTCTATGTAAACCAAAATAGAATGGAGCCCCTGAGCTGGTGGTGAACCAAGGCCAGAGCGTTAGTTCACGACAAAGACTCGGTGAATTGAACTAAAATGTCCAGGAAACAACTTAGGTTAAATATATATAAATATAAAATAAGCATAAGGCAGCAGAGTTCTCATGGATTTTTCTCACAGTGATATACATCAAGCATAGAAAAGGAAAGTAGTAACTTTTAACCTAAGTTGGGGCTTAACATGTTTTTAAAACATAAGGGTAGGCTGGGTGCAGTGGCTCACCCAGCCTATAATCCCAGCACTTTGGGAGGCCAAGACAGGTGGATCACTTGAGGTCAGGAGTTCAAGACCAGCCTGGCCAACATGGTGAAACTCCATCTCTACTAAAAATACAAGAAAAAAAAAATTAGCTGGGCATGGTGGTGGGAGACTGAGGCAGGAGAATTGCTTGAACCCAGAAGGCAGAGGTTGCAGTGAGCCAAGTTTGTACCACTGCATTCCAGCCTGGGTGAAAGCATGAGACTTCATCTCAAAAAAAAAAAAAAAAAGAAAAGAAAAAATCAGCCAGGTGTGGTAGTGGGCACTTGTAATCCCAGGTACTTGGGAGGCTAAGGCAGGAGAATCACTTGAACCCAGGAGGTGGAGGTTGCCGTGAGCTGAGATCATGTCCTTGTACTCTAGCCTGGGTGGCAAGTGAAACTCTGTCTCAAATAAAAAATAAAGTAATTATCTGGGTGTGGTGGTGCATGTGTGTAATCCCAGCCACTCAGGAGGCTGAGGCACAGGAATTACGTGAACCCGGGAGACAGAGGTTGCAGTGAGCTGAGATGGCACCACTCACTCCAGCCTGGGCAACACAGCAAGACTTCATCTCAAACCAACCAACCAACCAACCCATAAAGGTAGGATTGTGAGGATTTCTAGATCTACAAGGAACACAGAGCTGGAATGTTAGACCGTGGGGCCAACATGAATTGGCAGATAAGAAGATCTAGGAGTTTGGAACTGGGGAGATGAAATGTTTCAGGGGCTCAGCAGCATAGTGGGGAGGAAAGAAGGGACTTAGGAAGCACTTTCAGAAGTTAATGGGTTGACACAAGAAAAGTCTTCTGAAAAGATCTTTAGAGCAGAATAGTTCCCCATGCTGCAATTCTAAAGGAGCCATGTGTGTATACAAAAGGCAATCAGTATTTTTGTGTCTGTCTTTCCCTAGGATCTCTTCTGAGTAAAGTCGAGTAGAAACAGCAAGGTTTTGGAGCCAAACCTAGTTTTGAATCCTGGTTTCACTGCTTGTTCACTGTGAGAACATGGGTGAGTTTCTTAATTTTGAGCTGAAGATAGAAGAGCCCCTAAAACCACGTGTATGTGGGTGCAGTGAAGGTAACTTACAGGAGGACACGTGAGGCCTCAGCACAGCTTCTGGAGCATCGAAGTCCCTCCGTGCCAATCACTCTTCCCTGTCCTCTGGTGGAAGCCCTAGTGTAATGGGAATCCCATTTTCTGTGAGAACATTTGAAAGTTGTTCCTGATTTTGTTTTTGCAGCAGACAAGAAGCAATTATAGACTAGAAATAGGCAATCCGCTCAGCCCAGACCACTTCTGCAAAGCGAATTTCAGCTGCTGAAAAGTCAGGGCTGGAGATGTTGTTCCCCATGAAAGAAAGGTCAAATAATAAACTCTGGGCACTTTGACAGAATTTCAAAGACTAAGCTGGCCAGAGAGTTCCACCACCTGGAGTGGATGAGCTCTAACAAAGTGAACATAAGGGACCCAAGGAACAGACATCAGAGGAGATGTCGGAGTGAGTGAAGCATTCCCTTAGCTACAGATACCTGGCGCAGCTAGGGACCTAAGGAACAGACATCAGAGGAGAAGACAGAGTGAGTGAAGCATTACCTTAGCTACAGATACCTGGCGCAGCTAGGGACCTTCACAGCCAAGGAGCAACTAGTGAGCAGGCTCACTCGCAGACAGCATCACTCAAATGCCAAAATATCAGAGAAAGGGCATGGGATAAACAGCATTCTGCTCGGGGGGAGAAAAATAGAAGGGCGCCGTCACCAGCAATGAACTACGATCAGGAACGAAAGAGCCCAGGTACTGTCATCTCTGCTCATCTTCCAAAGTCTGGGACTTACAAGTGGTAGGATTATTCCATAAATATAGTAATCTATACCTGAACCCACCATCACCCTACCTAATAGTAATTAGGAATCAATTATCAATTATACAGTCAGTATCACACCACAAAGAAAACAGAGCCTCTCCCCACAAGGCACTTACGTAACCAACAGCCAATCCATGAAAAAAACTGAACAGTGAAAACTCAGCAGACTGATGGTGAGTAATGTTTAACCCTAGTTACCTTGACTGCGGAAGGGTATCTGACTGTATAACCCAGGATGGAACCACAGAGTAAATTATTTCTGGCTCATTGAGGCATGAGGAGAAGAAAGGGCGGGGTCTCTCTGGCAACATTCAACCAAGACATTATTCGCTTTCCACTGAAGTCCATGCTTGTAAAACACTCTGAACTTCAGCAAGAAAAAAGCAACATTCTCAGGACGCTTGACCAGGTGTATCTGCACAGTGTGGGCTTGAGGAATGCTGTTCCCGCAGCACTTGGTGTATCTGTTCAACAAGAAAGAAAAAAAACAAACCCACTAGACTTTTGTTAGGAAAATACAGTTGGTGGAGACTGCGATATTAAGTCGGCAACGATAGAGAGGCTGAGGATTCCCTACAGGTATCAGCCCTGACTCCAAGGCTTCACGGCTCACATCAGCCATGTCTTCAGAGCCTGCCACGGAGCCTTAGCACGTGCTGTCTCTTCCAACAGCATAAGCAAAAAAAAATCCTACTATATGTGAGCTGGTACTGACAGAAGTCTCTAGCAAGGAAGAGATAAAGGAAATTGAGTTTAGAGATAAAGGAAATTGAGTTTAAAGATAAAGTCAATTTCACCCTTCTTCAAATATATTTTACCTAGAATGCAGATCATATTTAAGGCTGGCCAAATTTCTCCTTTGAAAAGTAAGGCATGGGCCAAGCACAGTGTGGCTCACACCTGTAATCCCTGCACTTTGGAAGGCTGAGGCAGGTGGATCGCCTGAGGTCAGGAGTTCAAGACTAGCCTGACCAACATAGTGAAACCCTGTCTTTACTAAAAATACAAAAAATTAGCTGGGTGTGGTGGCAGGCACCTGTAATCCCAGAGGCTGAGGCAGGAGAATCACTTGAACCCTGGAGGCGGAGGTTGCCGTGAGCTGAGATTGCGCCATTGCACTCCAGCCTGGGCAACAAGAATGAGACTCCATCTCAAAAATAAATAAATAAATAAATAAAAAAGAAAAGCAAGGCATGTGGAAATTGAAATACTCAAGTATATTTATTTTAAATAATAAATATCAAAAACAGAAGGAGAAGCAGGGCTCTAAAATATGTATATGCTTAGTGTACTTTCCCGTTGTGGTATTAACTGGTTTTAGCCAGAGATACACTTGCAATGTGAGAAATTAATGAACTGCATTCCGTTGAGAATCATCTAGAGAAGAGTGATCACAGACTGTCATATAAACGAGAGATAAAGTTTATCTCTCATTTGTGATAAAGAATGGGATCTAATTATCTCAAAGTTCACCTGACCTGCTGATACTAAGCACCTTTCCTACCCCCAGCCACCATACACAATAGTTTGTCCTACACGGAAGACTGGGCTGGAGTTCAAGGTCTTTCACACTTTGATTGCTTATCTAAGAGTTCCACGAGTTGGGAGAGGGATTGTGGAGCCAAGACTGTGTGGAAACAGAAGCACCCCCAGAGAGAGGTCACCCTCATGCTGCTGATAGAACTGGTACCTGAAAACAGCTCAGCCAACCTGAGGGTCAGCTGAGACACGGGTGTTCCCCAAATCAGCATTTTGTGTTCCACAATTTTGGAACTTGTATTTCTACTCCCCTCACTTCTGTTGGTCTGTCTAGACTACACCAGTCCTGCCTCAAGACAAACTTCCTGACCTTGGTTTTATTATACTACCATAAATAGAAAAAAAATCATTCAAGAAAAGGAAGTTCAATCTTCTTGCTCAGGCACTGAGGCTTGGCATAATCCAGCCCCACCTCAGGCCCCCAGCTCCTTGGCAAGCCCCACCTGGTCTCTGCATGGGGGAGAGACCAGTGAGCCTGCCCTTTGCCCATGCCCCGTGCTCTGCCTGGAATCTCTTCCCCACTTCTGACTACTTATTCATAGTCAGTGCTAAGTAAACATTTTTTTCCAAGTGAATGAATTTAAGACCTACCATTTTCTTTTTTTTTTAATTTAATTTTTTTTTAAATTTTTTTAAAGACGGGGCTTCACCATGTTGGTCAGGCTGGTCTTGAACTTCCCGACCTCAGGTGATCTACCTGCCTTGGCCTCCAAAGTGCCTGGATTACAGGCGTGAACCACCGTGCCTGGCAGACCTACCATTTTCAAGGCTCAGTTCAAATTTTTTTTATTATTTACTTTTTTTTTTTTAAACGGGGCTTCACCATGTTGGTCAGGCTGGTCTCAAATTTTATGTTATATACGAATCTTCCCATGACCACCACAGTCTGAAGGTATCACTTCATCATCTGAACTTCAGTTCTCACTCATGTACTTAACAAGTTATATGTAATACCTACTGCAAAGCAGGCATCAGGATTCAACCCAGAAGAGCTACCGTCTGCCCTGAAAGAGCCCGGAGTCCAGAGGGGAGAGTCATGAAGCATAACTGCTCAACAATATTTATTATGGTTGTTTTTTTTTTTTGAGACGGAGTTTCGCTCTCGTTACCCAGGCTGGAGTGCAATGGCACGATCTCGGCTCACTGCAACCTCCGCCTCCTGGGTTCAGGCAATTCTCCTGCCTCAGCCTCCTGAGTAGCTGGGATTACAGGCACGCACCACCATGCCCAGCTAATTTTTTGTATTTTTAGTAGAGACGGGGTTTCACCATGTTGACCAGGATGGTCTCGATCTCTCGACCTTGTGATCCACCCATCTCAGCCTCCCAAAGCGCTGGGATTACAGGCTTGAGCCACCACGCCCGGCCGGTTTTTTTTTTTTTTTTAAGATGGGGTTTCACCATGTTGGTCAGGCTGGTCTTGAACTCCCAACCTCAGGTGATCCACCAACCTTGGCCTCCGAAGTGCCTGGATTACAGGCGTGAGCCACCGTGCCCGGCCTACATTTAATATGTAACGGTATTTAAAGACAAAGGCTTTCTTCTAGTTCTGTACATTTACTGAGCTCCTACTAGGAATGGGAACCAGCCTCAGTAGTTTTTGTGGGTTCCGATTCAGTCCTGATGGCCATTGTACAAGGAAAAAGAAGAGAGTCTGAAGAGTTAACGTGATTTCCCCTGGCTATTTGGATAAGCAGAGGCTGGATTCAAAATCAGCTGAGTCTAGCTTCCTTCCACCATCTACCCTGCCTCCCAAGCCTGAGGTGTAGGCTGTATTCTGGAAATAAAAGTAGTCAGACTGGAAGAGGAAATCATCACAGACAGAAGGAATGCCCGAGCTGCATTGCCAGAATGGTGAATGGCGCGGAAACATCAGAGCACAGTTAGAGGCTTAAAGAAAGCAGCAGGCTGTGAAGCACCCCGGCCTCAGTCCAGTAAACTATAAAGGGGCTTCAGTGTCCATGTCGTGTGTCCCCCGCAAGATAAGCTTGCCTTTTTTTTTTTTTTTGCCTCAGCCTCCCAAGTAGCTGGGATTACAGACGTGCGCCACCATGCCCAGCTAATTTTTGTATTTTTAGTAGAGATGGGGTTTCACCATGTTGGCCAGGCTGGTCTCAATCTCCTGACCTCAGGTGATCCACCCACCTCAGCCTCCCAAAATGCTGGGATTACAGACATGAGTCACTGCACCTGGCCAAAGTGAGATGACTTCTCATGGTAAAGCTCTCAATTAGAGATACTGGTGGCGTGGAGGTGCGAGGCTGATTTAGGAAGCTCTTGCTGGGGACATGCCATTTGAATTCATACCCGACAACGAGGAGCTTGCCTTCAAGTTCGCCAATCCCTCAATCGTAAGTGAGCAAACAAAGGCTCAAGGAGATGGAAAGACAACGACAAGGTCTCCCAACTGACTGTGATTTGTCTCTTCCCACATTCTACAGAGACTTTGGATATACACATTTGAAATCTAGGCATCTTATGCTGTATGTGTGTGGTTTTGGATTTTTTGTTGAGATGGAGTCTCGCTCTTGTTGCCCAGGCTGGAGTGCATGGTGCAATCTCAACTCACCACAACCTCTGCCTCCAGGGTTCAAGTGATTCTCCTGCCTCAGCCTCCTGAGTAGCTGGGATTACAGGCATGCGCCACCATGCCCAGCTAATTTTTGTGGAGTTTTTAGTAGAGATGGGGTTTCTCCATGTTGGTCAGACTGGTCTTGAACTCCTGACCTCAGGTGATTCACCCACCCCAACCTCCCAAAGTGCTGGGATTACAGGTGTGAGCCACCGTGCCTGGCCATGCTGTGTTTTTAAAAGCTGATGTATTTAACAGGGATGTGTGTTCTGAATTCAAGTGACCTGTGTCCTGCTTTCCGCCAGCTGGTTGAGCCCCAAGCTGGAAAACATTCATGGTTTTTTGTTTTTTTGAGACACAGTTTCACTCCGTCTCCTGGGCTGGAGTACGGTGGTGCGATCATGGTTCACTGTAGCCTCACCACAGGCACATGCCACCACATGGGCTTAATTCGTTATTATTTTTCGTAGAGACAGGGTCTCACTTCGTTGCCCAGGCTGGTCTCAAACTCCTGGGCTCAAGTGATCCTCCCACTTCAGCCTCCCAAAGTGCTGGGATTAGAGGCATGAGCCACCGTGCCTGACACACATTGTACTTTTCCTTTCAGTACACTCTTGGAGAAAAGATGACAGGCCTTCACTTGATAGATAGTGAAACTGAGGCTCCAGATGGCTGAGTATTTTGTCTAATGGCCTGTCACTAGCAACGGAATCAAAACTCTGATGATTTGTATCCCGGTCCTGTGTTCTTTCTGCTGGATGAGGAGTAGCTGCCTAGCAAGTGGTCTATGAGGCTAAGACATCACTACCAACAACTTCACACCCTGCGGTGCAGAGAACGCACAAAAGTCAAAGATAAGCACGACTTACTATCAGAACAGAAATTCAAAGACCAGGAGCGATTTGCTGCAGACCTCAGGTGACTGGACCATCCTTCCCTGAGGCAGTCCCCGCTCCCCGCTCTGGCTTCTGGATACAAGACTGAAAGCTGCTATGGCAACACGTTGCAGACACTTTAGTAAATAAAGAAGAATGTGTTCCTCAGAGCCAACCCCCAAATCTTCATAGCTGGATCCAACCCAGACCGCAGTCTTGATAGCCAGTGAAGCCTTAGGGAAGTGTCATAGGTAAGTCTCATGACTCTTCTGCTTAGGAAATAAACAGCTAAGTGGTTTCCAAACCTACCTGCACTGATCAGAATCACCTGGGAGAGCTTTCAGATAACGATCTCTCAATTCACAAAAGACCTGGAGACTTAGAAATCCCAAAAGCGAGAACCTGGGGAATATGTTTTAAAATTCAGCCAGCCTGGAAATGCACTGGTTTTTCTCATGTCTTAGTGCTCCAGTGTGACACAGAGAGGAAAGATGCCTGCTTCTGTTATCTAGTGGGCAAGCTAAGCTAGGCTGCTTCTTTTAAGACTGCTTCCAGAAGTCTTCCCTGCTACCCAAGGCCCCCGCACCAGTAGGAAGATCCCAGGCGTATCCGCCCGGTTCCCCGTGAAGTCTGTTGTCTCACTCCCTTTGGCTGCACATCAAACCCCTGTCCAACCCAGGGAAAGCTTTTTCTGAGATCAGTTTGCCAATTTCTTTGTGAAGCAGATCCTAGCCTGCAAGGGTGAGGGGAATCTCCAGCAGAAAGAATCTCAGAGTGTGGATAATCCCTCACCCCCACCACCACCAAAGGGCCTGGCTCCCTCCCCATGGGACTCTTCTCCGCTCTCGACAGCCAGCTACTGGCTTGGAAAAAGAAAAAGGAAAGAAGGTAGTTCAGGCCCCGGTGGCCAGCATCCTCAAGGAGGACAGGGGCAGCTCTTACCTGGAGCTGGAAGGAAGAGGAGCCGCACTGTTTGTTCGCTCGGGAATTACGTCTCTGTGGGTGAGCACTCGGCTTGCAACTCCCTGGACTTTGAACAAAGATTGATTTAAAAGCTGATGTATTTAACAGGGATGTGTGGTCTGAATTCAAGCGACCTCTGCCCTGCTTCCTGCCAGCTGACTGGGCCCTGAGCTGGAAAACCTGACAAGCCTCAGCAAATGGAGCACGCTGGCCCACCTGCCTGGCCCGGCAGGGATGCCGCTGCCCGCCAGCCGCTCCCAGAGAACGAGGAGGGGAGAGGGGGCGAAGGACAGCCAGGGAGGAGGCGCCTCCGCTTTCCTTGGTACTCTCCCTTGGGCAGATGCCTTGGTCACACCCAACAACCCCAGCCCTGTTAAGATCCTCCAGTCCCACATCCTAGGGTCAGGGCCGAGGCTCCTGCAGGAGCATCCTCAATCACTGCGGCCTCCCCGAGGAGCAGCAGCCTGTAAAACTCACACCCAGGAGGCCAGTAAGCCCCAGGAAACGGGGCCAAGCGCTCAGGCCACCCATCCTGCTTCCCTCTTCCCTGGATTCTTACTTGCACGCTCCCTAGTTCAGCAAGCAAAGCCCTTTCTCTTATGTCCCAGGCTTCCTTCTCCTTCTTACCCACTCTCTCCCCTCGCTTTTTTTTAAATGTTTCTCACCTGACGGTGCTCTTTCTGTTCTCCAGCCTAGAGATAATTGTCTTCCCTTTCACACGCTCAGAGCCTCTAGGGCAAGCCCAGCAGGGTAGGTGGAAGTTATTCTTACAAACTCCATCCTGCTGCCTGAGCAGTGGGCTGCGGCCGGTGTGCTCAGCCCTAGCTACGATCGGCAGCTGATCCCTATCAATCAGCAGCACCCACACAGACAATTCCAGCACCGGGCTTCTCACTGACCTGGATCCTCAGCCGACACTGCAAACCAGGGCAAGAGATTGCTCCCGGCACTGAAGCAAAGTGAACTACAGGCCGAGGACTGTGTGACCTCACCCCACTTCCCCCACGCTGGAAGGGCCATTTGTCTTTGTTGGGCCTTGGCTTTGTCCCCAACAAAGGCATGACCTGAGCCAGTGGGTAAACGGTTTAAAATGACAGACACCAAGCAGCTTCCTCATGCCAGCTGATCGTCCTCCGCCTGAAGGCTAAGCCCTCCTGGCTCCTCTATATCTTTCAAAGCAGAAGGTAGAATGGGAAAATCTGCATTTAGGATCAGAACACCTGAGTTCACTGTAATCCCAGCACTTTGGGAGGCTGGAGCAGGTGGATTGCTCGAGCTCACGAGTTCGAGACTAGCCTGGGCCACATGGTGAAACTCCACCTCTACAAAAGGTTCAAAAATTAACCAGGCATGGTGGCACATGCCTGTAGTCCCAGCTATCTGGAGGCTGAGGTGGGAGGATTGCTTGAACCTGAGAGGCAAAGGTTGCAGTGAGCGGTGATCATGCCCCTGCACTCCAGCCTCGTGACAGAGCAAGATCCTGTCTCCAGGGAAAAGAAAGAACAAAAGAACGAACACCTGAATCCAATCTGACTCTGCCATTTCCCAGGTGTTTGATCTACACTAACTCATTTTTAACTCTCTGGGTCTCACCTTCATCATGTATCAATAGTTGTTATTGTATGGTTTTTAGAAATTTAGAAATTTTTTTTGAGAGAAAGAGAAATAAAGGAATGAACAAGAGGAAAAAAGAGGAAGAGGAGGAGGGAGAGAGAACGGGAGTGTTGCTTAGTTGCCCAGGCTAGAATGCAGTCTATTGAAAACCTCCCTTATACCATCAATCGTGCTTAATAATGGCCAACCAATATTTCATCTAAACCTGTGAGTAGGTGTGATGTGTACTGATAAGAGTGCATGTCTTGTGTGTTTAAAGTGGAGAGTTCTATAAATGTTTATTAAGTTTACTTGTTCCGGATCTGAGTTCAAGTCCTGGATATCCTTGTTAATTTTCTCTCATTGATCTATCTAATATTGATGTTGAGATCTCCCACTACTATTGTGTGGGAGTCCAAGTCTCTTTACAAGTCTTATGTATCCTGTATTGGGTGCGTACACATCCGGGATCGCCAGCTCTTCTTGTTGCATTGATCCTTTTACCATTATGTCCTCTTTTGATCTTTGTTGCTTTAAAATCCATTCCATCAGAGGCGAGAATTTTTTTTTTTAAAGATGGATTCCCAGCACTTTGGGAGGCTGAGGCAGGTGGATCGTGAGGTCAGGAGGTCGAGACCATCCTGGCCAACATGCTGAAACGCTGTCTCTATTAAAAATACAAAAATTAGCTGGGCGTTTGGCACGCGCCTGTAGTCCCAGCTACTCGAGAGGCTGAAGCAGAAGAATTGCTTGAACCCAGGAGGCAGAGGTTGCAGTGAGCCAAGACTGCGCCACTGTGCTCCAGCCTGGCGACAGAGCAAGACTCCATCTCAAAAAAAAAAAAAAAAAAAGATGGATTCACACTCTTTTGCGCAGGCTGGAGTGCAATGGCATAATTGCAGTTACTGCAACATCTGCTCAAGCGATTCTCCTGCCTCAGCCTCCCGAGTAGCTGGGATTACAGGTGTCCACCACCTCGCCTGGCTAATTTTTGTATTTTTAGTAGAGATGGAGTTTCACCATGTTAGTCAGTCTGGTTCTTGAATTCCTGACCTCATGATCCACCTGCCTCAGCCTCCCAAAGTGCTGGGATTACAATGAGCCACCATGCCCGGCCCATTTGTTTTCATACTAGGATTCTATTTACATAATGTCCAAATATAGGGCAGAACTTTGGGGGATTCCTGCTTAGGTGGTAACTCATGACCCTAAGTTCTCGTTTGCTGGCAAGATTCTAGATCTTGCGCTAAGTGAGGGTTACACAGGTATTTAAGATGAATTACTGAGCTATGCATTTTTGTTTCATGCACTTATTCTGTATAAATATTTAATAATTAAGGAGGTTAAAACATTTTAAACATTACAATATGTGTATAGCACATCGGAGTAAGAAGCAGCTCTTCAAGGCTAGAAGTGACCTGCCGAGGATTTCAGCTTCGCTCAGCTCTGCATGACCTATTCGAAAGTGAACGGGATCAATATCTTGGCGTGCCAATAACCTACATGTGCCACATCTGAGCCAGCTGGTCAGGAAGTTTTGATCTCTCCACTTTTGAGATGGAGTCTTGCTCTTATTGCCCAGACTGGAGTGCAGTGGCACAATCTCAGCTCACTGCAACCTCCACCTCCTGGGTTCAAGCGAGTCTTCTGCCTCAGCCTCCTGAATAGCTGGGATTACAGGCGACCACCACCATGGCACCTGGCTAATTTTTGTACTTTAAGAGACAGGGTTTCCCCATGTCGGCCAGGCTGCTCTCAACTCCTGACCTCGTGATCCACCTGCCTCAGCCTCCCAAGGTGCTGCAATTACAGGCATGAGCCACCGTGCCCAGCCTCCACTTCAATTTTTAAAAAATGGCTGGGTCCAGGGGGCTCAGGCCTATAATCTCAGCCCTTTAGGAGTCCGAGGCAGAAGGAGTGCTTGAGTCCAGGAGTTTGAGACCAGCCTGGGCAACATGCCAAAACCCCGTCTCTACAAAACATACAAAAATTAGCTGGGTGTGGTGGTACATACCTGTAGTCCCAGCTACTCAGGAGGCTGAAGCAGGAGGATGGATTGAGCCTGGGAGGTGGAGGCTGGAGTGAGCCGTGATCATGCCATCGCACTCCAGCCTGCGTGACAGAGTGAGACCCTGTTTCAAAAAAAAAAAATATATATATATATATACACACATATATATATATATATATATATAGTGGTAAAATATTCACAACAAAAAAATTTACCATTTTAATCATTTTAAGTACTTTCACACTGTCAGGCAGCCCTCACACCATCCAGCTCCAGAACTTTTTCATCTTCTCCAAAGAAACTGTGTAGCTAATGAACAATGATTTCCATTCCTTCCTCCCCAGCCCCTGGCAACCACCTTTCTACTTTGTTTCTACAAATCTGACTATTCTCAGCACCTTCTATCTGTGGAATCATATACTATCTGCCCTTTTATGACCCGCTTATTTCACTTAGCAAATATCTTCAATGTTCATTCAAGTTGTAGCACATGACCAAATTTCCTTCCTTTTGAAGAGTGAATAATACTCCACTGTGGACATAAACCACATTTATTCATCCATCCAGGAATGGGTTGCTACCACGTTTCGGTTGTAGTCAATAACGCTGCTATGAAAACGCATGTACAAATATTTGTTCAAGTCTCTGTTTTCAAATCATTTAGGTATTTGCGCAGAACTTGAATTTCTGGATTATATGTTTAATTTTTTTTTTTTTTTTGAGACTGAGTCTCTCGCTCTGTTGCCAGGCTGGAGTGCAATGGTGGGAGCTCGGCTCACTGCAACCTCTGCCTCCTGGGTTCAAGCAATTCTCCTGCCTCAGCCTCCCGAGTAGCTGGGACTACAGGTGCACGCCACCACACCCAGCTAATTTTTGTATTTTTAGTAGAGATGTGGTTTCACCATGTTGACCAGGATGGTCTCGATCTCTTGACCTCGTGATCGGCCCACCTCAGCCTCCCAAAGTGCTGGGATTACAGGCGTATGTTTAATTTTTTAAGGAAACACCACACTGTTTTCCATAGTGGCTACACCACTTTACTTCCCATCAGTAACACAGGAAGGTTCCCATTTTCGCCATATTCCCATCAACACTTGTTATTTTCTGTTTTGTTTTCATAATGGCCATTTTAATGGGTTTGAGGCGACATCTCATTGTGGTTTTGATTTGCATTTCCTTAATGAGTAATGATGCTGGCTGTCTTTTCGGGTGCTTACCAGGCATCTGTATATCTTCTTTAGATAAAGGTCTCTTCAATTTACTTGTCCATTTTAAACATCAAGTTGTTTTTGTTATTGAATTGTATCATCTCAATTTTTCTTTATTATGAAACAAAGACTCAGAGAGGTGAAGTGACTTAGCCAAATCCACCGCAGGCAAAAACATGGCTAAAAACCCTGTGCTTTTGCTTTTAAAGCCAATGCTCTTCCTACTATACGGTCTGCCTGGCTCAGTGGGTATCTCAAATTCTTCCTCCAACTTCAGGTCTGATTGTCCTAGTATTACCTTGTCTTTTCAGTAGCTCATTAACTTTCTCTGAGCCTGGAATTTTAAGCTCCAGTGGTCTTCTGTCCCTGTCTAGAGTCAATATTTATAACATGCTCCCTTTCCACTCTCTCTGTTACTGTGGCCTCCTGTCACCTGAAGAGGCAGCCCGTGTAGTCTGCATAGCTTTGGAGGAATTTATTAGGCCAGGGTCCAGATGCAAGACTGAGATAAATGTTTTACAGCAGTGTGGAGAGACAGGCTGCAGACAGGGCAATGCCACTTGGCTGCAGCATACACTCTGGCCCCACATGACTGCTGACTGGAACTTTCGAGTTCTTCCCAGTAACAGTTGTCAGGACAGGGGAGGCCTGAGGGTCCTTGGAGAGCTGTGAATTCTTAACACTTGGGAGCAGGAATTCACTTGCTCTTCCTTTTCCGAGCTGAGGAGTCAGAATACACAATCCTTTTCACCATAAGAAAAACTCACACAGGCCGGGCGCGGTGGCTCAAGCTTGTAATCCCAGCACTTTGGGAGGCTGAGGCGGGAGGATCATGAGGTCAAGAGATCAAGACCATCCTGGTCAACATGGTGAAACCCCGTATCTACTAACAATACAAAAATTATCTGGGCATGGTGGTGCATGCCTGTAATCCCAGCTACTCAGGAGGCTGAGGCAGGAGAATTGCTTGAACCCAGGAGGCGGAGGTTGTGGTGAGCTGAGATCGCGCCATTGCACTCCAGCCTGGGTAACAAGAGTGAAACTCCTTCTCAAAAAAAAAAAAAAAAAGAGAGAAAGAAAAACTCGCAGAACAAGAACATGCCACATTCTGGGTTCCTGCGTGGACCAAGGTCTGGGAACTCCTGGAGTGTGGGTTGAAAAGGTATTTGATGCCCTTTCTGGAGACACAGAAACAATCACTGGTCCTTGGGGAGTCTGGATTCTGCCTTAAAGAGCCAGACCTTCAAGGGCCCCCAGATGTCCCAGATGGGAAACAGGAGTAGGGCAAGGAAAGCATCAGGGATCTCAAGGCCACAGCCTTAGCTTGACCTCATGCTCTGGGGACCATCCCATCCAGAGGTAAAGGGTCAGTGAGAAAGAATCAGGAACTACAAACAGTCTACTGGCCCAAGTCTGTAGCTTGATTTAAAAGCCATCCCTGCTGGACCCAGTAGCTCGTACCTGTAGTCCCAGCAACTCAGGAGGCTGAGATGAGAGGATCACTTGAGCCTAGGAGTTCAAAGCTGCACTGAGCTATCATTGTACCACTGCACTCCGGCCTGGGCTACCAAGAACCAGCTCGGCCATGAGACCTCCTCCCAGGTGGTGCTGAAGGAACGGAGAGGCAGACAGCCAGATGGAACAGCAAAGTGGGTCTATCCAGGGGGCCAGCAGCCTATCGAACTGAGAGCCTCAGGGGCGGACAGCCTTCCAGGCTGAAGGCCTGGAACAGACTCTGACCCACATTCTTATTCTCTCTGAACAGGTGGTTGTTATCAACAAACAGATGTTCAGTATTTTCTCATAACACAAAATATGCCAAGTAGGCAGCTGGTGCCCGCTTACCACTGATCACAGACAAACTAAAACGTATCCTCCACGAGGGAACCACAGGGGCAGGGGCAGATATCTCAAAGAATTGTCGTGACCGGTGTATGATATTTATACATTGTCCTGCCACTTTGGAATGCCCCAAGTAGTTTTCTACTTGGTGGGGGGAGGGGGCTAGGTTTTCCTTGCCATCGTTCTTCCTAGGAAGCAATATATTCTATCATATATGCAGCATTTCTCAATATTCACAAACTTAACATTTCTCAACACTGGGCAAAACAGAAAGATCTATCTCTAAATAAATAAATAATTAAAAGACATTCCAGGGGAGTGGGAGGAGGAGGTTGCAATGAGCCAAGATTGTGCCATTGCACTCCAGCCTGGGCAAGACAGAGAGAGACTCTGTCTCAGACAAAAAAAAGACATTCCATCTCAAGTATTACCACCCCAGAATGGTTCCAGTGCCCCCTGACATTCTAGCTTGGAAAGCAAAATAATTGTTCCCATCCTGTTTTCTCTGTTGCTTAGAATTCTTGCCAGGAGGCTGAGCATGGTGGGTCATGCCTGTAATCCCTGCATTTTGGGGGGCCAAGGCAAGTCAATCACTTGAGGTCAGGAGTTCGAGACCAGCCTGGCCAACATGGTGAAACTCCATCTCTACTAAAAATACAAAAAAATTAGCTGGGCTTGGTGGTGGGCACCTGTAGTCTCAGTTACTTAGGAGGCTGAGGCAGGAGAATCACTTGAACCTGGGAGGTGGAGGCTGCAGTGAGCAGAGGTCACGCCACTGCAGTCTAGCCTAGACAACAGAGTGAGACACCATCTCAAAAAAGAAAGAAAGAAAGAAAAAATTATTGCCAGAAAAAAAAGCAATGCTTGTCTTTTTTTAAAAAAAAAAAAATGTAGACTTGCTCTGTCACCCAAGCTAGAGTGCCATGGCATGATCTCAGCTCACTGCAACCTCTGCCTCCCGGGTTCAAGTGATCCTCCTGCCTCAGCCTCCCAAGTAGCCAGGATTACAAATGTGCTCTACCACACCTAGCTAATTTTTGTATTTTTCGTAGAGACAGCGTTTCACCATGTTGGCCAGGTTGATCTTGAACTCCTGACCTCAAGTGATCCACCTGCCTCAACCTCCCAAAGTACTAGAATCACAGATGTGAGCCACCGCACCTGACCAATGCTTGTCTTCATTATCCACCGAAGAAAGTACATTCTCTCCTTTGAAGCCCAGGTCAGCATGAGGATGGCCCCATCCGGTTTCCTTAGCGCCTCCAGACAGCTGTAGGAGCGCCTAGAGTATTTTTGTTGCTAAGCACCCTTTGCTATGTACGATCTGTTAATTTCCTCCGGATCAGTTGAAAATCCCACGGAGGGTAAATGTGAAATCCCAGATGGAAGAATGAGGCATCAAGGCCGGGGACACCTCATGCCTGAGGGAAGGTTGAGAAAGAATGACCACTGCCAGGTGTGGGAGACCAGTTTCCCCAACTTCTTCAGCCAAAGACGGCTTGGCAGGTGCTTGCAGAGGAACCGTGCCCTGGAATTCACATGGTGTGGCTTGCAGGCAGCGCTCGTGGGTGATGAGCCAAGGAGGATGGGGGACCTGCAGCTGCAGGCCACACCCTGTCACTGTGGCGTCCAGCCGGCAGTGGGGCCTGCGGTGGGGAAAGGCACATTCCTCTAGGCATTCACACAGCAGAGTGTGTGGATGGGTGAGGGGGACCCAGCCCACCGTACAGACAGAGCTAGGACTGTAGCCATCTCTGCCACAAGGCTGGTGTGTCCTGGAGAAACTCAGGTTCTCCCTGTAGAAATCGGTGTGCAGCGCCTGTGGCAATGTTTGAGCCAGCAGCCCCATGGGCCGGGTCTTCCTCAGGAGGAGGCCTGACGGCAAATTCACCTGGTGTCTTCTATCACCAGAGAGGGACAAGACAGGCTCTCCAGGACATCAGAGTGATTTGCGCAGATTTTTCTTTGCCTTCTGTTTTAAAAGACAGAACGTGAGGATACCTGGTGAGCCATTCACTGCAGGCTGGAAATTAGAAGAGAGACTGAGAGAGACATTTTTTCCAGGGCCTGCCCTGTCATCTTGATACCCAAATCCCCGAAGCTGCCACCCCTGTCTCCACAAAAACAGTCCTGAGTTCAGGTGTGCGGTGGCTCACACCTGTAATCCCAGCACTTTGGGAGGCCGAGGAGGCAGATCATCTAAGGTTACGCATTCAAGACTAGCCTGGCTAACATGGTGAAACCCCGTCTCTACTAAAAATACAAAAATTAGCCAGGCGTGGTGGCGCGTGCCTATAGTCCCAGCTACTCGGGAGGCTGGGGCAGGAGAACCTGGGAGGTGGAGGTTGTACTGAGCTGAGATTGCGCCACTGCACTCTAGCCTGGGCGACACAGCGAGACGCCATCTCAAACAAACAAAAAAACAAAACCAAAAACCAGCCCTGACTCTCCCTCTCCATATTCTATCATAATCTATTACCAACTACTCTGGGCAAAAGGCCAGCAGGGACAGGGCTGGGGTAGGGGCTGAAACGCCTGCATGGGGCAAAAGGCCAGCAGGGACAGGGCTGGGGTAGGGGCTGAAACGCCTGCATGGGGCAAAAGGCCAGCAGGGACAGGGCTGGGGTAGGGGCTGAAACGCCTGCATGGGGCAAAAGGCCAGCAGGGACAGGGCTGGGGTAGGGGCTGAAACGCCTGAACGGCTTTGCTGTCTGTGCCTCCAGCTCTGAGGCTTGGTTTCCTTCTAGAAAACTGTTGGCTGTGCCAGGTGCCAGTTCACCCTTCTCGGGGGGAGAAGCTGAGCCTCCCATCAGGCCCCTGGAGCCTCAAATGTGCTTCCCTACAGCCACTGGGACTGCTCACCACCCGTCACAGCAGGCCCTGAACTGGCCAAGGTCAGTCTCTCTCCCCGACTGACGCTCCCCAAACTCGCACGTGCTAAGCAACAAAGGGAAGTGTGACAGGAGAATGAATGCTACTTTCCGCACGCAGCTGCAACCTCTGGCACCTTTATGGCCTGGAAGTCTGAAATAGTCCAGAGAAATGTGGAAACAGCTACAGCGCTAAAGTGACCTTTGGCTGCAGTGAACAGACGAGACCCGGACGAAGCCGAGGCAGGTGGCAGGTCTGAGCCATGCACCTGACAAGGGAGACTGACAAACTGGACTCTATTCAGAGAAGGGCAGAGAGGACAAACAAAATACCGAAACCATGAAAGCATTGAAGTAATTATAAGAAATAATTGCAGGAGCTGGAGATATTTAGCCCAGAAAGGAGAAACATTAGGATGATTAATTTTCTTCAGAGATTTGATAGACTCCTGAGCAGGAAGGAAAACCAGGTAATGACAGCCAGGCACGATGGCTCATGCCTGTAATCCCAGCAGCTGGGAGGCTAAGGCAGGCAGATCGCCTAAGGTCAGATGTTCGAGACCAGCCTGACCAACATGGTGAAACCCCATCTCTACTAAAAAAATACAAAAACTTAGCCAGGTGTGGTGGTGTGTGGCTATAATCCTAGCTACTCGGGAGGCTGAGGCACGAGAATCACTTGAACCCAGGAGACAGAGGTTGCAGGGAGCCAAGATTGTGCCACTGCACTCCAGCCTGGGCAACAGAGGGAGACTCTGTCAGAAAGAAAGAAATGAGAAAGAAAGAAAGAGAAAGAAAGAAAGGAAGGAGGGAAGGAGAGAGAGAGAAAGAAAGAGACTAAGAAAAGAGAGGGAAGGAAGGAAGGAAAAGAAAAGAAAACTAGGTAATGACAGTGGCCCACACCTGAGTACTTATTCTATGCCAAGCACCATGTCAATTGTTTTACACATTTTTCTCATTTACTCTAAACAGCAGTTCTGTGATAGAAGTGCGTTATCATCCCCATTCCACAGTTGAGGAAAACACAGGAAAGCTGAATGACTTATCCAAGGTCACGTGGTAAATGGTGGAGTCAGGATGTGAACCCAGGCAGTCTCCTCCTGTGCCTGAAACTTGCCTGCCATCCATAGACATGTCCCTTGTGGGGCCCTCAGCAGAATTAGCTGAAAGTTAAAAGAAGGCAGGACTGACGGCAACACGAGGAAGAATCTTTAAGTAACTTGAAGTATGGCCAGGCGCGGTGGCTCACGCCTATAATCCCAGCACTTTGGGAGGCCAAGGCAGGCAGATGATGAGGTCAGGAGATCGAGACCATCCTGGCCAACATGGTGAAACCCCATCTTTACTAAAAATGCAAAAACAAATTACCTGGGCAGGGTGGCACCAGCCTGTATTCCCAGCTACTTGGGAAGCTAAGGCAGGAGAATCGCTTAAACGTGGGAGGTGGAGGTTGTAGTGAGCCGAGATGCCACAGTGCTCTCCAGCCTGGCGACAGAATGAGACTCCATCTCAAACAAACAAACCAGCAAACAACTGGAAGTATTCCACAAGGGATACTGGTTAGACTTTGGGAAGTGGTGAGCTGCAGAAGAGCAGAGCGATTTAAGCCGGGAATGCAAAGGTATTACCCACAACAGTTTGCAAGGACCATTATAGCGGCACTAGCACCAGGGAACGTGTTAGGAATGCGATGTCTAGGACCACCCCCACCCCTGCCCTGAGACCTACTGAATCAGAAGCTCTGCAGCTGGGCCCAGCCATCCGAATTGCTCAGACAAGCCCTCCTGGTAATTCTGATTGACGCTCAAATTTGAGAACCACTGGTATGCAAGTGTCGGCACACTTCCAGGGACTAGGAGACTGCCGCAGTCTCTTCTGCGTCCAAAACCCAAAGCCCCATCATTTTTTTTTTTTTTTTGAGGTGGAGTCGCGCTCTGTCGCCCAGGCTGGAGTGCAGTGGAGTGATCTCAGCTCCGCCTCCCGGGTTCAAGCGATTCCCCTGCCTCGGCCTCCAGAGTGACTGGAACTACAGGTGTGCACCACCACGCTCACTATTGTTTTGTATTTTTAGCAGAGACGGGGTTTCACTGTGTTAGCCAGGCTGGTCTCGATCTCCTGACCTCGTGATCTGACTGCCAAAATTACAGGCGTGAACCACTGCGCCCTGCCAAAACCCCATAGCTCTATAGAAGTAAGATTCCACATCCACCCAGTTTTTCTTTTCTTTTCTTTTCTTTTTTGAGACGGAGTTTTGCTCTTGTTACCCAGGCTGGAGTGCAATGGCATGATCTCGGCTCACCGCAACCTCCGCCTCCTGGGTTCAGGCAATTCTCCTGCCTCAGCCTCCCGCGTAGCTGGGACTACAGGCACGCGCCACCGTGCCCAGCTAATTTTTTGTATTTTTAGTAGAGATGGGGTTTCACCTTGTTGACCAGGATGGTCTCGATCTCTTGACCTCATGATCCACCCGCCTCGGCCTCCCAAAGTGCTGGGTTACAGGCTTGAGCCACCGCGCCCGGCCAAGTTTTTCATTTTTTTAATGTCAAGTGCTTACTATTAGTATCTTGAATACAATCTCTCAGTTGCTAAATTGTGTAACCAGACATTTGAAGGCGCACAGGATACACATTTGGGAGGCCGTGGATGGGCGGGAGCAGCCTAGATTTCAGCTACCTCATTGCTTCACTGACTTCCAAGCCACACATATATGTCCCTGCTCCTTGCCCGTTCCTGCTGTTCCTCTACCCCTGCCTTTTGAAGTCCTGCCTTCTTTCAAAGCTCAATTCAAATGTCTTGCTGTCCACACAGAGCGCCTCACGGTCCGCCCCACAGGGCAGTCTCCTTCTCTTCCTCCCAACCTCCCCTGCTTTCTGGGTTCTCTCTCACTTCCGGGGTACTTAGAGCTCTTGGTGCGTTCCGCTTCATCTCCTGGGGATGCAAGCCTCTCTCAACAGCATGCTCACCTTGACAGCAGGCCCCATTCAGTCATCGTCAACCCCACGGGGCCCGGCACACACAACATTGTGAGGAGTGACCAAAGCAACATGTGCAGAAAACTGTGCACGCAGCCGTTTGCAGGCTGGACAGACACGGCACAGCTGGTGAAAAGGAAGTGCACTGCCATTCAGTTTTGAGCCTGAGGTCTCTGCAGAGCTTTGAGGTTTCCTTGCAATAACCATGTGTGTCTGCAAATACCTAACGGGCCCCAACCCCACTCATCCGCAACACTGGTTACCGTTCACTTCTCTTCATGTTGCTAATAATCACGGGGTATTTTATTTGTTTGTTTGTTTTTTGTTTTTGTGACAGAGTCTTGCTCTGTCGCCAGGTGCCAGGCTGGAGTGAGGTGTCACGATCTCAGCTCACTGCAACCTCCGCCTCCCGGGTTCAAGCAATTCTCCTGCCTCAGCCACCTGAGTAGCTGGGACCACAGGCGTGTGACACCACACCCAGCTAATTTTTGTATTTTTTAGTAGAGACGGGGTTTCACCATGTTGGCCAGGATGGTCTCTATCTCTTGACCTTGTGTTCCGCCTGCCTCAGCCTCCCAAAGTGCTAGGATTACAGGCGTGAGCCACCACGCCTGGCCCATACAAATAATTTTTAAAAGTTATTGGCCAGACGCGGTGGCTCATGCCTGTAATTTCAGCACTTTGGGAGGTCAAGGTGGGCAGATCACTTGCGGTCAGGGGTTCAAGACCAGTCTGGCCAACATGGTAAAACCCTGTCTCTACTAAAGATACAAAAATTAGCTTGGCATGGTGGCGCACGCCTGTACTCCCAGCTACACAGGAGGCTGAGGCAGGAGAATCACTCGAGCCCAGGAAGCAGAGGTTGCAGTGAGCCAAGATCACACCACTGCACTCCAGCGTAATGACAAAGCAAGACTCCATCTAAAAAAAAATGTTATCCAGGTGCAGTGGCGCACACCTGTGGTCCTAGCTGCTTGGGAGGCTGAGCAGGGAGGACTGCTTGAGCCCAGGAGGTTGAGGGTGCAGTGAGCCATGATTGCCCCACTGCACTCCAGCCTTCGTGACAGAGCAAGGCCCTGTGGAAAGAAGAAAGAAAAGAAAAGAAAGAGAAATAAAAGGGAGAAAAAAGAAAAGAGAGAGAGAGAGAAGGAAGGAAGGAAGGGAGGGAGAGGAAGAAAAAAAATGGGCAGGAAGATAAGGTCAGTCATTCATCCTCTCCCCAACACATCGGGACCATTTTGGCTGCCCCCACTCCTTGTCTCCCCCGATCGTGACACCCTCACTCAAGCTCTCTTGACAGCT
The DNA here is from genome assembly GCF_049354715.1 of Callithrix jacchus. NCBI lineage: Eukaryota > Metazoa > Chordata > Mammalia > Primates > Cebidae > Callithrix > Callithrix jacchus. The sequence continues at coordinate 8,151,337 of NC_133519.1, forward strand.
TCCTGCTCTTCTTCCCTTTCAGCCTGGAGCAGCTGTGTTCTCTGTCCTCCTTCTAATCAAAACCTACTCTCGAGAGAAGACCTAGTACCTTTCTTTATACTTGAGAGGGTATTCTGTCCTTTTATCTTCTATTCTATGATCAGTCACTTCCCTTTTATGAATTAGCAATACAAAAGCTTTGTTCCTCAGGGTAAAGAAAAGAATTTTAAGGGGTGGTTTTCTCTCAGCCCTCTCAGCACCCTAGTCTATTTCTAACAGCAAAAAGACAAAACAAGGAACTGAGAAGGAGAAAGGAAATGGAGGATGAGTTGCAGGAGAGAAAGGAGAAAAAAATCCACAGTGGGGGTGGAGGAAGAACTCTGAGTGCTAACAACCCATCCTGTGGTTTTCAAAGACCACGTATAACAGCCATGAAAGTGTGAGCCATGACGAAACTGGAGAGATGGGGCTTTAACCAGATGCAAGAGCAATCTGAGAGCTGAGAGCTCACTTCAACGTGAGACCCCAGTCTGAGAGCAAGAAAGAACTTCCATCTTGAGGTAAAAAGGCCGTTGGGGACCTGGGGTCCAGGAGGAGGAATGGGACGGTTGACAGGACAGGCTTCTCAACCCTGAGAAACCTGCTTTTTGGAGGGAAATGTCCTCTGCCCTCTGGAACCTGGGGAGAATGAATTTTTTTTTTTTTTTTTTGAGAAGTCTCGCTCTGTTGCCCAGGCTGGAGTGCAGTGGCACGATCTCAGCTCACCGTATCCTCTGCCTCCCAGGTTTAAGCAATTCTCCTGCCTCCGCCTCCTGGAAACTTTTAAAACTAAATTAAACTTTTAATAATCATTGTAATCTCCCAAGCCATCACTGACCGAGGAAAAACAGAGCAAAATAGAAATGGGTGGGAAGCTGGGGGTGGTGGTTCAGGCCTGTAATCCCAGCACTTTGAGAGGCCAAGGCTGGAGGATTGCTTGAGCCCAGGAGTTCAAGACCAGGCAGGGCAGCATAGGGAGACCCAATGCAAATAATTTTTAAAAGTTATCGGCCAGGCAGGTGGCTTACACCTGTAATTCCAGCACTTTGGGAGGTCCAGATGGACGGATCACTTGAGGTGAGGAGTTCGAGAGGTTACTTCTGCCTGCCGGACGAGCACGCTGGTTCCATGGGCATTCAGGGGTCCTGGCCCCATTCTGACACTGCTCAAATAGAGGAACTCTGCTAATTACCAGAGGAAAGTCACCAAAGTTAGATCAAGGTTCTGCCGGAGCCCTTCAAGACCTGGGCTGAGACAAGCCGGGAGGCTCCACAGGGCTGGCAGCCGGCCCTGTGGGGCACATCTGGGGGAAGTTCATGTCCTAGGTGGTGTGCTGTGGGGGTGATGGAAATAACAGAAGCTTCTAGCCACTGGTGTGTTTTGGACAAAGTAAACCTGGAAATTTCAGGATTAAAAAAATGATTTAGAAATCATTTTCCCAAGTTCCATCATTGCACACTTCAGTGGAAAGACCTTTAACCAAAGAACCAGGAGATCTGGTTGCCTCAGTTTCCCTACTTATAAAACGAGGAGGCTGGTCAGCAGGAGTTCTCACTGCAGGTCCATGGACCTCCAAGAAGTTCGTGAACAGATTCATTCATGGGATTTGTGAATTTGGGGAGAAAATATATCTGTATTTTCACTAATCTTATTTTATTTTATTTTTTGAGACAGAGTCTCACTCTGTCGCCAGGCGCCAGGCTGGAGTGCAATGGCACAATCTCAGCTCACTGCAATCTCTGCCTCCTGGGTTCAAAAATTCTCCTGCCTCAGCCTCCTGAGTAGCTGCAACTACAGGCGGGCACCACCATGCCCAGCTAATTTTTGTATTTTTAGTAGAGATGGGGTTTCATGTTGGTCAGGATGGTCTCGATCTCTTGACCTCGTGATCTGCCTGCCTCAGCTTCCCAAAGTGCTGGGATTACAGGTGTGAGCCACCACGCCTGGCTTTTCACTAATCTGTAATTGAAAGTTAGCACTTGTTTCAGTTATGAATGTAGACAAGGAACCACAATAGAATTTGCCATCAGTAGAAAAGACAAATATTTTCAAATCTCATTACAGTTGTTACAGATTTCTCCAAATGTCCTTAACACTCAGCACTACTACAAAATTGTGACAGTTACTAGGCTGATGCCAGATCTAAAGAAGCACCTGTACTGCCCTATCACACATTCTTCTAGGGTTTATTTTTTTTTTCCCCAAAAAGATGGGGTTTCACCATGATGGCCAGGCTGGTCTTGAACTCCTGACCTCAGGTGATCCACCCATCTCGGCCTCCCAAAGTGCTAGCATTGCGCCCGGCCTCTTCTAGGGTTTTGACAACTGTCTTGTTATAATTTGTTTCCTTTGTTAGCCCATGTATCTTATTAATTTTTAAGTGTTATTCTGAGAAGGGGCTCCACGTGCCTTCCCAGACCACCAAAGGGGTCCACGGCGCCTTTACGTCAGGTGCCTACTTGGGTGTGTTGAGCAGGAAGCCTGGGATCTGACATGTGCCTCCAGCGCCCCCCAACCTCTGTTTCCTAACAAGTCTGGTTCTACTCAGGCAGCTGGGGTTGTGGAGATTGAACAAGGAGCCCCTTCACAGCTGCAAATGAGATCTTTCTGGGCATCTTTGTATACAGAGGTATTTGTGGAGCTCAGAGCTGACCTTCCAGCTCCTCTGAGGGGTTAGATCCGGGCTCCGATGGCAGGGGAAGTGGAGTCTCTACTTTGTCATCTTGTCCCCACCCTCCCCAGAAAACCTGTGGCAAGGCTTTCTGTGTCATCCGACCGTCACCACATTTCCACGAGGGAGCTTTAAACACAAGAGGAACGTGAGGCTGGGCGAGGTCCAGGCATGTGCCACAGGTCACACAACGCTGGGATTTGACCCCAGGCGCCCGGGAGACGCCAGGACCCCCACCGAGGCGTCTCTCACCTGAAGGTGCAGGAGGGAGGGGAGCGTTTCCCGCTGTCTGCGAGCGTTCGCCTGGGAGGCCCCGGGCCCCGCGGAATATCAAAGGTGAGGATGCCAACTCCACGGGCACCCTCCTCCCTGCCCGCGCCGGGGCTTGCGACGTTTTAAGAGGGGAGACTCGCCCCTGGCGTGTGTGCCCTGGAAAGTTCACAAACTTCTCACGACCCCCCCACTCCTCGCACTGAGGGCCAGGTGCCGCTCTAGCACATACTGGGTCCCCAGGGCCCAGCAGGCCCAATTTCGCACCCGCTCGTCTCCTCTGCTAGTTTAGCTTTTCCTGGCTAGCCCCGATGCCCGCGGGACGCTCCACGGCGCGAGTGACGAACGCGGGGCGGGCTGGGGTCACCCCGGCTGCGGCTGGAACACAGCGCCCTCTAGCGGCCACGGTGCGGAATCGGTGCTGCCGGCCACCGTCACCCTAGGGTGTCCCCTCCCGGGCACCAAGGTCACTTCCCACAGCATCCCCGTCCCGTGACCCCGCCGGCCCCCAGCGCGGCTGAGGGGTCCACGACGGACTTACACGCTCCTCTTGAACTCGGGCCTCGGCACCGCGAAGCCTGGCCACTCCAGCGGGCTGACCGCTGCATCCGCGCTCCGAGCCGGGCGCCGCTCCCTCCGTGGAAGCCGGGCCTACCCCACGGCCCTCCCATCCCCGCTGCCCCAGTCCCGTAGGAAACACGCCTAGAGGAGGAACACGACCTTCTCAGCGGTCCACAGCTACCTAATGCGGAGCCAGGACTGGAACCCCGACCTCAGCCCACTCCCCGCCTTCACGCACCACCGGGTTAGAGGCACCAGCTCCCCATGGCCCACTAACTTCTGTGAAGACCTAACTCGTCGCTGTCCTGCAGCCTTTCCGCATCCTTCATGCAGAATTTCCCCTTTCCTGCTTCTGCCACTTTATGACCTTCTTACCGTTCTTCGTACGGTCGTTCTTGTGTCGCAGCTGATCGTGAATGGATGAGAGGCTGTGAGGAGAGGGCCAAGGGGGACCCCAGGAGAAAGACTCCTAAGTTGGGTTAGAATTCTGCTCCCCAAATTAGGAGCTGTGCCACAAGGCCTCTCCAAGCCTCTATATGCTTCGTACAAATAATACATTTTTAAAAATAATAATGGCTTAGTGTTTAATAAGGACTAAACACCGTCTCCTGCATGTGGATGTCCCTGGAACACTGTCCGTGGATTCCAGTATAAGAAAGCATAAAAACAATCATAGCTAGCCGGGCGCGGCGGCTCACACCTGTGATCCCAGCAGTTTGGGAGGCCGAGGCGGGTGGATCACGAGGTCAAGAGATCGAGACCATCCTGGCCAACATGGTGAAACCCTGTCTCTACTAAAAATAGTAGCCGGGCGTTTGGCACGTGCCTGTGGTCCCAGCTACTCGGGAGGCTGAGGCGGAAGAATCCCTTGAGCCCGGGTGTGGCCGGGGGAGCGGAGGTTGCAGTGAGCCGAGACTGCGCCACTGCGCGGCGCCTGGCGACAGAGCAAGACTCTGTCTCAAAAAACACAATCATAGCCAGCGTTTATTGAGCCCTTATTCCCAGCCAGGCACTACGGTAAGTAGTTTACATAGGTTAATTTGGCCCTCACAACCCTAGAAGGCAATATTTTGTCACCATTGTACAGGTACACTCCTTTTCAGAGACGTTAAGAAACGCGCCCAGTATTACACAGATAGTAAGTGTTAAAGCCAGATCTCAAACAGGCAGGTCTGACGCTAGACACGATTAAAGCACCACAACATCTGCCTCTGCTGTGCCAGTGAGCTCTCCGTGCCTCGCGGTGCCTGACACATTACACATGCTCCGTGTTTGTAAAATAGGACTATTTATTAAGGGCTGAGCATACTGCCTGGCCCAGAAACCTAAGGAACTTGACCTTGTCATGCAACTATTAAGTTTTAGGACCAGGATTTGAACACACTCTGGCTCTAGACTCTGCTTTTTAACCACAATCCTGGACTGAATGAATCTTCCTCTTTGAATCAAATGATGCTTTGTCACTCAATATTCCATGTTTCATTTCAAGAGTCACCAGGACATTCCGGTGTAGCATGAAGTTATAACGCGAGAGAGGGGGCAAGAAGAGGTCAAGGCTAGGAAAGGACATTGGGGCCGCACCATGGGCTGCTGCGGCTGTTTTGTTGGTACGGTGACAAATGCATAGGTAAGTACAGACAGAATTAACAATCGTCTTTACGTAGGTTTTCAGTTACGTTCTTTAGCGGTACTTTATAGTTTTTATCCTATGGGTCCTATTTGGAATCGTGTTACATTTTTCTGGACATTTTACGGGCTTTTTGGTTGCTACAATGAATGGGACTTTTTCCTATTAGCATATTTTCTGACTCATAATTATATTTAGGAAAATTAATCTTATGTATTCATAAGTACCTTATTAAATTATATTTATTTATATACATTATTTTAGTTTATTATTTTATACAAATTATAATTACAGAACATTCTATTCTGTGGATATGCAATAATTTATTCAGCCATTCTTCTACCAATGGGGTCTTCACCTGTTTCTTTTTTGTGTGGGAGCGGGAGGGGGACAAAGCTTTGCTCTGCTGCCCAGGCTGGAGTGCAGTGGTATGATCTTGGCTCACTGCAATCTCCACCTCCCAGGTTCAAGCAATTCTCTTGCCTCAGCTTCCTGAGTAGCTGGAATTATAGGCATCTGCCACTAAGCCCGGCTAATGTTTGTATTTATTTTTAATAGAGCCAGGGTTTCATCATGTTGGCTAGCTGGTCTCAAACTCCTGACCTCAGCTGATCTGAGCACCTCAGCCTCCCAAAGTGCTGAAATTACAGGTGTGAGCCACCACACCTGGTCTTCACCTGTTTCTAATTTTTTGGTATTATCAACAATGCTGCAGTGAATATTCTTGTACATATATACTAGCACACTCATGCTTTTATTTCTGTAAGCTATAGCCAAAGGGACAGGGTATGCTCATTTTAAAGGTTAATATATAATGAGTATTCCCCCAAAGCGCCGTAACAACGTATAGTTCTACCTAGAGCGAATGATTTACCCCATTCCTCCTTACCCTTACCAAAATTGAATTTATCAACTTTTAAATTTTTGTTCACTTAACAGGTGGTAATTCTGAAATTCTGAACTCTGAATTTTTAATTTGTACTTCCCTGAAAACTTGTAAGACTGAAAAACTTTTTATTCCATTTCCTCTTTTGTGAGCTGCCTATTCAGATACTCTATCTTTTACTGTTTCTAATAATTCTTAATTAAGTTTCTTGGGTTTTCCAGATGTAAGTTATATCACATAAAAATAGTAATAATTTTGCCTTAAGATTTCCAATATGGATACCCTTTGCTTTATTTTCTTGTTTAAATGTAATGTCAGACACTTCCAGAACAATGTAAAATAACAGAAATAATAGGAAGCATCTTTGCCTTGTTCCTAATATTAATAGAAATTATCCTATATTTGACCATTAAATGTGATGCTGAAATTTTATCTAAGATATACATTTCACCACTATATTGACTAGTATTCATCCATTACCACCTCACTTAGGATTTCAGTGGGAATTAATGTAAGATTTTATCAGAAGGTAATATTGACTTTCTTTTTTGATCCAGTAGTATGTTATTAATAGAATCCTAATATTAAATTATCCAAGAATTTCTAAAAATGAAACCTCATTCCATTTGTCATGGTGCATTACATATATATATATAATAATTATTGTTTTTTTTGAGACGCAGTTTCGCTCGTTACCCAGGCTGGAGTGCAATGGCGTGATCTCGGCTCACCGCAACCTCCGCCTCCTGGGTTCAGCCAATTCTCCTGCCTCAGCCTCCTGAGTAGCTGGACTACAGGCACGCGCCACCATGCCTCAGCTTCCTGAGTAGCTGGAATTATAGGCATATTTTTTTTGTATTTTTAGTAGAGACGGGGTTTCACCTTGTTGACCAGGATGGTCTCGATCTCTTGACCTCGTGATCCACCCGCCTTGGCCTCCCAAAGTGCTGGGATTACAGGCTTGAGCCACCGCACCTGGCCGGTGCATTATATTTTTAATATCTTGCTGGATTGGTTAGTTGATTTTTGTATGTGTGTAATTTTTGTTTGTTTGTTTTTTTGAGACAGACAGGTTCTCAGTGTCAACCAGGCAGAGTGCAGTGGAGGTCATACCTCTCTGCAGCCTTGAACTCCTGGGCTTCTCCGACCTAAACCTCTTTAGTAGCTGGGACTACAGGTATGCACAATACACCTGGCTAATTTTTTTAGCTGTATTTTTGGTAGAGACAGGGTCTCACTTCATTGCCCAGACTGGTCTCAAACTCCTGGGCTCAAGTGATCCTCCCACCTAGGCCTCCCAAAGTGCTGGGATTACAGGCGTGAGCTGCTGCACCTGGGCCTTTCAATTTTTTTAAAGTTTAAATAAAATACTATGAAACAGCATACAGCAGCATGTGAAAGGAATAACATACTATGACCAAATGGTTTCCGTTTTTGTTTGTTTAGAACTGCAAAGATGTATCAATTTTAGGAAATCTATTACTGTAGATAACCATCTTTATAAATCTATAAAGAAAAATAATATGATTATTTCAGTTGATCGTTAAAGGCAACTAATAAGACATTCACATCCATCCCTGACATTTTAAAACTTTCTTTCTTTTTTGACACGGAGTTTCCCTCTTGTTGCCCAGGCTGGAGTGTAGTGGCTTGATCTCGGCTCACTGCTACCTCCACCTCTCGAGTTCAAGTGATTCTCCTGCCTCAGCCTCCCGAGTAGCTGGGACTACAGGCATGTGCCACCATGCCCAGCTAATTTTGTTATTTTTAGTAGAGACAGAGTTTCTTCATGTTGGTCAAGCTGGTCTCGAACTCCTGACCTCAGGTGATCTGCCCACCTCGGCCTCCCAAAGTGCTGGGATTACAGGCATAAGCCACCATGCCCAGCCTAAAACTCTTAATAAAATAGAAATAAATATATATTCCTTAACATAATAAAATACATCTCATTCTCAAAACTATAATACTTAATAAGGAAATATTTAAGCATCCCCCATTAAACTTAGAAAAAACACAGAGATCCATTATTACCATTATTATTTAATATTTTTCTGGAGATATTAACCAATACAATTAGAAGAAAGAAATTAGAGGTATAAAATAGAAAAGGAAGTAATTGTTATTTACACATAATGTGATTGCCTGACTGGAAAATCCAAGAGAATAACTGAAAATCAATAAAATGAAGGGAGGGTAGCTGGATATGATATTAATATGTGGTTAAAAAAATAGCCTTTCATATACGAACGACAAAGAAAAATGAAAAGATAGACTGAAAAAACAAGTTAAAAAACACAACGGGTAAAAGATGACACTTTCAGTAGTGACAAAGAATATGAATTACTCAAGAAACGAACTCAGCTAAGAAATGGACCAAGACTTTATGAAGAAAACTTCTATACACATCTGAGATGTACATATTTGAAAAATGAGTATCACATTCTCAGATCAAAGGAATCAGTGTCACAAAAAAATTCATTTCTCCCTAAGTTAAAACACAAATTGAACATATCCCAATAAATAAAATACCAATAGGACTTTTCTTGGTGGTACATGGTAGGAAGGGAGAGACGAGACAAGCTGATTATAAAAATCAGAAAAATACATTTATAGAAAACTTCTTGTTTTCCCCTTTTGAATTTTGAACTCTGTGAATGTAATTACCTATTTAAAAGTTATAAACTATAAAACTTCAAATATATTTTAAAAATATATACAGAGAGAGGATTTTTAAAAAAATATATTTATTTTATATACGTAATTGCAAGTTGCCCTTTTTGACCTAATGCTGTATCATGAACAGATGTTCAGGCCCATATTTATAGAAGTATCTCATTCTTCTAACAATATCTAATATTTTATTGTATAGATTAATTGAAACTTATTAAACCATTTCCCTACTGATGAAATTCAGGTCTTTGTTTTTGTTCAGTTTGTTTATTTTGAAACAGGGGTAATTTTTCTTAGCCAGGATTAGAAGGTATAATTATAAAAAGTAAAACAAAAAAAATACTGAATGAAAAGTATAGCCTCAATCGGAGGGAAACTTTTCCTAAACAACGCAGGAAGCCCAGACAACTTAGAGGAAAAGATAGATACGTTGACTTTAATCACATATGATGTAAATTTTCCTTGTGGAAAAAAAAGTGTCATAAACGAAGTGAAGAGATAAAGAACAAATTGGGAGGAAGTATTTGCCTAAAAATGGCAGCTGGGTTAATATCTCTAATATAGAGAAAGTTCCTGAAAGTTGAGTTTTTAAGAACTATAAACACACAAGTCATAGACAAGGGAATACCAGTGGCCAAGAAGCCTATGAAAAGATCAACCTCACTAATCATGGAAATGCAAAATAAAACAGATCTCTACAGAACATCTGATTCTCAACAGCCTTTTTGGAGAGCAATCTGATATAGTAGAAAAAAAGTATTAATGCGTATAGTCTTTGACCCAGCAATCTAATTTAACTTTAAAAAAAAAATGTGAGAAAATAGGCTTTGGTGTCTCCCCACATCTCTCCCTTCTCCCCACCCCCACCCTAGTATATTTCACGTGGTTTACCACCTCACTTCCCAGCCAGCTGAACATTCATGCCCAGACCCTCCTCTACCTCCATCATACTCTAGCCAATCAAAGCTGGTGCCTGGGCTGGGGAGATAGTCTTGGAGCCCTGGAAAGCTTCGTCTAGTGGGTCCCCCTGTGCTTTCAGGAGACTGAAGCCAAGAATACCAGCAGAGCCAACATTTGCTTCAAGTTCCTGGGCCTGCTGACAGCGTGCAGGATGCTGATGGAACCTGGCAGAGGCTGCTGTGCCCTGGCCATCCTGCTGGCAGTTCTGGGCATCCAGTCTGGTGGTAAGGATAGGCCCTAGAGCAGAGACAGCCGTGGCGAGGACCCTGGGCTTGTGGGAAGGGTTGGATCCCGTGATTTTCTCTGGTGCAGAAGCAAAGGACTCACTCTTCTTCTTTTTTTTTTTGTGGGGGTGGGGAGAAAGACTCGCTCTGTCACCCAGGCTGGAGTGCAGTGGTGTGATTTCAGTTCACTGCAACCTCCACCTCCCAGGCTCAAACAATTCCCCTGTCTCAGCCTCCCGAGTAGCCAGGACTACAGGCGCATGCCACCATGCCTGGCTAATTTTTGTATTTTTAGTAGAGAAGGGGTTTCACCATATAGGTCAGGCTGGTCTCGAACTCCTGACCTCAGGTGATCCTCAGGCGCCCGGCCAACTCACTCTTCTAGACGTTAAGTAAGAGTAAAAAATATGGCATCTTTTTTTTTGTTGTTAGAACTGATACTACTGCCTCTCTACCATTCTGCCTCTGCTATCTGTGTCAAGGACCCTGGTAATCTGTGCCTCAACCTAAGATTCCTTTAGGCTCTTATATGTATGTATGTATGTATGTATGTATATATATATATATATATATATATATTTTTTTTTTTTGAGACGGAGTTTTGCTCTTGTTACCCAGGCTGGAGTGCAATGGCGCGATCTCGGCTCACCGCAACCTCCGCCTCCTGGGTTCAGGCAATTCTCCTGCCTCAGCCTCCTGAGTAGCTGGGATTACAGGCACGTGCCACCATGCCCAGCTAATTTTTTGTATTTTTAGTAGAGACGGGGTTTCACCATGTTGACCAGGATGGTCTCGATCTCTTGACCTCGTGATCCACCCGTCTCGGCCTCCCAAAGTGTTGGGATTACAGGTGTGAGCTACCGCGCCCGGCCACCAAGGGGAGTCTTACAAAGCAAGTCATAGGGGATCACGCTGCCAAGGGAGTAGGCGAGGGGGCTGGCAGCCTCAGCGTCTGCCTGATGGGTTTTTAGCAGAGAGCTTTATTAACCAAGGCTGGGGTTTTGCAAGGATTCGTCATAGTGGGAGTAAAGCTAAGGGAGCTGAGGGAGGGTGTAAGGGGGAGATTATAGCAATGGACTGACCACGAAACATAAGCTAGAGAAGGCAGTGAAGTTTGAGAATGAGGGACGGCACAAAGGCGGCAGGGCCAATGCACTGGAGAATCAGGTCAGACACGGCCCCTGAGCCAGGACAGTATCCTCCGTCAGCCCAACCCTTTTCTCCACTTCTGTACCCAGGTCATAGATTACTTGCAGGGAACATAATCAAGTCTGCAGATTGGCACCATCAGTCATGGTCTTTGGATACCAGTGGTCCCTCGATAATTAGTCTGTTCCTCCAGTCCATTCTCCATTTCCACAGTGGGTGTTTTTTGTTTTTATTTTTGTTTTTGAGACAGCGTTTCCCTCTTATTGCCCAGGCTGGAGTGCAATGTTGAGACCTCGGCTCACTGCAACCTCCACTTCCAGAGTTCAAATGATTCTTCTGCCTCAGCCTCCCAAGTAGCTGGGATTACAGGCATGGGCCACCACACCCGGCTAATCTTGTATTTTTAGTAGAGACAGCGTTTTGCCGTATTGGTGAGGCTGGTCTCGAACTCCCAATCTCAGGTGATCTGCCCGCCTTGGCCTCCCAAAGTGCTGGGATTATAGCCATGAGTCACCGGGCCCCACCTTGTTTTTAATCAACTCGTATTTCTGTGGCCTCATGCTGTGTATTTCTTAGAAAAACTTTTACTCATCCTTCAAGTCTCAACTCTAGCACTAACTTCACTGTGAAGTTTCCTTGATTCGTCAGACAGAGGAATCTCTTAGATTCCTCAGTAATAATAACTGTGGAATTAAACTGCAATTTTTTGCTAATCTGTTTTTTCTTTTTTTTTTGAGACGATGTCACGTCACACTCTCTTGCCCAGGCTGGAGTGCAGTGGCACGATCTTGGCTCACTGCAACCTCCGCCTCCCGGGTTCAAGCAATTCTCCTGCCTCACTCAGCCTCCTGAGTAGCTAGACTACAGGTGCACACTGCTATGCCCAACCAAATTTTCTGTCTGTATTTTAGTAGAGACAGGGTTTCACCGTGTTGCCTAGACTGGTCATGAACTCCTGCCTGTCTCAGCCTCCCAAAGTGCTGGGATCACAGGTGTGAGCCACCGCACCCACTGGGTGCTGCTAATCTTTTTCTAGACTTTAAACTGAGAGTGGCTAGGCACGGTGGCTCATGCCTGTAATCCCAGCACTTTGGGAGGCAGAGGCAGGAGGGTCGCTTGATGCCTGAAATTCAAGACCAGCCTGGACAACACAGTGAGAACCTGTCTCTGCAAAATAATAAAAAACTAGGCAGGCATAGTGGTGCATACCTGTAGTGTTAGCTATTCAAGAGGCAGAGGTGAGAGGACTGCTTGAGCCCAGGAGTTCAGGGTACAGTGAGTCACAGTTGTGTCACTTGAGCCCAGGAGTTCAGGGTACAGTGAGTCACAATTGTGCCACTGCACTCCAGCCTGGGTGACAGAGCAAGTCTTTTTTTTTTTTTAAAGACGGGGTTTCACCATGTTGGTCAGGCTGGTCTTGAACTCCTGACCTCAGGTGATCCGCCCGCCTTGGCCTCTAAAGTGCTTGGATTACAAGCGTAAGCCACCAGCCCGGCCGACTTTCTCTTAAAAAAAAAAAATTCTCAGTCATCTAGTGGTTAGGGAGAAAATAAAGGTCTGACAGTGGGGCTCATGTCCTCGTCATCACAGCCCCACCAGGTTTGGCAGAGTGAATGCCTAAATGTACTTGTTCAGTGGAGGAACAAATAAACCTGTGAATGAATGGACACTTTGAGCTTATTATTTAGACCCTTAATTTTCATTTTCCAGATGAATAAACTACTGCCCAAGGAGTTAGGTAACTTGTTACAGTCACACGGCCATCGACAGAGCCGTCATGTGTATTTCCTGTCTGCCAGCACTGCTGCCAGCTTCTGCTCCAGTCCTTCCTTGAAGATTTCCAGCGATAAGGAGCAGTTATGGTGAAACTCAGAGAACGCGCCCTGACCTCTGGGTAATTCTTCCCTTTCCATTCCAGGGGGCATGAACATCACCAGCTCAGCCTCCCGGGAGGGAACGAGACTACACTTAATCTGTACTGTGTGGCATGAGAAAGAAGAGGCTGAGGGGCTTATAGTGTTTCTGTGCAAGGACAGGTCTGGAAACTGTTCTCCCGAGACCAGTCTGAAACAGCTGAGACCTAAAAGGGATCCCGGGATAGATGGTGCTGGTGAAGTATCATCCCAGCTGGTGTTCACCATAAGCCAGGTCACACCATCGGACAGTGGGACCTACCAGTGTTGTGCCAGAAACCAGAAGTCAGACATCCGCCTTCAGGGCCATTTTCTCTCCATTCTAGTCACAGGTGAGTCTCCAGTCCTCCTAATGCCACCAGGCGGGGCAGTGACCAGGGCTGACAGCTGGAGACAGAGCCACATGGTTCAGGCCCTGGGGGATGTTTCCTTCTTCCTCAATGCTTTCCGTCCCTCCCATCGGCAGATGCTGCCTTCCTTCAAAGTCCACATACAAACATCATCGCATTTTGCCTTTAATTTTAAAACTCTTACTGGGGTGGCCGTTGCATTTTTATTGACAGGGAGATGGAGTCACAGGGGTTGAAGAGGCTTGTCCAGTGCTGTAAAAGCAGATAGAAATTAGGCCTCCTGATTCCCAATTCGGAGGTCTCCCAGAAATGTGGCTGTTATTTCTAAATTCAGGCCAACAAAGAGCTCAGGTGTGAGATAAAATGGGTATCTGTCTTAAGGAGTGGTTAGTTGGAAGAAACAGAAACCCATTCAAAGTACCATAAATTATAGGAGGAAAAAACAAAGCAAAAAGTACAGCTGGCCCTCATGAGTTCCAGTTCCTGGAATCAGAAACCAGAAACGGGACAGGACCTAAAACGGTTACTGTCGCGCTCTGAGGCAGCGAGGCCTCCAGCTTCTGCCGCTGTTTGGCCCTGTGTCCGCTCCCTGCTCATTACTACTTTGGTGTATCCTAAATATGGCCGCTCCAGCCCCAGCTTTCTATGACTTCCTTCAGTCAAATTCTGCCCTACAGAGAGCATCCCTGCGTTCCTATATTCCCAGACAATAGAGCAAGCTTTCAAAATACCGTGGGGGAAAAAAAAAACTTTACCTAAAATTATATATTCAGCCCAACTATAAACCAAATGTGAGGAAAGAGAAAAGACACTATCTGAGAATTATAAGCTTTATCAGAAAAAAGAAAAGGAAAAAAGACACTCACAAGATGCTATGAGTAAAAAAAAAATTGCCTTCCATGTGACTTTTTTTTTTAGATGGAGTCTCGGTGTGTTGCCAAGCTGGAGTGTGGTAGCACGATGTCAGCTCACTGCAATTTCTGCCTCCCGGGTTCAAGCAATTCCTCTGCTTCAGCCTCCCATGTAGCTGGGACTACAGTTGCGCCCCACCACTCCCAGCTAATTTTTTGTATTTTAGTAAAGACGAGGTTTCACCATATTGGCCAGGATGGGTGGATCACGAGGTCAGGATTCCAGGCACCTGCCACCATGTCCGGCTAATTTTTATATTTTTAGTAGAGACGGGGTTTCACCATGTTAGTCAGGCTGGTCTTGAACTCCCGGCCTCGTGATCCACCCACCCGGGCCTCCCAAAGTGCTGGGATTACAGGCATGAGCCACTGCACCCGGCCCCAAGAGATCTTTTCAAAGAAGCTACCAGAGGATGTGCTTCACTAAAACAAGAAGTGAATCCATAAAGGGGTAAAAGGAGATGCAGGAAACAAGGAATCTAACAGGGAAAAGGAAATTCTAGGCTGGACACGGTGGCTCACACCTGTAATCTCAGCACTTTTGGAGGCCAAGGTGGGAGGATCACTTGAGCCCAGGAGTTAAGAGACAAGCCTTGGTAACATAGGAAGGACAACCCCATCTCTAGTGGAAAAAGAAAAAAAAAAAAAACCAGGAAGTTCTAACATTAAAAAAGGGCAGTGAGTCCAGAAGAGAACAAGGGAAAGAGGACTCTGGAAGGCAGATCTCTAGGAGGTAAAAGTGGAATTGACAGATCATCTTTCTAAAGGCCCACTAAAGACCTGATAAAAGGATTCAATAAGGGATATGGAAAACTCTCCTAGTAAAAAATAAATAAAATCAATTCAGGTGGTCATTACCTCTAGAGAAAATGGAATTTTACAAAAGAAACATAGCACCCAACTTGATTCTGCAAAAAATAACAGAATCCAAACTATGTGAACATGACTAATCTAAATAAATTGGTGATATAATTATTTTTGGAAGAATGCAGAGAAGGAAAACAGGTGAAAGTGTAAGAGACCACACCCTCATCTACTGTAGCGAAAGCCCCTAGGAAGCAGCCGTGTGAGCGTATTATTCAGGAATATGCTAAGACATCTCAAAGAGTCGGCAGTGGCTGTCTCAGACAATAAGCCTAGGAGGATATAACAGTACTGCTATTATTCCCTATGAACTCACAAGTATTTTACTTTTTTTTTTTTTTTTTTTTTGAGAAAGAATCTCATTCTGTCGCCCAGGCTGGAGTGCAGTGGTGTGATCCCAGGTCACTGCAACCTCCGCCCCTGAGGCTCAAGCGATTCTCCCGCCTCAGCCTCCCGAATAGCTGGGATTACATGCACGCACCACCACCTGCAGCTAATTTTTTTGTATTTTTAGTAGAGATGGAGTTTTGCCATGTTGGCCAGGCTGGTCTTGAACTCCTGACCTCGGGTGATCCATCCGCCTCAGCCTCCCAAACCGCCCGGCCTATCTTACCTTTTTTTTTTTTTGAGACGGAGTCTTGCTGTCACCAGGCTGGAGTGACTGTGCTCCCTGGTTCTCTACCTGCTTGGATGTTCTTTTGCCTTCTCTACTTCCACCTTCCCACCTCTCAGTATTTCCCAACACTCACTCCTCGCCCCTTCAACCTTTTCTCTTTACTCTCTTCCAAGTTCTCATCTACCCATGATTTAAACCAGCATCTCTCTGCAATTGACTAGCAAATCAATTTCTCCAGCTCGAACCTCTTCCGTTAAGTTTTAATTGAATGTTTAAACTAACTGTACGCTTAGCTCCTGGAGGCCCTATCATCTCCTCAAACTCAGTATCAAACCTATTTTCCTGTGTGTGATCCTGTCTCTGTTCATGACTCAGAGTAAACTTTGGTTCCTCCTGTTTTCTTAACCCCCAGTTCAGAGAGTTACTAAGCACTGCTCTTGTTCCCCACGGCAGTACTTACTGGGAGAAACAGCAGTACTTTGTTACTCCTTTCCTTCCAAAGGTGGTTTTCAGGTCTTCATCACCCCACATCTAACATATTCCAGTAGTCTCCTAACGAGTGAGTCCCTTGAGTTCAGCAGCTGTGCCCTATTCATCCTTCCATCGCCTGGCTCTGAATGTTCCCTAAGAATGGTCCAGCAACTCTCAATCCATTCTACATACTGCCACTGGCTTGTCCTTCTAAAATGCTAATTTGGACATGCCATACCACTCAGAGTTTTAATGGCGTCTCACTGTCTATGGGATAAAGTCTAAATTCCTTTAGCCTGGCACTAGAGACTCCATAAAATCTCATTCTCTTTATGTGAATCCATTGCTTCAGTTAAACTGCACTGGTGGATACTCCTCTTTCATTCATCTAACAAGTATGTATTATGCATCCCAGGCCCAGCGCTAAGCCTGGAGCAAGACTGAGGTACAACAGTCCATGCTCCTTATAACCTGAAATCCCTGTTCTCCTAATGTATTTTCTAGTTGTGAAGATTGTCCCTAAGAGAGAATGCTTTCTTCGTCTTCTCAGCATATTTACGTATTAAAGTCAGCACATCTAGATGATTCCCCAAATAGGGAAATTAGGTGCATTTTGGAAGGTAAAACTAGTTAAGAAGAGACAGGTGGCCAGGTGTGGTGGCTCAGGCCTGTAATCCCAGCATTTTGGGAGCCCGAGGTGGGCAGATCACAAGGTAAGAAGATCGAGACCAGCCTGGCCAATATGGTAAAACCCCATCGAAGGTAAAACTAGTTAAGAAGAGACAGGTGGCCAGGTGTGGTGGCTCAGGCCTGTAATCCCAGCATTTTGGGAGCCCGAGGTGGGCAGATCACAAGGTAAGAAGATCGAGACCAGCCTGGCCAATATGGTAAAACCCCATCTCTGCTAAAAATACAAAAATTAGTCGGGCATGGTGGCATGCGTCTGTGATCTCAGCTCTCTGGGAGGCTGAGGCAAGAGAATCACTTGAAACCGGGTGGCAATGGTTGCAGTGAGCCGAGATTGTGCCACTGCACCCACACTCCAGCCTGGGCGATAGAGTTACACTCTATCTCAAAAAAAAAAAAAAAAAGGAGACAGGTAACAAATAATATTAATAAACAATGTTGGCTGGGTGTGGTGGTTCACACCTGGAATCCCAGCACTTTGGGAAGACAAGGTGGGCAGATCACTTGAGATCAGGAGTTCGAGACCAGCCTGGCCAATATGGTGAAGCCCAGTTTCTACTAAAACACAAAAATTAGTTGGGTGTGGTGGCACATGCCTGTAATCCCAGCTACTCGGGAGGCTGAGGCACCCAGCCTGGGCGAAAGCGCCAGAGTCTGTCAAACAAACAAACAAATAGAGCCAGACTCTGTCAAATAAATAAAATGAAAATTTCTGCCATTTACTGAGTGCTTACTGTGGGCCAGGCATTGTGCTAAGTGATATTATGTTACTTAATCTCCATGGTCTTTTGAGCTACTGTTCTATGATGACTCCAGCCTGAGGATAATTTATGTTCATCCAACTAGTAAATGCTGGATAAAAATCCAATCTAGGCTGGGTGTGGTGTCTCATGCCTGCAACTCCAGCGCTTTGGGAGGCCAAGGCAGGTGCATCACTTGAGCCCAGGAGTTCAAGACCAGCCTGGCCAACACACTGAAAATATCTCTACAAAAAAAAAAATACAAAAATTAGCTGGGCGTGGTGGCGCATGCCTGTAGTCCCAGCTACTAGGAAGGCCAAGGTGGGAGGATCGATTGAGCCCAGGGGGTGGAGGTTACAGTGAGCTGTGATCACAACTCTGTACTCTAGCCTGGATGACACGGCAAGACCCTGTCTCAAAAACCAAAAAAACCCACATCTACTCCAAAGAGCAAGATTTTAACTTAGGCTAAATTGCTTGACGCACTCCAGAAAATGGGGGTATTTGGGGTTACCCAAGTCCAAGGTGACTAAGCTGTTTCAGCTATCTCTGTGGCAAAACTTTAGAGTTACTTTAAGGTCTGTTTGCATCCCCGGCATCTAACGCACAGGAGATTCTATCCTTATTTATGGCTGCTTAAGGACATCATCATTCCCCACAATGTGAAAAATACTTATTTGGGTAATGAATTATGGCGGGAGGTAGCCTTGGAGATCATAGCGATGTCAGAGGTGATGTAAAGGGAGGTACTGATGATTTCTGAACCCTCCCCTGACCCACGATTCTCTTTTGAACCAGACACAGGGAACTACACAGTGACGGGATCCAAACGACGGCACCACCTTGAGTTCGGCCATAGCGAAGGCACTCTCAGTTCAGGCTTCCTACAAGAAAAGGTCTGGGCGATGCTGGTCACCAGCCTGGTGGCCCTTCAAGGTATGTCCAGAAGAGCCATAAGCACCCCAAGCTGTAAATCTACTATTAGATTTCTGCCACCATTGTTATTCTCCAGGAGGAGAAGGTTGGAAAGGAAGTCCAGAGGGAGAGAAAAATGTTTCTCAAGCCCAGGCTATCCACAGGAAGTTCCAACCAGTTTCCCTGATCCAAAGGCACTAAAGACTTCATGTATCTAGAGGAAGACAAATGAATCTGATTTTTCAGTGGGGAGGAGGTCAGACTCGTTAGGAAAGGCCTGTGAGAGAGGCAAGTTAGTAGAGCTGCCTCTACTCACTGCATGAACAGAGGGCTACAAGTCGAGGCAACAGGTTTTTGGCTATTACAGGAAGAACAAGGCACGCGATACTTGGTTTGGAGGTGGGTTCTGAACAATGCGGCTCCTCAGCAAAGGCTGATGGCCAGACTGAGTATTTTTTAACACATGCAGCTGAGTCCTCTGAGCACCATTTATCCATATGGATTACCGTTTTCCCTATAACAAAAAGTGAAACTTCCAATAATTTGTCATTATGTTTTTGTTTAACAAGCAACTGATACAGGTTTTTGCCTGTCCTTGGCATTCTTAACTCCATTTTATTTAGATTTTCCTCAAATCAATAACTATCACTGTTTTGAGTGGCATCAGAATATAAGCTCTATAGTCCCAGCTACTCAGGAGGCTAAGGCAGGAGAATCACCTGAGCCCAGGTTGGTTGAGGTTGAGTGAGCCACGATCATGCCACTGTGAGACCCTTTCTCAAAAAAACATTCTATGTTGCCCTTCACAGCAATTAATCCAGATCCTTCTCACTCTAAAACCTTACACTCAGTAATGACCTACTATGTGCAAAGAACCTCTTACCTCCACCACCTCCCTCATTCTGAGAGTGCCTCCCCCCCTTTCCAGAAACAGGACCCCCAAAACATTCCCTACTCCAGTCCCTTATTTGCAAGTCATCAAAAGAAAACAGAGATTTCAAAAAGAAAACAGAGACCTTATCTGTAATCCTTGGTGAGGATCTTCCAAGTTTAAGCGTATGCCAGTTTTCAGGAGGAAACACGAATAACAGTCTGACCCTTTAGACACAATTTTTTTACTGACTGACTAACTAACTGAGTAACTAGCCTAACTTCCCTTGGTTAGGCTACTGTAACCAATGAAATACATTTTATTTTAGAATAAAAATTCTAAAGGGGAAATTGAGAGTAGTCATACAACCTACTACCAGTTACTATCTTTGATTCCCAAGTCATCCTAGAGGAAAAAAAAAAAAAAAATTAAAAAAAATGACTGTGCTTTTCCCCCTTTTCCACTCAGGTGAAGAGAATGAACTTTTGAATCCAATCTTTTGTTTTCTCCGGTCTTCAAGTAGCTTTAAAGTTAACACAAGGAAAAAACTAAAGCTCAACATTTGATTAAACAAGAAAATATACACTACTTACAAGCTTTGTTTACCCGTCTCCACCAGCTCAAGGCTTGGTAGAATTATGGAAAGAGGTATTATTCAGAATAGTACACACGCTTTCTCAGGTCTAGAAACATCACACAGATCGTTATCATGTTTACACATGGGGAAAAGGAGGGAGTTTCCCTGGATCTCTGTGCCCCTCTCAGCTCATGAAGCTAATTTCAGTGAATATCCTTGTCTTATCACTGTGCCAATTCAGAGTTACGAGTGGAAAACCTACCTTCAACTTTTTGAGTGGCGTCTATTGCTTCGATCCAAGGCTAGCCCCTCCCCCCTCCCACCAGAACGAGATTTGCTCAGGATCACAGCCCTAACTTTAGTAATAAGACACAACACATAAAATGGTTCCTACTTTCTTTTCCAGTCCCTTTACAGTCCTGAGGGCCTATCAAACGCACATCTCAGGACAGGTCAGACTTCATTTTATCAGGTATTTTTGTTGCTATTCTAAGTTATAAGGCAGTAATACAGACTTTCTTTTTCTTTCCACAGCTTTGTAAGCCTTGTGCCAAAATAAACTTTTTAAAAAGCTACAGGAAGATAAGTCTGACTCTGGCTTAGTATCTTTCTCGTTACAATATAGGCACAAAGAAGCAAGCGATGGAGCACAGGGGGAGAGATGCTAAGATACCAAGAATCTGTGGAAACATCAGTGTGAGCCTTGAGTTTCCCTCCTCACTGTCAGAGCAAACCTGCCTCTGCCCTCCTAAGCTCCCGTACCTAAAACAGCTTTAACAAAGTGGCTGGTATACCGGTCTCAAATATTGGATAAATACATGCTTTTTTGTACCCCAGAAGAACTTTTCCTCTCTCCTCATCAACACAGTAAAATAAGTCATGTCAAAAGAAAATAAGAACACCAAATTTGGGGGGAAGAAATTTTTATTTAACACTGTAAAGGAAAAAGAGAGAAAACAAGCAAAGATACGTAGGACGGAAAGGAAGACAGCCAGATCCAGTGACCGACGTGGCATGAAAACGAGGAAATGCAGCCAGACCTTGACGTTCAACAGCAACCACACAGCACTGCTGGAGGAAGAGCAAGATTTGTGCAGAGCAGAGCACCACAGACTACAACTGCCCAGCCTCAACTCAATGCCTGTTAACCTCTTTGGTCATTTCTCTCTGTAAATAAATGCCCATCACAGGATGTGCAGTCTTTTCTCCTAAATTCACAAACTCTCTTCTTTCTCTCTGGACAGATGACCTCTTGTCATAGTGAAGCAGACAGTAGGCAGGGTATCCCTGATAGGAGGAACTACATGAATAAAGGGGTAAGAGCACAGAAATTTAGCTACAGCTCCATGGTGAGCCATTAACAGGAAAGAGACACTTGACCTGTGGTGATCTTTGGCAAGGACCTGCCAAACGTGGGAGCTAAGGATTGTGGGAACGAAGAGAGAGATGGCTGAGGGAGATAAGACCCTTATTAGTGGTAATCTTGAACCTCAAACTAAGGATTTTAGACTTTGTATCCTATGGAGATAAAAGGTCTAGACATGGAGTCAAAGACCTGGATTCAAATTCTGGCTCTGTAACACAGCAGTTATTTGTCGTTGGGCAAATGAAGTTCTGAGATGCTATTTCTGCTTGCCTGTCTGTAAAAAGTGATACTGCCTACGCCACCTTGTTTCCACAGGATTGTTCTGAGAATCAAATGACAGTCTGTATTCGGAACCTGGAACCATTTGAATTCCGACTCCAGTCTCCAAAGCTTTCTCTTACGTCATATTCGTTGTAATCCTTCTCTACCTGTTTTGTTTCTAACTAAATAGTAAGTTCACATGGGTAGAGATGTCTTTTATTTTTACTATTCAAAGAATCTCCTAGAGCTACTCAACATTATATAATCACCAGAAGTCTCAGTAACAAGTTATATCCAACTATATGAAAAGTTTCAGCCATTGTACTATACTTAATTATAGTCCATATATAACAATCTGTGACACACAATCACAGAAAGGATACACTGCCCAAGTTTATCAAGACATTTAAGAGCATGAGACGAGTAGCTCTGACTCGAACCAAGGAAAATACATACAAAGCAAATATACTTTGTACATAGCAACTAAGTCTTGCTTCTAAAGAATTTATTTGCTCTGCTTATCTCAGGGCTTGGTTCAACAGAAATTTAGGATATTTGTTTCTTGGTTTTCAAAATGTATTGATACAATTGACTTCAAACAAGCCTACAGGTTTCCATGCATGAACAGGTAGTTTTCTGGGCACACATCTTAGCCCTGATCTATATGAGTGATTTTGAACCTCTGTGAGGCCATGAGGTTATTACAAGGAATCGATATACCATAATCTTCAGCCTGAATAAACACCTTTCAAGTATTTGTATATACTATATTTCAACTGGATACAGATTCTAGTGTGACTCATAAAGATAAACTGAAATCACAGCAGCTTTTTGTTATGTAAGCTTTTACCAAAAATACTAGTAATATGGCTGTCATGTTGTTGGAAGGGAATAATTTTGGAGTTTTTTTGTTTTCGTTTTGAGACAGGGTCTCTCTGCTGCCCAGGCTGGAGTGCAGTGGCATGATCTCGGGTCACTGCAATCTCTGCTTCCTGGGTTCAAGTGATTCTTCCTCCTCAGCCTCCCGAGTAGCTGGGACTCCAAGTGCATGCTGCCACACCCGCCTAATTTTTGTATTTTTAGTAGAGATGGGCTTTCACTGTGTTGCCCAGGCTGGTCTTGAACTCCTGACCTCAAGTGATCTGCTGCCTCAGTCTCCCAAAGTGCTGAGATTACAGGCGTGAGCCACCACGCCCAGCCAAGAATCTAGTAATTTTTGGAAAAGGTAAAGAACCACAAGCCTACATCCTATGATTCACAGATCTAAGTGTCCTGACTGAAAGAAGGGAAAAGGGCAACATACAAACTACACTTCTGTGGACACCAAGTGTAGCTTGGCAGGAAAACATAAAGTCTGTATGTATAAAACCTTAAAGTTGAATGCCAATAATGCACCTGTCTGTGGCAGGTATGAGAGATTAAAACCTTACAATGTCGTTTGGATCAGACAACGGCTCTATTTTGATCCTGGAAAGCATCTCCAGTTGAAGACATTATATTCTCTGTGTTCTATTTCAAACCCCTGGAGCAGCGCAGCGGCTCCCAGTGACTACTGAGACACTGACATTGCTGCAGGCTGGGATGTCCCCCTTTAGGACAGCCATTTGTGATGTTTATCACGTCAAAGTTTCCCTCCATCTGACTGCATCAGAACTTATGTGAGATTCATTTTGGAAATTCTCAGTAACAGAACTCTACGCTGGCAGTCCTTCCCAATCCCCAAAGCTCCAGTGCATTATTCTTGTAAACAGCACTTTTATCTCCTCGTCTCTCTACCACAGAGGCCAAAAAGCGTTTTCCCCTAACATCCGAATACCTATTCAGATACCAGCCCTGCTCCCTCTCTTAAAATCTGTCTTCTCACCCGGGCGTGGTGGCTCACGCCTGTAATCCCAGCACTCTGGGAGGCCGAGGCGGTGATTACTTGAGGTCAGGAGTTCCGAGGCCAGCCTGAGCAGCATGGCAAAATCTGTCTCTGCTGAAAATATAAAAGTTAGTTGGGTGTGGTGGCGCGTGCCTGTAGTCCCAGCTACTTGGGAGGCGGAGGCAAGAGAATCACTTGAACCCAGGAGGCAGAGATTGCAGTGACCCGAGATCATGCCACTGCACTCTGGCCTGGTGAAAGAGTGAAACTGTGTTTAAAAAAAAAAATTCTGTCTTCCACTCCTTAAGCCCCAAAGGCTGTTTTGTTGTTGTTGTCATTTAAAACAGACACAGACTATGCTTCCCTCCTGATTTATTAAGACCAATATATTTAATTTGTATTTTTTGAAGAAACAGCACCTGGAAACCAGGGAGAAAGAAGCTGAAGCATGTAGAAGGTCATGAATTATTCAATTTGGTGTCAATAATTTGTCAGAAAAATCTTTTTTCAATAGCAATAGATAACTGTATTATAGTTCTATTTTATAATTATAATTAGAAACAATGGATGTTGAATATCCTTTCCTCAAAGTCATTTAGTCTCAACCCTTGGAAATGATTAAGCCAACAGTGCCCTGTAACAGAGAACTCCGGGAAACACAGACCCTCTGCATGGAATTCAAAGGGCTGCTTAATAGGAAGTTAAAGACCTCAAGTTCAGACTAAGGGTTCCAAGATCAGAAATCTCAAGTTTTCTCTTCTCTTTGACAATCAGGTTATATACAATGAATCAGACTGTGAGGCTCCAGCCCTCTTCTGTATCCCTGCTCGCTTTACCTCAGTGCATACCATACCCCTTCTTCCTCCAGTGTGAAACGTGCATAGATGTGTGTGTGAATATAAATATCTGTATTTACACATATATTCATATATATATATATATAAATATGCAATACAAAGACATAAGCAAGAAATTTTTTTCCTAATAACTATTTAATCAAAGACTGCAGAAAACTCAAGTTCTTCCCCCCAAAATTTCCCTTCTAACTTAAGAGCCAATTCCTGGACCAATTCCTGCTCAAAGAAAACATTTAAGAAGCACCTGCCCAACTATTACGCAGCAAATGCTGACACACTTTACGATGAGCTAAAAGGAAGCTATTTAACAGCCATTTCTACATCCTCCAGACTTTTTCTCATAAATTAAAGCATTATTGCAGGGAAAGAGTCAAAGAGCTACAGCAACAGGGACAAAATGTCATTCTGGATTCGCCAAGTTTCTTAACTCTTCAGAGAACCGGCAACAGGAACTTTGAGGGAAAATGAATTTTTAATGCTGGGGTTATTTCTTCTCCTTGCTCCCAACTCATTAATTCTGAAACTCTAAAGATATTGGAGATAGCACCTAATTCTTGCTCTTCCCATCAGACTCTCTAGTTCTGTCCAACCACAACTAACCCACGTGAAGATGGGTCAGACTAACCTATCTGGAAACTACCAGAGAGGCAATAAACCAAGGCACTGCCCTATATGACCTCACAACTCCCAAGTCTACCAGTCTCTAAGAAATCTTTCTAATTATGTGCTCACCAAATAATTTTTTCCTCTTGTTTCAAACTGTAACAGCCAAGAGGATACATATGCACTACTTGAATTATAATGGAAAAGATACAGATGAAAAGTCATTCAGAATAAGAAAATAATCTGTTCAGCACTGCATAAAATTCGAAGGCTGCTTAACATGAAGTTAAAGACCTCAAGTTCAGACTAAGTGTTCCAAGATCAGAACTGCGAGTTTTCTCTTCTCTCTGACAATCAGGGCAAGTTGAACCGTCTCTCCCTTGACTCCTATAAAGGCTCCAGATTCCTGAGTGTAAGCCTTCCAGCTGTAAAGAATGAACATCTGAAAAGTCCAGGCTATCTAGCCTCCTGCCTTGGGCATTATATCTAAACTGTGTCTGAAACATTTAAGGACAAGCCATTCCTAGAAGTAAATGCTTAACCACAACCATGTTCTGGTGTTAGACAAAATAATCTAAAATGCTTCTTCCCAGAATGGGAGGTCTCTCAGCCTTCCAGGCTAATTTAGGCTAAAAAGAAAAAACAGATTATATACACAGCAAATTACATCCCGTATACATTTCTTCCACTGCTTAACTATGTATTGAGGTCAGTAACTCGGTAACTAGTACTGAGGCCTCTAAGCCAAAGCAAGCATTTCTCATAGAGACACATTATTCACTTGGTGAAACTTAAGGGAGATCGGGCACACTCTGTATATATGCATCATTTCTGTTTTTCCTCTTGTGATGGTTAATCTTATGTGTCAACCTGACTAGGCCACAGGACGCCCAGATATTTGGTCATACAGTATGCTGGGTGTGCCAGTGAGGGTGGTTTGGGATGAGACTAACATTCCAATCAGCAGACTGAATAAAGCACACGGCCCTCCCTAATGTGAGTGGTCCTCATCCAATGAGTTGAAGGTCTGAACAGAACAAGTAAGGGAAAACTCCTCCTGCCTGACTGCTTGAGCTGAGACCTCAGTCTTTTCCTGCCTTTGAACTGGAGTGAAACTATCAGCTCCTTCTTGGGTCTCCATACTGGCTTTCAGACTGGAACTACACCAGCCGCTCTCCTGGATTTCTAGCTAGCCCACTGCAGATCTCGGGACTTCGCAAGCTCCGTAACTGTGTGAACCAATTCCTTAGGATAAATCTCAGGCTGGGCATGGTGGCTCCCACCTGTAATCCCAGCACTTCGGGAGGCCAAGGCAGGCAGATCACCTGAGGTCAGGAGTTTAAGACCAGCCTGGCCAACATGGCAAAACCCCATCCCTACTAAAAATATAAAACATTAGCTGGGCATCGTGGCAGATACCTGTAATCTTGGCTGCTTGGGAGGCCGAGGCAGAAGAATCACTGGAACCCAGGACGCAGATGTTGCAGTGAGCTGAGATCATGCCACTGCCCACCAGTGTAGGTGACAGAGTGAGAGACTCTGTCTCAATAATAATAATAATAATAATAATAATAAATCCACAAAGAACCCTAACTCCTCAACGTAAATTAACCTGGACATCTGAGGTACCTCCCATTATGAGAAGAAACACAACAGATTTGTTAAGAGGGACAGGTCTGGGAAACAGCAAAATGAGTCTCACGTCCTCTATCCATCAGAGCAAAAACAGTGAAGAAAATTTCAGGTAACTTAGTCTGATGCTATGTGCTATACTGTGTATAAAAAGGCAGATCCCTATCCAGCACTTTGTCTCTACCACTTGTAAAGCTTTCAGATCTTTGTAAAGAACTCAGATCCTTTCTAGTTCTCTAGGCATTAGTTCTCTAGCAGAAAGTAAAACTACTGCCTGTCCTGGCATTTCCAGACGCTGACAGACAAACAAAAGCGTTCAGGCTGTGATAATTTTTCTGAGACAACTGACATTGTGTTCTTGAAAACTCTAATGAGACAACTGACATTGTGTTCTTGAAAACTCTAATGTGTTCCAACTTCAACACAGCCTTCCTCCATCTAAGTCACGGCCAAATATTCATAATTCACCTCATTTCCTTAAGTCTCCCTCCCCAGTTCAAAACCAATGTGTATTCTCAAGCTATATTTCAGGGGCTACCCACAGTAAGTAGATCTCATTCCCCAAATAAACAATCACTACAGAGGTGTAATATGGGAGGTATATGAGAAAACATCTTTTATTCCCTCTGAGCCCAGCTGAATCATACTTTCTGGTCACAACTTTTAGAAGCAGGCTATTATTGCAGCAGGCCACTCCCCAACTTTTTCTTTGCCCTCCCTGACTCCTTTATCCGCTACCAAAGTACAGGAAAAGGTATCTCTAGCCCCCTTCCATCACCCACAAATCAGCATATGATAGTCAACAGAAACTGGGAAAGACTTCTAGCCAAGAAAGAAACCCATTAGAGAGTGGTGCTCTTGTTCTGATCATAGTAAACTGTCAAAGGCTAATGTGACAACATTAATGGTGCCCCTCTATACCTTCTTCAGGCACACCAACAGCTGTTACATGTCTCCCCTTTTGAGATTTTGAAGTTTACACAACATTCCTTACCTTCTTCATTTATTCAACGTTAAACACTTAAATACTACAAAGAGCATGGGCATGGGGTGCTACTAGGCTGAAAATATAAGGCCTACCTCTCCCAGGCCAAGCTGATTTGGACATGATCACGTTGGTCAGTATAGCCAGAACCAAGCGGAAAAGATGAAAAATAGGCTTAAAGAGTTAAAATGTGACAACGTAAAATCTGAACTCCTGAAGACCAATGAGTTACTAAAAACAGTGAACTGGCTGAAGATGCTTACTGCATCTATTTCTGTGACACAAATTATTTTAAGATTACTAGGAAAAAAGACAGTAAACAATGAGTTGAGCACTTTGAGATGTTGAGGCAGGAGGATCGCTTGAGCCCAGGAGTTTGAGACCAGCCTGGGCAACATGGCAAAACCCTGTCTCTATAAAAACACAGATATTACCCAGGCATAGTGGCACACGCCTGTAGCCCCAGCTACTCGGGAGGCTGGGGTGGGAGGATCACTTGAGCCTGGGAGGTCGAGGCTGTGGTAAGCTGAGATCGTGCCACTGTACTCCAGCCTAGGCAACAGAAAGAAACAAACAAAATCAGTGAGTTGGGGATCATTTTTTACACTCTTCAAAGCAATGTATGCTGCCCAACTCTTTCCCAAAAAGGAAATGGAATCAGATTCCTACCAACATAAGGCTCCCAAAATACATTATGTAGCTTTCTGGGGAAACTGCATCAACAGAAGTAGTCTTTAAAAATGAAAGTAAGAAAACTAAGCACATGATGGTAAAGCCCTTTTCCCTTCTCACCGTAATTCTTTGATTTGTGCTCCAGGAATCAAGACAAAACAAAATCATTAGTCTTAGATTCCTGAATTAATTTGGCCTCACCTCACAGCTAATGTGATCAAGAGTAGATTTTTTTAAATATAATTAAGACAAAAGGACTTATATCAGCAGGACTTTAGGGCTGTGGTTCCACTGTTTTTACAGTAAAATACCCTAATGGTGGGGTAGAGGGTGGAGAAGGAGGTGGAAACCTCTGTTACAAAGGCGACATGGCAGATAGCAGGACCCTAACCAGACTAAGGGATTGATTCCATTCAGGTGGGGGGAGTACTACATAATTCAGTTTCACACTTATAAAATTATCACTCTGAATTCACGAATAAGAGGCATTTGGTTGTAGATACAATTCCATCTGTAGATACTAACTTTAAATTTAGAGAAGAAAAACATTCATTGCATTAATATTATGCGTTGGGTTTCTTATGTGATTCCTATATCCATCTACTAATTTTTTGTTTTGATACAATTTACAGCTATGGTCAGATGATTACCATAGCCCTGATTCAGGTGTGGTCTTTAGCTTCAGAAAGTCCATCGGTCATGTAGCTGACTGTCATTGCTAAATCTGTTGCTTGCAGAGGCCTCAGAGCTCTGGCTTTGCTGAGTAGAGTCCTCACCATTTAAGCTCTTCCTACATACAGGACATGTGTCATGCTGAAACAGAAAAGTATTAGTCTATGTGAAGATCCTGGCCTGAGAAGCTGGGAGTACTGCACACTTAAGTAACCCTGAGAACTGTCACATCAAAACTCCTGACTTGAAATAGAAAAACAAGAGGGAATGCATCCTCATACTGCATGCTCTGGGGTCTAAGGTGTGATGCCAGGATATCTCCCAAACAGAACCTTGAGCAGAGCTGACAGGTACAATTCTAGTCCAGCAACTTAGTAAGAGCTAACACGTACCACCAAACAGAGCTAAGCACAAACAGTGAGCGATCTATGACAAGAGGGTAACTGCCCATTACTTTCCATACGATCGAGAGCAGAGGTCAGCAAACTTTTTGTTTAAAGGGACAGAAAATTGGCCAGGTGCACTGGCTCACGCCTGTAATCCCAACACTTCTGGAGGCCGAGGCAGGCGGCTAGAGGTCAAGAGTTTGAGACCAGTCTGGCTAACATGGCAAAACCCCATCTCTACTAAAAATACAAAAATTGGCCGGGTATGGTGGTACATGCCTGTAATCCCAGCTACTCTGGAGACTGAGACACAAGAATCACTGGAACCCAAAAGGTGGAGGTTTCAGTGAGCAGAGATCACACCACTGCACTCCAGCTGGGGTGACAGAGTGAGACTCCATCTCAAAAAAAAAAAAAAAAATTATTTACAGTAACAGGTGGGAGGCCACAGTGGCCTGTGGAACACAGTTTGTAACCCTTGGCCAGAAAAGTTCTAAACAAGTAACAGTTATCAGAGTGAGCTAGGGATTTACAGGATAAAATCTGATCTACTTGGATCTCGAGGAACTGTTAACTATACCTGTACTCTCAATCATCCCCCAAGAAGCCATGACTTGCTGTACTCACCAGTTCTAACCACGGTACAATACAACTGCTGTGAAAGAAGTGATTGCAAGGTAACTGCCGGACTTCCTCTTCAACTGTGTAATCTTCTTTGCATACTGGACACTCTAAACCCATATCTGTTGAAGAAGGAAATGCCTTTTACAGTAAACGAAGAAAAGGAAGAAAAACTAACCCAATGTCTCTACCAACCCTGCAAATGCATAAAGAAAAGGCATAAGAGGCGGGTGCAGAGGCTGACGCCTATTATCCCTGCTCTACAAAAAATATAAAAATTAGCCAGGCATGGTGGCGTGTGCCTTTAGTCCCAGCTACTCTGGAGGCTGAGGCAGGAGAATCACTTGAACCTGAGAGGCAGAGGCTGTAGTGAGTCAAGGTCAAGCCACTGCACTCCAGCCTGGGCAACAGAGCAAGACTCTGTCTCGAAGAAAAAAAGAAAAAGAAAAGGCACAAGAGACAAAAGAAAATGTATGTATACTCGAGTGGCAGGCAGGTAAGAGGCATGAATTATATTTCAAAATGAGGGTAACGATGGTAGTAAACAGAGACATGAAAAGGAGAAATGATGAATGGGGCCTACTCCAAAAAGGCCTACAGAGGAACTACATAAGGCCCATTTCTTGATGTAAAGAGTTGGAAGAAATAAACTGGGGCTTAGATGATCTGTTGAGTAAAACAGAAAAAACATCTTCCCAAAGATGTGATAGCCCTCTGGCAGTCAGTTTCCATTGTCAACCTGTCCACCACAGCCAAGAAATTCATCTCGGCAATCTTAGCAGTTCAGTGTCTTAAGCCACTTGCCACTTTTACCATGCTCTTTGCAGCATGGAATGAAGGATCCTACTTCAGTGTGGCTACCCTGAAGTTCTCTGTAAAAATTGTTAATGAGGGCCGGGCATGGTGGCTCACACCTGTAATCCCAGCACTACTTTGGGAGGCCAAGGCAGATGGATCACCTGAGGTTGGGAGTTCAAGACCAACTTGGCCAAGATGGTGAAATCCCGTCTCTACTAAAAATACAAAACTTAGCTGGGCATGGTGGCGGACACGTGTAATCCCAGCTACTCGGGAGGCTGAGGCAGAGAATTGCTTGAATCCAGGAGGCGGAGGTTGCAGTGAGTTGAGATTGCACCACTGCACTTCAGTCTGGGCAACAGAGCAAGACTCCATCCCCCCAGAAAAGAAAAAAAGAGTTAATGAAAAGCTATATCATAAGTGGTGCTGCAGAACTGCAAATCGAAAGTTTAGCTCAGGTCACCAAATCAAGAGCAGAAAGCCGTCTTCTCTGAGAAGAAACAGTCACGAACTATACTGGGAGTTCCAAGCAGCAAGTTTTGAGTTTACCAAATATGTCTAATACTACCAGCTAGTCTATATGCCTAGCGGCTGGGATGTGCTCCATGCCCCAACAGCAGATAAGGCATTTGGAGCAGTCTGCTACTTAACAGATTTACTCTTTACTCTCCATTCCCACCAACTTTGGCCTAATTCTTTTACTTCTCATGCCCGGTGTGCTGCAATGGCCTCCCGGCTAGTATCCCAAATTCTGTTATCTTAACCCTCCAAACATATCCTATACTTTGCTACAACTTAATTTTCCCTAAAATCAGCTTCAGAGCAATTCCCAGCTCCTCTTCACTTGGATTCTCACCTGGAAACTCGAAAACCAATAAATTAAACATGTAAAACATCACTTCATCTCCTTACCCAAACCAGTGCCATTCACTATTTCCCCATCCCTGAAGATGGCAGCACCGTGTTTATAGTTACAAAGCTGGGAAATCTTAGAATTATTTCTGACTCTTTCCCCTCCTTCATCCCATTATGCAATCAGTGAGGAAAGCCTTTCTCCAAAATGATCTGGCCGGTGTGGTGGCTCACGCCTGTAATCCCAGCACTTTAGGAGGCCAAGACAGGTAGATCACAAGATCAGGAGTTTGAGATCAGCCTGGCCAATATGGTGAAACCCTGTCTCTTTAAAAATAAAGAAATAAAAATTAAAAAAACAAAAACAAAAACAAAATGATCTTAATCTATGCTTTCCTTTCTCTTAGCATTGTCACCATCACCTGAACCCCACCTGGACGGCTGCGACAGACTCTAATACCTGTTCCTGCTCTCTCTCGCTTCCAATATATTTCACACACTGCCCCAAACTAATCTTCCCTAAAGACCACTTTACTGAACTCACACACCAGGTATATGTTGATATTCTTATGTTAGTTCATACTTTCCTTAAATAGAATGACCTAAGATGGCCCACCTTGTCTTTGAAATCTCTCATTCTAAACCTAAATTGATGGTTTAGCTCCAAAATGCTATCCCTCGTCACTAAATTCCTTCAGTGCTTATAAATAAAAGAATATCTATGACTAATATACCTAACTGTACCTGACACAAAGGAGATTTAAAACAAACTCCCAGCCTCCTACTGTTTTCTATTCTCCTTTCCCCAATGTCAGTATCATGTGTCCAATACAGTTTTTAATCATTTGGTAAGTTTTTCTTCAACTTACTAGAATCAAGTCTCATCTATCTTTATACCTCCTTTATTCCCACGGCACCTAAAAAAGAGACATGGTCATTGCTCAGGAAATACCTACCGACTAACCTAAGGGGTAGGAACTCTCCAGATCTGGCACTCAGGTAGCAATTAGGGCTATGGCTTCACAAAAAGGTCCTCAATATAGGAAGATATCACGGATTTTTTTTTTTCTTTTTCTTTTTGTTCATTTTTTAAACTTTTCACCTGTCAGAAAATCCTGGGATTTTGAACAGAGATCAGAAGCTGACAGAGTAAGTATAAAAATGAACCTACCAACTTGTTCCTGAGTTACTGTCACTGTTGGAAGAGACGTGATCTTTTCCTTGTCAGCTGGGGGAGGACCTGTGTTTTCCAGTTGTCCTAAAAGCTACAAAAAAAAAAAAAAAGAGAGAGAGAGAAAGAAAAAGACGAAGTGGCAGACATCTCAGTATCCCTGGAGAGGGAGCTGCTCCAGCTGAGAACAAACAGTGCAGATATCAGGTATGTTAGTTACTCTTACTTCTGCAAGGCTCTGAGAGGCTTGGGTTCCCCCTTTCCTGCTGCCAGAACACTCATAATTGCTTCACAATTTCAGAGTGACATTGGTATAAGCCTACAGACAAACCCTTGATTGCAAGGCCCACCTTTGGGCATAAAGCAACGTCAGAGGCAGCAAAAGGGTTGTGATGTCATGAATGAAACTACAGCTTAATAAAAAGTAATATGTAACTGGTCCAAAAGCTTCACTCTGCTGGAAGAACAAAAAGTAGGAGTATGAAAAGTAGCATAACGTAAGCCAAGAAATAGGTAAATTACTGCCTATAAGATGACTGAATTTAAAGGACATGCTTTCTATTCTCAGAAATCCGCAAGGGAAATGAAAAACCAATCAAATTAAAATGAACATAAACAAATGGAAGCAATTATACACGGCATGGGAATACCCTTTTCTCTGCTTCCTTCCCCTACTTTGTTCCATCTAGCAGAAACCCCAGCTTCAACATGTGAGGAAACCCTCCTTTTTTGTGAAATACTTGTTAATAGAATCCTTATAGGACTGAACAAGAGAGACCAAAAATACAAAATACAATTTGTTATAGAAGTCTTTTCTTCCTGCGGAGGTGAAATCATCTTCTAGAAATTCTCTCGGATCTAGAAAGTGCATGGATGCCGAGCTCACCCCATAAATCATTCATCCCTTTAGTAAAATGGAAACCACAAAGCTCAAAATATTAGAGAAAGCAAAGTGACTCCCATTTCAGAAAGTAGCAGAAGGAAAGCAGGAAGTCTGTGGAACCATGAGACACACTGAACAGACACCCTCAAAAGGCAGCTCCTCACCTGGGTTACAATGGCATCAAGCCCTGTCTGACCCCAGGCATAGTCCCCAGGGTTGGAGTGCAGCATCCCGCTCCTATACATGAGATGAGACAGACAGCATTAGATGGAGTGACCAGGCTCTGCCTTACACCACAGAAAAAACATTGGCAGAGGGATCCCGTTCTCTCTCAGAGCTGGAAAGTCACTAGTCCTCCAGGATCAAGAGGCAAAGAATTCTGTGTATTTTCAAGATCAAACAGATTATCTAGAGATAGTTATCTCATTCTGTAGGAATTTTACTTAACTAGAACATAAAATGTGAAGCTACCTAAAGTACCACATGACATGCCAGAACAAAAAGAGTGACTCATTGCCTGTTGGTTTCAAAAATGTGTCTTTTCTGTGCCCACTTATATTAAACACAGATGGAGCTGCTTTTTAAGGAGAGTTTTCCTTCATAACTGGTCAAAATCTACACCAAACATCCCTCATTATAAGAAGCCACCCACAGTTCTGGACAATGGGGAGCTTTCAAGTAGAGAAGCAGCCATAGCAGTCTCTTTGAATCACAACTCAGAGCAATTACAAAAGGGACTTGGCAACACCTTCTCTCCCCACCTCCCCAGCTGCTGGTATACTATCAGCAGAGGTCCAGACTACTAGATGACAGAGGTCCTAGAAGGACTGAGGTTCCTTTGAACAAAGAAGCCTTCTGGGCCACTGTTAGAAGTGGCAAATAATTTTCCAGACAAGAAGAAATTCCATCTTTAATGCCTATCATACATAAGCGTCACTCTGATTCTGAATTAGAGCCTATTGTTTCTTCTGACAAATCTTCTCACTTTGAAAAAACAAAGTTCAGCATAATATTTTCAATTTCAGAAATTCTTAAGGAATAAAATATTCCTGTACAGGGGAAACCCACAAATCAGATACCAAGCCTGGCAGGGACCAACTCATTCCCTACCTCAACAGAACTCTCAGACCTGCATATAAAAGGAATCAAGACAATTCTAGCACCCAAACATCCTGGGGGACCAGGACAGCTCTCTTCCTGAGCCTGAGCAATAAAAAAAAAAAGTTCTAATTAAGTTTGGGCTCAGCAGATAATGGCAGTCTAGCAGCCTCCAGTTACATCCACATACTCACCTATGCAGCTCTTTTTCTCTACTGCACAGAAATGACAGCACCTAATAAAATGATGTCACTCCAACAGAGTAAGATAGACAGCAGTTAGTTACTTACCAGGAAAAAGGGTGTGGAGATCCAGGAATGGCAGAATTTGCAAAGAATCCTGCAAAGATGTGTTGTAGTATTCTGTTAGAGAAGAAAAAATTAGATAAGACAGCAGACTAATGAAAGTACTTTACAGACCCATGGCTGCCTGATCACCAGCTACGTCCCTAAACCAAAACCAAAATGGCTTCTCCTTGGCTGTTACACAAGAGACAGCATCAGAAATCAGCCTGCCACGCAGCAGTGTGCTATTTTGTTATTATGGCTATCTTCCTGAGCTCTGCTATCATTTTTTTTTTTTTTTTTTTTAAATAATAGGGATGGGGTTTCTCCATGTTGGCCAGGCTGGTCTCAAACTCCTGACCTCAGGTGATCCACCCACCTCAGCCTCCCAAAGTGCTGGGACTACAGGTGTGAGCCACCATGCCCGGCTGCTCTGCTATCTTATAGATTAATAGATTTTTGTGAATTATGCTAGAAGGGGATCTGATGGTATAGTCTAGTTTTCAAACTATGTTCTTTGTATATCTGACACCAATATGAGGTAGGGTTAAAGGGGATGCTGAGCCCGTGGAATTCTGGACCCACCTCCCTTTAACAAGGGTAGTTCCATTTTTGTATGTTGTACACATTGGGTTTCTGAATATCATTTAAAGTGTCCTTTTTTTAAAAAAAAAGTTTAATCACTAATTCCATTTTAAGGTTGTTTCCAATGACTATGACACAAACACATATAAGTACATCCATGCTTGGCATGTGTCACTCTGAATATTCCAGATGGCACAGGAACACAGCTCTTTATACAAATGAGTCTTTGTTACCCAAAGAGATATGGAAGTGACACCTCGGCAAAAGAAAAACCTGAAGAAATTGTTCCCTTAGATCTTCTGTGTTCTGGATGATCTGATTTTTTTTTTTTTTGGAGACGAAGTCTCACTCTACCACCCAGGCTGAAGTGCACTGGCTCAATCTCGGCCCACTGCAACTACCACCTCCTGGGTCCACGTGATCCTCGTCTCAGCCTCCTGAGTAGCTGGCATTACAGGTGCCCACCACACCCAGCTAATTTTTTGTATATTTAATACAGACGGGGTTTCACCATGTTGGCAAAGCTGGTCTCAAACTTCTGACCTCAGGTGATCCTCCCACCTCAGCCTCCCAAAGTGCTGGGATTACAGGCGTTGAGCCTCTGCACTGGGCAATTACATGCAATTTTAAGTCCCTGGTTCCCACTTTACTTATTAGGCCAACTAGCATAACGAGGGTAGCAGCCAACATTACACTTTCCCTGTTGTTAAAGTTCCACAGCAGCTAACTACACTGTTCCATTTGTTTGTTTACTTGCCTTTTTAAAATTTTTCGTTATTTTTAACTGACAAAAATTGTCTCTATTATGGTATAGAACGTATTTTGAAGCATGTGCGCACTGTGGAATGACATATGCATTACCTCACAAACTTATTTGCAACAGTAACACTAAAGATCTACTCTCTTAGCAGTTTTCAAATGTACAAAACACGGGTGGTTGTTCTGTTCTGTTCTGTGCTGTGATGGAGTCTTGCTCTGTCACCCTGGCTGGAGTGCAGTGGCACGATCTCAGCTCACTGCAACCTCTGTCCCCAGGTTCAAGCAATTCTTGAGCATTAGCCTCCCAAGTAGCTGGGATTACGGGCGCACACCACCACGCCCGCCTACTTTTGATATTTTTAGTACAGATAGGGTTTCACCATGTTGGCTGGGCTGTCAAGTAATCCGCCTGCCTTGGCCTCCCAAAGTGCTGGGATTACAGGCATACGCCACCACACGTGGCTGAAAACACTACAGAATTATTAACTACAGTCACCATGCTGTGCAACAGATGTCTTGAACTTTTAACTGAAATTTTGTGTCCTTCAACCACTATCACCTTAATTCACCCCCTCTGCCCTACAGCCCCTGGTAACTACCGTTCTACTCTCAGCGTCTATAAATTCAATTTGTTTTTCAGAATGCTTAGTGTTATTTTTAAAGTATGTCCAAAAATTATTTGATAATCTTCCCTTGAGTATGGGCTGGACTTAGTGACTCACTTTACAACAGAATATGGCAGAATTGA
Source organism: Callithrix jacchus (assembly GCF_049354715.1). NCBI lineage: Eukaryota > Metazoa > Chordata > Mammalia > Primates > Cebidae > Callithrix > Callithrix jacchus. The sequence goes on from NC_133519.1 coordinate 8,188,385, forward strand.
TAATCTGTGACTTCCAAGACAAGGTCAAAAAACGGGGGGAAATGGCCAGCTGTGATGGTTAATGCCTGTAATCTCAGTACTTTGGGAGTCTGAGGTGGGCAGATCACTTGAGGTCAGAAGTTCAAGACCAGGCTGGCCAACATGGCGAAACCCTTTCTCTACTAAAAGTACAAAAATTAGCCAGGCATGGTGGCAGGTGCCTGCAGTCTCAGCTACTCAGGAGGATGAGGCAGGAGAATCACTTGAACCCAGGACGCAGAGGTTGCAGTAAGCCAAGATTGTGCCATTACACTCCAGCCTTTTTTTTTTTCTCTCTCTCAAAAAAAGGTGGGGGTGGTGATAAGGTGTTTTCTCCTGGTGCTTCTGTTGGATCAATCACTTGCTCTGGGAGAGTGCCGTATCAAGCAGTCCCACAGAAAGGTCCACGTGATGAGGAACTGAGTCCTCCTTCCAACAGCCAGAGCAAAACTGCCAGATTATGTGTACAGCCTAGTCAGTTCTGTAGATGACTACCGCAGTGGCCAACATCTGACTGCAAGCTCATGAAATCCTGGGCCAGAACCACCCAGCTACGCTGCTCCAGATGAACCTGTTCCTGACCAAGTGAAGCTGTCAGATATTAAATATTTGTTGTTTTAAGCCACTAAGCTCTGAGGTCATTTGTTATACGGCAATAGATAACATACAGATTTTGGTATCTGGATACGGGTGCAGCTAGCTATAACAAAGACCTAAAACATGAGAATACTGAACCCAGCAGTTGGGCAGAAGTTAGGACTTTGAGGAGCGGATCAGTGAAGTTTGAAGAGCCTTGAAAAAGCAGTAGAAACACTAATGGCCTTTGAGGAAGTTAGGGTGAGAGATTAGGAAAACGCAGAAAAAATCTTATTAGAAACTGGAGGGAAAGGGATCCTTGTTCCACACTGGCAAAGTTGTTGCCTTACCATAACATGGAAGGTAATGTGGTCCACAGACTGGTTGATAATCTAACTAAAGAGATACCCACTTTTGAAAGTACCTCTTGGTTTCTTGTTGCTTACTTTAAAATGCAAAAGAGGGATGAATTAAAGGAAGGACAGACAAATTACATAATTCTGAGAATTCCCAGCATCTCCAGATAGTAAATAACACTAAAATTAAGGAACAGATTTCAAACAAAGATTGAATCCAGGGAACCGCCAAAAGACTGATTTCAGATGAAGCCAAGGATTAGGCTAAAACAATTCTTTGTTAAGACCTCAGAAAGGGCCTGGTGTGGAGGCTCATGCCTATGACGCTAGCACTTTGGGAGGCCAATGTGGTAGGATCACTTGAGGCCAGGAGTTTGAAACCAGCCTGGCCAACATGAAGAAACCCTTTTCTACTAAAAATCCAAAAATTAGCTGGGCATCCCAGCTACTCAGGAGGCTGAAACATGAGAATCACCTGAACCTGGGAGGCAGAGGTTGCAATGAGCCAAGATCACACCACTGCACTCCAGCCTGGGTGACAGAGTGAGGCTCTGTCTCCAAAACAACCACTACCACCTCAGAAAGACTGAAAATGGTACCTAAAAAATCATTCAGTTAGAAAGCTGGACTAAGTTTAAGAGTGTTGTGTTAGTTTCCTAGGGCTGCTATAACAAACTACCACAACCTGGGTAGCTTAAAACAAAAGGAATTTATTTGCTGTTCTGGAGGGTGTCAGTAGGGTTAGTTCCTTCTGGAAGTTCTGAGGGAGATCAGTTCCATGACTCTCTCCTGGCTTCTGGTGGTGGTTGCCAGCAATCTTTGCCATTCCTTGGTTTGTAGACGTATGTCCCCCCAGTCTCTGTCATCACATGGCTTTCTTCCCTGTGTCTTCTGTGTTCATGTCCAAATTTCTATCTTTTTTTTTTTTTTTTTTGAGGCAGAGTCTCCCTCTCACCCGGGCCAGAGTGCAGTAGGGTGATCTCAGCTCACTGCAACCTCTGCCTCCAGGTTTAAGCGATTCTCATCCTCAGCCTCCTGAGTAGCTGGGATTACAGGCATGCACCACCATGCCTGGCTAATTTTTTTTTATTTTTAGTAGACATGGGGTTTTACCATGTTGGCCAGGCTGGTCTCAAACTCCTGACTTCAGGTGATCCACCTATCTTGGCCTCCCAAAGTGCTGGGATTACAGGAGTAAACCGCTGCACTGAGCCAAATTTCTCTCTTCTTATAAGACTATCAACGATTGAATTAGGGCCCTTCCTGATCCAGTATCATCTATTATAACTTGGCTATATCAGTAAAGACTCTATTTCCAAACAAGGTAATATTCACAGTGACCTTATCAGGATTAGCATGTGAGCAAAGCTTTCTGGGGGACACGACTGTACCCACTACAAGTGGAAACCCTCAGCAATCCCAGTAGAAGCCCAAGGTGGAAAAAGCCTATTTAGAAGAGATTTGTGGGTGTGGCTTTTGCCTAATGGCATGAATCCCAGTAAGATTCACAGGATACTCAAAGTTTTAAAAAGAAACACTTCCAGCCTAAACTAAAAGGTACAAAAATAGTACAAAATGAAAACAGGTCTTTGGGCCCTCAAATTTCTACCAGCAAGAAGCAGGCTAAGAAAACTATGCAGCTACAAATTTACTTTCAATGGAAAAGAAAGGATGACTAAAAGGGTGGACTCCCGAGTCACAGAAAACTCCTGGGTAGAAGTGGAAGTTAAGTCCTAGTCAAGGAACTTCTGACATCTGTCGAGACAACTATCAGAATTGCTATGAACCAGCGACTTCCTTATGCCTCCATTTTCCCTTTTGGAACAGGAAATCTCTATACCTGTTCAAAATCACTGCCTGTCCACATCACTGTATGTTGGGTATGTGATGGGTAGATAACTTGTCCTCTCTAGTTCACAGGTCCTCATATCAAAAGGAATTGTACCCGAGGAACTATACCCAAGGAGCCATGCCCACACTTGGACCTAATTAAAGGACAACTTCTATTTATAATATAGGACAACCTACCTATATTTCAAGCAGATGCTACAGAAGAAGGAGACTTTTGATAGCTCTTTGGAGAAAGTGAGTGCATCTTCACATGGGAGAAGTGTAAACAGTTTGTGGCTAGAGGGCAAACTGCGGTGATTTTAAAATATAACCATAAATTCTTTAGAGGTGGAGCAGACAATTCTCTTCTCCTTGAATGTGGGCTAGACTTAGTGATTCACCACCTTTTACAGATAACATGGAGCAGAAACGACAGTGTGTGACTTCCAAATTTAGGATATAAAAAGGCACTATGAGGTTTTTCTTCTTCCTCTATTACTGTCTTGGATCACTAACTCCAAGAGAAGCTAGCTGCCAATTAATAGGGGCATTCAAGGAGCCCTATGGAGAGGCCCAGATGGTGAGGAACTAAGGTCTCCTGCCAACAGTCATGTGAGGGAGCCATCTTGGAAGTGGATCTTCCAGGCCCAGTTAAGTGTTCAGGTGCCTGCAGCCACAGCGGACATGCTGATTATAACCTCATGAAGCCCTTCACCAGAACCACAGAGCTAAGCTGCTCCCAAATTCCTGACCCTCAAAAATAGTGAGAAAATAAATATTGTCATAGGCTGTTAAATTCTGGGGTAATGTGTTATAAAAAGCAATAGGTAACTAACATATACCCACTTTATTTACCAGTGACAAGAAGGGCAAATAATCACATGCTTAAACTGACCAGTAAGTAAATGGTAATAATCAAGTTTAAGAGACAGCCTAGTCCTTGAAGCTGTAAAAGTTAACTCTGTACGAATGATTGGGATCAGCAGGAACAATTCGCCAGCAGCTGATGAGCTGATGACTCCTCTTTCTCGGCTGCTTACTCTCCGGAAGTCAGATGTTAGCTCCAGTAGTAACAGAGCAGCAGTGACAGGGACTGCTCAGGGAGGCCCAATGCATACAAGCTATTGCTCAAGAACAACAGTTGACCGAGTATTTACACTGAATTTTGTTCATTAAAAACACAATCTTGTTAAAGCTAAATGTCTGGGAGGATGTGGAGGGAAGGAAGCTAGTGTGTACATTTTGTTTTAGAAACTTACACAAGAGAAAAATCAACCCACTGGGTCTGGAAGGGAAGTCACATGCTAAAACCAGGTAAGAGTCTTCATAGCTTCCAGAGGTGTACCCTCATACTTCCCTGGCTGTCCTTCTCAGTCTCCTTTGCTTATTCTTCCTTATCTTCCAAACTTCTAATCATTGAGGGCCCAGGCCTCGATTCTCTGAGCGCTACTATTTCCTATCTTGACTTCTTTGACAATTTTACCCAGCTTTATAATCTTTTTTTTCCAGATGGAGTCTTGCTCTGTCACCAGGCTGGAGTGCAGTGGCACGATCTTGGCTCACTGCAACCTCTGCCTCCTGGATTCAAGCGACTCCCCTGCCTCAGCCTGGGACTACAGGCTCACACCACCACGCTTGGCTAGTTTTTTGCATTTTTAGTAGAGATAGGGTTTCACCATGTTGGCCAGGATAGTCTTGATCTCCTGACCCTGTGATCCTCACCTCAGTTTCCCAAAGTGCTGGGATTACAGGCCTGAGCCACTGTGCCCAGCCCCAGTTTTATAATTTTAAATACCATATATAGGCCACAACTTCCAAATTTTACATCCAGCTAAGACCTCTGCCTACCCAACATCTCCCCTTGTATAGTAAGCACCTCAAACTTATGTTCCAAACTGAATGAACTTAAATTTCTCCTCCTAGTGTTCTCCATGTAACTCCAAACTCACTCCTCCTAGTGTTCCCATGTAACTCCAAACTCACTCCTCCTAGTGTTCCCATGTAACTCCAAACTCACTCCTCCTAGTGTTCCCATGTAACTCCAAACTCACTCCTCCTAGTGTTCCCATGTCAGCGGATGGTGGCTCCATTTTTTTTGTTGTTCAGGCCAAAAACCCTGGTGATATAACTCTACTTTCTGTTATACCCCACATCCAATCTATCAGCAAATCCCATCATGCATATTGCCAAACTATCTGAAATCAAACCATTTTTTCACTACTCTCAACTCAACCACTGGCATCTCTAGCTTATATTAATGCAACAGCCTCTTAAATGGGTTCTCTGCTGTGTCTCTGCCTCACACACTTGCAGCCCCCCATTCTATTTTCAGCACAGCAGTTAGAGCAATCATTTCAAGATATAAATGACACCTAAACTTTCCACTGGAATAGAAGCTTTACAGTCGCCAACTAGGCTTCATATAATCGACTGCCCACCTCCCCATTCCTACTCCCATCAACTTCTCCTACCATTCCCCTCCCCTTCTCTACTCCATACTGCTCTCTCCTTGTTGGTACATTCCTGCACTTCCTTGGTGTCTATTCTAACACTTTCTCAACAAGACCTTTGCTGACTGTGTTCTTTTTGAAACTTCACTTCGCCTATATTCCCTATCTCCCATCCCTGCTTGTCTTCCACCATAGCACTTACTACTGCTTAACATTCTATTTTGATTATCTATCTTTGCCCATTAGTACTTACACAAGGGCAGTCATTTTTGACTATTTATTGCCAACATCTGGCAACAGTAATACACACCATCTGTTGAGTAAATTAAGAGACCTCTTACGGGCCAGGCAAAGTGGCTCACACTTATAATCCCAGCAGATTGGGCCAAGATGGGAGGTTCACTCAAGCCCAGGAATTCAAGACCAGTCTGGAAAACACAGGGAGACCCCACCTCTACAAAAAAAAAATTTTTTTTTAATTAGCTAAGCCTAATGCTGCACACCTGTGGTCCCAGCTGCTTAGAAAGCTGAGATGGGAGGATCACTTGAGCCCAGGAAGTGGAGACTGAAGTGAGCCATGATCACACCACTGCTTTCAAGCCTGGGGAACAGAGCAAAACCCTATCTCAAAAAATTAATTGATTAATTAAGAAACGTCCCCCAGATGGGCCCTGATATGGTTTGGCTATGTCCCCATCAAAATCAAAATGTCAACTTGAATTGTATCTCCCAGAATTCCCACATGTTGTGGGAGGGACCCAGGGGAGGTAATTGAATCATGGGGCCTGGTCTTTTCCATGCTATTCTCGAGATAGTGAATTAAGTCTCACGAGACCTGATGCGTTTAGCAGTGGTTTCCACTTTTGCTTTTTGCCTTTTGCCTCGCGCCACGATTCTGAGGCCTCCCAGCCATATGGAACTGTAAGTCCGAGTAAACCTCTTTTTCCTCCCAGTCTCAGGTATATCTTTATCAGCAGTGTGAAACAGACTAATTAATAAAGGTCCCAATCAGACGTATCTTGAAAGATATATATAATCTATTCAGATAAAAAAATATTATAAAATATGTGTAGTATAATCAATCCGATTTCCATTATACAGATGTAATTATCATATTATGTATAAATACATATGCATCTCATATATATGTATAAAAAGGTCTACAGCACTATATAGCAAGGTGTAACTATGGCTATTTCTGGATAAGGCTGTCTTTTTATTCCACACCAGAAAAAAATTTTAAATAAGAAAAAAAAGTTAACTGAAAAAAGTCAATTCTCAAAGTCTAAACTGTGATCATGTGGTCAAAAAACTACGGTCCCAGAACCCAAGGTTAACTTCAAAAGAACATATTCTCAAGGTAGAAAATCTTACAACATACTCTTTACACAGTCATAGAAAATTAAAAAATCATGTCCTTTGCAGCAACATGGATAGAGCAGAAAACAGAAATACCACAGGTTCTCACTTATACATGAGAGCTAAACATTGGGTACACAGGGACACAAAGATAGGAATAATAAACACTGGGGATCACAAAAGGGGAGAAGGAGGGAGAAGGGCAAGGCTGAGAAATTACCTACAGGTACGATGTTGTCATTAGAAGCCCAAAGCCCTGCATCACACAATATACCCGTGTTTAACAAACCTGTTGCTCTGTGAGTTACCAGGAGAGTAAATTTAAAAAAATTAAAACCAAACCTGTACATGTATCCCCTGAATCTAAAATAAAAATAATACATTTTAAAAAGAACGTATTCTTTAGGTGGGACACCTTCTTAGAAGTAATGTACCCTACAAAGCAAATCAGAAACCGCTTACTGCTAAAATCAAAGAAGCTTTTTTATATAGCCAGGAAGGAGGCTAAAACATCAGGCTAAAAAGTAACAAAAAAACAAGAGTACAGCACACCAAAATAAAAATAGGGATGGGCACAGTGGCTCACTCCTTTTTTAATTCCCAGCACCTTGGGAGGCCAAAGCAGGTGGATCACTTGAGGTCAGGAGTTCAAGACAAGCCTGGCAAAACCACGGCTCTATTAAAAATACAAAAAATTATCCAGGAATGGTGGCTCATGCCTGTAGTCCCAACTACCTGGGAGGCTGAGGCAGGAGAATTGCTTGAACCTGGGAGGCGGAGGTTGCAGTGAGCTGAGACTGCACCACTGTACTACAGCCTGGTGACACAGCAAGATGGGTTTTAATGTGATAAGTGTAGACCAAGGGGTAGTAATCTCTATTACTTGTCTGGAAAATATGAATGTGCGGGTGTTGACCTAACACAAAGGAAAAAAACTAACAAACATTAATATTTTACCATCCTAACAAAATTATTTGAAATGAAATATGAATAATTCCTTAGCATTTATCACAATCTGAATGGATTTCTCTTAAAGACCATGCAGTTTCCTTTGCTGATTCTATATGTACCAAACAACCATCTGATTGCTTTTGATTTTTTGATATCTGAGAAATTGAAAGACAACAGTATGCTAACAAGCAAATGAGTCTTCTAGTCACTGAAACAGAATACCCTCAGTTATAAATTTATAAATTAATCTTCTGACACAGGTCACATGCACCTAGAAGTCAGATTAAGATGAGCTAGTCTATTTGAGACCTAATTAACTATCATTCACAAGCTGCCGATCGGAGAACAGAGCACACACTTTAAAGACACTGAATAAATATTGGCAGAATGAGTGAACAATGTGAGAATTCCTGTTTCTGTGTTAGCTGAAAGATTTTACTCAGGCCAATGAAGAAGTCAAGGAAAATGGCTCTCATTTCAGGGAAACTATTAAGTTGGTGGGAGGAACACACTAATAATCCCACAAAGGCTAATCTCTGACATCTGATTTCTTAAATACAGAGCACTCGTTTTTTTGAAATGGAGTCTTGCTCTGTTGCCTAAGTTGAAGTGCAATGGCACGATCTTGGCTCATGAAACCTCCACCTCCCAGGTTTAAGTGATTCTCCTGCCTCCTAAGCAGCTGGGGTAACAGGCAACTGCCACCATGCTTGGTTAATTTTTGAATTTTTAGTAGAGATGGGATTTTACCATGTTGGCCAGGCTGGTCTGGAACTCCTGACCTCAAGCGATCCACCCGTTTCGGCCTCCCAAAGCCGAATCCAGGTGTGAGCGATGACACCTGGCCATTAAATACAAAGTACTCTGTCTACAGTGAAACCGGCAGAATGAACAGGAATCTGAGATGTGGCCCATGGAAACCACAAGTGGAAAACCCCTATGCTCCTTCTGAAAACAACAGGACAAAACTATTATCAGGAAGAAGCCATGCTAAAGTTTAATCAATTTTTTATTTTATAAACTATGAAATTAAACTTTCATAACATACAGTGACATCATAATGACAATTACTGTAAAGTAACAACCACATGGAACAATCCAGACAGGCCTGCTAAGTGGGTATAGTAATAGGCCACAAAGATATACTGTGCTTATTCACACTTCTATGAAAGAAAAGAGAAAAGAAACTGGATTAAAAACTTTCAAGTTCTACTTACTGACATACTGCTGCCCTGGAAGGAAAGTCTGAAATTAGGGAAATGCTTAATTCTTTGGTTAATGAGAAGACTACTTAATACTCTTAAAATTTTTGACTGACACTAAACAGTTATAGTAAATCCCAGCACTTTGGGAGGCCGAGGCGGGCGGATCACGAGGTCAAAAGATCGAGACCATCCTGCCCAACATGATGAAAACCCATCTCTACTAAAAACACAAAAATTAGCTGGGTGTGGTGGCATGCACCTGTAGTCCCAAGCTACTCGGGAGGCTAAGGCAAGAGAATCGGGAGGCGGAGGTTGCAGAGAGCCAAGATCACACCACTGCACTCCAGCCTGGGCGACAGGGCGAGACTCTGTCTCAAAAACAAACAAACATACAAAAACCCCTCACCAAATAAAAATGTTTTCATTTTTGTACTATCCTGGCTCCGCTATTTAACTGCCTTTTATCAGACAATTTACCTAACCCTCTGTGCCTCAGTTTCTCCTGTAAAGTGGAGATATTCACAATACCTTCTTCACAGGGTTAGAGTGAGGATTAAATAAATTGGCACCTGTAAAGCATTTAGTCTAGTTTCTGGCACATGCTCTTGGCTACTATTGCTACTAATTCATATGTTTTATATACCTTTTAGAGACATAATTACAATTATCCACTCATTCAAAGCAAACACATTTAGTAGCCACTATAAAACCGATACTGAGTCAGAAGCTGAGAATACAAGGATAAATAAAATACCATTAACCCCAGAAGTAACTGCAAAGACTGTGACAGATCTAGTTCCCAAAAAGATGCCAGGCCCAGAAGGAATTACAGGTAACTTGCATCAAACCTTTAAAGAATAGGCAATTCCTGTGTTATTTAAACTATTCCCGAGCATAATACAGCAAGTTTTCCCAGTTCCTTTTATGAAACTAACATAATCCCGACACCAAGACTTGTTAAAGAGACCCACCCCGTTGAATGAATGTAAAAATCCTTAAAAAAAAAAAAAAAAGAAAAAAAGAAAAAAATCAACTCCAATAATGTATTAAGAGACTCTAGCCTGGGAAACCTAGTCTCTCCCAAAAATTGAAAAACTAGCCAGGCATGGTGGTATGTCCCTGTGGTCTTACCTACTCCATAGGTTGAAGTGGGAGGATTGCTTGAGCCCAACGAATTTGATGCTGTAGTGAAACGATATTGCCACTGCACTCCAGCCTGGGCAACAGAGCAAGACTCCATCTCAAAAAAAAAAAAAAAAAAAAGTAGCAGCCAGGCACAGTGGCTCAGGCCTGTAATCCCAACACTTTGGGAGGCCAAGGCAGGTAGATCACCTGAGGTCAAGAGCTCGAGACCAGCCCGGTCAACATGGTGAAACCCTGTCTCTACTAAAAATACAAAAATTAGCTGAGTGTGGTGGCACATGCCTGTAATCCTAGCTACTATGGAGGCTGAAGCAGGAAGAATTGCTTGAATCGGGAGGCGGAGGTTACAGTGAACCGAGATCGCGCCCCTGCACTCCAGCCTGGACAACAAAGCAAGACCTCGTCTCAAGAAAAAAAAGGTACCAATTGTCCCCAAACTAATATATAAATTCAGCGCACTTCCAATCAAAATCCCGATGGGATGGGAAAGGGGCAGACATCGAAAAACTGCATCTAAAATCCATTAGGAAGGGTAAACACAAGAAGCATTAATAAATTTTTGGTTCCTTAGTGAGTAAACAAGGAAGAATTTTTTTTTAAAGAAAAAGAAATAACGAGGGGGACCTTCCCTATCAGGTATCAAATCATACTATAAAATTGGCTGGGTGTAGTGGCTCACACCTGTAATCCCAGCACTTTAGGAGGCCAAGGCAGGTAGATCACAAGGTCAAGAGATCAAGACCATCCTGGCCAATATAGTGAAACCCCATGTCTACTAGAAATACAAAAATTAGCTGGGCGTGGTAGTGCACACCTGTAGTCCCAGCTACTCGGGAGGCTGAGGCAGGAGAATCACTTGAACCTGGGAGACGGAGGTTGCAGTGAGCCGAGACTGCTCTAGTGCACTCTAGCCTGGTGACAGAGCGAGACTCCATTAAAAAAAACAAAACAAAACACAGTGAGTACATCAGAATGGTACATGAACAGAACACAAAAATAAAGATCTACAGCACATAATAGAAAATCTAGAAAGAGAAAACTAAGTATGAAAATGTCTACATAATAAAGGTGACATTTCAAATCAGATATGCAATATATTATGCTGTAAATAACTGAATACTCATATGCGGGGGGAAATTAGATGTTTAACTCAAAAATACACAAAAATACTCACCACCCACCAGTGATGTGGGCATAGTCCCCAATCAGGGCCAGAAACCTTCATGAAAGTTGACAGATGAGCACGCCTGTAATCTCAGCGCTTTGGGAGGCCAAAGGCAGCTCACTTGAGGTCAGGAGTTCAAGACCAGCCTGGCCAACATGGTGAAACCCCATCTCTACTAAAAATACACAAGAAGTAGCTGGGCGTGGTGGCATGTGCCTGTAATTCCAGCTCACAAGAATCGCTTGGACATGGGAAGCAGAGGTTGCAGTGAGCTGAGAGACCACGCCACTGCACTCCAGGTTAGGCAATACAGCAAGGGTCCATCTCAAAACAAAAAAAAAAGTGTATGGATGAACATATCCTCTAGGATGAATGCTCCGTAATTCCTATAAATTTGGAGCCACCACTGGCTCTTTCATTTTAGAAAGGGAAAGCTATCTAATCATCATAACACAGGAAAGCAGATTTGAGAGATGAAGAATGACAGGCAGATGAACATACTGACTGACCATCTAGATCCACCTGTAGACTTTTAATTTACATCAGTGGTTCTCAATGTCACTCCTAGGGAGTGATTTAGAAATCTGAAGGGACCGTTTTTGCTAGTCACAATAAATGGTAGGTACCATTCACATTTACTAAGTAGGAAAAATGAGAGGTAACTACCCTGCAATAAATAGGATGGCACCAGGCCCAACAAAGAACTGCCCTCCAACATGCGTATTTTGAACATTCTGCCTGGACATTCATTTGGTGAAAAACGACCTGTAATTAACTGAGACTAAATCCAGCTCCATTCTAAACACAAATTATTTTCCATTTGGTTTTAATATATACTGAATTTTCCAGGGATATAACTACTGTGAAAACTGAGGGAAGTTTATGCTTCCCCAGAAATTTCCTAAGAGTTCTTCACCATTTTGAAAAATCATAACCTTGTACCAAACATGCTTCTGATAGATGAACTGTAAATGTAATACTCTCGTACTGTCTGCATTTGTAGCTATCGCCTTCTTAATGGTTCTATATACGGAAGCAAGCACCTAATTTTTCATTTTGTCTCTCAGAATACTTATGGCTAGGCATTTACATATTAAAATGCATATTTTATTTTTATTTTTCCTTTATATTAATTGGAGAATGGTATATATATGCATATGTATTTTAGTATGCTTTATAGCTTATATCGTCAATGAATTTCAAATCAGGATAGTAGAGGGCATTACAAGGTAATTGTTATAAAAAGAGAGATGTTGGGTCTGATATAGCTAACAACCATTTGAATTATATGAACCAACACATTCTAGTTTTTTTCTTTTTTTTGAGACAGAGTCATGCTCTGTCACAATCTCAGCACACTGCAACCTCCATCTCCCGGGTTCAAGCGAATCTCCTGGCTCAGCCTTCTGAGTAACTGGGATTACAGGTGCCCACCACCATGCCCAGTTAATTTTTATATTTTTAGTAGAGATGAGGTTTCACCATCTTGGCCAGGCTGGTCTTGAACTCCTGACCTTGATCCACCCGCCTCCGCTTCCCAAAGTGTTGGGATTACAGGCGTGAGCCACTGCGCCCGGCGATTTTTAATTTTTTTGTAAAGATGGAGTCTTGCCATGTTGCCAGGGTGATCTTAAACTCCCGGGCTCAAGCAATCCACCCAGAAGTTTGAGACCAGCCTGGGCAACTAGTGAGACCTTATCTCTACAAAAAAATTTAAAACCTGGCAAAGCATTTCAGGCATGGTGGTGCATGCCTCTAATCCCAGCTACTTGGGAGGCTAAGGCAAGAGGACTGTGGGAGCCCAGAAGGTTGAGGCTCTTTGAGGTATGATCATGCCACTCTACTCCAGCCTGCACAACAGAGCAAGACCCTATTGCAAAATAAATAAATAATAAGAAAAAAAAGGTAATTTCAAGGGGGAAGAAAAAAGATCAAAAAGGTTGTAGATCTATACAATAAGAATTTTAAAGTATCCACTGATCTGCAATTTTTAATAGAAGGTCACCAGAGATTTTAGCGAAAGGATGGCCAGACTACAGTAGGCAGAAGACTAATGAAAGATAAAAAAGTAAACACAGACACCTCTTAAGAAATTTTATTGAAAAAAAAAATTATTGAAAAGGAAAGGAAGAAAAAAAAAAAGGAAAAGAAAGGAAAAAGATTACTAGGCAGTAACTAGAACAGTAATTCTCAATTCTGGCCATAATGACTAGAAGCTTTAAAAAATTACCAATGACTGCAATCACCCAGACTAATAAAATCACAGTCCCTGGGGATGGAGCCGAGGTATCAGTTTTTAAAAAGACATCCTCAGTGACACTAATGTATAGCCAGGATTGAAAAACAGAGAGCTAAAGAGTAACAGTGCTCAAGGGGTGTTAACTGGGAAAGAGAGCAGGAAGAAGATAGATGATACAAATCCCAGATGAAACAGCTAAGGAATGGGTCAGGAGCAGGGGCTGATAGCTTGCCTTGAAAAAAGAAAGGACACCTCATCTCAAGAGGGGGGAGGGATAAATGATTGTTGATATAGAGAAGCTGGGCACAGGGACTTGGGAAGTTCACGTCCAAGGCCCCAATTTTCATAAAGGAGAATATAAATCAACTTCTGAGCATCAGCTATAGGAAATTTGAAGAGCGAAATTTAGTGAAAATTCAAAATACCTGTTCAGGAAATGCAAAAGAAAAGCCTAACCAAAAACGTCAACAGTCTAGTAGAGATGAAATGTACCTTGCTATCTGCAGGGGCACCATTGGGCACATTTATGTGATTTTTCTCCAGCAGTGCTGAACCATCCCCTAGTAGAGGAGCAACAAAAAGGGGACCATAGCACTGCTCCAAAATTGGCCATTTAGTGGGTGGAATGGGAAAAAAAAAAGATTCATAGGAGGTAAAAGTTTAGATGAACTGTAGTTGAGAAACTCAACAATGAGGTCTCAAACAGATAGAGAAGGGAAAGTGATCTACGCACCATTTAACTGGCACAGGATATAGTAGCTTTTTTTTTTTTTTAGATGGAATCTTGCTCTGTCACCAGGCTGGAGTGCAGTGGTGCAATCTCAGCTTGCTGCAACCACCACCTCCGGGTTCAAGCAATTCTCCTGCCTCAGCCTCCTGACTACAGGCGCACACCACCATGTCCAACTAATTTTTGTACTTTTAGTAGAGTCGAGGTTTCACCATGTTAACCAGGATGGTCTTAATCTCCTGACCTTGGATCCACCCGCCTTGGCCTCCCACAGTGCTGGTATTACAGACATGAGCCACCACACTTGGCCAGGATATAGTAGCTTTAACTCTGGGTGCCATAAGCTATTAATCTAGGATTTCACTGATTTTTGTCCTAGACAATCTCATTAAATCAGATTTCCCATCTCCTATATTTGTTCTATGAAGGGATGTCTGCAACTAACTTTGAAATGCACAAAACTTAAGATGAACTAATAGTTCGATGAACAGGTAAGTAATAAAGCAAGTACAGTAAAATGTTAAAGTTGAGAGGGAGAGTGTAGGCTCTAGAATAGCACTGTTCAATAGAACTTTCTAAGATAACGGAAATTTTCTATAATATGTTCTGTCAAATATGGTAACTATTAACTACATGTGGCCAATGAGTACTCAAAATATAGCTAGTGGGACTGAGGTACTTTGAATTTTTAGTTTCATTAACTTTTGGTTAATTTAAATTTAAACTGACATAGCTACATGTGGCTAGCAGCTGCCATGTAAGACAATGCCACACTAGATTCACACGGCCCTGGATTCAAGTCTTGGATCCACCAATGGCTGTTACTTGATTTTTCTGAGACTCAGTTTATCATTTTATAAAATGAAAACAGCAATAGCACCTATTACTTCACACAAATTAAACAACACAAAGCAGATAAAGCATGAAGCACAGTCCTGTACATATGGCAAACACTTAAAATTAGCATTTATTATTCCAACTAAATGAGACCCATGAGCAAAACCATCTATTCGACTCACCACTGTGTTCCCAGTGCCCAGTACAGGGCCCCCCAGAAAAAAGACACTCATTACATGAGTTTTTACAGTCACAAGACTTCATATTTATCCTATTAAATTTTTCTTTCTTCACAAAAAGTAGATACTTGATTAAATTTCATAAGTCCACTGCTCCAATCTGCTGAAATATTTAATCCTAATATATGTGAAACCCTTTTGAAATTTTGATAAATATGCTGCTATAGTTTGAATGTACCTTCCTCAAAAATTCATGTTGGAAACTTAATCCCCAACACAGCAGTGTTGAAAAGTGGACACTTTAAGAAATGAATCCCCCAAGAGTGGATTAATGCCTTTATCTTGGAAGTGGATTAGGTACTGTGGAATGAGTTCCTAATGAAAGGAGGACTTTGGTACCTTTCTTTCGGCTCATGCATGCTCTCTTGCCCTTCTGCCTTCCAACACGGAATGACAGCAAGAAGGCCCTCACCGGATGTGGATCCCTCAACCTTGGACTTCCCAGACTTCAGAAATAGAAGAAATGAATCTCTGTTTTTTATAAATCACCCAGTCTCAGGTATCCTGTTATAGCTACACAAAATGGACTGAGACACATACCATCTATATATTAATCTGAGACATTAATGAAAATGTTAACCATAGACCTGTAACATTTTTCATGCTCTAGATTATCACTGGGTGAGTACTAACATTCAACTTAGCTTCACTTTCATCCTTTCTGTGTCCATCTTGTCCACAAAGCAGTATGAGGACCTTATAAAGATTAAATTATACCAATTTGTCCTTCACTGAAACTACCTTAAAAAGAACTTAAAACAACTCACCCTTCAATAGCTGGAGATCTGTCAGGACGAGTACTTCCTCGAGATCTGTATCTCCGACCCACTGGCAGCCGTGGAGGCCTTGCTCCCCAGAAATCAGTGTGAGTCTGGTGACCCCTTTCATTTGCTCTATTATCTTGGTCCAGTGGACTGCTACTTAGAAATGGTCTAAAATCTTGAAAAATCATCGTGTGATCCAAATGGCCCCAAAGCTAGTAAAGACCAGAAATAAATCACATGTTAAAAAAATGAATCAATAAATGTCTGGATTGTTTACAATTTTTTGCTACTACAAATGGCCACCGTGCCTTCTGCTGCAAAGGTATGAGTTTCTCTCTTTTTGGTCTTCTGGCCTCCATGGTTTCCACTAAGAAATCAGCAGAAATTCATCTTATTTAGGATCCCTTATATGTTACAAGTTGCTTCTCTCTTGCTGCTTTCAAGATCTCTCTTTATCTCTGGCTTCTGACATTTTCATTATAATGTGTCTCATATAGATGTCTTTGAGTTTATCCTTTTTGAGTGTTAGTTGAGTTCCTTGTATGTGTACATTCATGTACTGCCAAATTTGAAATGGTTTTGGCAATTACTTCTTAAACATGTGTTCTGCACCGTTCTCCCTCTCCTTTCCATGATACATACGTTGGTGTCCCATACATCTCTTGGGCTCTGTTCATTTTTCTTCATTCTTTTTTTTTTTTGAGACAGAATCTTGCTCTACAGATGGCGCATGCCTGTAGTCCCAGCTACTCGGGAGGCTGAGGCAGGAGAATTGCCTGAACCCAGGAGGCGGAGGTTGCAGTGAGCCAAGATCGCACCACTGCACTCCAGCCTGGCGCCTGGCGATCACTGAGGTCAGGAGTTCAAGACCATCCTGACTAACATGGTGAAACCCTAACAATAATACAATAAAAAAATCAGCCGGGCATCGTGGCGCATACCTGTAATCCCAGCTACTCGGGAGGCTAAGTCAGGAGAATCACTTGAACCGAGGCAGCGGAAGTTGCTGCACTTCAGCCTGGGCAATAAGAGTTAAACTCCATCTCCATAAACAAACAAAACAAAACAAAACAAAAAGAGATGGGTGCAATGGTACTTCCCTGCAATCCCGGCTACTCAGGAAGCTGAGGTGGGAGGGTCGCTTGCACCTACTAGCCTGAGCAACACAGCAAGACCACATTCCAAAACAAATAAACTAAAAAAAAAAAAAAAGAAAGAAAGAAAAAGAAAAACAAAATGCTTTGTCTTTGCTGATTAGCCCTTTGGTGGTGCATGCCTGTAGTCCCAGCTACTCGGGAGGCTGAGGCAGGAGAATTGCCTGAACCCGGGAGGCGGAGGTTGCGGTGAGCCAAGATCGCACCACTGCACTCCCGCCTGGCGCCTGGCGACAGAACAAGATTCTGTCTCAAAAAAAAAAAAAAAAGATTGAAGAAAAATGAACAGAGCCCAAGAGATGTGTGGGACACCAACGTATGTATCATGGAAAGGAGAGGGAGAACGGTGCAGAACACATGTTTAAGAAGTAATTGCCAAAACCATTTCAAATTTGGCAGTACATGAATGTACACATTTGCTGAATGCCCGGGTCTTTGCTGATTAGCTGTTGGGGCATTCCTTCAAAACTTATCCAGGGTCTTTATAAAGCTGCCTTAACGTTCACTTCCGGCTTATGTTGAGCCTGAAGACAAGCCAGGGGTGAAAACTAATGGGCTTTTCGGGTCTTTTCTGAGTATGCATACGGCCCTGAGCCTTGCACTTGTCGGTTTCCCATCACAATAGCTTTTCAAAGCCCCTATTCCTCCACAAAAACTCACTCTACAGCTTTTCCTCTCAGGCTTCCAACATCCTATTGTTTGCCCTGTTAATTTTTTCCCCCAGGTGGCAGTCCTTTGGGAAAAGGACAAAACAGACAAACACAATCCTTTAGAAGGAAGAGGGTCCACTCTGCTCTCTCTGGAATCAGGCACCGACCTGGGGACACAGGCTGTCATCTTCAAGACTGGAGCCGTAGCAGGAAGGCAGGTGAGGCTAGGGTAAGTTAAAATGCTACAAAGATCTCCTATCTTGTTTCAGTGCCCTTTCTTCTGGCTAAGTATTTGCTTGGCTGCTGTAAAACTTTGACTATCTTTCCAGAGTTCTGATAAGCTTTATTCTGACTTTTTTGTCAACTTGTTTGGTGTTTCTATGGAGGGATGACCTCCAGAAGTCCCTACTCTGCCACTTTCGCTGAGGTCACCCTTCACTGAGGTTTTAGTTTGCTTTTCCCGATACTAATAAGGCTAAACATCTTGTCACATAGTATTTACCAGCCATTCATGTCTTCTCTTTCCTTTTCTTTTTGTATTTAGAAATCCAAATATTTATTTACTTAGTTATTTATTTTTGAGACAGCATCTCTATCATCCAGGCTGGAGTGCAGTGGCACGATCTCGGCTCACTGCAACCTCCGTCTCTCAGATTCAAGCGATTCTCCTGCCTCAGCTTCCCGAGTAGCTGGGATTACAGTTGCGTGCCACCACACATGGCTAATATTTTATATTTTTAGTAGAGATAGAGTTTTACCATGTTGGCCAGGCTGGTATTGAACTCCTGATCTCAAGTGATCCACCTGCCTCAGCCTCCCAAAGTGCTGGGATTACAGGCATGAGCCTCTGCACCCAGCCACATTTATTTCTTAAATTTGAAACATCTTGCTAAATCACACCGAGTTTAATCGCTTTAGTATTATTAATTCTATATTTTAATAGTTTATGGCTGGTGACAGAAATGCAACTGATTTTTGTATATTAACCTTAGTAAGCAGAAAATTTGCTGAACTCTTAATAATTCTAATAATTTCTATACACAGAAATTTGTGTGCACAGCTCATGCCTGTAACCCTAGCACTTTGGGAAGCCAAGGCAGGAGGATCCCTTGAGACCAGGAGTTCAAGACTAGTCTGGGCAACACAGTGAGATCCTATCTCTATAAAAAATTTAAACCAGGCAGGCGCGGTGGCTCATGCCTATAATCCCAGTACTTTGGGAGGCCGAGGCAGGTGGATCACGAGGTCAAGAGATCGAGACCATCCTGGTCAACAAGGTGAAAACCCCGTCTCTACTAAAAATACAAAAATTAGCTGGGCATGGTGGTGCGTGCCTGTAGTCCCAGCTACTCGGGAGGCTGAGGCAGGAGAATTGCCTGAACCCAGGAGGCGGAGGTTGCGGTGAGCCGAGATTGTGCCATTGCACTCCAGCCTGGGTAACAACAGTGAAACTCCGTCTCAAAAAAAAAAAAAAAAATTTTTTTTAAACCATTAGCTGGGTGCGGTAGCATGCACTTTAAGTTCCAGCTACTCAGGAGGCTGAGTGGGGAAGACTGCTTGCACCCAGGATCCTGAGCTCAAGTTCATGCGGTGGAGGTTACAGTCAGCTGCACCGAACCCTAATTATATGCTATGTTTTTTCCTATACATACATAGCTATGGAAAAGTTTAATTTATAACTTATAACTTAATTTATAACTTAGGCATAGCAAGAAATTAACAACAATATCTAATAATAAAATAGAACAGTTATAACAATATACAATAATAAATGTTTTGTAAATGTGGTCTTTTTTTTTTTGAGACAAGGTCTCAACTCTGTCACTCAGGCTGGAGTGCAATAATGCAATCACAGTTCACTGCAGCCTCAATCTCCTGGGTTCAAGTGATCCTCCCACCTCAATCCCCAAGTAGCTAGGACTACAAGGACATACCAGCACACTCAGCTAATTTTTAAAACAAAATTTTTTTAGAAATGGTGTCTAACTTTGTTGCTAAGGCTGGTCTCAAACATCTGGCTTAGAGCAATCCTCCTGCCTCAGCCTCACAAAGTACTGCAATTGAACCATGAGCCTGTGTCCTACTTTAAAATATCTTACTGTAGCTGGGTGCAGTGGCTCATGCCTGTAATCCCAGCACTCTGGGAAGCTGAGGTGGACAGATCACTTGAGGCCAGGAGTTCGAGACCAGCCTGGCCAACATGGTGAAACCTTGTCTTTACTAAAAATACAAAAAAATTAGCCAGGCGTGGTGGCATACGACTGTAGTCCCAGCTACTTAGGAGGCTGAGGTTGCAAACCCAGGAGGAAGAGGTTGCAGTGAGTCGAGATCACTCCATTGCACTCCAGCCTGGGCAACAGAGCAAGACCCTGTCTCAAAAAATAAAAATAAATAAAATTATCTTTTGTAGTATATTCACCTATTTTTAGACCATGAGACCGCAGGATTGAGCGGGGAGGGTGGGTGGGTGCTGTACTGTACCAATTTAGACTCCTCCAGAGTAAAAAGGCTTACATCCAACCCTACTCTGATCAACTTTTTTTTTTTCTCGTTGGGAGAAGGAGTCTCACTCTGTCATTTAGGCTAGAGGGCAGTGGCATGATCTTAGCTCACTGCACACTCTGCCTCCTGGGGTCAAGCCATTCTCCTGCCTCAGCCTCCAGAGTAGCTGGGATTCCAGGCGCCTGCCACCATGCCCAGCTAAATTTTGTATTTTCAGTAGAGATGCGGTTTTACCATGTTGACCAGGCTGGTCTTGAACTCCTGATCTCAGGTGATCTGCCTGCCTCAGCATCCCAGAGTGCTGCAATTACAGGCATGAGCCACCATGCCCGGCCTGACCAATATTTTCAAAAAGTTTTTATAATTCTAATATAGAAGCTGAAGAACAAAAAATAATATTCAAACTAAAAATATCAATTAGATTTCTTGGCCAGCTGCAGTGGCTCACATCTGTAATACCAGCACTCTGGGAGGTCGAGGTGGGTGGATCACCTGACGTCAGGAGTTCAAGATCAGGCTGACTAAAACAGTAAAGCCCTGTCTCTACTAAAAATACAAGAAATTAGCCAGGTGTGGTAGCCCATGCCTGTAATCACAGCTACTTGGGAGGCTGAGGCAGGACCGCTTGAACTCGGGAGGCAGAGGTTGCAGTGAGCCAAGATCGCACTATTACACTCTAGCTTGGGCAATAAGAGTGAAACTCCAGCTCAAAAAAAAAAAAAAAAAAAATAGCCAGGCGCAGTGGCTCATGCCTGTAATCCCAACACTCTGGGAAGCTGAGGCAGGCAGATCACAAGGTCAGGGGTTCAAGACTAGCCTGACCAACATGGTGAAACCCTGTCTCTACTTAAAAATACAAAAATTAGCTGGGCGTGGTGGCATGTACCTGTAATCCCAGCTACCTGGGAGGCCGAGGCAGGAGAATTGCTTGAACCCAAGAGGTGGAGGCTGCAGTGAGCCAAGAGCATGCCATTGCACTCCAGCCTGGGTGACAGAGCGAGACTCTGTCTCAAAAAAAAATAATAATAATAACAATAACAGGCTGGGCGCGGTGGCTCACGCCTGTAATCCCAGCACTTTGGGAGGTCAAGGTGGGTGGATCACGAGGTCAAGAGATCGAGACCATCCTGTCAACAAGGTGAAACACTGTCTCTACTAAAAATAAAAAAATTAGCTGGGCATGGTGGCGCGCGCCTGTAGTCCCAGCTACTCGGGACGACTGAGGCAGGAGAATTGCTTGAACCCAGGAGGCGGAGGTTGCGCCATTGCACTCCAGCAGCCTGGGTAACAAGAGCGAAACTCCGTCTCAAAAAATAAATTAATTAATAATAATAATAATAAAGATTTCTCTAAATACTGGTGACGTAAAACACCTTTTCATTTTAACCGCCATTTACACTTCTTATGGTATCTGCCTGATTTCCCTTTACTTTCTAGTTAGTCTTTATCTATTAGAGATCACTGGTTTCTAGTCTGAAAAATGGTCTAGAACACAATAATTCTCTTGACCCAAAATTCCAAAGTAAACACGATATTTAAAAACCTAAAACTATACTTGTCTTCAGTAAGTGAAACAGTACAAGCAGACTCCATGTTCTCAATCATCTATCTCACTATATAAGGAATCTGTGATTCCCTTACTATATACAATTCCACAACATTTGCTCATAGAAAACGACTCTCAAATTAACCATTAGCTTCATTATAATATAAAAATGAAATATGTACAATTCTGACTGGAAGAAGTCAAGCAGCAAGTTCACAATAATCTGCTTTGATAATTACATACTTTAGATGACTATAAATTGTTACCACACCTAATAACATATATAATTTCTAAAGGATCCAAGCCAAAAACACCTTTGATATCAGCATGAGGCATTTTTCTACTTGCATAGAAAGTGCAAATTAGTGCCAACTAATAGTAACAGTTAATGTATCCGTGGCCTATTTTCATCTCAAAATAATAGTGTACCCCGACCAAAGAGAACATAGCATAGAAGAGCACACCTCACAAATTTATACCAAATCAACGCTAAAGATAAAAATAGCTTCGGGTCATTTGTCTGCGTAGACTTAGATAAACATAAAAGAAAAAAAAATAGTTCATACACCAAAACTGGGTATTCAGGACACAGCTTACATAAGTAAAAACTAATATGGAACACTATCATAGAGTTTTGCCAAAACAGCCTAAAGAATCAGAGACAGCTGGACAAGTTTTGCCTTGAAAAACTGTACTCTGGATAGAAGTACAATGGCAATACTTCCTAAAATATTTGGGGTGAACTATTTACACGTTCAAAATAAAAAACAGGATGGACATATCTTCCATTTAGCAGACAGAACTTGCTCTGTACTAACCGTGATCACATCAGCACTTCTTAAAACATTATGGTCTGCTCCTCAAAAAGTTAAACAGTCACCACATGACCCAGCAATTTCACTCCTAGTTATATAACCAAGAAAATTAAAAATGTGATCACACAAAAACTTGTACAAAAATACTCATGGCAACATTAGTACTGACAACAGGCCAAAAGTATAAACAACCTAAATGTCCATCAACTGATGAAGGATAAACAAAATGTGGACTATCCATACAATGTAATATTATGTAGTCATAAAAAGGAATGAAGTACTGGTACATGCTACAGCATGGATGAACCTTGAAAACATGCTAAGCAGGAAAGAGTCAGTCACAAAGGTTCACACAGTACATGATTCCATTTATAACAAATATTCTATCTAGGCAAATCCACAGAGACAGAAAATAGATTGGTGGTTGCCTAGGGCTGAGAGAACTGTGTAGAAATACGTAGTGACTACTAATGTATGTGGGGATTCTTTTGGAGATGATGAAAAAGTTCTAGAATCAGTGGTAATGGTTGTACAACTCTGTGTACTTACTAAAACCACTGAGTTGGTTTTAGTACACTTTAACAGGGGGAATTACATGGTATATAAATTACATCTCAATTAAGAAATATTAGTCTAGGGCTGGGCATGGTGGCTCACACCTGTAATCCCAGCACTTTGGGAGGCCAAGGCAGGTAGATCACAAAGTCAGGAGTTCAAAACCAGCCTGACCAACATGGTGAAACCCCGTCTCTACTAAAAATACTAAAATTAGCAGGGCGTGGTAGTGTGTGCCTATAAGCCCAGTTACTCAGGAGGCCAAGCCAGGAGAATCACTTGAATCTAGGAGGTAGAGGTTGCAGTGAGCTGAGATTGTGCCACTACACTCCAGCCTGGGCGACATGGAGAAAGAGAGACTCTATCTCAAAAAAAAAAAAAAGAAACATTAGTCTATAAAAATGAGTTGATTAAGGATAGATAATTTTATAATTATTAACCTTCGAAATGTAATCTCGAAAAAGTTCACAGGCGATTTTGTCATAACATTAAATGAAAGTAAGGAAGATACTCATCACCCCGAAATGTTTCCTAGTGTGCCTTTGTAATCCTTCCTTTCTGACCCTCCCCATCTCAAGCAACCAGGTCTTTCTGTGGTTTGCATTCTCTAGAATTTCATGTAAAGGGCATCACACGTATGTACTCTTCACCAGAGGAATGATGTAGCTAATTGGTGAATGGCAAAAGTCTAATCTCTACTGATTTCACATTTCTCCAGTGAGTGGAGTTCACGTATTAGGAAGTTGCACAAATGCAAAATAAGTGGTTCTGATTTTGTCTGCCAGCTCTGCAGCCTCTGATTCTTAGGTAGGTCATCCTGTATAAACTTAGGATGTCCATCTGGCCACAGTTCAACTTTGTGCTCCAATTCAGCTGAATATAAATTATATGTATTTTTTGAGACAGAGTTTTACTCTTGTTGCTCAGGCTGGAGTGCAATGGTGTGATCTCAGCTTTCCTCAACCCCTGCCTCCCTCTCCTGTCTCAGCTTCCTGAGTAGCTGGGATTACAGGCATGCACCACCATTCACAGCAAATTTTGTATTTTTAGCAGGAATGAGGTTTCTCCATGTTAATCAGGTTGGTCTCAAACGCCAGACCTCAGGTGATCCACCCACCTTGGCCTCCCAAAGTGCTGGGATTACAGGTGTGAGCAACCACGCCTGGCAAAGTAAATTTTTATATCCATCTGTCTGGTGTTCTGTGCTTTATTTCTCAGTATGTTCTAGACTCAGCTAGAGGAAGTATGATCAATGATCAACCATGACATGCCTAATACAGGGTAACAGTTTAACAAATATAATGTAGCCATTAAAGAATATAATTTTTTTTTTTTTGAGACAGGGTTTCTTGCTCTGACACCCAGACTAGAGTGCAGTGGCATGATCTCAGCTCACTGCAACTTCTGCCTGCTAGGCTCAAGCGATTCTCCCCTCAGCCTCTCGAGTAGCTGGGACTACAGACATATGCCACCACACCCGGTTAATTATATTTTTATTTTTATTTTTGTAGACTTGGGGTTTTACCACGTTGCCCAGGCTGGTCTTGAACTGCGCTCAAGTGATCCGCCTCCCTCACCCCTCCCAAAGTGCTAGGATTACAGGCATGAGCCACCACGTTCAGCTATAATTCTAATAACTATAAAGAAACAAGTAAAAGATTCATAACATAATACCAAGTAAATTTTTAGAAGCAGAAATACAATAGATATACTCTTATGACAGCAACTCTAAAGTTATGAGGTATGCAGATGAGAAATGAGAAGTATTATGCTAAAAAATACATAAAGCTATAATCAAGTAATGAGAATATGGGAAATTTCTTTTCTTTTTTCTTTTTTTTAAGATGGAGTTTCACTCTTGTTACCCAGGCTGGAGTGCAATGGCGCGATCTCGGCTCACCGCAACCTCCGCCTCCTGGGTTCAGGCAATTCTCCTGCCTCAGCCTCCTGAGTAGCTGGGATTACAGGCACACGCCACCATGCCCAGCTAATTTTTTGTATTTTTAGTAGAGATGGGGTTTCACCATGTTGACCAGGATGGTCTCGATCTCTTGACCTGGTGATCCACCCGCCTCGGCCTCCCAAAGTGCTGGGATTACAGGCGTGAGCCACCGCGCCCGGCCCTTCGTTTTTTTTTTTCCTGAGACAAAGCCTTCTGTCTCTCAGGCTAGAGTGCATTGGCCGGATATTAGCTCACTGCAACCTCCACCTCCCGGTTTTAAGCGATCCTCCTGCTTCAACCTCCCAAGTAGCTGGGATTACAGGCACCCATTACCAAGCCAGGTTTATTTTTACATGTTTTTGTAGAGATGGGGTTTCACTATGTTGGCCAGGCTTGTCTGGAACTCCTGACCCCAAGTAATTCATGCGCCCAGTCGATATTTCTCATTTTTATTTTTATTTTATTTATTTTTTTGAGATGGAGTTTCGCACTGTCGCCCCAGCTGTAGTGCAGTGGCTTGATCTTGGCATACTACAATCTCCGCCTCCTAGGTTCAAGCACTTCTCCTGCCTCAGCCTCCGAATAGCTAGGACTACAGGCGTGTGCCATCACACCCATCTAATTTTTTAAAAAAATATTTTTAGTAGAGATGGAATTTCACCATGCTGGCCAGGACGGTCTCGATCTCCTGACCTCATGATCTACCAGCGTCAGCCTCCCAAAGTGCTGGGATTACAAGTGTGAGCCACCGTGCCCAGCTGATATTTCTCATTTTTAAAAAAGCTTAGGGCTGAACAAGGTGGCTCATGCCTGTAATCCCAACACTCTGGGAGAATGAGTGGGGCTGAAGGTCAGGAGTTCCAGACCAGCCTGGTCAATGTGGTGAAACTCCATCTCTACTAAAAATACAAAAATTAGCTGGGCATGGTGGGAGGCGCCTGTAATCCCAGCTACTTAGGAGGCTGAGGTGACAGATTCGCTTAAACCCAGAGGCAGAGGTTACCAGTAAGCTGAGATCACGCCACTGCACTCCAGCCTGGTCAACAGAGTGAGACTCCATCTCAAGAAAGACAGAAAGAAAAAAAGCTTAAGTTTGTTATTTTTCAGAATTTATGCCTTAGGAAAAAATCTGAAAGGATATATATGGAAAAAGGGAGCTCTCAGAATAGTAAAACTCAAGATATATATATTTTTTAATTTTTTTTTAATGTCCTGGAAATATTTTTAAATTTTTTTTACTGGCACTACAATGCTGCTTATATAACAAAAACAAGTTTTATTTAAATAAATATAAATCAGACAACTCAGAGCACCTTGCCCTCCTGTGCATACCAGGGAGCTCTTTTTTCCAGAAAGCCATGTATCGTATTTTCTCCTAATCTGAGGCAGCAGCCAGAGCCATTCTCGCATGGAAGTCATCCATTTGGGTAAGCTGAGACTCTACGATCAGATGACTTACTGGCACCAGGTCACAGTCAGAAGTTTGCAAGTCATCAATGAAACCTTCAGGTGGCTATGGGGCTCACTTTCCAGATTATCATCAGGAAGCTTAGTATAGCAATGTCTTCTCTCTACAAACTGCTAGCAACGTTTTCAGATTCACTCTCCACTGGCCCTCACGCATTGTTCAAACATTGCTTCCATTTAACT
Source organism: Callithrix jacchus (assembly GCF_049354715.1). Taxonomy (NCBI): domain Eukaryota; kingdom Metazoa; phylum Chordata; class Mammalia; order Primates; family Cebidae; genus Callithrix; species Callithrix jacchus. Next base: position 8,215,061 of record NC_133519.1, read on the forward strand.
GGCAACCCTCCCCTAAGTTCTCTCTATCCCATTAGTCGCTTATCTCTCACCCCAGTCTCATTATTTTTTTAAAGTCAATACTGATTTTGTCGGAAATTTTCTCGAAAAAAGCCTCTTCTAATATAGCCAGTATTTTCAGAATTCAGCTATCAGTAAATGTTACTTATAGAAAATAACCACTTCACTGTACAAGCAGCTCTGGCTAAAGAAAAACAGCAAAACTGAGCCTAAGTCTTTGCTGAAATTACCAACCAAAATAGGGAAAAGAAAAATAACTTTAGTTTCTATATATGATTTTATTTCTAAGTTTTTTCTTCAGGGACAGGAGCATAAAACCTTAGAGCTTATGAATACTATTTTGAGATAATTTTCGCATCTTTGCTTATCTAAATTCCACCTACTCTTCCAGGCTCCAGTGCAAGTTTTACCTTCTTCATGAAGTCTTGATAATGGCTACAATGTATCTAACACTCACATACCTAGCATCTACTAACTCACTTACCTAGCATCTGCTAACTCACTTAACACAACACTCCTATGAGGAAAGTATGATTATTTCCCCCAATTTCCAGACAAGGAAACAAGAGAGGCGCTGGAAGCAGGTTACACAGCCAGTAAGTGGCAGACACAGGATTTGAGCTCAGGCAACCCAGGTCCAGAGGCGGTTCTTAATCACTGTTATATGACCTCTCCTCAAGACTGTGGTCCACCTTCTCTTTTCCTTCTACTATACTTGTTACATATACACCACAGTAAATTTATTATACTCTGTACACTTTTTTGTTTACCTTTCTGGTTTTTTTGAGATGGAGTTTTGCTTTTGTTGCCCAGGCTGGATTACAGTGCTGCAATCTTGGCTGACTGGAACCTCTGCCTCCTGGGTTCAAGCAATCCTCCTGCCTGAGCCTCCTGAGTAGCTGGGATTACAGGTGCCCATCACCACACTCAGCTAATTTTTTGTATTTTTTAGTAGAGACAGGGTTTCACCATGTTGGCCAGGCTTGTCTGGAACTCCTGACCTCAGATGATCTACCCATCTCAGCCTCCCAAAGTGCTGGGATTACAGGCGTGAGCTACTGCACTCGGCCTTCCTGGCTTTCTTATTTGTTCTATTATGTGTTTGCACTTGCTCCACAACTAAATTTTAAGTTCCTTTCAGGCAAGGCAACCATGACATTTACTTCCTACCCCTATTTCTAAGCAGAGTGCTGTGTATGAAACACTCAATACATGCTTCCAGCAGGCACAGTTCACCTGCCCGTAATCCCAGCTACAGGGAGCCTGAGGTAGGAGGATCACTTAAGCTCAGGAGTCCAAGTCCAGCCTGGGCAACACAGTAAGACCCCATCTCTTAAAACACACATACACATACACATACACACACACAGTTCTTAGTTTTTCAACACACATACACACTCTCTCTCTCTCTCTCTCTCTCTCTCTCTCCTCTTAGCTAGTTTTTCAAAAATCCCTGGCAACATCTAGAACGTGAAGTCACAGGCTATGAATCAGCAAAATTACTTTAACACCTGAAGGATAACTCATGCCATCAGTGTGACATTTAGCATTACTAAAGTTAGGAAACTGACTACATATATTTATTTTTCTTCTTACTTAATGCATCTCTTCCTGGTGAGTCATACCTACAAAATTGGCAGACCCATCTATTTCCATTACCTAAAAGAGAACACTAAAGGAAAACCAAATGAAATTTCTTATTCTGCATATGCATAATCAGCAAGTGACAATCTGTGTTATCACAAATAGCACATGCAAGGGGAAAGAATACTGAAATCATAAAGTCTTCCGGGACTGGCAAACAGAATACATTTTATTATTATTATTATTATTATTATTATTTTGAGATGGGAGTCTTGCTCTGTCACCCATGCTGAAGTGCAGTGGCATGATCTTGACTCACTGTAACCTCTACCTCCTGGGTTCAAGTGATTATCATGTCTCAGCCTCCCGAGTAGCTGGGATTACAGGCAGATGCCACCATATCCAGCTAATTTATTGTATTTTTAGTAGAGATGGGGTTTCACCACGTTGGCCGTCTTGGTCTTGAACTCTTGACCTTAGGTGATATACCCACCTCAGCCTCCCAAAGTGTTGAGATTACAGGCATGAGTCACCGTGCCCAGCCCAGGATACATTTTAAATGTTTTTCAACCCATTGAAATGGGAAAATAAAAATGGAAGTTCAAAACATGACCTGTCTGAAATCACTCTAATCAACCCATCTACCAAGGTAGTTCAGAGTTAACCAAAATTCTTAATACTGGATATTAAGAATTAGCACAGCCCATAAGCAGGAAAACCACCCTGGGTAAGTAGAACAGGACCATTACCCAGATACTTGACAAATCTAATCACATCAAAATGTGGGGGCTATAGATCTTCAAATGATTTCTCAAATAATAAGGGAGAGAAGCTTAGGGTTTTACAGGCTTCTTACGAAATAGCACTTTTCAAATATACTACTAGTACAATTTCAATTTACATACACAACAGTGAAATATTATGCCAGCTCTCTAGGTACCTCAGCCATCTCTGGAAAAGGCTAATGTGACCCTAAACAAATAAATCCTGATTATGGGATTTCACTTACTTTTCCCTTTTAGCATCTGTCAGCTTTCTAGAGCTGAACAAGTTGTATGGCAATAGAGGGTACACATACAAACAAGCAAAAGGAAAACATCAGTGTTTTCTGCAGGCTGGCTGGTTTGTACATTCTGGGCTGTAGTCTCTGAATGTTTAAAAACAAAGAGTATTAATGCCACTGAATTACACACTTAAAAATGGTTACAATGGTTTCTTAAAAAAAAAAAAGACAACTCAAGTGACTTTGGGTCAATGAATAAAGTGAAAAAAGAAAATTACTCTGTATTTCATATAAAATGGTATTCAAGAATGAAGACTAATACCCTATTGTCAAATCAGAGCTTTTTGTTTCTTCCAAAAAATACGGATGCCACATTATAAGAAGACATAGAAATTATTTACAGATTCCATCTTGGGATCTGAAAGGCAAGTAAATACCCTTCATCTACACCAAACTACTATGTTGACTAGAGGTAAGCCCTAGAACCAGTACTCTGTACCAGGTTGAAAACCATACTAATCCTGGCCTGCACTTTACACCGGTTGTCATACCACTAAAGCAGAGTCTGCAACACTATTATTTCAAAAACAGCACAAGCTTTTTATTCTCACACTATATACACAGTAACAGAGCAGAAGACAAGAATTAAAAATACTACCAGTTTAAGAGAATACAGTTTAAAGCTATTACTTTCTCCTAATCAAGGGTTTATCAAAGGTAACATGCTCAAGCCCCAGCTACTGAAAACACAAATCTTCCACAAGAGTAACAAGGGGTTACTCTGGCCCACATTTTTCTTATACATTCAGCTAAACTCTGATGTTTTGCCACACTGGAAAATTAGTTCTGCCATGATTTTAACACTCACTCACTTCTTAAAGAATTCCTATAGCTAAAGGAAAACTTACCTCTGCAAAATGTGTTGTTGTGCTATTGTCTATTCGACTGCTGCCACCACCTAAAAAACTAAAGAGAAGAGGAATGAGTGGTGATTCTATCCCCAGGAACAAGCTTCCATCCCAGAGCTAAATATAGAATGGCATAATGAGAACAAAGCCCAATAAGGAAAAAGAACTCATCCCAACACAACACCTATAAAGAAAATTATGAAGAACTGGCATGTGAACTCATCTATGAAAAGTAACATAAACCACAAAATCAAGTGGTTTTCAAGGGAATCAAAGCTAAATCCAGTGAAAAATTGGAGAGAGAAGCCACCATTGAGAAGGAAGAAGGCAATGCAATTGCCACAGCCAGCAATGCAATTCAAATTTGACCTATCAAAAGAAAAACATTTATCCTCAAAGACACTCACAAAACAAAAGGTTTCACTAAAAAACCATTCAACCACCAGATGAACACAACATCTGAGGCTACAATAGTTAATATTTCTAAAGAATCATCAACTGTAGTAACCTAAGAGGCCTGGTACTGTATTTAAAACATTATAAAAGAATTCAATAAATATTTCTCCTTCCACCCAGCCTCAGGACCCATCTCAAATGCTACCTCCTTCATTAAGCCTTTCTGAACTCTCCAACCAAATAAGACTCCTCTAAACCCCTCTGCCCTCTGACTTTGATTCTAAAACCTACCTTGTATTATGAATATTTAGGATTTGCCTCATCCATTTCAACCCATTTCCCTCCTATCATCAACATAAATTCATTAGGCAAAGACTGCAATTTATTAATGCCTCAAATACATGTAGAGTGATTATTAATTGTCAGATATTACACAGCACTATCGCCTTTAAAAAAACCTGCTATGTCATATCCTATATTGATACTCAAAAGTTGTTGAATATCACATGTGAAAATGATAAAATAACTACCTCTTCCCAAAGACCTTGAAGAGTGGAAAGAAATATGAAATCCCATTGTCCCCATGAAATTTGTAAAGAACAAAGACAACAAGCTAACACATCAGGGAAGCAGGGATGGGAAGAATCACAGAAACTGCTGGATACCACTTTTACCTTAAGAGACACACTTAAGGACACAAACATACATACAAACACCCCAATGAAAAGTTCACAAACGACTACAAATAGTTTTCATTTGTAGGATTACAGTACCAATCCAGTCATTGTGGTGTGCTCACTAAGGAAACAAACACACCAGTCAGTCTGAAACCAAAAGTGAAAAAGCAAAGCTAATTATATTCTTTATGTAATCATTCTCAAGCCTTATTCCTTGATTAGAAACCATTTAATACCTGTATTTATTTCAGAAAACCACTTTTGTAAAAATCACTCCAAATGTGTAAGAAGCCCAAAAGTACTTGTACATCTATGCTAAATAAACAGCCAATTGAACTACCACATATCATAAAAAACAAAGTTGAGTGGCTATGTATCCATTTAATTGTTCAAGCCCAGACAGGCTTCCAAGACTCTTCCTGCCTTTGCTACACAGTTTCAGGGATTCAAATATCCTTGGTAAGTGAAACCACAACTCTTATCTCTTGGGGTTCTGCTCTCACTGTTCCCTTTCCTTAAAATTCCTGTGCATTTTAAGAGTAACAGAGCCTATCATAGAGAAGGGACAATAAAAACCACCATGTTGCTCTGGGAAGTGTTACAAAGCTTAAGGAAACGTATAGTATAAGGTACTCCTCTACATGGAAGTTTAAGAGCAGACAGACCCCATTATCCAATGTAAACCCTTCCACTACTTACCACTGCAACTGCTAAGTATTTAAATTATGAACTTTATAGAAGGAAATATCATATTGCCTCTAAGACAAGGATTCTAAGAAAAAGATTTCTTCTTTCATTTAAAACACAGATCTCTTTCAAAAGTCTTTGTATTTGAGTAAATTGCTACCAAGAGCACCTAAATAAGACCACCTTTGATCTACAAAGACAAATAAAAGAATTAAGAACAGAATTCATAGCTCCCTGCTAGACAAAGATTCGCCCTGCAGTTAATCATTCTCATTTATAACTGTATTTGCATAAAAGTACTATCTGCCTGAAGAGACCAGTTACTACTTGAAAACTTAGCAAAAAACAAGCCCCATTAATTATTCTCCCACTATCAATATATCCTTTATTTAGCACATGCAGAGCACACGTGCCTCAAATAAGTATTTGATGCAATTATCATAACACAAACAAAAAAGCTATCCCAGGTCAGCATGCCATCCACACAAAACTGCTAATTTTGCAGTCATGCTAATCTTACAGGGTTAGTGTTGGTATCGTGCTATTTAAAACCAAGATGATTACACTAACAGTTAAGTGTTTGTATCAAAATAGATCCCATGTCACATAGTGCCCCAGAAGCTCCAGCTTATTTACACATATAATCACCAATCATTAGTAAAGTAAAACTAGTAGTACATACTGTAAAATGTGTAGTTTTTCCTGGTTGTGGAAGGAACCTTCAACTTTAGATTCTGCCAATAGCAACAGTAAAGGAATTACCTACTGCCATTAAAATCCCCAGAGTCACTCCTAGATTAAGATGCTTCAGATCATAATTCTTTTCGACCAGTCAGTACTTCTTCAATTTTCATACCAATGTTTAACCAAACCGCCCCAAAATAACAAATGTGCCACTGTGATTAGCCAAAGAGGCCATCCTATCAACGCTATTCTAATATTTATTAACATTTTAGATCGGGCGCAGTGGCTCACACCTGTAATCCCACCACTTTGGAAGTACAAGGCAGGTGGGTCACTTGAGGTCAGGAGTTCAAGACCAGCCTGGCCAACATGGCAAAACCTCGTCTCTACTGAAAATACCAAAAATTAGCAGGAGATGGTGGTGCACGCCTATAGTTCCAGCTACTCAGGAGGCTGAGGCCTGGGAGGCGGAGGTTGTAGTGAGCCGAGATTGCACCACCGCACTCCAGCCTGGGTAACAGAGCAAGACTCTGTCTCAAAAAAAAAAAAAAAAAGAAAGAAAGAAAGAAAAGAAAAGAAAAAAGATTTTATAGTTTTGTTCACATAAAGAGGAACATATAATAGTCACTTTCAGAAATATTTCCCCTATCAGCTAATATACCTCTACTGAGGCCAATAAGAACAAATTCCAAGCATTACAAACCTGTATATTAATATTACACTGGAAAGATGGCCTACGTTTGACAGCAATAATCTTCTTTTTTCTTTTTTTTTTTTTTGAGTCAGAGTTTCGCTCTCATCACCCAGGCTGGAGTATAATGGCACAGTCTCAGCTCACTGCAACCTCTGCCTCCCTGTTTCAAGTGATTCTCCTGCCTCGGTCTCCCAAGCAGCTGGAATTACAGGCACCCACCAACATGCCCAGCTAATTTTTGTATCTTTAGTGGAGACAGGGTTTCACCATGTTGACCAGGCTGGTCTCAAACTCCTGACCTCAGGCTATCCACCCATCTCGGCCTCCCAAAGTGCTGGGATTACAGGCGTGACTCACCGCATCTGCCGAATAATCTTAGTAAGAACAAGAGACCCAAGGCTTCCTCAAAGCAGAGTAACAGTTGGTTTCCCTGGCTACAACAGCCTGTTTACCTGATTAGACATCTTTGTCAGAAGTCACTACCTAATCCAACAAAGAGGTGTAACAGCAGTTTACCTTCAGGCAGCAGAGTGGTCACTAAAAATGTAAGAGAACTAATAATCTAAGAGAAGCCCCAGGTCTCAGATAATAAATGACAACTGACCACATTTACTCTGACATGCGCACAGATGTTTCCAAGGAACGCCACGCACAGTCAGGAGCAGGGAACATCATCACATCCACTATCACATCACTTTCCAAATTTTCCCGTTTCTCTTTTTCCTCTCCCATTTTTCTGCCCTCTCTGTGCAAGCTCATGCATTCACTGACTCTCTCTCTCTCTCTCTGTAGAGAGTCTACGTTAAAAAACAAATTCAATGTACTCACTCAATGCTGAGAGAAAACAGTTTTGATAACAGAATATCTGAGTTATTCATGAGCTTATACAATACCTGGAATCATCTGTCACTTCTTCAATAAAGCCTGATTCACATCTGGGACAAATATACTCCTATAAAAAAAAAGGAAGAAATAAATAAATGTTTTTCATTAGAAAGTTAAGTGACATATGTTGTTTCAGAGTAATATGCAGTATACACTGAGGCTCTGAAATGCTGTATAGAATTGCTGACTCCAGATGACTCCCGAGTAGTTTCTTTCTTTGCTTGGTTTTTGTGACACAGGGTCTCACTCTGTCACCCAGGCTGCACTGCAGTGGTGTGATCACAGCTCACTGCAGCATCAATCTCCCAGGCTCAAGTGATCCTCCCGCCTCAGCCTTCTGAGTGACTAGAACCACAGGCACATGCCAACAAACCTGGCTAATTTTTATTTTTAGTAGAGATGAGGTCTTGTTATGTTGCCCAAGCTGACTGCAAACTCCTGAACTGAAGCGATCTTCCTGCCTCAGTCTCCCAAAGTGCTGGAATTACAGGCATGAGCCACTGAGCCCAGCTTAGTTTTTTCTTTTTCTTTTGAGACAGAGTTTAGCTCTTTTTGCCCAGAATGGAACACAATGGCGTGATCTCAGCTCACTGCAAACTCTGCCTCCTGAGTTCACTCCTGTTGCAGCCTCCCGAGTAGCTGGGATTACAAGCATCCGCCACCACGCCCGGCTAAGTTTTGTATTTTTAGCAGAGACAGGATTTCACCGTATTGGTCAAGCTTGTCTCAAACTCCTGACCTCAGGTGATCCACCCTCCTCGGCCTTCCAAAGTGCTGGGATTACAGGCATGAGCCACAGCTCCTGGTTCCAGCCTAGTTTTTTCTATTATACTCTGGTAAATATAGAATTCCATAAGATATTTGCAGAATCGCTTCAGAGCTACCTAAGTGGTTCCCACTGAGAGCTCAAAGGGGGAGTGTCAGATGTTTTTCTTTATTTCAAAATTTAGGTTACTTCTTCTTCTTCTTCTTCTTCTTATTATTATTATTATTTTTTTTTTGAGACAGAGTTTCGTTAGCTCAATGCAACCTCTGCCTCCTGGGTTCAAGCGATTTTCCTGCCTCAGCCTCCCAAGTAGCTGGGATTACAGGTGCCTGCCACCATGCCCAGCTAATTTTGTATTTTTAATAGAGACAGGGTCTTACCATGTTGGCCAGGCTGGTCTTGAACTCCTGACCTCAGATGATCAACCTGCCTCAGCCTCCTAAAGCGCTGGGATTATAGGCACGAGCCACTGTACCTGGCCTAAAATTTAGGTTGTTTTTTGACTAGAATGAATCTATCATCTAATTTTTTTCTTCAAATCTAATTTAAAAAGCTCCACTATATATATACATATCAAAGCAGTAAAATATGTAATACTGATGGGTATAGAAACTGCTACTTTTAGGCTGGGCACAGTGGCTCACGCCTGTAATCCCAACACTTTGGGAGGCTAAGGTGGGCAGATCATTTGAGGTCAGGAGTTCAAGACCAGCCTGGCCATCATGATGAAACTCCATCTCTACTAAAAATGTAAAATTAACTGGGGTATGGTGGTGTACACCTGTAGTCCCAGCTATTCGGGAGGCTGAGGCAGGAGAATCCCTTGAACCTGGGAGGGAGAGGTTGCAGTGAGACCACAGTGCTGCTGCCCTCCAGACTGGGTGACAGACCGAGACTCTGTCTCAAAAAAAAAGTTTAATTCAAGGATATTAGACGAAAAACAGAAAAAATAAATAAATAAAATAAAAATGTTTTAAAAGTTAAAAAAAAAACTGCTGCTTTTTACTATGTGCATACAAGAGATAGAAACTAAGTAACAGCATAAATAAATCTGTAGACTAGAAAATTACAGTGAGACAGTACAATATTTCTCATCTATCTTCTGTTTATCAATGGTTTCAAATAAAACCTAACATTCTAAAATGCCCTACAGAAATAACAATTCAAATAACCAAAACAATGCCATTAAGTCAATTTCTATTTCCTTCAGTAATAAATCTTTCTTTTAAGTAATATCAAGCTTTGAGGATCAGAATATATTTTAGAGACTGCCTTATAGTAATTTTTTAAAGTATATTTTAACTACCTATTAAAATAGATCTGGGAAACATATTTTCTTTTTCTTTTTAACCTCATCCTGGACTCCAAAGGCATGGGAAAGACATTTTCAACCATTTTTTCTTTTTCTTTCTTTCTTTTTTTTTTTTGAGACAGGGTCTCACTCTGTCGCCCAGGCCAGAATGCAGTTGCAAAATTTTGGCTCACTGCAGCCTTGACCTCCGGGGCTCAGGCAATCCTCCTGGCCTCAGCTGGGACCACAGGCACACACTGTGCCCAGCTATCTGTATTTGTAGTAGAGACGGGATCTCGGCCAGGCGTGGTGGCTCATGCCTGTAATCCAAGCATGAGGTCGGGAGTTCAAGACCAGCCTGACCAACATGGTGAAACCCCGTCTTGAAAAAAAAAGAAAAAAAAAGAGATGGGAATCTCACCACATTGCCCAGGCTTGTCTTGAAGAACTCCTGAGCTCAAGCAATCTGCCCACCTTGGCCTCCCAAAGTGCTGGAATTATAGGCATGAGACACTGTGCCCAGTTCAACTATTTTCTTATATCCTATACTTTCTGAACCCTACATTTTGTTCTACCTGAAGATGATGTAAGCTCTCTTTGGCTCTTCAAACAAAGATAGGATGGGAATTCAAACACTCAAATGCTTTTTTTTTTCCCCCTAAAGAGATGGGGTCTCATTCTGTCACCTAGACTGGAGTGCAGTGACACAATCACGGCTCATGGCAGCCTCAAACTCCTGTCCTCAAGTGATCCTCCCAAAGTGCTGGGATTACAGGTATAAGCACCATGCCTGGCCCTCAAGTGCTTTTTTCCTTTCTTTCTTTTTATTTTTTTTTTTGAGATGGAGTTTCGCTCTTGTTACCCAGGCTGGAGTGCAATGGCGCAATCTCGGCTCACCGCAACCTCCGCCTCCTGGGTTCAGCCAATTCTCCTGCCTCAGCCTCCTGAGTAGCTGGGATTACAGGCACGCGCCACCATGCCCAGCTAATTTTTTTGTATTTTCAGTAGAGATGGGGTTTCACCTTGTTGACCAGGATGGTCTCGATCTCTTGACCTCGTGATCCACCCGCCTCAACCTCCCAAAGAAGTGTTTTCTTAAAAGAAAAAAGATAAAAAGAAGTCCTTCATGTCAAAAAGATTAGTTTCTTGAGGAGACAGTCAAACCCAGGAACAGCAAATATAATAAAATAATCTATAATCAATGAACACTGGAAACAGTAACAATAAAGAGTTTTCCTGGGGAACGAGGGAAACCTCTGACTGAAACAGAGACCTAAAATATGTGTTTGTTCAATGAAAAAGGAAATTCTAGGTTTAGGACCATGATGATAGAAAACAGCACACATGGAGATTAGAGGGGAGTGGTATGAATGTGATATGTAAACAGGCAGACAGGGCCAGAATGCAGAAAACTTTAGATAACTATTAATATCAACTTTACCTTGAGGATCAGAAACTTAACCTTTTTTCTCCACTACACACATGAAGTATGAGACACATTCATAACGGGCACACCATAAACTACTCCAGAAGTGAAGTAATCTGGAGACCACATAAATCCCTGAGTCCCCCTCTACTCCTTCATCCCCTGCCTCCCAGAAAGCCGCAACTCCATCCCTTTCTCTCCCATTAAGAAAATTTAGCTGGTCAGGTACCGTGACTCACAACTATAATCCTAATACTTTGGAAGGCTGAGGTGGGAGGATTGCTTGAGCTCAGGAGTTTGAGACAAGCTTGAGCAACATAGTGAGACCTTGTCTCCACGAAAATTTATAAATTAGCCAGGCATGGTGGTGCACACCGGTAGTCCCAGCTTCCTGGGAGGCTGAGGCAGGATCACTTGAACCTGGGAGGTGGAGGTTGTAGTTTGCTATGATTGTGCCACTGCACTACAGTGTGGGTGACACAGCAAGACCCTGTATCAAAAAAAAAAATAAGGTAAGTTTATCTGAATGCTGAATGCAAATGAGATTGATTTTGGAAAACTAACCTTAAATCTATTCTAATGTCTAAAATTAAATTCAAAAATAGAGTCAACAGCAAAATGAAATAACAGTGCTAGGCCTTCTTCTTTCTTCTCTCTCCTTCTCTTACTCATTCCTATTGCTTTAAATATCCCTATATGCCAACTCCCCACAGATGTATATCCCTATCCCAGGCCAGTCTTCTGAATTCCAGACTCACTTATTCTCATATGTTTGGTCTCTCACTTGCTTTTTCTCTCTCTTATACACATACACACACACCCTCGAGAGGTGGCATACCAATTGCTCATACTAGAAACTCAGGGGTCATTCCTAACACTTCTCTTTCACCTCCCACCATCAAATCCTGGTACTCCAAACACAAACACATTTCCCAAATCTACATATTCCTTGTGCGGTTGTCACTACCTTAACCCAAGCCAGCACTGGCTCTCTTTTTTTTTTTTGGAGACAAAGTCTCACACTGTCACCGAGGCTGGAGTGTGGTGTAATCTTGGCTCACTGCAACCTCTGTCTCCTGGGTTCAAGTGATTCCCCAACTTCAACCTCCAGAGTGGCTGGGATTACAGGTGCCTGCCACCACACCCAGCTAATTTTTGTATTTTTAGTACAGACAGGGTTTCACCATGTTGGCCAGGCTAGTCTCGAACTCCTGACCTCAAGTGATCTGCCTGCCTCAGCTTCCCAAAGTACTGGAATTACAGGCCTGAGCCACCGCGCCCAGCCTGAGTATCTTCCCTCTTAAGTTGTGTCCTGCTTCTCTTTTAGTCCTTTCCAATCTGCTCTGCACACTGAAGAAAGAACCATCTTTTTAAAAGCATAAAACAGACATCTGGCCAGTAGTGGCTCACACCACCTGTAATCCCAGCACTTGGGGAGGCCAAAGTGGGTGGATCACGAGGTCAAGAGACAGAGACCATCCTGGCTAACGTGGTGAAACCCCATCTCTACTAAAAATACAAAAATTAGCTGTGCATGGTGGCACGCGCCTGTGCTCCCAGCTACTTGGGAGAATTGCCTGCACCCAGGAAGCGGAGGTTGCGGTGAGCCAAGATCGCGCCACTGCACTCCAGCCTGGGCAATAGAGCGAAACTCTGTCTAAAACAAACAAACAAACAAACAAAACAGACATGTTATTCCCAGCTTAAAATCTTTCAATTATTTTCCAAAACACTGAGAATAAAATTAAACTCTTTAACATGATTTATAAAGGGGGGTCTCTGCTCAACTTAACAACCTCATTTTAGGCTACCCTCCTCTTCCCTCAGTATGTTCCAGCCATACTGGCCTTTTTTTGAATCTTCTTCTTCTTCCTCTTCTTTTTTTTTTTTTAATGAGACAGAGTCCGGATCTGTTGCCCAGACTGGAGTGCAGTGGTGTGATCTCGGCTCACTGTAACCTCCGCCTCTCAGGTTCAAGAGATTCTCCAGCCTCAACCTCCCAGGTAGCTGGGATTACAGGTGTGTGCCACCACGTCTGGCTAATGTTTGTATTTTCAGTAGAGACTGGGTTTCATCGTATTGGCCAGGCTGGTCTCGAACTCCTGGCCTCAAGTTATCTGCCCATCTCGGCCTCCCAAAGTGCTGTGATTACAAGCATGAGCCACTGTGCCTGGCCTCTTTTGATTCTTTGAACCCATCAAGCTCAGCACTGCCTAAAAGCTTCCTGTAACTGGAAGACTATTCCCCTAGCTTTCTGCATGGCAAGTGGCATCTAATCTCCTTATTTTATTTCTTTTTTTTTTTTTTTTTTTTTGAGACAGAGCCTTGCTCTGTCACTCAGGCTGGAGTGCAGTGGCATGACCTCGGCTCAGGATCATGTGAAGTCCCCTCTTCACATGATCCCAGTCATGGTTCTAGGAACAGGCTGTCAACCACTATAGTTCCTTCACAGGAACAGGACACTTCGGAGATAGAAATCAAACTGTAGAAGTGCTCTATGGTTCTTCCTGTCATTTGGAAGTGACAAATGCTCCTTCCATTTATAAGCAACAATAAAAGCTTTCTAAATAGTTCTATTTTGATTTCAGGGAAGAAAAGCCAAACTCTTCCCAAATGCTCTATTAATTATTCTTGATAAAAGTAGCTAATAATAGGCCGGGCACATTGGCTCAAGCCTGTAATCCTAGCACTTTGGGAGGCCGAGGTGGGCGGATCATGAGGTCAAGAGATCAAGACCATCCTGACCAACATGGTGAAACCCCGTCTCTACCAAAAATACAAAAATTAGCTGGGCATGGTGGCACGCACCTGTAGTCCCAGTTAGGAGGCTGAGGCAGGAGAATTGCTTGAACCCGGGAGGCGGAGGTTGCAGTGAGCTGAGACTGTGCCACTGAACTCCAGCCTGGCACCTGGCGACAGAGTGAGACTCTGTCTCAAAAAAAAAAAAAAGTAGCTAATTGTAAAGCAAACCTCACAGCCCTAGACATCTCTCCTGCAATCAACATTACTAGAAAATCAGAGAACTTTTTAGAATATACAAGATCTTCATTCTCTAATTATCAAAGTAAAAAATGCACACTCGTCTCTTACATACTTGAGCAGTCTGATTTCAGAACAAAGTCTGGTCTCAGAAAACTATCTCACTTCCATTTCCTTAATCTGCCTCTTAGATACCGGAAAACTCCAAAATAATACTCTAAAGATATTACATTTCCTATTTCTAGGTTTTCTTTATAAAGGCTTCATATCACTTCACTTACTAGTACCACTTTTCTTCTAGATTCACACAAGTCACTAGCCTTCCCATGATTTCCAGCTATGTTAAGGGTCCACCCCTTCATTCTAGGAGCTCAAAAACTCTAGAGCGGGCACGGTGGCTCACATCTGTAATCCCAGCACTTTTGGGAGGTCAGGAGTCCAAGAAAAGCCTAACCAACATGGAGAAACCGCTTCTCTACTGAAAATACAAAACTAGCCAGGTGTGGTGGTGCATGCCTGTTAATCCCAGCTACTCGGGAGGCTGAGGCAGGAGAATCGCTTGAACTCAGGAGGCAGAGATTGCTCTGAGCCAAGATCATTCCATTGCAACCCAGCCTGGGCAACAAAAGCGAAACTACATCTCAAAAAACAACAACAACAACAACAAAAAAAAAACTCTATCAAAATTAAGAGACAAGGCATTAGATGAGGACACAAATGAAATATGATTGGTTATAAGTTGATAATTGTTGAAACTGTACAGATGTAGATGTTAAATTATTCTGTCTACACTTTTTATAGTAAAAAATGCATAATAATTTACCATCTTAACCTTTTTTTTCTCTGAGACAGGGTCTCCTTCTGTCACCCAGGCTGGAACACAGTTGCATGATCTCAACTCATTGTAACATCCACCTCCTGAGACTACAGGTGCATGCCACTGTGCCCGGCTAATTTTTGTTATTTTTTGTAGAGATGAGGTTTTGCCATGTTGCCCAGGCTGATCTAGAACTCCTAAGCTCAAGCAATCTGCCTGCCTCAGCCTCCCAAAGTGCTGGGATTACAGGCATGAGCCACCCTACCCAGCCCTTTCTAATCATTTTTAAGTGTACAGTTCAGAAGTGTTAAGTATGTTCGCATTGCTGTGAAACAGATCTCCAGAACTTCTCATCTTGCAAAACTGAAACTCTATACCCATTAAACAACAACAACCCATTTCTCCCCTTCATTTTCTGGTAACCACCATTCTATTTCTGTTTCTATGAATTTATAATTTTTGATACTGACACCAACAATCCAACTGTCCCATAGAAATGACCTTTATAGATTCTTTTGAATAAAAACAGAAACTGACCCTCCCAGTCTTAAAACCCGAAAAAGTTACATTTGTCTTATCTGAGTTCCTTTCTCAAGAAACCAACCATCAGGCCTCCCAGATAGTTTCAAGGAACTTAAACTTACCAGATCACTGCATTTGGACAATGAGACCTCAGACCCTTCAACCCATCATGACTGCCTAAGCGACCTCCTGCTTCCTGTTGACCAACTTCTCTTCCTTACCCCTCCCTAATTCCTGCTTTTCTGCATGTAGTTACAGTTCTTCCCTGCTATATAAGTCCCTAATTTAGTCAGTCAGGGAGACGGATTTGAGAAAAATTTCCCATCTCCTCAGTGGCAGCACCCAATTAAAACCTCCTTCCCTGGCAATATTCATTGTCTCAGTGACTGGCTTTCTGTGTAGCAAGCAGCAAGACCTAAAACGCACCCCTGGTGTTTCAGTAATAATATCTAATGTAAGTGAAAGCATACAGTATTTGTCTTTTTCTAAGATTTATTTCACTTACAATGTCCTCAAGGTTCACCCACACTGTAGCATGTGACAGGATTTACTTCCTTTTTAAGGCTAAATAATATTCCATTGTGTGTATATATCATATTTTGTTTATTTATTCATCAAGAACATCTGGGTTGTTTCTACCTCTTAGCTATCCTGAATAGTGCTGCTATGAGCATAGGTGTGCAAATATCTCTTTGAGGCCCTGCTTTGAATACTTTTGGACACATATCCATAAGTGAGATTGCTGGATTACATAATTCTGTTTTTACTTTTTTGAGGAACTACCATGCTGTTTTCCATCACAGTTGCATCATTTTACAGTCCCACTAATAGTGCACAAGAATGGTTCCAATTTCTCATCATCTTAACTGACACTTTTTTTTTAATAGTAGCCATCCTAATGGGTGTGAGATGATATCTCACTGTGGTTTTGATATGCATTTATCTGACAATTAATGATGATTTTGAACATCTTTTCAAATACTTCTTGATCATTGGTATATTATCTTTGGAGAAGTGTCTATTCAAGTCATTCACCCATTTTTTAATCTGGTTATTTGATTTCTTGTTGCTGAGTTGTTCTTTCTACATTCCGGAATATTAATACTTTAACAGATACACAATTTACAAATATTTTCTCCCATTCCACAGGTTGCCTTTTCAAGTTGTTGATTGTGTTCTTTGATGCACCAAAGTTTTTAAGTTTGATGCAGTACCATTTGTCTATTTTTGCTTTTGTTGCCTGTGCTTATGGTGTCATATGCAAGAAATCACTGTCAAATCCAAAGTCATGAAGATTTTCCTCTAAGTTTTCTTTCAGGAATTTTATAGTTTTAGGTCTTATGCTTTGGTCATTAATCCACTTTGGGTTAATTTTTATATATAGTATAAAATACGAGTCCAACTTTCGGTTTTGTGTGTAGAAGTCCAGTTTTCCCAACACTATTTGTTGAAGAGACTGTCCTTGTTCCACAGGGTAGTCCTGGCACCCCTGTCCAAGATAGTTAGACCATATATGCAAGGGTTTACTTCTGGGCTCTCTATTCTATTGTCTATATCTCTGTCATTAAGGCAGTACCACACTGGTTTTATTACCATAGCTTTGTAGCATATTTTGAAATAAGAAAGTTTGAGTCCTCCGGCTTTATTCTTCTTTCCAAAACTGTTTTGGCTATTGTGGTACCTTGAGATTCCAAATTAATTTTATGATGAAACTTCTATTTGCAAAAAAAAATGCTGTTGGGATTTTGACAGGTATTGTGTTGAATCTGTAGATCACTTTGAACAGTATTCATATCTTAACAATATTAAGTCTTCCAATCCATGAACACAGGATGTCTTTCTATTTATTTGTACATTAATTCCTTTCAGTGGTATTTTATGATTTCTAATATTCAAATTCTTCACTTCTTTGGTTAGGGTCATTCCTAACTTTCATTCTTTCTGATGCTGTTGTTAATGAAATTGTTTTCTTAATTCTTCAAGTTGTTCACTGTTTGTGTATGGAAACATAACTAATTTTTGTGTGTTTATTTTGTATCCTGCAACTTTGCTGAATTCACTTATTAGTTATAACATGGTTTTTTGTGAAATCTTTAGGGTTTTCTTTCCTTTTGTTTTTGAAATGGAATCTCACTGTCACCAGGCTGGAGTGCAGTGGCAAGATCTTGGCTCATTGCAACCTCCACCTCCTGGGTTCAAGCGATTCTCCTGCCTCAGCTTCCGAGTAGCTGGGACTACAGGTGCACACCACCACGCCGAGATAATTTTTGTATTTTTAGTAGATATGAGGTTTCACCCTGTTGACTAGGATGATCTCTTAACCTTGTGATCCCACCTCAGCCTCCCAAAGTGCTGGGATTACAGGCGTAAGCCACTGAGCTCAGCCTCAGGGTTTTCAACAAAGAAGATCATATAATCTATGAACAGAGATAATTTTACTTCTTCCTTTCTAATTTGGGTGCTTTTAAGTTCTTTTTCTTGCCTAAATTTCTCTGGCTAGGACTCCTAACACTATGTTTAAATGGCAGTGGCAATAATGGGTATCTTTGCTATATTCCTGATGTCAGGGGGAAAGCTTTCAGTCATCCACCACTGAGAAAGATGTTCACTGTGGGCTTTTGTGTGTGTGTGTGTGTGTGTGGGAAAGGGGGGATGGAAATAGTCTTGCTCTGTCTCCCAGACTGAAGTGCAGTGGTACAATCTTGGCTCACTGCAGGCTCAAGCAATCCTCCCACCAAAGCCTCCCAAGGAGCTAGAACATCACCATGCCCGGCTAATTGTGTTTATTTTTTGTAGAGATTACGTCTCATTTTGTTGCCCAGGCTGGTCTCAAATTCCTGGACTCAAGTAATACTCCTGCCTTTGCCTTCCAGAGTGCTGGAATTACAGGTATGCGCCAACATGCCCAGTCTACTGTGGGCTTTTCATAAATATACTTTGATATGTTGAGTTTCCTTCTATTCCTACTTTGTTGAGTGTTTTTATCATGAAAGGGTGCTAGATCTGTCAAATGCTTTTTCTGCCTCAATTGAGATGATCATGCAGTTTTTGTCCTTTTTTCTGCTAACGTGTTATTCTCTTTACTTTGATGTGTCTGAAATTTTCCCATGATAAAGTTTGTTTTGTTTTTTAAGTTACGACAGTCGGAGAAACATAGTCAGGTCAAGAAAAAGTTAACCAAACCATGTACTGAGCAAACTTGTGGCCATTGAAGTAAAAGTAGATCAGAAGTAATTTGTTATGTTAGAGAATTAAGAGGGGAAGTCTACTTATATTTACTAAACACATGATGTCCTTGACACTCAGCCACTCTGTGAGGCAAATATTGTTATTCTTATTTTACAGGTAAGAAAAAGAAGAAAATTGTTTGTGTCCAGATGGCCTTCCAGAGACAGCCCCATTAAGATCTCTCAGCCCATTATAGTCTTCTGCAATGTGACCTTCCCACTCCCTTTAAAGACATGGAATCTATTTCTCAACCTCCTTGAATCTGGGAGGTCCCGTGACTTCTTTTTTTTTTTTTTTTTTGAGATAGACTCTTGTTCTGTCACCCAGGCTGGAATGCAGCGGCGTAATCTCAGCTCACTGCAACTTCCACCTCCCAGGTTCAAGCAATTCTCCTGCCTCAGCCTCCCAAGTAGCTGAGATTACAGGCATCTGCCACAGCACCCGGCTAATTTTTAAATGTTTTTTAGTAGAGATAGGGTTTCACCATCTTGGCCAGGCTGTTCTCGAACTCTTGACTTTGTGATCCACCCACTTCGGCCTCCCAACCAAAGTGCTGGGATTACAGGGGTGAGCTACTATGCCCCGCCACCCTGTGACTTCTTTAATAGACACAATATTGTGCCAGTTCCAAAGCCCTTAACTAACCTGACATCTTCTATTTCTTAACTCTTGAAACCTTAAGCAGCCACATAAGTCTAGGCTACTCTGCTGGAATGAGAGGCCATCTCAAAGAGCACTGAGACATCAGAGAAGAAAAAGGAAGAAACCATCTTGGATCCAGCCTAGCAGAGCCTTCAGATGGCTCCATCTCCAGCTACTATCTGACCACAATCACATGAAAGACCTTAAGGGGAGAAGTGTCCAGCTGAACCCTGTCAATCAACAGAAACATGAGAGAGATAATAAATTACTATGTTAATCCACTATATTTTGGGTGGGCTTGTTAGGCAATAATAGAAAACCAGAACGTTGCCCAAGGGATGAAAAGGAGCTTTAAACCTTGGTCTCTCTTAAATCCAAAACTCCATATTCTTTTCATTACACCATGTTGGTTGAAAATAACTATGCTTTTAGTCCAGGCACAGTGGCTCGCAACTATAACCTTAGCACTTTGGAAGGCTGATGAGGGATCACTTGAGGCCAGGAGTTCGAGACCAGCCTGGCCCAACATGGTGAAACCCCACCTCTACTAAAAATACAAAAATTACCTGGGTGTGGCAGCACATGCCTGTAATCCCAGCTACTCTGCAGGCTGAGACAGGAGAACTGCTTGAATCCAGGAGGCAGAGGTTGCAACAAGTGACAGAGTGAGACTCCGTGTAAAAAAAAAGAAAAGAAAAATAAAATAAGTATGCTTTCAAAGGGAGGAACACTAAATGAAGAATAATAAATGTATTAAATGCCAATTATATGTCTAGCATTTAATTATATGTGGAAATTAAATTATATGTGGAAATCTATCTTATGCTTACATATTAACACATCAAGTCTTTACAACAAGCCTCTCCCCAAAGTATTTCCAATTTGTAGAGTCACAAAACCTTACTCCTCAAAATTCAGTAAGTCTTTTTTTTCTTTTTTTAAAAATTGAGACAGCGTCTTGCTCTGTTGCCCAGGCTGGAGTACAGTGGCACAATCTCGGCTCACTACAACCTCTGCTCACAGGCTCCAGGGATTCTCCCACTTCAGCATCCTGAGTAGCTGGGACCACAAGCATATGCAACTACACCCAGCTAATTTTTCTATTTGTTGAAGAGATGGAGTTTGGCCATGTTGCCCAGGCTAGTCATGAATTCCTGAGCTCAAGTGATCCTCTGGTGTCAGCCTCCCAAAGTGCTGGGATGACAGGCATGAGCCACCACATCCAGCTGAGTCATTTCTATCATACCATGTGTAAAAGAGATACATAACCAAAACCTAAGTTACTAACCTAGAATCACTAAAAACAGGAACCCAGCTGTTTCCACCAAGCTAAGCTGCTTTCCCCCTAGGATCTAAAAGATTACTGTAAACAACTGTAGTTAAGATACCCAGTAGCAGGTTCTGAATGAAGAACAACTCCCTAATTATTGCTTAGCCCTGATGCTTACTCACTTAACACAGCCCAAGAGGACAAAGCACTAGAAATACAGGAAGGAAAGGGAAAGGGGGTTTTAATGCATTACTTTCTTTTGCCTCCTGTATTTCAAGGGATTAGTTACCACAATATATGACATCTTAGGGGACAAGGAGCTACAAAGTCAGACCTATTTATATCAAGTCCCATAATGTGAAATTTATATACTCTTGAACCCTACACAAGTTTATAATATCCAATTTTTTTTTTTTTTTAAATAGAAATAGGGTTTCTCCATGTTGGCCAGGCTGGTCTCAAACTCCCGGCCTCAGGTGATCCGCCCGCCTCGGCCTCTCGAAGTGCTGGGATTACAGGCATGAGCCCCTGCGCCCGGCCTATATCCAATACTTACGCAGTACATGAGATGTAACATAAAGACTTACTACTTATTTCCTCATTTCACAGCCTTGTTTTTCTACCTCTTCATCAAACAAATGAAGGTTCCAATAGTGATTAAAGTGTCAAGAAAAGCAGCCCATTTTCTGTCTAGTCTGACAGTCACAATATTAAGTTAGTCACATGCTAATGTTCATATTCTCTTTGAGTATCACATGGCAAGGCAGTTCAGGAATTCCTAATTAGAAGGATTAAGAATACAAAATGTTTGCTACACCTCACAGCTCCTAGGCCAGAACCCATCATATTTTTAATCTGACACTAAATCACAGCACTAGGTCAAAGATCCTGTTTTTTTCTAGAGACTGGTTACCTTTTCAAGCCAGGTAATGTCTTCCCTTTTCAAAAGCATCAAGTGAACCCCAAAACAAAGACAACAGAACTTATAAGTTCTGTCCCCACTTCCACCGTTATCTTCAAAGTTTCTGTGAAAATCTGTTTCTAGAGTACAAATACTGTCCTCACTGACTTCTCTCACTCTCCTTCAAGAAAAGAAGGAAGACATACCTCTCATTCATTACAAGAAAGAGAAAGTTTCCAGTCGAAACATTTTGCAGTTAGTTCTCTGAGCTCAAGAAGTTGTAAACAATTGTTCTCTTGGCTATTAATAAAGAAAATGAGTTTACCAAGACAGTAGGCCACAGTTTCAGAGTTGCACAAGGTACCTATACAATTTAAATACTCTCGAAGAGCTGTGATTCAGTCACAGGCCAATAAAACTACCTTGATTTATGGCCTCACCCCTTAAGAACAGTAACATGCACAACGCTTTTCCTTTTTTTTTGAGACACAGTCTCACTCTGTTGTCCAAGCTAGAGTACAGTGGCACTATCTTGGCTCACTGCAACCTCCGCCTCCCAGGCACCTCAACTTCCCAGTAGGTGGGATTACAGGTGCCCTACATCATGCCTGGCTAATTTTTGTATTTTTAGTACAGATGGGATTTCACCACATTGGCCAGGCTGGTGTTGAACTCCTGACCTCAAGTGATCCACCTGCCTCAGCCTCCCAAAGCACTGGGATTACAGGCGTGAGCCACTGCACCCGGCTACCTTTATCATTTTGTTCCTTAATTCAGGCCATGATTGAACACTGACATTATTACAGATTCCAAACAGGAGTACATAATCAAGCAAGCTTCTTTAGCTCATTGTGTACCAACGCAGAAAATCAGGTCACGGGACAAAGTGTTACTTGATACAAGCTTGATCAGATGGCCAAGAAGCCAAATTTTCTAAGGAAAAACACACTGGACTACAAGAATTATCAGAGAAAATGTTAACCTCAGACAACATAATATAGCAGAAAAGACTTAGTGTTTTTTGCTTGCTCACACTAAAGGCAGCAAGAAGGGGAATAACCCAGTGGCATAAATATAAAATGATAAGTAAGTCAAAAAGTACAGATGTTTACCTCTGATATGTACCACAATAGTTTAGAAGTAAAATGTATCTTCTTGTTTTTAGCTTAGGCTGACAGAATCTTCTTTCACAAAATGACAATATTCATTCATGCAGCAAAAATTCTAAGCTCTATATTCCAAGCATTGTATAGAAAGAAAAATAACCTGGGATTAAAAGTCACTAAAATCACCAACAAAGTGTATACTCTGATAAAATCATATTTCCCTTAACTATATTCTAGTACTTCAGGAAGTCAAAAGGCCTATGAAATAAACTTTTGAATATCCTAGTCTCAGGTACTGAGCCTCAAAATGAGAAGTGAGCAATGCTTCAAACAGCCTCAGTGGTTCAAAGCAAAGCTGGACTGGTCATCATTTCAACTATGTATGTGCACCTCAAAATATCACGTTATCCATCCTAAATGCATGCACGCACGCATACACACAGACATACACACACAATTGGACAGGAAACACAGAATAACCCATCAGTTGTATGATACTGGGTAGGTCACTTCACCTAAATGAGATAGTACAGAAGATACTAAGTTCTCAACAAACTGTAGGTTCTAATAAATTATTCTGAGTGATTTGGATATGGAATATTTCTCAAACCATGTTCCACAAGATAGTAATCAGTGGTTAAGGGAGAAAAAAAAAAAACTAGATTTAGAAAAGCCTAAACCAAACAGTATTAAACATGCTGCTTTACTGAATGATTTTTCAGAACCATTAATATGCCATTCTGTGTCATAAAAGGGGATGTGAAGGGATGGAGATAGGGAAACAATTTGGTGTGCAGTATTTTACCATAATTCTGAGCTCCTATTAAATCTCCTGGCACACAGTTTGAGAAACACTGATCTAGACTACTGATTTCCACACTTTTGGTTCCCACAAAGCAGTTCAATTTTTAAATTAAAAAACTGAAAACCCGCATGGGTTGCCAACTTTTTTATTTTGCCAAGTAAAAATTTTTTTTTTTAATATTTACTATCATTTCATTTTAAAAAGTACTATTTTACAATATATCCATAGAGCAATCCAGAGCTTCTGATTGAGAATTCTTCATCAAAGTAAAAGTAATACTTGGAATTCTAGTATTGACTTTCCATTAAGAGAACTTCACAAGTACGGTCTAATTCAATTCACAGCAGGAACTGAATATGTCAGGAAAGATCACATACTAACTGGTTGTTCAAAGTAGCCACTGGCCAGGCACAGTGGCTTACCCCTGTAATTTCAGCACTTTGGGAGGGCAAGGCAGGCAGATCATGAGTTCAGGAGTTCGAGACCAGCCTGGCCAACGTGGTGAAACCCTGTCTCTACTAAAGATACAAAAAAAAAAAAAATTGCCAGGCGTGGCACACCTGTAGTTCTAGCTACTCGGGAGGCTGAGGCAGGAGAACCGCTTGAACCCAGGAGGAGGAGGTTGCAGTGAGGCGAGTGCCACTGCACTCCAGCCTGGGTGACAGGGCAAGACTCCGCCTCAAAAAAAAAAAAGAAAGGTAGCCACTTACCATTGGATTAAGAAAACAATTAGTTAACTGAATAGAACTTCCAGAACAAAAGCAACATAAGTGCAACCTCAAAGCAAAACAAAGAATATTTATAAAATAGTTCTAAAAAAAATTATCCCAGGCCAAGTTTACCTGTTACTGAATCTCAAGTCTTCAAAAAAAAAAAAAGACGAGGTTTTAATTTATTCAGTCAACATTACCAGCATTACTGATTTGATTTATAAAAGGAAAATCTTGACATCGCTTTGCATTGTCTTCCATCCTAATATTTTCAAGACTGTTCATCACCATAAGATAAAATATGTACTAATAGTTTGTAACTCATGAAGGAGATTGTTTCAGCGGTAAAATTTAAATCCTAGTATGTCAGTGGCTACCACAAAATCTATGTGGAAAAACTGCAGAACAAAATTCCCTTACACAAAATCCAAAACTACCCCAAAGCTCAAATCACTAAACCATAGCTAGCAGAAACAAACACAACTATCTCATTTCACAGACAAGGAAAATGAAGACCCTGAAAGGGTCAAGAATTTAACAGCTAACATAAAACATTTTTCTACAGTACTGTAATACGATTTATATAGAATTAATTTAAATAAACAAAATCAGCTTTAAAAAGGGCTAACAGTTGCAAAATGAGGACTAGTTGTTAGTTCTACAGCTTACAGCAACAATATCTCAGAACTAAAATGGGCAAAAAGGCATTTGCTCTAATCCAGAGATAGCTACATTAATTTAACGTTTAAATGAAATACTAATTTACGGTCAGGAACAGTGGCTCACGCCTGTAATCCCAGCACTTTGGTAGGCCGAGGTGAGTGAATCATTTGAGGTCAGAAGTTCAAGATCAGCCTGGCCAACAGGGTGAAACCCTGTCTCCACTAAAATACAAAAACTAGCTGGGCATTGTGGCGCACACCTGTAGTCCCAGCTGCTGGGGAAGCTGAAGCGGTAGAACTGCTTGAACCCGGCAGGCAGAGGTGTCGGTGAGCTGAAATCATGCCACTGCACTCCAGCCTGGGCAACAGAGGGTGACTCCATCTCAAAAAAAAAAATAGATAAATAAATTAATATTAAATTTAAAGAAAGCCAAAAGGAGGAGAAAATATTTAAATCCATATTTTACTACCCATTTTTCCTCAATATTTTATTAATCTCCTTACTTCTTTCTGAATATAACTGATATAGTTTCGATATCTGTCCCCTCTAAATCTCATATTGAAATCTGATCCCCAGTGTTGGAGGTGGGGCCTAGTGAGAGGTATTTGGGTCATGGGAGCAGATCCCTCAAGAATGTCTTGGTGCAGTCTTTATGAGAATGAGTGATGTGGTTTTTTTACGAATGGGTACCCCTCCCTTTTCTCTCTTGCTCTGTCTCTTGCCATGTGGAACACCTGCTTGCTCTTTGCCTTCCGCTATGACTGCAAGCTTCCTGAGGTCCCACCAGCAGCAAATGTTGGTGCCGAGCTTCCTGTACTGTCTGCAGAGTAATGAGCTAATTAAATCTCTTTGTTTATCTTCTGTTGAGACGGAGTCTCTCTCTGTCACCCAGGCTGGAGTGCAATGGCAGGATCCCAGCTCACTGCAACCTCTACCTCCTGGATTCAAGTGATTCTACTGCCTCAGCCTACGTAGTAGCTGGGAATATCAGCACACGCCAACATGCCCATCTAAGTTTTGTATTTTGAGTAGAGACAGGGTTTCATCAAGCTGGCCAGGCTGGTCTTGAACTCCTGACCTCAGGTGATCTGCCTGCCTTAGCCTCCCAAAGTGCTGGGATTATAGGTTTGAGCCACTGCACCCCATCGTAAACCTCTTTTCTTTATAAGTTACCCAGCCTCAGGTATTCCTTTATAAATAACACGAAATGGACTAAGACAATAGCCCAAGTACCTAGAACAGCTCCTGGAATATAGAAGGTACAAATACAGTTACTACATAAATAAAAATGGACTGCTGATTCCATCTCTGCTACTGTGAATAGTGATACAGTGAACATGGAAGTGCAGGTATCCCTTTGACATGCTGATTTATTTTTCTCTGGATGTGGGACTGCTGGATTGTATGGTAGTTTTTAGTTTTTAAAAAAAAAAATCCATACTATTTTCCATAGCGACTATACTAATTTACATTCTCATCAAAAGAGTTCCCTTTCTTCCATATCCCCATTAGCATTTGTTATTTTTGTCTTTCTAATAATGGCCATTCTACCTGGGGTATGAGATCTCATATTGGTTTTGGTTCACACTTCTCTGATGATTAGTGATGCTGAGCACTTTTTCATGTACCTGCTGGCCACTGATATGCCTTCTTTTGAGAAAGACCTATTCATGTCCTTTGCTCAACCATTATTTGTTTTTTTATCATACTTTCAACAACTCTTTAATCTAAAGCATGCAAATCAAGACGAGCAGTGAAAATTAGTTTGCTCTTTGCCTTTTACATGTTATTAAACAGAAAATAAATGTACCGTTATAGTTTTCGCACCATATCAGCAACCCAAGTAACTAATTTTTTTCACACCAATGAGGCTAAGATATAAAAATTCCTATTCCTCAACCTAACTTTTCTTAACTAAGTACACTAATACCTGTAAACATTTAGCACTGACCATGTTACAAGATCAGGATCTAATAACTAGCGCCATAAATTCAAAATCAGGGAACCAACAACTGTTAATAAGTTTGAGAATAAAAGGACCTCACATTAGTACTTAGAGAAGATCCTCTAGAAGCTTTCATTCAACAAATGCAGCTATTAATGATCAATGAAGTAACTGCCCACAAAGCCCACCAGCTGCTCATCTGGAAGGCATGCATTATGGGCTAACTCCTCTACTTATAGGTTCTCATAGGTGGAAATAAGCCGTATTCCACAAGAGGTTCCATTGTACCAGGCACTAACAAATGGCAAGCGGTCCCTCAAACCGCTGCTTTGAGCCAACCCTTCAGTCATTAGTCTACAGGTCTATAGGTCTGTGCTTTGTTTTCAAGGATTGAGCCAACCCTTCAGTCATTAGTCTACAGGTCTATAGGTCTATGCTTTGTTTTCAAGGATTTTTTTTTTTGAGATGGAGTCTCACTGTGTTGCCCAGTCTGGAGAGGAGTGGTGCAGTCTTGGCTCACTGCAACCTCCACCTCCTGGGTTCAAGCGATTCTCCTGCCCCAGCCTCCCAAGAAGCCAGGATTACAGGCATGCGCCATCACACCCAGCTAATTTTTGTATTTTTAGTAGAGACGGGGTTTCACTAGGTTGGCCAGGGTGGTCTCAAACTCCAGACCTCGGGTAATCCGCCCGCCTCGGCCTCCCAAAGTACCGGTATTATAGGTATGAGCCACTGCAAACGGCCCAAGCTAATTTTTTTTTGAGACCTGGAGTCTCACTTTGTCACCCAGGCTGGAGTGCAGTGGTGCAATCTTAGCTCACCACAACCTCCACCTCCTGGGTTCAAGCAATTCTCCTGCCTCAGCCTCCCGGGTAGCTGGGATTACAGGCATGTGCCACCATGCCCAGCTAATTTTGTATTTTTAGTAGAGATGGGGTTTTGCCATGTTGGTCAGCATAGACTTGAACTCCTGACCTCAAGTGATCCGCCTGCCTCAGCCTCCCAAAGTGCTGGGATTGGTACAAAAGCAGAAAGTGGCAAGAAGAAAAAGCCTACGAGTAAGTTTCCTTCATTCAACAAACACTATTTGAATATCTACTAGGTACCAAGGCATCGTCCTAACACTTAGGAAAAAGCAAACATCAATAATAAGAGTGGTGAGAAATAAGAAATGTAAAGGCATACAGGAATTGTCTAAAGCCAAGTAAATCTTTTTATTTTAGACTAAAAGGCTGTGCTAAAGTAGTGAATAATAAGCAAGAAAAAAAAGAGTGAGTGATAAAATAGAAAAACGGTTTCCTGTATGACTAGAGGTCATTCTTAATGAGGACAGCACAATCATCTAGGGGATACTCTGAACATCTAGGGAAGTGCTTTGGTTGTCAGAGCAGTTAAAAAGTGCTTCTCACTATTCACAATAGCAAAGACATGGAATCAACCCAAATGCCCATCACTGATAGACTGGATAGAGAAAATGTGGTACATGGCGGGGTGTGGTGGCTCACGCCTGTAATCCCAGCACTTTGGGAGGCAGAGGCGGGTGGATCACGAGGTCAAAAGATCAAGACCATCCTGGCCAACATGGTGAAACCTCACCTCTACTAAAAATACAAAAATTAGACGGGCATGGTGCACACGCCTGTGGTCCCAGCTACTCAGGAGGCTGAGGCAGAAGAATTACTCAAACCCAGGAGGCGGAGGTCGCAGTGAGCCAAGACTGTGTCACTGCACTCCAGCCTGGTAACAGAGCCAGACTCCGTCAAAAAAAAAAAGGAAGAAGAAAATGTGGTACATATACACCATGGAATATTATGCAGCCATTAAAGAGAATGAGTTATTACTTTGCAGGGGTGTGGATGGAGCTGGAAGCCATCGTTACCCTCAGCAAACTAACATAGGAACAGAAAACCAAACATCGCATGTTCTCACTTATAAGAAGGAGCTAAATGATGAGAACACATGGACACATGAGGAGGAACAACACACACTGGGGCCTGTGCAGGGAGTGGGGGGATCCTCAGGAAGAATAGCTAATGGGTGCTGGACTTAATACCCAGGTGATGAGTTGATCTGTACAGCCAGCCACCATGGCACACATTTACCTATGTACCAAAACCTGCACATCCTGCACATGTGCCCCGGGTCTTAAAATAAAAGTTGAAGAAAAAACAAAAGAAGCATTACTGACATTCAACTGGCAGAGGAAAGGAAAGCATAGGCAAGTCCAGCACGAAGAAAAAAATGTCTTTATTCTCAAACTTCCTTACGAATAGTTAACTGAATTTTTAAATTTTTTTATAATTACCAAAGCCTAGAACCTAATTCCATTCTACATATAAGCACCAAGTCCTTCTGCATAATTTTATTTATTTACTGAGATAGGGTCTCACTCTGTCACCCAGGCTGGAGTGCAGTGGTGCCATCACAGTTCACTGCAGCCTTGACCTTCTGGGCTCCGGTAATTCTCCCACCTCACCCTCCCAGGCAGCCAGGACTACAGGCCCGTGACACCATGCCTGGCTAATGTTTTAAAAATTTTTTTGTAGCAACAGTGTTTTACCATGTTGCTCAGGCTGCTCTCCAACTTCTAGGCTCAAGTGATCCATCTGTATTGGCCTCCCAAAGTGCTGAGATGACAAGCGTGAGCCACTGTGTCCAGTCCATAATTTTGATATGTACTAAAGGTCCAGAAAAGTAACTGCTGAATAAAGTAAGAGAAAACTGTAGTTTGGGGCAGATTCAGTGGTTCACATCTGTAATCTCAGCACTGTGGGAGGCTGAGGAGGACAGTGAGCCTAATTCAAAACCAGCCTGGGTGACCAAGTAAGACCCCATCTCTACCAAGAAGAAGAAGAAGAAAGGAGAAGGAAGACAGAAGGAGGAGGAGAAGAAAGACGAAAAGGAAGAAAGTTATACTAGGGTTTTATTTGTACATTTGTGAAGAATTGTTCACTGTACCCATTTGCTTCTCCTGGTATTTCAGTTGCAAATACCCTTATAGCAGTCTACTCAGGTAGCTGTCATGTCAAGCGAATCTGTCAGAAATATTTTCTATTTATCTTTTACTGCAAGAGAATTATTTAAATTATATATGTAGGGCTGGGTGTGGTGGCTCATGCCTATAACCCTAGCACTTTGGGAGGCAAAGGTGGGTGGATCACTTGAGGCCAGGAGTTCAAAACCAGCCTGGCCAACATGGTGAAACCCTGTCTCTACAAAAATAAATAATAATAGAAAATTAGCCAGGTGTGGTGGTACACGCTTCTAATATCAGCTACTCAGGAGGCTGAGGCATGAGCATCACTTGAACCCAGGAGGCAGAGGTTGCAGTGAATTGAGATCGTACCACTGCACTCTAGCCTGGGTGACACAGCAAGATTCTGCCTCAAAAAAAAAAAAATAATAATAATAATAAATATATATACACTAAAAATGCAAAAATCAGCCAGGCGTGGGCACACCCCGTAGTCCCAGCTATTCAGAAAGCTGAGGCAGAAGAATCACTTGAAACCAGGACACGGAAGCTGCAGTGAGCCCAGATTGCACCACTGCACTCCAGCCTGGGCATGTAACTTTCTTACCATTTTTTTTCCTTTTGAGAATGTAAATTCTAAGCATGGTGAAAGGTAAGCATAATGAAACTGCTCTTGGAAGCTAGTACTATGGGTTAAAAATCTATTCAAATCTGTACAACATCAAAGTGAGTGACAAGGAGGTAAATATTATCTTGTCTACTGAGAAGTTTCCTGTGACACTTGTTGCAATATCAAGGAGAGAGATCTGTTTTAACAGATTTTCAAGGAAGATAAAACTAACTGGTCTGGCCAGGTGCTATGGCTCACGCCTGTAATCCCAGCACTTTGGGAGACCAAGGCAGGCAGATCACTTGAGGTCAGGAGTTCAAGACCAGTCTGGCCAACATGGTGAAACCCCCGCCTCTACTAAAAACACAAAAATTAGCCAGGTATGACGGTGTGCACCCATAATTCTAGCTACTTGGGAAGCCAAGGAATGAGAATTGCTTGAACCTGGGAGGTGGAGGTTGCAGTGAGCAGAGATCATGCCACTGCACTCCAGCCTGGGCAACAGAGCAAGAGTCCAGGTCCCAAAAAAAAAAAAAAAAACCTAACTGGTATCTACTGAGAAAACAGTCACCAATGATCTGCTTATCACTCAAGAAAAGAAAAGTATGTCTGGTTTAAAAATCAGCGGAGCCAACTCACTTCAATTTTTTTTTTTAAGAGCTAGGGTTTCACCATGTTGCCCAGGCTGGTCTTAAACTCCTGGGCTCAAGTGATCCACCCACCTCAGCCTCCCAAAGTGCTGGGATTACATGCGTGAGCCAACATACCTGGCCTACTTCTGCATCTGGGAACCTCAAAGAAATTCTGAACTGCAAACAATTGAAAAAAGAAATTTTTAAACAAGAAAAATCTTTCAGCAGGTAAACTTCTATATATGAAATTATAAAAACAACCTAAAATGTTTCTACTACGGTATTTCTCTACAAATAAGGATTGCTCATCATTCTTACCCTGCCTTTCAATTAGGATTATACAGATCTGTTTCTCATTCAAGGTTCCAATATGTGCAACTAAGTATCGTTTTACAGAGGAATATACTTAGGTAAACTGAGAGGTCAGATGACTCAGCTAGAAGTCACCTGAAGAATTTTAGAAGATTAATAATTCCAATACACCTTCTCAACCAAGAATTTGAAGAAACTAAAAGGTTAAACACAAAATTTCCAGAGCTCATGAAACTTCTAAGAGGTGTAAGAGAAACACAGAAAGTAAAACTAAAAGTTTGGCTCGTTGTCTGCGTTTCATTTTGTTTTCAAACTGGAATTTCCAGCTGTCTTACTAAATAACATTCAGTGTTACTATCTCAATTAACTCCCAACTGACAAAAAAATTGGATAGCTTTCTTTTAGAAGTTGCCCTTACAGTATGTAACTTGAGAGGAGTAATCCAATTCCTCTGGTCTCAGTAACTCCAGAAAGACAAGTGACTCCAACAGATACTGCTATAGGGGAATTGCAGCCACTAACTGAGCCCTAATTCCTGTTCTGAACCATTCCTCCCATCAGAGCGTTGGCTACAATTATACAGTCTCAATTACCTTACTGAAAACTGACTGCAATCCCAAATTTAAAAACCAAACCTACACCAAAACAAAACCTTAAGCACCATTAGCACAAGATGACACTGACTATCCCTCATCCCTCCCAGGATTTCTCAACCTCAGCCCTCTTAACTTTTTGGGCCCAATATAATTCTTTGTTTTGAGGGGGCTACCCTGTGCACTGTAGCATGCTGAGCAACATGCTGAGGTCTTTCAGTGGACTCTAGCTACTAGATGACAGTAGCAACCCTCCTATAGCCCCCAGTTATAAAAATCACAAATGTCTACAGGCTGGGTGTGGTGGCTCACACCATTTTGGGAGGCCCAAGCAGGAGGAATGCTTGAGGCCAGGAGTTTGAGACCAGTGTGGGCAACACAGTGAGACCCTGCTTCTACAAAAAATTAACAAATTACTCAGGTGTGGTGGTAAAGCTACTTGCAGGGCTGAGGTGGGAGTACTGCTTGAGCCCAGGAGGTGGAAGCTGCAGTGAGCTGTGATCATACCACTGCACCCCAACCTGGGCAACAAAGTGAGACTCTGTCTCCAAAAAAAAAAAAAAAAAAAAAATTGTCTACAGACTTTGTCAAATGTTCCCTGACGAACAAAACTACCTGAAGTTGAAAACCACTGCTCTGCTATCTCCTTTATTGCTTATTAGGTTGTGAAGAGATGCAACAGAAGCATCCTTTTTTTTTTTTTTGAGACTGAGTCTCGCATTGTTGCCAGGTGCAAGGCTGGAATGCAGTGGCCCGATCTCGGCTCACTGCAACCTCCGCCTTCCAGGTTCAAGCAATTCTGCCTCAGGCACCAGAGTAGCTGGGACTACAGGCACGCGCCACCACGCCCAGCTAATTTTTTTTTTTTTTTTTAGTAGAGACGGGGTTTCACCATGTTGGCCAGGATGGTCTTGATCTCTTGACCTCGTGATCCACCTGCCTCGGCCTCCCAAAGGGCTAGGATTACAGGTGTGAGCCACCACACCAGTCAGCCATCTTATTCTTAAACATCTAATTTGACTACAAAGAAAACAAATTAACCCACACCTTTCCTCTTCTTATAAGATGACTACCTGAAAGACGATAGCACCCTCTTTCCGAACATAAGTAAAGCCAACTAGGCCAGGTACAGGGGCTCACACCTGTAATCCTAGCACTTTGGGAGGTGGAGGCAGGCAGGAGTTCAAGACCAGCCTGGCCAATATGGTGAATCCCTGTCTCTACTAAAAATACAAAAATTAGCCCTGCATAGTGGCGGGCGCCTATAATCCCAGTTACTCAGGAGTCTGAGGCAGGAGAATCACTTGAAACCAGAAGGTAGAGATTGCAGTGAGCTGAGATTGTGCTACTGCAGTCCAGCCTGGGTGACAGAGCAAAACTCCAACTCAAAAAAAAAAAAAAGCCAACTAAACATAAAGAAACACAAAGTGTAAGGCCCTTGTTGGTACTTCCCTGAAAATACAAAAAATTTCATCTGCTGTGAGTTCAATTTTCAGTGTTTTTCTTCCTTATACTAAAAAAGTCCCACAAATGTCCCCAATATATACATTTATATTTATCAGTAGAATTTCAAGGCTAAACTAGCCTCTACCTATAAAAATACATACTTTTTATTTCTAGATATTGCAGGGAATACGTGTACTAATACCGTAGGTTCAAATTTCACATGGTAGCACACCTGCATTTTGTACCACTGTAGCCTTTTAAAGATTTCAAAACACTGAAGTCATTACCTTCTAAATGTAACTATTGGGTGTTCAACTAGTATCAATCATTCAATCAAAAAAATTTAATAAGCAACTGCTATATAGCACCAGATAGATGCTAGATAACCAATCAGACTTTTTCATTGGTAAGTCACCAACAACAGAGTTTAAGGTAAACCAATCATTAAAACCTCCCAAGCCCAGCTCAAACCACTAAATTGCTTCCACCAGTTCAACAACACTATTAACATTATTTAGGTATCTCTCTGGGACCTTTCTAAGAATCATACAACTTAAAAAGAAAGGTCAGCCTGCTCTTCCTTTCTCCGCCATCATGGTGGTACGCTTGACTCCGCTTCCACAATACTTTCAGGATTAAGCGATTCCTGGCCAAGAAACAAAAGCACAATCGTCCCATTTCCCCATGGATTTAGATGAAAACTGGTAATAAAATCAGGTGCAACTCCAAAAGGAGACATTGGAGAAGAACCAAGCTGGGTCTATGAGAAATTGTACATGAAATGGCACACATATTTATGCTTCTGAAGGTCACAATCACATAATAATATCAAGCTGAAAATGTCACTGTTATCTGGAAAGCTGGGCATGTTTTATTTCCTCTCTGAATCTGTTATGAACTTGTTGGTTGGCTGGGTTCAGTAATAAATATGTGAGACGTTTCACTGTGAGAGCTTAGAGTTTTAAGGGTCACAAAGTCTTTAAGAAATCTGCTTTTTAGCTACTTTTATTATGGTTGGTTTGAACATTTTCCTGTATTAGAGTCATTCCAAGTACAATACAATGATGAATGCCTTCTGTAGCACCTGGAAAAGAGCCAAACTAGATAACATTACTTATTGATAGGAAAAACATTTCATGAGATCAAAAATGCCAAAAAAAGAAGATAGTGGGAGAGAAGCCTACTATATAGTTTCTTCAGGTGGAGCCTAAAGGTGAGCAGTCCTTCAACTGCTCTAGGATTTAGGAAGAGACCCTGATCTCCATTAAACACCTAAGAACCACCCTAGTCTTACCAATACCAAAAGTAGGTTACTCTGCATATGACTTATCTGTTTAATGATAACGCTACCAGATTTAATCTCATCGGGTAATATTCCCTGACGTTGATTTAATGAAGAAAGATGAATGGTAGGGTACAGGGATGGAATGACAGCTTTGCACTCCATGACACAGCCGTCTGTGATGTACCACTCAGTCACTCGTCAGCATGGCATAGTAACTCCATCAGTCTTGGCTTCACACTGGCTCTCAATAAGCTAGGTAAGTTAGGAGCTTCTGCTATGGTTTTGAAAATAACAATCTGAAGTTATTTATTTATTTATTTATTTATTCTATCATTTGATGACCAAAAAATATATAATGTGATTTTACCCAATCCTACAGAAAGTTGAAATCTTGAGGCTCCAGACTATAGATTCAAAATCTCTGATTTTACAATCCAAGTTTAGTACTAAAAAATTTTACTAAAGTTATTTTCACTATAAATAGAAAAACACTTATTTATTTATTTATTTTATTTATTTTTTTGAGACGGAGTTTTGCTCTTGTTACCCAGGCTGGAGTGCAATGGCAAGATCTCGGCTCACCGCAACCTCCGCCTCCTGGGTTCAAGCGATTCTCCTGCCTCAGCTTCCCAAGTAGCTGGGACTACAGGCACATGCCACCATGCCCAGCTAATTTTTATATTTTTAGTAGAGACAGGGTTTTACCATGTTGACCAGGATGGTCTCGATCTCTTGACCTCGTGATCCATCTGCCTCGGCCTCCCAAAGTGCTGGGATTATAGGCGTGAGCCACCACGCCCGGCTGAATAGAAAAACACTTTTAACAATAAGGAGAAAGAAATTCCTAAACCAATACTCACTTGGAATGGAGACTTTTTTGAAACCTAACAGATAACAATGCCACTAAATATATTTTCATTTTTAAATTCCCTTCATGATTTCTCCTTATTTCTTAATCTTCTTTCCAAATGAATCTTTTGTCCTTTTTTTTTTTTTGAGATGGAGTCTCACTCTTGTCATGAGTACAACAGCGTGATCTCAGCTCACTGCAACCTCCACATCCCAGGTTCAAGCTATTCTCCTGTCTCACTCTCCTGAGCCCAGGTCAAATCACTAAATTGCTTAGATTAGAGGCCCGCTACCACGCCCGGCTAATTTTTGTGTTTTCAGTAGAGACGGGGTTTCACCCTGTTGGCCAGCTGGTCTCGAACTCCTGACCTCAGGAGATCCATCCACCTTGACCTCCCAAAGTGCTGGGATTACAGTCTGGCCCTCTTTTGTTCTCTTATCTGGGTAGATAAAATCCAAAGACACAGGAAGCTAAGATGGACTGATAATGATTAGCAGTAGGGAGTGTTATTCTACCAATTTAAATGAATTCAGCCTATATGTGGCTTTAAAAAACAGAGATGAAAATAGGCCAGATGCAGTGGCTCATGCCTGTAATCCCAGCACTCTAGGATCAACCAAGGTCAGGGATCAAGATCATCCTGGCTAACATGATGAAACCTCGTTTTTACTAAAAATGCGAAAAATTAGCCAGGCATGGTGGCACGCGCCTGTAGTCCCAGCTACTCGGGAGGCTGAGGCAGAAGATATCCCTTGAACCCAGGAGGTAGAGGTTGCAGTGAGCCAAGATCATGCCACTGCACTCCAGCCTGGGCAACAGAGAGAGACTCCATCTAAAAAAAAAGATGAAAAAATAGTAACATTTTAAAAAGTTATTAAACCTTACAACCTAGTCCCATTAAACATAATCATTGCTCTGAAACAGTCTTTCCCACTGAATAGGTGAAGAAACCTAGTAATAGCTCATTAAAAGCTGGTGTAGAGAGCCGTGGTGACTCAGGCCTGTTGTCCAAGGCACATGAGGAGGCAAGGCTGAGTTCAAGACCAGTCTGGGCAACACAGAAGCCTCTCATCCATTAAAACAAAACAAACAAAAAGCTGATGTAAACTCAATACCCAGACTCTGGTGTTCAGTGAGGACAGCACTCACAGGTGACAGGCTTTTTGTTTCTTTCTCTCTAGGAGACTGGGTCTCTGTTGCCCAGGCTGGACTGTAACCTCGAATATCCTGGGCTCAAGCAATCTCCCACCTCAGCCTCCCAAGTAGCTAGGACTACAACATGCCACCATGCCCGGCTAATTTTTTGTAGTTGTTGTTGAGACAGGGTCTTGCTTGCTACGTTGCCCAGGCTGGGAGAACATTTTAAACAAAGGGAGATGGAGGTCTAAAAATAGATGACACAGGCCGGGCACAGTGGCTCAGGCCTATAATCCCAGCACTTTGGGAGGCCGAGGCGGCTGGATCACGAGGTCAAGAGATCAAGACCATCCTGGTCAACATGGTGAAACCCCATCTCTACTAAAAATACAAAAATTAGCTGGGCATGCTGGCGTGCACCTGTAGTCCCAGCTACTAGGGAGGCTGACGCAGGAGAATTGCTTGAACCCAGGAGGCGGAGGTTGCGGTGAGCGGAGATCATGCCATTGCACTGCAGTCTGGGTAACAACAGCGAAACTCCATCTCAAAAAAAAACAAAACACACACACACAAAAAAACAAAAACAGATGACACATAGAAGAATGGTGAGGTAAATGCTATGGCCAAAGCACAGGGCATGTGGAGGAATAAGTTGGGTTTTTGAAGTTGTTTAGATTATATCATCGTCTTTTTCTTTTCTTTTTTGAGATAAGGTCTTGCTCTGTCACCCAGACTGGAGTGTAGTGGCATAATCACAGCTCACTGTAGCCTTGACCTCCCAGGCTTAAGCGATCTTCCCCACCCCAGCCTTCTAAGTAGCTGGGACCACAGGCACACACCACCACCCCAGCTAATTTTTTTTATTTTTGTAGACTCTCACTTTGTTACCCAGGCTAGTCTCAAACTCCTGGACTCAAGCAATCCTCCTGCCTCAGGTTCCCAAAGTGCTGGTATAACAGGTGTGAGCCACGGCATGCCCGTGAGTGATGGTTTTTGGTATCTAACTATCACAAGAGTCAGCATCCTCTTTTTTTGTTTACTTTGTTTTGTTCTTATAAAATTTATCCATATCTGTTTTTGACTAGGACATTAAGCCTTTTTATATTGCCTATAAATGGTTTGTAGGTTTTATGTCCTTCATTTTGCTCTTTGTTTTCTATACCTCTTTTTTATTTTTTTTATTTTTTTTATTTTTTATTGGATTATAGGTTTTGGGGTACATGAGCAGAGCATGCAAGACAGTTGCGTAGGTACACACATGGCAGTGTGCTTTGCTTTTCTTCTCCCCTTCACCCACATTTGGCATTTCTCCCCAGGCTATCCCTCCCCACCTCCCCCTCCCACTGGCCCTCCCCTTTTCCCCCCAATAGACCCCAGTGTTTAGTACTCCCCTTTCTGTGTCCATGTGTTCTCACTTTTTATCACCCACCTATGAGTGAGAATATGCGGTGTTTCATTTTCTGTTCTTGTGTCAGTTTGCTGAGGATGATGTATACCTCTTTTTTAAATTTTATTTTAGGTTTGGGGGTACATATGTACGTCTGTTACATGGATACACTGTATCACTAGAATCTGGAACGCAGATTATTTCATCACCCAGCAACTGAGCATAGTGCAAGATAGGTCGTTTTCTGACCCTCACCATTCTCTTCCCCTCACCAACTCAAGTAAGCGCTCCTGTCCATGTTTGTGCCCATGTGTACTCAGTGTTTAGCTCCCACTTATAAGTGAGAACATGTGATACTTGGCTTTCTGTTCCTGCTGTAATTCACTTAGGATAATGGCCTCCAGCTGCATCCAGGTTACTGCAAAGGACATGATTTCGTTTTTTTTTTTTTTTTTTTTTTTATAGCTGCATAGTGTCCCATGGTGTATATGCCCCACATTTTCTTTATTAAGTCCAGCACTGATGGGCATCTAAGTTGATTCCATGTCTTTGCTCTTGTGAATAGTGCCACAATAAACATACAAGTGCATGTGTCTTTTCAGTAAAATGATGTATCTTCCTTTGGGTATATATCCAGTAATGGATTGCTGGGCAGAATGGTAGTTCTGTTTAAGTTTTTTGGGAAATCAAACTGTCTTCTACAGTGGCTGAACTAATTTACATTCCCACCCACAGTGTATAAGCATTCCCTTTTCTCTACAATCTTGCCAACTGTTATTTTTTAACTTTCTAATAATAGCTATTCTGACTGGTGTGAGATGGTATCTCACTGTGGTTCTGATTTGCATTTCTCTGACGATCGGTGATGTGAGCATTTTTTCATATGCTTACTGCGCTGCATATATGTCTTCTTTTGAGAATTACGTAGGCAAAAAAAACAAAATCATACCAACCACTCTCTCAAACCATAGTGCAATTAAAACAGAAATCAATACTAAAAAGATCTCTCAAAACTACACAATTACATGGAAGTAAAACTTGCTCCTGAATGACTTTTGAGTAAAAAATAAAATTACGGGAGAAATCAAGAGGTTCTTTAAAACTAATGAAAGCAGACACAGTATACCAGAATCACTAGGACACAGTTAAAGCAGTATTAAGAGGAAAGTTTATAGCCCCAACCTAAAAAGTTAGAACGATCTCAAAATAACAACCTGACATCACACCTAGAGAAGCTAGAAAAACAAGAGTAAACCAACCCAAAGCCAGGATAACCAAAATCAGAGCTGAACTGAATGAAATTAAGACTCAAAAATCCATACAAATAAATGATAAACGAAATCAAAAGTTGGTTCTTTGAAAGAATAAACAAGATTGATAGACCACTAGCTAGATTAATAAAGGAAAGAAGAGAGATCTAAGTAAACACAGTCAGAAATGACAAAACCGACATTACCACCAACCGCACAGAAATATAAAAAACCCTCAGAAACTATTACAAACACCTCTATGCACACAAACTAGAAAACCCAAATTTCCAGATAAATTTCTGGAAGCATACAACCACCCAAGACTGAACCAGGAAGAAACTGTAATCCTGAACAGACCAGTAACAAGTTCCAAAATTGACTCAGTAATAAAAAACCTGGCCAGGCAGTATGGCTCATACCTACCAGCACTTTGGGAGGCCAAGGCAGGCACATCGATTGAGCCAAGGTGTTCAAGACCAACCTAAGCAACATGACGAAACCTTTTCTCTCCAAAGGAAAAAATATATATATACACACACACACACAGACACAGACACACACACACACACACACACACACACACAGAAAATGAACCAGGTGTGGTAGCACACACCTGTAGTCCCAGCTACTCAGTAGGCTAAGGTGGGAGAATCACCTGAGTCTGAAAAGCTGAGGCTGCAGTAGTGACCTGTTATCATGCCACTGAACTCCATTCTGGGAAACACAGTGAGACCCTGTCTCAAAAAGTAATGAAAAATAAAAAACTTACCAACCAGAAAAGGCCTTGGACCAGATGGACTCACAGCCAAATTCTACCAGACATATGAAGAAGAGCTGGTACCAATCCTACTGAAATTATTCCCAAAAAATCGAAGAGGGACTCTTCCCTAACCCATTCTATGAGGCCAGCAGCATTCTGATAGCAAAACCTGGCAAAGACACAATGAAAAAAAGAAAACTCCAGGCCAATATCCCTGATGAACACAGACACAAAAATTCCTAAACAAAACACTAACAAACCGAAGCAGCAGCACATTGAAAAGCTAATCCAGGCCGTTGTGGTGGCTCACAGCAGCCTGTAATCCCAGTACTTTGGGGGGCCAAGGAAGGCAGATCACTTGAGGTCAGAATTTCAAGACCAACCTGGGGAAACCATGTCTGTACTGAAAATACAAAAATTACCAAGGCCTGGTGGTGCACACCTGTAATCCCAGCTACTTGGGAGGGTGAGGCACAAGAATCGCTTAAGCCCAGGAGGCAGAGGTTGCAGTGAGCCAAACTTGTTCCACTGCTCTCCATCCAGCCTGAGCGACAGAGCAAGACTCCATCTCAAAAAAATAAAAATAAAGGCTGGGCGCAGTGGCTCACGCCTATAATCCCAGCACTTTGGGAGGCCGAGGCAGGTGGATCACGAGGTCAAGAGATCGAGACCATCCTGGTCAACATGGTGAAACCCCGTCTCTACTAAAAATACAAAAATTAGCTGGGCATGGTGGCGCATGCCTGTAGTCCCAGCTACTCGGGAGGCTGAGGCAGGAGAACTGCTTGAACCCAGGAGGCGGAGGTTGCGGTGAGCCGAGATCGTGCCATCGCACTCCAGCCTGGGTAACAACAGCGAAACTCTGTCTCAAATAAATAAATAAATAGATAAATAAACAAACAAAAAATAAAAAGTTAACAACAAAAATAAGAAAAAAATAATAAAAATAAATAAATAAGCTAATCCACCACAATCAAGTAAGTAGTCTTTACTCCTGGGATCCAAGGTTAGTTCCACACATGCAAATCAATAAATGTGATGCATCATATAAACCGAATTAAAAACAAAAACCACGTTGGTCAGACCAGGTATGTTGGCTCACACCTGTAATCCCAGCACTTTGGGAGGCCAAGGCGGGGAGATCCCGAGGTCAGGAGTTTGACACCAGCCTGGCCAACATGGTGAAACTCCGTCTCTACTAAAAATACAAAAAATTAGCCGGGCATGGTGGCGCATGCCTGTAATCCCAGCTACTCAGGAGGCTGAGCCAGGAGAATTGTCTGAACCCGGAAGGTGGAGGTTGCAGTGAGCCGAGATTGCGTTATTGCATGCCAGCCTGGGGGACAAGGCAAGACTTCGTCTCAAAAACAAAAAAAAGTAAAAACCATGTATCAAGCCAGGGACAATGGTTCATGCCTGTAACCCAGCACTTTGGGAGGCTGAGGCAGGCAGATTGCTTGAGCCCAGGAGTTTGAGACAAGCCAGGGCAACATGGCGAAATCCTATCTCTACAAAAAAGAAAAATAAATTAGCTAGGCATGATGGCACACACCTATCTACTACTACTCAGAAGGCTATGATGGGAGAATCAGTTGAACCCACAAGTTCAAGACCAGCCTGGGCAATAAGTAAGATTCTGTCTCTATTTAAAAAGAAAAAATCAGAATACACTGTATATTGGCCGGGTGTGTGCGGTGGCTCACACCTGTATAATCTCAGCACTTTGGGAGGCCGAGGCGGGTGGATCTCAAGGTCAGGAGTTCAAGACCAGCCTGGGTGAAACCCCATCTCTACTAAAAATATAAAAATTAGCAGGGCGCATTGATGGGCGCCTATAATCCCAGCTACTGTGGAGGCTGAGGCAGGAGAATCACTCACTTGAACCCAGGAGATGGAGGTTGCAGTGAGTCACTGCACTGTAGCCTGGGTGACAGAGCAAGACTCCATCTCAAAAAAAAAAAAGAATATACTGTATATTTGAAAATGCTAAGACAGTAGATTTTAAGTGTTTTCACCACACAAAAGTAAGTATGTGAGGTAACGCATGTTAAATAAGTTGATTTAACCATTCAGTGTATACATAACACCAAATCATGTTGTACACCATAAAAATACAGTATATGACAATTTTTAGTGGTGGAAAAAAAACAAGGCCAGGCACAGTGGTTCACGCCTGTAATCCCAGCACTTTGAGAGGCCGAGGCAGGCAAATCACGAGGTCAGGAGTTCGAGACCAGCCTGGCCAACATAGCGAAACAGTCTCTACTAAAAATACAAAAAATTAGCCAGGTGTGGTGGAGGGCACCTGTAACCCCAGCTACTTGGGAGGCTGAGGTAGGAGAATCACTTGAACCTGGGAGGTGGAGGGTGCAGCGAGCTGAGATCATGCCATTGCACTCCAGCCCCAGCAACAGCACAAGATTCCATCTCAAAAAAGAAAAAAGAAAAAAAAAAAAAAAAATGATTAAATGTTTCTCCTTTCTTCATCAACCCCCTCGTCCTTTTGCTATCTCACAGTCTCTAGAATTCTCAATCTGAAATGTACCTATCCCTCAAAATTCAACACCAATGCGATGAAAATCTCCTCTCTGAATTCTAAACCAGTATCTTCATTATATTGTTACTTTTTCCATGTTTGCCTTGTCTTTCCCCAAAAGCTGTAAGGTCCTTGAGGGCGAGAAGCACATATTGCTCCATATCACCTCTGGGACACTAAGCAGAGAACCCTGGACGTATTTAGTCAGCATCTGGTTATATCCAATTGTTAGACCTCAACTTACAAATCAGACGTGACAAATAATACATCAGACCAAAATGATGAAGAAACTTCTCCAGGCATTAACTAGAGCTCAGAAAAACACCTATTCAGCCTTTCAAATTATCCCTTTGAAGTAAGGACTTAAGATGATAAGAAAAGATATAATCAATTGTGGAAACTGAGACTGTCTTCTCCCTTTTTTTATTTTTTTAGACAGGGTCTTGCTCTATTGCCTAGGCTGGAGTGCAATGATGTGATCTCAGCTCATGGCAACCTCCACCTCCTGGGCTCAGGCAATCCTCCTACCTCAGCCTCTTGAAGAGCTGGGACTACAGGCACGTGCCACCATGCATGGCAAACTTTTGTGTTTTTTGGTAGACACGGGGTTTCACCATGTTGCCCAAGCTAGTCTCGAATTCCTGGGCTCCAGTGATCAACCCACCTTGGACTCCCAAAGTGTTGGGATTACAGGCATGAGCCACCACACCTGGCCAACTTCTCACTCTTAAAGGCAAAATAATAAATAATGAACAGCAACTTAAAGTTGAAAAAAGCTAAGGCTGCAATATTCAACAAGGCATCACATTCAACAACACACCACTGGTCACATACATAGTGGCTGAATTCCAGACTCCCCTCTCTATGGTAAGAGTTCTGCAGGCTCTGATGTTAGCTGGAAAAAAAGGCAACTGCTCGTCCCAGCACTGAAATATGGCAAAAAAAAAAAAAAAATCATCATCATCATCACAGAGCAAAATCAGCAAGCAAAACTAAGCAGCATTTAGGCAGGGAGTGGTGGCTGGCACCTGTAATACCAGCACTTTGGGAGCCTGAGTCGGGCAGATCACTTGAGGTCAAGAGTTCGAGACCAGTCTGGCCAACATGGTGAAACTTCATCTCTACTAAAAATAAAAAAATTAGCCAAGGTTGGTGGCCACATGTCTCTAGTCCCAGCTACTTTAAACTCAGGAGGCTGAGGCAGGGGAATCGCTTGAACCCGGGAGGCAGAGGTTGCAATCAGCCAAAATCATGCTCCTGGGCAATAGAGACTATCTCAAAAAAACAAACGAACAAACAAACAAAAAAAGCTAAGTAGCATTTAGATGAAACTATGATTATGAAGTTGGGGGTGGGACAAGTAGAAAGGAAAGAATATGTCATAAAGCCTTAAACAAAACTTTTGAGTGAGAGAAGACTAAAACACCCTTTAAGCACTTATTCCCTGGACTCCATTTATGCTTCTAAGAAATAAGATACACAGACTCACTTTAGAAGGCTTTCTCCTAGACTATATCTGAGACACCATAAATACAAACATCAATTATTATGTTGCCACTCTATCATAGGACTGAACCTGGAAGCTTCCAAGGAAAGGAGCAATCATAAAGACAGTTGGCCAAGGATAGGACTGCCATTCACCCTGGGGGGCTCCTCATGGTAGCTACGACCCAACCCAAAACAGCTTCTGGATTTGTGATGCTGGTGCTGGCTAGCATGCTGCGGAAGTGTTGTTTGTTTTTCTTAGGGGTCTCATTGTGTTGCCCAGGCTGGTCTGAAACTCCTGGCCTCAAGCAATC
Organism: Callithrix jacchus; assembly: GCF_049354715.1. Classification (NCBI taxonomy): domain Eukaryota; kingdom Metazoa; phylum Chordata; class Mammalia; order Primates; family Cebidae; genus Callithrix; species Callithrix jacchus. Next base: position 8,259,239 of record NC_133519.1, read on the forward strand.
CTCCTGCCTCGACCTCCCGAAGCACTGAGATTACAGACCTGAGCCTGACCTACCAAAGTATTTTCTTCACGGCTACAGCACTGCCTCTCAAGGGGCTAACAGTCTGGCAAAAAGTCGTGAAAACATTCTGTCGGGGACCTTTTTCTTATGTGAAGAAAGACACAAGGCACGCGGGGCAGGTGGGGGGAGCAGAACAATGGTATTAAAGACACTGGCAGCATGACAATCAAAATAAACCAAGTTGAAACAATACGTCCTGCCTTCTTCCTAAAGCCATTTCCTTCATCAGTGATAGGAGTGCAGGCCGTCTGCAAGGCATTAATAGGGTGCTGTTTTCACCTTCACAACGACCCTGGAAACCACTGAAAAGCAAAATGCCCCTTCCCGCCCCATTCTGTGCTTCCTTCCCTAGAGACAACCGAATAGGGACAATCCTCAGCAATCCGCTATTTTGCTTCGCTGAGAAGAGGGGTCGGGGGGGGGGCGGTTAAAAGTGTGAAAATAGAGGAAGGTGAGAAGACACAGAGGAAAGAGTACGGGGGAAGGTCACCGTGGGAAAAAGACGAGGTATAAAAGAGTGCGAGAAAATTGATGGGAGAGTTGTCAAAGAAAAACTTGCTAAAGAAAAAGAAAGATGGGGGGGGGTGGTAAAGACGTGAGGGCAGGTGGAACAGCCCAGGATGAGGAAGAGGTGAGCAGGAGGTACAGCGCCGGGACCGTGACGCCCGGGGCTTAGGGCCAGCGGCTGCGGACACAGGGCAGCAGGTACTCGGCAGACCGATGCCAGGCGAGTCGAGCGTGTGCGGAAAGCCCCAGACCTAGTTCGGGGACATCGGGGCCAGGAATCTATGCGGTTCCCGAGTACAGAGGGCATGGGGCTCTTACCGGTAGTTTGGGGCTGACCTCGCCCTTGCAAAAGTGGCAGAAAAACCGGTGGGCAGCCACGGCGGCGCCCGAGTCCGCCCCGGCCGCCGAGGCCTCCGCCATTTTTGTCCTCCGCCGCGGCCGTCCGAGAGGGCAGCCGGCCCGTCCCTCTCCAGGCCGCTACCTCTCGAGCTGCAGTCGCCGTCGCCGTCGCCGCCGCCGCCTCGGTACGGCCCACCGCTTCAGAGCCCGCGTCGGTCACGTGAGCCGGCCCGACCCAGAGAGGCGGCGGCGCTGACGGCGACCCTGCGGCCCGCCTCCCAGAACCAAAGAGGAGCCGGAAGGAGCGGCAACCCGCCCGCCTGCCTGCTCCTCAAGCAGCCCCTCGCGGGTCCTCCAGCCTTCCAGCGAGAAGAAAGGAAGAGCGTCCCCGGAAGCCGCCGAAACTCGGGGCGGGGGGGGTAGAGCGGCACGAGCTTTTCGCCTTTCTGCGTTGTGTTCCGTGGCCGGCCTCTTCCTAGAAAGGGCGGTGGGCTCCACCTCCGCTCGGAAGGCCAGCGGGAGCCGCAGGAAGCCGCCGCGAGGAGCTCGGAGGCGTTGGGTTTGGAGCCTCTGGATTGCGCTGACCCTGAGGTTAGTGGAAAATGCTGTCGGCGCGAGGCGGCGCTGACTCTGACCGAGAGACCGAGTCTGGAAGGCGAACCTATGTAAAGGGAGTGAAGAGCTAGGAGCCAAGCGCCTTGGAAGTCCTTTCCGAGGATGGCAAGGGGTCTGGGGATGCTTCTCCAAAGATATGTGCATGGATCAAACAGGTCTCTGGTGATACTTAGGCGGGGGTGCCAAAGACTTGGCTTCTTAAGAATTGGTAGCAATTTGTAATAACGAAATAATCATATAATCAACTACATCAATTTCTGATTGTGTCAACTTTGTCAAGGAGTACAAGTTTCAGGAATGAATACTGCCCTGAAAACAATGTAACCTCATCTCCTATTTGACACGCCCTGTTGAGAAGCAGTCCTTTACCTCCTAAATTTCTTTTTCGAAATTATCATTTCCTTTATGGGCTGAGAATGTTCACTGAGAATGAACACTACCTGCTCACTCCTACCGGGCTGTGAACAGTGACCTTAATTCTCCTAAGCAATGAAGTGTGACAGACTGCGAAATAATCTACTCCCTATCTTTAAAGAAAATCAGAATCACGCATAGTCCCAGAAAGATAAATTTGATGCATAGTCTTTCTCTATGCATACATTTTTCCTTTTTTTTACAATAATCGAATGTTAATTTTTTGCAGCTTCTGTCACTTAATATATTATGAATAATTTTCTGCACGAATACATGTGGTACTTAATAACTTTAAATGTCGGTGTAGTATGCCATCATTTACTATTAGACATTAGATTGTTTCCAGTAAGTCGGTATCATACAGAGAACTAGTGACTTTATTATTATTTTATTTATTTATTTTTTTAAGACGGGGTTTCACCATGTTGGTCAGGCTGGTCTTGAACTCCCGACCTCAGGTGATCTGCCCGCCTTGGCCTCCAAAGTGCTTGGATTGCAGGTGTGAGCCACCACGCCCGGCCGACTTTATTATTATTATGGTTTGTTTCGTGCCTCATCCTCCTGAGTAGTGGGGACTAAAGGCACATGCCACCACACCCAGCTAATTTTATTTTATTTATTTATTTTTATTTTTTATTTTTTGTATTTTTAGTAGAGACAGGGTTTCACCATGTTGGCCAGGCTGGTCTCGAACTCCTTACCTCAAGTGATCCGCCTGCCTTGGCCTCCCAGAGTGCTGGGATTACAGGCATGAGCCACTGCGCCTGGCGACTTGATTAACTTTTTATTCTTTCCTTGGACATAGTATCCAAAAAGAAATTGCTGTTTTAAAGATATGCAAGATTTTTAAGGCTTTTTGATATGTGTTGTCAAACTGCCCTCCAGAGAGAACGCATGAATTTACAGTGAGCAGCTCTGCTTCCAGCATGAAAGAAAGACTTTCCATCGTACTGTTCCGGTGTTTTTTCCCCTAGCCCTCAGACTCCCCAGTACAATGACTCAAGCAGAAATTAAGCTCTGTTCTTTGTTGCTGCAAGAGCATTTTGGAGAGATTGTAGAAAAGATTGGAGTCCACCTGATAAGAACTGGCAGCCAGCCACTAAGAGTAATTGCCCATGACACAGGGACATCGCTGGATCAGGTACGTCTAAATGACATTAATTTTCTCTCATTTCTTTCACTAATTTATTTCACTCACCTTTGAATATTGTTCTTCTCACCCCAGAAAAGGAAAAAATGAAAAAGCCTGCCCTGGGAGCAAACAATGTTATTTGGGGGAGAAAAGGATGGGACTTAGGCATCAACATTTTCTTTCTCAGAGTGTTTCTAGTTCATCACAGCTTCTTAGGCAAATCTTTGCTCTTCCCATGCCAGACCTCATTTATTCACAGTAAGTCTGCTAACCTCAGTACTGCTTTTAAGGAATGAGAATGGGCCGGGCGCGGTGGCTCAAGCCTCTAATCCCAGCACTTTGGGAGGCCGAGGAGGGCGGATCATGAGGTCAAGAGATCAAGACCATTCCCGGCCAACATGGCGAAACCTCATCTCTACTAAAAATACAAAAATCAGCTGGATGTGGTGGCGCGTGCCTATAGTCCCAGCTACTCAGGAGGCTGAGGCAGGAGAATTGCCTGAACCCAGGAGGCGGAGGTTGCAGTGAGCCGAGATTGTGCCACTGCACTCCAGCCTGGTGCCTGGTGACAGGGTGAGACTCTGTCTCAAAAAAAAAAAGGAATGAGAATGATAGAAGGAAAGTAAATTGTGTTTTGTTTTGAAGGATAAGGATCAGAGAAACGATAGCAAGGAATCTTCCTGATTTCTTGTATTGATATATGATTCTTATTAGCTACTCCAATGGAGAGAGGAAATAAGTGCAAAGATTCTTACCTAGCCATTTTCTGATGCTTGGTAAGCTGTTGGACAAAAAACTGCCAGCAGTAATGAGCTATATCTTCAGGTCTTTCCTCTCTTTCTTCTCTTTATGTCCCATCCAGGTGAAAAAAGCCCTGTGTGTTCTTGTCCAACATAACCTGGTGAGTTATCAAGTGCACAAACGTGGTGTGGTGGAGTATGAAGCCCAGTGCAGCCGGGTATTACGAATGCTTAGATATCCCCGGTACATCTATACTACCAAAACTCTGTACAGTGACACTGGAGAGCTGATTGTTGAGGAGCTTCTGTTGAATGGCAAACTGACAATGTCAGCTGTTGTGAAGAAGGTGGCAGACCGGCTCACAGAGACCATGGAAGGTCAGTACTGTATCCACAGCTGTTAACAAAAGTGTAGATCAGCTGGCTACATGAGTGGACCCTGAGCTATCTTAGGCCATCTCATCTGCCTTTTTCCTCCTGTTACACAGATGGCAAGACCATGGACTATGCTGAAGTATCAAACACATTTGTACGATTGGCAGATACACACTTTGTACAACGCTGCCCCTCAGTGCCTACCACTGAGAATTCAGACCCCGGGCCACCACCACCTGCCCCCACACTTGTCATTAATGAGAAGGACATGTACCTGGTTCCTAAGCTGAGCTTGATAGGTAAGGAATTTTAACCCCTGGAACTGTGACTTAAGCTAACGGTGGATTCTTCTTGATTGGTTGTTAAAAGTATGAACCAGCTGAACATTTACCAGGTATTTGCTATATGCCAGACATTGTGATGTATAACACTGAAAAAGTCATGGTCTCTGCCATGGGGCTTTTAGTATAAGAGACATACATTAATCAGAAACTCACATTGATACATAATTAAACTGTGATGAGTACTCTGAAGGAAAAGAATGGAGACTTTGGGAGACTGAAGTGGCTGAATCATTTGAGGCCATGAGTTTGAGACCAGCGTGGGCAAAATGGTGAAACCCCATCTCTACTAAAGTTACAAAAATTAGCCAGGTATAGTGGTGCATGCCTGTAATCCCAGCTACTTGGGAGGCTGAGGCAGGAGAATTGCTTGAACCCAGGAGACAAAGGTTGCAGTGAGCCAAGATTGTGCCACTGCACTCCAGCCTGGGCGACAGAGTGAGACTCTGTCTCAAAAAAAAAAAACTATATAATGGGGGACTGGATTCATCTGGGAGTTTAGGTCTCATGTTTCTTTGAGAAGGTGGCAGTTGAGCTAAGATTTTAAATAGAAGCTAACAGCGAGGTAACAGAGGAAAAGCATTTTTGGCAAAGGGAATAGTATGTAGTACTTGAAGAAATGAAATAATGTCAGTATAGCTAAAGCATGGTAAGCAAAGCAAGAGAGGTATGAGATAAGGTTAGAGATAGGCAGGGTTCTGATCTCAGAAGCTAATGAGGATCTACCTGCTTAGTGCTTGGATGGGAGACGGACAGGGGCCTAAATCAAGTGAGACCTTATAGAGCATCTGTTCTTTATGCTAAGGCAAAGGAAAACCACTAAAGGATTTTTAAGGAAGTGACATGATCTAATTTATACTTTTAAAAGATTTTTTTGTCTATAGAAAGGATGGGAGGATGGGGCAAAGGTAAATGTTGACAGACTGGTGAAAAATGAAATACAGAAACAGTGAAGGAGACAAGTATCAATAATGACATCTGTGTGTCTGACTTGTGCATGTGGGAGGATGATGATCTTGTTGGCTATGAAAGAGAGCATCAGAGGAGAACCAGTCTTTGGAGGAGAAAGACTATGAGTGTGTTTTTGAACATGTTGAGTTTCAGATTATTTCATCATTTACTTGTGTTTCTTATAGCTCTTCAGCCCCCTAAGCAACTCTGATCTAGATGCAGCTACAGCTGTCTTTGGAATGAAAGACAGCTGGTCATTTCCTGTCATCCTGTGAGATACAGCCTAAGTATTCAATTGTTTGTTTGACAGGGAAAGGCAAAAGGCGGAGATCATCTGATGAAGATGCTGCTGGGGAGCCCAAGGCCAAGAGACCAAAACATACTACAGATAACAAGGAGGTAATGGGGCTTCTTGATTAGAAGTCCTCACCCTGAAGCAGGCCAGAAAGAGCACTCAGATAACGAGCCCCAAGAGAGCTTAAAGATTCTTGAGCTAAGAAGCAGTAGGGTTGTGAACCTCATTAAATATTAGCAGGAATAGACTAACAAAGAATGAACCATTACTGTCTCCCTTCTGAGCTTTAACTTCATTCATTCATTGAACAGAGGTAACAGCTTATGCAAAAAGGGGCCTAGAAAAAGTGTAGGTTGCTCAATATGGCTAGAACCTAAAGACCTACAGGGGCCAGTGGTGAAAAATTAGTCTAAAAATTAGACATAGGCCTGAACTCATATATTCAGATGCCTTCTTAGCATGCCCATAAAGATGTCAGTAAGCAGCTGAGTGCAATGGCTCCCACCTGGAATCCCAACACTTCGGGAGCCGAGGCAGGTGGATCACCTGAGGTCAGGAGTTTGAGACCAGCCTGACCAACATGGTGAAACCCTGTCTCTACTAAAAATACAAAAATTAGCCAGTCATGGTGGCATGAGCCTATAATCCCAGCTACTTGGGAGATTGAGGCATGAGAATCACTTGAACCTGGAGGGTTGCAGTGAGCTGAGATCGTGCCACTTCACTGGAGCCTGGGCAAAAGAGCAAAACTCCCATCTTAAAAAGAGAGTGTTCTAGGATAGAGTAACAGATTTGGAAATGCATTAATAATTGAAACCTGGAGAGCAGATAAAATTACCCAAGTAGAGCATGTAGAGTAAAATGAAAGGAAGCATCAGTATTATAGGTGGTGTCTGAAAGAGGAATCTGTGGAGACTGAGAAAAGGTAGCCAGAAAGATTCAAAGTAGCACCAAGAAAAAATGATGTTGGCCAGCCCAGTGGTCAGCGCCTGTAATCCTAACACGTTGGAAGGCCAAGGCGGCCGGATCGCTTGAGCCTAGGAGTTTGAGATCATCCTGAGCAACATGGTGAGACCCTGTCTCTACAAAAAAATACAAAAATTACCTGAGTGTGGTAGCACGCACCCGTGGTCACAGCTGCTTGGGAGGCTAAGGTGGGAGGATCACCTGAGCCCAGGAGTTCAGGGCTGCAGTGAACATGATCACACCACTGCATTCCAACCTGGGTGACAGAGACCCTGTCTTTAAAAGAAAAAAGAAATGGTATCATAAAATGCAAGGAGCCACATAAGGTTTTAAGAAGGAAAAAATGACCATGTCATATGCTTCCTAAAGATTAAACAAGATCAGAAGTGGAAAGTATTATTTGAACTTCACAACATAGAGTCCTCAAGGACGATCATGGTATTTCACTGGAATGTGAGTGACAAATTGACATTTCAGGACGATGGTGGAAGTGGGTTGAGTAAATCTAGATGGAGATACAGCTGGGATGGCCAACTCTTGGAGAAGCTCGGCTGTGACAGTAAGGGAAAGAAGAGGAGGCGTAGGATTGAAGGAGAATTCTAGAGTAGAAGAGACTTGGACAGGATAAAGGCTGGTAAGAAGAAGGCAGTAGTGAAGGAAAGGCTGAAGATGTTAGAGGACAAGGTAAAGTAGAGCTGGATCCCCAAAAATGAATGAGAGGGTAAGGCCTGGAATACCAGTATGGGCATTAACCTTAGGTAAAAGGAACATTTTTCAGCTGTGATAAAAGTGAGTAAAAATAGAAGTTAAAAACATAAAGAAATGTGGTGAGGACATGCACGAAGTTGAATAAATTCTGGCCTAGTGGCTTTTATTTTCCTTGTGAAATCAGAAACAAGGTCATCTGCTGAGAGCAAGAAGGAAGAAGGGTCAAGTTAGAGACTTGAGGGTGATGGAGAAGAGTTAAAATAGGGAGAGAAAGGCCAAAAGTGGTGGCTCATGCCTATAATCCCAGCACTTTGGGTGGCCAAGGCAGGGGGATTGCCTGAGGTGAGGAGTTCAAAATCAGCCTGGATGTGGTGAAACTCTGAATCTACTAAAAATACAAAAATTATTGTGCACAGTGGTGGGGACCTGTAATCCCAGTACTCAGGAGGCTGAGGCAGGAGAATGGCTTGAACCCAAGAGGCAGAGGTTGCAATGAGCAGAGATCACGCCACTGCACTCCAGCCTGGGTGATGAGCAAAACTCCATCTCAAAAAAAAAAATTAAAATTAAAATAATAAAATAGGAAGGAAAGATTGGAGATGAGCTTACAGAACCCGTTTGAAGTTGGGATTTGTCTAGACAGCAGTCTACATGACTGATTTGTCTCCAACGAATTTAGTTGTTAGTATGTAGGAAAAGAAATGGTGAACCATTAAATCCAAGCTCCTCAGAAAACTCTACGCTGTATTTAAATGCTTCTCTTCCTCAGCCCATTCCAGATGATGGGATTTATTGGCAGGCCAACCTTGACAGATTCCACCAACACTTCCGTGACCAAGCCATTGTGAGTGCAGTCGCTAACAGGATGGACCAGGTAACACCTAAGTGTGTCTGTCACTGGTCATCAGGAGCATTCACTTACTTGTCAGATGTGGCCACTGTCATATAGAGCCAGTGGCAGGCGGGGGCAGCACAGTGATTTCTGAATTCCCGTTTACTTTCAAACAGACAAGCAGCGAGATCGTGCGAACCATGCTCCGAATGAGCGAGATTACCACTTCCTCTAGTGCTCCCTTCACCCAGCCATTGTCTTCCAATGAGGTGAGTGTCATGTTCTTGTGCTAGCTTTCGGACACACTCTTGGGTATCAACAACATTTATTATATACAGATCCTGGTGTTAGGTTGAGGTCTGAGCCTTGAAAGAGAAGGGCGTTTGTTTGATGTGGGGCAAGGATTATCTTCAGGTGGTAAGCACTGAAATGTTTGGTCTCCTAGGATCTAGCTTTTCAAAATCTACATCATTCACTTAGTCAAAGTATCTGTTTGTCAAGTACAGCCTATTCCTAATTATTTTAAGAATCTAGGATTTGGACCCTGAGAGCCTTGGCATTCAGGACATTATTTGACCCCTTGTTTTTAAAATATTGATATTTAATAAATATGTATTATTTATATTACTGTCTTGTTTGTTTTGAGACAGTCTCGCTCTGTCGCCTGGCTGGAGTGCAGTGGTGCGATCTCTGCTCACTGCAACCTCTGCCTCCCGGGTTCAAGTGATTCTCCTGCCTCAGCCTCCCGAGTAGCTGGGACTGCAGGCGCGCACCACCACGCCCAGCTAGTTTTTGTATTTTTAGTAAAGATGGGGTTTCACCATGTTGGCCAGGATGGTCTTGATCTCTTGACCTCATGATCTGCCCACCTCAGCCTCCCAAAGCGCTGGGATTACAGGCATAAGCCTCCATGCCCGGCTGGTAAAACTTCTTTGCATGTCAGTTTTTATAGATTTGTCCCACTCTTTATAATGACTCTATTATATTCCACTTAATGACTGTGCTATACTTTATTGTAATATACTACTCATGCTGGTCTTCTGGGTGTTTCCAGTTTTTTACTCTTACAAACAATCCTGCTATAAATCTTTCTGGACAATTTTGTGATATCTAAAATTAAGACACCTTTTTTTTGAGACGGAGTTTTGCTCTTGTAACCCAGGCCAGAGTGCAGTGGTGCGATCTCAGCTCACCACAACCTCTGCCTCCCAGGTTCAAGCAATTCTCCTGCCTCAGCCTCCCAAGTAGCTGGGATTACAGGCATGTGCCACCACACCCAGCTAGTTCTGTATTTTTAGTAAAGATGGGGTTTCACCATATTGGTCAGCCTGGTCTCCAACTCCTGACCCCAGGCAATGCACCTGCCTCAGCATCCCAAAGTGCTGGAATTATAGGCATGAGCCACTGTACCCAGCCTAAAAGATCTTTCTTTCAGTAAAGTCAGCAGTTCTAAGTTTCCAAGCCCATTTTAAGTGTCTTTTGCTCCATAGATCTTCAGATCCCTACCTGTTGGCTACAACATTGCTAAGCAAGTTCTTGATCAGTATCTCACTCTGCTGGCAGATGATCCAGTAAGTCTGTTTTTTCTTTTTTCTGTAGCCTGTTCTGTTGACAGTTCATTTCTGCACTGACACCTGGTTTCATTCTCCTATAGTCTTACTCTCTACCTAGCCAGCCCGGACAGTTTCTCCACACTATTTGATAGGAGGGCTACCTGCTACAGACTTTCGGTCAGATTTGTTCCACTGGAAACAGAATCACTGGACTTTCCATTCAGTTAATACTCTCTCTCTTTCTCAATAGCTACAGTTTGTTGGAAAGTCTGGCGACAGTGGTGGAGGAATGTATGTCATCAGTATCCTTACCAGTGACTTCCTTAGAGTCAGGCAGCCTGTCCTGTAAGTCAGAATGGTGCCTTAGGAAAGAAATATTTGGTAATGTTTATTATACTAAATAAGTTAGAAAATTGAAATAATTGCTAAATAAATTTTTCTGTGAATTTACAGTGAACTGCATTGATGATAAAGAAGTAAAAAGAGGCCAGGCATGGTGGCTTACACCTGTAATCCTAGGACTTTGGGAGGCTGAGGCAGGAGAATTGCATGAGCCCAGGAGTTCTAGATCAGTCTGAGCAACATGGCAAAACGCCATCTATACAAAACATACAAAAACTAGTCAGATGTAATGGTGTGTGCTTATAGTCCTGCTCGTTAGAAGGCTGAGGTGGGAGGATCACTTGAGCCCAGGAGGTGGAGGTTACAGTGAGCTGAGGTCATACCACTGTACTCCAACCTGGGTGGCAGAGTGAGACCGTATCTCAAAAAAAAAAAAGTAAAAAGGATTTTAACCAAATTTTAGTTAAGCAAAACGCTTACTTAAACACTCGTATTAAAGTTTTGGAATATTTATGTACCATAATTGAAACCACAAATTATAACGTGAAAAACGAAAGTTGTGTTTAAAATTTAATTATAAATTAGAAACTTAGGAATAAAATTCAGATCACAGTAACCAGGCCAGAACATTACTGAGTGACCTTAATTCTCTACATAAAGACCTCCATAAGGCATTAGCATCTCTAGCCACAGCCACTCTGGAGTCTGTAGTACAAGAGAGGTAAGGGGGACACTGATGGGGTTTGGGATCAGATACTTCCTATCCCCACTGAAGTAATTTGTCCATTATGTAAGCAACTAGTATAAGCACACCTTGGCACACTTTGCCCCACTTTTTCACTGGAGTCCTGTGGATCTCATGTAATGCTGCTCTTTACCCTAAAATAACCTACTGTTTAGTTCCTAGTGATGCAAATTAGCCAGGCTCCCTAAAGCCTTTGCTTACAAATGTAGGAACTATGGCACTCAGATGAGGTCAGCAGTTGGTGATGACTTACAGTTACCAACCTGTGGAGCTGTGGAAGAGTTTTCTTATTACTGTTCCTCTCTGGTCCTGGTTCCACACATGGGATAGAACACCGCCCCATCTATGACTGGGAACTAAAGCTACTCTCCTGTGTTGGCATGCCATTTGCTTTCTTCATTCTTTTCCAGATTTGGGTCTCGCTGTGCTAGAATATTCCGTCTAGTTTTGCAGAAGAAACACCTGGAGCAGAAGCAAGTGGAAGACTTTGCAATGATTCCTGCAAAGGAGGCAAAGGATATGCTATATAAGATGCTCTCAGAAAATTTTATATCACTCCAGGTAACCAAGGGTGTAACAACTGCCAACCAGACAGGCTAGCCTAGGGTGAGAGAAGCTTCTCCGGCAAACATACTGAATCCCAAGCAAACTCTATATCCAGCTCTGAGACAGAAAACATGATTCACAGAGATGTAGCAAGCACTTAGAGGAAGATGTGGAGCCTTAATTGCCCTAGTAAGAAAGAGGCAGCTGGGCACAATGGCTCACGCCTAGAATCCCAGCACTTTGGGAGGCCGAGCCGGGCAGATCACTTGATGTCAGGAGTTCGAGACCAGCCTGGCCTACATGGTAAAACCCTGTCTCTACTAAAATACAAAACAATTAGCTGGGGGTGGTGTCACGTGCCTATAATCCCAGATGCTTGGGAGGCTGAGGCAGGAAGGAGAATCTCTTGAACCCAAGAGGCAGAGGTCGCAGTGAGCTGAGATTGTGCCACTGCACGCCAGCCTGGGCAATAAAGCAAGACTCTGTATTAAAAAAAAAAAAAAAAAAAAAGGTTTTTTGTAAAGATCATATAGAATTTACCTGGTACACAGATTTTTCAGTAAATATTAGTTACCTTCCCTTTCTTCTCCATTCAGGATGCTGACAGTCAAATGGGAAAAAAAGAAAAACAGGGAAGCCCAGCTCTCCGTTTAATTAATTACGACATAAACCACAGAGACTGGGCTGGGCACACCTGTAATCCCAGCACTTTGGGAAGCCAAGGCAGGAAGATCACTTAAGCCCAGGAATTCAAGACCAGCCTGGGTAATATAGTGAGACCATGTCTCCTCCCCCGCCAAAAAAATTAAAAAATTAGTTGAGCATGGTGGCGCATGCCTGTAGTTACAGCTGCTCAGGATACTGAGGTGGGAGGATTGCTTGAGTCCCAGGTAGAAGTTGCAGTGAGCCAAGATCGCACTGCCACATTCCATCCTGGGTAACAGCAAGACCCAGTCTCAAAGTAAATAAATAAACACAGGTACTGAATGACTAGGAAACATGAAAATGTAAGTGAAAAAGAGAGTTGAGTAAGTCCAGATGGAATGAGTGTTTACCTTGCCAGTTCCAAAACAATATAATTTGTTACTTTTTTTTTCTATTGGACAAATAGGAAATTCCCAAAACACCAGACCATGCCCCATCCAGGACCTTCTATTTATATACTGTGAACATCCTGTCAGCTGCCCGAATGTTGCTGCACAGGTGCTACAAGGTAACCCAGTCTGCTGCCTCCACATGGACAAGTCCCCCTCATATGCCCATTTCACCCATTTTACCTGAGCTGCTGAAATTGAACTATGTGCATTTCTTGTCTGTCTTCTCTTTCCTCAGAGCATAGCCAACTTGATAGAAAGGAGGCAATTTGAAACCAAAGAGAACAAGTAAGTAACATTTTCAGTTGAGTTATTTACATTTTTTAAGGTCAACGGCCTGAGGGGAAATTTCCTATAGAAACAGGAACCAATGAAGGCTGGGCCAGGTGCAGTGGCTCATGCCTGTAATCCCAGCACTTTGGGAGGCTGAGGCAGATGGATCACTTGAGGTCAGGAGTTCAAGACCAGCCCGGCCAACATGGTGAAATCCTATCTCTACTAAGAATACAAAAATTAGCTGGGCATGGTCATGGGCCCCTGTAGTCCCAGCTACTCTGGAGTCTGAGGCAGGAGAATTGCTTAAACTCAGTGAGTGGAGGTTGCAGTGAGCCACTCCATGCCACTGCACTCCAGCCTGGGTGACAGAGTGTGACTCCATCTCAAAAAAAAAAAAAAAATTCTGAGGAATAGGAAACAATGGAGATAGCAACCAGTGTCCTTGCATTGAATCACTGGCTTAGATTAGTATAAATCATGCATAGGCTACACTTTTCTAATACGCTCCCAATGAAATAGTTTTTTCAGATTAAATTTATGAGAAATGTACAGAAGCACCAAACTTTAAGTGCAAATGAGAGGCAGTAAGAGTTTCACGAGTGAAGTTATATTTCCAAATAAGTTTCTAGAAAATGTCCTTAGAAGGTGACATCTACTTTGACCAGGAAAATGGTAAAAGAGTGATGGGTTGTGCCTCAGAGATAAATGCTAAGAGAATCTCCAAGGTTAGGAAACATGTCTCAGAGTTGTGTTTGTTTGACAGGCGTCTACTAGAAAAATCTCAGAGGGTAGAGGCCATCATCGCATCTATGCAGGCTACAGGTGCAGAGGAGGCACAGTTACAAGAAATAGAGGAGATGATCACAGCTCCTGAACGTCAGCAGCTAGAGACCCTGAAACGTAATGTCAACAAGTAAGCGCCATAAACTTCAGCCCTACATTTCAAAATACCATCCAAAACTCCTTTTTCACGTCCTGTAAGCCTCCAACTTAGCACGAGCAAACCTAAACTGTCTTCTCCAGCTCAGTTAACGGAATGTAATCCACCTGTTTTTGTAAACAGGCAGTTCTGAAGATGTTCTCAGCTTCTTCTCCATCACCATACACACTCTCTCGTTCATCAAGTACTGTTAATCTGTTTGAAGACACGGGGTATTGCTGTGTTGCCAAGACTGATTTTGAACTCCTAGGCCCAAACAGTCCTTTTGGCTCAGCCTCCCAAGTAGCTGGGACTACAGGCACGTGCCACTGTACTGGCTTAATTTTACTTCAGTAATGTGTCACATCTGGCCTTCCGTCTTCGTCCATATGCACGCCTTCAACCTCTTTCCTAGACCACATTTCAGTGCGAAGTCTTGCAGCTCTTTTATTCAATTTCTTTCTAAGTATTTTTTTTAGGTGCTAGTTTAGTGGTTGCTTATTTCATTTTTGGATTGTTCATTGCTAGTGTTATAGAAAAACAACGAACTTTTGTGTTGTGATTTTGTATCCCACAACTTTACTAAATTCATTTATTAATTCTAGTAGGTTTTTTGCAGATTTGAGATTTTATTTTTTATTTTTATTATTTATTTTATTTTTTGAGGCAGAGTTTCACTCTTGTTGCCCAGCCTGGAGTGCAATGGTGCGATCTTGGCTCACCACAACCTCCACCTCCTGGGTTCAGGCAATTCTCCTGCCTCAGCCTCCTGAGTAGCTGGGATTACAGGCATGCACCACCATGCCCAGCTAATTTTTTGTATTTTTAGTAGAGACGGGGTTTCACCATGTTGACCAGGATGGTCTCGATCTCTTGACCTCGTGATCCACCCGCCTCAGCCTCCCAAAGTGCTGGGATTACAGGCGTGAGCCACCGCGCCCAGTGAGATTTTTTATAATAGAATTATGTCATCTGTGAATAGAGGTAGTTTTACTTCTACCTTTTCAATCTATATGCCTTTTCCTTTTTTTTCTTGCCTCATTGCCCTGGCTAGAACCTCCAGTAAAAGGTTGAATGGAAGTACAAGAGCAGGCATCTTTGCATTGTTTCTGATCTTAAGGGAAAAGCTTTTAGTCTTTCACCATTAAGTATGGTGTTAGCTGTGGGTTTTTCCTAGATGGCTTTTATCTGGCTGAAGAAGCTTCCATTTCTTCCTAATCACCACTGACTTCAAGCTTCAGACACTCTTAGCTTCTTGCTAGTTTAAAACACACTAGGTCCTTTTATACCTGTGCCTTTACATTGGCTTTCCTGATTGCAAGTTAAGACTACCTTCCCCCAGGACGGAGGCTCTGTATTTTACATTCTCAGCAGTTTCCATTGTGTCTGGCACATAAAAGATATTCGGTAAATGGCAAAACGATCAACTGGTTCTCCTGCTTTCTTTCCATCCACTCTCCGGGGTAACCAAGCAGTTCTCCATGATCACATCCACCCAGCCTCTAAGCCTAAATATGCTATTGAACATTCAGTCTAGGCAAATGCTTTTACGTTTTCACTCAGGTTGGATGCCAGTGAGATCCAGGTGGACGAAACTATCTTCCTGCTGGAGTCTTACATTGAGTGCACCATGAAGAGACTGTGACCCAGAAGATCTTCCTCAAAAGACGGGGGGTGGGGGGGATGGAAAGCAAAATAAAGGAGGTGCCTGGATGCATTGTTTGCAGTAGGATAAGTTGCAGATTCTTTTTTTCTTTAATCTTACCAAGTTAAGAAAGCATAAGTTGCAGATTCTTGAACTAAAACCGCCTCTCTATCCCTACAGCCCAGGATACACCTGAAAGAATTTGACATACTTAGATCCATCACTATATTGTCCCCTCATCAAATCTTGGCAGTGGGAAGAACCTTAAATCCACAGGATTAGTCATCTATCAGATGCATCCGTTCCCATAAAGAAGTTACCCACACGTATGTTTGAACATCCCTGGCAGTAGGAAACTTCTGAAGTTAATTTTATTTTCAAATGTCTAGGCCTTTTATTTTGTTGAGAACTATATATACATATATATATATGTTGTTGTTGAGACAGTATCTCGTTCTGTCACCCAGGCTGAGGTGTAATAGTGCAATCACTGGCTCCCTGCAGCCTTGACCCTGGGCTCAAGCAATCCTCCCACCTCAGCCTCTGGAATAGCTGGGATTTCAGGTATGCACCACACGTACCTGGCTAACTTTTTATTTTTTAATTTTTTTGTAGAGACAGGGTCTCCCTGTGTTGCCCAGGCTGATGAGCTGTAATTTTTCACACACACATGCACACATACATACTGTGTAGGGAATGTGAAAGACTATCACAGAGTAGAGGAAAATGTTTTCAGAGTTAGCAGGTGGATTGGCCCAAGCAGTCATGCTAGAATCTGTGGACTGAAGCCACATTTTGTCAGCACTAGGCTTCTAAGACGTCTGAAACTATGTGCGTAGAACAGCCCAGTACCTGGCATATGTAAAGCACACAGTAAATTAGTGTCTTCCTCTTCTGTGACAACACTAAATTCTCTGTCAGTATCATGGATATCATCTGTCCCAGCAGCTTTAATTCACTTAAAGCAGTCGGATGTTTTATAATACCTTCAGTTTTCTCTCACCAATGTGTTTTCTAATTCTTTAAACACTTGAGTGCCAAATAATTGCCAGCCACCATACTAATCGTAACATACAAAGATAGATGAGACACCATCTCTGCCCTCAAGCCAGTCACCATCATTTACTGAGCACCTGTTTTGTGCCAAGCACTGGGCTAAGCCTTGGGAATACAAAGATGAATAAATCTCGAGCACACAGTCTAGCAGGAGGAGACAAATACCAGGAAGTATTGGGGTGCTACAGAAGAGTAAATCCTATGTACAGAGAGACCAGAAAGGGAAAAGGGTCAGGCAGGAAAGGGAACAAAGTGGCAATGTGTAGTTTGAAAGATGAAGATGTTTTATTTGCAAACTAACAAGGAATTAATAACCAGAACATACAAGGAGCTCAAGCAGTAGCAAAAAGTACAGTCCAACTTAAAAATGGCCAGAAGAGGTCAAGAGATCGAGGCCATCCTGGCCAACATGGTGAAACCCCATCTCTACTAAAAATACAAAAATTAGCTGGGCATGGTAGCATGCGCCTGTAGTCCCAGCTATTCAGGAGGCGGAGGTAGGAGAATTGCTTGAACCCGGGAGGCGGAGGTTACAGTGAGCTGAGATCACGCCATTGCACTCCAGCCTGGCAAAATGGCCAAAAGATCTGAATAGGTATTTTCAAAGACAAATGGCCAACAGGTATATGAAAAATTGTTGAACATCACTAATCAGAGAAATGGAAATCAAAACCACAATGAGATGTCATTTCACCCCAATTAATGACTTTTATCAAGAAGAAAGAATAATGAATGCTAGTGAGGATGCGGAAGAAGGAGAGCCCTCATACATTCTTGGGAATGCAAATTAGTACAGCCATTATGGAAGACTACAGAGGTTCCTCAAAAAGATTAAAAATAGAACTGTATGCTCCAACTCCACTACTGGATATATATAGAGAGAGAGAGAAAAGAAAAATCAATATATGAGAAAGAGACCTGCACTCCCTTGTTTACTACAGTACTTCACAGTAGCCAAAACGTGGAATCAGTTGACTAAGTGCTCATCAATAGATGAAAGGCTAAAGAAAATGTATGTATTATTCAGCCATTAGAAAGAATTCCTGTCATTGGCAGCGACATGGATGGAACTGGAGGTCATTAAGTAAAATAAGCCAAGTACAGAAACAAATATTGCATGTTCTCTGACGTTGGAGCTAAAGTGGATCTCAAGAAAACAGGGAGTAGAGCTGGGCATGGTGGCTCATACCTGTAATCCCAGCACTTTGGGAGGCCGAGGCGGGTGGATCACAAGGTCAGGAGTTCAATGCCAGCCTGGCCAACATGGTGAACCTGTCTCTACTAAAAATACCAAAAAGAAAAAAATTAGCTGGGCATGGTGGCACATGTCTATAATCCCGGCTACTGACGAGGCTAAGGCAGGAGGCAGAGGTTGCAGTGAGCCAAGATCACGCCACTGTACCCAGCCTGAGCTACAGAGTGACACTCTGTCTCAAAAAAAAAAAAAAAAAAAACAAAGGAAAAAGAAAATAGTAGATTGGTAGTTACTAGAGGCTAGGAAGGATGGGGAGAATGAAGAGAGGTGAATAATGGGCACAAATACACAGTTGGAAGAGATAAGATCTGATAATTGGATAGAGCAGCAGAGTGGCATCGTTATTAATTTCCTGTACATTTCAAAATAACTAGAAGAGAATAATTTGGACAGTGGGTCAATCTGACAATCCCAACATGTTGGGAGGCCAAGGTGGGAAGATTAGTTGGAGCCAGGAGTTCAGGAACAGCATGGGCAACATAGCGAGATTTAATCTTTACAAAAAATTTAAAAATTAGCTGGTGCAGTAGGGCACGCCTGTAATTCTAGCTACTCAGGAGGCTGAGGCAGGAGCATCTCTTGAGCCTAGGAGTTTGAGGCTGCAGTGATCTATCACCACACCACTGCACTTCAGTCTGGACCACAGAGCAAGACTCTGTCTCTAAGATATATGTAATTAAAAATAGGCCAGGTGTAGTGGCTCACGCCTGTACTCGCAACACTTTGGGAGGCCAAGGTGGGTGGATCACAAGGTCAGGAGTTCAAGACAAGCCTGACAAACATGGTGAAACCCCGTCTCTACTAAAAATACAAAAATTAGCTGGGCGTGGTGGTGCTCGCCTATAGTCCCAGCTACTTGGGAGGCTGAGGCAGGAGAATTGCTTGAACCCAGGAGTCAGAAGTTGCAGTGAGCCGAGATCATGCCACTGCACTCCAATCTGGGCAACAGAGCAAGACTTTATCTGAAAAATAAAAATAAAACTTTAGGCCAGGCGTGGTGGCTCAAGCCTGTAATCCCAACACTTTAGGAGGCCAAGGCAGGAGGATTACCTGAGTGAGGTCAGGAATTCAAGACCAGTCTGGCCAACATGACGAAAGCCCATCTCTACTAAAAATACAAAAAGTTAGCCAGGCATGATGGTTGGCACCTGTAATCCCAGCTACTTGGGAGGCTTAAGCGGGAAAATTGCTTGAACCTGGAAGGCAGAGGTTGCAGTGAGCTAAGATCACGCCACTGTACTCCAGCCTGGGCAACGAGCGAAATTCAGTCTCAAAAATAAATAAAACAAAAAAATTGAATGTCCGTAGCATAAAGATTTAAGGTGATATCTGAATTATCCTGGTTTGATTATAGGAATGTATCAAATTCTCACATGTACATCTGTTATGTATTAATTTAAAAATACCATTTTTTTTTAATTAGGACTTTCCAGGGAAATGAGGAAAGAATCCCAGAGCAGTCTGTTTCTTGGGGAAACTACATACAGGGCATTAGAAAGTAGGTCATGGATGGGTCTGTCAGAATTGAGGCTAGAGATAGGAAGGGACAAGGAACTGGTGGGTTCTGGCCACACTGTGCTAAACAGTTTGTCCTAAAAGCAGTGGGAAGCAATATAATCAGTTCAGTGTTTTAGAAACATGACTGTGGTCAGGTGCGGTGGTTCATGCCTGGAATCCTAGTACTTTGGGAGGACAAAGTGGGTGGATCACCTGAGGTCAGAAATTCGAGACCAGCCTGGCCAACATGGCAAAACCCTGCCTCTACTAAAAACACAAAAAAATTAGCCGGGCCTGGTGGTGCACGCCTGTAATCTCAGCTACCTGGAAGTCTAAAGCACAAGAATCGCTTCAACCCGGAGGTGAACGTTGCAGTGAGCCGGGATCACGCCCATGCACTCCAGCCTGGATGACAGAGCGAGACTTTACCTCAAAACGAGACAAAATATCACTCTGGCAGCACTGCAGAGAATGAACTGGTAGGGGGAGGACTATTTGGAGACTTGCAACAATATTTCAGGCAAAATATGAGGAAGGCTTAAGCCAGGGCAATGAATGAAGGCTGGAGAGAACATAGGTTTGAGGGAGTTGGAGGAGATAACGTGCGCACTTGGTTGCCATTTGAGTGAAATGAAAGGAGAGGTGGCATCAAGAATGTTATTTGGCGTGTTTCTCTTGGAGATAATTCATTCGAGGTGATGCCTGCTGTAACAGGTGTGCATAGTGCTGCGGAGGGTGCTTACAGTTCAGCTGAGGGCTGGTGGAAGTAACGACAGTCCCGAAGTCATTCGGTCTGGGGGTCATTGTCCTGAACAGAAGATAGGAAGGAAACAGCTGAGCATTTAGAGGTACTCTGTGGTTTAACATTATACCCATGGGTCATCCCCAAAAGTTGTGCCTGTATTTCCTGGGGACTCTATTTCCCGGGGACTTTCGGAAACCCCGCTTCCTTCCGACTCCGCGAAACGCTCGGAGGGGAAGCGTCGCTGGGCCACCAGAGGGCGCCAGGCGGGCCGCCGCGACCCCGGAGTCGCGTTATGGCCGCGGCGCGGGTGCATTTGCTCCTGTCCGGGCGTCCGGAGTCGGCGAGCTTCGCACGGAGTGTGTGTGGCCTCCTGGGAGCCAGGCCAGGGCTCGGGCCGTGGCCCATTCACTGCAGCTTGAAGCGAGGACGGCTCGTCCTCTCGAGCAGGCCCTTCCCGGGCGCCTCCGCTAGGCTTCCGCTCCAGGTCGGCAGAAGGGGGGGGCTCAGGAGGGGGCATGAAGGGCCGAGAATGGGGACTGAAATCGGGTGGGACACCCCCAATGCGTGGTGTAGCCCCCTTTTTGAAAGTCACGCACGCCCACTCCCAACCCCACTTCTGAAGCCTTAACCCAGCTGGTTTCCTTCCACCAGCGACCCCCTTTCTGCCCTTTTGCGGTCCTGGACCAGCAGCTCAGGGACCCTGGGGCCAAGCTGCCCACGGATCGAGGTGTAGACCTGGGTGTGGCCGTCATTCTGCAATCCAGTGACCAGACTGTCTTGCTGACCAGAAGGGCACGCACCCTCAGCGTTTCCCCCAACCTCTGGGTACCCCCCGGTGAGTATTCTGAGGCCAAGGCCCCACGTACAAGAAAGAAACTTGCCCTTTTTCCCCACAATGCTTTACCCAGCCTCAAGGATGAAGTGGGCCCCAAAATGTGGCATGTTCATAGTCACAGTGACTGCAACTCCATCTGCGTCCACTGGAGGGGAGAGGAGTGTAAGCAGTGGGGTCCCTGGTCAAGACCGCCACCATTTTTACCTATTGGTCTCACTGTTGTTGCAGGTGGGCAGGTGGAACCTGAGGAAGAGGTAACCAGCCAGCTGATCCGACCTGAGCCAAAAGACCAATGCCTGGGACCACCTTGGGTGTGGGCTGAGCGAGGGGCAAGCAAAAGGACCCGGAAGAGTCAGGCACTAACCACTCTGATGTGTTCTCTCTGACTCCCAGCTGCTGGATGGAGGCCTTCGAGAACTTTGGGAGGAGAGTGGACTACATCTGCCCCAGGGCCAGTTCTCTTGGGTCCCTTTGGGGTTATGGGAGGTGAGACAAGGAGCTGGGAGAAGCCCCTTCATAGTTAACCAAGAGACCCCAACAGCTACCCACCAAAGTCCATTGATCAGCCTCTACCTGCCTTGGCTACAAAGGAAACAATGGCACATAAGTGGGTTGGAGTCCCCAAATGCATAACCATCAACCGTGTCCCTGCTGTGTCATCTGTACCATCCATGCCTTCAGCTTTTAGCCATCATTTTGTTTCACCCTAAAGCTGTATTAGCAAAGTCTCAAAACGTGACAGACAGTGCTGGGCATGGTGGCTCACACCTGTAGTCCCAGCACTTTGGGAGACCTAGTTGGGCAGATCACCTGAGGTCAGAAGTTCGAGACCAGTCTGGCCAACATGTCAAAACCCCATCTCTACTAAAAATACAAAAATTAGCCAGGCATGATGGTGCATGCCTGTAATCCAAGCTACTTGGGAGGCTGAGGCTGAAGAATAGCTTGAACCCAGGAGGTGGAGGTTGCAGTGAGCTGAGATTGCGCCATTGCACTCCAGCCTGGGCAACAAGAGCGAAACTCCATCTCAAAAAAAAAAAAAAAAAAGTGACAGAAAGTTCTCACTTTTGCTGTTTTCTTTTCCTAGTCTGCCTACCCTCCTAGGCTGAGCTGGGGTTTACCCAAATACCATCACATTGTTCTGTATCTACTCGTGATCTCCCAGGAGTCAGAGCAGCAGCTGCAGGTAGGGCTGGCAATGAGGGAAGGAAACAGGGCTCAGAGGAGCCCAAGCAACCTGGTTCTGACAGTGATTGGCAGCTGGGCGGGCGGTGGTCAGAGATAATGAAGTACCTTTCCCCTTGCCCCTGCCTTTCTCCATGCCACCTGTGGGTAGGTTCTGATCACAAACAGGCCTCCCAGGGAGAGGCCATGACTGAGGGGTCAACATACCTGACCCCAGGCCCGGATCCAACCAAATCCAAGTGAGGTGAGTGCCCTTACGTGGCTGACGCCAGATGTAGCTGCTGCAGTGGCTGCCACAGAGGATGGGACAGAGACACCCAGACTTCTCCCAGAGGACCTACCACCCTCTGTCCTGTAAGTAAGAGCTTCTCCCTCATGGGCTAATACACCAACATATTCACATTGAGAAGTTCAGCATCCATCCTCTCCTCAGGATGGAATTTTGTGGTGTGGGGGAGATTTAAGGAGAGTGGGTCAGCTGATAATTTAGAAGGCACATGAAATCAAAGACCCTGACCATCAAACCCCAAGGACCCTTGCTCTAACTGGCTAGCACTGAAGGTCTAAGCTTGAGTTCTAACACAGGGGCAAGTCATTTAACCCCCCTTGATCCTGTTTCCTTTCTGCAAATGAGGTCAGCACCCACCCACCCCCTGTGGTGGCTGGGAGGATCTGAGGACCTAACCAATATGGAAGTTCTTTGTGAGCTGCAAGGCACGGTCCTCACAGGAGTTTTCACTATGCAGTGCTGTGGAAGTAGAGAAGGATGGAAGCGCCCAGCCTCTGGTTCTGCCCATGTCCACCCTGCTGCGGATGATCCCAACCATGGCAGAGGACAAGGAGAGGGTTAGCACTGGAACCAGGTTTGCCCTTGGGCTCTGGCTGCAACATCTGGGCAGGCAAAAGTGAAAAAGGACTGGAGAGCTCCACGGTACTGGGTAGAATGGTCTAGATTTTACAGGCATGGGGGAGAGGAAGGGAGAAAGGACAACCTCTCTAGGAATTCATCCTTGAAACACCCCCACCACATGAAAGTGGAGCTCACCTGGACCCAGGGTCAGCAAAGGAAGAATGGAACATGGACCTTCTTCCCCCAAACCGGGGATCTGGAAAGGGAAGTGTAAAATCCCCTCCCTCGCCCATCTCCGTGACACTCACAGAACATTCACAACCTTTATTATGGTGAGAGCTTCACTACAACTTTGGGAATAAAAAGTAAAATTACAACATAGGTCTTAGGCCTTAGATGAGCCTGAAAAAGAGTGGGAAGGAGGGCACCGTGTCCTCCCACCTCCCTGGAAAGGTGCAGAATGAGCTGGGCCTAACCACAGGGCCAGGGGCCTCTAGCTCAGGCTGGCGTAAGAAACACTGTGAACTTAAATATATAAATAGAGAGAGACCCAGGCGACAGGCCAGGCCCTACTCCCAAACCCCTGGGGATCATGGCTAAGGCCTTACATCCTCCTCAGTCATACTGGAAGCAGGAGGCAGGGGAAGTCATCTTTGGAGTATTTTGGTTTTTCTTATTTAAATACAAAAAAATCCACATCCACAATCCAAAATAAAGTTCTCTGTCCATCTCTGAAACTGCCTGTCTCAGTGTTTCCACCTGTCTGTGGCCGAAGGGAATGGCATGGACATGAAGAGACAATGGACATGAGGAAGGAATAGAGCCATGGGCTTGGGGGTAAGAAGAGAGGGCATTTGGGGTTCAAGAGAGGTGCCCCTTCCCCAGAAGGCTCCAGACACAGTCAAGGCTGGGGGTTCAGGCCTTCTCCCAGCTCACATCCCATCCCATTTGCCTCCCACTGCCTAGGTTAACATACCCAGAGGAATGGCCACCATCTAAAGAACATTTCCAAAACAGACCCCAGTGTCCTTAAAAAGAGGTTAAATATTAACCCTTTGGGTGCTCGCCTCATCAGGCAGAGATGAGGCCAAAGTAGGCATCTGTGAAGGTCTGTCTGGCCCCTGGCCAGAGCCCCCAGAGGGATCAGAGTAGCCGGGCTTGGGACTCCACAGCATACCTGCTCAGTGTTGGCGGAAAGTGAAGTTTCCATAATCCAAGGTACTCAGTCCAGGGAAATGATGTCTGACCGACAGCCAGTCAAAGAGGGACCTGAAGGCAGGGGTCCTCCATGCCCCTCCCTCAAGGCCCCCCCAGGGGCCACAATGCTGCTGACACGGCCAGGAGGGGGTGCCGGAGTGGCGCTGCGGTGGGAGCTCCCCAACGTGGGGGCCAGTGGGCCCAGAAAGTGAGCAGGGGTCCCTCGGTACTGGAAGAAGTGGCCAAGGGCATCCTGTTCATCTAGTGAGGTGATGACGGAGGGGCCGTAGTGCTAGGACGAATCAAGGGCGTAGTTTAAGATCTCATCCTGACTTCCCCACCTCCCAATCACTCAGAAATGCCATATGGGAGCCATCAGCCCCTGTGGTTCCCAGGGTATTCTCTGAGAAGCAGGAGAACCTCTCCCTCTTACTCCTACTTCCCCACACCCTACCCCTTTCCCTGCCTTGAGAGAGCTCCTCCAGCTTGCTAGGTTCTTGGCTTCGTGGGTGTCTGAAATGTCTGGAATGTCCGGTTGGGGCAGGCGTGGTGCTGCAAGTGCACACGGGGCGGGTGGGGGCGAGCAGGCCCGGCAGGAGAGTAACGGGATCTGGGAAGGCCTACGCAGGAATCCCAGGAACTACCAGTGGGGCTGAGGAGGGAAGCAGGCTACCAACACCCCACTTTCCTCATAGAAAAGCAGATTTACATCCCCAGAGATCCTCAGAGATACAAGGGTCCCATCAGCACCCAGAAAGGAAGCTTCAGAGATCTGAGACCTTCTGAAGAAAGAACACTTACCTGACTCTCTGTCTGAAGAAATGAAAATAAATCTAAACCTGGCAGGAAAAGAAAAATCATCATCAACCTCCTACCTGACCCCTTGACCCCCAAGAGACAAAGCACTTGGATTGCGGCCCCCTGCAGGAGAAGCAGGAGGCTCTGATGCGGCTCTGGAGAGGGTGTGGCAGTGCGGGGCCCATCTGATGATCCATGTCATACCTTGGATTTCGGCTCCCAGTGGGAAGGCAGGTGGGTACTCATGTAGTGGGAGACTGGACAGGAAATCCCCACCCAACGTGCCCATGGCAGGGCTCCTTAGCACCGAGGATGGCTGGTGGCCAGGCGTCAGGACTCTGTGGGTAGAAAGGAGCTGAGGCAGCCAGCAATCCACAGAGGCCCTCACCCAGCTCAGGTCCCCAGGTTCCCTCTGTCCCCTCCATATGTCCCCTGCTCCAGGGTTCAATGCTCAGAAAGCATTTCTGACTTCTTCCCCTGTCCCTTTTGCTGTAGATTCAACCAATTTTCTCCTACCCTTTGCTTCCAGGTAGGGCTGGGATGACAGCTGAGGTGACAGAACAGTGCTTCTTGGTTGGGGGCAGATCCTCCTCATCTGATGAGCTTTCTACTGTCAAGTCAATAACTTCAACCTTTTTCTTATTCTCTGATGGATTTCCCTCCTGGACTGGGCTGTACTGCAGGCCTGTGGGTAGTAAGAAGACTATGTCTCAGAGAAGAGGCCAGCCAAGATTTAGCTCAGCTGGGGAACAGGGGTTCACTCACCATCCAGCCCATACCCTGGCGGGGGGCAAACCTCAGATGCCTCCTTCTTGGGTTTCATTGGGCACCAGGATCCATCTTCCATGAACTGGATCTCATCACAATCTGAACAGGAACTAAGAATCTCCATAAATAAACTGGGGGAGGAGAGAGATGAAAATTCATGGGGCTGGGAGATGAGTGCAACAGTAGCCAGAGAGTTCTATGACTCACCTTCCTGTACCTCAGTTTCCTCATCTGTAAATAAGGACACTATCCATCCTACTGAACCTCTCTCAGTTGCTGGAATCAAATAACAGAAGGTATATAAAAGGGTTTTACAAACTAAGTAGTAGGTTTTAAAATCAATACAATCTGAGGCCAGGCGAGTGACTCACACCTGTGATCCCAGCACTTTGGGAGGTAGAGGGGTGTGATTCACTTGAGGCTGGGAGTTAAAAACCAGCCTAGCCAACATGGTGAAACCTCATCCCTACTAAAAATACAAATTAGCCAGGTGTGATGGCACGTGCCTGTAATCCCAGCTACTCGGAAGGCTAAAACAAGAGCATCCCTTGAACCCAGGAGGCGGAGGGTACAGTGAGCCAAGATTGTGCCATTGCAGTCCAGCCTGGGTGAAAGTGAAACTCTATCTCAAAAAGAAATCTGAGTACTAACGTGTAGTACAAGGAACAAAAGGAACAGAGAGACAGAAGTCCATAAACCATCTCCAGAAGGCACTGGGTCTTTGGCTTTCTACACATTTGTGTAAGAATAAATAAATAAAGGCACTAGGGGCCAGGTGTGGCAGCTCATGCCTGTAATCCTAGCACTTTGGGAGGCCAAGGTGAGAGGATCACTTGAGGCCAGAAGGTCAAGGCTGCAGTAAGCTATGATCACGCCACTGTACTCCAGCCTGGGCAACAGAATGAGACCCTGTCTCAAAAAAAAACAAAAAACAAAACCAAAAAAAAAACCTGGGGCAGAGGAGATGGGAACAAAAACCATAATGTAGATTCTGAAAAGGGGTTACGACTAGCTAGGGCAGGCCAGGCATGGTGGCTCACACCTGTAATCCCAGCACTTTGGATGCCAAGGCGGGTGGATCACCTGAGGTTGGGAGGTCAAGACCAGCCTGACCAATATGGTGAAACCCCGTCTCTACTAAAAATACAAAAAATTAGCTGGGCATGGTGGCGCGTGCCTATAATCCCAGCTACTCAGGAGGCTGAGGCAGGAGAATTGCCTGAACCCAGGAGGCGGAGGTTGCAGTGAGCTGAGATTGCGCCATTGCACTCCAGCCTGGGTAACAAGAGCGAAACTCCATCTCAAAAAATAAAAAATAAAAATAGGCCGGGCGCAGTGGCTCAATCCTGTAATCCCAGCACTTTGGGAGGCCGAGGCGGGTGGATCACGAGGTCAAGAGCTCAACACCATCCTGGTCAACATGGTGAAACCCCATCTCTACTAAAAATACAAAAATTAGCTGGGCATGGTGGCGCGTGCCTGTAATCCCAGCTACTCAGGAGGCTGAGGCAGGAGAATTGCCTGAACCCAGGAGGCGGAGGTTGCGGTGAGCTGAGATCACGCCATTGCACTCCAGCCTGGGTAACAAGAGCAAAACTCCGTCTCAAAAAAGTCATAATAATAAATAATAATAATGATAAAAATAAAATAAAAAAGAATAAAAGACTAGCTAGAGCAAAAGATCAGAACATCCAGGCCCTCCAAAGAACCTTACTGCAAGGCTCAGTGGGAACTCAGTAGTTGTTATAGGTGATGTACCGTGACAGTTCAGTACACTGACTCTACCACTGAACAATCTAACCTTGAGCAAGACTCGGTCTCTCTAGGCCTGTTTCCTCCTCTGTAATGATACTGCCTGTTTCACGGGTTTTTTTTTTCCCTTGGGTGCGTGTCACTAGCCAATCATAGGGTTATTTCTTTTTTTGAGACGGGGTCTCACTCTGTTGCCCAGGCTGAGGTGTAGTAATGCAATCATAGCTCACTGCAGCCTCACTCTTGAGTTCAAGCCGTCCTCCCGCCTCAGTCTCCTGAGCAGCTAAGACTACAGTCATGAGCTATTATACCATGCCTGGCTAATTTTTTAAATGTTTTCACAGAGAGTCTTACTGTGTTGCCCAGGCTGGTCTCAAACTCCTAGCCTCAAATGATCTTCCCATCTCAGCCTTCCAGTGTTGGGATTACAGGCAGGAGCCACTGATCCATAGGGTTACTGAGAGGATCTTGCACAGTGCTCAGCAAGATGCCTTGTATATATACTAAGTCCTTAATGTTGCCCTCCTACTCCACACACACGGACATACACACATACACGAACTGGAAAAAGGGAGAGATAAGGAGTTAAGGTGAGAACTGGGGTTCACGTGAGGGAAGTAAGTCATACAAATTAAAAAGGGGTCCTAAAACGCTGAAGGAGGTGGCAGGCAAAAGAAAAAAGAAATACAGGCTGGGCACTGTAATCCCGGTACTTTGGGAGGCTGAGGTGGGTGGATCATCAGAGGTTAGGAATTTGATGAGACCAGCCTGACCAACATGGTGAAATCCCATCTCTACTAAAAATACAAAAATTAAGGGCCGGGCACCGTGGCTCACGCCTATAATCCCAGCACTTTGGGAGGCCGAGGAGGCGGCCATCCCAAAGGCCAAGAGATCGAGACCATCCTGGTCAACATGGTGAAACCCTGTCTCTACTAAAAATACAAAAAAATTAGCTGGGCCTGGTGGTGTGCGCCTGTAGTCCCAGCTACTCGGGAGGCTGAGGCAGGAGAATTGCTTGAATCCAGGAAGCAGAGGTTGTGGTGAGCCGAGATCGTGCCATTGCACTCCAGTCTGGGTAACAAGAGCGAAACTCCGTCTCAAAAAAACAAAAAAAAAAAATTAGCCAGGCATGGTGATGCGCACCTATAGTCCTAGCTACTCAGGAGGCTGAGATAGAGAATTACTTGAACCCTGAAGGTGGAGGTTGCAATGAGCCAAGATCGCACCACTGCACTCCAACCTGGGCAAGCGAACAAGACTCAATCACACACGAAGAAGAAAGAAAGAAAACCAAGAAAAGGGGGTCCTAGTGAATGTCTTAGGAAAGAGTAAGTAAAATGCCCTACCCATCAATGATAAGAGATTCATAGGGAGCCTTCTTGTCACACACAGGACATGTCCATGTTGGCTTCTTCTCATTCATCTGTAGGTAAAGGGCAGCATCGAAACTCTGCAGGTGGGCGCAGGTGAGGGCACGACAAGGGACAGTCAGACGCATCTTCCCTAGCTGAGGAGAGGCAAGTTCTCTAGTCAGAGGCCCCACTCTGGCTTCATCCCAGAAAACCTCACTCCAGTATCCCTAGGAACCCTCATCAAAGTCCACAAGCTAAACCCAACTCCCTTCCCACCCTGTTCTCTTCTCCCCTTTTACCCACCGGGCACATGAGTGACACCCGGAGACTCGTAGTGGCCACCTCACTGTCAGGGTCAGCAGTCAATTTCTCCTTGACTGAAACAAAAGTGAGGCCAGAGCCATGGGGTCAACAAGGCTGGAGGAAGCCCAGGAGTTGGTAGGGCCAGGAGTAGATGGCTCGGGCTGAGAGGCTACTAGGTGAAGAGTCTTTGAGGGCCAGTGGGACATCCCACAGGAGTGGTCATGGATTATTAAGGCTGGGTGTGGGAGATTTCCCATCCCTGAAGAGG
Organism: Callithrix jacchus; assembly: GCF_049354715.1. Lineage (NCBI taxonomy): Eukaryota > Metazoa > Chordata > Mammalia > Primates > Cebidae > Callithrix > Callithrix jacchus. The sequence continues at coordinate 8,288,498 of NC_133519.1, forward strand.
CTTAAACATAGCTGTGTGACACTCAGGCTATGTTAAGAGGTGACCTGGAGGAGTTGAAGGATCATATGAGGGTTAGATTAGAGGATCTTGAAGATTCTTTCCAGTCCAGAGAGCCCATATTCTAGCAGGGCTGGAGTTAGGGACTGTGAGGTGCAAAGCAGCTATATCACTGGAAATGCAAGAGTGTCACTCACTGCCTGGGAGTGGTCCAACCTCTACTACAAAGCCTGGAAGCCTGATGAGGCGTATATAAAAAGAGGTGTGGATTTAATTATGAAAGCTGGAGGGCCAGGGAGACTCGGACGCAGCTCAGGCGGGGAAGAGGGGTTAAGACATTACTCACTCAGTGCCCTCGAGTGATCTGGGTTCCGGATACCCTTTGCTCTGAGTTTCTGTAGAAGGGTCCCTGCTGTCAACTGCCTCACCAGGTACACAGACAAGGAGTAATTCTACTTGGAAGCAGGGGGAAGACAATTAGCCTCCGCTTCTCATACCACCACTGCCCACCTTTGTTCCATGAGGACCAGAGACAGATGCATAAAGAGGAAGATGCTTCCCCAACCCAGGACACTGGATGGTTCCCTTGCCCCCAGCAGGCTTTTCCAGGCACCCTGCTTTAGCTGTGCTCACCCGTCCGAACTCAGATGACCAATTGACCACAACAGTGTTAGGAACAGTGGCTGAGAGTCGAGCCAGGGGTGTGATGTTGATGGGGCGGCTGGGCCTCTTGGGCTCAGCCCCATTCTTGGTTGGGGGAAGGTAACCCTGGAGAAGGGAGGGACTGGTCAGGAGAGAGGTGGCTGTGGGAAGGAGCTCTGCTGTATCAACGAAAGATATCTTGTCTCGGGTTATTCACTCACTGGAGGGACTGAGCAAGGGGATGGAGGCCCATACAGTAGCTCAGAAAACTGGAGCACTGTCTAGGGCTGTCAGTGGGGTCACTCCTGGGGAGAAAGGAGAGCTTATTTACTGACTGAGAAAATAGGAAGGCCGGGCGCGGTGGCTCACGCCTGTAATCCCAGCACTTTGGGAGGCCAAGGCGGGTGGATCACCAGGTCAAGAGATCGAGACCATCCTGGTCAATGAGGTGAAACCCCGTCTCTACTAAAAAACACAAAAAAATTAGCTGGGCATGCTGGTGCGCGCCTGTAGTCCCAGCTACTCGGGAGGCTGAGGCAGGAGAATTGCTTGAACCCAGAAGGCGGAGGTTGCGGTGAGCTGAGATTGTGCCACTGCACTCCAGTCAGGGTAACAACAGTGAAACTCCGTCTCAAAAAAAAAAAAAAAAAAAAATAGAAACCCACTCACTGAGGCCCTGAGGAGGAGGAATAGGGATGCCTCACCTTTTCCAACTCTTAGCTCTGGGGTCACAACTCATAAGAAGTCTTTCTGGGCCGGGCATGGTGGCTCACGCCTGTAATCCCAACACTTTGGGAGGCCGAGGCGGGCGGATCACGAGGTCAAAAGATCGAAACCATCCTGGCCAATATGGTGAAACCCCGTCTCTACTAAAAACACAAAAAAATTAGCTGGGTGTGGTGGCATGCGCCTGTAGTCCCAGCTACTCGGAGGCTGAAGCAGGAGAACTGCTTGAACCCGGAAGGCGGAGGTTGCAGTGATGGAGGTTGCAGTGAGCTGAGGTCGCACCACTGCACTCCAGCCTGCTGGTGCCTGGTGACAGAGTCAGACTCTGTCTCAAAAAAAAGAAGTCTTTCTGGCAGGGTGCGGTGGCTCACGCCTGTAATCCCAGCACTTTGGGAGGCCAAGGCAGGTGGATCACGAGGTCAGGAGATTGACACCAGCCTGGCCAACATGGTAAAACCCCGTCTCTACTAAAAATACAAAAATTAGCTGGGCATAGTGGCACATGCCTATAATCCCAGCTACTCGGGAGGCTGAGGCAGGAGAATCGCCTGAACCTGAGAGGCGGAGGTTGCAGTGAGTCGAGATTGTGTCACTGCACTCCAGTCTGGGAAACAGAACAACTCCGTCTCAAAAAAAAAAAAAGTCTTTCTTAAATCTCTGGGTTAAACTAATGTCCTCCTCTGAGTTCTCACAGAACCTTTGTTCAGCCCTATCTTAATATTCTCGAGATGGTACTGACTCAGTCAGTGAGCTGAGCACCTACCATATGCCAGGCACTGTGCTAGGCATGTCTCTCTGTCAGAATAGTGTTGTAGTTAATATTTATAAACTGAAACGGCGAAGGATTACTGACAGAGAAGGGGAAAGCATTTACCGGCAGGGGGCACAGTTTCCCGTTGACCTTGACAAAGAGGTTCGGGGGGAAATAATCTTCCTGGGGGCAGCTGGTCTCACAGAGACAGAACCTGGTGAGAGATGAAAAAGTAAGAAAGACTGGGAAGAAATTTCTTTCCTTGTTTTTTTTTTCTGAGAGGGAGTTTCGCTCTCGTTGCCCAGGCTGAAGTGCAATGGTGCAATCTTGGCTCACCACAACCTCCGCCCCCCAGGTTCAAGCAATTCTCCTGCCTCAGCCTCCTGAGTAGCTGGGATTACAGGTGTGCACCACCACACCCGGCTAATTTTGTATTTTTAGTAGAGGCGGGGTTTCTCCATGTTGGTCAGGCTAGTCTTGAACTCCTAACCTCAGGTGATCCACCTGCTTCAGCCTCCCAAAGTGCTGGGATTACAGGCGTGAGCCAACACGCCCAGCAGATTTCTTTAGTTCAATGTGGAAGAGAGACAGGGAACCCCAGAAAATCAGTCATAGATGTCTATAGCCCTCAGCATCCAACAAGAGTCCCAGTGGCAGAGCAGGGACATCTCATAGGGTATCTGTCATACCCCCACTTGAGTCCTACCCCCAGTGGGTACCCAGCATAGGGAGAGAGGATGAACTCACCTTAGCTGCACCTGTATGGTGTAATCACATTTGGCTCCTGGCAGAACCTCTCTGTACCAGGGAAGAAGATGAAGAGATATCAGCATGGAGCCCCCAGAGAGCAGGGGTGAATGGACAGAGAGACTGAAAGTTAGATGTCCAGGGGACAGCGAAGAGACATACAAAAGAACGAGAAACAAGTAGGAATAGGAGGATGGACAGGGAAGAGTGCAGGGCAGAAGGACAGAAAGTGAGAAAGGAGAGCCCAGGGGTAACCCTCCAGGGATGAGGCAGGAAGACTGAAAGAAATGTACCTGGATGTAAGAATCTGCTGCACTTGCTGGGGTGTGAGGGCAAAGGTAAAGTGTGCTTCCTCAAACCGCTGGCTGGAAGTGGATGCTGAGGACACAAAATGGCAGTTATTCCAAGCCCATGCACAGGCAGCCACAGAAATCACCCCCATCCATGCCGCCAATCCCACAGTACTAAAGCCTCTGAAATGTTTGGGGAACAGCCATGGAGTCCAGAAGACTAAGGGACCACAAAGAGCCATACCAAGGGTGGTGGGCCGGATGAGCTCCCCGTAGACCTCATAGAAGGGCAATGGTTTCATGGTGACATCAGGGTGCACAGGCTGGGGCAGAGGGGGGTGCATGTCCACCTCACGCTTGGGGCCCAGCAGGGTGCCAGGGGCCAACAGGGTTGGGGGAATGGGAGCTAGAGGGCCAGGGGAGCCTACAGGAGAGGTGCCAGGGGGCAAAGAGAGCAGGGAGAGATCAGAGGGCCCCAGGGCCTTCCGGGGAAAGCGACGTCGGTAAAGCTCTTTGATCTTCATCTGGACACTAGGGGCACAGCTGGACTTCAGGAGGTGCAGGGCCTTGGCCAGGAGCTCGTGCTTCCGTCCACTCTTGTTCCGGCCAGCAAAGCCAAGAAGCACCTGGAGCTCAGACACCCGGAAACTCATCACCATGTGCTGTGGAGAAGAACACAGGAGCCTGAGAATCCTACCTCGCACAGGCCTGTCCTGCCAAGACATGGGCTGAGCTACCAGTTGGGCAGTGCCTTTTTCCCTCCACCTTCCCTGATGGGGAAGATGATGCTTTAAGCTAGTGGATTACTGCCAGGTGGTCGACCTATCCAAAGGGACATCTCAGCCCCACTTTAGCAACCCAAAGGTCAGCAGATCACCACCCGCCAGAGCTTGAACAACACTATCTTCCCAGGCCTGCAAGCAGCCAGAGTGGGGCAGGGAATGCAGACAAGAAGCCATCCTCAGGCACACCTCCGAGTCCACTGCAGCATCCCACCACCATCCCTGCCTCTAGTCTGGACTGTCCTTTAAGCTGCTTATCTTCTCTCTTGCCCTTTCTCAGACTCTCAAACCCATCCCAGCCTCCTGGGAAGAGGACAGGAGACAGGGAGAACCAGGGAGAGGAGACAATTCACGCCAGACTCACCCATGGGGAAGAAAGGGGCCAGGTGGCTGGAGGATTGTGCCCTTCAGCCCACCCCCCAATCACCTTAATTTGCCTAGGCTATTTCCCCCAAGCCTCTGAAGCTTTTGTGGCCAGGATTTTCAGGTCAGGGTTCAATGCTCATAACTCCCCCAGATCCTTTCTTGGAATCATTTATATAACCGCCCCTTCTGTGAGACTTAGTCCTATTTTTCTGGAAGGGAAACAGGACCAAAACTTGGGTCTGGGGGTGGGGGGCTGTTAACAGTAAACCGCTGAGTCCAGGTATCCTGCCTGATAACTCTCTGTCTGTCAGGAACCATTATCCCGCTTCTCTCCTACATAGAGAAAGTAACACCCCGCTACAACCTACAGCCCCCCTGTAGGAGTGGAAGAGGAGAGGGCAGAGCTCTAAACAGAGGCCCTGGCTGGCTGAAGAAAAAGCCTCTGAGTCAGGGCACAGAATCGCAAATTCTCTGAAGGTAACTGGGCCCAGTGGCTAGACCTCCAGCCTGCCCAGGACCATAGCTTCATTGCAAAGGGCAGAAGAAGCAAGCCAGGAGGCAGGGGGATGAAGCCAGTGGTTTAAGGTTTTATCAGATGTCCTCACACGTGGTCATCCTCAAAACTCTGTGAGGCAGAAGGGGAGCGCTCTCCTTAGGGGACTCCCTTCTGTGAATCTCCAGGAGGTCATGTCGTGGGCAGGGCATGCTGGTCCTACACAATTCTTCTCATAGGAGGCTTTGTCTTGGGCCCCTTTTGTGGAACGTGATGAGAAACTTGCTCCTCTTTCTCCCCATCCTTATCTCCTCGGTCCTGTCTTTTTTTCCCCATTAGCTTTCCCTGTAACTTCCCTCCTTTCTATCCCACAGTTTCACGTGCCTCTGCCGCCGCCCAAACACCGCGATTCACTAAGGCAGCACCTTCCTCCGCGCCTCCAGGATGCTTCTGCCCCACCCCTCGGTGTCGGCCCGCACAGCCCCGCCCCCTACATCTCAGCCGCCTACTGGTATTTCCCAAAGCTCGGATCCCGAGAGCACCCCCAAAGCCCCTATCCTCTCGGCTGCCTTTCCCTCGGAGCCCCCCCCACATCTGCCCCACGGTCCCATCCTTGCATCTGCCCCCTGCTGTCGCATCTCTCGGCCTCGATGGACTCGCCCGGATGCCTCTACAGCAGCTTTTCCCCCTGGCCCTACCCCAACAACTGCCCCTGCTACTAAATCCGCCTGCTGCCCCTCGTCCCCGCCCCCTGCGCCTCAGCCCCCAGCAGCTGCAATTCCCCTCGGCCCCACCCCTACATCTGCCCCGCAGCCCCGCCCCCGGAGCCCGCCGCAGCCCCTTCCTCGCTCGCAGCCACTTCTCTCCCATCCTCAGCCGCCCGCCCCTGCCACGTCGCCGGCGCCCACCCGAGCCCCGGCACCCAGTCCCGGTCGCTTCCCGGACACGGCGCACCGCCGGGCTCAGGCCAGATGGGGGTGGGGGAGGGGGCCGGTACCTTTAATTCGCCCAGCTCCGCCATCTTGAGACATCGCAGGCGCCCCAGCCGGAGCCGGAGCTCAGGCCCAGGGACCGGCGCACAACTCTCCACCCCGGCGCCGGCCGCAAATGCCGCCTGCTCCGCCCCGTCCGGCCCCCTACACCTCCCCTTCCCGGCCCCGCCCGCCGGGCTTCGGACTAGCCCCAGCCTGAGCCCCTCCCTCCACAGCGGACCCAGCGGCTACACGTCTGCGGCGGGTTGGCAGGACGGGTGGCCTCCGAGGCAGCGTAAGGCCCCGAAGATCGCGGGGTCCCCGAAGGCAACGGAGAAGGAGGCGGGCCCGAAGTGCCCGGTGGAGGGTGGCTTTGCCACAGCAGAGTTGGGAGGGGACGAGCTTTTAGGGAGCCAAAGATCCTTGAAAGATGGAGGGAAAGTATCCGGAACTGCTAGACCTGAGAGAAATGGGGGAGGGGGCAGCGAAGTTGGAGCGCAAACCCTCGTCTCCAGCTCTACGTAAAGTTTAAGCAACTACGATCCAGAGTTCTTCCAGCCCGGGAAGTCAGCGAGCGCCGATCCGTCGTGGGGAAGCCGTGGAGTCGGCATTCGGTTCAAGACGGCCACGCTCAGTTGTTCCCACTCCTCCTCCCCCACACACCAACCACAATGCAGCTCGCGGTCCCATCGCAGGACCTCAGCTCCGCAGCGGAAAAGTTTGGTGCGGGGAGCGGGACTTACCAGCACAGCTGGGGGGAATGGAGAGAGGGCTCGGGAGGCTCAGAGGGCGGGCTGGAGAGGTGGGGGCAAGGGGCTCCGCGCCGCTGCTGCTGTCCGCTCGGCAGAAGTTCGGTCCGGAGCCGGACGCAGCGGCCGCGGCTCCGCCCGGGCCGGAGCTCCGCCCGGCCTAGCACTCGGGCTGGGGCCGCCCCCTCCAAGGGAAGCCCGCCAGGACCGCGGAGAGGGGAGCGGGGCGGAGCTCGGGTGAGAGAGGGAGGGACTCAGAGCCTGGCTCTGGAGCGATTAACTCCTGGTGTGAGTGGATCTGGAGAAAAGAGATTCTTGGATCCCATCATTCTCACTCCCTCTGTGACCCCTCACGCTAATGTATGGGATTGGGGTGGTGGGATGCTGCTGTTACGGCGGTGTGATCCAGGTGTCTGACCGTATAAAGCAGTCTTCCTTCAAAAGACAACTGTCCCTTCCTAGGGCAAAGCCTGGGCCGGTGAATCCAAAGCGTATCTAGCAGTAAGTACTGCAGATACACATGCACAATACCTCCACCAGAGTCCCCATACCCTTGGTGTAGCTGAAGGTGAATACTTACCCACGAAAGGGATCTTTCTGACCCTCTCTGAACTACCTACCCACTCTCCTTCCTCCAAAGCCTTGGACCCTCCAGAGGCCCCAAACCAACCAAGCTGATCACTCATATGCAGGCCCCAGATTAAATGTGTTTCTGGGCCAGGCGCGGTGGCTCACGCCTGTAATCCCAGCACTTTGGGAGGCTGAGACGGGTGGATCACCTGAGGTCAGGAGTTCGAGACCAGCCTGACCAACCTGGGGAAATCCCATCTCTTCTAAAACTACGAAATTAGCTGGATGTGGTGGTGCATGCCTTTAATCCCAACTACTTGGGAGGCTGAGGCAGGAGAATTCCTTGAACCCAGGAGGCAGAGGGCAGAGGTTGCAGTGAGCTGAGACCGGGCCATTGCACTCCAGCCTGGGCAACAAGAGTAAAACTCCATCTTAAAAAAAAAAAAAAAAAAATCTGTTTCTGGATCCATGAAAATACCAACTTAACCAGTACTATATACTGAAAACCTCACAGCATTTTATAGTTGGCAGCATTTGTTCAATAAATATGTGGGTGCTTATCAGTGCTGACGACATAAAAGCCTTGCGGGAGTTCACAGTCTAGCAGCAGAGACAAGACAAGTTAAACCTATAATCAGTCAGTGGGCGGGGCGAGATGGCTCACACCTGTAATCCCAGCACTTTGGGAGGCCGAGGCAGGCGAATCACGAGGTCAGAAGATCAAGACCATCCTGACCAAAACGGTGAAACCCCATCGCTACTAAAAATACAAAAATTAGCTGGGCATGGTGCCATGTGCCTGTAATCCCAGTTACTCCCGAGGCCGAGGCAGGAGAATCGCTTGAACCAGGGATTGGGAGGTTGCAGTGAGCTGAGAACGCGCCACTGCACTCCAGCCTGGCGATTGAGACTCCGTCTCAAAAAACAAAGCCAAACAAAAACCTATAATCAGCAAACCAAAAAAAGTGCTTTAGTGAATAGAAAGAATTCCTTTACTTTGCTTAAGGTTTCAGTATAATCCTCCTCCTAAGACCCCACCCAGCCCAGAGATTGAAGGTGCCACCCCACCAGTATTCCCAGACACCTGTTGAACTGGAACTAGGCCCAACTACCTTGTGGTTTTTGTCCCTAGGGAAGATGCCACCCTCTCCCAACACTCAGGTTCTTTCCTTGCTGCTTTGCTACTGAAATTGGTGAGCGCTTCAGGCTAAACGTAGGCTCAAGTAGGTCTAAATTCCAGCTGCTCCCCTCCAACACCTGAGCCTTCATCTAGCCCTGGGCTCTTTTTTGCTGCTGTTCTGTTCAGTCCTCCAGATCAAAAGTTACCATAGTTTGTATTTTTGAGCATTTTCAGTAGTTGCAGGGTGAGGAAGGTAGGGAGGATTTTAAAAAGCGATGAAGGGGGGATCTTTCAGAAGTGATGGGTATGTTCATTATCTTGATTGTGTGTTGGTTTTGTGGGTGTTTATATGTATGACAACACATCAAATTGTATACACATACATGCATTTTACATGGAGAGACATGGACGTATGTATGTCAATTGCACATCAATAAATCTGTAAAAATTTAAGAGAAAACCCCACCTTGAGTTCTAGTGATTTCATGAAGCAGGAATCTCCTGTAAAAGTTAATTTGGGCTGGGCGAGTTGGCTCACGCCTATAATCCCAGTACTTTGGAAGGCCAAGGCAGGCAGATCACCTGAGGTTGGGAGTTTGAGACCAGCCTGACCAACATGGAGAAACACCATCTCTACTAAAAATACAAAATTAGCTGAGCGTGGTGGCGCACACTTGTAATCCCAGCTACTTGGGAGGCTGAGGCAGGAGAATCGCTTGAACCTGGGAGGTGGAGGTGGCAGTGAGCTGAGATAGCGCCGTTGCACTACGCCTGGGCAACAAGAGCGAAACTCCACCTCGAAAGGAAAAAAAAAACAGGGTAATTTAAAAGTCAGGTGTGATGGCTCACACCTGTAATCCCAACACTTTGGGAGCCCGAGGCGGGCGGATCACTTGAGGTCAGGAGTTCAAGACCAGCCTGGTCAAAATGGTGAGAGCCCCTCTCTACTAAAAACACAAAAATTAGCTGGGCATGCTAGGGCATGACTGTAGTCCCAGCTACGTGGGAGGCTGAGGTGGAAGAATCCCTTGAACCCAGGAGGCAGAGGTTGCAGTGAGCCAAGATCGCACCACTGCACTCCAGCCTAGGTGACAGAGCAAGACTCCATCTCAAAAAAAAAAAAAAATTAATTTGAGATTACCAAAGTTATTGAAAGAGAAGAAAAAATAAATTGGCAAAAAGTTAATTTGAGGTTGTAAGTTTTAGCATCCCTACAGGATGACGGAACCAAGGCACCTGAATCTTATCTGCGCACAAGCTCTGAAAGGATAAGAACCTTTTCTGTGCTGCTCCTACCCTATCCCCAGTGCCTGACAAATAGTAGACTCCTTAAATATCTGTTTAATAAATCAATCTTACCAAAGGAGGGAAACTGAATCAGAAGCAAAGTTCCAGATTGAAGGCATTCACAACATAGTCTGAACCCAATCACGGCCCACCAAATTTCACCCACTTTCACCCACATACTCCCACATCGGAAGCCTGGGGAATGGGGGGAAATTGAAGTGGGAATAAGTCCCTACTGACATCCTGTTAGAGAGTCTAGGAGGAATAAAGGGAACATGAGGATTAGAGCTACTTTGAGGGAAAAAAAATCTATGAACTCAAGAAAAATTAGAAGACTTGGGATTGTTGGGGTAATAGTTTGTGGAGTTTTAGGGAGGGAGATTGAGAAAAAACAGGGCTAAGGAAGGTTCTACTCCTGTGTTAACATTAACATCGCTCGCCACTCCCTTAGCTCAGCCCATCCTTGGATCAGTTTCCAGGAGCCCCGGAGGGAGCCAAAGGCCTGGCTTCCATTACCAAAGCTGCTTCCTGACTCATTCTTGAGCTTAGCCCAGTGATCTCCCCTTTTCTGGACCCTTCTCTCTGCAGTTCCCACCCTACACCTCATATATAACAAGGAATGTAATCATCCTTTAATATGTGTTGGTAATTGAGAGCAGGAAGGCAAGGAGAGTTTCTGTTCCCCTCAATAGAGACGACTCAGACCCATTTGATGGGCTGTCTTTGATAGCTGTGCCTCTTCACCCTTTCTTGGTCAATCCCTCCTTTCTCCATTTTCCTGGCCTTAAAGCAGTCCCGTGCCCATCCACACAAACCCCAAAGCAGCCCAGCACCTTCTCTAGTATCTGATCTGCATATCTCAGATGCTCTTTTTCACCCTTGACAGAACTCTGGAACCGGGCTCTGCAGCCCTTATGTAGCCCCCTCCCCACTCTTTTCTCTCAACCCAGTCCCTTTACTTACTGCCAAAACTGCTGCTGTCTGACCCAGCATAACCCAGCAGAGGGTGGACTGAGAAGGAATGGGGAGGGATTGGCCTGCGGGCCACCAAACTGCAATTCCAGATTTTGGAGGAATTCGCTGCCTCATTTCCACCTAGCACTCTGGCTGGTGGAAGGGCAGGAAGGGGAGGAGACCCCAGGGCAAGTGGCCAAGAGAGATCCCTTTATTTTTCAGTGTGAGAATGGAATCACAGGCAAAAATGAAACTTGGGTGTCCCTTCATCCTCTACCCAGGAATCAGTCTTTGCAACCCTCTTGTCACCTGGGACAAAAAAGAGTGAGAGCGTGTGTGTCAAATCTAGACACATTTTTTTTTTTTTTTTTTTTTTAAGACAGGGTTTCACCATGTTGGTCAGGCTGGTCTTGAACTCCTAACCTCAGGTGATCCGCCTGCCTTGGCCTCCAAAGTGCTTGGATTACAGGCGTGCGCCACCACGCCCGGGCAGACACATTGTTTAACACTTGATAGAATATTTTAGATAGTACATCTTGAAGAAAATCCAGGTCTCAGCCAGGTGTATATCATATCTATCTATAGATAGAGATATAGATATATAGATATAGATACATAGATATATAGATATAGATATATCTTGCCTAACACAGTGAAATCCCATCTCTACTAAAAATACAAAAAATTAGCCGGGCATGGTGGCACGCTCCTGTAGTCCCAGCTACTCAGGAGGCTGAGACAGGAGAATCACTTGAACCCAGGAGATGGAGGCTGCAGTGAGCTGAGATCATGCCACTGCACTCCAGCATGGGTGACAGAGTGAGATTCCGTCTCAAAACACAAAAATTACCTGGCCATGGTGGAGCATGCCTGTAATCCCCGCTACTCCGGAGACTGAGGCAGAAGAATTGCTTGAACCAGGACTCGGGAGGCAGAGGTTGCAGTGAGCCCAGATTGCCCCACTGCACTCCAGCCTGTACTACACAGCGAGACTCCATCTCAGAAAAAAACATGTATTCAGCAGTCCCAAGGTAGAGAAAAAAGTTGTGACAGGTTTGAGAAAGAGGAAGTGTGTCAAACCCCATTTTCACTGAGGGCTATTTTTCAAACCATGGGTCTTGACATGCATTTTGATGGAGTATATTAGCAAAGAAAAGAAGAGAAATAGTAAAGTATGATTTGAGGTATGTATATACAAGATATAAAATGTATTTCTTGGCTGGGTACAGTGGTTCATACCTGTAATCCCAGTACTTTGGGAGGCCACGGGAGGAGGATCACTTGAGGCCAAGAGTTTGAGACCAGCCTGGCCAACATGGCAAAACCCTCTGTCTTCAGAAAATACAAAAATTAGCTGGGCATGGTGGTGCATGCCTGTAATTCCAGCTACTCAGGAGGCTGAGGCATGAGACTAGCTTGAACCCAGGAGGCAGGGGTTGCAGTAAGATGAGATCATGCTACTGCACTCCAGCCTGGGTGACAGAATTCGACTCTGTTTCAAAACAATTTTTAAAATTTCTTACTATGGATCAAAAAGTTTAAAAGTTGCTGATTTATAGGGCCATTTGTGAATTTCATTCAAAAATGAGATAATCGCCAAAATCAGTCGTGGTAGCTGAGGCCTGTAATCCCAGCACTTTGGGAGCTGAGGAGGGCAAATCACCTGAGGTCAGGAGTTTGAGACCAGCCTGGCCAACGTGGTGAAACTCTGTCTCTATTAAAAATACAAAAAAATTAGCTGGGTATGGGGTGACACACACTTGCAATCCCAGCTACTTAGGAGGCTGAGGCAGGAGAATCGCATGAACGTAGGAGGTGGAGGTTGCAGTGAGCTGAGACTGCACCACTGCACTCCAGCGTGGATGATAGAGTGAAATTCTGTCTCAAAAAAGAAAATCGTCAAAGCTTGGAAACAAGATGTCCTTCAGCAGGTGAATGGATAAATTGTGACACATCCAGACAATGGAATATTCAGTACTAAAAAGAAGTGGGTTATCAAGCCATGAAAAGATATGGAGGAAATTTAAATGTACATTACTAAGTCAAAGAAACCAATCTGAAAAGGATACGTACTGTGTAATTCCAACTATATGACATTCTAGAAAAGGCTCAACTGGAGACAGGAAAAAGATCAGGTGTTGCTGGGGTTTAGCAGGGATGGAGAGATGAGCAGACAGAGCACAGAGGATTCTTAGGGCAGTGGAACTACTCGGTATGATAATATAGAGATGGCTGGGCACAGTGGCTCAGGCCTGTAATAATCCTCAGCACTTTGGGAAGTCAGGGTGGGTGAATCGCTTGAGCCCAGGAGTTTGAGACCAGCTTGGGCAACATGGCAAAAGTTGATCTCTATTAAAAATACAGAAAAATCAGCCAGGTGTTCAGGTCAGGAGTTCAAGACCAGCCTGACCAACATGGTGAGACCCCGTCTTAAAAAATAAAAATAGGTCGGGTGCAGTGGCTCAAGCCTATAATCCCAGCACTTTGGGAGGCCGAGGCAGGTGGATCACGGGGTCAAGAGATCGAGACCATCCTGGTCAACATGGTGAAACCCCGTCTCTACTAAAAATACAAAAAATTAGTTGGGCATGGTGGTGCATGCCTGTAGTCCCAGCTACTCAGGAGGCTGAGGCAGGAGAATTGCCTGAACCCAGGAGGCAGAGGTTGCAGTGAGCCGAGATCGTGCCATTGCACTCCAGCCTGGGTAACAAGAGCGAAACTCTGTCTCAATAAATAAATAAATAAATAATAATTTAAAAAATCAGCCAGGTATGGTGGTACTCACCCATAGTCCCAGCTACTTAGAAGGCTGAGGTTGGAGGACTACTGGAGCCCAGGAAGTTGAGGCTGCAGTGAGCTATGATCACACCACTGCACTCCAGCCTGGGCAACAGAGTGAGACCCTGCCTCAAACAAACAAAAACAAAAAAGATAACATAATGGTGGATACATTTCAATATAAATGTGTCCCAGCCAACAGACTATATAATGCTGAGAGTGAACCTTTTTGTAAACTATGAGCTCTGAATGATAACAATGTGTTAACGTAGGCTCCTCAGTTATAACAAACACATCTGGTGAGGGATGTTTATAATGGGGGAGGCAGTGCCTATGTGGGGGCAGAGGATATACAAAAATCTCTGTACCTTCTGCTTAATTTTCTTGTGAACCTAAAACTGCTCTGAAAAATAAAGTCTATTTGTAAAATAAAAAATGAAACCTGCTTGTATACCCGGGCGTGGTGACACAAGCCTGTAATCCCAGCTACTTGGGAGGCTGAGGCACAAGAATCCCTTGAACCCAGGAGGTAGAGTTTGAAGTGAGCTGAGATCACGCCACTGCACTCCAGCCTGGGCGACACAGCGAGACTCTGCCTCAAAAAAAAAAAGAAAATCTACTTGCAAACAAATGTTTTTAAGAATAAAGACAAAAAAAAAAAAAAAAGAAGAAGAAGAAGAAGACATACTGTTAATATTTTTTCCAGGAAAACAAAAGAATAAAAGGATAAAAAACATTCCTTTCCCCACTCCCCTTTAGAAAGGAAAAAATGACACAGCCCCGTCCTGCCTCATGCTTTATTTTCCATAGAGCCTGTTTCCATCCACACCTCCTCTGGTCTCATCCGTGCTGATTCCAAGGTCCAGGTTCTCAGGTCTGAGGTCCGTAATGTCAGGTGAAGCCCTGCCCTTACCACTCTCCAATGGCCAACACCCCACCACCACCACCACAGCCTGAGGGAGCCTCTGTCAACCAGGCATTCTTATTCCCTGAAAGAAGAAATTCAAGGATGAAATGCACAGCTTCCATATCCTCAGTCTCCTCCCACTCATGTCAACATGCTAAAAGGGATCCTCATCTATCTGGACTGGGGAAGGGGACTATCTGCATTGGGGTGGGGAGAGGTTTGGGGCATGACTGCTCTTTGAATGAATGGTATGAAAGTGAAGAGATTCTGGATTTTGTAGAGTCCTGCCCTAAGGAACAACTTTGTACCACTGTCCTCCCATCACCCATCTTTCCCTGGCATTTCCCCACCCCAGACCCAACCCCTGTTTCCCGTCTCCATCTCACAAGTCAGCGCCTTACTCCACCTGCTCACTGACTCCTGACCCCACCCAGTGATTCTCCATGTTCTGTCTTCTCAACCACCTAAATGTCCGATTCCCCAAAAGGCTCCCCACTGTCAGCCACCACAGGGGCAAAAGGGACTAATTTCATTCCATACGCCTCCTTTCCCAAGCCCTTTTTCTCCTTCCCTCATCACCATTAACCCACAACTCACAACAGAGAATCGTGTAACCCTGAGGGCTCACGGTGAGACTGCCTCACTCCTCTTGCATGCTAAGGATTCCCAGCAGGATATTGTACACATTCTGTTCCATGCAGCCCTGTTGACGGCAGGAAAGGAAGAAAAGGGGATGAAGAAGGGAAAATGGAGAGAGGTGAGGGGGAGGGTTTGCAGTACAGTGGAAGGCTGTTTACTATGTACCTTCACTTACAGTATTTAACATCTTCATGGCTGTTTCCCTATCTTCACAAGGAAGAGAATGATGTATATATATATATTTTTTTGAGATGGAGTTTCACTCTTGGTGCCCAGGCTGGAGTGCAATGGCACAATCTTGGCTCACCTTAACCTCCGCCTCCCAGGTTCAAGCGAATCTCCTGCCTCAGCCTCCTGAGCAGCTGGGATTACAGACATGCACCGCCACACCTGGCTAATTTTGTATTTTTAGTAGAGACAGGGTTTCTCCCTATTGGTCAGACTGGCCTCGAACTCCCGACCTCAGGTGATCTGCCTGCTTCAGCTGATGTCTATTTTTCCTAACAAGGGAGCAAGACACCCACCTCTTTTTCCTTGTTTAGGACTAAGTGGCTCCAGGAGGAAACTGAGAAAGGGTATAGGGGATAGAAAAAGTCCTTACAATGGGCCAGGGAATTGAAATGGAGGGGCAAACGCCTCTTCTCTTCACATTCCTACTCGACACCTCTTGATCTACCAAGTGAGATCAGAGCCCTGGCACTGGATGCAGCTTTCTGAGAAATGCCAAATATGTACAGGGAGCCTGGAGAAAGGAGAGGGGCCCTAAATGAAATAGCCTACCCCCCGCTTTCTGTCTCTACCGCTCTCAAATCCACCCTGCTCACCCGAGCAGCGTTCAGTAGGTGACTCCTATAGGTGGAGATGATCTCTTCATGGTTCTTCTGGGAATCCTGAAAATGAACAGCAACAGGAAGTCACGTGTCTGCCCTCACCCAAGCATGAGGAGCAACACACCGAAGTAGCTGGCAGGACCAGGTAGGCTCCTCAGCCCACCACTGGCCCATCCTGGATCACTGCCTAGCCAGGCCTCTGTAATTCCTAAAATGTGTCCCACACGTACATCACTTCCACCGTCCACCTTCTCCAGCAGCGTCCATTTCCCTGACGGCCAAAACATACCTGCAGCTGCAGGGCAAGGCGAGCATTTTCTCCCCGAATTGCTAGAACCTCTTCTGAAAGCTGCTCCAGCTTCTTCAGCAACTCCTTGATCTGAGGCCAAGAGCATAGAGGCAACCAATGAGGCTCAAGTCATTTCTCCATAAACATCACCCAGGGTCAACGTCAGCTTCCTTTTACTGAGTATCTAATATGTGCCAAGTTTATACAAATTGTCTCATTTAACATTGAAAAGAGCTTTTCTTCTGAGAAGAACAATGCTTCTTTGAAGGAAGGTTTTTTTTAAAAGATGGGGTTTCACCCTGATGGCCAGGCTGGTCTTGAACTCCTGACCTCAGGTGATCCACCCACCTTGGCCTCCCAGTGCTAGGATTACAGGCATGAACCACCGCGCCCAGCCTGGTTTTTTGTTTTGTTTTGTTTTGACTGAGTCTTGCTGTCACCCAGGCTAGAGTGCAACGACGCCATCTCTGCTCACTGCAACCTCCACCTCCCAAGTTCAAGCCATTCTTCTGCCTCAGCCTCCCGGGTAGTTGGGATTACAGGCATGCACCACCACACCTGGCTAAGTTTTTGTATTTTTAGTAGAGGCGGGGTTTCACTATGTTGGCCAGCCTGGTCTCGAACTCCTGACCTCAGGTGATCTGCTCACCTCAGCTTCTCAAAGTGTTGGGATTACAGGCGTGAGCCACCATACCCTGGCAGTTTTGTTTTTGGAGGCAGGGTGTCACTCTGTCCCCCAGGCTGGAGTGTAGTGATGTAATCTCAGCTCACTGCAACCTCTACCTCAGGCCACCACACTCAGCTAATTTTTTTGTTTTGTTATGTTTTTTTGTATAGTTGGGGTTTCACTATGTTGCCCAGGCTGGTCTCAAACTCCTGGGCTCAAGCAATCCATCCACCTTGGCCTTCCAAAGTGCTGGGATTATAGGCATGAGCCACCGTGCTCCACCTGAGGGAAGTATTATTATCTGCATTTTGTACATAAAGAGACTGAGTTAAGTAATTTGTCAAAATCACATAGCTGATAAGTGATGAAATCATGATTTGAAAAACAATCTCTTTGACTCCTTGGTGCATGCTCTTACCTTAGTACTGGACCCTAACCTAATGCTGGCTGCTGACCACCAAGGGACATGGAGATGAGGCCTTGCGACTTATTGAGGCAGAGGCACAAACACAGTTATTGGTAACTAGCAGTAATGGGAATAGTGGTAGCAGGAGTAACAATAGCTAGTCTTACTGAGTACCTACCATGGGCCAAGTGTTCCCAATCTTTTAAATAAATATCATTTCTTATTTAATGTAATCTTCCCAACCACTTTATTATCTTTGTTTGATAGATAAAACTGAGAACTAGAGATGTTGAATAACTTGCCCTAAACCAGGCATGGTGGCTCACGCCTGTAATCCCAGCACTTTGGGAGGCCTGAGGCGGGTGGATCACGAGGATAAGAGATCGAGACCATCCTGGTCAACAAGGTGAAACCCCGTTTCTACTAAAAATATGAAAAAATCAGCTGGGCATGGTGGCGCGCGCCTGTAATCCCAGCTACTCAGGAGACTGAGGCAGGAGAATTGCCTGAACCCAGGAGGCGGAGGTTGCAGTGAGCCGAGATTGCGCCATTGCACTCCAGCCTGGGTAACAACAGTGAAACTCCGTCTCAAGAAAAATAAATAAATAAATAAAATAACTTGCCCAAGATCAGACAACCTCTGTCCAGAGACCACGTTCTTAACCATGACACTGTATCTGCTTTTCCCCAAGTGTCTACTTCCATCTTCTCCTTCACTGCAATATAAAAATACTTTTTTAACTAACCTCAACCCGCACTGATTCCTATTCTGGATAACATTCCTTCTACTTTAATGTCCTCCATACTATAGAAAACATATATTCTTTATATATATTTTATTTTGAGGAGAAGGAGTCTCGCTCTGTTGCCCAGACTGGAGTGCAGTGGTGCAATCTCCACTTACTGCGACCTCCACCTCCCAGGTTCCAGCAATTCTCCTGCTTCAGCCTCCCAGGTAGCTGGGATTACAGGCACGTGCCACCATGCCCAGCTAATTGTTGTACTTTTAGTAGAGTTGGGGTTTCACTATGTTGGCCGGTCTGGTCTCGAACTCCTGACCTCAGGTGATCCACCCACCTCGGCTCCCCAAAGTGCTGAGATTGCAGGCGTGAGCCACCATGCCACACCACTTTATATTTTTTGATCCTCCTAAATTTGATCATGTATTCAAGTTTTAATAAGAAGTCTGAACTCGTTCATTTCACAGGTAAGTCTAGAACTAGTAAATCCATTTGTAAATTGATATTTAGAGTTCATAAAACATGTCTTATAGAAACATGTAGACTCTTAGCCAGCATGGGCCTGAAAAAAGGAAAAGAAAAAAAAAAAGAAAGAAACATGTAGACTCACGTTTAGAGTAAGCATTAGGAAACTCTGGTATGTAATAGTGGGGTTTTTTTGTTTTGTTTTTGTTTTTCTGAGACAGAGTCACGCTCTGTCGCCCAGGCTGCAGTGCAATGGTGCGATCTCAGCTCACTGCAACCTCCACCTCCCAGGTTCAAGCGATTCTCCTGCCTCAGCCTCCTGAGTAGCTGGGATTACAAGCACCCACCACCATGCCCGGCTAATGTTTGTATTTTTAGTAGAGACGGGGTTTCACCACCATGTTGGCCAGGCTGGTCTCGATCTCTTCACCTTGTGATCTGCCTGTCTCGGCCTCCCAAAGTGCTGGGATTACAGGCGTGAGCCACGGCGCCCGGGCTCAAGCTTCTTTTTCTTTTTGAGACGGAGTTTCGCTCTTGTTACCCAGGCTGGAGTGCAATGGCGCGATCTCGGCTCACCACAACCTCCGCCTCCTGGGTTCAGGCAATTCTCCTGCCTCAGCCTCCTGAGTAGCTGGGATTACAGGCATGCGCCACCATGCCCAGCTAATTTTTTGTATCTTTAGTAGAGACGGGGTTTCACCATGTTGACCAGGATGGTCTTGATCTCTTGACCTCATGATCCACCCGCCTCGGCCTCCCAAAGTGCTGGGATTACAGGCTAGAGCCACCGTGCCCGCATTGGTGCCCTCATTGCCAATGGACATCTTTCTGTAGAACCCACTCTGAAGTGGAGGGGAGAAGAGCCGCTATCGCTGAGTCTACTTTTCTTAACCCGTTAGTTCCTGAGTCACCTCCTCAGAACCTCAATAAAACCAGCCACCCATCATGCTATTAGGCCTCTTCCTAGGCCAAGATGCAATTTTTTTTTTTTTTTTTTAGAGACGGGGTTTCACCATGTTGGTCAGCCTGGTCTTGAACTCCCGACCTCAGGTGATTCACCCGCCTTGGCCTCGAAAGTGCTTGGATTACAGGCGTGAGCCACCGCGCCCAACTGGCTGATACGCAATTTAAGTCCAAATGCTAACAAACGATGGTGCTGCACTGGCGGCAGCCCTGAGCACGCTGCTTCTGAATCTGGGTGCCAAATTTCATTACCTAAGCCCCCTTCTCTCTTCCACTTACGCCTTACCTCACCTCCAACTCAACCCCAAACCCCTCAGACCCAGGAGAACACAGTAGCGTGGTCCCTGCAAAGCACGGGTGCTCGTTTGGAGTACTAATCTGACCCGCCGCAGCAACAAAAGTCTCTGGATTCAGGTTCGCAAACTCCCAAATACACCGAAACTTTCCCTAGCGCTCCCAGGGCCACCTCAGCTGCTCACCTTGGCCTCCTTGTCCCGGCAAGCCCCAGTGAGACGCTCCATCTTCTCCTTCAGCAGCTCCGCCGTTTTCTCAAACTGCTCCGAGCGCCCCCGCATCTCGCTGGCCTGGCGCTCTTGCTCCGCTGCCCGAGCTGCCAGGTCCCCGCTGCGGCGCCGCTCCTCGGCCACCGCCTCCCGCAGCCGACCCACTTCCCGGCAGGCCGCGTTATACTTTTCCAGCAGAGCCTTGAGCTCCCGGCCCCAAGCCTGGGCCTGGGCCACCAGCGAGCCCCGCGTTTTCTCGTGTTGCCGCAGGCTGGCCGCCTCCCGGGCCCGCAGCTCCGCCACCTCCTCCGTGGCTTGGTAGAGCAGCTGCTTGAGCTTTCCGATCTCCTGGCTCTTCCCGCTCATCGTGGCCTGAACCGCCCGCAGCTCTTCCTCCAGCTTCCCCAGGTCTTGCTCCAGAGCAGCCACTTGCGGGGATGCCGCCACCTTGAAGGAGGTGCCTGGTTCCCCACGTGGGGACAGGGACCCCCGCAACTGCAGGTTTTCCTCTCGCAGCCGGGCCAGCACCTGCTGGGCCTCCCGGTGCTGGTCCGCCAGGGTGCTGATGCAGGCCCGCAGCTCCTCCGGGGGCTCCGCTGCTTCGCTCCGTGCGCTCCTCTTGCCCGCTAGGTCTGCGGGCAGGCAGTCCCACAGCCCTCGGAGGCTGCTGCTCTGGGAGGCCAGGCGCCTCCGCAGCTCCTCTGTGGCCTCC
Source organism: Callithrix jacchus (assembly GCF_049354715.1). Lineage (NCBI taxonomy): Eukaryota > Metazoa > Chordata > Mammalia > Primates > Cebidae > Callithrix > Callithrix jacchus. Next base: position 8,308,842 of record NC_133519.1, read on the forward strand.
TTCTCCACGGCCAGTTCATCTGTCAGTAGCCCCACACTCTGCTGCAACTGCTGCAGCTGGTCCTGCGCCTCTGGCTTGGGCACAAACTCCCGCTGCAGCCGCTGGTTCAGGGACTGCAGCTCCCTCTGCAGCCTCTGCCGCTCCCGCTCCAACTCCCCTAACTCCTCCAGTAAGTTACTGTTGCTCAGTCTCAGTGCCGACACCTCCTTCTCCAGCTGTCCCTTTGCCAGGCCTCCTAGGGCCTGTTCCCTTCCAGGGGCCCCTAGAGGCTCTCCCCCAGCCCCAGGAACGCTTTTCTCCTCTTCACCCTTTTTGGTGCTCCCTGCAGCTGCCTTTGGTGCTCCCTCTCTGGACTCCTGAGCAGGAATCTCAGGCTTCACCTGCAGTCCTGCCTTTGCCCGGTCCAGCCTCGCCAGCACTTGCTCTAGTCGGGCCTCCATCTTCTCCCAGGCAGCTGCTGCGGCCTCAGCACGGGAAGTCCCCAGGGCTCCCTCCATGACTGGTCTCGATAAAGCTGCCCGGGCAGCATCCTTTTCTCGCCACACCGCAGCAAGCTCCTCCCTTAGCTGTAGCACAAGCTGGTTCATGGCTGCTGGGCCCGCTGGTTCAGCCACTGTGTCTCCTGGTTCAACTCCTAGCACCTGGGGCCTCTCCTGGCCAGCAGGCATCTGGTCGGCATGATCAGGGCCAAGGGTCTGTCCCACACCTGTAGTCAATTGCTGTCCTGTGGCCTTCCTGATGGTCTCAGACCCTGAGCTCTGGGGTAGCTCCTGTTCTGGTTGGGACCTTCCATGGACTTCGTATTGGATCTCTCCTGGGGCTGAGTCCTCAGCCTTCTTGGGAGCTAATACTGAATTTACTGTGGCTGCTGCCTGCTGTTGCTTCTTTAGCTCTTGTATACGCTCAGCCAGCAGGTCCAGAGGATGACCCTGCTCCATGCCATCACCTCCAGGCCGGAGACTAGAGCCTTGCCCTCCTGAAGCTCTGGGCTCCCGGGACAGGAGGAGCCCTAGCTCCTGCGCCTGCTCTTGAATCTGGTTCTCAAGGCCCAGATAGGCTGCAGCTTGAGTCTTGCACTCTTCTATCTTTTGCACCAGCTCCTGCTCCAACTGAGAAACTTTCCTCTTCTCCTCTTCAAACTTCCACCTCCACTCCTCTGAGCACGGGTCTTCATCCTCCTCTTCCTCTTGCTCCTCCTCAGGCTCTGCTCTCCATGGGGTCTTACAGGAAGAACCTGCCTGGGGCTTCAGTGGAGAGGCCTATGTTGAAAACAGAGTAGTAAGGCCGGGGTCGGGGGCTTACACCTGTAATCCCAGCACTTTGGGAGGCCGAGGTGGGTGGATCACGAGGTCAAGAGATCGAGACCAACCTGGCCAACATGGTAATACCCGGTCTCTACTAAAAATACAAAAAATTAGTTGAGTGTGGGGGTGTGCACCTGTAGTCCCAGCTACTGATGAGGCTGAGGCAGGAGAATCACTTGAACCCCTGAAGTGGAGGTTGCAGTGAGCTGAGATCGCATCACTGCACTCCAGCCTGGCAACGGAGCTCGCTCCATCTCAAAAAAAAAAAAATAAAGAAAAAAGAAAACAGAATAGTAAATAAAAAGTGTGGCCACTAGGCAGCCCCAGGAGTGCCTTTCTTCTCTTAAATGTCTTGCCACCTGGAGGTGGGAATAGTCACAGTGGGATAGCCTGGGGTGTGTCAAAAGCAAAAGTGAGAGGCACTTAGGGTCTTACCTGGGATGCAAGATGTGGGTGCTGGACTAGCCCCTGACCTATAAGAAAAGATATGAGGAAAATGAGAGAGAAGACAGGTTCCACGTGCTTCTAGCCCACATTCTTATCTTCAGACTTTTTCTGAGAGGGGTGGCCTTTCTGTGACCAATCGCATGACATATCTTCCTGGTGCCACAAGCCAATCTTGTTTAGTGGATCCCTAACTATCCAGTAACTTTGCTTTCCTGTCCCAGAAATGGGCCACCTCGTTCATTTTGTTCACTCATTTATTTATTATTTATTTACTTTTGAGATGGAGTCTCACTCTGTCACCCAGGATGGAGTGCAATGGCACGATCTCAGCTCACTGCAACCTCCGTCTCCCAGGTTCAAGCAATTCTCTTGCCTCAGCCTCCTGAGTAGCTGGGATTACAGGTGCGTGCCACCATGCCCAGCTTATTTTTATGTTTTAAAGATGGGGTTTCACCATGTTGGTCAGGCTGGACTTGAACTCCCGATCTCAGGTGATCTGCCCACCTTGGCCTCCAAAGTGCTTGGATTACAGGCATGAGTCACCACGCCCAGCCTCATTTATTTATTGGTCACTGTGTCTGGCACGTTAATAAGCACTGGTACTTCAGTGGTGAGCAAAACGGAAATGGCCTGTCACCTAAATCACACAAGTAGATGTACAATGATAACTCGTAAATGCTAGAAACAACACTAGCCAGAGCTGTCCTCAGTGAGAGATCAGGCCGCATTAAAGAATTTTGCGATCATACTTTCGGGATGGGGATTTGAGGCCCTCTCACAGGAGCAGCAATAAATATGTAAACTCTTGATGCAGGTGACAATTAGATAGATAACTTCCATGGAAACAAATGGGACTCTAAGAAATCTCTCGGATTCCACGGCTATCAAGGAGAATCTGGAGGTTACAAAGGGGCCCTTACCGCCCCGCCGCCGGTTCAGGGCCTGCTGCAGCAGCCTCCACAGTGACTTGTCTTGTGTGTGCAGAGCATAGTGCAAAGCGTCATGCCCCATGCTGTCCACGGCCCCCGCGTCTGCCCCGTGGCTCAGGAGCAGTTCAGCCACCTCGGCACTGCCTTTCTCACAGGCCAGGATCAAAGCCGATCTGTGGGTTGAGACAAATCTGAGCACAGACTTTCCCCATGGAATCTGGAAGTCCTGGTTCCCCACACTCCACTCACACGGTGAGCTCTCACTCAGTGGGGGCAGGAGAACCACAGACCAACACTAGACCAGACTAGACTTTTCTAGTGCCGTTCCTTAGAAGTGCAGCAACAGAAATCAGGGGGCAACTGAACGAGCTCCATTTTTCTTTATTTTTTATTTATTAATTTTTTTTAGTTGGAGTTTCGCTGTTGTTACCCAGACTGGAGTGAAATGGCATGATCTCAGCTCACCGCAACCTCCGCCTCCGGGGTTCAGGCAATTCTCCTGCCTCAGCCTCCTGAGTAGCTGGGATTACAGGCACGCACCACCACGCCCAGCTAATGTTTTATATTTTTAGTAGAGACGGGCTTTCACCTTGTTGACCAGGATGGTCCTGATCTCTTGACCTCATGATCCACCCGCCTCAGCCTCCCAAAGATTATAGGCATGAGCCTCCATTCTTTGGAGAGAGCCTCCATTTTTTTTTTAAGACTCAGCCATGCTCTTGTCCGCCAGGCTGGAGTACAATGGTTCGATCTCTGCTCACTGCAACCTCCACCTCCCGAGTTCAAGTGATTCTCCTGCCTCAGCCTCCCAAGTAGCTGGGATTACAAGCGCCTGCCATCATGCCCAGCTAATTTTTGTATTTTTAGTAGAGATGAGGTTTCACCGTGTTGGCCAGGCTGGTCTTAAACTCCTGACCTCAGTGATCCTCCCGCCTAGGCTTCCCAAAGTGCTGGGATTATAGGCGTGAGCCACAATGCCTGGCCGAGATTCATTTTTATCTTCTTTATATATCAATATTCTACATACATTTTTAATTAGAAAAAAGGATCCTCTTTCTTTTTATTTTTTGTTTGTTTCTTTTATTTATTTATTTATTTTTCTTTTTAGAATCCTCTTGCTTAAAAGATAATTTGAAAACCAGTAAATTCAGCCAATGGGTCCAGAAGTATCGATTCTACTTCTGGGGTCATCTATGCTAGGAAGGCGGTGATGGTAGCAGGCTGAGCTTCTCAGAACCTCTGCTGGGAAGGAACGGCATTCCCAAGAACATAGAGCCCAACCTTTTCCCCAGCACACACGCACGCACACACACTCACACTCCTGCACGCACACATACACATATACACACATGCACGCACACTCACACTCCTGCACGCACAATACACATATACACACATGCACGCACACACACGCACGCACACTCACACTCCGGCACGCACACATACACATACACACACGCACTCGCACACACACGCACACACACATACACATATATACACACGCACATGCACACACATATGCATGCACACATGCACACACAAGCGCGTGCACACATGCACATATACACGCACACGCCCGCACACTCACACTCCTGCACGCACACATACACATACATACACGCACTCGCACACACGCACGCACACATTCACATGCACGCACACATACACATATAGACACACGCACATGCACACACACGCGCACGCACACATACACATATACACACGCACACGCACGCACACTCACACGTGCATATACATATATACACACGTGCGCACACACGCATGTGCACGCACACACATACACATACGCACATGTGCACGCGCACACACGCACACACATACACGTGCACACACATGTTGCACATTTGCACATTGGCTTCTTTCTAAATTGGTCAGGCCTGGAATCGGGTGGGTAGATGAGGAGGGCTCACTTGTCATCCTTGTCTGTAACGTTAACTCGGGCTCCTCTGTGCAGCAGCTGTGAGCAGATAGCGGCGTGGCCACCCAGCGATGCGATCATCAGGGGTGTACGTCCACCCTGCACAGGTTGTAGGAAGGGTTCATGAGGACCCGGGGAGAGCCAGAGGCTTGACACGATCCTAACAGCTCCCCCACCTCACACCTCTTCAGAAAAATAAAGGCCAGATCTTGGGTCTAAACACTCCCTTTCGGAGGGTTGGAAGCTTTCCAGAAGCTAAGGCTTAACTTCTCTGTGAGAAAGAGGAGGAGAAGCAGGAGATGGGTGGTGCTAACACAGCCCTAGGTCCTGGAATCCGCCAAGCCAGCTCAGAGAGAGCAGCAGCCTGCCTGTGTAGGACACTGCGCAGCTGCCCATCTCACACTCACATTATCCAACACGTCCAGGAAGGCTTCGTGGTCACACAGCAGGAGCACACTTGAGGCACAGCCCGAGGAGGCTGGGGAGGGGAAGATCGGGTTGGGGGGAAGCAGGAAGAAAGCCTCTTCAGCCTATGACCCGGCAACCCCTCCGACCATTTCAGCGGCTGGCCCTTGCTGCCCCTCCCCCCTCGCACCTCCCGTTTCCCACCCTGTAGGCCCTGCATCCCTGTCCCCACGAGTCCCCTGCACACACCTGCCCAGTGCAATGGACTACGGTTTTCTGCATCCACAGCATCTTCATTAGCACCATGCTGCAAATGACCACAAAGGGAAGCAGCATGGAGCTTGGTGTTAACATCCTCATCCCATACCCACATTGGGTCACCAATTATCATGGTAATATGAGGAGGGGGCAGGAGGACCACTTTAGAGAAGGCTGTCTACTAGGCAAGCCCAGTTCATTCATTGCTGATGATAGGCAGCCTTGAATATCAGCCCTGGTTTCTAAACCAAGGGCCTAGGAAAAATCAGATGGTAGATAAATAAACATGTTAGGGAAAATGACACCTGACTACATGGCTGGTACTTTAGAAAAACCACTGTGGGCCGGGCGCGGTGGCTCACGCCTATAATCCCAGCACTTTGGGAGGCCAAAGCGGGCGGATCACGAGGTCAAGAGATTGAGACCATTTTGGCCAACATGGTGAAACCCCCGTCTCTACTAAAAGTACAAAATATTAGCCAGGCGTGGTGGTGCGTGCCTGTAGTCCCAGCTACTCAGGAGGCTGAGGCAGGAGAATGGCTTGAAACTGGAAAACGCCCCATATAGAGCTCCAGGGCTGCAATAAGAAAGCCTGAGGGCAGGGCCCCAGAAGTTAAGCAAGGTCAGGCTTGGCAGAGTCTTGGCCCGGCTCGGTGGCTCACGCCTGTAATCCTAGCACTCTGGGAGGCCGAGGTGGGTGGATCACCTGAGGTCAGGAGTTCAAGACCAGCCTGGCCATCATGGTGAAACCCCATCTTAAAATAAAATAAAAAAAGAAACCAGAAAACAGAAGTTTCAGTGAGCCGGGATCGCGCCACTGCACTCCAGCCTGGTGATAGAGTGAGACTCTGTCTCAAAAAAAAAAAAAAAAAGAAAAATCACTGTGAAAAGTGGAAAGGATTAGGAAGAACAAAAGCAGAGCATTCATTTGCCTGGTGGCCGGTTAAGGTAACAGCCTTTTGTACTTTTGGGGCCTCGCTGATAAGTTGTCTACATGTCATTTCACACGTACATTTCTCTTTATACTACTAGACTATAAACTCCTTAAAAACACACAGCAGGGCTTTGGTTTAATTTCATATCTGTGTCCTTCGTCTTGCCCCATCCTAGCAGGAAGTGTCTGCAGTGGCTCTCCTAATGGCCAAATTGATAGTTCCTGGCAACGCTGCTTTCTAAGGTGCCCTCAAAGGCAGTATCGAGCATGGTGACTACACATAGTAGGTGTTAAATAAATGTTTTCTTATGAACCCTCCTACTGGGGATGAGGCCAGTCCGTTTGGCCAACTATTCCTTGTGACTATGAGACGAAGTTAGAAAACTCTGGGTCCACTTCTTCCCTTCACAAGAGTAGTCAAGGGGTTGCTGTTACCTGAAGCAGCACCTTGACACACTGTGGCTGGCAGGAGATGGTGGCCAAGTGCAGGGCAGTGCTTCCTGGAAACAGACAGACGGGGAGAAGGAGGGTAGGTGGCCCCATGCATGCTGATGACTCACAGGGAGGGAAGGCAAGAGACGCACAGATAATCAGGAGATTAGGGAGAGAAGCTTTCAGCCACAAGGGGCCAGAAATTCCTGTTCCCCAACTGCCTGGTACCCGTGATGGAGGTGGGAGTGGGGGTGAGGTGTGCCCAGCTTACAGGGAGGGGAACTCCTGGAGGGATGCTGGCCAGACCTTACTGAGGAGAGGAGCAAGGGGCCACAGTAGGGACCTCCAGCAGGGCCCAGCACCACCCCCCACCTGCTGTACAGGTGCAAGCGAACAGCGTGGCCCAGTTCTCCGTCTCACTCACCATCCTCGTTCTTGCTGTTGACGTCAGCCCCGTTTGCAAGCAGTATAGTCAGACACTCTGTCAGGCCTTTGGAGGCTGCCAGATGAAACCTGCTAGAATCAAGGCCGAGAGGGGACCAGGCATGAGGAATGGGAGACTCTTGGTAAGCCCTTCTTCCTATGCTCCCTACCCCCAAACTCCTAAAAGCAGGAAGAGAAGCTCTCCTAGCTTGAATTTCTGAGAAAGAGAAGTCTATATGGCCTCCAATCATAACGGAAGTTAAAAGCCAGGAAGAAATCAGAGCTACAGGTCTCAAGGAATCTCAGGTTTTTGCAGGCGTGTCTAGGGGAATACATAATTGAACCCTTAGCGGAAGTGGCAGTGTCGCTGAAAGAGTCAGAGCAGAGCAAAAGGCTGCCCATTCGAAGGCTTTGGGTAGAGACAAAAGATAACATTCCTTGACTTAATCAGCGCTCCCTCCAGCCATGTGAGTCCCATAGCCACCACTTCATTTCCAGTTTCCCAAGCATACACACCTTCCTGCTTGTGCAATGGAGAAACGCTCTAGTGTATATATTCATTTTCTGTTTGTTTAATGGGCTTTGCGTACTTCCCAAGTCTGTGGTGTCAATCTGGGTTGTGAGGAGGATGGAACTCAGGGACAATATAGTCTTCCCTCACTTGGTGTAGCATTTCCATGTAGCGAAAACTATGGATATCCTTGCTAATTAAGACAATGAAAAGAGCTCTGAAGTTGTAGGCCTTCCCTGGTCCTGTGTCATATTGGATTTCGGGGCTTTGAAAGGGAGCCACATATAAGGGGCAGGGGCCGGAGGACTTACTTACGGGGACTGGCCGTTTGAGTCTAGCTTGGTGGGTCGGGCTGACTTCCTGGAGGCCAAGGCAGCCACGCGCCCCACGTCCCCCCGCTGCACTGCCTCCAGCAGCTTCTGATCACGACGGCTCCATCTCTCCACCTGGTCCAGAACCCCAGGTTGTGTGAACATAGGATGGGGGTAGGATGGAGAAAGAAAAGAGGCAAATGGTCAGGGTGCCAAACAGGAGAAACGGAAGGTCCCTGAGGTCCTTTTCCCCTTCCACAAGTCACACACATCTTAGATCATTTAGTCCTTCTTCTTTTAATTTTTTCTTTTTATTATTTTTTTCTCTTTTTTTATTTTTTAGAGATGGGGTTTCTCCATGTTGGCCAGGCTGGTCTCCAACTCCTGACCGCAGGTGATGCGCCCACCTTGGCCTCCCAAAGGGCCACTGCACCCGGCCCCATTTAGTCCTTCCTTAGTAAGTGGTTCCAGCTAAATCTTAAGCTAATATGCCACCCACAACTATTGCTGGTTATTTCCAGCCCTGGGCCAAAAGGACCCTGGATCACGGAATTAAAAATCATGTATGAGTGCTGAACGCACAGAATTTCCAATGTCACTTTATCATCATTATGATGAGGGTTGCTGTCCGGCACCCAGTCTTAGAACAATCCTTTCCCTTTTGCTTTCTAAGTCTTGCTGGAGCAAATGGAGCCAACCTGACCACACCTGAGGGCTCACATTGCCCCTCACCACCACCCCCACTCCTGACCCCTGCTACTTTTTGTTGTCGGTTGTTTGAGAAGTACATCAAGGCACCGAGCTTCAGGTTACAGCTAGGAGTCCCAGTACCTAACCATTCCATCTCTACTCACTAGCTTTGGGCCCCAAAATTAAAAGACGAAAATAGGCCAGGTGTGGTAGCTCACACCTGTAATCCCAGCACTTTGGGAGGCCGAGGCGGGAAGATCACAAGGTCAAGAGATCGAGACCATCCTGGTCAACATGGTGAAACCCCGTGTCTACTAAGAAAATACAAAAATTAGCTGGGTGTGGTGGCGCGTGCCTGTAGTCCCAGCTACTTGGGAGGCTGAGGCAGGAGAATTGCTTGAACCCAGGAGGCGGAGGTTGCAGTGAGCGGAGATCATGCCACTGCACTCCAGCCTGGCGCCTGGCGCCAAAGCAAGACTCAGTCTCAAAAAAAAAAAAAAAAAAAAAGATGAAACTAGTTTCTATTTTTCCATATCATATCCATGCCCTTTGGCGAGTGTCTCTGCCCTTTCCATGGCAACAACAACTAAAAGGCAAAGAGGTTTCTAGCTCTGCTCGAGGAAGCAGCAGGAGCCAGCTCCCCTTCTCCTCCCTCCCAGTTTCCCTGGCGGGGAGCAGCAGCTGTCTCATCAGCAGCCACACCTGGGCATGCATTGTTCTATCATTCCAGCTTGAGTTTGGCGGGTGGCGGGGTAATTACAATAATTGAAGTGTTACGGGCGTGAGACAGCTATGTAAGAACACCCAAGGCTGAAAGCACAGAAAAGCCTGGTTTTGTCCAGAGAAGGGAATAAAAAGGAAAAGAAAAAGGCAAAGATCTATGGTCTGATGTAAAGGGTGCCGGATGGATATTTTGCTGGCTGGCCTGAGTCTGGGACCTAGTTCGGCTACATTCTCGACTGTGTGACCCAGAGTAAGCCATCCGACACCTTTAACCTGCTTCCTCTTCTGTAAAATGTGGCACAACTACCTCATCATGCTGTGACGATTACACAAGCTAATATATACAAATGCTCTTTATAAACTGTAAAGAGCCATCCCAATGTATGGCATCCTTGTAACAAAACAGGAAGCAGTGGGGGTTGGGGGTGGCACGTTGCATTTTATAAGGTATCATCTCACCAAGAGGTTATTGAAGTGGGGAAGAAAAATAGGGTCTGTGGAAGCCCAATAACTCATTTTCAAATACTGTTTACGTAGCCAGGGCAAATTATTACTCGACCACAGGGAAGTTTCATTCATTTATTTATTTATTTTAAGACGGGGTTTCACCATGTTGGTCAGGCTGGTCTTGAACTCCTGACCTCAGGTGATCCTCCCGCCTTGGCCTCCAAAGTGCTTGGATTACAGGTGTGAGCCACCACGCCGGCATTTTTTTGTTTGTTTGTTTTAAATGTCCAAACCATACAATTATCTAAGGGAGATGGATTCTGAGGTAACACTCCTGTACTGAAGTTGTAACTTCTCGCAGCCCTTTCACGTGCTACTTCAATTAGTCTCTCAACATCCCTGGAAAGTTAGGGCTATTATTCCACCTCTTTGACAGAAGAAACGAAAGTATACTGAGATAAGATAACCATCCAAGATGATGAAACAGAGTGGCAAACTTGAAATTAGAATCCAGGCCACGGCCGGGCGTGGGGGCTCAAAATCACAGCACCTTGGGAGGCCTAGGTGGGTGGATCACCTGAGGTCAGGCGTTTTGAGACCAGCCTGGCCAAGATGGTGAAACCTCATCTCTACTAAAAACACAAAAAATTAGCCGGACATGGTGGCGGGTGCCTGTAATCCCAGCTGTTCAGGAGGCTGAGGCAGGAGAATCACTTGAACCTGGGAGGTGGAGTTTGCGGTGAGTCAAGATGGCACCATTGCACTCCAGCCTGGAAGACAGAGCAGGACTCTATCTCAAAAAAAGAAGAACCCAGGCCATACTACTACAAGCTATAGAAAAAGTTTACTTGGCCGGGCACGGTGGCTCACGCCTGTAATCCCAGCACTTCGGGAGGCCGAAGCGGGTGGATCACGAGGTCACGAGACCGAGACCATCCTGGTCAACATGGTGAAACCCCGTCTCTACTAAAAATACAAAAAATTAGCTGGGCATGGTGGCGCGTGCCTGTAATCCCAGCTACTCAGGAGGCTGAGGCAGGAGAATTGCCTGAACCCAGGAGGCGGAGGTTGCAGTGAGACGAGATCGCGCCATTGCACTCCAGCCTGGGTAACAGGAGCGAAACTCCGTCTCAAAAAAAAAAAAAAGAAAGAAAAAGGTTTACTTATTTCCAGATAAACAGTCTCAAGTTGCCTGCAGGGAAAAGCCACCCACCCTCAGACTTCACTGCCTGCGTGAAACTCCAAACAGGTTAACTCTCAAAGGACAAAATAAGCAAAAGGACTCCTCCTCATACTGACAGGCTCTGACACGTAAGAATGCATTTTTTCATGCCCTTTGGAGACCAGGTCACCCCAGGAAAGCAGAGAGCTGGGACTATGCCCCCATGACAGGGTGCTGCCATCAGCCGACCTCAACCTGCAGTTCTGTTTAAAGTCAACTCTAACACTGCCTGCCTCTGTGAATTTAGGCATATAACAACATCTCTGAATCTCCGTTTCCTTTTTTTTTTTTTCAAGACGGGGTTTCACCATATTGGTCAGGCTGGTCTCAAACTCCTAACCTCAGGTGATCTGCCCGACTCAGCCACCCAAAGTGCTGGGATTACAGGCGTGAGCCACTGCGCCCGGCAAATCTCAGTTTCCTAATACTGTAACATCGTGTAAGGCATCTAGCTCTGTGTCTGTCACATAGTAGATGCACAATAAATGTGGCTTCCAGTCCCCATCCTTCCTGGGCACACTTTAGATGTTCCTGGGCTCAGGATTCTCCAGCCAGGGGAGTGGAAGGGATCTTGCTGATATCAGCCAGTGAATAACAGCCAGACTGTATAGATGGTAAAGATGCTTCTTACCAATATAGATTCTTTTTTTTTTTTTTTGAGTTGGAGTTTCGCTCTTGTTACCCAGGCTGGAGTGCTATGGCGCGATCTCGGCTCACCGCAACCTCCGCCTCCTGAGTAGCTGGGATTACAGGCAAGCACCACCATGCCCAGCTAATTTTTTGTATTTTTAGTAGACACGGGGTTTCACCATGTTGACCAGGATGGTCTCGATCTCTTGACCTCGTGATCCCACCACCTCAGCCTCCCAAAGTGCTGGGATTACAGGCGTGAGCCACCGCGCCCAGCCCCACCAATATAGATTCTTAGATTCTTTTCTTTCCACTTCTTTTTATTAATTTCTCTCTCTCTCTCTCTCTCTCTCTCTCTCTCTCTCTCTCTTTTTTTTAAGGCAGAGTCTTGCTCTGTTGCCCAGGTTGTAGTGCAGTGGCCTGATCATGGCTCACTGCAGCCTTGACCTCTGGGCTCAGGTGATCCTTTCACCTCAGTCTGCTAAGTAGCTGGGACTACAGGCACACCCAGGTAATTTTTTTTTAAGAGATGGGGTCTCACTGCATTGCCCAGGCTGGTCCCAAACTCCTGGGTTCAAGTGATCCTCCCCACCTTGGGCTCCCAAAGTGCTGGGATTATAGGTGTGAGCTACCACGCTTGGCCTGGTTACTTTTCTTTCTAGCTAGATAGTTCTAAATCTACGCAATTTACTTCCTATAATCTCATTATACTAAGTAGAATTTAGAATGGGTGGAAATTTTTCATGGCTGAGCCTCTGTAGAGGTGGAGTAAAGGACAGAGGGATGCTTTCAAAGGTTAAGACACAGTCTGTAGCTTACCCTGGCACCTTGGAAAGGAGGCACTAGATTACTGTCACAGCCTCAAGGGAGCAATCACCAAATTAATCAGCAGACTTAATAAGTATAAGCTTTGCGTGTCTGTGGCTGAGATTAGAGGACTTTTGTAGAAGTAATTGTACCCTCTCCTTATCTCTCTGCCTGTGTACTTATAAGCATCTTATAATGTGGAAGCACAGCAGCCGGCAGAGAGAGAAGGAAGGACTTCTGCTGTAGGTCAGGTGAGTGGAAACAGAAAGCCTATCCTAGAGGAACCAGGACCTAATTCTCAATGTTTTAGTTGCAATTGACATTCCTCTAAGCTGATCGAGTGCCCATTATTTAAAGCGCTCTTCTGGTCTACTTCTGGACTACCTAGGCAGAGTAAGCTCATATTTAAGACACCTTCAAAGATATCCTCTACTTGACTAAAATAAAATGGGATGATAGGAGTTGGGTTTTTGTTTGTTGATTTTCCTATATACTGAATAACTTAGATTAGCTTTAAAATGATCATGCTGGCCGGGCGCGGTGGCTCAAGCCTGTAATCCCAGCACTTTGGGAGGCCGAGGCGGGTGGATCACAAGAGATCGAGACCATCCTGGTCAACATGGTGAAAGCCCGTCTCTACTAAAAATACAAAAAATTAGCTGGGCACGGTGGTGCGTGCCTGTAATCCCAGCTACTCAGGAGGCTGAGGCAGGAGAATTGCCTGAACCCAGGAGGCGGAGGTTGCAGTGAGCCTAGATCGCGCCATTGCACTCCAGCCTGGGTAACAAGAGCGAAACTCTGTCTCAAAAAAAAAAAAAAAAAAAAAATGATCATGCTGGGGCCAGGCACTGTGGCTCACGCCTGTAATCCCAGCACTTTGGGAGGCCGAGGCCGGTGGATCACCTGAGGTCAGGAATTCGAGACCAGCCTGACCTATATGGTGAAACCCCATCTCTCTAAAAAGAAAAAAAAAAAAGATCATGCTGGGCATGGTGGCTCACGCCTGTAATCCCAGCACTTTGGGAGGCCGAGGCAGGCTAATCGCCTGAGGTCAGGAGTTCAAGACTAGCCTGGGCAGCATGGTGAAACCCTGTCTCTACTAATAATACAAAAATTAGCCAAGTGTGGTGGCTCATGCCTATAATCCCAGCTATTCAGGATGCTGAGGTAGGAGAATTGCTTGAACCCGGGAGGCGGAGGTTTCGGTGAGCCGACATCGTGCCGCTGCACTCCAGCATGGGGCGGACAAGAGTGAAACTCCATCTCAAGAAAAAAAAAAATGATCACTGCTTTTTGAGTCCTTACTTTAGACCGAGGGTGCAGGGCTCTGCCCTGGACCCAGGTGTGTGAATGGAGATGTGTAGAGGCAATCTTCCAGTGTGACCGGGAAGCCAGGCTTTTGGAGTGGCCAGAAAGACTGCCACACTATTCTGGGAAGTGGGTCCAGGGTAGTTAGCCACCCAAGGAAGTGGAGGAATTTAGCGTGAGAAATGGGGGGAAGTTTCGTGGGGAACCAGTTTGCAGCTGAAATTGGCATATTTGCAAGTTTTCTATGACCCCAGTCTCTCTGAAGAAACAGTTTTCTTTCCAGCTAGATAATTCTAGGCCTGGCGTGGTGGCTCATGCCTGTAATCCAAGCACTTTGGAGGCCAAGGTGGGCGGATCACCTGAGGTTGGGAGTTCAAGACCAGCCTGACCAACACGGTGAAACCCCATCTTTATTAAAAAAAAAAAAAAGATAATTCTAAACCCATCCAACTTCCCGTAATCCCATTATAGTAAAGATCTTGTTATCCTAAGAGTTTAGAATGGGTGGTTATTCTTTATGTTCAAATCTCTATGCAGCCGGAGTCAAGGAGGACAGAAGGGTGGTTCCAAATTCTAAGAGCCAGCCCATGGCTCACTCCAGCACCTCGGACAGGAGGTACTGCCCAAGGATTGGAGGATCAGAAAGAATGAAATAGTTTCCCCATTCCTAAGGAGCAGGCAGACTCCACAAATCTATAAGGGAAGGGCAACACTGAATCCTTTCAGTACCTAAGGGAGAGTCCATATGAATTTCTAAGAAATCATTATGAGTTAAGACTGAGTCTGGGCAGCCTCAGTTTCAGGTGCATGTAATAGTAAATAGCTTTTGACTGGTTGATCAATGTGTAGAAACTAAGTGGAGATGCAAATGTCAGTGGGACAAGGACAGGTCTCAACAGAGTTCCTCCTCTTGCCTCATAGCTTGCTTCCAGAATTCTGTGACCTGCCCATGCAGAATGAGCTAATTGAACATTTCTCATATTTGCTTATAAACGATACTACTAAGTCGAGTTAGCAAAGCAATATTGCTACAAGTAGCTGGCTCGTTTGCTTCTAAATTAGCCATAACCCCAACCTCGACAGAAAATTCCATTTTCAGGTAAGGGGGTGCTCTATGTAAGAGATCTTTAGAGAAGAGGAAGCAATACCTTCCCTAAGCCACCACCTTCTATCTCTCTCTCTCTCTCTTTTTTTTTTTTTAAAAGAGATGGGGTTTCTGCATGTTGGCCAGGCTGTTCTCGAACTCCTGACCTCAGGTGATCCGCCCACCTCGGCCTCCCAAAGTGCTGGGATTATAAGCGTGAGCCACCGCTCCCAGCCTCTATAATCTTTGTGTGTGTGTGTGTGTGTGTGTGTGTGTGTTTTTCCTGTGAGAATAGAGTGACTTCTGCTGGGAACACTCAGAGTCTGCTCTATCCTCTTCTCTCATCATCACTTTCCCCCAACTCAACCAAAGGAAATGGAGAGTATAATCCCTAAACAACTGGGCGAGGGTTCAAGAAATGAATAATCCGGGGAAAGGCAGGCATTAGGGTCTTGACTGGCCCAAGAACCAGTCTGATGATCAGACACTGTAGTGAACTGGCTGGGGTGGATTCTGCAGCCAACTCACCCAGTCCCTTGGGGAGCAGCCAGGCAACTGTGCATCCTCTGGCAGTGCCTGTGAGGCTGGTCAGACTGCAATATTAACTCACAACAAGCAGGCAGGAGGAAGTCCAGGCAAAGAGAGGAAAAGTGGGATTAGCGACCACCGGGCAGAGTAGGGCAGAGGTTGAAGGGGAGAACAGAAGGTTGCTGTTGTGGGAGCATCAACTGGAAAAAGGTTTGGAGTGCTGTGTGAGGAACAGTAGTGCTCGTGAAAGATGGCAGTGAATGTGGCATGGGGCGGGCGGGAGAAAATGACAGAGGAGATTGTGAAAAAGGGTTAGCAGAAGGCACAGGGCTGGGAATGATTGTTGAACTAATAGGAAACTGTAAGGACAGAACTATGTGGGAGGGCAAGATTGTGGGGACAGGGTAGGGCTGAAAAATGGGGCTCTCGGGCATGAGCTGGTGGTGTCGAATGGGGCCTGTCTGGGGCCAGGCAGGGGCCAGGGAAGTTGTTTGGGGGTGGTTTGGTATTGGGAGACAGAGCAGAAGTAGGGGCAGGGCCATGGGAAGGGGAAAGGGCTGCAGAAAACGTACCAGAAACTGGGAGTGTAGATGCTAGGAGGACAAAGGGGCCGGGGAAAGGACCCTGGGGAGGGCAGAGGTGAAGAAGGCGAGTCAGAAGCTGCAGGACAGGGTCTTGAGGAAGGCAAAGCTGGCGGGCTTCCTTGTGAGAGCAGAAGAGCTAGAAATCCTGATAAAAAGAAAGGCGATGATGCATTGAGATGGAACTCAGCACTTCTGTCACCCCGGAGCTCGGACCCCAGCTCCGTCCTCCCACACATTTTGGCACCTACCGCCACCTGTGAGCTGGAGCAGGAGAAGATACGCTTCATGGCCGGGGTCGGGGCCACGGGGGACGCGGACGCGCGGACAGCCAGGGCACAGGTCCCGAACCCACAGAGTTTGCTGCAGCTATGCAAGAGACAGCTGTCAAAAAGCGGAGCGGGCCCCGCCCCAAGATCCGCCTCAAAACCCGCCCGCTCAATCAGAGGCGAGAACTCGAGAGCGGGGCTCAAGTCCGCCCCTGTCTCCGCCCTACCCCGCCCCTGCAGAGGCAAAAAGCCCGCAGTCTCAGGCTGCGACAGGGGCTTGGCCTCAAACCTCGTCCTCCAAATCTGAACCCGCCCTGGGATCCGACCTGCTCAGTCCGCAAAGGAGCGGGATGGGCTCCGGCTGAGATTCTCACAGGCCCGGCCCCGCCCACCCGCGGTTCCAGGCGGGGCCTCCGCTCCAAGCCCCGCCCTTCCCCGCTCACCCGCGGTTCCAGGAGGGGCCTCCACCCAAAGCCCCGCCCAGCCCCGCCCCTCGGAGCTCTGCCGCTGGAGGTGGGCGTGTCCCGGCCTCTACCGTGGGCTTCGGTGTCACGGACAGTCGCACTCGCTTTTAGTCACTGGCGAAGTTTCCTCTGCCCGCCCGCCAACTCCCACCGCCCGCCCCGCCTCTATTCCCCGGCCAGAAACCCAAGCACAAAAGAGTATTTGAAGAGAGCAGCTCGGAAACGGGAGATTGCAGTGCCAGGCCGAGAACTGAGCAGGGGTAACGCACCGCCCACGGTATAACCTGGGGGACAAAACCTAAGGAAAGAGGATCAGGCTCAATTTTCTTTTTTCTTTCTTTTTTTCTGAGACAGAGTCTCACTCTGTCGCTCTGTCGGCCAGGCTGGAGTGCGTGGCGCTATCACAGCTCACATAACCTCCAACTCGTGGGCTCAAAGGATCCTCTCATCCCAGCCTCCCGAGTAGCTGGGACTACAGGCATGCGCCACCACGCCTGGCTAATTTTTTTTTTTAAGAGCTGGAGTCTCGCTATGTGCCCAGTCTGATCCTGAACTCCAGACCTCGAGGGATTCTCTTCACCTTAGCCTCCGAAGCGCTGAGATTATAGGCATGAGGCATCACTGTCCCTGACCTAGGCTAATTTTTTTTTTTTTTTTTTATAGATGGAGTCTCTCTCTGCTGCCAGGCTGGAGTGCAGTGGCGCGATCTCAGCTCACTGCAACCTCTGCCTCCCGGGTTCAAGAGATTCTGCTGCCTCAGCCTCCCGAGTAGCTGGGACTACAGGTGCGCACCACCACACCCAGCTAATTTTTTGTGTTGTATCTTTAGTAGAGACGAGGTTTCACCATACTGGCCCGGATGGTCTCGATCTCTTGACTTCGTGATCCACCCGCCTCCGCCTCCCAAAGTGCTGGGATTACAGCACTTCTGAATTCGAAAAGAGCGGAGAGCAAAGAGGAGAGCATTTTTAATTTTAAACCACCCCTGCCGCCTCCGTATAGAAACAAAAAATAACCAAACGAAAAACTGTCTTCACTGTTTCCACTGCCCTTGAACTTCAGGCTCTTGATAATTCTTGAAGTCGCAGCCAACCGGTTTTCCTGTCTCTCTTTTCTCCTCTCTCTGCTGGAGAGAGCCCACTAAAATTCATATGAAAACCCACAGGATAAAGCCCAAAGCTCTTAAGCGATTTACAAGGCTCTTCAGGATTCATCCACTCCATCCACTCGTTTTCAGTCTCATCTCATTACTTTCACACAAAAAGCCTCTCAAGCTGTTTCTTTGTGTTTTTATTTTATTTTCTGAAATAGAGTCTTACTCTGTCACCTCGACTTAAGTGCAGTGGCGCGATCTCGGCTCACTGCAGCGGCGCGATCTCGGCTCACTGCAGCCTCTGCTTTCCCAGTTCAAGCAATTCTGCCTCAGCCTCCCCCGAGTGCCTGGGATTACAGATGTTAGCCATCATGCCCAGCTAATTTTTGTATTTTTAGTAGAGATGGGGTTTCGCCCTGCTGGCCAGACTGGTCTTAAACTCCTGACCTTAAGTGATCCACCCACCTTGGCCTCCCGAAAGTGCTGGGATTACAGGCGTGAGACACTGTGCCAGGGTTGTTTTTTTGTTTTGAGACAGGGTCTCGCTGTCACCCAGGCTGGAGTGTGATAGCATGATCCTGGCTCACTGCAGCAGCCTTGACTTCTCAGGCTCAACGTATCCTCCCACTTCAGCCTCCTGAATAGCTGGGTCTACAGGTGCACATCACCATGCCCAGCTAATTTTTGTATATTTGGTAGAGACAGGGTTTCACCATGTTGCTCAGGCTGGTCTTGAACTCCTGGCCTCAAGTGATTATCCTCACCTCAACTCCCAGAACACCAGGCCTCAAACTGTACTAATTTACAATTCCCTTTGGAGCAGGTGATTAATCCTCCCAAGAATGCCTCCTATCACATTTGACCCCTGTGGAGGAAAAGCTAAATATTAAATTTGAACTCAATTGAATGTGGACACAGTGAAGTCCCAGAACAGGTTGTGTGAGCCCCTCGAGGCGTTCATCCAGCGCTGTTTTGGAGAAATCTCGATTTCAATCTATTCCTATATGTTAGTTATTGAAAAACAATAGACAATTGCAACAACGAGTTGACCTTTTTGTGTCCCTGGAGCCCAGTTGAGAAGGGCTCTCATGACTGGGCGTCATGCCAATCAACTCGTTACAAAAAGACCTAGGTCCTAGACTTCGCACAAGCTTCATGAGACCGCTCATCTCTGCAGGGATGAGTGGCTGATGCCAGAGCCCCAGCTGTTGCTTCCCAGTCTGCTGGTGAATCCTTCAGGGTCTGGTGAGTGTAAATATCTTTTCCCTTCTCCTCTTCCCATTGCAGTTTGCTTATTATATCAATCTATTATATTTTTTGCTTATTATATAATTTACTTATATTAACTTGCTTATAATATCTGTATTGCCTGACCCAAAGCCAGGCCTATGTCTTGACTGCTCAGGTTCAAAGCTATCAGCCTATTGCTGGAAAAAGCAGCTGTTCGAGTGGCCTGGTCAGGGTAAAAGCAAAGACCTAGTCAGCCGGGGCTTGGAGCAGGTTAAAAAAAAACCCAGCTCCTATTGCAGGGATGGGAAATTAGCCGTAGTAAAATTCAAGGACATGCGCAAACTGTCAAATTCCTTGGCCTCCTATGGAATGCAGGGAAATAGTCCATTTTACCAAAGGCTAAAGCTAAAATACTAGAATTTGCAACCCCTACCACTAAGGAGGCCCAGAAGTTTACTGCCTTGTTTGGATTCTGGAGACATTATATTCCCCACTGTGGTAACATTTTAGTACCTCTGTGTGCAGTCACTAGAAAACGCTGTGACTTTCACTGGGGAGAGAAAGAGAGCATGGATTATTTTTTTTTTTTAAGATGTGGTTTCACCATGATGGCCAGGCTGGTCTTGAACTCCTGACCTCAGGTGATCCACCCACCTCAGCCTCCCGAAGTCCTAGGATTACAGGCGTGAGCCGAGAGCATGGCTTTTGAACAAGTTCAACAAGCAGCGCAACTGGCTCCAGATCTATGGCCTACGTGGGATGGGCCAGAACTGCAAGTAACTGGCCTAGATCAACATGCTAATTGGAGCTTCAGGCAGAAACAAGATGGGAAGAGAGTATCTTTGGAGTTTGAACCCGGAAGCTGCCAGAGGCCAGCAAAGCTTATACATACCCCTTTCAAAAATCAACTGTTAGCTTGCTATTGGGCTTTGCTGGAAATGGAGCACCTGTGCTGCAACCATGATGGCTATGATTATGACTTGGGTCATGAGTTCCCCCAAACTCACCAGTTCTGATGAAGAAAGCAGTGGGAGCAACCAGCTGGCTGAATTGGTAGCCATCCTCCAAGCTATTCAGGAGGAGGCCACGGGGATTTGTCACTTGTATACCAACTCTTGGTCACTAGCACACGGTCTTCCTACCTGTGTGCCCCAATGGTGATGAAACACATGGTTAATTTGGGAAGAAAGAGGTCTGGGGAGGCTGGGCACGGTGGCTCACGCTTATAATCCCAGCACTTTGGGAGACCGAGGCGGGTGGATCACGAGGTCAAGAGATCGAGACCATCCTGGTCAACAAGGTGAAATCCCGTCTCTACAAAAAGTAAAAAAGTCAGCTGGGCATGGTGGTGCGTGCCTGTAGTCCCAGCTACTCGGGAGGCTGAGGCAGGAGAATTGCCTGAACCCAGGAGGCGGAGGTTGTGGTGAGCAGAGATCGCACCATTGCACTCCAGCCTGGGTAACAACAGCGAAACTTCATCTCAAAAAAACAAAACAAAACAAAAAAAGCCAAAATCAAATGCACTCAACTGCAAACTTGAATGCAGATGAACGGATTACAACATGTTCAAGCCTTGCAATGAGAGGCATTATTCGTATGGCGGTATAATTGATCGTGATTGCCGGGGAGAGTTAAAGGTCATTTCACACAAAACTGCTCCAGATTCTTTTGCTACAAAACCCCTCCAGATTCTTTTGCTATAAAACCGCAGATGCGGGTTGCTCAATTGTTAGTGGTACCTTGTCAACGACTAAACCCTGAGGAAATTTCTGCCCCACTGGAAATAACCTAGAGAATTGGAGAATTAGGGTCCACTGGAGTGGGCAACTTAAATCCTGGAGCCAAAATATGGGTACAATGTCCATCAGATCCCGCCCTTAAGGCTGGTGAACTGGTAGCTATGGGAGCAGAAAATAAAGGCATAGTACAATTTCCTAAAGATGAAAAAATAATGTCATGGTCCCCTTCATTTTTGTTATTTCAGAGAATAACCTGTCTGCTAGTAATCAGTACCCGCGTCATCATGTCTGAGGCTGAGAGTGAGTTCATCATCTGGGTAGCCACCAGTGCAACAGAAGCCAGATGCAGTCAGCGCTTTCTACGGGTCGAGTTGCCAGAGGTCACCAGGAATGGGCTACTTTGGAGAACTGGCCCTACTAACATTGCTGAATGGATATGCTGATATCAGTGGGGGTGGGATAATAACATTTGTAATACAACCTAGACCTCTTTGAATCAAACCAAACAGTCTATTTTGCCCAAGCCCAAATGAGACACAGCACCTTTGTTTTTTTTGTTTGTTCGTTTTTGAGATGGAGTTTTGCTCTTGTTGCCCAGGCTGGAGTGCAGTGGCACACTCTTGGCTCACTACAACCTCCGCCTCCCAGGTTCAAACCATTCTCCTGCCTCAGCCTCCTGAGTAGCGGGATTACAGGCACGCACCACCATGCCCTGCTAATTTTGTATTTTTAGTAGAGATGGGGTTTTGCCATGTTGGACAGGCTGGTTTCAAACTGCTGACCTCAAGTGATCCACCCACCCTGGCCTCCCAAAGTGTTGGGATTACAGGAGCCAGCGACCACGCCTGGCCCACAGCACCTTTGTTACTTAAATTACACATTACAGCAATACAATTATAGAACTCTTCCTGTTCCCTGGGGGGGCTCTCTGGGTATGCAGATCCTACGGGTGGCGATACCTGCCATCTCTTGGACAGGGAGATGCACCTGGGGGTGCCATTAATTCCATTTGCCATCCGGGATAATATTCCCCTCCCCAGTAATGTAGATGCCTGCAAACATCGCTGCTTACAAATGCGCCGGCCTCCCCGGTGGTGGTACTCTATCATAGTATTCTCCGCTTCTGCTGGTACAATCCTGCTTCAGCAACAAATTATAATATTAAGCTTACATGTAGAAAAAGCTCTTAATGATAGTAGCACTGGACTTATGTTGTCATCAGAAGAATTTGCTCAGCTGCGTACGGTGCACATTCGAATGGCATTAGATATGCTTATCGCAGCCCAAGGAGGGGTTTGCGCCTTACTGCATACTGAATGTTGTGTAAATATCCCTGACAATTCTCACAATATTACAGTCCTTGCCCAAGACATGCAAAAACAAGCAAAAGTTGAAATCCAACCATCAGGGCCCCATCATGGACTGGCTATCCAGCTCCATTGGTGTTGGCCATGGTGGGTGTGGTTTTTATTAATTGTGCATTTAATTCTCCTGTGCTACCCTGTATTTGTAATCTATATCAACTGTGCCTTCCCCATGTATCTGTAAGGGTATTTTCCTACAATTGAGTATCAAATTGAGGCTGAATGTGGAGGAAAATTTAAAAATTTGCCGGGCACGGTGGCTCACGCCTATAATCCCAGCACTTTGGGAGGCCGAGGCGGCTGGATCACGAGGTCAAGAGATTGAGACCATCCTGGTCAACATGGTGAAACCCCGTCTCTACTAAAAATACAAAAATTAGCTGGGCATGGTGGCGCGTGCCTGTAATCCCAGCTACTCAGGAGGCTGAGGCAGGAGAATTGCTTGAACCGAGGAGGCGGAGGTTGCAGTGAGCCGAGATTGCGCCATTGCACTCCAGCCTGGGCAACAAGAGTGAAACTGTGACTCAAAAAAAAAAAAAAAAAAAAGAAAAAAAAATTTAAATATTAAATTTGAACTCAGTTGAACATGGACACAAACAATGGTCACCAAGTCCCAGAACAGGTTGTGTGAGCCCCTCGAGGCGTTCGTCCAGCACTGCTTTGGAGAAATCTCCATTTCAATCTATTCCTATATATTAGTTATTGAAACACAATAGACAATCGCAACAACATGTTGACCTTTTGGTGTTCCTTTAGCCCAGCTGAGAAGGGCTGTCATGACTGGGCCTCATGCCAATCAACTCGTTGCAGAAAAAGCTAGGCTCCCACAGCATGCTGAAGCTTCCTGAGCCCTCTCCTGGTCTGTGCAGAGTGGCGGACTCTGGAGCCCCAACTGTTGCTTCCCAGGCTGGTTGTGGATCCTCCAGAGCCTGGTGAGTGTAAAAAACAACATATATATATATATATATATATATATATATTTCCCTTCTCCCCTTCCCATTGCAGTTTTCTTGTTATCTCAATCTGTTTGTTATATCATTTGCGTATAATATAATCTGTTTATATCAATGTGCTTATATTAATTTGATTATATCATTTGCTTATTATGTCTGCATGGCCCTTTACATGGGATAAAGCTTGTTTACCCTTAAATGTATCAGGTATCGTGTGTGTATGTCTTTTCTTCTCCCCTTGTGCATTTCCTGCACGGAACAACCCCCAAGCCAAATTTCTTTTTTCTGTAAAGTTCTCCCTTACAACCCTGCCACACCCCCCAACAAAGTGTGCCTCTTGTACGACATTGATAGTACTTGTTGATATATAGCAACAATTTTGCAGTTGTCTTTTTTTCTCTTTGAGATGGTCTCTCAGGGACAATTCTCCAAAGAGTGCAGTGGTGTGATCTCGGCCCACTGTACCCTCTGCTTCCTGGGCTCAAGCCATCCTCCCACCTCAGCCTCCCAAGCAGATGGGACTACAGGTGCTTGCCACCATGCCCAGCTAATTGTTTTTGTATTTCTGGTAAAGATGGGGTTTCAGCATGCTGTTCGGGCTGGTCTCAAACTCCTGAACTGAAGTGATTCGCCTCCCAAAGTGTGAGCCACTGCATGTGGCCTGTATTTGCCCCGATTTGTTTACGTGTTTGCTTCTGCTGCTAGACAGGACTCTTTGATGATAGGAGTTGTGTCTTATATCACTGCCATTGCCAAGCACATACTACGTGCTTGATATCTGATGAATAAATAAATGAAGAAGCAAAGGAGCAACAAGGAGAGGAAGGAACAATTCAGTTGCTTTTTTTTTTTTGAGACAGAGTTTCACTCTTGTTACCCAGGCTGGAGTGCAATGGCGCGATCTCGGCTCACCGAAACCTCCGCTTCCTGGGTTCGGGCAATTCTCCTGCCTCAGCCTCCTGAGTAGCTGGGATTACAGGTACGTGCCACCGTGCCCAGATAAATTTTGTATTTTTAGTAGAGACGGGGTTTCACCATGTTGACCAGGATGGTCTCGATCTCTTGACCTCGTGATCCACCCGCCTCGGCCTCCCAAAGTGCTGGGATTACAGGCGTGAGCCACCACACCCAGCCATCACAGTTCCTTCTTAAACTAATACTATTTCAAAGAATGGGGTGACAAGACTGGGGTTAGAGAATGCCCTACTCTGGAGCTGAGGATGGATAGGAGGGGAATCTCAAGGTGGAAAAATATATTAAAAGTATTCTCTTAAGCATACGGATAAAAAAAATCACATGAGGGTGGGCACAGTGGCTCACACCTATAATCCCAGCATGTTGAGAGGCCGAGACGGGAGGATCGCTTAAGGCCAGGAGTTGGAGACCATCCTAGGCAACATAGTGAGACCCCCCTTCTAAAAAAATTTTACATATATATACGTATATATGTGTAAGAATTAGATGAACCAGTCCTCAAGGAAGCCCACCTCCATGTGGGGACTGACTGAGGGTAAAGAGGAGAGGGAAGTCTGCCACCATAATATGGTCACAGTCCCAGCCCTAGAAAGTGTACTCTGTAAAGGCTGATCAAGTTACAGCCTGTATGAAGTGCACTGAGGGTCACAATGGACCCTTTCCTGCCACAAAACAACTTAGCAGGTTGACACAGAATGGTGTTTGTGCCAAATAGGTCAGACAGGCACAGTTCTCAAGGTTAGGCAACAGGGCAGAGACTTGGTCTCTAGAAGGCTATTGCCTAAGCGCACGTTTCCTCAGGATACTAGGAGAACTCTGGGTGTCTCAAGAGGAGTCTAGACGATACCTGCTTAAAGAAATCAAATAGATTCGATCTCTACCATTAGAAACTTAAATTCTTCAGCTAATTATCACCTTAGAGGGCTCGAACAGCTTATTTCAAAAGGGATGAAGCAGGCCGGAGGCAGTTGCTCACACCTGTAATCCCAGAACTTTGGGAGGCCAAGGCAGGCAGATCACGTGAGGTCAGGAGTTCAAGATCAGCCTGGTCAACATGGTGAAACCCTGTCTCTGCTAAAAATCCAAAAATTAGGTGGACATGGTGGGGCACACCTGTAGTCCCAGCTACTCAGGAGGCTGAGGCAGGAGAATCACTTGAACCCGGGAGGTGGAGGGTGCAGTAAACTGAGATTGTGCCACCATATTCCAGGCTGGGCAAGAGTGAGACTCCATCTCAAAACAAAAAGTGGGCAGGGGTGGGGGGATGAGGCACAGGACAATATTTGCTGGACGAGACAGTAGCACATGGAAGAAACACATCTTCAGGGTCTGGGAGATGGGTCAGAGAGTAGGAACACCACCGGGTGCTCCAATGTACTTGCTCCCTTAATCCTCACAAGGCATGACAAGGTAGATTATTTGATGACAAACTAGTTTTATAATAATAGTTACCATTTACTGAGCATTGACTACATGCTCACTTTTCTTGGATTTTCTCGCTTTGTCTTCATGACCCTAATAGGTTTATTTTTTTATTTTTTATTTTTTTTGAGACAGAGTTTCACTCTTGTTGCCCAGGCTGGAGTGCAATGGCGCAATCTCGGCTCAACGAAACCTCCGCCTCCTGGGTTCAGGCAATTCTCCTGCCTCAGCCTCCCGAGTAGCTGGGATTACAGGCACGTACCACCATGCCCAGCTAATTTTTTGTATTTTTAGTAGAGACGGGGTTTCACCATGGTGACCAGGATGGTCTCGATCTCTTGACCTCGTGATCCACTTGACTCGGCCTCACAAAGTGTTGGGATTACAGGCGTGACCCACCGTGCCTGGCCCCGCTAATAGGTTTAAAGATGCGAAAGCCAAGACTTAGAGAAGTGAAGTCTGTCTGAGGTCAAATGGACTTTTTCAGTTGCATAGCCTAGATTGAAACCCAAATCTGCCTTCACTGTCAACCACTGTAATACACAGCCTTTTCTTATTATCTGAGCCCCAAGGAAGTTAGGACTTGCTGAAGGCCATATAGCTAATAAATGGCAGGTGGGATTTCAATCTAGGCCTCTGCACTTCCCAGACCTTTACACTCTCTGGTCACTTAAGTAGCTGATAATTACAAGATGCTAGAACACATCTCCCGTGGGAGAGTCACGAAAAACATTTAAAATACCTCATAACTTTGTCTTCCAGGGACTCTGTAAAGTTCCAGGCAAAACAAGTATCGACCTCTCACCATTCCTGAGCAGTCTATATCCCAGGGAACATAAATAGAGCCAAAAGTCATTTGACACTGAATTTTATTTGTTCTGACCATCTGATATACTGTCCACCCTGCTGGGAAACAGAGACAATGCCCATGAGGGTGGGCCTCTGCAGAAGGACAGGACAAGGCAAAATAAACACTGCGGTCAGGCCTCAGAACAGCCTGGGAGGACAGGTTCTGTGGCTGCTAGTCAACCACCCAATCAAGTCTTCTCAGCTCTACATGAGGGCTGATTCTTCAACAGGCTCTCAGAGCTGCACTCTGGAAACTAATGACACACTTCGATATCTCAAGTCTTGATTACAAAGGAATACATTACCCAGTTGTCTATGATAATCCAACTGCCTTTCCTGGCCATGACCCAAATATGGAGTGGGTTGGGGAGGGGTCAGAGATAGAAATTAACTGGGGGATTTCTGGTAAATATGAAGCAAGGGCTGGAAAACTGATTCCACCAGAGAAACCCTGTAAAATATGATCGGCGTTCTGGGGTTGCCCCAGAAACATTTTCCTAGGAGTTACATGTATTATATGACCAGTGCTGAGCAAGTAAGGTCTTCCTCCCCAGAGCCCCATCCCACGCACACAGGCTTCTTAATGCAGACCCCACATGTTTACATCCCATGGGGCTGCTGCTTCTCAAAGCTGGTAAAGTGAAAGCATTTCCCACCGTAAAGCAGCAGTACTCTCTTTTCTGCTTTTTTTTTTCAATTGTACTTTAGGTTCTGGGGTACATGTGCAGATCATGCACGATTGTTGCATAGGTACATACATGGCAAGGTGGTTTGCTGCCTGCATCCCCCCATCACGTGTATCTGGTATTTCTCCCCACGTTACCCCTCCCCCCCCACCTGCTGTCCCTCCCCTAGCCCCCCTCCCTGTGTCCACGTGTTCTAATTGTTCAACACCTGCCTATGAGTCTTTCTGCTTTCTAAGCAGGCCCCAAGGAGGACTCACGAGTGAGTAAGACTTGAGAGAAACAGAGAAAATACTGCCTAGGTACCTGGTCCTCTCTGCTATTCCAGCTCCAGCCACCTGAGGGCTCTTGGCTTCAGAAAATCAGGCACCAGGCTCTGGCTTTGCTCCCAGAAAACGCTTGGAGTCAGAAAGCCTATGCCCAGCGAGCCTGGGGCAGCTCTGTTTCCCCAACACCTGAGGGCGGGCAAGTGCGCTGCAGCTCTCAGGTTTCAGGGGGGATGGCAGTTGCCCGTCTAAAGGCTTCTCTGTTCCTTGGAGTTGTACAAAATGTCTCTTGCGGCTTTTCCTCCTCCCTCCTTTTTCCTGTTGACTCTCCCCATGCGGCTCTATGAATCACCAGAGTCCACAGGAAACCGGCAGATGTTGACTTTACTTCTTTCAAGCCAACGTCAGCTCCCTCCTGTGGAGCGGGGAACCGGCAGGAAGGTGAGATGGTGGAAGCATCCAGAAAGATAACCCTCATCCTTTCCAAACCGTGAGGGAACATAAAGAGGGACTCTGAAAGGAGTCAGGGACCTAGACAGAAAAATGACTGATTCCTGGGGATGGGGATAAAAGGACTCCAAACGAAGGCCCCAGTGCTGGCTCTGGAACCAGGGTCGTTAGGAGGAGGGAAGCAGAGGGTGGGAGCATGGCTGGTTTTGGTGCCAGCTCTGCTTGTCTGAGGTAAAGCTTCACCGCTAACCAGCAGCATCCCTAGGACTCAAAAGTCAACTCAGGCTGCTGGTCTGGGGAAATAGTTCAGAGGCGGCTTCTTGTCCCATCGGAGCCCCCAAACCTCTGCTTTTATGCAAGTCTCTTGAAGAAGCTGCCAGGGAGGACTTTCCAGAGCCTTATTCTGCATTCATTGCTCTGACTTCTCTTCTCTTTTTTCTTCCTCGGGGATTTTCTTACGGGCAAAGAAGCCAAGCTGTAGAGGAAAAGATAAGAGTCGTCATCAAATGCCTAGGCTGGGAACCTTGCCAACAGCGCTCAGACTTATCTGAGGTCTTCACTTTTGTTCTCTTCCAAAAATGGAATTTAAATTTAGTTTATTTGGCTTAGTTTAATTTAACCACCATTTGTGGGGTCCATTGAAGGAGATCTGGGCATGACATCCACAGTCTGCTTAGTGGCCCAGCACAAATTCTGTTCTCTGCTATAATCAAGGATCTCTCGACACATGGGTACCATGCTCCCCACTCCCCACTAAAGCAGTGCTTACCTTCCATAGACAGAAGACGAGGAGAGCAAGCAGGAGCAACCCTCCCAGGACGCTGCCTATGAGGATCCACAGGGAGATGAGGAGAGGCTGGGTCTGAACCACCTCCAGGAGGCTCTGAATGGGGACAAGAATGGTTTTCTACATGCACCCCGTAACCCAGCTAGTCTCACCCCACATTATAGCAAAGCCAGCCCGCAAATAGAATAAATGACCTCCTTCTACTTAAAGGAAAGAAACTGAGGCAGGCATGGAGCAGTGGAACACTAGGACCCTAATTTATCACTTCTTACTCAACAACTGCTGCCTGATGGAGACACCTGCCTTCTAGAAAAGCCCACGGTGCCCCTACCCCATACCCATCATCATTATTTTCACAGCTCTCAAACTGGGTCTCCAGCCCCACCTCACTCCAGCGGGAAGCTTCAGTTAGCTGTAGGACACTGCCCTGCTCAGTTCCCAGCTGGAAGGTGCTGACCACCATTAAGGACTTGAACTTGGCCTGTGGAACAAGCGATGGGAAGACATTTAAAGTGAGCCATCGTCAGGTGATGTCGTTCTCTAGAATCTCAAGAGCAAAGTTGAGGCGAAAAGGCACAATTCCCAGGGCTCTCAAGACAGGAGAAAAGGTTGGAGACCAATGAGAATAGAGAAGGGTAATAGATGGAAAACCCCTGGTTACATCAGCTGCTGCTGTTTGTTTTCTGAGGACAGTCAATACCTGTGCTGCTTACTTTACCTGAAATGCATTCTACTCCTCTTTCCTTTGGCTGGTCTCTACCCTTCCTTCAGATGGAAGTTTAGATGTCATCCCCTCTGGGATTTAGGGAAATCCTGGTGTTTACTTGTCTTTCACCCCTGAACTATAAGATCCTCCAGGTTAAAGGCAGGCTGTGCCTTACTAACCTTTGTGTCTTCCGTCCCTAGTAGATAGCACAGGGCCAAGTGTGCAGTGGTTTCCTAATAAATCTTTGTTGAAAGCATGACTAGATTAATGAAAAAATGATACCAAAGAAGGACAAACAGACTTGGAGACGGGTGGTTTATTGGACTTGATTTCCCTAAAACACACGACGACATCCCAGGGGTCTCGTGTTATTCAAGGTAGATATGGGAAAGCAACACATCAACCCTCATGCCAAGCAGCCATCGTAAGTAAGATGCCATTTCCCTGCTCAGGAACTCGCACTGACTCCTTCCTCACTGCCTGTCATATTGAGCTCAGTCTCTCGCGGGCTTCAGAGGCCTTTCATAATCCAGATCCCTCTCACCTATGCAACCTCACTTCCCACCACTTCCCAATACAAACCCTGCATGTTCTATCAATTATTCACTCATTTGGCAAAAATATATTAAGCACCTCCAGTGAGTTAGGCATGGGGCTAAATGTCGGGGATGTTCTCCTCAGTGTCAACCTAATACAGGACCTTTGACATGGCAGGCACTTGACTGATTACTAACTGATTAAATGTAGGTTTCCTGTAAATGTCCATACAGCACTAAGGAATGGTAAGTGGAGGAAAATACAAGGATAATAACTAGCTTCCATTGAGCATTCACTGTATGTCCAGCTCATTATTCATTTGTTCTTTATAACAACCACATGAAGTCAGTATTACTTCCCATTTTAGCGATTAGGAAAAAGAGGGTAAGAGAGATGAAGTAACTTGCTCTTGGTCAAATAGCTAGTAAGAAGCAAATGCGAAACTTGAACATGGATCTGTCCACCTCCAAAACCTATGCTAAAGTTCCAGATAAGAGCGGAAGCGGGGAGCAGTTGAAAAGGAAAGGCTTACTCTTCGGAAAAATTCATTGTGAACCAGCCTCAACAGTCCAACAGAGACCTCAGTCCCCTTTGCCAGCGGCCCAAGGTGGCACCTCACCACCTGACACTGAGTATTGCTCCCGTTCTAACAGAAGAAAGAGACAGATCAGGACTCTGGGGTGGAAAGATCCCCTTCCCCCACCTCCAGTTCACACAACCTTGTCCCAAGGCACCTGACTCCATTTTCATTCCTACTGCAGACCAGGACCCTGGGGTGGAAAGAGCCCTTCGTCCCCACTCCAGTTCCCACCCCCTTGCCCCAAGGCACCCGACTCCACTTGCATTCCCACTTTGGACACCCCTTGTGACTCCTACCAGTCTGTTTGTGTGTTGAAGCTCCTCTGGATGCACAGGGGGGCCTGGAGGCTCAGTCAGGTTTTGCACTGTGCAGCTTGCCTGGAGGAAGACCCTCCTGATGGGCTGAGGCTAGCCACTCAATGCTGAGCGGGAACATGTCCACACTCTTGTAGTTCTTCCCCTTATAATTCCCTTTTTTCCCTCCCAAATAAGCCACATATGTAAAAAGAAAGCCCACCCAGAGAGCGGAGCCCCAAGAGCAGTGGCCCAACAGATAGGGAGCCGGTGTGGTGTCCAGCTTCAGGGAGTCCACCAACTCAAGGTGGCAGGATTCCACGCACTCCTCAAGCAGACTCACATTGTTAGTGATGACTTGAGACAGTGACAGGAAGTAATTGCCCCCGTGGGCCACAGCTGGAAGGAGGGCTGAGATGATGAGGCCGCTGACCACATAGCAGCCTAGATTCCGAACCTAAGAGGAAGGTTGGGAACAGGAAGAAGTGGGAGGCAGAAGGCCCTTCCTCATCTGTTCCCGTTCACCCCAGATACCATTAAAACCCAAGAGAGAAAAATAAAAATAATAATAATAAAAAACCCAAGAGAGACTCTTCCCATCCTTTTCCCACAGCCGTTGTTCCCCCACCTACCCCTCATGCCAAGACCCCTCCAGCTTCTCACCTTGAGAGTGGTTTTGAATTCTGGGCCAGGACCCACTGGGAGGGTCCCATACGGGTAAACCTCGTAGCGGTGCAGGGTAGACTCACTGTGTGAACACCAAGTCAGGAAGTGCATGGTCACAGCCATGACACAGATACAGGGGCACGTGATCAGCACACAGACATGGATTCAGAGGAGGCAGGGCCAGCACATGGATAAAGAGAAAGACAGAAGCAGAACATGACACAGACAATGCAAGCTTGTGGCTACATCCTATATCCCCCATCCCAGCTCTAGTGCCCAAGGCCTGGCAAAACCCTACCCCTAGGAAAGTAAGATGCTTAAAAGGGAAGGTTCAGCATGAACAGGACTGAGGGCAAAAAGACTGAGCAGCCACAAGGGCTTGGGTTTCTGGAAACGCTGAGGCACATGGAGGGGAGGGAAGAAGCATAAGGGTATGAGTCTGAGGTCAGAACTGGTCCCACCTAGAAGCTGGGCGTACCTAGAGAACAGGAGCTGAGGCTCATATTGGACATAGGCTGAGGTCTGAGCTGTGTTGTCTTGAAGGGTCATATTTCTCTCCAGGCTGTCACTGTAGGGTCAGGGAGGAGAGGCTCACATCTCAACCCCTCCTCAGAAGACACCCTTCTCTGCTAATGGAGGAATCAATGCTGTTCCTCCCTACCCCTCAAGACTCAGCAGGAGAGGGCTAGAAGAAAGTTCTCTTCATTCTCACCTGCTGGCAGTCAGCTTCATGAAGATCTGGCTCAGGAGAGAGGAGCAGCTAAACTCAAACTCTAGCAGAAAGGTCACCTAGGGGCAGGGGACATGGGGTAATGGTAGAGTCTTCCTCATGGAACAACTACAGAGGATCGGGAACCTTTGTGTGCCTCCTTCCCTGAAGTCCCAGGACCCTCAAATCCCAGCCCCTGCTCTCCTAGAGCCCCCCTAGACTCTAGCTCTCCTAGAATCTAGGAGGCTAGACCCCAACTCACCTTGGCTCCAGTCTGGAAGACAGGATGCCCCACACTGCAGAGCCGGGCGTGAGCAGAAGGGGCCGCACATTCCACCTTTATTGTGCTGTCCCTCTGAGGGCAGGGGAATGAAGATGAAGCTGGAGCTGGGGCTGCAACTGCTGTCCTACCCACAGCCTCTAAACACTGAGTTGCTCTAAAATGCCTCACAGCTGAGGCCAATACCCCAATCTTCTTTCTCCTCCTTTCTTTCCTTCTCCCACACCCCCTCCTCCAAGGGCACCTGAGGAGTGAGACTGGCCAGGTGGAGGTTTCCAGAGAAGATGAGACTCAGGCTAGTATTGTAAGCATTTTCCTTCCTGTTCTCCAGAATTGAGGATACCAGCACTTTCCTCCGGCCACCTCGAACCACAAATGGGGCCTTCCTGGGAGTGGTGAATGAGGGAGAGACGAGGAGTTGAAGGAGCAGAGTGCTAGAAGTCTCAGATCATGGGCAAGAAACAACCCCCTACCCCCAGCTCCCTTCGAGTCCCTTCCAGTCTGTCTCAGGTCACCCTGGTTTGCCCAGCACATGTCCATCCAACCTGGAGCCTCTGATGTCCATATGCATTTGAAGCACCAGGTCTGTGACACATTCATTGTCAGGGCCACAGTCCTTTGAGAAGGGGACCTGGAAGAAAGGGAAGGGGCTAAGGGCTGAGAGGAAAGCAAGGGGGAAAGGAATAGAATGGGGGGAAAGTGAAAAGACAAACGTGGGTATATTTTGGTTAGAGGAGCCCAGGTCAGATTTCACCATGATCTCATGTCCTCTCCCTCCCTTTCCTCTTGAAGGAGGGGGTGTTGGGACCAGGAGGCAGGGCATGGCACTGCTGACCAGCTTTTGTATGGAGGTGGGTGAGCCCTCATCCAGCACAGGCCCTGGCTTTGTGGTGTTGTCCAAGGCAAAGGTCACAGTCAAGGCCACTGGCCTGAGGTAATCTGATGTATCCTGAAGGAAAAGAGCCACAAAGCCGAAGAAATGTGCTAATTGTCGTGATCACTTATGAAGCATTTCTGTGTGCTGAGCACCGTCCTAAGAGCGTATCTGTATCACCAGGTTGAATTTTAATACGACACCTATGATACAGTTACTGTTATTATCACATCATCACCCCTTTGCAGACAGGAAGACTGAGGTTTGGACTTGCCAGAATTCACAGGTGGTAAGCGGCAGAGCTAGATTCAAGCCCAGAACAGCCCCGACTCAAGTCTGAATCATGTCCTTTTCCTGGCTTTGGCTTCCTTGCTGATCCAGCTGAAACTCCTCTTCTGACCCAGCCTTCCCCTCATGCTCAGGCCCTGATGCAAAGCAGTTCCTGCCCTCCCCTTACCAGCACATGGAAGAGCAGCTGCTCACAGGTGACATTCCCCACACTGAGCCGGAGCCTCTGAGCCGACAGCCTCTGGCCAGAGCCATCGAATGCTGCACGTGCCCCAGCCGTCCATTCATCCAGTGACGCTGTGAACCGCACATCTGAATGAAGGAGTGAGAGTGAGGGTGGAAAGAGGTCCAGTGAGGAAGCAGGCAAGGGGTTGAGAGCTGCCTGTGATGCCCTTTTGCCACTCACAGAAGCGGCGATCCCAGCGACCGGGAGTGCGGGAGGTCACTTGGAAGCAAAGGGCTGCAGTCACGCAGACTGCCTCCTGGCCTCGCCGCCTGCAGTCCCGCTGAACCACACTGATGGCCTCTGGGGTCACCTCCAGCGATGGGGCCAGGTGGACAATGGGTCGGGAGCTGGGAACAGTGTGGAAAAGAAATTCTAGCAGTAGGAGATAAGCCCTCTGAGAAGTGCAAGCCCTGTGTTTGCTTCCCCATCATCAAAAGAAAGGAGGAGGAGCTGGAAGCACACGTCACCCACCCCCAAATCCTCGGACAGAAGTGAGATAATAGATTCATGTCACTAGTTGGTTGTTTTTTTTTGGCGGGGGGGAGATGGAGTCTCACTCTGTGACTCAAGCTGGAGTGCAGTGGGGCGATCTCAGCTCACTACAACCTCCGCCTCCTGGGTTCAAGTGATTCTCCTGCCTCAGCCCCTCGAGTAGCTGGGATTACAGGCACCCACCACCAGGCCCAGCTAATTTTTTGTATTTTTAGTAGAGATGGGGTTTCACCATGTTGACCAGGCTGGTCTTGAACTCCTGGCCTCAAATGATCCTCCTACCTCGGCCTCCCAAAGTGCTGGGATTACAGTGTGAGCCACTGCACATGGCTCTAGATTCACTTCAATAAGTATTTATATGCTAGGCACTGTGTTAAAGCCAGTATATGGATTATCTCATTTAATCCTCACAATGAACCAATAAGGTAGGTACTATTATTGTCATTTTATAAAGTAGGAATGGAGGCAAGGAGTCAGTTGACGAACAAACCCCAATCTCAATCTGTGACTTTAAGGCCCTTGACTTTAACATACATGCTACGCTGTCCACTGTTACCTGAGCGGGGACCCCTCACCTGAGCAGGATGGCTGCCCCCTGGGCACCCACAGCCACATCAACCAGATCATCTCCATCCAGATCTAGCCGGCCATCCACACTTCGGCCGAAGTAGCTGAGGGCGTGTGGCATGGAGGCAGCAGCAATCCTCTGAGGAAGAGAGAGGAGACTGAGGCAGGGACTCATACACCTGGTCTCGAAAGCCTCCTGCCTCGAGCTTTCACTCTCTCTCTCCCTCTCTTCCTTTCATTTTTCCCTTCCCTCCCCTCCACTCCCCTCCCCTTCCCCTCCCCTTCCCCTTCCCCTCCCCTTCCCCTTCCCCTCCCCTTCCCCTCCCCATCCCCTCCCCTTCCCCATCCCCTCCCCTCCCCTTTCCTTTCCTTTCTCTTTTCTCCTTTCAATTCCTTTGCTTTTTTTGAGACTGAGTTTCATCCTTGTTGCCCAGGTTGGAGTGCAACGGGATGATCTCGGCTCACTGCAACCTCCACCTCCCAGGTTCAAGTGATTCTCCTGCCTCAGCCTCCAGAGTAGCTGGGATTACAGGCATGCACCACCACACCTGGCTAGTTTTTTGTATTTTCAGTAAAGACGGGGTTTCTTCATGTTGACCAGGCTGATCTTGAACTCCTGACCTCAGGTGATCTGCCCACCTCGGCCTCCCAAAGTGCTGGGATTACAGGCATGAGCCACCGCACTTGGCCATGCCTTGCTCTTTATAATCCTCCTATCAGGCATGGGAGTAAGAGAAACTTGCCTGTGTTCAGGAGTTCTTGATTCAGCAATCTGTATCCTACCCCACTGCCTTATGTTTTTGACTAATAAAAGCACTTGTTCTCTTTGGGTCTCAAGCCAAGGGGACTACGGACAAACAGAAAGCATCCCTCCCCTTCCCTTCCTACAACCGTGCCCCGCTCTATTTGGGTACTCCTGACCTGGGCAGGATGAGGCCTGACTCCACTCTGGGTTCCATGGTACAGGTACAGTGCTCCCTGGTGCCCATCTTCCAGAGGTGCCCCCACAGCTACATCAGCAAAACCATCTTGGTTGAGATCGGGAAGAGCGCCCATGGCAAAGCCAAACCGAGCATCCTGGGGGGGTTCTGACTGAAGTGTTCCTTGGAGGGTCAGCAAGGTCTGCTGGTGGGGAAGAGAAGATGGAAGATGCTAATCTGGCAGCCCCAACCTCTCAGCATACCCTCAAATGTGTGCGGCTTTCCTCTTTTTCTCCCTCCACCCCTACAGTGGAAGTCCAGGGTTGGGGGGTCCCGGCAAGTCTTACCTGGCCCACCAGATACACATAAACACGTCCTGTTTCCTTGTTCTGGGGTCCCAGGAACATGGGGGCAGCCACAAGTAAGACGTCAGTTGTTCCATCCCTATCTGTATCCAATGGGCAGAGCTCACTGCCAAAGTATGAACCAATCTGGGGAAGGGTGGGTGATGACGACCCCAGAGAAAACGGAAGGTGACTGTAGACAAGCGGACGCAGTGGGAAGCACTCACCAGCCTGCCTGTCTGCTCCTTACATCCCTGACAGACTCTGCCAACCAGAATTCCACACAGAATTTGCAGGCCTCTCTCTTACCCACTTCACACTCCTCCCCGACAGCCCGGAGGTCCCTGGGAATCCAAAGGTCCCACCCTTCCTTGGATGCCCTACCTGCTCGCCCTGGAGGCTCTGGGCAACCCTCACAGCCCCATCTTTCTTAAGCTGGAAGGCGATGACTTTTCCTCGATGTCTAAATCGAGGAGCCCCAGAGAGAAAGAGGCGGCGTCCACCCGGCAAAAGCATGGAAGAAACAGAGTAACCTGGAAGTGGGCAAAGTAACAGAGGTAAAGGGAAAGAAGATGGGGTCCAGAGTAGGGGGTTTCCTTAAAGGCATAGCAGGAGATCAATGAGAAACTCACCCCCCCACTAGGGATGCATTTCCTCCCCTACCCTGCAAGTCCTCTGCAACTCCTGCTACTCACCCAGGTAGGCTGCGTGGTTCTGCAGTGCAGGGGGGAACTCGTCTTCCAGAGCCATTCGTGGGGGGAAAAGGCGGTGACCTCCTTCAAGCCATAGCACAGAGCCCCCCCAGTCATAAGCCCCCACCATCCCAAAGAGAATCCCATCCTGCGGGACAGGAGCAGATGGGGTCACAGAGAAGACAGTGGGGAATAAAGAGGAAAAAATGTTCCGGGAGTGAAAAGATCACTGAGGGTCTGCTGGGCTCAGCAGGAAAGGCGTGGGAAGGTCATCATGGAGGCTGGTTAGGGGAGGAATCTGGAGGGCCTGCTGTTGAAGTTATCTGAATCAGAGAATGGGAGAAGTCATGAATGGGTGAATCTGTCCAACCTTTAGCCGGTGAGTGGAGAAACCAATCTGAGACATCTCCAGCCCAAAGGAGCTTTCATTTTCTGCATGGGACCCTTGGTCACGAGAAAATATCGAGACAGTATCAGGGGAAGACAGCTCCCGCTTTGACCTACTGAACTCACTCCAGAGCCCCACCTGCACTCCAAAGCTCCTCCCATCCTATCCATTTCTCCAGTGTAATCCCTACCTTCGAGGCCAAAAATCCGATCTCCTAGCGCATCCACAATGTCAGTCAGAGCAGCCTCATCTGTGACATTGAAGAAGAATCGCTCATCTGGGTCACTGGCAATAGTTCTAATTTCTCTCAGGAAAGAGCTGGGATCTCGCTGCCGCCGGAGGTAGTGACCAAGGACCTGAAAGGTCATGAGATCAGGGAATGAGGCATTAAGAGTTGGTGCAGGGCACAGTCAACTGACACGAAGAGGCTGAAGTCTGGGAAGAGGTTCAGGCCCTTGTTTTCCTCAAGTTCCCAGTCCTTGGACTGTTCACAAGACACTGCCCTCCCCCACCTCCAGCCCTTCCAGATCCAGGGTCAATTCTCACTGCAATCCCATAGCGTGTCACTCTTCCAGCCTCACAGGCCTTTAGTGCTGCAGGAAGCTCCTCTCCATCGTGGGACTCTCCATCGGTGACAACCACCAGCAGCCTGGCAGCCTCGGGTCGGCCCCCATGGGACTGACTGAACCCTTCTGTGCTGAGAAGAGAGAGAAAGGAGTGAGGTGTGATCAGATGTATGCACACACACACACACACACACACGATTTAACATCAGCAGTTCACTAAGGTCAGGCATCTTGCCCTCTAGGTGTGATCAGATGTATGCACACACACACACACACACACACACGATTTAACATCAGCAGTTCACTAAGGTCAGGCATCTTGCCTTCTAGGTGTGATCAGATGTATGCACACACACACACACACACGATTTAACATCAGCAGTTCACTAAGGTCAGGCATCTTGCCTTCTAGGTGTGATCAGATGTATGCACACACACACACACACACACGATTTAACATCAGCAGTTCACTAAGGTCAGGCATCTTGCCTTCTAGGTGTGATCAGATGTATGCACACACACACACACACACACGATTTAACATCAGCAGTTCACTAAGGTCAGGCATCTTGCCTTCTAGGTGTGATCAGATGTATGCAAACACACACACACACACGATTTAACATCAGCAGTTCACTAAGGTCAGGCATCTTGCCTTCTAGGTGTGATCAGATGTATGCACACACACACACACACACACACGATTTAACATCAGCAGTTCACTAAGGTCAGGCATCTTGCCTTCTAGGTGTGATCAGATGTATGCAAACACACACACACACACGATTTAACATCAGCAGTTCACTAAGGTCAGGCATCTTGCCTTCTAGGTGTGATCAGATGTATGCACACACACACACACACACACGATTTAACATCAGCAGTTCACTAAGGTCAGGCATCTTGCCCTCTAGGTGTGATCAGATGTATGCACACACACACCCACACACACACGATTTAACATCAGCAGTTCACTAAGGTCAGGCATCTTGCCTTCTAGGTGTGATCAGATGTATGCACACACACACACACACACGATTTAACATCAGCAGTTCACTAAGGTCAGGCATCTTGCCCTCTAGGTGTGATCAGATGTATGCACACACACACACACACACACGATTTAACATCAGCAGTTCACTAAGGTCAGGCATCTTGCCTTCTAGGTGTGATCATATGTATGCACACACACACACACACACACACACACGATTTAACAGCAGTTCACTAAGGTCAGGCATCTTGCCTTCTAGGCCATTTCCTGAGCATCTAAGATGGAAACGGGAGTGTAGTGACAGCTCGAATGTTTGAATGTCATAGAACGTACAGAGTAGCTTATCAATGCAAATAAGTACAACATTCATACACTCAGATTCATTCAACAAATATTGCACTTGAGAGGACAGATATTAAGGAAATACAGAACAGAAGAGAATGCTCCGGGCAGGGACGCCTCCCAGAGATGAGTTGTTTTGTTTCGTTTCAGTTTTACCACTGCACCCCTAGAGATGAGTTTTGGATCCTGTTTGGAACACGGGCTGGGACATCAGTAGTGGAGAACCTGAGGGCCAGGATCATTGTTGGAGTGGAGGGATAGAAAGAGAATTCTGTCTGTGAAAGATGGAGAGACACAGACATAGACACTTTGCAGAAATGCAGTGAGAGGGAGTGCGATGACAACTTACTTAGCCTTCCTCTGGGCCCCATTCGCGTACATACAAAAAGATAAGCATGCAAGACACCTTGGGACATACACACTGCACTCCACACGCGCCCTAACTCTTCTAAGCCTTCATTGCTCTAGCCTCCCACAGCCCTCTTCCCAGTGCCTCACCAGGCCACCATTATGGCTTGGGCAGTCTTAGTTTCTCGTCCCTCCCGCCGACTGAGGTTCTTCGCTGCGCTCACCACTTCTTCCTTGGTTCGGAAATCTCCCAGGGACCACTCATGTACAGGGCTCTCCCCATACTGTACCAGTCCCACCTGGGAATAAAGTGCGTTCAAATGCAACGGTGTATATGGGATGGGGGGAGAGGAGGAAGAAGAAAGTATGTAAGAGAGTAGAGATGAACACCTGGGTACTACTGAAGATACCACCAGCATTCATCTCCTCTCTGTCTCTCCCCTCCCAAGCCCTCCATATTATTGCCTTTTGCTCTTTCTCTAAGAGATGAGGTCTCACACTTTCACCCAGGCGGGAGTGCAGCTGTGTGATCGCAGCTCACTGTAGCCTCAAACTTATGGGCTCAAGTGATCTCTTGCCTCAGCCTCCCAAGTAGTTGGGCTGCAGGTACATGCCACCATGCCTGGCTAATTTTTTTTCATATTTTTAGAGATGAGGTCTCACTATACTGCCCAGGCTAGTCTTGAATGCCTGGCCTCAAGGGACCCTCCCACCTCTACCTCTTGAGTAGCTGGCCCAAGCAACTGCGCCCAGCTCATATTGCCTTCTCTTACCTGTATCTGTTCCGGGTCAATAAACAGTTTCCCTACCAGTCTTCGTAGGAAGGTCTGAACTTCAGACCAGGGGTAGATGCTGTTGGAGCCATCCAAGACGATGACCACATCCATGTACGTTGGGCAGCCTAGAAGGAAGGACATGGTGATGGAAACACAGAGGTAGAAGACACTGAGCTGGGGCGACAAGGGAAAGAGGCCACAGGGGGACACATTCAACTTAGACAATTATAAGGCACTTCTTACATGCAGAGAAGGTAGTGTGCCAAGCTCTGTGTAAGCATAGAAATGAACAAAAGATTACTTTAGTAATTTTTAGTAATTGTATGTAAGTATATATATATATAAATATATATACGTGTGTGCATATATGTATATATAGGTATATAAACACACACATATACACATTTATATACATAAATATAAATTATACATAAAATGTTCAAAAAACAAGAAGGAATTAATGCTAGGGAGGAACACAGCATGACTTTGTACTGTGAGGGAATGAATGAAAGCGGATTGGTTCTGATGGGGAATGGAACACGGTAGCAACTAAGAAGATAATGAAGACTGAAAATGTTTAAGGAGAACAGAATATAGGGAAAAGCATTTGGGTAGAGAACATTTTGTCTGTTTTTGAGACAGAGTCTCACTCTGTCGCCCAGGCCGGAGTGCAGTGCCATAATCGTGGCTCACTGCAGCCTTGACCCCTGGGCTCAAGTGATCCTCCCTCCTGAGTAGCTGGGACTG
Source organism: Callithrix jacchus (assembly GCF_049354715.1). Classification (NCBI taxonomy): domain Eukaryota; kingdom Metazoa; phylum Chordata; class Mammalia; order Primates; family Cebidae; genus Callithrix; species Callithrix jacchus. The sequence continues at coordinate 8,349,634 of NC_133519.1, forward strand.
CAGGCATTTACCACCATGCCCTGCTAGTTTTTTAATTTTTTATTTTTGTAGAGATGGGGGTCTCTCTATGTTGCCCAGGCTGGTCTCAAACTCCAGACCTCAAGCAGTACTCCTGCCTTGGCCTCTCAAAATGTTGGGATTACGGGCATGAGCTGCTGCACCAGGATAGATCATGGACTCCTGATAAGGAGTCTGAATTATTATTATTATTATTATTATTACTGAGACAGAGTCTCACTTACTCTGTCACCCAGGCTAGAGTGCAGTGGTATGATCTCCGCTTACTGCAACCTCCACCTCCTGGGTTGAAGTGAGATTCTCCTGCCTCAGCTTCCTGAGTAGCTGGCATGTACCGCCATGCCCAGCTAATTTTTTTTTGGTTTTGTTTTTTGTAGGGATGGGGTTTCACCATGCTGGCCAGGCTGGTCTCGAACTCCTGACCTCAAGTGATCTGCCCACCTTGGCCTCCCAAAGTACTGGGATTACAGGTGTGAGCCACCACACCTGGCCAGGACTCTGAATTCTAATCTGTTAGGAAACATGGAGCTTCTGCAAGCACATTAGGTAGCAATGAGGCTAGCCATGCGGGCCCTCTGCCAGGCACCATACCCCTTTGCCCCATCTTTTTCCCTCCCAGTATCCCCTTCCAGGAACTAAGTCCTCAGGCCCTTCCTCTGGCTCACGTTGGGCAGTGGGTGCCAGGCTTCCCTGGGGCCGGAATGAAGCATCCACATGGGCACATATCCCAGAACTGAAGACAGAGCTGCCACAAGCACGAGACCAGAGAGGGGCACAGGCCTGGGGATGGGGGAAATAGTTACTCCCAGGCTTGGGAGGGCACCCTCAGAACATGCTCCCAGTCGAAGGAGACATGAAGACCACTCCCTGACATTACCTACCTTGCTTTCTAGGGTTTTTAACTCCTTGACCTCCCGTCCCCCCACCGCTACAGACCACGTTCCCTTACCACACTGCTCTTTTTTCTGCTATGGACCTTCAGAGAGACACTGCAACCACCCTTTCCTTAGCTCACCATGAATCCCCCATCACCATCTGTCTCTAACAGAGACATCCCCAGGTGCATATTCACAGCAGGATGAGATGAATTTCCCAGTTGATAGTCACCTGGTTGGAAGGAGATGGAAGAAAATGAGATCATGGGGTCATAGATAGGGCACTTGAATTCATGTGGTTTTGGAGGAGAATAAGCAGGGATTGGTATTAGATTGGGGACAGGGAGTATGTGAATTTTAGGGGTAAAGAAGCTGAGGTATAAGGGGTTGAAGCTTCTAGGATATCAAGGTCAGGGGTTAGGAGGAGAAGGGTCAGGCATCTTACCTAAGTGGCCCTTGGCACATGGGGCATTGTGGGCCCCCCTTACAGGGCAACGATAAACGTCCCCCCTCCGGTCGCCTGAAGGCCCATCCCAGGGGGCGCCCACCAGCATCCTGGGAGGAGGGTGTGAATATAAGCATAGGGCAAACATGACCTTCGACACAGGCCAAAGGGAAAGAGCATGGAGGGGGCAAGTTTAGAGGCCCAGCCACTTTCAAAAGGCCAGATGAGCCCAGAGTCCCATCTATCTTGCCTCCCCTTTGTGAGCACTACTGCAGTCCCAAGCCCATGGCACTCTGGTTTCTTCCTCACCATCGCTGTCCACCCCCAACGTGTTGTAAGACGCTGTATCCAAATTCCGCTTCCGGCGGCCCCGGGAATAGGCGTGGGTGATGTTCATCCAGGTTAAAGGGGGAGCAGAGACCTGAGGGACCAGGATCACAAGGTTAGCATGAGGTAGTGAATGACTAGAGGCACAGCCAGAGAGAAGCTGTGAGGGAACATCTTAATCTCAATCTGTCTGCCTGCTTTTTCACTCATAAGCTTTTCTGGCCTCTCTGAGAGTCATGTTCTCAGAGCCCCAGGCAAAGATGATCCCCTTCCTGTGTTTGTGTCCAGATGCCTAATCTGTGGCCCTCTGCCACGCTGATGTACAGCTGTATTTCCATTCCCACCCTTGAAATTTCATTCACAGACATGTCTGAAAAGGTCAAGTTACTCTTTTCCACATCGTTCCTCCTACACACTCTCCTCAACAAACTGTGAGGTCAGAAGAGGGAGAGGGCCTCTCTGCAGCCCCAGAACAACCATTGCTTCCAATTCTCCCCAAATGAAAGGAAGCTAAGGAGCACTGCATGTCCGGCTCCTCCTTCTCTCTTCTGACTTCCAGTGTCACTGTCACACTCTCACTGTCTTTCTCCAACGTCTAGGTCCCTGGTTGGCCTTGGAAATCTCAGTAGTAATTAACTGGGTGGGGCCACCCGCCTGCCCACACACATAGTTTGCCATCCATCCTTGCCAAGGGTCCTGTCACCCTGATGTTTCCCACAACCTGCTTCCTTTTTAACTCATCTGCTCTCCCAGTTACCTCCACAGTTTCGTCAGCCTTCAGCCCACTCTAAAGGTGCCCCTTCCCTTTTGACCTCAATGCCTTTAAAATCAGAGCTGGTATTTTAGGAAACAATGATTACAGGGCACTGCCAAGGGAAAATTCCAGGCCTCTTGTCCTTCCCATGGTTCTTTCCCCAACTATGTCTTGCTCTGTACTTCTAAGCAACCCCCTCTCAGGCTACCCCTCACCCCCACCTCCCACACCATTACCAATGGCTATAGCTGTATCCCAAACCATGCTCATTTGCAGAAGGGTGTTTTATATGTGAGCAGTTTTGCATCCAAAAAAAACTGGCCGGGCTATATGACCAGAAACTACAGCTTATTGGTTAGATGAACCCAGAGTTCTGACCACACAGTTATGCTTCTGGCCCCAGGGACCACCAAGGGTAAGGAGAAGTTAGGGAGGGGATAATAGGAATCAGACTAGCCACGTGGAAGGTCACAACTCATTTATTTTTCATCTTCTTGCTCCTACAGGGCTTAGGATGAAAATTTTATATATTTAGATACAAATCTTGGCCAGGCATGGTGGCTCATGCCTGTAATCCCAGCACTTCAGGCGGCTGAGACGGGTGGACTGCTTGAGTCCAGGAGTTAAAGACCAGCCTGGCCAACATGGCAAAACTCTGTCTCTACAAAAAACAAAAAATTAGCCAGGCATAGTGGTACATGCCTATAGTCCCAGCTATTCGGGAGGCTAAGGTGGGAGGATCACCTCAGCCTGGGAGGTTGAGGCTAGAGTGAGTTATAATCATGCCACTGTACTCCAGCTTGGGTGACAGAGTAAGACCCTGTCTCAAAATAACAACAACAAAAACTGGGCATGGTGGCATGCACCTCGTAGTCCCCACTACCAAGCCACTGCGTTCCAGCCTAGGCAACAAAGTCAGACCCTCTCTTTAAAAAAAAAGAATAATAATAATAATTATTATTAGATACAAATCTTACATAAAGTCCTAGGCAGCTTTAGCCCCTGCCAGTCCTAATGTTGAAACTTTCCATACTGTAGGCGCTCAATAAAAATTTGTACCAATATTGATACAAATCTTACATAAGGTCCTAGGCAGCTTTAGCCCCTGCCAGTCCCAATATTGAAACAGTCATATGTGAGGAAATAAAAATGCACAAGCACACAGATACACACATAAGAAACACAGGACCAGTGTTTGCTTCCTAACCTAAATTCCAAAGAATTTCAATCGTCCCAATTCCAAACAATCTATATATCTTCCATTCCCACCAGAAACCAAGAAGTTAACCTCCCTCACCTGTCAGGAGCATCAGGGGCAAGAACAGGTGAGTGACGAGGGGGAGCTCCATGCCTGATCGTTTTGTCCAGTATGAGAAGTTCTCTGGCCTCTGTCTGTCCCTCTCTTTTTCTGTTTTCTTTACTTTCCCTCCCATCCTGCCCCCTCCCACTGGCAGCTAAAAATAAAGTTGAAAGGAATGGGAGGAGTGATGGTGGGGAACGGTGGGGAGCCCCAGACCAAGGAAAGGACTGAGCGATCTTAGTCTATTTCTGCCTTGGTGCTGCCCCCTGCAGGCCTCGTCTTTATATCCAAAGAGACATATTTTTTTGCCCATTTCAGCCATCTTTTCTACCCTTTATTGTTGCCAGGTTAATAGTGCTTTCCTCAAATTTGGAACAGGAGTGGGAATTAATTTTTTTTTTAATAAGAAAAAACCTTAAACTTTTGTCTAAAAGTTTTAGACGATTTTTTTTAGATGGAATCTCGCCCTGTAGCCCAGCTGGAGTGCAGTGGCCTGATCTCAGATCACTGCAACCTCCACCTCCCGGGTTCAAGTGATTCTCCTGTCTCAGCCTCTTGAGTAGCTGGGATTACAGGCATTTACCACCACGCTTGGCTAATTTTTGTATTTTTAGTAGAGACGGGGTTTTACAATGTTAGTCAGGATGGTCTTGAACCCTTGACCTCGTGATCTGCCCGCCTTGGCCTCCCAAAGTGCTGGGATTACAGGTGTGAGCACCGCACCTGGCTAGGGAAATTATTTACATTGAGAATAGAGACAGGGTTTCACCATGTTGCCCAGGCTGGTCTTGAACTCCTGAACTAAAGGAATCCTTCTGCCTCAGCCTCCCAAAGTGAGCCACTGTACGCGGCTGGGAGACAGGGAATAGATTCTTTTCTTTTTTAAGGCAGAGTCTCACTCTGTCACCCAGGCTGGAGTGTGGTGGTACAATCTTGGCTCACTACAACTTCTGTCTCCCTGGTTCAAGCATTTCTCATGCCTCAGCCTCCCAGGTAGCTGGGACTACAGGCACATCCCACCATACCTGGCTAATTTTTGTATTTTTAGTAGAGGTGGGGTTTTACCATGTTGGCCAGGCTGGTCTCAAACTCCTGACCTTAAGCGATCCGACTGCCTCAGCGTCCCAAAGTACTAGGACTACCAGCATGAGCCACCACTCCTGGCCGACAGATTCCTTTCACTTCCCAACCTTATTATCTTAACCTGTAATACAGAAAATCAAAGAGTTGGCAGCAGTGGAATCATTTCCCACCTAGGGGAGCCCCAACATGTGAAGATACAGCTCCAAATCCTTGCCAGCCCCACTCCACTTGATTCTGTTCTTGGCTCTTAGCCTATGCTGACATGTGGCACTCTACTTCTTAGAGGAACTATGTCTGAATTGGTATGAGATGTGTTTTGCGGAGCCAGGATAATAACTTCAGTATTAGACCAACCCTCGGCTACCCCAACTCCTCAGCTATAGACTTCTTAAAGTCATGGAGCTTCTTAGATTTTTGGATGCCCTTCGTATTTTGCTTTGCATACTGTAGGCGCTCAATAAAAGTAATGTGGATTATGTTAGTGGCTAATCCCATGAAAAACCCAAACCACAGTGACAGAAATAGGGGTCTCAAATGACCAAAAAATGAGGGACCAGACTAAACGTTGATGAGCAAACTGAACTTTAATTTGCCTACCTGAAAGGCTTGCTCTTCATTATTGGCACAGGCCACATCTATTTACACAGAATCATCGTACAGTATTTACAGCAAGATGCTAGACACAGCATCATTCTGGATAAGCAACGGAGGGGTGAGAACAGGCTAGGGAATAAAGCTCTGAAATCAGTGTCAGCAGAAATCTGAAGGTACAAGGAACGATAAGGGCCAAATCATGAGCAAGGTTGGTGAGGTAGACACGAGGGAGGAAGAGGAAACGTCCAACAACTTATGGTGCAGAGATATGAGGGAAGAGTCCACTGGCACATAAAGTCTTAAAAATTATGATTTGGAGTGTGAAGAAGGAAAAATCTGCCATAAGCCACCTCTGTGAGAAAAAAGAAGGCAGTTAGAACCTTACAGACAAAATCTTATACTTCCCCTAAAAAAGTAATTCTGCTGATTAAATCTCTGGACAGAATGAGAAGGTTAAAAAAAAAGACAGATGCATAGACACCGTATCTTAAATAGACCTAAGAGGCACCAAGTAAATACATTCAAGAGAGACACAGACAATGAAAGGGGAAAAGAACAGAAGCCCAGGCTCATCTAGAAATTAGTCATCCTATGAACTTCATAGCACCTTTCCTCACCTCTTCTTCCCCAAAGCTCTTCCTCCACCCCAAATCTCTGAATTTCTAATTTTAACTTTTTAAATAGAATTAGAAGGAGGCTGGTACATGAGGGACGATCTAAGATTCCATCTCACCAATTTAGGTCCCCTCCTTATCCTGTACCAGAAAGTCAGGGCTTGAGTCGTAGCCAGGGATAGATTAGGGTGAGAATAGACAGGATGGAGGACACGAGGCCACAAAGCCCCACAATCCCAGGGCCACAACGCCAGAGGCCTAGTTTGTCCAGTGGAATGAAGAGATCACAGGCATTTCTGACCACATCCAGCAGAAGTGGGGGATGACCTCTAAGGACTCGAGCCAGGAGCAGGACTTGGAGCCGAAGTTTCAGAGCCAGCTGGGGCAGACCTCCTCCTGGGGTCCCTGGTCCCCCAAGTCCCCCAGTTTCAATTCCTGCTGGGACTCCTCCTCCGGAACCTTTCAGTCGCCGGCTACAAGCTGAAGACTCTTGTTCCATCAGTAGGCGAATCTCATAAGCATCACGGCTCAAATTCATGATGAGGGAAAACAAATAGTACCTGATACACAGAGCAAAAGAGTCAGTAAGGACATGTATACCTACTTAACATATCCAACATCATATTTTAGCACTTTCTTGTCCTGAAGCACAAAGAGATTACATATCAGATCACCAGAAGTGAAGTGAATGCTATTACCCCTATTAGAAACGTCCTCCCCTGAGGAAATTATGCTAAGCAAAATAAGCCAGACACAGAAAGACAAATACTGCATAATCTCACTTATATGTGAAGCTAAAATAAGGCCAGGTGTGGTGGCCCATGCCTGTAATCCCAGCACTTTGGGAGGCTGAGACTGGCGGATCACCAGAGGGCAGGAGAACGAGACCAGCCTGGCCAACATGGCAAAAACCTGTCTCTACTAAAAATACAAAAATTGGACAGGTGTGGTGGCTGGTGCCTGTAATCCCAGTTACTTGGGAGGCTGACTCAGGAGACTCGCTTGAACCTGGGAAGCAGAGGTTGCAGTGGGCCAAGATCTCACCATTGCACTCCAGCCTGGGCGACAGAGCAAGACTCTGTCTTTAAAAAAAAAAAGCCTAATTCAAAGAGGCACAGAATAGAATGGGGGTTGCCAGGGATGGGGAGTGAGTGAGGGAAATGGGAAAATACTAGTCAAAGCATACAAGTTTCAATTATGCAAGATGAATAAATTCTGGAGATCTCATGTGCAGCACTGTGACCATAGTTAACAATGCTGTATTGGCTGGGTACGGTGGCTCATGCCTGTAATCCCAGCATTTTGGGAGCTGAAGGCAGGTGGATCATGAGGTCAGGAGATCAAGGCCATCCTGGCTAACATGGTGAAACCCTGTCTCTACTAAAAATCCAAAAAAATTAGCCAGGTGTGGTGGCATGTGCCTGTAGTCCCAGCTACTCGGGAGGCTGAGACAGGAGAATCGCTTGAACCCAGGAGGTGGAGGTTCTGGTGAGTGGAGATGATGACACCACTATATTCCAGCCTAGGCAACAGAGTCAGACTCTATCTCAAAAAAAAAAAAAAAAAAAAAAAAAAAAAAAACCTGGCCAGCCACGGTGGCTCAAACCTGTAATCCCAGCACTTTGGGAGGCTGAGGTGGGTGGATCATGAACGAGGTCAAGAGATCGAGACCATCCTGGTCAACATGGTGAAACCCTGTCTCTACTAAAAATACAAAAAATTAGCTGGGCATGGTGGCGCGTGCCTGTAATCTCAGCTATTCAGGAGGCTGAGGCAGGAGAATTTCCTGAACCCAGGAGGCGGAGGTTGCGGTGAGCCGAGATCGGGCGATCACACTCCAGCGAAACTCCGTCTCAAAAAAAAAAAAACCAAAATAACTCAAAAAACAAAAAACAAAACAATGCTGTATTGTATACTTGAAATCTGCCAGGAGGGTAGACCTTAAGTGTTCTTACCATAAAAGAAAAAAGGTAACCGTGTGAGGTGACAGACATGCTTGATTGTGGTGATCATTTCATAATGTACACGTACAAACATCGAGCTGTAACTCCTTAAATATATACTATTTCTTTTTCTTTTTTTTTATTTGAGACAAAGTTTTGCTCTGTCACTCAGGCTGGAGTGCAAAGGCATGATCTCAGCTCACTGCAACCTCCACCTCCCGAGTTCAGGCGATTCTCCTGCCTCAGCTTCCTGAGTAGCTGGGACTACATGCATGTGCCACCATGTCCAGCTAATTTTTGTATTTTTAGTAGGGATTGGGTTTCATTATGTTGGCCAGAATGGTCTCCATCTCCTGACTTTGTGATCCGCCTGCCTTGGCCTCCCAAAGTGCTGGGATTAAAGGCGTGAGCTAGCTTGCTTGGCCAATATATACAATTTCTATTTGTGAATTATGCCCCAATAAAAACAAAGAAACAAAGTCCTCTCATCATTCTGTAACTAATATACGTTTATGTGATCTGCATAAGATCCTGGTTTAAACTTCATGAGCATCATAAAATCTTCCAAGGTCAATCTCAAATTTCATTTTCTACTTGGCAACACACACACACACACACACACACACACACACACATTCAACTTGACCTATAACAAGGCAAACTTGTTTTGAAAAAACAAATTGAAGTTGTTTCAGACTCAAACATATTATAAGTTATCTAAATCCAATCCCTATTCCTTTAAAAAAAAAAAAAAAAAAAGAGGCCCATGGGTTTACGTAATTGCCAAATATGTTAGAGGTTATAAATTTCTTCAGTACGAAATCCATGTTTTAAATTTGTAATCCAATCTGACAGTGGTGGTCTGTACTCAATAGCGTGTTCTACCCTCAGAGTACATCCTGAATCCAGCACACCTGTCTATCACAGCCCCCCACCATACTCTAAGCCAGTACCATCTCCTGTCTGGACCACTGCTTTAGTGTTTTAACTGGTCTCATTGGGGCCATGCTTGCCCCCAACCCCAACAATCTATTTTCATACAATAGCATCAACGTAAACTGCATCATTATGGGATTTTTTTTTTGAGACAGAGTCTCACTGTTGCCCAGGCTGGAGTGCAGTGTCGTGATCTTGACTCACTGCAACATTTGCCTCCCGGGTTCAAGTGATCCTCCTGCCTCAGCCTCCCAAGTAGCTGGGTCTACAGGCGTGTGCCACCACGCCTGGCTAATTTTTGTATTTTTAGTAGAGATAAGGTTTCACCTTGTTAACCAGGATGGTCTCGATCTCCTGACCTTGTGATCCGCCAGCCTCAGTCTCCCAAAGCGCTGGGATTATAGGCATGAGCCACTGCGCCTAGCCCATTACGTCCCTTCTTAAAACCCTCCATGGTTGGCCTGGCATGGTGACTCACTCCTATAATCCCAGCACTATGTGAGGCCGAGGTGGGCAGACCATGAGGTCAGGAGTTCAAGACCAGCCGTGACCAACATAGTGAAACCTCGTCTCTACTAAAAATACAAAAATTAGCCAGTGGCATGTGCCTATAATCCCAGCTACTCAGGAGGCTAAGGCAGGAGAATCATTTGGAGGCTGGAGAATCGCTTGATCCCAGGAAGCAGAGGTTGCAGTGAGCCAAGATTGAGACACAGCAAAACTCCATCTCAAAAAACAAACAACAATAAAAAGAACTCTCCATGGTTTTCTTCCTATCACATTCATAATACAATCTAAATACCTTAGAGTCTTACAGACTCAACATCTAGTCCCTACCGCTCTAACTTTATCCTGTACCATTCTTTTTTTTTTTGAGACAGAGTTTCACTCTTGTTACCCAGGCTGGAGTGCAATGGCGCGATCTCGGCTCACCGCAACCTCCGCCTCCTGGGTTCAGGCAATTCTCCTGCCTCAGCCTCCTGAGTAGCTGGGATTACAGGCACACGCCACCATGCCCAGCTAATTTTTTGTATTTTGAGTAGAGACGGGGTTTCACCATGTTGACCAGGATGGTCTCGATCTCTTGACCTCGTGATCCACCCGCCTCGGCCTCCCAAAGTGCTGGGATTACAGGCTTGAGCCACCGTGCCCGGCCCGAGCCATGTTATAGTTGTTTATCACTGAGAAAGATGAAGAGAAAAGCAAGACAGAAACGGAGATGGAAAGAAGCTAATATGATGAAAAAGTACAAAGACAATCACAGGAAAACAAAAACAAATACAGATGTGAAGAATTTTACTCCCGAATCCTATTTCTTTCTACCTTCATTGTCAGCTACGTCCTTTGCCCAAGCCAACATCATCTCTTGCTCATATTAGGGCTTCTCCTCCTCCCTTGCCCCACTGCAATCCATTGTCTTTCTTTCTTTCTTTTTTGAGACAGAGTTTCACTCTTGTTGCCCAGGCTGGAGTGCAATGGCAGGATCTCAGCTTATCACAACCTCTACCTCTGGAGTTCAAGCAATACTCCTGCCTTAGCCTCTCGAGTCGCTGGAATTAGAAGCATGTGCCATGACACCCAGCTAATTTTGTATTTTTAGTAGAGACAGGGTTTCTCTATGTTGGTCAGGCTGGTCTTGAACTCCTGACCTCAGGTTATCTGCCCGCCTTGGCCTCCCAAAGTTTTGGGATTACAAGCGTGAGCCACCGCATCCAGCTACAATCCATTTTCAACATCTCAGAAAGAGATGTCCTTTAAACACAATTTGAATCATGTTATTTCCCTGCTCAGAATCCTTTAATAATGTCCCATTGTAGAATAAAATTTAAATAAAATAAATATTAACATTGCCTAAAAGGCCCTGTATGAATGATCTGGCACCTGTCTGTCTCTCAAATTTGAACTTACGGACTCAATGCTGTCCATCACACTGCCTTTCTATTTCTCCAATTCCCTGAAGTCTTCCTTGGTTCAAAGCCTTACTTAGCATGTGCTATTTTCTCTGTTTCAAAATATCTTTTCTGTTACTGTTGGCTTTGTTAACTCCTCCTACTCAGAAATCAGGTCTGAACTAAAATATTACTTTCTCAAAGTGTTTTTCCTGATTTTTCAACCTAAATTAGCTCCCCTTGTTATATTCTTTCATAATACTGTATACTTTTCCACAAATAGATATGAGAAGTTATTTGTTGTAGTTAGTATCTAACTCCCCCACTAAACTGGAAGCTTCAGGGCAGCAGGCACATTATCTTTTTAGCTCTTTGCTTTATGCCCCCTGCCCCATAGTAAGCATCTAATAAATATTTTTGTAATGAATGAATAAGCAGGTAGTGAAGGGGAATAACCTGTGGTACAGATAGATAGAAGCACAATTAAAGTGATACGATATCTTACCTTGCACAAATTAGTCATTCATTATGGAAGAGCATCTGTCTTCCATCTGCCCCCATTTGTTATTCTCTGATAGTTTTAAGATCTAAGTGAAGATTGGAAGTCAAGTGACTGATCAAGACTTAGATACTTTTTGGGAAGATCCTAAGAGATCTTTCCCTCACATAAGACAAGCTATGCAATACAGAGGCTGCAAAAAAATCTTGTAGGAGAGAAAAGGATATCAAACCTGAATGAACGCTGAGCCCACTTCTCCTGATCCACATGAGGAGCCAGTCCAGACTTTCCAGCCCACAGGACATTGTCGCAGGCGAAGTACAAGGCTCGATTGAGGTGACTAACAGTGATGCAGAATCTCAGGACAACATCTGATAGGTGAACAGCTCTTTTGGCTGACTCGAGGGCATCTGCTGAGTTACCCAGGCGTAGAACTTGTGGAGATTAGAGAGGGAAAGCAAGGATTTGTAAGTAGAGAGGCAGATAGCAAGAAACAGAGAAAGAGGACAAAAATTGAGCAATAATCATAACCATTTTTTTTTAGACAGAGTCTTGCTTTGTTGCCCAGGCTAGAGTGCAGTGGCGTAATCTCAGCTTACCACAGCCTCTGCTTCCCAGTTCAAGCAATTCTTGTCTCAGCCTCCCGAGCAGATGGGATTACAGGTGCCCACCACCACGTTCAGCTAAGTTTTGTAGTTTTAGTAGAGATGGGGTTTCACTGTGTTGGCCAGGCTGGTCTCGAACTCCTGACCTTGTGATCCACCTGCCTCAGCCTCCCAAAGTGCTAGGATTACAAGTGTGAGCCACTGGGCCCAGCCAACAATTTTTTTAAAGAGCAGAAACAGGTCAGGCATGGTGGCTCATGCCAGTAATTCCAGCACTTTATTAAGAAGCTGAGGTGGGCAGATCAGAGGAGTTTCAGACCAGCCTGGCCAGCATGGTGAAACCCTGTCTCTACCAAAAATACAAAAATTAGCCAGATGTGGTGGTGGGCGCCTGCAGTTCCAGCTGCTCAGGAGGCTGAGACAGAATAGTTAGAACCCGAGAGGCAGAGGTTGCAGTGAGCCGAGATTGCACCACTGCACTCCAGCCTGGGTGAGTGTGAGACTCCGTCTCAAATAAAAATAAAAATTAAGGCCGGGCATGGTGGCTCACGCCTGTAATCCCAGCACTTTGGGAGGTCAAGGCAGGTGGATCACGAGGTCAAGAGATCGAGATTATCCTGGTCAACATGGTGAAACCCCGTCTCTACTAAAAATACAAAAAAGTAGCTGGATATGGTGGCGCGTGCCTGTAATCCCAGCTACTCAGGAGGCTGAGGCAGGAGAATTGCCTGAACACAGGAGGCGCAGGTTGCAGTGAGCCGAGATCACGCCATTGCACTCCAGCCTGGTAACAAGAGCAAAACTCGGTCTCACAAAAATAAATAAATAAATAAATAAATAAAAATAAAGAGCAGAAACAGTTCATTTTTCTTTTTTTCTTTTTTCAAGACAGGGTTTCACCATATTGGTCAGGCTGCTCTCAAACTCCTAACCTCAGGTGATCCGCCTGCCTCAGCCTCCCAAAGTGCTGGGATTATAGGCGTGAGCCACAACGCCTGGCAACAGTTCATTTTCCAATTTCCAATTTAATTTTTGTGCCAGTTTACTTTTCTCAAACTTGCCCCATTCTCTCCAATCCTCCTAATTACTTCCATACCCCTGCTCTCTTGGCTCAACTGGACGCAAGCAGAGGGTAAGTGCAGAGCCAAATGAGGAAGAACAGGGGCAGAAGGTACAGGAAGGAGGGACCTAGGAAGGAGAGGTGCGGCGGAGGAAGGGTTGGGGAGATAAAAGAAAAGACAGAGTTACTTACGCTTTCTTCCAAGGCTCAGGTGGCCCTCCAGCTGTCGGATCTGTTTCTGTAACTCAGGACTGGCTCCATGCCTCTGCAGCGCATGGCCAAGAAGAGAGCAAGCATACTGGGCGGCCCTAGAGGAGAGGGCAGGCAAGGTAAGGTGGAGACCTCCCTGACCTTCCGCTCAAAACTATCCTCCAAAAGGCAAAGGCAGGCTTCCCCCTTTTCCAGTTTGAGACCACTCTCTTTCTTCCTCCATGCCCATATCTCACCATTTCTCCAGGCCAGGGGAAGGGAACGGGATAAGGAGAAAAAAGAGCCTAGGAAGGGGTGAGGAGCACTACTGAATGTTGAGGAAATAAGAAGTCTGACAATGATGAGGCCTGAGGGGCCAGTGAAGGCCGCAGGGGTCCATCACCAGCACATCGGCGTGAGCATGTACGTGATCGATGAGGGGGAGGCAGACAGTTGCAGGGCATTTTATTCATCAGAATAGCTGAATAAGAGATTTCAAGGCCCTCTAGCTGAATGGAGACCAAACGCCAGAGCGGCGGCAGAGGAGTTCCCGAATGACAGCACGGTGAGGGGACATGGAAACTGGGAGTGCCTTCTCAGCTCTGGGGGTACAGTCCAGGGCTACCCGCCATGGGGCGAATGCTCCTCATTCCATCACCGCCCAGTGAGGACGCTGTCGGTCGTATGTGGACACCGCAACCCTGAGCGGCCTCCCCGCTGGCCCACTCATGCCTCAGTTTCCCCATCTCTTCCGCGAGCGGAAAAGAATCATCTCCTCAAGAGCGGCTCAAATCTGCGCCTCACGCGGTCCGTTCCGGCCCCCGTAGCCAGTATTAACCCTTCTTGACCCTCCGTAGCCTGAACTGACCTCGCCTCACCAGTCTTCCTCTGCCCGTCCCTCCCCCCACCCCCATTCCTATTCGGGCCGCACCTACACAGCCGCTCCCGGGCTTGGCTCTGAGCACTGAAGCGGACCCAGGCGTCCATGACAGCGGCAGCCCCGGCTCGGCGGCCCCGCTCCCGCCCCACTTCTCGCCCCTAGTCACGCCTCCTGCGCGACCCAACGGTGCCTTGCGAGGGACAAACAACATCAGAAAAGAAAGCGAGTGGAGCTGGCCCTTAAAGCGGAATTTCAGGACGCGAAACGCCTGTCTTTGAGCCTGTCTGCGTGCTACTGTGCCTGTCTCCGTCAGGATGTCCCCTTATGAGACGACCTCTACTCTCTAAGCACGCCTCCAGCGGTACGTTCTTATTTAAATATTCCGCACAAAGGGCGTGGTCTGCAGGGGCGGGGCGGGGCCTGCAGGGGCGGGGCGGGGCGAGAAAGCGCCGCAGTGATCTCCTCGCCTTGGAGGCTGGGATAGGTGTGCCCCCGGCAGAACACCCTAAACACACTTGCACGCAGGCTCTAGCAGAATCCAGGGCTATAGGGACTAAAGAGGTCTAGGGCAGTAGAGGCCCGAAACCCAGGCTGATCTGTCCAAGAGAAAAGAAGAAAAAACGAAGTTTGGTACCAGATCTTCGTTCCCTGCAGGACCCTGACAGTTGGACGAGTGACCTCCTCCAGAACATACGGAGAGTCTCCAGACGCAGAGGCTTTAAGGAAGGAAATTCGCAATAATCAGCTCCAGATCCTGAAAAGGAGGGCGAAGAATCAGTGGCCAAATCTAACCGCTTCATACTCACACTTCATCCTCCTATCTCCAGGCCACCATGTCTGCAGTAAACGGCACCCCTTGGGGGTCCTCAGCGCGGGAGGAGGTCTGGGCAGGATCGGGAGTGGAGGTGGAGGGCTCAGAGCTGCCCACCTTCTCGACAGCAGCAAAGGTCCGAGTGGGAGTGACCATTGTGCTGTTTGTTTCTTCGGCTGGAGGGAACCTGGCTGTCCTGTGGTCAGTGACACGGCCGCAACCCAGCCAGCTCCGCCCCTCTCCGGTCAGGAGACTCTTCGCCCATTTAGCAGCCGCCGACTTACTAGTCACTTTTGTGGTTATGCCCCTAGATGCCACCTGGAATATCACTGTTCAGTGGCTGGCTGGGGACATCGCATGTCGGACACTCATGTTCCTGAAACTAATGGCCATGTATGCTGCAGCTTTCCTGCCTGTGGTCATTGGACTGGATCGCCAGGCAGCAGTACTCAATCCGCTTGGATCCCGCTCAGGTGTAAGGAAACTTCTGGGGGCAGCCTGGGGACTTAGTTTCCTGCTTGCCTTGCCCCAGGTGAGTGACGTGCAACTCAGGACCAGGGAGGACAGGAGTTTGGGTCCATAGATGAGTCAAAGGGTGTGCTTGGGGGCCATCAGCCGTTAATCCTCAGGGAGAAAGCCTCTGCTCTCTTCCGGAAGATTATTTGCATGTTAATTTACATCTGTTAGAGGCTGCCTTTAAAAGCAGTATCCTGTATCTGTGCCTCTTCCATTAGATCTCTTTTACTACACTTGGCTCTACCTCTTTGCATCCTCCCAATCTCACCTCCTTCAGACTGGGGCAAGTTAGAGAAACATACATGGGGGTGGGTCTTTTAAGAGAGTAAAGTCGGCCGGGCGCGGTGGCTCAAGCCTGTAATCCCAGCACTTTGGGAGGCTGAGACGGGTAGATCACGAGGTCAAGAGATCGAGACCATCCTGGTTAACATGGTGAAACCCCATCTCTACTAAAAATACAAAAAATTAGCTGGGCACGGTGGCGCGTGCCTGTAATCCCAGCTACTCAGGAGGCTGAGGCAGGAGAATTGCCTGAACCCAGGAGGCGGAGGTTGCGCTGAGCCGAGATCGCGCCATTGCACTCCAGCCTGCGTAACAAGAGCGAAACTCCGTCTCAAAAAAAAAAAAAAAGAGAGTGAGGCCAGTAGTTTGGGTAAAACTCTGTGGTACATCATTTACCCATTCAAAATATGTGCATCTCCAGGGCCACTCAAATGCTAAGGATAGAGCAGCAAAATCCTGCCTTCAAGAAATGTATAGACTAGTGCAAGAAACAAATAAATTAGGCAATTACAATACAGTGTGTATTCGAAAGCGTTATGGTAAAGGAGCTAAAGAAGACAGTGGCAGGGGAGAGGGTATCTGATGCAGCCATGCAGTCAGGGAAAGTTTCCCAGAGATGTTAAAATTTGATTCTTCAGAGACAGGTGTTAGACCAGTTAATATAGGAAAAATGCTAAGGAGGATGGAGGATAGAGGATCTCAGTGCCGCTAAAGCTGAGGATTAGAAAATGGTGAGTAATGAGCTGAGAGGGGAAGACGAGCCAGATCACAAATATTAAAATTGTACTTTATCCTGAGTGCAGTGGAGAGACACTACAGTAAAAAGAGAGTGACATAACCAAATTTGTGTTTTTTACCCTGACTTTATTGTGGAATGAGTGTTAAAACTGGAAACAAGCGAGCTTCTGAACCTGAGTACTAGGTTAATCAAGTAAATCAAATACTGAAAGGGAACTAGAAATCTGGGGCAGAGCGGGGAAGGGGGAAGCTAAACACAAAGCAATTCCTCCAAAACAAAAACCACTATCACTATCATGGGGTGGGTGTACAGGATACAGCACCAAGTCTGAGACTGTAGGATCAGAATTATGTCTAGGAGGCCAAGAAGGGTCTAGGCTTTGTCTCTGGAATGAGAGTCCATTCTACTGATTCAAGATTTGACCCTTATTTACCTCCTCCAATTATTAGAGATATAATTACTAGAAGTTAGTCTGACTATACTTCTAAGAACAAAGAAAGGCCCAGGTGGCTCAAGCCTGTAAACCCCAGCATTTTGGAAGGCCTAGGCGGGCAGATCACTTGAGGTCAGGAGTTCGAGACCAACCTGACCAATGTGATGAAACCCCGTCTCTATTAAAGATATAAAAATTAGCCCGAGTGCCTATAATCCAAACTACTCTGGAGGCTGAGGCATAAGAATTGTTTGAACCTGGGAGGCAGAGGCTGGGGTAAGCCAAGACTGTACCATTGCACTCTGGCGTGACAGAGCCAGACTCTGTTGGGGAGCAGGGGAAAGAACAGAGACAAATACTACTCATATGTTATAAACAGGACCTCCACCAAAAGAAGCCTGTTGCTGTGGTGCCATTTACAATTAGGTTTGTTTATATGAAGCACATTGTAGATGTGGATTGAGAATTAGAAGACTTTTTGTTTCAGTTTGCCTGTTTTGCTTTGCTCTTTTTTTTTTTTTTTTGAGTCTGGGCTCTACTGCTAACTAGCTATATGATTTTGGCTAAGCCACTTGAAATCCATGGGCCACAGGCTGATGCAATGGGAAATGAATTTCAACCTTTCTTACAGCCTTACAATCGACAATAATTGTCATCTGTTTGTTTCAATGGCAAACTGGTCGTGACATGTATGATACATGTGCAAAAGGTGATATTTTTTGGTTCCAAATTAGTATTGTTTTGGGTAAAATTCTGCATTGCCCATATGCTGTAATTGTAGTTAAAATATTAGTGTCGATAAAATAAAAAATGTAATAATGTTATGTTAGTGTGGTGAGGGAGTATTAGGGGTAGTTAGAAATTACCTATTTTTGTAGGCGTAAATTTCCACATTATCAGCAGTTGAAAGGAATGTTTCTGCAGTACATGATAAATGGCAATAAAACAGGAGAAAGGAAAGATCAAAGCAAGGTCGTGGACCAAACTGTAAATCCAAGAGCTTGCATTATTTTTATCTCCTCACCATTTCCAAGTACTTCTTAGGCAAGCACAAAAACAGAAAACAAAACAATTTAGAAATATATGAATGCAAGAGATGGGAAGAGGAAAGACCATTTCCCAACTAGCTCAGAGTAGCCTGATCATAACTCCAAACAGTTCACGAAATTCTGTCTTAGGATCAAACTATTCACCTTTCCTTTTTTTTTTTTTGAGATGTAGTTTTGCTGTTGTTATCCAGGCTGGAGTGCAAAGGCACGATCTTGGCTCACCGCAACCTCCGCCTTCTGGGTTCAAGCAATTCTCCTGCCTCAGCCTCCTGAGTAGCTGAGATTAGAGGCACGCGCCACCATGCCCAGCTAATTTTTGTATTTTTAGTAGAGACGGGGTTTCACCTCGTTGACCAGGATGGTCTCAATCTCTTGACCTCGTGACCCACCTGCTTCGGCCTCCCAAAGTGCTGGGATTATAAGGCATGAGCCACCGTGCCCGGCTTTATTCACCTTTCCTAAATGTCCCTCATGCCTGCTAAAATCACTTTCCCAAATGTCTTGTATCTAGGAATCTGACACCTACTGATCTTACCTGTAATCAAATTAACAGTGACTCAGTCTTTGTTACTGGAACCCAGACACTTGAATCTTGGAGCTCTAAACTGAGATAGTTTTTACCAATTCAATTGGAAAACCCAGTAATTTAACAAAACCAGGGCAGGGCAGGGGGAGGGAGGAGCAGCCAGTATCACTTGGAAAATGCTAAATTTTATTATTTAACGTTATTTCACCATTATAGTTACTGCAGATAAGACTATTACTACTGCCGCACGGTGGCTCACGCCTGTAATCCTAGCGCTTTGGGAGGTCGAGGTGGGTGGATCACCTGAGGTCAGGCGTTCAAGACCAGCCTGGCCATCATGGTGAAACCCCATCTTAAAAAAAAAAAAAGACTATTACTACTAAAGGTCACTTCAGAGTAGCTGCAAAATGGCCTCGAGTTTTGGCAGCACCCATATTACACAATATTTCTTTTCCCATAAAATAACACACATATCAGAAAAATCATTTCATCTAAAAATGAGTAAGGTGGTAGTAATACCATCCCTTATAAAGTGCAATGTTAGAATAATACTTGAGAAGGCGGTATTAAGTTCTGAGATTTAACAAACTTACTGCTCAGCATCCTATTCGAGCCTAAGAGGAAGCTAGGTACTTTCGATACATTCCCAACCTCTTTAAGGTGGCACTATGGGTGAACTGTTTCTCAGCACTGTGCTGCTTCACTTGGAATTAAGGATGAATTGGGAGGAGACAGTATGACATAGGTGGGTAGGTTGGGTGGTGAGGGGAACCAGTTGTCATAGTCCTCAACTCCCCTCCAGCTGTTCCTGTTCCATACCGTCCACCGAGCTGGTCCAGTTCCCTTCACTCAGTGTGCCACCAAAGGGAGCTTCAAGGCTCGATGGCAAGAGACCACCTATAACCTCTTCACTTTCTGCTGCCTCTTTCTGCTGCCACTGACTGCCATGGCCATCTGCTATAGCCGCATTGTGCTCGGTGTGTCCAGCCCCCGGACAAGGAAGGGGAGCCATGGTGAGAATCCCAATTCCCAGGCCTTAATCCTTACCGCTAGACCTGTTGCCTCTTATTACCTACCTAATGGCTACCTACCAGTCACTAAACCAAAGTGAGATCTTCACCATGTCTAGTGCCTGATGCTGGAGATAACTTTGTTGAATCCCTTCAAATATAAAGAGCTGAGCAGAGTTAGCTGGACAAGAACTAGGGAGGCACTCAGTATTATTTATTCTTTATTCCTTTTTTTTTTTGAGATGGAGTTTCGCTTGTTACCCAGGCTGGAGTGCAATGGCACGATCTCGGCTCACCGCAACCTCTGCCTCCTGGGTTCAAGCAATTCTGTCTCAACCTCCCGAGTAGCTGGGACTACAGGCGCGCACCACCGTGCCCAGCTAATTTTTCTATTTTTGGTAGAGACGGGGTTTCACCATGTTGACCAGGGTAGTCTCGATCTCTTGACCTCGTGATCCACCCGCCTCGGCCTCCCAAAGTGCTGGGATTATAGGAATGAGCCACCGCACCTGGCCTATTTATTCTTCAACACAATCAAGTCTTAAAGCAGACTTGGTGGCTCCACATTTCTATCATAATCGCTGGGGGTAAGAGAGCATAGAGTCCCCGGTTGGGAAGGGAAGAGGATTTGCAGCATTCTCCTTGTAGGCTGCAAGCTGTCTTCACCAGCTATGCCCCTCCATCAATTCACCCTGTACTCAGTTCAGAAACGGAGTGTCTGAATCACAGAGTATTTTCTGAATTCCTAGCCCCTGCCGGGGAATTTGCCCTCCGTCGCTCCTTCGACAATCGTCCCCGTGTCCGTCTCCGGGCCCTGAGACTGGCCCTGCTCGTCTTGCTGACCTTCATCCTCTGCTGGACACCTTATTACCTACTAGGTCTGTGGTACTGGTTTTCCCCGAGCATGCTAAGTGAAGTCCCTCCCAGCCTCAGCCACATCCTTTTCCTCTTTGGCCTCCTCAATGCTCCTTTGGATCCTCTCCTCTATGGGGCCTTCACCCTTGGCTGCCGAAGAGGGCACCAAGAACTTAGTATGGACTCTTCTAGGGAAGAAGGGTCTAGGAGAATGTTCCAACAGGACATTCAAGCCCTTAGACAAACGGAAGTACAAAAAACTGTGACATCAAGAAAGGCAGGAGAAACAAAAGACATTTCTATAACATCAATCTGATCCTAACACAGTATAGAGAAACACAATAATTCTTTAATACCATAAGATCTTAACGTCTCAATTTCCTGCTCTCCTAATCCCCCCCAAAAAGAAATACTGAGCAGTGTCTCCATTTTAAACCCTGCCTGAACTTGAGACTATGTCTAATACAGAAACTCACACAACTAGCCTGGGCAACACAGTGAGACCTCATCTCTATAGAAATATTAAAAGTTTAGCCAGGCATGGTGGCATGTGCCTGTAACCCCAGCTACTTGGGAGGGTGAGGCAGAAGGATGGCTTGAGCCCAGGAGTTTGAAGCTTCAGTGAGCTATGATCGTGCAGCTGCCCTCCAGCCTGGACAACACAGCAAGACTCTATCTCAAAAAAAGAAAAAAAGAAATACATACAGTTCAGTCCCTAGGAGTATCTTCACAATGCTCCATACTGCCTTACTATGCTTTAGAACTTTTAATTTTAGGACAGGAAAGTAACATTAAATGTAGAAAACAAAAAATTGAACATTTATTTGCAACTCAAAAGAAATACTACACACATAGGGTAAGAGATTAAATATAAACACAGCAAGTTCCACCCCAGTCCTGTTTGTCCAAGCCTGCATGGCCAAATGGAATCTTGAAGAGAACACCTGGACAACAGACGACCTGTCAGCGACGTCTCCGGTCTGGACTTCTGCTGCGTCTTCGGCCACCTCTAGGGAACAAAGAAGCAGGGAAAAGTCCATTAGAGGGACATAATACTACGCCCTCATTCTGTTTCGTTCGTATTCCCTTCACCCAAACAGTGTTTGCCCTCTTCATTTTACCTCCTCTTGCCTTTTGGTGGACCCCGAACAAAACACCAGTCAACACTGATTGGCTGTCCCATCAAATCCTGGCCATTGAGTCCCTCCATAGCAGCCTGGGCCTCCTTGTATGTTTCATACTCAACTAGAGTATACCCCTGGGGAAAGTGAAAAGACAGATATGAAAACCCTCCTATTTCCCCAAGCATCACTGAGTATCCTTTTCCTCAAATTCAATCTCAGAAAAACCTATAAACTTTAAGCAATGAATGTACATCATATATCTCTACTGTATATATTCATCATGTCTGTTTCTGTCTCTTCCGTGTCTGATAAAACATGGATTTCCAATGTCATTTTATTTCAACTTTGCTCCAACCACATCAAACACAGAACTACCAATACTAAGAGTTATGAAAGAAGAGAGGCAATGAAGTATCACTTCATTGGATACCTTCAGATATCCTGTTCGCCTGTCGAGGTTGAGGTGAATGTTTTTAATTTCCCCATATTCTGCGAATTTGTCATGTATATCTTCTTCAGTGGCTTCCTCGTGGACTCCAGTAACAAAGAGAATCCAGCCTTCAACAGCTGTTGAGGGACGGAGGGAAGTTGTCTAAGTACATGAGAGAAACACTTCAAGCAGGCTCACAGGAGTGGACTGAGTGCGGATTCAGATTGTTTTTGTTTTTGAGATGGAGTCTTGCTCTGTCACCAGGCTGGAGTGCAGTGGCGCAATGTCTGCTCACTGAATCTCCACCTCCTGGGTTCAAGCGCTTCCCCTGCCTCAGCCTCCCGAGTAGCTGGGACTAAAGGCGTTCACTACCACGCCTGGCTAATTTTTTGTATTTCAGTAGAGACGGGGTTTCACCAGGTTGGCCAGGATGGACTCGATCTCTTGATCTCATAATCCAGCCGCCTAGGCTTCCCTAAGTGCTGGAATTACAGGTGTGAGCCCACTGCACCAGGCCAGGGATTGTTTAAACTATCTCTGAATCCATTTCTACTGCGTTTAACTATTTTATTGGTTTCTAACTACCATAAACACGGATAACTCACAGGTTCCATTATTACTCACAGCGTTGTGGCCCGGGTTCATCGCCATCCTGCTCCACGCTGTCATAATCCTCACGCATCCGCGCTCGGGACCCCTCTTCTATAAGGGACAGACACGAGATCACCGAAACCTCCTCCTTTCTCCCATTGTTCCTATGAGTTAGGTGGGGACTCCAAAACCCGCAGCTCTACCCGACTTTGCCCACACTCACCGGAGCCAAAGCCGCGGCCCTTCCGTTTCTTCGCTTTTTCTTTTAGTTTGTGAATGCTCTCTGGAGCCCAAGAAAAGAAGAGAGTAAGTAACCATGACAGTCATTTGTAACAATTGTCTTTCCCAAGACACTATCTGCAATCCGACCCAAACTGCCTCTAGTCTCAGTCGCTTCCCGGTCCCGCCCTCCCTTCTCCTAAAGGGGAGGAGTCTCTAGTCCACCCAAGACCCGGTTACCCGATTCCCATCCTCACGACCGGGGACAAAAAAGAGTAAATTTTCCTATCACAGCCTTCTCTCGCACCTTCCCCGCTTCCCGCAGCCGCCTCCACTGTCCTCACCGTCCCCATCCTCATCCATGGCGAAATCTTCGCCCCCGGCCTCGTGAAGATCTAGCACGTCCGCCATCTTGCCTTCGATGGAGCTCTCGTCTGTGCCGCTCAAACACTAGGCACCTCGGGAAACTGTCGCAGAGGGAAAAGGTCACCAGTGAAGCTGACCAATCAAAGGCTAACTCTAAATCCCGCCCTCGGCACGGTAAAAATACGCAATGGGGGCGGGCCTAGTTCGGAAAGATGCCGGAAGTGTTCCTATGGCCATCTTGAGCAGGTCGCGACCTAAATGCTGCCATGTTGGGAGGTACCGATTACAGGGGTTAGTTGCCTCCTCTTAGCCGCGGCAGCTGTTGAGAAATACTGTACTATTCACAGTAAGGATCGGCGTAATTTCCTTGTTAGAGGGCTTCATCCCAATCCGGGAAATGGTAACTGAAGAAACTTTTTCAAAAATTCCAGGCCTTTACCCTGTTCCGAGGCAGAGTGCTGTATGATAGGAGCGTTTCTAAAAAATAGTTTGATATAAAGCGGCATCTTCTGAGGTAAGAAAAAAAAGAAAAAAAAATAGTTTGATAGCAGTGCGGGCACAAATAACTGCTTCTGAAACATTCTGCAGCACCGAATTTCTCTTCAAGAAACTAACAGACCTGGTTGCAATACGATTGGTGAGACAGATATCAGGGGTTTTTTGTTTTTAAACTCCCTACCTGTAATCCCAGCTACCCAGGAGGCTGAGCCAGGAGAATCGCTTGAACCCGGGTGGTGGAGGTTTGCAGTGAGCCGAGATCAGGCCGCTGCACTACAGCTTGGGGGACAGAGTGAGACTCCGTCTCAAAAAAAAAAACAAAAGGATAAAACTCCCTTAATACTTCTGGGAATTACTCGTATTAGCTTTTAAATTATATCAATTACGGCCTTCAGCAAAATAGGGGCTTTATCTTTTTTTCAGGATGGTACAGGTATTTCACGTTTGCAAACCTCAGATTTGAAACAGTGGCCCCCCAAATTCTGGAATCCTGATGTAAACCTTAAAAAGTAGTGGGCCGGATTCACTTATTTCTGAATGCCTGCATGGATGTCTAATATTAAAGGAGTTGCTGGCAATAAAAGGGCAAATAATTACATTATAAACATTGTATGAGAGTGATAATTGCTGTCATAAAGTGCTGTGGCAGTACAAGGAAAGTTTCTAGGAACTGCAAGAACTTCGGGTTTCAATTGGACCTTTGAGGCTAAGTACTTTTCCAGGCAAAGAAGTTGTTTTGAGATTAGGAGAACCTTCTGTGGGACAACTGAAAATTAAAAGTGAGAAAGAGGGCCGGGTGCACTGGCTCATGCCTGTAATCCCAGCACTTTGGGAGGCGGAGGCTGTTGGATCACCTGAGGTCAGGAGTTTGAGAGTAGCCTGGCCAACATGGCGAAACCCCATCTCTACTAAAAATACAAAATTTAACTGGGCATGGTGGAGTGCACCCGTAATCCCAGCTACTCGAGAGGCTGAGGCAGGAGAATCACTTGAACCCGGGAGAGGAGGTTGCAAGCGAGCTGAGATCTCACCACTGCCCTCCAGCTTGGGTGACAGACTGAGACTCCATCTCCAAAAAAATAAATAAATAAAATAAAGAAAAAGAATAAAGTGAAAAATAAAATTTAAAAAGCAATTAGGAGACACTAATGCATTTTCACAGTAGGTAGTGTGACCGTCTTAAAAATCAGTGTGGTTACATACCTACTAACTCCCCCCCGCCCCGTAACTTTTTTTTTGAGACAGAGTCTTGCTATGTCGCCCAGACTGGAGTGTAGTGGTGCAATCTTGGCTCGCTGCAACCTCAACTTGTTGCAGTCTCCGCCTCCTGGGTTCCAGGGATTCTCCCGCCTCAGCCTCCTGAGTAGCTGGGAATACAGGCGCCTGCCACCACACTGGCCTAATTTTCGTATTTTTAGTAGAGACGGGGTTTCACGATGTTGGCCAGGATAGTCTCGATCTCCTGACCTCGTGATCTGCCCACCTCAGCCTCCCAAAGTGCTGGAATTACAGGCATGAGCCACTGCTCTGAGCCAAAAACCCTTTTTTGTTAGAGAGGTCTGGCTATATTGCCCAGGCTGGCCTGAAACTCTTGGGCATGAAGGATCCTCTGGTGTCCCAAGCAGCTGGGACTACAGGCATGTAACCCTGCACCTGGCTCTTTCCTTGGCTTTTTGCTGCACTTAGAATAAAAATTCAAACTCACACAGCCAGCTTGGCCTGTGTCTTCAACCTGTTCAACCACCATTCTTCCCTGTTACCCATTGAGCTCGCCCTACACTTTCAGTCAACTGTGGTGTACTCTTTCTCATCCCAGGGCTTTTGCAGCTTTTTTAAAAATTTGAGATGGAGTCTTGCTCTCTCGCCCAGACTTGACTGCAGTGATGTGATATTACCTTACTGCAACCTCCGCCTCCTGGGTTCAAGCTTTCTCCTGCCTTAGCCTCCTGAGTAGCTGGGACTACAGGCGTGTGCCACTACACCTAGCTAATTTTTGTATTTCTAGTAGAGATGGGGTTTCTCCCTGTTAGTCAGGCTGGTCTTGAACTCCTGACCTCAGGTGATCTGACAGTCTCAGCCTTCCAAAGTGCTGGGATTACAGGCATGAGCCACTATGCCTACCACTAACTTGTTTATTGTCTGTTTTTCCCATTAAAATTAATCCTTATGGCAGAGATAGTTATTTACAGCTAAAACCCCCAAAGTTTAGCCCAGTGTCTGGCTCGTAGTAGACATTTGGTACTTACTGAATGAATGGATATTAGAATAGCAAGAAATTCTGTCTTCCTGCTGTTATGTAACTGGAAAATAAAGCTGGAAATACAGTTTAAGGTCTGCTATGCTAAGGATTTTGGAATTTATCCTATAAGCAAGAAATTACCTACTTAAATATTTGAGTATTCATGGTTTTTAATATTTGCAAATAGTCCCCATACTAGTTTTTGCTTATTTTCCCTTAGACTGACTTTAAACATAAATTTACACTGAATAGAAAATCAATATTTTTCTATTACAAATTTAGATAAAAGTGAGCTCTTAATTTGTTTTTAATTCTGAAAAACTCTGCTTCTTGGCATCCAGGAATTATAGACTGAGCCTTTCATCTTCTTTCTCAAAACTAGTTTTTGATGCTATCTTTCAAGGGAATAGTCACTTTATAATTTTGTTTAATAAACTGCATTGCTGGAATCACAACCAACCAAATTTAGATAAAAGCATAACTATTAAAAACTGTTTGCCGGGCAGGCATGGGCTCATGCCTGTAATCCCAGCACTTTGGGATCCCGAAGCAGGCAGATCACGAGGTCAGGAGTTCAAGACCAGACTGGCCAATATGGTGAAGCCCTGTCTCTACTAAAAAATACAAAAATTAGCTGGGCATGGTGGCTCATGACTGTAATCCCGGCTACTTGGGAGGCTGAGGTAGGAGAATTGCTTGAACTGGGACCCGGGAGACAGAGGTTGCAGTGAGCCAAGATCGCACCACTGCACTCTACCTGGGCTACAGAGCGAGACTCCATCTCAAAAAAAACAAAAACAAAAACTGTTTGCCCATCTATCATCTAAAATAATCTCAGGAACACATATAAAACTGGGAAATGGTAGGCTGGGCATTGTAGCTCATGACTAATGCCAGCACTTTGGGAGGCCAAGGTGGGTGAATAGCTTGAGTTCAGGAGTTCAAGACCAGGCTGGGCAACATAGCAAGACCCCATCTCTAAAAAAAAAAAAAAATTAGTTGGGTATGGTGGTGTGTGCAGAGTAGTACCAGCTACTCTGAAAGTTAAGGTGGGAGGATCCCTTGAGCCTGGGAGGCGGAGTTGCAGTGAGCCAAAATCACGCCACTGCATTCTGGCCTGGGCATTAGAGTGAGACCCTGTCTCAAAAACAAACAAACAAAAACACTGGGAAATGCTGCTAAAGGTAGATAGCTAAGTGAAGGCTTAAGCAAGGGAGTGTCACAGTCATAAGTATTTTATAAAGAAATACGACAGTAGTAAAAATTACAAAAAATGAAAAAAAAAGATAACGACAGTAGT
Organism: Callithrix jacchus; assembly: GCF_049354715.1. Taxonomy (NCBI): domain Eukaryota; kingdom Metazoa; phylum Chordata; class Mammalia; order Primates; family Cebidae; genus Callithrix; species Callithrix jacchus. Next base: position 8,376,633 of record NC_133519.1, read on the forward strand.
ACGGAGCATGCTAAGATCAGAGGTGAAAACCAGCTGGGAAGCTATAGCAGTGATCCAGTCTGGAGATGAGAAAGGACCGAACCTAAACTAAGGCAGCAGATACAGACAAAACATATCAGGAGGTAGGCCGGGCACAGTGGCTCACACATGTAATCCCAGCACTGTGGGAGGTCAAGGCGGGCGGATCACCCGAGGTCAGGAGTTTGAGAGCAGTCTCACCAACATGGTGAAACCCTGTCTCTGCTAAAAATACAAAAATTTGCCAGGTGTGGTGTTGGGTGCCTGTAATCCAAGCTATTAGGGAGGCTGAGGCAAGAAAATCGCTTGAACCGGGGAGGTAGAGGTTGTAGTGAACTGAGATTACACCATTGCGGTACAGCCTGGGTGAGAAAAGCAAAACTCCATCTCAAAAATAAAAACAAATTTATATATATGTATTAGGAGATTAGAGGGCGGGGTGAAAAAAAGGAGATGAGGAGGTAGACTCAACAGTGACTGGTTAGAGTGTGGTAGAGAAGAGTTGAGGGTGGGTCTGAGGCGTGTGGCTTACGTAACAGGGTAGACAATAATTCTAATAATAGATCTAGAGAGTCAAAGAGGAATGAGTATGGAGAAATAGATTTTATTTTAGATCTGTTTCAAAGTGCTTTTGTCATATTCAGGTGGCCATGTCTAGTATGCAGAAAATAGATGTAAAAGCTCAAAACAGGCTGGGGAAGAAGAGATTTGAGAGTCATGTGTATAGTGGAATTGAAGCCACCACAGTGGATGAGATTGCCAGTCGCGGGGTAGAGCTTGAGGAGAAAGGGCCAAGGACAAAGTCCAGGTGAAATGTCTGGAGAAAGGGAGGCAGGCTGCCTTTCCCCAGCTGAACAATCATTTCTACCACCCCAAACATGCTAATACAAATTCTTATTTATTATATATGTAAAAGGGCAGGGATGTTTTAGAACTTCTCTTGATAGATACGTCTCAAGAAAGAGTCAGTCTGGCTCACTAGACAAAAATCTATTTTTAATTGTATAAAATTATACATATAAAATACATAGAATGTACTAAGAAGATGAGTAAAATCTTTGACACCGAAAGTGGACAGATCAGGAAACAATTTTTCTCAAGCTGTTTGGGAATCTTACTGGTTGGTATTTGAGGAAAGTAATAAATCCAGGAGGTACAAGGGCAATTCTTCCCACAACTCACAGCACTTAACCCACACTTCTTCTCAGAGAAGGGAGCACAGGAGAAGCTGGAGCGTTGACGAGTGCAGGTTATAAATATCCACACAATCACACACACATGGTACGTCTAGCAGTTTGTGCCTTTAGTCCAACCCACCGTGTGTTTCATGGAATACAAAGATGGGACTTCAGAACTCTACCTCTCTTCTGATTGGTAAGAAAAAAAAAATGATGAGGCCTGGAGAATTCAAGGAAGCCTGTTTCAAGCCCCAGTAAAAGTGTAGCTGGATTCCCTACCTCTAATCCCATAGTACTCGTCACCATGATTTCAAAAGCAAGAAGCTGCCTTTCATCTTGCCTCTATCAAATCCAAAAGAGCAAATGATGGCCCAGTTCCTAATCTATTTCTTTTTGTTGTTACACTTGAACTTTCTGTTTGGAACCTAATCTTTTCTAAGGGTAAAGTGTATAATTGTTAAGTGGAAAGTCCAATTGCAGGAAAACTAAACTTCCCATGCTCAGTTTAGAAAGTACATGGAACAATAATGTGGTATAAGAGAGATGACAGAAACAAGGGGGATATGTCTATTAGAGACCTCCAAAAAATTCTCCCAAAGGAGACCACTTTAGCTACTCTACTCCAGTTTGTTTTTCTCTTATGTCACCCAGGAGAGAGGTGGGGAAGAATGGTATTAAAGACACAGATAGGCTGGGCACGGTGGCTCATGCCTGTAATCCCAGCACTGTGGGAGGCCAAGGCAGGTGGATCACCTGATGTCAGGAGTTCAAGACCAGCCTGGCCAACATGGTGAAACCTTGTCTCTACTAAAAATACAAAATGTAGCCAGGCAAGGTGGCATGTGCCTGTAATCCCAGTTGCTCGGGAGGCTGAGGCAGGAGAATCACTTGAACCTGGGAGGTGGAGGTCACAGTGAGCTGAGATCATGCCATTGCACTCCTGCCTGAGTAACAGTGCAAGACTCTGTATCCAGGAAAAAAAACACACACACACACACAAATAGTTGATCATTGATTGATTCTCTTTCCCTTCCTGCAGCCTCTCAAGGTATCAATTAGGAAGTGCCAAAATACTAAAGTCTCATTTAATTTTTCTGATGAACTCATGTTCATGTAGAACAAGAGGAAAGAAAAGAGAGAAAACAAGTGAGACTCTAAGGCAGTAAACAGCAGCAACGTAGCGGGAATATGGGGAACATGGTCCTCACTAACCAAATAGGACTGATGACGCTTCCAAAAACTAAAATGTTGGCTGAAGGGAAATATGGAAATATGTTTTACCTTCTACTAATATCTGCAGGCAGGAAGGTCTAAACACAGGGTTTAACTAAGCTGGGTGAGGAGGGGAGATGTGCAGAAGAAATACTGAAAGATAATCAGTTTCAAACAAAACCCCCATCTTACTGTAGCGTATAGCCAGAAATCTAGACCATTAGTATGGTATGCATATGCCCTAGAAGCAACTTGGGAGTAAACTCCCATGAACTGTTTGTAATTTACCTTGTCCCTGGGCAGTTTCTTAGGAGTGGTTTCAGAAGCAAGATCTCTTCTTCCTTCAGAATAGTAAGGTAGGGAAGCCTGAAAACAAAGCGGCATTTGGAGGCAGCGAGGAGTAAGGTAGCGGTGGGAGGAAAGGGATACCAAGCAGGTTCGGTTCAAGAACTAAAGGCAGGATCTTCATACTCGTACCATGTTGGAGCCCAAGAGGAAGCAGGAGTGAGAGTAAGGATGGGGCATATAATCCTCATCCTGATACTTGAAAAGACTGAGATACATGAACACCGAGCCAATCTTAGTGCTACTGAAATGACTACAGAAGTCACTGGCAGTTTAGGAGCTAACAAAGCTTCGAAGACCACCTGCTCTTTCTTGTAAAGTGGAGTAAAGGTGTTGCAAATAAAAGTGCATCCAAAAGCTGGAAGTAAGAAAAGGGGTCTCTTAGCAAATAGGAATCTAGGTGTAGAATTTATACATGTACATATATATATATATATATATTTAAGTATAAAATTGAGAAAGTATGTACAAAACGTCATCCTAAATCTTAGAAAGGAGACATACAAAAAAGGCCTTGGAGAGGATGGCGAGTATGTGGGTGGATGCCTAGCAGCTGGAAGAATGCATATTGCCCAGCTGCCCAGCAGCCAGCATGAGAATATCTTTCTTCTCCTTGTGGAAGCGCAGCTCCTTGCCTGCCAGTCGAGCTTCATCCAGCTCCCGCTCAGTGGAGGCCAGCTCTCTAGACAGTGCCCCCGGCACACTCTGCTCCCGGCTCACCCAGTCCAAGGCCATTTGGTGGCGAATATCATCATCCAGGGCCCGGTGTGAATAATGAGCCAACACCTCCTAGTAGGGGAGGGGAATGTGAACATCATTGAGAAGGTAAAGGTTCATATCATACATACCACACTGACTGAACTGGGACTAGGAACTCTTAGCTTTAGAGACCTGACTGAGGTCAGCACCTGAGTCCTTCAAGGAGATTCTTAAAGGAAACTTCCTAGTGGGAGAAGCAAGATAGACAATCACAGCTAAGATTTAAACAGGAGAGATGATAGGAACGAAGAGGGTACTTAGGTAAGGCTTTCAATATTCTCAACCATAGGTCACAGTAGACCTTATTTGTAATAGTAACCACCTCAAAAGAGTCTGTTGACAGATTCTGCTCCCGCATTCGGCCCCACTCCTAAACTCTCTTACCTGCCGAGAGCACTGTCGTTCCCTCATGGCCTTCAGGCTGCCATTCCAGTGCAGCAGTTGAAAAACTGTCATTAGCTCCTAGGGGAAGAGGATAGGAAGTACCAGTGATTGTTTTTTTTTTTAAGATGGGGTTTCACCATGTTGGTCAGGCTGGTTTTGAACTCCTGACCTCATGTGATCCACCTGCTGTGGCCTCCAAAGTGCTTGGATTGCAAGCGTGAGCCACCATGCTCGGCCTAGGACAGTGATTTTATATTGGGAGGTTGCATCAGAATTACATGGGAAATCTTTTAGAATATGGATTTGTAGAAGCATCTCTCATCACTAACTCTGACAGGCCTTTGGGGAAAGTATTTATTTACTTACTTACTTATCTATTTGAGACAGAGACTTGCTCTGTCACCCAGGCTGGAGTGTAGTAGTGCAATCTCAGCTCACTGCAACCTCTGCTTCCTGGGTTCGGGCAATTCTGCCTCAGCCTCCCAAGTAGCTGGGACTACAGACATGTGCCATCATGCCCAGCTAATTTTTGTATTTTTAGTAGAGCTGGAGCTTTGCCATGTTGGCCAGTCTGGTCTCAAACTCCTGGCTTCAAGTGATCCACCCACCTCAGCCTCCCAACATGCTGAGATTGCAGGTGTGAGCCACCACGCCCTGCCAGGATTTGCAAAACAGTGTAACAACTTTCTTTCCTTTCCAGTATTGAAGAGTTAGGAATTAGTAGGAGGCATTATATATTATAGTAGCAGGCTGACCATGTTATTAGAGCCAGGAAGTACATGGGGAAGTACCTGGAACTCCAACATTGATTTGCCCTTGTTGGATTCCAGCATGAATCGGAAGGCACCAATCCCTGTATTTGGGTTGTCAGCTTCCTCCCTGTTGCCCTGGTAGTAGAAGAACAGAAAAGACAAATAGATTTTCAACCAGGATTACCATCTTCAGTAGCATTGTCCAAGAGAAATATAATGTAAGCGTCCGGGCACAGTGGCTCACACCTGTAATCCCAGCACTTTGGGAGGCTCAGGCAAATGGATGACCTGAGGTTGGGAGTTTGAGACCAGCCTGAGCAACATCAAGAAACCCCATCTCTACTAAAAAATACAAAAATTAGCCGGGCATGGTGGCTCATGCCTGTAGTTCCAGCTACTTGGGAGACTGAGGTAGGAGAATTGCTTGAACTTGGAAGGCTGAGGTTGCAGTGAGCTGAGATCGTGCCATTGCACTCCAGCCTGAACAACAAGAGCGAGACTCAGTCTCAAAAAAAAAAAAAAAAATGCAAGCCACATATTTAATTTAAAATTTTATCTCTGCCACATAAAGTAAAAATAAAGAGGTAAAGATTAAAAACAAAACAAAAAAAAATAAAGAGGTAAGTCTGGGTGCAGTGGCTCACACCTGTAATCGCAGCACTGTGGGAGACCAAGATGGGTGGATCACTTGAGGTCAGGAGTTCGAGACCAGCCTGGTCAACATGGTGAAACCCCCATCTCTACTAAAAATATAAAAATTAGCCAGGCGTGGGGGTGGGTGCTGTAAATCCCAGCTACTCAGGAGCCTTAGGCGGGAGAATCACTTGAACCTGGGAGGCAGAGATTACAGAGATCAGGCCACTGTACTCCAGCCTGGATGACAGAGCGATACTCTGTCTCAAAAAAAAAACCAGGTAAAATTAATTTTAATAATGTATCTTATTTAACCCATTGTGTTCAAAATATTATTTTTCAACTGTAGTCAGTATAAATATTATTAATGAAATATTTTATATTCTTGTACTGAGTTTCTTAAATCTGGTATAACTGTGACAAATTCTGGGTAGCAGTGTGGTCTTCTGGACATTGGCCTATTGTGTCTTTTATTAGTTATGTAACCCTGCAGGGTTAGAATCAAGACACACTGCCCTGCATTCAAGCCTAATGTGTATAAAAACCAATACAGCATAGAAGTTAAGGGCATGGAATGGAGCTCCTACAAATAGTGTGGGCTTGGCAAAGTCATTTAACCTCTCTGTTCTGCAGTTTCCTCATCTGTAAGATGGAAATAATCATAGAGCTACCTTAAAGGATTGCTTTGAGAATTAAATAAAATTTAAGTTAAAATAAAAATTTATGGGCTGGGCGCAGTGGCTCACACCTGTAATCCCAGCACTTTGGGAGGCCGAGGCGGCTGGATCACAAGGTCAAGAGATCCGAGACCATCCTGGTCAACATGGTGAAACCCCGTCTCTACTAAAAATACAAAAAATTAGCTGGGCATGGTGGCGCGTGCCTGTAATCCCAGCTACTCAGGAGGCTGAGGCAGGAGAATTGCCTGAACCCCGGAGGCGGAGGTTGTGGTGAGCCAAGATTGCGCCATTGCACTCCAGCCTGGGTAACAAGAGCGAAACTCCATCTCAAAAATAATAATAATTATTATTATTATTTATTTATTTGGTTTTTTTGAGATGGAGTCTCACTCTGTTACTCTGTTGCCCAGGCTGGAGCGCAGTGGCATGATCTCAGCTCACTCCAACCTCTGCCTCCTGGGTTCAAGCAACTCTCCTGCCTCAGCCTCCCGAGTAGCTAGGATTATAGGTATGCACCACCCTGCTAAGCTAATTTTTGTATTTTTAGTAGAGATGGGTTTCACCATGTTGGCCAGGCTGGTCCTGAACAGCTGACCTCAGGTGATCTGCCCACCTTGGCCTCCCAAAGTGCTGGGATTACAGGCATGAGCCACCATGCCCGACCCAGCATTTACATTGCATTAGGTATTATAAGTAATCTAGAGATGGTTTAAAGCATTCATTTGGGAGGATGTGCATAGGTTATATGCAAATACTGTACTTTATTGTTTTTTGAGACTGTCTTGTTCTGTCTGTCACCCTGGCTGGAGTACAGTGGTGCAGTCATGGCTCACTGCAGGCTCGACCTCCCTGGGATCAAATGATCCTCCTGCCTCAGCCTCCCAAGTAGCTGGGATCACAGTCAAGTGCCTCCATACCTAGCTAATTATTTTATTTTATTATTGTAAAGATGGAGTCCCCTTATGTTGCCCAGGCTGTGCTGTGCTATTTTATATGAAGGACTTGAGCATCCTTGGGTTTAGGTATCTCTGGAAGGTACTAGAACCAATCCCACACAGATCCCAAATGATGACTACAGAACCTTTTTTTTGAAATGAAGTCTCACTATGCTGCCCAGGTCGGAGTGCAGAGTACAATCTCAGTTCACTGCAACCTCTGCCTCCTGGGTTCAAGTGATTTTTCTGCCTCAGCTTCCCAAGTAGCTGAGACTACAATTTTTGTATTTTTTAGTAGAGCTGAGGTTTTACCATATTGGCCAGGCTGGTCTCCAACTCCTGACTTCGTGATCCACCCGCCTCAGCCTCCCAAAGTGCTGGGATTACAGGCGTGAGCCACTGCGCTCAGCCAGGAACCATAATTTCTTTTTTCTTTCTTTCTTTTTTTTGAGACAGGGTCTTACTTTGTCACCCAGGCTGGAATGTAGTAGCGCAATCTTGGCTCACTGCAGGCTTGAACTCCTGGTCTCAAGCAATACTCCTGCCTCAGACCCCCCCCCCCCCCGCCCAAGTAGCTGGGACAACAGGTGCATGCCGCCATGCCCAACTAATTTTGTTTTTAAAGATGGAATTTCACCATGTTGCCCAGACCAGTCTCCAACTCCTGAGCTCAAGTAATCTGCCCACCTCAGCCCCCAAAGTGCTAGGATTACAGGTGTGAGCCACCACACCCGACCTAGAACCATAATTTTAATAACAAGGAATTTATTTATTTATTTATTGAGATGGAGTTTCACTCTTATCATGCAGGTGGGAGTGCAATGGCACAGTCTTGGCTCACTGCAACCTCTACCTCCCGAGTTATTTTTAGGTATTTTTAGTAGAGACGGGGGTTTCACCATCTGGGCCAGGTTAGTCTTGAACTCCTGACCTTGTGATCCACCCACCTTGGCCTCCCAAAATTCTGGGATTACAGGAATGAGCCACCGTGCCCGGCCGGCAGTGTTAATTTCTAAGATGTAACTCTATATTAAGTCAACTTGGGTTCTAATCTTGGTGTGACCACTTACTAGCTATATTATGTAAAGCAATACTTTACTTCTGTGTTTTTAGTCTCCTCATCTGTAAAATAGGGGCAGTGATAGTACTTACACCTCACAGGATTGTTGTGATATCAAATGAGATAAAATACATGTAAATCCCCTAGAAGACTCCCTGCTACAAGGTAAATACTCAATTAGGATTAACTATGGTTCTTATCATCATCATTTGAAAGAACAGTTGTAAATAAAGAGAGTAAATAAATTATCCTCCTTGTCCCTAAAATAGATTAAAGAAACAAGACATTTTATTATAAACGAGTTCTTTATCAATAAGATGAAGTAATGGAGGCAGGAGACAAGTAACAATAGAAGCAGTCTGATAAAAAAAGGACAGCAGGAATTAAGTCTTAAGCCAAAATTAGCAAAAGCAAAATTCAACCTCAATTTTCATTTTGGAAGCTCTACAATTCCATAAACCTGGAATTAAAGATTTTTAGATACTAAAGAGACAATGAAAGAGACAAAACAACAAAAAACACATAAACAGATAAAGAATTAGAGACTGAGACATGTGGAGCACATGACACAATAGACTGACAGAGAACAGACCAAAAGAACAGAGAAGTGGACCAGAAAGAAAACAAGAATTCATTCTCTGTTTCACAGTAATTCACAACTTCCCAACAGGCAGGTTCTCCCATCCCCCACTCTCCTTCCTTCCAGCTCCGTGTAACTTACATTGAAAGATGCCAGGGCCTCAGAGACACTCTTCTCAATGAACTCATCAGTGATTCTTCGGGAAGGATGTTCATTAAACACAGAATTCATTAGCGCAATCTTTGCAGCACTTCTCCGGGCCTCAGCTTTGGTGGGGCAAAACTAGGCAGGGGAGAAAGAGTGAGAATACGTGTATTTGTGCATCTGAGAGAGAGGAAGGAACAGTGGGAGGGAAACACTTGAGACAGAAAACACTTGGATGCTTTTTGGATAAATCAGTTGTGTTCAACACACTCTCCCAGGTTTTTATTGTAAAGCGGTTGGGATGTTGGTTCAACATCCTGAAGTCATTAAGGAACTGGAGAGGGCTGCAGCTCATGCCAAACTGAATGCAGAACAAGGAAGGCTGCTTAAGTCAGCATATAATCACTGGACGGGAAAAATGCCCGTTTGAACTGTCGACAGAATTAATTACTTACTCAAAGATAGTAGTGAAAGAAGACAGACACAGTCTTTGCCTACACGGAACACAGTGCGCGAGGAGAGACAAACAATTATGATATGTTGTAATAAGTGATATGATAGGGGAAGTTCCAGGTGCCATGGAGACACATAGAAGGGCTTTTAACCTTGTCTAAGGGTTACGCAAACCATATGGAAAACAGCAAAGGTGTTTATTATTTTCTCTAAATTCCATTTCAGACTTTTTTTTTTGAGACAGAGTCTTGTTCTGTTGCCCGGATTAGAGTGCAGTGGCTCACTGCAACTTCCACCTCCTGGGTTCAAGCGATTCTCCTGCCTCAGCCTCCTGAGTAGCTGGGATTGCAGGTGCCTGCCACCGAGTCCAGCTAAAATTTTTTTTTTTTCTTTCTCACTCAATTTTCTTGTCCTTATTACTGTTAAAATTATATATATATATTTTTTTATTCTTATTTTTTTATTGCATTTTAGGTTTTGGGGTACATGTGCAGAGCATGCAATACAGTTGCATAGGTACACATGTGGCAGTGTGTTTTGTTTGCTTTCACCCCTTCACCCACATTTGGCGTTTCTCCCCAGGCTATCCCTCCCCACCTCCCCCTCCCACTGGCCCTCCCCTTTTCCCCCCAATAGACCCCAGTGTTTAGTACTCCCCTCTCTGTGTCCATGTGTTCTCATTTTTCATCACCCTTTTTTTTTTTTTTTTTAAGTAGAGACAGGGTTTCACCATCTTAATCAGACTGGTCTCAAACTCCTGACCTTCTGATCCACCGGCCTCGGCCTCCCAAAGTGTTGGGATTACAGGCATGAGCCACCGCACCCGACCCCATTTCAGACTTCTAAATTGACATTTCTGAAGGCTGCTTCCCTGTCTGCAATGTAAAAAATCGATCTTTGATGAGACTATTCATACCACTCCATAATTTCTCACTACCTCATAATGGCAACCATTCTTTTCATCATCATAGGTATTTCATAAAATTGTAGAATGTTAGTATAGAAAAGACTTCAGAAATAATCTAACCTATCTCCTTCATGCTAGATGGGAAAAGTGAGGCCCACAGATTTGCCCCGTTGACATCCAGAAGAATGGGAACTTGGATCTCCTAACTCCCAGATGGGTACTGTTTCCCCCACACATCGTGCCTCCGATCTGACCTCCTAGAGAACTCCAACACTGCTTTCTTTAGTAACTGCCTATGAAAAAGCACTGGATGCAAGGAATACTACTGTTCTATCCTCAGTAAGACATGGAAGAAAGTTGGAATGCAGTAACTGAAGCCAGATCAGAGCATGGGTTGGATGCCGGCAGTCTGATATACTGAACAAGGGCATATTCATAACTGCTCCAATTCAAAATGGGTTTGAGTTTTTGAAAGGAAAGCATGGTACTGAGCTTCCATTACGGTCAAGAGGGCCTCAGACGCTTGTCAGAATAATTTTCCCAGGATTGATTTAGGTCCTCAAATATCTGATTTCAGGCAGTTTAACGGCCAAAGTGGTGGAGAAAGCCCTTACTAACATCTAAGCATTTACCTCTGCTGCTGTCATCTCACAACTCTTACCTGGAAACTCCCAAAGCAACTTCCCCCAGGCAGGGTGACATAGCAGACATACGGAGGGCTGTTGGAGGGAACCATCTCATAAACCACTAGAGCCCCATTCTTCAAGTCAGCCCCACGGGATTGCTTCATCTGCCAGAATTCCTGAAGGGCCTCCACCACATTCACTACAAGAGAGAAGTAGTTAAGTTCAGCAATGAGAACACCTCCAAGTGGTGCCACACTTCAATATACCTGTAATCTGTACCTACATTAAGAGTCTGCCTCTTAGCTCCCTACCTATCACCATTTAAAAGCATTTAAATTAATAAATCTAGACTGTGATTAAGTTAATTTGCCTAGGAAGACCAGAGTATGCCTGCCCTCCTTCACCACTTTTCTAGTTCACGTTTTATTTTATTTAAATATGTTTTCACTCCCAACTCCAATCTGAATAGTTCACATTTTAACTTAGTCCTAGAATAACCTAAATTTTGGAGGCAGAGTTCCCAGTGTCAGCAGACCATCATCACTGCCTGGTGAAATACAAGGAGATTATTCCACAGTCGGTTAGCTGGCCCAGGGTAATCACCACCACCAGCACGGTAAGTGCTAACATGTATCGAACACTTACTGTATGTCAGGCATTTCTGTAACTGCTTCACATGTTTCATCACAGCAACTTCATGAAGCAGATATTTTTACTATCCCTATCTTTTTTCTCATTTTTTGAGATGGAGTCTTGCTCTATCACCCAAGCTGGAGTGCAGTAGTGCAATCTCGGCTCATTGCAACCTTTGCCTCCCGGGTTCAAGCAATTCTCCTGCCTCAGCCTCCTGAGTAGCTGGGACTACAGGCGTGCACCACCATGGCCGGCTAATTTTTTGTATTTTTAGTAGAGACGGGGTTTCACCATGTTGGCCAGGCTGGTCTGGAACTCCTGACCTTGTGCTCTACCCACTTTGGCCTCCCAAAGTGTGGGATTATAGGGGTGAACACTGCACCCGGCCTACTATCCCTATTTTACAGATGAGGGAAATGAGGTATAGAGAGGTTAAATAGCCTGCCCAAGGTTATACCAGCTAGAAAGTAGCAGTCTGAGTATTCCAACTCGAGCAGTCTTGGTTCCAGTGAGCATTCTTTTATGCAACACTGCTGGCTTAAGGAAATATAGCCCTTATAACCATTCTCGAGCCTGTGCTTCTAGTGAGCACATCCATTGCCAGATTCCTTTTTCAACCTACAATACTATGTATATACCATGAGTAAGAGAAGCCAGGGCATGGGGATTAGAGAGAAAATTTCTCTTTTGAGGCTCTACCTGGGTATAAATGATTTTTGGAGGAACCGTCTGCTGGGATGGGAAGCAATGCAATGGGAAGCAGTTGGAGGACGTGAAAAAGAAGCAGGCCTCCATGGGTTTCTCATGCTCCTTCACATCTTTCTAGGTACACCAAGATTGCAGAACCCTGACTGCTCTTTACTTGGGCTATTTTTCAGGACTCTACTTGTAGCAAGAAACCTTGAGGGATGAGGTACTGTCTTCACTCAGATAAAGAACAAGTTTGCTTCAGCTTGTTATAAAACGGCAAGTGCCACAAGCTGCAGGTTCTCTAAGTGTTCCTCTGTTGTGAAGCAAAGCAACCCATGGCCTATGCAAGTGTCTGCCTTAGCCCTCTGCGTTGGACTTGGGAGGAGGCAAGGAGGACTAACAAAGACATGATGCTCATGCTACTTGCTGTGCTATGAATAATGAAGTCCTTTGTCTCTGATCTTGAAGTCTCTTGACTTCGGCCAGCATCCATGAAACAGTAAGTGGCTAATTTGTTAGTTGTAAGTAGCCTAAAATCAAACTCCAGACCTGACACGGTATTCTAGAACACTTCCTCTCATCCTCTACGTTTTCCTTATGTAGCCAACAGTGTAAAGAGGGAAAGAGATATTAATGAAATCTCAAACAAATGTAAAATTGCCGCCGTGATCGAGTTCTATAAAGGAGTGATGGATGTCGGAGTATCTGACCTAGTTAAGGAGGTCAAAGAAAGCTACCCTGAGGAGCAGTATCTAAGCTCAGGTACGACTAGGGATTCACTAGGCAAGAGGTGAGAGGACAGCGTCCCGAGCATAAGGAGCAGCGTGACAGCAGCGAACATGACGAACAAAGGGACTTGATCACTGTGGCTATGAAAGAGTGAGTGAGGGGAAGGGTCACGCAAGATGAGGCTGCAAGAAGAGGCAGGGACCAGACCAAGTACGGCCTTTTAGGCCATGTTAGGATCGAGTATTGGCTTTATTCTAGAGCAATAGGAAGCAATTGGAGGACTTTAAAAAGAAGGAGGGATTCCTCTGAACTCAGCTCTGAGGAAAAATAACTTTTTTATTTTATTTTATGTTTAAAGACGGGGTTTCACCATGTTGGTCAGGCTGGTCTTGAACTCCCGACCTCAGGTGATCTGCCCGCCCTGGCCTCCAAAGTGCTTGGATTACAGGCGTGAGCCACTGCGCCCGGCCAAAAAGTAACTTTTAAAAAAGAGGCAGGGCATGGTGGCTTACATCCGTAATCCCAGCACTTTGGGAGGCCGAGGCGGGCAGATCACCTGAGATCAGGAGTTCAAGACCAGCCTGGCCAACGTGGAGAAACCCCATTTCTACTAAAAATACAAAAATTAGCTGGGCGTGATGGCACGTGCCTGTAATCCCAGCTACTCGGGAGGCCAAGACAGGAGAATCACTTGATCCCAGGAGGCAGGGGTTACAGTGAGTCAAGATTGCACTACTCCAGCCTGGGCAACAGAGCAACACTGTCTCAAAAAAAAAAAAAAAAGGAGGGATGAGATCAGTTTGCTTTTAGATCACATTGACTCTAGGATTCCAAACATTTCAAATAGTTTTAGCTAAAGCCTCATGATAATAAATTATCATTATCACACGTGCTCTCCAATATCTTGCAACATACTGACCACTGTCCCTTTTTGGTTTTTTTTTTTTTTGAGACAGAGTCTCGCTGTCACTCAGGCTGGAGTGTAGTGGCATGATCTCAGCTCACTGCAACCTCTGCCTCCTGGGTTCAAGGGATTCTCCTGCCTGAGCCTCCCAAGTAGCTGGGACTACGGGCATGTGCCACCATGTTCGGCTAATCTTATTTTTGTATTTTTAGTAGAGACGTAGTTTCACAGTGTTAGCCAGGATGGTCTTGATTTCCTGACCTCTTGATCTGCTCATCTCAGCCTCCCAAAGTGCTGGGGTTACTTTAGGAGCCTCTGCATCCGGCCTGTCTTTTTTTTTTTTTTTTGAAACAGGATCTCACTCTATTGCCCAGGCTGGAGTGCAGCGGAGTGATCTCAGCTCACTGCAACCTCTACATCCCAGGCCCAAGCATCCTCCAACCTTAGCCTCTGACTAGCTGGGACCACAGGCACATGCCATCACGCCCAGCTAATTTTTGTATTTTTTTGTAGAGACAGGGTTTCACTATGTTGCCCAGTCTGGTCTCAAACTTTTGAGTTCAAGCGGCCTCCCAGTAGTGTGAGCCATCATGCCCGACCTCTCCTCTCCTACTCTTAATCGCAACAAAGCCTCATTCATTCCTTCATATTTCCTTAATTCAGATCTGCCAAGAAGACACCAAGATGGGATAGGCAATTGCAAGAGATTTTTTGGGGAGGAAGTAGGAGACAACAGGGAGAGCCTTCCAAGCACAGCGAAGCTCTGACAACTGTGGAAGAGAGAGGGAAAGAAATGAGATCTGGATATGACAGTCTCAGACTATAGCACAGTTTCAAAAAGGATTTGGCTAAGCCAGTGAGAAGTGCTCATGCCAAAAGAATACCACACCTCACCAGCATCTGCCTGTGTTAATACCCAGGATGTGCTCAGTCATTGGCTGGGAGCATCTACAGGAAGCATAGTTCCTGAAAATGTGATTATGGATGCGAATGTGCAACTCTGTGGTGCAAATGTGGTTATGGATGGCAAAGAGTGGGTAGTAGCTGAGGCTGTTACTTATGCTCCCTACAGCAGGTGATCTGAGATGCACATTTTCATGGCTGTCATATACAGATGCAAAAACTTGAGCACTTAACAGGTCCCTGCCATTATTCTAAGCACTGGGCAGGCAAAGAATAACACACAGTTCCTGCAAGCAAGGAATTGATTTGATTTGATTTTAGAGACGGAGTTTTGCTCTGTTGCCAAGGCTGGAGTGCAATGGCACAATCTCAGCTCGCTGCAACCTCCACCCCCTGGGTTCAATCAATTCTCCTGACTCAGCCTCCTGAGTAGCTGGGATTACAGGCACACACTGCCACACCCAGCTAATTTTCATATTTTTAGTAGAGACAGGGTTTCACCATATTGGTCGGGCTGGTCACGAACTCCTGACCTTATGTGATCCACCTGCCTCGGCCTCCCAAAGTGCTGGAATTACAGGCATGAGTGACCACGCCCAGCAAGGAAAGAATTTAAAATCAGTGGCCAATAATAAATGATCTTGCCAGCTCTGTGACTAAATAAACACTCATGTACTAGCCTGAGTCTGAGAAGCAGGATAAACTCTTTTTAATAACATATATTTAACTGACTTCTAAGAATGCTCATTCTTCTGTTAAAAGACAGCATGAGAACACATGTCATCAAGACCTCCTGAGGCTCTGTCATGGGCCAAAAAAAATTTTTTAATTTAAATTTAAAAATTAAAAAAAAGATCCAGCATGAAACGGAAACTCTCTTTCCCACCCTTGGTTTTGGCACGGCTCTTCAAAGGTCAATACTGACCAGAAAGCTCTGCCATCTTTGTTCTTCCCAAGAGATCTTTTCAGCTCCAATTCCCTCTTTGAGACAGTTTAGCACAATGCACTGGGTGACAGCTCTCGTGACATGCAAACAGCAGGGGGATACTGGAATAAAGAGGAAGAGGAGGAGACCCCCATGATTGGGCAGGTCCTATTTAAAAGAACCATTTTTTAAGGATTACTAAAAGCCAAGGGACCTGCGGAGTCTTATTTTACAAATGTGAATATGAAATGATAATTGGGCAAAGTGGTCAAGGAAAAAGCAATTGTGATGTGCATTTGAAAATGCTTGTAGACTCATTCATTTCCAGAGCTGGAAGGAACTTTAGACATCTGGTCTGGTGTAAGCTAAGGAAGGACAGAAGACTTGTTTGAGGTCACATAGCTATGGCAGAGTTGGGGCATGAATCTAGATATCCTGGGGCTAATATTCTTTCCAATTCGGGAATCTTAACCCAGGCTCCAAGATCCCATCCATAGCTGAGCTTCACGGGGGCGCACAAGCTTCCTAAAAATGTTAAGTAAAATTATGTGAGTGTGTGCATATGAATATTGTGCATGTGTATGTGTGGAGTGCCCACTTTTTCTTAAATCATATTTTTAGTGAGGAGCCATGGATATAATGGTTTACATAAGGATGCTTAAAGAACATTTAGGCGGAAGGGCAGGGATGGCTGAGATATACACATTTGACAATTATTTTCTCAAAATCCCTCATAAGAAAGACCAAGATAGGAACATTTCAGTGCCTATACCCTGCTGTAGAATAACAAAAAAGAGAATATTTAAGTTTTTGCTTTTAGGAGATAAAATATGTGAACATCTAAGTGGAATGAGAAGTAGTGATCCTTTTCAGCCAAAATAAAAACTTTTTTTTTAGACAAAGTCTCACTGTGTCACCCAGGCTGGAGTACAGTGCTGTGATCTCAGCTCATGGCAAACTCTGCCTCCCAGGTTCAAACAATTCTCCTGCCTCAGCCTCCCGAGTAGCTGGGATTACAGCCCCACACCACCACACCCCAGCTAATTTTTATATTTTTAGTAGAGATGGGATTTGCCATGTTGGCCAGGCTGGCCTTGAACTCCTGACTTCACGTGATCCTCCCACCTTGGCCTCCCAAAGTCCTGGGATTATAGGAATAAGCCACCACGCCTGCCTAAAAATATTTATTTTTTTGAGGCAAGGTCTTGCTCTACGGCCGAGGCTAGAATGCAGTGGCACAATCACAGCTCACTGCAGCCTTGACTTCCTGGGTTCAAGTGATCCTCCCACCTAAGCTCTCGGAGTGGCTGGGACTACAAGACGCACACCACCATGCCTGGATAATTAAAAAAAATTTTTTTTTTTTGAAATAGGGTCTCATTATGTTGCCCAGGCTGGTTTCAAACCTGAGGTTTAAGCAGTCCTCCTGTGTTGGCCTCCCAAAGTGTTGGGATTACAAGCATGAGTCATCATGCCTGGCCAGGATAAAAATATTAAAACAATATATGAAACTACAGTAAAACTGTTATATCATAAGGATAAATACAACCTTGTCAGGAAGGTAATTAACAAAAATAAAAGGCCGGGCGGGGTGGCTCACACCTATAATCCCAGCACTTTGGGAGGCCGAGGAGGGTGGATCATGAGGTCAAGAGAGCGAGACCATCCTGGTCAACAAGGTGAAACCCCGTCTCTACTAAAAATACAAAAATTAGCTGGGCATGGTGGTGCGCGCCTGTAGTCCCAGCGACTCGGGAGGCTGAGGCAGGAGAATTGCTTGAACCCAGGAGGCGGAGGTTGCGGTGAGCTGAGATCGTGCCATTGCACTCCAGTCTGGGTAACAACAGTGAAACTCCATCTCAAAAATAAATAAATAAATAAATAAAAAGAAAAAGAAAGAATAAATTCAACTTTGTGGTGGAGGAGCAGGAATAAAGCGACAATGAAATTAAGAGATTATAAAAAGATTCTCCTTGATCATATAGGATGATGAGAAAGATTGTCCCTATTCACATTATTATGGAAGATAGGGAGGTTGGTTAAAAATATTTCATCTATTTTCTATTTCAATCTGTAGAAGGTACACCTGCCCCTAAATAGCCCACAGTGCACAGTCTCTTCGGAAGGAGAGACGGCAAAGTTAACAGTGACTTTGAGAGGGAACTCTGGTAGACTGAATAATGCCACCTGCCAAAATGTCCATATCCTAATCCTTGGAACCTGTGAATGTCACTTTATCTGGCAAAGACTTTGCAGATGGTTTTAAATGATGTGAGATGGGGAAATTACCTAGATTACATAGGTGGGCACTAGGGAGGCAGGCTGGGCACACTGACTCATGCCTATAATTCCAGCACTTTGGGAGGCCAAAGCAGGAGGATCACTTGAGGCCAGGAGTTCAAGACCACCCTGGGCAACATCGTGGGATCTTGTCTCTATAAATGCTTTTACAAAATCAGTCAGGTGTGGTGACATGCACCTGTATTCCTAGCTACTTGGGAGGCTGAGGCGGGAGGATCACTGGGGCCCAGCAGTTCCAGGCTGCAGTGAGCTATGACTGCACCACTGCAGTACAGCCTGGGCCACACAGCAAGATCCCATCTCTTAAAAAAAAGAGACATATTTGACAAAACACAGAAGAGGAGGAGTCACAGAGGCAGAGATTATAATGATACAGTAATAAATCAAGTAAAAAACCAAGGTCAGCAGCCACCAGAAGCTGGAAGAGACGAGGAACGGATTCTCCCCTAGAGCTTCTTGAGGGAGCACAGTGCTGCCAACACCTTGATTTTGGCCCAGTAATACTGATTTTGGATTTCTGGCCTCCAGAACTATGAGAGAACAAATTTCTGTTGGTTTAAGCCACTAAAGTTGTGATAATTTGTTACAGCCGCCACAGGAAACTATTATAAGGCACTAATTCAGCATTTCCAAAAATTGGAACTATTCAGCTCAACCCAGTTAACTCCAGTCACTTACAGAAAAGAAGCTGTCTGTGATTCTGAGGAAAAGGAACAACTAAACAGAAAATAACACACAAGATTCATTTGTTCAACTTAGTGGAATAGCAGGGCAAAATCTCCAATCATACAGCCATATTGCTACATAAAAGGATAGCAACAATCCTCAAACAACACATTTGAAGAAGGAAATGTAGCAGTTACAGAGCAAGGAATGTGAGTTACTCAATCCTGCCAGTTTAGAGATTGCCAGATGTCAAACATCAGAAAGAGACTATATGCCATAGAAAAGAAAATGGCAGAGTAAATGGTAATGCAGAACAATACCTATCATTTACAGTTTCCAAAGCATTTCCAAATGCACAATAATAGCAACCACACTGAGTACCACGTGCTGCATACTTTCTATTCCTTATCTAATTTAATCCACACAAAACTATCAGAAGTACTATAATACCCATTTTACAAAAAGTAAGCAAGTGAAGGAACAGGCCAGAAATGGCAGAACTGGATTTAGAAACAATGTTTGTTTGGCTCCAAAGTCAATCCTCTTTCTATTGGGCTAGTCTGCTTTATTACACCATTAATCCTCTCACACATGCGTGGTAAAGTGGACTGTGAGCTCCATCAAGATAGGGACTAAGTATCTGCCTTGTCCACCACTGCATCTGGTGATCAATAAATATTTGTTAAATGAATGGAGAGAACAGATGAGGCATACAGAGATCAAGCAACGTCTCCAAGATCACACAGCCAACTATTTGGCAGGGCTGGGTCCTCTGATTCCAAATCCCATGTACTACAAACTTATTAAGATCCTACAGAACAACAAGGTGAAACCCTGTCTCTACTAAAAATACAAAAATTAGCTGGGCATGGTGGTGTGCGCCTGTAGTCCCAGCTACTCGGGAGGCTGAGGCAGGAGAATTCTTGAACCCAGAAGGTGGAGGTTGTGGTGAGCCGAGATCGCGCCATTGCACTCCAGTCTGGGTAACAACAGCGAAACTCTGTCTCAAAAAAAAAAAAAAGATCCTACAGAATACGGAGCTATGCGTGTATCTTGGGTAAGTGGGTGAGGGAGGCAGATAAAGGACAGAAACGTGTTTTTAAATAAATAAATAAATACTGATATCCGCACATGAGTGGAGGTAGATCTAAAGACTGACTGCGAAAGGTGAATTCAGAGCATTCAGGAAGAAGATGAAGGATGTTAATTGAAGGTGATGTGGTAAAGCATTGCTGGATGAGGGAATGAATTGTCTAGTCAGAGGCCAAAGTAAATTGCATTCAGGGGAATACAGCCATTCCCCCAGATACCACGCCATCAGTCACAAGGGTATGTGAGTACATGCCAGTGGCAACTCTGCCTAAGAACTGAAGCAGAGTAAGTGATTCCATGTGGTGAAGAACGTCTGAGCCAAATGGGCAGAGATTCTGCTTGCCTGAAGCTGAACTATCTGCCAGACTCTCCTAAAGTACTGGCTGGACACCCAGACTGGAAATGAGAAACTCAAGAATAATGAGAAAGACTGCGATGGGAGGATGGGGCGAGAGGAAAGAAAATCACCACAGAGTCTGAAACCTGACTAATCGCCTTTTGTCAGCACAATCCCCTTGTTCCTCATCCTTGCTAAGGAAATGAAAGTTTTTACAGGATGCCCAGTTTAGGAGCCAAAGCAGAGGCTCTCCAGGTAACACAAACAAGAAAAAGGGTGTACTCCTCTGTAACGTTAATAAATGCCTATGGAAGCCTTCAGATGCAGTGTGACTACTAGGGGTTCCTCCTGTGCCCAGAGGCAAAAACCTTCCCTTGATCTTGACTTAGAGACTTCAAGTAGTAGGACAGTAGCCAATAGCAGTTCCATCACACCGCCTTGTTAAATCCAGGGATTACATTAGAAAAATAACAATATTTCCTCATGAGTTTTGGATTCATCCATTTGCATCCCCAGCACCTGGCAGAGTGCCTGCCCTATAGTAGGAGTTCAAATTGTATGAAGAACAAAGGGAAATTGATGATAATGAATCATTAGGCACATACAGCAAAATGGCTCTAAAAGTCTGTTTTCATTGGAATTTTTTGGTTTACATTATCAGGATTTAAGAGTGGGAAAAAATGAAGCATGTTATACTTAAGGAATGACGAACCAACAAATTTGAGATAACGATCATTTTTAGGTACCCATTAGATGTCAGTTGCAATGTCTCAGTTAATCCATATTGTAACCCTTAAGGAAACTGAAGCTCAGTGAGGTTAAGTCCATTCCCCAAAAATTTAGCTGGTAAGTGACAAAGATCTCCAAAGCCTGCGTGTGTTCTTTTCACTAAACTTTCTGAAAAAAAAGAAAATCTACCGAAAAGCCCTGTAACTTTTCTCCATATTGTTAAAACTAGAAAATTGAAGGTATAGTCACTTCCAGGTCAAGTAGGACCTGGCCAAGCAGATGGAAGGAATGTCTTTTTTTTGTTGTTTTGAGACAGTCTTGCTCTGTCGCCAGGCGCCAGGCTAGATAGAATGCAGTGGAACGATCTGGGCTCACTGCAACCTCTGCCTCCCGGATTCAAGCAATTCTCCTGCCTCAGCCTCCCGAGTAGCTGGGCCTACAGGCCCGTGCCACCAAGCCCAGCTAATTTTTGTATTTTTAGTAGAGAGGGGGTTTCACCATGTTGGCCAGGATGGTTTCCATCTCTTGACCTCGTGATCCGCCCGCCTCGGCCTCCCAAAGTGCTGGGAATACAGGCGTGAGCCACCGCACCCGGCCAGGAGGGATGTCTTATAAATCCCAGGCTTAAATTCTGTATTCCATACTCTTCACTGTATCTTCCTTATTACTTACACTATAATCTCTAACTCAAACTCAGGACACTACACTGGTTAAACAAAAACGACAAAGAAAACCCTCACATCCCTCTTTCCAGAAATTAGACATCTTTAAGACGAAGATTTCTAACCCAAATAGAGTTTCTAACCTGGCGCATTTCCACAGAATCTAACATTGAAAGAGCCAAGGCCTGGGATTTATCCTCAGTTCCTGGGCAAGGGCCAGGAAAACAGAGCCAGACAGCAAGGCCGGAGTTGTGAGTCTCCATACTAAAAAAGACACCAAAGTAAGGTACTAAGCCACAGGAAGCTGCTGCGGGATCGATGGTACAGGTCCGGATTTAAATGCACAATTATTATGAGTGACTTGCAGAGGCACTGCCGAGTTCCCCAGTAAATCTGAAGTTGCACCGAAATTTCAGAGTGAAGTAAGTAAAGAATTTAAAAGTCAAGGTTAAGGAGCTGAAGCAAATTAACAGGGGAGTCCAAGAACTGCAGAGATGACAGAGGAAAGATTGAGAGGGTGTGGACCTGATCTGAAATAAAAAGACCCCACACAATGGGGACTGGTTCTCAAAGGCAGAGAGATGTTAAGGTATTAAGCCGGAGGAGGAATTCCATTTCTAAAGGAGAAAAGCTCAGGAAGAAAAGCGGATTGTGTCTGGAAAAGGGTCCCTGGAGAATATATTAATAACTCAGTAACGGGGAGGAGGCAGGAGGCTTAAACGCGTGTTTGAGTATGCGCGTCTGTGCGTGTGCATAGCCCAGAAGGAAACTCCCCAAAAGGAAATGCATGTGAGGGCTCCATGCCAGGAAAAGCGATCCAGAGGACTGTGGGAGCAAGGCTCCCTTACAGAGGGTGTCGCGCAGGAGGCCAGACTCAGACTCACCTCGGCCATAGCCCTGCGTATGCTTGGCGAAGCTCCTCACCACGGCCTCCACGGCCTCTCGCAGCACTGCCGGACTCCCGGCAGCGCCGGCGGGCAGGGGCAGTCCGGGGGCCCCAGACAGGAGCAGCGGCGGCGGAGGCGGTGCGGGAGGCGGCGGGGCAGGCGGGGGGCCCGCAGGGGGTGTGGCGGCGGCAGCCGTGGCCCCAGTCACTCCGGGCCGCAGCGCTCGGAGAGTGCCCCTCCCGCTGGTGCCCACACCAGGCTGCAGCCTCTGCGCTCGCATCGTCTCCATCCCGGCCGCCAGTGGAGTAGCGCCCCGGAGCCTGCCAGCCTGGCCAGCTAACGGTCCCAACCACCCTAGTCAGCTTGCGCCTGGGGACTGAGGGCGGTGCCCGGGCCGAGCCGTCAGTCAAGTGGGGGCGGGAACGAGCCAGGTCCCATGCCAATCACCAGTGACGGGCGGGAGCTGGAGGGCTCCTGCTCCGCCATAGGCAAATTATTGAGGAGGGTGGAGCTTCTGAGAACCAATTGCAAAGAGAAAAAGCGTATACTCTGAAAGGCAGACGCGGAGCTTGGGCGCGTCTCCGGGAGTCCTGCGGCGCGCACTAGAAAGAAGGCTAGAACCCTGGGGCGGGGCTTGAAGAAATAAAATGGGCCTGGATGTAAGACTGGGGAGAATTACAGACAGAATAGAGATCATTTTGTTCTGCCATTTCATTTTATAAATTGTAGGGGTGGGAACTGTGGCTCAGAGAGGTAATTTGACTTGTCCAACATCACATGCAATTGGTGGTGGAGCTAAGGCAAGAAAGATACTGACGTTTAATGAACATAAACTATGCAATGTACTGTTGTGGCTGTCTTATTTACAATCACTATCACTAACTGGATTTTATTATTTTGAGGGTAAAGAAACAGATGCTCAGGGAGGCTAAATAAATTGCCCAAAATTAAATAACTAAGTGGAATTCAGAGTTTAGACATAGGTGTTCTGTTTCCCAATATTTTTATCTTTTTACTATGCCACATTGTTGGGTAATTTTCTGATTTCACTTATTCTAAGTAGGAGAAGGGAATAAGAGAGAGTAGGATGGGCAATCTCTTTGCCTCCCGTTAGAGTGAGAAAGAGTTAGGGTATATGCAGAAAACTAGCAAACTAAGAAGTCTAGGTGGGGGGATTAAGAAAATTACCCTTGTTCGTATAACGTGTCAGGCTGGGTTCCTCTGATTACTTCGCACACACACACACTTGCACACATGCACACACACACTCTACATAACCTTTATCATGTAGTCACTGTACCATTTTTACTTCAGTGAGGTTATATTAACTGCCTTCCCCCCATCGTCTTTCCTACAGTGGCTCAGAAATCAAAGATGGGGAAATAAAGGCCAGAAGTAGAAGAAAAATAGAAGAAACACACTTGGTGGAATGAAAATTAGACCCCGAATAAAAACTGTGAGTGGTCAGGAAATAGGAAGTTTGAAAAAGAGACAGTTAATCTACTGGGATACATCTGCTGATGATGGAGGGAGAAACTCTTTGTAGGAACCTTAAAGATTTCAAGGTCGAACATAGAGAAAACTGGAGGAAATGAAATCTTGTCGAATGCCTTAAAACCTTTAGGACACGGGACACTTGCCTTTTCTCTATAGCCACAGTTGGTCAGTTGGCTTCTTGGAAAGAAGGTGGCTGGAATGGCTAAGTATCCCCTGGATCATTACAGCTACAGGTTAGTATTACCCTCCCTCCTCATTCCTCATTCCCCATATCCACACCTCCAGGCAGAAGTGACAAAACAGAGACTTCTGAACACATTTATTTGATATGTCAAGTGGAGAGAGGAGTGATTTAGGGTTTCTCCCCACTTCTACCTGTGGGGGTGTTCATAAGCTCAGACAGACAGAAGAGCAGCTTAGAGCCCATGACCCACGCCCTGGGAAACTGAGACAATCTGTTGTAGTTGTTGGAGGAACAGGGTGGGAATAAAAAGCAGGAAGTGGAGAAGTGAAGTTGAGAGCAGGAAAGACAGCAGCAGAACTGAGGCTGGGGGTTGCTGCGGGAACCCCCAAGAAGAGTGAAAAAGATATCCTGAAAAGTGGTTGGGGCTGGAAGCAGGGTGTGACTGAGGAGCCAGGGCTGGAGAAAGAAGCAAGACCTGCAGAATGGGCTAGGATGTTCATGGAGAGTAGTGTGCGAAATTAGGATAGGCTGTGTTGCAGAGCATACGTGGAAAGCAAGGGACTGCTTCTGCAGGAGGGCAAAGACATCGGAGACTGCCCATAAGTAGGGGTTCCCTACTGCTTCTGAACAAATGCAAGAGAGTTTGGGACCCTAGCCCTGTGTGTTTATTGGTGAGCTGTGCCTGTGGGTACACAAGTAATCCCATATGCATGTGAAATGACCAGGGCATGAATACATGTGTCTATATATCCAGTAAGTAGAGTACTTATTCTTTCTTGCTAATAAGAGTACTGTGCTTATGGACACATGCTTAACCATGTGTGGGTGCCCCGTTCACCCATGAGCACATGCAAGGGATCCCTGTTTTCCTGGTGTGTGTGTGAGCGGTTCTCCCACCTACCCCATTAAGGTCCTGGTCCCCACCCTCCTTGGGTCCTCTCACTCCTCTCAGCGCCCTGGCTCCCCAGGCCCACCTAGACTCTGGAAGCCCCCTAGCAGGCGGAGCTGCTCAGTCTGCATGGAGTGGCGTCTCACCAATTTGCGTTTGGTCCTGGGAGAGCCTGGCGCCCCTGCATAAGGAGGGGCAGGCAGCGAGGGTGCCCGACCTCCGGGTTGAGGGCGAATGTCGGGGATGGGAGGGTGGGGACTGACGTTGAGAGGGGGCAGGAAACCCGGCCGCGTTTGCGAGATGTGGTCCAGGAGCAACGTCCCCGAGCCCCTCCGCTCCAGCAGGCCCGGACTCCGCCTTCGTCCGCTTAGCGGAGATACTGCCCCTGGCAGACTCTCTTGGGACTGGCGCGGAGAGGGAGCCGAGCCGGCTGGAGGGAGGGTCAACGGGGAGGCGCTGTATCGGCGGCGCTCCAGGGACAAGCGGCTGGATTCTGGCGAGTCAGGGCATAGATGTCCGGGGGTGTCGAGCTCCACTGGCTCCATGCGGCTCAGTTTCTGCCTCAGCCCTGAAGGGGGACCAGACTCCTGAGCTTCTGGTGCTGTGTTTCGGCGCGAGAGAGGACCCCCGCAAGTCACTTTCTCCGCCCATGGGGGCGGGTCCTCAGGGCCTTCGGTGCTGTGACGTCGGGAAAGACGGGGTCGACCGGTCAGGGTCAGGCCGTTGAATTCGGCAGTCAAGCGCTCGATCCCCGGTCTCCCTTCGGTGGGTGGGATTGGTTGAGGAGGGGCCACTAGGCCCCAGGGCTCGGAGTTGAGCCTTTTGAGTGGTTTTGGGGGATGGCGTGGTGGTTTGGGGAGCGGCTCGGAAGGGGAGGGGTCATCGGGGGGCTTAGGAAGAGGGAATTCAAATACGTCCCGCTTCTCCTCTTCTTCCTGGGCGCGAGGGGATAACATCCCTCGCCCTCCTCCTCCTGCGGTCTGCAGTTGGATTTCCGAAGGCGACGTGCAGACCCCCGGGCTAGGAGGAGCGGGAGCAGGATCCTCCACCCCTGGAGATGGTGGAGAATTGAGATACTGCCGGGTCTTCTTGGTGCCCGAGGGCGAGGTATCAGTGGTGATGATGATGACCTCCGTGCCCTTGGCCTTGCAGGCGTCCAGCAGCGTGGCAAGGGTCTCGCGGTCCCCGCGGTCCAGGGCGTGGACAAGAGCCGAGGCGCCCGCGTGATCTCGGACGGAGGGGTCTGCGCCGTGGGCAAGAAGCAGCGAGGCCACGGCGGCGCCCCCACCCCCGGCGCAAGCGTGCATGAGCGCGGTGCGCCCCAGGCGGTCTGCGATGTTGGGGTCCGCGCCTTGCTCCAGGAGGTAGCGTACCATGCGTGCCTTGTTCTGGGGGTCGTCGTAGCGGGCCCGACAGGCTGCCATTAGCGCAGTTTCCCCCTGCGCATCACCCTCATTCACGTAGGCGCCTCCCTCCAGGAGCAAACGGGCCAAGCGTAGCTTACCCTGACCCACCGCCCGAAGAAGAGCGTGGCCCTCAGTGTGCAACATAGCTGCGGCTGGAGTGAGGGCACAGATGGAGCCGCGACTGAGAACTGCCGAGGATGGCTAGGGGTGTGTGGGGGGGTGGATGGCAGAGGCCTGAGGTCTCAGTGACGAAGCCGATCCCTGCAAGAGAGAGATCTTATTGATAGATTTGGCAGGGAAATTGAGGGATGCAGGGACCCAGCGTGGGGTGAGGGAGCTCTTCACGGCATTATAGTCCTTCCTCTAACTCACGCCTTTGAGCTGGCCCTTCCCCCGCAGCGCATGCCTGAGGAGGTGGGAAGGGTGCACCCGCACTGAAGGACTAGCGTGCGTGCAAATGCGTTCGTGCACGCGCAGGGATGTCCGCACCCCCGCCCTCACCCCATGGCTTATCAGACCTTTCCTGTATCCCCCTTTTCTTATCCACACTTGGGATCCCCCTTTCTAGGATGCTGAACGCCACCCACCCACACACATGGACCCTACAGTTACACACGTATTCTCATTCCTAACCTCT
Organism: Callithrix jacchus; assembly: GCF_049354715.1. Lineage (NCBI taxonomy): Eukaryota > Metazoa > Chordata > Mammalia > Primates > Cebidae > Callithrix > Callithrix jacchus. Next base: position 8,403,370 of record NC_133519.1, read on the forward strand.
TTTAGCTTGCCACAGCCCCAAAAATTGAGTGGGGGGAGGGAAGCATCCTGCATTTGGGACCTAAAACGGGTGGAGGGACAATTGGGGGATTCTTTTGCCCCGGCGTTGTTCCCCATCACTCCTTGCTCTTTCCCCTCCCAGCCCGTGCGCCCAGATAGATACCTGAATGTCCGCAGAATCTCCGCCTGGCCAGGATTGGGGCCGTGGCCACGGGGCAGCCGAGGTGGCAGAGCCAGGTTCCTGGGGGCCCGCATGGCGTGGAGGGGGGGGCACCCGGATTCCCTTGGTGTCAGTATCTGCGCCCCGGCGCCGGATCCGGGTCCCTCCTCCCGGAGCGCCCCGGGCACAGCGCCGGCTCGGGAGGAGAGAAGCTGGGGGGGGCGGAGCTCTGCTGTGCTATTTATAGCCTAGTCTCTGCGGGTGGGGGCGTCGGGCACCAAGCTGCTCCCCCACTCATGCACACATAAACCCTCAAAAAACCTAGAGGCTCCAATCCTGACTTCCCTTCAGTCCCAACAAACCTAAGTGTTCCTTAGGGGACTCTGCGACCCAGACAGGGACCATCATGAAGATTCTTCGCTGAGCTTCAGCAGATCCCCATTCTCCGCACTTTGTGTGTTTATGCGCTCCTGTGCGCCAGAGTTGACCTGCCACACACACGGCACATGGCACACTGGGCAGAAGGCTGTAGAGAGGCTTTTTGGATCCATACCCGGTGTCCATACTGTGCAAAGAGAGGCAAGAGATGTGGCTGTCTTCCTGGAGTTTAATTGTGAAGGAGAGCACGGTCCAGCCTGGAGTCAGACACAGATACACCCCCGCCCCATCTCTCAAAAACGGAACAACCATCACAGAGAAATTTGGACCTCAGCTCCCTTATATAAACCTTTTAGATAACTATAAGGAAGGTGGATACGGGGACACTTTTAGATAGGGCAAGGGACATTCCCAGGTGCCTCCACCCATATTACTGTGGGAAGGGAGATAGGAAACGGGCAGGAAGAAGAGCGAACCTTGCAATACAGTCTCTCATTGCATCTCTTTAATCTCAGTCTTGCTTAGACGTATTATTTTTTCCATCTTGCTTGAAGGTCTGTCTGAAAGGCTCCTTCCATCTTCTCTCTTCCTATCCGTCTATTGGTCTCTCACACTGTCTCTGCCTCTCCTTGCCACCTGCCCTGTCTCCATGGTTACCATAGCTTCCATCTACATATTTTGGTACTGAGTTTGTGTCCAGCTGGAAGGCACCAAGGGAAGTGGGAGAATAAGAAAAATGATAAGGATTTGGAAAGTTCACTCAGGGTCCTGAGCTAATGCAGAGGCTGGAGACCCCCCAGATGCAAGATACTGAAAATAGTTTTCCCAGGGATGGTAGAGAGAGAAATATTTGCAGGAAGCTACCCATTTTTTTATTATTATTATTAAGTTGGGGTTTCACCATGTTGGCCAGGCTGGACTTGAACTCCTAACCTCAGGTGATCCACCCACCTCGGCCTCCCAAAATGCTAGGATTACAGGCGTGAGCCACCGTGCCCGGCCTGAAGCTACCCATTTTTACTAGTCTGTTCTTGGACGCGTGTCAACTATGTGCCATGTGCCTTACATACACTATCTTCAGTCCTCACAGCTCTCTAAGATAGGAACTATCATCTTGTTACAGATGAAGAAACAGACTTAATAAGGTTAAGCAAGTTCTCCCAAGCTTCACAGCTAAATTTGTGTCCGATGGCAAAGACTGGGCACTTGCCACTACGCCTATGGCCACCCAGTCTACAGGCCGTTTTCTCTAACATCTTGGATGTTCTTCTTGACTAACTCCTAGATTTTATCTCCATTCTGAACTCTTTCCCCGTTTCTGTTTTTGTGTGTGTGAAAATAGGACTCCTCTTTCCACTCTGCCCCGTTTCCCAAGGGGCTTGCAGGAGGTGGAAGGTAGTGGAAAATGCAGAAAAAGTCTGGGCGTGGTAGCTTGCGCCTGTAATTGCCTGCATTTTGGGAGGCCGAGGTGGGCGGATCATGAGATCAGGAGTTCGAGACCAGCCTGGCCACTATGGTGAAATCCCACCTCTATATGTAAAAATTCTTTTTTTAATAAAAATAAGAAAAATGCAGAAAAAGCTGGGCTCCTGCCCTGTCTCTCCTAGTATTCTGATCCCAAATCCTTCCCTCCTCAAACCCTCTGCCCACCTTCGCACAGACGCGGCAGCAACCCACAGAGAAAACATTTTTAGAAAAGAAGTATCCATTGGTGGTTCTGGAGAGAGGCAGTGTAGGATTGAAAGGAAGGCTGGAGTAATGGAGAAGGGACCAAGCTGTGAAGCCAGAGCCACAAAAAGACTGATCCCTAAAGAGCGGCTTTCACAGGGGTTTATTTCTCCGTAGGCCCACGTCTCTTATGGCCTCTCTGGGGGGCTCCCTCAACACAGTTCCTCGATGAGATATGAGTGTCACGCTCCCTCGGTGAACTCTCGCCTGCCAGGGGCTCCTTCATCTGGAGTGAGACCGGAAATAAGTGACCGCAGGTGATTCTGCAACTCCAACTCTCTCCGCGACCTGCTCCGCAAGCCTGGGTTCCGGCGGACTCGCTCCCTCCCTCCCTCCTTCTCTCCGGAGGCTTCGGGAGGGCGGATCTCCCTCCTCGGCTTCTCCGGCATTGGCCGAGAGAACTGACCAATGGGGAGCTCCGGGAGGCGGGCCTAAAACGCCGCCGCCTGGAGGAAGCCCAGTACATTTCAAGTTGGCCGCTTCCTGGGCTCCGCGTGCGGGAGGGGCAGCAGGTAAGGCTCGGACCTGGTGGCTCGGACCTGGTTCGGTCCCACACTTCCCGAGCTTGTTCATCCCGGCCAGGCTGCGAAAGAGACAACGCTTTCCAGCGGGTTGTTGGATCAGCCTCTTTCTAAGCCCTACTCTTTCTCTCCTGGGCTCGCATTTCTGTGTTGATTGTATGCTAGAGAATGGTAGTTTTCTGTCGCGCGTGGGGAGAGAGATTAAAGCAGAAAACGAGACAGCCTCTTGTACCTCTCTTTGGTATAGCATCGCCTTCCCCCGAATCCCTTAATATTATCCCAAGAGCCTGACGAACCCCTGTTATCTGTGAAGACTAGCGGAAATACTACCTTCTACCTGTAGTTTTTCTGGGCCGCCTTTCTTGCAAAATGAGTTGTTCCCCCGTCTGACGATACCGTTTTGTGTGTACCTTTATTAGAACACTTAGTGCACTCTCTCCCTTTAACGTTTCCATGCTTTTTAGAATAGAAGGTTTTGTAGGACAGGTGCTAGTAGTTAATACGTAGCACCCAATAAACATTAGTTCAATAGAGTTGGTTTCTGGCAACTAGTACTCTTTTGGGGGAGGCAGAATTTAAACTCCTAACATAACTAGGGAACAGTAAAAGACAATACAGTATGTAATTAAGAGCCGTTAAATTAGTGGTTCATAATATTAGGGTTTCATAATTGTTTCTACAATCTAGAGAGGGAAGAAACCAAGGAGAACTGGAATGGTGAGGGGAGACTATGGATCACAAGGTCTCAAGTTCGGAAGGGCCCATAGAAGTCATGTATTTATTCATTCATTCAACAAATATTTACTGAGCAACTACTGTATGCCAGACACAATGCTAAACCATGGTCATCATAGGGAATCCTCTACGAGAGCCAGGCATCCTTCTTCAACAAACTATTTAGTAAGTTATTACTCAGCTTCTATGTAACATCTTTAGTGAGGGAACTCTCTTACCTCTCTTGTAGTCATTCCATTGTTTAACATCTGTTCTTTAGTCAATATCCAACAAATATTACAAATAAATAGATAGCTCAAGGAAATGCATTTTACACTTCCACTGTAAAAGAGGGATCTCTGGCGGGCGCGGTGGCTCACGCCTGTAATCCCAGCATTTTGGGAGGCCGAGGCAGCCAGATTACCTGAGGTTGGGAGTTTGAGACCAGCCTGACCAACATGGAGAAACCCTGTTTCTACTAAAAATACAAAAATTAGCCAGGCATGGTGGCACATGCCTGTAATCACAGCTACTCAGGAGGCTGAGGCAGGAGAATCGCTTGAACCCGGGAGATGGAGGTTATGATTAGCTGAGATCCGCCATTGCACTCCAGCCTGGTCAACAAGAGTGAAACTCCATCTCAAAAAAAAAAAAAAGAGAGAGAGAGAGGAATCTGTCCCTCCTCTACGGTGGAAGTGGTAGCATTCTTAAACGCAAGTCATTTCTGATTGGGCATGGTGGTTCACGCCTGTAATTCCAGCACTTTGGGAGGCTGAAGTGGGCAGATCACTTTAGCCCAGGCATTCAAGACCAGCCTGGGCAACATGGCAAAACCCTGTATTTACAAAAACTACAAAGACATGGCCAGGCATGGTCGCGCAGGCCTGTAGTTCTAGCTGCTCAGGAGGCTGGGGCGGGAGGGTTGCTTGAGCTGGGGAAGTCGAGGCTGCAGTAAGCCAAGATTGTGCCACTGCACTCCAGCCTAAGCAACAGAACAAGAACCTGTATACAAAAAAAAAAAAAAAAATTACCAGCTGCCACCATGAATGTGACAGGTGTCCACTAAACTGACTCACCCTTAATGTCCCACCATAGGGAGTGAATTTAGATGCCTGAACATATTCCCCTTTTAATTTTTTAAATAATATTTATAACTATTCATTTATTGTTAGATTATTTCAGTTATTTCGGAATTTTTGCTACTATAAATAGCTTCGATGAGTATCTGTGACTTACTTATATCTGTGACTGTGTATCTGATGATGTCTTTGGGATAGATTTTTAAAGTGAGATTGCTGAATTAGGGATATAAATCTTTCTTTCTTTCTTTCTCTCTCTGTCTCTCTCTCTCTCTTTCTTTATTTCTTTCTTCTCTCTCACTCTGTAGCCAGGCTGGAATACAGTGGCACGATCTCTCCTCACTGCAACCTTCGACTCTCTGGTTCAACCAATTCTCTGCCTCAGCCTCCTGAGTAGCTGAGATTTTAGGCATGCACCACCACACCAAGCTAATTTTTTCTTGTTGTATTTTTACCAGAGACAGGGTTTCACCATGTTGATCAAGGCTGGTCTCGAATTCCTGACCTCATGATCTGCCCACCTTGGCCTCCCAAAGTGCTGGGATTATAGGCGTCAGCCACTGTGCTCAGTCAACAAATTCTTATTTCTCTTGTCTTCATGAGACATCTTCTCTCCCATAATGTGTTCTTTTCTTTTCCCTTCCCTCCCATTCCCTCCCCTTCCCTGCTGTACCCTCCCCACTCCCTCCCTCCCCCGCTTTCTCCTTTCCTTTCTTTCTCTTTCTTTTCTTGACAGAGTTTTGCTCTTGTGACCCAGTCTGAAGTACAGTGGCATGATCTTGGCTCACCACAACCTCTGCCTCTGGGGTTCAAGTGATTCTTCTGCCCCAGCTTCCTGAATAGCTGGGATTACAGACATGTGCCACCACACCTGGCTAATTTTTGTATTTTTAGTAGAGACGGTTTTTTTCCATGTTAGTCAGGCTGGTCTTGAACTCCCAACCTCAGGTGATCTGCCCACCTCAGCCTTCCAAAGGGCTAGGATTACAGGCGTGAGCCACCGTGCCCGGCCCCATAATATGTTCTTTTCAAACAGATCAAAGTTTAATATGTTAACCAACAGCCATTGTTTCCTCAAAATTTTCCTGGCAGTTGGGCTTGAAACTTTTCCCGATTCCTCAGATAGACATTTTTCTGTCTTCTCCTAGCTACAGGTTGTTAATCTCATTTAGTGTTCTGTTATTACATTTGAATTTTATTTATTTATTTATTGACAGGGTCTCACTCTACTACCCAGACTGGTACACAGTGGTACAATAATAGCTCACTGCAGCCTCCACCTCCTGGGCCCGAGTGATCCTCTGCCCTGGCCTCCCAAAGTGCTGAGATTACCTCTATGAATCACCACACCTGGCGCATTTTAATGATTTTTAATATTTTAATGTTATTATAGTATTCTATTCAGTATAGAAAAAAACTTAAAGTATATATAATCTGGCTGGGCATGGTGGCCCATACCTGTAATCCCTGCTCTTTGGGAGGCCGAGATGGGCAGATCACCTGAGGTCAGGAGTTTGAGGTTTGAATCCAGCCTGGCCAACATGACCAAACCACGTCTCTACTAAAAATATAAAAATTAGCTGGGCATGGTGGTGGGTGCCTGTAATCCCAGCTACTCGGGAGGCTGAGGCAGGAGAACTGCTTGAACCCATGAGGTAGAGGTTGCAGTGAGCCGAGATCACACCACTGCACTCCAGCCTGGGTGACAGAGCAAGACTCTGTCTCAAAAAAAAAAAAAAAAGATACACAACTCTCCCCACCAAAAAAAACTTGATCCTTCAAGTTGGTTTGAAGGTTAATTTTTGGTACCTATCCTTCAATAACAGGTTTTTAATTCATATGTGTGTATATATTTCTGACAAGAGATTACTATCTACATATTATTTAAAATTTTTTTTTGCACCAACTAATGTCTTGTGAATTTTGAATTGCTACTTGATTTTTGTTCTTGCTTGAGACAGGGTCTCACTCTGTCACCCAGGGTGAGTGCAGTGGCATGATCACGGCTCACTGCAACCTCTGTCTCCCGGGCTGAAGCAATCCTTCCACCGCAGTCTCCCACGTAGCTGGGACTGCCAGCATGTGCCACCATGCCTGGCTAATTTTTTTATTTTTTGTAGAGATGGGTTCTCACTGTGTTACCCAGGCTGGTCTCAAACTCCTGGACTCAAGCAATCACCCCACCTCGGCCTCCCAGAGTGCTGGGATTACAGGCGTGAACCACCACACCCAGCCTCAAGGTTTATTTTTTATCTTTTAATTAATAGATTTTATATTTCAGAACAGTTTCAGACTTACAGAAAAATTTAACAGATAATGCCAAGGGTTCTCATTTGCCCCAGTGCAGTTTCCCCTATTCACATTGTAGATTTAGTAGAGTATATTTGTTACGATTAATGAATGAATACTTAGTTATTTTGAGGAAACAATGGCTGTTGATTAAGATATTAAATACATTATTCTTTTTTTTTTTTTTTTTTTTGAGACGGAGTTTCGCTCTTGTTACCCAGGCTGGAGTGCAATGGCGCGATCTCGGCTCACCGCAACCTCCACCTCCTGGGTTCAGGCAATTCTCCTGCCTCAGCCTCCTGAGTAGCTGGGATTACAAGCATGCAACACCGTGCCCAGCTAATTTTTTGCATTTTTAGTAGAGACGGAGTTTCACCATGTTGGCCAGGATGGTCTCGATCTCTTGACCTTGTGATCCACCTGCCTCGGTGTCCCAAATTCTTAACTAAGGTTCATACTTGCTTGACATGTCTTTGGTTTTTACCCATTGCTCTTTTTCTGTACCTGGATCCCATTTAGGGTACCACGTTATATTTAGTTATCACGTCTCCTTAGGCTCCTCAAGTGTGACGGGTTTCTCAGACTTTCCTGTTTTCGATGACTGACAGTTTTGTGGAGTTGAGTATACAGGTAGGATGCCTTTCTGCTGGAATTTGTCTGATGTTTTTCTCATTATTAACCTGGGTTTATGGGTTTTTAGGAGGATGATCACAGAGTGAAGTACCATTTTATCATAAGGGCACATACTGAAGACATAATCGCTGAGTACTGACGCTGACCTTAATCATCTGGTTGAAATCGTGTTTATCTGTTCTCTTCACTGTGAAGATATTCCTCCTGATTTCCTAAATTATATTGAATTAAATTTCCTGTACACAGTCCACACATAAGAAGTGGGGAGTTATAGCCAGGTGTGGGGGCTCACACCTGTAATCCCAGCACTTTGGGAGGCCGAGGGGGGGAGATCATCTGAGGTCAGGAGTTCGAGATCAACCTGACTAACATGGAGAAACCCCATCTTTACTAAAAATACAAAATTAGCCAGGCGTGGTGGCACATGCTTGTAATACCAGCTACTCAGGAGGTTGAGGCAGGAGAATAGCTTGAATCCTGGAGGCGGAGGTTATAGTGAGCTGAGATGGTGCCATTGCACTTCAGCCTGGGCAACAAGAGAGAAACTCAGTATAAAAAAAAAAAAAAAGAAGTGGGAAGTCATGCTCCCCTGCTCCCTTTAGGAGGGAGTGTCTACATATTTTATTTGGAATTCTACGTGAGAGATTTGTTTATTCTCCCCCTATAAATAGATGTAGTCATTTATTCATATCACTATAGACTCAGATATTTATCTTATACTTCGGGGTTATAATCTAATACTAGTTTACTTATTTCGTTCCTCAAATTGTTCCAGCTTTGATGTTGGGAGCTTTTTCAGTTGGCTTTTTTTTTTTTTTTTTTTTTGAGACGGAGTTTCGCTCTTGTTACCCAGGCTGGAGTGCAATGGCTCGATCTCAGCTCACTGCAAGCTCCGCCTCCTGGGTTCAGGCAATTCTTCTGCCTCAGCCTCCTGAGCAGCTGGGATTACAGGCACGCGCCACCATGCCCAGCTGATTTTTTGTATTTTTAGTAGAGACGGGGTTTCACCACGTTGACCAGGATGGTCTCGATCTCTTGACCTCGTGATCCACCCGCCTCGGCCTCCCAAAGTGCTGGGATTACAGGCGTGAGCCACCGCGCCCGGCCCCTCAGCTGGCTCTTAATGTCCCTTTGACACAGCTTTATCAAAATGTTCATTTTTTTCTTTTTCCTTTTTGAGATGGAGTTTTGCTCTTGTTGCCCAGGCTGGAGTGCAATGGCATGATCTCAGCTCACCGTAAACTGCCTCCCAGGTTCAAGCAATTCTTCTGCCTCAGTCTCCTGAGTAGCTGGGGTTATAGGCATATACCACCATGCCTGGCTAATTTTGTATTTGTAATAGAGACAGGATTTCTCCATATTGGTCAGGCCGGTCTCAAACTCCTGACCTCAGGTGATCCGCCTGCCTTGGCCTCCTGAAGTGCTGGGATTATAGGTGTCAGCCACCACTCCCAGCTATTTTCTTTTTTTCTGCTTTTTGTTTCTTTGACATAGAGTCTCACTCTGCCACCCAGGATGGAGTGCAGCGGTGCAATCATGACTCACAGCAGCATCAATCACCCCAGCCAGAGCAATCCTTCCCAGTAGCTGGGACTCCACATCTGGCTAATTTTTGTATTTTTTATAAAGACGGGGTTTTGCCCTGTTGTCCAGACTGGTCTCAAACTCCTAGGGCTCAAGTGACCTCCCCACTCCAGCCTCCTAAAGTGCTGGGATTATAGGCATGACGCCGGCTAACACCATCAATATGAGAGTGTGGTTGTGGTTTTTAGCACTTTCTTACTTTTTGGTACCTCAAGATGCTCTAGACTCATCTTGTGTATTTCCTACCCTGTCCTAGAGTCAGCTAGGACTCCAGGGAGCCCTGGTACCTTTTACTGGAAAATTGTTTTAGAGACCAAGATCTGAGTGCCAGGTGTGCTCATTGCTACTGGGGTATCATTTCTCTCAAGTTTCCTTTTCATCTGGTGATTTTATTCCCCCATCCTAGCTGCCTCTGACTGGTTTCTCAGGTTTGGTGACAAGAGGCAGAGTGAAAATTCAGCAGAAGGAGAAATTTTGGATTCATCAATGTTGATCACAGTGGAATAAACTGCCTTGGGGGAGAATGGATACCATCTCTTTAGGGAAGTGTCACCAAAAGCTGAATCATAATTCACAGAGTAATGTCAGGCATGGTGTCTCACCCCTTTTAATCCCAGCACTTAGGGAAGCCAAAGCAGGTGGATTACTTGAGTCCAGGAGTTTGAGATTAGCCTGGGTGACATGGCAAAACCCCGTCTCTACAAAACATACAAACATTAACTGGGCTTGGTGGCACATCTGTAGTCCCAGCTACTCAGGAGGCTGAGGCGGGAGGATCACTTGAGTCTGGGAGGCGGAGGTTGCAGTGAGCTGAGATCGCACTGCTGCCCTCCAGTGAAGTCCTGCACTGGGAGAGGCTTAGACTACCTGACCTCTAAGGATCCTCCCAATTGTAAGATTCTGTGCTTCCAAGTGGTATTTAAAAAGATCAATTTTGGGCCGGGTGCAGTGGTTCAAGCCTGTAATCCCAGCACTTTGGGAGGCCGAGGTGGGGGGGATCACCTGAGGTCAGGAGTTTGAGACCAGCCTGGCCAACATGGCAAAAACCCATCTCTAGTAAAAATACAAAAATGAGCTGGGCGTGGTAGTGCACGCCTGTAATCCCATCTATTCAGGAGGCTGAGGCAGGAGAATTGCTTGAACCAGGAGGTGGTTGCAGTGAGCCGAGAGAGTATCACTGTACTCCAGCCTAGGTGACAGAGTGAGACTTCATCTCAAAAAAAAAAAAAAAAAAAAAAATCCATTTTGACCGGGTGCGGTGGCTCACACCTGTAATCCTAGCACTTCGGGAGGCCAAAGTAGGCAGATCATGAGGTCAGGGGTTTGAGACCAGCCTGGCCAGCATGGTTAAACTCTGTCTCTACTAAAAATAGAAAAATTAGCTGGATGTGGTGGCGTGTGCCTGTGACTCCCAGCTACTCGGGAGGCCGAGGCAGGTGAATCGCTTGAACTCAGGAGGCGGAGGTTGCAGTGAGCGTAGACTGCACCGTTGCACTCCAGCCTGGGTGACAGAGCAAGACTTCGTCTCAAAAATGAACAAACAAACAAAAAAAGCCAGGCATGGTGGCACACACCTGTAGTTCCAGCTGGAACTTGGGAGGTGAAGGTGGGAGGATCACCTGAGCCCAGGAGGTTGAGGCTACAGTGAGCCATCATCACGCCACTGTACCCCAGCCTGGGTGACAGAAAGAGACCCTGTCTCAGATAAAATAAAAAGATCAGGGCCGGGCGCGGTGGCTCAAGCCTGTAATCCCAGCACTTTGGGAGGCCGAGGCGGGTGGATCACGAGGTTAAGAGATCGAGACCATCCTGGTCAACATGGTGAAACCCCGTCTCTAGTAAAAATACAAAAAATTAGCTGGGCATGGTGGCGCACGCCTGTAATCCCAGCTACTCGGGAGGCTGAGGCAGGAGAATTGCCTGAACCCAGGAGGCAGAGGTTGCGGTGAGCTGAGATCGCGCCATTGCACTCCAGCCTGGGTAACAAGAGCGAAACTCCGTCTCAAAAAAAAAAAAAGATCAATTTGATTGTAACGTCTCTTTTCCCCTGGTTGACAATGAAGCTGATGATTCATCCCTGTGCTCTCACAGTGCCTGGCACACTATTGTTTTCATGGTAGATGAAAAATTAATGCTTTGCTGAATGCATTGCATTATATTGAATTGGGGCCTGGTTGGGTTTGGAAGGGCAAAGAGAGAAAGAATTCAAAGGTTGTACGTAGAAATTCATAGTGGCTGGGCATAGTGGTTCATGCCTGTTATCCCAACACTTTGGGAGGCTGAGGCAGGAGGATCACTTGAGCCCAGGGGTTCGAGGCTACAGTGAGCTGTGATCGTGCCATTGCACTCAAGCATGGGTGACAGGACATCTCTAAAAATAAAAATAAGGAAATGAAGCCTGGGTGCGGTGGCTCATGCCTGTAATCCCAGCACTTTGAGAAGCTGAGGTGGGCAGATCGCCATAGGTCGGGAGTTCAAGACCAGCCTGGCCAGCATGGTGAAACCCTGTCTCTAATAAAAATACAAAAATTAGCTGGGTGTGGTGACAGGCGCCTATAATCCCAGCTACTTGGGAAACGGAGGCAGGAGAATCGCTTGAACCCAGGAGGCGGAGGTTGCGGTGAGTGGAGATCACACCATTGCACTCCAGCCTGAGTGTGAGACTCCGTCTCAAAACAAAGCAACAACAAAAGGAATGCAGATAGAGATAAACATCAAACTGTCCTCGGGATGTAGAGTTGTGTCCAGGAGTCCAGGCACTTTCTCCTTTGCGTTAGTTAAACTACATTGTAATTATCTGACCTGTCTGGGGGACCATGTCTCATTCATGTTTATATTTCCAGAAATTCTGTCTGACACTGTGCCTTCTCAGTCAAAATTTGTTGAATGACATTGACTTTTCATGTTCCAGGGAGAGAAGAAATGTCTTCTATGTCCTTGGCTTCCTGTCCATTCAACTACATTCCTTTTTCTTTTTGTCTTTATCAGGTTTTCTCACTGGATCTCTGAATACCCAGGCCCCCTCCACTATGGCCAGCCGGGGTGGGGGCCGAGGTCGTGGCCGGGGCCAGCTGACCTTCAACATGGAGGCTGTGGGCATTGGGAAAGGGGATGCTTTGCCCCCACCCACTCTGCAGCCCTCTCCACTCTTCCCTGTGAGTCTCTTCACTCCCTTCCCAGACTCTCATGTGATCCTGGCCGACTACATGATTCTGGGTTCCTCCCAGACCATCATAAAGTCACTCTGGGAGGCCGAGGTGGGTGGATCACCTGAGGTCAGGAGTTCGAGACCAGCCTGGCCAAAACGGCAAAACCCATCTCTAGTAAACATACGAAAATGAGCTGGGCATGGTAGTGCATGCCTGTAATCCCATCTGCTCAGGAGGCTGAGGCAGGAGAATCACTTGAACCCGGGAGATGGAGGTTGCAGTGAGCCGAGATAGCACCTCATCTTGCCCCTGTCTGTCTCTGTACTCCCAATGCACGGGGGATGTTTTGGAGGCAAAGAAGTGTCCACCTTCTCCCTAGCTTTCGAAATGATATGTTACTCCCCTCATTCTCTTTTGGCCTCTGCTCAGTGGGTGTATTAGATTAAATTGGGAGGAGGGTCCTCCCAGGTGTGTACCAGCAGTTTCTCCCTGAACTGACTACTGCCCTGCCTCTTTAGCCCCTGGAGTTTCGCCCAGTACCTCTGCCCTCGGGAGAGGAAGGGGAGTATGTCCTGGCACTGAAGCAGGAGCTACGAGGAGCCATGAGGCAGCTCCCCTACTTCATCCGGCCAGCTGTCCCCAAGAGAGGTCAGTGGGAATGCCAGCATCGTATCCTGAGTGTCTTCCCCGGGCAGTGCCCTGTGCTCAGCACCACTGCGGGCCAGAGAGGCACAAGAAGTGTACTGTGTAACTGGGGAGATGACAATGGTTACTTCCGTGTTTGAAATGCATTATAGTTTCCACGGTTTGTTTTGAGTCTCATAATAGTCTTGGTACAGTGGGTGGTTAAATACTAAAATCCCATTGTACATGTATAAGTGGGGGGATGTATTTTCTAAAAATTTATATATTTTTAATTTTTTTGTAAAACAGAGATGGACGTCTTCTTATGTTGCCCAGGCTGGTCTTGAACTTCTGAGCTCAAGAGATTCTCCTGTCTTGGCTTCCCAAAAGTGCTAGGATTACAGGCATGAGTCACCAACCCCAGCAAAATGTTTAACTATCTGGATATCACAGCCACCAACCAACAAGGGAAGACAGACCCTGGTTTCTTTTTTTTTTTTTTTTTGAGACAGAGTTTCACTGTTGTTACCCAGGCTGGAGTGCAATGGCGCGATCTTGGCTCACCGCAACCTCCGCCTCCTGGGTTCAAGCGATCCTCCTGCCTCAGCCTCCTGAGTAGCTGGGATTACAGGCGCGCACCACCATGCCCAGCTAATTTTTGTATTTTTAGTAGGAATGGGGTTTCACCATGTTGATTAGGATGGTCTCGATCTCTTGGCCTCGTGATCCACTCACCTCAGCCTCCCAAAGTGGGATTATAGGCGTGAGCCACCGCGCCCGGCCCAGACCCTGGTTTCTTATTCCCTACCACACTTTCCACTACACCATACTCTTTCTTAATACAGCCATGCCTTGAACTAAGGGACGGAAAAGAAACCAAAAACATCGTGGCCAGGTGTGGTGGCTCATGCCTATAATCCCCGCATTTTGGGAGGCTGACACGGGTGGATCACTTGAGGCCAGGAGTTTGAGGCCAGCCTAGCCAACATGGTGAAACTTTGTCTCTACTGAAAATACAAAAATTAGCCAGGCAATGTGCCTGTAGTCTCAGCTACTCAGGAGGCTGAGGTACAAGAATCGCTTGAACCTGGGAGGCAGAGATTGCAGTGAGCTGAGATCTTGCCATTGCATTCCAGCCTGGGTGACAGAGCAAAACTCTGTCTCAGAAAAAAAAAAAAAAATGGCCGAACACAGTGGCTCAGGCCTGCAATCCCAGCACTTTGGGAGACTGAGGCAGGTGGATCACCTGAGGTCAGAAGTTCGAGACCAGCCTGGCCAACATAGTGAAACCATGCCTCTACTGAAAATACAAAAAATTAGCCAGGTGTGGTGGCAGGCACCTGTAATCTCAGCTACTTGGGAGGCTGAGGCAGGAGAATCACTTGAACCCAGGAGGCAGAAGTTGCAGTGAGCCGAGATTGTGCCATGGCATTCCAGACCAGGAAACAGTGCAAGACTCCATCTCAAAAAAAAAAAAAAAAAAAAAAATTAGCCAGGTATGGTGGCATGCGCCTGTAATCCCAGCTACTTGGGAGGCTGAGGCAGGAGAATTGCTTGAACCTGGGAGGCAGAGGCTGCAGTGAGCCGAGATCACGCCACTGCACACCAGCTTGGGTGACAGTGCCAGACTCTGTCTCAAAAAAAAAAAAAAAAAAGAAGAATGATAAGGTCCTCACTGAAGCTGACCCCCTGGGCTCTGGGTTTGGGGTAAGGGGACAGATAATTGCTGAGTATTGACATGGCTGGACTCTCAGGGACAACCCTGTTCTGGGTCTCTGATAAAACTTTGATCCTTCCACCCTTCAGATGTGGAGCGGTATTCAGACAAATACCAGATGTCAGGTCCCATTGACAATGCCATCGACTGGAACCCTGGTAGGTGATGGGCCCTTTCGTTGACTGCCCTTCTTTCACATGCTGGAGATGCTTCAAGCCATTGCCATCACCCCCATGTCCCCACCCCACTCCCCCATCCAGCATCTGCAAGCTAGAGCCTTAATTCTGTTCTAAAATACTCTCAGATTCTACTTGGAAAAGCTATTCAACAGTTCCCACTACTCAGGAGATATCCAAGCTACAGCTTTGTTCTGAACAACTTGGACCCAGCCCCTTTCTTCCTCTCCTTTGAAACCATCAATCACCCCCTTTAAAACCAGTCATCATTCGTTGGAGAGCCCAGGCAGGGTCCTATTGACATTTACATTCCCACTATTCCCAGATTGGCGGCGTCTACCCCGGGAGCTAAAGATCCGAGTGCGGAAGCTACAGAAGGAACGTGAGTGTATCTGGAAAAAGGCGGGAGAAGAGAGGTTTCCTCCATCAGCCTGAGAGCCAAGGCTGCTATGGTCTCACCTTCCCTCGCAGTTGCTAGACCCATCTACCCAGTGTTGTTGCTAGACGTCATGGTGGCCACATGAGGGCAGCAGAGTGACATGTTCTTTGCAGGAGGATGGGGTAAAAATTTGCTCTCTGATGGTTCACCTTTTGATCCCCCACCAGGGATTACGATTCTGCTTCCAAAGAGGCCCCCTAAGACCTCGGAAGATAAGGAGGAGACAATACAGAAACTAGAGGTGAGGAGGAAGTGTGCACAGAGCCCTCCTGAGCCCTGGATCTGTTCCCTCTCTCTTGGCCCATGTGTGCCTCCATTTCCCCTCCTGTGAACTGAATCTGAGTTTCTGTTCCTATTCATCCCCCACCTGAGACCCTGGAGAAGAAGGAAGAAGAAGTAACTTCAGAGGAAGATGAGGAGAAGGAGGAAGAAGAAGAGAAGGAAGAGGAGGAAGAAGAAGAGTATGATGAGGAAGAACATGAAGAGGTGAAGGGGACTCCTTCCACCTTAGCCCCCCTCCCTTTACCCCGTAAACTCTGGGGATCTCAACTCTTTACACCAGGGATGCTCCCCTCAGAGGGCTGGCATGCCAACAGAGATGGCGCCCCCCGCCCCCCACCACTGGGTAGGGGCTTCCCTCCACTTCATCTCTCCCTTCTCCAAACTGCAGCTGGAAGAGACATCTCAGGCCTGGAATGTGTGACGGGGAGGAAATGGGTCTGGTACACAGGAAGGGAGGTGAATGCCGAAAGCAGGCTTGACTTTTACTTATTGTTTTTCCATTTCAGGAAACTGATTATATCATGTCATATTTTGACAACGGAGAGGACTTTGGGGGAGACAGTGATGACAATATGGACGAGGCTATCTACTGAAGAAGGACTCAGACCCTCGTATGTTTCTTGAGGATGCAGAGTAGCTGTCCCTATTATTTGGTTTATCGGACAAACAAATCATTTGGTCAGAGTTCACATAATCTGTCTGGTCCCTGGAGATGGGAATGGAGGATGATGACATTTTATTTTCTCTGCTTCCCCTCCTTCCACGTTTGTATCACCTCTGATATCTTGGGGAAAGTGCAAAGGACAAATATGTCAGTTGCATGAAAGGAGAAAGGAGAAGTGAAAGAACTGGGGTTGTTAGAGCTGAGATGGCTCTACCCCTACCCAATTTGTATAACTCTTTGTGGATATCATTAGGGCTGGGAGCAGTCTGAAGGAGTAAGACTGGTTTTATATTTTTAAATAAAGTGTTTTTCTCTGTCTCTCTGTCCTGGGTGAGGCCTGGTGAGGGAGGGCTGGAGGAACCAAGGGAATGCCTAACTGAGCAGGGTCCAGTGTGACACAGTGGAGGGCCACAGCCCTTGTCTTTCGTCCCTTCCCTCCTTCCCCCATGGTGGGACACAGAGTCACAATCCGGCCCCCCGGGGATATTCAAGACCTCATCTGTAGGGCTATGAAAAGTAAGTCGTAGAAACAGCCTCTGTCCCCCGCAGACCAGCTGACTTCTGAGCCTCTGGTCCTCGGGCCTCGAGGACATGATTGTGTCTGTTCACACATGTTCACAAGGACACAGGCCCTGTCTTTGCCACACTTGACCTTGATCTTGTCTTTTTTTTACAAAGGATGATTACAGCTATAAAAATGAAAAAAAGAAAGAAAAAACAGGATTGTATCTACTTTTGTGGGGAAAGTCAAGAAAACCAGATATGAGGAAGGAGGAGGAGCTGACTTACCCAGCATACTCCCTCTTCTCCCAGACCCTGGCTATGTCACTTTGAAAGGCATGTCTCTGCAGAGGGAGCCCCTAAATATCCTGTTCTCCAGTTACAGAAACCAGTGTGTGGCTGAGTTGCAATTCTCTTTTGGTTTTCCCTTTGTGGAATTTAGTTAGCTTTTCTCCCTTTCTTTGGAGGAAGGGAGGTAGGCGGTGGTGTTTTACAGGAAGTAAGGAGGGTGGGGAGGAAGGGAGTGACTTAGGGACACTCACAGATCTGAGAGGTGCTGTCTCGCCCACATAGCTCTCCCTTGTGTGAGGTCACTTTCCAAGGCTCTGATTGGCTTCTGAGGAAGTCTTAGATGAGCTGATTGGTTCCAACCACTTGACATGCAACAGTCACGGGCAAGCTGCGTGTCCAGAATAGGAACTGAATCACTTCATGCTATCATAGCAACCCTGCTGAGCATTTGAAAGTAAGAAGGGATATAGAAAAACCTTCAAAAAATTCCCCAACTGTACTCGGACAGGCCGACTGAATTCCCTGCAGCATCCGGTGATAAGAGACTGGGAATCTGAGGTTGAATACGTCGGACCCCATTGTACAGAATGAAAAAAGGCTGGGACTCTACTGAGAGAAAGCACATTAAAAGCCTAGTTCGGCTGCGCCAGTGTTTACACAGAAGCAGTGGCAGGCGCCATGGCTCCAGCCTGTAAGCCCAGCAGTTTGGAAGGATGAAGCGGGAGGATTGCTTGAAGCCAGGAGTTTGAAACCAGTCTAGGCAACAAAGTGAGACCCTGTCTCTACAACAAAAATATTTTAAAATCTTTAAACTAGCTGAGTGTGGTGGCGCTCCTTAGCAGTCCCAGCTACTAGGGAGGCTGAGGCAGGAGGGTCCCTTGAACCCTGGAGTTTGAGGCTGCAGTGAGCTATGATTGCACCACCGTGCTCCAGCCTGGGCAGCAAAGCAGTAACCTGTCTCTAAGAAAAGAAAACAAGAGTAGAAGCAGCGAAGGAAACAGGAATAGAAACAGAACATTCCAGAGTCATTGAGCAACCTGTGATGATTGATGTGTTTCCTTTTTTAGTCCTCCTGAGGTGTGTCGAGTGGCAGGAAGGAGATAGGGGACCTGCCACTGGGGTTTCCCAAAGCTGTGCTTCAGCCTGTGATTATAGCTGCGGGAGATCAGCAAAAACAAAAGTAAAAGATACTGAGAATGTTCCTTTTGCATTGTTTCCTGCATACACGCACCGAGTCCTAACCTGCTCAACTATATGTGTCTACGCTGGGGGGCACAGCCATCCCATAAAGCCCACCAAATGTCAGCCTGGGAACTTAAAAGGGTGGGGACAAAGAAGATTCTGGAAAAGCAGCAGTAGAGGAGGACTGGACCATGTCCCGACCCTTACCTCTACCCACACACATCCTTTTCCCATGCACCCGGGGAAATGAGGACAGAGGTTGGAGTACCACTTGGGATCAGTTGCACTACTTCAAAGTGTCAGAGAGATCAGACCATTCTTGGACTCTGCCGTCGGCAGGTGACCTTGCTGGACAAAGCCAGGGACACGGGACCCAGCAGCTTTCCCAGATTCTGAAGTGGTTCCAGGCATGAGCTGGACTTGTTTCCATTGACCTTTCCCCTGCTTTCCATAGGTACTATCGGGCAGGCCTGAAGCCACGGCCTAGTAAATGGGGTCACGGTTCCTATTCCCTTTGGAGGACCCTCTGAGAGGTTAGGGGTGAGACCCTGCTTGCGGACATTTACAGAGGACCTACGCAGTGATGCTCGGTCCGACACTACTCACCTGGTAGGGGTTACGTTGAACAGATTGCTGGCATGTGTACAGCCTGGGTTGCGCTGGCCCCAGGTAGGGTGGGTTCTCTGTCAGTAATCCTTTCCTGGGCCATGGTGACTCCCACCTGCAATCCCACCACTTTGGGAGGCTGAGGTGGGAGGATTGCTTGAAGTGAAGAGTTCTAGACCAGCTTGGGGCAAATAGTTTGTCTAAGGAGGGGAGGAAAGGGGAGAGGAGGGTCGGGTCAGGTCGAGTCGGGTCCTATCTTTCTCTATGCTATGTTCCATCCCTCGCCTCTTGATTCCCTCCCATCTCGGGTGGGCAGCTTAAGAGGGGTCTGCAAACAGGCTCAGTGGCTCAAGTGATTTGAGGGAGGCTAAATGGCATGGCAGAGGTAGAAGTAACATGCAGTTTAGATGGGAGTGGAGGCCAGAGAAAATTGGAGGGTCAGATGAATAAGGTAATTGGGCACCTATAGTTTGTTAAGGAAAAGACAGTTCTTTTCCTCAATTTGTTTTCTTAGAGACAGCGTTTCACACTGTTTTGTGGTCGTGCTTTCACTAGTCCATAGCTTTGTACCCTTGGGAAAGTCATGTAAGTCTCCACGCCTCAGTATTCCTCGTGCGTGAAATATAAATTTGGACCAGACTTGTCCACTAGGAGCCCTTCTAGTTCTCACATAGTAGGGCTTCGCTGATCCATCTGTGAGAATAAATGGCCTGAGAACAAAGGCAGGCCGTGCCTAGCTTTGGCTGAACACGTTCCATTTGGCTGGATTTCCCCACCTTATTTTCGGCCCAGGCAGACTAAAGATACCTCAGGCTTCTGGCCAGCCGTTTCCAAGAACCTGCTTCAGCTTGGGTAGCAAGATCAGCAATTCCATCAACTCGCATGAGAGGGACACTCCCTACAGCAGAGTTCAAGGTCACAGTCTGCAAAGCAGGACTCAAACAGGCCACCAACAGATTTCTGAGTGAAGAAGGGTCTGCTGGGCAGGTCCTCTTCATCTCCCCTCCTGTATCATGTCCAGCCGGATGATGGAGAAGAGCAATGAGCTCAATGGGAATAGTTCCACTAGCTAATCTGGTCAAACTGCAGTGAACCTCTTCTCCACTGACCTTGCCCGGACTGGGGCTCACATTTCCTCAAGGTCATTTGGGACCACAAAGCCGGAAATAAGTTCTAGCTTCCTGCTGTCACCTCGGAAAGACCTGTGGTTCATCTCCAGCAGCCTTTAATTTGCCTCTTTGTATCTAGGAAACAAGGGAGGTCCCCCTCCTAACCCTATCGGGAGCCAGCAGGAAGACTGATTCAACTTAACGGCAGGACCTTAACGGCCACGTGCTCTCACCTTGGGAAGCCAAGATGTTGGGGAAAGAATCCAGAGAGTCCTCAGGCCTGATCTCAACCAGTGCAGGAAGGGGCTAGGTCCCCATGACCTCAGAGCGTGGGATTATTCTCCACTCTAAACCTCTCCTCCTCCCAGGATCCTCAGCTTTGGGCTGTGCTCACAGCCCCTTCCTAGGTGTTTCCTATCCTTGTAATTCCACATTGATCTTGCTTTACAGTAGAGAAAGGGGGAAAATAGCCAAATCCTGTCTCTCAGATTCTTTGGTAGGCTCAGCGCAGTGTTGATAATATTGGAAAGGAGGGAGTTAGTCAGGGCTACTTTTGTCTTACCAAAAGGGGCAGCGGGAAGAAACCTACCTAAGTTAGGGGTGCAGATTCGAGGTGAGAGTAGGTGGAGTCCCATCCAGACAGGGAAAGAAGCCGTGGTACTCATCCTCCTTAGGCTCTGGTATGACCAGAGATGTAGCCACTTTGGAGAAGAAATTCCCTTGTCAAAGGAGGTCAATTTCATGTTTTTACCTCATTTTTCTTAGGCGGAGAGATAAGAGGAAGTGAAACAACAAACACGGGCTCAGTGGGCGAAAGGGCAAGAGGTGATCAGCGCTCCTCCAAGCCTTCCATTTCCTTTCCCAAGCCTCTTTCCTGGCGCCCACACAGTCTTTCTCATCTGACCATACTTGGCTGCTCTGGGTCCCTCACCTCTCCCTTACTTGGCTTGGCTCCTGTTTTGCGTCTTACTTTCTACCGGAGCCTCCACACTGACACCTGTCCGGAGCCATCAGGGATGTTTACTCACTTCTCAGTGGCCAGACTGGGCCAGGCCTGGAGGGGCTGGCTGAGGACCAGACGGAGAGCTTATCACTCAGACGCATACTTGTTGTGTTTCGAATTCTTTTCCTCTTTTCCACTCTTTCTCCGTGTCTTTTCTCCATGTCTCTCTCTGCATCATGCCTTTATACGGTGCTGTTTAAATTGGATTATTCCTGGGGTGATATGGTGAGGACTATTTGGAGCCACGGAATACACAGGGCACATCTTCCAGAGTGTTAATTTTACTTTTAAGATTTGCTGGGGGAAGATAAATCATTTTTATACTAAAACCAACACAAATATATTATGCAGTGTAAATCAAAATTTGCATTTTTTTTTGAAGATAAAATAGGTACTTCAAAGACATTTCGCCAGGCGCGGTGGCTCATGCCTTAATCCCAGCACTTTGGGAGGCCGAGGCGGGCGGATCACGAGGTCAACAGATCGAGACCATCCTGGCCAACATGGTGAAACCCCGTCTCTATTTTAAAAAAACAAAAAAGACATTTCTGGTTTATGACAGTCTACTTTAGACTGCTCTGGGAGCCCTGGGGAAAATGGTTCACTCTCTTGTATCTTAGGGGTCCTGCAGAGGAAATATTTGAGAAACTCTGCTTAGAGCAGAGGTAACAAGCATAGACAAACCTGAACACTAAACAGGAGTCAGGCAGACATAAAAGATCACAGCAGGCGAGTGTGATGCGCCAGAGAATGGTGAGAACTGGCAAATCAGAGCTTGCCCAGCCGCTTCAGCTCCAGCTGCTTGATGCTGGGAAAGAATGTGACTCAGTGTTACCAAATCTGACCGCTTTTTAAGAGACGCCAGAAGTGTAGATTTTAGTGAAATCGGATTTTTAATTATTTTATTTATTTATTTATTTAGAGATGGAGAATTGATTGCTCTGTCACCTAGGCTGGAGTGCAATGGTGTGATCTCCGTTGACTGCAACCTCTGCTTCCCCGGATTCAAGCGATTCTCCTGCCTCAGCCTCCTTAGTTGCTGGGATTACAGGCACGCGCCACCACACCCGGCTAATTCTTTGTATTTTTAGTGAGATGGGGTTTCACCATGTTGTCCAGGCTGGTCTCAAACTCCTGACATCGTGATCCACCCGCCTTGGCCTCCCAAAGTGCTGGGATTGCAGGCGTGAGCCACCGTGCCCCTGATTTCCTGCCTCTGTTTTAGTGTTTCCTCCAGCTTTGCTTTGGTTCGTCATCAGCTAAAATCAAGGCAAAGGAAGAGAAACATGAACCACCCTGTGATCTCCCTTCCCTAAGTGCATTTCCCCGCCGGCTTCCCATCAACTCTGGAGCCCTTATGTGAGGGATTTTCTCCTCCACTCACGAAGCAATGGGGGCAGTATCAGAAATGGTGTTGAGATATAGGAAAGAACAAGAGGAAAGGACGAAGCAGTCTTTAGGTATAGAGGGTATTCGGTTTAAAGAGAAGACCAAGGGAGGATAAAACCCCAAATAGGGAATTATCATAATTTTTGTCTTTCCTTCCTCGCTTTCATTCCTCCGTCACTGTCAAAAAGATATTCTGAACTTGCTAATGATCGACCTCTCTCCCTTCCCTTCCACCTCGAGGGTGACCTAAGTTTCCCACACCAGAGACGGCAGATCTGGTCTTGTCAAACTTGGTCACCATTTCCAACCTCTCTGACCTACACGATCATTTCTTCTTCTTTGCAAAAGTGTATGACGCACAGGCCGGGCTTCCATGGAGTCAAATTCTGTTCCCAAGAGTTGGGGGCAGTGGGATGCCTGAGGTTGCAGGAGAGTTTGGGCAGAAGCCTCTGTTGCAGAGGCCGCAGAGAAGCCTCTGAGTGTCTGAGTACTACAGGCAGAACTACACCTATCTCTAGGGGCAGCAAAAGAGCCATTGGTCCCTGCCCAGCCACCCTCCCCTGATCTACAGGGCTCTGAAGGTAAAACAGAAACCCGAGTTTCCTCAAAGCTGGAAGGTAAGGCAAGCATGAAAGGGAATAAAGAGGCCGGGCGTGGTGGCTCACACCTGTAATCCAAGCACTTTGGAGGCCAAGGCAGGCGGATCACCTGAGGTTGGGAGTTCAAGACCAGCCTGACCAACATGGTGAAACCCCATCTAAAAAAATAAAATAAAATAAAGAAAGGGAATAAAGAGAAATGGGAGCAGGAGACAAAGAATTAGCCTTGAGTCTGGCTAGATGGAGGAAGTCAGAATCAGACAGGAAAAGTGAAGAGGGAGGGATTTTTTTTTTTTTTTGAGGTGGAATCTCGCTCTGTAGCTTAGGCTGGAGTGCAATGGCACAATCTTGGCTCACTGCAACCTCCACCTCCCAGGTTCAAGCGATTCTCCTGCCTCTGTTCCTGAGTTGCTGGGATTACAGGAGCATGCCACCACACCCAGCTAATTTTTGTATTTTTAGTAGAGACGAGGTTTCACCATGTTGGTCAGGCTGGTTTCAAATTCCTGACTTCGTGATCCGCCTGCCTCGGACTCAAGAGGGAGGGATCTATACACAGAACCATATAAGGGAGGCACAAATGTTGGCCAGGCATGGTGGCTCATGCCTGTAATCCCAGCACTTTGGGTGGCTGAGGCAGGTGGATCACCTGAGATCAGGAGTTCGAGGCCAGCCTGGCCAACATAGTGAAACTCCATCTCTACTAAAAATATAAAAATAGCTGGGTGTGTTGGCAGGCGCCTGTAATCCCAGCTGCTCAGGAAGCTGAGGCAGGAGAATTGCTTGAACCTGGGAGGTGGAGGTGCAGTGAGCCGAGATGGTGCCATTGCACTCCAGCCTGGGCGACAGAGTGAGACTTTGTCTCTCTAAAAAAAAAAAAAAAAAAAAAAATAGGGAAGCACAGTTCCCATGCCCCTGAGTATGTATCCCCTCCCCTCTGAGCAACTGAAATCCGTGCTTTATCCATCTGTCCAAGAGGTTAAAAATATCAAGGCTGGGAACCCAGCCAGACATTTCCAAGAACCTGTTTACTGACCATTCGATTAAGTATAACTGTCAGCAACTTCATAGCCCAACAAGGACTCAGAATGGGCCTTGCCTGACAGCTCAGGACTCAGGGCACATGGAATTCACAGTCTCGTCCATTTGTTTTCCCTGTCTTCTTTCTCCCATCACTCTGTTGCCTGGAGATGACTGATCAGTTGATAGTCAGAGTCTGTTCATTCTTTTCTCCTTACACAACGGGCCCAGCCGAGAGTGGGGAAGGGTCAAAGAAAGGGAAAGGTCAAGACAGAACAAGAAGAGCCTAAATAGGCTAAACTGGGCGTCATCCGTGGGCACACCTCCACTTACCTTTGCGCTGCTCAGTCCAGCCCGCCTCACGGAAAAAAATCAAATGGGAGGCAATACCTCAAAGAAAAGGTCTGAAAGTCCTGTGGCATCACATTGTACATCCAGCACCCTCATTCCTCGGTTTTTCACTCCAAATGGTGGGAAACTTTTCTTTGGAGTTGTATACTGAAAAGTTAAGAAAGCTCAAATAGTTTTTAGGTTACAGGGTTTACTCCACAGGCTTGTGAAGCACACTGGGAGTGTGAAAAAGAAAACCCTGGGGCCAAGTGGGTGCTGCGACTCACTCCTGTAATCCCAGCACTTTGGGAGGCTGAGGCAGGCAGATAGTTTGAGCTGAGCTATCTGGAGTTCGAGACCAGCCTGGGTAACATGGCACAACCTCATCTTTGCTAAAAATAAAACAATTGAGCCAGGCATGGTGGTATGTGCCTGTAATCTCAGCTACTCAGGAGGCTGAGGCATGAGAACTGCTTGAACCCAGGAGGAGCAGGTTGCTGAGATCGCCCTACTCCACTCTAACCTGGTGACGAAGTGGCATTATTTCTCAAAAAAAAAACAACAGTGAATTATTCAAGAGGGTGATGAGGGATATGTCTCTTTTATTTTCGATAACAATCACTTATTTGGCATTGTTCTAACTTTTTACATATATATATATATATTTTTTTTTAATCAACTTTATTTTTTTAGGTTTTTATTTTTTTTTATTTTTTTGAGACAGAGTCTTGCTCTGTTACCAGGCGCCAGGCTAGAGTGTAGTGACGCGATCTCGGCTCACTGCAACCTCCACCTCCTGGTTTCAAGCAATTCTCCTGCCTCAGCCTCCCGAGTAGCTGGGACTACAGGCATGCACCACCACACCTGACAATTTTTTTTAGTATTTTTAGTAGAGATGGGGTTTCATCATGTCAGCCAGGCTGGTCTTAAACTCCTGACCTCAGATGATCTGCCCACCTCAGCTCCCAAAATGTTGGGATTACAGGCGTGAGTCACCTCGCCCAGCCTATTTTTTCTTAATAGTATGGGAAGGCTAATCTTTGAACCTTTTCGAGGTTCTAGACTTCTCTATTGAGCCAGAGCTGCAGCCTTGGATCTTTAGCTATCTCTGAAAAGGAGTTTTTCAGCTTACAAAATGAAGGTGGCTATGAGGTCATAACAGAAGAGACAAAAATCTTTCCATCTCCCATACCTGAACTACTGAGGCCAGGGTGCCTGGGGCAGGGATCATTGGAAGATCAGTAAAATATTTTCTTTATTCACCTTATGCATTTTATCACCTGGACGTAGCCCAAGAATATAATTATAAGAGGGAAGAGTTTGTTGAAATTGGGCCAAGTTTGCATGTGCATGTGGTCCCAGGTATATGAGAGGCTGAATAGGGGAAACCTCTTGAGGTTATGAACAAACTCTGCAGACAAGGATTGAGGCTCCAAAGTGTTGGGATTACAGGCGGGAGACACTGGCCCGCCCATTTTTCTTGTTAATTTTATTTTCTTGCTCTTTCCTCTCTTTGCATAGTTTTCTTTCTTTTTTTTTTTTTTGAGACGGAGTATCGCTCTCGTTGCCCAGGCTGGAGTGCAATGGCGCGATCTCTGCTCACCGCAACCTCCGCCTCCTGGGTTCAGGCAATTCTCCTGCCTCAGCCTCCCGAGTAGCTGGGATTACAGGCATGCGCCACCACACCCAGCTAAATTTTTGTATTTTTAGTAGAGACGGGTTTCACCATGTTGACCAGGATGGTCTCGATCTCTTGACCTCGTGATCCACCCGCCTCAGCCTCCCAAAGTGCTGGGATTACAGGCTTGAGCCACCGCACTTGGCCATAGTTTTCTTTTTTACTTCTCTCAGATCTCCCTGAACCAGATTGAACCTACGGAATTGAGGCTTCGATCCTTGCATGCAGAGTTTGCTGTGAATGTGCCTGTGAGTAGCCACTGCGCTCCAACCTGGGCAACAATAGTGAGACCCTGTTTCAAAAAGAGAAAAAACAGGGCTGGGCGAGGTAGCTCTCGCCTGTAATCCCAGCACTTTGGGAGTGTGAGGCGGGTGGATCACGAGGTCAGGAGATCGAGACCATTCCGGCCAACATGGTGAAACCCTGTCTCTCCTAAATACAAAAAATTAGCCGGGGGGGGTGTGGGTGGTGGCGCACACCTGTAGTTCCAGCTACTTGTGAGGCTGAAGCAGGGGAGTATCACTTGAACCCCGGGGGCAGAGGTTGCAGTGAGCTGAGATGGTGACATACACTCCAGCCTGGCAACAGAGTGAGACCCCATCTCAAAAATAATAATAATAAAATAGAGAAAAAATAATTGTGCAAAGGTCCCTCTTTGACTCTACCTCATGCACTTCTGCTGTTGTGTGATATTTTGCTGAACATGCGCTTTGTCAGACCCTCCCCCCATGTTTCCCTCCCAGCACCTCAACCCAAGTTAGATACTTGTGTTTACAGTCTGTTCAGCGGTATCAGGTAAGGCAGCCAACGACCCTGGTTATGGAAGCGTCCGTTTTGTATGTTTGTTGTTTTCTTTTCTTTTTGACGGAGTCTCGCTCTGTGGCTCAGGCTGGAGCGCAGTGGTGTGATCTCCGGTCGCTGCAAACTCTGCCACCCGGGTTCAAGCTATTCTCCTGCCTCAGCCTCCTGAGTAACCGGAAGCAGAGGTACCCACCACCACGCCCAGCTAATTTTTATATTTTTAGTAGAGGCAGGGTTTCACCACATTGGCCAGGCTAACCTCAAACTCCTGACCTCAAATGATCCACCCACTTTGCCCTCCCAAAGTGCTGGGATTACAGCTATGAGCCACCGCGCCCGGCTCATTTTTCTTGTTCATTTTATTGTCTTGCTCTTTCCTCTCTTTATGTAGTTTTCTTTTTTACTTTTCTCGTATCTCCCTGAACCAGATTGAAGCACTGAATGAATAAATGATACTCTGAACCACGTCTCCTCTAATGGCTATACATGTAGGTCATAGCTCTTTCAAAATTAAAAAGCAAGGGCTGCATGCAGGGGCTCATGCCTGTAATCCCAGCACTTTGAGAGGCTGAGGCAGGTGGATCGCCCGAGGTTGGAAGTTCAAGACCAGCCTGGCTAGCATGGTGAAACCCCATCTCTAGTAAAAAAATACAAAAATTAGCCGGGTGTGGTGGCAGGCGCCTGTAATCACAGCTACACAGAAGCGGAGGCAGGAGAATTGCTTGAACCTGGGAGGTAAAGGTTGCAGTGAGCCAAGATCACACCACTGCACTCCAGCCTGGGCAACAGAGTGAGACTCCATCTAAAAAAAAAAAAAAGCAAAAGGCACATGATAAGAGTACAGGCAAAGAAGACCCAAAATATTCACCCGCTTCAGTGGGGAAACAGCTAGGCCACTCCCCAAGGAGGTGTACTGAAGCAAGCGTATGCAGAAAGCGTCCTGGCGTGAGGTAGAAATTGTATACAGAAGGCAAAAAGAAGTGGAGGTTTTTGTGCTGTAAGAGAGGGATAGGTTTCCTCTGGGGGAACAGCTCTAGCTGCCTACTCTCTCAGATTTTGATGTGGTGTTCAATCCGGCAGGCCCTAGTCACACAAAACTGAAGTTTAATTGAATTAAACACAATTAAAAATTCAGTTACAGGCACAGTGACTCACACTGTAATCCCAGCCCTTTGGGAGGCCCAGGTGGGCGGATCACCTGAGGTCAGGAGTTTGAGACCAGCCTGGCCAATGTGGTGAAACCCTGTTTCTACTAAAAATACAAAAATTGGCTGGGTATGGTGGCAGGCACCTGTCATCCCAGCTACTCGGGAGGCTGAGATGGGAGAATCACTGGAACCGGGGAGGTGGAGGTTGCGGTGAGCCGAGATCGTGCCATTACACTCCAGCCTGGGAGACAAGAGTGAGACTTTGTGTCAAAAAAAAAAAAGAAAAACACAAAATTAGTTGGGCATGGTGGCATGCACCTGTAATCCCAGCTACTAGGGGGCTGAGGTGGGAAAATCACTTGAGCCCAAGCGGTGGAGGCTGCAGTGAGCAGAGATCATGCCACTGCACTCTTGCCTGGGCACTCCAACCCAGAGCAAGACTCCGTCTCAGAAAAAAAGAGTTAAAAAAATTTTTTTTAATTTGCGCACAGAACTTTGGGAGGCTGAAGCAGGCAGATTGCTTGAGCCTAGGAGTTCAAGACCAGCCTGGGCAACATGGCAAAACCCTGTCTCTACAAAGAATTAGCTGGGCATGGTAGCTACTTGGAAGACGAAGGTAGGAGAATCACCTGACCTTGGGAGGTCGAAGCTGCAGTGAGCCAAGATTGTGCCACTACACTCCAGCCTGGGAGATAGAATTAGACCCTATCTCACACACACACACAAAATAAAGAAATAGAAAAAAAAGTCAGTTTATCAGTAACAGTAGCCACATTTCAGAGCTCTATAGCCACATGTGGCTAGTGGCTACTGCACTGAACATTTCCATCATCATACAAAGTTCTATTTGGACAGCTGGATAAAGAATGTTAAGGGTATCTGGAGGAGATGCCATGTTCTGGCCGTTCCAGGATCAGATCTCGAAGAGGCCTTGAGTATAAGGCCTGAGTATACGGTTATCCATCCTTTTGAAGCCATCCGTCTTCTCATTTTGGGTACCAGTAGCCCAACTGTGCATGCAAAGAGCCAGGCTCAGGCACTCCACGGTCTCTCCATCCCTTTTGTCCTGCTATCTGGGCTGTTCTTGTCCTTGCTTCACTCCCCTAGTCCCTGGAAAACAAGCTGCAGAAAAAACTTTTCCATCAACTTTGACCTAGTTTCTTGGTCCCACATTTGAAGGGGAGGAGCCGCTAAATTCTTGAACAGGTGAGAAAAGGGCGGAGAGTTCAGGTGAAAGTCACCCTGGCAATAGGGAGAACCAGAGACTGACACTTCGGTAATGAAAGAGAGGCAAAGAGAGGGAAGAGAGTGCTCAGAAAAATGAAAGATAAACAGACAATGAACATTGAAATAGAAAAGGATCTTTTTTAATTTTCCGAGACGGAGTCTCGCTCTGTCACCAGGCTGGAGTGCAGTGGTGCGATCTCAGCTCACTGCAGCCTCTGCCTCCCAGGTTCAAGCGATTCTCCTGCCTCAGCTTCCTGAGTAGCTGGGATTACAGGTGCCTGCCACCACGCCTGGCTAATTTTTTTTGTATTTTTAGTAGAGATGGGGTTTCACCATGTTG
This sequence comes from Callithrix jacchus, assembly GCF_049354715.1. NCBI lineage: Eukaryota > Metazoa > Chordata > Mammalia > Primates > Cebidae > Callithrix > Callithrix jacchus. Next base: position 8,432,730 of record NC_133519.1, read on the forward strand.
GCTAGGCTAGTCTCCATCTCCTGACCTTAGGTGATCTGCCCACCTCAGCCTCCCGAAGTCTTGGGATTACAGGCGTGAGCCAGTGTGCCAGGCTGGAAAAGGATCTTTTAAATCTCACTTTCTGTTAAATTCACGTTGATTTTAGTTCATTTATTTATTTAGTTTTGAGGCAAAGTCTGTCCCCCAAGCTGGAGTGGAAGTGGTGCAGTCATAGCTCAATGTAATTTAGAACTCCTGGGCTTGAATAATCCTCTTGCCTCAGCCTCCTGAGTAGCTAGGACTACAACATCTCACACGGATTTCACGTAGAATTTCCAGGAGCCCATTTGAAATTAGTTTGTCCTTAGAAAGGCCAATTCCCGCCGGGGGCGGTGGCTCACGCCTATAATCCCAGCACTTTGGGAGGCCGAGGCGGTGGATCACGAGGTCAAGAGATCGAGACCATCCTGGTCAACATAGTGAAACCCTGTCTCTACTAAAAATACAAAAAATTAGCTGGGCATGGTGGCTCGTGCCTGTAATCCCAGCTACTCAGGAGGCTGAGGCAGGAGAATTGCCTGAACCCAGGAGGTGGAGGTTGCAGTGAGCCGAGATCACGCCATTGCACTCTAGCCTGGGTAACAAGAGCGAAACTCCGTCTTAAAAAAGAAAAAGAAAGGCCAATTCCCAAATAAGGGCCAGGACCAGATCTGTGCAAAGATTTAAATTAGCCATCCCAGGGTTTCTCACCTGTCAGTCCTTTAGGAATGAAAATCATGGCCCAGTGTGATGACTCACACCTGTAATCCCAGCACTTTAAAAGCCCGTCTCTACTAAAAATACTAAAATTAGGTGGGTGTGGTGGCTCATGCCTGTAATCCCAGCTACTCGAGAGGCTAAGGTAGGAGAATTGCTTGAATCCAGGAGGTGGAGGTTGCAGTGAGCTGAGATCAGGCCACTGCACTCCAGCCTGGGAGACAGAGTGAGACTCCATCCCCCAAAAAAAGGAATGAAAATCACACCAATTAAAGGTGGGATCTCTACTACTATTACCCTACAAGGAATAGGAGCCACCAAAGCATCTAAGGGATGAGGGTGGGAAATAGTTAGCAACCATTTACTGAGTTATGTGCTTGCATAGAAACTGTGAAAATTAAAAAATGATTAGCCGCCTCCAAAGAATTCAATACTCCTAACTCTGTAACCTCGTAAGTCCTGAATAGTTATACTTGTTAGTACATAAATCGGGTTTACACTGGGAAGAAACCTCATGATAAAACCAAATTATAAAAAAGGGATCTTCAGCGGGGTGCAGTGTCTCAAGCCTATATTCCCAACACTTTGGGAGGTCAGGGCACGCAGATCACTTGAGCCCAGAAGTTTGAGGCCAGCCTAGCTAGACAACATGGCAAAACCCCACCACTGCAAAAAATATAAAAATTAGCTAAGGGTAGTGGTGTGTGTCTGTAGCCCAGCTATGTGGGAGGCCGAGGTGGGAGGATCACTTGAGCCCAGGTCAAGGCTGCCGTGAGCCGAAATCAGGCCACTACACTCCAGCGTGGGTAGGGAAGAACCTCCACCCATTTCTTGCGAATTCCCTCATAATTTCCCTGTATTTCAAGAACTCATGAACTCCAAAACTGAAGGAATTTAGTAATTGTTAGCTATGGATTTGGAAAACTAGTTTAGACAACAAAATCCCAGTATAATTGCTTTAGCGAATCTGAAAGTAACATGCCTCAAACTGTTACCTTCTTCACCCCTCTAGCCCTGACTCTGCCAACATTACTTAGGGTCCATAGAGAGAGTATTTTCTCCACAAGGTTTTCATTAGTATGGCTTTTTTTTTTTTAAGAGACGGGGTCTCACTATGTTGCCCAGGCTGGAGTGCAGTGGCTATTCACAGGCATGATCCCACTACTGATCAGCACAAGAGCTTTGACCTGCTCGGTTTCCGACTTGGGCCGGTTCACCACTCCTTAGGCAACCTCGTCGTCCCCCTCTCCCAGGAGGTCACCATATTGATGCCGAACTTAGTGTAGATGCCCGATCGGCATAGTGCAATCCAGCCCAGAACTCCTGGGCTCAAGCGATCCTCCCACCTCAGCCTCCCGAGTAGCTGGGACTCCAGGCGCGCGGCACTGGGCCTGGCTAGCATGGGTTAAGAGGAAAGCTTCTTTAAGCATACCTTCTTCCCACAAACTTCTCCAAAGCCAGCTCACAAACACCATTTTTTTTTTTTTTTGCCATTAAAAAAACTTTATTTTGATTTTTTACAAAGAATACCCCCAATCTGGAGTAAAAATATATCTGGTTAAGTACAAAATATAGTCTTTACCATACAAAAAGATACATAATACAAAAACATGAAACCACCTTCAGCCCACACTTTCTGGCTGTATGAACTCTCAGAAAAGGGTGGAGCTCAGTGCTCTGACACAGGACAGTGAACAAAAGTGCTATAGCTGAGAGTGACTGACCAAATGCCGGCAGCTGCAGCGAGAGAGGGGCCAGTATCCCTATCTCCTAACACTGGGCAGGAAGGGGTCGGAAGGGCTTTTGTGAAGACCTGCCCTCTGGTTTCTCGTGGCAGTATCTAGAGGTTCTGATCACAGTGCTGGGGCATCTGTTCCTCCTTGGGTCTGGAGAGGTCAGTGGGCAAGGCTGAAAGCAGCAACCCTTTCACATGATTTGAGTGTTAGAATTATATAATCCTGTACATTGGGGCAATCTCAAAAGCAGTTAACCCTTTTTTTTTTTTTCCTGTCTTTGGGCTTTTACCCCTGGAGACATAGTAGAACAGTTTCAGCTTACATTTAAGATGGCAGAGGGGGAGAACCAAAAATCTGACAGGAACTAAAGTGCTAAGAATATCACCTTAGAATCAATTCCAAGGACTTGAACGAAGAGAAAAACATCCTCCCGTATGAAAATATTTGCAACAGGAGAACACAGTGCAATAGTTAAAATGGCTTTTAAGGCTTTTGGTGGGACAGTTACTGCTTTAAAAGCCAGGTTAAAAGTGCACTCTAAGCAAAAACGACCGTAGAGCAGCAGCTTCCTTTCAAATCACAGGGAAAGGTCTCTCCAATGTCTGTCAAAACAGCCCTGGAAAGTTTTTCTTTTCTTTTTTTTTCTACAAGTGTATAACAGGGAACGCTGATTTTAAGAACCTCCATTTCCCAAAAGTTTTGGCCACAATTTCCCTTTTCATCTCCTTAGTTTGCTAAATTGGCTCTTCTCCACATGATACATAAGTTCAAGGTCCTAAAAGTTGTTATCACAATTAGAAAAAGCCTCCAAAAAACCTTGAAAAGCTTATGCCAGGAGGCCATTTCTACCTGACCCAAAACTACTGAAAAGGCCTCAATTTTCAAGATCTGAGAAAATGGATGGGCCTGAGTTTTTCCAGTTGTTTTTAAACCCATCCAGCAAACACCCCGTCTCACAACGTCGGCGCTGGCTGCGGATGGGTCCGCATCCTTTAAGGCCCAGGAGATTGCCTGCTGATCACCCCGCTATGTTAGGGAGTCAGAGGCTGAGGTGGAGCCACACTCCATTGTGCAGAGACGGTTGAGTCTCTGAAAAAGTGAGAGTCCAGGAAGAGAGGCAGAAAGAAACAAGTAGGTAAAGCTGCTTCTTTTCTTCCACATGCTCACTGCACATTGTTGTTGAGGATACAGGGATCCACCTGAAGGAAGAAACAGACTAGTTTAGTTCAGGTAAGAATTAGAACAACAGCCCAGTTTAGCAATCCTGCTAAGTCAACTTCTTATAGAGGCTTAGGACAAATTTAACAGAAAGGATGACAATTTCTCACCTCAGTATAAGTAGGTGGTGGCATGAACTTGAACTCAGGGGCATACATAAAGATAGGACTGTCTTGAGAGCCATCCACGTCATCTAGCAGAGGGGTGGTGGGGCTCTCCAATCGGTGATCTTCAGGAATGATATCCATATAGCAAGGAGGAGCTAGAAAAAAAAATACGGCCACATTAAGAAGCCTGCCCAAGAAATGCTGGAGCATCACAATTTCACAAACCCAGGTAGACCAGAACAAGACATTGGGTCTGGCTCACCTTCTGGGGTATCAGGGATGTTCAGGTCTACCCAACTCATCTCAGAGCTGGTTCGGCTGGCCATGCTTGATGTTCTGCTGCTTAGACCTGATCTGCTGCCAATTACCAGGGGCAGGTCAAGGATGACCTTCTTGGATCCAGGAACGCTAACATAGATCTAGAAAGGAAGATGGAAGTTTGTTAGATCAGAGATCTGGAGAAAACAAGACTGTGGTAGCAGAGGAACAATTTCTCTGCAGAAGCCACCCTGTATCTACTCACCAGTAAGGAATATTCAACTCGAAGGATGTTGCAGCCCAGGATAGAAGGCCTGATCTTCTGCACCCGAAGGCTCTTGCCACGCCATGATGCGCATGTCCCTGAGATAATATGATTGCCTCTGACTGAGGACAACTTCTGAGTCAGCACCTTGGTTTGGCCATTGGCAAGGTAAGTGTGGCGGGCCACGATGGCAGCTTTGGGGACCACAATTCGGGAACATGTATTCTCAAAGTCAGCATGGATGGAAATCTCATCACCTAGCAATGAGAAAGATGAAAACTTATTAACTGATACTCAGTTAATGACATTTCCGCTACCCCAGTCCCATGCCCTTGGCCCTAAACCCAGTTCTTGTTAAGATATCTACCATCAGCACTAGTGTTTTACCTTCACAGAATCCTTTTCTGTCAATTCGAGCCGAGACAGACACCCGCCCATCAGGAATGAACATGCAGGAAACTTTCTTTTCCTTTTTAGCAGACACAGGTGCCTATGTAGAAGGGGACAAAAGGCGTTTTGAGATGCTTCAATCTAATGCCCAAGACATCGGATTTATCATCCCTGTGACCCAGAAGAATACACTCTCTAAAATGAATCTCACCATTAAATCAGGGGTATTGACATCCACCAGATCCACTACTTCAAAGTTTTTCTTTGTCTCTTGAGTTGGCTGGCTGGGGCGGTCAAGAAAAGCCTTCACCCAGTAGTCTACACACCCATATTTTCCTTTGTAGGATGTTCCCAGAGGCCTGTGTCAAGAAAACGAAGATTTTTAAATGCTCTCCAAGAACAGTCAGGAGGACAAGACAATTTAGACCGAGAAGTTCAAAGATGCATTTAGCTGATACTTACCCCTGAGGAAGCTCAAAGCCGAACTTGTACTCATACTTGTTTCCAGGTCTCATGAGCACCATCTCATTCTCACCTGCAGGGAAAGAAAATCGAGTAACCATTAGGCTTCCTGTTACACTTAAAATGCATCTGTGTGATAAGGAATGACTGGGTGGCATGCAACGTACTGAATGAAGTACCCCCAATTTCATCCTACATATTTTAAAATCATCCGATATTGTTCTTAAAGAGAGAGTCTGGTGTATTTTGTAGGGCAGCAAATTGCCAAGCCCTGCAATGCTTAAAGATTCACCCAGGACGGTTCCTCTTAACATCTCAAACAGAGGTAAGCAAATAATAAGCAACTTATGTATACATAAGACTTTACCCAAGGCAACGCCCCCAGAATCATCTTTAAGAAACAAGCACCATAAAAAATTATACAAATCACCCATTTTTTGGGGGGTGGGGTGGGGGGAGAATGTCTGCAAATTAAAACAGATAAAAGGAAGCAACAACACGTAATTCAAACCACGCAAACGGAGCAACTCAAAACATTTCATACGGGTTTACGCTTTCTATTCTCTTACCAGCTTTCACCCTCCAGCAATGAACCGGGCCTCTTACCTGTTGGCTGGTCTTCCGGAAGAAGCGTGTCTTCGTAGCGCAGGTACTCCGAAGTCTGTTTGCACTGCTGGGATCCCTGCATCCAGAGCACTTTGGCCACTCCGCAAGCCAGGATCCTAACGGCTTTGACACGGGTCACCTCGCACACCTCCACTATGACCCGGCCAGCCACCTTCTCACCACTGCCGTACACCTTCTCAGGGTCGTTAAAGACCACCTCAAAAGACTTGATCTTCTTGAACATCACCATGATGGGACAGTTGATTTAAGAGTCAGGAACGAGGGTGGAATAAAAAAAAAAAAAAAAAAGCCCCAAATCGAGGAACCTCCTTTGCAGTAAATTATTTCACTCTTCCTAAGGAATGAAGGTATTCTTAAGCAGTTTGAGCTTAAATTTAAAGTAAGATTCAGACAAATGAATTTTAACTACTAGGTTTTTGAAAAGGCCTCCAAAAATTTCACGCCGCTGGTTACACTAAAGGATTTCAGAGAAAAAGCCTTCTTTTCCCACAATTGCTGGAGAAGAGATCCGATCTCTACAAACGCTCCTCTAAAGAGAAAGGGAGCTTAGTTTCAAGCAAGAGCCGGAAACGGCTCTATATAGTAGCCTGGGCCCGCAGAGCCACGCGAGCGCTGGCCCGGAGGCTCGTGCTGCCCTCGTGCACATCCCTCCCATTGGCTGCTCAGTCCCTGTTTACCAGGAGCCCGACCAATCAGTGAGATCACTGAGGCGCGTGGACACGGTGTGCTCCTGGCGGGGTAAATGGTTGTTATGCTCCGTAGCAGCGGGAGGAGGGGGGGAAGGAGAGGGAGGAGGGAAAGGAGGGGGCTGCGGAGCGTCTTCCCTGGAGCCCACTGGAAGGAGGCTCCCACTGACCCTAAAACCTAGCCAGGGCGACGGGCGATCGGAGGGCGGGTGTGGACGTTTCTGGTCTGGGAGCGGTGTTAGGAGGTAAAAGGAATACGTGCTTGAGGGAATTTCATGCCTAGTCTTGGTCAGTGAAATTTCTTTAGAGCCTGCTGTTTATTCCTGACTCATAAATAGCAAGTCTGTGAGAAACAATTCCATGGTTCCAAGAACACGCTTAGGTTTGGGGCTGTGGAGCGGGTTGGTGTTACTGTCCAGCAACAGCTCTTTTGTCCTTCTCTTGCCCCGCATCCCTGTTAAATATAAAAAACACCACCACCTCTGAAGGAAAGGAGAACTTTCAGGCCTCATTGGACCTGTGGGACTGATGTCCCTTCCAGCCCCTTGGGGGGAGGGCTGGGGCTGCGTGCCTGTGCTGTTCGTCACCCCCTTGTACCCTCTTTCTGTTCTCTCTGTTCTCTGGAACGGAAATAGGACGGGCGTGTTTACATCCTGTTGCTTTATCCCGTCATCTGTTCAATTTCTACCTGCAAAGCTGGGGAACACTTCGTCTGTATTCCCCGTTTACCTCATTACCTCTTTAGTGAGGTGTGCCCAGGCGCTGATTATCTCCCACTCCCTGCTTCTGGAGGAAAAGAAAAAGGGGGGAAAGAAGGATGCTTCACTCTTTTTCACTTTCTTCCAAAGTTATGTTCACTCTTTCTTGTCTCCATCCCTTCTCCCAACTCACTGAATCAAATGTACATCCATAAATCTGGTTAAAAGCAAGAAAGTCCTCTTGTTTATATCCAAATTTTCAGCGGAGAGATGACCACACAAATTGTGTGAAGGAACAATTTTTAGAAATGATTTCCAAGTTGTTTTTTTTCCCTAAATGGCTTAGGAATCAGTAAGAAGGGAAAGAGAAGGAAGATCCATCACCAGAGCACTATAAATTCAAGCCAGAAGGGACCCTACCCTGCGTTCTCATTCTTTGTTGGTTTCGTTTGGCTAGCTGTCAGATGGATTTTTCCCTGCTGGCCGTGAGAAGCTTTAGGAGCTGAGTACTGAGAACTTATATTTAAATGTAATAAGAAAAACTTGTATGCAGAGGTTCAGGGATTCTTTCCACTTTTCTTTGGTTCATAGAACCCTTCCCATCTCTGTGCTGGGGTATCAGGATTATTATTTCATTCTTTGTGCTGAAAAGAGGAAGATAATGTCCCAAGATTAAGATGAGGAAGTGACTAAGAAGCATTCAAGTATACTGAAACCCTACAGAATCAGCAAAAAAAGAAATCTATTCATTGCTGTTAAGGAGCCTTCTTCCTTCCTCAGACTAGCTGGATTGACACCCTAAGGCTCACAAGTTACAACTCAACACCAATATTAAGCAAGCTCAAGAATAAGCATCATGAGTCTCTTGGGAAACACGCACACACATGCATGAAACCCCAGGAACATGTTGATTCTTAGGGTGAGTTTGAGGCGGCACCCTGTTCTAGAAAGTTAAGCAACGAGGCTTGAGGTGTTTTCAGTTGGTTAACAATATTGATTGAGTTACTGAGTGCAGAGGAGGTAGGACTCTACCTGAAGTAATTTTAAAAGTTCAAAATTGGCCGGGCACGGTGTCTCATACCTGTAATCTCATCACTTTGGGAGGCCGAGGCGGGTGGATCCCCTGACGTCAAGAGTTCGAAACCAGCCTGACCAACATGGAGAAACCCTGTCTCTACTAAAAATACAAAAATTAGCTGGGCTTGGTGGCACGTGCCTGTAATCTCAGTTACTTGGGAGGCTGAGGCAGGAGAATCACTTGAATCCAGGAGGCAGAGGTTGTGATGAGCTGAGATTGCGCCATTGCACTCCAGCCATGGCAACAAGAGGGAAACTGCATCTCAAAAAAAGGAAAAAAAAATTCAAAATTCTGGCTACTGGGAAAATGCTTAGTTTGATGGGTGTGAAAGTATACATAAATATAAAACATCAAAATGCTGACAAAGAAATATATGAATCAATATTGTTCAATCTTAACTACATAAAATTTGAGGGGATAGGAAAGATGGCTAGTCATGGATCAGGGTGGTGGTCACACAGGACATCTTAGAGAAAAGGGAGCATTGATTTTTATTTGGGCACATCTGTAAAGTACTGAATTGTTGAGTTTTTAAAAATCCTATGACAGTTCTCTCATTCTGTTTCCCTCTCGGGCTCTCGTTTCCGCATATCTTCCCATTTTGCCGAGCTCAGTACAGACTACTTTGCTCCGTGCTATGCCAGGTTCCTTTAAATGCCAAAAAGTTATTTAGCTCTGGCAGCAGCTGCTGCCTACCAGGCAGGGAGCCAAAGCGCCTTCTGCAGTGCAGCCCTCCTGGACACAGTTGTTTACAACCTTTCACCTTGTAACCTGGTATTTTGATAAAAATCTGCCCCCTGATTCTCCTTTCCCAGTTCCTGCGTGTAAGAAGAAAGAAGTTTTGTAAACTCTTGTCCTGAAATCAGGGTATAAAAACATGTGAGGTTTGGGAAAAGGGGTGGGCCAAGGAGGAACAGAAAAGTAGGGCACAGTTCAAGAGTTTTGCAAGTTAGATCATCTTTGTCTGCCCCTCCTTTACTGTCTTCAGTCCTAGTGCCAGTAGGAAACCAGGTGGTGATTCTTGTTGTTTGCCTCACTGCAGGTGATAGAATGAAGCCAGCACTTGGTTGCCAGTCAGAGACAAAACACTTTGCATTTCTCTTTTGTTCAACCTGTGGCCTGACAAACATCTAGAACTTGAACACTCCTAGTTCTTAATGCAAAACAAAGCCCTTTCTCGGTCCTTTTCTTCACTGTCACCTTCGGTCTGCAAACTTCCCTTTTACCCTTACCCATTTCCCCCCCTTTTTTTTTTCTCAAGACAGGGTCTCGCTCTGTCATTCAGGTTGGAATGCAGCGGCACTTGGCTCACTGAAACCTCTGCATCCCAGGCTCCAGCGATCCTCCCACCTCAGTCTCCCGAGTAGCTGGGACTACAGGTGCGCTCTACCATGCCTAGGTAATTTTTGTATTTTTAGAAGAAATGGGGTTTTGCCATGTTAGCCAGGCTGGTCTCAAACTCCTGCTCAAACAGCCTGCCTATCTCAGCCTCCCAAGTCATAGATAAATAAGAATCAATTAACAATTGTAGGCCAGGTGTGGTGGCTCATGCCTGTAATCCCAGTACTTTGGGCGGCTGAAATGGGAGGATCACTTGAGGATCACTTGAGACCAGGAATACAAGACCACCCTAGGCATTGTAGTGAGACCCCATCTCTATTAAAAAAAAAAAATTGGGCCGGGCGCAGTGGCTCACGCCTGTAATCCCAGCACATTGGGAGGCCGAGGTGAGCGGATCACCTGAGGTTGGGAGTTTGAGACCAGTCTGACCAACATGGAGAAACCCCGTGTCTACGAACAATACAAAATTAGCCGGGTGTGGTGGCACATGACTGTAATCCCAGCTATTCAGGAGGCTGAGGCCGTAGAACCGCTTGAACCTGGGAGGCCAAGGTTGCGGTGAGCTGAGATTGTGCTATTGCACTCCGGCCTGGGCAACAAGAGCAAAACTCCATCTCAAAAAATAAAAAAATTGTATAGCATGTTAGAGTTCCAAGTGACTTTTGAAGTAATTGCCACTGATTGAGCACCTATAATGAACCAAGTCCTTTATATAATTATGTCAGTGATATTTATAAGGTCATCTCTCATGTTGGTCTAGAAAGCGTTTGAGGTTAGATTGTTTCATTTAATTCTCACAGTAATCTTATGACTCAGTGTTGGTTCGGTCAGGCTCAGAAGTGAAGTAATTTGCCTGAGGCCATGGATTTTGTAAGTAGAGCAAGGTCTTGAACCCGGGTTTGCCTGAAGTATGCACTCTGCTATGTTGTCGTGCCTCTCCGTGCTTTGGCGCACAGTGTCCTGTTTCATTCTTACAACAGTCTTACAAAGGATTTGGGCCAAGACTCAGAGAATGTCAGAGGTAAAGGGGGCTCTAGCAGCCTTTTATTTTTTTAAAAAACTAGTTCTTATTTTGTGTAAGTGGCTTGCCCGGGGACATAAGCTGGTATCTGTGGAGCCACGCTCCACACCCAGGAATCTCTTTATTATCTATTTGTTTATTTTTCTGTTGCTCAGACTGGAGTGCAGTGGCACAACTATAGATCAGGAGCTGAAACTACGAGGTATGCACACCATACCCGGCTAATTTTTTTTTTTTTTTTTTTTTTTGAGACAGGGTCTTACTCTGTCACCAGGCTGGAGTGCAGTGGCAGGATCATGTCTCACTGTAGCCTCAAGCTCCCAGGCTGAGGTGATCCTTCCACCTTGGCCTCCTGAGTAGCTGGGACTACAGGCACATGCAGGGCTAATTTTTTAATATTTTGTTAGAGATGGAGTCTTGCCATGTTGCTGAGGCTGGTCTGGAACTCCTGGGCTCAAGTGATTCACCCACCTTAGCCTCTCAAAGTGCTGGGATTATAGACATGAGCCACCAAACCCATGGTTTTTTAATTTAGTTTTAACTTTTAAAAATATCTCAGCTGGAAGTCCACATTTTGTGTTTACGAGATCCATTTTTCTACCATGATAAGCAAAGGATAGAGATCTCAGTATTGCCCAAGTTCATGGCAAGATGGGAGAGGGGCTGAATTAACTTTGTTCAGAGGTGTTGTAGGCTCATTTAAGATAGTTTTCTTTTTTTCTTTTCTGAAGGCCCTTACAGTAACTTCCTAAACATAGTTCTTTTTGTTTGTTTTTTAAGGCTGAGTCTCCCTCTGTCACCCATTCTGGAGAGCAGTGGCACAATTTCGGCTTGGCTCACTGCAACCTCCACCTCCCAGGTTCAGACGATTCTCCCACCTCAGCCTCTCAAGGAGCTGGTATTACAGGTGCTCACCACCGTGCCCAGCTAATTTTTGTATTTTTAGTAGAGACGGAATTTCACCCTGTTGGCCAGGCTGGTCTCGAACTCCTGGTCTCAAGTGATCTGCTCGCCTTGGCCTCCCAAAGTGTTGGGATTGCAGGCGTGAGCCACTGTGCCAGCCTTCTTCTTCTTTTTTTTTAAAATTAACTTTATTTACTTATTTTTGAGACAAAGTCTCTGAGGCTATAGTGCAGTGGCGCGATGTTGGCTACTGCAACCTCTACGTACCAGGCTTAAGTGATTCTCCTGCCTCAGCCTCCCTAGTAGCTGGGATTACAGCCACTGTGCCTAGCTACATTTTTTGGTATTTTTAGTAGAGATGGGGTTTCACTGTGTTGGCCAGGCTGATCTTGAACTCCTGACCTCAGGTGATTCACCCATCTTGGCCTCCCAAAATGCGGGGATTACAGGTTTGAGCCACCTCACCTGGCCTTACTTATTTTTTTAATATAGAGTCTCACTCTGTCTCCCAGGCTGGAGTGCAATGACACAATCTCGGGTCACTGCAACCTCTGCCTCCTGGGTTCAAATGATTCTCCTGCCTCTGCCTCCAGAGTAGCTGGGATTACAGACACTGACCAGGCTGGTCTTGAACTCCTGACCTTAAGTGATCCGCACACCTCAGCCTCCCAAAGTGCTGGGAATACAGGTGTGAGCCAGTGCAGTTCTGGGTCATAGTTCTTAAAGTTGCCTTTATGCATGGTAAAGAAAATTTTACTTCCCTTCTCATGCTATCACCTTCTTGTTCTCCTCCTCCTCCTCCTCCTCCTCCTTCTTCTTTCTTCTTTCTTCTTCTTCTTTTTTTTTTTGAGATAGTCTCACTCTGTCACCCATGCTGGAGAGCAGTAGTAAGATCTTGGCTCACTGTAGTGTCCGCCTCCCAGGTTCAAGCAATTCTCCTGCCTTAGCCTCCTGAGTAGCTGGAATTACAGGTGCCTGCCATCATGCCTAATTTTTGTAATATTGGTAGCGATGGGATTTCACCCTGTTGGCCAGGCTGGTCTCAAACTCCTGGCCTCAAGTGATCCACCCACGTTGGCTTCCCAAAGTGCTGGGATTACAAGCAAGAACCACCAAACCTGCCCAGTGTTCTTCTTTTACTGTCAAATTTCTTAAGAGAATAACCTGTATCAGCTTTCTCTGTGGACTGAACTTGTCCCTTTGTAGTTTGCCTTCTGGTCTCTGAAACAATTTTCCTTAAGGTCTCTAGAGGAAATCAGAGTAGTTTTTCTTTCCTTCCCTCCCCATCCCTGTCCTGCCTTGGCCTGTCCAAATGGAGTCTAGCTCGGTCACTCAGGCAGGATCTTGGCTCACTGCAACCTCTGCCTCCGGGTTCAAGCAATTCTCCTGCCTCAGCTTCCCAAGTAGCTGGGATGACAGGCACCTGCTATCATGCCCGTCTAATTTTTCTATTTTCAGTAGAGACAGGATTTCACCATACTGGCTAGGCTGGTCTCGACTCCCAACCTCAGGCGATCAGTCTGCCTCGGTCTCCCAAAGTCCTGGGATTACAGGCGTGAGCCACAGCACCCAACCACTCTGTAAGAGTAGTCTTTACAGGCTTTATCCTTTTTGACTTCTATGTAATTTGAAAACTACTGTCTTTTAAAAGTTGTAACACTTGTCTTGACTTTGGACTTCATCCTTTTCTCCTTTGCTAACCATTCTTTTTTTTTCCTACGCCCTGAAAACTCTTTTTAAGGGCTTCTCCTTGGCCCTCTCCTTTTCTTTCTTTAAGTTCTGCTTCTCAGTTTGACCATGTGTACATCACTCTGTGTAAATGACTTTAAGTCTGTACATCCCTTTAGCCTGTCTCCAGAGTTCCAGGTGGTATCTCAAATTCGGCTTGTCTAGCAATGAATTCATAATCTGTCCCTGGTGTTCAAACCCATTTCTTTTCTTTATTTTTCTTTCTTTCTTTTTGAGACAAGGCCTTGCTCTGTCACACAGTTGAGAGTGCAGGGGTGGAATCATAGAGTACTGCAACCTTGAACTCATGGGCTCCAGGGATCCTCCTGCCTCAGTCTGTCAAGTAGCTAGGACCACAGGCATGTGCCACCATGCCCAGCTAATTGTTTAATTTTTGGTAGAGATGGGATCTCATTTTGTTGCCCAGACTGGTCTCAAAATCCTGGACTCAAGTGATCGTTCTATCTTGGCCTCCCAAAGTCCTAGTATTATAGGTATGAGCCATGGCACCCAGAACCCTTGTTTGTTTGAATGGAACTAGTATTCATTCCCCTAGTTATAAAGGCCTAAAATCCAGGGATTGCCTTTAATTCCTTCCCCTCCGTCATGCCCCACATCCGGTCAACTGCGAAATTCTGTAGAAGCCGCCTTTCCAGAGTTTCTGGCCTCTATCTCTCTCTTATTTTACTGCCACCGTTTTGGCTCATGTTCCTGTTACTTTTGCCTAGATTACTTTCATAGCTTTTAACTCATTTTCCTGCTGTAATCTATACAATATCACTAAATTAATCTCACAAAATCGAGTTCCTGTGCGTTCCTATAACACTGCAAAATTATTGCCTACTGAATCACTTTGAAATGCTTCAACCTGGCATTTAAAGCCTTCACGAAACGTCCTAAACCAAACTTCTCGTTTCATTTCCCACTGCTTCCTCATAGATGTACCCTGTACTTCAGCCAAAATTGAGTACTCAGTGTTCCCTTAGTATAGCCTTCTCTTTGTGTCTCTGCTTGCATTTTTCCTCGTACCTGGAATGCCTGTCCTTCCCCATCTCTGCTGTTTGAAATTTGACCTACTCCTCTGTAGACAGCCAAATAATTTTTCCTCTATTAAAACTTTCTTGGTTGGGCGCCGTGGCTTGTGCCTGTAATCCCAGCACTTTGGGAGGCTGAGGCGGGTGAATCACCTGAAGTGAGGAGTCTGAGACCAGCCTGGCCAACAAGGTGAAACCCCATCTCTACTAAAAATACAAAAATTAGCTGGGCATGGTGGTGGGTTCCCGTAATTCCAGCTACTTGGGAGGTTGAGTAAATTGAGGCTGGGTGCAGTGGCTCATGCCTGTAATCCCAGCATTTTGGGAGGCTGAGGCAGGTGGATCACTTGAGCTCACAAGCTCAAGACCAGCCTGGGCAACATGGGGAAACCCCTTCTCTACTAAAAATACAAAAAATTAGCCAAGTGTGATTGTGCACGCCTGTAGTCCCAGCTACTCAGGAGGCTGAGGTGGGAGGCTGGCTTGAACTGCCATCTCAAAAAAAAAAAAACAAAAAACATATATCTATATTTGATAGATTTGGGTATGTCTCTAGGTAGAATATACCACTAATTCAGATCCTAGTATTAGTTCTTATTGCTGTTAGACTTGACACCTCAACCAAAATTTCTTATGCTAAACTGTATCCTATTTGTCCTTCCTCACAGCCTGTGGCCCAAGAATGTATCAGAGCAGGGATGGTAAGGAGGCGAGAGGTGATGGTTTGTTTTTCTGTGAGAAGAAAATTGGACTGCATTGTTGTTTATGAGGGAGACGGGACATTGTGTGCTTAACCCAACTTCCCCTTTTCTGAGAAATTCTTTCTTACACAATTCAGAAATACAATTGACTCAGCTCTGCCACCCAGTGGGCAGTTTAATATACTATCAAAATTCTGAGTCCAAGAATTGTCTCAAACAAGAGCTTTTCCAAGAGCAGTAACAACCCAGATCACTCCCCTGAGTGGCAAAGTTGATTCCTGATCATGAGAAGGAACAGATGAAGGAAATTTGGTGTTCTTAACTGAAGGGAAGAAACTATACATTAAAACAGTTTTCTGGTTTTTTTTTTATCCAGACTGACAATTAATAATACGTTCTTTTCTACGAAATTTGTTTTCTAAGAATTTTTTTTTTTTTGAGATGGGGTTTCACCATGTTGGTCAGACTGGTCTTGAACTCCTGACCTCAGGTAAATCCACCCACCTCGGCCTCCCAAAGTGCTGAGATTACAGGTGTGAGCCACTGAACCTGGCCTCTAAGAAAATTTTTAAAAAACATTTATTCTTCTAGATCCATCAATGACTTTTGAAAAAATAAATTCATATTATTATTATCATTATTATTTTTTGAGATGGAGTTTTGTTCTTGTTGCCCAGGCTGGAGTGTGATGGCTCACTGCCACCTTGGCCTCTGGATTCAAGCAATTCTCCTGCCTCCTGAGTTGCTGAGATTATAGGCATGTGCCACCATACCCAGCTAATTTTTTTTTTTGTATTTTCTGCAGAGAAGGGGTTTTGCCATATTGCCAGGCTGGTCTTGAACTCTCGAGCTCAAGCTGTCAGCCCGCCTCAGCCTCCCAAAGTACTGGGATTACAGGCATGGGCCACTGCACCTGGTGTTTAATTATTTTTAATTATTTTATTGAGACGTGGTCTCGTCTGTCATCCAGGCCGGAGTGCAGTTGTGCGATCATAGCTCACTGCAGCCTCGACCTCCTGGGCTCAAGTGATCCTCCCACTTCAGCCTCCCAAGTAGTTGGGACTACAGGGTTGTGCCACCACATCCGGCTGTTTTTTAATTTTTTTGTAGAGACGGTGTCTCACCCTGTTGCCCAGGCTGGTCTCAAACTCCTGGGCTCAAGCAGTCCTCCTACCTTCGCCTCCCAAGTACTGGGATTACAGGCATGAGACACTGCTCCCAGCCAGCCTACTTTTTTTGAAAATATGACTTAGTCTCTCAAAGGTAGAAGTGTTATATCAAAGACTATGTGAAACCCTTAATATTAAAAATATTGGTTCTGTGCCGGGCGTGGTAGCTCATGCCTATAATCCTAGCACTTTGGGAGGCCAATGTAGGTGGATTCCTTGAGCCCAGGAGTTTGAGATCAGCCTGGGCAATATGGCAAAAACCCAAATTACAAAAACAAAAACATTAGAAGGGCGTGGTGGCTCGTACCAGTAGTCCTAGCTACTTAGGAGGCTGAGGCAGGAGGACTGCTTGAGCCTAGGAGGTCAAGGCTGCAGTGAGCTGAGACTGAGCCACTGCACTCCAGCCTGGGTGACAAAGTAAGACCCTGTCTCAAAAAAAAAAAATTGGTTCTTTGACCCAATAGCAATGAATGATTCCACAATAGCCCTGTACTGGAGCTAGAATCTAGTTCTCCTTCCTGGTTTCGTTTTCAGTTTCTCAAAGTCCACCCACCATTTATACAACTTTTATCTCAGGAAACATATGTAGCTTACTTCTTCTGTTAATTGTTGGAAAAATGATTAGTAATTTGGTTTGGGAGTACACAGAAAAATTGAGGAAGGCCTTTTATTTCCTAGTTTACTGCCTCTTTCCCCTTCCTTAGTGCTGGTATGGTTTCCTGGCACTGATTTCAGAACGGTAATTACTGGGCACCATGGCTATTATCTCTGTTTCCTTGAGAAGAAATGTGGGAAGGAACTTGCCATGAAGTACAGAGAGTGGAGTAGAGTGGGGAGGGAGCTGTTGGGTTGATCTGAGAAGTGGCTGAGATGGCCACAAATGAAGAAGTTAAGGGGAAGAAGCTCAGGCCAAGGTGGAAATGCTCTTTTTTTTTTTTTTTTTTTTTGAGACGGTGTTTCGCTCTTGTTACCCAGGCTGGAGTGCAATGGCGTGATCTCGGCTCACTGCAACCTCCGCCTCCCAGGTTCAGGCAATTCTCCTGCCTCAGCCTCCTGAGTAATTGGGATTACAGGCACGTAACACTGTGCCCAGCTGATTTTTTGTATTTTTAGTAGAGATGGGGTTTCACCATGTTGACCAGGATGGTCTTGATCTCTTGACGTCATGATCCACCCGCTTCGGCCTCCCAAAGTGCTGGGATTACAGGCGTGAGCTACCGCGCCTGGCCCCTTTTTTCTTTTTCTTTTTCAAAGTCTCCCTTTGTTGCTGAGGCTGGAGTGCAGAGGCACGATCTCGGCTCACTGCAACCTCTGTCTCCCCTGTTCAAGTGATTTTCCTGCTTCAGCCTCTCAAGTAGCTGGGATTACAGGCGTCAGCCACCACGCCTGGCTAATTTTTGTATTTTTAGTAGAGACAGGGTTTTGCTATGTTGGCCAGGCTGGTTGTGATCCACCCGCCTTGGCATCCCAAAACACTGGGATTATAGCTATGAACCACTTCGTTTCGTCAGAAGTGTTCCTCTTTTTAATCAATGTAATGTAACATCATGTAGTTAAAAATCACATATTAAATGATTTCACAAAAACCAGCAGTCTTCAAGCCCAAGCCCCTTTTTCTTTCTTTCTTTTTTTTTTTTTTTTTTTTGAGACAGGGTCTCACTCTGTCACTCAGGCTAGAGTGCAGTGGGGCAATCTCAGCTCACTGCAACCTCCACCTCCTGGCTTCAAGCAATTCTCCCGCCTCAGCCTCCCAAATATCTGGTATTACAGGTCCACACCACCACCCCAGCCTAATTTTTGTATTTTTAGTAGAGATGAGGTTTTACCATGTTGGCCAGGCCGTTCTTGAACTCCTGGCCCAAGTGATCCGTCCCCACTTAGCCTCCTAAAGTGCTAGGATTACAGGTGTGAACCACCGCACCTGGCCCATCCCACCCTTTTTTTGAGACAGGATCTCACTTTATCGCCCAGGCCAGAGTGTAGTGGCACGATCATGGCTCACTGCAGCCTCGATTTTCCAGGCTCAGGTGATCCTCCTGACTTAGCCTCCCAAGTATCTGGGACTACAGGCACCCACCACCACACCCAGCTAATTTTTATATTTTTTGTAGAGACCGGGTTTTGCTATGTTGCTCAGGTTAGTCTTGAACTCCTGGACTGAAGCAATCAACCTTTCTAGGCCTCTTAAATCCACGTCTAGGATTGCAGGCATGAGCCACTGCACCCTGCCTCTTTTAGCTTTTTTTTTTTTTTCGGTCTGGTATGTATTTCATATTTCTTTTCTTTTCTTTACTTTACTTTTTTTTTTTTTTTTTTTTTTTTTTTTTGAGACAGACTCTTGCTCTGTTGCCCAGGCTGGAGTGCAGTGGTGCAATCTTGGGATCTTGGCTTGCTGCATCCTCCATCCCCCCGGGTTCAAGTGATTTTCCTGCCTCAACCTCCTGAGTAGCTGGAACTACAGGGACATACCACCATGCCTGGCTAATTGTTATTTAATAGAGATGGGGTTTCCCCACGTTGGCTGGGCTGGTCTGGTACTCCTGGCCTCAGGCGATCCACCCATCTCAGTCTCCTAAAGTGCTGGGATTATAGGTGTGAGCCACTGTGCCTGGCCTACTTCATGTAAGACATTCTTCCTTCTCTCTGCTCATCTCTTATGCAACCATTGATCTCCTTTTCACACTATATATTTGCTAACATTATATACGTGTGTGTGTGCGTGTGTGTATTTTTCTTTTTGAGGGGGGAGGCCTCGGTGGGCAGATTCCTTGAGGTTAGGAGTTTGAGACCAGCCTGGCCAACGTAGTGAAACCTGTCTCTACTAAAAATACAAAATTTAGCTGGGTGTGGTAGTGCATGCCTGTAGTTCCAGCTACTCAGGAGGCTGAGGCAGGAGAATTGCTTGAACCTTGGAGGCAGAGGTTGCAGTGAGCCGAGATTGCACCACTGCACTCCAGCCTGGGTGACAGTGTGAGACTCTGTTTCAAAAAATAAAAAAAGAAATGCTAGACTTATCTACTCTCTCTGGTTATGGTAATTGCAATTTTAACTCTTACATCATGCTGTATCCCCACCTTTCCTTGCCCCTTACCTCCTCCTCCCAGTAGGAAGTTATAGCATAGTTCTGGCTGAATCAATGAAGTGTTTGCAGTAATAGTATTACTGTGTAAATGATATCCATTGAGGAACCAAGTATATATTGATTGTTTCATGTCTTGAACAACGCTTTGTTTATTGTTCAATTATAATTTACTTAAAATTTTACTTTGTTTACTGTGTACGTATCTTCAGTTCATTTCCTAAATGTCAGTTCTGGCGAATGCCTATTCATATTTTCTCTCAAATGGTCAGCATGTCAGATAATCTTAGACATTAATTTTTCTTTTCCTGGAAACTTGCCTCATTGTCTGCCAAGGCACTTTTTAGTCACTAGCACCACCTGCTGACTCTTGGTGAAGTGGAAAGACAGAATTATGGGGTCACAGGGTTGATGTTCTTAACTGGAAAATCTTTCTGTGGTCTCCAACTTTCAGAATGACATTCTGGAGGAAGGAATGTGGTCCTGGTGCTAGGAAAGCGAATATGAAATCACTAAATATTCTCGTTCCTTTGCTCTGTATCCTCTTCTTTTGTATGTTTCCTAGAAGGAGGAAAGTCTCTGTTGTCATCTTCCTTGTCATGCTATGATAGTCTTAAGCCTTTTGTCTGATCCACCAAGGAAAGAAAGACGTGCTACCCATCAAAACAACCTACAGCTTTATTGAAATGTACTTTACATATGATAAATTGTACATATTTAAGGTCTGTCATTTCATGGGTTTTGACATATATATAATATACATAAATATATAACATATATACACGGGTGTATATATATATAAACATCTATAATATATATACACACAATATATTAGATATATAATGTGTTATATATATTATATACATAATGTGAGCATGTATATATTTATATCATGGACATATATATTTATATATGTGTATTTTAGCTTTTAATGAACATATTAATGAACACTTACCTTTTATCGAACTGCCAAACGGTTTTACAAAGCAGTTGTACCATTTTACATTCCCACCAACAGCATATGAAAACTTCCCAACATTCGGTATTTGATGAATCAGTCTTTTTCATTTTAACCATTCTAATGGGTGTGTAGTATTTTTTTCATTGTTTTAATTTGATTTGTATTTACCCAATGACTAATGATGTTGAGCATCTTTTCATATGTTTATTTTAAGCTACCAATTTAAAAATACTCCATTAATAATAGGGCTAGTTTTGCTAGGCACGGTGGCGCATGCCTATAATCCCAGCACTTTGGGAGGTTGAGGCGGGCAGATCACTTGAGGCCGGGAGTTCAAGACCAGACTGGTCAGCATGGTGAAATCCCATCTCTACCAAAAATACAGAAATTAGTCAGGCATGGTGGTGGGCACCTGTAATCCCAGCTATTCGGGAGGCTGAGGCAAGAGAATCACTTGAACCTGGGAGGTGGAGGCTGCAGGGAGCCGAGATCATGCCTCCGTGCTCTAGCCCTGGGCAACAAAGCAAAACTTACCTCAAAAAAAGAGAAAAAGTAATAAGGCTAGTACTAAGTCTGGGCGAAGGGAGAGTGTTACATGACAGGTGTCATCAAAGAATTTCACTTACCAGTTGGCTGTGGAATTCTTCTCAATTGACTTGAAATTCCCACAGCTGAGAGATAAAGTTACTCTTTTGAGTTATGAGAACCAATACAAAGAATGTTTCTTTAAAAGGATATTTTGAGTTACAGTACGTATATTTTCTGTGACGTAAGAGATGCCTCGATATGTCTCTTCCAGTTTTTTCCATCGGAACACACTATTTTCTCCATTGGCTAAAGATTCCTTAGGAAAGCATAGAAACAGTGCTCGGAGGGAATGGCAGAATGGCTGTGGTTCTTAGAAGAGGTGGAGAGGACAGAATCGAGGATAAGAATTGCAGGAGAAGCTTGAAATGGCAGACTAGATAGGACACCTTGCCTGGTAAGTACTGGCCAAAGTTGTCCCTTGGTATCCAAAGGGGATTGGTTCTAGGACCAGCTACACCCTCACATACCAAAATCTGACGATGCTCAAGTCCCTTATATAAGATGGCATAGTATATAGTATTTACGTATAACCTGTGTACATCCTTCCCTATACTTTTTCTTTTTTTGAGACAGAGTCTCACTCTGTTGCCCAGGCACTGGCTGGATCTCAGCTCACGGTAACCTCTGCCTCCTAGGTTCAAGTGATTCTCCTGCCTCAGCCTCCCGAGTACTTGGGACTACAGGTGCGCGCCACTGCGCCCAGCTAATGTTTTTTGTATTTTTTGTAGAGTTGGGTTTTCACTATGTTGGCCAGGCTGGTCTCCAACTCCTGATCTCAGGTGATCCACCTGCCTTGGCCTCCCAAAGTACTGGGATTACAGGTGTGAGCCACTGCGCCCGGCATAAAAAGTTATTATACTGTATTTGTATTTGTATTTTTTATTGTTGTGTTGTTATTTTTTTCCCAAATATTTTCAATACATGATTGATTGAATCTGCGGATGCAGAATTAGTAGATACAAAGGGTCCTACTGTAATATTTCTTCAGGGGAGTATTTTCAGGTGGGTGGGACTAGGAGGACAGGTGGAAGATACTGGTGAGTACATGACTGGGGCAGAGACGGCAGGCCCTCGGTTATGGAGTATCCGATGGGGGAGGTTGAGAACGGAAACAGGGGTAAGATATTAAATGCAAACTTTGTTCAGAGCAGCATTTTTTTTTCTTTTTTTTGAGACGGAGTCTCGCCCTGTCACCCAGGCTGGAGTGCAATGGTGCAATATTGGCTCACTGCATCCTCCACCTGCTGGGTTCAAGCTATTCTCCTGCCTCAGCCTCCTGAATGGATAGGATTACCGCCGTCCACCACCACACCTGGCTAAGTTTTTGTATCTTTGGTAGAGACGGGGCTTCATCATGTTGGCCAGGCTGGTCTTTGAACTCCTGACGTCATGATCCGCTCGCCTCGGCCTCCCGAAGTGCTGGAATTTCAGGCCTGAGCCGCCATGCCCAGCCCCAGAGCGGCATTGTTGCTTTAGAGCACCCTCACCTAGAACAGCATGTCTTCTCAGTCTTTCTTCTATAAACTAGATTCCTTCAACCTTAGGCTTTCCCTCCTTTTCCAACTTCCTCTTTTTGGCTTTATATGAGAAGACAGCAGCTTTTACATTTATTTTTTTTTGACAGTCTCACTTTGTTGCTCAGGCTGGAGTGCAGTGGCATGGTCTCAGCTCACTATAACCTCTGTCTCCCAGCCTGGGTTCAAGTAATTGATTCTCACGTCTCTGCCTCCTGAGTAGCCAGGGTTACAGGATTATAGGCATGCACCATCATGCCTGGCTAATTTCTTGTATTTTTAGTAGAGATGGGGTCTTGCCATGTTGCCCAGGCTCATGGTCTCAAACTCCTGGCCTCAAGTGATCTGCCCACCTTGGCCTCCCAAAGTGCTGGGATTACAGGTGTCAGCCACTGTGCCCAGCCTCAGAGTGGCTTTTTTGGTGATGTCCACCACCACAGCTCCCCTTTGAGAATCTTTACCAGCTCCACAACCAGAATTTTTAATGGCTCTCTGCTTCCTTGACAATATAGTGTAGTGATTAAAAATTGAGTTTCTGGATCCAAACGGCATAGGTTCAGTTTCCGGCTCTGCCATTTGTTAACTATGTGACTGAAGGCAAGTTTCCCTCTATGGGAGAACAATAACACCTTCCTTAGAGAGGTGTGAGAATGTAAGCGGTATTTTAAAAGTGCTTAAGACAGGCTGGGCATGGTGGCTCACGCCTGTAATCCCAGCTACTCAGGAGGCTGAGGCAGGAGAATTGCCTGAACCCAGGGGGCGGAGGTGGCGGTGAGCTGAGATTGCGCCATTGCACTCCAGCCTGGGTAACAAGAGCAAAACTCCGTCTAAAAAAATAAATAAATAAAATACAAAAATTAACCAGGTGTGGTGGCAGGCACCTGTAGTCCTAGCTACTCGGAAGGCTGAGGCTGGAGAATCACTTGAACCTGAGAGGCAGAGGTTGCAGTGAGCTGAGACTACACCATTGCACCCCAACCTGGGTGTCAGAGTGAGACTCCGTCTCAAACACCAACAGCAACAACAAAGCATTGAAAACATCGCCTGGCAGATTTTAAGCTCCAACAAGTGTTAGCTATTAACCAAATTTAAGCCCCTTGCCCCCTTTTTAAGGTACTTCATAATCTGGCCTCTGCGCATCTAACCTTCTGTCCCATTACTCCTCGTCTACTGTTTGAGTTTTGCTCGTTTCCTCAAAGAATCATGAGTCTACGCCTAACTCCAGATGGTTTTCGTTGCCTGGAAGGTTCCATCTTCTCTGTCACCTTTTATTATTCTTATACTTTAGTTCTCATCTACCATCTTCCCATCTGAATGCACCATACCTAGGATTCAGTGAATAATTACACACTCATCACTCTCTCAAGTGAATTGGTTCTGTCTCTCCAATAGCCTGAGAAGTCCCTGAGATAGAAACAGTATCTGATAACTTCCAAGCCCTCATTCAGTGGAGTGAACACATTGCATTTATTCCATTTCAAGCATCTGCAAGGAGATTCAACACAGGCAACAGAGGCCCATGTGAAGAATTCGTAGCTTTAATAACAGATTAGTTAGGGGGTAGGGACAGGCTGGTCTCTTCCATCCTGCCTGTGCCATTCTTCAAAAGCAGAGACTCCCTTCGCCAAAGATCTAGACAACGTCCGCCTCATTTCTGAACCAAGAAAGCGGAGCATACCTTAGCCACATATATTCGTCAAACAGACTTCTTTCCCTAATTATTTCTCTTTTGAGTTTCTTGTGGATAATGATCATGTCCTCTGCTTTCAGCTCTTATCTCTGAAATCTCTCAGCCCTTAAATCTTTACTGAGAATCAAAACTTTCCTGACCTCTAAGCTTATAAGGATGATACCTGCAGTAAATGGCTTACAACAATTTATTTACTATAAATGGGGCTGAAAAAATTAGTGAAGAGCCCCACAGAGGTCTGGAATGCAGAAACCTTGCCCAGAATCCTTACTCTGTGATCACTTCAACCCTGGGCTGCAGCCTGATCTGAGTGTATGATACCATTGTTTCATGGGTCTCCTGCACCCTGCTTCCTTTAATGATGCTTTACAGTCTTCTCTGCCAGTCTCTATCCCCAAATCATTTCCAAACCAGTAATAGGACTGATGGCCTCTTTATTGAATGCAAAGCCACAGAACAAGGAGCCCGGAAAGGAGCGGGGGTAGGAGGGTGGCTGAGGAAAGCGGAACCCCAGCATCTGAGGGGAAGAGATGCAGCTTCTCTAAGTCTGGCAGGAAGGCTCGGGCGTCCTCCAGCGCTGCCTGAGCTGCCACGGTAAAGCTGGGATCCCCAGAAACTAAAACATCAAAGACACAGGAATGGAAGTACGCGTCTTCCACTGGAAGCCCTTCCTTGCACAGCCGTCTGGCAGTGTCAATGGTTAGAGCTCCCCGACGATTGCGCTCTGATCGAGAGAGTCGCTGACTTGGAGGGCACCCGTCAACACAGAGCTGCAGGTCCTGCTCAGCTGAGAAGGCCCTGGCCACATCCTCTGCTACCTTGATGGAGAAGGAGAGCTGCCCAGCTGTCTGCCGAATGATTATAGTTGTGCCGATATAGGCAGCTTGGATCTCCACGTGGTTCCCAGGGTTAGCAGTTTGAATCGACAAACTGGATCCCCCAGGTCGGTCACCTCCATTGACAGAACCGTCTTCAAAGGCTGCAGGAAGATTATCCACCTCTGCCTGGTAGACCTTCTGATCAATGCATTCCTGCATGTTCTTGAATATGATGGTGAGCTGAGGGCAAGAGGGAAAACGGTTCACTTGGTTCAGTGCATCCTCCCCCAGTCAGACCTCACACAGTAAGGGGTCTGATCCAGGTAGAGGTGAGGACTACTGTGGCCCAGTCCTTGATCCCTTCTCCTATTTACGTTCCAGTATTGCCTCATCCCGACTTAACTTCTCTCTCTACTTAATCTGGGCAACTTCCTAGGAGAGGGTAAAGTTTCCCTTCCGATGCGCTCTCCAGCTGTTTTCTGCATTTGAGTGAAATTCCCATCAAGGGGAAATGATTTACAGCTCCAAGTATTTGGTAGAAGGGAATGATTCAAGATGGGGGAGTGGTTGAGGAAGAAAAGGGAACTAGGGAGCACTGCTGTGGAATAGTGGGGATGGGGAGGAAGTGGTGCCCCTCGAAGAATCTCAGGAGGTGGATCAGAAGGGAGATTGAGTGCCTGACCTTCCGGATGGCGGTGGCGTTGGCCCCCAGCGCCACGGGGGAGCTGGTGGCTTGGACAAAGAGGAAGTCGTTATCCAGTAGAGGCCAAGCTCCTTGGACACGGCATGTGTGAAAGTGGTGGTGGAAGCTGCGCACATGGGGGTCCCCGAAGGAAGCACAATGCAGGAACCCCGGGGGACGGCCATGCAGCCGGGAAAACCGGCCTTCGTAGTCACAGGGGTCCGGGGCAGGGAGGCCGGAGCCGGCGCCTGGAAGGGCGGGGCCCCGGGGCGGGGGAGGGGCTGTAGGGCCCTGGCGCGAGCAGTTGTGCTGGATCATCAGGTCTTCGATGCCGTGGACCGCCGAGTGGAAGGCGAGGTCCCCGCGGCAGGTGCGGGCGGTGCGCCGCGTGCAGAGCGCGTAGGAGCGGAGGGCTCGACAGAGGCCGCCAGAGGCCGCCCCTCCACCCCGGCCTCCTCCTCCTCCTCCTGATGCACCCCCACCTCTAAGGCTCAGAGTGGACGATACATACTCAGCATTGCAGCGGAGGATCTTGCATTGAGAGTGAGCTAAAGACAGAAGGGAGAGGATTGTGAGACCGTCCTCAGACCTCTGCTCTATCATAACTCTTCCAAATCTCATCAGGGAATTCCAGCCTTCCTAAAACCCAACTAAGGGCCTTCCCCAGCCCCCAAACCCCAAATCCCTAGTTCTCTCGGCTGTCTTACTAAAAATGTGTAGGAATAAAAGGGAATCTCTTCTGCCTGTCGACCAAGGGCTTCCCCAGTGCCCTTCCCCAAACTGAATGGGACATAAAATATACCTATTTGAGAGCAGGGTGAGTGATCGGACTCTCAGCGCCCGCGTCTCCTCACTCACTCATGCTCACATGCCCACCCCTACATAGCAGCCTACCCTCTAGATTTCCCCAAACCCTTCCCTGGCCCTTCCTTACCGTGTCCACAGAGGAGCAGCAGGAGAGTGAGAGTGCTTAGAGCTGGGGGACTGCCATGTGGGGACCCGGCACTAGGGGACTGGCCTGGCTCCCCCATAACTATCCAGCCAGGTTCCCCGGGCGCCCGGTTCTTCCCAGCTGATGACCCTCCTACCTAGTGAATTTTGACCGGAAGTCCTGTAAGTGACTGAAAAAAGAAATTTGGCTGGACATGGAGAGAGAGAAGAGTTGAAGATTGGTCAGGACAATGTGAGGTGAATCTGGGGAGATAAAGAAAGGATGAGCAGACTGGAATTTGGGAGATTGGGGCTCCTCACACTGTAAGTGTGGCAGCTAAGCCTCTTTGCCCTGTTCCTGTGGCCACTTTTAGGGCCCTTGTGCAACAGCCTCAGGCGGGGGTGGAGGGAAGGTTGGGTGAACTCAGGGGGGCAGAGTCCACTGTGTTGCTCCATCCTGAGATACCAAACAGCAGCTATGTCAAAGACGGAGGAATCATGGGGATAGATAGGACGCCAGTAATCCCAGTGGGTACGCTAATCGAATCAGGACCTGAAAATACTTCAGAAATATACTTCTTATTTGTCCTTCTCCGTTAGGAGGAGATGCCTTCCAGGAGCCATACATTTCTTTTTCTTCTTTGTGTCAGAAGGACACAAGAAGGAGTGAGGGTGGCATACCCATTCCCTCCAGAATGTCAATATTCAAATGAAAAGGAACCAATCTCTTTCATCAGCTCTAGAGCACAGGAATTTTAATCCCCCCCTCATGGAATAATGGGATGCAAAGCAAACATGCAAATTAATATTTGTTTTTTCTAAGTCAACCGTTCTTGTATTTTCCCAAATTTCACTGAAGAACCTCTCTATTAATCTCTCCTTTTCAACTTCTGAAGTTCTGGGTCTTTTCATGAGAACAGGGGTTAGGGAGGAGCTAAATCCCTCCTGCCTAACTCCCCCGTCCTGTGCATTAGGATATGATTCAGGGGAGAGTCCTGCAAGAGGGAGAATAGAATGGAGGGACTAGAGTGTGGGGAGAAATCATTTACAAGGAGCAGCCCCCACCCTTGGAATCTCAATGCAAAGGGCATTGCTAAGTGGGGACAGGATAGAAGTGTGTCAGTGACTCATCATCCGAGGTCATTCTTGGCCCTGGTAAGAAAACTACAGGATCGAGGGTGTGGGGAACTCCTAAAACTTCATCAGAAGTCTTCAGGTAATAAGCAAAAGAGAGGGCTAAGACTGCCGGAGGAGAGACAGAGAATTACACTTCAAATGGCTAGAGGCCAGAGGCCAGAAAGAAATGAGACAGAAGGAGAAATGGTGATTGGGCACCTTGGTAGGAAGAGATCCCAGCATTTGGACAGGAGACATCCGAGTAGGTGTTTGTAATTTTATAACAGTCTAACTTCACTATAAAAGCTTATTAAAGGAATTGCAATTTCATTTTGACTTACTGTTTCTAGAGGTCAAACATTACTCTGCTATCCAGTTCTCCAGCCGTGATTGCCTACTCTGTGGGTCAGCTCCAGCCAGGGGATCCTCTGTCTCTTTCTCCATGTCTCCCCCAGGTCCCCCAGGCCGGCTGCTGTCTCACTGAGGTCAGGGAGCCAGAGAAGGTTTGGTGTTGGGGGAAGGGGGACTATATGGCTGGCCAGAGTGCTGGACAGCTGAGCAGGGTGGGAGGTGGCTACTGAGTTGCCGGTTTTAAAAATAGCTAAGTCCAAAATTCCAGGAACGTCGGTGGGGGTAGGGTGTGGGAGCGGGGAGGGTAGGAGAATTAGAAGGAATATGGAGTATTGGGTGCCAAGCTGGGGAGGGAAGAGAAAAATATGACAGACAAGTTGGATATCTGGTTCCAGCTTGTGTGACTCTAGTCACTGCCTACTCCAGGCCGCCCTCCAGCATTCTCAATAATGATGAGCTCCTGGCCTTTAAAAATTACAGTGGGCAAATGGATACCTTTCATTTACCATCTTCATCCCTGATATGATGAATATTACATTTAGTTTCTACAGATAGTATCTAGGAGGTAGCTGACTTTAAATAAGATCCATAGCAGAGGTAGTTCACAGCCTCTCCCCTTTCTTTGCAGAGTATTTCAGGAGGACAAAAAGAACCAGCTGTCCAGAGAAGAAATCGGAGCTGTGAGTTGCTTAGGATGAGGGCTTGTTCAGTCTATCTAGCTCAGATCGTTGCAGCTGTCTATCCTCCTACCTACTCCATTTTCATTACTTCCGTTTGTACAGCAATTCCTCTTCCCTCTCCCTCATCAATACACACAGAAATAAAAGCTCCTGAGTTGCTAGGAGAGAAGGCTAACAAAGGCAAAGAGGTGAAGAAAAAATGGAAAGAGAATTTTTAGAAGGGGAGAAAGAGTTGGAGAAACAGAAAAAGATTCAAAAAGATTTTCTTTCTGTTTCCCTCCCTCCCTCCTTCTATCCCTCCCTTCCTCCCTTCCTTCTTTCCTTCCTTCCTCTCTTTCTATGGTGTCTGTCTGTCTCACTATGTTGACCAGCCTGGTCTTGAACTCCTGGCCTCAATCAATCCTTCCGTCTTGGCCTCCCAGAGTGATGGGATTACACGTGTAAACCACCATGCCTAGTCTCTGAAACATACTTTTGTGGAATAACATAATCTTGTGACTTTAAAATACTGCAAAATCCCAACACTTTGGGAGGCTGAGGCAGGAGAGTCGCTTGAGCCCAAGAGTTTGAGGCTGCAGTGAGCTATGGTAGCACCACTGCATTCCAGCCTGGGCAACAGAGTGAGGCCTCCTGCCTTAAAAAAAAAATAAGCAAAAAAAAAAAAAAAAGATATTGCAACCAAGGGATTTGGCCATGTCATGTTTTTGCAGCCATAGGCATATCTGAGATCATCAATCTTTTAGTACTTGCCAAATGGAATGTAAAAAGGACCAATTCCAAATAGTGTCACTGTATTAGGGTTCAGTCGAGGGACAGAACTAATAGGATCTCTCTCTATCTCTATCTCCATCTCTGTATCTCTATCATCTATCTAATCTATCTATCTATCTATCTATCTATCAATCAATCAATCATCTATCTATCTAGATAGTTTGCTATAGATGTCTATATCTATCTATATCTAGATAGATATAGACATATATAAAGGGGAGTTTATTAAGTATTAATTTACATGATCTCGAGGTCCCCAGTAGGCTGTCTGCAAGCTTGAGGAGCAAGGAGAGCCAGTCTCAGTCTCAAAACAGAAAGACATGGAGTCTGATGTTAGAGGGCAAGAAGTGGACAGCACGGGAGCAAGATGTAGGCTGGGAGGCCAGGCCAGTCTCTCCTTTCATTTTTCTGCCTGCTTTTTATTCTAGCTGCGCTGGCAGCATCTTATATTGTGCTCACCCAGATTAAGGGTGTATCTGCCTTTCCTACCCACTGACTCAAATGTTAATCTCTTGGCAACGCCCTCATGGACACACTCAGAATCAATACTGTGTATCCTCCAATCCCATCAAGTTGACACTCAGTATCAACTGTCACAGTCACTAAGGCATCTTTACCAGTTGGCTCTATTTTAATACAGAAAGAGTCTAGAGGCCCACATAGCACTATTCTCAGGTATATATATATGACAAAAACATTTTTTTCTCTCAACCATTAGAGGCCATATCACAAGCAGTTTCATTACAGAAATGTAAAATGCTTTTAACCAAACCATTCAGGTGACTGTAAAACATAAGAATTTGATTACGACAGCACAAGTTGGATGTACTATAATGCCAAAAAAATGCAGAATATTTTAAAATAGTCATATTATGGTGATAGTGTTGGTGATGTTATTCTGAGATTATTTTAGATATATCATGAGATAAAACAAAGGATTAATAATGTTGGTGTCTCTGAGAACCAGAATTTTTAGTGTGAAATAAAGAGATACGTATTTACGATTGATGAAGTTGAGATAAAACTCTGTAATTCTGAATTTAAATTGCAAATATAACTCTGAACTCGTGGTGTATTTTATCCTTAAAAATTTCCTAGCTTTACCCTTGGAAAGCTTGGAAACAATGATCCAGTGAAAATAAACACCTCTAGTATTCCATCGTGCTATGTAAATACCATTTCCTATTAAGAGGAGCCAGCCAACAACTCTTTGGAGAAATGGCCGATTTCCGGTTTGGGGCAGGTATTGTCCAAGATAAGCAAGGACGCTTTCAAAGACTTAGGGTTGTAACCGAAGAACTCAGGAGCCAACTAGAATAGTTTCCATTGACCAAAGATGAAACAATTTGAGTATCAAAATGGATATTATCTGCAAGGGATTGAAATTCACAAAATACGTTTAAATCTATGAATTCACAATGACACTTAAAAAATACAAACTCATTGGTCATTGTTGGAGAATGCTGGCAGTTCAACTCATTAGTTTAAAAACTGCTAGCAATCGGAAAGAATCAAGTATTTATCCTGGTTTTCTTATGTGGACTGTATCTCAAGATGGGGAAATTTCTCTTTATAGAAGAATTCCAGTAAATAAGTGAAGAAGGGATAATATAATTAGAATATCAACATTTTGTAGCTCCAAATGAATTAATGTATCTAGGCAATGATCAACAATGGCTGTGGCAGGGCACAGTGGCTCACACCTGTAATCCCAGCACTTTGGGAGGCTGAGCTGGGAGGATTGTTTAAGTCCAGGAGTTTGCAGCCAGCCAGGACAATACAGTAAAACCCCATCTGTATGTAAACAAAAATAGTGGCTGTCGTTCATCAAAAAAGAGAGCCAAACATGTTTTCCTGATCATAGTCCACCTTGCGTGAAGCTGGACTTGTGTATGCTACCACAAACAGGCAAACACACTTCAGTCTGAATCTGATTAAAGCTAACTACTAATTTGCAGGAAATACGGGAGACATTAAATGATACCTCAAAGGTGCAAATTCAGACTTTGCAAATACTATGCAGGACAAATTACCTGGGTTTTTTTTTTTCTTTTGAGACAGGGTCTCCCTCTGTCACCCAGGCTGGAATGCAGTGGTGCGGTCTCGGCTCACTGCAACCTCCCAGGTTCTAGTGATTCTCATGCCTCAGCCACCGAGTAGCTAGGATTACAGGCATGCGCCACCATGCTTAGCTAATTTTGTATTTTTAGTAGAGGTAGGATTTTGCCACATTGGTCTGGCTGGTCTCGAACTCCTGGCCTCAAGTGATCTGCCCACCTTGGCCTCCCAAAGTGCTGGGATTATAAGTGTGAGCCACCATGCCCAGCAATATGTTCTTATATAAATATGTTTATATTACACACACACACACACACCCCTTCACACAGTCAGTTGATACTGGAGAAATCTGACCATTATCCTTGTCAAAGCTCATCAACTAAACACCACCGGAAACAAATCTATAGTGAAAAAAGTCGAATCTACTTGGCTTGGTGTAAAGGGAGAGAATGCCCCAAAGGAATTATGGGACCATTTTCCTAAGGGGAGGTTAAAAGGAACCTCTTATAGAGTTTCAGCTTCTCTTGGATATTTCTGAGCCACAGTTTAGAATAGTGAGGGCTAATTGTGTTTTTTGTTTGTTTTCTCCTAGTGTCTAAAACTCTGAGTGAGGACTAACTTGGGATTGAATATTGTTAAGAAGTGGGGGCATTTCAGTAATTGGGTGTCTGAGTGAATCAATCTTACCTAGGAAGCAAGAGGATTGCCACCCAAATTGGTGAAGAAGAAAAGAAAGCATGAGTTTCTCACACTAATCAGAAGAGGGGATTTTTGGTCGTTTTTGTGGTGGCAGAGTGGCGGGTTGTCTCTATTTTGTTGAGAACACAGTTGTGATATGGCTCTGATAAGCTGAGAGATAATAATTGCCAAACTAGCCTTCCGTATTCAGCTAAAATATTATTCCAGAATTAAAAATAAGTAAAACATTTCAAACACACCAAATCCTGAAGGAATTTATCAACAAAGATTTTTTTTTTTTTTGAGACAGAGTCTTGCCCTGTCGCCCAGGCTAGAGCACAGTGGTGTGGTCTTGGCTCCCTGCACCCTCCACTTCCTGGGCTCAAGGATCCTCCCACATCAGCCTCCCAAGTAGTTGGGAACACAGGTGTGCACCACAACCCAAGGCTTAAAAAAAAAAAAAAAAAGCAGTTGGAGGCCAGGTATGGTGGCTCATGTCTATAATCCTAGTGCTCTGTGAGGCCAAAGTGGGAGGATCACTTGAGGCAGGGAGACCAGGCTGGGCAACATAGTGAGACCCCTGTCTCTATAAAATATTTAAAAATTAGCCTGGTATGCCAAGGCAGGAGGATTGCTGGATCCCAGGAGTTTGAGGCTGCAGTGAGCTATGATTGCATCACTGCACTCTGGCTTGGTCAGCAGAGTGAGCCCCTGCCTCAAAAAAAAAAAAAAAAAAAAAAAAATCAGTTGGGTATATTTGTGTAGGACTATTACTGGGTTTTCTATGTTGTTTCACTGATCTGTATATTTATCCCTCTGCCAACTCCATGCAGTCTTTAATTCATTTAATTCATTTTCTTTTTTAATTTTTTTGAGACAGAGTCTCACTCTGTCACCCAGGATGGAGTACAGTGGCATGATCTTGGCTCACTGCAAACTCCACCCTCCCAGCTCAAGCGATTCTCCTGCATTAGACTCCCGAGTAGCTGGAATTACAAGCATGCACCACCACATCTGTTTAATTTTTGTATTTTTAGTAGAGACAGGGTTTCACTATGTTGGCCAGGCTGGTCTTAAACTCCTGACCTCAAGTGATCTGCCCGTCTCAGCCTCCCAGGTGCTGGGATTACAGGCTTGAGCACTGCATCCAGGCTCATTTAATACTTTTTCAAAATTGTTTTAGCTATTTCAGCTTCTTTGCCTTTGACATAACTTTAATAATAATACTGTCTTAAAGTTATAGATTTTTCAAACAAGGTGGTGGCTCACACCTGTAATTCCAGCACTTTTGGAGGCCAAGGTGGGTGGATCGCCTGAGCTCAGGAGTTCAAGACCAGCCTGGACAACATGGTGAAACTTCATCTGTACGAAAAATACAAAAAAATTAGCTGGGCATGGTGGCATGCGCCTGTGGGTCCCAGCTACTCTGGAGGCTGAGGTGGGAGGATCATTTGAGCCTGGGAGGTGAAGATTGCAGTGAGCTGAGATCTCGACACTGCATTCCAACCTGGGTGACAGAGTGAAACCTCGTTTCAAAGCCAAAAAAAAAAAAATTAATTCCAAGTCATGGCACCGAAAAAAAAAAAAAAAAAAAAAGGGAATTCTCTTGTCTGTATCTGTCTGTATCTGGCGTGGTGGCTCATGCCTGTAATCTCAGCTACTAAGGAGGCTGAGGCTGGAGAATTTCTTGAACCCGAGACAGAGTTTGCAGTGAGCTGAGATCGTGCCACTGCACTCCAGCCTGGATGACAAGAGTGAGACTCTGTCTCAAAAAATAAAAATAAAGAAGAAGAAAAAAGAAAATAAATGTGCAATTGTCAAACCATCACCTCTATCTAGTGCCATAACATTTTCATCACCCTGAAAGGAAATCCTGTACCGATTACCTAGTCAGTCCTCAGCCTCTGGCCATCACCAGTCTGCTTTCTGTCTCTCTAGATTTATTATTACCTGTTCTGGACACTTCATATAAGTGGAATTGTATACTATGTGACCGTTTGTGTCTGGCTTCTTTAGCATAATGTTTCGAGACTTATACAAGTTGTAGTATGTATCAATACTTCATTCTTTCTTATGCCTGAATAATGTGCCATTGTGTTTACATGCCACAGTTTATTTAGCCATTCATCTATTAATGGAATTTGGATTGTCTCCACCTTTTGACTATTATAAACAGTGCTGCTGTCAACATGCATGTACAAGTACTTTTTGAGAACCTGTTTTCAGTTCTTTGGGGTATATACCTAAGAGGGAAATTACTAAGTCATATTCTATATTTAGTTCTATGTTTAGCTTACTGAGGAACTGCCAAACTGTTTTTCACAGCAGGTGTGCCATTTTACATTCCCACCAGCAATACAAGAGGAGTCAAATTTCTCCTTACCCTAACATTTGTTATTTTCCATTTTAAAAATTGTAGCTATCCGGTGGTGAAATGGTAGGTAGCTTACTGTGGCTTTATTTGGACTTCCCTAATGACTAATGACATTGAGCATCTTTTTTTTTTTGAGATGGAGTCTCATTCTGTCCTCCAAGCTGAAGTGCAGTGGCATGATCTTAGCCATTGCAACCTCTGCCTCCCGGGTTCAAGCAATTCTTCTGCCTCAGTCTCCGAAGTAGTGGGGACTACAGGCAGGCACCACCACACCTGGCTAAGTTTTGTATTTTTAGTATAGTTTCACCAAGTTGGCCAGGCTGGTGTTGAACTCCTGACCTCAGGTGATCCACCAGCTTTGGCCTCCCGAACTGCTGGGATTACAGGCATGAGCCACCGCACCCGTCTGACATTGAGGGTTTTTTCTTACATATTTATTGTCCATTTGAATATCTTGAATAGACATTGGGGAAATGTCTTTTCAAGTGCTTTGCTCATTTTTTGGGGGGTTGTCTTTTTTTGTTGAATCATACCCCATTCATTTTTAAAGGATATTTTCACTGGATGTAGGAATCTGACTTGATAGTTTTTGTCCACAGCACTTGAACAATTTTGTGCCACTTTCCTCTGGCCTCTGTAGCTTCTGATGAGAAACTGGCTTTCTAACTTGGTTGAACATGGGGGAAAGCCAACCAACCAAACAAAAAATTAAAAACAAAAAGAGAGAGAAATCTGCTTTTATTCAAATTGCTTTCCCCTCACTGCATTCAATATATATATATATATTTTTGAGACAGAGTCTCACTCCATCACCAGGTGCCAGGCTGGAGTGCAGTGGCGCAACCTCGGCTCACTGCAACCTCAGCCTCCCGGGTTCAAGCAATTCTCCTGCCTCAGCCTCCCGAGTAGCTGGGACTACAGGCGCATGCCACCATGCCCAGATAATATTTTTGTATGTTTAATAGAGAGGGGGTTTCACCATGTTGGCCAGGATGGTCTCGATCTCTTGACCTTGTGATCCGCCCGCCTCGGCCTCCCAAAGTGCTGGGATTACAGGCGCGAGCCACTGCATCCGGCCTGCATTCAATATTTTTTACTTGTCCTTAGCTTTTAGCAGTTTGACTTTGACGTGTGTCTTAGTTCATTTAGTGTTGCTGTAAAGGAATACCTGAGACTCGGTAATTTATAAATTTCAGTTTATTTGGGTTATGTTTCTGATGTCTGGAAGTTCAAGATTGGGCATCTGTATTTGGAGAGGGCCTCAGATTGCTCCCAGTCATAGTGGAAGGTGAAGAGAAGCTGGTTTGTGCAGAGATCAATGGCAAGAGAAGAAGAAAGAAAGAGGTTAGGTGCCATGTTCTTTTTAACCAGCCCTTGCGGGAACTAAGAGTGAAAACTCATTTGCCCCTGAGGGAGGGCTTTAATCTATTCATGAGGGACCCACCCTGATGACCCAGACACCTCCCATTTGGCCCCACCTGCAATACTGGGGATCAAATTTTAACCTAAGGTTCAGAGGGGACAAACATCCAAACCACTGCAGGGTGCCATGGCCTGAATTAGTTTGAGTTTATCCTGTTAGGAGTTCGTTCAGCCTCTTGAATCTGTCGGTTTATCCCTGTGCCAAATGTGGGGAGTTTTCAGCTGCTATTTCCTTTGGTACTTTCTTGTCTTGTTCTCTTCCTCTTCTTCCAGGAATTTGCTGACGCAAATGTTCGATCTTTTGTTGTAATCTCACAAGTCCCTGAGGCTCTGAGCTCATTTTTCCCCCAGTCTATTCTGTTTGTTTTTCAGATTGATGTTTTTTTTTTTTTTTTTTAAAACAGGGTCTCACTCTGTTGCACAGGCTGGAGTGTCCTGGCACGATCTCCACTCATTACAGCCTCTGCCTCCCAGGTTCAAGTGATTCTTGGGCCTCAGCCTCCCAAGTAGCTGGGATTACAGGTGTGTGCCACCATGCCCAGTTCATTATTATTATTATTTAAGATGGAGTTTTGCTCTTGTTCCAAGGCTAGAGTGCAATGGCATGATCTTGGCTCACTGCAACCTCCGCCTCCTGGGTTCAAGCGATTCTCCTGCTTCAGGCTCCAGAGTAGCTGGGATTATGGGCATTCGCCACCACGCCCAGCTAATTTTGTATTTTTAGTAGAGACAGGCCTGAATTAGGTCATGTTGGTCAGGTTGGTCTCAAACTCCTGACCTTGTGATCTGCCCGCCTTGGCCTCCCAAAGTGCTGGGATTACAGGTGTGAGCCACCGTTCCCTGCCTGCATTTTTAGTAGAGATGGAGTTTCACCATGTTGGCTAGGCTGGCCAACATGGTGAAACTTGAACTCCTGGCCTCAAGTCATCTGCTTGCTTCAGCCTCCCAAAGTGCTGGGGTTACAGGTGTGAGCCACTGCTCTTGGTCCAGACTGAGTACTTTCTACTGTTCCGTCTTTTAGTTCACTGATTCTTTCCTCAGGGGTAGCCTCATTACCACTCACTGAGTTTGGGTGAAAGTTCTGACTCTCTAGTTTCTTCTGATACCACCCCAACAGTAAAGGGGAGAGATGACTCCTAATAGACTTGCTGGTGGTGAACGTCTAGGCACCCCATTAAGTCTTTGCCGGAACAGGAGAGGACAAGTCACAGTTTGTTTTTGTGGCATTTGGCTGGAATAGAGCAAATATTGTCGAAACTTTTTCTGGTTTGCTAGACTGCCTCAGTCCTGATCCTCTGGCTGCGGAGAACAGGCTTTTGTTAGGGATTTTCTTGGCTGCTCCTATTGGCATTTCCGGTTGCTGCTTCTTCAGCTCCAAGTATGGGGTAATTGGCAAAAAGTGTCCACAGAAATCAGCATCGTGCCCTGCCTTTGTTTCTGGGGCTCCTAGCTGGTCCACCTCCTCTCCACATTTCGGTCTTCTTAGAGTTGTTTTATATGTGACGTCCAAGGAAGAGGAATGGGGAAGATCACATCTACTCACGCCTCCCTGATCCATTCTCTTATTCACTTGCTTACTTGGTTTTCCACTACATTTTCCTCTCTTGAAGTGTTTCGTTGTTGTTTGGAGGCAGAGTCTTGCTCTGCTGCCAGGCTGGAGTGCAGTGGCTGGATCTCGGCTCACCCTATCCTCCACCTCCCGGTTCAAGCGATGATCATGCTTCAGCCTCCCAAGTAGCTGGGATTATAGGCGTGAGCCACCGTGCCCGGCCTACATGTATTTTTATATTTTCAGTACCTACTCTGGCACATGATCTGTAAATGTTTTTAAAAAGGAAAATAGGCCGGACACAGTGGCTCACGCCTGTAATCCCAGCAATTTGGGAGGCTGAGATAGGCAGATCACCTGAGGTCAGGAGTTCAAGACCAGCCTGACCAACATAATAAAACCCTGTCTCTACTAAAAATACAAAAATTAGGGCTGGGCGCGGTGGCTCATGCCTGTAATCCCAGCACTTTGGGAGGCCAAGGCTGGTGGATCACCTGAGGTTGGGAGTTTGAGACCATCCTGACCAACATGGAGAAACCCCGTCTATACTGAAAATACAAAATTAGCCAGGTGTGGTGGCACATGCCTGTAATCCTGGCTACTCAGGAGGCTGAGGCAGGAGAATTGCTTGAACTCTGGAGGTGGAGGTTGCAGTGAGCCAAGATCATGCCACTGCACTCCAGCCTTTGTGAGAGAGCAAGGCTCTGTCTCCAGGGGAAAAAAAAAAACCACCACCAACAACAAAATTAGCCCGGGCTGGTGGTGTGCCCCTGAAGTCCCAGCTACTCGGGGGCCTGAGGCAGGAGAATCGCTTGAATTTGGGAAGCGGAAGTTGCAGTGAACCAAGTGAGCCCACTGCACTCCAGCCTGGGCGACAGAGCGAGACTCTGTCTCAAAAAAAAAAAAAAAGGAAAAATAGAACTGAATGAAGTGTATGAATCACTCTGCTTCCTCATCCACCTTTAGGAATGTAGTGCTGGAAAGAGGAGGATGCTTAATCCTGTCTTGGTGCTTTGACGAGATTCCTCGGGATGCTTTGATGTTGAGAAAGGTGGCTAGCTCCCTCCCAAAGCTCGTATTGTTCTTCCTGTGTTCTCTCTTACAAAAATTTACCAGCAGGTGGCAGAATAATTGATGAAAAGTACTGTTGTCCAAAACAGGAGGCTGATTTCCTCTGCGACGTAGAAAAATAAATTCTGCTACCTTGTAGTCACCCTGGGTAAGATGCCCAGATGTTGTTCTGAAGGTTAGATGCTTTTTGCTTTTCAGCTTTGGGCCACAGGTACCTGTCTAGTGAAAACAGCCAGAGTAAAAGGAAGAGAGGGGTCTGTTAGTTTCCTTGGTGTCATGACAACAGGACTCTTGTCTTTGTGAAATAAACGTCCAGCATTTAGTTACTCATCTTACTAATTTATTGGATTTAAACCCATTGAAAGGTGGAAACTGAATAAGTGGAAGACTTAAACAACGTTTAAATCTTGAATAACGTTTCCTAAACAACGTTTTAACATTGATACTTAAAAAGCAAAACAAGACAAGGCTCGGTGGTTTATGCCTGTAATCCCAGCACTTTGGGAGGCTGAGGTGGGAGGATTGCTTGAGCCCAGGAGTTTGGGACCAGCCTGGGCAATATAGTGAGGCCTAGTGTCTCCACCACCACACACACAAAATTAGCTGGGCGTGGTAGCCAGAACCTGTAGTCCCAGCTACTCATGAGGCTGAGGTAGGAGCTCACCACTGTGCTACAGTCTGGGCAACAAAGTGGGACCATGTCTCAAAACAACAACAAGAATCTCCCCAAACTTCATATCTTACCATCCATATTTTTTTCTGTCAGGCCCTGCTGATATACACACATCATTGATGTTTCAGTCTTTCAATTTTTAAATTCATTATCAAAAGTGTTTTTTGATGTATAAGAGGTGTTTGGCGGAGGTGGGCTTGCTTTTTTTTTTCCCCCTCTTTCTTTCTTTCTTTTTTTTTTTAAATTACCTCCAGTGATGGCTATACGCAGGTGGGGTTGCTTTTAAAATTTTCTGCTTGAGGCTGGGTACCGTGACTCACACCTGTAATCCCAGCACTTTGGGAGGCCAAGGCGAGTGAATCATGAGGTCAGGAATTTGAGACCAGCTTGGCCATCATGGTGAAACCCTGTAGCTACTAAAATTACAAAAATTAGCCAGGTGTGGTGGCACGTGCCTGTAATCCCAGCTGCTCAGGAGGCTGAGGCAGGAGAATCACTTGAACCCAAGAGGCAGAGGTTGTGGTGAGCTGAGATTGCGCCACTGCACTGTAGCCTGGGCACCAGAGCGAGACTCTGTCTCAAAAAAAGAAAAGAAAAGAGAAGAAAAAATTTCTGCTTGAACTCATGGGCACAGAATTAATCACTTGGGGTCATTTGACCAAAAAAGACCTGAGGGGAGGCTTTTGATTGTTTCATTTTTTTCTCAACCTTTTATTTTTTTAAACTTCAAGGTTACAAAAAAGCTGACAGTACAATATAGTGAATACAATTCACTAACATTTTTCTTTCTTTTTGTATTTTTGGTACAGACAGGGTTTCACCCTGTTGCCTAGACTGGTTTCAAACTCCTGAGC
This sequence comes from Callithrix jacchus, assembly GCF_049354715.1. Classification (NCBI taxonomy): domain Eukaryota; kingdom Metazoa; phylum Chordata; class Mammalia; order Primates; family Cebidae; genus Callithrix; species Callithrix jacchus. Next base: position 8,472,746 of record NC_133519.1, read on the forward strand.
TCAAAACAATCCACCTGCCTCAGCCTCCCAAAGTGCTGGGATTACAAACTTGAGCCAGCGTACCCAGCCCGCATTTGCTTTCTTTTCTCGATCATAAAGTAATTTGCAATACATGAATGCATGCACCTCAATTTTCTCTCTCTTCACTACCTCTTTTTCCCCCCCATAATTTTTATTTATTTATTTTTTGAGATGGAGTTTTGGTATTGTTGCCCAGGCTGGAGTGAAATGGCTCGATCTCGGCTCACTGCAACCTCAGCCTTCTGAGGTCAAGCGATTCTCCTGCCTCAGCCTCCAAGTAGCTGAGATTACAGGCCAGTGCCACCACAGCTGGCTAATTTGTACTTTTAGTAGACACAGGGTTTCACTATGTTGGCCAGGCTGGTCTTGAACTACTCAGGTGATCCACGTGCCTCAGACTCCCAACGTGCTGAAAAATTGGATGAGCTTCTCTAAGTCTTCTGCTAGTGAGTTAAGTTCAGATCCTACTGAGCACCAGGTACCTGTAGGCTGAGTGATTCACCTGTCTATCATATTTGTTTTAACAGTTTGGTCTACATTCACACGACATGAAAAAAAAGGTAGAGTGGCCCAGGGTCTCCTGATGTGACTCACATGACGTCTTTTATATTCCTTAAGGAAATGTTCCGGCCGTTTTTGGCAAAGATGCAGCTGAGTCTCTACTTTTCTACTGATCACAGTTCAGGAAATCACTGCAATTACAAGGTGAGTTTCTTGTCTGTCTCTTCCTCTTCCCTCCGGACATTAGCCTCTGGTCTTGGGGACTGTAATCGTGTACGCGACGTTCCCTCGGCTCTGAGAGTCAGGCTGGAGAATTCTTTCACAATGTGAAAGAAGTACCAGGAAGTCCCAACATAGGAAAGGCCGAGTATTCAAGAACCTCAGGATCTAGGCAGTGAAAAATAATATGAAAAAGAATAAGTGGAAATAAACATTTAGTTAGAATCATATATATATTTTTTTCTTTGAGGCAGGGTCTGGCCCTATTATCAAGCTGGAGTGCAGTGGCGCCAAAACAGCTCACTGTTTTGCCTACCCGGCTTAAGTGATGGGGCCTCCTGAGTAGGTGGGACTACAGGCACAAGCCACCACACCTGGCTAATGTTTTTGTACTTTTGGTAGAGACAGGGTTTTGCCACATTACCCAGGCTGGTCTCGAATTCCTGGGCTCAAACAATCTGGCCACTTTGGACTCTCAAGATCTAGGGATTACAGGTATGAACCACGGCACCTGGTAGAATCATATAGTCTTAACGGGAGCGTAACAGTAGCTTCCCTGGTGGTCTAGTGGTTAGGATTCGGCGCTCTCACCGCCGCGGCCCGGGTTCGATTCCCGGTCAGGGAATGAATGCTATTTTTGTTCTGCTTTCTTTTAGGATCTTTTAAACAAACGTTATCTGTTAGTCAGTCTCCTCATCCCACTGAAATACAGAAAAATGTAGAAAAACACAGATAAAGAAATTGCTCACAATTCTGTCACCCAAAGGCCACTGTTAATGCCTAGGTTTTGAAACAAAGTGGAAGCATGCTATACATGCTATTTCATCACCAGCTATTTTTGTTTTTGTTGTTGGGACCGAGTTTCGCTCTTGTTGCCCAGGCTGGAGTGTAATGGCACAACCTTGGCTGCCTGCAGCCTCTGCCTCCCCGTTTCAAGCAATTCTCCTGCCTCAGCCTCCCAAGTGGCTGGGATTGGAGGCACGTGCTACCACGCCCTTCTAATTTTGTATTTTTAGTAGAGACGGGTTTTTACTGTGGTAGTCAGGCCAGTCTCAGACTCCTGACCTCAGGTGATCCACCCGCCTCTGCCTTCTAAAGTGCTGGGGTTACAGGCATGTGCCACCACGCTTGGCCAACACCAGCTATTTTTAAGGTTAATAATATATTTCTAAGAGTTTGCAGTGGAAATTATCCTTTAGTAACATATTTTCTTTCAATTTAGTTATTGAATTTTCCAAAAGATAATATTTTTACATGATTTAGGATTCAAATATGCAAAAGGGCGGAACTGATAAAGCTGACTTTCACCTTTACCATCTATTTTCCCTCTAATGAGGTAACCACTGTTGTTTCTTAATTATAATGTCAGAGATGTTTCATGCAAATGTAAGTACAAGCATATATAAATACGTGTATATAAACATTCTCTCCCCCTTGTACAAATGGAAGTAATCTATACACACTTTCTACGCTTTGCCTTTTCCATTTAACAGTTTATTTTAGAAATACTTACAGATTAAAGATGAAGAACTTCCTCATTCTTGCTTCTGGCACCTGGCATTCTTTGTATGAGTTTTACATAATTAGTTTAGCCAGCTTCTTTCTTACAGATATTTAGGTGATTTCTAGCCCTTTGCTTCTAGAAAAAAAAAAAAAAAATGCTGTCATGAATGGTCTTGTACATATGTAATTTTGAGCATGTGTGGAATAAATGCCCAGGAATTGGAATGCTGGTTCAAAAGGTATGTGCTTTAATTCGACCATTGGATTTCAGAGGCTCCCTTCAAGTGACGGTAGAAGAAACTAGAATTGACTTTTCTTAAACCTGTGAAACAAGATACTACTACAGAATTGTCAATAGGAGAAATTCTAGAGAGTTCCTTTTATTTTTTTCCTCCTGTACGTTTTTCCTGTAATCTGAATTTCTCTTAGTGTAGAAATAAACGGAAAGCCAAAAGCTGAATATGTAGTTCTTTTTTTTTTTTTTTCCTTGTCTAGACTGCTCAGCAGGAGACTATGTAGTTCTCATAAGCCAATGAAGCAGGTCGCTTCTCGGGTGCGTTGGTGGTATAGTGGTGAGCATAGCTGCCTTCCAAGCAGTTGACCCGGGTTCGATTCCCGGCCAACGCAGCGTTGCCTTCTTTTTTTCCTCCCCCACCTCTCCCATTTTTTGACTGAGTAGGCCTGGAAACTGAGCAAAGCGGAGAACAAAGGCTGAAATATATTTCAGGACACTTTTGTGTCTTGAGTCTTCTGCACCAGTATGGTCTCTCCCTCCCACAGCAAACATTCGTATTTTGGTAACTGCACGTGCGAGCCAAGGCCTTCTGATGGGTGCGGTCGCTGGCGTTTCATGAGTTAACTGTAACTGTTAAGTGTCTGAAATAGAGGCAGGTTGGGTTTGTTTTTCTGAATCTGAGGAGGTGGTTCTGATATACTGATGAGTCAAGATGAGGAAGTCAGCACAGGCGCCTGCAATGCCATAGAGAGTACACAGCGCGTCTTGTTCTTGTGAGGAAAGCAAGAAATTAGGACCGGGCTCTCATCCCCTCCCCAGCTCACTAGCTCCGTTTTTCTTCCGGTTCCACTATTCTGGGAAAAGAAACCTCAATTCCATGGCACAGCCTGCAGATGTAATTTGGAAAATGCTTCAAGCCTGCGGCTCGCAACCCTCGGCGAAGCGGCTTGTTTCTTTGGAGGAGCAAGAGGCGAGTGGCGAGGCGCGAGGCTACGTGGTCCCTGGTCCCAGGTTGCAGCTGACGCTTTCTGCCGTTTAGTCAGGACCTGGGCGTCCGCCGCTCGGCGGAGTGGGTGCTGCTACAACTGGCATTGAGGGATTGAGTCTAAGAACCCGATTCGGGTGTCGGAGCTTCGAGGCTGCAGAGTGCACAAGTTTGGAATTCTAATTGATGCGGACCTCACGGACTGGTCAGATAAAAGCAGCACGAAGCAGCCATTCCTATTTCAAGAGGCATTAAATGCAGGTGCAGTACGCCGCCTTGCCGGTGGCTCGCCGTGATCGTATAGTGGTTAGTACTCTGCGTTGTGGCCGCAGCAACCTCGGTTCGAATCCGAGTCACGGCATGTGATTATAATTTGCTTAGGTGGCCTTCTTTTGCTTTATTTTACTTTATTTTTAAATTAACACTTTTAACAAGCTTGCAATTCTGCCTTTGCTTACAGCATTCCCGCGGGAGTGCAGTCAGCCAATTCGGTAATAAGAGTAGCTCCAGGCCTACGTGGTGGCTCGCTCCTGTAATCCCAGCAGCTTTGGTAAATGGAGGCGGGAGAATCCCTGGAGCCCAGGAGTTTGCGACCAGCCTGAGAAACCTCCCCACACCCTTAGAAAAAAAAAAAATTAAGATGGTGGCGGGCCCTTTTGGTCCCAACTACTCAGAAAGGCTGAGGTGGGAGCATCGCTTGAGCCCGGGAAGTGGAGTCTGCAGTGAACTATGATCGTGCTACTGCCCTCCAGCCTGGGCAACACACTGGGACCCTGTCCCAAACAACAGTAGTTCCAATTGGCTCTCACTGCCGCTCGTCCACCAAGACGCTAAGCAGCCCAGGCCGGACGCTTCAGAGCGGTATCGAGGTCCACGGAGCTGGGACCACGGCCTTCACTTGAGCAGAGGAAAGAACCCTTCCCTGGTAACTCTGGAACTCAGTGCCTCTTCCAGGAGGGAGAACTAAAAAGCTTTGCAGAGAGGTCTTTGCGCATCTTATCTGAGTCTCCTCTGCAGTCGGTGAGGGGGTTCCCTCCATAGAAGGAATCTGCGGAAACACTGAGGTTTCAGGAAGGACTCATGATTCCCGACTCCTCTGCGAGCCTTCCTGGCTCTCTGCAGCCCATCGCTCTCTAAACCTTGGGTTCCTCCGTGGCGAAAAGCTATTATGAAAAGATTATTGCTGTGTCCACCAATCCTAGATCCTGCAACTTCTTCCATACAAAATAATATGCAAGTAGATCATACCCCCTGTCTATTAGAGGAAAATAGTTTCATATAGGAAGCGGCTCATAGCCGGTGCCCGGCTAGCTCAGTCGGTAGAGCATGAGACTCTTAATCTCAGGGTCGTGGGTTCGAGCCCCACGTTGGGCGTGGCATTTTTATTTGAACTTCTCATAGGAACTAGAACTTCTAAATCGCCACGGCGGCTACTGTCCTTTTAAACATTGGTAACTGATTCCAGAAATCGTCTCCATTCACCCCAAATTCATCAAGAAAAGAGGAATCTGGGGATCCCAGTGTCTGTAGTGACCAGGTTTTTCTAATCCACGACGGGTTTCTCAACTGGGCGAAGGCAGACAAGCCGAGCATCTCTGAGAGTCGGAAACCGCTCCGACACTGCTTCAGGGAGAACGGATAGGACGGATCCAGATGGAAATACTTGTTGTCTTGTTCCGGTTAAATGAGGTTTTGAAGGGCCTTCTTAGCGAGCTAACATGTTCTAGGCCAGGCGCTAAGGAGCACCTGTTTGCTTTTCAGGTTTTGAAGCCTTCGTCAGCCGCAAAGGTCAGGAAAAAGAGGACAGGACTATGGAAAAGAAGTTGAGGAGTTGGAGGAAGTTGAAGAGCAAAGAAAAGGAGGAGCAAAGACGAACGGGTAGGGCCGAGAGTGGGGAGGTAGGGAGTTTACAGCTGCAGTCTTGCTTGATACCGGCTGGCACTGCAGAGTGCTACGCCCACTACTTTGAATTAGCTATTGATCCACTGGAGAACATTGTTCTGTCCCCGAAAGCCTGGAGTTGTTTGCCTTACATTCGTTCCTGCTAAATTACCATTAACTGAAAAAACAATAAAAATAAATTACCTTTAACTGTTGGTTTGGCTAGCTTGGGTTAAGTTGGTTTGCCAGGTGGGTGGAAGCCAAGATTGGCACCATTCTAGAGATTTCCCCACTGGAATGTGGACATTCCTATTTTTTTTTTTTTTTTTTTTTTTTTTGAGACAGAGTTTCGCTGGAGTGCAATGGCGCGATCTCGGCTCACCGCAACCTCCGCCTCCTGGGTTCAGGCAATTCTCCTGCCTCAGCCTCCCGAGTAGCTGGGATTACAGGCACGTGCCACCACGCCCAGCTAATTTTTTGTATCTTTAGTAGAGATGGGGTTTCACCATGTTGACCAGAATGGTCTCGATCTCTTGACCTCGTGATCCACCCACCTCAGCCTCCCAAAGTGCTGGGATTACAGGCTTGAGCCACCGCGCCCGGCCTTTTTTTTTTTTTTTTTTTTTTTAAGAGACAGAGTCTCACTGTCACCTAGAGTGCAATGGTGCAATCTTGGCTCACTACAACCTCTGCCTCCCGGGTTTAAGCAATTCTCCTGCCTCAGCCTCCGAAGTAGCTGGGATTACAGGTGTGTGCCACCACACCCAGCTAATTTTTGTATTTTTAGTAGAGATGGGGTTTCACCATGTTGGCCAGGCTGGTCTTGAACTCCTTACCTCAGGAAATCTGTCCATCTTGGGCGCCCAGCTCACAGGCGTGAGCCACCGCGCCCGGCCTGGACATTCCTTTTTAACTCTTTGTACAGATCTTCCACTGCCTTTCCCTTAAGGACCATTTACCAGTACTTTTTATTTTTTAAGGGTGTAAATATGCTTTAGTCTCACTTACATATAGTCCATCAACCATCTCCAAAATGACCAAGACACACTAGGCCAGTTATTCTCAAAGTGTGGTCCCAGAACAAACATCTTCAGTATCACCTGGAAACATGGGACAAATGCAGACTATTGAGTGCCACCTTAGACTTCTTGAATCAGAAATCCTGAGGGTGGGCCCAACAATCTGTGACTTCACAAGCTCTCTAGGTAATTTGGAATATTCAAGTTTGGGACCACTGCATTCGGGCAGCCTCCTTCCCTACTAACCAGAGGATATCATGTTCTTGGATAGGAGACTCAACATCATAAAGACAGCACCTCTCCTTTACTTGCTGTCTGAATTTAACATGGTTTTCATAAAACTGTCAAAATAATTTTTCTTTTTTATTCAAACTAGACAATATGATTATAAAGTTCAAAAGGAAGCAAAACTATCCAGGGAATTATTATTTTTTATTTTTATTTATTTTTTAAAGATGGGGTTTCACCATGTTGGTCTAGCTGGCCTTGAACTCCTGACCTCAGGTGATCCGCCCGCCTTGGCCTCCGAAGTGCTTGGATTACAGGCATGAGCCACCACGCCCAACCTTATTATTACTATTTTAGAGACAGCATCTCGCTCTGTCACTCAAGCTGGAGTGCAGTGGCATGATCTTGGCTCACTGCAACCTCCACCTCCCTCTGGCTCAGCCAATCCTCCCATCTCAGCCTCCCAAGTAGCTGAGACTACAGATGCTTGCCATCATGCATGGCTAGATTTTTAAAAACTTTTTGTATAGATGAGTTCTCACTATATTGCCTAGGCTGGTCTCATACTCCTGGACTCAAGCGATCTGCCCACCTCAGCCTCCCAAAGTGTTGGGATTCCAGGCCTGAGCCACTGTGCCCAACCTAATAGTAAAGTTTCCTAAAGTTTTTATGTTGGAGAGGTTATTATACATCGTGAGAGGATAGGTTGGTACAAGTTCTATAGGGTGTCTTATGACAATATCTGTAAAAATTAAAAGACTTTTTTTTTTTGGAAGACTGAGTCTCAACTATGTTCCAGGCTGGAGTGCAGTGGCACGATCTTGGCTCCCTGTAACCTTTGCCTCCCCGGTTCAAGTCATTCACCCCCTCAGTCTCCCATGTAGTTGGGACTACACGTGCACACCACCATCCCCGGCTATTCTTTTTGTATTTTTAGTAGAGATGGGGTTTCACCATATTGGCCAGGCTGGTCTCAATCTCCTGACCTCAGGTGATCCACTCACTTCGGCCTCCCAAAGTGCTGGGATTACTGGTGTGAGCCACCACACCTCGTTAAAAAAAAAAAAAGACTTAAAAAAAGTTTTCTTTTACATTTTTGTCATGTTTCCCTCAAGCAGATTTTTTCTTTTTTTGACACTTTTGGTATAAGTACACTTTTTTTTTAACCTCAGCAACCCACATTTAGAAACTTTTCCTATAGCTATACCTCACGCATGAAATTGAGTATGTGTAAGATTATTCATGAAGCATTTTCCTATTAATAGAAAAACAGTGGAAACTCTCTAAACGTCCAATAGTTTGGAGGTAGTGACAGCAAAACCACACAATTAAATACAGTTCAGCTAGCCATAAAGAAAAACGAGGAAACCAGTGGTGGTACACTGTGCTAGATTGAAAAAACTAGTTGTTATATATTGCAGCTTCTTTCATCAAGAAATGGAGCCTATTTCTCCTCTGTTTGAATCTGGGATTGGCTGTGTGACTTGCTTTGGGAAAATGGTGCCTTCGAGAACCTGACAGAAGAGAGGCTTGCGCATGGGTGGGGATTATCTGCTTCTTCCTTCGTTTGAAACCCTGAGACCATAATCTCCAGCCAGCCTGCTGGAGAGATCACATGAAGTAAAGGGTTCATGCACCCCATCGTTCCAGCCAATCCAGCTGTACCCAGATGTGTGAGTGAGGCCATCCTAGACCATCCAACCCCAAATGAATCGCCTTGGACCTTCCAAGCCAACTCACGGAATCACTGAAAATAACAGATTACTGTTATTCTAAGTCAGAAAGCTTGGGATGATTTATGCAGCAAAAGTGTATCAAAAGGGTGATGGTAGTTGTGGGAAATAAACATATACCTTTAATTGTAGATGCACAAACATCTTTGGAATGATACCTCCAAAATAGAAATTACTATATTGAAAGAGCACTCTGAGTACCCAGCATGGTAGATGAAAATAGATCATGAAGTTTCAAAACAGCAGGAACAGGTAGAAGATTCTATAAACTTTTGGAAGGGAAAAGGGAGAACAGTTTAAGGCAAGTAACAAAGACTCAGAATGGCATCCTCTTCTCTGCAGTGTTGATGCCCCCCAGTTTATAACCATCAGGAACAAACCTATAGTCAAACCTGGATCATTGAAACAAAGGAGACGGCAAACTCTATGGGGAAACTGTGGGACAGTTCTGCCTTTGGGAATCTTGATATTTTAATCTAGAAAGTGGAGGAATGGTTGCAGCACTAAACACACAATTGGTAAAGAATCAACAGTCAATGCAAAACTAAGCCAAGCATGGTGGGCCATGCCTGTGATCCCTACTCAGGAGGCTGAGGCAGGAGGTTCACTTGAACCCAGGAAGCAGAGGTTTCAGTGAGCTGAGATGATGCCCCTGCACTGCAGCCTGGGTGACAGAGACTCCATCTCAAAAAAATAAATAAATAAAAGCAGAGAAACCAGGACTTAGAGCTGGTCCGGCGTGTTGGAGATGCACTAGGAAAGGTGACTATTCCGGCCCCTGAAGTCTCTAGCCAGAGCAGAGCCGAGATGCCCAATAGAGAAGGGATTCTTGTGGCTAGGTCAGGGCTCTCCCTCCTGGACGCTTTGTCACCCAGGCTGGAGTGCAGTGGCACAATCACATTCACTGCTGCCTCCAACTCCTGGGCTTAAATGATCCTCCTACCCCAGCCTCCTGAATAGCTGTGGCTATAGGCACATACCACTATGCCCTGCATATTAATTTTTTTTTAGAGATAGAAAAAGAATAAATAGTCACTATTAGTAGTTGGGAAAGGGGATGCTTAATCACATTATGGTTTGAACAGTGTTCTGTTTGTGCTCAAATATGATTGTGAAATAGTCTTTCTTTTATCTCGGTTAGAGAGTGACTTTGTTATCGATGTGAAATTTTTTAGTTTCAACTGGAGAACATCATGGCCTAGGTGTTTGTCAGACCAGCTCTAAGCTGAGAGTGGAGGACAAAGGTTACTTTTTTCTTTCTCAGAAGCGACTATGGAAAATACAAAACAACAAGGGCCAGGCACGGTGGCTCATGCCTATAATCCCAGCACTTGGCGAGGCTGAGGGGTGCGGATCACTTGATGTTAGGAGTTTGAAACCAGCTTGGCCAACATGACAAAACCCTGTCTCTACTAAAAATAAAAGAATTAGCTGGGTGTGGTGGCGTGTGCCTGTAATCCCAGCTACTCAGGAGCCTGAGGCAGGGGAATCGCTTGAACCTGGGAGGTGGAGGTTGCAGTGAGCCGAGATCACACCTCTGCACTCCAGCCTGGGCAACAGAATGAGGTGAGACTGTCTGAAAAAAAGGAGCAGTGTCTTTGAAAATTGAGAGAGAAATTATTTCAACCTAACTCTTTATATATGTATATAGTAAAATATCAATTAAGTGTATGGGTATAATAGACATTTTCAACATGCGGCGTCTCAAAAAATTTATTTCTAAGACAACAACTTTATAGAAGGTTTTGGAGGATATGCATCATCAAAAGGGAGAAGTGAGTGAAGAACGAACCCCCTGAGACCCATGACACGGGATCTAACAAAAGAGAGACATAATGGAAAGCCCAAGATGATACAGCAAACAGAAATAATATTATGACAGCTGTGGGATGAGCCTGAAGAGCGGGCCTTCGAGTGGAGTAGGTAGGAAAGCGCAGGAAAAAGTTTCTGAACAAGCATACAAGCAAGCGAACCAACCAAAACGATGTGTGTTTCTGTGTGTTGAGGGGAGATTCGCAGAACTGGGGAGAAATTGGATCATGTAATAAATATATGGACAACTAGCCAAATGGAAAAATAAGATTGTCGCCAGGGTAAATGCTGTACAAAAAAAATCACTTAATCACATTAAATAATGTGACTCATCTGTTAACAAAATTTAAAATGATGTTTGTAATTATATAAATGATATATTAAAATATATTGATGCAACATTCCTCATTACTGTAATATATAATACAATATATAACAATAATGTAGTGCATTAATAGAATTATTGATCTCTTCAAAATTATGATACAAATATGTTGGTGTATTAGATTTCTCTGGAGAAACGTACAGAGACAAAGAGACAAAGAGAAAAATATTTAAGTTTTTTCTTTTGAGATGGAGTCTCGCTCTGTCTCCCAGGCTGGAGTGCAGTCAGTGGCAGGATCTTGGCTCATTGCAACCTCTGCCTCCTGACTAGCTGAGACTACAAGCATGTGCCACCATGCACGGGCTAATTATTATTTTTTTTGTATTTTTAGTATAGATGGGGTTTCATCATGTTAGCCAGTATGGTATCGATCTCCTGATCTTGTGATATGCCCACCCAGGCCTCCCAGAGTGTTGTGATTACAGGCGTGAGCCACCATGCCTGGCCAGATTGATTGATTTTAAGGAGCTGGCTCACGTGATTGAGGAGGCTGACAAATCCAGAATCTGCAGAGTAGACCAGCAGGCTGAAGACTTGGGAAAAGCTGATGTTGTAGCTTGAGTCTGAAGGCAGTTTGGAGGCCAAATATCCTCTTCCATTTTTCTCTTATGATCTTCAACTGAATGGATGAGGCCCAGCCACATTATTGAGGGTACTTTGCCCTCAGTCTACTGATTGATTGACTGAGTGAAATGGAGTTATGCTCATGTTTCCTAGGCTGGAGTGCAATGGTGTAATCTCGGCTCACTGCAACCTCTGTTTCCTGGGTTCTAGCAATTCTTCTGCCTCAGCTTCCCAAGTAGCTGGGACTGTGGGTGCCTGCCACCATGCCCTGCTAAGTTTTGTATTTTTAGTAGAGATGGGGTTTCACCATGTTGGCCCAACTGGTCTTGAACTCCTGACTTTGTGATCCGTCCACTTTGACCTCCCAAACTGCTGGGATTACAGGCTTGAGCCACTGTACTCAGCCTGAGGTTAACATTTAAATCAGTAGACTGGGCCAGGCCTAAACTCTCCAGGGACAAGTTGTGATTATATGTTAGCAACCTGCCCTGTGTCTTCAGCAGCCTATGGTTAAGTTTGAGTTACAGCTGGTGAAAATAGCCCGGTTTGTCTGAGGTTTTTAATATAAAGTGATAAAGGGAGTAATTACTTTGTTATAAAAGTAATAAAGCCATACTTCTTGTAAGAAGAAGAAAATAGGGCCGGGCATGGTGGCTCACGCCTGTAATCCCAGCACTTTGGGAGGCCGAGGCGGGTGGATCACGAGGTCAAGAGATCGAGACCATCCTGGCCAACGAGGTGAAACCCCGTCTCTACTAAAAATACAAAAAATTCGCTGGGCATGGTCGCGCGTGCCTGTAATCCCAGCTACTCAGGAGGCTGAGGCAGGAGAATTGCCTGAACCCAGGAGGCGGAGGTTGCGGTGAGCCGAGATCGCGCCATTGCACTCCAGCCTGGGTAACAAGAGCGAAACTCCATCTCAAAAAAAAAAAAAAAAAAAGGAAGATAAGAACAGCCAGGTTAGTATTTTTTCTGCCTTTGGGAAATGGGAGCTTGAGTAGAGATGTGAGTTTTCTTACTTCACTTGCTTTTCTGTAATCCCTTGATATTCTCTTTTTCCTCCCATACCCCAGTCCCTCCAGGAGGAAAATGGTTAGAGAACTGCAGGACAAGTCCTGCTCCCACCTTCCCATGGCCATTCTCAAGTCCTTGCAATCTGGTCACTCTGAAGGACACTGTAGACTCTTGAGGAATGTCTCTTTATGTTGCCACCTGTTTTGGCTAAATATTTGTGTCCATCCGACTCAAATTCATTCATTGAAGCTCTGATACCCAAGGTGATGGTATTCAGAGGTAAGGCCTTTGGGAAGTAAATAGTTTTAGATAAGGTCATTGGGGTGGAGCCCCCATGATGGGATTAGTGCACTTACAAGGAGAGGAAGAGATACCAGAGATTCTTCTCTCTGCCTTGAGAGGATTCAGTGAGAAATTGCTATCTAGAAGCCAGGAAAAGGGCTCTCACCAGGAACCAAACCTTCTGGGACCTTACTCTTGGACATCCCAGCTTCCAGACTGTGGGCAATGAATATTTAAGCCACCCAGTAGATGGCATTTTGTTACAGAAGCCTGCGATGATGAAGACATCCAAACCTCTGAAGGAATCAAAATAAGACTTATACCTTAGCTCTAGGTATATCTGTTTGAGAATCTATCCTCTATTCCTATTTTCTTAGCTTTAAAGAAAATTTGGGGGTGCTATAGCAATAGGTATAGGGACCACTGCAGCAGAATTTTGCAGAGCAGGAGAGACGCTGGACTCAACTCCTATTTCTGTTTCTTGTGATGTTTCCTTTAGCTACTAGCCTCCCAGCTCACAGAGTGTGTTTCATAGCAAGCACCATGTGCCAGCATAGACCAAACAATTCCACAAGAGTATGAGTATTAGTAAGTTTCAACAATAAAGACCTAAGGATGCACACTCTCCTCTTGTTGCCACAATAAAATAAGAAAAAGATCCATAACATAAAGTCTCAATTAGATGAAAATTTAAAATCTCCCCTTTTCAATATTTATTTGGCCAAGGACCAACTCTGAGCCAACTTAAAGGCCCCACTCTGGAGGGTGAGGTCTGAGTTCTTTTTCAGCAGCTGAAGACTGGGCTCTCTGTCACAGGAACAGTGGGAATCAGCACTTTTACAGCCAGGTGAATCCAACTTCAAGTCTCTCCTGTGAATCACTTTCCCAGAATTTTCAGGGTCAGGAGAGCCAAGGAGGACAGTGTGGCCCCAGCTTCTTACATATAAGATTCAGGGCTGTGTGTGAGACCAGCTAGCAATAACATTCCCCAAACAAAAGTGAGGTTTGGGCTGCTATTAAATGTCAGATAATGTTGCCAAGAAAGGAGGATTCTCTTAGAATGCGGAAATATGACTAGGTACAACTTCTTTAGAAGTCAAGGACCAATTAGAAAAATTGGAAAGGCACAAATACTTTGACAAGGAAGTCCATTTCTAGAAATCTGTTTTAAGAAATCCTTGCACAAATAATGAAGGATATTTGTAGAAGGATGTTCTCTGAACAATAATTATTATTATTATTTTATTTTTGAGAGGGAGTCTTATTCTGTCACCCGGGCTAGAGTGCAGTGGCACAATCTCGGCTCACTGCAGCTTCTACTTCCTGGGTTCAAGTGATTTTCCTGCTTCAGCTTCCCAAGTAGCTGGGAGTACAGGTGCCCACAACCATGCCTGGCTAATTTGTCTTTTTAGTAGAGTTGGAGTTTCACCATGTTGGCCAGGCTGGTCTTGAACTCCTGACCTCAGGTGATCTGTCTACCTCAGCCTCCCAAAGTAATGGGATTATGGGCATGAGCCACTGCACCTGGCCTCTGAATAATTATTTATAAGAATAAGCATTAGACACATTTTGTGGCCATTTAAATATACACTGGTTCATCCATACCATAAAAACATAAGCAGTTATTTAAAAGGCTGAGGTAAAATATGAAAGTAGTGATGATGATGTCATTGAAAATAATTACAGCAGCTAATGTTTAATAAACATTTATTAGGTGCTCATTTATAGCAGCTAATGTTTAATAAACATTTATTAGGTGCTCAAATGCTTTATGAGTATTTCTCATCAAGTGTGTAAAGCAAAAATAAAATTCTAAGGGCCCCCCCTCAACCATCTGAATGGACCCCTCCTCTAGGTCAAGGGCATTCCAAAGTTAACCTGAAAAACTAGTTCAGGCCATGATGGGAAGGAGCAGTTGGACAGGCCTTGTTATACCCTCCTTTGGAACTCAGGAGAAGGCAACCAGCATTAATATGAACACAGACCTTAAGTCTGATAGGAAACATTTACAATCTATTGTCTCTGAAGCCTGCTACCTGGAGGGTTCATCTGCATGATAAAACCTTGGTCTCTACAACCCCCTATCTAACCCTGAAATTCCCTTTTGGAATAATAACTCCTTCAACCAATGCCCAATGAGAAAAATGTTAAATCTGCCTAAGATCTGGAAGCCCCCCACACTGTGAGTTGTCCTGCCCTTCCAGATTGAAGTATTGTAAATTGTACATGTATTGATCGACGTATTCTGTCTCCTTAAAATGAATAAAAGCAAGCAGTACCTGACTACCTCTGGCACATGTTGCCAGGACCTCCTGAAGCTGTGTCATGGGTGCCTCCTTAACCTTGCAAAGTAAACTTTCTAAATTTATAGAGACCTGTCTCACATACTTTTGGATCTGCAAATGTTAGATTAATCCATGAGGGAAGCACTGTTTATTTATTATTATTATTATTATTATTATGTTTGAGATAGAGTCTTGCTCTGTCATCCAGGCTGGAGTGCAGTGGCACAATCTTGGCTCACTGCAACCTCTGCCTTCGGGTTCAAGCAATTCTTCCTGCCTCAGCCTCATGAGTAGTTGGAATTACAGGCTAATTTCTGTATTTTTAGTAGAGATGGGGTTTCACCATGTTGGCCAGGCTGGTCTCAAACTCCTAAATTCAGATGATCTGCCTGCCTCATCCTCCCAAAGTGCTGCAATTACAGGTGTGAGCCACCACGCCTGGCCAAGGGAAGCACTTTTTTTTTTTTTTTGCCCTTTTTTATAGACAAAGAAATTGAGGTACAGAAAGTTCAGTAACGTTTTAAAAATTGCATTGTGAACAAACCAAGATTTCAACCCAGAAATTGATGCTTCACCACAAGTGAAGACTAGGATTTTCTTGTTTTCAATTATTGGGGGTTTTAGATTTTCAGGAATGTGCAGTTGTAAAACCCAGCTTCAGGAAGTGATAAAATGTATGCAGTGGCTCTGGGGTAAGCTCTGAAGCCCCAGGCACAGGCTCTATTGAAAAATTACTTTTGCCGAAATATTCCTCTTTTTAGGAACTTCCATGGAACTTGACTCTTTGGGCAGCGTATTTTGGCATCGGATTTAAAGCTAGTAAAGGTCCGGAGGAGTCCCACGATTAAAGTCTTTCAACAAAAAGCCTGAATCTTGCCAGAGTAAAATGTACTGTTCCTGAGTGGGCTTGGACCACCAACCTTTCAGCTAACAGCCAAACGCACTAACCATTTGCACCACAAAGGCATGAGTTGTTCACATTTTAAACTGATTTGCTGATCCCAGAGCCATCCTGGCACCCAGCAGGCGCCCAATAAATGCTTGGTGAAGGAAGGCATTCCACCACAGGATTTTAGGAGAAACAAGAATTCCTGTATGGACATTAAGCATTTAGTCTTACTAGGAAGTCTGGAATATGGAGACCTGAAATGTTTCTCAAAGGCACCTGTTCTTGTATTCCCAGAGCTGGTTTAGAATTCAGCAAACATCCCTGCATGGTGGATACCACTTCTGGAGACCCGAAGATGGTGTGGTGGGGGGTACCGCGGATTCTGGTACTTCCCATGCTGATGTCCACCGGCCCAGGCCCAAAGGAAATGTCTGTGAGCAGCCACATGTGCAGATGGCTACAAATACCAGGTAGGGCCTGTGACAGTTGCAGAAAAGAGGCCTTGTAACAGTTATGTCTTCATCATTTTGGGATGCATACACGAGTATATATTCACCAATATTTTTTCTACAAAGCTACTGCAAATCAATTTTTTTCTACAATATTTTCCTTGAGAATTCTCCTCTTCCATCACCCTACCTAGCACATTCGTTAATAATCAACTTTTAAAAAACCTCAATATTTAGATTACAGAATAACAAAGTATGGAATGTGATCTGAGTAAAAATGGAGTGAACGTCATTCAAAGACAAGTAAAAGACTTTATCCTGTTGGGGAAATGGTTGGCATATTTTCATTGAATGAGAAAAAGTATGATTTTCCTATTGTCTTTATTTGAACTTTAATATGGTTTTACAAGGAGGAAAAAGGAGGAGAAAGAAGAGGAAAAGAGAAGGAGGAGGAGGAAGGTGTACATTGATGCCACATTAAGAAGTGACCTGTGGGCTGGGTGCGGTGGCTCATGCCTGTAATCCCAGCACTTTGGGAGGCCGAGGCGGGTGGATCACGAGGTCAAGAGATCGAGACCATCCTGGTCAACATGATGAAACCCTGTCTGTACTAAAAATACAAAAAATTAGCTGGGCATGGTGGCGCGTGCCTGTAATCCCAGCTACTCAGGAGGCTGAGGCAGGAGAATTGCTTGAACCCAGGAGGCAGAGGTTGAGGTGAGCCGAGATCGCGCCATTGCACTCCAGCCTGGGTAACAAGAGCGAAACTCAGTCTCAAAAAAAAAAAAAAAAAAAAAAGGACGTGACCTGTGGTGGATTTGTAATGTGTCAGTTTTACTAAGCTGAATGCACATTTCCCAGAATTGCCATCTTTATTTAGATAGCTCTGGGTTAGCCTGGGCTACACAGGAGATGCTTAGAAGATAGAATTGAAGCGGCTGTTATACTCTTTTGTATACGAGGAAGGGAAGGTCAGTCCACTGGGTGTTTTAATAGTGCAGGCATGATCTTCAGCTTCCCTCACCCTGGGTATTATGCTACTTGATCTAACATTATTAAGATTAGAAGTTGGATTCCAGCTGGGTTTTGTTACATCCAACCGGTTTTAAGTTCCAATATTATTAGGAAAGCTTTAAGGTGCTTCAGGAAAACACTTTTTAAAAAATCCAATCTGGACCATGAATCAAACCCTTTAAAGCAGGGTTGTCTATCTTTTGGCTTCCTTGGGCCACAGTGGAAAATAAAGACAATTGTCTTGGGCCAAACGTAATATACATTAACTGCAATTGAACTAATGTGCCCGTAAAACCTGTAAACAGGCCAGACGAAGTAATCCCAACATTTTGGGAGGCCGAGGTGGGTGCTGAGATTCCACGCCTGAGAACTACTCTCTAACAACGTTCTTGGTCTCAAGGGAACCGCCAAACAGAAATAAGCTTTCTACTTACTCTTCACTAGTATTTTACAAGCACTTCCAGTTTCCGGAGTAAACACAATCTTATTTTTGAAACATCAAGAGTCAGGGGAAAGCGCGAACGCAGTCCCCCACTACCACAAATTATGCAGTCGAGTTTCCCACATTTGGGGAAATCGCAGGGGTCAGCACATCCGGAGTGCAATGGATAAGCCTCGCCCTGGGAAAACCACCTTCGTGATCATGGTATCTCCCCTGCCAGGTAAGTATGAGACTACTCTGCCCCGCTCTGACACAGCCTCATACGCCTCACCCTTTACACGCACGGTCACTCGCCGCGGGCACCGCACCCCCAGCCCTCCTAGCCCGGACACACAGCTGGGATCTCGGGTCCGACCAGCGGTCCTGGACTCACTCCCACAGCTAGGAACTCCTTCGTCGGGGAGCAGCTGGTGTCCAAGCAGCAGCCCCTGCGCTGCCTCATCTACATAGAAGTCGCCCTCTCCGTGATGTCACCGACAGCGCCTCCCCAGTCCCCTTCTGCTCCGCCACTCAGCCGACCAACCCGCTGTCAGAGCTGGCGGGGAAGTGACGTCGGCCCCTCCCTCCTTTCTCTCCTGTCCCCGCCCCTTGTCTCCCCGCAAGAAGCGAGTATTTAATTTGTGTCCTGTGGAGATCGCCTTTGGCGGCCAGCTGGAAGCCCATGCACCCTTCTTCAAATAATGGCTTTCAAAGAGCAGAGTAGAACGTTTAGGATTCCAAAGGAAACCAATTCCTTTCAAACCTGGTTATCTTTGTGATGTGGCGCTATATGTATATCTGTTAAACGCATTAAAAAGGCCGGGCGCGGTGGCTCACGCTTGTAATTTCAGCACTTTGGGAGGCCGAGGCGGGCGGATCACGTGGTCAGGAGTTTGAGACCAGCCTGGCCAACATGGAGAAACCCCGTCTCTACTAAAAACACAAAAATTAGCCGGGCGTGGTGGCACGTGCCTGTAATCCCAGCTACTAGGGAGGCTGAGGTAGGAGAATCGCTAGAACCCGGGAGGTGGAGGTTGCAGTGAGCCAAGATCGTGCCATTGCACTACAGCCTGGGAGACAGAGTGACAGTCCATCTCAAAAAAAATAAAAACGCTTTACAGGTCACTGCACTCCAGTCTGAGTGACAAAAGGTGACACTGTCTCCAAAAAAACCAAAAACACTTCCCCCCTCCCCTCAAAAGCATTGAATATCAAGGCTGGCAGGGATATCTGTTCTCTTCTTGAAAGTTCAATATCATTATTCAATACTTTAATTAACGGTAGTTTCAATCTATTGGTATGGAAAGTGTTTTTGAATTATTGTACTGATATTTTTCTATCCTCTTTCTGAAATGCATGCTAATCGTGTTTGGACCTTGGACTTTCTTTTCTTTCTTTCTTCCTTTCTTTCTTTTCTGATGGGGTTTCACCACGATGGCCAGGCTGGCTTGAACTCCTGACCTCAGGTGATCCACCCACCTTGGCTTCCCAAAGTGCTGGGATTACAGGTGTGAGCCGCCGCGCCCGGCCTCTTTCTTTCTTTCCTTTTTCTTTTTCTTTCTCTTTTATTTCTCTCTCTCCCTCTCTCTCTCCTTCTTTCTCAGTCTTGCTCTGTCAACCAGGCTGGAGTGCAGTGTCACGATCTCTGCTCACTGCAACTTCCGTCTTCTGGGTTTAAGCAATTCTCCTACCTTGGCCTCCCAAGTAGCTGGGATTACAGGCACCTGCCACCATGGCCAGCTAATTTTTGCATTTTTGGTAGACACTGAGTTTCACCACATTGCCCAGACTGGTCTCAAACTCCTGAACTCCTGACCTCAGGAGATCTGCCTGCCTCAGCCTCTCAAAGTGCTGGGATTACAGGCTTGAGCCACCACGCCTAGCCAAGTGCTCCTTTCTTATAAGTAGTTCTGGTTTCATATTTTCACTATCTTTGACACTATTAACTGTCCATTTTTAAAAATTTTATTCTGTACACAAAAAATTTGTTTCCATAGTAAAGTATGGGTGAGGCATGGTGGCTTACACCTGTAATCCCAGCACTTTGGGAGGCCGAGGCGGATGGATCACCTGTAATCCCAGCTACTGGGGAGGCTGCAGCAGTTTGAGATCAGTCAGGAGTTCAAGATCAGCCTGACATGGAAAACCCCATCTCTAGTAAAAATACAAAAATTAGCCCGGCCTGGTGACACATGCCTGTAATCCCAGCTACTCAGGAGGCTGAAGCAGGAGAATCACTTGAACCCAGGAGGCGGAGTTTGTGGTGAACCAAGATCATGTCATTGCATTCTAGCCTGGACAACCAGAGCAGAACTCTGTCTCAAAAAAAAAAAAAAAAAAAAAAGGGCTGGGCACGGTGGCTCATACCTGTAATCCTAGCACTTTGGCAGGCCGAGGTAGGTGGATCACCTGAGGTCAGGAGTTCAAGACCAGCCTGGCCAACATGGTGAAACCCCATCTTTTAAAAAAAGGAGGAAAAAAATCTTACTTTTACTGTTCTCCAGGTCTCTGAGTCCATTCTTTGGCTTTGGAGGAGTGAGTTTGTTTCTCATAACCTGGTGGCCCATATGGAAATCTCTGTGCCTGAGTAGAGAGAGACTCTGGCCAAGAGGGGAGATGCGTCCCACTTGATTCATGTGGTCTGCTTTGTCCAGGGGTCCCAGGTCCCCGCAGTAGCCATGACAGACTGAAAACTGTTATTCAGGAGACAGCAGAAGTGACACAGGGAGAAAAGCAGGCACTGCAACAACCAGACAGCCTCATGCACAAGCCAAGGAAAGTGGGACTGTAAGTACTGCCTTGGTGGTTGGGCATTTTCGGAGGTCTTGGGGTATACAAGACACCTTCAGTAAGGAAGGCTGAGTACATGGGGAAAGCTCAGACATAGACTAACCAAGAATGGAGAACAGGGATTCTAGGCCTAGGGAACAAAGGAAAGAGGAAATGAAAAAGACCCACTGGACATTCTCTCAGATAGTCCATTGGGGAGAATGTTGCAGGTTTGAAGAGATACTTTTCAAACCAGGGACACAGGGACAAGGAAAAGCAAAAATGATAAAGTATTGCTGTTTTATCTGACCCAAAGAGCCTGTTTGTCAGCTTTCAGTCTTTTTTTGTTTTTTATATTTATTATTATCATTTGAGACAGAGTCTTACTCTGTCACCCAGGCTGGAGTGCAATGGCTCACTGCAACCTCCACTTCCTGAGTTCAAGTGATCCTCCTGCCTCAGCCTCCTGAGCAGCTGGGACTACAGGCACCTGCCACCCTGCCTGGCTAATTTTTTTTTTTAAGTAGAGATGGGATTTCACTGTATTAGTCAGGATGGTCTCGATCTCCTGACCTCATGATCCACCTGCCTCGGCCTCCCAAAGTGCTAGGATTACAGGTGTGATCCACCGCACCCAGCCAGCTTTCGGTCTTTTGGCCCAAGTTTGACTCTGATGAGGATTGGGTGTGCCAATGTTTAATTCTCCATGTGAATGATAAAAGCCCATCCTCACAAGAGAAGATGGGTTATGCTCTTTGTTGGATTAGTAAATTCATCCGTAGGTTCCCCCTTAAGGAGAAAGAAAAAGAGCATAGTAGGCTGGGCGTGGTGGCTTACACCTGTAATTCCAGCACTTTGTGAGGCTGAGGCAGGTGGATCACCTGAGGTCAGGAGTTCAAGATCAGCCTGGCCAACATGGTGAAACCCCATCTCTACTAAAAATACAACAATTAGCTGGGCGTGGTGGTGCATGTCTGTAATCCCAGCTACTTGGGAGGCTGTGGCAGGAAAATCGCTTGAACCCAGGAGATGGAAGTTGCAGTGAGCTGAGATCATGCCATTGCACTCCAGCTTGGGTGACACGAGCAAAACTCCATTGCAAACAAAACAAAACAGAGACATAGTAAAGAGCCCTTGGCCAGTGAAAAGCCCTGGGATCCCGTAACGCGCTTGCCCCTCCATGCTTCTCACAAAGTAGAGGACAGGGAGATCGGGGCAATAGAAAGGCAAGAGGAAGAGGAATCTGGGGGTCTGGAAGGAGCTAAACCCAATGCTCTCTTAAATTCTTATCCAAACTGGAGGAAAGAATTAGAGAAATGTAAGAAGGACATTGAGAATTTCCTTAATTTTGCTAAACAGCAGGTGTTCAACAAGTACCCTCTTAGAGAAGTCCTTATGGGACTGCAGAAGGTGAATTTGTGAGTGCATCTTCAACAAGCACTGAGGTTAGGAATTTCAAAAAGGAAATGAGGCCACTCTTAAAAGATCCCCTCGGTTTAGCAGAGTAGCTCGATCAATTTTTCTTTTTTTTTGAGATGGAATCTCACTCTGTCACCCAGGCTGGAGTGCAATGGCGCCATCCTGGCTCACTGCAACCTCTGCCTCCCGGGTTCAAGCGATTCTACTGACTCAGCCCCTGAGTAGCTGGAATTACAGGCACCCATCACCACGCCTGCCTAATATTTGAATTTTTAGTAGAGATGGGGATTCACCACGTTGGCCAGGCTGGTCTCAAATTCCGAACCTCAACTGATCCTGTGCAGTGTTTGCGCCAAGGGCTTGAGACAGTTAGTGTGACTCGCCCCATCTTGGCTGCTGGACCTATCTGCACTCCCCACTCTCGAGGGCTGTCGAGCTGAGACAAAGGCAGCAGGCTGAGTCACTGAGGTGAAAACAGAATACAAAGCAAAGGTCTGCGGTTTATGAGGACATTGTGCTGTCTGCTTTCATGTCCGCATCAGTCTCTGTGTAAGCAATAAACTTGCTGCAATGAGATGCCTGAGAGGGACAAGAGACCCCTGCCCATATTTTCCCTGGAGCTAAGCCTTTGATCTAACTCCTGATGGAAAACAGGATTAACAAGCCACCTTAAGGGCACCATTGTTTGCTTGCACTGTGTATCTTTGAAAAACAAACTGCTTTGTAAACTATTATCACAAGCCCCCTTAAACTGCTTTGTGAGCGGTTATCACAAGCCCCTGATAACTATTTTTATGGAGTTTCTATTTCCTTTCTGTTTACCCCTTTTCTGCTGAGATAAAGTAAATGCAACAAGAAAAAAGGTATAAAAGCTGTAACCCACAAGAATAAATTTGCTGCGTTTTGACCTTAACTTACGTAGACCTCCAGACTCCGCTTTACTTTTTTCTTTCACTTCCACGCACTCTCTCTCTCAGGTTGAAGGAGACATCTATGTTGGTGGTCTCAGGGACTCCAGCAGGTCGGTAGCCCCCTGGCAGATGTGCCAGACCCCAACAGATCCACCTGCTTAGGCCTTCCAAAGTGCTGGGATTACAGGTGTGAGACACCATGCCTGGCCCCAATTTTTAGGACTCAATTTTTATACTTGGGCTGAGATGATGTCAATCACGAATTTTCTGTTTACTGGGGAAGAGAGGGAATAATTAGAAGGGCAGCTGTGACCATTTGGGAGAGACATCATCCTCCCAGGCTAGGAGTCTTGCCAGCTGAGCAGACATTCCCAAATGCAAATCCCAGATGGGATAAGGATAACCTTAAGGATGGGTCCAATTGCAGGACCTAAGGGAGCTAATTAGAGGGATTAAAAAGTCCATTCCGCCAGGCGCGGTGGCTCATGCCTGTAATCTGAGCACTTTGGGAGGCCGAGGCGGGTGGATCATGAGGTCAAGAGATCGAGACCATCCTGGTCAACATGGTGAAACCCCGTCTCTACTAAAAATAGAAAAAATTAGCTGGGCATGATGGCGCCTGCCTGTAATCCCAGCTACTCAGGAGGCTGAGGCAGGAGAATTGCCTGAACCCAGGAGGTGGAGGTTGCGGTGAGCCGAGATCGCGCCATTTTACTCCAGCCTGGGTAACAAGAGCGAAATTCTGTCTCAAAAAACAAACAAACAAAATAACTTCCTCATGGGAAAACAGTTCATGATTTCTATCTTCAGCGTTCTTCAAAGGACTAAAAGCAAAAAGCGACGACAGATTCGTTCGAGAAGTCCTAGTCGTGGGCCCTGGTGAGTGCCATACCCTGCTCCTCGAGAGAAGACCCACCAGCCACCCTCACCACATCCCTGCCCTGGTGGAGCCCGAGATCTGAGCGCAGGATTCGAGAAGGCGGCGCAAAAAATGGGAAGAGCCATCCCGGGAGCCCAGCAGGCGTTCAGCTTCGCTTTGGCCACCAGGCGGCTCGGGCAGGTTCCCGATGGGGGTGTTTCCCGGACTTCTGAAGCAAGCCAGGGCCAGGGTGGGTGAAGGCCATTCGACTGTCCTGGCTCCAGAATCTCCTAACACACGGGTGTTCAGCGTGACCAGAGCGACTGACTGGTCTCTAATCTCTCTGGTTTTCCAAGGCCTCCTCAGTCCTCCTGAGGACAGCAGGACTGGGGGCAGTTTGGTGAGTGTGCCGCGCCTACAGCAACCTGTAGAACAAGTAGTCATAGTGTCTGTGGCGCAATCGGTTAGTGTGTTCGGCTGTTAACTGAAAGGTTGGTGGTTCGATTCCCACCCAGGGATGCCTCGTGTTGTGTTTTAACCCGTTTCAATCAACATGGTTAACCTGTTTCCTGAATATACAATCAACCAGGTTAATCATGGGACATTAGTCCTGAGACACACATGTCCTTTTCCCGACCTCCTTACGTCTGAGGCTGTGAGAAGGACCAAGTGCACCTTATACATGTCAAACTGAGGAATCCCAGAGACTGTAGACAGTAATTCACTTCTGTATAAAACCCATCTTTGCTGCCATGGCAGGCTTGGGTGAGTGAGGTGCCGTAAGTTTTTGATTTATAATAACAGGATACCTGTTACAGTAGCATCCTATCCCCACGATGTGCCTGGGTTTACTGATTGCTCTATCAATAATGTGACCAGTGGAATCGGTCATTTTCATGCTGATCCTCGCCATGGTTGGTGAAAACAGCATTTCTTCCTCAGTTTGTGTAATTTATTTAACCCTTTACAAATGTTTATGAAGGCCAGTCTTGGTGGCTCACACCTGTAATCCCAGCATTTTGAGAGGCTGAGGCAGGCAGATTACCTGAGGTCAGGAGTTTGAGACCAGCCCGGCCAACATGGTGAAACCCTGTCTCTACTAAAAATACAAAAATTAGCCGGGCATGGTGGCAGGCACCTGTAATCCCTGTTACTTGGGAAGCTGAGGCAGGAGAATGGCTTAAACCCAGGAGGCTGAGGTTGCAGTGAGCTGAGATCACACCATTGCACTCCACCCTGGAGGACAAGAGTGCGACTTGCTCTCAAAAATATAAATTTTTTTGAAATGAGGCATGTTTCATGGTGTTAGGATGACAAATGATGCTGCAGTCCCCACCGTTATTGTACACATTTCTTTGGTCACTCGTGCAGGTGTTTCTA
Organism: Callithrix jacchus; assembly: GCF_049354715.1. Lineage (NCBI taxonomy): Eukaryota > Metazoa > Chordata > Mammalia > Primates > Cebidae > Callithrix > Callithrix jacchus. Next base: position 8,497,524 of record NC_133519.1, read on the forward strand.
TAGTGTAGAGAACCGGATGTACCATTTTTACATTACAGTCTTTATTCAATGCTTCTAATGTGAATACCTTCTGCAAACTTATCTTCTGAGGGGGCAGGACCAAATCATACTCCAATTTGTTTCCCAATTCTATCAAGGTCTCTTTTGTCACTTACTTGCTGCCACAGCAAACTTTCTACTCATCGATGTATGATATTCCACTGAGGGGAGAGGCGCCCTCCTGGCTTAACCGAGGGGGTGGACAACAGAAGGACATGGTGGACATCACACACAGATACTCGGCAAAATACGGTGAACTGCTAAGCGTTTAAGATATTTTAAAGTCCTCCAACATCTGTAATTGTTTTCTGTGGTGACCAAGTCACATGGGTCTGGAGAAGATGGGCCACACTGACCTCTTTGAAAGCTGTCTGTCAAGTCACTTATCCAAGGGGAGAAAAATCACAAAGGTCCCAGGGGATATTTTTCTTCTCCCTTTTCCTCTTCATAATCTTGATTTTGCTTTTATTTGACAAAACCAAACTCACGCTCATTCTCCCTCCTAAAAATGGTAAATTAGCATGGAAATTATTATTCTTTGATAGATTTTGCAGGGGCCATATCCATAACAATTAGCCCATCTGAGATGCATTGTGGGAGCCGAGAGAACCCTGCACCCAGCAGGCACCTAGTGCAGACCTGGACCCTTGGAGCTATTGGCTCATGTTCCTTCAGTTCTTCTGTTGAATATCATGATAGAAATTAAGCTCTTTGGCTTTTACCCACTACTATGGCTATAGCACAGTCTCTCTCTCTCTGTCATTTTTGCATCATGATTTTTTCCATCAGTGGCATCAGTGAGGTTTCTGGTTTTGATGTTATAGAGTGAACTTCTGGGATCGTTTTATGACTATGTAACAGTCGGTATTCAATTCTTCTGAGGATGAAGGTTTGTGTTTTACCCAGGTTTTCCTTAGAATAAAAATGAGGTTACTAAGAGCATTTTTGGTAGAAGTTTGTTGGATGTATTGTTCATGCAATGTGATGGAGTAAGGGACCACCATAGGGAGGTGGGAATGTGCTTCTCAGAGGTGGAGACTGTTCTTGATGTCAGAAGGATGAGGGTTGGAAGAACCTTCAGGCACAGAGCAAACCACGAGCAACAGCTCTGTGGAGGCCAAGAACCTGGAAAATAGGGAATAAAAGAGGCCAGTTTGGCTGGAGCAGAGAGTGCAGGATGGAATTGGTCTGAGCAGTGAGAAGAGATGGAGAGGTGGGCAAGGCGCCTGGACATTCAGGGCTTGGTTAGTCAGGAAGTTTTGTCTAGGAAAATGGGAAGGTGTTTAAGTGGTTTAGGCTGGGAAGTGACAGGGTCACATTATGTTATGAAAAAGCGACTCTGCCTGTTGTGTTGAGATTAGAGAGGTGATAAGGGGGATACGTGTAAACCACAAGAAGACCAGGCCAGGAGTTTCTCCACCCTCACTCCCCAGGTGAAGGTAGCCTAGACTAGTGTGGTGATGGAGGAGACAGAGGAGGACAGACTCAAGGACAATTTGCACGGCAAAAACCAGTAGGATTCGCTGATGGATGGAATACAGGAGGGGAGAGGTAGGGCTATAGCTTAGTTTTCTTATACAAGATGGATTCAGTTGCAATGACATTGTTAATTGAAACTGACTTTAAATAATGACACGACCTACTTAGGCAAACATTTGCCTCAGATAAAATGTCAACTTTATTACAGTTTTTAGCTGGATGGACAGCACGGCTCTACTTCCTATCTCTTGGTGTCTCTTAATGTTGTTAACAAAAGGTTTTTCTCTTCTGAAAGGCTTATTTCAGTGGAAGTCCATCTGCAAAACCTGTTCTAAATTTAAGTTAGAAAATAACTACAAGTGCCATTGACACGCTCATTATTGTTTTTGAGAGTGACCTAAGGCCGCCTCTGGGGGATCTGGGGACTGCCTTGTGAAGCCTGCGCGTCTGCACCGGGTGCCCTGCCTGGCGGCAGCGCCAAACCTGCAGTCCTAAGAGCGGGTTCGCTCGGGCCCCCAGGGGGTGTGTTTCCTGCCGCTTTAACCTGCTAGGGGCGGTTCCAGTTGCCAGGAAATGAGCGCTTTTCAGGATTCCGGGCCGGTGCTTTGAAAGAGAGGCGGAGGGGTGGCGGGATTTCCCGGTTCTTGCCTCACTGGTCCATCCGCCAGCGGCCCCTGACAAGGTTGTGCCCTTGAGGTGGACGGGCCCTTTAAGGCCCGCGCCTGCGCTTTGGGCTCTCAGCCGGGCGACCTGGAGGAGCCCGCGGGCTGCGGGAGGGGCCGGGCGGCGGTTGAGACGGCGGTGCCCGGAGGCGTAGATGCGGGTCCCCGGGCGCTGGAGTTTCTGAGTGAGCGCGATGCTTTTGTCAACGGCAGAAGGGCGACCTGCGGAGCCAGGAGCAGGCGGGGGCGCTGCCGGGCGGCGGCCATCTCCACGGGAAGTTAACGTTTCCGGTGAAGTCCGCCCAGCGGTTCCGAGGTGAGGGCGCCAAGCCTGACCCCGGTGAGTCCGGGCCGCGTGGGTGCACGGCAGGGTCGCGGCGCGTCTGGCGGGGGCCCAGCAAGTGTTGCCGCGCGAGCGGGGCGGGCGCCGGGGCCCGTTTCCTGCGCTCGATTCTTCTCCCGCCGCTGGCGCCCGCCCTCCTCTCGTGGGCGCGGGGTAAGAAACTCGCGGGGTGTCTTCCTGTGGCATCCCAGGGGGTGCAGGGACGGAGCAGCTTCGGGGGCAGGTCCTCGTAAATCCTGTGGAGGGCGCTGACCCTGCGCCCCAGCTTCGAGGTCAGAAATCGGTTCCCTCTGGGGACCTGCGGGGCGAGAGCGCTCTGGCCCCTGACTTGCGAAGTTGCATCTTTATTGGGGTCCGGGATTCCGCGCCTGGCGCTGTCTCCAGCCTGGTGGCGGGCAAGCCTGGCGTGCCAGGTCCAGGATGCGCTAGAGGAGCGTTTGCAGCCGTCACTGAATCGCCTGAGGACTAGCGGGGCAAGCCTGAAATTAACCGCAGCGTTTGCAGTAGGTTGGATTGTGGTGCTGCTGTTTGTGCTCCAAAGCCTTGCTGTGATTTCCCTGTCTGTCTCTGTGTGTCTGTCTCTGTGTGTCTGTCTGTCTGTCTCTGTGTGTCTGTCTGTCTCTGTCTGTCTCTGTGTGTCTGTCTGTCTCTGTGTGTCTGTCTGTCTGTCTGTCTCTGTCTCTCTGTCTGTCTGTCTCTGTGTGTCTGTCTGTCTCTGTCTCTCTGTCTGTCTGTCTCTGTGTGTCTGTCTGTCTGTGGGGCCTCTTAGATGATCTCATTTGGCATCCTCTCACCCAGGAGTCAAGCAGGACTTTTGGAATGGTTTCCTCGCTTTCCTGCTGTGTTTTGCTGGTAAAGCTGCTTCCGACGGGAAGTCTTTTCCTGCAGTGCCATCTTTTCTTCGGGTTACAGTGTTGTCCATCCTTTCTTTGCGGAAGGAATGACTCCCAGGGCTGGAGGAAGTTAAAGTGATCTGCTGGTAGTTTTTAATCTCTGTTCTGAGGTGATATGCGTCAGTTGCTTTCTTTTTGTTTTTATATTTTCCTAGTAAAATTTCACCAGTGAACCTGAAGCTTTTTTTTTTTTTTTTTTTTGATTCTAAAATTCTAGCTTTAAGAGTTCTGAGAACTTTGTGTCAAAGAAATCTTCGAAAAGTTCTTGACGTACACAGGAGAAGTTCACAATTTTAAATGTGCAGGTGTTGCGGGCGCAGTGGATCACACCTGTAATCCCAGCATTTTGGGAGGTCAAGATGGTCAGACCACTTGAGCCCAGCAGTTCCAGACCAGCCTGGGCAATGTGGCAAAACCCCATCTCTACTAAAAATACAAAAATTAGCTGTGTGTGGTGGTGTGTGCCTGTAGTCCTGGCTACCCGGGAGGCTGATGCGGGAGGATCACTAGAGCCCAAAAGGTTGAGATTGCAGTGAGCCGTGATCATGCCATTGCACTCTGGCCTGGATGGCAGAGGTTGGGCATGGTGGCTCATTCCTGTAATCCCAGCATTTTGGGAGGCTGAGGCAGGTGGATCACCTGAGGTCGGAAGTTTGAGACCAGCCTGGCCAACATGGTGAAACCATGTCTCTTAAAAAAAAAAAAAAAAAAAAAAAAAAAAAGTACAGGTAATGAATTTTTACTAAGTGAACCACCACAGATCAAGAAATAGAACATTACTAGATTGGGGTTTATATGTAGGAGTGGCATTGTTGGTTTTAGAGGTACATGAATGATAAAACTTTAGTATCAGATATTGTTGAACATTTTCCCGAAGTGGTTGTGCCATTTAGCAGGGACTGTTCCGGTTTCCCCACATCCTTGCTGATGCTTGTCAGTTCAAAATTATTTTGCCATTCAAGTAGAGGTGCAGTAATAGATCAGTGTGGTTTCATTTTGCATTTTCCTGGTATTGCGATTGAGTATTTTTGATCATCATTTATATGTCCTCTTTTGTGAAGTGTCTGCTCAATCTTTGTATCCTGTTTTCATTGATATGCTGTTCTGTTGATTTGTAATACTTTATTCTGGATATGTGTCCTTTCTAGAATATATATGTATGGCATTTCTCTTTTTTCAAACTGTAGCTTGCCTTTTCACTCTTTTAACGGTGTTTTTACATGAATGGAGATTCTCTAGTTGTTTTTTTTCTTTTTGAGACAGGATCTCACTCTGTTGTCCAGGCTGAGTGCAGTGGCAGAATCACAGCTCAGAGCAACCTGGACCTCCCAAGGCTCAGGTGATCCTCCTGCCTGAGCCCCCAAGTAGCTGGGACCTACAGGGGAGCACCATTATGCTCAGCTCTTTTTTTGTACTTTTAGTAGAGATGAGGTTTTGCCACGTTGCATAGGCTGGTCTGGAATTCCTCAGCTTAAGTGATACACTTCCTTGGCCTCCCAAAGTATTGAGATTACAGGCGTGAGCCACTGCACCCAGGCTGAGTTTCTTAATTTTAATAAAATTATACTTGATCAATCTTTTCCTTTATAGTGACTGCTTTTTGTGTCCTGTTTAAGAAATCAATGCCTAACGTAAGAATACGAACACATCTGTGTTAACCTTATAGCAATTTTATTTTAGTTTATGCATTTATTTTTCAGACAGGGTCTCACTCTGCTGCCCAGCCTGGAGTGTGGTGGCATGATCTCAGCTCACTGCAGCCTCTACCTGCTGGCTCAAGTGATCCTCTCACCTCAGCCTCTTGAGTAGCTGTGACTATAGACATGTGCCACCATTGTCTGGCTAATTTTTGTATTTTATGTAGAGATGAGGATTCAATATGTTTCCCAGGTTGGTCTCAAACTCTTGGGCTCAAATAGTCTGCCTGCCTCAGCCTCCCAGAGTGCTGGGAGGTTTGAGCCACCGCACCTGGTCATGATTCACTTTTTACTACATGGATGTGACTGCTTGATCCAGCACCATGTATTGAAAAGACCATCCTTGCCCTTCTGTACTGTAGGGCACTTTTTTTTCATAAATTGGATGGCTGTATGGTCATCTGATTTATGAAGTTAGTGTGTGTCTGTTTCTGGACCAACCTGGGCAACATAGTGAGATCCCATCTTTACAAAATAAAATAAATAAATGATTTGTAAAAGTGGGTAGAGCAGATGGAGTCATAGGTGATAATTTATAAATGATTGTCAATTTCTTGGCTACATACAGGTGTTGGTAAGTCAGATCTGTTGGACGTTCAGGCAAAATGCATTAAGTGAATTATATGGTGTTCAGAATGATTGCTAGACGTTCATTGTGACTTGAATTAGATGTTATTTGGGCCTCACAGAGCTACAGTTTTGACTTTTATTTATTTGTCTTTTAAAAATGTTTACAATCTTCCTGTCAAGGCAGTAACTCTTTTCTACTTAATTGTCCTTACGTGTCCTTAATTACCAGGAAAACTTTAGGGATCATACCTAAACAAGTGTTAAGCCATTTAAAGGGCTGATGTGATGTGATGTAGACAATAGTATTCTACATAGTAGTTTCAGGACTACATTGATTAAATTGCTTCTTTTTCCTTAAAAATCTTTTTTTCTCTTGAGACAGGGTCTCGCTCTGTCGCCCAGGCTGGAGTGCAGTGGTGTGGTCTGATCATGGCTCACTGTAGCTTTGAGCTCTCAGGCTTAAGCAGTCCTCCCACCTCAGCCTCCTTAGTAGCTGGGACTACAGGCATGCACCACCAGGCCCGGCTCTTTTTTTATTTTTTGTATACAGTGCCTTCCTTCCTATGGTGCCCAGACTGGTTTCAAACTCCTGGGCTCAAATGATCCTCCCACCTTGGCATCCCAAAGTGTTGGTGTTAAAGTTGTGAGCCGTCACACCTGGCCATTTTAGTTTAATAATTTTTATATATTTCTAGTTTAAAATATTTACTAAAATCTATTATTTATGAATATGGTATTCATTATTGTTATGATTATTTTGCATGTGTTTAATTTCATTTTCAGTATAAGCTCTTGGAAATTGGAAATCTTATCCCTTATTCACTACTGTATTCTCAGTACTTGACCTTGCCTGGTATGAAACAGGATATTGAATGAATATTTGTTAGATGAATGAATGAACATACTGATACCACATCCGACAATTGTCCAAGTATCACAGCTTGCACCGTCTAACAAATCAAATAGCTTGTATAGAGCAGAGCCACAGTCAACCTGCCACAAAAGGAAATGTCAGTGAAAATCCACCTTTGTACGTGTAGCTGCTGAGATTCGGGGGCTTTTGTTACTGCAGCATGAACTAGCAAAGCTCAGTGAGACAGCAGATAGAATATCCATGTATAAATAGACCAGACAGAGCAGGAGATGAGCTCCAAAGATAGTTCAATCAGCATTAACTAACCACACCCACACTCTCCTCCTAACAGAGAGAAAGGATTCCTGTTCACTGAGATCTGCCTCAAATAGTACTTTGTGAAAAGTAAGCACTTTCTCTGGCTACTCAAGCAATCAGTCAGGACTCTTTTTTCCTGCCCCCCAGGGTGGAGTGTGGTGGTGCCATCATAGCTACTGTAACCTCTAACTCAAGGCTCAAGGAATCCTCCTGCCTCAGCCTCCAGAGTAGCTGAGACTACAAGTGTGCGCCACCATGCTCGGCTGATTTTTAATTTTTTATTTTCAGAGACAGGGACTTACTGTGTTTCCCAGGCTGCTCAGGACTGTTGATTACATATGACAGAAACCACTCTAGTCCCGCCCCCTTTCAATCTGCTCCTTTCTCCCTCTTCCCAGTCTCAATAAGTGGCGGTTCCATCCTTAAAGTTGCCCAAGTGCTGAATCTCAATGTTAACCTTGATTTCTGTCTATTATGTCATAGCCAATATGAAGGCAAAGCATGTCCAGACCCAGGCGAAGGTTCCTGCTGACCCAGGCTCTCACCGGCACGTTGTCCTTTACTGTCCTCCTGAGGGTGTCTGGAGCTTCAGTGCTGTGTGCTCTCAGCCTCCATGCTGGAGTACCACCGACTCCCGCTGTCCAGGACTTGCAGTGGACTCTCCGAGGCACTGATGTAGAATCTTCCCCATTCGCGGCACCAAGAGCAGCCTCACATGGTGTGGGCTGACATGAAGAGCTGCCAGATCCAACAGGTAAAAATCATGAGGTCAGAGAGTCCTCTCTCTATTATGACTCAAATGCAAAAAGAAGATGCCATGGACCCTAAACATTGCAGCATGACCAGCATGTGCCACCACGACCTGCAGCGCGTGGTCAGGTGGAAGTTATTTGACTTCAGGAGAGGACAGTGTTCTCTTCAGGCCTTTTCCTCAGTGGCTGGATCTGTGTTCCTCTCCTCTCTCTTCCCCTCTAACCCCCAGTCTCCATCCCCATTTCTCTCTCTCTTTCCACCCTGCTTTCTCCTCTTCAGCTTTCATGGTATTCCCGTCCACCCGCATTTCCCAGGGGGCCCCTGCACCATCCTGGGTGGGGAGATGTGTGTGGATTTAGGTGGTGCCCTCTAGATGTGTCCAGGATGGGGAAACATGGCTCAGCTGCCAGTATAATGGTTCAGAGAGTGGCCACTTTTGAAGGCCTTTCACAGCTCCCATCCTAGAATCGTGTAGGACTTAAAACTGATGGGCCACAGTGGAATTCTTGGTTCCTCAGGACCTTGTAGTGGACACCTTCTTTCACTGAGCATTCACATGGTGGCTATTAGTTGCCAGGCCCTGCTCTGGGCTAGGGGCACCATAATGAGTAAATATCAGGTCACTACCCCATGGAATCCACCACTGCAGGCATCAAGAGGGGAAGAAAGAAAGCAGCGTGGCCTGTTTGTGTCCTTCTCAGGTGGTCACCTGCCAGGTCCTGGGGGAGTGGGAGCCGGTGCAAGGAGAGAAGCCCAGTGGGCAAGGCAAAGGGATGATGTCAGACCCAGGGGCTGAGACCCCCACCTGCAGCCACGCAGCTTCTGGGGTGGACAAGGAGTAGCAGGGAAGGTCATGGCCTGGTATTCTGGGGTCCACTGTCTTATGTCATTCCTGTGGGTGCCAGAATTTTTCCAAAGGGAGGACTCAGTGTCACTGGAAACAGGCCAGAGACAGAATGTGTTTCAGAAAAGGAGGAAGGAATTGTACATCATGGTCACAGAATATGATTTTATAGTAGTGCGTGTCTCTCTAATAACTAGTTAGCATGTTCCTGTTAATGGAAAATATTGGTGGTGTAAGTCCCTCTGGATCTTCTCATCATTGTGTAAGTTCATTTGTTCCCCCCTCCCTCCCCTCTTTCCTCCCTCCCCTCCTTCCTTTCTCCCCTTCTTCCTTCCTTCCTTCTTTCCTTCTTGCCTCCCTCCCTTCCTTCCTTCCTTCCTTCCTTCCTTCCTTCCTTCCTTCCTTCTTTCCTTTCATGCCTGTTTCTTTTCTTTCTTTCCTTCCTTCCTTCCTTCCTCCCTCCCTCCCTCCCTGCCTTCCATCCTTCTCTTTTCTTTTTCTTTCTCTCTCTTTCTTTCTTTTAAACTTTTTGAATAGACCACACTGTACTGAAACCCACATTATTTACCAAAATCTCTGGAGCTACTTCTGTCTTTCAGGCAGGGAAGTCATCCCGTATCCCTCAGCCCCTCCCAGCCTCCTTCTCTTTTGATTTGTGGGTGCCCCTGGGGCAGCTGCTGAGTCTCAGGTGTTTGTAGTCTTCATTAAGTTCTGCCCACCTGGATGGTTTGTCCCTGTCCTTACCAGACACTTGCATTATCTAGATCACTGAGGTTGCTTCCGTCTAACTGATCTGCTATCTGTATTCCAAGGGCACCCCAGCAATAGAGGCAAAAGGCACAGGCATCGAAATCTCCAGCTGCTCTGACTCTAGGTTGGTGCACTTCTATGCCAAGTACTAAGCACACAAGAACCGGATGCCACCAAAACCTGATTTGGGTCTGCTGCCTCCTAATTTCAAAAAACTTAATAGACATTATTTTTTAGAGCAGTTCTCGGTTTACAGATAAATTGAGTAGATAGTACAGAGAGTTCTCCCAGGGTCCCCTGACTTCCAGCACACAATTTTCCAATTAGTATGTCATATGAGTGTGGTCCATCTGTTACAATTGACCAACCAATATTGATACATCATTAGTAACTAAAGTTCATAGTGGACATTAGAGTTCATTCTTTGAGTTTTCACAGATTGAGTTTTGGCAATTACATAATGTCATGAATCCCCAATACGGCATCATGCAAAATAGTTTCACTGCTGAAGATACCCTGTGCTTCACCATTTCATGCCTCCTCTCCTCCACCCCTGACAACCACTCATCATTTCACTGTTTCTATCTTTTTGACTTTTCAAGAATGTCCTACAGTTGGAATCATAGAGTATATAGGTTTCCCGACTGGCTTCTTGCTCACATGATGGACTTAAACTTCCTCCATGTGTTTGTGGCTTGATGGCTCATTTTAAAAAATCACTGAATTAGATTTCATTGTATGGCTACAGCACAGTGTATTTATTCATTCACTTGGTGAAAGACATCTTGGTTCTTCCAAGTTTTGACACCGATGAATAAAATTGCTCTAAGTACTCACGTGCAGGATTTTGAGTGAACTTCAGTTTTCCCAAGTGACTGTACATTTTGATTTTCACTAGCTATGGAGAGTTCTGGCTGCTCCTCATCTTTGACAGCATTCAGTGTGTTTCCCTTTTTGCATTTTAGCCATTCTAATAGGTTTCCAGTGATAGCTCGTTGTTTTAATGTGCAATTCCCCAATGAGCAATGATTTTGAGCATTTTCTATATGCCTATGCGCCATCTGCGTATTTTTTTGGTGTGCTCAGATCTTTCACATGTTGTTGTTATTTGTTTGCCTTGTGTTGTTCAGTTCTCAGAATTCTTCATATATTTTGGACAGCAGCATTTTATCAGATTATTTTGTAAATATTTTCTCCCCGTCTTTGACTTGCTTTTTCCATTATCTTCACAGTGTCTTTCACAGGCAGAAGGTTTTCATTTTCCAGAGGCTCAACTTTATATTTTTCATTTGTGGATTGTGCTTTTGAGTGTTGTATCTAAGAAGTCATCCTCGAACCCAAGTTCCCAAGCTCTTCTCCTGTGTGATCTCCTGGGATTCTCATGGTTTTGCACCTTACATTTAGGTGTAAGATTCACTTTATGAAGGGCATAACATGCACACCTAGATTGATTGATTGATTGATTGGTTTTGCATTTGGTTGTCTAGCTGTTCTAGCACCATTGTTTGGAAAGGCTATCCTTGCTGTTTTAAATGTCTTTAAACCTTTATGAAAGATCCGTGGACTGGATGTAGGCCAGTTTCTGGGCTCTGTGTTCTTTTCCATAGATCTTATTTCTGTGTTTTTCCTCTTTTCACCAACTTCATGCTGTTTTGGTTTCTGTAGCTTTCTGGTAAGTTCTGAAGTTGGTAGTATCAACTTGAGGGTTTTTTTTCTGAACTTCATCATGACAACCTGATTGAAAGTGTTGTAGTCAAACTTGGTAATGTGTGAGATTCCCCCTTAGTTTGGTCTTCAAGGAGTTTTTAATGCTCAAGGCAGGCCACCCTCAGCTGCTGGTAATCTGTGAATATCATTTAAGTGCTCCTCCCAGTGGCTGGCCCCAGTAGCTTCTCTTCCTGGTGAGCTGTGACTCTTCGTGGGTTAGTCTGTCTCTCAGTTTTAGGGTGGCAGTTTTCCCTGTGACCTCACTTCTCTGGTCCAGCCTAGAAGAGCTGACTTTCAGTTTGTTCAGCTTTTCTCTAGCTGTCAGGATGAGTGATGACTACCTAGCTCTTTCCATGTTGGAGTGGAAACCCAGAAGTTCATTTAAAGAGTTACTTGTAATAAAAGTCACCCATTGTCAGTGTACAGCTTAATCATTTAGGTTGATTTATAGAATTGTGCAGCCATCAGCAGAGTTCTATTTCACTACATTTTTGGCTTCCCCAAATTCCCTTGAGCCTCTTTGTAATCATTTCCTAATCCCTAGTCCCCGTGATCAGATCTGAATAGAATAAATATTTGGATAACCGACTTCATTGTATTTACATTTTCCTGTGTTTGGGACTTTATATAGTGGACTGTTGTCTTCCTTTTCTGACTAATGGAGAAGAGGTTGCATTCTAGGGATGTTTTTGGGGAAACATAACAGTACTCCTGTTTATGGCTCTCTTTGAATTGGTGCATCTTTGCTGTACTATTAGCTCAATTTATCCGAATTATTAGCTCAATTTACCTAGAATTTTTCTAAAAACCAAAGTTCATTAAATTTTATTAAAGTTAGGATGCAACAGCCCCAGATCAAAATTGTGGTGGCATCCTGTTACTATGTGGTTAATACTTGACCTCGGGGCTGCCGTAGCAGTGGATGCTCTTCAGGTCAGTGTGGATTAGAGGGAATAACCATGCTTGGAGAAGGGTTAGAGATGTCCGTTCTTACATTAAACCGTTCTGCCCTAGGTCAGGTGCCAGAGTAAGTGATTCTTGCCAGTATATGAGGCAGTGCTACTTACAGTGGAGAAAGTTCCTCTGCACTTTCAGTTGAGGAGGGTCTCTATGTGATGTATTTACTGGGTGTTTAATTTTCTCTACACTGTATTAAGCACTTGGGGTTCAGATAGTAGTTTCCCCAAGGAACAGAAGCCCATGAGAAAGAAAACAAAGACATGATTTCAAGAAAATATAGTAGTTCTCCAAAAGTGGGGTGTCATGGCAGCCTAGAGGATGGGAGTGTAGGTGAATACATTGCTCCTAAGGACAAGGGGAACCATAAGAGGGATTCTTCAGAGCAGTCCCATTTTTCCTCCAGTGTCCCACAGAAGAAGATCCTGGGGCATGACTGGTGTAGAGCAGGGGTCGACAGGTATAGGAGGGGCACTTGCTGCATCTTGGGAGAAATTATAGCATCCCTGGTAGGACATTTTGGAGAGGAATGTCAGTGATGGGATTGGATGTCTGTAGTCAGTTTTATTCTATCTTCAGTGAGCACTGCTGAGAACTTCCTTAGTGCCAGACCCTAAGCTGGGAATCATGAACACAGAGATGAGTAGAATACGATCTCAGCTTTCACAGAACTCTCAGTCTAGTGACTAGTGAGATATGAGAAGTGTAGTGACTTCATTAGAGCAAGTGGCTCATGCTGCATGGAGATGACCTCAGTGGATGGCCTGGTCCCCCTACTGGTTGTTACCAACAGCTGGATGACTTGCTCTGGGCTAGTGACCCTGGACTTCTGCCAGGTGTCAGCAACTTAGGTACAAGCAACATCTCAGTTTCCTGTTGGGTCAAAACAGTTAACACTGCCAAGGTGATCAGAGGACACTAGTGACATCAGTAGCTACTGATGAGGTCCTGGCCAGCTAGGGAAATAAAGATGTAAGTTTACCAGTGATTCTAAATTTATTCTTAACATAATGAGCAGAGATATCTGTCTTCTAAGTTAAATACTTTTTAGACTTCAAGATTCACCCATGTTCAAAATAACATATATATCAGCCATATCACTGCCCTAAGATGATATCTCTCTGTCCTTACCAGAAGCCTGCACTATCTGGAGCACTGCGTCTATCTCAGGCTAACTAATCTGCTCTCTGGATTCCAGGGACACCCACAGAGCCAGTGGTTGAAGGCACGGGCGTTGATGTCTCCAACTGTTCTGACTCCAGCTTGGTTCACCTCAACGCCCAGTATTACCCACACAGTAACAGGATGCCGCCACAATTTTGATTTGGGGCTTTTGCATCCTAACTTTAATAAAATGTAATGGACTTTTTTTTTTTAGAATAATTCTAGGTTTACAGATAAATTGAGCTGATAGTACAGGGAATTTCCCTATTCTCTCTGGTCCCCTAGCACACAATTTCCTCTATCATTAGTATCGTGCCTTAGTGTGATACATGTTTACAACTGATTAATCAATATTGATACATTATAATTAACTAAACTCCATAGTTTACATTAGGGTTCATTCTTTGAGTTTTACAGTTCTATGGGGCTTGACAGTTACCATGTCCAGAATCCCCAGTACAGTATCACACAGAAGAGTTTCACTGCTGAGAACCTCCTTGTGTTCAGCCAATTCACCCTCCTTCACGCTTGGCAGTCACTGATCATTTCACTGTCTCTACCATTTTGACTTTCCTGGAATGTCCTAGTGTTGGAATCATAGTGTGTAGAGTCTTTAGACTAGTTTCTTCCTAGCATTATGTATTTAAAGTTCCTCCATGTCTTCTCATGGCCTGATAGCTCATTGCATTTATCACTGAATCACATTCTCTTGTACAGCTATACCACGGTTCGTTTAGCCATTCACTTAGTGAAGGATGTTTTGGTTACTTTCAGTTTTTAATAAGTATGAGTAAAACTGTTGTAAATACTTGGATGCAAGCTTTTGAGTGAACATGTTTTTACATTACTTTGGTAAGTATCGAAAACTGCTATTTTCGGGATTATATGGTAAGGCTGTGTTTAGCTTTTTTTTTCTTTTAAGAAAAAAATAACGTGCCAAACAGTTTTCCAAAGTGACTAGCATTTTGCATTTCCACTAGCAGTGACTGAGAGTCCCCGTTGCTCTGCATCTTTGCCAGCCTATGGTATTGTCACTTGTTTGGATTTGAGCCTTCCTATTAGGTGTATATTATAGTGTAGTGGCATCTCATTGGTTTAATACGCAATTTCCTAGTGTCACATGATTTCGAGCATCTTTTTTATATGCTTATTTTCCATCCATGTGTCTTTTCTGGTGAAGTATCCAGATCTTTTGCCCATTTCTAAATTGGGTTTTTTGCTTTTTTATTATTGAGTTTTAAGAGTCCTTTATATATTTGGACACCAGCCTTTCATCAGATCTGTATTTTGCCAATTTTTTTCCCAGCAGTGGAATAAGTCCACTTGCTTATTCATTTTCTTAACAGTGTCTTTCACAGAGCAGAAGTTTTTTAATTTTTATGAAGTTCAACTTATCAATTTTTTCTTTCCTGGATTGTGCTTTTGGCATCGTATCTGAGAAGTCATCACCAGACCCAAAGTCGCCCAGATTTTCCCCTATGTGGTCATCCAGGAGTCTTAGAGTTTTGCACCTCACATTCAGGTGTAAGATCCGTTTTGTGGAAGGTGTAAAATCTGTGCCTAGATTTATTTATTTTTCACATGTGGATGTCTAGTCATTCTAGCGTCATTTGTTGAAAAGTCTATCCTTTCCCTGTTAAACTGCCTTTGTGCCTTCCTCAAAGATCAGTTGAGTGTTTGTGTAGGTCTATTCCTGAACTCTGTATTGTTTCCTAGTGACCTGTTTGTGTTTTCTTTCTTCACCAGTTTCCACACTCTTTGGTTACTGTAGCTTTATAATTAGTACTGAAGTCGGCAGTGTCAGTTCTCTGGGGATTTTTTTGATCTTTACTATGAGAACCTGGTTGGGCTCCTGGTGGTAAAACTTAGAAAAGTGTGAGATCCCCACTAAGTCTGGTCCCCAAGGAGTTTTGAATGCTCAAGCCAGGCCACATCAGCTTCTAGTAATCTGTGAGTACCATTTAAATGCTCCTCCCAGTTGCTGGCTTCAGCAGCTTCTGTTCCCTGTATTTGCCTGTCTGTCTGGTTTTCAGCATGGCAATTTGCCCTGTGACCTCTCCGTTAGTCCCTCTAATAAGGATTGATAATTTTTGGTTTGCTCAGATTTCTTCTTGTTGTGAGGATGAGAGGTGACCACCTACTTCCTTACAAGTTGGAGTAGAAACCAGGAATTTCATTTAACAAGTTACTTGTAATAAAAGTCACTAATTGCAAATGTAGAATTGAGTAATTTAAGTGGACATGTAGAATTTTGCAGGCATCACCTCAGTTCCCTCTTAGAATACATTTCTTCCCTCCCCAGATTCCACAGAGACTCTTTTCATTTTCCAATCCCTGGTCACCACGATGGAGCCTGAACAAAATAAAAATTTGGAAAACAGCATTACATTTAAGCTTTTATTAGATTGGAATTTTATATAATGGATCATTGTCTTACTCTTGTAGCAACTAGAGGAGATTTTTATTCTAAGGACTTCCTTTAGGGGAACTTAGTGCTAGTCCTGCTTATTGCTCTCCTGGAATTGGCTAATCTTGTCTGGTATCAGACAGTTGCTATTAAACCTTGTCTGGTGAGCATGAGTGAAAGACCTAAAAGAAAATCTTCTATTAGAAATGTAGATGACGAATTTCCAGATAATGTTATGCCGAGTTAAGTTTTTGTTTTGTTTTTTTTTTGAGGTGTTTTGCTCTTGTTGCTCAGGCTGGAGTGCAATGGCACGAACTCGGCTCACTGCAACCTCTGCCTCCTGGGTTCAAGCAATTCTCCTGCCTCAGCCTCCTGAGTAGCTTGGATTACAGGCATGCACCACCACACCAAGCTAATTTTGTATTTTTAGTAGAGATGGGGTTTCTCCATGTTGGTCAGGCTGGTCTTGAACTCACAACCTCAGGTGATCTGCCTGCCTTGGCCTCCCAAAGTTTTGAAATTGCAGGCATGAGCCACCATGCTGGAGTGCTATGTGCAATCTCAGCTCACTGCAACTTCTACCTCTAGAGTTCAAGTGATTCTTGTGCCTCTGCCTTTTGAGTTGCTGGGATTACAGGCATGCACCACCATGCCCACCTAATTTTGTATTTTTAGTAGAGACAGAGTTTTTCCATGTTGGTCAGGCTGGTCTTGAGCTCCCAATCTCAGGTGATCCAACCACCTTAGCATCCTAAAGTGCTGGGATTACATGTGTGAGCCACCACACCTGGCTGGGAGTTAAGTATTTTACCATCTTTTCTCTTTCAGAGATTGGGTTGGTAACATTGAAGAGACACTTCTCACCTGCCTGAAATGCCCTACGTTATCTTCAAGTTGCAAGGGCTCTGGAACAGCCCTTGCAGTGCTCCCATAAAGGTAAGCATCACATTTTACTGTAGTTCTTTGCTTTTTTCTTTTTTGTGCCTATAGGGATTCGCATACATGTATGTGAAAATATAAAAAGAGTACAGTTAGGCAGCTGTAACTAGTTTTCTCTTGCTACCTATTAACACATTATAACAAGTTAGTGGTTTGAAACCACAGAAATCAGGAATGACTGGGTTCTCTGATCGGGGTCTTCGGAGGCTGAAATCCAGTTATGTGCTGCCTGTGTTTTTCATCTAGAGCTCAGGCTATCACTACAGATGTATTGGCAGAATCCTCTTGTGGGTGGAGGACTGTGGTGTTCGCGCCAAGGACTCGAGACAGCTAGTTGACTCGCCCCAGTTTGGCTGCTGGACCTGTACTGCATTTCCCCACCTCGAGGGCTGTCGAGTGAGACAAAGGGCCGCGAGCTGGGTCACTAAAAGCAACAACAGGATGCAAAGCAAAGGCCTGCAGTTTATGAGGACATTGTGCTGTCTGCTTCCATGTCCCCCTTCAGTCTCTGTGTAAGCAATAAACTTGTTGCAATTGAGATGCCTAAGAGGAGCAGAGACCTCTGCCCATATTTTCCCTGGAGCCAAGCCTTTGTTTTAGCTCCTGGTGAAAAACAGGTTTAACCAGCCACCTTAAGGGTGCCATTGTATCTTTGAAATGTAAAATCTTTGAAATGTAAACTACTACCACTAGCCCCCTTAAACTGCCTTCTGTGTGGATATCACAAGCCCCTGATAACTATTTTTTGTGGAGTTTCTGTTTCCTTTCTGTCTACCCCTTTCTTTCTTTCTGCTGAGATAAGGTAAATGTAAACAAGAAAAAAGGTATAAAAGCTGTAACCCACAAGAATAAATTTGCTGCGTTTTGGCCATAATCTTCACGCAGCCCTCCAGACTCTACTTTTCTATATTCTTTCTTTTCCACGCACTCTCTCTCTCAGGTTGAACGAGACATCTACGTTGGCGGTCTCGGGGACTCCCGCAGGTCAGTAGTCCC
This sequence comes from Callithrix jacchus, assembly GCF_049354715.1. Taxonomy (NCBI): domain Eukaryota; kingdom Metazoa; phylum Chordata; class Mammalia; order Primates; family Cebidae; genus Callithrix; species Callithrix jacchus. The sequence goes on from NC_133519.1 coordinate 8,514,895, forward strand.
CCGGCAGACGTGCCGGACCCTGACAGAGGACTGACATCCTTTTGCAGTCCTCCTCCTGGCTCTCAGCCTGAAGACACTCTGACTCCAGAGGCCACCTGCATTCTTTCTCGCTTTCCTTATCTTCCAACCAACAGCAGCTCATGGAATTCTTCTCCAGCTCCCATCGTCTCTCTGACTTTGTCTTCTCCTACCCACTAGAGAAATCTGTGACTCTTAGGGAGGGGTGTGATTAGATCCGGTCCACTCAGGAAAGCTCAGGCTTGGTATTAGTCTGTTCTTGCAATGCTATAATGACCTGAGGCTGAGATTTATAAAGAAGAGATTTAATTAGGCCATGGTTCTGTGGGCTGGCAGGAGAGAGAGAGAGAGAGAGAGAGAGAGAGACAGAGAGAGAGAAAGGGGAAGTGCTACATAGTTTTAAAGAGCCAGATCTCATGGAAACTATCACGTGACAGCACCTGGGCGATGGTGCTAAGCCCTTAGAAACCATCCCCACAATCCAGTAACCTCCTGCCAGGCCCCACTCTAACACTCGGGATTATAATTCAACATGGGATTTGGGTGGGGACACAGGACCAAACCGTATCACTCTTTAAAGTCATATGACTGCCATTTAACAATGTAATCACAGGAATGTCTCAGCTTAACAGATTCCAGAGATACGGGTAGAGGATGTTTGGAGACCATTTTAGAAATTCCACCTATCGCAGTTCAACTTCTGGTCCCCAGACATTCACGTTCCTCACAGATGCAAAATACATTTACCCTCTCACCTAAGGTGTCCAAGTTTCATGTCATTATGCATTAGTGCAAAGTGAAAAATGTCATGTAGCTTTAATCTGATCAAAAGTTTAAAATCTCATTTAAATCATCTACACCAAGTGTGAATGAGGCTTCTGAGGGTGTCCATTAAGTACAGATTCCTTTTATTCGAGAGTGAGTCTTGGTCTGTCACCCATGCTGGAGTGCAGTGGTGCGATCTTGGCTTACTGCAACTTCTGCCTTTTGGGTTCAAGTGATTCTCCTGACTCAGCCTCTCGAGTAGCTGGGAATACAGTCATGCACCACTGCATTTAGCTAATTTTTTTGTATTATTACTAGAGATGAGTTTTTGCCCTGTTGGCCAGGCTAATCTGAAACTCCTGACCTCAGGGGCTGTCCCCCTCAGCCTCTCAAGGTGCTAGGATTTCAGACATGAGCTACCATGCCCAGCCCAAGTACAGATCCTTGATATAATTCCCTTACCCCTGTTGACCCGTGAAACTGAACAAACAGCTTATCTGTCCTCAGTGTGCAATGGTGGGACAGTCACAGAATAACTCTGCTAGTGATTCTTGTTCAAAAAGAGGGAAAGTGGAGGGAACAAAGTCACTGATCCAAAACCATTTTGACCTGGAGCTGAGCAAAGTCCAGCCAGAAATTCTTCATTAGGCTCCACAGCCTGGAACTAACCCTCTGTGACAGGGGGCTTTGCCTCCGGGCTCTGCATTTTTTCCTATCATTATGGAAGACATTTTATTTTCCATCTCCCCTGCTCTTTTGGTTCTTCCCCTTTCTCCTTGTGGCAGCATCCTCCACTTAATCCTTGTGTCATCCCCAGCAGAATTGGTCAGACATTGCCTGTGTCACGGTCCTGACCATCTCCACGAGGGGCTGTCCTTGTGAGCCCGTGTTCCTCTTCACTGACCTGACCTCTAGCAGTCATGATTGCTTTCAGCTGCTCTGGCTGGCTTAGGAGAAAACCTAAGACTATGGAGTCCCAGAACCAATCTCTGGACTCTCCAGCAGTTACAGCAGAAGGAAGTTTCTGAAGAAGAATGGAGGAGCTGAGAGCCCAGGCCGGGAAAGCAGGGTTGTGTGAAACACTATTTAATCCTATGTGCTCCCTGCCCCAATCTAGCAGCCAGTGAATGACAACTGACCAAGTATAAAGGCCAGGACTGTAGAACTGTGATAGAGGGTTTGTCCAAGGAAAGGGGCTTTTCCCATTTTTGTTTTCACAATGGAAATTCCTATTTTTCATCTAAAGTTTTCTGAATGGCAGAATCAAGCTGGAGGGTGAGTTACCTGCTCTGCACAGGGCGGCTGAGGCCAAGACTTGTGTGATGGATCTGCTGCCACCAAGTGGTGAGGGAGGGAGCCTGGGAGAGTCTCAGTGTTTCTGGGCTTCAGTGTTTCCTCATCAGTAAGGTAGAGGCTTATTGTACCTCTCTGAGGTCCCTTCCTGCTCTGTTTTCTCTGAGCTTCTGAGGAATTGAGATGCTTTTCAGTATTGCCTGGGACCTTCAGCTGAGAACTGACTCTGTGTGTCTCCTGCCGGAGCCTGAGCTGAGTCTACAGGCTGGAATCCCAGAGCTGCGGGAACAGGTGGAAGAAAGAAAGCAGGTTTAGGGGATGAGAATAATCCACAAAGGAGAAACCATTGGTAAGTGAAAACCAAAGAAGGGGAGAATAAGGACAAAGCAGGACAGAAGCCTGAGGGGAAATGGGCAATGCCTATGATCATTTAAACCCTCAAGGAGCAGCGTGAGCTGAGCAGTGGGGACTGAGAGAAACTCAACAGGAATCTCCTGCCTCTGGCCAGGGAGAGCCACAGGTTAGATCAGAGCTGGTTTATAATGAGGGGCAGCTTGAACTCCAAGAAAGGTTCAGAGGTTTGTAATCAGTTTTATTCAGTCATGGATGAACACTCCCCAGACCCAGGAGCGTCAGGATCGGTGCTGCTGTAGCAGTGGATGCTCTTCAGGTCAGTGTGAGTTAGAGGGAATAACCATGGGTGGAGACGGGTTGGAGATGTCCATTCTTACATCAAACAGCTCTGCCCTAGGCCAGGTGCCAGTGTAAGTGTCCCTTGCTTGTATATGAAGCAGTGATACTAATATTCCTCTGCACGTTCAGTTGAGGGAAGTTTCTCATAAATTGAGTATTTAATTTCCTTTATACTGTTCTAAGCACTTGGGATTCAGGTATTTAATGTCTCTCTGAAGAAACTCAAGCCAGTGAGTGGAAGAACACAAACAGATCATTTCAACAAGATACAGTAGTTCTACCCAACAGAGGTGTTGTGGCAGCCCAGAGTACAGGAGTGTATGTCAAAGGACATTACTCCTAATGACGGGGAGGCAGAAGAGAACATTTTCAGGACAGACTAGTCTTCCTTGAAACTTCCACAGGAGAGGATCCTGCGGCAGGGATGGTGTAGGGCAGGCACCCGTCTAGGGAAGGGGATTTACAGCATTCTGAGAAAGAGCATTCCTTACAAGACATTGGGGACAGAAATGTAGGTGAAAGGGTTGGAGGTTTGTAATTTATTTTATTTAGTCATGGATGAACACTGCTGAGAGGCCCCTCTGCGCTGGGCCCTTAGCTAAGGATCATGACCATAGAGGTAAGTAAAATAGGATCCCAGGTTTCACAGAGTTCTCAGTCCAGCGACTGGTGATTCATGAGAAGTGTAGTGATGGTGGAAGCAGTGGCCCATGCCACATGAGATGACCTCAGTGGATGTCCTGGTCCAGCGACCCTGGACTTCTGCCATATTTCAGCATCTCGACATACAGTACACCAACACCTCAGCTCCATGTTGAGTCAAAGCAGTTAACACAGCCAAGGTATTCAGAGGACACTGATGATAACAGTAGCTATAGACTGTTTCCAGCTGAGGAAATAAAGTAAATTTAATAACTCCTCTAAAATTGTCCTTGCCACAATGGTAAATAACTTTATCTTGATAATGAATTATATTGTGGTAAGTTAATTATAACTTAACATAATGAGAAGTAACTTTATGCTGAGTACAGCAGACACACAAGCCCTTGAGGATACATGCCTGAGGATTCTGATGAAGAGATATGTCCAAATATGTGACAGTTGGACCTACAGGTCAGCTTTGAAACAGTGGAAGACCTAGTTTCAAATTTAAGTGTCCTTTGAGTAGAAATTCACTTTACCTCTCTTTGCATAGCAATGGGGCCAATCTTCCCTAAACTACTTCTTACAAGAAAAGGAATCATTCTGGTAAGAATTCAGATTTCAGCAAACATGGGGAAGTAAGAAAGTCTTATAAATCTATTCTAGCCACCTAGCAAGAAACCAGGAATTTAGCAAGTTCATTCACATTCAGGACAGTTGTGTTCAGTAGACCAGAGGCCCTGAGACATGAAGAAGAGACCCCCTAACAAGGGAAAGTGTTTCTTCCTGTCCTAGGACATCACTGCCAACTTCAGGGAAGCAGGAACACAGCTGCTTGCTTTACAGTATGGGCTGCTTTTGTGCCTGGAATGTGTGTGATGTCCTGAGACCTGTACCTATTTCAGGGAGCCTTGGGAGGAGCCTGAATCACTGATGGAATTGGACGGTGCATGGAGATGGTTGGGCAGGATGAGGGTAAGTGCAGGGGCGTGGCCAGGTCATACTGGGAGACAATGAGCGGCATTGATGGAGACAGACAAAGATATACAGACCTTCTCTTGTATATTCCAAAGGTCCAGGGACCTTCCAGGTCTAATTCCATGAAAAACAGAGGTTATTTTCCATGCTGTTAAAGCAAGGTTGCAGACACTTGTGAATTTTGGTCCCAATATACTTGGAGGACACATCTGTGTCCTGGAAAATGATACAGGGATGAATACTCTTTGGTGACTCATTCTGGTCATTTGTCCAGCATCACAGAAACCAGAAAATGGAAATATGGCCAAATTCATGATTTGCTAGCCCTCCTGTTCAGGTTTCTCACCTGATTCTTAGGATAACAGCGTTACCTTGAGGATTCTGATGAAGATATACTGTCCAAATATGTGCACAGTTTTGAGCAAAATGCCTGGTAGAGATTGGTCAACAAATAATTAGTGAATAATTATATGAATATTTGCTGAATGACATGGATCCTATGAATAATTATAGAATAATTGTTGTGATTGCTTTTATTGGCACTGCTCAGAACTCATCCCTGTGTGACCTGAAGTAAGCCACATAACTTTGTGAACCTGCAGTTTCATTATTTTGATAGTGAAGAAACCTGACAGATTTTGCTTCTGCCAGAGAATGTCAGGCCTCCCAGACACCAGAACGTGTATATACATAAAGCCTTTGATGTGTCTCTAAGCGGTGTGCTCACAGTCTTGCTGGAGGATGATGGGGGCTGTAGAGAGGCACGCTTTCCAATGGGATCGATCCAGTCCTCCTTGCTTCACTTCCACATGAATGCTGGGCAGCCAGGGTCACACCCATTGCACCCTTGACTCAGCAAGCCCAGGAAGCAGCCAAACATAGGAGACCTGGGCTACAGAACAGTCTCCCAAGTCCCAGGCTCCCAAAACCTGGGTGGCGATGAAAGCTGAGAAAGTGAGGAGGAGGCTCAGGGATCACTCTTCCTACTCGGTCCTGTCATCTCCAATTCCCCTTCTACTGCACAGCAACACAGAGGACCACCAACCACCCCTGACCATCACCTTGCTCTTACCGGGTTTGGTTAGTGGGATGCAACCACACATCAATGGCATTAGACCAACTCAGAACAATATGTGTCAAACAGTATTCCATAAGGACCGCTCATGGCCCTGTTATTTTCACTATATGGAAAACATGAAATGAAAACAACAAAATCATACCAGGTTTACCAGACTTCCCAAGATAGATGGTCACATACGCTTTCAGGAGATCTCCATAGAAATGATTTTGATGACTTGACACCTTGAAAAGAGCTCTTCTGCGACTAAATTGCCATTTATAAGTGACAAGAATGAGATGCAGTGTTCAGTCACATTAGAAAACCAATCATCCCACACAGAGGAAGGTTTGGATATAGGGACATCAAACTGGTTTTAAGTGTAATGAAAAGTCTCTTCTGCCCCAAATATCAGTGTAGTGATAATCTGATATAAGAAAATATAAATCAGCATAACCATGGGATGCAGCAAGAGGAATACTGAGCCAGGAAATAAAGCATTTTAATTCATTAAAAAAATGAATTCCTCATTCAGTCTCTAGTGGATACAGAAAAAACTGCAGAAAATCAGAGGATTTCATGGCAGTGTAATAGGATGATATGTTAAACTTGTGGAAAAGCCTCCAATTCTGTTTTAACATAGGAGAAGGAGGGATGACTGACTTCATGACTAGCATTAAGACAATATCACATGTTGGGAAACTTTCTGCCTTGATGATTTTATACACAGAAGAGATGAAAAAATGAGGCGCATGCTTAGTTAGATATATTGGGAATGAGATGGGACTGTGGCATCGTCACAAGGGTACACAAATACTGAGAGTGACTGATAGAGGAACGGTTCACCATTGGTTGTGAGCTCTCAGGTGAGACCAGGAGGCCTGTGTTTTAGCAAACCCTGGGCAGTTGGAATGAAGATTCCATGACACGCCCAGCTTATAATTCTATTATTGCAACAGCAGACCGTTACCTGGGAAACTGGCCCTGTCTCCCACACTCTTGTGAGAGTCTGGGCTAGAGGCAGCACCTTCAGCTCTGAGCTCAAGCGTTTCCTACATTGTTTTGGCAGTTAAGGACCCTAAAATTGTGTGAGGAGGGATCGTTTTTCTGAACAGTAAGTTAGGAATTTGAGTTATTGAAATTCCTCAGTCCTGATTAAACCTATTTGATTTCCAGTTTTTAACCCATCCTGTGTTTGGGTTTCTTCTCCCTAGTCCCTGGCTGTGCCTGGGTGCCCCAAATGTCACCATGGCGGCACCTGGCAGGGCGTGTTCCAGGCAAACCACAGAGGTGAACTTTCCTGATATCGTCGAGAATTCCTACACCCAGCAGGAAGAGACCAAACCGAGTTTCAGAGACAGCAAAAATAGACTTCTTCTGAGCCAGGTGGCCTACTTCCAGAACTACCGGCTGAAGACAGACAGTAAGTTGTATAGGTTCACCACCATGAAACTGTTGAGTGACGTCCTGTCTTGTCTCTAGAAACTAACGGTTCTCTTCATCAAAATTAATTTCATGGTTCCCATACTTGTAGAAAATAGCAATGGGTATTTTAACATTGAGTTAAAGATGGAAGACAGAGGCCAAAGTATTTATCAACTCTTCCACGTCTGCAGTAAAGTGGGTGAGGGACTGGGGTTACATACAAACCCAGCTCTTGATTTCTGACCCAGGCACAGAACCACCTGTTTTTCTCAGCAAAAGGCTAAATCCTGTTTACGGGAATCCTCTCTGTACCGTATAAGATTCTGCAGACAAGTAGCATCCAGTCTGTTGGTCTAAATGTCTGAGGCTACTGAACTTCCATTAGGTTCCGGAGACTGCTGAGGCCCAGGAGGCAAAGGTGTGTTCTGGGGACACTGGGGGAAACACAGTGATAGCAGACAGTACCCATTGTGAGGAGTTTAAGGGGACGCTGCTGCTAATAGAACCTGTGGTATGTGTAAGTGGCATCATCAAGAGCAGGGAGTACCCTGGTACTGGTGCCTCAACCTCCCAATCACCTGGAATTTCCGGTGGGCACCAGCACACCTGGCTTACTATTGTATTTTTAGTAGAGGTGGGGTTTCATGATGTTGGCCAGGCTGTTCTTGAACTCCTGAGATTAAGGGATCTGCCCTGCTGTGCCTCCTAAATTGCTCGGATTCCTGGCACGAGCCACCATGATGGTTCCACAGATTCTTTTTTCAGGAAAGGTTGTTAGAATTCATCAGTTGGTCGAGTCTCCTATATAAATTTCTCTATCCATTAATTGACCATAATATATGATGAGATAAATTAGTATTGCAGCAATGCTTCTGGAAAGTATTTAGGGCAATTTTTGGAAGATTTTGGGTGAAACGTTTTAATTTTTGCACTGGCTTAGGTCGGAGGATAAGTGATTAAGATCTACCAGATGAGGGAAATTTTGTCCCATGGATTTGAAAAGCAGGCTTATCCACTTCTAGGGCAACTTAGTCTAGTGCCCATTAGAACATTACTGTCAGAATAACACATTCTTACACTGAGAGTATTTTAAGTCCTTGTGCTATGACTGGACACTGATTTGGTCTTGTGTGAAGTGTGATTTGCTTAATATGACCTGCTTTTCTGAATTTGTTTATAGAAGATCGAAAAGATGACGATGAAGAACAGAAATACAGAGACCGCAAAAATAAACTTTTTTTGAGTCAAGTGGCCTACTACCTGGGCTGCCGGCATAAGACGGAAGGTAAGCTCTATGGGTTCACCATCACGGAAGTGCTGAACAATGTCTTGTCTTATCTCTGAGAAATTACACACTCTCGTCTTCAAAGTTAATTTAATCCTTTTCATACTTCTAGGAAAATAGCAGTGGGTATTTTAACATTATGGTAAAGATGGAAGTCAGAGGCCAAGGCATTTAGCAACGCTGCCACATCTGCAGTAAGGTGGGTGTCGGACTAGGGTTAATAACGCAGCTAACGATTCCTGACACAGGCACAGAACCACCTGTTTTTCTCAGGAAGAGACGAAATCACGTCAGGAATTCTCTCTAAGACATAGGATCCTTCAGAACTTATAAGCAAGATAAAGGTAGAAGCGTTTATATCCTGGTTTCAGGGTGACTGAGTAGCTAAGACAAGTTGACTCTAAGGAGATCAAGAGTGGAGATAAGAAGAGTAAAAGCAGGGAAACATCATGTGCAATAGGCAAGGCTGTCAGTGACATCCCTCAGTCCTGATTAAACCAACTTATCGTCACCAGTTTGTAACCCATTATGTGTCTGGGTTTCTTCTCCCCAGTCCCTGGCTTTCTGTGTTGTGCCCAAAAAGTCAACATGGTGGCATCTGGCAGGCCTCCTTTTAGAATAAACCAAGAGGTGAACGTTCCAGAAGGCATTGAGAAATCCGGCTCACAACAGGAAGAAAACAAACCGAATGTCGGAGCCAGCAAAAACAGACTTCTGAGCCAGGTGGCCTACTTCCAGAACTACCGGATGAAGACAGACAGTAGGTTCTGTAGGTTGTCCACCTCGAAAGTGATCAACGATGTCCTGTGTTGTTTTGAGAAACTAACAGTTCTCTTCATCAAAATTAATTTCATTCTTCCCATACCTGTAGAAATTAGCAATGGGTATTTTAACATTTTGTTAAAGATGGAAGACAGAAGCCAAAGTAGTTAGCAACTTTTCCACGTCTGCAGTAAGGTGGGTGTACAACTGGGGTCACAATCCCAGCTATCAATTTCTGAGGCAGGCACAGAACAACCTGTTTTTCTCAGCAAGAGACCAAATCCATGTTTACAGGAATTCTCTCTGTACAGTAAAAGATCCTGCCGACAAGTAGCATCTAGTCTGTTGGTCAAAATGTCTAAGGCTACTGCACTTCCATTTGCTTCTGGTTTTCTGAGGCCCAGTAGGCAAAGCTCTGTTCTGGGGACACTGGGGGAAATGTGGTGATAGCACGCAATACCTCCTGTGGAGAGCTAGAAGGGGAATCCGCTCCAATAACATCTGTGGTATGTGTATGTGGCACCATCAAGAGCAGGGAGTACCCTGGTACTGGTGCCTCAGCCTTCCAATTAGCTGGGATCCCTGGTGGGCACCACCGCAAATGGTAATTTTTGTATTGTTAGTAGAGGCGGGGTTTCACCATGTTGGCCAGGCTGGTCTTCAACCCCTGAAGTCATGTGATCTGCCTCCCTGGGCCTGCTAAAGTGCTGGAATTCCAGGTGTGAGACACTGGGCTGCCTCCATGGATTCTTTAAGTAAAGGTTGTTAGGATTCATCCATCAGTCCAGTCTCCTATATAAATTTCTCTAACCATTCATTGACCATGATATCTGATGAGATAACTCGGTATTGCAGCAATGCTTCTGGAAAGCAGGGCAATTTTTGAAGATTTGGGGAAGAAAGGTTTAATTATTTGCACTGATTTAGGTAAGAGGATACATGATTAAGATCTACCAGATGAGGGAGATTTTTGTCCCATGGATCTGAAAAGCAGGCTCATATACTACTGAGGCAACCTAACCACGGGCCTGTTAGAACGTTCCTGTCAGAATATCACATCCTTACACTGAGAATATTTTACGTCCTTGTGCTATGACAGGACTCTGATTTGGTCTTGTGTGAAGTGCGATTTCCTTAATGTGACCTGCTCTTTTTAATTTGTTTACAGATGATCGAGAAGATCATGATGAAGAACAAAAATACAGAGACAGCAAAAATAAACTTGTTATGAGTCAAGTGGCCTACTACCTGGCCTGCCGGCTGAGGATGAAAGGTGAGTTCTGTAGGTTCACCATTACGGAAGTCCTGGACAGTGTTCTGTCTTGTCTCTGACAACTGCTCTACTCTCTTCTTCAGTTTAATTTTATCACTCACAGACTTCTAGGAAGGTAGCAATTGGTATGTTAACATTTTCTTAAAGACGTAACACACAGGCAAAATTATTTAGCAACTTTCCACATCTGCAATAAGACAGGTGTGAGATTGGGTGAACATCCCAGATACTGATTTCCAACACAGGAACCAAAACACCTGCTTTTCTCTGCAGGAGGCTAAATCATGTTTACAGGAATCTTATCCATACCATATAAGATCCTTTAGAACTGAAAAACAGGATCAAGGTAGAAATGTTTATGTCCTGGCTTCAAGGTAAATGAGTAGCTAAGACAAGTTGACTCTAAGGTGATCGAGAGCACAGATGAGAAGACTAATTTGGGGAAATAACATCTTGAAATCAATAGGCAAGGCTGTCAGTGACATCTCAGTCCTGATTAAACCAATTTGATGTCACCAGTTTCTAACCCACCATGTGTTGGGTTTCTTCCTTCCAGTCCCTGGCTTTCTGTATTGTTACCCAAACATCAGCAAGGTGGATTCCGGTAAGCTTCCTTCCAGAAAAGACCCAGAGGTGAATGTTCCAGAAGCCATTGTGAAATCCTGCTCCCAGCGGGAAGATAACAAACCGGATGTTGGAGTCCGCCGAAATAGATGTCTTCTGAGTGAGGTGAACTACTCCCTGAACTACCGGCTGAGGGCATACGGTGAGTTCCATAGGTTTACCTCCATGAAAGTGATGAACGATGTCCTGCCTCGTCTCAAGAAACTGACCGCTCTCTTCCTCAGAGTTAATCTCGTCTTTCCCATACTCCTAGAAAATAGAAATGGGTGTTTTACCATTTGGTTAAAGATGGAAGACAGAGGCCAAAGTGTTTAGCAACTTTTCCACGTCTGCAGTAAGGTGGGTGTGGGACTGGGGTTACAATCCCAGCTATGGATTTCTGACGCAGGCGCGGAACCACCTGTTTTTCTCAGCAAGAGGCTGAATCCATGTTGATAGGAATCCTCTCTGTACAGTACAAGATCCTGCAGAGAAGTAGCATCTAGTCTGTTGGTCCAAATGTCTGAGGCTGCTGAACTTGCATTTGGTTCCAGTTTCGGCTGAGGCCCAGCAGGCAAAGCTGTGTGTGTTGGGGACCCTGGGGGAAACACAGCGATAGCAGAGAGGTACCTCCTGTGAGGAACTGAAAGGGGATCCTGCTCCTGATAGAACCTGTGGTATGTGTAAGTGGCCCCATCAAGAGCAGGAAGTACCCTGGTACCGGTGCCTCAGCCTCCCAATTAGCTGGGATCCCCGGTGGGCACCACCGCGCCTGGCTGCTGTTTGTGTCCGATGTAGAGGCGGGGTTTCTCCGTGTTGTCCAGGCTGATCTCGAACTCCTGAGGTCAAGGGATCTGCCCTCCCAGACCTCCTAAAGTGCTGGGATTCCAGGCATGAGCCACCATGCCGGCCCCACAGATTCTTTTTTGAAGTAGAGGTTGTTAAAATACATCCGTCGGTCCAGTCTGCTGTATACGTTTCTCTAACCCTTCGTTGGCCATGATACAGGATGAGCTAGATCAGTATTGCAGCAACCCTTCAGGAAAGCAGTCAGGGGAAGTTTTGAAGATTTTGGGGTAAAAGTTTTAATCGTTTGCACTGGCTTAAGTCAGAGGATATGGGATCGAGATCTACAAGATGAGACAGATTTTGTCCCATGGATCTGAAAAGCAGGCTCATCTGCTTCTGAGGCAACTGAATCTAGGGCCCCGTTAGAACATTCTCATCATAGTATCGCATTCTTCCATTGAGACTATTTTACGTTCTTTTGCTATGACAGGACACTGATTTGTTCTAGTTTAAAGTGAGAATTGCTGAATGTGACCTGCTCTTCTGAATTTTTTTTACAGGTGATCAAGGTTATTATGAAAAACGGAAATACAGAGATAGCAAAAATAAGCATTTTACAAGTCAAGCGGCCTTCTGCCTGGGCTCTTGGCTGAAGACGGAAGGTAAGTTCTATAGTTTCACCATAACGGAAGTGCTATACAATGTCCTGTTTTGTCTCTTACACATGATGCACTCGTTTCTTCAAAATTAATTTTATCCTTCCCATGCTTCTAGGAAAATAGCAATGATTATTTTAACATTTTGGTAAATCTGGAAGTCAGGGCCAAGGTATATAACAACTCTTCCATGTCCGCAGTAAGGTGGGTTTGGGACTAGGGTCAATATCACAGCTAATGATTCCTGACACAGGCACAGAACCACCTGTGTTTCTCAGGAAGAAACTAAATCATGTGTACAGGAATCCTTTCTAATAATTAGGATCCTGAAGAACTTATCAGCAAGATAAAGGTACAAATGTGTATGTCCTGGTTTCAGGGTGACAGAGTAGCTAAGACACATTAACCTTAAGGAGATCAAGGGTGGAGATGAGAAGAGTCAAGGCAGGGAAACAACATGTCCAATAGGCAGGGCTGTCAGTGACATCACTCAGTCCTGATTAAACCAATTTGACTTCACCGGTTTCTAACCCATCATGTGTTTGGGTTTCTTCTCCTTAGTCCCTGGCTTTCTGTGTTCTGCCCCAAACGTCCACATGGTGGCGTCTGGCAGGCCTTCTTCCAGAATACACCCAGAGGTGAACTTTCCAGAAGGCATTGAGAAATTCTGCTCACAACAGGAAGAAAACAAACCAAATGTCGGAGCCAGCAAAAACAGACTTCTTCTGAGCCAGGTGGCCTACTTCCAGAACTACCGGCTGAAGACAGACAGTAAGTTTTATAGGTTGACCACCACGAAAGTGATCAATGATGTCCTGTGTTGTTTTGAGAAACTCACAGTTCTCTTCATCAAAATTTATTTCATCCTTCCCATACTTGTAAAAAATATAAATGGGTATTTTAACATTGTTGTTAAAGATGGAAGATGGAAACCGAAGTACTTAGCTACTTTTCCACGGCTGCAGTAAGATGGGTGTGGGACTGGGGTCACAATCCAGGCTATCAATGTCTGACACAGGTACAGAACCGCCTGTTATTATTCTCAGCAAGAGACCAAATTCATGTTTACAGGAATCCTCTCTGTACAGTATAAGATCCTGCAGACAAGTAGCATCTAGCTTGTTGATGAAAATGTCTGAGGCTACTGAACTTTTATTTGGTTCTGGTTTTTTGAGGCTTAGTAGGCAAAGCTGTGTCTTTTGGACCCTGCAGGAAACGTGGTGATAGCACACAGTTCCTCCTGTGAAGAGGTCGAAGGGGCTCTGCTTCTAATAGAACCTGTGGTATGTGTAGGTGGCACCAGCAAGAGCAGGAAGTACCCTTATAATGGTTCCTCAGCCTTTCAGTTAGCTGGGATCCCTGGTGGGCACCACCGAAAATGGCTAAGTTTTGTATTGTTAGTAGAGGTGGGGTTTCACCATGTTAGCCAGGCTGGTCTTGAACTCCTGAGGTCAAGTGATCTGCATTCCTGGGCCTCCTAAAATGCTGGGATTCCAGGTGTGAGACACCGGGCTGGCTCCATGGATTCTTTTTTAAGGAAAGGTGTTAGAATTTGTCCATCGGTCCAGTCTTTTATATAAATTTCTCTAACCATTCATTGACCACGAAATATGAGGAGCTGGATCAGTATTGCAGCAATGCTTCTGGAAAGCAGTAAGGGCAAATTTGGAAGATTTGGGAGAAAAGTTTTAATCATTTGCACTGACTTAGGTCAGAGGATACATGATTAAGATGTACCAGATGAGGGAGATTTTGTCTTATGCATCTGAAAAGCAGGCTCATATACTACTGAGGCAACCTAATCTAGGGCCTGTTAGAGCATTCCTGTCAGAATATCACATTCTTACACTGAGAATATTTTACGTCCTTGTGCTATGACAGGACACAGATTTGGTCTTGTGTGAAGTGCGATTTGCTTAATGTGACCTCTTCTGAATTTATTTACAGAAGATCGAAAAGGTCATGATGAAGAACAGAAATACAGAGACAGGAAAAATAAACTTCTTATGAGTCAAGTTGCCTACTACCTGGGCTGCCAGCATAAGACGGAAGGTAAGTTCCATAGGTTCAGCATCACAGAAGTGGTCAACAATGTTTTTTCTTTTCTCTGAGGAATTATACACTCTCTTCAAAGTTAATTTCATCCTCATACTTTTAGGAAAATAGCAATGGGTATTTTAACATTTTGTTAAAGACGTAACACAGAGGCGAAACTATGTAGCAACTTTTGCACATCTGTAGTAAGACATGTGTGAGACTAGGGTTAACATCCAGCTATTGATTCCTAACACAGGCACCAAACCACCTGCTTTTCTCTGCAAGAGGCTAAATCATGTTTATAGAAATCTTCTGCATACCATATAAGATCCTTCAGAACTTATAAGAAGAAAGAGGTAGAAATGTTTATGTACTGGCTTCAATTTGAATGAGTAGCTAAGACAACTTAACTTTAAGGAGAGTGGAGATGAGAAGAGTAATTCGGGGAAGTAACATCTTTAAATCAGTAGGCAAGGCTGTCAGTGTCATCCCTCAGTCCTGATTGAACTAATTTGATGTCACCAGATTCTAACCCACCATGTGTTTGTGTTTCTTCTCCCCAGTCCCTGGCTCTCTGTTATCTTGTTCAAACATCAGCAAGGGGGCATCTGGCCGGCCTCCTTACAGAAAATACACAGAGGTGAACGTTCCAGAAGGCATTGAGAAATCCTACTCCCAGCAGGAAGATAAACCGAATGTCAGAGTCAGCAAAAATAGATGTCTTCTGAGTGAGGCGAACTACTCCCTGAACTGCCGGCTGAAGACCTACAGTAAGTTCTATTGTATGGATGAGTAAGTACTGACCCATTGGTTCAGTCTCCTATATAAATTTCTCTAACCATTCCTTGACCATGATATAATGAGATAGATGAGTATTGCAGCAACCCTTCTGGAAAGTAGGGCAAGTTTTGAAGATTTTGGGAAAAAAGTTTTAATTGTTTGCACTGACTTAAGTCTTAGGATATGGGATTGATTTCTACAAGATGAGACAGATTTTGTCCCGTGGATCTGAAAAGCAGGCTCATCTGCTTCTGAGGCAACTTAATCTCGGGCCCATTAGAACATTCCCATCATAATATCTCAATCTTCCATTGAGAATATTTTATGTTCTTCTGCTATGACAGGACACTGATTTGGTCTTGTGTGAAGTGAGATTTGCTGAATGTGACCTGCTCTTCTGAATTTGTTTACAGATGATCAAAAAGATCATGATGAAGAACAGAAATGCAGAGACAGCAAAAATAAACATCTTATGAGTCAAGCGGCCTACTACCTGGACTGCCGGCTGAAGAGGGAAGGTAAGTTCTATTTGTTCACTATCACGGAAGTGCTGAACGATATCCTGTCTTTTCTCTGCAAAACTGAACACTCTCTTTGTCAGAATTTATTTCTTTGTTTTCATACTTCTAAGCAAATGTAAATTTGTATCTTAACATATTGTTACAAGCGGATGAGCGAGCGAGGCCAAAGTATGAAGCCACTTTTCCACATCTGCAGTAAGGTGGGTGTCAGACTCCATAACATCTCAGCTATGATTCCTGACACAAGCACAGAGCCACCTGTTTTTCTCAGCAATAGGCTTAATCATGTTGACAGGAATCCTCTCTGTACCACATGAGATCCTGCAGACAAGTAGCATCCAGTCTGTTGCTCTAAATGTCTGAGGCTCATGAACTGCCATTCAGTGCAGGTTTCTGCTGAGGTCCAGTAGGCAAAGCTCTGCTCTCGGGTCCTGGGGGCAATGCGGTAATAATACACAGAACCCGCTGTGGGGAGCTTAAAGAGGACTCTGCTCCTTCCATAATCTGATGAAAGGTGGTCTTTGGAACAAGAGGCAGCATCTTTCCAGGTGTAAAGGACAGGAAGGAAGCTGTGACAGGACAGGGGTTGTTGGAGTGGAAAGATCTCTGGATTGAGAAAAAGGTTCCCAGGCTGTATCTTCAGCAGTGTCTTTAGTAACTGTCACTGAGCACTTGATTTCTCTCCTTCCTTACTGTCTCTCCATCTGCAAAGTCAGGCAAATTTCTCTCTCCATCTGCAAAGGCAGACATCTTGCAGTGTCTGAGGGATTCAAATGTGCGAACTCTTATGACCGCTTATCCAAATGAGATAAAGCCCCTCGCTTTGTGATGTTGGGACCGCAGGTGCCCATCACCACACCAAGCGAACTTTTTATTTTTAGTAGAGATGAGGTTTCATTATATTGGCCAGGCTAGTCTTGAACTCTGGACCTTAAATTTTTCACCTACTTTGTCCTTTCAAATCATAGGTTTTGTTTTGTTTTGTTTTGGAGGTGGAGTCTCTCTCTTCATCAGGCTGGGGTTCAGTTGCATGATCTCAGGTCACTACAAACTCTGCCTCCTGGGTTCAGACAATTCTGCTCCCTCAGCCTCTTGAGTAGCTGAGAGTGTAGGCGCGTGCCACCACGCCCAGCTAATTTCTTTGTATTTTTAGTATAGACAGGCTTTCACCGTATTAGCCAGGATGGTCCCGATCTCCTGAGCTCGTGAAGTGCTCACCTCGGCCTTTCAGAGTGCTGGGATTACAGGTGTGAGCCACCATGCCCAGCCCAGAGATTGTTTTTTGTTTGTTTTTGATTTTGTTTTGTCTTTTCTTATTCCTTCTCCCTAGAGACTGTCAAAAATTGTCAATGCCGACTCTATTACATGTCATCTCAGCTGGGTATTGGGACCGTTTTCAATTAGCGATAATCTCATCTCAGATAAACCCCATTGGCTACGATACTGCCACTGCGCAAAGCTTACAGATTCTATTTGCAGCAAGTGTTAGAATTTACATATCCATCTCGTTTCATGTATAGATGCTTCTGACCATTCAATGACCTTGCTCCCTGGTGAGATAAGTCAGGATTGCAGCAACACTCCCAGGAAAGAGTTTGACTTATTTTTGGAGATTTTCTGGGAAAAAGTTTGGTTTAAGTTAGCATAGACTCAGGGAGAGAATATGGCATTATGGCCTACCCGTACAGGGAGCTTTTGGCCTGTGCATTGCAAAGCAGGCTCATCTCCTCACTAGGCTTCATCTAGGGCTCCCTAGAATCTTCCTGTCAGAATTTGTATTCTTGCTGTGAGAACATTTTTGTGCCTGTGCTATGACTAAACACTGATTTGGTCATATGTGAAGTGTGATTTGCTTAATGTGACCTGCTTCTCTGAATTTATTTACAGGAAGTCAAGGTGATGTTGAGGAAGAGGAGGAGAAAGGGCCAGTGCCCCCCAGGTAATGCTTTGGAGCTGTGGGCTGTTAGTTCCATAGTGACACCTGGAGACTGCAGATCCAGAAAAGGAGAAAATGATGACTAGAACTCTGCCTTCCATTCACCCAGCTACAGATTGTCCTCACTGACAGTGCTGTGGGTGATGTGTGGCACTTGTATACGTTTTAATTTCTTAGTCCTCCCAAGATAGGGACCTGCAATCTGCTGAGCCAGGTGAACTCAGCAAACAGGGATTTTTTGGTTTCCCCTGTTCTCTCCCATGGGTTTAATTCCAGGGAGAGACGCGGATATGCTTTCTACCCATTTGTTGTTAGCATGTTTGCTAGGATTTGTGAAGAGAAGAAATTTAAAAAATATACATATGCTATCAAAATACTGGAAAAGGGAGGCCCTTAGTACAGAAGATCTGGGTGTCTGAAATGCCTCAGGAGCTCTGTTCACTTGAATCCTGCATGTAAAATTCAACACAACTTACGCGAGGTAGTTGAATCCCTGTGTTAGTGCTCATGTTGCAGTTCATGATGGTAGTTTCCAGGGAGTCTGGGTGGCCTGCAGTGGCTCATCTGTGGCAAATGCACTGAGCACCTGCTGCTCATTTGTGCTGTGTCCCCAGGGTAGTCACCCTTCACCCTGCATTTAGAAGGATAGTTTTTTCTTCTCTTGAAGGAAAAATGCCTTTGCTTTCTGTGACCACTCCATTGTGACTTCCATCAGATCAGCTGGGGGACTTCGTTGTCTAATCTCTGTTGGTTTTAATCTGTCGTCCTGTCCTGCCTGGCTCATCAGGAATCTGCAGGAGTCTGTGGAGGAGGAAGCCCCCCAGGAGTCCTGGGATGAAGGTGATTCGACTCTCTCAGTTCCTCCTGGCCCATCTGCCTTCAATGAGACTTTGAGGAGCAACTTGCACTCATTAGAGGAGCAGCAAGTCATCTCGGCTGTTGACATAGACAGTGAGTACTCCATTGTGAAGGTGCTAAAGCTCCAGTTTGTGTCCCAGATAGACCCCTTAGTCTTTGGGCACTGCTCCCCTGGCCGGGCTGAGAGTTGTCATCACTGTGGGCTGAGCCTGTATGTGAGTGTAGATTTCAATCACTCTGGATTCCAGTCTGAAGCACCGGCATGGGGTGGGACAGTGAGCTTTGCCCTGTCTCTAGTCTCAGGCCATGCCCGTCACACCCTGGACCGACTGTCAGGACATTGAAACTTAAGGCAGGTGTTGCACACTCACGCCAAGCTCTGCAGCACATGCCCACAAGTTGTCTGTCAATCTGAATTAAATGTCTCTTGCCAGCTACCAAGTTCCTCATGAGTTTTGTTCCCCAAGCATGTCTGTGAGGTTCTTCCCTGTGTGTACAAACTTGGTGTAACTGTTTGTACAACTTGGGACAAAAGGATAATGGTCTACCAGAATAGGGACATTTCATCATTGGTCTGAGACAGGAACCAAGAAATCTCTCATGATTGGCCTTCAAACCTCCTGAAGTCTGTCTCTCACATTATCCTGCTCTCATGTTGAGGAGCCTGAGGTCCCTGTGCAGGGATTAGACAGTGGACAGTTATGGGTGTAGGAGAATTGGCTTATTTTGTCTGTCCCTGTCTGAATTTATTGCAGAGATTAAAAATGACCAAGAAGAAGAAGAAGACCAAGGCCCACCATGCCCCAGGTAACTTTGAGCAATTGTGAACAGCTAATTTTGTGTTGACACCTGGAGACACCAGGTCCAGGGAAAAGAGTGGGCTGACAATATCGATACCATGTTTTCAATGAAGCCTGAATGATTTCTACTAACATTGCTGTTGGTTTTCATTGCGGTAGATACTTAGGTTTCCATTTCTCCCTCCCCTTATCATTTACTAACTACCGTAGGTTGACGATACTTGTTTTTATGATCAGTGTACACTGTGTGTCCTGAGGGTACTCACTCAGAGTGTCCTTTTACTCCCTCATCAGTGTGTCACCTGGACGGATCACTGAGCTTACTTTCCCTCTCTCTGATTCTTTTTTACCCTACTCCTGCCCATCCCGACATAAAGCAATAATTTGTTATGTCATTAATGGATCTATGTTTTTCTTTATTAACCACTTTCTTGTGCTCCCCATGAAATCTAGCTGGGGCTCTGCGGTGTCTTATTTTCCCTGACTTATTCTTTGGTTTTTCCTCCTTTTCTAGGCTCAGCATGGAGCTGGTGGAAGCAGAAGAACCTGAAGTCTTCCGGTCCTCACTGGATGTATTGTATTCAACTTATGCAGCTTATCCTGAATTTTATTTCACATGCCAGGCTTACACATATGTGATTTTTTTATTTGTGGAAGAGCATGTTCGCTTGACTTTGGACATGGACAGTAGGTTTCTTACTACGACGGTGACAAGACTCCTTCCCCTGGTCTCCCGGGTAGGGGTCATATTTCCACACTAAGACAACGTGTCACGTGGGACTCTGCCACTGCAGAGTATGAACACCACCATGTTCTTGCTGAAACACTTAGCCTGAGTTTCATGGCCTGAGGTAATCTCCAGACAACTTCAGAATGTAGAGCAGTGAGCAGCACAAGTGACCTTTCTCCTTCAGAAAGCCCATGTCACCACAAATCACACAACCAAAAGGAGAAGAGACATTTTGGGTTGAAAAAGCGTAAAGAGATAATGTAGCTACATTTCTTTAGTTCTTTTGAACCCAAAGTGTCTCCTCACCTTTTGTTGTTGTCATTGATGGTGGTGACATGGGCTTGTTTGTAGAGGACAGGTCAGCTGTCTGACTCAAAGCTCCACCCTCTGAAGTTGTCTGAAAATGTCCTCATGATTAAATTCAGCCTAAGTGTTTTTCCGGGACTCTGCAGGGTCAATGCTACCTCACCCATCTGCAGGCAGAGAAGGTCCTGTGTGTCTCCCACCGTGATTGTGATACCAGGACTGTTCCACCATTTGTCTACCATCATGATCCTGATACCAGGACTCTTCCACCATTTGTGTTCCACCATGTTCGTGGTACCAGGACTGTTCCACCATTTGTCTACAACCATGATTGTGATACCAGGAAACCACCGTTTGTCTATTACCATGATCGTGGTACCAGGACTGTTCTACCATTTGTCTACCACCATGATTGTGATACCAGGACTGTTGCACCATTTGTCTACCGCCATGATTGGGGTACCAAGACTGTGTTACCTTTTATCTACCATTATGATTGTCATACCAGGTCTTCCACCATTTGTCTATCACCATGATCGTGATACCAAAACTCTTCCACCATTTGTCTAAGATTATGATCGTGATACCAGGACTGTTCCTTCATTTGTCTACCATCATGATCGTGATACCAGTACCGTTTCACTATTTCTCTATCACCATTATTGTGATGCCAGATCTGTACCTTTCAGAGACAGCTTATTTATACCGAAGTAATTGGAAAAATGGTTTTTAAACGTATTAATATGCTGTGTTCAAATGACCATCCCCTAAACATTTTCTTCATTAATCATCCCTGGCAGTGTCAATTATTATATTTATATCTCTCTACTGGAAATTTTCAATTTTTCCTGTATCTTTGCTTTTTCTAGTTGTCTGTTGTTGGAAAAAAAAAGTTCCTGCCTGCATTTTAATTTTTGCCAAAGTTAATTTTAATCTATACTATTAAAATGTTTTCTCTTAAGACTGTCAGCACATAAGGCCACAGCAAAACAGAATTCACTGATTTTGAAGCCTTTTTTGATTTGTTGCTGACAAGAGACGTTGTTTTCTTAGCTGCTAATAACTATTTGAGCAGTCAGGAAAGGTCTATCAGACTAAGGACATGAAAAGCCCAGGCCATTCTCTTTGAGTCTTTTAAACTATTTCAAAAGAGAAGAGAATAGGTAGATTCCACATATGTGGACAGGAAGGAGAATACACTAAAAGCAACAGACAACTATTTCCCAAAACAGAAAATTAGATTTAAATAAACATACAGCATTAAAATTCATTAAACATTTTCTCATGAAATGTAATCTCTAAACTTACCTGTTATATGAAAGTCAGTTCTTAACATGCCACACTGCATTGACTGTTGACATTCATAAGAACATATTTCCAAGTTTATTATTTGAAAATGCAAATGGACTGTAATTCTTTTTTGCAGTAATCTTTTTAAGATTGAAGATTTTATTCAAAATAAAACCAGAGATTTTAAAGATTGAAAATGACATTAAAATTTATCTTCTCAAAATAATGATGTTTAACTCTGTGTATCTTACTTCTGTTTATAGTGTAACTGTCAAGTGATCATTTAACCATTCTTTAAATATTTCAAATTACTGGGGACATGTACATACAGATAATGAAGCAATGCCTACTCGGTGAGGGGCTGCCTTGTGAGCAACCCCAAGGGCCCTGGCTCATGAAACCCTTGGCTAGAAAGGTGGAGGGATCAGCCAGGTGGGCACACAGCAGGTTTCTTGTTTTCTTCTGGCAAACACACACACAAATAGCACCTGCTCACTGGAGTCTCTGGCAACCCTGACCAGGCTTCATGATGGGTGAGGTGGGCTAGAAATGGGAAAGTGGATGACCCCAGATCTAGAGACTGCCGCTGTCACCTGGGCACCTGGAATGTGCGTGGAGGAGTCTCCCACAGATTTGGGTTTGGATCAATGCCCAAACATGCACAAGGACAGGACTCTTGGCCTGGATGTTTGCAGAGCTCCCAGTCTTCTAAAGAGGCTGGTGGTGGGGAAGAAGTTTCAACAAAACAGCAGAGTTATGGGTACTCGAGCTTGGAACAGAGAATACCTCCCTGTACTACTAAATGACAGTATCTGACAATGATGAATGACACTTGAGCAGCAGCTTTCACTGTTTCACAAGCAGTGTCTCTGGACCACTAGGTTGGTGCTGTCAGATGTTGACTGAAACAGTGGTTCGAGCCCATCCAGTCACATTAATGTTTCTAGCTGACATGACCTTCCATCTGAAGAGTCTCTTCCTTGGACCAAATATATCTTAAAACTTCTCTTCAGGCCGGGTGCTGTGGCTCACGCCTGTAATCCTAGCACTTTGGGAGGCCGAGGTGGGTGGATCACCTGAGGTCAGGAGTTTGAGACCATCCTGGTCATCATGGTTAAACCCCATCTTATATAAGCACACACACACACAAACTCCTTGTCTCTTGTCTATTTTCCAACGTGTCTCTTTGTTGCTTGGGGCAAAAAAACTCCATTTTTAATCTTCCCCCAACAAGCATCTTCCCTTATCGTGTTTCGGGTTTTGAGTTTGTTTCCTCAGCTGCTCATATATGGAACACTGGAAATTTCTAAAATGGAGAATGACAGAACCTGAGTCACACCTCTGGTGAAGCCACAGACTCTGGGGGAGAAATCTAATCTGCCAGGGTTTAAAGTTAAACACATGAATTTTTTGTGCCTCCATTTCTATGTCAAATGCACTAAACCAGAATACTCAGGTTGCCCAATGTTTAAATGAGCTGTGCAGGAAAAGCGTGGAGCCCAATGCCTGTCACATAGCAATTGTTCAATACACATGAGCTCCTCTCAGCGCCATTGCCGCCAGCATTTCCATCAGGCTTTGATCTTTAAAACATCCTTCTTGATACAAGTGGATCATTCTTCAAATTTTCTCTAACTGATGGCCGTGGAATTGCTCCAATGTGTATTATTACAAACACAGCTGCAGGGATCAGACTGACACATACATCTGTCGTGCATCCCCTGTCTACTTCTCTGCAGATACCTGGAAATGGAATGGCCAGATCAAGGTATTTATACATTTCAGATTTTGCTAATTGCCCAAATTACTGTGGAAAGACGATATAACAAGTCACATTGTTAACATTTTGTGAGAATACTTTCTATCTCCTTCTTCTGGCCCAAACTGGGTAGTATTGCCTACCATTTCCTCTGAGCTTCCTTTGCCAACATTTCTGTAGTCATTCGGTGGGGACATGTGTTATGCATGACATCAAACTCAAATCCTTAAAGGAAAAGAGGGATTAACATGACTGTACAAATTTATATTCAAAATACGATGAATAGAAATATATATGTGGATGTAAATGTATACACAAAATATATGGCAAAATGTTTTTTATTTAGGATACTTCATCAAAGTTACATATACTTCAAAATTTGTTTAGTAAAACAGCAGGCCCCATGTGTACATAATTATTCAGCTCCTTATCTCTAAATAGCTATTATTAGTCTTTGCTTTCTGAGGTTAGGCCCTATCTCTCCTTCAAATACTCGCTCATCACCACCACCCCCAAACACACCTCTCAACACCTCACCCTCTAACATGTTCGTGTCCTGGTTTGCTGAGTCAATTACTACATTATTATAACTTGTACATTTTATTCAGAGCTCAGTCACATTGGATATACACAGCAGGAATGAAGGACCAGTATCTTCCGGGTCTCTCTCTCAAGTGGACGAGCTTCAGAGATTCATGTAGTCTTTGGCCACCCTGCCTGTCGTCTATTCCAGGTAAGTACTGGATAGGATGGCCCAGCTCAGATCAGGCACTCTCTCCGTGAGCAGGGGAGGGCGGGACATCTTCATGTGCAGTAGCAGAAAGACACTGTCCACAGAGGGACAGGCAGTTCTACAAAAGAAAGGTCAGTCTGGGGCATGGGCAGGCAAACCGAGGATGTGAAGAAAACAGTATCTGCTCTGTGAGGGGAACATGCAGTAGAGGATGGATTCAGAGTGGGAGGAAGAGAGTTTTTGGAAATATGGGCCGTGGATATTCCTGTGTGAGCTGGAGCCACACGAGACTGTTAGGTACTTACAGGGAGCTTTGGAGAATCTGCACTCCTTAACCTGGGAGACAGGTGAGGGGACTGTCCTGGTCACCAGACAGAGATAGGGTCTGGTCCAAGCAGTTCTGATGGGAAAGAAATGACAGGACATCTTCTCCTTAAGGTAAGGTCCTGAGTTCAGGTCTTGGTAGGAAGGGAGGCTGCCTTGGGCATTGGCAGCTGCAGATAGTTGGCCAGATGAGGGCACTGAAATCTAGGTGCTATCACCTTGTGGTTCTAGTAAAAGAATCGCTGGTCGCAGTGGCTCACACCTGTAATCCCAGCACTTTGGGAGGCCGAGGCGGGTGGATCATGAGGTCAAGAGATCAACACCCTCCTGGTCAACATGGTGAAACCCCGTCTCTACTAAAAATACAAAAAATTAGCTGAGCATTGTGGCATGTGCCTGCAGTCCCAGCTACTCGGGTGGCTGAGGCAGGAGAATTGCCTGAACCCAGAAGGCGGAGGTTGTGGTGAGCCGAGATCACGTCATTGCACTCTAGCCTGGGTAACAGGAGTTAAACTCCATCTCAAAAAAAAAAAAGAATCGCTGTATGAAGGGTTCTTAGGAAGAGGAGGTGGATGGCCTGACTTGGGGTGGGGGCTCCAAGAGGAGTGTCTGCGGTGCTGTACAGAAGCCTGCTGCTCAACCTCCTGGTTCTCTTGCTCAGTCTCCTGGCCAGATTCCCAGAGTCCCTGCCCTGTGTGCCCTGGAAGCTCAGTCAGATGAGCCAAAGCATCTCCAGCTGGGACTCATCCCTGGGCATTTTTGTGGCTTTGGGCGCCCTGGGCTTCTCCAGGCCTTGTCCTGCAAGCAACTGTCTTGCAGGGGGAGTCAGGAGAAGGAGGCTACTTGTCACTTAACTGTGGGGGACCACAAGGTCCTGACTTGGGTCCTAGTCACTTGCTAACCTATGCATCCCCATCCTATCCCCCAAATGATGAAAAGAAACTTTGCCAGGAGTCACACCAGACAAATAGGATGGGGCCTTTCTATAGAGTCTAGTTCTTAGGCCACCAATAAGAGATGGAAACCACCTGCAGGAAGGTGCCACGGTGGGAACCTGGGTGGCAGGTAGCAGTCACTCAACTGTCAGGATGAATCCTGGTCCTCACACACCCTTTCTCCTCCCCCCCTCCTTGTCTTTTTTCTCCTGTCTGCTCTTTCCCCTCCTTTCCCAAACTCAAAACACTTGGTAAGCTTGGGACAGTTTCAGAACTGGAGAGATTTGGCCACGACATTTGTCAGGCTAGGAAGGTCCCCCAGAACTATTGCCTAATTTTTTGTGTTGATTAGAAGAGAACAAAAAAGTTTCCATCTGATCTGGTCCTAAGTCTCCTTGAGTCTGGGCAGGAAGCAGAGCAGAGTCTTGGCAGGAAGGAGGAGGATGCCCAGGGTCCTGGACTTGCCCCTCCCAGCTGCTCAGCTCCTCACCTGTTAAATTGGAGAGAGCTGGCCTGGAATGGGGAACTCATGGTCTCCACAGAGGCTGGGATCCCAGGCTCAAATCTAAATACTGGCTGATTCAGGAGGCTAAGGAAGGCAATTCCCTGGAGAGAGGTGTCAGAATTTGGGACAAAAGCAGCATCTAGTCGCTGTCCACAGAGACCTCAAGGACAGGAATCCACTGGTTCCCAATTGGAGGGGATCCCATGAAAATGAAATGAAACCCGCACATTAGTACTAGACTGAAGACAGGAGATTAAAAACTGCAGCATCCGAAGGGATGAAGGAATTAGGAAATCTGGAAGTGAAGTTTCTTATATAGGTTGTTTCTTCCAAAGAGACACAGGGCAACAGTTCAATGACATGAGTAAAAGAAATCTCAGGGCTTGGGATTGAGGGGTGGCAGCCTCTTTGGCAGAGGAGACCTCTCACCTGAAGGCCCAGGGTTGCCCTGAGAGGGGAAGGGTCTTCAGTAGCACGTGGCTGGCAGCCTGGAGAATCTGTGAAATTGCAGCAATTTTTATGTGGCCCAGGCCACTGTAAGAACCCAGTTTGTGTGACCCTCAACACCAAGGAGAGTATTGGAGACCTGTGGCGCTGAGCCTCTGAATTTCAGTGGAATCCACATTCCATTTAGGGAGCAATAGAGAGCAACATCATTGTAATTATACAGAAAGGTCCCCTGAGACGTGAAGTCTGATTGCTGTGTTCAGAGTCCAAAGAGCTCACCATTACACCATGGAGGCTCACATTAGTGCGGAACCTCACACTAGCTCATTACTGGAGGTCACATTTAGCAGCCATAGTTCCCATGCACCTATGTTAAGGCGTTTCTTCTGATCCCTCAAGCAACACTCAAGGAAGGTGGACCTGCGAGGGAGGAGTCGTCCCTCTTCTTTGTCTCTGCCCTCTCCTTGGATCAACTTTTATCATTTCATTTGCACATCAGAAAATGAGGCAAAATCCACTCTATTCTTAGGGCCTGAGAAGAGCCGTCGAGGCCTCCCTCACGGCACACACTCTCTCAGTTTACCCGAGTTTCCTGTACCGAGAGGACATTTCTGCAAACAGTAGTGTTATATGCTCTTTGCCTTCCCTCTTTTTCTTTTGCCCAAGGAGGCCAGATGGTTGTCAGAACAGGAATTGGGACTGCCTGGGCGCCTTTCCCTTTCTTCCATGTAATATGTAATGGCTGGCACCAATCAAGTGGGATTGGGAAACGGAATCTCTCATTTTTTTCTTTGTTTACTCCTATGTTTGGTTGGTTTGGGCAACATTTTCTCACTAGAAATGGAGATTTGTTGGATTTAAAACAGAAAGCAATCAGCCATGGTTGGCATTTTTTCTTTTTTTGAGACAGAGCTTCGCTGTTGTTACTCTGACTGGCGTGCAATCTCCACTCACCAAAACCTCCACCTTCTGGGTTCAAGCAATTCTCCTGCCTCAGCCTGCCGAGTAGCTGGGACTACAGGCGCGCACCACCATGCCCAGCTAGTTTTTGTATTTTTAGTAGAGACGGGGTTTCATCTTGTTGACCAGGATGGTCTTGATCTCTTGACCTCGTGATCCACCCACCTCGTCCTCCCAAAGTGCTGGGATTATAGGCGTGAGCCACTGCACCTGGCCTTGCATTCTAATAAAACACTCACACCAGGTCATATTCACCTCCTGTGACTCAAAATCAACCAGAACTGTTGAGGTCAGGAGGCAGGGCCCTGACATTTAAGCACAGTGTGCTTCCAGAGAACTTGGCCAAGTTGATACTATTCCAATTTCTCAATATGCCATGACCCATTAATTGTGGTTTTTAAGCGTGTACGTGAATAGCTTATGAAACCCCAGGGGTTCCGTCTAGGTCCTGCTTCTCAACACAAAGTCCATCATTGAGACATTGAGTATTGTGAGGAAGAAGGTTTAATCAGGTGCTACAGCTGAGGATATGGGAGATCAGTCTCAAATCGATCTCCCTGATCAACTAAAGTTAGGGGTTTATGTAGCAGGGAAGAAACGTAACTGTGTGTAGGAAAGGAGGAACTAGGGAGTGGTGAGGAAGCACTCATGATGAATGAGGGGGCTGGCATCTCAATGGATGCTGTGCTGAGTTTCAGGTCTATGATGCTTTTTGAGAGGCCTGAGGGTCCTCTCCTGAGGAAGAAACTTTGTTAAAACAAATGTAAGTTTCTTTTATCAGATTGCTTGACCTCAGGAGTTTGAAACCAGCCTGGGCAATATGGTAAAACCCTGTCTCTCTTAAAAAAAAAAAAAAAAAGAAGAAGAAGAAAAAGTAAAGGAGAGAAAAATCTCTGAACTAAACTTACTTCTTGAAATTCTCATGTGCCCATTTCTACTGCCTAGAGGAGTAGGGGCCATGAGGCAGAAGAGGGGGCATGTGAGATTGTTGGGCCTAAGTGGATTGAATAATTTTAATTTCTGGTTCTGTGATTCATGAAAGCAGTTCATTCTGATTGTCATCTTCTTTAAGTTCTGAAGACAAGGCACGAATTGGTGTGAATGTTGAAGATTTAGCAGGAGCATGTGCACTGTTCAGACCAGGACTCAGAGCCCTGTAAGCTAACGGCACAGGGACTAGTTAATAGATATTTGTACTGCAGGAAGTCCTGTTTCTCTCTAACATGCCACAAATGAAAACACTGTGATTTGGTGTACATTAGCTACTGCCTGCAGGAAGTCAAACCATTGCCTAAACGTGGTTAGGTTACTCCTTGCATGTCCCTAGTTTCCAGCATTCTAATGAAAGAACCGTGAACCGTGCACCGCCTCTTCTAATATTCGGCAGTTCTTCATTGAGTTAAGCCTACCCTATAAGGAAGCAAATTTACTTGCATTGATTACACATGAAAAATGAATAATACAGCCAATAAACTTCTACAAAATATGCTAGGCCAGGCACAGTGGCTCACGCCTGTACTTCCAGCATCTTAGGAGGCCAAGGCTGGTGGAGCGCCTTAGATCGGAAGTTCAAGAACCGCCTGGCAACATGGAGAAACCGCATCTTTACTAAAAACACAAAAAATTAGCTGGGCATGGTGGCATATACATGTAATACAGGTTCTCAGAAGGCTGAGGTAGAAGAATCACTTGAACCCAGGAGGTGGAGGTTGTGGTGAGCCAAGATTGTGCCATTGCACTCCAGCCTGGGCAACAAGAGCAAAACTCCATCTCAGAAAAAAAAAAAAAATGCTGTTGTGTAAACCTCATTTTTATACTAAGGAAAAACTAGGTACAACACAAACCTTCATCAACAAGAGTTTAAAACCTACCCTTATATAGTCATAAAACAATCCCAGAAGTTTACTCAATAACATCAAAACCAAAAACACACACTGATGAGACAGATAGCAGAAAATCATGATGTGAAAATGACAGAGATGTGAGAGAGAGAGAGAGAGAGAGGAGAGAGAGAGAGAGAGAGAGAGAGAGAGAGAGAGAGAGAGAGAGAAACTGCACTATAGCCATAGTAGTGGGTAAAAGCCAAATAGCTTAATTTCTATCATGACATTCAATAGAACTGAAGGAACATGAGGCAATAGCTCCAAGGGTCCAGGTCCGCACACGGTGCCTGCTGGGTGCAGGGTTCTGTCGGCTCCCACAATGCATCGCAGATGGGCTAATTGTTATGGCCATGGCTCCTGCAAAATCTATCAAAGAATAATACAGGGACAGTTCCCTGCATGCTAATTTACCATGGTATAGCAGGTATAGGAGGGTAAACTGGCATTAGATTGGTTTCCTCAAATAAAATCAAAACCAAGATTTATGAAGACAAGAGGAAAGGGAAGAAGAAAATCATCCCCGGGACCTTAGTGATTTTGCTCCCCTTGGATAAGTGATTGACGGAAAGCTTTCAAAGAGGTGACTGTGGCCCATCTTCTCCAGACCCACGTGACTTGGTCACAAGAGAAAACAATTACAGATGTCGGAGGACTTTAAAATATCTTAAAAGCTTAGCAGTTTATCGTATGCCACAGAGTATCTGTGTGTGATGTCCACCATGTCCTTCTGTTGTCCACCCCCTCGGTTAAGCCAGGAGGGCGCCTCTCCCCTCAGTGGAATATCATACATCGATGTGTAGAAAGTTTGCTGTGCCAGCAAGTAAGTGACAAAAGAGACCTTGATAGAATTGGGAAACAAATTGGAGTATGATTTGGTCCTGCTCCCTTGGAAGATAAGTTTGTAGAAGGTATTCACATTAGAAGCATTGAATAAAGACTGTAATGTAAAAATGGTACATCCGGTTCTCTACACTATAGAAACACCTGCACAAGTGACCAAAGAAATGTGTACAATAACGGTGGGGACTGCAGCATCATTTGTCGTCCTAACACCATGAAACATGCTTCATTTCAAAAACATTTATATTTTTGAGACCAAGTCTCGCTCTCGTCACCCAGGGTGTGATCTCGGCTCACTGCAACCTCCACCTCCCAGGTTTAAGCCATTCTCCTGCCTCAGCCTCCCAAGTAGCAGGGATTACAGGTGCCTGCCACCATGCCCGGCTAATTTTTGTATTTTTAGTAGAGACAGGGTTTCACCATGTTGGCCAGGCTGGTCTCAAACTCCTGACCTCAGGTAATCTGCCTGCCTCGGCCTCTCAAAATGCTGGGATTACAGGCGTGAGCCACCAAGACCGTCCTTGAAAAACATTTGTAAAGGGTTAAATAAATTACACAAACTGAGGAAGAAATGCTGTTTTCACCAACCATGGCGAGGATCAGCATGAAGATGACTGACTGACTCCACTGGTCACATTATTGATAGAGCAATCAGTAAACCCAGGCACATCGTGGGGATAGGATGCTACTGTAATAGGTCTCCTATGATTATAAATAAAAAACTTGAGGCACCTCACTCACCCAAGCCTTCCATGGCAGCAAAGATTTTTATCCAGAAGTGAATTACTATCTAAGGTCTCTGGGATTCCTCAGTTTGACATGTATAAGGTGCAGTTGCTCCTTCTCACGGCCTCAGACATAAGGAGGTCGGGAAAAGGACATGTGTATCTCAGGATTAATGTCCCGTGATTAACCCGGTTGATTGTATGTTAACCTGGTTGACTGAAATGGGTTAAAACACAACATGAGGCATCCCTGGGTGGGATCGAACCACCAACCTTTCAGTTAACAGCCAAACGCGCTAACCAACTGCGCCACAGAGACTGTGTCTACCACTTCTACAGGATGCTGTAGGCACGGTGCACTCACCAAACTACCCACAGACCTTCTGTCCTCAGGATAACTGAGGAGGCCTTGGAAAACCGGAGAGATTAGAGACCGGTGAGTCGCTGGGGTCACCTGAACACCTGCGCGTTGGGAGATTCTGGAGCCAGGACAGTCAAATGGCCTTCACCCACCCTGCCCCTGGCCTGCTTCAGACGTTCCCGGAAACGCCCCCCTCCAAAACCTGCCCAAGCCGCCTGGTGGCCCAAGCCAAGCTGAACGCCCGGCGGGCTCCCCGGATGGCTCTTCCCGTTCTTTGCTCCATGTTCACCTAGTACGGGAGCCTGTGCCCACGCTGCTCAGTGGCTTTCGGGGCTCTGCGGAGCTGCCGCTGCCGTCATCGGATCCTGTGCCCCGATCCCGGGCTCCACCAGGGCAGGGATGTGGTGAGGGTTGCTGGTGGGTCTTCTCTCGCGGAGCAGGGTCTGGCACTCACCAAGGCCGACGGCCAGGACTTGTCAAATGAATGCATCCTGGCCTTTTGCTTTTAGTCCTTTGAAGAACCCTGAAAATAGAAATCACCAACTGTTTTCCCATCAGGAAGTTTTTTTTTTTTTTTTTTTTTTTAACAGTTTGGCCCACATCTGTTTAATCTTCCAGTTTAGCATATTTAAAAATTAGTCTGTACTCAAATGCATAGTTTAATAAATGAAGCGAGATGGCAGAGTTAGTGCAGTACTATCTGCCCTTCAAAGTTCATGCAACCAACTAATGCAACTTTTCCTTTCACTCGTAAATCGGAATGCAGTTCAGTTATTTGAAACCATCTGCAAAATGCACAAGATTAAGAAGTTTGCCAAGATTAATATCTAACAGTTGAGCAGTGAAGAAAGTGAGGGAAAGGAGTAAAAACAACGAAAAAGACCAAGTTAGCTAGATATTTCAATTACATAAGGGAGGTGAATGTCAAGGCTGCAAAACGAAAGAAAAACGGGAAAAAAGTGGCAGCAATTTTTTTAAACCAATTTGTACAAGTTTATAGTTGACTTTATTTCCAAGTTTTCAAACCTTTCAAGATCTGAAAAGCGAGATACTGTGTCTAAGGGAATGTTTCTTTTAATTCACACCAAAGAAGTTGGAGGTTTGATTGCTTTCGCTGGGGTTTCCATCGAGTCAACAGCTCACTCTGCCGGGCTGCTGTTTGCACACGAAGTCCTTCATAAAACCAAACTCGTAGGCCGGGCGCGGTGGCTCAAGCCTGTAATCCCAGCACTTTGGGAGGCGGAGGCGGGTGGATCACGAGGTCAAGAGATCGAGACCATCCTGGTCAACATGGTGAAACCCCGTCTCTACTAAAAGTACAAAAATTAGCTGGGCATGGTGGCGCACGCCTGTAATCCCAGCTACTTGGGAAGCTGAGGCAGGAGAATTGCCTGAACCCAGGAGGCGGAGGTTGCGGTGAGCCGAGATTGTGCCATTGCACTCCAGCCTGGGTAACAAGAGCGAAACTCCGTCTCAAAAACAAAACAAAACAAAAAATCAAACTCGTTTCGCCGGAGCCAGAGTTCGGGCAGCTCCTTGATGCTGTCCAAACCCATTTCTATCACCAAGGACATAAATACTTCCTCGTCGATGAAAGCAGTGTCTATGACATTGGGTGGCAGTATTGCAGCAGGGATGTGGGCCACGGAGGCGGGCATGTTGCTGCTGCAGCTGCCGCCGCCGCTGTCGCTGCTGCCCGCGCCGATTCCCGAGCCGCCAGGGTACTGCTGCCACCCTAGCCGCCGCCTGAGCCTCCGGGGGTGCTGCTGCCGCCGCTGTTGCTGCTGCCCGCGCCGCCGCCTGAACCGCCGGGGGTGCTGCTGCCTCCTGAGCCGCCGCCCGAGCCGCTGGGGCGCTGCTGCCGCCGCCGCCGCTGTTGCTGCCCGCACCATCCCGCGAACCGCCGCCTGAGCCGCCGCCGCGTGAACTGTCGCCCAAGCCGCCGAGGTGCTGCTGCCGCCCGAGCCGCCAGGGTGCTGCTGCCACCGCTGTTGGTGCTGCCCACGCCGCCGCCCAAGACACCTGGGGTGCTGTTGCCGCCCGAGCCGCCGGGGGTGCTGCTGCCACATGAGCCGCCGTCTGAGCGGCCGGGAGGTGCTGCTGCCGCCGCTGTTGCTGCTGCCCGCACCGCTGCCCGAGCCGCCGGGGGTGCTGCTACCTCCTGAGCCGCCGCCCAAGCCGCCGGGGTGCTGCTGTCGCAGCTGTTGCTGCTGCCGGAGCCGCTGCCTGAGACGCCGCCGCTTGAACTGCCGCCCAAGCCGCCGGGTGCTGCTGCCGTCGCTGTTGCTGCTGCCCGCGCTACCGCCCAAGACGCCCAGGGTGCTGCTGCCGCCGGAGCCTCCGGGGGTGTTGCTGCCACATGAGCCGCCGGGGGGTGCTGCTGCCGTCGCTGTTGCTGCCCGTGCCACCGCGCGAGCCGCCACCGGGGGCGCTGCTGCCGCCTGAGCCTCCTCCCAAGCCGCCGGGGCGCTGCTGCCGTCGCTGTTGCTGCCCGTGCCACCGCGCGAGCCGCCACCGGGGGCGCTGCTGCCGCCTGAGCCTCCTCCCAAGCCGCCGGGGCGCTGCTGCCGTCGCTGTTGCTGCCCGTGCCACCGCGCGAGCCGCCACCGGGGGCGCTGCTGCCGCCTGAGCCTCCTCCCAAGCCGCCGGGGCGCTGCTGCCGTCGCTGTTGCTGCCCGTGCCACCGCGCGAGCCGCCACCGGGGGCGCTGCTGCCGCCTGAGCCACTGTCTGAGCCGCCGCCGCGTGAGCCGCAACCGCCGGGGTGCTGCAGCCGCCTGAGTCGCCGGGGGTGCTGCTATCGCCCAAGCTGCCACCTGAGCCACCGGGGGTGCTGCCGCTGCTGCTGCCACTGCCCGGGAAGCCACCTGAGCCGCCGGGTCGTTGCTGTTGCGTGCGCCGCCGCCGAGCTGCCACCCCAGCCGCGGGGCGCTGCTGCCTCCCAAGCCGCCGCCGGGGTGCTGCTGCCGCCTGAGCCGCCGCCCAAGCCGCCGGGGTGCTGTCACCGCCCCAGCCGCCGTCCCAGCTGCCGGGGTGCTGCCACCGCCCCAGCCGCCGCCCCAGCTGCACCCTGAGCCGCTGGGGTGCTACTGCTGCCCGCGCCGCCGCCCGGGCCGCCGCCTGGGCCGCCGGGGTCCTGCTAGTACCCAAGCCTCTGGGGTGCTGCTGCTGCCCGAGCCGCCGACGTGCTCGGGGTTGCAATCTCGAGAGTGCTGGTTTGTCCCTTCATCTGGTGGCCTGCAGCAGGGTGCAAATCCGGCATGCAGTGGCTGCGGGGGTCGGGGTGATGGTTGAAACACTGGCCATTGAGCCTCTGCAGCTGCATGCTGGCCGGCAGGGAGCCTCCCTGACTGGCCACCGGGGAGACCATGAACTGGGTTAAACCTGGCCACGGGGTCCAGTGCGCTCGGGGGCTGCCCTCCGTTCACAGTCCCCGGCCCCATGGGGTGCCTGATGCCGCTCTTGGCATTCATGTTGCCTGTGCTATGTGATCGCCCATTAGGGCGTTGAAGGCGCGCTGGGGACGCTGCTGCTGCTGGTAATGGGGGCCTGGAAACTGCCCCATGCCCGTGAGGTGGGTAGGGTAGTGGTGCAGCCCATTGGTGCCGTTGGGGAAGCGCCCGTGGTTCATGGCCATCATATGGTCTGCCATTTCCAGTCCTTCCGTTTTTGCGATTTCTGCCCCCAAGACCGAGGGTGGGATCGTCGGGTCCAGGATCGGCTCAGCAGCACATAGAGGGGGCCTTTCTGGCGTGCCGGGCGCTTACTTGTCGCGATGTTGGCACCGAGGTCTGGCAGGGGCTGCTGGGGCAGATTCGGAGCTGTTCCCTTTTATTTCCCCTCCGCTGCTCTCACAGCTCGGTAGCAGCTCCCGGCAGCTGCCAACAATGAGCTGTCTCTTGAGGATGATTTCACTGGGCTCCTTGGCTGGCTTCACTCACTGCTGACACAATGAATGCTGAGGTGCTTCAAGGCTCTGGCCTGGTCTTCTTCCTTCTCCAAACTTCTCCTGTGAGTTACTTCACCCAGTCAACCCTTCAATCTTTGTCGAAATGCTGTTTCTAGGGGCCTTCACCTGCCTGTATTTTTTCCATCCTTCAGATCTTTCCCAATCTAAAAAGGCATGATACACACACACACACACACACGCACACACATCAATTATTCTCTGATGCAACACATTGTCTTATGATTTTTCACAGCAGTGACTCGAATCTGTAAGTTTCTTGTTGTTTGTCCATAGCTTAATGTATATAATCCTCACTGTAACCTCCACCTTCTGGGTTCAGGCAATTCTCCTGCATCAGCCTCCTGAGTAGCTGGGATTACAGGCATGCGCCACCATGCCCAGCTAATTTTTTGTATTTTTAGTAGAGGCGGGTTTTCACCATGTTGACCAGGATGGTCTCGATCTCTTGACCTCGTGATTACCCGCCTCAGCCTCCCAAAGTGCAGGGATTACAGGCGTGAGCCACCGCGCCCAGCCCACAACATATAATCTTTTAAGTTATTCAACATCAAGATGGCATAAGCAATAGTGATTGTTTCTTTTGAATATGCATGTAGACCTATCTGGCTGTGAGTGGATTTCTTCCATGACATTTGACATAATTTTCCAGGGAACTATTAGGTATTGCACATTATCCATGCTTTTTAGGGGAGGATTTTCCAACTTCTTTAAATCCTCTTTTGTAAATCATCACAGCTGGAATGTGAGGACGTGTTAACCCTAATGGAGGGCCCCAGTGTGAATGTGATACTAAATTTCTGGTGAAATAATAAACAAAATAAGTTGCAGAATATTATTTCCTAGAAAGCTGGTCCATCCTGGTAGTGAATTGATGAATTCATAAGAACAGAATGTCAGGTGAGTGATGACAGTATCTGGTTTTAACTTCATATTGCTGAAAGAGGCACCCATGCTGGATATAGAGAGAGTTTGTGTGTTTAGGGAGGAAGAGCACAGCAACTGTGGAAGTTCGCATTGGAACACTGTGATGCCAACACTAGGCAGAACTCAATGATGTCCGTGGGGGAGCAATGAACAAACCCTAGCCAGAGGGCAAAGATCCATGGCCATGATCGCAACTTGAGTTTTAACAAACCACATGAGTGTGGGCTAAAGTGCTCTGGGATCCTAAAGAACAGTCAGGGCCGGGCGCGGTGGCTCAGGCCTGTGGTCCCAGCACTTTGGGAGGCCGAGGCGGGTGGATCACGAGGTCAAGAGATCGAGACCATATCCTGGTCAACATGGTGAAACCTCGTCTCTACTAAAAATACAAAAAATTAGCCAGGCATGGTGGTGCGTGCCTGTAATCCCAGTTACTCAGGAGGCTGAGGCAGGAGAATTGCCTGAACCCAGGAGGTGGAGGTTGCGGTGAGCCGAGATGGCACCATTGCACTCCAGCCTGGGTAACAAGAGCGAAACTCCGTCTCAAAAAAAATGTAACAGTCAGACCTGAAGCCAGCACAGCCTGTCTCACTGATATGTGGTCTGACTGATATCAATCCAAGTGGTGATGACAACAGGGGTGCTTTTGTCGACCCTCCCCCAACTACAGTTAGCGCAGCACAAAGAGAGACTTCATCTGCTTCAGAGAAAGTAAAAGAAGAGAAAAAGGGTCTCTGCTTGGTAATCCAAATAATTCTTCTGAGCTTTATCCAAGACCACCAAGGTTGTAATTCTATGAGTCTACAAATGCATGGCATTCCTAGGCATGGAGTATCCCCCAGTGCAGACATGGCTGTAGTGACCAGAAACTTAGATAACCACACTCAAGTCACTTACAGTACATGAAAAGCTTTCCCAAGACAGCTGGATAAAAATAAGCCCAAACTGTAAAGACTGCAATAAACGTCTAATTCTTGAATGTCCATATACCAATGGACACACACAAGCATCAGGACCATCCAGGAAAACATAACCTCACCAAAGGAACTAAATAAAGCACAAGGGATCAATCCAGAAGAGACAGAGATATAAAAATTTCAGACAGAAAATTTTAAAAAGCTGTTGTCAGGAAACTTAATAAAATTCAAGATAACACAGAGAATGTGGGAGGGGCCAGTCATAGAATAATATGATTTTGCTGTGTCTCCACCCACATCCAAAAACTAGAAGAAACTGGGGTCATATAGTCAGCCTCATTAAAAAATAACACAATTATCCGCCAATAATTTTGTATCCAGCAAAACTAAGCTTCATAAATGAAGAGGAGATATGGTCTATTTTCATACAAAAAAATGCTGAGAGACTTCGGTGCTACCATGCCGGAACAACAAGAACTACTAAAAAGAGCTCTCAATCTTGAATCAAAGCCTCAAAATACACCAAGATAGAACGTCCCTAAAGCACAAATTTCCTAGGACATGTAAAACTATAACACAATACAAAGTAGTCTTCAGGTAACAGTTAGAAGAATAAATAGGATAGTACCCCACGTCTCAATGCTATCGTTGAATGTAAATGACCTAAATGCTTTACTTAAAAATACAGAATCTCAGAATGGATAAGAATTCACCAACCAAGTATCTGCTGTCTTCAATAGACTCACCTAACGCATAAGGATTCATATAAACTTAAGGTAAAGGGGTGGAAAAAGTATTTCATGCAAATGGACATCAAAAGCAAGCAGAAGTAGCTATGTTTATATCAGTCAAAACAAAATTGAAAGTAACAAAAGTTTAAAAATGCAAAGAGGGACATTATATAATAAAAGGAGGCTCTGTTTTGTGTGATTTGTTTCTTTTCCTTAATTCTTTTAGGATTCTTTTTGTATCTTTGACCATCGGAGTATGATTATTAAATACCTTGAGGTAGTGTTATTTGGGTTAAATCTGCTTGGTGTGCTCTAACCTTCTTGTACTTAGATATTGACACATTTCTATAGGTTTGGAAAATTCTCTGTTATTATTTATTTAAATGAAGTTTCTACTCTTCTCTCTACCTCCTCTTTAATTTCAATAACTCTTAGATTTTCACTTTTGAGACTATTTCATAGGTCTTACAGGACTGCTTCATGTTTTTATTGGTTTTTCTTTGTCTCCTCTGACTGTATTTTCACCTATCTGGTCTTCAAGATCACTAATTCTTTCTTTTCCTTGATCAATTCTATTTTTTTTTTTCTTGTCAAGCAAAAATAGTCTTTATTCAAATTTAGGGAAACAGGGGTCACTATACTTTGCAAGATGGGGAAAAATAAAATTAAAAAGATTCTTTTCTTTTCTTTCTTAATATAAGACAACATAATCACAATACCAGAATATGGAACTCTTCAGTTTATTTCCTGTGGGTTACTGCAGGTATCAATTTTCCTCGACTGTGCTACTCACAACTTTGTTAAGTCCAAAAATATGAAACCAAAGTGGTAGGAAACTAAGACTTAGCACTTTCACTAAATGGCACACATCGAAGGGCATCAATTCAAGAGCAAAAATGGTTGAACTCACCATACTTACCTATGTGGTCATTCCAGCCTTAGAGCCGTCCAGGTTACTGAGCTCCCTGTAGGAAAGGCCAGGCCTGAAAGCCAAGGCGTTTTGGATATTCTACTTGGGCCATAAGTAAAAGGGAATTTCAAAAG
The DNA here is from genome assembly GCF_049354715.1 of Callithrix jacchus. NCBI lineage: Eukaryota > Metazoa > Chordata > Mammalia > Primates > Cebidae > Callithrix > Callithrix jacchus. The sequence continues at coordinate 8,553,446 of NC_133519.1, forward strand.
AGACATTGTTTTTTTTCAGTCGAGCAGGAAGACTTGGCGCCAGGAGGTTTTACTTAGAGGAAGCACTTAGATTGAACAATTATAGACACACCATTAGGGGAGTTAAAAATGTACAGCAGCGATACGTTCTACTCCAATCACTTGTGCTACGGCTACCAAACATGTACAAAAGACTCCTCGTGTAGTTCCTGCTGTGGTCGTAGCCAGTTAGGACCTTGAGTGGCGCCTAGATCTAGACCGGGAGGGAGAGCTGGAAGCAGACCTGGATCAGACTTGGACCGAGATCGGGCTTTTGAAGCTGACTTTGATCTGGAGCGTGATTCGGATGGAAGGTTTGGCTTCCAGTTGGAATTGGATCTCGACCTAGACCGGGTCTCCTGATTGGTGTCAGCATTCTCACTCTCCCCTCGGCCTTCCCTCTGGCTGGATTCAGACTTGACATGGTCCCGTTCCTTTGAAACAGAGCGGGACGGCGATCTGGACTGCGAGCGGTCAGTGTCTTCCTTCTCCTTCTTGCTGCTGCCCGGCTTGCTGTCTCGCTTGCTGCCTCGCTTTCTGCTCCTCCCATCTTGCTGCGGCTGCGGCTGCGGCTCTCCTCCCTGCTTCTCTTCCTGCCCTTCCTCTTGTCCTTGCTCTTGCTGTGGCTCCTCCTCCGGCTCCTGCTACCCACTTTGCTCCTGCTCCGGCTCCGACTCTGGCAGAGGCTATTCTCCTGGCCCCTGCCCGCCTCCTGGCTCCTGCCCCTGCTCATACTCCCTCGCTTCTCCTCCTCCTGACTCCTGCTCTTACTTTTATGCCTGCTAGGACTCCAGCTCTTAGGTTTCCCAGCATTGTCATTGTTTTGGATCTTCTCTTCTGCTTGGTCTTTGCTTTTGCTTCGGCTCTTGCCTTCGCTGCGACTGCGGCTGCGGCTCTTGTCCTTGCTGCGGCTCCTGCTTTTCTCCTTCTGGCTCCGGCGCCGACTCTGGCTTCGGCTCCGGCTCTTGCTCTGGGAGTGGGGCCCGACCTGGACCGGGATCTACTCTTGGAATGACTGATTTTGCTGCTTCCATTTCGGCTTCTGCTCTTACGGGAATGTCTGCTTCGAGAGCGAGACCTTGAATGGCTCCGGCTCCTGGAATAGGACCCGCGTCATCTAGAACCTGGCTTGTCTTCAACTAATCGGATTTTTCTGCCATTGACTTCAGTTCCATCCAACTTTTCCAAAGCTCTTTTCATATCAGAATAAGATCCAAATTCAATCACTCCTTCACTTTTGCGTCCCTTGTGAGCGTCTGCATAAGTCACTTCTCCTGCCTGACGCATATAATCCTTTAGGTCTTGCCAGCTGCACCGACTTGACAAATTCCCCACAATAAGCCTGTACTCTGTGCGAGTAGGAGGGCCATATTTATCTCGGCCACTTCTTCTTTAACCATATCCACTGCGTCCAGAACCGTAACTGCCATCTCGCCGTGGGCCGCGGGCATGCTCAACAACCGCTCGCTCACCACAAAGGTCTTTGCCATTCAGTTCATAAACAGCATCATCTGCATCACGCAGATCATCGAACTCCACAAAACCATATCCGTTCTTCAGATCCACCTCCAGGATCTTCCCGTAGCCTTTAAAGCAGCGCTCCACATCGCGCTCCCGGGTCTGGTAGCTCAGGCGGCCGATATACACCCGCGGCATCCCGGCAAGGGCGGTGGTGGCTGGGCCCGGCCCCAGCCCCACTTAGGTGGCTGCGGCACAGCGAGAGCTCGGCGGCAGCGACGACGGCGGCGGCAATGGGCGGGCGGCCCGCCGGACGCAGCCGAATCCCGACCGATCAATTCTATTAAAAGACTGATGGATTTTTCAGTATGTCAACTGTAGTATCAAACCCCAGATTCCTCGCTGATTCATCTTAATTTCAATCTCTTTGTTCAATATATCTGGTAGGCTTCTGAATTTCTTATTTTATTCTTACTTTTTTATTCTTTTCTAATTTTCTCTTTCTCTGAACTCCAGTGGACCGTACTGTTTTACTCACTATTTTTTTTGTTTGATTTTTATTCCAATAGTTTTTTTTGGAAACTAATATTTGGTTATATTAGTAAGTGCTTTATTGGTGATTTGTGACATTTTGAGAATTAAAGAGCTATACATCCTTTCAATTAAATTTCTACCAACATGAAATTCTGTAATTTTGACAATGAATGTGTAAACACGCTCAACAGGGAGACCGTGTCTGACAAGGTCTATATGAAGCTACTTTCAGTGGCAATGAGTATTATTACTATGATAAAGAGCTACAATTCACTCGAAATGCACTATTACTTTTTACTGAGAACAAAACCTTTTCAGGGTACCTTAACTTTTTCTTAATGTGAGTTACAGGGTTAATAGACTCTTGTTCATCACATTGGACTTTGAGCCTACCATTCTGAAAATATTAGAAATTTTTCCATCTTTCTTATCAAGCAATAACCCCCCTCGCCACACACATACACACAAATACAGTACTACCAATGTGATTCCACATGCTTCACAGTATTACCCTAGGAATAATAAAGATATGATACATAAATTTATTTTCTTAATTTTCTTTGAAACCCCGATTTGTGCTGGAAGAAGTCTGTGTTATACAAATAATATATCTGTGTAATGTATAAAAATGAGGCGCACTCACACTAAGGCTTTGGTCAAGCCACCTGCAGGGGAACAAATCAAGCCTAATGTTCTGCCTGTTTTGGACATATCTTCCTGCTTTAGAACCTCAGAGGATCAGGGCTATTTCTTGTATTTTTCATCAGTGTGAGATAAAAGTTATAGTTACACTCAGACACACAAATAAGGTCTTTCCAGGGCTGAACAATGTATGATAAAAGTATCACAGATCTTTTTAATTAATCAGTGACTAAACATTTAGCTGGACTTACTTAATTGACCCCTTTCATTCTCCTGCACAGGCATTGTCTCTATAAAACATAACCATACTACAAAGATCAAAAGACACGAAGAAGGGCATTACATAATGGTAAAAGGATCAATGCAACATGAAGCGCTAACTATCCTAAATATATATGCACCCAACACAGGCGCACCTAGATATAGAAAGCAAGTTCTTAATGCCCTACAGAGAGACTTAGACTCCCATCTAATAACACCCCACTGTGGGGAAATTTTAACACCCCACTGTCGATATTAGACAGATCAACAAGACAGAAAATTAATAACGATATCGAAGACTTGAACTCAGATCTGGACCAAGCAGACCTAATAGATAGACACCTACAGAACTCTCCACCCCAAATCCACAGAATATGCAGTCTTCTCATCACCACATCACACTTATTCTAAAATTGACCACATAATTGGAAGTAAAACACTCCTCAGCAAATGCAAAAGAATGGAAATCATAACAAACAGTCTCTAAAACCACAATTCAATCAAAGTAGAGCTCAGGATTAAGAAAAACACTAAAAACCATACAACTGCTCCTGAATGACTGCTGGATAAATAATGAAATAAAGGCAGAAATAAAGACCTTCTTCAAAACCAATGAGAATGAAGACGCAATGTACCAGAATCTGCGGGACACATTTAAAGCAGTGTCTAGAGGGAAAATTATAACACTAAATGCCCACCTGAGAGGCGAGGAAAGATATAAAATCAACACCTTAATATCACAATTAAAAGAACTAGAGGAGCAAGATCAAACAAATTCAAAAGTTAGCATGAGGCAAGAAACAACTAAGATCAAACCAGAACTGAAGAAAACAGAGACACACTAAAAAAACCTTCAAAAAAAAAATCAATGAATCGAGGAGCCAGTTTTTTGAAAAGATCAACAAAATAGATAGACCCCTAGCCAGACTAATAAAAAAGAAAAGAGAGAAGAATCGAATAGATGCAAGAAAAATGATAAAGGAGATATCACCACTGATTCCACAGAAATAAAAACTACCATCAGAGATTACTACAAACACCTCTATGCACGTAAACCAGTAAATCTAGAAATGTATGCATTCCTTGACATATACACCCTCCCAAGACTAAACCAGGATGAAGTTGAATCCCTGAATAGACAAATAACAAGGTCTGAAGTTGACGCTGCAATTAATAGCCTACCAACCAAAAAACGTCCAGGACCAGACAGGTTCAAAGCTGGAGGCATCATGCTTCCTGAATTCAAACTATACTACAAGGCTACAGTAATCAAAAGAGCATAGTATTGGTACCAAAAGAGAGATATAGACCAATGGAACAGAACAGAGGCCTTGGAAGTAACACCACACATCTACAAGCATCTGATCTTTGACAAATCTGACAAATCAAGCAATGAGGAAAGGACTCCCTGTCTAATAAACAGTGTTTGGAAAACTGGTTAGCCATATGCAGAAAGCTGAAACTGGACCCCTTCCTTACACCTTATAAAAAAATTAACTCCAGATGGAGTAAAGATTTAAACATAGGACATAACACCATAAAAATCCCAGAAGAAAACCTAGGCAATAACATTAAGAACATAGGCATAGGCAAGGAAGGACTTCATGGCCAAAACACCAAAAGCAATGGCAACAAAAGCCAAAATAAACAAATGGGATCTAATTAAACTCAAGAGCTTCTTCACAGCAAAAGAAACAATCATTAGAGTGAACCAGCAACCAATAGAATGGGAAAAAGAATTTTGCAAGCTACCCATGTGACAAAAGGGCTAATATCCAGGATCTATAAAGAACTAAAACAAATTTACAAGAAAAAAAACAAACAACCCCATCAAAAAGAGGGCAACGGATGTGAACAGACACTTTTCAAAAGAAGGCATTTATGCAGCCAACAAACATGAACAAAAGCTCATCATCACTGGTCATTAGAGATGCAAACCAAAGCCACATTGAGACACCATCTCACGCCAGTTACAATGGTGGTCATTAAAAAATCTGGAGACAACAGATGTTGGAGAGGACGTGGAGAAATAGGAACACTTTTATACTGTTAGTGGGAGTGTAAATTAGTTCAACCATTGTGGAAGACCATGTGGTGAGTCCTCAAGGATCTAGAAATAGAAATACCATTTGACCCAGCAATCCCATTACTGGGTATATGCCCAAAGGATTATAAATTGTTCTATTATAAAGACACATGCACACGTATGTTCACTGTGGCAGTGTTTATGATAGAAAAGAGTTGGAACCAACTGAAATGCCCATAAATGATAGACTGGATAAAGAAAATGTGGCACATACACACCATGGGATACTATGCAGCCATAAAAAAGGAAGAGTTCATGTCCTTTGCAGGAACATGGATGAAGCTGGAAACCATCATTCTCAGAAAACTGACACAAGAATAGAAAACCAAACACCACATGTTCTGACTCATAAGTGAGTGTTGAACAATGAGAACACATGGGCACATGGAGGAGAACATCACACACAGGTGCCTGTTGGGGGGTGTTGGAGCTAGGGGAGGGATAGCTGGAGGACAGGGGATTGGGGAAGGGTAACACTAGGAGAAACACCTAATGTAGATGAAAGTGGGGATGGATGCAGTAAACCACAATGGCATGTGTATACCTATGTAACAATCTTGCATGATCTGTACATGTACCCTAGAACTGAAAGTATAATAAAAAGAAATAGCCATATCAAACGTCACACTAATAATAATGCAGAGTGTTTTCAGAATACTAGTGTTGTTGTATGCATTTTAAAAACATGTAATTGTTCTGGACATAGTCTCAGAGTTAACATTTGACCATCTAACTTATACTTAAAAGGAGGAGAATGACCCAGGAAGCAGTGAGAATGCATGCATTTAGTCTATGTATAAAGGGAACTTTCTCATCTCTATGCTTGTGACATACTAAAAGACAGATGTCTTTTTCACATCTAGTGTCTCTTTAGCTTCAGTTCTAAAAGCATCCATGCCAGTGGGCAGAACATGTGAACTAACTCACTTAATGTTAGACATAGAAAAATTGTGATCTTATTGTGAAAACAAGACCTTATCTTAAAAATTCTCTAATGTATTTTATCAAAACCTATTATTGACAAAATCCATTATTTTTAATTATGTTGATATAATTTATTATTTCTATTAGTATTATAAGCATTAATAATCATTCCATTTGATATATATTTCTATTAATATCATAAGCAATATAAATATAACTGCATAATATACAAAGATATCTAATACTCTTGTATATTCTTTTATATCCATATTATACAAGAGTATACAGATAAATATAAATAGCAATGGCAATATACATAATATATTTATTTAAATTGTTGTTATTTATATTTATTTTCTAAATCCATCGAGTACTTTGTTTTTTATCTTAGTTTTTAATTGACACATAATAATTTTACATTTTTATGGTTATATAACGATGTTTTCATACAATATATAGCGACAACATCAGTGCACTACTTAGCATATTCATTATCTCAAATATTCATTATTTATTTGTGTTCGGAATACTCAATATGCTCCTTCAGGTTATTTGAAAGAATTTATTATTACTAACTACAGTTATTTTATAGGGTTATAGAGCACTAGAAATTATTCTTCTTATCTAGCTGTGATGTCATCTCCTTCTATGGCCTCTTACCCTTACCCTTTTCAGTTTCTTATATCCTTCGTTCTACAGTTTTTCTTTAATGAGGGCAACATGTTTTTACCTTCTGCATATTCATAAGAACATGCAGTGCTTAAGTTTCTGTTTCTGACTCATTTCGCTTAACATCCTCCATTTCTGTTCATGTTGCTGTTAATGGCAGGATTTCACTCATTTTTAAGGTGGAATAGTATTCTTTCGGGTATATATACCATATTGTCCTTATCCATCTACCCGTTGATGAGAAAGACTAAGTTGATTCTATATCTTGACTATTGTTAATAGTGCTGAAATAAACAGAAGATCTTTAGTGAAGTGATGTCTCTTCAATGTACTGATTTCCTTTCTTTTGGATAATGCTTGGCAGTGAGATTGCTGGATTAATGGCAGGTTTATTGGCGTTGTTTTGAGGAGCCTTCATCCTGTTTACCATAGTGGCCATGTTAGTTTACATGCCCAACCACAGTATGTACGGGCTTTCTTTCCTCTGCATCCTTAACAGCGCGTTATTTTTTGTCTTTTTTATCCTCGCCATCCTAACTGGGGTGAGATATATCTCACTGTGGCTTTAATTTGCATGCCCCTGGTGATTAATGGTGGTAAGCAGGTTTTCATCTATTTGTTGGCCATTTGTTTGTCTTCCTTTGAGAAATGTCTGTTCAGATCATTTTCCCATTTTTAAATCAGATTATGTCTTCTGCTCTTCAGATGTTTGAATTCCTTGTATATTTTGGATACGAATCCCCTGTATGATTAATAGTTTTTGATCATCTGTTGTGACATGGCAGATGACGGATATAAGAGTCAGAGGTCAGCATTCTTTACTTTCCCTGAGGACATTTTCTAGACACAAGTATAAAACTCCCTCACAGAATCTAGGAAGCAAGGAATAGATAATAAATAACTGAATAGGGTGTATTATACAATATAGCAATTTGCCAGCAAGACACTATATTTCACTGCCCACTGTGGGACTGTCTGGCTATTCAACAGGAATTCAGAGAAGGTGAAATAAGTAAGAGCCTAGAGGTTGCAGAGGGAGATTTAATTTAGCAATTAGCTGTGGCTCTTTAATAAATGGTAAGCTTTTTTCAGACGTATAAGAGAAGGAATTTTGTGGTGGAAGTTTGGAAGTTGTGCTATAATCACCTTATATAAACCCTATCCATGTTCTAAAGTTATTAAAATCAACAAATACTTGTTGAATAGCTACTACATTCCAAGTACTACTCAAATCAGGTGAAAATGAAATTACACCAATGCAAGCAGAAATCATGGATAAAGGAAAATAACATATGTGTGTATGTCGCTTGTATGGATATTGATTTATAGAGCCTTTAGGATTTATTTTTGGATGGCAAGAACCAGTATGCTATGTTTAAAGGAAAATGTAAGTTAATAATGTCCCACCCAATCTCATTCCTAATTTTCTGTCTATGGAAGCAGCCACTTTTAGCTCCTTAATTCCTTCTTTTTTTTTTTTGAGACGGAGTTTTGCTCTTGTGACCCAGGCTGGAGTGCAATGGCGCGATCTCGGCTCACCGCAACCTCCGCCTCCTGGGTTCAGGCAATTCTCCTGCCTCAGCCTCCTGAGTAGCTGGGACTACAGGCACGCGCCACCATGCCCAGGTAATTTTTTGTATCTTCAGTAGAGACGGGGTTTCATCACGTTGACCAGGATGGTCTCGATCTCTTGACCTCGTGATCCACCCGCCTCGGCCTCCCAAAGTGCCGGGACTACAGGCGTGAGCCACCGCGCCCGGCCCGCTCCTTAATTCTGGTAATACATTTTTCTCAAAAACTTGATAACACTGCTATTTTTTTATTTATAATTTTAAACGTTAGCTGATGATTTCTATCTTACCCCAGTCTCATCACCCACTTCGAGAAAAAAAAAAAAAAAGCTGCACATGAAGATTTACAGTGAAAGCTGTGTCAGTCAACAGGAGCAGAGAACCGAGGAGACTCAGACACGAAAGTGCTGAAAACCGGTCCGAGCACATCTTCCCATCCTGGTCGCTGAGGACAACAAAGACTCCGTTTCACTGAAACTCTCTGGGAAGATAGTAGAATACACCTTAGAGCTTTCTGCCTAGGGCAAAGAAAGGGGAGCAAGTATTCATTATCCTCTATTCCCCATTAGTTAAGAGGTACCCCGGCCGGGCGCGGTGGCTCAAGCCTGTAATCCCGGCACTTTGGGAGGCCGAGGCGGGTGGATCACGAGGCCAAGAAATCGAGACCATATCCTGGTCAACATGGTGAAACCCCGTCTCTACTGAAGATACAAAAAATTAGCTGGGCATGGTGGCGCGTGCCTGTAATCCCAGCTACTCGGGAGGCTGAGGCAGGAGAATTGCCTGAACCCAGGAGGCGGAGGTTGCGGTGAGCCGAGATCGCGCCATTGCAATCCAGCCTGGGTAACAAGAGCGAAACTCCGTCTCAAAAAAAAAAAAAAAGAGGTACTCCATGACAAGTTAAGTCTTGGCATTTCTTGATTTGTACACGCACCTGTGAAACTGAGTCCCAGGGAAGAAAGAGATACATGGTACAGTTGTGCCTGAGGCAAGTCTGTCAAGCGACACAACATTAGCTTGATTGCCACATGACTGGCTAACATAACAATTGTGTCAAGACTGAGACAAGACAAAAGAGGGATCTGATACAGTCCATCCTTTACAGTCTTCAGATCTGCTCATGCCCTCAATTAAATCCAATCCATCGTAAAACTTCCATGAAGGTGAACGGCTAAGATATCTTCAAAAGACTTATAATAGGGAGTTACTAGAACAATATAAAATTCTCACTGTTCTAAATTTCCCAAGGCCATAACTGATACATATCTTCCTCCTCAAACACCCAATATATATTTCCATCATCTTATGCCAGAACTGCAAGAGCTCTAGATTGACTGCTAAGTGTGTTAACCCAGACCTTCATCCCCCAGTTCTTAGTAAAGAGTTGCTTAATCCTGTTAGGCATGGTTGCTACAATTTCCACTTGGTGTTATCACCAGGTGTACAAGCACTGAAGATATTTCCATACCTGTCCTTTGTTGCTAACATATTTCTTCTTGCCCATTTTTTTTGCAACAAAAAAAGTATATTAATACAGTATGTTTCATGCATAAATCTGATCACATTTGCTCTAGCAATCATCTTGTGTGCCTCAAGACACCTGCAGCAGAGGAAATCATGTTTCTATCCATTCTCAAAACTTCCATTTTTTTGTGGCATAATTTGATGTGAATTTCCAGTGCAAAATTAATTCACACCTCATTATCAGTGCCACAACTTTTTTACATGCAAGTGTTCAATATCTAGCTCTTTCTTACTCATTTACAAAATTATCTTTGGATTGTTTTTGTTTGATACATTGTAGGCAAGTAAATGCTGTTATTCTTTTATATTAAAAGTTTATTATTGAAGTGTTGGCTTGAATTGCCTTTGAGAAAATTAATCAGAAACATTATTTGTAGTTTTATTTTCTATATTTTATACCATATAAACTCATACATAAATAACCTGTGACATGGTATTTATCTTTGTTTAATAATATTTCTAAATGTCACAAAGGGGCTCAACATAGCCATAATAATAGAACATTTAATAAAATAGAAAATAAAACTATGGAAACATCAAAGTAAATCTCACAAGTTGGAAATATATTGATTGTCCATTCTCAGATATTAAATATAGTGTTCTTTTAGCAAAGCATTACAAAGCAGTCCAATGTCATCGGGTTATCAAAAATTATATATGACATATTAGAGTCATTTTAATTTCTCTATTATTTATAGATAGGCCCACATTGTTTGATGGAAAGTAAGCCAGGAAAAAATAATGTCCCACAAAAATAGTTTTAGTCATTTAAATTTAGTTGATCACAAAGAATGCCAGCAAAACTCTTAAGTTTATCTTGATTAGACACGAATGTGCATAAATTAAACTAAATGTATAACTGGTAGAATTTTACTTTTTATAATAACATAAAACATCCATTCAACCACATGACTGATGCTAATCAGCCAGCTCATGCATCTTTCATATATAACTGTTTCCATCACATCAAAGACAAAAGAGAAAGAAAACAACATGCTCAGCACTTTTCAGTAGAATTTTCTTCAATGGCAGAAATGTTCAATGGATGCAAATATTCTATGCATGTGCTGTCCAATATACTAGCTTTTAGCCACATGTGGCTATTGGTCATTTTAAAAGTGCCTAGTCTCACTAAGGACTGCATTTTACAAGTTAATTAGAATAAACATAAATTTAAACAGCCACATGTGACTAGAGGCTGCTGCATTGGACAGAAGATGGCCTAAATAATTGTCACTAGACCTATTCCTTTAATTTTTTACACTAACATTTGCATTGAGAAACAAGACAATTGTATCAAACATATTCATGATAATCTGCTTCAAGCTGCAGAATACGACTCTTCTGAGTCTCTTTAGTTATACTCATAAGGGACTAAAGATCACAGGCGATAGACTTGCTATTATGAGAGCCAACGCCTGACTCACCCAAACTTTATACTTTGCTTTATGTATTTTTTCATTTATCCTCATTCGTAGTGTAGTGATTTAACTAAGACATTATATATTTTAAAAAATCTTACTTTGCAATACTGCCTCACGTTTTTGTGAATAATTTTTAAAATGGCTTAAAAATTATTTCCATAGGTTTTTAGGAAAACAGCTGGTATTTGGTTACATAAGTTCCTTAGTGCTGATGTGAGATTTTGGTGCACCCAATCACTGGAGCAGTACGCACTGAACCCAACTTATAGTCTTATTTCTCACTCCCCTCCCACACTCTCCCTGAGCCTCTAAAGTCCATTGTATCATTCTTATGCCTCTGCATCCTCGTAGCTTAACTCCCACTTATGAATGAGAACATATGATGTTTGGTTTCCCATTGCTGAGTTACTTCACTTAGAATAACAGTCTCCAGTTTCATCCAGATTGCTGCTCTTTTTCATGGCTGAATATTATTCCTTACACACACACACACACACACACACACACACCACAGTTTCTTTATCAACTTGATTGATGGGCATTTGGGCTGGTTACATATCTTTTGCAATTACAGATTGTGTTGCTATAAACATGCATGTGCAAGTATCTTTTTCATATAATGACTTCTTTTCCTCTGGGTAGGTACCCAGTAGTAGGATTACTGGATCAAAGGGTAGCTCTACATTTAGGTAGTTAAGAAATCTCCACATTGTTTTCCATAGAGGTTGCACTGTTAACATTCTCACTAGCAGTACAGAAGTGTTCCCTTCTCACTGCATCCATGTCAACATTGTTTTTTATTTCTGATTATGGCCATTCTTGCAGGAGTAAGGTGATACCGCATTGCGGTTTTCATTTGCATTTTCCTGATCATTAGTGATGTTGAATTGAGCTCCTTTTCATGTTTGTTGGCCATTTGTACTTCTTCTTTTCAGAACTGTCTATTTATGTCCCTAGCCAAGTTTTTGATGGGATTTCTTTTTGAGTTCCTTGTAGATTCTGAATATTAGTCCTTTGTTGGATGTACAGATTGCAAAGATTTTTCTCCCACTCTGTGGGTTGTCTGTTTACTCTGCTGACTGTTCCTTTTGTCGTACAGAAGCTCTTTAGTTTAATTAAGTCCCACCTGCTCATCTTCGTTATTGTTGTAATTGCTTTTGGGTTTTTGCTCCTGAAGTCTTCACCTAAGCTAATGTCTAGTAGGATTTCTCCAATGTTGTGTTCTGGAACATTTCTAGTTTCAGGCCTTATATTTAAGCCTTTGATTCATCTTGAGTTGGTTTTTGTATAAGGCGCGAGATGAGGATCCAGTCTCATTCCCCTGCATGTGGCTTACCAATTGTCATAGCACTATTTGTCAGATAGGGTGTCCTTTCCCCACTTGATGCTTTTGTTTGCTTTGCCAAAGATCACTTGCTGTAAGTATTTGGGTTTATTTCCGGGGCATCTATTCTGTTCCATTGGTCTATGTGCCTACGTTTACACCAGTAACAAGCTGTTTCATTGACTATGGCCTTCTATGATAGTTTGAAGTCAAGTAATGTGATGCCTCCAGAATTGTTCTTTTTGCTCAGTATTGCTTTGGCTATGCAGGCTCTTTATAGGAATTTTGGGATGGATTTTTCTAGTTCTGTGAAGAATGATGGTGGTATTTTGAAGGGAATTGCACTGAATTTGTAGATTGCTTTTGGCAGTATGTTGATTTTCACAATATTGATTCCACCCATCCAGGAGCATGAGATATGTTTACATTTGTTTGTGTCATCTGTGGTTTCTTTCAGCAGTGTATTGTAGCTTTTCCTTTAGAGGTTTTACCTTGTTTGTCAGGTATATTCCTAAGTGGTTTTTTGTTTGTTTTTGCAGCTATTGTAAATGGGGTTGAGTTCTTGATTTCTCAATTTGGTTGCTGCTGGTATATAGCAGAGGTACCAGTTTGTGTGCATTAATTGTGTATCCTGAGAATTGATGAATTCATGTATCAGTTCTAGGAGATTTTCGGATGAGTCTTTATGGTTTTCCAGGTATACAATCATATTCTCAGCAAACAGTGACAGCTTTCCTTCTTCTTTATGGATTTGGATGCCCTTTGTGTATTTCTCCTGTTTGATTGCTCTGAGACTTCCACTATTATGTTGAGTAGAAGTGGTGAGAGTGGGCATCCTTGTCTTGTTTTAGGTCTCAGAGGGAAAGCTGTCAGCTTTTCCCTTTACAGTATTATGTTGGCTGTGAGTTTGTCACAGGTGGCTTTTCTACATTGAGATATGTCCCTGGTATGCTGATTTTGCTGAGAGTTTTAATCAGAAAGGGATGCTGGATTTTATCAAATGCTTTCTCTGCATCTAAGATGATCATGTGATTTTTGTTCTTAATTCTGTTTATGTGGTGTCTCACATTTATTGACTTCCATAAGTTAAACCATCCCTCCATCCCTGGGATGATACCAATTTGATCGTGGTGGATTATCTTTTTGATATGCTTTTGCATTCAATTAGCTAGTATTTTGTTAAGAATTTCTCTGTGTTCATTAGGGATATTGGTCAGTCATTTCCATTTTTTGTTATGCCGTTTCCTGGTTTTAGTATTAGGGTGATACTGGCTCAATAATTTAGAGAGGATTCCCTCTTTCTCTGTCTTGTACAATAGTGCCAATAGGATTTCAACGTCTTACAGATTTCAGCTGTGAACCCGTCTTGTCCTGGACATTTTTCTGTTGGTAATTTATTATCATCTTAATCTCACTGCTTGTTATTGGACTGCTCAGGGTTTCTACTTCCTCCTGATTTGCTAGGAGGGTGGGGTATATCCAAAAATGTATCCATCTCCTCTAGGTTTTCTAGTTCATGCACATAAAGGTGTTCACAGTAGCCTTGAATGATTTTTGTGGTTCTGTGGGGTCAGTTGTAATATCCCCGATTTCATTTCTAGTTCACCATATTTGGATCTTTTTTTCTTGGTTAACTTTCTAAAGATCCATTAATTTTATTTACCCTTTTGGAAAAAAAACAGCTTTATGTTTCATTTATCTTTTGTATTTTCTGTTTTACATTCACGTTGTTCTCCTCTGATCTTGGTTCTTTCTTTTCTCCTGCTGGGTTTGGATTTGGCTTGTTCTTGTCTCTCTAATTCCTTGTGGTATGAACCTAAATTGTTCATTTGTGCTCTTCCAGACTCTTCGATGTAGGCATTTAAGCCTATGAACTTTCCTCTTAGCACTGTCATTGCTGTAGCTCAGAGGTTTTCACAGGTTGTGTCACTATTACCAATTAGTATTTCTTAATTTCCATCTTGATTTCGTTGTTTACTCAATAATTATTCAGGAGCAGGTTATTTAATTTCCATGTATTTTCACAGTTTTTAAGGTTTCTTTTAGACTTCATTTCCAATTTTATTCCACCACGGTCTGAGAGAGTATTTGATATAATTTCAATTTTCTTAGGTTTACTGAGTCTCGTTTTGTGGCCTATCATATGGTATGCCTTGGAGAAAGTGCCATGTGTTGTTGAATGGAATGTATATTATGCGGTTTAGTTTTGTGAATATCTGCTAAGTTCACCTGCTCTAGGGCATAGTTTAAATCCACTGTTTCTTTGTTGACTTTGTCTTGATAACCTGTCTAGTGCTGGCGGGGGAGTCCTGGAGTCCCCACTATTACTGTGTTGCTGTCTATCTCATTTCTTTAATCTAGTAGTAATTGTTTTATAAATTTAGGAGCGCCAGTGTTAGGTGCATATATGTCTAGGATTCTGATATTTTCCTGTTGAATCAGGAAATCCTATTTATCATTATAAAATATCCCTCTTGGTGTTTTTAAATTGCTGTTGCTTTAAAGTCTACTTTGTCTGATATAAGAATAGCTGCCCCTGCTGTCTTTTGGGGTCCATTGACATGAAATGTCTTTTTCTCCCACTCTGCCTTTAGTTTGTGTGAGTCCTTACATATGAGATGAGTCTCTTGATGGCAGCAGATACTTGATTTGTAAATTCTTATCCATTCTGCAATTTTTGTCTTTTAAGTGGACCATTTAGGTTACGTGCATTTAATGTCACTATTGAGATGTGGGGTCCCATTCCATTCATCATGCTATGCGTTGCCTGAATATCTTGTTTAAAACATTTACTTACTGTATTTTGGTTTTAGAGGTCCTGTGAGATTCATGATTTAAAGAGGCTGTATTTTAATGTGTTACTAGGATTTGTTTCAAATTTAGAGCTCCTTTTAGCAGTTCCTGTAGGGCTGGCTTGGTGGTGGCAAATTCTGTCAGCATTTGTTTTTCTGAAAAAGACTGTAGCTTTTTTTAATTTATGAAGCTTAGTTTCACTGAATACCAAATTCTTTGATGATAATTGTTTCCTTTAAGAAGGCTAGAAATAGGGTCCCAAATCCCTTCTAGCTTGTAGTATTACTGCTGAGAAATCTGCTTTAATCTGACAGGTTTTCCTTGACAGGTTTTCCGGTGCATTTGCCTCGCAGCTCTGAAGGTTCTCCTTCAACTTGGTTTGAATAACCTGGTGACTACGTGCCTAGGTGATGATCTTTTTGCAATGATTTTCCCAGGTGATCTTTGAGCTGCTTGTATTTGGATGTCTAGGTCTCTAGCACAGCCAGAAAAGTTTTCTTTGATTACCCTCCTATTTTTTAAACATTTAGATTTATCTTCTTCTTCAGAAATGCCAGTTATTCTTATGTTAAGTCAGGTCATTTAACATAATTCCAAACTTCTTGGAGGCTTTGTTAATATTTTTGAAATTCTTTTCTCTTTGTCTTTGATGGTTTGGGTTGTTTCAAAAACCTTGTCTGAAGTTCTTTCTTCTGCTTGTTCAATTCTATTGCTGAGACTTTCCGGGACATTTTGCATTTCTTTAAGCGAGTCCTTTATTTCCTGAAGTTGTGATTTTGTATTTGTGCTGTCTATTTCACTGAAGATTCATCTCATTTCTTGTGTCCTATTTTTGGTTTCCTTAAGTTGGACTTCACCTTTCTCTGGTGCCTCCTTGATCTGATTAATAATCAACCTTCTGAATTTTTCTGGCAATTCAGCAATTTCTTCTTTGTTTGGATTTGTTGCTGGTGAGCCAGTGTGAACTTTGGGTGTGGTAAAGGACTGTTTTGTCATATTACCTGGATTGTTTTTCTGGTTTCTTCTCATTTGGGAAGCCGACGTCAGAGGGAAGATCTGGGGCTCAGGGCTGCTGTTCTGATTCTTTTGTCACACGGGTTGCTCCCTTGATATAGTTAGTATTCTCCTCTTTTTCCCTAGGCATGTGGCTTCCTTACAGCCAACATCTGGTGATTGTTATTTCTCTTCTGGATCTAATGACCCAGCAGGGCTATCAGGCTCTGTGCCGGTACTGAGTGCCGTCTGCACAGAGTCCTGTGATGTGAACCATCTGTGGGTCTCTTAGCTATGAGTCCCAGCATCTGCTCCACTGGAGCTGGCAGGGGAGTACAGTGGACTAGGTGAGAGGCCTTAGATGTAGTTGTTTAATGCACTAGTTTTTTGCTCATTAGCCTCTTGCCAGCAGATGGTTCTTTCAGGAGAGCTTCAGCTGTGGTAGAAGATGGGCGAATCAGATAGTGGGTGGGGCCCTAGAACTCCCGACAGAATATTACCTTTGTCTTCAGCTACCAGGGTAGGTAAGGAAGGACCATCAGGTGGGGGAAGGGTTAGACATGTCCAAGCTCAGACTTTCCTTTAGCAGGGCTTGCTGCTGCTGCTGCTGTGGGAAATGGGTTGTGGTTCGCAGGTTAATGGAGTTATGTTCCCAGGAGCATTATGGCTACCTCTTCTGTTTTATGCAGGTTATCAGGGAAGTGGGGCAGTTACAGTCTTCACCCAGCTCCCTTGCAACCCAAAAGGCCAGTCTCCCCAAAAAACCCATTGAGTTTGTTTTCAGGCAATGGGCAAGCAGGCTGAGAACTTGTCCCAGGCTACCAGCCTCCTGGATGAGAAAGTAAACAGGACTTTTGTGTCATCCTACCTGTTGAGTCTGAACACCAGATTGACATCCTCCCCTGAGTGTTGGCCAAGAAACTTTGCATTCAGTTGCAATTGTGACAAAGTGCAGCTGGAGGTTTCCTTCTCCCTGTGATCCTTTCCCTGTTCCTCTAGCAGCCATTCCCAAGGACCCCTGTGAGATGAGTCATAAATGGCTTCCCTGGGGACCCAGAGATCCCACAGGGCTTTTCTCACTGCTTCCTCTTCCCCTGCATTTTGCTTGGCTCTCAAAATTGTCTCAGCTCCAAGTAAGGTCTAATCCTCCTGTGATCTGGACCTGCACATTCCCTAATGAGGGTATGTGTTTGGGGATGGGTGATCCCCCTTTCCCACTTTCACAGTTTGGGCACTCACAGTATTTGTGCTATCTCCCAGGTCCTGCAAAAGCAATCTGCTCCCTTCAAAGGATCTGTGGATGTTCTTGGCTTTCCAAGTAGATTTCTGCAGCAGTTCTTGGAGAAACAGTTTATGATGCAAGTCTCCACATGTCGCTCTGTCTGTCTGAGTGAGAGCTGCACTTTAGTCCTGCCTCCGACCTGCTTTTCGTCTTGATCCCTGACACCTTCTTCTTGCCTCTGTTGCATAGCAAGATCTCTAAGTCTTTTTGTAATCAGATCCAACAAACTATGCCAATATAGTATATATATTGTTCTTTTCCTAATTGTCTGCATGTACGATGAGACCAAAATATCTAGAAGCTATGGCTTCATGGTTAGTTAAAACCTGACTGCATTCCCTGCTTATAAAATTCTTCCTAAGTCTGACATGGACAGAAAGCAGAAAGTTCCTCACTGAATCATTGGGTTTGCTAGTGAGAAAATCCAGTCCTACTTTCACTCTTTGTTGCCCTGTGTTTCCGCTACCGGGGATGCATAAGCATGTATTCCCTATTGCTTCAGTAGAAACACTGGATTCGGGAGGAGAGTGCCCAACACTGTAAAACATTCTCTCAGAGACGTACCTTTAGAATGTCCCTTTTTGTTCAGTGAGTCTAGCTGCTTCCATGTGGTAAGGTCTATGGTAATTTCCACAGATTCTGCAGTGAGACAACCCTTGCCATAACTCTGTCACTGTAATATGGATCCCTTGGTCTAATATACTATTGTGAAGCGTATTACACTGGGAAATGGGGCATTCTATAAACCTTTAAACATTAGGCCTTGCAAAGGTATTTAGGCAGAGAAGGTAAAGCCACATAGAGAATGAATGCAAAATTCAAGAAGAATTATAGCTCTCTCTCTGTTACACCGAAAAGTGATGTAACAGACATGCCACCATTTGGCAGGCCAGTCTCCTTAATAGATAATAACACATTAAGATTTCAGTGTTGCCCTTTAATGCTTGCATACTGGAATAGCACTAGCTAGGTTATCCTTGGTAAGAGAGATAGCCTTCATGCCTACCACCCTAACTACCCCATTCATGGGTCTATCAAGCAAGCACCAAGGTGTCTGAGGAGAGGACCTGGCTGACTTATAAAGAGAAATTTTGTATACATGGTTGTTATGTGACTCTTCTTCTATTTGATTTGATAACACTAGAGTGGATTAATTTGACAATGTATATATAAATACATATGTTTTATTAACTATTTCCCAAGTGTTTCTTTTTTCCCTCCATTCTAGATAACACTAGAGTGGATTAATTTGAAAATGTATATATAAATATATATGTTTTATTAACTATTTACCAAGTGTTTCTTTTTCCCTACATTCTAAATCTGATTTTCCCTCTGGCCTTTATTTTTCTCCTGTATCTAATAGATTTATCTCCACTCAAGACATTTTATTCAACAAAGACATTCTCCACAGTTGGCTACATAAGCAGTATGAGCTTGGCATATGTAGTATAGACTTACTCAGTTCCTCTGTTTTCGAAGTGGCATCCTTGCCTCCATTAATTTCTAATATCCCTGAGTCCAGATAAAATATTCTTGAGTTCAGAGTTCCTCTGAAACAAGGTCTTCAATATGTAACTTCTAGTCTCCGGGCTGTGTTTGTTGCAGAAAAGGATCTGTAGGACTAACTGTTAAATATATTCACTTTCACCTGACCTTCTTTTTTACCAGCCTTTACACGCACTGCCAGTTTCCAGATATCATGTCTCTCAAACTCCTGAAACTTTTGAAGGCTCTATAGATCTATGGATCTGATGGCTTTATTTATTGTGGCTACCACCCGCCCGCTCTCTCTCTGTCTCTCTCTCTCTCCTGTCTTTAAGTTAATGTCTAAATGCCTTGTTTCTTTATTGCCATTTTAGTCAGGTTTCAGGAGAGAGTGAGCAGAGATAAATATTTGTATTATAGTAATACATTTATCTAGAAGAATTCAAACACGTTGTATCTATCTCCTGAAGAAGATGACTTTATCAGGTAAGTTTCATTTTAGTTAAGAGTTAGACCTGAATATAATTTTGTAATCTCACCAGTGACTCACTGGGCTAAATGAATATAAAGACGATCTGTGACATCTATCACCTCATTCATATTTAGGGTTGATTAATAAATATAGTGAGCTATGTTGTTATCCACATTTTTCATAACAGCAACAAGTGAGTCCATTTATGCTCTAAACAAAAAACATTCGCAGACTGAGGAGAGTCCTACTTTAGGCGAGTGTTCACAAACACACGTTTGCTTAAGCTTTCAACCACCTCAGTGTCTCACACGCAAATGGTTTTTTCTTGGCCAGTACACTTTCAATCTTGATCTGGACTTACATTTAAATTTTAAAGTAACCACTCAAAAAAATCTAGGGGCTTACATTTAAATACTGTATCTATAGCTATCAATTTTCTTTACAAAAATCTACCCTGTGGGATTTTACAAAATTTTCAAACAGTTTATGTCACTAGTCAAAATTATAACAGTCAGAGGAACGTAGATCAGATAGGAGAAACCGTCAAACTCTCCTGAATGTTTTCACAAGACTGACGATTCTGTTTTTAGAGGAAATGTTCTGAACTTCTTTCTTCACCCTTTGACATCATCCTTACTTTCAAATCTTATCTCCTCACTGTTGCTTCTCGAGAATGCTGCACTCCAGCGAATATTATCGATATATTTTTTCTTTTTGTATTTTACCATCCTGATTTCATATTTTCCTCCCATTACTGTTAGGATATTCATCTACCAACATCTTCACGAAATTAAAACCTTTCCCTTCTCTAAGGTCCAATTAAATTGCCACCAAATGGCCTCGTGTCATTCATCCATCCTGAAATGATCCCAACTCATTCTGAAATCCCAAGATACCGTTTCTGTATCATTTGCACAGCTCCTACCTTGTATTACATCTATTTATAGGATTCTTAAAATATTTTTAGTGTAAATAACTCAAGCAGGTTGTTAAAAACTTGGACCATGCAGTCAGATAAATCCAGGTTCCAATTAAAGCTCTGCCACTCACTAACTGTATGGCTTTGGGTCAATCAGTGATTTCATTAGGAGCACCAAATTCAAGATTTGTGAAAAAGGAATAATAAGAACTGGCTTGTAGAATTCCTTTAATGGTTAAGTGTGATTGTATAATTTTCCTAATAAATACTACAACGTTATGAATAATAAATGGTGGTTGTAAATTTGTTATTGTTTCTTCTAGATTCTAAAAGGCTACATGTGGAACCACATCTGTTTTAATTTCTCCACATCTCCTAGAAAAAAAAAGGTATACATATAGTTTGCCTAAGGACTGAATCAATCCCCTTAGAAGTATTTTTATTCTGTATATCTGATTGAGAACTTTTAGGATATGCTTAGGATATTTTAAACATGATAGGCCTGGCCCGTAAATAACAATCATAAATGAAGAACTCCATGACTTAACATTTACTTCCAGGATTTTTTTCCATCTTACAATATTATGGCAGATATTTCTAGGGCAACTCAAAAGATATACTTTCATGTGCTCAAGTTATTTGTGAGAGACAGATACACACACACACACACACACACAAAATCAAGTGAACGGGGCCCTACCAAAATGAGGGGAGAAATAAAATCTTGTACTTTCCCTTTAAAAAGTAAATTTGTTCTATACTTTAGCCATAGATACAAAAAATAATTTTCACTGAAGGAAAAGGGAGATATGGAGCATATTAATACTCTCAGACACTATCAGCAGGTGGCCAGAACATGTGCTCTGATTCCGTAGGTTGGAAGTTTGCACTTTATAGCCCTGCGGAGAACAACCACGCACTGATTAATATTCAACCATAGAAGGTATTTCGCCATTTCTGTTCATGAAACCCAGCAACTGCCAAAACTCCTTATTTAATGCCTCTGACTCATTTCCATCTTTCCTAATATCTGACCACACCTGGGCATTTAAGCCTACTTGGCATGAAATGAGTGTTACCAACTTGACAAACTTTTATTCTGGTCTTGATACTGAGACCCTTAGGTTAGGAAACTCTTGAAAGCAGAGACTTGTTTGTCACAGATGGAAATACTTGACTTGTTAATAAGAAGGTATTTGTGTAAGCTTGCCAAGGAGCACATTCGACTGTCTCTGAATAAATGAGCAGTGTCATCGCCGTCCTTCAGGGAGAGCACCTCCTATGGTGCCGTCACCAATTAGCTCTTCCCTTCCTTCCCTTCTCCATCTCCAGTAGACATACGCTTCAGTTGTTTGTGTTCTAAAGCTTCACAGGGTTGGTTTCTGTGTGGAGTTAGGAGAATTATAACCCTGCATGACCTTTTATAATGTGGCTCCTTAGTTACAGAGAGTACACATTTTATGGTCCTCTGTGCCACACTCTTTGCAAGCAAAAGCATGTATGTTTCCCCCAAGGTTTACTGACCCATATTTGATAAGAAGAAAATGTTCATATTTACGATTCATAACTTGATATTTTGATATTTTATTAATCACCACAATCATAATTAATATATTCATCCCCATTTTCCTTCTTTTTCAATGGTGAGAACATTAAAGATCTACCCTTTTAGCAAATTTCAAGGCTGCAACATTATTGTTAACTGTAGTAATCATGGTGTACATTAGATCTCCAGAACTTATTCAGCTGTGTAACTGAAACTGTACCTTTATACCACTATCTCCTCATTTATTCATTCCCCTATCCCAGCCACTGACAACCAACATTCTACTCTCTACTTTTACAAGTATAACCATTTTAAACTCCACATAGCTGTCTCGAGCCCTTGGCGCGAACATTACAGTCTACACTTGTAACTCAGCAATCCTCTGTCATGCAATTAGTAGCTTTATCATGTGGAAGAGGAAGGGGCTAAAATTAGTCAAAGTCAAGTCGTATTTGGGGGAAATTAGTCCTTTGCAGCAGGGGGGTAGAGAGAGAGAGAGTCAGGAAGTGAAGCACTGTTGGCCGGTGCAGTGGCTCACGTCTGTAATCCCAGCACTTTGGGAGGCCGAGGCAGATGGATCACGAGGTCAGGAGTTTAAGACCAGCCTGGCCAATGGTGAAACCCCATCTCTACTAAAAAATACAAAAATTAGCCAGGCTTGGTGGCATGCATCTGTAGTCTCAGCTACTTGGAAGGCTGAAGCAGGAATAATTGCTTGAACCCAGGAGGCAGAGGTTGCAGTGAACGGAGATTGTGCTACTGCACTCCAGCCTGGGTGACAGAGCGAGACTCTGTCTCACAAAAGAAAGGCAGGAAGGCAGGAAGAAAGAAAGAAAGAAAGAGAGAAGGAAGGAAATAAGGAAAGAAAGAAAGAAAGAAGAAAAGAAAAGAAGGCAAGCATTCCTGGCCCTGTGGCTCATGGCTATAATCTCAGCTACTTGGGAGGCTGAGGCAGGAGGATCTCTGTGCCCAGGAGTTTGAGGCTGCAGGGAGCCATGATTGCACCACTGCACATCATCCTGGGGGACAGAGTAAGACTCTGTCTCTAAACAAATGAACAAATAAAGATAAAATAAAGCATTATATCCTCATAGTGGCTTAGCATTTGGTAGAAGTAGCAGATATTGTACATCTTCTGGCTTTTCAGGGGGTGAGTACAGGCTTCTTGTGGTCAAAAGGGACACGGGGAGGCAGTTCTTACAACTCTAATTTACAGTGCTGGGGTAGAGCTCAAGAAAGACCCTGCTCAGGATACTGTTAGCATTTGAGACGATCCTCTGGCCTCCCTCCTCACCTGACTCTATGAAGACATTGTAAGGTAGGTGCAATGCATAGTTCGTGGCAAGGTTTCCTTTTGAACATTAGCCTAGAAGGAAGCGGGGTGGCTACATTTGTGCCACTGCTGAGCCACAGAGGCTCGACTAGAACCCCTTAGCAGCAGCCTCGATAAACAATGACAAATGCTAACCCGGGGAGAACTGAGGTGGTTTCTAAGTTAGAACTAGAGTCTTTCCCATTCTACCGCTGGCTTCTAGATCCAAGTCTTGGCTATTTTCTCTTCAGAGACGTCTAAACGGTACCCAGAAGACAGGAAGAGGTGGGAAGTTCGGAACGTCCTAGAGGCTTGTTGAACGGCTTAGACCAAAATGCTGACAGTGATACGGACAATAAAGCCCAGGCGGAGGCTGTCTCAGACGGAGATGAACTGTTTCCGTGTCTCTAACATGCGTCTTCAGTGCTGTCTCTACAGTCTTAGGAACTATGGCCTGTGGTGCTGCCGGGGCTCAGAAAACGATTCCGCAAAACACGGCCCTTTGACCTGCTGAACTAAAGAAGCCGCCTCAAGGTAAGTTTATCTGACCTCTCCCCGCCCTTACCCACACCTCACCCCCATCCTCTTACGTTCCTGAAGCACCAGCAGGGACTCTCCATGGAGCTTTCCTATCTAAGAAAGATTCCTTCCATAAGACATGCAAATTTTCGGCCGGGCATGGTGGCTCATGCCTGTAACCCCAGCACTTTGGGAAGCTGAGGTGGGCGGATCCCTTGAGTCCAAGAGTTCAAGACCAGCCCGGCCAACATGGTGAAACCCCACCTCTACTAAAAATACAAAAATTAGCTGGGTGTGGTGGTGCATGCCTGTAATCCCAGCTACTCGGGAGGCTGAGGCAGGAGAATCACGTGAACCTGGGAGGTGGAGGTTGCAGTGAACTGAGATTGCATCACTGCACTGCAGCCTGGGTGACAGAGAAAGCCTCCGTCTAAAAGAATAAAAAAATAAAATAAAATAAAATAAAATAGAAATGCAATTGTCTTAAGACTCCCTCCCCAGGAATCTCATCAAATGACCAGGAAAGAATAACCACAAGAGAAGAAACCAGGAGTCCTCACCTTGCCCTGACAGGCCTTTCATGTATTCCTCCAAGCGCAGCTCAGAGCGTTCCTGAGAGGCTTTATCCACATAACCAAACAAGCTTTGTTCACAGTTCTGCCCCTCACCATCTGGCCACCTACCCCAGAGCTCATGGGAACTTTGTCCCGGATCATTGTTCTTTGGGTTCATTCATTCCCCATGAAAACCACTTACTGGTCTACCCTTCATCTCCCCTTTCCCCATAAGGAAGGGCATATAAGCCTTCGGACCTTACTGGGTTATTGGGTAACCATCCTCTGTTGATTCCCCTGAGCTGCACATGTTTAATAAATTTTGTATGCTTTTTTCTTATTATTAATTTGTCAATAGTCCATGTTGAGCAAACTTTCAGAGGGTAGAAGGGGAAGCTGTCTCTTGGTTTCTACAATGACAAATTAAACAGATGAGAGCAGAAGTCTGGGAATGCGAGGACCTCCTCGTTCATACCGTTATTTTCCCTGCTTTGGTTAGGAATACTGTCTCACTAGCGCAGAGAGATGGCGGTTGGTTCAGTTCAGAAAACTCACACGTGGGATCTGTATATCAGATCTGTGGGGCCCTCACTTCCTCAAACCAGTGAGATTGTGGGTGAGGTGATTTCTCTTTTATTCACATATATAATCCAGACGCTCTAAAGCATTTCCTTTTTCATTTTAGTGATTTCCAAGCTATTGCTTTAGTCAAATGAGCTTATTTCTGTTAAATTACAAACAATTACTTCTAGGATGAATCCCGACTGAAAGAGTAATCAGTAATTCTCTTCCTGTCCGTCCCCTATCAGATTTAGATAAAAATTCAGTGTTTTTAAATTTCTGTAGGTTGCTTAGGAGACATGGGAGAAGACGATGGGGAGAGGATGGAAGGGAATTCAGGTCATGCTGCTGCATTTACTCACGTGCGTCCTTATTCCCTTAGTCAACTCATTTCCATACATTTCTCCAGGATCTTGTTCAAGAAGATCTTCGGATGTTTTTCAGCCTACTCTAATTACTCCTCCTCTATGTTACTGCCTCCTAACTGTACAGACTACCCTATTATGTGTTATTGCTTTTCCTTTTCTTTTTTTTTCCCTTTTTGAGCTGGAGTCTCGCTCTGTAACCCAGGCTGGAGAGGAGACCATGGTCTCAGCTCACAGCAACCTCCGCCTCCCAGGTTCAAGGGATCCTCTGCCTCAGGTTCCCAAGTAGCTGGAATTACAGCTGTGCTGCCACACTCGGCTAATTTTTATATTTTTAGTAGAGACGGGGTTTCACGACGTTGGCCAGGCTGGTCTCAAGCTCCTGACCTCAAGTGATCTGCTTTTCTCAGCCTCCCAAAGTTCCAGAATTGCAGGTATAAGCCACCATCCCTGGCCCATGAGTTCTCCTTTACAGTCTATTCATTATGTACATGTTTGTCTATAGGAGTCTGTTATACAGTTGGAAAGAGCCTTTCTCAGAGTTAGAGTTTGATCAGACAAATAAGCTATTTTAGTATTTATAGTTTTGTCTAGTAAAAAAAGTCTTCCATGAAAATCGCGGTTTAGGATGTCTTTGTTAGCTCTTAGTCAATACCACAAGTTTGTTCTGGAGCAAGTTCTGTCTTTTTCAGTATCGTATTTCAGCTTTTCCTCCAGGAGCACACATAGAAGCTGCGTGGTGATCCAGTGGTAGCATCCTCACCTCCTGCGTGGTAGACCCTGGTTCAATTCCTGGTGAAAGCAACAAATTTTGTGTTTCACTTCTCTATACTCTTTTTTTTTTTTTTTAGACAGAGTCTCGCTTCATCGTTAGGTGCCAGGCTGGAGTGCAATGGTGTGATCTCAGCTCGCTGCAACCTCCACCTCCCAGGTTCAAGCAATTCTCCTGCCTCAGCCTTCTGAGTAGCTGGGATTACAGGCACGTGCCACCATGCCCAGCTAATTTTTGTATTTTTAGCAAAGACGGGGTTTCACCATGTTGACCAGTCTGGTCTCAATCTCTTGATTTTGTGATCCGCCCACCTCGGCCTCCCAAAGTGCTGGGATTACAGGCATGAGCCACCGTGCCCGGCCCACTTCTCTATACTCTTCATACTTCTGTTCCGCAAAATTACACTACATGGGCTATCCTGTGTGTAGGGGCCTTGGCTGTGGAGGCTTTTGACTGATGACAGTGGGAACCCAAGTGATGGCCAATGCTGGGAACATAAGATATTCAGGAAATGATCTAATGATCTTGTGACCTTGCAGTTAGAGTCAAGAGCCATTCCTGTAATCTCAGCACTTTGGGAGACCAAGGCAGGTGTATCGCCTGAGGTCAGGAGTTCGAGACCAGCCTGGCCAACATGGTGGAGCCCTGTCTTTACTAAAAATACAAAAATTAGCCAGGCCTGGTGGCTCATTCCTGGAGTCACTTAGCACAGTCTATCTTTGAAAGTGGCAAGTGTTTCTGGGAGGTCACTGCAGTTCTGAATACTGGGATGTAAAACTCTTGTTACTTTCATCTATTCTCCAGGTAGATCCCTGGATTCCTAGCAATGTGTGTCCACATGTGTTGGCCTAATTTTTTCTTTTTTTTTTTTTTGAGATGGAGCAGTGTAGCAGTGGCTTGATTGTGGCTTGTTGCAGGAGGAGCTGTGACAGAACCCCCCAGACACTGAAGTGAGGAAGGACAAGGCTTTTATTCAGCTAGCTGTGGAGCATCAGTTTGCTCGTGTCCAAAAGATGCTGAGCTCCCTGAAAAGCAGTTTCTTTCCCTTTTTAAAGACACGCAACTCAAGAGGAAGCAGAGGTAAGACTGCGTCATTGCCCACTGGCTGGAGATCTGACATTACAATCTTTGGCTTTCATTGATTTGCTAATTTACATGCGGTGTGGGAGGGGAAGAGTTACAGAAGTTGAACAAAGGCAGTAAATCACTTAGTGACAGAGGCATCTCTAAGCGGGTGGGTCTAGTTGGTGCAGACGGGGAGTACCTGACTCAAAGAAGGTCCTTGGGCAGTAAGAAGAACATTTGCAACACTTTCAAGGCTGGCAGATAGCAGAGTCACCAGATACAGAGAGAGGGGTTATTTTTCAGACCTTGGGCCCCGCTGTGGTCAGGCCGGTGGGTCAGTGTCTCGCCTGACTACTGACCTTCACTTTCTGCTATTTTATCTCCCCTCCCCCTTTTCTAACAGAGGACAGGCAAGGGAGAGTGAGAGCCTCTCAGGCTCACCGCAACTCCTGCCTCTTGGGTTCAAGTCCTTACCTGGCAGTACTGTGTTGAAGCCATTGAAACTGTCCCTGTAAATTTTACAAAATGAATCAGGGAAGAAGGGAAGGGGAGAAGCAAAAATGAACCAGCTCGCAGCACACTCTGCATTACTCTCGAGGGTGGCCTTCGCTTGGACCTGCTCCCTCACAGTTGTTTGGCGCTCGTGGTGCTAGAATCAGGCAGAGCCTAGATTATGGTTCTCCTGAACTGTTCTGTAGATAAGAACCTGAGCATTACGATGTTCCCGTTCCCGTTTGGGATGTTCTTTCAGATCCCGTGTACCAGTGAAACTGAAACTCCTGACGTCAGCTGGTCTGAAGGACCCCATTGAGGAACTGACTCAACGAAGAATAGTTTCCACATCCTAATGATTTCATCCCCTTCCCCTGACCAATCAACAACCTTAATTTTCCCACCCCTCACCCTCCACAATCCCCTTAGGAGCCTTAACGCAGAAGTTCTTGAGGAGATGGATCTCAGGGTCTACTCCTGTCTCTTCCCCTGGCTGCCCTGTGATCATGAAACTCTTTGGTGCAAACTGCCGTCTCAGTGCATCGGTCTAACACTGCACAGAAGAACCCACTGGTCCTACAACACCAGAGCTGTTTTCTACGTTGTTTTAACTTTTTTGGGAATCTCTGTACTTGTTGAATAAACACCGTAATGCAATATGTAATTTCTTGTTTTTCTTAGTATTTTTTCTCTAAACAGGAATCGGGCTTTTGGGAGAACAATCTAGGAGACTTGATTTGTAAAAATGAAAATGACAGATTACTAATGAGGCACATTGAAAGGACCCATCAAGTGACAGGAAAATTAAAACAAGATGATCAAATTCAAACCATATCATAGAAAAATTATTCGATTTTAAAGGTAAAACATACTCAGGTCTCCAGGCATCACTGTGGAACAAGGTATAAAAGCAACTGAATTAGAGGGACACCGACATACAAGGCAAGGTAACAGTGAAGCAGCGTTTTCAAAAAACATACAGAAAGTGCAGTATGGCTGGGTCACCACAGCTCCCAGCAGGGGGGTAGGTGGGCACTAAAGCAGATCCAGAAGGAATTAACAGACTTGGCAGAGGGATCCTCCCACCCAGTGGTCCATGGGGCCTGTGG
This sequence comes from Callithrix jacchus, assembly GCF_049354715.1. NCBI lineage: Eukaryota > Metazoa > Chordata > Mammalia > Primates > Cebidae > Callithrix > Callithrix jacchus. Next base: position 8,582,123 of record NC_133519.1, read on the forward strand.
GTGATAATTAGTGACTGTCCTTACCAAGGAGGAGTTTTCTTCCTGACCATCCACTTGCCTACGGATTCAAGCCCCCAAAGGTTGCTTTCACAGCCAGATTTTCTCACCCCAGTGTCAACAGTAATGACAGCATCTGCCGTGACAGCCTGTGGTCTCAGTGGTCTCCAGCATTGACTGTGTCAAAAGTTCTCTTGTCTATCTGCTCACTGCTCTGCACCCCCAACCTCGATGACCCTCTGGTGCCAGAGATAGCCCGCACTTACCAGGCCGGCAGAAGTACAACCGACTAGCAGGAGAGTGGACGCAATAACATGCTATTTAAGTGCCTCAGAGGTTTTACGGGAGACGTTGTCCAAGAGAAGCTAGCGGAGAGGTCTTCCCTTGAAATTCTGGGCTATGGGCTGAGCCATTCAAAGTGTCACCTGTTCTTCAAACAAACTGATACAGGAGTTAAAAAGGCAGGTAGGGTAAGGAAGTCCTCGGGAAGATTTCCCTTTTGATCAAAAGCAGCCCCAAATCATTTCTTTTCTAACAAAGAGCAGCCTATAAAATCAAGCTGCAGACACAGATAACCAAGCTTGCCCTGGTGAACGCCGGCGGCTGTGTCAATAGGGAAAGGCTACCGGGGGGGAGGCGCTCACCATGGCGGCTGCATCTCCCCTTTTCCTTGCCGACGACATGCTGAGGGTCACGTAGAAACCCTACTGGTATCATAAGCAGGTTAGGGTGGGGTGGCCAGCTTCTTCCAGCCTATGTAAACGTAACACCTGGTCCCACCAATCTTTGGGCCTAGGTAAATCAGACACTGCCTCCTCAGGCCATCTACAAAACCCTGTGCCCTTCACCCCAAAACCAGAAGTCCCACTGGGACACTCCACTCTGTCTCAGGAGAGGGAGCTATTCTCCTTTCTCTTTCTTTTGCCTGTTAAACCTTCGATCCTAAACCCACTTCTTGTGTGTCCAAGTCCTCACTTCCCTTGGTGTGAGGAAAGGAACCTTGGCTATTTACCCCAAACAACAATGCGACTCCAAATGTTGGTCACCCACTCTCTCCAGCAGCAGCGTGTTGGTGCCATTCTCAGCAATTACGGCTTTGACGATGCCACACATTTGGCGCCAAATCAGCAGCCACTGTTAGGATCTCCAGCCTTCCTGGTTACACTGGACTCTCTGCCCCAGCTGATCTGCTGGTGTTCTGGGGGCCAGGCCCTGCAGGTCTCTCTTACCCAGCCTCAAATGTGCCACTGCTCACAAACGTACCACATCAGGTCCTCAGCCTGGCCCCTCGCCACATGCCCCTTGCCTTTTAGAGCTCAGTGCCATCCTGGGTGCCCAGGGCACAGCAGGGTTTTCTCACACTCTGTCTGCTGCACAGCCACAGCCTGAGGAGCCTCAGCTCATGCTGGAGGGAACTGGGAACAGTGTCACTGGGACGTGAAGGCCTTGCCCTGTGGCTTCCACTAGTCTTCTGCATTGCCACATGCTGGCATTTCTCCCCTCACACCAAGAAGCGGCAAGTGGAAAATGTCAAGATAGAAAGCAAATAACACCCGATAAGAGATGACTATGTTTTCAGAATCAAGAGCAAAATCATGAAACCTCTGGAGGTTTGGGTTATGATTTTCCATTTGATGAGGATTTTTGCCACCCCTGTTCCTGCCACTAGAAGCCTACACAAAGTCCAAGTGTGAGCCATTCACAGACTAGAACACAAGGAGGGAGAGAGGCTCCTTTAAATGTAAATAAACATGTAATGTATTCATTTAAAAAAAAAAAAAAAAAGACAGTGCAGGCCGGGCACGGTGGCTCATGCCTGTAATCCCAGCACTTTGGGAGGCTGAGGCGGGTGGATCACGAGGTCAAGAGATTAAGACAGACCATCCTGGTCAACATGGTGAAACCCCGTCTCTACTAAAAATACAGAAAACTAGCTGGGCATGGTGGCACATGCCTGTAATCCCAGCTACTCAGGAGGCTGAGGCAGGAGAATTGTCTGAACCCAGGAGGCGGAGGTTGCAGTGAGCCAAGATCGAGCCATTGCACTCCAGCCTGGGTAACAAGAGTAAAACTCCGTCTCAAAAAAAAAACAGTGCAAATTAAGGATATTATATCCAACCAAGCTCCCTTCAAGGTTCAAGGTACAAGGGAATGGCTTTGCTTAAATGTCACATGGGCAAGGCTCAACTATACTGTGACTGAAACCCTGACCAGATGCACTCTGGACTGTGGTGACACAGGTCGTCTTGTGAAGCGTTATCATAAGACTATTTCTCACTCATCTCTTGTGAGACCTCCTTGTCTCGCAGCAAGCTACCAGTAGACAGTTTCTCATCTGGTTCTGGTAAGCTGTAGAAATTTCCATCCTGCCCCGATCCCCTCAGGGTACAACCATAGACTGTCACTGCCTGACTGCAACATAAAAGTGGCCCCTTCTTGACAGAGCAGCCCACCACTTGGGTTGTCATCTAATAACCCCAGTTTGGTGTCATGCTGTGGAATTACAGATGTGGGCAGCGGACAGCATGCTAAGCTTTCTTACGCATAGATCTCCCCCATCACTGATGCTGTGTGCGTAAGTCCAGGTGTGAGCCATTCACAGCTTTGATGCCCAGCATGGGGCCGGTAAGGTCACAATGCTTTCTTGGAGAAAGGACAGAAAGAACCATGTGGGGCCAGGTTAGCAGTTTTGAGAAGGGCCTCCAGGATCTGGTAGCAGATGCTCTCCCACAAGTAGCAGGTGTGAGGGAGAGTGATGGTCCTATATCCCATTTAGAGGCTCAGCATTGATGAGGGAGGGCTGAAAGCAGCCACCCAAATGGCATTTTTTGTTGTTTAAAGTTCATTGAAACTGAATGAACAGTTTGGGCACGGTGGCTCATGCTTGTAATCCCAACAGTTTGGGAGGCTGAGGCAGGTGGATAACCTGTGGTCAGGGGTTCAAGATTAGCCTGGCCAACATGGTGAAACCTCGTCTCTATGAAAAATAGAAAAGTTAGCCAGGCATTGTGGAGGGAGCCTGTAATCTCAGCTACTTGGGAGACTGAGGTAGGAGAATTGCTTGAACCCAAGCAGCAGAGGCTGCAGTGAGCTGAGCGCACCACTGCACTCCAGCCAGGGCGACTCCCTCTTAAAAAAAAAAAAAAAAAAAAAAAGCTGCAAAAAGCCGCCAAAAACCGAATGAACAGCCTTTTAAAACCAAAAGCAATTGCAGAGTGTGCTTCCTGCTGCGTGCCTGCTCCCTTTGTGCTCCTAATTCTTCTCTTCCCTCAGCCTGACTCAGGTACATTAAGGAAAGAAGCCTTACTAGTGCTTTTTTTTTTTTGAGACGGAGTTTTCCTGTTGTTACCCAAACTGGAGTGCAATGGCACGATCTCGGCTCACCGCAACCTCTGCCTCCTGTGTTCAAGCAATTCTCCTGCCTCAGCCTCCCGAGTAGCTGGGACTACAGGCGCGCACCGCCGTGTCCAGATAATTTTTGTATTTTTAGTAGAGATTGAGTTTCACCACATTGACCAGGATGGTCTCGATCTCTTGACCTCATGATCCACCCGCCTCGGCCTCCCAGAGTGCTGGGATTACAGGCGTGAGCCACCGCGCTCGGCCCCTAGTGCTTCTTAATGGCTGGTCACACCTCACTGCGTTCCGTGAGCTCTCATCAGTCAAGGAGGTAAGATGTTCTCCTGGCAGGTGCTGTTGTAACTAAGGCGCGTGTGTTAAACGTCTTGGTATGTGTTCCTGCAGAGTTCCTCTGTCAACTGACAGTTTGGGTAAAACTTTCAGTAAAGGTGGAGGGGGGGAGTTAACAGTGTGAGTGAATCCTCCGAGCCATTTCAATGCAGAGTTGTGAAAATGTGTCACTGAGTTTGATGAGTTACATGCTTATCCAGTGAATGGTCTTAAATTGTTAGAGGAGATTCTTCTGTTCAGAGCACCATCCTGAGAAAAAAGCGCTAATGGGGCAAAATCCCTTAACATTTGCCACCAATAGATGGGTCAGAAAACAGCCTGAATGCCTGTAGCCTCTGAGGTCTAAGTTTCGCCTTATAAATAATGTCCTATTGGTTGGCAAGTCAGAATTTTACAACTCAACAGCTCTGACTGCAGTATTACAGGTCTCCGCTAGTGAGAGTGACTGATAACTGCCCCCAAATCAACAGGTTGCCTGCCTGCCAGGTAAATCTTCTTGGGACTATGCCAATGAATTCACAACGTTCAATCCCTCTGGCAGCCAAAAGAAAGACATAAAACTGAAAACTACTGCCCGTCACAACGTAAAGGACTCTTTCTGATACAGGAGCCACCACCGCCTGCCAGGTCTGGAACTCCCGCCGAAGTTTGGGCTCTTTGCTTTGGGGAAAATATTGTTGCTCCACTGATTTCTGGCTTCCACACTTTTTAAAATAAGAAAACTATGTTATGTTTAAATCAGAAAAACACAGAAATAATACCGAGTAATAATCTTCATTTCCTTGAAGCTGAACTCTACAAAATAAACAGTACCTAAAATGTGTTGTATATAATTTCAGAAATGGTGGAATTAGAGTACTAACTGGTAATGTCTGGCCAGAGGACCAGAGAATTCCCAAGTCTCACTCTGCCGATAACCTAGGTTCTCTGGTGGATGTGCTGGTTACTGTACAAGATACATACACAGATGAAACTGACAAGGCAGAGACCATCACAGTTATGGCAGGGCTTGTACCACAGTCGGGGGAATCCCAGTAAACAGTATCAGAGGATAAGGCTCAGTTCAAGGCCTTAGGCTTTTTCTTCTGTCTAAGCATAAAGTAACCTTTACCAAACTTCTCCAAATGAATCAGATGGATGCCAAGTTCTCTGAGAAGAGAGAACCAGAAAGGAATCACATGGAGTGGGGATTCAAGGTTAGAAGCTCCCCTTAATGCCAGCCAGGTTGCCGGTTTTGATGGTCTGGTAGAAAAAGGGCAGTGATAACTACACCCCTTTGTATCATATACTATGTCCCCAAACATCAGCACATGAGCTCGGTACCTGTCCTGGTATGTGAAGAATGAGAAGAGAAAACCTAACCTGGGGCTGGGTCTCCTCCTTTGTGTATTAAGGACTGGGGAAGAAATAGAGCAAAGAATGTGCCTTTTTTACAGACATATTTCATTCCAATTTTCTGATGTCACTCCAAGTAATACTATGAAGAAGTGTATTAGGCAAGTCCTTCAAAGGCTATTTTCTTCCCAGTTTTACTCCTTTCGTGTATCACGCTGGGCCAGGAAATGGCCAATTCAGTTGTCCAAGGAAATGTCATTTTGATATTACAGTATAGATATCTGCAGTCTATGAGACCATGCCATAAATTCAGCTGTCTTAGTGCTACACTGAGGTCACCAACACCTTCCCACTATATTTAATTTACCTTCTGAAATTGCATATGGTTATTATATATACACACATATACACGAGTATATGCATGTGTAACTTTAGTGTGTGTATATGTATACGTGTGTGTGTAGTAATATGTGTTACTACACAGTTGAATGTAACTCATCAGGTAGTGTTACACAGTGGGCAACACACTGACAGCATAAGCCAACTCGATCAAATGTGATGATGTAAGATGTGAAACATTATTTTATTACAATTTATCATTAAATTTTTCTGAGACAAAGACTTATAGGAAAGTTGATGGTCCAGTAAAGAGACTTTCCTCCACTAGCGTCTTTGTCAAAAGATAAAGTTGCCATCAAAATGAAAATTAAGTTATGAAAATTTAAATCAAATTTAAATTTCATCAAAATAAAAATTAAATGATTGAATTATGAACACAAGTCCGCTCTGGTTTTGAAAAATCTGCCCTGGTTCCAACAGCCTTAGGTCTTCAGGCACCGCTGCCTTTATTACTGGTGTCCATTTACCGAGCCGACACTTCCAAAGATGGGTTTTGGGACCCTACCATGCACCGGGTGTCAGGGGTCTAAAGTCTCAAGCATAGCCATGAGACTATTCAAGAAACAGCACCACATTCACAGAATGTAGACCCAGTGAGAACACTGTGAGCAGGAATCCAGGCTTTTATTTTTATTACCCTTATTATTTTTCTACGGTGACCAATCTTCCCTGGAAGAAAAGGGTAGATGGCAAAACAGGAGAGAGCACAGAGGCTACTGATTTCAAGTTTGCTGAAATTCTGGGCATTCTTCCAGTTTTGCCGTCTCTTGTGGATTTATAGTCGAAGGGGAAGTTGACTATGAAGAAATCCTTTGATGATAAATATAGCTTAAAATTATCTCTAAAAGATTGATAATTTCTAGAGTTGGTTTTAAATGCTGGGGGGAAATGCAGTCTCACACACTCTTGGGCGTGTAATTGGTGCTTACACGTTGGTGGGCCGTGTACATTGGAATCTGCAATTCACGCTAAATTTCAGCTGGCCGTTCCACTATCTGGAATTTATCCTAGATAAATAGCTTAAATTTTAGGATCGACATTAACTCCATTTCTCCGTCAGTCTTGGAATAATTGAGCCGCAGCGGTGGTAGGTGGCAAAAACAGCGAAGAACAACACCGCACAGTGAGGCCGAGACCTCGTCCCCTGATCAGGAATCAGCCCGGTGCCGGCGGGGAAAGCGCCAAACTACCCACTAGACTACCAGGGAACCACTAACCACAGGCTTTTTCTTCCTCTCCTTCAGTTGTTCCAGCAGAAATTACGCTGACATTGACCTCTAGAAAGCGCCATCTGCCTTTCCTGGTGCCACCTGCCCATCCAAAAAACAGTCCCCAGAGGCCGTCCTCTCCTGTTTCAAGGTGCAAGCCCACACCGCTGTGCGGGGCTCTCTCCGTTCCCGTCCGGGCAGTGGCGCCCCCGGAAGACCTGCTGGGTCTCCAAGTCCCGGAGCGAGTCCCAGCGTCCCCGCGCCCTTCACCTCTGACCTAGACAGGCGGCAGCGCGTGGAGAGGCGGCGGCGGCGGGTCGCCGGGCCCAGCGTACAGGTTCCCGGGAGGAGGCTGGAGCCGGGAGGCGCCCGGGGTGAGACCGGGGCACACTCGACATCGTAAAGGACTCAGACCCCTGCATTCCCGGCAGCGTCAGCCACTCGCACGGATGCGGAAACCGAGGCGGCCTGGATGGAAAACTCAAGCAAGACCCCAGCCCCGAACCGAACCGGAGCTTTTCTCTGCAACATGCTACACCTGCCTTTCCCCACGTTCGTTAATGGCCGCTCCACCCTCCACACGTTCAGGCCTTTCCCTCACCACCCACATCTGATTAGTTAGGAAATTCATGTTTCTTTTTTTGATTGATTTTTTCATTGTCTTCGCTCTCTCTCTCCCTCCACCCTTCCTCCCTCCCTTCCTTCTTCCTTTTTCCGTAAACAAGCTAACACAGGATCCTGCTTCTTTTTTGGTTAATTGCAGACTGATCCAGGCAACTATTCTCTTTCTTGGTCTCTGAATCCTGGCAAACAGCAGGCAAGGCATGGGGATCGCTTCAACTCGCTCCCCGCGGCTCGCCTGACTTCAGGGTTTGAGGCCGTTAGCCTTGGGCCCTGCAGGTCAAAATCGGCTTCCCTGGGCCTGTCTTCTCCGGGGGCCCCGGCAAGGCCAGGTCCTCTCCGCCTCTCCGCGCGGCTCTCCCGCCTCCCGCCGGGTCCGCAACCCTGCACCCCTTTCCTGTGACCTGCGGCGAAGCTCCGCGGGGGACCCGGTGTTCAACTGTCCAGGAGTCCGGGAGGCGCAGGGGCGGGTGCCGGGGACGCGCGCGGAGTTTGCAGTTCCTGCCGGCTCCAGTAAGGCCCCGGGTCAGCCGCAACTCCGAAGGTGCCAAGGCAGGAGGGACCGGCGGGAAGGGCAGCCGCCCTCCTGCTCCCTGTCTCCGGCCTCCGGTCCCTGTTGCAGGGAGTTTCGTCTCCCGTCTGAGCCAAAGCAGGAAAGGCCGACAACTTCGACCTGGCAACCGGCGGGTGTGCAGTCCCTTCTCCGCCCCGTTGGGCGCTTGAACCTGTGCATTGGATTGTTTCTCCCCAAGCTTTTTATGAATGCCGAGCACCCAACTGACAATTATTTAAAAACTGTCCTTACTTGAAGAAAGAATAAAGTCTTAGCAAAGGAAATGTTCTAGATGGGTTTTAAGTCGAGGACTTTCAGGGGTGGGAGGAACACGAAAATCACTACACCGGGGAACACAAGTCCTGTTGAGAATTTCTCACACACCAACTGCACACTTCAAGCAGGGGGTTGTACGCTTAGGTTGGACTCATCCTATTTTAAGTGTACTGTTGGTGGAACTTGAATCTGGATGAATATTTTCATTTTAAGTTTTTAGCTTAAATACACATTCCAAAAAATATACGGAAAGCATGTAAGCCCACTTAACGCCATTTTAACAAAAGCAGCAAAGAGAGATAATATGTGAATGACAGTCTCATAAAATGGTCTTTAAATACTGGTGGTTTCTACTGAAGTTTTTCTTCTTACAAAGAACAGAAATTGCAAACCAAACATTGTACTTCATGCTAATAAATAACAGAAAAAAAATCTATGGCCGAAAAAGAACCACCTTGAAAATGAACTTTTTTCCAAGGAAAATCTAAATTCATTGCTGAGTGTTGCAGACATTTGCCCTCTAGATCAGCTCTCAAGGTAATGTGATTTATTTTCTCCAGAGGGTGCAATAGAGGATCTTTGGCGAAGAGGTCAACCATTATTTGTGAGAGCATGTGTCCTCTAGTGCAATAAGAGAGAGCAAGTGACAGCATATCTTGATTTCCAGGGTGGCATGTGGCATGGTGGACAGACACATTTCAAGTTTATTGAGCGGAAAAAGTGAAACCTGGAAGACATTCTATTAATCTGTTTATTAATAGAAACAAAACAGTGTGAACGTGGCAAAAGGATACACATATCGATAAATGAAACTGAAGTGAGACACCGAAAACAGATCCTTGTCATATGGCCAACTGATTCTTTTTTTATTTTAAAGGCACTAAAGCTATACAATGGGGAAAGAAGTGTCATTTCCACAAACAGTGCTGGACCAACCAGATATCTACTAGTGAGGAAAAAAATCTCAGTCCCTCCCTCACAACATACACAAAAGCTAATTTGAGTTGGATCACAGAAAAATTATACAAATAAAGTTTTAGAATAAAATGCATGAAAATATCTTTATGACTTGGCAGAAAGAAAATATTTCCTAAATATTACACAGAGAAATAAGTAAAACAGAAACACGATAAATTAGGCTTTATCAATATGAAACATGTATTTTCATCCAAAGACACCATTAAGTGAAAAGGCAAGCCACGGACTAGGAGAGAATATTCACAGAACATATTTGACCAAGAACCTGTATCCAGAGTACATAATTAGCTCCTACAATTCACTATTAGAAATGGAAACACCCTTTTTAAAAAATAGGCAAAAGCTTTAAACAGACACTTCAGAAAGGAAAGTACCCTGGCTGGTGTCCAGTCAGCCCATAAACGAATGCTTGACTGTAATCCCAGCACTTTGGGAGGCTGAGGTGGGCAGATCATGAGGTCAAGAGATCAAGACCATCCTGGCCAACATGGTGAAACCCCGTCTCTACTAAAAATACAAAAATTAGCTGGGCGTGGTGGTGCATTCCTGTAGACCCAGCTACTTGGGAGGCTGAGGCAGGAGAATTGCTTGAACCCGGGAGGTAGAGGTTGCTGTGAGCCAAGATTGTACCATTGTACCACACCAGCCTGGTGACGGAGCGAGACTCTGTCTCAAAAAAAAAAAAAAAAAAGAATGCTTGGCTGGGCATGGTGGCTCATGCTTGTAATACCAGCACTTTGAGAGGCTAAGGTGGGTTGATCACAAGGTCAGGAGTTCAAGACCAGCCTGGCCAAGACAGTGAAACCGTGTCTCTACTAAAAATATATAAATTAGCCAGGCATGGTGGCAGGCTCCTGTAATCCCAGCTACTCTGGAGGCTGAGGCAGAGAATTGCTTGAACCCGGGAGGTGGAGGTTACAGTGAGCAGAGATCACGCCACTGCACTCCAGCCTGGGTGACAGAGCAAGACTCCATTTAAAAAAAAAGTAGTCTACCTCACTTTGCCATTGTTAGCTGTGTCTGGATTTGGTCGACAATTTTTTTTTTTTTTTTTGAAGAAGGGAGAAGGCAAGAAAGATGGAGTCTTTCTCTGTCACCCAGGCTGGAGTGCAGTGGTGTGATCTCAGCTCACTCTAACCTCCAACTCCTGGACTCAAACAACTCTCCTGCCTCAGCTTCCTGAGTAGCTGACATTACAGATGCCCACCACCACATCCAGCTAAATTTTGTATTTTTAGTTGGACAGGATTTCATCATGTTGGCCAGGTTGGTCTTGAACTCCTGACCTCAAGTGATCCGCCTGCCTCGGCCTCCCATAGTGCTGGGATTACAGGCGGGAGCCACCATGCATGGCCTAAGACTACTCTTATTAGCCCCATTTTACAGGAGAAAGAATGAGGCACATAAAGTTTAGGTTATTTAACCAAGGTCACACGGGAGCAGAACCAATTTACAAACCAGAATACAGGTGTGTTTTGAGCACAGACCAGACTCAGCCTTTCTTCTTCTTGTGCACTAATCTCTTGAGCACAGATCAGACCAGGTCTTTCTTCTCCTTAGTTTTAGGTCTTTCTGGTTTTCTCATATTGCAGGGGTGAGAGGAGGAGACAGAAGAAGGGAGAAGGCAAGAGAAGAGTGAGAGAGGGGTGGGAGCACAAGGATGTATAGTTGTCAAAGAGCACAGCAGGAAACTAAATGCTGTTACATCAAGGGTTCTGCAAGTTTCTGGGAGGATGGACTTGGTCTGCAAACTGTGGGTTTTATAGAGGTTGAGCATTGTGCTGAGATCAGGAGATGAAATTGGGAAGAATTATAGATTTAAAAATGAAAGCTGCAATGAACATTCGTGTGCATGTGTCCTTATAGTAGAACAATTTATAGTCCTTTGGATGTATACCCAGTAATGGGAATGTTGGGTCAAATGGAATTTCTATTTCTTGGTCCTTAAGGACTCACCACACTGTCTTCCACTATGGTTGAATTAATTTACACTCCCACCAACAGTGCAAAAGTGTTCCTATTTCTCTACATCCTCTCCAGCATCTGTTGTCTCCAGATTTTCTAATGATCACCATTCTAACTGGCATGAGATGGTATCTCAATATAGTTTTGATTTGCATCTCTCTGATGACCAGTGATGATGAGCATTTTTTCATATGTTTGTTGGCCTCATGTATGTCTTCTTTTGTAGTGTCTGTTCATATCCTTTGCCCACTTTTGAATGGGCTTGTTTGTTTTTTTCTGGACACATGCACACGAATGTTCATTGCAGCACTGTTTACAATAGCAAAGACCTGGAATCAACCCAAATGCCCATCAATAATAGACTGGACAGGGAAAATGTGGCACATATACACCATGGAATATTACGCAGCAATCAAAAACGATGAGTTTGTGTCCTTTGTAGGGACATGGATGAACCTGGAGAACATCATTCTCAGCAAAGTGGCACAAGAAAATGAAAGACCCCATGTTCTCACTCATAGGCAGGTGTTGAACAATGAGAACACATAGACACAGGGAGGGGAGCACTACACACTGGGGTCTATTGGGGGGAATGGGGAGGGACGGGGGGAGTGGGAAGTTGGGGAGAGATAGCATGGGGAGAAATGCCACATATAGGTGAAGGGAAGGAAGGCAGCAACCACACTGCCACATGTGTACCTATGGATAAGCCACAGACAAGGCTCCTGGAGAGTCGGGGCTTTACCTTTTGAGATGGTTCCTGCACATGCGCAGACACAGCCCCTTCTAACCTTGAGACTCTGCCCAAGGTTAGTGCGCTGTGGGGGTTTCCTTCTGTAGCCTGACTGCCTTGCAGGGAGACAGAGTAAATCCTGCTCTCTGACCACAGCTACTGGGTGCAGTTGGTAAGGGGATTCAAAAAGTGAAACTGTAACACATACCAAATCTTGCCAGGAAAGAAGCCAGATGTTGCTGTGGCTCCAATTCCAGCCAAGGTCGCCTCGGCCACAAGGAAGAGCTCTATTGTACCATCATGGTGCACCATAACCTGGGGTGGCCAGTGGGCTGCTTTTAATATTTTTGATGGAAAAACGTCCACAATATTTTCCTGTTTTGTTCTTGCATAGCTACAAGTTCCTGCATTTTCTTTCCTATTTCAAATCCTTTTTTTTTTTTTGAGACGGAGTTTCCTCGTTACCCAGGCTGGAGTGCAATGGTGCGATCTCCGCTCACCGCAACCTCCGCCTCCTGGGTTCAGGCAATTCTCCTGCCTCAGCCTCCTGAGTAGCTGGGACTACAGGCGTGCGCCACCATGCCCAGCTAATTTTTTGTATTTTTAGTAGAGACGGGGTTTCACCACATTGACCAGGATGGTCTCGATCTCTTGACCTCGTGATCCACCCGCCTCAGCCTCCCAAAGTGCTGGGATTACAGGCGTGAGCCACCGCGCCTGGCCCTCAAGTCCTCTTTCTATTTCTTCCCATTCAAATGCATGATTAAAACCATTATCTCTCAGGAGCCAGACTTGGCCTCTGCACAAGTCTCCCGGGAGGTCTCATTGTCCCTATCTGCTGTTGCCCTCTTCATGGCTCCTTTGGTCCCTTCCCCTTTCCTGCTCTCGCCCACTGACCCCACAGACCGCTCAGATCTCAGTTCTGTTGAGAGCCCGAGCTGCAGCGGCGCAGATGGCGCACTCTAGGCCCCTTCGTTGCCTACCCCATGGGACACTGCACACTTGGAAACCAACCGACCAGAAGAAAGCCTTTTAAAAAACGACTCCCCCCTTTGAAAAAAACCTTTCATTTATTCTCCACTCTCAGAATTCTTCAAAGGACTAAAAGCTTAAAGATGAGAAAGTGTGGAAATGAAGGCCAACCAAATGAAAAAGCAATGCTTATTTATTCCGACGCGAGGGCGTCAGCCACCGGCGCCTGCATTTGAGAAAGCTTTGCAGGCAGGCAGAGTGGGACGGCTTTACAGCCGAGGACAGGGAAGGCTTCAGGTGGCCCTGAGTGGAGGCTGCTGGTGTGGGGAAGCTGCGGGGGGCTGACTAGAAGCGGGGCATCCTGTGTGCTCGGTTAGGGCTGCATATTTGGCTTCCCCTGGTGGGTCCTACCTTGCAAGTGGGAACATAAATTAGGGAAAGTATCAGTTGCTAACCAAGCTCAGGCCCTTCGGAGCAGATTGTTACAGACGCTATTGTTTGTTAAACCTTCTGGCTCCAGGCAAGTCTGACTTTTATAATAGCAGGCTGGCTTCCCCGGCTGTTTGTTTGTAGACAAGGAGGTTGATTTCCTGGGCAGGTGTTTGTTTGTGGATAAGTAGGTTGATTTCCTGGGCAGGTGGCCCCAGTTTGTGGATCAGAGTTCTACTTTTATATATACGGTCCGGCCATTGTCCGATTGTGTATTCAGTCTCTCAAATGTATTATTAATTCAACAAGTCCTTTTTGAGCGCCCTGGGCGGTCAGCTTCCCTGGGGCCCAAGTCGCTCTAACAGGATCCGGGTGTCTCCGGAGGCGTCGGCTTCTGGGGCAGGTGAGGGGGCAGGGCGAGGCGCGGGGCGTTTGAGAACCACCCAACGCACAGGTTTTAAACTCGGCAGACAAATCACAGGTTTCGTCTCTCTGACTGCTCCGGCTTTCCGAGGCATTGGAGAGATTGCTCAGTCATTTTGCAAAAGGCGCTAGCTAGCGTTTAATGATAGCTTATCCTCTTTTAGAATGAAAGAACATTTCTATCTGTGTCTCTGTGGCGCAATTGGTTAGCGCGTTTGGCTGTTAACCAAAAGGTTGGTGGTTCGAGCCCACCCAGGGACGTCATTGTCATTGACATTTTATAATTCCCAAGGAAGTCTGCTCCTTTGAAGCCAAATACCTCACTTTCCCTCCTGTCATTTAGTGGCTGCTTCTCACCCTCCCAGAAGTTTGTGCTGGGAAGAAATGTAGTTGGAAGTTACAGAAGTTCTTGGACCAGGAACAAGAGAGACTTTGTGTGATCTGTGCAGGGGTTCTGGGTGAAATCTTGTTTCTTTTTGTCTGTGCCCTTCGGCTTTTGACAAGCTTTTTGTACCTTAATATTTTTTTCAAGTGTAATAGGATGGTAATAACACCTTATTTGCAGGATGTGCCTGGATTTAATAATTGCTCAATCAATAACATTATCAGTAGAATCCAGATTATCCTCTGCATTATTTTTGATGAAGGCATTTCTTCTTTTGCTTATTCCATCATCTAACCCTTTACGTGTTGTTTTTGGAATTAAGTTGGTTCCATGATTTTACAATTACAAATAATGCTGCAGCCATCATTCTTGCACAAATATCTTTTGCTATTTGTTATGTGTATTTCTATAGTGTAGAGTCCTGGAAGTGCAATTACTGTATCATGGTGGTGACTGTACACATTTTTTATTTTGAGTAATAAGCCCTGTAAATTTGCCTTCCGTAGAAGTGGTACCGACATGTTATCCAGTTTATTTTTTCAATTGAGAGAATCCTTTTCTTCATACTCTTGCTAGCACAATAAACTTCCTAATCAGCTGTCTGATAATCAAATAAAGGGGCCATGCGCCATGGCTCATGCCTGTAATCCCAGCACTTGGGGAGGCCAAGGTGAGCAGATCACCTGAAGTCAGGAGTTTGAGACCAGCCTTGCCCACATAGCGAAACCCTATCTCTGCTAAAAAGACAAAAATTAGCTGGGTGTGCTGGCCTATGCCTGTAATCTTAGTTACTCGGAGGCTGAGGCATGAGAGTCACTTGAACCCGGGAGGCAGAGGTTGCAGTGAGCTGAGATCACACCACTGCACTCCAGCCTGGGCCAGAGAGTGAGACTCACACACACACACACACACACACACACTAATGAAATAAAAAAATAAAGGAAATGTTGCCCTCCTGACTTAACTGTGGGGAGGTACAGCAGATGACATGTGGACATTAAGCAGTAGGGTATTGCCCCATCTGCTTTTCAGCTAAACGTTCAAGATATTTTGTGTAACTTCAATTTGTTTCTGTGGTGACCAGGTCTGGAGAAGGCCAAGCCAGAGGCACCTCTTTAATACCTTTGTGCCAAGCAGCTCACACAAGGGAAGAATCACCTTCCTGGTTCCCGACACTCATTCCTCCACTCTTTCCTCTGTAAATGGCAAGGGTGAATGAGTGTGCTGTCTGGACTGGTCAAGGTTCTCCAGAGAAACGGAATCACCCGTCTAACTATTATCTACCTAGTTTATTTATTTTGAGGAATTAGCTCACATGATTGTGAGAGTTCAAGGCAGGCAGGCTGGAGACCCACGGAAGAGTTGTTATTCGAATATTAGGATGTTCTGTTGGTAGAGTTTCCTCTTCTGCCAGGAAGGTCAATCTCTTTCTATTCAGGGGTTCAACTGATTGGATGAGGTCCACTCACATGAAGTAGAGCAAGCTGCTCTACTCAAAGTCTACTAATATAAATGTTTATCTCACCCAAAAGACCCCTTCTCAGAGACCTCCAGAATCATATTTAGCCACATACCTGGGCACTGTGGTCTAGCTAAGTTGACACATAAAATTAACCACTACTGTCTCTACATTATTCACTGACAGTTTTTCTTCTTGCTATTTCCACAACGATTTGCCCACCTGAGACATATCGTAGCTAACAGAATCCTGCATCTTACAGGAGTCCCATACAGACCTATAATCTCAGAGCTATTGGCACATGTTCCCTCAGTTCATCTGTTACGTCTCATGAGCAGAAATTAAGCTATTTGGCTTTTAGACACTAAATGTGATCCTTAGACAAGCATTTTTCCTCTCTCTCTCATTTGTACATTGTCAGTTATTTTTTGCCATCGGTGATCAACATGGAATTCCGGTTTTGATTCTATGAAATGAACATCTGGGTGGAGTGGTTAACTGGGATACATTCTCTGTAGGTGGTAGAGGAAAGCTTATCTAGTGTGTGAGTCTGTTTTAATGGGCTATTTGTTTGTCCTGAGACTCTCAGTACTTCCTGGTATTTGAGTCTGCAGTGTTGAGAAGCGGTTCACATCTTATCTATCTAATACTAGGTAAACTCCTATGGGTCCAACAGGTGTCAATGTCTGCCAAAGTGGAATATCTTTGGATCTACTATTGATGCACTTTTTATCCACAAGGATGATCTCCATACACAAGGGTTTTCCCTTAAGAACTCTGACTTCCATATATTGCTCTAGCTAAAGGGGATCTTGGAGCAGAATGAAAACTGAAATTGTGTCATCCAATATTCTACTTTCTTAGACTAAAGTTCCTAAACCCTATGCCCATTAATTTCCCATTCTTCCCCCCCAGCCCCTGGCACAACCACCATTCTGTTTTCTGTCTCTATGAATTTGACTCCTCTGGGTACTTCATCTAAGCAGAATCTTACAGGCCTTTTCCTTTTGAGACTGGTTTATTTCACTCAGCACAGTGTGCCTGGGTTCATCTATGCTGTAGCGTGTGTCAGAGCTTCTTTCCTTTTTTAAGGCTGCATAATATTCCATTGCATGGATACACCACATTGTGCTTATTCATTTACCTGTCATTGGACATTTGGGTTGTCTTCATTTTTTAGCTCTTGGGAGTAATAGCGCTATGGATGTAAAAGTACGAATGTCTCTTTGAGTCCCTGCTTTCAGTTCTGTTGAGTCTATACCCAGAAGGAGAATTGTGGCATCATCATCATTATTTTTAATATGTTGAGAAACCACCATATGGTTTTCCACAGCAGCTGTAGCATTGTATTAGGTCGGTGCAAAAGTAATTGCAATTTTTGCCGTTAAAAGTAACGACTAAAACCGCATTTACTTTTGCACCAACCTAATACATTCCCAGCAACAAACAGTGCACAGGGGTTCCAGTTTTTCCATATCCTCATCAACACTGGTAATTTTCTTTCCTTCTTTTTAAAATAATAGACAGCCTTGTGGGCTTCACTTTTAATTTCCATTTTCTTCTTGAAATCTTGGAGGTTGAGCAAGGAGGAAATGCACATCTTAGTGGAGAATTCATAGCTACCACCAAGCCTAATGGCTCAGAGCAGGGGTTTGGAGGACAAATTGTCTGGGTGAGTCCTGGCTCTCACTGTCCTAGAGATGATGGGGCCCTTGGAAAGGTAAGTTCAGCCTTTCGGTCCAATGTTCTCATCTGCAACAAGGGGTTGTAACAATCAACACTATCAGCCGGGAGCGGTGGCTCAGCCTGTCCCAGCACTTTGGGAGGCCAAGGCAGGCAGATCACCTGAGGTCAAGAGTTTGAGACCAGCCTGGCCAACATGGTGAAACCCCGTCTCTACTAAAAATACCATAATTAGCTGGGTGTGGTGGAAGGCACCTGTGATCCAGCTAGTCAGGAGGCTGAGTCAGGAGCATCGCTTGAACCCGGCAGGCAGAGGTTGCAGCGAGCAAGATTGCACCACTGCTCTACAGCCTGGGTGACAGAGTAAGACTCCAACTCAAAAAACAACAAAAAACAAGCAAACCAAAAAACAACACTATCTTACAGGGCTGTTATGTGGACTAAGTACGTTACTCCACAGTAAAGCACTCAGGAACCGCCAGTCACAGAATAATGCTCTTGAATCAGTTATTACTATTATTACTATCATTATGTCTTTGTTTTCATTTCTAACTGTACCTGTGAGAACTTCCAACACTCCCGAAAATAAATTAGAAGTGTTCAGTGGTTTGGGTGACCTCTTCTCCCCACATTCATGGCCAGGTTTCTGAAAAACTGGCTACTTGAAGGGTCTACTCAAAGTACAGATGTAGAATCCTATAGCAGGGTCTGTCCTCCTACAGGATCTCTGTTAGGGCATCAGGGGACAGGATCCAACCTCATCAAATTCCTGGACCCTGGACAGGCGTGATTGTTTAGCTGATGGTGGACAATCTTTTGCACATGAGTCGAGCAAGAGCCTTTAATCCATTCAAACTTAACCCAAGATTTACAAGAAAAATGCAAGTATGTACCTACCAGGGACATCTTCTCTTCTTTTGTTTTCTTCAGAAATCAAAGTAGGAAAATTTGATTTGCCTGGAATGTGTAGATTTCCTCTTTCAGTTATGATGGAATTTTGTAGCAAACCAGCACTTCCTCTGAAAAAAAGTAGATAAAATCTGGTTTAAAGCAATTCTGTTTGAAGTCTTTGAAAAGCTGGGTCCCATAGGGTCAGCTACAGAAAGTGGGGGAGGAGGAGGGAGGGAGAGAGAGAGAGAAAGAGAGAGAGAGAAAGAGAGAGAGAGAGAGAGGAGAGAGAGAGAGAGAGAGAGATAGAGAGAGAAGCTCTTGGAATGAAACAAATTTTGCCTCCTCAGGGCATTTGCTAGTTCCTGACAAGGGACAAGAGGGTGAGAAGCTGGGGAGAGGGAGTGGTTAAGAGAGAAAACAGCAGCACTTTAAGTAACCTCGTGGGGGTGGGGAGAGGTAGACATGTGGAGCTGTCCAGGTATTCTGACTTGAAAAGCCAAGATTCTAGAGGGAAATGAGATGTGAACTGAACACTTGGTAAAGGTTTTCCCCTTGCAGCATTTGCAAATTCAGCTCTGTGCTGGAGAGAGGCTAGCAGAGAGCGGCTGACAGCAGCTTTCATTGGTAAGGGTGCAAAGGAGACAGAAATAAAAATCCAATACCCTCCAAAAAAATGGTGCCTCACAAATTGGGAGGTCTAGAGGTTTACAGCCCAGGAATGTGGGCAAAGCAGATACAGACTGAGCCTTCCCATGAGTGCAAGCAAAGGCAGGTGGGTGGGAGTTCAGAAGGTTAAAATTGACTTCATCGTATTAAATGAAACCCCTACACATTCCTACTGCAAGTGTCACATGGGATATATTATTTATTACATATTAAAGGTAATACAGCACTAGGCTAAATTTATTAGTCATAGTTAGATGTTCATACTCCAGTTTTGCTCACTATACTCTTGAAAGAATGTAGGAAGTGAAAACCTGGAGAGTTCCTAAAAAGGAACAGTAAGAATCACCAGAAGTTAAAAAAGAATCATTTAGGAAAAGCCACAAGAATTGTTTTTATTGAAACTGTCCTCAAGAAAATACAACGTGCTGAGAAAATGTTTGGATGTTTTCAAGGAGCGGCATGCTTAGGTTATTTCGCTATGGTTAGAAATTGGTTGGTAACATAAGCAAAAGTGTGCACAAATATTAAAGCTGGCTGAGGAGGGGCATCCTCCATGGATACAGGGACCTCAGGGCTGAAACAGGCAGCCTTGCACTGAGTGTGGGGGACTCGCCTGGGTTCTGGAGCTACCTCCACATTCTAATTCTGTGATTGTGACTCAAGAGCTGCCACCAAGTCTTCCCCATAGCACTGTTGCTGATGTCCCAGTGACATGGGATTTGAGCTCTGGCATCTCAAAATGTGTTTCTGTCTTCATGACTCTCAAAAATTCTGGAAAGAAAAGTGCTTCCTGACCTCTGAAGGAAGTTAGGACATTCCCTGGGAACTTTATAAGAACCTGATCTCAACTATAGGAAACAAAAATACTCACCCCTTAGCTCAATTTAAACCCTGTTTGTTTTCATTCATTCGTTTCATAATTTGCCTGTGTTTTCTTCTGAAACACCTGTGGGCCCTCCCCTTCCTCCTCATCACAGCACCCCCAGTCCCCAGTAGCTGCTGTATCTCTCCTTTACCCAGTGGGTGGCTGGGTCCTCGTGGCTGAGGACGTTCTCCTCAAGGGGGCACATTGTAGGCTCACTCTTTTCTTCCTCGTAGGCTCTGCTCTTGAGATTCCATCCTCCTACAGGATCTCCACTAATAATCTAACTTCTGTAAACCATGACTGTTTCAATTCCTTTCGGTAGCTTTGGAGAAAAACTTGGCCATTGTGGAGACACGGACACCTTTCTTCTCCGTCCTTCTTTTCAAAGACGGCTGTGAGAGAGCGCTTCAGGAGAAAATGCTCCAACTGAAGGCTGGGATGCATCAGCCCTCAGAGAAGAAGGGACCTGATGAGAAGGGAGTGGATGAGCAGAAGCCTCGGCCTGAGGAAGCAGAATTCTCCTCTGTATCCCGCAGTGGGTAAGAG
Organism: Callithrix jacchus; assembly: GCF_049354715.1. NCBI lineage: Eukaryota > Metazoa > Chordata > Mammalia > Primates > Cebidae > Callithrix > Callithrix jacchus. The sequence goes on from NC_133519.1 coordinate 8,602,197, forward strand.
ACTTCCCACTCTCAGCGTTAAGTCACTGCTGTCAGAGCAGCTCTCGGGGCCTGCATCCAGCCTCCAGACCTTAATCGTAGGACTTGCTCTTAACATCGTCCTGGAAATTTCTTTAGATGAAAATCTGTAAAATTTTTATGAGTAATGACTTTATATTATTCAGAGAAATGTGGTTTTATTCTAACATTGCATGTATTCACCAAATATATGGTCCTCATGAGCTTATAGAGACCATTCACATGGCTATGGAAATCTTCCAGTCATGTGAATGGTCTCTCTTCTGGATCCACGGGAGCATGTGGAATCTCCTATTTCTTCAGATGTTACTCTGGTAATGCTGAACCATCCCAGTGCCTGAGGAGGTAGATTTTTTTTTTTTTTTTTTTTTTTTTTTGACACAGAGTCTTGCTCTGTCGCCAGGCACCAGGCTGGAGTGCGAGTGCAGTGGCGCGATCTCGGCTCACTGCAACGTCCGCCTCCCAGGTTCAAGCAATTATCTTGCCTCAGCCTCCAGAGTAGCTGGGACCACAGGTGGGTACCACCACACTCAGCTAATTTTTGTATTTTTTAGTAGAGACGGGGTTTCACCATGTTGGCCAGGATGGTCTCGATCTCTTGACCTTGTGATCCACCTGCTTCGGCCTCCCAAAGTGCTGGGGATTACAGGCGTGAGCCACCGCGCCCGGCCAAGGAGGTAGATTTATACAGAGGTCCCTCCATTATACTTCATCGTACATGGAAACTCAGGTGCCTGGCTTCTGGAATGGCAATTCGATAAGCTCAGTTTTAAAAATAAGCTTTCAGAATTGTCAAATAGTTGCCTGTTGGCTAGATTTGTCAGTTTGTCTTCAATGGCCATTTTCCTACAGGTTTTTGGAAGTATTTAAATAATATGGAGTTAATCCATTACACATTTGCCTGTGAGCACCAGTTACTGAAAATATTAACTTTCACTAATTTGCCTAAATGCTGCACAGCTTTGGAAGTGATTCAAATCCTGCTTCATGCTCCATTAGGTCACTTTCCAATATATTCCCCTTAAATTTCACTGACCCAGAGAATAATGTTATTTAGATGTAACATAACTCTAGGCCGGGCGCGGTGGCTTATGCCTGTGATCCCAGCACTTTGGGAGGCTGAGGTGGGCGGATCACTCGATGTCAGGAGTCTGAGATAGCCTGGCTAACATGGTGAAAGTCTCTAATGAAAACACAAAAATTAGCCAAGCATGGTGGTGGGCACCTGTAATCCCAGCTGCTCCGGAAGCTCAGGCAGGAGAATTGCTTGAATCTGGGAGGCGGAGACTGCAGTGAGCTAAGATCATGCCACTGCACTCCAGCCTGGACCACAGAGTGAGACTCCATCTCAAAACAAAAAACCAAACCTCTGGAGTCAGTCAGTCTCATGTCCTCATTTTAGAAGCTGGAACACTTAGGCCCCAAGTGATAGTCATTTGATCAGTTGCGTAATAGCCTCTGGCAGAGATAACATTAGAATCCTGTGCTCTCGATTCACAAACCCACACTACACCCACTTTGTCAAACATATTTTTAAAAATTATACTCCTGTGATCATTCTTTTCTTTTTTTAATAGACTTTCTTAGAGCAGTTTTAGGTTCCAGCAAACTTGAGTGGAAAGTAACAAAGTTCCCACACGCCCCCGCCCCTGCAGACACACAGCCTTCCTCACTCAGTATCTTGCCCCAAAGTGATAACATTTGTTACAGTCAATGAACCTACACTGACTCATCATCATCACCCAAAGTCCACAGTTTGCAGTGGGTTCATTCCTGGTGGTATATATTCTATAGGTTTTGACACAAGAATAAGTGTATAATGGCATGTATCCACCATTATAGTAAAGAGTGACTATTCCCTGCCCTAAAAATGCTCTGTGTTCGGCCTATTCATCCTCCTTTTCCCAGCACTTGGCCACCACTGATCTTTTCACTGTCTTCACTGTTTGGCCTATTCCCTAGTGTCATATAGTCAGAGTCACACAGTGTGTAGCTCTTTTAGATTGGCTTCTTTCATGGAGTAATACACTTAAGGGTCTTTCATGTCTTTCCATGGCTTCGTAGCTCATTTCTTTTTAGTACCAAATAATATTCCATTGATTGCATGTGCCACAATGTATCCATTCACCTACTGAAGGACGTCTTGGCTGCTTCCACGGCTTTGCAGTTACAGCTAAAGCCTCTGTAAACCCCACGTGCAGGTTTTTGTGTGAACACACGTTTTCAGCTCATTTGGGTAAATACTGAGGAGCAGATCACTAGGTCATTTGGTAAGAGTATGTTTAGTTTCACAAGAAAATGCCAAACTGCCTTCCAAAGTGGCTTTACTATTTTGCATTCCCACCAGCAACGAATGAGAACACCTGTTGTACTCATCCTTACCAGCACCTGGTGGTATCGGTGTTCTGGATTTTCCCATTCTAATACGTGTAGGGTGGGACCATGTTTTAATTTTCTGTTCCCTAATGGCATATGATGGGAGCATCTTTCCGTATTCTTATTTATTATCTCTGCATCATCTTTGGTGAGGCGTCTTTTGCCCATTTTTTATTGGGTTGTTCAATAGTGCTGAATTTAAGAGTTCTCTGTGTATTTGGGATAACAGTTCTTTACCAGATGTGCCTTTTGCAAATATTTTCTCCCAGTTTGTTCTAATTTTCTTGATGAGTCTTTTGCAGAGCAGAAGTTTTTAATTTTAATAAAGTCCAGATCATCAATTATTTCTTTCATGGGTTATGCCTTTTGTGTTATATCTGAAAAGCAGTCATGCAGCTGGGCTCCATGGCTCATACCTGTAATCCCAGCACTTTGGAAGTCTGCATGAGCCATGATCATGCCATGATCACACCCAAGGAGGGCTGCATCTCTGATGTTTTTCCTAGTTGGCTATTTTAGCAATGAATGAGCCATAAGGGTTTTGTTGTTTTGAGATGCAATTTTGCTCTTGTCACCCAAGCTGGAGTGCCGTGCCTCAATCTTGGCTCACTGAAACCTCTGGCTCCTGGGTTCAAAGAATTCTCCTGCCTCAGCCTCTCAAGTAGCTGGGATTACAGGTGCTCACCCCCATCCGGCTAATTTTTATATGTTTAGTAGAGACGAGGTTTCACCATGTTGGCTAGGCTGGTCTTGAACTTTTGACCTTAGGAGATCCACCTGCCTCAGCTTCCCAAAGTGCTGGGCTTACAGGCATGAGCCACCACGCCCGGCCCACATGGGCTTTGATCTGGTACTATTCCCTTTCCTCATTTCACCCTGAGGAACAAAGCAATGAAATGTTGCCTCTAGGATTATAGCAGCCAAGAAAAGACTGGAACTTCTCAATGGCTGAGCACGTACTATGCTCCCAGTACTGACCACTATCCATATGTTGCCTCATTTAATTGACACAGGGATCCCCTCAAGTAAGCAGTGGTGTTCTGGTTTTATAGTGGAGGACACTGAGGCTCAGTAAAGTTAAGGAACTTACTGAAGACAAAGAATTTTGCGGTCATATAAATTTGAGTCTACCTGACTCAAAGCTTAGGTTCTGAGCCCTTCACTCCACAGCCTGAGAAGTCAGGGATGCGCACAGAGGATGCTCGCTGCTTCCCAGCACCGCTTTGCTGGGCTTCTCCTTCACTCCGCAGCCTGAGCAGTCAGGGATGCACGCAGAGGGTGCTTGCTGCTTCCCAGCACCACTTTGCTGGGCTTCTCCTTCACTCTGCAGCCTGGGAAGTCAGGGATGCGCTCAGAGGATGCTCCCTGCTTCCCAGGACCGCTTTGCTGGGCATCTTCACTCCGCAGCCTGAGAAGTCAGGGATGCACGCAGAGGGCGCTCGCTGCTTCCCAGCACCGCTTTGCTGGGCTTCTCCTTCACTCTGCAGCCTGAGAAGTCAGGGGTGCACACAGAGGGTGCTCACTGCTCCCCAGTACCGCTTTGCTAGGCTTCTGGAGCCAGTGTTCTTTCCATTCCACTTTTTCTGCTCCGTGCACCCAGCACAGAGGTTTCTGTGCTGTATAAGGACAAGACCTTATACATCCTGCACATCTAAGAATTTGTAAATAGATGAGCTGTGCTTGATATGCACATCATTTGTGCCAAGGAGCCAACAGGAGTTTCATGTGCATCCTTGACTCAGTTGCCCAGAGGCACTTGTTTCAACCTCAGCACAGCCCCAGGCAGTGGCAGAAAGGCAAGCACACGTTTCCCTCACCTGCAATCCGTCCACCACCTGCAGGGAGGTGTGGCCTCCAGAGTGACAAATCTGGAGAGCACCAGCCTGACTTTTTGCCATGGCCATGTTTCCTAAGGGAGATGGAAGCCCTCCTCTTTCCCATTTGAAGTCACTGTCCTTTCAGGCGGGCAACTGTCTATCCACTTCCTCTTGCTTTTTGAGCCAAAATTTCTAGAACAGCCAACCAGTAGTAGTGCACTGGCATAGCAGCTGCACTGTGAGGCTGAATGCCCCTCACCAAAGCCAAGTCTCTGTGGCTTTCCATCTGCAGTGTGGAGTGTGTTCCCCGTGGGGCATGACCAGGGAACGTTAAAACACTGATCACTGCTACAGGCAAGACTTAGAGCCTCCTATGGCCATAGCTGAGAGTAAACTGATTTCCTGGCATACAGGAGGTTTGAGAGGAGGCGGGATCACGTTTTGATTGAGTCCTACTCTAAGTCAGGCATTGCACTAAAGACGGAACAGTTTTCCTTACTCGTCATTTCACAGTGATTCTAGTTAGTGTCTGGTACTTTATACACTGGAGGAAGAGAGGTCTGCTGGAGACTGATTGAAATATCCAGTTCCTAGAAGAATGTGATACTGTTGAGGGCAAACAGAAACCTCATCCCACCTGCTCAGAGGAGAAACTTGTCTGTTCTGCAGCCCTTGATAACAATCCTTGAAAAGGGAAAGACTGTTAGACTTCTCTGAATTGGCCAGGCGTGGTGGTTCACACCTGCAATCCCAGCACTTTGGGAGGCCGAGGTGCACGGACCATAGGGTCAGGAGTTCCAGACCAACCTGGCCAATATGATGAAACCCTCTCCCTACTAAAAATACAAAAATTAGCTGGGCATGGTGGCGGGCACCTGTAGTTATAGCCACTTGATAGTCCCTGGGAAGTGAGTCTGATGACATCCGCCTTCGTCTTCATTCCCTGGATTGCTTTAATAGTTATCTTGGGCTTCCAAACAAAGCACCACAAACTGGGCATCTTAGAATGGAAATGTGTTCTCTCACGGTTCTGGAGGTCAGACATCTGAAATCAGGGTGTCAGCAGGGCCACGCTCCCTCTGAAAGCTCTAAGGAAGGACACTTCCTGGCCTCTTCCTAGCTTCTGGTGGTTTCTGGGGTGTTCCCCTGGCTTGTAGACACATCGCCCTGATTTCTGCCTCTGTTGGTACACGGTCTTCTCTGTGTGTCTCTTGACCTCTGTGTTCCTCTCATAAGGATGTAAGTCATGTTGGATTTAAGACCTACCTCCAATCCAGTATCATCCCATCTTAACTTATTGTATCTGCAAAAACCCCATTTACAAATAAGGTCACGTTCTGAAGTTCCAAGAGAACTGAATGAATGAATTCATTCGCTGAGTGGATTTTTGGAGGGCACGCTTCATCTCACCAGAATTCCCTTTAAAACACTTCATTTATGACTTCCCTGTTGGTTTCTCACTCAGATTCCTTTCTGGACAGATGCCAGCCCTGCCATTCCTGCTGATTCAGCTGCTCTACCCAGCAACCAAGAAACCAGCCCCGCCCAGCCCTTCCATCCTCCAAGCAGCACCGGCCAGCTGAGCAGGACACTAGAACATGGCAGCAGTGGCCCATGGGATGAGATGAGGCCTCAAAAATGGATGCATCTGGAGACCTGACCTCCTCCTTCTCTTTGTACTGGCCCAACTCCAAAGCCTCTGGTAAAACACAAAAGAGCACTTGGTGAAATTGAGCCCATTGATAGGAAAGACACATTCCTTTCCTGGCCAGAGAATTTTTTGATTCCTCTGATAGAACCTGGCTCACAAAAGATGAGGGGACAATATGTGGATCCGCCAGACAATGAGAACCAGCTCAGTGCTGGTTCCTCACAAGAGTCTTCTCCTAGTGCCCTACCTAGGGACCCACTCTGGGCGGGAGAGCAGGAGAAGTCAGGGACATTCTGAGGCCCTCCACAAGGAGGATGAGTGACCTCACATTTAAATGCTGCCTTCTCTTCATGCTACACCCTGTTAGGCCTAGAGTGTGAGTGTCCCGGAAGGCTCAGCTCAGATTTCCATGGGGAAGGTCTTCCTTAGGTCAAGAGCCACTGTAGGATGGGAAACTATTTCTACAGAGTCACCCACCCCTCCACACCCTTCCACTTGTTCCCACACACTGTGCATATAACCATGAGCCAGTCCTGCCCCTGTAAACATTGCTTTTGGATTTGGAGCCAGACATGCCGGCACCAGCAGCTAGAAGTGCAGCCGTTCAGAGGAACAGCTTGAAGCAGCTCCATTTCCGGGTCCCAGGTAGTGTAACAACAAGACACTTGAAATTCTCAGAGAAAAACCAGACCCCACGCAAAACCTCCCAGTGGGCGAAGCCTCTTCTCAGCCTCCTCCCTCTGTGCATCTTTTTCCTTCCTTGGAGATTGTTCCCTTCTCCTGTCCCTGTTCAGATCCTGACACCTCCACAGGCTCTTCCGTGCTCCTCTTTGCCAAAGCTGGTTAAAGGAGAACATTCGCTGTCACTCATTGTTCACAGCCTGGTTTAGTTTCGAGTGCACTTACCTTGGTCTTTCTCTCAAAGGCTGCGGAGTCAGGGGCCATCACAGGGGAGAGGGATGAGGGGGAGAGGGAGGCTCTCTGGGTTGTTATCCATGGCCAGGAGGCAGCCTTTCCCATTACTAGGTCAGCTCTGCCTAGAGGCCTTTAGCAGTTTCTCACCCAGTGTCTGCCTCCCTGAGATGTGCTTGGCAGTCTCTGTCTGGAAGGAGGCCTGTGATGTTTCCTCACAGGGGGCCCCTGTGTGGTTGAAAGTCCAGGACCTCTTTAAGTAAAGTTGCCTGGTGCTTTCTGAATGCCCAGGGGAGAGGAGGAAGCTGACCGAAGGATGGAGATAGGTAGGGATCTCGCAGAGAGACGCCAGGTGGGCCTCACAGCTGCCCAGGGATGATCAGGCTTCCCTGCCTCACACCTCTCCTGTGTCTTGGTGGTTTGCAGTAGGGGCCAACCTGCTGGAAAAGAATCTTGCTGAGATCCAGAACCTACACCAGCGCCTGGAGGCATCCGTCACCGTCAATGACCACCTGAGGGAGAGGCTCGAGCATGTGCTCAGCCATGGTGACCAAGGGAAAGGTAGGAAGGCAGACATTTTATTTTCTGTTCACATCTAGGGAGTCTCTAAAGGGCATATAGCTTCTAGGGGCAGAGTTTCACAGTTTTAAAGCATGTGGGGGTGCCTGATTTCACTTGTTCCTTACTGTCAGCCCAGACAGGGAGGCAGGAAGGGTACTACTGTTCCCACTGAGTGGTTTGCCCCAAGTAGGGATCGGTCTCCTTCTCAGGACTATGTGCAGTGATGCCATTCTTATACGTCCTTATACAGCCTGGTGCTGCTCTTGGGCTTGTGGCCTGACTGGCGAGTGGTAGCTCCAAGGTTTCCATGGTGCCCACTTCAGCAGAGTGAGGGTGACCTTCTGCTTTTATGCTGTGACTAGGTATCACCTGCCTCTTCTCTTGTGCTAATAACCCTTATTCCCACACTCTTCCCCCTGGATGCTCTCACTTGGAGGCCAATCCTTCCACACCCCTTCTTTTTCCGTGTTAAGGCCAGAAGAATGATGACCTCCCGCATCACAACAGAAGCCAGTTAGGGGAAAGACCCTGACCCGTACCTGAAGCCAGTGCACGTGAGAGTGTGTGGCCTGCTGTGGGTGCCCAGCACAACCTGAGCCTGAGCCGTATTGCACTGTTATCCCAGTGCATGGGGACGCCAGTTTCTGCTTGGCCGAGACTAAAACTTTAGTGGGTGCAGGAAAGTACATCTTTGAAAGTTTCTGTTCCCTAAATGTGTGACACAGCTGGGTTGTTTGTCTTCCCTGTGAAGTAGCTACCTCCATGTTTTATGGGGAGGACCTGTACTCCACATCCTACCTCTGCAACAGGAAAAGGACCTCAGGGAAACAAACTGGAATTTTCAGGCTCCCAGAAGGAAAAAAGCCAAAGCTGAGGTCACTTCCATATTTCTTCCTTTCTGCAGCAATGCCCAGTTGCAGAAGCAAAGAGAAGTGGGCAGCACAAAAATTGACCAGATCCACACAGCCTAAAACGATAATCACGTATTCTCAATCTAGATGAGGCTGCTGCTTACAGGATCTCACCTACATGTTCGCAGACTCCTGGCTCCAGGGGTAAATAGTTCTGGAAAATCTACATGCAATGTACAAGTTCCTTTCCCAATCTGCAGATAATCAGAGAGCTACTGGGTGTCAACTAGAAAGCAGCTTGGTGTCCCTCTTCCTGTCTCCCTCTTTCCAGTTGAGTAGGGAATAGGAGGGGGAAGCATATAGTTTCCGTTTGGTAAAATCGGTGAATTCCCTCAATCCATCCAGACTTCATTGCAGCCCTGCCTCTCCCTCCTAGGACTGCACAGTCCGCTCTAGCCCCTCATTCGTACACTCAGAGTCACTCTTCTGGCTCTGGTGAGGATATCCTGTGACATGATGCCTAGAGGGCCTAGAATAATGCTCTCCAGAACTTTTCCAGCCCTATCCAACAGAATTCTTGGGTGGGACCTTGGAGGCATTGATAGTACCTTTAAATGAAGAGATCAAATTAACAAATTATTTTTAAAACTAGGGTTTATATTTATTTGTTGAACACCTATAAAGAGTAAAATTTATGTAGAAAAGAATAAAACCTAGAGTGGTCTGAAGTTCATGGAAAAGATTGAAGGAGAAATGAGTTTTCTTTATTAGCTACCTCTGTTTCAGAGTAGAATGGGAAGTTCACCGCTGTGGGAAGGTAAGAAATATTAATGGATTGTGAGGATGTAGAATTCCTTGACTTCCATTACCTGCTTAGAAAGAACAGACAATCTATCCTATGTGAAAGGATAGCAGGATAAAATCTGAATGTTTTAAAATAAGGACAACTTACTGTACCAGGTGAACTTCATTCAAGAGGATGTCAGAACCTGCTTCTCAATGTGAATAAAGACCGAGAAGCCGGTAGCCGCTACCGCTGAGCAGCCGGAGGGACGCCCGCCTTAGCCAACCACGGCCGAGAGCGACTGGGACACGGTGACGGTGCTGCGCACGAAGGGCCCTACGGCCGCCCAGGCCAGGTCCAAGCAGGCTATCTTAGCAGCACAGAGACGAGGAGAGGATGCAGAGACTTCCAAGAGATGGGCTGCTGGCCAGAACAAACAGCATTCTATCACCAAGAACACAGCCAAGCTGGACCGGGAGACGGAGGAGCTGCACCGTGACAGGGTGACCCTGGAGGTGGGCAAAGTGATCCAGCAGGGTCGGCAGAGCAAGGGGCTCACGCAGAAGGACCTGGCCACAAAAATCAATGAGAAGCCACAGGTGATCGCGGACTATGAGAGTGGACAGGCCATCCCCAATAACCAGGTGCTGGGCAAAATCGAGTGGGCCGTCGGCCTCAAGCTCGGGGGGAAGGGCATTGGAAAGCCCATCGAGAAGGGCCCAAGGCGAAATGAACACAAAGCCTCGAAATCAGTGCGCTCCAGGTGACCTCGTTCTGCGGGTTCCCCTTGGCCGCCAGCATCTCCGTGGGTCTCCTCAAGGGCCGAGTGGAACAAGGGGTCCAGCTTGTGGGGGCCTCCCCAGCCCATTCCTGCTGTCAAACAAACAAAGCGGAAAAAAAATACTGAGAAGTCATGAAGAGCACAGCCGCTCAAGCCTGGAAAATGGCCGTTCTGACTACTGTGAGACGGTATCTCGCTGCAGTTTTAATGTTCATCTCTCTGACGCTTAGTGATGTTGCGCATTTTTCCATGTTTGTCGGTTGCTTGTATTTGTCTGATGCGTAGTTTTCAAACACTTTCTCCCATTCTGTAGGTTGTGTGTCTACCCTGTTGATTGTCTCTTTTGCTATGCAGAGGCCTTTTAAGTTTCAGTCCCGTTTGTTCATTTTCATTTTCGTTGTATTTGCTTTTGAGGTCTTGGTCACAGGCCGATGTTGAGAAGAGTTTTCTACATTTTTATAGTTTGACATCCTGTATTTAAGTCTCTAAACCATCTTGAATTAATTTTTGTATGTGGTGGGATGTCGGGGTCCAGTTTCATTCTTCTGCATTTGGCCAGCTAGTTTTCCCAGCACCATTTATTGAATAGGATATCCTTTCCCTCATTGTTTATTTTGAAAACGATGTTAAAGATGAGTTTGTTGCAGGTGTGTGGCTTTATTCCTGGGTTCTCTATTCTTATCCATTGATTCATGTGTCTGTTTCTTTACCAGTACCATGCTGTTTGGTTGCTATAGCCTTGTAGTATAGTTTGAAGGCAGGTAATGTGATACCTCTGGATTGTTCTTTTTGCTTTAGACTGCTTGGCTATTCCAGTTCTTTTTTGGTTTCCTGAATTTTTTTTTTTTTTTTTTGAGACAGGGATCTCTCTCTCTCTCTGTCTCCTAGGCTAGAGTGTTGCGGCATGATCTCAGCTCGCTGCAACCTCTGCCTCTGGGTTTGAGTGATTTTTCCCACCTCAGCCTTTTAAAGTATCTAGGACTATAGGCATGCACAACTATGCCTGGCTAATTTTTGTGTTTTTTTTTTGGTAGAGACAGGGTTTTACCACATTGGCCAGGCTGCTCCTGATCTCCTGACCTTAAGTAATCCTCCTGCCTCGGCCTCCCAAAGTGCTGGGGTTGCAGGTGTGAACCACCATGTCCAGCCCATTTTTTTCTAATTCTGTAAAAAAAAAAAAAAAATGACAATGGTAACTTAATAGGAATTCATTGAATCTTTAGATTGCTTTGGGCAGAATGATCATTTTATCAATATTGATTCTTCCAGTCCACAAGCATTGAATGTTTTCCCACTTGTTTGTGTAGTCTGTTATTTCTTTAATCAGTGTTTTGTGGTTCTCCCAGTAGAGATCTTTCACCTCCTTGGTTAAATGTGTTCCTAGGTATTTTGTTTACTTGTGTGTGTGGGGGGGGGAGGGGCTATTGTAAATGGGAGTAAGTTCTTTATCTGATTCTCAGCTTGAGCATTTCTGGTGTATAGAAATGCTACTGATTTATGTATGCTGATGTTGTAACCTGAAACTTTACTCAACTTGTTTATAAAGTCTAGGAGTATTTTGGAGGAATCTTTAGGGTTTCTAGATAGAGGATTGCGTCTTTGGTGAACAGAGATAATTTGACTTCCTCTTTTCCTGTTTGGACGGCTTTTATTTCTTTCTCCTGCCTGATTTCTCTGGCTAGGATTTCCAGTACTATGTTGAATAGGAGTGGTGAGAGTGGACATCCTTGTCTTCTTCCAGTTACTAAGGGAAATGCTTCCAACTTTTGCCTATTCTGTATGATGTTGGCTATGGGATTATCACAGATGACTCTTATTATTTTGAGTTAATGTTCCTTTGATACATGGTTTGTTGAAGGTGTGTATCATGCAAAGAATGTAAGATTTTATTAAATGCTTTTTTTGCACCTATTGGGATAATCATATTGTTTGTGTTTTTAATTCTGTTTAGGTGGTGAAGAGCATTTTTTTGATTTGCATATGTTGAACCATCCTTGCATCCTAGGAATAAGGCCCACTTGATCATGATGAATTATCTTTTTGACGTGCCGCGGGATTCAGTTTGCTAGTATTTTTGTTGAGAATTTTCACATCTATGTTCATCAGGGATATTGGCCGGTAGTTTTCTTTTTTTAACTGTGGCCCTGCCAGATTTTGGTATCAGGATGAGACTGGTTTCATAGGATGAGTCAGGAATCCCTCCGCCTCAATTTTTTGGAATAGTTTTAATAAGACTGGTACCAGCTCTTCTTTGCATGTCTGGTAGAATTCAGCTGTAAATCTGTCTGGTCCAGGGCTCTTTCTGGTTAGTAGAATTTTTATTACTGATTCAATTTTATAACTCATTTTTGGTCATTTCAGGTTTTCAATTTCTTTCTGGTTCAATTTTAAGAAGCTGCGTGTTTCCAGAATTTAACTATTTCCTCTAGGTTTTCTAGTTTGTGCATATAGAGATGCTCATAGTAGTCTCTGAAGATCTTTTGTATTTCTGTGGTATGAGTTGTAATGTCACCTTGGTCGTTTCTGATTGAGCTTATTTGGATCTTTTTTCTTGATTAATCTAGCTAGTGGTCTATCGATCGTGATTGTCCATTCAAACAACCAACGTTTCATTTCATTGATCCTTTGTATGGGTTTTTTTGGTCTCTGTTTCATTTAGTTCTGCTCTGATTTAGTTATTTTTTCCTTCTAGCTCTGGGCTTTGCTTCTTGTTTTTCTAGTTCCTTTAGGTGTGATATTAGGTTGTTAACTTGAGATATTTCTATCTTTTCGAGGTAGGCATTTAGTGCTGTGAACTTTCCTCTTAATACTGCTTTTGCTGTATCCCAGCAGTTTGGGCGTGTTTTGTCTCCACTTTCCTGTTAATACTGCTTTTGCTGTATCCCAGCAGTTTGGGCGTGTTTTGTCTCCACCTTCATTTGTTTTATTTCTGCCTTCATTTTATTGTTTACCCAAACTTGATTCAGCTGTTTAGTTTCCATGTATTTGTGTGGTTTTGAGAGTTCCTCTTGGCATTGATTTCTGCTTTTATTCTACTGTTGTCCGAGAAGACACTTGATATGATTTCATTTTTTAAGAAAACATTATGGAGACTTGCTTTATGACTGAGCATGAGGTCAATCTTAGAGAATGTTCTGTGCACAGATGGGAAGAATGTATATCCTGTGGTTGTTGGGTATTCTATAGACATCTACTAGGTTCGTTTGGTCAAGAGTCCAATTTAAGTCCAAAGTTTCTTTGTTAGGTTTCTGCCTCAGTGACCTGTCTAGCGTTGACAGTGAGATGTTGACGTCCTCCACTCTTATTGTATGGCTGTCTGTTTCTTTGCTTAGGTCTAGTAGTACTTGCTTTATAAATCTGGGTACTCCAATGTTAGGTGCATATATATTTAGGTTAGTTAAATCTTCTTGTTGAATTGAATGCTTTATGATTATATAATGACCTTCTTTGTCTTTTTTTTTAAAAAACTGTTGTTAGTTTAGTTTTTCATTTGATACAAGAATAGCAACTCCTGATCATTTTTGTTTTCCATTTGCATAACAGATCTCTCTCTATCCCTTTACTTTGAGTCTATGGGGGCTATTGCATGTGAGATGGGTCTGTCTTAAAGGCCACAGAAAGTTAGATTTTTTTTTTCCCCAAATTGCCAATCTATTCTTTCCTTCTTTTTGAGATGAAGTCTCACTTTGTTGCCCAGGCTGGAGTGCAGTGATGCCATCTTGGCTCACTGCAACCTCCGCCTCCCAGGTTCAAGTGATTCTCCTGCCCCAGCTTCTCGGCTAGCTGGCATTACAGGCACCTGCCACCATATCCAGCTAATTTTTGTATTTTTAGTAGAGATGTAGTTTCATCATGTCGGCCAGGCTGGTCTGGAACTTCTGACCACAAGTGATCTGCCTGCCTTGGCCTCCCAAAGTGCTGGGATTACAGGTGTGAGCCACCGCATCTGGACAACTCTGTCTTTTACGTGGAGCTTTTAGGCTATTTACATTCATGGTTAATATTGATGTGTGAGGTGTTGTTCCTATCATAGTGCTTAGCTAGTTGCTTTGTAGACTCAATTATGTATTTCTTTATAGGGTCTATGAACTTTGTAATTACATGTGCTTTTATGGTAGCAAGTACCATCCATGTTTAGAACATCTTTGAACATTTTTATAGAGGCTGTGTGGTGTTAATAAATTCCCTTAGCATTTCTCTGTCTGGGAAAAACTATTTCTCCTTCATTTATGAAGCTTAGTTTGGCAGAGTCTGAAAGTTTGATGGACACTTTCTTTTCTTTTAGGTAGCTGGAAAATAGGCCCCAATCTCTTCTGACTTATAAGATTTCTGTTGAGAAGTTTGCTGTTAGTCTGACGGGATTTCCTTTATAGATAATTTGGCCCTTTTCTTTAGCTGCCTTTAAGATTTTTTCTTACACACTGACCATGGAAAGTCTGATGACTGTATGCCTTGCACAGTTATCTCATGTAGGATCTTGCATAGTTGTCCAAATTTCTTGTATCTGGATATCAATCTCTCTAGTAAGATGAGGAAAATTTCTTCCTGAATTATTCCCTCAAATATGTTTTCCAGGTTACTTGCTTTTTCTTCTCTCTCTCAGGAATGCCAATAATCATAGGTTAGGTTGCCTTACATAACCTCATAATTCTCAAAAGCTTTGTACACTTTAAAAAGTTCATTTTTCTTTATTTTTGTCTGACTGGGTGAATTTGAAAGACCAGTCTTCAAGCTCTGAAATTCGTTCTTCTGCTTGTCTGGTCTATTGTTAAAACTTTCAGTGTATTTGAAATTCCTTTAGTAAATTTTTCAATTGCAGAAGTTCTATTTGTTTTTTCTTAATGCAGTTATCTTGACTTTTATATTCCGCGTTGTTTTTCTGGTTTCTTTGTACCCCGGACTTCAATTTTTTTCTTGGATCTTGTTGAGTTTCTTTGCAATCCATATTTTGAATTCTTATCTGTCATTTCAGACATTTTAGTCTGGCTAGGATCAATTGCTAGGAAACTAGTGCAATCGTTTGGAAGTGTGTAAACCTTGAGAATGCTGAGTAAACACTTGGAATTCTTGCACTGATTCCTTCTCATCCTGGGGAGCTGTTGCTTCTTATTTTTGAATTTGCTATTGTTTGGATGAGGATTTTTAATTGTTTTATTCTTTTTTCTTTCCTTGATGGTATGACTGTGGTGTATGCTGTGTATGATTGTTTGGCTTCATATTTGGGTGCTTCGAGGGGACCCAAGCTCTGTATGTGTTTCTTGGTTGTGGATAGTTTCTGAACAGATTCCTCAGATTCTGTTGTTGTAATGATGTATTGGAAGTAAAAGCTGACGCTTTAACCTTTGTTGGGGGCTGAGGGTCCGGAATCCTCAGGAAGCTTGTCTCATGGACTAAACCCTTCAGGCAGCAGGTTTTTATTTGGTGGTGCAGTTTCGGATGCAGTCCAGTAGATGGTGCTTAAGAGTAAGGGCCGGCAGGTAGGCATGTGCCTAGCGGAAACGCCTGCCCTGACAGGTGGTAGCAAGAGGTCATGCTGGGCTGTGCTGAGGCCTCAGGGGAGGGGTGGAGGTGCACCGGCTCCTCCTCCTGAGTAGGCACGAATGCGATCCGCGTCGCTCTCATACCCCTGCCACAGAGCTCACATCTTCAGTTTATGAAGCCTTCGTCCTTTGGTTCCCGGCTGCGGTGCAGCTGATGTCTGTGGATATACCACTCTAACAGCTTCCACTAAAACGGGGCTTGGGGCAAAGCTGCTGCTTCCAGTCCAGGGCAGGCAGCTCCACCGCCTGTATAGGGAGGGAGAGTCGGGCCCGTCCTTCCTGAAAGTCCAAGTGGCACAGGCTCTCTTGCAGCCTGGGTGGTGCCACCATGAAAAACTTGGAAAACGTTCTTAGTGCACACTCACTGGGTCCTGGAAAGAAGAACCACTGCTGTGTCTGCGGCCATATAGCGGGTAGGGGAGAGGTGACCCCTGCTTTTCCACGCCCGTTCCTGGGTGTCAGTGCTGCCCCCTTCTGCGATTGGTGCCACGCCAGCGTTTGCTTTGTCCCTAGAAGGGCTGTGGCAGTCTGTGCTCCCCCTCTCTTCGGGGTGGCCCAGCTCAGGGTTGGATCTTCAGGGCTCCTGCCGCTCCCCAGGGACCTGCCCTGTACTTGCCGAAGTCAGAGTAGGCAGTGGGGGTGTAAGTGCAGGTGGACAATGACGAGGGTAGAGAATCCCCAGGCGGGATAGGGCTCCACCACGGGTGCACAACCAGGATGGCGGCCGCGGGCTCCGTTTGGGTCTGAGGAGAATGCAGGCGTCCCTGAGTGTCCTGGCCACACAGTTCTCCGTCCCTGGGAAGTTTGCAAACCGCTACGATGGTGTTGCCCTGTCACAGGGGCAGAGGGTCTCCCCAGCAGTTTAGCAGTGGGTCCTCTCTCTTCCGCTCCTCTTGCCTATCAGAAACCTCACACTCCTTCCCTTTCCAGAGAAGCTTCAGAGAGTGCTTTGCTGGGTGTGCTAGACCCGGCAGGGCGCAAGTATGTGGGGCTGAGCGCGGTGCGTCCACGTTTCCTTTGCTGTGACTGTTCTTCCTGCTCCTGCAGGAAAAGACAATGCCCTTTTTGTCTTGGCCACGTGGGACTCCAAAGGGTCCAGAAAGGCGGGGAATCCTCAGAGTGGGCAGGGGAGGAGATAGAATATGGAAATGGGGCGGTAGAGGGGTGGAATGCCACGAATTTCCTGATTGAAGGCTGTCATGAAGCAGGCCTCTTTGGGAGCGCGGCCCTCCAGTCTCTGGCGAGGGTAACATCCCACCAGCATCTGGTGAGGTCCAGTCTTGTCCTCACTGCATTTTGGGCCAAAAGCAGAACAAAGCCAGCACTGCGGCCTGGTGTCAATGACCGAGAGGTCTGCATATTCCCCCGGGTGGAAGCTCTTGGGCTGCAGGTGTGAAGGAAATGCGGTCACCACTGCAGGAAGAAAAGCAACTAAGGAAAATGGCACCTTCTTCTCCGAACCTTTTTTGAGAGCCTCTCGCTCTGTCGTCCAGGCTGGAGTGCAGTGGCGCGATCTGGGCTCACTGAGACTTCTACCTCCTGGGTTCAAGCACTTCTACTGCCTCAACTTCCGAGTAGTTAAGTTTTTTGGGGGGGGTGGGGGAGAGAGAGAGAGATTTTAACGTCTTCAAACAAAAAGACTCTTTCTGCCTGTTGGCCGTCTTCTGCGAGTGAATGTGAAAATCCATCCAGACGCTTTCAGTGAAACCGCCTTTATCTCTTTGTCCTCTTAGGTTAAAATCCGCACTCCGTAACCCCATGGAACAGGAAAATCACAAAGAGCAAATATAAGACGTTTCAGTACTGCAGAAACTGCCCTTCAAGAAGAATCAGAAGACCGACGCGGGAGAGAGGTGCGAGCGTGAATCCGAGTGGGCTGCCCCGTCTTCCAGGGTTTCACACTCGGCCTCGCGAAGGCGTGGCCTGGCCTGAGCTGATGTGCTCATATTTTCAAACAGCCAAGTGCCCTGAGACACTTTGGAGCCCTAGAGGGGTGGAATCCCGCGGAATTTCCTGATTGAAGGCTGTCGTACTTTGCTACGGTACCTGCTTAATTTGGAAGTGTGATGAACTGTTACTTAAATTGAGTCGGGTAGACTAAGAGACGGCGGCAGTGAGGGACGCCCTTTGGGAGGAAGAGGTCGAGGCGCTGAGGCCCAAGGTCCGGCGAGGAAAGAGCGCGCAGCCCGGGCCCCTCGCCTGGGGAAGGGAGGGCAGGGATGATCCTACGGTTCCTGGGAGGACGCGAAGAGCGCAGAACGCTGACTGCCAGCGCCGGGGAAAGTCCCCGACGTGTGGTCCTCATCCCTGGACAGGCGGCGTCCACACTCCTCCACAGCGCGGGGCGCCGGGGGCTCTGATGCTCCAAACCCAGCTGTTGCTGCAGCTTCTGGGAGGCAGAGAGTGTCCGCCGGGAGGATGCCGCACCCGGGCGCTTAGTCCTGCAACTGGAAAGCCCACGGCCTCCGGGTTTAAAGCCCGAGTATGGTTCCCCATGGTCTTCGTTTTGGGGATAGGCGCGGAACCCTAAGCCTGGCCCTATTGGGAGCCGTAGCCTCCTTGATGGCTGGTGCTTGCTGGGCTTTTTTCAGTCAAATTTCACAGTGCGGTTGGATTTCTTACTTTAGACCCTGTAATAGAAATAGCTGATCTAAGATTTTCATTATATTTTGTCCTCTGGGCACACATGTGGTTTCCGTAGTGTAGTGGTTATCACGTTCGCCTCACACGCGAAAGGTCCCTGGTTCGAAACCGGGCGGAAACATGAGGATTTTGCCCCTAAACTTAATGAAATTAATCGAGGTTCGGAAACAAACAGAAAACTAGTTGAACCTGTGTGTACGTTTTAGACCTCATCCATCTAGACAGATTGTCGACCAGGCTACAATTGCCACTGGTCTGCCAGATCACAGCAGGCCTGCTTAATAGTAGCTTTGGTTCCAGAAATTCCTTAAGGTTCTCTTCATGCTCTTCGATCCCCTGAATTTTCACAGGCTGACGCTGAAAGTGGATGACATCTCAGCGCATTTCCTAAGCGTCCTGCCTGGCTCCGCTTTACTCTGATACAGTTGCAGGTCTGACTGATTTACGAGACGACAAAAATAAAATATTTTTTGAAAAAGTTCTAAATCTGCATCTGGAACTCGTAGAGTCAATATTCGGAAATCACACGAATTATGTACATACATAAACATTTGCATGCATACCCTTCCCCAAATAATCCTCATAAAACCGGTAAGTGTCCAAACTACTCTCCTGAGGCTTAATCAATGATTTAATAAATGCAATTCCTAATGTGTGAGGTCCAGATCCTGGATTGGCCACCCTTCTCTACCGCTTTGTCCCGGCACGCCCTCAATTTTGCCTAGATGGATTCCAGGCCACCGACTCTCGCTTTGCTTCCTGTCCTCTCCACGGCAGGCTTAAGCACTGTTGCCCCAGGTGACGCTGCTGAGAACAGCTAAGTGGCCAGCACTAGTGCAGCTCTCCTGGAGGCGGAGGCCCAGAATCCCCAGGAATCTGCCATTTACCCAGGTGAAAAGCCCAAGGGTTCTCCCCACAGCTTCCCAACAACTTCCCAACATCCCTCTACAGATTTTTTTAAAAATTAGACGTTGGGGAGAGATAGCATGGGGAGAAATGCCAGATCTAGGTGATGGGGAGAAAGGCAGCAAATCACACTGCCGTGTGTGTACCTTTGCAACAATCTTGCATGTTCTTCACATGGACCCCAAAACCTAAAATGCAATAAAATAAAAATAAAAATTAAAAAAAATTAGATGTATTAACCTGTATAGGTGGAGAGAATCAAAGAAATCACAAGATATCTCTGAGGGAAGGAGAGCACCAGGAGTAAATCACTTGAGAATACTGAACAAGCAAGCCAAGGATAAAAGAATGGAATGGAAACTGACAGGATGACTGCAGGGGATGGTACTGAGGTGGATGCGAATCACTACTTACTATTAATAGGTTGAGCCAAGCACACTAATGGGGGCATAACCAAAATACTGACGAAGGCACTCCTTTACCCACCATGTGTTTTATAGTATGGTTGCTAAGGAATGTGCCACCCTACTGGTTCTTGAAGCTTCTGGAGCCAAGGAGCCAGAGCATGAGAGCATAAAAATCCTGCAGTTGAAGCCTTGGGCTCTGTACTGCTAAGCCTGGCCCAGAGACTGGATTGCAAACACAGGGGCTGGTGTGATGGAATGGATGTTTGTGTCCTCTTCCAATTACTTATTGAAGCCTTGGCCCCCGATGTGAAGGTAATTTTGGAGGTAGGACCTTTGGAGGATAATCAGATTTAGATGAGGTCATGATCATGCGATCTCCATGGTGAAATCACTGTCTTTATAACAAACAGAGAAAGAGCAAAGTGCTCTCTCTCTCTCTCTCCATCGTGCCAGGGAGAGGAAGAAGGTGGCAGTCTACAAGCCAGGGAGTGACCCCTCACCAGGGAACTGAATCAGCTGGCACTTTGATCTTGGACTTCTCAGCCTCTCAAACTGTGAGAAAGAAATTCCTCGTGTTTAAGCCACCCAGCCTGTGGTATTTTGTTATGGAAGCCTGAGTTGAGACCGCTGGTTCACTGCAGAATCCACTGGTGTGAACCCGTGAGAAGTTTGTGACATGTCAAGTAGTTTGCTGCTCCTGGATTTGAGTATTGGCAAGAGCTGTTAGAATGAAGAGCATAGAGGGAAACAGGGTCCAGAGAATACGGTATTAGTCATTGTACTGAAGAAATAAAGGGACATGACATGGCTTTAGGCTGAAGTTAGGTGCAGATTTCAGCTGTGGAAGGGTCACTCAGCATACAGTGTGGCAAGTCAATGGTGAAAACTACACTGGCTGTAATTTATCTGCTTATGTTAATGGTCACAAGAGCTGATAGATGGAAAAGTGTGGTAATAAAATGGCAGTACGCTTGTGGAGTAGCCGATACACTTAAACATTGTTTTTTGAATTGAACTGCAATTGTTATGTCATGAAAACAGAAGAGTTTATCCAAAGGAAGATTTGCTTTGGGAAATAGGATGGATGGTGGTGAGGCTAAGTGTCTAGGCAGGGGTAGAAGCAACTTTCAGTGTCTGCTGAAACACCCAGGACCACCCGCTACTCTCTGGGAGATGCTGGCGTGGGGCTGATCACTGAGTGTTGAGGTAGAGGGTGGTACATGACGCTGACAGGGAACTCCCCGGTGTGTTGAGTTTTAGTGTCTGTGACTCTGAGATGGCATATGAGGCCTTTGTAAATTTAGAAGTTGAGAATAGAAAGGACAGGTTTGCATTTTAGAAAGAGATTTGGGAATAAATGTGGCTCTGGTTGACATAGACAGTATGTGGAGATTTGATGGCCAGAGCTGGTATGTGTCTTGGGTGTTGGGCAGAGAATGGATAGAGCCGCAGCTCTGCGAGGTCAATGTGAAGGGTGGTTTCCTTGTTGGGTTCAAGTTTATGACTCAGCCTGAACCTGGCTCCTCGGCTAGAGAAGAACATGATTTCACGTCACAGCTCCTGTCTTTGAAAAAGGCTTAATGAGTCCCAGACCCAACATGTGGCCAAACGCTAGATTTCTCTTCAGTTTAATCCCTCCAGGGAAGACTGAGGAAGGAAACCCCTCTACTCTTTGAACTTCATCGAAGACTAATTTGTTAATATTTTGACCTTCAACATTTCCTTAAACCATCTACTCCTTACATAGCCAATACATCAAAGCAGATGAACTTAGGAAATTGGATTCTCCCAAACAACGAAACACTGACTGCAAGCATTGTTAATCTTTTTACACCATATTTCCCTGTGAAGGCCAGAGCGGGGCTGAGTCAGTGTTGTATCTTGGCCCTCTGGGCCTAGAGAAAGGCAAGCCTGTGTATGGCTACAGGATTAGGGGCTTCCCAGTCCATCTGGACACTAAGGTGCTTAAGAGCCTGTGTCCCATGTGCCTGCTTAGAGGGAAGCATTGTTTCCCCACTCCTCAACACGGCAGCCTGTCCTGGTGCTTGACTGCTGCCTAGGCCCTCCTCCATGGGCCACCCAGGAAGCCAGGGCCTGCATCCATGCCAGGGAGATGAGCAGAGGTGTAAACTGTGTGGCAAGCTGCCGGCTCTGAGGTGAAAATGAAAAGTCTTCAGGCAGTGGCGGTAGCAGGCGCAGCAGGCTGGGGTGCCAGGCACAGCATACTGTCTCCCACCCCACTACCTCTCACACCTTCCCCAGGTTCCCACTCAGGCCTGGACCTGCCTTCCTGGCTCCTCTGCCATTCCCTGCCTTTCAGCCAGGGGCTCCCAGACTGGCCCTGGGCTGGATCTGACCCCAAGAGGGCTGTTATATCTCATTTCCATTATGTTTACTATTTGGCTGATCTGTTGTACAGAAAAATGGGCTGTGCTTGAGTTACCTTTGTGACTTAATGTTTGTGGTAGTCCCTCCATTGATTCTTTTTGGGTTTTCTGAGTATACAGTTTTCTTATCTTCAAATAATGGTGTTTTTATTCATCCTTTCCAGTTCCTCACTTCTTTTGAGATCATCTATTCTAATTCCTTTGTTTCTTTCTCTCTCTCTCTTTTGAGACAGTTTTGCTCTGTTGCCCAGGCTAGAGTGCAGTGGTGTGATCTTGGCTCACTGCAGCCTTCATCTCCCATGTTCAAGTAATTCTACCTCAGCCTCCTGAGTAGCTGGGATCACAGGCGCCCACCACCACACCCAGCTAACTTTTGTATTTTTAGTAGAGACGGGGTTTCACCATGTTGGCGAAGCTGGTCTCAAACTCCTGACCTCAAGTGATCCACCTGCCTTAGCCTCCCAAAGTGATGGGATTATAGGCATGAGCCACCATGCCTAGCCAAAGAGGGAAAGAGAGAGCGATAGGCCAAAAGCCTACAGCACTCGGTACTCCCAGGTAGTCTTCCATCCAAGTACTAACTACACCCGACCCTGCTTAGCTTCTGAGATCAGATGAGGTCAGGCACATTCAGGGTGGTATGGCTGGAGACCCTTTATTTCATACTTGGGCAAGAGGGAAGCCACCTGTTTGTCTAGCCAAGCCAATGCTCTGGGTTCTTGCCTGGGTGCTCCCTGCCACTTCCTGCTTCCTCTCTCCTCTCCTTGCAGTCCTGTCTTACTCCCTGTCTCCTTTCCTGCCATTTTCAGAGCTTGGGGCTCTCCTGGTGTGAGAGGAGAGTAGAGAGAAGGAAACGTGCTCACCAGCCCTTCTGCAGGCTCTCCCTGCTGTTGTGGCAAGGCCACCAAAGCACCAACAGACAGGTTTAGCTTCTGGGCCGGGGGCTTTTGGGCAGCCTGGTATGGGTGAGAGGAAAGTTTCTGGGCAGAATAATAACGTGCTACCTTCTAGCTGCAGCCTCCTGCTATGCCTCCCCCAAGCACGCACATGCCATGAAGACCAGCTGCATGAGGGGCCTCCAGGGTCTGAGCCCCCACTTGCAGGGAGTACTGTGTGCAGGAGGGTGCATTTCGGTGTCTGTAATTAAAAATGAGCACGCATCACTTCACCCAGCGAGGAGACGCCACCACCTCGGGTGGGATGCAACAGCTGCTTGCTGGCAGTGCAGCTGCCTGGGTGTCCAGCCTGGCATAGAAGGCTGGTTAGGACCGGGTAGCTCAGGGTGAATAGTAAGGCAAGGCCTAGGGCCCCTCAGCCAGACCTCATCCCTTTCTGGGCCTAGAGCTCATGTAGGAGATGTGACCCAGTCCTTGGCCCACACATTGCCTCCTCCTTTTCAGCATTTGCCACCACCTAGCTCTAAGCAAACCTCCGGCCTCTGGGTAGCCTGGGAGTGGGACCCATTGTCAACTTCCATCCTGGGCCTGACCTCTTCTGTCTTCTGTTTACGCCTCACCCCTGGCTGAAGCCAGGGCACAGGGCAATGTCGTGAGTGCAAAGCACTAAATGGGGATAGTTCAGACCCTTTCTCTTACCTCTTTTCTTTCTCTCCCCTGATTCAGAAAGACCTGCTCGGGAGGCACTGTGGGTCCCGTGGGAAACTTTGGCCTGGTGCATCAGTCTTGCTTTTGTTATGGGAGCCCTGAGCTGAATGGGCTAAATGCCTGCACCTTGCCCAGGAGATGAACTTAGACTGAGGTGAGGTGGGAATGTGTGGTGTGTCCTCAAGGTAGCTGAGGCACTGTGGCTGCTTGTGTGAGTGGGCGAGCTTCCCTTTTTTTGCCAGCACTCCTGAGTGGGTGAGCGGGTGTTAGTCAGGGTGGGGTGGTGGTAGGGAAGTGCTGGTGACTGAGGTCTCCTAGAAGTTCCTGCATCATAGGCAGTGTCCCAAGTCCCCATCTTGTTTCTGCATGTGGAAGACCCAGGGGGGATGGAAGGCCTGGAGGTATGTCTGAGGGACTGGAACTCCACATCCAGTTTCTTGCAGTCCTTGGTGCTACCTTGGCATGATTCACTGACTTTTGCCTGTTAGGTGGAGAGGATGTGAACATCTGCAACTCTCCCATCTTGGAAAGAGGCTTTATAGTCTCCTTGGGTCTGTGTGTCGGAGTGAGCTGCTCTGGGCTGTGGGTTTGTCAGATGGCCAGTGGTGTCAGTGGCAGAGCATGTTCTCATGTCCTGGCAGTGCTTCCATACACTTCTGGGTGTCTGGGCTGTGGAAGAGGGTGTGCCAGGGCTAGGAGGACTCCAGGCCCACCCAGGCTCTTCACCAGCAGGACCAGCCCAGTGTGACCTTGAGCTGGTGTCCTTGGCCACTGGCAGTCTGATCTCCAAGGGCTCCCTGGGGCTAGCTGAGGGAGAGGCAGCTGGCCTCACCTTCCTCCAATCATTTTCCAATATTTACTGTCTCATTAACATATTGCCCGGGCCATGATTCCTACCGTGCAGCAAGGACCTGAGAGCCAGCCCATGGTCACCTTCTCTTCCCTCTGAGGCTGCACCTGGTTGGGAGGGAAAGGGTTTGTCCTCTGCCTGATCACTCAGGGACAGAGCATATAGCTTGTCCTGCCCCTCACCCTCCATCCCCAGCCTTCACTAGACTCATTCTTTCTCAGTGGGCAGAGCATGGAAGGTAGAGCAGTCTCCCAGGAAGGGCCCAAGGGCAACTGCAATACCCTTCTCTGCCTGTGGGCCTGGCTTGGAAGTTTGCTCCTTTGCCTTCTTCCTGCCTCTTCTCTGCCCAAGTCTGAATTTTGGTAGGACCTGGTGCATGTGTTACAATGATTTGGCGCTGAACAGTCATGGCATTTTCATTAGCTCCATGTCTCCCTCTAGTATGGAGGATCAGAGCCCCCAGGTAACAGTGGGTAGGACCAGGCTAGTTTTGCCTCCAGGGGTCTGGAAACAGGCTCTGGAAGCTGGTGCTCCTTGTGTGGGATGCTGTGAGGAGGGAGAGCTGCACAGAGAAGGAAGGGCTGTGTGGCAGGGCCACAGTTTTCTCTTCATCCTCTGTCTCCCTTGTTCCTCTGTTCTCCCCGATGGCTTTGAGATGAAGGCGACGGCAAGGATGGAGGATGCAGTTTCCATGGCAACGGAGCTGTCCACAGCCAGGCAACTTCAGAGCGGGGCTCTCTGGAGGAGGCAGATGCACAGAGCAGCCGCAGAGCTGCCTCCTGCCTGCCATCGAGGGGGCTGGCAGAGCAGGTGGCACAGGGTGGCAGCCTGGTGCTGCCCAGCCTAGAGGAGAGGGTGGAAAGAGCAGTACTCCCTCTTATTATCTTGTTACTGCCAAGTTCCTCCAGAAGATAAGCTAGGGAAGTAGCCTGAGTGTTGAGAGGGGTTGGGTTAGGGTCCCCATTGTCCCTGGAATCTCTGGGTGGACACAGGCTCTGGCCTTTGGGATAATCTTCAAAAGCCAAATATCTGCTGCTCTGGTGATGGCTACTCAGCTGCTACCCTTTGGACCCTTTTCCCAGAGTGTGAGGATGTTGGTGAAGGCCATGCCCTGACTAGATTCAGGAAGCCTTTTCTTCCATCTAGCTACCGGGGAAGGACCTGGACCTTCCTCAGGGGCTTCCTTGCCCTTGGCTTCAGTGACCTGGCCCAGTTTGCTGAGTGGGTCTCAGGTTTGGCAGATGCCTGCCTCTAAGTGCTGGCATTGGAGGGGCCCCAGATCCTGACAGCGTCTGATTCCTGACACTGTGATCTTGTTTGGCCTCCTCCTGGAGACCAGGGCTGGAGTGGGTATGTCGGTGGGTAGGGAAGCAAAGACAGCCATCTGTGTGTTTAGAAATGGGAGGTGTTGGGGGCATGGACTCTTGAGATGGAGAAAGCCCAGAGGGCACCCAGATTGGCAAAGAAGATTTGACTTCAGCTATTAAAAAATAATGACTTTCCTTCACTGACCTTGGAATCATGAGGGCTGGAGTGTTCTACTTGACGTTGAGCACATGGAGACTTGGGATGAAAGGCTTTGCCTAGATGGCTCATGGAGTTAGAGGCTGAGCCGCAACCAGACCTGGGCCAGGCCAACCACCTCCTGTATGGCCTCCTAGATGCATCCTCCCTCCAGCTGGCTGCTGAGGGTCCTAGTTACATAGACCTTTCAGGCTCACTTCTGTTTCCCTTTATCATCTGTAGGCTTGTGTTTAACCCTTCTTTGCTTGTTTGCTTTAGTTGAAGGAGGTTCCTCAGCCCTGGGGTTGACCAGGCAGGCAGACAAGTGGAGTCCTGGAGTGGTTTCTCTCTGCAAGGCAGTTAAGTCTCTCATTACTGCTAAGTGGAAGGCTCATTTCAGAGCTGTGGTGAGAGCGGGGCAGGTGCTATAAACAGCCGTGTTGTGAAGGTTGGCGGGTGAGGAGACGGGGCAGGGGCCTTGCAGTCATCTTAGTGGGTATTTGTGCTCCACCCATTGCAGGAAAGGCGGGGGCGGGCTCTGAGCGAGAGGCACTTGACCCCTGTTCTGGCTGTCCCTGCCTGCCCCAGGCATGTCTGTGCCCCTCCATATACATTGGGGGATGGGAAGCATTGGATTCTATGTCTAGGCAGAGGGAGGTGAAGTGCCTGTTGAAACTTGGGGCCCACTGGCGGGCTGCTCCGCCTCGCGCGGGGCGTCTCCCGCCGCGCGCCGGGACCCGGGTCCGGTGAAAAGTGCTCCTAGTCCTGGGAAACGGGGTGCGGCCGGAAAGGCGGCCGCCCCCTCGCCCGTCACGCAACGCACGTTCGTGGGGAACCTGGCGCTAAACCATTCGTAGATGACCTGCTTCTGGGTCGGGGTTTCGAACGTAGCAGAGCAGCTCCCTCGCTGCGATATATTGAAAATCAGCCCTCAACACAAAGGTTTGTCCGCGTGAGCAGGGGCCTGGCGGAGCGGGCGTGTTCCATCCACCCTTCCGTCTCCCTCGCGGCCTCACTCCCCGTGGCCCAGGGGTTGGCAGGGGGCGGCCACTCGGGTTCCAGTCCTCTCCCGTCCCCGCGGCCGGGGTCAGGCAGGTGGGTCCGGCGCAGCCGCCCTTCCAAAAAAAAAAGAAACTTGGGGCCCAAAAGGTGGTACATCAGCCCATTGGGTAATGTCCTGTGCTAGATCTTCTTGTCCTGCCTGCCCTTTCAGTCTAGGGCCTCCCTCCTCCCCATCAGCGAAAACCCTGAGCCCACAGGTGAGGAGGTATGGGAGCTACATCTGATAGTCTCAGAGGTTGACATAGACTAGCAGGGGAATAAATGGGAGTGGAAGTGGGGTTTAGCTGGCCTTGACCCCTGTCCAGGGTCTGTAGAGGCATGTCTGCAAGAGCAGGAGATGGAGGCCTAAGGATTGGGGGTACTGGCCTTCTGATATCTGTGGATCAGTCAGCATTGTCCAGGGTAGACCAAAGGTCAGGGCCAGGGGGTCCTGGGATGGAAAGTCTGGCAGGTGAGAATACCTTGGCTTGGGCACGTGGGGTCCCTATCCTGGGGGTCGTCCAGGGGTGCCAAGCTTCATGGCTCTGTGAGACCAGTGCCTTCTGGAACAGCCTTTTGGTCTCAGTTGTACACATAGGAGAGCAGTGCCAGGCTCCTGGGTTCTTTTATCACCTGCCCTAGGGTGTCATCCTGGGTCTTAAGACTATTATTGCACTCTGGAGTCTGGGGCCCTGCTGTTAGGGTGCTCTATGTATGCCTCCCTCAGCAGGGCTTTGGAACTTGGAAGAGATTGAGAGGCAGAGTCAGCCCCTGGGACAGAATAGGTAATAGCCAGTTCCGGGGGCCACCCAAGGACAAGTGAGTCAGGGGCCCTGTAGGGCTCATTCTGCCTTTTGCAACTTTCTAACTAGGAGCGGAAGCTGTGTGCCCATCCTCGGCTGGAGATTTACCAGCAAGACCAGATCCATTTCATGTGCCCACTAGCACGGCAGGGAGATTTCTATGTTCCTGAGGCGAAGAAGACAGAGCAGAAATGGCGGGGGCTTGCAGAGGCCATTGATGCCCAGGTGGGTGGCACAGGTACAGAAGGTGAGGTATGAGTGTGGGGCCCTCCTGGAGCTCTTCACTTCTGGATTTCAGGGGCTTGGTTGAGGAGGCTCCTTCCTCTCTGGGTTGGCACTGTGGGTGTCAGTCTATGCTTGGCAGAGGGAGGAAGCAGACCCACCTACCTGAGGACCCATGTGGAGTTTCCTGTTCCCAGACATGTGGATCTACATAGATGTGGATTCACACACATTACCTCCTGGCAACACAGATACAAAGACCCTGCCCAGATTCCTTCCAGATGCAGCAGGAGTACGCTTGGAAACAAAGATCACAGATAGCTCAGTGCTCATGGGAGGGGGCTGAGGCTGCTCAGGAAAGGAGTCCCTTGGGTGGGGCTCAGCAGGAAGTAAGATTGGCACTGGATCTGGAAGGTAAGGAGGGGAGCAAAGAGTTCTCTTGTCTCTCAGTATGGGCCCCGCCCAGAGCCAGCTGCTTTTTCCCTGCCAGGGAGCAACCAGGGAGCATGCAGAGGGGAGCCAGGAGATCAGTCCCTGGGCCTTCCTCCAGGGCCAGCCTACACTCCTGCTGGCAGCCTCAAGGCTCCAAGTCCAGGTTGCTCAACTCTCCGCAATGATCTCTGTGACCCTGGGCTGTCCCAGGCACAAGGAGGTCTGCTGGTTACATCCCAGATGGTCTCAGGGGACCTTATAACTTTGGCCAACCATGTGGAGTCCATGACTTCTAGGAGTGGTACAGGGCTCTGGGTAGAGGAACTGTCCCTCTTCTCTCCATGACTCCTAGGAGTGGTACAGGCTCTGGGTAGAGGAACTGTCCCTCTTCTCTTCATGACTCCTAGGAGTGGTACAGGGCTCTGGGTAGAGGAACTGTCCCTCTTCTCTCCATGACTTCTAGGAGTGGTACAGGCTCTGGGTAGAGGAACTGTCCCTCTTCTCTCCATGACTCCTAGGAGTGGTACAGGGCTCTGGGTAGAGGAACTGTCCCTCTTCTCTCCATGACTCCTAGGAGTGGTACAGGGCTCTGGGTAGAGGAACTGTCCCTCTTCTTTCCATGACTTCTAGGAGTGGTACAGGCTCTGGGTAGAGGAACTGTCCCTCTTCTCTCCATGACTCCTAGGAGTGGTACAGGGCTCTGGGTAGAGGAACTGTCCCTCTTCTCTCCATGACTTCTAGGAGTGGTACAGGGCTCTGGGTAGAGGAACTGTCCCTCTTCTCTCCATGACTCCTAGGAGTGGTACAAGCTCTGGGTAGAGGAACTGTCCCTCTTCTCCTCCTTCTTTAGCAGACGTTCTGCCCATCCAGTCTTCAGCAGTCAAGGTCACCCTAGGGAGACGTGTCAGCTGGGGCTGGGCAGGAGGGTACTGGGAGCAGTCTCTACTCCCTAGGGGCCTGTGTCCAACCCAGTTAACTTCATCTGCCACTTAATTACCTCCGTGGGGTACAGCTTCCTTCTGCCTGGTAGTGCCCGGCAGACACTCTTCAGAGCCCCCACTGTGGGCACAGGACATGGCACAAGGTCAGCAGGCCCAGGCAGCCTCCAGGGCAGGAAGACAGCGTATTCACTTTCCTGTGACCTCCCGCTGCTGCCTGTCTCCCCCTCCTTGACCCACCCACCCGGCTTCCTTCCCTCCCAAACACTGCCTGCCAGGGGCATTGAAGGACTGCTTGGCATCCGCTACAGCTGGCTGCAGCCGCAGTTCCCACATTCCCCAGCTCCTCAGCCTATTTTCCTCCCCTCCAGCCCCCCACCCACTCCCTGGTGTTGAGGCCAAGGGGTCTGCCCACTTCTCACAGGGCCCATCCTGACACTCCAGGAGGACTCTGGGTGTTTGCCTGCCAGGTGCATGCCATTGACACAGCAGCTGGTGGTGGATGTATGGAGGGTGTCTGACTGCCCAAAGCTTGGCCTGTCCCTGCCTGCCTCCCTGCTGTGGCCTCAGCTTGGAGGTGAAAGGGGGTGATTAGCTGCCTTGTGCCTGTTATTACATTGATGTATTATTTAGCTCCAGAGAGGCGATGAATATTTGATCGTCTTGCACTGGCTATGGGCAGAGCGGGAGGGAGGGATTGGGGTGAAGGGGGTGGCTTCACATCCCCTGCCCCAGCAGCCATGGGGATTTAGGTAGGGCCGTGCCTTACGTGGTATCTTCTCCCTAGGGATGCAGGCATGAGACTCTGGAGCCTCATCCTGTGTAGATCTTGGTGGGGCTATAGGGATGCCACTTCCCTGCATTGCACTCTTTTTTTTTTTTAAATTCTGAGGCAAGGTCTGGCTCTATTGCCCAGGCTGGAGTGGTGCAGTGGCAAGATCTCAGCTCACTGCAACCTTTGCCTCTCAGGCTTAAGCTGTCCTCCCACCTCAGCCTCCTGAGTAGTTGGGACAACAGGCGTGCACCACCACGCCTGGCTAATTTTTATATTTTTTGTAGAGATGGTGTTTTGCCATATTGCCCAGTCTGGCCTTGAACTTAGCTCAAATGATCCTCCTGCCTCAGCCTCCTGAAGTGTTGGGATTACAGGCATGAGCCACCATGCCCAGCTGGATTCTTTTTTTTTAAATGGCATTTTGCTCCTTCTCTCAGGCTGGAGTGAAGTGGCATAATCTCGGCTCACTGCAACTTCAGCCTCCTGGGTTCAAGTGATTCTCCTGCCTCAGCTTCCTGAGTAGCTGGGATCATAGGCACCTGTCACCACACCTGACTATTTTTTGAATTTTTAGTAGAGGCAGGGTTTCTGCATGTTGGCCAGGCTGATCTCAGACTCCTGACCTCAGGTGATGAACCTGCCTCAGCCTCCCAAAGTGCTAGGATTGCAGGTGTGAGCCACTGCGCTGGCCTCTGGCTGGATTCCCTTGCTTGAAGTGTATATATGTCCCCGGGGGCTGTCTTCATCTCAGCAGGCTGTACTGGCTGGAAAGAGGCACTTCTAGGCTCCTTCCTCTGAATACTCCTAGCCTAGGAGCTGGGTGGTAGGAGGTAGCATGCTGGGAAACAGGCACATTTCGCTACCTGGGGTCCCAAGAGAGCCATTGGACAGGTGAGCAGACAGAACATACAGTTTAGTAGGGCCAGGGAGAAACTGTCTCCCTCCTTTGCTCTTTTCAGGCCTGTAGTTCCTGGGGCACTGATCATCATTTAAAGAGCAGTGAGGGCCTGGGATCCTGCCCCCTGCTCAGAAGAAACTACCCCAAATCCCCCACCACCTCACTCACAGGCCTCTGCCCTGGGAACCACACCTGGGGCCTTAGCAAGAGCTGGGCTTCCACGGCTGACCTCACCTTTGCCAGTAGTGCCCAGAGGGCATATTCTGCGGGCTGAGCGGGTGGTGGGGATAGGGAAAGACTCCAAATTCCCCCACCTCCTAATTCTCACCCACAACCTAGGCCCCAGCTGAGGCTCAAGGAAAGCCCTAGGCTGAGTCCAAGTGCCAAGCAGACCCCAACTGCGCCTGGCTTGGCTCTATCACTATGGAGACAGCAGCTGGGGAAGCTGGCCCACCCCTCACCTTCCGTGATGTTTGACGCTTGCCCCTCTCCCTCTCACACAGGAAGGGTAGCAGATCCTCTTTCTCCCAGTCTGGATTTCTGCACACACGGGCCTGAGCCCTGTGTTCCTTCTTGCCACCCCGACCTGCTTTCTGTGCCTCTGATCCAGGGAGATGAACCCAGGGGTTGCTCCTGAACAGGACAGATGAAGAGGCTCCTTACTAGGAGGATGTATTGTGGGTGGAAGGAGCAGGTTAGAAGGGGTTTGGGCCACCAGCCTGGCTCAGCACTGGTTTGGGGCACCCCACCCACCAGCAGAGTGCTCTCATGGTCTCCTTTTGCCATCTTGTGTCTCAGGAAGCCCCAGTCATTGAGGGTGGGTGGGTAAGGGTTTCTCAGAGTCGACCCAGGCATAGGGGGAGAAATCCCTTAACCTGTTTCATCCCAGCACCCTCCTCCTTGCAGCTGGTTGAGTGTTTCTCAGGCCTTCTTTATCCTACTGGCACTTCAGCTCCCTCCTCAAGTGGGGACTTGGGTGTGGGCCAGAGGCAGGGGCCTGCTGACTCCCTGGATGCTGCTCCTGGGAGCTCTGCGTGGGGGAGGGTGGGAGAGGGGTCTCCTGCTGCATTCTGCAGTCCTCATGCCCTGTGGGCGATGTTGTGTAGTTGGCCCTGGACACATCTCTCTCCAAGCTTGAAATGGGGGTGGGGGAGGTGGAGGGGACACTACTTGGGTCTCTTTATTCTACTTCAGCTCCTCACCTCAGGGCTGAGTGGCCCTTAATAAATGTGGGGGGAGGGCAGGCTTTGTGGAAGTATAGGGAGCTGAGGCTAATTCAGGGTGGGGAGAGGAGTGCACAGCTGCCTGCTTTCTCCCTCCTTCCTTCCCTGTCTCCCTTGCCACTCCTTTCCTCTGCCCTGTCTGTGTAGCCCCAGTCAGGGCAGAGGGCAGAGGGCAGCAGGAACGAGCCCCCTGAGCCCAGGAGGCCGCATTATTCATGAGTGTGCTGTGTGTGCTGAGTTGCCTCTCCCTGGATGAGGGGGTGGGGTGGTCCTGGCTAACCTGTGCTCCCTTTTCCTGGCCACAGGAGCTGACACGATGAGTGACACGATGAGTTCCGTAAGCTTGGAGGTGAGCCCTGGCAGCCGGGAGACTTCAGTTGCCACACTGTCACCGGGGGCGAGCAGCCGTGGCTGGGATGATGGTGACACCCGCAGTGAGCACAGTTACAGCGAGTCAGGTGCCAGCGGCTCCTCTTTTGAGGAGCTGGACCTGGAGGGCGAGGGGCACTCGGGGGAGCCACAGCTGGACCCTGAGACTGAGCCCCTGGGGAGTACCAAGTGGCCGTGGCAGCCCAGTACCCCTGAGAAGGGCAAGGAGTAATCTGTGGCCTGCACCCTCCTGCAGTGCCATTGCTGAGGAACTGAGCAGACTCTCCAGCACTCTCCAGCCCTCTCCCTCCTTCTCCTGGGGGAGGAGGGGTTCCTGAGGGACCTGACTTCCCCTGTACCAGGCCTCTTGCTAAGCCTTCTCCTCACTGCTTTTTTGGCTCCCAGGGCCAAAGAAGTCAGGGACTGTTTTCTGCACCAGCCCCCAGGGCTGCTGCCCCTGTTGTGTCTTTTTTTCAGACTCACATTGGAGCTTCCAGGACCCAGAATAAAGCCAATGATTTACTTGTTTAACCTAGATTTGGATTGTGTATTTGTTTGTTAGTTCTGCCTTGGTGGGCAGGGGGGTCCCCATACAGATAGGCTGGGATTGGGCAGGAGCCTCCCCTCCCCAGGACAAGGAATGGAGAGAACATGGCAGGTACCCTGGGTGTTAGAAATCCTCCATGTCCTGCTTCGTGACCCCAGTGGTCAACTACCCCTCAATTGCAGCTGCCAGAGAGCAAGCGGAGCTGGCTTGTGGGAGAGCTGAGCACGGGGCACCCTCCAGAACTCAGGAGTGGGGAGCTCACAGCCTGTCTTCGTCTGCCTCCAGGGGATGCCTCTCTGTCTGTGGCTCTAGTGTGCCTGCACGTGGTACCTCCCTAGCAGGCAAGGCTGTCTCATTGTGCCTGCCAGTGCCTGTGTACCTGTATGCGTGTGCACCCATGCTCATGCATTTGTCTCTGTAACCATGGATGGGGCTGCTTGGGTGAAGCTGTGCCCAGGTGAGCATCAGGGTGTGCTTGTAGCTGAGCATGGCTGTGTCTGTGTGGCTGACTGTGCTTTGTGTCTGTGTATGGTTGAATTATAGGAGCATGTGAGGCTGGCTAACAGCATCTCTGTGGGGGCTTTGTCCATATACAGCTGTGTGTGGCGGTGCCTGTACAGCTGTGTGTATGGTGATGTTCATGATGTTCATGTAAAAAGCTATGTGTTTTGCTATGTGTCTGCGTATAAAGGCTATGGGGCTCTGTGCAGCTGTGTATCCATAATTATGGCTGTGCACGTGTGGCCATGTCTTGGTCTACAGCTATCTGTGGTATGTCTATGTGAGCAGCTGTATATATGTGGCTGTGTCCACATGTGCAGTGGTGTGTAGGCATGTTCATAGGGGCAAGGGTTTGCCCATTTGTATTATGGCTGTTTGCAAGTATAGTTATGTGTGGTTGCATGTTCATGTGTGCTATATATGTGGCTATGTATACATGTACAACTGTGTGTAAGGCTGGGTGTTACGTCCTCATCTGTGTGCACAGCTGGGAGTGGTGGCTGTCTAGCTGTGTGTAACTGCATGTCCAGGTGCTGTGATTGTGCAGCTTGTTTGCTGCAGGCCACATCATGGGCTTTTTGGGCTGGTGCTGTACATAGCCATATCTGTGTATACAGCCCCATGCCTTTTGTGAGGCTGATGTGTTGAGCAGGCTGGGAGTGTGGCTAGTGGGAGTGTGGCTGGGAGGAGTGTGTGACTCCTTACCTCAGCACCCTCCTGCTGTCAACCCCTCCTCTCCAGAGGCCTGGCCCATCGCTCACCTACCCCAGGGAGTGGTTGCTCTGAGGCAGCCAGAGAGGGTGAGAGCAGCCGGTGGCAGAGTTGGAGGTGGAAGACAGCATGTCTGTCTCCCGCTACCACCTTGTCTCCTGTTAGTGATGGGGCTTGTGTTTATTTGGGTTTGATGTGTCTGTTTTGTTTCAAAACTGTATTCTTTTCACAGCAGTGGGACACCGGGTTTCTGTGTCCAGGGAAAAGGCTTGTCCTTGGTGATCATCCCTGCCCCCCCTACAGACTGCCACTTGCATATGTGGGGGTGTGTCCCTGAGGGCTGGGCTTGGCATGTTCTTTATCATGTATCTGAGCTGGCCTTGCTTCCACCGACACCTGTGGAGGAAAGGGCAGTGTCAGGGGAATGTGTGTAGGGATGCCATGCCCCTTGGCACTTGTTAGTATGTGTACATGTTAGGGCAGATAGCACAGTCTCTTTAATCCCCATTCCTTCAGCACAGTCTGGCACTACAGCTTACCCACTACCCTCTAACCAGGGGTGTCCTTCCCCATACTGCTGTGGGAGGGAAGAGTCAAGAGCATCTTCTCAGAGCTGTCCTCCCTCTGCTTGGGCTCCAGCTTTCACTCCCTCCTACGCAGCAGCCAGTTCCAGAAGTCTTTCCCCAGGCCCCTCCCCTTCCAAATCCCCCTGCCATCCATAACACTCCCTAAGGGTTGACCCTAGTACTTGGTTCTGCAGGTTGCTATCTCCTTGCTTAAATACCCTTTTTACATGGGAGTAAAAAGGTGGCAGGTTTAAAGGGCATCTGCAGGAAGGAAGGGGACCCCCCCACTCTCCTCTGACCTCCCCTTTCCCCAATCTTTTCCTCCTAATGAGGCTCCAGCTCAGGCTCCAGCTCTCAGAAGGGGCTGAGGACACATGCCACCAGCTCAGGCCTGGGATGTAGATCCAGCTGGTCATTGGGTGGGGAGAATAGACTCCGCCTGTTTCCCACGTGCCCATTTACCTGTTCCCCAGAGGTACCCCTTGACTCTAGGGCCAGCTCCTCCACTCTGCAGTAGCACTATGTGCACCTGTTGGGGCGCAGTGACCTTCCTCACACCTTGCCCCATGGCATTCCCCCTTCCCCCACCTGTACTCTCCAGGTGGTAGTCTGATAATGGGGCGGAGTGGGCCACCAAGCACCTGCTCCAGCACAGAGGGAGAGCGCTCGGAGATTCAGCACCAGGATGTGGACAGCTCCAGACCCAGAGGTCCCAAGAAGAGCTGGAGCGTGGAGGGTCCAGAGGCTGGCGGAGGCAGGGTTGGGAGCTGGAGACCTGGAGTCAGAGTAGGGAAGAACGGAGGAGGGGCTGGGGGCGGGCCGGGGCCGGGGCCAGGGCCGGGGCGGGCCGCGATTGAAAGCTGCGGGGCGAGCGAGCGGGCGGAGAGTGCAGAGCCAGCTAGCAAGGGAGCGAGCGGGAGCCAGAGCCCCGCGTCCCCCGCCCGCTCCACTCCGATTCTCTCCGCGCCAGAGCCGAGCGCACCAGGTAGGGTGAGCCGGTGGTGCCGCTACCGCTGCCAACCTTTTTGGCCCTGACCTCACGTCCCAGGGCCCTGCAGGCCCTTGAGTTGTGGGGCGCCCACGCTGGGATGTCCAGACAACGCTCCCTGGGAGCTCCGGGAAGCGGGAAGACAGCCCTGGGCGTCCCGCCTTTCTTCCCCAGAAAACGCACGCTCGGAATAGCGCTTCCCGGTTGCTCCTGCTCCAACGTCCTCTGGTCCTTCTTTCTGTTTGTGCCTCCGTCTTTGTCTCAACCTCTCAGGCTCGTTCTCTCCCTGCCCAGATTTTGTGGCCCAGGTCCCTGCCTGCCTGACTCCGGGTTTCTGTCCCTTTCCTTCCTCTGAGCTTCCGTCTGGGCCTCCCCTGTGGGAGGCTTGCGACTTGACCAGTTTTGGCCTCAGCCCCCACCTGGGTCCCTGTCCCCATCTGCGCTGGTCTTCCTTCCTGCTTCTCCTTCGCCTGCCTGTGTGAGCTGCTTCTTTCCTGATCCCCAGAGGAGCCCAGTGCCCCTGCCCTGGGAGCTGAGGGAGCAAAGTGAGGAGCCTCAGCCTCTGTGGCCAGCACATGGGGTCCTTGAATTAGTTGCTGCCCTTCTTCAAACTCAGTTTCCTTTCCTGTTCTGAGGAAAGAGGTGTAGCCCTCTCCCAGCCTTTCCAAGCCTGTGCGATTGTGAGAGCCTTTGTGGGGTGTGTTTGGGAAGGCAGCTGGAGTACACATGATAGGCTGCAGGGGGGAAGAGACAGGGATGGGGTTTCTGAGGGTCATGGCTAGGGTGGGCAGGTCCCTGAAGCTGAGGATGGAGAGATTGGAAATGGTGACTTTCTCTGCTGGGTATGGAGTGAAGAGAAAACAAAGGCACAAAGTCTCAAACAGCATTCTACATAGAGCTAGGGAGTCCCACACTCTCACCCTCAGCACTGTTTGGAGACTCTATCCCCCAACTCTGACACACACGCTGCTTGCCCTGTTGACTTATGACCTTTGACCACTTGGGTACCCTCCCTGGGGCCAGCCTTTCTACGTTGCTGTCTCATTCCCAGGGCTTAGGGTCTCTATCCCTTCCTCAGTTAGGACACTGTGGGGATGGCTTTTTAAGAACCAAAGGCTAGGATTCTTGGGTGTTCACATAGGCTCATCTCCCCATGGGTTGGAGACTGTCCCTTAGAGATTCTTCCCTGATGGGTCCTTTATTCTGGAAATCCAAGGCTCAGGATGGAGACCTCTGAGTTTGTAACTCTGACATAGACTGTTCCAAAGGTATTGGCCTCGTGATCCTGGGAAGTTTGTGCTGGTCTTGGACACCCTTTGATTTACAGAGGGGTGAGCATTGGCTGGGGTCTCCTGTCATCTGCCTGGGCCTTCACTCTTTGCATCCCTCCCCACTGCTGGTTTTGGTAGGGGACTAGGCCCCATCTCTTGCCCAGCTGAGACCAGGGCTGAGAGATAGGCCCAGGGGAGTCCCAGGAGCTTCTCAGCCTAGTTCATGAAACCACCCTGTCCCTGGCTCCTGAGTACCTAGGAAAGGCAATTGGGGGGAGGTGGAGTCAGAAGGGGCAGCTGCTCTCAGGTTCCACTTTTCCTGGTCTGTTTGTCTATGTTTCTATCTCTGCAGGAGCTGGGTCCCTTCTCATCTCTCTTCTTGTCTGTCCTTTACTGGTCCCTGTTTCCTCCGCTCTTTGCCTTTGCTGCCTCTAATCTTATCCCCCCTGGAGATCCAGGTCTGCTGGACCCATCCATCTCCTCTGGGGCCATGGGATCGCTGCTTGGGCTCCTGGCACTGCTGCGGCTGTGGGGTGCTGTGGCTGAGGGCCCAGCCAAGAAGGTGCTGACCATGGAGGGAGACTTGGTGCTGGGTGGGCTGTTCCCAGTGCACCAGAAGGGTGGCCCGGCTGAGGACTGCGGTCCTGTCAATGAGCACCGTGGCATCCAGCGCCTGGAGGCCATGCTTTTTGCACTGGACCACGTCAACCGTGACCCGCACCTGCTGCCTGGCGTGCGCCTGGGTGCGCATATCCTCGACAGTTGCTCCAAGGACACACATGCCCTGGAGCAGGCACTGGACTTTGTGCGTGCCTCACTTAGCTGTGGTGTCGATGGCTCACGCCACATCTGCCCCAATGGCTCTTACGCCACCCATGGTGATGCTCCTACTGCCATCACTGGTGTGATTGGCGGCTCCTACAGTGATGTCTCCATCCAGGTAAGTGGAGGTCCCCCAAGTGGGGGCTAGGGAGGGAGGCCAGAGATGGTGACCTAGAATTCCTGCTGAAAAGGGATTCAGGGATGCTGTGCATTAGAAGGGAAACTAGAAGCTTCCTTGCAGTAGCTTTTACAGAAGCTAAGAAAGTGCCCCAATCACATAATGGCAGTTGATTTTTAGAGACTGTGCAAGAG
Organism: Callithrix jacchus; assembly: GCF_049354715.1. Classification (NCBI taxonomy): domain Eukaryota; kingdom Metazoa; phylum Chordata; class Mammalia; order Primates; family Cebidae; genus Callithrix; species Callithrix jacchus. Next base: position 8,640,206 of record NC_133519.1, read on the forward strand.
AAGAACATCTTACTCACACTCCCACTACACACACACACACACACACACACACACACACATACCCTTATCCTTGATGTTAAACAGCCCTGAGGGGCCTTATAGCCAGGTCTCTGGAGTCAGGCTTCTGGGTTTGAATCCTGGCTTTCCCAGTTACTAACTGCCTGACCCTGGGCATGTTATTTCTCTTTTCCATGTCATAGTTCCTTCCTTATGAAATCAGATTCACAACACTTTTTTTTTTTGAGACAGAGTATCACTGTCTCCCAGGTTGGAGTGCAATGGCGTGATCTTGGCTCACTGCAACCTCCGCCTCCTGGGTTCAAGTGATTCTCCTGCCTCGGCCTGCCAAATAGCTGGGATTATAGGCAAATGCCACCACGCCCAGCTAATTTTTGTATTTTTAGTAGAGAGGGGGTTTCACCATGTTGGTCAGGCTGGTCTCAAATTCCTGACTCCAGGTGATCTACCCACTCAGCCTCCTAAAGTGCTGGGATTACAGGCATGTGCCATTGTGCCTGGCCCGAAACGCTTTCTACTTTTAGGTTTACCACGGAAATTTAATGAGTTGATCCGTGCCCAATATGTATCAGGGGGCCTGGCAAGTCATAAGGGCACAGTTGATATTAGCTGCTGTTATTTTTAACTCATTTTATAGATGAGGAAACCGAGACTCAGAGAGAGAGAGAGGTGGGGCCACATTCAAGGCACTGGTGGAGGGGAGCTGTGGAATCAGCTCTGGGCCAAGGGCCTCTCCTGGTTTGTCAAATCATCTCTGCCTGAATGGGAGAAGGGTGGCCAGATAGAAGCCAGGAGTGGCCAGAGGAGAAATTCAGGGTAGGGGAGTCAGGAGGAAGATAAACAGAATGTGTGTCGGGGGAGGGTACTGGAGAGTCTTCAGGGGCACAGGATTTGAGGGTGTGGGAAGGGTGGGGAGCCAGCTCCCCTGCCCTCTGCCTCCTACTCTCCCACAGGTACCAGAAGAGGGTGCCCTGTGGCTCAGCTTCAGCAGAGGCTGCTGGCCCCACTGGCACCCCTCTGCTGCTCCCAGGGCTGTGCCCAGCTCTGATCCTCTTACTCTCTGACTGGGTCCTCGCTCTCACTCAGATTCCCACTTGCCAAGTGCCCAGCACAGGCTGCTGGAAGATGTGGCTGGAGCTAGAATCAGGGCTGGGGGACATAAGGTTGGCCTTGGCTGGGCCTCAGCTTCCTTTAGGAGAGTGAGTGATGCCATTGCCGTCAGGGAGAGGGACAGGCCCCCTGTCCTGCAACAGTTGTTCAGGAGAAATGGAGCAGAAGGAGGAATCAGAATCCTGGAGTCAGCTTCTGGCCTGGGGTTGGGGAGGCCTGGCGGCTCCATCCACTGCTGGGAGTAGATTATCTGTCCTGCTAGTCCCAGTCACCGGAGATGGCTAGGTAGCAGCCTGGGAAGATGTGGTTATGCTAGCATCTACATCTGCAGCTCTGGGTGGGGGCAGGGATGAGTGGGTGGCCTCCTACCTACTGCTGTCTTCCAGGGCCTCTGCTGATGTCTTCTCCACAGACCTCTTTAGGGCCCATGCATTTATCTCCAGGAGTCCAGTTATCTCCTTGCCATCCTGAGCAGCCTGCCTCCTGGAGCAGGGCCCACGCCTCTGCAGCGGTCTGCTTCTCCCTTGTCCTGATCAACACAAGGCTAGCCCGTCACCCATAGGCTGCACCTGCCTGTTAATATTTCCCCTCATGACTACTCTCCTCTCTTGCCCATGTCCCTATCATCTTCCCTTTGCCAGGCACTGTGGCCTCCCATGCATGATCATTTTTATCCTCTCAGCAGCCTTGTAGGTCAGGGATATGAAACTGAGGCTCAGGGAGGTTTGCCAACTCCAGGGGCCCAAAGGTAGAACATGTGGGGTGGGGGGAGACGCTGAGCCCTAGACTGTCAGAGCCATAGCCTGTATCCAGTTGCAACACAGGACTCATCCCTGTGCCATAGAATCTGGGCCATGCTCTGCTTTCACCTGCCCACCCTCTACCAGGCCCTTGGCTAGATCCCACTCCTGTGGGACCTGAGGGTGGGCAATGGGGTGCCGGGCAGTCAGTGGTAGATCAGGAACCTTGTTTATTTAAGACTCGGGTATCCAGTGGAGACCAAGCCTTGGACTATTAGGGTTATGGGACCCTGAGATCTGGGTCTTTCTTCTTAGGGGAACCTTTTTCTTCTTTCTGTATCATTCCATCAGATTGATTCTGGGGAAGCACTACCTACCCTCAAATAGGTAGAGAGCAGAGGAGCCCTGAGCAGCCAGACACCATCTTGCGCCTCCCTCTGCCCCAGCGTAGACAGGTGTCAATCTCCTTCCACCCAGGCCTTCCCTCAGCCCCCCTGCCACGTGTTTAAAAGGGGTTGGCAGAGGGGATCAGGTGTGGCTCATGACCCTGGTGTCTCAGCCCTTCGGAAGAGAGAAAAAACTCCCTGCCCCAGAAAGAAGACTGTCAAGTTAGGGTGCAGCCTGTAGAGAGGGAGCCCTTAGGGCTGAGCCTGCAGACACTTGACACAAGACCTGCTAGCTGTGTGGGGTGCACCTGTCTCTTGCGTTCGATCCAACCTCCGATCTTTGCCTTCTCTACTCCTGCCCCAGGTGGCCAACCTCTTGTGGCTATTTCAGATCCTGCAGATCAGCTACGCCTCCACCAGTGCCAGGCTGAGTGACAAGTCACGCTATGACTACTTTGCCCGCACAGTGCCCCCTGACTTCTTCCAAGCCAAGGCCATGGCTGAGATTCTCCGCTTCTTCAACTGGACCTATGTGTCCACTGTGGCATCTGAGGGTGACTATGGCGAGACAGGCATTGAGGCCTTTGAGCTAGAGGCTCGTGCCCGCAACATCTGCGTGGCCACCTTGGAGAAAGTGGGCCATGCCATGAGCAGTGTAGCCTTTGAGGGCGTGGTGCGAGCCCTGTTGCAGAAGCCCAGTGCCCGCGTGGCTGTCCTGTTCACCTGTTCTGAGGATGCCCGGGAGCTGCTTGCTGCCAGCCAGCGCCTCAATGCCAGCTTCACCTGGGTGGCCAGTGATGGCTGGGGGGCCCTGGAGAGCGTGGTGGCCGGCAGTGAGAGGGCTGATGAGGGTGCCATCACCATCGAGCTGGCCTCCTACCCCATCAGTGACTTTGCCTCCTACTTCCAGAGCCTGGACCCTTGGAACAACAGCCGGAACCCCTGGTTCTGTGAATTCTGGGAGCAGAGGTTCCGCTGCAGCTTCCGGCAGCCAGACTGTGCAGCCCACTCTCTACGGGCAGTGCCCTTTGAGCAGGAGTCCAAGATCATGTTTGTGGTCAATGCAGTGTACGCCATGGCCCATGCGCTGCACAACATGCACCGTGCCCTCTGCCCCAACACCACCTGGCTCTGTGATGCCATGCGGCCAGTCAATGGGCGCCGCCTCTACAAGGACTTTGTGCTCAACGTCAAGTTTTATGGTAATGGTGCTGGCCAGTGTCCACTGGTCTGCTGGCTGTCAGAGGATGAGGGGAAGCAGGTCTTCAGGTTCCATTCCTTTGCTAAGGAAACAGTATAGTGAAAGTAAAGGACTCACCCAGAGGCAGCTGGCATCAGAGCCAGAGCAAGGATGCTAGGCAGAGAAGACTCCAACTGCAGCAGGGGCTGAGGGTTCACTTTCTTCCAGAGTAGACCTCTGGCCTGGTCCTGCCATTTTGAGGGTCTCTGGCTCCTCCCTGGGCCTTGCCTTCTACCTTCTGTCTCCTTATCTTGCCAGGGGTGGAGACCAGGAGACCTCAAGCAGCCCATTCTCAGGCAGCAGTGAGAGTCAGAATCCGGCTGGCTTGAGGGTGAGCATCAGGATGACACTATCTATTCAGGGAAAATGTCTCTTTCTTTCCTTTCTTTCTTTCTTTCCTCTTTCCTTCTTTCTTTTTTCTTTCTCTCTCTCTTTCCCCTCTCCCTCCCACTTTCTCTCTTTCTCCCTTTCTCTCTCTTTCTTTCCCTCCTTTCTCCCTCTTTCCTTCCTTCCTTCCTTCTTCCCTCCCTCCCTCCTTCCTGCTTTCTTTCTTTCTCTTTTTTATTTCTATTTCTCCTCTTTCTCTTTCTCTCCTTCCTCCCTCCCTATTTCCTTCCTTCCTTTCTCTCTTTCTCTCTCTTTTCCCTCCCACCCTTTGTCTCTTTCTCCCTTTCTCTCTCTCTTTTTTCTCTTTCTCTTTCTCTCCCTCCTTCCTCCTTCCCTCTCTCCCTCTCCCTCTCCTTCCTTCCTTCCTCCCCCCCTTTCTTTCTCTTTCAATGGGGTCTCACTATATTGCCCAGGTTGCAGTGCAGTGGCTATTGACAGATTCACAGGCACAATACCACCTCCAACTCCTGGGCTCAAGCAATCCTCTTGCCTCAGCCTCCTGAGTAGCTAGGATGACAGGCATGTAGCACTGCGCCTAGCTTCAGGGAAAATTTCTATTCCTAGTCTTGGTTTTCCACTCAAGGTGGCCTGAAAGTCTCCCAAAATCAAAAGTTATTTTAACAAAAGTACCAGCTTTAAGAGGAATGAGCGCTGTAGATCATCACGATGCTTCAGGAAGAATCACCGTGGGAACAGTGGGAGACAAAGCTTGGAAGCCCTGGCCCAGGGTTAAGATGAAGAGTAATTCCAATAGAACTGACATTCAGACTTATGCTACAATCAGGGTAGGGGTTAGGGTTGGACTCGGGTCTGATTGGGTTGTTGGAGCAAGGCTAAATTCAGCCTGTTTGGCTTGGGTGGAATTTACAGTAGGGCTAGAGTTGGATTTTGAGAACTTTGAGGCTGAGTAGAAAGAGTAGGTGCTTGAGGGGACCTGGGTTTGAATCTAGGCTGGTCCTTCAGCACATCTTCTGTTTTCTTGAACTTTGATTTGTCACTGGGGCTGAGGATGGTTGTAAATCCTGGCTAGAGCCTGGCTGGGAGATGTGGGGTTCATGGGATGAAGTCGGGGTGGAGAGGAAGTGGTTGCAGGTGATGACCACTGAGGTTGGGATTCAGTTTGCACCAGAGTGGCTGTTAGAACTGGGGGTGCTGCCCCATGTTCTCACTCATAGGTGGGTGTTGAACAATGAGAACATGTGAACTCAGGGAGAGGAGCATCACACACTGGGGGCAGTTGTGGGGGGGTAGGGGAGGGACAGCAGGGGTTGGGGAAGGTGGGGGGGTGGGAAGGGAAAACATGGGGAGAAATGCTGGATATAGTATACACCTAAAGTAAAATTAAAAAAGAAAACTTAGTAGAACTCCTCACTACCTAATACTATAATACTATTCTATATAACTAGGATTAGGTATAGTATTTTAATCTTTAAAAAGAAAAACTTTTAAAATAAATTAAGTAAATTAAAAATAAAAAGAACTGGGGGTGCTGGAGCCAGAGTTGTTGTTAGGGTTAGTGGGGACAGGATTGGAACTGAGACTGGGTTTAGCCTTAGCACTGAGTCAGGGGAGAGGGCTGTGGTGTATGTTTTGATGAAGTTGGGATTTGGGGCCGGGGTTGGAAAGTGTTGGATAGTACTAAAGTTGAATTTGGGGAGTCACGGTTGGAACTGATGTGGACCTTAGGTTTCTGGAGATGTCTGGGCTTTAAGGCTGGGATTACACTTGGCATTTAAGGTTGGGGTTTGAGGTTGGAGTTTAGGGGTAAGACTTTGTTGTCATCTCTCTGTTAGAAAAATGACTGGGGTCAAGGCAGGATTTAGTTTTGGGTTAAGGATTGGAAGGGCTAATGGTGGCCTCAGCTCTGGTGGTTGGGTTTTATGTTAGGGTGGATGTTGAGGTCACATCAGGGTAGCACACCAGTCCAACCGTCTCTTCCTTCCCTCCCCATCCTAGCCCCCTTTCATCCAGCTGACACCCACAACGAGGTTCGCTTTGACGGCTTTGGTGATGGTATTGGCCGCTACAACATCTTCACCTATCTGCGTGCAGGCGGTGGGCGCTATCGCTACCAGAAGGTGGGCTACTGGGCAGAAGGCTTGACTCTGGACACCAGCCTCATCCCATGGGCCTCACCCTCAGCCGGCCCCCTGCCTGCCTCTCGCTGCAGTGAGCCCTGTCTCCAGAATGAGGTGAAGAGTGTGCAGCTGGGCGAGGTCTGCTGCTGTCTCTGCATCCCGTGCCAGCCCTATGAGTACCGATTAGATGAGGTCACCTGTGCCAGTTGTGGCCTGGGCTACTGGCCCAATGCCAGCCTGACTGGCTGCTGCGAACTGCCCCAGGAGTACATCCGCTGGGGCGATGCCTGGGCCGTGGGTCCTGTCACCATCGCCTGCCTGGGTGCCCTGGCCACCCTCTTAGTGCTGGGTGTCTTCGTGCGGCACAATGCCACCCCAGTGGTCAAGGCCTCAGGTCGGGAGCTCTGCCACATCCTGCTGGGTGGTGTTTTCCTCTGCTACCGCATGACCTTCATCTTCATTGCCAAGCCATCCACGGCAGTGTGTACCTTACGGCCTCTCGGTTTGGGCACTGCCTTCTCCGTCTGCTACTCAGCCCTGCTCACCAAGACCAACCGCATTGCACGCATCTTTGGTGGGGCCCGGGAGGGTGCCCCGCGGCCACGCTTCATCAGTCCTGCCTCACAGGTGGCCATCTGCCTGGCGCTTATCTCGGGCCAGCTGCTCATTGTGGTCGCCTGGCTGGTGGTGGAGGCGCCGGGCACAGGCAAGGAGACCGCTCCCGAACAGCGGGAGGTGGTGACGCTGCGCTGCAACCACCGCGATGCAAGTATGCTGGGCTCACTGGCCTACACCGTGCTTCTCATCGCGCTCTGCACGCTTTATGCCTTCAAGACCCGCAAGTGCCCCGAAAACTTCAATGAGGCCAAGTTCATTGGCTTCACCATGTACACCACCTGCATCATCTGGCTGGAATTCCTGCCCATCTTCTACGTCACCTCCAGTGACTACCGGGTGAGCTACCTGCCATAGAGGTGGAGGGAGGTGGGACACCAGACCCTCTGTTTCCTGGTATCTTATTTAATCTACTGGTAGCTCTGGGGCTCCAAGAGGTTAAATGGCCACTCAGGGGACAGCAGCTTGTGTGGATCTCAAGGGGAAGGTGGGAGGGCTGAATAGGGCCTAGGGAAATGCCCAGGGAGATGGGGAACTCGAATTACGGAGAGCTGAGATTTCAGGATGTGCATGTCATCCTCTAGCCTGGGAGGAGATGGGGGGCAGAAATATGTTCAGATGAACGGGGTTCTGCCCTGCTCCACTGAGGGGTTCTTCAAGCAGACAAATAGTATTATAATGATTACAAGACTGATCATCAGTTATGCTTTTGCAAAAAACAGCTACAAAGGACTAACTCAGTGGACCAACCTTTGTTTCTTCATTATCTCTACCTGGATTCTGGCCTTTTATTTTCTCTTTCTACTAATTCTAATTCTGCTTCTGCTTCTCATTTCTTCCCCAGTTAGAACTTTATTTACCTAAACTACCTGTTGTCCCCTTCTCAGAGCCACTAAGCAGCAGTTTGAGGTTGACAATTGAAGAATTAGGATTAGAAAAAAGAAACACGAATGACCTTTTTGTGTTTCATTATCAGGGGTTTGTAATGCAGGTAAAAAGACCTTTTTCAGAGTTAAGATTTTGATACAAAAAATAAGCTATTTTAATATTTATAACTTTGACTAGTAGAATTTTTGTATAAAAACATTTGTTTGGATGTCTTTGTTAGCGTTGAGTGGACACTGGAAAAGCCTCTTCTAACAGGTTCTATGTCTTTCTGGATACGCTTTTCAGTATTCTGATTCCACTAGACAGTGACAAGAGGGAAGCATTGGTGGTTCAGTGGTAGAATTCTCGCCTCCCACGCGGGAGACCCGGGTTCAATTCCCGGCCAATGCAGTTGGGCTTTTGAGCTTCACTTCCCTTATGGCTGCTTTAACCCTTCTGCCCAGCAAAATTATACCGCATACTCTAATAGTGCATTTAGAGGCTTCATCACCGAAAGGTAAACTGACCAAGGTCGTGCCAAAAGACATTCCGGGGACTAACCTGGGACCCCTGCAGTCGTTGGACTCCACAAACCATTTAGCAAAGTGGCAAATACGAAGTATTTCTGGCGAGTCACTGCAGTTTTGATATTGGTACCTGTTACCTTCATCTATTTTCTGGGTGGATCCCTGCAAACCCAAGAAACCATCAGGTTCCTGATTCGCGTGCTGGACCTTGGGCTTCCCGCTGAGCCACAATGCTGAGGATCAAGAAATGATGCTCGGGGAAGGAGAGAAGCTGTGGGCGGGGCAGTCACCTCAGAGGTCCAAGAAGCTCAGCGGCCCAAAGAAAGAAGTGTGTGGGGGAGAATCTACGCGGAGCTGCGGGGAGCTGTGGAGACTGGTACTAGTGCAGGGGACCCTCGGGGCTGTACCCCAGACACCAAGAACCGAACTTGCTAACATCGTCAGCTACCGGGGCCTCCGAGTGTTTTGTGGGCCCATGGTGTTCCAGGAGGGGTTCCAGAATCTGTGTCTGGAAATGTGTGTCAACAGGTTTTGGCCTGAAATTTGGCCTGGCATGGGGGCTTGGGAGGCTGAGACGGATGGATGGCTTGAGGTCAAGAGTTCAAGACCAGCCTGGCTAACACGGTGAAACCACATTTCTACTAAAAATACAAAAACTAGCCGAGTGTAGTAGTGTGCACTGGTTATTCCAGCTACTTGAGGCTGAAGCAGGAGAATCGCTTGAACCCAGCAGGTGGAGGTTGCAGTGAGCCAAGATGGGGCCACTGCACCCAGCCTGGGCAACAGAGTGAGCCTCTGTCTCAAAAAAATAGAAAAGGTGTTGGCCCGAAAATTACATTTATATTTATTTTTTATTTTTATTTTTATTTTTTTAAAGAGACAGGGTCTCACTGTTGCCCGACTGCATTGCAGTGACGCACTCCTAGCTCACTGCTGTCTGGAACTCCTGGGCTCCAGTGATCCTCCCACCTCAGCCTTTGGAGTAGCTGAGATTACAGCTAAACCACCATGCCTGGTCTGAAAAATATATTTGTAATACAGGAAAGCAAAGAACGGAACCTGGGAACTGTTTATCTTGTTGTGTTGTGAGGATGTTACTGTGTTAGAGACACAACAAATGACAGCAGGTGATGAATTTCCTTCCAAAGAGTTTACTCGGATCCTGGGCTGCAGGGCACCGTGGCTTCAGTGCACCTCTGCCCTTAAGACTATTCAGAAACTGTCTCTGTGAGGCCAAGAGGCTGTGTGAAGATCAGCAGTTTAGGGCTCGCCTGCAGCTTGCAGTCAGGCGGCAGCTGTGTTCTGGATCTCGTGGGCGCCTGCATGCACACCTCTCCGGGAAATTTCTACCTGAATTCTTAAGGCATTTCCAGTGGCTTAGCTATCTCTTTCTTTTGCTTACTGCCACACACATGCCACCAAATCCTGCACTCCAAGCTTCTCCTCCTGCACCCTGGACTCCCAACCTCCAGTTAGACCAGCTGCATCTTCCTGCACCTGCCTGAAGCTCCATCAGGCCACGGTGCCTCCCACAGCAAGCAGGCCAGGCGGAATCCGAATTCTTATTGCACTTCTGAGGAGGGTGGCCAGGCAGTGTGGAGGATGCGGGTGAGAGGGGTAAGGTTGAGGGCAGGAGTACACTGCGGGCTCCTGTCTTTGCCCTCACTGGCCCAGGTGCTGCCCACTCTCTGGTTGTCTGCCTTCAGCTCTGCATGGGAAATCAGGTCTGCACCTTGATCTTCCTGACTTGTCATTTTGTGAGGAGCCTGAAGGGATGAGCTGTTGCTCTTGTTCCACACATTCTGTCCAAAAGGTGCCATCCTCTCTACTTGCTCTAGGGCCTGCCCATTGAGCTCTGGCGCTCAGGCTGGGATGCTGCCCAGTATAGAGGCTCTGCAGCCTCTGTTCTGACTGTCCCACACAAGCAAGACAAAGGCCACAGGGCACTCTGTGGTGGGACAGCATTCAGAGGCGTGGGCCAAAGGCCTCTCTTTCCACAGTCCCTTTGCAGACCTCGTGGAAGAGGCATCCCTTTGAGGAGCAATGTGGCCCAAGGCCTGGCTTCACATGCAGGCTCTTGGGTCCAGTGGGTCCTCCCTGTGCCTGGTATAGCCAACTGCTCCACACATCTCACCTGATTTTTCCTCCTCCACCACCTGAGCTCCTCCTCCACCCCCTTGCTCTGCTGTCCTTAGGACAGCAAGATCCCAGGCCCTTGGTAAAGCCCCATCCCCAGTGTTGGGGGAAAAACTTGGGTCCAGGTCATTTAATCCCAGAAGAACAGAGAACCTGAAGCAGGAAGGAATCCTTTCCCTTGTGGAGGTCTCTTAGCACAGCCCATCCAGGGGCCTGGGTCAGGGTCCAGATATCCTCTACCTTCCTTAAGGGCCTGGGTTTTCAGGCCCCCGTGGTTGGTCAACATAAAGTCTTTCCCATTCTTCATCTGGGAACTGTAGGAATATCGCATGGGGCCCTCTCTTACCCATTAGAGATACCCAGAAAATAGTAAGCCTTAAAGTCAGATAGTGCAAGTCCTTGTTTTGCTCTTTTTCACACAGGGCAATAAATTTTGAAATAGGTAATAAGTCATGAAACCCTCACACACATCGGGATATGCTGTCACTTCCTCCCTCTCTGATATGTTTGGCTGTGTCCTCACCCAAATCTCAACTTCAATTCATCTCCCAGAATTCCCATGTGTTGTGGGAGGGACCCAGGAGGAGGTAATTGAATCATGGGGGCTGGTCTTTCCCGTGCTATTCTCCTCATAGTGAATACGTTTCACTATCTGATGGGGTTATCAGGTGTTTCCGCTTTTGCTTCTTCCTCATTTTCTCTCGCTGCTGCCATGTAAGAAGCGCCTTTTGCTTCCCGCCATGATTCTGAGGCCTCCCCAGCCATGTGGAATTCTAAGTCCAATTAAACCTCTTTTTCTTCCCAGTCTCAGGTATGTCTTTGTCACCATCGTGAAAATGGACGAATACACTCTCATTTCAGAGTGGGACACATGCTCTCACTCACATATACTGGTTGCTGACTTGTGACCAAAGATTGTCTATTGCACCCTCTGGGGACAGTGGATCTCCAGGCGTTTGCAGGACGGATGAACTCGCAAAAAGTCCGCAACACTCGGCACAATCTGGATTTAGTCCCATTGGTCTGAATGGGACTAATACTTTTATAAAAGGGACCCCAGAGGGTTCTCTCACCCCCTTTCTGCCCTGATGATACAATGAGAAAGCGCCAGTCTATAACCAGAAAAGAAGTCCCTCGCCATAATCCTACCATGTTGGCTCCTTGATCTCGGACTTCCAATTTCCAGAACTGTGAGAACTAGATTTCTGTTGTGAGTTAGCCCCCCAGTGTATGGTACATTGTTACAGAAGCCCGAACTGAGACAGAGATGGAATCCCATGGACAGTCTCTAATTTACTAAGCTGGTCATCAGGTGGGATGTTGCCAGCTGGAAACAGGAAGAGCTGGCATTTTGTGCATAGGAAGGAAGATAGTGGACAGGCCCATTGTCGGCTTTGTCCGCCTTGGCAAACTGGAGACGGTGACTCAACTCACCTTCACCAGCCACGGGAACACTGGGAGGACCTCCAGAGGAGGTTAGGTCAACTAAATGGTAACTAGATCCTGCAACCTCATGGGATTTTTTTCTCTTCCCTTTGATCTCTCTTCTGCCTAACCAGTATGACGGGAGTCACACTTTCCCTTCAGAAAGGGATCCCTTTCGGACAGGACCGAAGTGGTCAGCTCTTTCCCCTAAAGCTTCTCTGCAGGCTCAACTGAAGAGACCTGAAGCTCCAGGAGAGGCGAGTGAACCCAGCCGTCTTCCCGGCTGGCCCTGGTCAATAGGCTCGGAAGAGGCCGATTTGGAGGACAGAAGGGAAGAAAAGACCTAAAGGTAGAATCTCATGATGTCCAGATGTCAAAAGCCTCAAATCCTAAGGTCCGACTGTGCGGGGGAGGGAGGGGATCTGAAGCTGGATGGACCCCCGAGCCTTCATCTGGAGAGTCCTCTGCACAAGCTCAGAGAGCAGGACTAGGTGCACCAATGGTTCTCAACAGGCGGCAACTTTGCCCTCACACCCCTCCCCCATCCCCGCTGGGACACTAGGCCGCGACTGGGGGAAGCCGGAGGGAGAACGTCAAGCCCCTGACATCCATCTGGTCAGAGGAGGCGGGGGATGCCGCTAAACACCCCAGATCCACCCAAGGGCCCCTCCCCCACCCCGCCCCGAAGTAGCTATTCCGCGGAGGTAGAGAAACTCCCATGTAGGTCATCAATGTCCACGCACTTGGCCGACGGGAAATCGGGAATTGGCGACCAATTGGATCTTGGATCTGAGGAAAAAACTCCAGCGTCAGAGGAAACTCGGGTTTTGCCCGAAGCATATGGAAGGGTGGCATAGCAGTTGCCTAAGATGGGAAAACGGCAGTTGTCGCAGGTTGCAGGGGGGAAGGTCAGAGACCAGTTCAGGGCCCCGATCCTTCCTGGAAAGTTTTCCATCCAGCCCGCCTCGGTTTCTGCATCCGTCTGAGCCCTTTATGATGCTGAGGGCATCCTGGTCTCACTCCGGGTCCCTCCCCGCTCCCGCCTCCTCCGGGTGACCTGGTGTGTGGCTCGGGCTCTGGCAACCTGCAGCCTCCTTTCCACGGGCTGCCGCCTGGCAAAGGCACATCTGTAGGTCAGTGGTTAGGTGTGGCCGGGAGGCTGCACCTCGCTCAGGAACTCGGGACTTGTGGCCTTGGTGGGCCTCGCTGAGCACTCATTGCGTTGCCTGCGGGCTCTTCTTTTGGAGAAAAGAGGGGACGGCCTTGTGAGAGGACTCCAGGAGCCATCAGGGACCCTCACAAGGCCGAAGTCCTCCCAGAGCACAGGGAAACTGTCACATCAGACCAACAACAGAAGAGAAAGTGCTGTTATGCGTCTCCCTGGTGGTCTAGTGGCTAGGATTCGGCGCTTTCACCGCCGCGGCCCGGGTTCGATTCCCGGTCAGGGAAGCTTTTGGCACCAGCCTTCCTCCCCTGGGGAATCTTCTTACTCCGCTGTCAGCTGGCCTGCTCCAAGGGCCAGATGCAGAAGTCTCCGCAGTGAGGTGCAAACCCTGGCGAAGGAGGCTAAGTCCCGGTGGACCGCCTCTCAAGACACCGCTCTGGCTTATCAGTTATCCGCGGAAGCGGCTTTAGAGAGATACTGAGGGTCTCACTCAGGTGTACCCAGCCGTGCAGAGATGCCAGCCCCCGCGGATCCACACACAAAAATCCCACCCTTTTTGCCGCCGCCGCCTGGGAGGCGCCGATGGGGCTGAGCTGCGAACTAAGAGAGAGGCCAAGCCGAGTCGTGGCTTTGTGTGTACACGGGCGGGTCAGCTGAGCCTCCTCACCTCCCTTCACAGCTACCGTGTTTCTTAGGCCTTCGGAAGAGGTGACTAGAGGCGATGCGCGGCAGGATGGGAGGGGAGTGAGCGCAGAACGTGTCCTCCAGGGCCCTTCCGTTTGTAGATTGAGCTGTGGAGGAAGACGATGTTCGCTGACCAAAGGCAGCAGGTGGGGGAGGCATAAACGGAAAACTGCTGCCGGTGTCCTAAGCAGAAGGCAGGTGTAAAAATCAGCTCCGGGACGTCAAAACAATGGTACCACAGTCGAATCCCACAATGTCTGCACTCTGCCAAGCACTGGCGCACGCTTCCCCTTTTCCACGCAGAACCCCGCGCCCTCAGTAACATCAGGGGAGAGCGGGAGCCTGGGGGTGAAGTGCACAGACTCGGCAGAGGCGGGTAGAGCAGCTGCAGTGAGACGGTGGTGGCTGCTGAAAGGAGGCCTGAGTAGTCGCGTGGGTGACCGTGGATGGAATCTTTGGCGGAGAGAAAGCGGAAGCTTCCATCTTTGGTGGAAGAATGGCAAGGGTGAGCACACCGCCAGGGGAGAGGAGGCTGTGCTGTCCCTGCAGGTTATGCGCTCATTCATACTTACCTGGCAGGGGAGAGACCATGGTGACAAGGGGGCTCTCCCAGAGTGAACCTTCCTCATCGCACTCTAGACTTGCTGATCCCGGTGATTTCCTTAATGTGGGAAACGGTGTTTGTGCTAGAAGAGGGCTGCGCTCACATAACCGGGTTCAAGATTGACATGGTATCGCGCCCACCCAAAAACGTTTATGGCTTCCTTCTCTCTCTCCTTCTCTCTCTTCTGTCCTGAAGCTGCAGACCAGCCAGGTTGAGAGTCGCTTCATAGTTTCTGCTAAACAGTGAGACATAGAGCACGTTGAAGGTTTCTCTTTGGGTCCCTTGTTTGTGAACTATTGCTTTCTGGCTGCAGATAAAGGCCGCAGCTGGTGAAAAAATTAAAAGCAAACCAAAAGACACGTGGGTTCCCCCGAGTGGGTCCAAGTTATAGCCAGACTGTACCGGGATTAGGATTAGAAACGCGGTTGCTGCTTTCGGTGCCGGCAGCGCTCACACCAACATGGTGAAAGTTCCTAAAACCCGCCGGACTTTCTGTAAGAAGTGTGGCAGGCATCATTCCCACAAGTGACACAGCACAAGAAGGGCCAGGATTCTCTGCATGCCCAGGGAAAGCGGCGTCATGACAGGAAGCAGAGTGGCTGTGGTGGGCACTAAGCCCATTTTCCAGAAAAAAGCCAAAACTACAAAGAAATTATGCTAAGGCTTGAGTGCCTTGAGCCCAACTGCGGATCTAGGAGAATGCTGGCTGCTGAGAGACGCGAGCATTTTGAATGGGAGGAGATAAGAAGAGAAAGGGCCGAGTGAGCCAGTTCTAAGTGTCATCTTTTTTTGTATGAAGACATTAAAATCTTGAGTTTATGCTCAAAATCAACAACAAAAAAAAAAAAAAAAGAAAGAGAACCGAGGTTGCTGCAGGCAGGCAGGGTCCCAACTACTGTAGAATCCCAAGGCACCCCACACCTACTGCCCATTGTTTTGCTTCCCTCCCCCCACCTCTCTCTCTTTCTTTTTTTCTGTCTTCCTTCCTTTCTGTACTTCTCTCTTTTGACAGTTTCTCTTTGTTGCCCAGAAGCAGGCACTTTGAGGGAGGGAGGGGCAAGACAGGAATTTAAGTTGAATGAGTTGGCCAAACAGACATATTCGACAAGTTATAGGAGGATTCATGAATATTTATGAAGGGGGAACTCATGCATGCTTATTGAACAGACATTCACATGGTATACAACCTTGTTCACCTTGTGGATACTTAGCATTTAAACGCATTACAATTAGGCCCTATAGGCAAAGGTCTTTTCAGGACACAAAGGCCTGCAAATGCACAGCTACTGTAAATCTGATAGAATCAGTCCATGGTCGCTGGCCTTCTCATCAGAAGAAAGTTACTGAAATCAGTGTCTTGTCCAATCAAGGCTGCAGTTACGGCTTGTGGAAAGGGGGGTTCAGTATCTAGAGAGGGGTGAGCAGCAAGTGCTTCCACACTCCTCTACTCAGGCCAGGGCTTGTTCAGCTGCTAGAGAAAAAGCCTGTGGCAGTTAGAACATAGTTTATTCTTTACTTGTAGGGGGTGCGTGATTTCACCCTTGCCTGGCGTGGTCCTATGTCCTGTTTATAATTTGGTGTCTTAGTGCCATAAAGAGCCCGTTCCGTCAGTCTTATGATTGCTATGATAACATTACGATTGGTCAGTTTTGTTCAAACTGCAAAAGGGTGGGAATATAATGAGGCTTGTCTGGCCTCCTGTTTCTTCTTGGCCAGGGTCTCAGCTTTTAAGGTTTGTCCAGGGTCACATTGGCCAACGGGAGGTCCATTTAGTCAGTTGAGGGACTTAGGATTTTATTTTTAGTTTATTGAACGAAGTTTGGTCCACCTTCCTTGGGTTAGCTAAATTACAATACAAAACCAAACTGTCTTCCTAGATGAAAGGAACAGAGGACAAAGTGTGGACAAGCATAGCAGCTGGAACATCAGGGGGTTGGTGGAATCTCAGAAGGGAAACAGCACGTAGTGTGACTACAGCTAACCGCAGTATATAGTGTATTTCACAGTAGCTAAGAAGAGAGATCTGAAATGTTCCAGCACAAAGAAATGATAAAATGTTTGAGATGATGGATATCCTAAACACCCTGATTTGATCATTATACACCGTAGGCATGTATCAAATATCATATGTACTCCCATAAATATGTATAATTATTTCTCATCAATTAGAATATAAAACTTAAAATAATAATAATAAGCAAAGAGGGCAGGAGAAAACTTTTGGAGGTGATTTTTTTTTTTTTTAAGATGGAATCTCACTTTGTTGCCCAGGCTGGAGTGCAGTGGTGTGATCTCGGCTCACTGCAACCTCCGTCTCCCAGGTTTAAGCAATCCTCATGTCTCAGCCTCCCAAATAGCTGAAATTACAGGTGTGCGCCATCATGCTGACTCATTTTTGTATTTTTAGTAGAGATGGTGTTTCAACATGTTGGCCAAGTTGTTATTGAACTCCTGACCTCAAGTGATCTTCCAGCCTGGGCCTCCCAAAGTACTGGGATTATAGGCGTGAGCCACGGCGCCCAGCCAAATGATTTCATTATATACATTGTGGTGATAATTTGATGGGTCTATACTTATTTCAAACTCAGCAAGTTGTGTTCATTAAATATGGACAGCTTTTAGTATACCAAACACACATCAGTAAATTGTTTTAAGAAAAAAATACAGCAAATAAGAACATATAGTTATTGTAATTGTCCTGTGATTAATAGATGCCAAACAGAGACAAATAGAAAATCTAAGAAAACACAGAACAAACAGATTCGTGCCGGGATATTCATGCACAGCAGCCTTTTTCATAATAGTCCAAACCAGAAATAACCAAAGTGTCCGTCAACTGTGGTGTATTCACACATTGGAATAGCGCTCACCAGTAACACCCAAGTCAGCTAGATACGTACAATAATGTGGACATGTATTAAAGACATGGAAAAACAACACAAAGAGTGAATTATGTGAATTTCAGGAAGTGAGCAGCGTAATCTGTGGTGATAAACAGACTGGTGATTAACTAGGTGGAGGATGGTGGGATTGCCTGGAAGGGGGTCTATGGACCTTTACAAAGTTTTATTTTATTTTTTTCAATTTGAAAATTTTTTTTTATAGAGATAGGATCTTGCCATGTTGCCCAGGCTGGTCTCAAACTCCCTGGCTCAGTCAGTCTTCCCGCCTCAGCCTCCCAAGTGCTGGGATTACGAGCATGAGCTACCATGCCTGGTGTCAAGACCTTTTTGGGATGATGGAAATTTTCTGTAACTTTATCTGGGTGATGATTTCACTTGT
This sequence comes from Callithrix jacchus, assembly GCF_049354715.1. Classification (NCBI taxonomy): domain Eukaryota; kingdom Metazoa; phylum Chordata; class Mammalia; order Primates; family Cebidae; genus Callithrix; species Callithrix jacchus. The sequence goes on from NC_133519.1 coordinate 8,657,470, forward strand.
CAATATTTAGTAACCTGTCTAGTTAATATATTAGAATTTGACATTATATGAATTACATTTCCTTAGTTTGCTCTTTAGCATCAACATGGGGGTTGGGAGGTGGAAGATGGAGACAAGTCAGTGTAGACCATGGCAAGGAGCTTGGATTTTATTTTAAACTCAGTAAAAGCTCATTTTCATTCCCCACCCCCCCAAATCCTTGCTACTATCTCAACCAGAAGAACAGCTGTGACTACACAGTTTCCTGAGTGGAAAGTACAGAGAAGTCTTGAGAAGAGGCATTTCTCCTTGTGGGGTGGTTCAATGCATGCCCAGACATGAGGCACCTCCCAGTCCCCAACGACCTAGTCCAGGGGTGTTCTGCTGGTCCTCACTGGGTCACGCTGGCAAGTCAGTGGTACGCCTCATTCTCTGGCCACAAATAATGGTTTCAGCCACTGTGAAGAGCAGTAAAAACCAGTTATGACCACACCACTGCGATAGTGGAAGCCACCACCAGGGCGGATTGAAAGGTGGCGTTTTACCTTTTGGGATATTTTCTGCTCAACGGTGAGACACAGAGCGTGTCCTGGGCCCCAGGTGTGTGCAATGGGGGCTCTCCTTCCCTTTGCCTGACCGCACCGCATTGCAGCAGTCAGTGGTAAACCCCGCTGAAGGACTCAGCCCGTGCGGGGATTGAAAGCAAACCAAAAGACACCTCAGTTTCTACCCAAAAGACACCAGACACAGCATTTTGGATTGGAACCGAGGTTCTGCATTCACAACGCAAAGTGCTCGTCACTATGCCACCACGGCACACCGTAAACTTGCTGGCAGATGCTGCTTTCCTTTAATACTTTGGATGTGAAAATACTAACAATATTTTGTTCTTGCATCGCTGGCTTTCTGACAGGTGGGGTGGTAAGAAGCACAAATTCCTATATCCTGTTCTTTCAAAAAATGTTTAGTTTGATCAGAATGCAGGATATTGAACAAGGTAACTGGCACATCCCCTTCAAAAACTTAGCAACAAAAACAAAGAAATGGAGGGACCGTTCTAGGAAACTAAAGTGCAGTTGAGGAACTTTCCTGGGAACCTGGGGAATAACATCAGTACCACAACCCACTTCTCTCTTTCTTAAATAAATAAATATTATGTATACAAATGCATATATACATTACATATGTATATAAGGTATCACACACACACACACACACACACACACACACACACACACACACACACACAGAGAGTTTAATTAAGCAAAGAAGAACTCCTGAATCAGGAAGCTCCAGAACCAGAACAGGTTCAGAGGCTCTAGTGGTACCACGTGGTGGAAGAAGATTTATGGATGGAAAAAGGAAAGTGACTTACAGAAAACAGAAGTGAGATATAAAAATAGTCAGATTGGCCGCAGCTCTGAGTTTGTCTTATTTGAACTCAGTTTGAACAGTTGGCCACCTTTGATTGGCCCAAACTCAGTCATTGGCACAAGAGTAGGTTACAGGCTGTTGGCTGGGCACGGTGGCTCACGCCTGTAATCCCAGCACTTTGGGAGGCTGAGGCAGGCAGATCGTGTGATCTGGCCAACATGGTGAAACCCCGTTTCTACCGAAAATACAAAAATTATCTGGGCGTGGTGGCGTGTGCCTGTAGTCCCAGCTACTTGGGAGGCTGAGGCAGGAGAATTGCTTGAACCTGGGAGGTGAAGGTTGCAGTGAGCCGAAATTGTGCCACTGCACTCAAGGCTTGTGCCTGGCCACAGAGTGAGACTCTGTCTCAAAAAAAAAAAAAAAAACCAGAGAGAGTAGGTTACAGGCTGTTTACACATTCAGTTAGGTTACAGTTCACTACATATGAAGAAACCTTGAAAATATGTATAGAGGCAGCTTTCAGCTAATGATATGTATATATCTTTAAATTAAGATATTTATGCATATACATATTAAATTAAGACATTTATGCATACATAATGTGTGCATGTGTTTTATATGTGTATAACATACATGCACATATGTATATATAGATATTTATGCACATATAGTGTGTTGTATGTGTAGATATATAACATGCACACACTATGTTTATGCATAAATATCTATATACACACATACATGTGTATAGATGTAACATTTTCTAAACAATTTGACAATTTTTATCTGGACTATATGCTAGTTAATATTATTGAATTAATGTGAATATCCTTAGGTTTGATCATTGAATTGTATTATAATTATACAGGATAATATCCTTAATCTCATGAAATACATGCTGAAATATTTAGGAATGGAGTGGAGTTTCTTTTCCTGCATTTACTATGAAATATGCATGTGTGTGTAGGTGTGTGTAGACAGAGAGAAAAGGCAAAGGAATGTTAATTGTTGAACTTGGGTGAACGGTGTAGAGGCGTTCATTTTTTTCTACCTTGCTATAGGTTTGAAATATTTCAAAGTAAATAGTTGTGGAGGAAAATGGAACACATGGGGGCTGTGAAGAGCTGGCTGAGTTCTAGGCTAAAATTTGGCTCTCTGTGGGTCTCTGCCTTGCACGAGGAGTGGCAGCTCTCAGTACCTCTCACTGCTAGAAGAAAGTGCAGGTCACCAGTCTGCTGTACAAACCTATCTAAGGGATCCTCTCCTGTCACCCAGGATATGGGTGAAATGTCTTCTTAGTCCTTACATGAATCAGCCTTCTAGCCCGAAAGTCCGGTAGGTAAGTTTAAGGCTAATTTGTATGTTTCAAAGCTTCTGAAGAAGATGTGCCACTTTTACACTGGATTGCAGAGGACAAGTCAATGTGTATGAAGAATTCATTCTCAGAAAAATAAATCCAAAGGAGAGTAAGTTATTTGAAACCTAACAGTCCCGTTGGGGTATGTTTTTACCTGTTGGTCCTACAGAAATCTCGAGGGTGGGAATTTGGCCTGCACAGGATGGTTTTTCTGGTTCATGAGTAAATAGCAAACTCTAAAGATGCTTTTTTGGCAGAGAGTCTACTGAGGCAGGACAGTGGCAGGACTTCCTTCCAGGGGCGGCCCGGCTGATCAGAGAAGGGTCTGGTCCAAACAGGGTGTGGTGAAGAAGCTGACCAAAATCAGAAGATGGAGACAAAAGCTGCTTCCAGTTACTCTCAATGCTCATTAGCGCAACGACACTCCCACCAGTGCCTTGACAGTTTATAAATAAAAACATCAACATGCCATGGCAACACACAGGAAGTTACCTTATATGGTTCTGGAAACGTCCCATCCCTTTTCCAGAAAGTTCTGAATAACCTACTTCTGAATTAGCATCTAATTAAAAGTGGGTATACGCACAGCTAGCTAGCAGCCCACACGCTGCCTACAGGTTACCGGCTCCACCAGAAGCAGCACCAGTTTAACCAGAGTTGCTTTCTTTCACCGCCAGGTTGCCCTTGAGTTCTTACCTGGGAAGAGCCAAGAACTCTCCTGGGCTAAGCCTCAATTTTGGGGTTGTCCTGCCTTGCATCTTCTGGTGACCACAAAGACAAGATAAGACAAGATGGGATGGGACAAGACACAGGACGGGACAGGACAGAGTCAAGAACTGTTTAAGGCAGGACACTGGGTTGTGAGAGTCCCTTACTGTGTGGACCCTGAGATGCCAGAGTCACATTGCTCTGTGGCCCCAACTTGGCCTCTGGGGTTCACCATTGGCCACCCCTGGAGTTCCAGCATTTGGTGTGGGGAACCTCATTGGCTGATGTTTGGGTACTCTGGGTTTTTGGCATTTTGTTGGGTGTGAGAGTCCCACTGTCACTGCTGGCCTCCGCCTGGATGCTCTGGGCTTTTCAGCACTGACATTCCCTAAAGGGTTGTGGATGAGAGCCCCTCCCCAGGGGGAGTGCGGATGTCATCTTCTCTGCCCTTAAGTTAAAAAATTACCATTTTCCATAACAGCCAGTTGCGGGCCCCTTCCTATGTGACCTTGCTCAAGGCCATACTGAACTCTTGGTCACAGGGGACAGGGGTTCCTGGGCCCCCAACCCAAGTGACAACTGCCCAAAGTGGCAGACAAGCAGCAGCCACCCAAACATTTTGCCCAAACATTTCTCTTCAGTGTTTGTGGCTGCTGGGTAGATTCTCTGGCAGCTCAGGGGACAACACTGTTCACACCTTCCCTTCCTCCCTTCCGTGACCCCCTTGTTTCTTTTAACCTCTCTTTGCCCAAACTAAAATGCTTTCTTCACTCTGTGGAATTCAGACCCATCATTCTGCTCATTCATATTTCATAGTCCACTTTCATAATGCTTTGCTCCCTGTACTTGTATCTTCTCTGCAGGAGGTGGGAATTTGAAAGAAAAAGTTACTGGGCTTTTGCTAGACTTAGAAAAACTTCTGGGGTAGCGGAGCAGCCTGCGGCCCGGCTGGGCGGAGAGGCTGCGGCCGGCAGGGGCAACCCAGCCCGCAGCGGCGGCGGCGCTCAGAGCTGGCTCCAGACCGCCCTCTGGCGCGACCGAGTTTGTCTCCAGGTCCCAGGGTCTGCACCCGCTCTGCCGGCCCTCGCACGCCGCTTCCCCGCCATGGCCCTGGTGCAGGGCGCAGAGCCTGTGGCGGGGCCCTCCCGCTGGCTTCCCACGCCCGTCTGGGTGACGGTGCTGCGGGGCAAGACGGCAGCACCAGCGACGCCTACACGGTGATCCAGGTGGGCCGCGACAGTACAGACGTGGGTGGTGGAAAAGACGCAGGCTGCCCAGAGCGGCGTGAGGACTGCTCATTCCAGCCGCCGCCGGGCGCCCTGGTTGACCTGCTGCGGGCGCAGGAGGTGGATGCGGGCCAGGCGCCCTGGGCCGCGGGCTCCGCCGCCTGTGAGCTGGTGCTCACACCAGGCACCGCTCACTCATCCGCGACGGCAAGTTCCTGGGCCAGTCCATGGTGGCGCTGGATGCGGTCTTCTGCGCAGGCTGAGCCGAGCACACGCAGTGGTACAAACTGCACCCCAAGGCAGGCAAGGAGAAGGAACGTGGCGAGATCGAAGTCACCATCTAGTTCACACGCAAGAGCCGGAGCGCCAGCATGTTTGACCTGTCTGTCCATCAAGGACAAGCCAAGGTCCCGCCTCAGAAAGCAAGATCAAGGACAAGATGAAGGGCAAGAAGAAGTATGATCTGGAGTCTGCCTCTGCCATCCTCCCAAGCAGTGCCATAGAGGATCCTGACCTGGGCAGCCTGGGCAAGATGGGCAAAGCCAAAGACTTCTTCCTCTGCAAGAAGCTGCGCACGTCGTCCCTGACCCAGTCCAGCACGTCTCTGGGCTCGGACAGCACGCTGTCCTCAGCCAGTGGGAGCCTGGCCTACCAGGGGCCTGGCGCCGAACTCCTCACCCGCTCACCGAGCCGCAGCAGCTGGCTGTCCACCGAAGGGGGTGGGGAATCCGCACAGTCCCCCAAGCTGTTCACCCACAAGAGGACCTACAGCGACGAGGCCAGCCAGATGCGCGCAGCTCCTCCTCGGGCCTTTCTCGACCTTCAGGGCCACCTGGATGCTGCCTCCCGCTCTTTGCTCCGTGTCAATGGGAACCACATTTACAACTAGGAGCCCCAGGCCCCTGTGCTTCACCGGGGCTCCATCTTGGGCCTCCAAGGAGGGGCCTCGCTCCACAGAGGACTCCTGGGCCAGAGGCAGTCTAGCAACAGCAGCTCAGAGGCGGTGCTTGGACGGGAGGATCCCAGTGCTCAGGCTGAAGTCCTGGCCTTTGGGGCAAGCTGCCCTGGAGAGGTGGCGGGGCCCGGCTGCCAGAGGGCAAGCCCTTCCAGGTTGCCACACCCATAGCGGCCTCCTCTGAGACTGTGGGCAGAGAAGGAGGGAGCCCGGAAGGAGGAATGCAAGCCCCAGACGGGCCTCTTCCACCACCACCACCAGGGCCTAAGTCGGAGCGAGTTGGGGTGCCGAAGCTCTCAGGGGCAGAAGGGGGGTCCTGCCCTGGGGGCCTCCCCGCATCACTCGTACAGTGGGGAGGAAAAGGCCAAGAGTAGCTGGTTTGACTTGAGAGAAGCCAAGGAAGCAACTCAGAAACCCAGTGCCTTGAGGGCCAGCCTTACCCCCTGGCCTCCCCTGGGAAAGCCCTGCCTGAGTGGGACAACACCTTCAATGTCTTCGCTGCCAGCAGGCTGTGTCCAGAGGCCAGGAGCAAGATCCTGGCCCCTGCAGGAGGGGGGCTGGAGGCAGCAGGGCTGCAAGACCCAGGCCCCATGGCAGCCAAGCCCGAGGGAGAGCCCAGGGCAGGAGGGGGAAGAGGTGGGAGCAGCGTGCTGCTGGAGCCCAGGGTTTCTGTTGACCTGGGAATGGACCACCAGAGCTCGAGTGCAGCTGACCTGGGGGCCATCGGGCCCATCCAGGCCGGCCCGCCCACCTCATCAGCCCAGCTGCATCTGAGAGCCTCAGCCTCAGAACCAGACAGGGAGCCGACAGCCCCGGAAGGAAAAGGGCAGAGTCCGGCAGACAGTGGGACGTCTCTGTTGAGCCCCCCAGAAGTGATCAGTGTGTGGGAGAGGCTGCCGGGCTGAGACAGCACTGCTGAGGGCCAGGACGATCAGGCCTCCCCAGGCGAAAATCAGCTTTTCCCTGACGTCAAGACAGCTGATGATGCCTGGCCCTGGGATGTGGTCACCGTTTCTCCTGCAGCTGAGATGGCCTCATTCATCTTGCTGGGAGAGTCTGATGAGCCTCTGCCCCAGGTGCAGCCTGAATTGCCAGAAACTGTGAGCCCCAAGGGGAGTGAGGAGCTTCCCCCGCTGGTGCCCGAGCCTACACCTGAGTGGGTGTCTGACGAGGGACTGCAGCCCAGCATCCCACCTCCCAAGCCACTGTGCCTCTTCACACCCTCAAGATCCCAGGAGGAGAAGGCCACAGCAGGGCTGGGTAACAGGGGGACAGAGACAGAAGGAGAAGATGCCTCCCCAAGTGCACTGGCTGTCAGTCCCCCAGAGACACAGGAGGAGGGAGAGAAGCCTGAATCGGAGGAGTCTAACAGCTGCTCCTCTGCAACACTGCTGGACGAGCCTGGCCTGGAAGAGCTAGTGGAGGATGCCAGCCCCACCTCACCCCCATGTTTGGCCCTGCCTGTCTTCACCCATCAGCTGCCCTGAGGGTCCTGCCCTCATACCATGTGCATCAAAGAGCTTGGCTCTTCAGAGTCAGTAGCCATCTCCAGAGAGGGGAAAAGGCCCCCAGGATCCTGAGGCACAGGTAGGAGAGGGGCTGGGTCCCTGTCAGTTACCTCCCAGTAGGCTGATGTGTGAGTCTCCAAGAAAGATGACTTGAACCCCTTCTTGTTTTGGGGGAGCTGAGATCCTCCCAACCACTCATCTGCATCCCCACCAGGGTCTAGGGAATCTTCTATTCATTCCAGCCCAGAAGAGCTGCCCACCCTCCCAGAGCCTGACTTTCCACCGCCTCCTCTCCTGCCTTGGGCCAGCCACCACCATGGGGGGCCCAACCCTCCATGCTCTCCCCTGTCTGGAGCCTGGCCCCCTGACCTCATCCTCCCCACCACCAGGGGAGCCAGCCTCACTCTCTGGCCCCCTTGAGCTCTCCCCACCTGGGGGCTCCCTGTCCCACTTGGGGAGGATCTTGCTGCAGCCACCGCAGCCTCCCTGCTTGTGTCTGCCTTTGTAGACAACTGGCTGAGGAGCCACAGCCCAGTGCCAGTCCCCACCCCGTGAAGCCCCTCAGTGCCCCGCTGTGGAGGGCAGCCCGGCAGGAAGCAGTCCTGCTCCAGTCAGCACAGCCCTGAGTAGTGGGCTGGAGAAGCTCAAAACAGCCACATCCAGGAGTGTTCAGCCTGTGACCCAGGCACCCCACGCTGGCCAGACGGTGGACACCAAAAGGCTGAAGGACTCGGCTGTGCTGGACCAGGCAGCCAAGTTCTACCACCTGACCCACCATGAGCTTGTCAGCCTGCTCCGCAGTGGGAGTGGGGGACCACACTGCCTGTTTGTGAGTTATGGGCAACCAGCGTGCCTGCTCTTCAGCCCCACACCCCTCCCCTGAGGGCAAGGGGCCTGTGTGATCTGGGTCAGTCTCTGCCACAGCCTGAGTCTGTCTCAGTCTCAAGCTGTCTGTGGGGTGAGTGCCATGTGGACACAGGTAGATGGTGTGTTTTCTTTAGAAGCTGCTCGCTACCCCCTCTGACCTTTCCACAGTGTCATGTGGGGACATGTGGGGAGCAGGGAGAGCCCCTCCTTGCTTTTCCAGCTCTTACCCACCTCCAACATGTAGGCTCCTCCAGGCTGGGGCTTGGGGCTGCTTATGCTTTGGGGATCAAGACTCTGTGTCTATTCTTGTTGCTTGTCCAGATGCCAAAACTCTGTGTTGCTGCAGGGTTTGAACTTTGGAAACCAATTAAAATGTGCCTTTTGGGGGCAGGGTCAAGAGCCCCTAGATGTTGACCTCTCCCTCCATGTGGCATCCCCCTCCCACCTGTTGAATACATAGGGATGGCTCTCTCAGGGCCTGGGAATGAGAATGAGTGGCCCTGCTGCATGCTCTTCCCCTCTCCTGGAGTTAATCTCTTGGTCTGGCCAAGTTACTGCTCCCTCTGCCTTCCTGCTCTCTTCCCATCCCTCAACCCCAGTAGGAGGATCCCAAGATCAAAACTACTGCTGGGCAAGTGGGCAGGCAGGCCTGGGGCTGCCCCGTTGGCTCTTTGGCCTCAGAACCTAGCCATGCTAGACCAGTCAGCTTGCCTGTAAGTGGGAGGTCCCACTTTAGGTGTCTTTGGGAGACACCTATACTTAGGAAAAAGCCTCTGTTGCCCTCCCATCCCTCCATAAGCTGCTGTCCCAGCCTGTCCCTTCTGTCCCAGGACCTTGCCTGGCTTGGCTGCAGTGCTCTTTGAAATGAAGTGTCTGTCCTTTGGCCCAGCCCCTAGTTTGCTTGTAGAAAATAAGGCAGGCTTCCCAAGGCATCTGTAAGGAAACTTGGTGGCTTGGCCACCCTGAATTAGGGGGGCAGTGAGGTACTGAAGGAGGATACTTATGGCCTAGTGAGGAGGTGAGAGCTCCTCTGGGCCCACCGCTTCCTCAGGAGAGGACTGTGGGCTTGCTTGGAAGGGCTTGGGCAGACACGTGCCCTGTGGGTGATGTCTGTCTGCCTCCAGGATGGAGGAGAGGAGCGCCGCACATGGAGGAGAGCCCTTGTAGCATTACCTACCTTAAACTGCACTCCTCAGAGCTGAGAAACGTGTCCAGTGGTCCTCAGGGCTTCAGTCATGCTTTTTGGGGGTCACTGGGTATTAGAGAAGTAAGTATCTTTTCTGAGAGCAGGGGAGTCGCCCCCTACTGGGTCTTTATTTGGGCTTTATTCAGCCCTGACCTTTACTCTGGCCCTGCCCTTTGACTGTGGGCCTCCTTAATGCCCAGGGCATGGATGTCTTCAGAGGAGTTTTTGAATCGAAGCCCAGGGTCCTCGTTGGTGTTTCCCTCCTAGCCACACTTGGAGGAGGGTGGGCAGGGCGCAGGCATGGTTCTGCTTTGCTGTTGGCCTTCCTAGTTGTAACTCTGTTTGTAAAGAGCTTGTTCTTCATGCTTTAAGCACTTCATGAAGAGGAAAACATTCATGTACTGCAAAAAGAAAGAAAGAAAAATGAAAAACCTCTGGGTGGAGTGGAGATCCTTGTTAGACATGGGGCAACGGCGAGCCTCCCAAAGGACTCCCCACTAGGGTGTCTTTTAGGCAATTGGAGCAAATTCAAATTAGATGGCTCAAAGGAAAAGAAGCACATTTTCTTGGGAGAACAGGAAACTTGGCCTGAAACTGGTTCTTTGCATCATAATACTATTTCAAAATCGGACTTATTCATAGAAAGGAAGGAAAATGGGGAGAAGCTCCTTATGTACAGGCTTTTATGCCCCCTACCAGGATTCTGACTTTAGAGTCAACGGCAGGATGTGTCTGGCTCATGTTACTTCCAGACACCAAGAAACTGCATGGGAGATCCTTGCTGCTCCCTTTCTAGCAGCAACCCCTGGAAGGCCCATGCCCTCCCCAGGGTCTTCTCAGCCCCCAATTCTGAGAGGGGTGATGCCAGTTGTCCAGTGCAGGATTCCACCCCAGTGTCATCAGGAACCCTCCCCCTTATTCAGTGAACTCCAGCCTATATCCCCACTGCCCAAGGAAGTAAGCCCAGCCAGTACCACCAGGAGTGGGGCTCTACATCAGCCCCTGAAATTGAATCTGTGTCCATTGTGGGAGGTAGATGGCAGAGACAGGGGAACAATCAGAGTCTGTGTGCCATTTCCCATGTCCAAATTGGCTTTATTCAAGGAGAAATGTGGCTGGGTTTTGAAGGATCCAGGGCAGTTCATAGAAGAGTTTGTTATGGTGATTGTGTCTTTTGATTTAACTTGGCACAACTTGCAAATACTATTATCCACTTGCTGTCCTATAGAGGAGAAGCAAAGGATTCTGGGTGCTGCCTGTGAATTGCAGATAGAGTAGCTGCTCCTCTCCAAGGCCATGCTGTTTACGTAGAAGGAGACGCAGTTCCGCATAGAGACCCTCAGTGGGATTACCAGAAGGGTTCCCAAGATCCTCAATGTAGAAATCACAGCTAACTTGTTTAACAGAAGGTATGAACAGGTGGGTGATTAAGCCAGTTAATTACGACAAAGATAGAAGTAACTCAGCGGAAGGATGAAAATCTTGCTCTGCTTCAGGGTTGCTTGGTTGAGGCACTTAGGAAATATACTAATGTGGACCCAGACACCTTGGAAGGGCGAGCTCTTCTGGGCATGCATTTGTTACTCAGTCTACCCCTGACATCAGGAGAAAGTTACAAAAGGCAGGAATGGGACCCCAAATTCCATGAGCCAACTCTTAAACATGGCTTTTGGAGTTTATAACAATAGCCATGGGGCAGGGGAAGAGGAAAAAACCAAAAGAAATGACCAAAAAGTGCAACTGTTAGCAGCTGCTTTCAGCCTCCGATGGCTTCTGGATTACCCATCCTGAGAAAGTGTTGTAAGAGTGGCTTTGGAATGCCCAGACGAAGGCCAGCCGGTCAGCCCCTGGGCTGGAATCAGTGTGCCTTCTGTAAGCAAGAGGGCCACTGGAGGAAAGACTGCCTCAGCCTCCAAAGGGAGTCTCAGCTCCCCAGACCCCTATGGGCTGAGAGAACAGAGGACTGACAGGGCCCAAGGTTCCCTACAACTTCCACCAGACACCTTACCATCTCTACAGAGAACCTCAGGTAACTCCTGACATGGCAGGTAAAAATATTGAGTTATTGGACATGGGAGCCACCTTCTCAGTTCTGATCTAGTCCTCAGGGCCGCGGTCTTCTCACGCCTATACTGGAATGAGGACTGATGGCCTCCAAAAGCCAGGAGATTCACCCATTCCTTTAGTTGCACTCTGGGGAACCATGTTTTCCCACAGATTTCTGCTTATTCCAGAGTGCCTTATTCCTTTACTGGGAAGAGACTTATTTTCCCAACTACAGGCCACAGTTCAATTTGGAGCACCTCAAGAGAAGGCCACAGGCTGGGAAGGGACAATTTTCCTAGCTCTACGTGCATGTCTTAACGCAGATTAAAACAAAAACAAAAACAAAAACAGAAGACGACTGAAAGACGGCTTACCTGGACTGGCCTGTCCCCAAGATTTTAGGACAGTCCCCATCTGTTTGGCAATGCATTGGCAAAACAGTTAGGGGAACCACAGTTAATTAATGGACCTGTCTTACAATATGTGGATGACCTATTAATTTCCAGCCTTACTAGGGAAGGATTCTGATAAAAATACAATTCAAGTCTTTACTTTTGTGACAAAACAAAGGTAACAGGTGTCTCCTCAAAGGCCCAAATTTCTGTCCAAAGGGTAATGTCATGTATTTGGGACACATGCTCACTCCTGAGACCAGGATCTTGGCCCAGGGATGAAAAGGGACCATCTGGCACTCCACCCCCCTCAAATTCAGAAGCCTTTTTGAGAACAGCTGGATTCTGCCAGGTTTGGATTCCCAGGTTTGGGCTCAGAGCAAAACCATTCTATGAACCTCCAAGAGGGAGTTGTCACAAGCCTTTGAATCTGAATGGAACCTGTCAACAGGCATTCTTAACCTTAAAAGAAAAGCTAGGAACAGCCCCTGCTTTGAGACTCACAAAGTTAGAAAAACCTTTCACCTGCCGTGTGAAAAACAAGGGAGAGCTTCAGATGTTCTGACTGGAAGGCTCAGGAACTACTTCGGATCAGTGGGTTATTTCTCTAAACAGCTAGAGCAGGTGGCAGCTGGGTGGCCAGGAGGCTCGAGACCTGTGGTTACCATCACTCTATTGGTGGAAGAAGCCAGTAAGTTTACCTTAGGACAACAATGAGATGTCATAGCACCCCCACTTAACCCCACGAAGTACAGTACAGAGGGTCCTGGAGCCAAATGTATACCAACGGCTACCAGGGGACCAGCTGCTTAAATATCAGGTCCTTTTGCGTGACTTCCCAGATGCTACCCTTAGAGTATGCTGATTTTTAAACCCTGCTATGCTGTTGCTGGACCTTACGTCTCAAGAAACAGATCCCCAACTCATGGACTTCTGTGTGGAAACCATGGAAGAGAGCTCTAGAAGGCCCAGCCTTAAAGACCAGCCCTTGTCTAACCCCAATGCTGAGTAGTGTAGAGAGGGAAATAGCATTATTTATGAGGGAATAAGAAAGGTAGGTTAGCCCACAAGAAGTCATTGAGGCCAAGGGTTTACCTTCTCATAGTTCTGTTCAAAAAGCAGAGTTAGCTGCTCTAATTAGGGCATTCCAACTATGGAAAGCCTTAAGGTCAGGGCAGTGGCTCAAGACTGTAATCCTAGCACTTTGGGTGTCAGGAGGCAGAGGTGGGTGGATCACTGGAGGTCAGGAGTTTGAGACTAGCCTGGCCAACATGGTGAAACCCCGTCTCTACTAAACATACAAAAATGAGCCAGGTGTGGTGGTGGGTGCCTGTAATCCCAGCTATTTGGGAGGCTGTGACATGAGAATCATGTGAACCCAGGAGGCAGAGTTTGCAATGAGCTGAGCTCATGCAACTGCATTCCAGCCCGGGTGGCAGAGCAAGACTCTGTTACAAAACAAACAAACAAATGGAACGTAAGAGCCAATGTATTTGCAGACTGTGAATCTGGGTTCCTGGAGCTCCATGCTCGGGCAGCCATAGGGAAGGAAAGGATCCCCCAAACAACTTTACTCAGAACTTTTAGATGCTGCCCAACTCCCAAAGGAAATAATTATTCGCTGCAGGGGACACCAGAGGGAGACACTTTTATTATTAGGGGAAATGGCCTGGTCGAAAGAGCAGCTAAGGCCACAGCTGAGGCAGGTGTTCCAGGCTGCTGCACTACCACCGAGCACTCCATCCATGTCAGCAGCACCACACTACTGTACCCTTAGGGAAATTAAAGGGACTGAGTGCAAGGCTTCCAGCGAGACCCCTAGATGGTTGCTAGAAAATAAACTCTATTCCTTGCAAAGGCATAAGAATGATTAAAAAAGAAAAAGAAAATAAACTCTATTCCTGAGGCTGAGAAATGGGAAATAATTAAACATTTTCATGATTTCTCACATTTGGGATAGGATTCTCCATTCACACTAGTTTCTCAAATATTCTTGGAGAAGGGATTGTTCCAGACTATAAAAAGGGTTACAACTTGGGAAGTCGCCCCATACCCTGATCCCCGCCTAAACCTGTACAGCACCAAGGAACACACATGGGGAGACGGGAAGACAGATTTAACCCGGATGCCGCCTTGCAGGGGACCACAGTATTTGCTAGTATTTTCAGATGCTTTCACCAGGTGGATAGAAGCTTTCCCCACAAGGACAGAGAAAGCACTGGAAGTGTCCAAATTCTTTTTTTTAATCAAATGCCTTTATTTTTGCTCCCTTCAGCAGCATGTGGGAAGTGGCAGTGACCTCGGCAGCAGGCCTGGTATCTTTGCCCTGTTGAGAAGCCACGATCTCAGCTGTACTAGTCAGGTATTTTTTTAGACAGCAAGTAGAAGTGGTGGCCAACTCCAGTGTTGTATCCTGGAGGAGGTCTGGGTCGGCACTGGGCAAGGTAGGTAGCTAGCTGCCTGACCCCTAGTCTGGGGCTGGAACTTCTGTTTGCCTGAGTAAAGGGATGTCAGTCCTAAGATTTCTTCACATTGTGTCTTGCTTCTGCAGTGGGGAAAAGGCTGGTCCTTGAATTGTCCTGCATGGTACCCTAAGGCCAGCCCACTGGCTCTTTTTGATCAAGGATTCCAAGAAAAGCTGCCCTTGGGGGCCCTTGAAATAACATAGGAAGCAGCATGAGTGCTTGAGCTGTGGCTGACACAATCCAGCTCACACTGCCATCACAGAGGCTGAGTGAGCAGTCACCCAGGGAGGGGGCTCCAGCTCATTCCATTCCCATGGGGCAGGTGACTAGAAGGTAAGAGCACCTGAGTAAGCCAATGCCTTCCTGTATCCACACCCAGGAATACCTTCCAGTTGTCCAAGCAGCCATAGTTGTAAGGGTTCCTATATTCTCTGCCTTTGGCCTGTAGCCGACGTCTCTCCTTCTTGTTGATGTGCCTTTCAATGCTAGTCTCACCTCGACTGATGAGAACAGCATGCCATACAGTTAGGGCACCCAGGGGAAGCACATGGCATGAGAACAGCATGCCATACAGTTAGGGCACCCGGGGGAAGCACATGGCATGAGAACAGCATGCCATACAGTTAGGGCACCCGGGGGAAGCACATGGGATGAGAACAGCATGCCATACAGTTAGGGCACCCAGGGCAAGCGCCACAGAACTGCACAGGAACCAGAGGTAGACAAGGCTCCTATGAGTCATCCTTTCTCGAAAGGAGAAGGTGCATGGTGGGGCCTCGTGGGAAGTCTGGTTGGCAACCGCCTGTAGTTTGTTCTTGTCGAGCTGCTTCATTTTCTCGATGGCAGCATAAGCCTCCCAGAAGAGGTCCCAGCTTCCATAGTTGCAGTAGACACAGCCCAGAGTCATGAAGAAGCAGAAAGAGAAGTACCGATGGTTATAGGGGCCCACACAATTCTTTAGCCGGGGGCAGTGATGATCCATCTTCAGCACACACCTGTTGCAGATGCTGCAGTGGTGCGTTCTGGCTGGCTTGGGGTAAATGCATTTCTTACAGATGGAGACCATGGCAATATCACTCCTGCCCTGGGGTGGGTATCCAGGTGGAGCGGTGATGGCCTGGTAGTAGTGTAAGACAATGAGGATCAGATTCCAGTGGCAGAGAAGAAATGCCAGCAGAGTCGTGGCACTGAATAGGTTCGGAGGAGGAGAGGCAGGACACACAGGTAGGCGACAGCCACAATGGAGCCTGTCAGCACAATCACCAGCACCACGAACACCACGCTGAACCAGCGGATCACGTTGTCTACCAGCCAGTAGACAGGCTCAAAGGCAGCATCGACAGCTGTGTCACTGCCCCCAAAGGAGAGGTAGAGCAGGGAGCGCAGGCAGACCTTGCCATAGCGCCAGCGCTGTGCTAGACCCTGGAGCAGAGGTGGACAGCGGCGCCTGCAGCCCAGCAGCAGAAGCAGGTGGAGGCAGAGGTGGGCCGGGCCCAGCAGCAGGCTCCGCTGGCCTCGCATGGTTCTGCAGAACTGTGCCTGGGTTTGGCGAATAAGAAGTGGACTTCGTTTCCATCCGAGTTTTGGGACAGCGGCAATCATGGCGCCACCTGTCAGATACCGCATTCCCGGTAAGTGAGCGCTTCCCGTACAGAGTCCTGGATAGAGATCGAAGCTGGAAGGCTGGACGGCCTAGAGCTTCTGGGGCCATTGACTGATAGAGCATTTATTTCTGCAGGCGAACATCCATCTAACTGGGAGGAGGGCAGCCCGGGCAGTGGCACCTACACCCGCCACGGGGTGTAACATCTTTTCATCGCTTGCCGGCTGCCTGAAGAGCAGCGAGAACGGCGCGGTAAAGGGAGCGGCTTGTCATCTCCTCTCTCTGTTTTCTCTTAGGCTTTCATTAAGCTCCAGTCCTTAGGCATGGGCACTGCGGACGCGTCTTTAGAGCCTCGCCGGTACAATGTTGGTCTTAGTTTCTTCCAGCCGTGATTGCCCCTGGTATGCACTTACACACCACAAACTGGTTGTGTTGATCTCGCTTGGTTGTGCTGCTGACCCTCAGGGAGGGAGGTTGGGACAAAAGCAGATGTGAACTCAGTAACCCAGCCCAGCCCAGCAGTGAGTTGCATACTGTCATATCCAAATTCTTACTGAAAGAAATTACCCCAAGATTTGGGTTACCAAAAGGTTTGCAAGGTGTTAACTGACCTCTCTTCACAGGGACGTGACCCAGTGAGGTAATGCCTCAGCTGTGCGCATTACCTATCTTCACTCCTCATGGAGATCTCAATCTTCAGATAACATAGAAAGCCAGCCCATGACATCGGCAAAATTCTTTCAGGGGACCTCAGAGTCCCGAGTTTCTCTCCTACTCATAGCCCTTTTGCATGTGAGGATGGCTCTTTGGAAAGGGAACTTTAAAGCTTAGTCCATTTGAAATGACATGGAAGGCCTTTTAACCTTAGACCTCCTGTCTGATGAAGACACACAGAATATCAGCTTAGGCCGGGTTTAAAAGGCCCTTCAAGCATATGGAAATGAAATGTAACCTTCTCCCACAAGGAAAAGGATTAACTTCCCCATTCAACCAGGAGACTTAGTCTTTCTAAAAACTAAGAAAGAAGGATCCCAAGAATCAATTACAACTAAAATGAAAGGGCCCCTATCAGGAATTATTAAGCACTCCCACTGCTGTTAAACTTCAAAGTTTCTTATTTCTTTTTTGGCGGGGAGGGAGGAATGAAGGCTTGTTCTGTCACCCAGGTTGGAGTGCAGTGGCACGATCTCAGCTCGCTGTAATCTCTGCCTCCTGGGTTGAGGCAATTCTCCTGCCTCAGCCTCCTGAGTAGCTGGGATTACAGGCATGCATCACCATACCCAGTTCATTTTTTTTTTTTTTTTTTGGTATTTTTAGTAGAGAAGAGGTTTCCCCATGTTGGCCAAGCTGGTCTTGAACTCCTGACCTCATGCTCTGCCTGCCTCAGCCTCCCAAGGAGTTGGGATTAAAGGTGTGAGCCAACATGCCCAGCCTCAAAGTTTCTTAGGAGTCCTCCTGGATGCCAGAGGAAGATGCCATGACCTACACTTGCAAACACCCAGATGACTTAAAGCTATTGTTTTGCAAATGCACAGAGAAGTATTAATAACCGGATGCTGTGGATGAGCATGAAGGCCTCAGTTTTTCTTTGACTCCTAATTATGATGTTTTCTATCTTACTGCTTTGCGCTGCTGATGGAATTCAATGAAGGCACCTCCACCAGCAGACAGGTGGTTTTTATCCTTCCTAAGACTTGCAGACACTTGCTTTTTACCTGTCCTAGGACCTTTAATAGGTATCTTGTTAGGACCTATCTTTGGTCCTTGCTTGTTGAACCTCCTTGTGAAGTTCATGTCTTCTAGATTACAACAATTCCATGTAAAGATGATGCTGGCACCGGCTTCCAACCCACTCCCTCTTCTGACCCAGCAAATAAAGACATGCTGCCTTTCGGCCGTTTAGAACAGGTTTCCGGAGACTCGACTTCTCCGATGCTAGGCAGGGTCTATGCCCATAACATCAGCAGGAAGCAGTTGCCATGAGCCTCTGCCCTTCTGCAAGACCCGTAAGATGAAGGAGGAGCATGTGATCTCCACGGGGAAATGAGGTAGGACGCCAGCAGGACTTATTTTCCAGTCACAATCCCACCGACAGAGCAGCATCTGGTCAACGCTTGGTGCGGAGGAGACGCCTGCTGAAAGCAGCCTATGAGGATGAAAGTGACCTCTACTCACTCACTGCCTGGCGCGGAGACTAGAAGAGCGTAGGAAGCACGGACAGTGGAGAGGGCGCTGCGCTTCGGGCTACCCAATGCGTGGACTATCTGCCGCCGCTGCTCGTGCAGTATGCTGGAGCTCCAGAACAGCTCAACGGAGTCGCCACACCACTGCTCGTGGTGGATCGCAGCGCTGCCTTTCCTTATGAAGAAGACACAAACTTGGATTCTCACTTGCATTTATTTTCAACTGTTCCTATTTAATTTTTTCGTCAAAACTGGAGGGGTCTTCAGGAATCGTGTGACTAATAATGTAAAAGACGTCACTAAATTGGTGGCAAATCTTCCGAAAGCGTATATGATAACCCTCAAATATGTCCCCGGGATGGATGTTTTGCCAAGTCATTGCTGGTTAAGCGAGATGGTAGTACAGTTGTTAAGAAGTTGACTGATCTTCCGGACAAGTTTTCAAATATTTCTGAAGGCTTGAGTAATCTATCATAGACAAACTTGTGAACACATTGGATGACCTTATGGAGTGCGTGGAAGAAAACTCATCTAAGGATCTAAAAAAACCATTCAAGAGCCCAGAACCCAGGCTCTTTACTCCTGAAGAATTCTTTAGAATTTTTAATAGATCTGTTGATGCCTTTAAGGACTTTGTAGTGGCATCTGAAACTAGTGATTGTATGGCTGCTTCAACATTAAGTCCTGAGAAAGAGTCCAGAGTCAGTGCCACAAAACCATTGATGTTACCCTCTGTTGCAGCCAACTCCCTCAGGAATGACAGCAGTAGCGGTAATAGGAAGGCCAAAAATCCCCCTGGAGATTCCGGCCTACACTGGGAAGCCATGGCATTGCCAGCACTCTTTTCTCTTATAATTGGCTTTGCTTTTGGAGCCTTATACTGGAAAAAGAGACAGCCAAGTCTTACAAGGACAGTTGAAAATACACGAACTAATGAAGAGGATAATGAGGTAATTATGCTGCAAGAGAAAGAAAGAGAATTTCAAGAAGTGTAATTGTGGCTTGTATCGACACTGTTACTTTCGTACATTGGCTGGTAACAGTTCATGTTTGCTTCATAAATGAAGCAGCTTTAAACAAACTCATATTCTGTCTGGAGTGACAGACCACATCTTTATCTGTTCTTGCTGCCTATGACTTATTTCTATGGATGATTCCGAAATTGGAACAGAATGTTTTACTGTGAAACTGGCACTGAATTAATCATCTATAAGGAAGAACTTGCATGGAGCAGGACTCTATAGTACCTGCGGCTGATGTTGGAAGAAAAGCACGTGTCTCAGACTGCATGCACCATTTGCATGGCTCCAGAAATGTCTAAATACTGAAAAAAACACCTAGCTTTATTCCCCAGCTACAAACTGCAGCCTTAGTTATCCTGGTCTCTGCAAGTAGATTTCAGCCTGGATAGTAGCGGTAACAATTTTTCTCAAAGGGATCTGGAAAAAAAATGTGTAAAACTCAGTAGCATCAGCCACTGTACAGTATAGAAAGCAGTGGGAACTGTGATTGGAGTTGGCAACATGTCAGTTTATAGTTACTGATGAGTTATATGGGTCTGATTTTGATCTCTTCCTGATGTAAACTATGCTCACCCATATCCCGCCAAACACATGTAAATGGTTGCCTGGTTCCATCCATGTAGGGAGCCAGTACTGAATTACGTGTTGGCTGAGGGGAGACTCTCCAAAAGAGTCATCGCAGGAAGAAGTTAAGAACACCGAGCAGCAGAGCACTTTGCTGAGGAGGACACTGGCACCCCTGGAAAAGTCTGCCTTTTCCCTTGACCGCTATAGAGTGTATAAATTGTGTTTGCAAAATATGTTATGACATGTTTATATTCTACAACTATTACAAAGCTATGTAAAGGGACTTAGGAGAAAACGCTGAATGTAATATGGTCCCATTTTCAATTTCCACCCCAGGAGAGAATAAAAATAAATCATGATATTTAGTATCTAAGGTTAGAAAACCACACCCACATGTTAATATGGGTGTTGAAAACTAGGTTACTTGGAATGCAAGGAATCGGGAAACTAGTTATTTATAGCATAATCACCATTATCTGTTTAAAGGATTCATTTATTTAAAATCAGGCACTCTATATTCACTAAGGTTTATGAATTAAAAATTAAAAGAAAGCTTTATGTAGTTATGCATGTCAGCATGCTATTTAAAATGTGTGACAGTGTTTGTCATATTAGGAGTGAATTTGGCAGGAATTCCCAAGATGGACATTGTGCTTTTAAACTAGAACTTGTAAGACACTATGTGAATATCCCTTGCCAATTTTTTTATAGTCAAGAAAACATCTGACTAAAGTCAATGAGTGGTTTCTCATTGATTATGTTTACTTTGATGAAGGTCCTTTTAACATGTCTTGAATGTACACACAAAGGAATCCAAAGCTTTCCATTCTAACTTAACCTTGGTGATAAGTGTTGCCATGTTCTACAACCGTGAGATGACCGTTTTCAACATAGACATACAAAAGGGCATGAAAAACTCATTGCTAGCTTTGCTTTCATTTCAAAAATCCAAGAATTTCTAATATATTTGGATTTTAGCTTCTGTTCAAAGCTAATCCAGATACAACTCCAGTAAGTGGCCCTTGCTCTTTTCTGTACCAAAGAGCCCAGATGATTCCTATGGTCCCTTTCTTCTCTAACATGCTGTGGTTCCTTAAATACAAATAATTTCTCTAAGATATAACCCAGGTGCTTTGAGAAACTTTATTATGGTGTTCATGCCCTCAGATATCCCATGGATACTTGATTGTCATAAAACCAGACATCAATTTAATTGCTGATAGGTCCGTCTCAGTGTGTGGCATTGAATTGCTTTCAGGAAAATAGATATAGATTACTATGAGTTATGTGTATAGGTTGTGTGTAGATTGAGAATAGTAGATACTTCTCAATCTAGTAGTTTGATTTATTTAGCCAGTGGTTTCAGTTTGCTCGAGCATATGAAAATGCTGCTTAGTGTGCTTGAGAGTATAATAAATGTACTTTTGTCCTCAAACCTAGTAGCTTGGTTTTAACACTCAAGGACATGGTCTTAATCAATAGAGTTAAATAAACAAATTAAGCAAATTATTAAATCTGACATGGTAGGAGAGGAAAGATGTGTTCTACCTATTAAATGTTTTGGTCCATTGAAAGTTACATGGATTGCCGATTTTTAAAACACTAAAGTTTAATAAAATGCATGAACAATAGAAAAATGATGAACACTATTTTGGATGCTAGCTGCTTGGACATTAACTGTGTCATTTCTGCTTTGAGAAAAAATAGGAATTTATCTTTGCTTATTAAAAAAAAGTGACCTCTAGTTGCCCTCACTGCCATTTGCATGAAGACACTCCCACTGAGACCATGGCCAGTTTAGAAATGCCATGGCAACACACCTTGGCAATAGCCTGGGACTTACTTTATATTTGGAAAGTCCCTGTCCCTTTTCTAGAAAGTTCTGAATAACCTACCTCTTAATTGGCATATAATTAAAAGTGCATGTAAATACAACTAGCTAGTAGCCCACAGGCACCAGCCCTATGGGGCTAACCCTTAGGCAGTGTGCCCAGGAAAGGAAACTACAGTTTGGAAGAAATTTCCCAGGCCAAGAACCAGTTTGGGGACTTACCTGCTCTGCGTCACTATCGCTGTTTCCTTGGGTTTCCCAGGAATGCACCTGTGTGACGCTGCCCCGCTTATGGATGTTTCCTTGCAAGGAAACAGGATATCCTGCCTGCAGCTTCCAGAGTTGGAGATACATGTAGTTTCACTACTGAGTGCTAACATTAATTTTGGAATCAAGAGATGTGTTCAGAACGTTTGCTATTATTCTGTGGCATACATGTAGTGAACACACTCACGATTGCGTTTCCTGCTTTTAGCTGGAGCAAGAAAGTTTGTAATTGTGATTTGTACCAAAAAATCATAGGCAAGAGAATGTGTATACAATAAACTTTATTGTCAGAGGCGTCTAAACTCTCATCCTTCAAGGCAAACAGACATATGCTGAAGAGCTGAGAAGCTGATAAATAGTCTACAGCAGGGTTATTCTAACTTAGTCTTGATTCCAAGTCCTTGCCATTTTCCCTCAGCTGCTGTTGACTCCGGTTATACACAGGATGGGGAAAGGGGATTATCTGTGAATCCAGGCATCACTGTCTCTCAGGCAGTTATCACATTTGCAGGGTGAAGGGATATGATTTCTACAAATAACTATTCATTTGGAGCACAAATCTGGAGTGGATGTAAAATTTGGTTCTCAGAGATGGAGCTTTCGTATTTGGACATTCAATTGATCTGTTGTTTTAGTTTTTCTTCTCAACTGAGTAACTGTGACTAAGCTTTGTTAAAAGTAGAGAAGAACTTTTCATAGTTCCAACATTAGTCGTTACCTGAAACAGACAAACACACACAGCACTGAACATTCATCTGTGGTCAGGTGCTGCTGACACCTAACTGAGGCTGAGTGAGAGCTGGGTGGTGACATAGGCCAGGTGCAAACTGAGTGCGGCTAAGTGGCTCCTCTCTGGTAGTGACCTACAGTCTGGAAGGAGACACTAATAACAGATGGAAAAGAAAGTCTCCTGAGATGAACTAGCGGCCTGCGGCGTCGGACACAGGACCCACTCACCTTATGATTCTAAAAACCTTGCTCAAGCCCACTGCAGATGAGCTAGCTAGGTCCCTACCTCCTCCTCACCATCAACTCCAGAGGAGTATTATGGAGAGAAATAAGGGTCTTTGACACCTCCCAGGAAGGGATTTGCTTAGCCTTAAACATGCACATTCAGAAACAGCTTGTCATGAAAAATAGAGGATATTTTGCAGAGAAATAACCCTCCTAAATCCACGTCCTATTCCTTTTAAATAAGCGATGGTGCCAAGGGAAGAGCCCTAGGATGTGGAAGCAGCAGGTGCTCAGACACCACCAAGTGCAGCTCCATCTTAGCCAAAGGAGACAATGGTGACGAGAGGCTAAGGCCAGATGACCTGAGAGTGAGAGGCCTGCGGTGAGAATCGAGACCTCACACGTTTCTACCACATCAGAGTTTAGGGGAAGTTAGAGCGAAGGCTTCAATCCAGAGAACACTAACAGGCTCTAGGGACTCCTGAGTCCTGCTGGCTGGGAGAGAAATGAGGCTTCACAGAAACCTGTTTATAGTCAATGTTCTCTTACAGCAAATGTTCTTTGGGAGTTTGCTTGATAAAAAGGCTGAGCAAAGCTGAAAATGTTTTAATTGCAATTCTGAAGCACCTGTGGGTTGTGAAATCAGTAGAGTGGACTGCTTACTACCGCAGGCTTTCCGTGAATGCTAGGGAGAACGCATTACACATAGTCAACGAGCTTTAAAAAGCTGATCACAAAGAATTGTATATTTCTCACTGCATCTTGTGGTCAAAAACGTTTGAGAAACTGCTCTACATAGGCAAACTGTAGGTTCACTCTATCCATCTACCGCTTTTTCTCTTCTCCTTTTTCCATGCTGTGCAGACAAGACCATTGAGAGACGAAGGTAAATTCCATCGATGGCCGATGTTAAGTCTTTTCTATGAGGTAACTGCACATTTGCAACACCTCTGTGCTGGTGATTGAGATTCTAGTAGATAGACGGTCCTTTTAATCTCTAGCCGCATGTTACAATTATCTGGGAGCTCTTTAAGACTGCTCGTGGCTTCCCCCACCTGGAAGCATTTCAATCAGAATCTCTATGTGTAGAGCTCAGGCACTTGTGTTAGTTAAAACCTCATCAGGTTTTATAATGTGACAGAATGACTTAAAGCCACTGAGTAGACCCGCCCTATTTCCCACCATTCTCTTTGTTTCTCTTACACCACAGGCTTCTTTCCGACTCTCACCATCTCAAGTCAATCACTATCTTTCTCAATTGGACTCCAAGGCAAAGTTGGCCTCTGGATTCCCTTTTCCCAAAGCTCATTCATCCCAAAGGCTCCCTTCAAGTCAATAGCTGGGCTTTTAGACACCTGCACGTCATGGGGAAACAGTCTGCGGCAGGGTTGCCAGGTGCTGTGGGATTCACAGAAACTCCCATGTTTGCCAGCTCCGAACCATCAGGCCAGCTTGTGCCTAAGTGACTCCAGTAGTCTGGGGACAGTCCTCACTCAGAAGGGTCTTTGGAAGCAAAAGCAAACATAGGAATGAGAGGGTTAGAAGAAACAAAAAACTCCCATGTGATCTTGGCTTATACCTAACCGAACTTGTGCCAGAATGGACCCTGAGGTGGGCACTGTGCACAGCAGAGCTTGGTCAGTACCAGGTCTGGAGTTTAAGGGACAGGCTGAAGAGCCTTTGCAGGTTTGTGAACATTTTTGTGTTTGAACGTTTTTGTTTTTGTTTGATTTTTCTCCTCAGTGGTAAGAGCTAGGCACTCGAAGGGAGCTGGGATGTTATCATGTCAACCAGCAAACGTGTATTTTGCCAAGGGCCAGATGACCCATGCTGATTTCAATTTTTCAGTGTCTTATTTCCATCAGTTTGAAATGAGCACTTCTGTGCTTTTTTCGGCCTATGGCACCTTTTTGATTTCATACTTCCTCAGAGACCAGTAACTTAGAACGTAGATTATGATTCTTATTCCTTCAGCACTCTAGGGGAAAGCCGATTTAATCTTGATAAAAAGTATTCAGTTAAAAATCATTGTTTTCTTAATTCTTTTCACCTTTTAAGTTTGTTCTTCTCTTCTCAGTTTGCAATAGTGGAGTGTGGCTTGTACCTAAATAGTGTCTTTCTCAGAGCTGCTTAGTCCTGGAGCCTGGCAGTGTGGGGCCTGTAGGGGGAGCATCTAGGAAGCAGCCTCTCTACATTGAGAATAATGAGAATTGTGGGTCATAAGGCTTTGGGCAGCTCTGGCCTCCCCGTGCTCTTTTGTTTCCACAGTGGGGTGTGACAAAAGAAGGGACCCATCTGAGAGTGACTTCATATTGTGGCTTTTTTGAACTTACCTCTGGAAATTTGATTCGGGTAAACCAGGGGAGTCTCTGGTATTCTCTGAGAACTCTGTCTTCATTATGCAGCTGGACAATGGAATCTGTATCTTCCCATAGAGCTCAGAAGCGCATCCTGTTCCAGGAAATCATGACAATTCAGGCATGTTGTACACATTTGCTTAAGAGAATGCTTTCTGCACATTTCATGTTCTTTGTCTCTATCTTAGCCCAGGAAGAGTCCGTGGGGACTCAGGGGTAGAACTTAGTGCAATGGGGCAGAAGGTTCATTTTCACATGTTTCTCAACAAATGCCAGCACATCACATGGATTCATGCCCAATGGCTGCAATATGAAGGAGGCTTTTCCAAAATAGTTGCTGCTTTGGTGTGGGAAGGGACCTGGTGACTGTTCTTCTGGCCCAGTACAATGTTGTGAAATGATGGCCTCTGTGTGAGTGCAATCTAGGAGGAGGGGGTTGGAGAGAATGGCCTTGGAGTGGTAGAATGAAGAGTAACCAAGACCTAAGGGAAGCTGATGAGATCGCAGCAGAGGAGACTCATTCTGCTACATGGGCTGCTCGGAAACCTGTGTTTTACTGAATGCCAATCACACAAGAAGCATGGAGACAGCAGGCAGGGTACAGCAGCAGGCAGATGACAGCAGACAGCCTAGGAATCATGAGAACGATTTTGGAGGTAGATACCCCTGAGATGGAGGCAAATCTCTGTCAAAGCCTATTTATCCGCCTATAAGGGGGAATGGTAGCAGCTGCCCTACCTCTCTAGCTGGGACATTTATAGGGAATAAGTGAAGTATGTCAAAGTGCTTGAAATCTATAAAGCTCTGCCCCAGTCACATGCCTTTAGAAAATACATAGTACCAGAACAGACCGACTTGAGCCTCTCCTGCCCTTTTTTCCCTCAAAGCTGCTGAGACAACGTTCCAGCTTTTCTCGCAGGCAGTTGTTGATGAAAAGGGTTTCCTTCAGGTGCTGCCGCTGGCTCTGGGTCTCCTCTCCTGCAGCCATTCCCCCAGGACATGGAGTGAGATGCGAAATGAAGAATGCTGATCACTAGAGGGGTAGACAGGGGCCTGTCATCAAGATCCCTGCCTTTCACCATTCTTTTGCCAACTTCATCTTCTCATCAGAAAACAAAAGGCAACTTCCTGTAAGAGCTCTTCAGGTTTCCAGCAAAGCACGGCCAAGTGCTAAGCAAACTCCACAGTGCTGCCTCCCACATGGAGATATGGGAGGTATAAGGCAGGTGGAAGGAGGTGGGAAATCACTGAAGGTCTCTGAGCAGGGCTTTACCAGCACTGGGAAAGGTGTGACCTCCTCCTCGAGATGTCTTGTAGGTACTACCTCTCTACAAAATATTTCTCCTGAGCTTTTTTTTTGAGACAGAGTCTCATTCTGTCACCCAGGCTGGAGTGCAGAGGCCCCATCTTGGCTCACTGCAACCTCCATCTCCCAGGTTCAAAGGATTCTCATGCCTCAGGATCCTGAGTAGCTGAGACTATAGGGATGCACTAGCATGTCTGGCTAATTTTTGTATTTTTAGTACAGATGAAGTTTCCCCTTGTTGGCCAGGCTGGTCTTGAACTTCTGACCTCAAGTGATCCACCCACCTAGGCCTCCCAAAGTGCTGGGATTACAGGTGTGAACCACTCTGCCTAACCCAGATCTTTAACAGATGGTAAAGACCTTGATCTGCACCTTACAGTGACATTGGAAAGAAAAATAAGGATGCCTTCATCAGAGGATGAAGTAATAGAGTAATAGAAGCCACATACCTATACCCACCACTGACAAAATGACAAGCCTAATATGGTTTATATTACTATAAAAGCTCAGTGAGTGAATTCATATAGTCTTTTTCTCTTGCCTAGAAGAATATATAAGGCGTATGGTCCCCTAACGACCCAAAGTTTTGCCCCTAAAGTGGATTCAAACACTCAAGTAAGGGAGAGGAGATATCGGTTGAGGTTTGAATCTATAGACACCAATGAGGTTACCAACCCAAGGGGCTCGTATATACCCGGAGGAGCTCCAGTGGCGAGAGTGGAGTTATTCTGGGAAGAGAGCAGGCTGGTGACGTTGCTGTTAGATTCAGCCTATTCTGTAGCAGATATCGTCGTCATTAGTTTAGACTGAATTACATCATTCAGACTAAACTTACAAAGATCTTAACAATACCTTGGGGCTGCGCAAAGATTGAGAATCCTGGCTACTTACAAAGTGTTCCCAAGATTAAAGTTTTGTCTTTACGGAAATCCCCTGATACTCTAGTAGTCAGATGGAATCTTATGGGAAAGCAAGCGCCCAAGGGGAGATGGAGACTGCAGCTTGAAGCCCAGGAACCATTATAACGGCACCTCCAAACATACTGGCAAGCCTGCCAACATTCTTGGGATGGCTAGAACAGCTTAGGGAGACTGTTCAGGAACTGTGATTATCAAGAGTATTTCAGGAAGGCAGGGCACGGTGGCTCATGTCTATAATCCCAGCACTTTGGGAGGTGGGGGTGAGTGAATTGCTTGAGCTCAGAAGTTTGAGACCAGCTTGGGCAACAAGGCAAGACCCTGGCAAAACAAATAGCCAGGCTTAGTGGTCTCAGCTACTCAGGAGGCTGAGGTGGGAGGATCATTTGAGCCCGGAGTTTTAGGTTTTAGTGAGCTGAATCATGCCACTGCACTCCAGCCTGGGTGACAGAGTCAGAGACCCTGTATCAAAGCAACAACAACCACCAAAAAAAAAAAAAAAAAAAATTCAGGAAGGTAAGATGTCCTATTTTAAAGAAGGAGAGCTGGTAAGCAGATCTGTACATGTGCTGCAGTGGCGGCAGGGAGTCTGCATCCTCTACACTCTCTCCATTCCAGCCTGCTTTGACTGTATCAGCTTACAGATGCCGGGGGGGCCAGAGGGACTGAGGTGAGGACAGGAACAGAGCAAATTACCTGACCCACCAGGGACCTGTGCTTGAGACTTGATCCCAGATCTGTGTTCAGCCTAATCACGTTTTTAAAGAGAATCTTTAGGGCCTGCCTGTAGAAAACAACATCTCTCAGTTTAGATGCAGATGGTGAGCCTGTAGAATGTAGGAGCTATTGAGAGGTCAATGGACCTTTATTTTTCTTATAAAGGGAGCACTCACTGGCTACATCCACAGTAGAGGGGTCCTGTGCATCAGACAGGAAGGCGTTGCTGCTGGGAAGCTGGTGGGAGTCATGGCAGCTGGAATGAGTCATGAGTCCTCCAGGATTTCATTCATTTCTTCTGACTGGACCTGCAACCTGAGCCTGGTGGAGTAGGCAAGAGGAGGGATTAAACCAAGGCAGCCCAGAGCCACAGCTTCTTAGCTAGTTCTGATCTGAAGCTCATGGAAGTGGCACCAAAACCCAGAGGGACCATCCTATCAAAGCGGAAGGATAAATCCACTTTCGACTGGGAGTATAATGTGCCTAGACCTAGTACAGAAGTGAGATCAGCAAGTGATCAGTGCAGTGACCTCATAGCACATAGATACAGCAGCAGACTCAGCAACTACTCCACAATACACTCAGGGCACTCAGAACACACAGAGACCCACACTATTGGCTTCAAATGCTGCCTACGAATTTTATTTAATACTATGTGGAGTGGCCCATTGAGTACCGGCTCCGGAGACAACGGAACCTCCCAGGGCTTCTGCGGATTTTAGACACGGAGCTTTAAATACTTGGTATGGTGTCAATTTGCTTTTCAGGGTAATTTTCTGGCTATAAAATATCTGCCAATGTGTG
The DNA here is from genome assembly GCF_049354715.1 of Callithrix jacchus. Lineage (NCBI taxonomy): Eukaryota > Metazoa > Chordata > Mammalia > Primates > Cebidae > Callithrix > Callithrix jacchus. The sequence goes on from NC_133519.1 coordinate 8,686,061, forward strand.
AAGTAGGCTACTCCTAGGGACACGCCGGGAACCCAGTCCTCGCGCCATGTCACGGCGCAAGCAGGCCAAGCCTCAGCATCTCAACTCCGAGGAGCCGCGGCCTGTGCGCCGGGAGTGCGCGGAGGTGGCCCCGCAGGTGGGGGGGGCGGGGAGCCCGCTTCGGAACTTGATAATGATGTTCCAAAAGCGACCTGCCTCTCCACTGAAGGCAGTGACCCTCAGAAGGCCCCTGTCATCAAACTCTTGCCTCAGAGTCAAGGGAACAAACGGCCACCCTTGGAGAGAGGACATTCAACTGTTGCTACCCAGGTCGCCATTTCAAAACTATGCATGGCATGAAAGACTTGGACCGCCATCTTAGAATCCACACGGGAGACAAACCGCACAAGTGTGACTTCTGTGACAAGTTCTTCAGCCGGAAGGACAACCTGATCATGCACGTGCGGTGCCACACCAGTGTGAAGCCACACAAGCGTGACGTGTGTGACTGCACCGCCGTGGACAGCGGCAGCCTCAAGAAGCACCTGGGGATCCACTCGGAGGAGCGGCCGTACAAATGCCAGCTCTGCCCCTATGCCAGCCGCAACTCCAGCCAGCTCACCGTCCACCTGCGGTCCCACACGGGGGATACCCCCTTCCAGTGCTGGCTGTGTAGTGCCAAGTTCAAAATCAGCTCGACTTGAAAAAGCACATGATCGTGCACTCTGGGGAGCAGCCTTTCACGTGCGAGTTCTGTGACGTCCGCTGCACCATGAAGGCGAACCTCAAATCGCACATCCGCATCAAGCACACCTTCAAGTGTCTGCACTGCGCCTTCCAGGTCCGGGACCGGGCTGACCTCCTGGAGCACAGCCGGCTGCACCAGGCTGACCACCCGGAGAAGTGTCCTGAGTGCAGCTACTCCTGCTCCAGCGCGGCCGCCCTGCGCGTGCACAGCAGAGTCCCCTGTAAGGACCGTCCCTTCAAGTGTGACTTCTGCAGCTTCGACATAAAGCGGCCCAGCAGCCTGGCCAAGCACATGGACAAGGTGCACAGGGACGAGGCCAAGACGGAGAACTGGGCCCCTCTGGGCAAAGAAGTGCCCAGAGAGAGCAGCTCCCAACACAAGGCCAAGATCGTGACACAGAGAGCTTTTCGCTGTGAGACCCGTGGCGCCTCCTTCGCCAGGGATGAGTCTCTGAGATGCCCCAAGCAGCAGCATAGTGATCAGAGTGAGAACAGGAACTCAGACTTGGTCACCTTCCCACCCGAAAGCTGCGCCTCAGGGCAGCTCAGCACCCTGGTCTCTGTGGGCAGCTCGAGGCCCCCCTAGAACCCAGCTAAGACCTCTAGCTCAGCTGAAGAGGATCATCAGCTGTCAGGACTTCTGAGCAGTGCTGTTGCCCAGCTCTCTAAGAGCAAGGCCAGTGACACAGGCTCTGGGCACCACGCTGCTCCCGCATCACAGGCCTCCAGAGGCGACGCTGGGGCAACAGGGACGAAAGCAAAGCAGTGCTTTGGAAACACTTGTCGCCTTTGTCTCTTCCTCGAGGATTATTGAGCAAGTCGACTTGGTCATTCAAACATGAGGTCTGCTGAGCCCTGCTCTATCTGATGGCGCTAGCTTCTACGTCATGGATTCCAATTTTAGAACGGATCCATCTCTGGTGGAATTATTAAACTAGTTAGATGATACAGAAAAACGGAAGCTAATCCCTAGAGTAGGAAGGGTTAAGGTGAGGAAGGTGTATATGAAAGGTCCGGGGTTGCTGGAAAACCTGTTTCATAACCTGGGTGACCATTCTAAGAGTGTTTGCCTTACATGTTTGTGTGGTTTCTTTTACCTGTTGCCTTGCAGTAAAAAGGCAAATCGTGCTAGCGTGACGTAAGGAACACTGAGTTCTGCAGTCCTCCATGGGCAGTTATGGTGCAAGGGTCTCCGTCCCCGGTCTCTGCCCCCAACCCCCACCCCATTCAGTAGCTTGATGATACACGCATGTTGGATTTCTCAGTGAGTTTCTACTGTAGTAAAATGAAATGAAGTTTGACTTGGAGGTGGCACCAAATATCAAGCTAACTAGCCCAGCCTGTGTGTATTATCTGTTGTGGAATTCAAAACTGTTTACTTCTATTTGGAGAGAAAAGTCTAGAGCCCCAGTGGCCCCTGGACTTGGGGACGGGATATGTGATGTGTGGGGCACCCTCACACCAGCATCTGTTTCATCACACAAAGCATGTAGCGTTTGCTGAACTGACAATGGAAAATCCAGCCTCTTCTCATAGATGGACCCTTAGGAGGCTATGAAATCTCAGTGGAGATATATCACTTTCCCACAGCTGCTTGTTTTCTACTTCTGGCATCTTTCCTTCAAATACTATGTTTTTTTTTTAATATAAATTCTTGTGTGCCCTCATCAAGCTGAATATCTCTGGAAGTGAACTAGATTAAGTAGATCCACTGTTCTTGGTAAACCAGGAAAGAAAGATGTCAACTTTTATAGGTTGTATAGAAGAGACTATTTCACCTGTGAAATAGAGGAACTAGATTATTTTGTTAATGGCGGTAGTTTGGGCAAATCTGACCCCGTTAAGTTTTACATCAGGTGGGTGATGCTGTACCGCTGAATCTCTATTGTAAGAAGAAAAGGTTAAAATGATGGCAGAGACCCAGGATAGAATTAGTCTCCTTGGAGATAATGGCTTTGAGCAGAAAAGTGTTTGGTTACTGAGTGCTGGTGCTATTGTTACCTTTCTGCTGTTTGCCATGAGTCTGAGCTGTGTTTCTGTTCTAGAAGGTTGTTGACCTTTCAAGGGGGAACCCATAGATTGAAATCACAGAAACGTTCCTTGTACTTCTTGTTACAGCTCTTCAGATAAAAAGGAAAGCCATCCGCCTGTTTAGAAGGCTTTTGTTGTTGTTGTTAACAGCTGTGGGGGCTGTAAGGGTTTTAGATCCAAGCTGGTATCACCTATCAAACTCGGACTGCCAATAGAGCAGAGGTGAGTAAGAAGCTGTGAACCCGATATTAAATACTTCCGGCAGAGAGTGTGTGTGTGTGTGTGTGTGTGTGTGTGTGGCGGGGCATAAAATCTTTTTGCAGCGACTCAGCTCTGTGGTTTTGGCACAAAAGCAACCATAGATTGCAAGAAAAAAACAATTGTCTGTGTTCCAATAAAACTACCAAAAAATAAAATATCTGTCAATAGAATTTGGGACAACTGTGCAGAAAGCAAATAGGCATCTCACTTTGGTTTAACCATATAGGTTTTAAAGATACAGAAACCAGGGATCCCTGGTTAGTTTAATTTTCTGTAAGATTGACTAGTTAACTAAATGTGAGAAATTACTAAGAAATAGGAACCAACAGAAGAGCTGCAAAGAGAACAGAGAACCATTTGTAAAAGGACACGTTGTATAATCAGTGAACAAAATAGGGACAATCAGCAGTTTCTGCTTTTTCTAGATTTTTCTGGATCTGGGACCTTTAACCTCTTGAACCCTGGAATCGTCTCTAGATTTGGTTGGTCCATGATCAGCCCTTCATCATCTCGAGTTACCTGGGAGCCAGTAGCTTTTGCCTGTCTTCACCTTTCTTATCTGTGCGGTTTTCTGCAAACCAACATTAGAAAGTGCTGGCCGGAAGTTAAGCAGGTTCCATTACGATCAGGGACGCAACCCTTTACACATGTGTTCAGACTGCCCTGTGAGAATCATTACAGGAGGCCTCAGGTTGTTTCTTTAGCGATGTGGCCTGGCAGGCTTGCCTGAGCCCGCTGGACAGTGCGTCCCTGATGTGGTGAATCATCAGCATGACATCAGCTGTCTGAAGCAGAGCAAAATGTTTAAAATGTCTTTTGTTCCCCAGCTAAGAGAATACTTCCCGGCTGCCCTCTGGACTCTCCAGTTGTAACCTTTCTTCCTGCCACAGACTGTCAGTCCGTGACTGTCCCACTGCTATTCTCACACAGAACCTACTCCAGTCTCAAAGGGGACAAATACCCTGTCCCACCTCTACTCCAAATCAGAGGACTGCCAGGGAAGATTTCCCCCAGGCTGTCCTCGTGCGGGTGAGTGAGTTCTCACGACATCTGCTTGTTTGAAAGGGGAGCACCTCCCTCCTTGCTCTGTCTCTCTCTCCTGTTCTGGCCATATGAAGACCATGCCTGCTTCCACTTCAACTTCTGCAATGATGGTAAGTTTCCTGAGGCCTGCCCAGAAGCAGAGCCTGTACAGCCCACAGAACCATGAGCTGATTAAACCTCTTTCCTTTATAAATCAGTCTCAGTCTCACATATCAGTCTCAGATATGTGTTTATAGCAGTGTGAGAATGGACTAATACACATGGGTTTCAATGTAGAGTGTGAGCTCTGTGAATCTAAAGACAGCACCACCTATTACCCAACATACAGCACCCAGTAGCATGTACACACACACACACACACACACACACACACACGTGGTTACTCAGTTAATGTGTGGAACCGTGTAATCCCAGAGCTGGAGTGAACATTTACCGTCGTCCACCCCATCTAGTGCCTGAGTGTCCTCCCGGCTGTGCTGTTCTTCTAAGTAGTTATCTACAGGTCATCTTTCAAACTCTAGTCCTTAGAGTTTCTAGAAAGTGTCAGGGGAAGTTAAGACATACACTGAGGAGAAACGGGTTCCAGTGTTACCCCCGCTTCAATCAGATATCTCTGCTTAGGTGAGTTTTACACATTTGAGTGTCTGTGATTTCATTTCAACAAAGGATTGGAAGTTTTGAATACTACACTCTGCCTTATGTCTGAAACCCTCTAAGGATAGGCAATGCTGGTCCCGAGCAAATTAATAATTCATTTTCCACGCAACAGCTGCTCAATCGTCTATCCAAAAGCCTTACCAGTTAATACTCCACCTAGGATGATGCTTTTTAAAACAAGCTTGGAGAAGAAATACTCCATCATCAAGGGCACTTCAGAAAATCATCTCTATGGAAAATTTTAGTCCATTAATGATAATCATCACACCTATAAATGGAAACAAATATAATCCTAACAAAATTGTTGTTCAGGATTTTATATGCATTAGAGATGGTTCTAACTGCTTGTAATTGTGCATGTAATCTTCATAGCCCTCTAAGGTAGATTCTGTCAGTATTTTCATTTTATAAATGAGGTAGCCCAGGTAAATGACATGCAGCAGTAAATTTGACCAAGGACACACAGACAGAAGCCACATTGCCAGTATTTCAACGCAGGCAGCTGTCTCCATGTTATTAATATGCTAGAGTGGAAAACCCTAGAGAGCTAGCTACGCCATAGCCTCCTGGGGCCTTAGTCTATTTCTGTGTCTGCTTGTACATTTCTACCCTTCTCCTTGCACAGATTTGCTCTTTCTTCACCAGCCTGGGCTGCCCCACTTCAGACGGTATTGATTCACTTCCCACAGAGGTACCTCCTTACCGGAGCCTTGCAGCTGGTCTCGGCAACTCAGCCAGTTCCCGCTCCTCAAACTCCAGCTCCTCCTCCAGCACAGACTCTGTAAGATCTTTGTCCTCTTCACACTCTGAGGAAAGACAGGTGCGCTGCATCAGTGGGAGGCTGGACCTGCTGCTGCGGGGTCACTGCCTGCAGTGCAGGAGACAGGGTCTATCTCAAGGATAAAGTGTCCCCAGTACCAGGCTTCACACTGGGATTTCCATATCTTTATTCCCCAATCTCTCAACTACTCCCCATTTTAGAGCTGAGGAAAGAAAAGCCCACAGGCAGATAAAGTAACCTAACAAGACGATTCAGCTGGAACGAGGTGAAGTCAGAATTTACATCCCCTGAGGTCTGACTCCAAATCTATTTGTTTGTTTTTTTGAGCCGGACTCTCACTTCGTTGCCCAGGCTGGAGTGCAGCAGCACGATCTCGGCTCATCGCAACCTCTGTCTCCCGGTTTCAAGCAATTCTCCTGCCTCAGCATCCCGAGGAGCTGAGATTACAGGTGTGCACCACCACACCCAGCTAATTTCTGTATTTTTAGTAGAGACAGGTTTCACCATGTTGGCCAGGCTGGTCTCAAACTCCTGACCTCAGATGATCCTCCCACCTTGGCCTTTCAAAGTGCTGGGATTACAGGCATGAGCCACCATGCCCAGCCATGACTTCAATCTTAAGCCAGTGTACCAAGCCTTACAGCCTCTTAAGTAAAACATGAACGTGAGGGCATGAAATAATGACTTCCTGTGTGTTTGGGAAGATACTGAGAACCGTAGGACTGATGGTTGTCCTGAGTCAAGAGTCTCAATAATCCCAAAATATTTCAAAGATTTAAACATCCATCTGGATACAAGTGTGTAAAACTGCATATGGAGGAGGAAGATTCAAATGACAGATGCCCGAATGCTAACAGGTGGTGTTTTAAAGGGAGAACCAACACAGCGTTTGTCATGGTACTGCTGCAGTAGGTTTTTAAGAATTATCATCAGGTGACCATCACCACCTTCCAAAGAGGTTGTTACCAATCTATTTCCAGCACAGACGAGAATACTGAGGCAGAGTGATGATCCATTTGTTAGATTTGAACCCCGGAAATTTGGCTCTGGGGTATATGCTCTTTAATCATTGCACAGTAATACCTTTATACTAAGATCTTAGGTAACGTTTTTCTATTTCTCTAGCTTGAGAAAATTTTGTCCTACAATGATAACGATAATGATAATGAATGAAATTTTTAAAAAATGAGTTTTTCCACACACCAAAGCTCATCCTTTCACTTCTTTAACAAGTGGGCTTTTGGCTTCACTCTCCCATGACAGTAAGTCAGACAGCAACTTTAACCCCCCCCCACAATGATTTATTTTAGAGTAACTGTAGAAATTGGAAAGCAAACTGAATTCCAATGTTAACCAGAGTCCTCCAAATCCCTGTTCCTCTCCTGCCCTGGTTCCCACATTTCCTTGTCATTATGGCTTCTCCCTTACCCCATATCAGTAACGAGTTTGGGATTTTACAGGGGATTTACCAATGTCAGAGCTGACTGTGGAGGGGAAAGGAAAGCCCCTGCCCTGGCCTGGTCTTCTCCTGGGAACAGCGGTCTGCTGCCCTTGGCCTTGTGCTCACTATGGCCGTGTGTCTCAGGGCTCTGACCCTGGAGGTCCACCTGCAGTTGCTTGCTGTCTGCAAAGCTGATACTCAGGGAGAGACAGAAGGGCTGTTACAAAGTCTGTGATCTTCTGGAAATACGTCAATGTAAGCAGAGCATGGGGAAGGGCTCATTTGAACTCACAGGGGAAGAGAGTCTTGGTCCAGGCGCCAGGACTTTTCTCCATGTCCGCTATGGAAGTCCACATCTCCACGTACCTGTGACTCACCGAGAACAGGCGGTTTGAAGTTCCTTCAAGGCAGATGGGGTACACTATTACTTCTCTCACTCTGGTGCTGCTGGCAGAGTGCTTTGTCAATGGGTGCTCTCAAAAAAGTTTAAATTGAATCTTGAGATGTTTTACCCAGCAGTGTTATTACATGTCTGTAGAAGCTGCTATGCATTGCTGAGAGGGGAAACAGAGTTTCATCCCTAAACCAAGGTTTTAGTCTCTATTCCTCACTACACTCTCCCTGCAAATTTTACACCTCTGTACTTCAGCTTTTCTGTCCTCAGCAAATCGAGAGTAAAATGCCCACTTCTACCTTTCTGGGAGTGTAGTCAGGATAAATTAATTTAGACAGAAACAAAGTCTGTAGCATTTCATTACACAGAGGAGAGATGGACGATCATTTATTATTTTGGTGACCGTGCCCCTTTGGGAATTACCGTATTTCTGCAGGTTGGTGACCAGGGAGTAGGCAGTAGCTGTGGATGTCAGGAATGTCTCTTTGAGGTCTCGGAAATTCTGTTGGCATTTTTCCAATTCAGAGCATTAGTACTGACTGGTTTCCAGGATGCTCATTTCTGCCCTTGGACCAAAACAAGTGGTGGGAGATACTGCCATGCTGAAGCTGGTGCAGGAAGTAGACCCAGAGCCGAGGGAGAAGAAACCCAAACAAATAATACATTCAAAGCAAATAGGCCAGGTGCGGTGGCTCACACCTGTAATCCAAGCATTTTGGGAAGCTGAGGCGGGCGGATCATGATGTCAAGAGATCAAGACCATCCAGGCCAACACAGTGAAACCCTGTCTCTATTAAAAAATACAAAAAATTAGCTGGGCGTGGTGGCACGCACCTGTAGTCCCAGCTACCTGGGAGGCTGAGGCAGAAGGATTGCTTGAACCAGGATGCGGAGGTTGCAATGAGCTGAGATCGGGCCACTGCACTCAAGCCTGGTGCCTGGTGACAGAGTGAGAATCTGTCTAAAAATAAATAAATAAATAAACAAAATAAAACAAATGAATGGATTGTGGGAATGGTTGCACTACTTGGGTAAATGACTAAAAATTATTGAACTCCACAATTATAATGGGTAATTTTATAGTATGTAAATTATACCTCAATAAAGATTCTTCACATAAAAAAGGGGATTTAAACAGGTGTAAAGACAGCAGATCTGAGTCATAAGTTACTTTTGGGGTGAACTTTGTCAGCATCCCACAACTCTGAATATCCTTAGCCACAAATGCAAGGCACGAGGTGGTTAAGCTTAGAGTCCCAGGTACTGTCTGTGGTTCAGACTGACAGGAAGGCCGGAGCTAAGACAAGTGTGCGGTAACGGTCTGGAGTCACAGCAGCAGAATCAGAAGTGGGGGCATCGGGGAACATTAGGATCTCTGTCTTCCAGGTGTCTAGGCCGTGTGGAAACACAAGGTCTCTTCTGAAGTCACCACCAATGGAGACCCCGCCCTCAGCAGTCATTCTCAACCTTTATATACCCTTGTGACAAAACTACAGGCCTCTCTCTTTCTAAAATTTACCCACATTCTCATTGTTTGTCATTGCAAATGCATAGAAAACATCAGGGAATACATATTTCCCGAAGTCCTAGCACTGTCTTGAGGACGGTCATGAAGTCATTTTTTTCCCAATTAAAAATGTCCCACTTTTAGATAGTCTTGGTATTTCTCTTTATTCTCCAGTTTTCCACATCATTTTAATACTGTAAGAAAAAACCCTGAATATTCTGTTCAGTGTGTGAATAATTTACTCATAAGGATTTCGAGGCCAGGTGCAGTGGCTCACACCTGAAATCCCAGCACGTTGGGAGACCAAGGTGGGTGCATCCCTTGAGCTCAGGAGTTTGAGACCAACCCGGGAAGCATAGTGAAACCCTGCCGCTACAAAACATTTTAAACTGAGCCGGGCATAGTGGTGCCCACCTGCAGTCCCAGGGATTCAGGAAACTGAGGCGAAAGGATCGCTTGGGCCCAGGAGTTTGTGGCTGCAGGGAAGTAAGACCACGGCCCTGCGCTACAGTTTTGATGACAAGGTGAGACCCTGTCTTCAAAAAATAAAAACAAAATAAAAAATAAAAGGCTTTTGGTCAATGTCTTATTATTCTTATTACTGCAAACCAGTGTTATACTGGCATCTTTTTCCCCACTGGGGAAGCACGTTAGATTTTTTAATTTGATTTTTAATAGGTAAGGTCTATCTCTGCTGCTCAAGCTGGAGTGTGATGGTGTGATCACAGCTCACTGCAGCCTCAAACCCCCAGCCTCAAGGGATCCTCCTGCCTCAGCCTCCTGAATTGCCAGGACTACAGGCACATGTCACCACACTCAGCTATTGTGTGTGTGTGTGTGTGTGTGTGTGTGTGTGTAAATGGGGTCTCACTATGTTGCCCAGGCTGGTCTCAAACTCCTGGGCTCAAGTTATTCTCACACCTTGGCCTCCCAAAGTGTTGGGATTACAGGCATAAGCACCACTCCTGGCCCATGTTGCCTTTTCATTTAATTAGAAGACTAGTTTGGTATGCATAACTCCTAACCCCACTCTCCTCTTCTATGTGTCAGTTGCTTTGTGTTATAATCTCTATATATGTACTTTATGCTCATCACTTATGATTTTCATTTTAACTCCACGAGCTCTCTTTCCAGTTTGTCACAATCACTGAAATAATTTATGTGCATCTCTTTAAACACATGTAGTAGCCTCCTAATTTGGAATGACTTATAAACTTACTATTTCATATGTTTGAGGCAGTTTTTACGGAGCACTAAAGATGTGCATTGACCCAAAGCCACTGGCCTAAGGATATACTCTCAGACGCAGCGTGGTCTGTGGCAGTGGGTGGTGATCCTCGGCATTCCTGTGCCATGGGGTTTAGTGGGACAGAAGCTGAGGTTTTAATGACAGGCACAGATAGGCAGAAGAGAAGCAGTGCCCTGACGCACCCCTCACTTCCTGTGATCACTTCCTCCCTGGTTCTGTGAGACTGACACTAGGGAGACTCTTATGGAATATCTGTCTTTTCCCTTCAGCTGTCTGACTTGCCTGGGCTACTGGCCTGCACATGTGTAACCATGGTCGCCTCCATTTTCATGACAAACTGAAGGAAGGAGGGCCAACAACCTCACGCCCTCCATGCTAACCTGCAGCTGTGCTGTGAGAGTATTAGTTAGTGAGATGTCGCAAAAACTTCATGATTTCAGTCCTTTTACTTTTATTATGATTTATCTTAAGGGCTAGCAGATGGTCTGTCCTGTAGAATGGCCCATGCATACTTGAGAGGAAGCGTGTACTGTTCTTGTTGCGTGGAGTATCCTATAGATGTCTGGTCTGTTGTGTTGTTTACATCTTTTATTTCTTTATGGATCTTCTGCCTAGTTGCTCCATCCATTATTGAAAATGTGGCATTAAAGTCTCCATCTACTATTGTTGAATTGTCTATTTCTCCCTTCAGTTCTTTTTTTTTTAATTGATAGCTTTATTTTTAATAATGGAAACAACTTTGCCACTCTAGAAACAATGTTAGGAGAGAAAAACCTTCCCTACAAAAATAAACTGAAACCCATCAAAATGATAAATATTGTAACTTTTGACTTCTGCCATTTAAGATGCTCCCACAATCCTTCCCCTTCATTTAACACCCTTCCTGTACCACCGCATGCTGAAGAGAAAACAGTATTACAGCAAAGCTTACATAGTAGAACATAACGATTTATACAATGATTCTTAAAAAATCTTTGACTTTAGTGGCCTTTTTTCTTCACTTACGCATTAAAAATGCTCCCGCAGTAACCAGTGTTTGGGGAAAAACCTCAGTCTTCAAAAACCATGAACGGACAGAATTTCAACACAGCAGGTTTCCAAATGGCAATGTGTAGTGCCCATGACAGTGAGCGAGGTTCTGGATGAATACAGATGAAGACGCCTAGTTAGACAGTCTACTTCAAGTCGTTAAAAAAAATTCAGATGCCCATCAGCTACTACTCTAGGTCCTAACAGTGTCTTAATCTGAGAAACAAACGCCTCCAAAATGTAAGTTTACTGGGATGAATGAGTGAAAAACCAGGTGGCTGAGAACAATATGCTTAAACCCAGGCCATAGTCCGAGTAGTAAAACCAGCATAAAAGTCACAAAGGCATTCTCTGAGCAATAAAGGTAACGTGCTGGGCGACACTGTCACTAGACCTCATCAATGTCCTAAAGACAAGTTACGTGCAAAATTAAACAGGATGTGCCACACAGATTTTATAGCTGCTAATTCTATTTCTTTTCAACTTTCCTTAAATGCTTAGGAAGGTGAGATTGTCTCAGTAAATTGTGTGCACAGCACAGCAGCTTAAGTCTACCTCCAAGACGGGTATTGTCTGAAAAGTAAATCCCATTTGAATTCATGGTCATCTTCAACTGCTCTGTGACTGCTAAGTTGTATTTATGAACTTTCTCTTTTTTTTTTTTTTTGAGATGGAGTTTCACTCTTGTTACCCAGGCTGGAGTGCAATGGCACAATCTCGGCTCACCACAACCTCTGCCTCCCGGGTTCAGGCAATTCTCCTGCCTCAGTCTCCTGAGTAGCTGGGATTACAGGCACGTGACACCATGCCCAGCTAATTTTTGTATTTTTAGTAGAGACGGGGTTTCACCATGTTGACCAGGATGGTCTCGATCTCTTGACCTCGTGATCCACCCGCCTGGGCCTCCCAAAGTGCTGGGATTACAGGCGTGAGCTGCCACGCCCAGCCTGGTTTCCTTTTCTTTCTCAACATTGCCCTGGGGCGCTCTCCTGACGCAGCAGGTCCTGGCGGTGAAGAAGTCCTGGGCGTCCTTCTCCAAGCCGCTGCTCAAGCTGCGGTTCCCATCGCGGCCGGGCGGCTTCCCGGGGACGCAGGCGGCGGGGCAGCGGATGCGGCGCTCATCCCGCCCCCGCCGCGCGCACCCCCCCCCCCCGCGCTCACCCCCCCACCCGCGCCCCCCGCCCCCCGCGCGCACCCCCCCCTCCCCGCGCGGGCGCGGTTTCCCGCGTCCTGCTGCAGCTGCGGCCGCCCTTCATTTCTGTCATCGTTTGCTTCCCGTGTTTTCAGGCTCGGTTAGATGCATCTGTGTTTATAATTGTACTTTCTTCCGGATAGATTAACCTGTTATCATTACAAAATACCCCTCATTGACTTTGGTAACTTGTGTTAAAATCTCTTGTTCAGGCGCGCATGGGGGCTCACGCTTGTAATCCCAGCACTTTGGGAGGTGAAGGCAGCGGATCACCTGAGGTCAGGAGTTCAAGACCGGCCTGACCAACATGGAGAAACCTCGTCTCTACTAAAAATACAAAATTAGCCAGGCGTGGTGGTGCGCGCCGGTAATTCCTGCTACTCGGGCGGCTGAGGCAAGAGAATTGCTTGAACTGGGAGGCGGAGGTTGCGGTGAGCCGAGATCATGCCATTGCACTCCAGCCTGGGCAACAAGAGTGAAACTTCATCTAAAAAAAAAACAAAAACAAATCTCTTGTTTATTTTGTCTACTATTAGCACAGTTGTTACTGAAACACCAGGGGTTTAAGTCTTGTGCTCACTGCATAGAAATGCAGTCACTGACAGGAAAGAAGGCTTTCCTCAGGCTCTGCAGCTGAGGAGGCAAAGATCAGCCTTAAATCCAGCTCTCAAATGTGGAGTTTAGAGAGCAGGGAAGAAATGTAACTACATGCAGGAGAAGAGAAATTAGGGCGAGGAGGGAAGGAGGAATTGGTCAACAGGAAACAGGTGGGCGCTGAGGCAATTAGGACGGGATGAGGAGTCTCACATCTCATTATCCAGAGGAGGCACTCTGGTAAATTTCAGTTCTCTGATACTCTCTGGAAGACCCCATAGTTGATTTCCTGAGAAAGGAACTCAGGTAATACAAATGTAACTTTCTCAAATTTCAAGACTGGGAGGGTCAATTTCTAGGTTTATTTAAAAGAAACCATAAACATCAGGGTTTTTTTTGTTTGTTTTGTTTTTGAGACGGAGTTTTGCTTTTGTTACCCAGGCTGGAGTGCAATGGTGCGATCTCCACAGCAACCTCTGCCTCCTGGGTTCAGGCAATTCTGCCTCAGCCTTCTGAGTAGCTGGGATTACAGGCACACGCCACCATGCCCAGCTAATTTTTTGTAGAGACGGGGTTTCACCATGTTGACCAGGATGGTCTTGATCTCTTGACCTCGTGATCCAACAGCGTTGGCCTCCCAAAGTGCTGGGATTACAGGCATGAGCCACTGCACCCGGCCAAACATCAGTTCTATGGGACAATTGGGTTGGTTTCAAAGTCACTGCAGCTTTCCTATGGTTGCTAATTCCATGATTATATTACCTTGTATGGCAAAGGGATTTTACAGATATAATTAAATTAACCTTACAATAGGGAGATTATCCAGGCCATCTAATCTAATTGCATGGGCCTTTAAAGTCTGGGTCTAGAGGTCAGAGGTCAGTGAACTAGGAAGTCAGAGAGATCCAAAACACGTTAGTGATTCGATGAGGAAGAAATTCTTCGTTGCTCACTTTGAAGATGGTGAGAGTCACAGTCAAAGAAATCAAGTCCTCAGTCCAACAGCCTCATAACTATGCTACATGCAGATATGAGCTAACAGTATTTTTAAATGCATTTACAATATGTGGTAAACAGATTCACATTGTCTCTGCCTAGTCTTCTCTTTTGCTTTGTCCCTGCATGCTACTATGTCTGTCTAGATTGGGGGACACAACCATGAGGGCTTTGTGCCGCTTTCTCTCCTCTCCTGGAATGCTATGGCTCTCTAGAGCCAGATAGCTGCTGAAGGTGGCTGAGTACAGGCACCTGATGGTATAAGAAACCACAGGCCCCTAATTCATCAAGGCTCCAACCTTCACCTACCCCAAAGTTCTAAGAGCCCTCCTTATAGCTTCCTATCAGTTTTATACAGATTATTACCCATAAACCCTGCTCTTCCTTGGGCCCTAAGGCCAGGCCTTCTAATATCTTCACCACTTTTGAGGTATCTAGTAACTCTTCCTTCTGAAGTTCCAGTTACTGCATCCCCGCTGCATAGCGAGAAGTTACCAGATGACCAGCCCAAAGCCTCACATGCACATCAGGGCTAAACAGTGACCGGATATTGTGTCTAGATCAGCCATGGGTATTGGCAAATGTGACAAGGATATTAATTGTAAACATTCCACACTACAGAAACACACTAGAACTTACTTCCCACATTAAAAGACAACCTGGAGGAGTGTTGTTACATCTCAGGCCAAGCATTAATCCCTCCAGGATTGCGAGCTGGCTCCCGAAGTTGCCAAGCTACTGCTTAGACAAAGTCTTCAATCTCTGTTCTACCTAAACTATTGCCAGGTCCCCACAATTTGACCCGGCTGCTACTTCCTACTCATAGGAAGACTAAATCATCTATGAGTCAGAGTCTACAATAAGCCTTCTAAGTCAGTTCAGATCTGTCTCACAGGCTTTTTGGTTTACAATTGATAAGCATGAGGGGATTCTGAGTGGAGGTGCCCTGACCTTTGACAAATCTCCAGTTGGTGCTTGGTACCAGCTTGAGCTATCTTTATTGCTCAAAGCAATAGGACAATTTGCTGAGGCCTCAGAGATCCCCGCCTCCAGAGGATCCTGATTTCCCAAAATGTGGTTGAGATCTAAGGTTTATTTTGCTATACAACTCATTTTCTGGAGTTTTACTTGCTTCCAACCATGAAGGCAAGTTTTCCCACTTCCGTGATGATGGAGCGCAGGCAATTCCTTTCTGGTTTCAGCTCACTTGTTTTTCTTTTTTGCCCTCACCCCCCTCAGCTCACTTCTAACAGGGAAGGAGAGTTAGAGTTTTTTCCAGCTTCTAGGATGTCACAGGGCAGTCTTCAGCCTGGTCCCCATTCCTAGGTAAATAACCGAGTCTGTGTTTTGTCTTGGAATTTCTCCTGAATGACTCCAGTTAAGATTAAAAACTAACTGATCATAATTTCCCCTTCCCACTAAAGCGCTCGGCAATCATATGAATTGCGCGATCTTTAATTTTCTTAACTTTTTGGTTGGTTTTGTTTTTATTTCCCTCTTTTCCATTGGTTTTGACCAGTTCTCTCTGACTTGATCAAATCCAAAAAAAGTTCCAAATTATGGGGAACAAGGCCTCTGAATTGGATAATTCCATGAAAAAAATTAATTAAAAATAAAAATTCCACAGCTAAAGTGTAGAAATTGGGTGGTGAAAAAAAGATTAAAAAATAATAAAATTAAAATTTTTAAAAGAGGGAGAGCCTGGGAAAAAAAAAGCAGCCATCAAGAAAATAAAGGTTTTGGGTACCTAAGGGTCTTTATTTATATCACAGGGCCACTTTTGCTAGCCAAGCCAAACTAAAAGAGCAATGGCTGTCACCTCATACCCCAGGCTAGAGTTCAGTAGCTAAGGTTCTGCCCCTTTTTTCACCATGACAACCTGGGTTGGTTCCTAAATCAATTTATTTCCAATTGATATTTGGATTGCTTTTGAAATATCAGCTATTGCCGGGCGCGGTGGCACAAGCCTGTAATCTCAGCACTTTGGGAGGCCGAGGCGGGTGGATCACGTGGTCAAGAGATCGAGACCATCCTGGTCAACATGGTGAAACCCCGTCTCTACTAAAAATACAAAAAATTAGCTGGGCATGGTGGTGCGTGCCTGTAATTCCAGCTACTCAGGAGGCTGAGGCAGGAGAATTGCCTGAACCCAGGAGGCAGAAGTTGCGGTGAGCCGAGATTGCGCCTTGGCACTCCAGCCTGGGTAACAAGAGTGAAAGTCCATCTCAAAAAAAAAAAAAGAAAAATAAATATCAGCTATTTGTCCCAGCTGAAATATAGTAATGAGAATTAAAAGGATTTTAAATGTGTATATTTCAATATATGTTAATGTATATTAAAATATATATGTATTTAAAAGTCGTTAATACTTTTTTGTCTTCTTGGACCTTGTTGTTTGAGAAAAAGTCCTTTTTCTTCTCAGCTGACTGAATTCTGTTTCTCCTGTTACTTCTGTCTGTCTCTCCTTTCCCTGGCCACCCTCTGCTGCATGAGGGACCTGAAATAGTTTCTAAGAGCCTGGGATTTCTTAATGAGAATGGAGGGATTGCCAGACTTTTTTTTGGGTAGAAACCTCTGTTTTTTTCTGATGCAATCCCAAGAGTGTAAACAGAAAAGTTCCTCTCAGATCTTAAACTGCTTGCTTTTGTATTGTGCTACCTATTTTTTTAATGAAATATTGACTAAAATAGTTATTACAATAGAGGATACTCCTGGGGTGTTTAAGATAAGAAAGGGTGTAGTTTAGATACTTAGAGAAATATCTTTGTAACAAATTCACTATAAAATAATTATGTGGCCTAACCCAGGGTAATTCTATCTATTGAAGATTTAGGATTCAATGTGAGCTCTGCTGAGAGCTCAGGTCCAATGAAAAGATAGAGACTAAATTCAGAACTATCTAAATAAAACTGGTGTACTCATGCAATCCTAGGATGGATTTCTGTAATGTTCTGTTGATTTGGCATCGGTTTTCCATCTCCCTCTAGTGCACCAGGCTCTTTCTCACTATACTTCGATAGCTAAATATTGCTCTCTGATATTTCACCTAAGAGGAGTTCCTTTAATATATAAATTAGGACTCTCTAGCTGACAACTGCCTAGAGCAACGAAACAGGTGATCAAAAAATTGGAAGTCTAAAATAGGAGGAAAAAGAAGAGTCTTCTGAATGTATAAGATCTACTCCTAGCAGCATGTCTAATACATTATATAATTATGTGTATATATATATATATATGTTTCACTACTAAAAATATATTTTTAAAACTCGATTTAATTGACTTAAAGGGAAAAAAAAGCACGTAAATTAAATACACTATCAGAAAAAATAGACCTGAAGACAAATGCTTTTACAAGTTCATGTGACGTAAGTAAATCTTTAGTAAATAAACTGGGTTTAAATTATTGGTAAAACAGAATTAGAAATGGCTTCAGAATTGATGATGTACCTTTTCATTTAAATTTACTGTTCAAGTGGTTTTATATTTATCTCTGCTGTGTAGTATAAGGTGTCAAAATTTGAAATGAGGGTTATAAAGCTACAAATGGGGCCCAGAAAGAATTATCTTTTGTTTGTGTAATTTTTGATAAATAAGGCGATTAATATTGTTTGTTTAATGAAAATAGCTAAATGTTGAGTTATTGGCCAAAACAAACAAACAACATTTATCTAATCTTAAGCGTTTTTTTTTTTGGTTTGGTTTGGTTTGGTTTTGTATTTAAGTCAAGGTTTTGAAGGGGTGATCTTGAATACCTGGGCTCAAGGGACCCACCCACCTCAACCTCTCAAAATGCTGGCATTATGAGGTATGAGTCACCATGCCCAGAGTAACCTTAAGGTTCTTACTTAGGAAAATCTGAAATTCACAGATAATGAAAATGGTTAATAGGGAAATAACTTTAAATGATAACTATCAGCCGGGCATGGTGGCTCACACCTGTAATCCCAGCACTTTGGGAGGTTGAGGCGGCTGGATCATGAGGTCAGGAATTTAAGACCAGCCTGGCCAACATGGTGAAACCCCTTGTCTACTAAATACACAAACTTTTAACGGATAAAAGAAAAATACATGATCACACTAAGATAAAGGGCAGAAAGGGAGGTGTCACGTCACTTGAAAGCCGACTGTGGTGAATTAAAGATGTAGCCCAGAAACCCTACAGCAGTCGCCGAAATAAGGAAAGAGTTATAGCTAATAAAGCAACAAAGGGAAAAATGGAATGAAATAAAAGCCGTGTGATCCCTCTGCTGGAACAACTGCCACCCCCCAGGCCTCCACCCTAGAGAAGCACACAGTGGCCGGAGAGAAGTGAGCAGAATGACGACTGCAGCATTGTTTGTAATTAGAAAGATATATGAAGGGGGTTTATTCATTTAACAAACAGACAATTGAACAAACAATGGAAGCAAGTCCTTTGTCAAAAAGAACGCAGAGGGTCAGGAGATGCTGCTTCTCCAAAGATTTCAGGATTCCCAGACGCCTAGTTTTCGGCCTGTTCTTCTGGAAGATCTTATTCTTGGGGGGCAATAGGTCCTCGCGTTTGGGGGTTCTTTCAGGTTCTCTCTCCGTTTCCTCATTCTGCTACAATTGAAAGGAACAAACCAAAACAAAAAATCCCCCCAAAACCAAGAAACCAATGTTCACTTCCAGAAGGTCCCGCCTCTGCCTCCACTGGAGCCTTTCAGGAGGTCTGGGTGTCTGGCCCACCGTTCCCCGGTTTCTGTTTCTGCTCTTGCTTTTCCCTTCCCGGCTCCCGCCCTCCCGCCACGACCCACCGCCGTCCAGCTGCGCCCCCGGCCCCACCGCGCAGGAGGTGCTCCAAGGCCCTGCCCGTTGCCGCCCGCGGGGTGCCCAGAAATCAACCTCAACAAACCCTTTGTGAAAATAACTTCCCCGTGGAAAAAGCCCTCATGATTTCCATTCTCAGGCTCCTCAGAGGACTAAAAGCTAAGGGCAACGATGGATTCATTCTAAAGTCCTAGTCGTGCGCCCGGCTGAGTGCAGGACCCTGCTCCCCGCGAGAGGACCCACGAGCGACCCTCACCCCATCCCTGCCCTGGTGGAGCCCCCGTGCGGGACACAGGATCCCTAAAGCTCCGCAGCGCCCCTAAAGCGACTGGGCAGGGTGGGCAGAGGCTCCCTCACTGGGTGAAGCCGGCGCAAAGAACGGGAAGAGCCGTCCCGGGAGCCCGCCGGGCACTCAGCTTCCCTTGGGCCTCTAGGGGGCTCAGGCGGGGTCGGACCAGGGAGATTCCGGGGGCTTCTGAAACGGGCGAGGGGCGGGGTGGGCGAAGGCCATTCATCTGTCCTCGCTCCAGAATCTCCCAAGCGCGGGTGTCCAGCGTGACCGCTCCGGTCTCTCCGGTTTTCCAAGGCCTTGCTCATCGTCCTGCCGGCGGGCTGTGAGGATGGACTAGACGGAGGAAGTTTAGTGAGTGCGCCCTACCTATAGTGCCCCGTAGGAACGCAGCACCTGTCTCTGTGGCGCAATCGGTTAGCGCGTTCGGCTGTTAACCGAAAGGTTGGTGGTTCGAGCCCACCCAGGGACGCTAGTTTGGAGCTTTTAAAGCAATTCACGAATTGTCAATCACTAGGTAAGTGGGGTAGATTTTATCTTCCCGAAGTCCTGAGCCACTAATTTATGACTGATCCGAGTCAAAGCCCAGCCCACCAGGTTCCCAGTATGAATGCCTTTCTTTCTTTCTTTTTTTTTTTTTTGAGACGGAGTTTCGCACGTTACCCAGGCTGGAGTGCAATGGCGTGATCTCAGCTCACCGCAACCTCCGCCTCCTGGGTTCAGGCAATTCTCCTGCCTCAGCCTCCTCAGTAGCTAGGATTACAGGCACGCACCACCGTGCCCAACTAATTTTTTGTATTTTTTTAGTTGAGATGGGGTTTCACCATGTTGGCCAGGATGGTCTCGATCTCTTGAGCTTGTGATCCACCCGCCTCGGCCTCCCAAAGTACTATTCATGCCTTTCTTCCCCTCTCCTGCAGCCCCCAAGATGCCATCTTGCTCTGTCACCCAGAACTGGAGTGCAATGGCACAATTTTGGCCCACTACAACCTATGCCTCCTGGGTTTCAAGTCATTTTCCTGGCCTCAGCCTCTGGAGTAGCTGGAATTACAAGTGGGGGCCACCACGCCCGGCTGATTTTTGTATTTTTAGTAGAGACAGGGTTCTACCATGTTGGCCAGGCTGGTCTCAAATTCCTGACCTTGTGATCCACCCACCTCAGCCTCCCAAAGTGCAGGGGTTACAGGCGTGAGCCACCACGCCCAGCCACTAATGTCTTTCTAAAGGTCTCCTAGTTTGCTCTCATAGTAATTTAGCTGGAAAAAACACTGCAAATACTGGAGTTTGGAGATTTTCCATGATCACGACTACCATAAATAAGGTTGCCCACAACACATTTCAATCACTGGCTTTTCAGTGGATACTGCCACTTTTGAAAATCATCTTCAAGTTCAAAGGAAGGAAGTACTCCAAAGTATAAACAGATGAAACCTACAAATATCAACCTTAATTCAGACAATTCCAGGAACTCCACCCATCAAATAATACCAGTAAGAACATTCTGGCTACTCCAGTTTGCTCAGGGCCCCATAACGTACATTCCTCAGCAGGGCTGTGGGGCTGCATACCCATCGAGCGATAGGAAGGCAGGGCCACAGATGGCAGACTGGGGCTCCTCACCAGCCTGCCACAGCAGCCTCATTTCCTATGCAAGCTCTTCCTGGGAGGTTCCTCCTCAGGCATAAAAAATAGCCCACCTTGCTGGGCCTGCTAAACCTGCCAGGATCTGTTGAGTAAGGCCATAATTCAGAAGAAACTGAGTCAGAAGAAGCAAACAGACATGGTCCTGGAGTGAGCAGAGACTGCCTGAATGCAATCAATGGCAAAGGGAGGGAGGGAGGTGAGATGGCTTTGGGGGTGTTTTGTCTTTTTAGTGGATACTGCCTGGATGATGGCCTACAAGGCTCTTCCAAGGCTTGGGCCACAGAAGGACAGAAGGAACTGCAGAATGTTCTTGAAGAAAACATCTGTTGAAGGCTGACTGTGCTGTAAGGCACAAGGGCAGATAGAACAGTCTGTGAGGGAGTCAGAGCTCCTGGTGCAGTGAGGAAGACAAATCAACAGCTATAAAATAAGCCCCTCTACTATTTTTCTGACCCCCTCTCTGCTCATCTAATAATGCATTTTAGTTGGGTGCTTCTGGAGAGTGGCATGCTTCAACCACAATGAGAAGGACAGATGCCAGACTTTCATGCAAGTACTAAAGCTAATGTCAAGTGGGTTTCTAAGCTCTGTGGTTGAACTTAGGCCAGGGCAGAGCTGGTCTCGCTCTGAGGGTGGAGGTAATACAGGTACGCAACAGTGGGTGTAGAGAACAGCAGCCTTCTCTGTTAGAATCTGCCATCAGGGCAGGCCCACCTGATTGGGAGGGCAGATGGCCAGAGAAAGCGCACTGACCATTAATGGGAAGGTTGGCCAAGGCAGGGGTGGGGACAGAGGCCACACTTACGTGGAGAGAACTTCAGAGGGCAGGTCTGTGATGTAAGAAGGAATCTTCCGCCCAGACAGGAACTGTGCCACTTCGTTGCTGAAGGTGTTACCGTTGTGTTTGAAGAGGTTGTAGGCCTCAGCTCTGTATGTTGAAAGATTTGCAGAACAGATGTGAGAAGCCAGCAAGCGTCTGTGTGGAATAACCCAAGCTAGGCTGTGGAACAGCGAGCACAGCTCAATGTAAGGACTGTGATTTGCCCCCTCATACACCAGAAACACTGCTTCTTTGCCATTCTGACCATTAATAACTTATTTTTATGGAAAGGAGAAACTGAAAATACGTGGCTCCCACACAGTTCAGGAGAATCTCTACATTGAGGAAAGCAGAGCTCTGGTGTTAGTGTTTACCCCGTACTGAAACTGACGAAAGCCTCTTTCAGGAAAAGTCTTCTCAAGTTTGTATTTCATCCCAACCCTTCTGCAAACCCTGCTTTTCCTTCTACAAACTTGTCCAATAAAGGTTGAGAACAGCACTTGCTGATTTTAATCAGAAGGAATGAAAAGCCCTTGTTTCCTCTAAAAATTTCAGCAGAAAGTATGCTGGAAGGAATATCTGTATCAGAACAACTTAGAGCTCTTTTTGTAGTATAACTGCCCTTTCTTCACGTTAATTAAGCAAAAAAACTGGGCCAGGCCTTGTGCTGAGTGATAAGCATGAGATGACATGGCAGTTGCCTCCAGGTGTTGATTTTCTAGTTGGGGAGACAGACACAACTAACCACCACCCCTGTCTCCACTCACCGGAACAGGGACTCCCCCAGGGAGGACGGGTACTCCAGAAAGATTTCTTCTGTGACTTCTGTACTCCCCACATCAACCACGGAGTCTGGGGGCCCATGCAATGTCCCTCCCTAAAAGAGCCAACCCAAAGAAAGTCATTAAATTACCATCTTTACGTGGCTTCCCACAGTAGATCACAAACACTCTGTTCTGACTTCTTTTTTTTTTTTTGAGACAGTTTCTCTCTTGTCACCCAGGCTAGAGTACAATGGGGCAATCTTGGCTCATTGCAAACTCTGCCTCCCGGATTCAAGTGACTCTCCTGCCTCAGCCTCCTGAGTAGGTGGAATTACAGTGCCTGCCACCACGCCCAGCTAATATTTTGTAATTTTAGTAGAAACAGGGTTTTACCACGTTGGTCAAGCTGGTCTCGAACTCCTGACCTC
Source organism: Callithrix jacchus (assembly GCF_049354715.1). NCBI lineage: Eukaryota > Metazoa > Chordata > Mammalia > Primates > Cebidae > Callithrix > Callithrix jacchus. The sequence goes on from NC_133519.1 coordinate 8,708,696, forward strand.
AAGTGATCCACCCACCTGGGCCTCCCAAAGTGTTGGGATTACAGGCATGAGCGATTGCGCCCGGCCTGACTTCACTTTCATCTTTCAGGGCACCCTGGGTAGATGAAGTGTGCTATTCACTATTTGTATCAAGGATGCAATGGCTTAGAAGCAGGGGTGTCCAATCTTTCGGTTTTCCTGGGCCACACTGGAAGAATTATCTTGGGCCACACATAAAATAACCTAACACTAATGGTAGTTGATGAGCTTGAAAAAAAATCTCATGTTTTAAGCAACTTTACAAATTTGTGTCAGGCCACATTCAAAGCTATCCTGGGCTGCATGTGGCCTGTGGGCTACAGGTTGAACAAGCTTGGCTTAGAACTTTCTGGTGATTTTCCATTGCCATATGCTGGCAGCATGGTTAGGAAGTCAGGCTTCTTGTTTCTTGTGGAGCCCTGGGAAGCTGATTCTCTCTTCTTGTTTCTTGTGGAGCCCTGGGAAGCTGATTCTCTCTTGTTTCTTGTGGAGCTCTGGGAAGCTGATTCTCTCTTCTTGTTTCTTGTGGAGCCCTGGGAAGCTGATTCTCTTGCAGCTCTGACTCCAGAGGCTGTCCACTTATTCAGTTGAGAAAAACAGAGAAACCCAGAATCTGAAGTCTCCTTTTGTCCCCAGTATGTCTCATCATGAGGACAGAAGAGGACAATAGAAATGGCTCACACTTCACAGGCCATCTCTCCATGCCTATTTGCATAAAGTATGCAGCCAGTTTTTCTTCTGACACACTTGATATCCTGTGTGACAATGGAAAAATGTGAAGGGTGGTGAGAAATCTGGCAGGTTGGCAGTTATTTCCATAATGCAATTCTTTTCTGATCTGTGAACCTAATGCAATGATGGTGATAGGGCAAGGGAGCCAATGGCTCCTGAAAGGCCTACAGAAAACCCTAAGCTATGGAGTTAACAGACTGCCAGAGAAGACTGAAGTTTAGTGGGTAAACCAGCCACTGTGGAAGCAACGGGATCAGCAGGGAGAACAAATCTGGGAAGGGATAATACTCCAGAGCAGAGCTCCCTGAAAAGATCATTTATTCACAGCTACTGAGCACCTCCGACATAGTTGACATTGTTCTGGGCACTGTGGAAAACATGGTGAGCAAGATACCTATGGCAGGCAGAGAACAATGATCTCAGACTTGTAAGAGACTAAAAGGTCACTCTTTGACTCCTCTTATTCACTTACAGGCACTGGGGCTGTGGTGTGGACAAAATAGATGAGATTCTTGTCCTTAAGAAGCTAAGTTTAGCAGGGAAGGGGGATTAAAAAATCCCATAAATCGGTGTATAATTATGAGCTGCCGTAAGGGTGTGCTGGAAGAGTACAGGATGCCAACAGTACATGTGACAGGTGAATTTCCTGGTCTGAGGGGTCTGGGAAGACTTGCCTGAGAAAGTGACACAACTCAAATCTGAAGGAGGGAGAGGCAGAACCAACCAGGTGAAGGATCAGGAAGGCGCACTGATGTCAGAGTTTAAATGTCTAAGGTGTGTTCAAAGAATGAGGAGAGAGGGAGTTGGGAGGAAACAACCCGAAAGAGGCTGGCCAGAGACAGTCAGAGACTAGATCAGGTAGGTCCTGGGAGGCCATGCTGAGCTTTCTGGCTTTTATTCCAAAAGCAATGGGAGAATTCTGGCTTATGCAGGGGATTGTTTGAGCCCAGGAGTTTGAGATCAGTCTGGGCAACATAGGAAGATCCTATTTCTACAAAAAATGGAAAAATTCGTTGGGTATGGTGGTGCTAACAGTCCTAGCTACTTGGGAGGCTAAGGTGGGAGGACTGCTTGAACCTGGGAGGTCGAGGCTGCAGAAAACCGAGACTGCGCCACTGCACTTCTGGCCTGGGTGACAGAGAAGATCTGTCTCAAAAAAAAAAAAAAAAAAAAAAATCCTTCCTATAGGATATTGCAAAAAACCCCACAAAAACAAGACAAGCCAACAAGCAAACAAAATAAACGGATCCTTGGTCACTGCTTGAGCACCTCCTGTGACAACACTTGGATAGCTCTGATAGAAAGTTTTGGAAAAGGATATGGGCTTTAGACTCAGAATCCTGGCTTCTAGGACTGCTGACACTTATTGGCTGTGTAAGTTTGGGCAACGCTTGATGCTTCTCAGAGCCCTCATCATTCCGCTTAACATCAGAACATCAGCTGCATTCCTATGACGAGCTGGGCACTGTGCTGGGGATGGGGATGGAAGGTCTCAGCTCTCAAGGAGCTTACACAGTTCCCGGTGGAGACCCAGAAACAGCTCATTTCACCATAAGATGCTCTGTGTGAGACAGAAGGACCCACACATGCCATGGGAAAAGAGAGGAGGGTGATTGGCTGGGGTATCTGGGAAAGGTTTTCTTGAGCCAAGTCTTCTGGTGGCTTTGAGGAACAATGCCAGAGGTCCACAGCAGAAGCAAAGCTCCTGGTCTACAGGAGCCCCCAGGAACCTGAGACTGCAGGACAGAGTGCAGGGGAAGACACTCACCGGAGGGCAGCTGGAGATACCACCATTGCCGAAGAAGAACTCGTCCTTGTGCACAACTATGGAGGTGTGCCTGCCATACAGAGAGACACGGTGAGCCAGAAAACTTAGAATTTGAGTAAAAGCAAACACCATAGTGCAATGAGAATAATTTCTGCCCTAGGATAGGACTGTGGTGACCCGCCTTATAAAACCAACCAACCAAAGGTATGAGTATGGTAAATGCCACAGATCATGGGTGTTCAATCTTGGCACTACTGACATTTGAGGCCGGATAGCTCTTTGTCGTTTGGGGCTGTCCTGTGCATTCCAGGCTGTTGAGCAGCATCCCTGCCTCTATCCATAAGATGCCAGTAGCATCTTCCTCCCTGTGTGACAACCAAAAATGTCTCTGGACATGGTTAAATGTCCCAGGGTGAGAGAGCAAAATAAGTCCTGATGGAGAACCCACTGCTTTAGGGCTTAAAGATTTATAGCATGGAGAGCTAGGTTTCATGCTGGAAGCCACAGATTGAAACCTGAAATGCAGAGAGTACTGCCTTGTTTCAGAAACTAGTCAAAGTAAGGAGACCAACCCAACTTACCAGATGCCTTCCAGTTGTTTCCCTGTGGAGAAAAGAAGAGATTTAGCCACTTGGGACTAGATTAGGTGGCCCCTCAACCTTGGTAAATTCACTACATCACTCAAACCCAGGGTAACTTGTTATAAACTTCTTGAGGGACTTTCTAGAAATGCAACTCTCCTCCAGTAAGATTCTTAGCTTGTGATAGAATGTGTTCTGCTAAGTAAGTTGGAAATAATGAAAGTCCTTTATCAGAATGCAAGATTAAAAACACTGGCATAGGGCTGGGTGCTGTGGCTCACGCCTGATCTCAGCTCACTGCAATCTCTGCCAGGTTCTCCTAGCACTTTGGGAGGCCGAGACAGGTGAATCTCCTGAGGTCAGGAGTTCAAGACCAGCCTGGTCAACATGGTAAAACCCCATCTCTACTAAATGTACAAAAATTAGCCAGGAGTGGTGGCGGGTGCCTGTAATCTCATCTACTTGGGAGGCGGAGGCAGGAGAATTGCTTGAACCCAGGAGCGGGAGGTTGTAGTGAGCCGAGATCACACCATTGCGCTCCTGCCTGGTCAACAAGAGCAAAACTTCGTCTCAAAAAACTAACAAACAAAAAACACTGGTATAAAGGTACCCTGGTTTTATGGTGTACCTCTTTCCTCTTTGGTGTCAATTCAGCTATACCCTTTTTTTTTTAAAAGCTTGGATTAGAGGCCTGCATTACCATGCCCAGCTAATATTTGTATTTTAGTAGAGACAGGATTTCACCCTGTTGGCCAGGGTGGTCTCGAACTCCTGACCTTGTTATCTATCCACCCACCTCGCCTGCCAAAGTGCTGGAATTACAGGTATGAGCCACTGTGCCTGGCCTTAGCTATGTCTTTATAACTTCTCTGTCTCATGTACAGTAAGACTATAGTAATACAATCTAGGTTATTACTCATTTCTTCATTGAGGTGAAATCCTTTAGAAAGTGATAGAACAAAACTTTGTAAATGCTATCCATTTAGATAGTGAAGGCAGTGTTATTCTACCTCTATGTGCCAGAAACAATGTTAGGTGTAGAAATGCAAATAGGAACAGATCACTTTTCTGCTTTTGCGGGGCTCAAAGTCAAATGGACTGAGACACTCAAATAATTAACAAAAGCACAATGTTAATACACTGTACCATAGTGGTGAAAACAAGGTGTTAATTATAATAAACTACTTTTGTGAGCTTCCACTACCAATGACAAGTGAGGGCAGGGATGGACATTTCTGTGGGAGAGAAGGTGCACATGCATGGCTGTGAAGCCCAAAGCCTGCAGGGCACAGTGAAGAAGAGTGCAGTGATGGTGGCAAGGGGGAAGAGTGGCCAACAGGATGGCCAGCAAAGCAGGCAGACCAGGACTCAAAGAGGCTGTGAGCCTTGAGAGTGCCTTGGTCAGATCCGTGTTTGGAAAAGATAACTGTAGTTGTGTGAGAGCAGATGAACTGGAGGGAAGAGAGCAGAGTTAACAGACCAGGGTAAGGAGGTCCTCTCCAGAGTCCACAAGAGACACTCTACAGCAGTGATCAGGAGGCAGAAGGGCAGTGAAAGATGTGGAACACCAGCAAACATCACGCACTCACCCCTGGTTATCACTTCATTCACATGGCGACATGGTGGATTACTGACAGCTAACAGCTACCTTCACTGTTTGTCCTGTGACTTTTTTTTTTTTTGAGACAGAGTCTGTCACCCAGGCCAGAGTGCAGTGACATAATCTCAGCTCTCTGCAATCTCTGCCAGGTTCAAGCAATTCTCATGCCTCAGCCTCTCAAGTAACTGGGATTACAGGCATGCACCACCATGGCCAGCTAATTTTTTTATTTTTAGTAGAGACAGGATTTTGCCATGTTCTCCAGGCTGGTCTTGAACTCCTGGCCTCAAGTGATCCACCTGCCTCGGCCTCCCAAAGTGCTAGGAGTACAGGTGTGAGCCACCTCACACTCAGCATAGCATCCTCAGAGATAGTTAAGAGGACCATACGGGTTAAGATCCTGGCTCTTCCACTTGCTAGTAGTGGATCTTGGGCAAGTTTATCCAGCCTGTTTAAGTCTGTTTCTCCAGCTCAGAATTGCTGTGATTGGTAATGATAACGTATAGAAAGCTTCACAGTATGTGGCTAGGTGCGCTGGCTCGCACCTGTAATTCCAGCATCATGGGAGGCCGAGGCGGGGAGATCACGAGGTCAGGAGATCAAGACCATCCTGGCCAACATGGCAAAAACTCCTCTACTAAAAACACAAAAATTAGCCCGGTGTGGTGGCGCATGCCTATAATCCCAGCTACTCAAGAGGCTGAGGCAGGAGAATCGCTTGAACCCGGGAGTCGGAAGTTGCAGTGAGCCGAGATCATGCCACTGTACTCTAGCCTGGGCTACAAGAATGAGACTTTGTTTAAAAAAGAAAGAAAGAAAGAAAACTTTCACAGTATATGATATACAGATGTTGGAGGCTCTTATTAGGTATGATGACCTCTTTGGGGAAAAGGGCAAAGACTTCTAAAAGATAAAAATAAATTCTACTTCAGACAGGGTACAGTGGCTCACACCTATAATCCCAGCATTTTGGGAGGCCAAGACAGGTGGATCACTTGAGGCCAGGAGTTCAAGACCAGCCTGGCCAACATGGAAAAACCATGACTCTACTAAAAATTCAAAGAAAAATTCACTGGGCGTGGTGGCGTACACCTGTAGTCCCAGCTACTTGGGAGGCTGAGGCACAAGAATTGCTTGAACTTGGGAGGCAGAGGATGCAGTGAGCCAAGATTGCACCACTGCACTCTCACCTGGGCAACAGAGCGAGACCCTGTCTCAAATAAAATAAACAATAGGCTGGCTGTGGTGGCTCACACCTGTAATTTCAGCACTTTGGGAGGCTGAGGTGGGCAGATCACCTGAGGTAAGGAGTTTGAGACCAGCCTGGCCAACCACCCCATTTCTACTAAAAATACAAAATTAGCTGGGCGTGGTGGTGCATGCCTATAATCCCCGCTACTCAGGAGGCTGAGGCAGAAGAATCACCTGAACTCGGGAGGCAGGGGTTGCAGTGAGCCAAGATTGCACCACTGCACTCCAGGCTGGGCGAAAAGAGTGAAACTCTATCTCAAGAAAAAAGAAAAAAGCCTAAGTTCGGTAGCTCACACCTGTAATCCCAGCACTTTGGGAGGCTGAGGCGGGCGGATCATGAGGTCAGGAGTTCAAGACCAGCCTGGCCAACATGGTGAAACCCCATCTCAACTAGAAATACAAAACTTAGCCGGGTGTGGTGGCAGGCACCCGCAATCCCTGTTACTTGGGACACTGAGGCAGGAGAATCCTTTGAATCCTAGAGGCAGAGCTCACAGTGAGCTGAGATCATGATACTGCACTCCAGCCTAGATGACAGAGCGAGACCCCGTCTCAAAAAAAAAAAATCTTCTTCAGTATTGGTGAGTAAAATCTAAGAACAGATTTCAACATCCAGCAAATGATTATGAAATGCTGTATCTATATTATTTTGTTTTTATTTATTTATTTATTTTTGAGATGGAGTCTTGCTCTGTCGCCCAGGCTGGAGTGCAGTGGCGTGACCTTGGCTCACTGCGACCTCTGGCTCCCAGGTTCAAGTAATTCTCCTGCCTCAGGCTCCTGAGTAGCTGAGATTAGAGGCATGTCCCAGTATGCCTGGCTAATTGTTTTGTATTTTTAGTAGCAACAAGATTTCACCATATTGGCCAGGCTAGTCTCGAATTTCTGACCTTGTGATCCGCCCACTCCGCCTCCCAAAGTGCCAGTATTACAGGCGTAAGCCACCATGCCCGGCCAAATGCTGTATCTATTTTATATGTAAAATTTCATTCTTGCCACTGCACTCCAGCCTAAGTGACAGAGTGAGACTCTGTCTCAGAAAAGAAAAGATTCCATTCTTTGCTGTTAGTATTGCCAGGCCAAACAGAATAACAAGAAAATGAAATGTAGTGGAGTATCTGTCTCTGTTCTAACTCCAGAGATCAGTCTGCTTTTCACCAAGAAATCTGTTACTCTGGTCCATAAGACCACAAGTGGGCTGGGCACTGTGGCTCAAGTCTGTAACCCCTGCACTTTGGGAGGTTGAGGAGGGTGGATCACCTGAGGTCAAGAGTTTGAGACCAGCCTGGCCAACATGATGAAACCCCATTTCTACTAAAAATATAAAAACTAGCTGAGCATGGTTGCAGGAGCCTGTAATCCCAGAGACCTGGGAGGCTGAGGCAGGAGAATCACTTGAACTCAGGAGGTGGAGGTTGCAGCGAGCCAAGATCATGCCATTACACTCCAGCCTGGGTGACAAGAACAAAACTCTGTCTCAAAAAAAAAGACTTCAAATGGATAGAGGGATCCTAGCAATCCTAGCCTGGGGTTTCTGGGGATAGCATCCTAGAGAATGTGAGGCAGGTTCTGACCTTATCCGAACTGAGCTGAAATTTCACAGAGGTTGATCAGAACCAGACTAGATGCTATAGAGGGAGTGGTAATCCATTTAGGATAAGCATCTTCAAAACCTGGGTTCTACTGAGCTATAAAAGAAACTAAGTTAGATTCTGATCTTATCCAGCTGACTCTAGAAAACCATACTAAGTCTCCTCTTTCCTGTTTACTATATGTAAAACAGGGAGACAGAGTCTCACTCTATTGCCCAGGTTGGAGTACAATGGCACAATCTTGGCTCACTGCAACCTCCACCTCCTGGGCTCAAGCAATTCTGGTGCCTCAGCCTCCCAAGTACAGGCTGGGATTACAGGCTTGTGCCACCATGTCCGGCTAATTTTTGTATTTTTAGTAGAGATGGGGTTTCACCACGTTGCCCAGGCTGGTCTCAAACTCCTGACCTCAGGAGATCTGCCTGCCTTGGCCTCACACAGTGCTGGGATTACAGGTGTGAACCACTCCACCTGGCCTAACATTGCATTTTAAATAGAGCTTATGTGCCCTTCTGAACTGCCATTTATAAATCAGCTGTTTAAATGGGTGCAATTTGTTTATTTGCTTGAAGTCATGTAATGATTCAGTGAAACTGCAGAGATTAAGGATACTTGCTTTCTCTTACCTGTTCCTTTCAAATGAAGCTTTTCTCATTTACTTTGAGAAAAGTAGTCCCTGCCTCAGCCTCCCGAGTAGCTGGGACTACAGCTGCATTTACAAGGAGCAAGTACAGTGCAGTGAGTAAGAACACAGGTTCTGGTGGAGACAGGTTGGGTGAATCCTCCTGGTTTAACTGGTGAACTAATGTTTATCGAGTGACTACTACATTCCAGGCATTATTCTTTTTTTTTTTTTTTTGAGACGGAGTTTCGCTCTTGTTACCCAGGCTGGAGTGCAATGGCGCGATCTCGGCTCACCGCAACCTCCACCTCCTGGGTTCAAGCAATTCTCTCGCCTCAGCCTCCCGAGTAGCTGAAACTACAGGTGCGCACCACCATGCCCAGCTACTTTTTGTATTTTTAGTAGAGACGGGGTTTCACCCTGTTGACCAGGATGGTCTCTATTTTTTGACCTCGTGATCCACCCGCCTCGGCCTCCCAAAGTGCTGTTTATAGGCGTGAGCCACCGCGCCCGGCCTACAGGCATTATTCTTAGCACTAGGAATATACCAGTAAACAGAGGCAAAAACCTTCTTCATGATACTTACTAGGTGGGGGGAGGGGACAGTCAATAATAATAAATCATAACATGTTAGCAATAGTGCGTGATATGGAACAAACAAGAGTAGGGTAAGGGAATTTCAGGAATGTGTCATTTTAGTAAAAAATAATTTTTTTAAGATAGGGTCTTACTTTATTACTCAGGCTGGAGTGCAGTAGTGCAATCATAGCTCACTGCAGTATTGACCTCCCAGACTCGCGTGATCCTCCCACTTCAGCTTCCCAAGTTGCTGAGACTATAAGTCTCGGGCCTGGCTAATTTTTTTAGAGACAGGGTCTCCCTATGTTGTTCAGTCTGGACTTGAACTCCTGGGCTCAAATGATCCTCCCACCTGCAGGTGTGAGCCACCATACTCAGCTGTGAGCCAAGATTTAAAGGAGGCAAGGGAAAGAGGCATTCAGGGGCAATGACATGCCAGTTTTATCTGAAGGCCCGTAAGGAGGCTAGTGAGGCTAGAATGGGTGAGGAGGGGAAGAAGATGAGCAGAGGTAATGGAGGACCAGACCACAGCGAACACTAAGCCTGAGCTGTCCAGTATGGTAGCCACTGACCACATGTGGCTATTTAAATTAAAATTTAAATTAAATAAAAGCTCAAATGCAGTCCCTTAGTTGCAGTAACCACATTTTAGGTATTCAATAGCCACATGTGACTAGTGGTTACTTATTGGACAGTGCAGCTCTAGAACATTTCCATCACTGCAGAAAGTTCTACTGGACGCACTGTTTAAACTTGTTTCCTATTCTGTAAAAAAAGCTTAGTAACAGTGCCTGCCTCATAACATTTCCAGGATTAAAAGAGACGATACATGACATATGCCTAGCGCGGGGTTTGGGACACAATACATGCCCAATAAAGGCTAACTCATTTCTTCTAGGCTTTAGAATTTGAAAGTTTTATAGCTGTTCTCATAGTACCCTGGTATTGAAACTATTTACGTGTTCTTCTTCCCAGTTAGACTACAGTTGCCTCAATAATCAAGACGGTTTCTTATGTATACATATGTATTTTTTTGTGGGGGGGGATGGAGTTTCGCTCTTGTCACTCAGGCTGGAGTGCAATGGCGCAATCTCAGTTCACTGCAATCTCCACCTCTTGGGTTCAAGCGATTCTCCTGTCTCAGCCTCCCAAGTAGCTGGGATTACAGGTGCAGGCCACCACTCCCAGCTAATTTTTTGTATTTTTAGTATACATGGGGTTTCATCATGTTAGCCAGGGTGGTCTCAAACTCCTGACCTCAGGTAGTCCACCTGCCTCAGCCTCCCAAAGTTCTGGGATTACAGGCGTGAACCAATGCACCTGGCCTCTTATTCATCTTTGTAACTCCAGCATGGGATCAGTTTTCTCATCTGCATAAAAAGGATAATGATAATGAAATAAGTTGTTATGATGGTCAAATGTGGTGATATACGTATATATATTAGTTATTTAGCCAAATGCATATCCAAGTAATACATACTCTAACACAAGAATGTTTTTTGAGCACCTAAAAGCTCAATTAGTACTGCAAGAATGAAGTCAATGGTTACCACATAATAGGGCATTCTAAAAATAGGGCAAAATCATTTACTGTACTTCTTTCTATGTTCCAGGTAAATACGATACTGCCATCTGCGTGGTTTTTTTTTTTTTTTTTTTAATTATTCTTCTTGTAACTACACGAGAAAATAGCAGGCATCTCTTATTCTGTTCAACGAAGGTATTAACTTTAGAGCTACCTATCTTGAAGAACAGGACTTGAATTGGACTCTTCAATTAGCTGGGATTTAACTTTTGGGTTCAACTCAGTACTGAAGAAGTGCATTCAGGCAGAAAACCAATTTAGGTCATACAGATTTCCTGCCCTTGGGACTACTAGACTTCTATCCACAGGCAAAGTTCTATTTTTTTAAATTTGTTTCATAAAACATAAAATAAAGCAAAATAAGTAAAAAGATGTGCTGTCACACTTCCCTGTGTGTTTATCTGACATTCTACACACACATAAGATTAAATTCTGAAACTAATTATTATTTTGAGAGCAATATTTCTTATACCCTTCACGCTACTTCTGACAGCCTAAGACTCCTCACTATTCTATCTCGCCACCCATGTAACACTTGAATGGGGTCCTGTCTTGTCAGTATTTGCCTATCTAATATCTCCCATCTTCTGCATAAAAAAGGAATGCATATTTGGTAGGAAATTTTCAGAAAATTCCAGTGATTTATTATAAATATTACAGATGTCATGAGTAAAGAAACAAAAATTAAAAATATATGGAGGGAAACAGCAGGTGTATGTTTAAGGTCATTTCTGAAATCATAGTCTGTGTCATTTGTGATGACTGACAATAAAAGAATACAGGCATAAAACACGGAAGTAATAGTTTATTACTAAAGTTAAAATGAAAACTTGATATTTTGGTGGAAGTAAAAGACAAAGATTTGCCGTGAGAGGCAGATCAGTGACAATCTAAATAACTGTATCTATACACAGGTATTTCTAATTAATAATTCAGTGTAAAGAAACCTCAGGCCGGGCGCGGTGGCTCAAGCCTGTAATCCCAGCACTTTGGGAGGCCGAGGCAGGTGGATCACGAGGTCAAGAGATCGAGACCATCCTGGTCAACATGGTGAAACCCCATCTCTATTAAAAATACAAAAAATTAGCTGGGCATGGTGGCGCATGCCTGTAATCCCAGCTACTCAGGAGGCTGAGGCAGGAGAATTGCCTGACCCAGGAGGCGGAGGTTGCGGTGAGCCGAGATCGCACCATTGCACTCCAGCCTGCGTAACAAGAGCGAAACTCCGTCTCAAAAAAAAAAAAAAAAAAGTCTCAAATGGAGAGCTGAAAAAAGCCTGTTTTTTATATTGTACCTATTTTAATTAATTTCATAGATTAAAGTCTTCGAAGGATACTGACAAATTTTTCAGATGTGAAGTTCAGTTTGTGATAGGCTTTTAGGGGGGAAAGAGGTAAAGGGTGGAGTAGGCAAACAAAGAGTTAAACCAATAAACAAAATAAAATAGAAAATAAACAAAAATTTAAACAGACTTAACTTCAATGCCTATTTTACTTTTTACTGTACTTTTTCTTGGAGATATCCGAGAGAGTGTAGAAAATATAAACAGGAGATAATCATGCTAACTTTTAGAAGACATGACTTCTGTTGAATTCTTATTTGTTGATGAAATGGTTTTGGAAACACCGGCTTCTCTCTGTTACTCCCTGGAAGCGACAATGTGATGCAAAGAACGCTGTACCTGATTCCTCATAAATTCTAGATGAATATACATGAAGAAATAGTATAAATAAAGAAATACCCCTTCCTGTTTAGCCCTGCCTAGCTTTTACTGATTCTAAGTCATGTCAAAGTGGATATAGAATAGGTATCAGAAGAAGGCTATGATAAATGCCATTTGTAAATAACAGCTATGACTGTGTCACTAGTTGCAGAAGAATGGATTAGAAGAGTTATGAAAATGTGTGCCAGGTGTTGTGGCTCTCACCTGTAATCCTAGCTACACAAAAGGCCAAGGCGGCAGAATTCCTTGAGCCCTGGGATTTGAGGCTGCAGTGAGCTACAGTCATGCCCCTATACTCCAGCCTGAACAACAAAATGGGACCCTGTCTGTTAAAAAAAAAAAAAAAAGAAAGAAAGAAATTATATTTATTACTTTGATTTAAATATGCTTGTATGTATGTTAACCAAATATTTTTCTGCTCTCGCATTTTCCTCATGCATAATGTATGATTTGTTAATGGCCTTTAACTTTACTTCTTAGTGTTTCTGTTGCAGAATGTTGATGTGAGAATCAGCTACAGGAGTGAACATCACCTAAAGAAAAAACAGGGTCTTGTATACATCTCCTGGGAAGGAGCTGTTATCATTTCCGCAAGGCCACTGCATCATTTGGATAAAAGCACGATATTGTGGCCCTTATTTGGAAATAAAATATATTTAAAGAGATGTGAATAATTATAAAGTTTACAATAGGTATCCTGTGATGACTTTGTCAAATGCTAACTGGATTAGGCTGAATGATATTTCCTAGAATTCCCTTTCCTTTGCTTTCTGTTAAGGAGGGAATGTTTTCTGGTAGAACATGTAACAGAGATAGAAGGTCTTCACTTTTATGCACTCATTCATAATTATAGCTTAATGAATCTTAAATGGAAAAACATTTCTCTTCCAGAAGTGTTTACTAACACTCTCAGGTATATGAGAATGAAATAATTTCCGGAAACTAGACTTTCTGTATTTTCCATGTTTGCCATTTCAGACTATTTCCCCACCCTTCTTTATCCTTCTCAATGTCCTGGGAAACTGACCTTTACAGACTGCGAAAGTATGCTCTCTTACACTTTGGTTTCTTATTGAGGTCAAGTAGTAAAAATCACTGCCAAAAAATGAGAAGGCAGAAGGACAGTGAGATGGTGCATTTATTCCACTCTGATGGGCAATATATTCAGCTAATTTTGATGGTTGGCCCTTATAACATTTTTAATAACCACATTCTTTGACCCTTGCAATCTAGAACGGTATAAGCTATTTTCTGTTGCTAGTCCTAATATGCTTTGCAATCCCTTTTTGGTTTTATGTAACCCTGCCCATAGCTTTGTAAATATTCTCTTTATTGACCTCTTCCAAATTACCATATTTGAGTGTACTTAACTTGCTGGGATCTGGACTTATACTGAAATGGCACTGGGAAATTGAACTATCAAGCTGGTGTATAGGATTGGCTTCCTTACATGTTTGAAGAGCATGCAGAAAATTGACCTGGCAGGGAGAAAGAGGACATGGGGAATCTGTGGCATGTGGTGAGTTCATATTTCTCAAATGATGGTTGCATGATACAAGATTGTGGTTGCATGATACAAGACTCAGGAAGAGACAAAATATAGAGAGATCAAGAGACTGTAACAGTTACCAAGATTATAATTGTAATTGTAAGGAGTGCAGCATGAAACATCTGCCTTGAATTACCTGAGAGCACATACTCGGGAAAAAGAAAAAATTAAAGCCTTTCAATACCAAACATAGCACAGTGGGCAAGAAAAAAGAAACTACTATGACAACTTTAGAGGAGTCATATCTTTACAATATCCTTGGGACTACTGAAGTAATAGTAGCAGACACTAGGTAGCTGTGCTTCAACATCAGAGAAAAAGTGGGCACAGTGGCCACTGTGAGCCACAGAGATTGAGTACTAATGAGACTGCTTTGACATACAGTTATCTTTAATGATGGCTAACTAATCGGGATACTAAGTAATGGAATATGGTGATGCTCTACCAAGGCACTACACAGGTTGTGGTATGTGTCTTAAAATGTAGGCTCTATGGGGTTTTATTTCCCACAAAATCCACCTGGGCAGCTATGGAAACCAATAGATGGTGATTAGAGTGGTTGCTTTACCTAATAAATGACTTAAATCATTTGTGGTCTTGGGCTTGGTGGATTAGAAGGTCATAAAACTCAGGACAGGAAGATTTTCACAAAGAAATGCAATCACTATTTTTCTTCTCTCATTTCTCTAAACCAGTGGTTAGAGAAAAAGATATTGGCTAAGGATATTTATTTCAATTTCCAAATTAGGACAAGGAAGACTACACCTGGAAACCAAGAGATTCATTGAGGTACTTCTTAGTATTCCCTTAGCCAAGAGTTTTTGTCAAAAATAATTATGTAAACTGAGTAAAATCAGGTCAAGAATTTTTACCATGGATGCAAATGGGAGGGGGAGTCCACTAAGATGGCTGAATAGCTCCCGGGTGAAGTTCCTAGCAATGGACACAATAGGGGAGTGGTCTCCACATTTTTAACTGAGGTACCAGGTTTACCTCAGTTGGACTGGTTGGACAATGGGTGTAGCCCAAGGAGGGCAAATCAAGACGGGGGGGCACTGCCTCACCCAGGAAGTGCAACTGGCCAGAAGGCCCCCCTTCTACCCAACGGAGGCCATCGGGGACTTTTCCAGCCACTTTGACACCCTGGTTCAGATCCTGTGCTTCTCCCATGGTCTTTATAGCCCACAGACCAGGAGATTTCAGCTGGGACAACAAGCGCTGTGGGTTTCCAGCACAGATCTGAGCAGCCATTCCAAGCAGCTCTGTGGGTTTCCAGCACAGATCTGAGCAGCCATTCCAAGCAGCTCTGTGGGTTTCCAGCACAGATCTGAGCAGCCATTCCGACCAGCTCTGTGGGTTTCCAGCACAGATCTGAGCAGCCATTCCAATTAGCTCTGTGGGTTTTCAGCACAAATCTGAGTGGCTGTTTTGGCTGGAATCAGGAACCCGAGTGAGACAGAGCCTCCCACTCCCCTGAAATAAAGGGAGCTGAAAGAAGGGAGCCAGGTGATCAGGCTCAGCAGGTCCCACCCCACAAAGACCAGCAAACTGAAACACTCTGGCTTGAGAGTTTTGCAGCCAGCACAGCAGTTTAAGCTTGACCCTGGACAGGTCCAACTCAGTGCAGGGAAGGCGTCTGCCATTGCCCAGGCAGTTCTAACCTCACCTGTGTAAACAAAAGCACAAGGAAGTTTACACAGAGCTGCACAGAGCCTGCAGCAGCTCAGCAGTACGAATAGACTCTCTCCTAGCTGGGCAGGACATCTCTGAAAAAAGGCAGCAGCATGTCAAGGACTTATAAATAAAGCCCCACCTTCCCAGGACAGAGCACCAGAGAAAAGGGGCAGTTGTGAGTTACCCTGCAGCAGACTTAAACATCCCAGCCCAGCAGCCCTAAAGGGAGCAATGGAGCTCCAAAAAGCCAAAATCCAAATATCCAAAAAGACACTTCATACAGAAGAGCTCTGGCTGACATCTGGCAGGTACCCTTCTGGAACGAACCTACCAGAGGAAAGAAAAGGCAGCAATCACAGGTGATTGCTCTTCTGCAGCCCTCACAGGTGATTCCCAGGCAAGCAGGGTCTGGAGTGGAACTCCAGCAGTCCTACAGCAGAGGAGCCTGACTGTTAGAAGGAAAACTAAAAAACACAAAGAAATAGCTTCAACATCAACAGAAAGGGTGTCCACTCAGAGACCCCATCCAAAAGTCACCAATTTCAAACACCAAAGTTAAACAAATCCACAAAGATGGGAAGAAACTAGCACATAAAAGATGAAATCACCAAAAACAAGAATGGCTCTCCTCCTCCAAGCAACTCCTCACCAGCAAGGGAACAAAACTGGATGGAGAATGAGTTTGACAAGTTGACAGAAGCAGGCTTCAGAAGGTAGGTAAAAACAAACTTCTCTGAGCTAAAGGAACATGTTCTAACCCGATGCAAAGAAACTAAGAACCTTGAAAAGGTTAGATGAAATGCAAACCAGAATAACCAGCTTAGAGAAGAACATAAACCACTTAAAGAAGCTGAAAATACAGCACAAGAACTTCATGAAGCATACACAAGTTTCAATAGCTGAATCAATCAAGCAGAAGAAGGATATCAGAGATTGAATATCAACTCAATGAAATAAAATGAGAAGGCAAGATTAGAGAAAAAAGAGTAAAAAGCGATGAACAAAGCCTCCAAGAAATGGGATTTGTGAAAAGATCTAATCTACACTTGAACCTAAATCAGGTGTACCTGAATATGACAGAGAGAATGAATCCAAGCTGGAAAACACTCGTCAGGATATTATCCAGGAGAACTTCCCCAGCCCAGCAAGGCAGGCCAACATTCAAATCCAGGAAATACAAAGAACAGCACAAAGATATTCCTCAAGAAGAGCAAACCCAAGGCACATAATCATCAGATTCACCAGGGTTGAAATGAAGAGAAAAATGCTAAGGGCAGCCAGAGAGAAAGGTCCGGTTACCCATAAAGGGGAGCCCATCAGACTCACAGCAGATCTCTCAGCAGAAACATTACAAGCCAGAAGAAAGTAGGGGCCAATATTCAACATCCTTAAATAAAAGAACTTTCAATCCAAAATCTCACATCCAGCCAAACTAAGCTTCATAAGTGAAGGATAAATAAAATCCTTCATGAAAAAGCGACTGCTGAGAGATTTCATCACCACCAGGCCTGCCTTACAAGAGTTCCTGAAGAAAGCACTAAACATGGGAGTGAGCAACTAGTACCAGCCACTGCAAAAATATATCAAATGGTAAAGAACAATGATGCAGTGAAGAAACTTCATCAACTAATGAGCAAAACAACAAGCTAGTATCAAAATGGCAGGATGAAATTCACATGTAATAATATTAACCTTAAATGAAAATGATCTAAATGCCCCAATCAAAAGACACAGACTGGTAAACTGGATAAAAAGCCAAACCCATTGTTGTACTGTATTCGGGAGACCTATGTCACATGCAAAGACACACAGAGACTCAAAATAAAGGGACGGAAGAAGATTGACCAAGCAAATGGAGAGCACCCACACAAAAACAAACCCGGGGTTGCAATCCTAGTCTCTGAAAAAAAACAGACTTTAAACCAATAAAGATCAAAAGAGACAAAGGAGGGCATTACATAATGACAAAAGGATCAATGCAATAAGAAGAGCTAACTATCCTAAATATCTATGCACCCAATACAGGAGCACCCAGATACATAAAGCAAGTTCTTAATGACCTACAAAAAGACTTAGATTCCCACACAATAATAGTGGGAGACTAACACTCCACTGTCAATATTAGATCAATGAGGCAGAAAATTAACATGGATATCCAGGACCTGAAATCAGACCTGGTCCAAGTGGACCTAATAGACATCTACAGAATCTCTACCCCAAATCCACAGAATATTCTTCTCAGCACCACACAGCACTTACTCTAAAATTGACCACATAATTGGAAGTAAATCACTCCTAAACAAATGCAAAAGAATGGAAATCATAACAATCTCTCAGAGCACAGTGCAATCAAATTAGAACTCAGGATTAAGAAACACACTCAAGGGACAACTCACGGCGGTGGCGGCGGCGGCGGCGGCGGCGGCAGCTGCTAGGGCGCGGTGCGCTGGTGACTGAGCCCCGAGCCTGGCGGAGGGTGTGCGCCGAGCCCCGGCCCGGCCCGGCCCCCGCGTGCCTCCCAGGCTCCGCACCCCTGATGCTGCGTGGGTGCTGAGCCCGCTCCGGCCGGGACGATGGTGAAGTATTTCCTGGGCCAGAGCTTGCTCCGGAGTTCCTGGGACCAAGTGTTCGCCGCCTTCTGGCAGCGGTACCCAAATCCCTATAGCAAACATGTCTTGACGGAAGACATAGTACACCGGGAGGTGACCCCTGACCAGAAACTGCTGTCCAGGCGACTCCTGACCAAGACCAACAGGATGCCTCGCTGGGCCGAGCGACTGTTTCCTGCCAATGTTGCTCACTCGGTGTACATCCTGGAGGACTCTACTGTGGACCCACAGAATCAGACCATGACCACCTTCACCTGGAACATCAACCACGCCAGGCTGATGGTGGTGGAGGAACGATGTGTTTACTGTGTGAACTCTGACGACAGTGGCTGGACCGAAATCCGCCTTGAAGCCTGGGTCTCCTCTAGCTTATTTGGCGTCTCCAGAGCTGTCCAGGAATTTGGTCTTGCCCGGTTCAAAAGCAACGTGACCAAGACTATGAAGGGTTTTGAATATATCTTGGCGAAGCTGCAAAGTGAGGCCCCTTCCAAAACACTTGTTGAGACAGCCAAGGAAGCCAAGGAGAAGGCAAAGGAGACGGCACTGGCAGCTACAGAGAAGGCCAAGGACCTCGCCAGCAAGGCGGCCACCAAGAAGCAGCAGCAGCAGCAGCAGCAGTTTGTGTAGCCAGCCCCCCACCACGACAGCACCCCAGACAGCTTGGCTTAGCCCCTCTACCCTCCCTCCATTGTACTATATCATTAAAAATCAACTTCCAGCCCTATCTACTGTCTGGGTGGTAGGTTGAGGGTATCCAGTTTGGCATCCACAGTACACTAGGCACATTATCCAGTCTGAGCCAGTTCTGCTTATTTTCCCATTGGGCAGCTGAGGACCCAAGCACACAGGTGCGGTGACTTGCCTCAGGCCCCAGGTAGCCTGCAGGTGAACTGGCGATAAATGCTAGACTGGAAGCCCCACAAGGGCAGGGCTCTTGGTTTTGTTCTCTGATGTGTCTCAAGTACCTGGAAAAGTATCTAGCACATAATAGGCACTCAATAAATACTTGTTGAATTCAAAAAAAAAAAAAAAAGACACTCAAAACTGCACAATTACCTGGAAACTGAACAACCTGTTCCTGAATGACTACTGAATAAATAATGAAATGAAGGCAGAAATAAAGATGTACTTTGAAACCAATGAGAAAGAAGACACAATGTACCTGCATCTACGGGACACATTTAAAGCAGTGTCTAGAGAGAAATTTATAGCACTAAATACCCACGTGAGAAGGAGGGAAAGATCTAAAATCAACTCACCATTGCCACTATTAAAAAAACTAGAGGAGCAAGATCAAACAAACTCAAGAGCTAGCAGAATACAAGAAATAACTGAGATCAGAGCAGAACTGAAGGAGATAGAGACACAAAAAACCCTTCAAAAAATCAATAAATCCAGGAGGCGTTTTTTTTAAAAGATCAACAAAATAGATAGATGATTAGCCAAACTTATTAAAAAGAAAAGAGAGAAGATTCAAATAGATGCAATAAAAAATGATAAAGGGAATATCACCGATTCCACAGAAACACAAACTACCATCAGAAATTACTACAAACACCTCTATGCACATAAATCAGTAAATCTAGAAGAAATGGATAAATTCCTGGCCACTTACACCCTCCCAAGACTAAACCAGGAAGAAGTTGATTCCCTGAATAGACCAATAAAAAGGTCTAAAGCTGAGACCTTTTTATTGTCCAGGTACAGACAGGTTCACAGCTGAATTCTACCAGATATACAAAGAGGAGCTGGTACCAATCCTTCTGAAACTATTCCAAACAACAACAAAAAAGGGAAACCTCCCAACACCATCCTGATACCAAAACCTGGCAGATACACAACTAAAAAAAGAAAATTTCAGGACAATATGGCTGAGGCAGGAGAATTGCTTGAACCCGGGAGGCGGAGGTTGCAGTGAGCCGACATTGTGCCACTGCACTCCAGCCTGGTGCCTGGTGACAAAGTGAGACTCTGTCTCAAAAAAAATTTTTTTTCAATAAATTCCTGGCAAACAGATTGCAGCAGTCCATCAAAAAGCTTATCCATCATGATCAAGTAGGCTTCATCCAGGGGATGCAAGGCTAGTTCAACATATGCAAATCTGTAAATGTAATCCATTACACAAACAGAACCAAAGACAAAAAACACATGATTATCTCAACAGATGCAGAAAAGGCCTTCAACAAAATTCAACAGCACTTTATGCTAAAAACTTACAATAAACTAGGCATCAATGGATCATATCTCAAAATAATATAAGCTATTTATGACAAACCCACAGCCATTATCATAGTGAATGGGCAAAAAGTGGAAGCATTCCCTTTGAAAATTGGCACTAGACAAGGGTGCCCTCTCTCACCATTCCTATTCAACATAGTATTGAAAGTTTTAGCCAGAGCAATCAGGTGAGAAAAAGAAATAAAGGATATTCAATTAGGAAGAGAGGAAGCCAGATTGTCTCTATTTGCAGATGACATGATTGTATATTTAGAAGACCCCATTGTATATTTAGAAGACCCCATTGTCTCAGCCCAAAATCTCCTGAAACTAAGCAACTACAGCAAAGTCTCAGGATACAAAATCAATGTGCAAAAGCCACAAGCATTCCCAAACACCAATAACAGACAAACAGAAATCCAAATCAAGACTGAACTCCCATTCACAATTGCCACAAAGAGAATAAAATACCTATGAATTCAACTAACAAAGGACGTAAAGGACCTGTTCAAGGAGAATTACAAACCACTGCTCAAGGAAGTAAGAGAGGACACAAACAGATGGAAATACATTCCAAGCTCATGGTTAGGAAGAATCAAAATTGTGAATATGGTCATACTACCTAAACTAATTTATAGATTCAGTGCTATCCCCATCAAGCTACCATCAACCTTCTTCACAGAACTGAAGAAGAAAAAAACACCTTAAACTTCATATGAAACCAAAAAAGAGCCCACATAGCCAAGACAATCCTAAGAAAAAAGAACAAAGCTGGAGGCATCAGGCTGTATGACTTCAAACTATACTCCAAGGCTACAGCAATCAAAACAGCATGGTACTGGTGCCAAAACAGATATAGGCCAGTGGAACAGAACAGAGGCCTCAGAAGTAACACCACACATCTACAACCATCTGATCTTTGACAAACCTGACAAAAGCAAGCAATAGGGAAACAATACCCTGTTTAATAAATGGTGTTGGGAAAACTGGCTAGCCATGTGCAGAAAGGAGAGAATATCTATGACTCTGAATCACTGAACTCTAGAACATCTTCAAAAGGTTTCATCTGATTGTGTCAGGCTCATGAAGGAAAATGTATTTTTTATTATCTTAAAGTCATAGTTGAATATTTCTTTAGGTTTTTTTTAGGTTGCATAAAATTAATTGTTACTCAAGCAATTCATGGAATTACTGACTGATTTCAATTTTAGGAAATTTTCTTTAATGAGACCATGTTTTTAAACTCTCCTTAAAAGATCAATATCATTAAAATGGGCACACTGTCCAAAGCAATATACACATTCAGTGCCACTCCTATCAAAATACCAATGCCATTTTTTTACAGGATCAGAAATTTACTATTCTAAAACTTATACAGAACCACAAAAGAACTTGAAAAGATAAAGCAATCCTAAGCCAAAAGAATAAAGCCCAAGGCATCACATTATCCAACTTCAAACTATAATACAAGGCTACAGTAATGCAAACAGCCTGGCACTGGTACAAAAATAGGTCAATGAAACAGAATGGAAAACCCAGAAATAAAGCCACACAGCTACAATGATCTGATCTTTGACAAAATCAACAAAAATAAACGATGGGAAAAGGCCTTATTTAGTAAGTGGTGCTAGCCGTTTGCAGGAGAATAAAGCTGGACCCCTATCTTTCACCACCTATAAAAATTAACTTAAAGTTTACTAAAGATAAAAATGTAAGACCTCAAATTATAAGGATCCTGGAAGAAAACCTAGGAAATATCCTTCTTGACATCAACTTTGGCAAAGAATTTTTGGCTAAATCCCCGAAAGCAGTGGAAACAAAACAGAAATTGACAAGTGGGACCTAATAAACTAAAGAGCTTCTGCATAGCAAAAGAAACTATCAATAGAGTAAAAAGACAACCTACAGAATGAGACAAAAATTTACAAAATATGCATCTAACAAAAGCCTAATACCCAGAATGCAAGGAACTTAAATCAACCAGCCAAACACAAATAATCCAATTTAAAAATGAGCAAAGGACATGATCAGACACTTCTCAAAAGAAGACATACAGGCCTCCGGTGATCACAGCCTCTGGGACCAGGGTCGCTCGGTCCGTGCTCCGCCTCGCCATGACTTCCTACAGCTATCGCCAGTCGTCCACGTCGTCCTTCGGGGGCCTGGGCGGCGGCCCCGTGCGTTTTGGGCCGGGTGTCGCCTTTCGCGCACCTAGCATACACTGGGGCTCCGGCGGCCGCGGCGTGTCCGTGTCCACCACTCGCTTCGTGTCCTCGTCCTCCTCGGGGGGCTACGGCGGCGGCTATGGCGGCATCCTGGCCACTTCCGACGGGCTGCTGGCGGGCAACGAGAAGCTCACCATGCAGAACCTCAACGACCGCCTGGCCTCCTACCTGGACAAGGTGCGCGCCCTGGAGGCGGCCAACGGCGAGCTGGAGGTGAAGATCCGCGACTGGTACCAGAAGCAGGGGCCCGGGCCCTCCCGCGACTACAGCCACTACTACAAGACCAACCAGGACCTGCGGGACCAGATTCTTGGTGCCACCATTGAGAACTCCAGGATTGTCCTGCAGATTGACAATGCCCGTCTGGCTGCAGATGACTTCCGAACCAAGTTTGAGACGGAGCAGGCTTTGCGCGTGAGCGTGGAGGCCGACATCAACGGCTGCGCAAGGTGCTGGATGAGCTGACCCTGGCCAGGACTGACCTGGAAATGCAGATTGAAGGGCTGAAGGAAGAGCTGGCCTACCTGAAGAAGAACCATGAGGAGGAACTCAGTGTGCTGAGGGGCCAAGTGGGAGGCCAGGTCAGTGTGGAGGTGGATTCAGCTCCAGGCACCGATCTCGCCAAGATCCTGAGTGACATGCGAAGCCAATATGAGGTCATGGCCGAGCAGAACCGGAAGGATGCTGAAGCCTGGTTCACCAGCCGGACTGAAGAACTGAACCGGGAGGTCGCTGTCCACAGAGAGCAGCTCCAGATGAGCAACACCGAGGTCAGTGACCTGCGGCGCACCCTCCAGGGTCTTGAGATTGAGCTGCAGTCACAGCTGAGCATGAAAGCCGGCTTGGAAGGCACACTGGCAGAAACGGAGGCGCGCTTTGGAGCCCAGCTGGCGGAGATCCAGGCGCGGATCAGTGGTATTGTAGCCCAGCTGGGCGATGTGCGGGCTGATAGTGAGCGGCAGAATCAGGAGTACCATCGGCTCTTGGACGTCAAGTCGCGGCTGGAGCAGGAGATCGCCACCTACCGGAGCCTGCTGGAGGGCCGGGAAGATCGCTACAACAACCTGTCTGCCTCCAAGGTCCTCTGAGAAGGCAGCAGGCCCGGGGCTTCTGTTGTCCTTTGGAGGGTGTCTCCTGGGTGAGGCGATGGGAAGGAAGGGACCCTTATCCCCGGCACGTCCCTTGACCTGCCAATAAAATTTTATGGTTCAAGGGAAAAAAAAAAAAAAGAAGACATTCAAACTGCCAGCATATAAACAAAATGCTCATCATCACTGTATCATCAGAGAAACGCAAATCAAAACCACATTGAGATACTGTCATACTAGTCAAGAATGGTGATGTTTTTTTAAAGTCAAAAACTAACAGATGCTGGCAAGCTGAGGAGAAAAGGAAACATTTATACACTGTTGGTGGGAATGCAAGTTAGTTCAGCCACTGTGGAAAGGAGTTTGGTGATCTTTCAGAGAACTACCATTCGACCCAGCTATCCCATTAGTCTGTATATACCCAAAAGAAAAATAAATAGTTCTACAAAAAAGACACATGCATTCATACGTTCATCACAACGCTATTCACAATAGCGAAGACACAGAATCAACCTCGGTGCCCATCAATGGTAAAAGAAAATGTGGTCCATATACAACATAGAATAGTACACAGCCACACAACAAAGAAACAACCTTGCTTTTTACAGCAAATTGGATGCAGCTGGAGGCCATTATCCTAAGCAAATATACGTAAGAAGAGAAAACTGAACACTGCATGTTGTTGCTTCTAAGTGGAGACGAAACGCTGCGTCCGCACACACAAAGATGTGAATAATAGACACTGAGGACCACGAGAAGCGGGAGGGAGGAAAAGTGGCCCGGGGTGACCAACTCCCTACTGGGTACTATGCTCATCATCTGGATGACAGGATTATCCTTCTAAACCTCAGCATCATGCAACATATTCATGTAACAAGTCCTTTAAATCGAAAATAAAAGTCAAAAAAACAAAAATTAAATAAAATGTCCTAATATTTTTATTGAAGATAAACATGATTAACGTTATCTAATGTTATTTTACTAAGTGTACATAACGTCTTTTCGGTTTCTGAAATATAAATGGTATTATAAAATACACACCAAAAATGTATACTTCTATGCCAAGTATGAAGAGATATATATATATATTTACTTTTAATATCTATACAGTATTATATGGATATGCCATAATTTTTATATCCAACCTTCTAATGTGTGGAAATATTGAGATTCTTTCATATTTTCTTTT
This sequence comes from Callithrix jacchus, assembly GCF_049354715.1. Taxonomy (NCBI): domain Eukaryota; kingdom Metazoa; phylum Chordata; class Mammalia; order Primates; family Cebidae; genus Callithrix; species Callithrix jacchus. The sequence goes on from NC_133519.1 coordinate 8,733,298, forward strand.
CTAGGCAAAAAAATGTTAATGTGTGTTTTTATACTTATTTCCTTAGGATAAAGTTTTTAACATTATTCACATAATTAATACCATTAAGTTATTGCCTAAATGGCCAAATTGCCATTTAGAAAGATTATGACAGTTTGAAACCATAAAAACATGCAATAATTTTATTATTCACAATTCTCTAATTTTTGCCAATTTAGGATAAAAATCATATCTAATTTGTTTAATTTATACCTTTTTAATGCTGTGTGAATATTTTTCCTAAATTAGGAAATTTGCTTATCTTCTTTAATATCTTTTCTTGTCCTAATTAATTTTTGTATGGCAAAAATAAATATTTATTCTATTGACTTAGAAGGAAAGCATATAAATATTAATACTCTAAATTATGGTCATAGTTTTGCAAATATGTTTTCCTTTTATTTTGCTATTTTAAAACAATTTCTGTTTATTCATTATTTTTGGTGACTTTTAATGTATGGATGATTTTGGTCAGAGTTAATTTGCATGTAGTTAAGTAAAGAGGTTTTTTTTACATTTTTTCCTTTGATTTTATAGTTAAAAATTCTCTGAAAAAAATATGTATCCACATATATTTTTCTAGTTAGTAATTGTAAGATTTTTCTTTTTCTTGTGTTGAAATAATGCTTAGAAACTCATTTAAAAACACAAAATAGCTCATTATTTTATGTTCTTCCATACTAGAAATACATGAACATATACGTACATACATGCATATATTCATGTTTCTCTATGTGTGCATATATTCAGCTTTCACGCATGACAAACCTTAATTTGTTTCTAAATTTTTAATATCTTATAGAAATTTTTCTTAGCTTTATATATGTATAATTTATATACCAATAAATATACACTCATTTTATTATGTTCTAAATATTGAACTTTTTTCACCTAACGATACCTGTTGGGCATTTTTCTATGTGAATGCATAGGACACTAATTGTTTTTGGTGACTGTACACACAGGCATCATCTAGCAATGGGAATAGTCTCTGTGAAATGCATAGTTAGGCAACGTCATCATTGTATAAACATCCTAGAGTGTACCTACACAAACTTAGATGGTCTAGCCTACTCCATACTTAGGCTATATGGTATAGTCTGTTGCTCCTTGGCTACAAAGGTGGATAGTATGTTATTATACTAGGGATTGTAGGCAGCTGTCACACAGTGGTAAGTGTTTGTGTATCTAAACATGTAAAAGGTACAGTTAAAATACAGTATGAAAGAGAAAAAAATGGTACAGCTGGTATAGGGCAGCTTCATTACAATCTTACGAGACCACCTTCGTATGTACAATCTATTGTTCACCGAAATGTCATTATGCAGTGCATGACTGTGTACCCTTTCTTATAATGCACAACCGATTTATTCATTCACCTATTAATATTCAAATTGTTTCCAATTTTTGTTATGATTTATTTATATGTACTTGTGGCTTCATTTTGACAGAATCAATTTCTAGAATGTTTATTTTGAAAAACATCTACAAATATGTATTACAAACTACTAAAAGTTGCTATTTTGTAGTGGGATTATGATGGCATTTTTCTTCATGCATTATATATTTTATTATTTATATTCTTTATATTTTACTATTACCAAGTGAATTTTTCTGCATCAAAAAATGTTTATTTAAAATTATGAAGGATCTCCATGTAAGTATAGTGATTCAGCATATATATTTAACAAATCTCTTCCTCGATGCCCTCTTAAAGAAAGGAAAAGAGACTTTTCTTAAATTCAGGAATATACAATGATGAAGAGAACAGACAAGAGCAAGAAAAGAATAATTGGGAAAGATGGAAGGCATGCCAAAGCCTACATGATTTAGAAAATCTGATACCGCCAAATTATATATTAGGAATGGGAAGACCTAAGGAACAACAAAATTTAGTTGACAGATCCCGCAAAAGACTCAGCGGTGGGTGACGTCTCCTCCTACAAGGAGTGTGTTATGATTGTGTGTGTGTGCACATGTGTGTGTGAGTGTGTGCATGGGTGTGCATGTGTGAGTAAAAGTGGAGATTTGGTTTCACAAGTCCAATATCTACCATACCCACCCAGAGTCTGATCCCCCTGCTCTGCCATAGGGATTGGATTCACTGGTACAGTAAAAGTAGTGTCTGGAGTGGCAGATATCATGAATAATTTAGTGTTGATCCTGTACTGAAATCAGGTTGTTATATGAATATTTGCATAATGTATGTTGAGGTTTCTGAGTTTCTAAAAATTTAGTTAATTAAGCCTAAACTTTTAGGGAAAAATTTTAAAAAATGATCTTTCTCCTGGAAATTTGAACAGACCAAAATAAAAGGGACAATGATATTAATACTGGGGAAATCCAATGATATTAATACTGAGGTCTTTGTCCCAAGCCTCCAGACAAGACATCATTGTCTCAAGAAATTTATACTGGTCTTGTGACATTCTGAGTATAGAACCTGGCTGAGCTGCCTGACCTATGCAGTTATTGTTTTAAGTCACTGTGACAGTCTGTTATGTAGCAATAGGAAAATCATTCACGAAAGGTCATAAAACGTTTGCCTCTGGTACTTCCTTAGAAAGTTTCTAAAAACTGTGCACTACCTAAACCAGGCTGAACCGGGTCCAGATTTCAACTAGGTTGAAGTCAAGAAAGTAATGTACAAAAAGGTGCATAAAATAAGAGATTTAAGACAACAGACAACAGAAGGAAACAGCCAAGATAGTAAGTGAAGAGAGATGACAGGAAACTGTACCAGACTAAAGCAGAAGAGAAGCCCCCTGTAAAGTTTTCCTCGGTTAGATTGATTTGATAGAATCATTCATGAATTCCAAGACATTGGGGAAAGATTTAGACAACTGGTAGTGTTTAGCATTAAACAAGTGAAACACATCAAAACTAAGCAGGCTTCCTTCTCTGCATTCCTAAAAATAAGATAAATCTTAACTCCAGAGGAAAAATATTGAAGCAGGAAATTTTTCAAACGGTCACAGTAAAATAGATGGCTCAGCTTGAGTTATGTTTTCATAATTACAACATGAATACTGAAATCAAGAAAAATCAAAATTTCAGTTTAACTAGAGGTATAGGAAAAAGGGAGCTTATATGTGTTGGGGTGGTTTAGGGGCTTGAAACGGGTTGAAAAAGATCTTTGAGAAGATATTCTCTAGTAGGAGCAGTATATAACGCCTAAAACTTAGAAAATAATCAAGGAGCAGCTAAATAGGTATAGTATCTGGAATTATATAGTTAAATTCTAGAATAAATGTCAAACAGAATTGAAAGTGGTAGCCTCCAGTTAGAAGGAAATTTAGGATTGTGAATTGCTACAAGTAATCTTGTAGAACTATTTTACCCCCAAGTTATATTGTGTGCAAGGATAACTTTGAATAATAGTGAAAACCATAAATAATCACAAAAACAAGAAAATGTTTCATATAAAACAGATCTTATATGAATTTCGTCAGTTTCCACTTTTCTCTATTTCAGTATCCAACACAGAATCTTATTCTCACACTGTACATGTATCTCCTTGGTCTCCTCCAGTATGTGGCAGTTCCTCCTTCTTTCACTGTATTACATTACTTTGGCATTTTTGGAGAGTATTGGCCTATAATTTTTTCCTTTATAATTAAAATCATCTCAGGAAGATAATCCTCAGAATGTGTAAAAATTTTGTTTCTTTTCAAGTTGCAACTACTGAATTTTGCATCCATCTGTGGCTCTTATTTCCAGCAATCATTATTGTGATGTTTGCTTACTGGTGATTTTTACATTTCTCTTTACCCCCACATTTATTCATTCAAGTTATTTTATTAGGAAGATCTTTCCTCTCTCATCGTTTACCTATCTATTCAATAATGTATTGCTATCAATGTGGGTCCATATTTGTTTTTATTATTCTATGGATTATAATAACTACTATCACCATTTATCTTGTTATTCAAAAATTTCCATACAAATTTTTGTATGGAAAATTCCTAGCTCTCCTTTTTTGAACATGTGCCTACTTTCTGACACAAGATGCTCTAGGCTCATGCTGTATTTTTCCTAAATCAGCCTTGGATTCAACCATTCCTCCAAAGAAGTTGTATCAGTCAGGGCTCTCCCAAGAAACAAAACCACTAGGATGTGTGTATATATGTATATAGAAACATTTATGTTGAGGAATTGGTTCACACAATTATGGGAGCTGACAAGTTCAAAAATCTGCATGGCAGGCCCATAGGCTAGAAGAGTGCAGCTCAACTCTGAAGGCAATCCACTTGTAGAATGAGCCTTTCCTCTGGGAACTTCAGTCTTTTCTGTTAAGGTCTTCAACTGATTAGATGAGGGCCACTCACATTAAATAAGATAAGCTTTTTGCACAAAGTGTACTGTTTTAAATGCTAATCTCATCTTAAAAACACATTCATGGCAACATCTAGACCGTGCTGGACTGATTATCCGGGAACTATGGCCTAGACAAGTTGATACATAAAATTAATCATCACAGAGCCCTATTCCTCTTACTGGATAACACTTAGAAACCAACACGTAGGTGCCAGGCGTGCTCATTGCTACTGGGAAATCAATGTCCCTCAGGGTACAGAGCTAAAAACATACATGTAAATACTGTGTAGTATATGTATAAATTCTTTCTCTCCCTCACTCTCTCTCTCTCTGTCGCTCTCTCTCTCTCTCTCTTTCTCTCTGTGTGTGTATGAGTTCTTATACTTATAATTCTATTCCAACAACAACAACAAAAACCCTCCTCTTTACTTGTAACCTTTTTCTACAACACCGATAAAACAATATATGTGTGTGAGGTCGCTTCAGAATGACTTACCCTCTTGTGAGAAACACATGGAATCACCATACGGCAGTGTGTGTATACAGCTTCTTTTATCTTTGACTTTACAGTATCTGGTCAAAAACTTTTTTTCCAATTTTTTTTAGGCTAGCTCTTTTCTTCCCTTTGACTTCCAGTGTAGTTATGTTATTCATTTGTAATGCATTTGGCTTCTTTTGTTCCTGTTTTTATTACCTTTCTGGTAGTAGGTCAATTTTTAATTGAACGTTAAAGGACAATACTTACATAATGAAGAGTGAGTTTTTAGATGTAAATTCCTATTAGTTTTTAAAAAAATCTATATTAATGTTTAAGTATTAGTTAATGGCTTTCATATTAGATTCTGGGTAAGCTTAATACCTCATGGGAAGATGGAGGGGAAGAAGCCATTGACCTTGCTCAGCATATAGAGTTGTTCTCTCCTCTTCTAGAATTTGCCCCTTCTCAAGATGCTCACCCAGATCAATAAAAGTGTTACTTTTGCAATTAAAATATAAGCCGAAGTGCTAGCATGTTGCCTGAAACTGCCATGAAAACTCTCAAGAATTCTCTAAGACATCTGGTTTGCTAATTTCGCATTCGTTTTTCTATCTAGTGAGAGTTTTCCACAGAACATTGAAACTATATAAATATACTTTCCAGAGATTACTCTGATTCAACAATAATACTTTATCAAATTTTAAATAGTTGATATATAATATGTGTATATATTTTTACACTACACGCGACCCTTTGCTACATGCATAGAGTGTGTAATGATTAAGTCAGACTATTTAGGATAGCCAGTGTTTTGAGCATTTATCATTTCTATGTGTTGGGAACACTTCAAATCCTCATGTCAAGCTATTTTGAAATATAGACCACATTGCTGCTCACTATTGTCACCCTCTTCTCATCTTGAACATTAAAACTTATTCTTCCCGGCCGGGCGCGGTGGCTCAAGCCTGTAATCCCAGCACTTTGGGAGGCCGAGGCGGATGGATCACGAGGTCAAGAGATCGAGACCATCCTGGTCAACATGGTGAAACCCCGTCTCTACTAAAAAAAAAATACAAAAAAATTAGCTGGTCATAGTGGCGAGTGCCTGTAATCCCAGCTACTCAGGAGGCTGAGGCAGGAGAATTGCCTGAACGCAGGAGGCGGAGGTTGCGGTGAGCCGAGATCGCGCCATTGCACTCCAGCCTGGGTAACAAGAGCGAAACTCCGTCTCAAAAAAAAAAAAACGTATTCTTCCTAACTGTATGTTCACGTGATCATATTAATTAAAATAGGTGTGTCTTCAGACAAATTGCAAGCATTTTTCTACAGAAATCACATGAATCTACTGTGTGATTCCATGTTTATGATATTCTAGAAAAGGCAAAAATGATAGAGACAGAAAACAAGTCAGGATTCACTTACTAGGGTGAAGACTGACTCTAAGTGGGCCTGAGGAAGTTTTTGTTAAAATGGAAACTGTCTCTATCTCGATGTTGAAGACAGCTTCATAAATGTGTATGATTGCCAAAGCACGTTAAACTGTGTACATTAAAATGGTGTATTGTGTTATGTATTTCAATTAGAAAAAAACGTTTCATCACAAAGTATAAGAGCTAAAGTATAACGTATTGAAAGTAATACGTAAGGGCAGCATTTATAAGCATGTCGGAATATTGGCTAACTCGACGATATGCAGTTTATGACCAAAGAGACTGTTTTTATCTTAGGTTACTTTCCTTCTGCAGCTTCCTCACCTCTCTCTGCCTTCATAGAATTAGAGAGAGTTAGAATCTTGCTCTGGATTAGGCTTTGGCTTCAGGGAATGTTGTGGCTGGTTTGACCTTCCATCCCGACCACTAAAACTTTCTCCACATCAGCAACAAGGCTGCTTTGCTTTCTCATCATTTGTGTGTCCACTGGAGCAGCACTTTGAGTTTCCTCTAAGAACGTTTCCTTTGCATTCACAACTTAGCGAACTGGTCCTAGAGGCCTTGCTTTCAGCCTGTCTTGGCCTTTGACATGTCTTCCTTCCTCGCTAAGCGTAATCCTTTCTGGTTTTTTATTTAAAGTGAGAGATGTGGTGACTCCTCTTTCCACTTAAAAGCTTAGGGGCCATTGTAGGATTATTAATTGGCTTAATTTTAATATTGTTGTACCACAGAGAATAAGGAGGTCTAAGGAGAGGGAGAGTGATGGGGGAATGGCTGGTAAGTGAAGTAGAACACAATGACAGCATTTATCCATTAAGCTTGCCTTCTTTATAATGGCATGATTGATGGCGTCCCAAAAGAATTACAATAGTAAAGAAAAATCACTGATCACATATCATCATAGCAAATCTAATCATAATGAAAAAGTTTGAAATGCTGCAAGAATTACAAAAACATGACAATCAGAAACAAAGTAAGCACCTGCTGTTGGAAAAATGCCACTGATAGACTTTCTTGAGGCAGGATTGCCACAAACCTTCAACGTGTAAAAATGCTCATCTCCAAACTGCAATGAAGTACAATAAAACGATATTGCCTGCAAAAGCACAGAGGATATACAGGTCATTGTTACATCCACCTGAGCAGCATCATGAGATGGGGTGATATTTCTCTGCTGTGGGAGAGTTTAGCCTACGCAGGACAGGTTGCCGAAAGCAAACAGAAGCGCCAGTATTCTTCCCTAAATAATAATAAGGAAACATCAATGCCAAGGAAGTGAGGAGTCCCTGAAATTGGCCTCTGCCAAACACAGGATGTGACCAGAAACACACCTGACTGCTGACCCCAGAAAGTGCAGCTCAGGTGCCCCCAGCATTCCTGTCCCCTAAGGTGGCTGACACCTGGGCTAGTATTTAGTCATCAGGGAGTTTAAATAATTGGCTCTGCTTATTTTGAATATTCCAAGGCCAAGGAATTTGAGTAAGGAGAACCATGGCAACTACGTACAGACATATAGCAGCCAGTTTTATGAGATTTAAAGGTTATTTTGATTGTGGGACACAACACACTGGCATGGAAATAGATGAAATGCTTATCTCTTTGTTTTACAGCTCCAAACAAGAAAAGGCTGCCAGACAGGGCATACAGTGGGCTGTTCCCCAGGGCAGGGTAACAGCAAGCTAGAGCTACAGGGGACAGCTTGTGTGGCAAGTGTGCTGTAGCTAACTGGGTTTCTTGAGCTTCTTGTGGATTGGCTTATTTGAATAATTTTCCAGGCTCCAAAGCATACGCTATTCCTGGTTGTCTGAAACCTGGCCTCAGGGTGATTTGGGCTGGAGCATATTGGCCATGAAGGTGAGAACTCTTTAACAGAAATGGTGGGGGTATGGACTTCATTAGCTGCTAAAAGGAAGAACTGAATCACTTGTAGCTAAAGACTCAACACTGGGCCAAGATACCATTTAGTTAAAACACAAACCAAAAAGCTCTATTACAGTCTCCTTCCAGGTCTGTGTAATCGGAACCTGCATTTTGAACATGCCAATGCACAATCAGATTTGTGAAGCACTGCATTAAACAATGCCTTTTCAAGAACAGTGGAACCATTAGAAATGTTTAATTTGGAAAAGAAGACATTTTAGATGGCTATGAAAAATGAGTCAAAATATATTTGGGGGACTTTTGGTGGGTTTAAATACACGCGTGCTCTCATGATACATTTGACCCCATAGGAAAGAATCAGAAATATCAATTACAAGTTCGAGAAGATTTTGTTAAAATAAGATTCTGATAAACTGACTATATTATCTGTGGATCATCTTTATGGAAGAATTACATCTCTGCATTCTGGTTGACCTAACCATGAACACTCAACTTGTTCTGGACAATAAAATGCGAAAAAAAAAAAAAGGCATTTGTAATCTCCACACAGAAACTGTAAGAGCAATGAATACTTAACATTTTGCCTTTATTTAATTCTGGGATCACAGAAGTATATGTCAAGACAGAGCTTCCAGTAGCCTACGTATCTCAGGGACTATAATAGAGTGTCTTGCCATACTGCAATAAACATATAAACATTATATAATGTAAACCATAAACATTTTCTTTTAAAAAAGTTTTTAAGTTAATTTGTTTCTTTTATGCCTCTGAAATTTTGAAGTTACTTGTTATTGGTGTCACATAACCTAAGGTGGCCTGAGAGATGGATATAATGATGACAGAACTTTCTAAGATATGAAATTTACAAAGACGTAATGCATTTTCTTCTGAAAAACAAGAATGAGGGCCTGAAATTAATTAAACTTAGATTTAAATTGCAATTTCATTTCCATACCATTCATACTGGCAGGTACTTCATAGGTGTTTGATAAATGTTATTTTTATTCAACTAATGTAGTAGTTTGTAAATAGTCTTCTGGAGCTCCATATTTTTATGGTGGTGTCTAAGGGATCATGGTGTATCTCAAAGAGGATGTTGTGGGTATAGGTGGTGCCTAAGGGATCTTTGCTGTACCTCAAAGAGCATGGTGTGAGTATAGGTTTCAGGTCTGCAGTCTCCCATTCAATTAATGTAACCTTACTTGAATATTTTTACATATTACAGCGGCATTTAAATTTAGCTGACTAAAAATGTTCAAAAGCGCATGGAATGTAAAAAACAGTGCTCTATAGAATTTGCTTGTGAATGAAAATGTTCTAAACATTTCAGTTAAGTATGGTTGAGCACCATCGGTGACAAAATATCTCAGTTTTCTCGGGATAGTCCTGATTATTAATTAGTGATTTTTCTCTCTTTTACTCTCAAAAGTTACCTAATTGGGTAATAAATTATATCACCACCCAAATAAAAAGTTGAGTACTATGACTAGGAATAAGTAGTCAAAATGTACATGTCACAATATACTACAGATTTCTTTCTTGTAAAAGTGATTCTTTGTCATTGAGTCAATCAATTAGATGCACTTTAAAAATACCTTTAAACTCCGAAACTCTATTACAGCATAAACAGAAATAAGCTATATGAATACTCTAAGGAATGAGGAACCTGTCATTGCTAAGAATACATTTTGATAACACTAAATATACAGAAGCCATAGAAAACAGACAATACTAATGGAACGTGATTTGGAATATTTTGGAATATTGGAAAGCCTTACGTAGTTCTAAGAGAGGATGTATGTAAGAGTGTGGAGTTCTATCAAGTTCAAATGTCTTTAGAGTTGTAGGGAAAAGTTAATTAACTTGGAGAACTTAAAAGCAACAAATTAATATTACAACCAAGAGCTATAGCCGTCAGATACCAATTACATATAGTTTCACTTGAAACATAGATTCTAAATCTAAGGGGCATGTCCATCATCATTACTTCCTCTTTGTGAAATATATTGAGTCTGACAACTACAAAGAGGTTCACCTCTATCATCAGTGCCACGGTAAAAGTTGTTCAACTGCATCCTAGCCAGTAGTCCTGTTTCTTAAGTACTTAGGGACTCAAAGAGGCAGCGCCAAAAACTTTGCTTTAGGAAAGCAGCCCTTCACAGTATTTGGACTTCCATAATTGGGATTGCAATGGTAAACATTTGAAACTTATGAAAATTTAGAATCACTCAAAATACAATTGACTCCAGGAAATTAATAATTTGCATTAGGAAACATGAGTACAAATGTTTATGTTTTAACTATTTTGATTATCGAAGACAATTTGAACTTTTAAGAAGACAATTTTAAAATGTAACTCCAATCTCAAACGTGTAATTGTAAACTGAGATTTATGTTGAAGACTTCCTTAATTTAAAAACAGTATTTGAGTGTTTAAGATAATTTAAAAATCACTCTACTGAAAGGTCTAATACATTATAATTTTAAGAGTCACAAAAATGCTTGCAAAGGTTTCTCATCCAGGCAATGGGGAAAGTTAAAAAGGATATGAAGCATTGCAAAGTACTTGATTAGCAGAGAGATTAAATTCAGATGCCAGCATGAAGTTTAAGTGCCTCACACTGTTATTTAACTTGTGTTGGCCAATATAAACCAAATTTAGAAAATTCATCCTTCATGCCTGATATGTGAGTGAAGAAAAACAAAAAAAAATGTTCAAAAGAAAATTCATTCTTTTATAAGCATAACTGTTTGTGGGGAAAAGACAGCACCAAAAGCAGTCCTAAAACCATCAGTGGGCATTTTCCTAAGTAGCCACATACCACTTCTGTTTCCGGATAATTTCCAGTAATATTTTTCGGGTGTACAAATGACACCATACTGTCACGTAACGCAGTTTAAGAATCTAAGTATAATCACAAATTTCACGGAACACTAGCTTCTTGTGAACAATGGGGACTTGGGAATAAATCTAATCTTTGTCATAGAACAGTATCTCTACCTTTCATTAATTGAAATAGATAATTTTCAAGACTTTTCAAACTATAATTGCAACTCAGTAGAAAAAGTCTAAAGCTCAGGTCCGGAGTTCTTATCTGATGGAATGTTGAATCATGAAATCAATATTTTGAGAACAAAAATTCTAGTGAGCTGTGTGTGCCTGGAGAGAATATTTTCATGGTTTGTGATGCACCTTATTAAGTGGAAATCATCCAAGGCAAAGTCTGAGAAGGCAGTTTGTGAAATAGAACGTTTAGCTGTTTTTACAAGATATTGGGCAATGCAAATTATGTTGTCTAACCACTGTGATTTTTTAAAAAGTCTGCTGATGCCTGTGCAATGACTCCTCAGGGTGATAAAACTTGTAGTGCTTTTTTTCCCTGAGTTCATTGATAACTGATTTCACTTTTTAAGCCATCTGTATCAGCATTAAAAAGGTAAAAGAAGCCTTTACAAGGTGAAATTTGAGGTAGAGAAAATAAAGACACTGGAAGCACAAGCCCTGTATGTGTCCATATAAGAATCTACAGTACACTGGGCAGGTGTATTGACACTTTCCCATGTCTTGCATACGAGGCTTCTGTAATTCATTGTAATCAGTTCTCCCAGCCCCTACTTGCTACAAAACCCTATGGAGATGAAACATTTTGGTTACATCCGATGCTCTTAGATAATGATTACTCTAATTCTAGAAAACACAGGAAAGCCACCAGCAAAAAGTCTTTTTTTTTTCTTGAAACAGTAAAAATAGCATAGTTAAAAAAAAATGAATGAATAAATATGGGGTAACGCTGGTCAAACAAGATGCCACTTACTGAAAAGAAAGATAAGAGTAAGTAAAGAATTGGTCCCTCTAAGCATGTGTGACTGTGTTGACCTGGTGCAAGGGAAATGGACCGCTGATTCTCTCTCATCTTTCCCTTTCATGGCTTCTCTTTTCTCTTACTATCGTTACTATCTCTGCTCTATGAACCTAGGTACCTATGGCTTCCCAGTGGGTAAGATGAGCGCAATGTGAACAAAAGTGAAGCAACTCACCAAAAGCAGGGATCGTCTTGAGTCCCTTGACAAAATGTATGTTTGTTGGCATCTCGTTGAGTCTAGGCCCATTCAGTTCTCTGAAAAGCTAGCTGATTAATCTAAGTATGATAGATACAGATACATGCCGCCTGTCAGGGAAGAGCTGCCACGCTGCAGGAACGTGATCAGCAGAGAGCCGCTACCTATCAGCTCCTTTATAATCAGCCTCTGCTTCAGAGTGTAGCCTTGCCAGAGGTCATGATCTTCGCTGGGCAGCCCACACTGGATCAATCAAAAGGCTGTGGTATAAAGGTACAGTCATTTCAGCTAAAAATAGGACAACTAGACAGGTAATACCTGCTCCTGACCTCTTCTCTCACATTGGCTGAATGTGTGACAGACCTACATCAGAGTTCAACTTCTTCCTCTACTCAATCTCTTTTTGTCTGTTTACCTTTCACAAGTATTTATCCCTAATAAATACTTTGCACCCAAAAGTCCGTCTTAGTGTATGGTGTTGGAGCTTTCCCACCTGTGATACCACCTCATTTCTACTAAAGTGTTATTAGCAAATAACCGCTTAGTGTGTTACGCCTCTGGGTACACTGTAGCTTAAGAGACCCCTGAAAATAAATGCCTTTATCCAAAAATAGTCATTCTAAAATGCTAGAATTCTTGTAACTTGGTAGCCTAGAAATGTACACAATGCTAAGAGAGCAAAAGAAGTCTTTCTAAAGTAATTTTAATTGACCTTATTAAGAGGCTACTGTTGGGCCTGGTGCGGTGGCTCACGCCTGTAATCCCAGCACTTTGGGAGGCCGAGGCGGATGGATCACGAGGTCAACAGATCAAGACCATCCTGGTCAACATGGTGAAACCCCGTCTCTACTAAAAATACAAAAAAATTAGCTGGGCATGGTGGCGCGTGCCTGTAATCCCAGCTACTCAGGAGGCTGAGGCAGGAGAATTGCCTGAACCCACGAGGCGGAGGTTGCCGTGAGCTGAGATAGCGCCATTGCACTCCAGCCTGGGTAACAAGAGCGAAACTCTGTCTCAAAAAAAAAAAAAAAAAAAAGAGGCTATTGTTTCTTAACCATTTACCAACACAGCTAGAAAAAAAATAGTTAATTTTATTAAAAATGAATAATTTCACTTTTGATAGTATACATAAATGTCTTTAAACCAAAAATGTTTCAGGCACCAGATAAATTCTGTAAATTCATTATCACAAGTTTATTCTTGGAGTAATCCCTTATCTAACTTTATAAATAAGAAAACTGAGGCTCAGAAATGGTAGCTAAATACACAAATAAAATAGTGCTACAAAGTAAAAGCACGAGTCAAAATATCTAACTTCAAAGCCTATGATTCTAACTTTCTAGGTAAAAAGCAAGCAAAGGTAAAATTTGGGAAGAGGACATACTATAGCTTCTATCATTAGTGCTCCTATCACTGGCAGACCCAGAATTCTGGAGCTGGGACTCAGTAGAAAGAAAGCAGAGGAAAGGTTAGAGGCCTGCGATTATTTCAGGACTGATTCTTTTTGGGGAGAATTGCCGTAACCAACATCAAATGCTGCAGAAAATTCTGTATGAAGTTTGACAGGAAATGCTATAAATACAACATTTTAACTTGAGTTCTCTGTTTAGAAAGTAAAAGTTTAAGAATATAGTAAAGATCAATATATTCCTACCAAGGGTTTTGATAGCAACTGACTAAAAATGTGAATAAAAGCTTAGCATTATCACATATTTATTGAGTCTCAACACTAGACAACACCATGTGAGGCACAAAGGCATGTTATCTCAATAGCTGTTATTATTTACATGCGATCGAGGTTTTGAGGTGTCTAATGACAAACTTCTAAAAGCAACCAACAGACATCAGGATGGTTACCGTGGCAACCAAGACTAACTAGCCACATGTACATTTTAGGATGACAGCAGACTGTCAGTGACAACACTTTTGGGTTGACCCAGGAGGCAAAATCGGCATTCTTACCTCTAATAGAGTGGGAACACATGTAAGATAGGTAGAAATAAATGCTGCAGTAGAATGTGCTCTAAAATTCTACTTACAAAAAAATCACTATGGCCCAAATAACTCCATTAGTTTCCAGAGGATGTTTAATATTCTGTCACGGACTGAGTATTCACAAGGTCAAAGCTTTAGTTTCCTACCATGATCTTTACCGTAATATTGTATGATCATGCCCAATTGCATCTAGGTACACAGATATTTCAAATAGAGCTTTCAGGGTTCTAGAAAACTCTTAGTCAACTGTTCCATGAATGCCTTTTAAATAAATAGATATAGAAGATACTACTCTAAAGTTGAAGATTAAGTCATTGACCTCAGTTATTAGGTAGATGTGGACAACTGAGAAAATGGGAATACTGTATGGTCTTGCTCATTTCCCTTCAACTATATTACACTGGCATATCCAACCACCTTGATTTTTTTTTTTAATTTTACTTTGGGCTCTGGGGTACATGTGCACATCCAGCATCCTGCAGGATTGTTGCATAGGTATATACATGCCATGGTGGTTTGCTGTCTCCATTCCCCCAACCCCCCCGCCGCCTACATCAGGCATTTCTCCTGGTGTTATCCCTCTCCACCCTCCATACCACCCCGATTGTCCCTTGCCTCCCCTCCCCTTACTCCCCCAACCTAGCCCAGTGATTGCTGTTCTCTTCCCTGTGTCCAAGTGTTCTCATTGTTCCTCACCTGCGTATGAGTGAGAACATGCGGTGTTTGGCTTTCCCGTTCTTGTATCAGTTTGCTGAGAATGATGGTTTCTAGATTCATCCATGTCTCTACAAAGGACAAAAACCCATTGTTTTTATGGCTGCATAGTATTCCATGGTGTATATGTGCCACATTTTCTTTGTCCAGTCTATCATTGATGGGCATTTGGGTTGGTTCCAGGTCTTTGTTATTGTAAACAGCACCACAACCAACATACATGTGCATGTGTCTTTATAATAGAATGATTTATAACCCTTTGGGTATATACCCAGTGATGGGATTGCTGGGTCAAATGGAATTTCTATTTCTAGGTCCTTGAGGAATTGCCACACTGTCTTCCATAATGATCAAACTAATTTACACTCCCACCAACAGTGTAAAAGTGTTCCTTTTTCTCCACATCCTCTCCAGCATCTGTTGTCTCCAGATTTTTAATGATGGCCATTCTAACTGCTGTGAGATGGTATCTCAATGTGGTTTTGATTTGCATTTCTCTAATGACCAGTGATGATGTGCATTTTTTTCATATGACCTAATACCATAAAAACCCTAGAAGAAAACCTAGGCAACACCATTCAGGACATAGGCACAGGCAAGGAATTCATGACTAAAACACCAAAATCACTGGCAACAAAAGTCAAAATAGACAAATGGGATCTAATTAAACTTAAGAGCTTCTGCACAGCAAAAGAAACAATCCCATAGTTCTTGGAGGCTTTGTTCATTTCTTTTCATTCTTTTTTCTCTGATTGTGCCTTCTCATCTTATTTCATTGAGTTGACCTTCTATCTCTGACATCCTTTCTTCTGTTTAATCAAGTCAGCTTTTGAAACTTGTGTATACCTCATGAAGTTCTCATGCTGTTTTTCAGCTTCATCAAGTCATTTATGTTCTTCTCTAAGCTGATTATTCTAGTTAGCATTTCATCTAAACTTTTTTCAATGTTCTTAGTTTCTTTGTATTGGGTTAGAACATGGTCTTTTAACTCAGAGAGGTTTGTTATTACCCACCTTCTGAAGCTTGTTTCTGTCAATTCCTCAAACTCATTTTCTCTCGTTTTGTTCCCCTGACGGCAAGGAGTTGTGATCCCTGGGAGGGGAAGAGGTGTTCTGGTCTTTGATGGGTTCATCCTTTTTGCACTGGTTTCTTCCTATCTTTGTGGATTTATCTCCCTTTGATCTTTGAAGTTGGTGATTTCAGGAGGAATCTCTTAGTGGATGTCCTTTTTGTTGCGGTTGGATCTCTATCTTTTTTGGCCTGTAGAGGCACTGGTGGGCTGCCTCAGATTCAGTCAGGTTGCTGGGTGGGTGGTCTTCCCCTGGGGTTTGTTTGCAGGTGAGATTAGCCCTGCCTTCCCAGTGGCGTTTCCTGAGCTCGATTGTCCCGGTTCGGGTCAAACCAGTGTATTATTCACTGCTAAGCTCTCTAGCCCATGGCCTTCAGTTTGAATTTTGTTGGGGGTGGAGCCTGCCAGGACTTATGACCTGTTTCCCTGCTTTCACCTCTGACTCTTTCTGTTGGAGGGGTTGTTCCGTCCCGCTGGTGTTATTCCAAACTTCTGCCCAGGTCCATGCTGACAACTTGCATCACCAGACGGGAGCCATTGCTCAGATTTGCATGGACAGCCCACCATGCCCCTCAGTCTGATGGGGCTCTCTGGACCATGGTTTGCAGGAGGGATGAGGTAAGCACAGGATCCGAATCAGAGCACTGAGAGGGTGAAGTCCCTGACTCAGTTGCTCTTTGAGAACAGCAGTTCTGTATGTATTAATTTGTATCTCCATTATCTAGCTCAAAGTAAATGTAAAAAAAATTACTGAATGTAAGAATAAAAAAATATGAAACATATGTGAATTAGAATTACTCCCACTTAGTGGAATGAACTGTTCCATGGTTTCTGATAGTCCTGATGTGCTGATGTCCCTGTTGGCTTCTGTTAGTCCCTGTGATGTGTCTCAAGGTATGCCTCACACAATCTCTTGGTAAGTTGGGCTAGCTCATTTAAAAATCATTTATGAAAAAACTGCAAGTGAAGGGGCGGTAACTTTTCTCTCTCTCTTTCTGTTTTTCGGTTGACTCACCTCACTATGAATCATAAATTTCCAATGTTGCTTTCAAACAATCTTACCTTTTGCAATTTTCTCTGCCCAGACTCCTAAGCTATAAGCCTCAGATCTAAGAGACTGAATTTTTTATTCTTCACAGTGGACTGGTGATTCCCTGTATTCCTTGTCTCGACTGACTAATTCCTGAGAACTGGCTAATTGAGCCCCACCCAGACTGTCTAATCCTAGCCAGATCTGCTTAAATTCTCTTATTAACATGATAAACAAGGATTTTTCCTTTGAAATTTTGTGCATTGTCTTTATGCCAGGGAATATCTAGAAATTGGGTCAACTACATATGCCGTCTTCAAGAAAATCTCACCAATCGCTTGTTGAGAAACAAAATGTATAGGTACACTGCTCCACTATGAACTTCTTTCATATTTTTCTTTCAGAGATAAATATTTACTTTAAAGGTATCATTTAATTTTATATTAAAAGTCCCATTGTTCTCAAGACAAATATTCTCCAAAAAAAAAGAAAAAAATAGTGTAATCTTTGTGCCTGTCACTTTGATTGACACAATTTGCGTTTATAAAGGGCCTCTGACATGAGTAGACATATTATAGTTCATTTTAGGTCCCTCTTGTATTGGGAGTTTATTTTTATTCATTGTTTCATTTCTCCCAGAAATCTGGGCAGTTTCTTTTCCATGAAAACATCTTTTAATTTGATGAGTTAGGAAGCTATCTCTTAATAGATCTCATGATAGACAGACATGCTAAACATTTATTTAAATTGGTGTTGTAAAGGCAAAACAAATGTCATGTTTTAAAAACGACAAGATGACCTTCTGAAACAAGGCTAAAGATCTCATACCAAAATGCATCAGTGACATAGAAAACATTGCTTTTCATTTGTCATGTTCTACAACCACACACATGACATTTCTATTTGAAAAGGTCAGGATGGATGGTGTGATTGCTTACAAAGATTTTATGAGTATATTATTGAAATGTTTTTCATGATGTCTGGGGAAAACTGATTAATACCTAAGAAAATGTCTCATTCTAAAGTTATTGTCATGTGCAAACATCTAAGATAGAAGGTGGTAAAATGTTTGGTCTGACAATTTTTCTTCTGGGTAATATCTTGAGCTTACAAAAAATATTTCTGATCCCATTTCTGCAGAACATATATGACCCATGCTTTAGCTGTGCACCTTAACTTTTAAAATATGACAAACTCATCTTCTGATCAGTTGATTGTTAAAAATATATGGAGCTGAAATGGGTAAACTTTATTCTTAAGGCACCAATTAGTATATGTTTTAGGTTTCATAGGTTACTCAGCTCTGCAGTTACAACATGCAAGCAGCTGTAGAAAATACACAAACAAATGTGTGTGGCCAAGTTCCAAGAGAACTTTATTTAGCAAACAGATGGTGGCTGGGGTTTGACTCCTAAAAGAATACCAGCATTTTGCAGTTTTGAAAGATGGAATTCCTTTGAAATCTTAATTTGCAAGTTACCAAACAATCTATTGTGAACAATATTACTCACAGGGCTTTCCTTGAAGGAGAAGCAGTTCCTCACTTCTTTCATCAGCTTACCAATTACGCAAGCCTTTTGTGGAAAATAGTATTTCTAGACAATATTTTTAGATCGGTTTGTAGTTAAAATGAGTTTGGCAAATACAGTAGCCCTCCCTTATCCATAGGGTTCAATACGCCCAGTGGATGCCTGAAACTATATATAATGTAGAAGCCTATATATGATGTTTTCACATAAACCTACAAACCTATGATAACGCTTAATTTACATTAGTCACAGCGAGAGATGAACAACAATAAATAATAATAAAATAGAACAATTATAAAAATATTCTGGCCGGGCGCAGTGGCTCAAGCCTGTAATCCCAGCACTTTGGGAGGCCGAGGCGGGTGGATTACGAGGTCAGGAGATTGAGACCATCCTGGTCAAAATGGTGAAACCCTGTCTCTACTAAAGATACAAAAAATTAGCTGGGCATGGTGGCGTGTGCCTGTAATCCCAGCTACTCAGGAGGCTGAGGCAGGAGAATTGCCTGACCCCAGGAGGCGGAGGTTGCCGTGAGCCGAGATCGCGCCATTGCCCTCCAGCCTGGGTAACAAGAGCGAAACTCCGTCTCAAAAAAAAAGAAAAAATTCTGTAATAAGTTATGTGAATATCTGTCACTCTCTTTCAAAATATTTTGTTGTACTGTATTTACCTGTGTAATGCTCACTGTATTTTCTTTTTAAAAAATTTTTATGTCTTAATTGACAAGTCAAAATTGCATATAGTTATGGTTTACAATATGATGCTTTGACACATGTCGTATACGTTGTAGAAAGGCTAAATCAAACTATTTAAATACGCATTACCTTACAGACAAATCTTCTGTGGTCAGAACACAAAGTTTAGGCTCTTAGCAGTTTTCAAGTGTGCAATATGTTGCTGTGAACCACAGGCACCGTCACACACAATAGACCTCTTTATCTTATTCCTTCCCTCGAACTGAAATGTGACAAGCCTGCACGTTCTGCACACGTATCCCAGAACAAAATGAAATTAAAAATAAAAATAAAATGCAGGTTCCTCTGGCCAAAAAAAAAGATGAATACTTCATGATCTAACTTCTTATGTGGAACTTTTAACAAATCAAACTCAGAAACAGAGAAAATTGGTGGTTACCAGAGGCAGGGGTTTGGGGAATTGGGAGGTTTTAGTCACCTATTTTCAAACTGTAATTGACTGTGGATAACTGCAACTGCAGAAAGTGAAACCACAGGTGGGTGGGGACTACTGTATTGGATTTTAAAACATAATCAGTCTTTTCTGTAGCAGGATTTGTCCTAACTTTTTATTTTATTGTATTTTTTTGAGACAGAATTTCATTCTTGTTGCCCAGGCTGGAGTGCAATGGCACGATCTCTACTCACAGCAACCTCCCCCTCCTGGGTTCAAGCGATTCTCCCGCCTCAGCCTCCCTAGTATCTGGGATTACAGGCATGTGCCACCACACCTGGCTAATTCTGTGTATTTTTAGTAGGGAGGGGGTTTCTCCATGTTGGTCAGGCTGGTCTTGAACTCCCGACCTCAGGAGATCTACCCGTCTCAGCCTCCCAAAGTGCTGGGATTACAGGCATGAGCCACCGCTCCCAGCCCTTTTAATACGATAAAATGTATCAAGTATCTTCAAAGGAGGAAAGGAGAATTTTTCTGCACTTATTTTGTGTATGAGCCACTTCCTTTTTTTCTTTTTTTGTTGTTTGTTTGTTTGTTTTGGAGACGGAGTTTCCTCTTGTTGCCCAGGCTGGAGTGCAATGGCGCCTCTCGGCTCACCGAAACCTCCGCCTCCTGTGTTGAAGCGATTCTTCTGTCTCAGCCTTCCAAATAGCTGGGATTACAGGCATCCGCCACCATGTCTGGCTAACTTTATATTTTTTACTAGAGATGGGGTTTCTCCATGTTGGTCAGGCTGGACTGGAAGTCCCAACTTCAGGTGATCTGCCCACCTTGACCTCCCAAAGTGCTGGGATCACAGGCGTGAGCCACCATGCCCAGCCTTCCTTTTTTTTTTTTTTAGCACAATTTTTTCATGGATTGTTGTCTGTGGAACAGTTTGCAAAAAAGAATTACTTTTAGTAATTAGTGAGGTAGTGATTTGTTTTTTAATTATTTAAAACGCTATTTTGTGTTTTTTGTTTCTTTTTAAAGTTGGAAAGTATTCATATTCGTTCTTTTAAAGACTGCGTTACCCACAATATATGTCATTTAAATCGTTTCCTTTATGAGAGGTTTGAGAGTAAGATAAAATGGAGAAAGGTGAGATGACACTGCTGTCATCATCCTCTACGGAAACTTCACGGATGGAAGGGAAACTGTACTCACTTGTCAGAGATCTCACAATTAACAGTTACACACTATAATGTTGCTGGACATTTAATACAACTTTCAGACACGTTTTCCACGCCTGCCTCCAAGTGAAAACAATTGTATCAATACTATACGTAATGCAAGTTAAAGCACACTGAGTAATATTTATATATTTTTTTCTTTTCTTAATTCAAGCCCCAGATTTTAATTGACATAATACACAATTTCAAACGGGCTTACTTCATATAATAAACCTTCTGTTAACAACCTTTTAGCAAGATGATTCCTGCAAAGATGAACTACTTTTGAGGAGAAACTCTTTAAAATTACATAATGGCGTCTTTTGCAAAAGACACTAACGAGTATGGTGTAAAATATGACATTTCAAGTAAAAGCTCAGGTTAAAATAGACTCTCACTTTTTAGGGACACAATCTACTTTATTCAGAGAATATTATGGGAACTAACGTGAAGTACCTGCCATATTTGGACGAGTCCACAACAGTCTGCTTTGCAGATTCATAAAGGATGCGGATAAGCAGGGAGCACCTTCCATGACTCCAGTTTCTTGCACAAGCATGTCATTTCCAAATATTTTGAAGCTCTCCTACTTGTATTTTTCTCATACTGGTTTTCTGTCTTAAAAGTAATTTTCAGTGTATTTTAAATGCAGTATAACCAAAAGCTCCTAAGTGATTGAGAAACGAGCAAAAATAAGACTGCATTTTCTGTTAATACTCTCATATCCCTATTCACAAACTACAACCCACTGTCAGCCTATCTCTTCCTCTTGGCAGATTACAACAAAGAGGCATCATAATTATTCAAAGACTAGATGCTTATGTTCAAATTACTCTTTGCTACTTGGACAAACTTTTTCTCTTTTGTTCAAATGATGTATATATTTTTCTCTTTCTGTTAAAATTTCTTGAGTTGCTTTGGCTATTATGAAATGTATAACATTTTCTGAAAAAATTAATAATAAAAATATTTTCCATAAATGGCTTTTATTCAGTAGCAAAGGAATAATTAAAATTATTAAATTGAAGGAGAGGTCTGGTGCAGTGGCTCATGTCTGTAATCCCAGTACTTTGGGAGGTCGAGGTGGGTAGATCACTTGAGCTGAGGAGTTCAAGACCATGGTGAAACCCCATCTCTACTAAAAATAGAAAAATTAGCCAGGTGTGGTGGCACATGCCTGTAATCCCAGCTACTTGGGAGGCTGAGACAGGAGAATCACTTGAACCTGGGAGGCAGAGTTTGCAGTGAGCAGAGATCAGGCCACTGCACTCTAGCTTGGGTGACAGAGTGAGACTCTGTCTCAAAACAAAAAATTAAAATAAGATAAAATAAAAAACTACATATATAAATTGAAGGAGAGATATCATATACTTCATTTTTATTAATGTCGGTCAAATATTCCCAGTTGATTTTCAGTGCTTAGACTGTAGAAATTACATCTCATATACCTTCTATATGACACAGTATTATGCTAGATACCTGGTAAGTTAATGGGATGGTTAAATTTGCTCAAGGAACAGTTGTTTAAGGCTTCCTATGGCACCTATTCCTTGAAGATTTTTATTTAGAAAAAAAACAATTTCTCTGAGAATGCTCCTTTATAATAAAGCGTTGTTAGGAATTACAATAATAGCAATAAGGTGGAGAAAGCGCAGGATGTATGTTCAGAGAATGTGAGTCTAAGTTCTGCCACTGAGGTTGCTAGTAGTTTCACCATTAGCAATTTAGATAACTTGTCTAAGACTCATTTTTCTCATCTTTAATGTTTTAGTAATAGACCCAATCTTTCAATATCATTGTGGAGATTAAGTGAAATCATGAATGTGCACACGTGGAGGGAACATCTAGTGTGCCTCATGTTCTAAGTGGGAAAAATGACCACGAATTAACAAATACACAGAAAATAAAATATCAAAGCATGTAACAGAGAGAAAATTATCTTTAGCTAAGTATGTCCAAGACAAAGGAGGTGGTATATAAACTGTAGGTTGCCTCGGTCTATCAGTACCTCTCACACCTCTGTAAAGAACCATCTGAGACTGGGCGATTTATAAAGAAAAAGGGTTGAATTAACTCAGAGTTCTGCATGGCAAGGGAGGCCTCAGGCAACTTACAATCATAGCAGAAGGCAAAGGGGAAATAAGGCACATCTTACTTGATGGCAGGATGGGAGGAAAATGCTACACTTTTAATCCATCAGCTCTTATGGGAACTCACTCACTCTCAGGAGAACAGCACGGGGAAAACTGCCCTGATAACCCAATCACCTCCCACCTGATCCCTCCCCTGATACAATAGGGGAATTACCATTTGAGATGAGGTTTGGGTGGAGCCACAGAGCCAAACGATACACTTTGCAGAATGTTGAAAGTAGAACCCAGTGCCATGCATTTCAGGTGGAAGGGGATATGTGAATAAAGGTCAAAGTGTAGTGAACAGAAGGGAAGCTACGTCAGAGGAGAGGAGTAGGCATCTTTGGGAAATGATGAGAAACTTGCCTTGAAGAAGGCTGTAAAGGTAAATTGACATAGATCTGAGGGGACACCAGTACTACACTAAGAATTTTAGATTTATTTTTGTAAAGAAGGAAATGGATGGTACGAGCTTTGGGTGGTAGAAGCTCTAGGACATATGAATTACTGGATAAGTATTAATGGAAGATGAAGGTGGAATTCAGATAATTTCAAGATTGCCTGAAATGTGATACTGGTAACAGGAAAGAGCGAAGAGGAATAGGGCAGACAGATTTCAAGTATAGAACTGGAAAAACGATGATTAATAGAGAACATTATAAATATATCTAGGAAATCAAATAAATTTAAAGACATATACATTTGGCAGAGTCATACATTAACACTTGTCTGTGTTTGAATTGACTGGGATTCTTTAATCATGAACACATTTTGTGATTTCAAGTTTATTTCCCAATGAGACAGGAATTTTTTAAAAAAAGGAGAATTAAGCCTTTGGTTGGATGTTGATTTTAGGAGCTATGGTAAATAGCTGTCTATTGTGTTCACCTCATTGTATTTTGCTAATTGCAATAGAATAAGAGCAGCTTTAAATGTCTACTTCTGAAATAAGAAAACATAGGATTGCACAGATTAATTCTCATATCATTTAGTTCAAGTTATTTGTTTTATAGAGGCCCAGATGACTGAAGTATACTGAGCTAGTTCTTCAAAAGCTGGATTGGTAATCTTTCTAAAACATGGTTTAAAACCTTCTTATTTTATTGTAGAAAACATCACAGTATATGACAATAAAGAAAATAATGACATTAAGAGGATTCACGAATACTACCTACCTTCCCAGTGATTCCTTAGATAGGTTTTTAATGCTTTACCCAGGTCCTAAAATGTTTACACACTTGCTAAAAGACCTAGGTTAAAAATGGAATCATTTCTAGAGACTGAAATTTCAAAGAAGAAAAATTGGGAAAAAAACAAAATCTAAATTGCCACAACAACAAAAAGAAAAATCAGCACATGACCTTTCTTCTTGAAATAATTTTTAAGATTATATTTGCTAAATTTACTATTAAACCAACTAAAAAATATCAATCTAAAAAATCTAGTAGCAAAACAGAAGGCTGATGAATCACATCACTACATGAAGAACACTTCTTTCTCAGCATTGTACTTTTGCATATATACATGGAAAAGAGAAAAACAAATATGAAAATGCAAAGCTAAGAGTTACCAAATAAGCATCTCGATTTCATCATGCACAGTTATATATAAGATGAATATTGTTTTAAAGGGGTTTGACTTTTCAACTTTTTAAATGTATTTAAAAAATTAAAAAATGCAAAAGACTGGGTCCAGATATGCAATGACACTAACACTGATAAATATATATAAACAGTGAAAATAAATATATTGAACAATGTTAAATATTTTCATTTCCGTGTTTTTCAATTTTAAAAATCATATCTGTCTTTGAAAAATATAGAAATATTACTAACCTTACTTTTATGTTTTGAAAATTTGTTTATTTCTAATTCCCTAAGTACCTTTCTTTTTATTCAAATCAAACACTTCTGTCTGAATCTTTTTCCTCCTTGAATGATCTGGAATGTAAGTCTGTAGAAGATAGCTTTTTTTTTTTGGATTTCTTACTTGATGCAACACAAAAGAGGACAACTTTCCCCAATAAAAGATAATACCTGAAACAGGTCAAGCATTTTGTGCAGATTTTGACTTGGTGCACCCATTCAATAGCAACAACAACAACAAACAAAATAACACTACCATGATTTTAAAGCAAGCTTGCGAAGTTGGCAGCAAGATGGTGGCATCAGCAACATACGATGTGAAGCAAACCACGCTTCTCCAGAAACGATTTAAAATTAAAATAATAAAATGACGACTTAAAATAATTTCCAAGTTCTTTCTGAAGCAGTTTGCAAGAGACAATGCATAGCATCAAATGCCTATGTCAGTAACATTTAACATAATTATACTATAAAACATAAAGACCTTTTAAAAAATCCAATAGAATAGGTTGAAAGAAAGCAGAAAGAAGTAATGATAAAAATAAAAGCAAAATTTAACGAGGTAGAAATCAGCACAGTCATCATTTTAAAAGTTGAGCCTTAGATAACAAAACACTTAGCTAACCCAATTAAAAAGTGGAAGTGCTAATACATGATATTTGAAATTATAAGGTATAAATACCCTGTAAAAAATTTATAAAAGCATAGAAAACAGCTTTTCTAACAATTCGCAAATGTGCTTGCCAATCCAAGAAATTGATAGTTTTGTATGAAAATAAAATTTACCAAATTGACTTCAGTCAATCTTCAGAACATCTAAAAGAATTCTCAAAAGGAGAAGAAATAATTAATATATTCAAAAAGTCTCCTCCATATTAAAACACCAGGTCTTTATACTTTTCTAGAACAAATAACAAAACTATGCAAGAATAGACAATCTCAATCTCCTTTTTCACATTACAGAAAAGGAAGACTTCTAATTATTTCCATAAACTGATTTGAAAGTTTGGCAAATATTTCACAAAAAGTTTTAAATTCTAATTTATAATATCTGATTTTTAATTATAACATTGTAAAAATATTGCAATATTAGCATTAAACTATTAAATTTTAAATAGCAAGAATAAAACAATTATGTTTAATAATCAAGAATAAAAGGGTATTTTAATATTATGAAATATATTAATATACTGAATTATATTAAAGAAAAACAAGGATAAGGATATTGCTCTTTCCATAGTGTTTATCTACCCTTGTGTAACAAACTATTTCAAAACTTAAACAACAACCAATTTATTGTCTTATGATTTTGTGGGTCAGAAATATAGAGCAGGATTTTGTTGGAGAATATGTCAATTTTTCATATCATTGACTAAAATCACTCAGGGAAATCAACTCATATCTGGGCTAGTCTAGAAGATTTTACAACAATTTCACTCATATAACTGGTTTATTGTCATAAAGTAGACTGACAGAGGAATCACCTGGGTGCCATTCATTTCCTGTACTTCTCTAGGCATTCTCCCCAGGAAAGTAACTATACTTTCTTCACTGTGGCTTAGAACTGCCATCCTCTAAAACACTAAGCCTAGAAACTGTTAAAACCTTATTTCTACTATAATCAGTTGGCCAAAGCAGTCCCGTAGTCTAGGCTGAAAGGAAGGAAACACAGACCCCACCTCAATTAAAGAAAATCAAATAATTTGTGGCCATTTAAATTTCCTGCAGAGGTAGACAATGCATTTAAAAATAATCATAGCGATTTAACAAGGTTTTAAAAAATGGCTGTGTTAAAGTTAGGAATTAGACACAGATGCTGCCATCTTCACTATTATTGTGTTAGCCCATATAATAGGCGAGAGAAAGCAAATAGAGTCCTAATAATTAAACAAATATATTGATTTGAAAATTATATTGTTATAGGTGGAAAATTTAAAAGAATATGTGGAAAAGCTAAAATCAGCAATATAATTTAATGAATTAGTTTATAAGATCAACATACAAATATTAATAGCCTTCACGTATATAAACAAAACAGTTAGAATACACAATGAAGACCTCATTTGTAATGGCAAAAATTTTTAGAGGTAAGATAAAATGTCACACGTATACATTAAAAAAATCCAAAACTTACAAGAAGAAACTCTAAAACATTGGAAAAACATACAAAAGATAATACATTTTGTAAAATAAAAAAACATGCTTTTTGACAAGTCTTAAAATTACAAAGACGTTAAACATTCCCTACATTAATTTATAACACATATGTATTTATATAATTATAATTTATGATCTAGAAATTATGTTCTCTATATTAAAAACATCACTGGGCTTCTTATTTACTACGGCAAGACAAAGTGATTATTAGGGTCATGGGGAAGAACAGCCCGAACAAGAATAGGCAGAACAATTCTGCAAAAAAAGAAGAGTGTGAGAAGGGAGAAGGTCTGCCAATATTCAAACACTGTGACACTGTGTATAAGGAACAGAATAGAAATCCAGAGATTGATTCAATTTTGTATAGAAATATGTCGTCAAAAGGCAAAATGATAAATAGTAAAAATGAGTGAACTTAAAGCTGTTCTTTGATAAACAACCATTTTTAAAAAGCTAATAAAGGCCGGGTGCGGTGGCTCAAGCCTGTAATCCCAGCACTTTGGGAGGCCGAGGCGGGTGGATCACGAGGTCAAGAGATCGAGACCATCCTGGTCAACATGGTGAAACCCCATCTCTAGTAAAAATACAAAAAATTAGCTGGGCATGGTGGTGCGTGCCTGTAATCCCAGCTACTCGGGAGGCTGAGGCAGGAGAATTGCCTGAACCCAGGAGGCGGAGGTTGCGGTGAGCCGAGATCGCGCCATTGCACTCCAGCCTGGGTAACAAGAGTGAAACTCCGTCTCAAAAAAAAAAAAAAAAAAAAGCTAATAATATACAAATTTCTGAAAGCTTCAATTTATATCAAAACAAAAAGTTACCAGAAAAATTATTCTTTCTTATAATACACACAAGAATATATTCTCAATGGTTTAAGAATAAGAATGTAAAAATTAAAGCAGAGATTTTCTTTTTAGTACCTAGTGGAAATTTCCTAGTATAAAACATACCAGGAAAAACAATTGAGAAAAATGGTTTAGGAAACTAATATTGGAAACTGTCTCCAATTGTTTAGGCAGTAGAGAGTAGACAGTATAACGCTCAGATCACTGAAAGGAGATAGTATAGCAAGTGGGCACCGTAACTGCCCTGGGTCTTGCCTCGGAAAAATTACCTTTCTGCAGCGCAGTGAGCTGGATTCCAGGCTGAGCCTGTTCCCGTTGAGCCGCAGCAAAGCAGTCACAGGGTTTGAGGCAGCTAAATGTATCTATCGTGAAGAAAGTGGAGAGGAGGATGCTGCACATGTGAGGGTTTGAGAACTGTATGTGAAGGGTCTCCATGAATCCTTGAGCAAGAGATGTGCTGAGCATGTGCAAGACACAACTACATGAGGCTTACTAGGAATTATCCGCTATTGGGATGGGATTGGAAATAGCAGAGATCTAATTCAACGGAGACTTTGTTAACATGTTAACATCACAGACATCTAAATAAAATGCCAGAAGACATCTCCTTGATGGTCAAGCAGCACATCCAACGGAGTGTGAGATCATTGGACTGAAAGAGCTTGGTCATGGCAAAGAAGGCCTCGGCCGCCTCCGTGGTCCCCAGATGCTCTCCGTGGTTTATGAGATCAAGGATCTTGGTGAGGATGTGCATTAGTCTTTACAGAGACAGTTATGTAAGTAAGATGTCCAAAAGGGAGGCTTAATTTCTTTAGTAGACTCATAGGAAGATAGTACTTGTAGAGATGATGCAGTCCCACCTTCTCAGGAGACAAACGAGGAAGCAGGTCAAGTGAAGTGGGTGGTGTGCCGAGCGGTGTCACCAGGCAGATCGCATATTGCAGTGCCACGTGCTCTAACACCTCGAGAGGAGAAAACCTGAAGACTTGGGTTTTCCTGATGTTTCCTTGTTTGTAGAAAAGTATTGTTTCTATTTGGATAGGACTGGGCCCAAGATTAATCTTTCAGATTCTTAAGTATTTCCACCCATGGCATTAGCTAGCGTTGTATCCATAACAGAGTTCTTTACAAACATGAATCAAGCTAATTCTGGCTCATAAAACTTTTCTCTGTAAATTGTAGGAAGAAAAGAATTTTCAAGTATAACTTGTTGCCCTAGGTCAAACTTCAAATTATTTTGTTTCTTATAGTTTAATGAGATTTATAGTGAGAAGATTGAAGGTATTTTGAATTATAGGACTCTAGGTTAATGGTCCTTCCCACAGCTATTCTGTTCCCATCCTGCCCTTGCTGTCCTCCTCTTCCCAGGAAGACCATTGCAGTTGGGGTGGGGGCCTGCTGTGGGCTCCAGGCCCTCGTGAGGAGTGTGTGTGCAGGAGCTGGCATGAAACACGTTTCAGTGGCTCAAGGTGGCCGACTAGTGTTACCGAAGCAGGAGCAGCCCCAAGAAACAGACCTCTCGAACGCTGAACTGGGAAGGAGGGGTGATTTATTTGGCCAGGAGCAAGGTGGCATAGGTGCCTAACAGCCAAGCTCCCCTAACAGGAAATCTCTGCCTTTATATAGGCTCACAACTCTACATATTACATGTGAAAGGGTCTTGTGTTTCAGCTTTAGAAAGTACATGTGATGGGTTGTGATAGGTGAAGTAAGCACGGGGGTTTGAGCAAGACTGAATGGGATCAGTAGAGGGCCTGTCTCCATATCCCACTACCCTTAAGACCGCCTGAGATCTTAACTTCCAGGCCCCGGACCTCATGCCTGCCATGTCTTGACTTTTACTTCCTCTTTCTTTGAGAAAAGAGACAGAAAAGTGGGGTTTCTTTCCTCATTACCATGGCACTTACAGACATCAAGAAACCCTTGGCTCCTATCGATGCATTTCCACCTGGAAGCAGTGGTTTGTTCTTCAGAGAGTCAAAGAAACTTAAGGTGGTGGAGACCCCAAGGAGTCATGAACTAAATGATCACCCAGTGGAGAGTACACTGCACAGTGGGAATAGGCTCTGCCCGTTTTTTCCCAGGGTGCTAATTCAGGAAAGCATGCTCACTCTTAAGTGATCCTTTTCTTTATGTTGAGATGAAACGTCTTCAGAACTGTTCCTAGTTGTTCTTGGTGGTGCATGCTGGTAACTAGACAGATCTCAGTCCCCCTTTAAATGCTTTCCACATGGTAAAGACTGCTCTCATGTATCTTGTTCCCTGTTCCCAAGGGCTTGAATGGGACAGCAATCCTTTCTGCCTCAGACTCCTAAGGCACTGTGACTACAGGTGTGCACCACCATGCCCAGCTAATTTTTGCAGTGTGCAAAAATTTTAACACTGTAACATGCAGTGTTAAAAATGACAGCCGTGGGAACTGTTACCACCGATACCCCTGCCCTGCCCAAGGCAGAGGACAGCAAGGCTTGTGGAAATCAGGTTCCCTGATTGTCATCACTTCCATCTTCCTTAGTGCCAATTTGTTCATGTTTTTGTGCCATGAGCCACGGTCTCCATGAAATCAAGGGTGTGACTGTTTTGGGCAACCCCAAATCCCCAGGGCTGAGCATGCTGTCTTGGCAGTAGCAAGGCCCACTGAAAAACACCGTGAATGGATGTGACAGAGAACAGGGGGATGACCTCTGGACTCGGACAGGCCCGCGCCTGAGTCCAGGCCCACCACTTCCTAGGGGCACCCCATGCTACCCGGCAGTGCTGACACAACAGGTGAGTGGATCCTTTCAGTGCTGTCTTCCCTCTCTAGAAAGGGAAAAACAGACCTCACAGGGAAGCTGGCTCAAGTAGGAAGATCCCAGGTCCCCAGAACAAAGCAGCTTCTGGGTTTCCAACGCCCAACACAGCAGTCACTACAAATGAGCTTGTGAAATGTGGCTAGTGTGACTGAGGAAAAGTGAATTTTACGTTTTAATTAATTTTAATTTAAGAACCGATACTCAAGTTACTTACGAGGAAACTTTAAGTGTGTTTGGAACAAGCTGGAGTAGAACAATCTGCTCTTTCAAATGAAGATTTTACGAACTCTAATCACAGGTCAAGGATTTTGGATGTAAATTTGGCATTCAAATGGAAAGGAATGTCCTGTAGTTGTAAATACGCATCAGATTTTAAAGAGAAATAATCTAAAATATCAATGATTTTTCCATTTTTCTTTTTTTTTTTTACATTAAAAAGATGTTGAAATGACAATGCATTAGACAGACTGGGTAAGATATCAAAATTAATTTCACCTTTTCCTTTTAATAAGTACTACAGAATCCTAAAAATTACAGACGTGGCCTACAGTCCATTCTGCTGTACAGTGCTGCTCTTCATCCCAGCCAGTGGTATGTAAGGACTCAGAATCCAGGACCCAGCCTTCGCCCTCATGGCGGGCTGAAGCAACACTCTGGGATGCCTCACAGCCCAGATGCTAGTTCACCACAAGCAGGAAAAGGACTGCATTAATTACCAATGGTCGGATTCACTGGCTGTCCGGAAAGCTGTCCCCATTTTAAATCTCACTGTACCTGATTCATTTCCTCGTGCCAGGTCAATCGCCCCCGCATACATCACAATGCAAACTAGTGCACAAGATGGTGGGGCCTCGCTGCCCCACAGTCACAGGGCCAGAACGTACTTCTAGAAAGGGCGCGGGGTCTGGTAAAGGCTTCAGACAGCGCACTGCCTCAGACGTTACCAGGAAGCGCACAGGAAACGGCCGTCACCTTTGATCTGTTGTGGAACCAGCCCACTTCAGTGTTCGGCAAAACTCTCCGGGGTCAAAACTGCAACGGAGCTCATGGTTGATCTCACACCTACACACAATCCGGGAAAAGCACTAAAGCAAAGAAGAATAAATCCGAAGTCAACGTACAACTCTCAATTATCTATGGGCTTGTTAACCTAGGAGTTTCGGCGAAAATCTTATCCTCTTTTTTACCAGCAAACTATACCTTTTCTTACTTTCCTCACAATCTCTGTTGTAGGCTAGTATCTAAACTCTCACCAAGTGATAAAAAGGGGGAAACTGCAACAGAGGAGGTCTTACAATAGGGGTGGCCAATCTGTTGTCTTCGCTGGACCACAGTGCAAGAATGATCTTGGGCCGCACATA
This sequence comes from Callithrix jacchus, assembly GCF_049354715.1. Lineage (NCBI taxonomy): Eukaryota > Metazoa > Chordata > Mammalia > Primates > Cebidae > Callithrix > Callithrix jacchus. The sequence continues at coordinate 8,765,309 of NC_133519.1, forward strand.
AAATAAACTATGATAGCTATAAGAAAGTTTACAAACTGGCGTTGGGCTGCGTGTTGGACAAGCTTGTCCTAGAACTGCTGTCCCCTCCAAAGTTGCCGGTAATGGAGGAGCTCATCTTCCACTCAGGGGCAGTCTGCACCACCCCTGCCCGCAGCGGGGCGGGGGGCACTGGAACCTGCCACCTGTCTGAGCCAGGCTCCAGGCACAGATCACCACCAGGATCATTCTAACAGCTACCTTGGTTATCCTGTCAATGTGCTCACCACACACCTGTTAATGCTCACAAAACGCATCGAGACAGTTGCTACAAAAAGCCAGCCAGTCTCCGCAAGTTGCATCCAGGGCCCAAACTAAATCACCTCCCAATCTCAACCAGGTGGTAGCTGTGTTGACAGGAAAAAGCAGCCTCAGTGCTTTGTGGCAACAATAACAGACCCACAAATCGAGCTAAAAGCCCTTGATCCACACTGACTGGTTATTCTCCTCTTGCACAGCAAGGGGAACCTGGCCCCAGGGCACAGAGTTCCTCGGATCGGCAGAGCCACAGTGCTCCACAGGACATGGCCTCTGAAAGCCACAGCTCCCTTGTTGAAAAATGGGGTACATTCCGCATTCTGAGGTAGGAGTGTTAGCTTCCTCCCCTTCCCTCTTCCCAGTTCCAGATGGGCTCCAAACTACTATGGAGAGGAGGAATCCGGTTTCTTCACACAGTTATGCATCAGTTACTGGCAGAAGGCCAAGTCATAAGGAGTGAATTCTGTGTAATTTTTAAAACATAATTAAGGCCTCTTCTCGAGTTCAAGAAAATTAAGGCCTGCAATCCTAAAGAGAAGACCCCCATTCAGGTAATACCTAATAAACATAATTCGCATTTAAGAAAAAAAGAAAAGATAAAACACTGATGGAAGCCAGATGACACATCCAGAGGAGACATGTCTGCAGACAGTTCCTGCTGGGAGGCGAAGCTATAGAGACATCTCTGACGAACCACTAGAAACTTGAGGGTGCAAAGAAAGAAGGCACACACAGGACTAAGAAAATACACACCCTCGTGCTCCCAGGTCTACACACAACCCAGGGACAGAAAGTCTTCAGACAGGGTCCAACTTACCAGCAAAACGGTCAGTAGCCAGAAAGTCCGTCCTGAGGCCGCCTGTCAGCCTGCCAGCTTTTGCTGGTATGGGATAGGAAGCAGGAGAGAAGAGGGAGGCAAAGAGAGAAAAGTTACTTATCTTCATTTCATAGCCCAGGTCTTTTTACCTCCAAGCAGAAAAGGTCAAGATATGATTTATGCTTTGGTTACTAACACCAATACTCAGGGAAGTTTCTTGGAAAAAAAAAATTAAGCCATTAGCTTGAAACAAAACACATTACAGTAAAACCTGAAATCAGCTCCAGCTTTCAGAGGACAACTATTCCAGGGACCTGAGGGAGTGATCTTTTAAGCCTAAACTTCTACATTTAACCATTTTGAAGTAAAATCCTCACAAAACTGATCTCACACGGTTGGATCATCTTTCCTGTATCCCACTTAACCCCAGATGGCTGAACCAGAGCTGAGCTCTGACCTACAACAGAATGTGGACCTGGGGCTCTGCCCGGCTCATGCTGACCGAGAGCTCCTGCCTTCAAGAATTCTCTGTGTATTTCGCAGTTACTCTGTTCTTCTTGCTGTCATCCTGTAAAAGTCCTTCAGTCCTTTTTAATCCACTGGGATTTAGAAACCGGGTCATAAAATTGCAGGATTGAAAGGAGCCTTCAAAGGCTGTCTGTGAAGAGGAGGGTGAGTCACCTCACCCCAGGGGACTCTGGGTAGGGGAGGCCTTCGACCACATGTGCTCCTAGACCATGAAAAGAAAAGGTGGAACAGCTGACAGGAGTCAAGCTTGTGTCTAAAATGGGAGAAGCAATGACAGTAACAGGAGCACCCCACTCAACTGGAGACTACTACTAATACCCTGATGACAATCTTGTCCGTAAGACACATGGGTCCGGAGCTAGGAAGGCAGTTCATGGCAACGGGAGTGCATCAAGGAGACTGGATTAAAAGGGTCTCATCCTTCCGGCAGAGGATGTGGACTGGAGGTATTTCAGGATCCTAGTCCTGGTTATGATTTTTAAAAAAACTAAATACAGGGCTTGAGTCACATAGGGAACCTGCCACAAACCAGACACACTATGGGCCCAGACACACAGATGCACCCCAAGACTGAAGAGGGGACAAGCTGGGACAAACCGAACAAGAATATTCCCTTTAAATGCATCACCAAAAAATTCCAGTTTGCGAGTTTTAAAGATGAAAGTGAGAAAACACCTCCAAAGTGTCAGAGTAGCACATTCACAACTTGGCAAGTGATCCCTGAGATTCCAAGTGTCTGGCCAGTCTGGGAGCAAACTGGGGCAGGTCGCTCTAGTCTAAGGTGTTCCACCAGGTGTCCAGTGACACTTGCCTCTGGCCTCCTGCATCCGCCCTCTGCCCTCCCACTCTTGCTTGCTGACTATCCACCTTGCGTGTTCTCTCACTCAAGGTTGTCCCAGGCTCCAATGACACTTCTTAAACCTAGACACCCACCCTCTTATCAAGCCAGGTTCTGGGCTCAGTGCCCAGTGACAGCCACACTGTAAGTTTGCAAATTGCAGTTCCGTCCATGTCAGCTCGCACCGACTCTCCAGCACAGAGCTCTGCCCCTAGTGTCAGTCTCTTCTGAGACCACTCACACACCCTTCAGGCACCAAGTCCAGCCAGACCCTACACTGACAGGAGTGTCAACACAAGGGAACCTATTCCTGTGTCCAAGGGAGACCCTGGAGCAGAGCCTCTCGTGTTTCTCAGGTGTGCATAGACCCTCAGGCGGCCAGAAGAGGCAGAAGGCAGACCTCCGGAAGACTCCAGACTGGTCCGACAGGCTATACTGGGTCCCTGGCCTCCAGACTGCAGATGGCAGTTCGTCAGAGCTTGCAGTGAATGGGTCACAACTAGACACATTAAGCATCTAGAGTTCTGGTATCATCAAACAGCATTTTGTCTTTCTTCCAAACAACTCGAAAACCTTGAAGAATGAGTTTAAGCATCTGATGATCCACATGTAAATGCAGGCCCTGTCCTCCCCAACTGAAATTCTGGGGAGGTTTTCTTGAAAGTCAGCCTCATTCTCCTTCTGTGCCCACAAGCCAGTGAGGCGCAGCCCAGGGGTCCAACTGCCTCTGGTTCAACAAAGCAGCAATTAGGAACCTGTCCCCACAGCTCCATGTCCATCCCACACTGTTCTGCCCTTCTGGCTCTGCCTCCACAGACAACACCCACAAGGTTTAATCCTCTTCCACATGGATCTCTCAGCAACCTCAGGAAAACGTCAGGCTGAGTGTGCTCTCCACCTAGTTCTTCCACTTGGTATCTGAAGTTCCCAGGAGACCCTGGGCAGGCCTAGTTACCAAAGAACAGAGGCTAAACATCTGGTATCTCAGATTCTCACTGGATCTAACAGTATTGCTCAAATCAGGATTGAAAGGAACCTTTGATATTACTCTAATCCAATTTATTAACCACCACCAGGGACAGGAAATTCGTGACCCTCTCAGGGAGCCCAGGGAGCCACCCTTGCATGGCTGTGAACGCTCTGCCTCAAGTTATGACAGAATCTACTTCTGTTGTAGATTGGGTCATGGAGAACAAGTCTGCTCTTCTCCAAGGCTCCTTCTGGCGGGTGAGCTCTGTCCCGTCTCCTTCAGTCCCACCCATATGGCCCCTGTCCCTTCTGATTCTGGTTGCTCTCAACCACTTTCCCCATTGGAAGCTCCAGGTCCACCTAATGTAAATCTCTGACTATACTGAACCTGGACTTTAGATTTTGTTTTCCGGAGTATAAATGTCCACAGCAAAAAAAAGGTCATATCTCAGAATGTAACTTTCAGCAAACACAACTAGAACTAAAGGAAGAAGGGCAGGAAGTAAGACCCCTTTCTACCCTAATACATGTGGAGCAAAATGTGAATTTGGGACAGAGCCGTGTGTTCCGTAGGAACCTGGTGCTCACAAGTTTAGCACACGTTCAACAGGCTTCTGACAGCAACAGATGGGGTTCCACTTTTTTGCTTTTAAACAAGGAAGTTTTTAAGTTGATTCCCTTGTGATAAGTTTTGCCAACTACATATTCAATGGGCAACAATCTTCGAAGAGAACTATCAGTAATAGTCCAGGAAGAATTTCATTTCAGCCTCAGCTAATGAGACCCGCGAGTGCTTCACACACCCGACAGGACTGGGTATGGAGGGCATCAAAAAACCCCCCGCTGAAGTCGACTTCTCCTCTTCCAAAAGTCAGACTGTCCAAGACTACAAACCAAAGTGCAGAACGGGAAATAAAATCCTGATCCACTCAAAGATCACAAGACCAAAATCTAGGAGAGGCCGCAGTCGACTGGCTAGTAGAAGGCAGGCTCCGCACTTCTCACCAAGTTCTGGAAGTCGGCACCCATCCTGCATGGAGGAACTTTCGCAGATGCCACCTCAGCACGGCCCTCCCACAGGCCACGAGGGCCCGCGGGCGGGGACAGGCTTAAAGGGACAGCAACCCCCTCGGCCTCCCAGCCTTTCATCCAAATTCGGTATTTTTCCGTAATGTATTTTTCATCCACGACCCTGGGGCACGTCCAAGTTGCACTCCAGGCCGGAGGAGGGCAGCTTTCCCCACCCCCGACCACGTAGACGGGCACGGGCACCACGCGGCAGGTGGAGGTGCTGCGGGGCCCCCGTCACCCAGCCTGCGCCCAGACCCGAGCCCCGCCACCACCTGGGGGGAAGGACACCACTGGCCTCTCACGGACCCCTGCCCGGGCCGCACAAGGCGCCCCCAGCTGGCGGGGGCAGCCCGAGCTGGGGGAGGGGGCGTCCCCGCGGGGAGCGGGGGAGGGGCGGGGCCAAGGCTCCGGGAGCGCCTCGCTGAAGCCCCGGAGGCGGCGGGGGAGCCTAGGAGCCTAGCTTACAGCCAGGAGCGGCCCAGCGGGACTTGGGAAAGTTCGTGCGCGCCCCTCCCCGCCGTGGTCACGAGCAGGGGGGACTCGGAGCCGGCCCTGGGCCCGGCCTGGAACCACCACGCGCGGTGAGCAGGACGCTCGTGGGCGGGGGTCGCGGCACCCAGCCCCTCCCCATCCGAGGCCTCCACATCGGCAGCCCCCACGCCCTCCCAACCCGCCCACCCGCCCAGGCCTCCCCAGCCTGGCCACAAGCTCACTCGTGGGCCCCCGCCCGCTGGTCCTGCCGCTTGCTTGCTCGCTCCCTCGCTCGCTCGCCCGCCCCGGCCACAGCTGCTATATAGGGCGGCGGCCCAATCCCGCCCGGACACGTCAGCGCCCCGCCTGCCCCGCCGCCGGGGTCCCCCGCTGTCCCGGGCCGCCCAGCACCCGGGAGGCCCACCCAACTCCAGGCGTGGTTCTGCATCCTTTTTTCGGGTGGAGAGGGCGGTGCCGAGGAGTTGGGAAATTAATCACCTCTAGAAAGCAGAGGGAGCGCGCCCCGCAAGAGCCCCAGGGTGGAAACGACCGGAGACCAGAGAGGGAGCAGGAAGGACGGCTGCTCGGGAAGCAGATGTCGCCAGTACCGCCGGCCTCCCCAAAGTCACAGAAGAAAAACCACGAAGGACGCCCACCACCTCGTCAACGGACGGCCCCACCGGCGCAGTGAGGCTCCCAGGCGGCTCTGGGACTTTCATTCCGTCATCCTCGCGTCTGTTCCTTATGTCCCTCACTTTTATAAACTATCCCCACTGGATTCCTTGGCATAATCTTCCCCTAAAATATAAAACCCCATTCCTTTAAAGCGTGCATTACTTACGGCCCCATCTATAACGTAGGTGCATACACGCGAAAGAACCGGTGTGTGGCCTCCGCGCCCGCGGTGAGCGGAAGGGAATCTCTACTCTCAGGGGGTCTCCACCCTCCGGGAAGGACTTGTCACTTCTGCGTCCATTGTGTTTACTTAGTGATAACTACCACTGTTTCAAGGGTATAAGGTGAGTCGAGAACTCTCTAGAGATGTCATTCTGAACCTCCGGCAAAGTTGCAGGTGAGCTGAATCCTGCATAGGGCACAGGATCAGCTACAGGTATCTGGGGACAAGACCGTCCCACACAGGGAAATTGACAGGAGCACACCCAGCTTTACCCAGGGAACAGGGTCGTGTACGCACAGCCTGCAGCCGGGCCATGGGTGCTGCTGAGGATGGTGGGAGCTGGGTGAGGGTTGAAAGGAAAGCAGGATCAGAAGTATTTATTTTTGTGGAACACTCTGACAGTAAGTGGTCAGTGGCAGGGGAGGGGAGGGCTACTGTAGCTCAGTCTAAAGATGGCAACGGTCTGCATTATGGTGGGCAATAATGGATGGAATAAATGGCCAGATTTGGTATCTATTTGGAAAGTAGTTGAAAGAAGTTCAGAAAGGCACAGGATCTTGGCCTGAGCCACTGGGAAGAGCTGCCTCACTGAGGTGGGGAAATTCAAGAAGACTGGATGGTTAAGAGGATGTGATGCCCTGACTGGGCAGGTGGGGGCGTCAAGCAGGCCACTGTATGAGCAAGGTCAGGGGAGAAGCCTGGGAGCCAGCAGAGACACTAGTGCCCTTCATGACACCACCTAGAGAGGGAGCAGAACCACAGAAGGCAGAGAAAATCTGCAGCTGGAGGTAGACAAGGAGCCAAGGGTATCATTACCAAAGCCATGCTCTAAGTCACCAGCATGGAACTGGGCAGGTGGGCCCTCCCTCAACATGGAAATAGATATTCCCTTGTGTCACTGCTGGGGTTTGTTGGTAACCTTTCCGTGGGGATTAACCTATCAGCAACTACTGCAAGTGTGTTTTGTTGCTGTTTTGTTTTTGAGGGCTCAGCACTGCAGAGGGAGATGGAGAAACAGTAAGGGGTAGGGATGGGTCACTGTCAGGAACTTCCACTGAAGCTAGAAGTTAGCACAGGCACAGAACCTACCACACAGGAGACCTGAGAGTCAGTTTAAAGAACACTGTTAGCAGAAGATATTATAAAATCGAATGTTAAGTGTATGCTATTCACCATCTGGGATGCTTCTGTGCTGGTGCTCACAACCAGCATTTCCTCTCAGCAAGCTTACTACACCGAAACTAATAAATGGTTCATAGAGGCGAATTTTAGAAATTCCATAGCTAGCAATATTCAGACCAAATACATGTGAACATCTGTCTGTGACATTTGAGTTTTCAGCCCTCAAAGGGCCAGGGGAGAAGTTTGGGTCTGTTCAAGGCAGGAGGTGAGAAGAGACACCCTCCTATTCCATAAAGTCATGATTCCCAAAAATGCTACGCCCTCAACAGAAGATAGGTAGATCAAAAAAAGGAAAGTCAGTCCACCAGCATAAAGGAGACTATAGGACGTTTTCTCTGACTACCCTGAACTGGGAGGTAGACACATCTCTTTGGCTGTGGGGACAATGGACTAGTGTAGTACTCTACAACCTACCCCATTTGTCCAGGAACCCCTAGCCCAAACTGAGAAATTAACAAAACAGAAAGCAATCCCCCTCAGGAAAGAATAAACCTCATACCAGACTAAAAAGGATACCACAGATCAATGGTAGAGAGGCTAAAAGCCCAAAGCACAAAAAGAGGGAAGGAAGGATTAGAAAGAAATAGGGTTAGACAGCCTGGGCGTGGTGGCTCATGCTTGTAATCCCAGCACTCTGGGAGGCTGCGGGGGACGGATCACAAGGTCAGGAGTTCGAGACCAGCCTGACCAACATGGTGAAACACTATGTCTACTAAATATACAAAAATTAGCTGGGCATGGTAGCACGTGCCTGCAATCCCAGCTACTTGGGAGGCTGAGGCAGAAGAATTGCTTGAACCCGGGAGGTGGAGGTTGCAGTGAGCTGAGATGGCACCAATGAACTCCAGCATGGGTGACAGAGCAAGACTCTGTCTCAAAAAAAAAAAAAAGGAGAGAAATAGGATTAGACTCAAGAACTTCAGGAGACAGAAGTGTAAGATCAAGACTATAAAAAAAGCATAAAATAGGCCAGGCGCAGTGGCTCACGCCTGTAATCCTGGCACTCTGGCACTTTGGGAGGCTGAGGCAGGCAGATCACTAGGTCAAGAGATCGAAACCATCCTGGCCAACATGGTGAAACCCTGTCTCTACTAAGAATGCAAAAGTTAGCTAGGTGTGGTGGCCAATGCCTGTAGTCCCAGCTACTCAGGAGGCCGAGGCAGGAAAATCACTTGAACCTGGGAGGCGAAGGATGCAGTGAGCCAAGATCATGCCACTGCATTCCAGCCTCACCAAAGGGCAAGACTGTGTTTCAAAAAAAAACTTAAAATAATTAGAGACATAAAGGTGGCGTTAAAAAAAAAATCAAGAGATGGAACAAAGTAAAGAGCTAAGAACCATGGAATGAGAAACTCTTAACATATCTCTGTAATTGAAGTTCTAAAAAAAAAAAGAAGAAGAAAAAATCCAAAGAACAGAGAAGAAACATTTTTTAAAATAGTTGGGAAAATTACAAGATTTAAAGATACAACATTCTTCCTTCACAGCAAAAAAGACAGAGAAGATACCTAAAAGGATAATTTAAACTAATCCAAACCAAAACACACTACAGTGTAACCTCAGAGCACCAAAGACAAGAGTAGACCCTAAAAGCAACTAGAGAGGAAAGACAGGTTACTCATGAAGAATACTGTGAGACCGAGGGCAGCCCACTGAAAATAATACATACCGGAGGAAAACGGCTCTCTATACATTATGATGAAAGAAATAACTGTTAATTCGGAGTCATTTAAGAATGAGAACGAAAGACACATTCAAAGATAAAGCAACAACTACCAATAGATCCCTGTGACAGAAGTACAAAAGGACATACTTCAGCAAGAAAATGAAAGCCAGAGGCCAGAAGGAATGAGCGCTGATAAACCTGGGTAACACGAAACAAGTACTGACCCTACACTGTTATTGTTTAATGCCAACAATAAAACCTGGAGGGAGTTAAATGGCAGACAGGTACATAAGCAGAATATGCACATACCAAAGAGAATCAAAATGCTTAGGCAATAATACATGAGGTGATGGGGGAGATGAAGTTGCAAGATTTCAAGATTCTTATTATCTGGGGAGACACTCGAGATACTAATTTTAGACCTTGCTGGGAATGAATGTTAAAAATTTAAAGACAATCTAGAAAAAAAAAAGTTTTTAGCATTCAAACTAAACGCTCATTCAAATGGAAGCTATTGGCAATGTTCTACATCTTGGATTAGGTGGTAGGTTCAGCAGTATTCTTTAGGATGTACATTATTGTTGGCTCATTATGCTGCATACTGCATTAATAATAATTATTATTATTTTTTCTTTCTTTTTTTATTTTTTAGACGGAGTTGCGCTCTTGTTACCCAGGCTGGAGTGCAATGGCGCGATCTCGGCTCACCGCAACCTCCGCCTCCTGGGTTCAGGCAATTCTCCCGCCTCAGCCTCCCGAGTAGCTGGGATTACAGGCAGGCGCCACCATGCCCAGCTAATTTTTGTATTTTTAGTAGAGACAGGGTTTCACCATGTTGACCAGGATGGTCTCGATCTCTTGACCTTGTGATCCCTTGGGAGCCTCGGCCTCCCAAAGTGCTAGGATTATAGGCCTGAGCCACTGTGCCCGGCCTGCATTAATAATTATTAAAGAAAAGGGAGGAAATAAGAAAAAAGAATAGGAAGAGAAGTAAAAGAAGCAATGAAAAAGCAAGGTAAAAAAAAAACAAAACTGATGAGGAATGAATTCAAACACATCAGTACTCTAAATGTGTTCACAGACTAAACTGACCAATTATAAAAGCAGCTACAAGCCATTCGACAGTCCTAAACCACACAGACATCCAGGCTGAATTAAAGGGATGGCAGTACTCCAAGCCAACACGAACCACATGAAAGTTGGTTATATTATTTTCAGATAACACAGACCGTAGGATAAAAATCATTATTAAGAACAGAGAAGGTCAAGAATGTAAAAATTCAGTAACTCCGATTACATGTATCTAATAACACAGCTGCAAAACATATAAAGTAAAAACTGAAGGTTACTAGGAGAAATTGATATATCCAAGATTAAAAGGTGAGACGGACCCAACTTTCCTGGTAACACAGGTTATGGGACTGGAAAATGTACAGAGGATGCAAACACCACAATTAATAAACCTACTTTATTGAACATATGATTAAAAGTGCTACTTTAAAAAAAGCAACCATAAAACCTGACCAGGAGCTAAAAAAAAAAAATCAAACAAATAGTAAAGAATTAAATCATAGTAACGTTCTCAGACCACCACTCAATTAGAACTCAACTTAAAATTTAGTCTGTAAGTTTTAAAACTTGCTTCTAAGTAATTTATGGAACAAGGAAGAAATCTGAAAATATTTTAAATTAAGCCATAAAGCAATTATATATCCCAACTTGTGGGATGAAACAAGAGTGTTGCTTCAAGTTGTAACTTTAAGCCATCCTATTAGTGAAGAGGAAAAAAATAAAATAAGCTAATCCTCCACAACTGACACTAGAAAAAAACACTGGAATAAACAAAAGGTAGGAGCCAGGTGTGGTGGCTCAAGCCTGTAATCCCAGCACTTTGGGAGGCCGAGGCGGGTGGATCACGAGGTCAAGAAATCGAGACCATCCTGGTCAACATGGTGAAACCTCCTCTCTACTAAAAATACAAAAATTAGCTGGGCTTGGTGGTTGGTGCCTGTAATCCCAGCTACTCAGGAGGCTGAGGCAGGAGAATTGCCTGAACCCAGGAGGCGGAGGTTGCGGTGAGCCGAGATCGTGCCATTGCACTCCAGCCTGGGTAACAAGAGCGAAACTCCGTCTCAAAAAAAAATAAAATAAAATAAACAAAAGGTAGAAGGAAATAAAGATAGGAAATTAATGAACTAAAGGATAAACAAAACTTACATCTAAGTTTTTTTAGAAGACTAGTTCAATCTCTGACAAAAATAATTCCCGAAAGAAAGAGAAGTGTAAATAGGCAATATTAAAAATTAAAAGGGGGGTCAAAAACTACAGCTACAATGGAGACTCTGAAAAGCCATGGAAGAATTCTATTGAGAGGAGTAGTGCCCAAAACTCGAAAACAGACGAAATGGGCAAATTCTAGAGAGGTAAGTTACCCAAACTGAGTTAGAGATACCAAGTTTCAATAACCAGCCTTTCCCAGTCTTCAAAGAAACAAATATAAAAATTACAACAAACAGGCGGGCCTCCAAATGCTTTTGAGAGATCATCTCCCACACAAAGCTAGCAGGCTTGGACTCATCACAGACAAGGGTAACAGGAGAAAGGGGTGGGTGAATTTTACATAGGTACTTAAAAGCCAAAACCAGAAACAATCTCACAAGTTGATCCAAAATTGAAAAAAAAATCACGATGAGGTTTAGTCCAGTAATATGGGGTGGTACAATATTAGAAAAAGATTAAAGTAACTCACCACATTAGCAGCATGAGGAGAAAAGATGATTTGATGATTTCAAAAGATTCAAATGGGCCAGGCATGTGTGGTTTATGCCTGTAATCCCAGCACTTCTGGGGGCCAAGGCAGGCAGATACCTGAGGTCAACAGTTCGAGACCAGCCTGGCCAACATGGCCAAACTCTGTCTCTACTAAAAATACAAAAAGTAGCCTGGCACGCCTGTAGTCCCAGCTACTGGGGAGGCTGAGGCAGGACCATCACTTGTGCTCGGGAGGCAGAGGCTGCGGTGAAACAAGATCACGCCACTGCACTCCAGACTATGCAACAGAGTAGGACTCCATCTCAAACAATAAAAAAAAGATTCAAATGAGGAATCTTAGCTAATCAGACCATTCCTTAGAGCAACTAGGGATATAAGTCAGGGCAGTATGGCAAGAAAAAGGAAGGTATCAGAATGGAAAAGGAACCCAACCTGCCAGTATTCACAGACAGTGTAACTGCTGGAAAGCATCCCCGAGAATGTACGCACACACTGTTAAACTAATTAAACCTAAGTCTTCTGGAAACAAAACCAATATACACAATCACACAATCAATTATGTTTCCAAAACACCAGCAAAAAACTATTAGAAATAAATTCAAGCAGGGCATGGTGGTGCACGCCTGTAGTCTCACCTGCTTGTGGGGGCTGAGGCATGAGAATCACTTGAACCCATGAGGCAGAGGCTGCAGTGAGCAGAGATCACACCACTGCACTCCAGCCGGGACAACAGAGTAAGTCTCTGTAAAAAAAAAAGAAAAGAAAAAAAATGTAATTTATAGAGATTATAAAAACCTTTGTCAAAATACAGAAACGACCTAAATAAATGGAGACAGGCCATGGTCATCTAAAGAAAGACTTAGTCATGGATAGTAATTCTCCCCTAATTAGACTAGAAATTCAATGCAAATGTGACTTAAATCCCAAAAGGTATGTGTATGTGTGGAATTTTACAACCAGATTTTATACAAATTTTATTTATACAAGTTTCCTATATGCAATTTTTATAATCTTGCAATGCAAACACTGAATTGGAAAAAAAATTTACACCATTTTTAGAATATTAAAATATACAATTATATTTATTTATACAAAAGATAAAGGACCAAGGACAGCCAGTACAACTCTCAGAAAGTGGAGAAGGGCGTGCTCTCTCCAGCGGCAGGCTGTACGGCCAATAGTCATTCAGGCGGTGGTGCTGCTGCTGGGGACAGACACAGAGAACAAGGAGCAGAGGAGAGGGCCCAACACGACATTGCCTGCCTGCCTCAGACATGGCGTGTGGATCAGCAGGGAGATGGATGATGCAATCAATGGCTCTGGGAAAACTAGTACCTACAGTCAGAGAGAAAAACAAGGCCCTTATTTCACACCATTCGCAAGCCCTATTAAGGCTTAAGATGCAAAGACTCCATGAGAGAACAATCCCACTTCTAGAGACGCACTTCAGGAAAAAGCTCTTCCATGTGGGAAAAAGAAAATAGTACAACAGTGCTCACCACTGCACTGCTAATAGTCAACAAATTTGTAAGAACCTAACTGTCAGAGGATAAACATGGGTAAACTGAGGAATGCAGTTTATGCAACCTATTCCTCTCTCTGCTTTTACATGACAGGAACCCACTGAGTGAAGCCACTCTGAGGGGTCATTTCCAAGGCTGTGGGAGCAGAGATGCAGAGGACAGGTGCCCACCCCTTGCTCAGGGGCACCGTCCCTTACAGGAGGTCATCAGCACCGCGGGATGGGAGCTAAGTTTAGCACAATCTGCACTCCCATACTGAGTGTGGTGGTCAAAGGTCAAAGAAATGTTTTCATCCCATTTGACAGCTGAAGGTTTAAAACTGTAAGCGGCTCCTATTACGTTTTTATTAGCATAAGCCAGTTTTATAATTGAGCTTATTTACTTACTCGACTTGTAGCACATTCTAATAAGGAACAAGTTTGCTTTTGCTCACATATATTTACTACTGATTCATTACAGTATATTACATTCAACTCACAGGCCTAAAATAAAGCAGCAGAAAGTCCAGATGAGAGAGGAAGAAGCACTGCAGCCCAGCAGATTTGCTTGTTCTTTCTCCACCAATTCTGTCAGTTTCACTACTTTTCAGGAAGTAACAGAAAAGGTAACTTAGTATAGTCTTCGGTGACACTGTTCTCTGGCTTATTTCTTTGACTAATGTACTTCTAGGTAAGGTGAAAATATGGAACTTGTGTTTTATCAGAGTCATTGCAGGCACCTATAATGAGAACAAATTATATAAAGAACACCGAACTTGCTGCCAGGACACCTGGCTTTCAGAATCTTGCTCAGATAAAATTTGGGTCACGTCAGCTAGTTGTTTAAGATCTAACTTTTGCAATTCACATTTGTAAGCTTTTGGGGCCTTTTCTGCATGTTCTTAAAAAGATAAGGAAAACGGTATCTAAAGAACCTGCTCTTTAGTAGGTATCTCACTGTTTGGGAATGTTTAATTCCATTAAACTCACCACCTTCCACTAAATTAATACATTTAGTGGCGTATGCCACTACATTAATTTTACAAATAGAGAAATAATCAGCACATATTTATACAGCTGAGTAAAGAATACTATTTACTTAGAGCCTAACTAAGGAACATGTATCAGATAAATACAATTTATATTTTCTTTCTTAAAAAAAAAAAAAGAAGACGGGGGCTGGGCACAGTGGCTCACACCTATAATCCTAGCACTTGGGTGGAGGCAGGCAGATCACTTGAGGTCAGGAGTTTGAGACCAGCCTGGCCAACATGATGAAACCCCATCTCTACTAAAAATACAAAAATCGGCCAGGTCTGGTGGCATGCACCTGAAATCCCAGCTACTCAGGAGGCTAAGGCAGAAGAATCACCTGAACCCGAGAGGTGGAGGTTGCAGTGAGCCTAGATGGCACCACTGTACTCCAGCCTGGGCAACAGACTGAGACTCTGTCTCAAAACAAAAGAAAAAAGGATAGGACTGGGCCTAATGGCACAGGCCTGTAACCCCAGCACTTCGGGAGGCTGAGGTGGACAGATCACTTGAGCCCAGGGGTTTGAGACCAGCCTGGGTAACATGGCAAAACTCTATCTCTACAAAAAAAAAAAAAAAAAAAAAAATTGCCGGGCATGGTGGCACGTACCTGTGATCCCAGCTACTTGGGAGGCTGAGGTGGGAAACTGCTTGGGCCTGGGAGGTGGGGGCTGCACTGAGTTGAGATCGTGCCACAGCACGCCAGGCTGGTAGACTGAGACCCTGTCTCAAAAGAATAAAAATAAAAAGAGGATAGGACAAACGTTAGGTCCAAAAGAATAAAGTAATGGATTTTCATAGAAGTGAAACAGATGACTCTTCTGAGCTGTGCTGGCCTCATGTCGCTACAGCCTTCAGACATGGCTAGTTTAAAATGATACATGCTGTAAGTCTAAAATACACATCAGATTTTGAAGATTTAGTACAAAAAAAATACAATGTAAAACATTATTATTTTTAAGATGAATTACATGTAAAATGATAGTATCTTATATTGGGTAAAACAATATTATTAACTTGTTTGTTTGTTTATTTATTTATTTTGAGACGAGTTTCATTCTTGTTACCCAGGCTGGAGTGCAATGGCAGGATCCCGGCTCACCGCAACCTCCGCCTCCTGGGTTCAGGCAATTCTCCTGCCTCAGCCTCCCGAGTAGCTGGGATTACAGGCACGCGCCACCAGGCCCAGCTAATTTTTTGTATTTTTAGTAGAGACCGGGTTTCACCATGTTGACCAGGATGGTCTCGATCTCTTGACCTCATGATCCACCCACCTCGGCCTCCCAAAGTGCTGGGATAAGGCAGATGTTGGAAAGTCTTAAGTCATATGTGGCTCATATTTTTATTGAACAACAGTGCTACACAGTGGATTTTCAAACCAAAGCTAAACTATAAACTGACAAGGAGCTTTTCTCATTAGTAAACTTTATGTAACAACCTTAAAGGAAAAAAACTCCAATCACACGTTACAAATCTTTTGTGTTTAATGAATAAACTTAAATGTGTCTTATTGCCAGTCACGAAACCACAAAGGCAAACCCTGCACACACGCAGGCTCAGAGATTTCTGGGGAGAGAGGAGCACGTGAAGTTGACAGTATTTCTTCAAGGACTCTAATAACCCATTTTTAAAAAATGGGCAAAAGATACAAGCAGACCCTTTATGGAAACATTTATTCAATTTGTATTTTAAAATACAAGTTAAAAGTAGGATAAGATTCTACATTTTATCTCAGTTTGGCAAAAATAAAATCTGATGACTCAAAAAAGGTGTGGGAAAACAGTGGCTAGAGGGATAACTGGTGTGATCTCTTTGGAGAGCATACATATTTGATTACGCACTGAGATTTAAAGTATCAATATTCTCTGATCTAGCACTTCCTGTTTCTAAGAATTTCTCACACATGTGCCCAAAGATAGAGGCACACCTCAGCTGACAGTGCTTCTCTTACTTGGGTGTTTTAAATGTTCTGTTTCTTACAAGTTGAAGGTTTTGGCAACTCTGCAGGCCCTTCCATGACACTTTTCCAACAGCTCATTTTGGTAATTCTAGCAAGAGTTCAAACTTTTTCATTGTCACCGTATCTGCTATGGTGATCTGTAATCCTTGATGTTACTACTTCAATTGTTTTGGGGTGTCATGAACCATGCTCATACAAGGCAGAGGACTTATGTGTTCTGACTGGGCATTCCCATCTCTCTCCCCCTCTTCAGGTCTCCCAATCCCCAGACATAATATTGAAGGGAGATCAATTAATAACCCAGCAACTGCTTCTAAGTGTCCAAGTGAAGGGAAGAGTCCCGCCTCTCATGTTAAATCAGAAGCTAGAAATGATTAAAGAGGCATGTGGAGAAGACATGTTAAAAGCTGAGAGGCCAAAAGCGAGGCCTCTTGCACCCAACAGCCAAGCTGTGAATGCAAAGAAACAAGGCTGAAGGAAAACTTCACTCCACTGAAGGAACGGACGGTAAGAAAGAGAAACAGCCTCACTGCTGACATGGAGAAAGTCCGAGTGATCTGGCTAGAAGATTAAACAAGTCTCAATATTCCTTTAAACCAAAGCCTAAGCCAGAGCAAGGCCCTAACTCTCAATTCCATGAAGGCTGAGAGGGCTGAGGAAGCTGCAGGAAAAAATGTCTCAAGCCAGCAGAGGTTGGTTCATGAAGTTTAAGGAAAGAATTCATCTGTCGAACACAAAAGTGCAAGGTGGAGCAGCAAGTGCTAATGGAGAAGCTGCAGCAGGTCATGAAGATTTAGCTCAGGTCACTGATGAAACTGGCTGCACTGAACAGGTTTTCAGCACAAATGAGACAGCCTTATAGTGCAAGAAGATGCCATCTATGATACCTCGGTGGCTTTAAGTCAAGGCCTGACATCAAAGCTCCAAAAGGCAGCTGACTCTCGTTAGGGGCTAGTGCAGCCAGAGATGTTATTTTAAAGCCAATGTTCTGGCCGGGGGCAGTGGCTCACACCTGTAAACCCAGCACTTTGGAAGGCCAATGCTAGTGGATCATGAGGTCAAGAGATCGAGACCATCCTGGCCAACTTGGTGAAACCTCATCTTTACTAAAAACACAAAAATTAGCTGGGTGTGGTGGTGCATGCCTGTAGTTGCAGCTACTCAGAAGGCTGAAGCAGGAGAATCATTTGAACCCAGGAGGCAGAGGCTGCAGTGAACGGAGATCGCACCACTGCACTACAGTCTGGTGGCAGAGCAGGACTCCATCTCAAAAAAGAAAAAAAAAAAAAAAAGCCAATATTCATTTACCATTTTGAAAATCCTAGGGCTCTGAAGACTTATGCTAAATATACTCTGCCTGTGTTCTATAAATGAAACAACAAAGCCTGGGTGACAGCGCTTCTGTTTACAGAACGATTTACTAAATATTCAAGCTCACTGTTGAAATCTACTGCCCAGAAAATGATTCCTTTGAAAACATTACTGCTTATTGACAAAGCATCTGGTCACCCAAGAGTTCTGAGGGAGGCGTACAAGGAGATTAATGTTTTCATGCCTGCTAACACAACACAACAGCATTTCTGCAGCCGATGGATCAAGGAGTCATTTCAACTTTCAAGTCTTATTATTTAAGAAATACATTTTGCTTGCACTCCAGCCTGGGTAACAAGAGCGAAACTCCGTCTCAAAAAAAAAAAAAAAAGAAAGAAATACATTTTGCAAGGCTATAGCTGCCATAGATAGTGATTCTTCTGATGGATTTGGGCAAAGTCAATTGAAAATCTCCTGTAAAGGATTCACCATTCCAGATGCCATTAAGAACATTTGTGATTCATGGGAGGAAGTTAAAATATCCACATTCACAAGAGTTTGGAATAAGTTGCTTCCAACACTGATGTATGACCGTGAGGGGTTCTAGACTTCAGCAGAGAAAGTAACTGCAAATGTGGCAGAAACAGCGAGAGAACTCGAATTCCAAGTGGAGCGTGAGGATGGGGCTGAAGTGCTGCAATCTCACGGTAACATGTGAGCAGATGAGGAAGTGCTTCTTACGGATGAGCAGAGAAAGTGGTTTCCTAAGAGAGAATCTACTCAGGAAGTAAATGCTCAGTGGAGATGCTGTGAGCATTGTTGAAATGACAACAAAAGATCTAGAATATTAGACAAACTTAGTTGATAAAGCAGTGGCAGTGCTTGAGAGGATTAATTCCAATTCTGAAAGCAGTTCTATTGTGGGAAAAGGCAATCAGATAGCATCATGTGCTACAGAAAAATCTTCTGTGGAAGAGTCCATCAATGCAGCAAACTTCATTGCTGTCTTATTTAAGAAGCTGCCAGTCACCCCAATATGCAGCAACCTCCACTCTGATCAGTCAGCAGCCAACATCAAGGCAAGACCTTTCAGCAGCAAAAAGATCAGGACCTGCTGAAGGCTCAACGATCAGCAGCATATTTTTTCTTGGGATGGAGTCTCACTCTGTTGCCTGGGCTGGAAGATCGTGAGCATTTCTTAACCAATATTTTTTTATTATTACTTTTTTGAGATGGAGTCTCATTCTGTTTCCCAGGCTAGAGTGTAGTGGCACAATTTCAATCTTGGCTCACTCCAACCTCCACCTCCCCTGGGTTCAAGCAATTCTCCCGCCTCAGCCTCCCGAATAGCTGGGATTACAAGCGAGCTCCACCACACCCAACTAATTTTCATATTTCTAGTAGACATAGGGTTTCACCATGTTGGCCAGGCTGGTCTCTAACTGCTCACCTCAGGTGATCGGCCTGGCTTGGCCTTCCCAAATCCTGGGATTACAGGCCCGAGTCATCGCACTCGGCCCTAACCAATACTTTAAATTAAGGTATATACATTGTTTTTCTAGACATGTTACAGCTTGTATATGTGCTGGGAAATGTAAAACTCATGTGACTTGCTTTATTGGGATGTTAGGCTTTCTTGCGGTGGCATCACAAACCTGGATGTGTCTGCAGTGTGCCTGACACAGACTGTAGCATTTTTGTAGAATCAAAAGATAAAGCATTTGCACTGGATCAGTACCTGACTGGGTAAACAAATGGTGGTAGAACACCAAGCACTATCACTGACCTCCATGAATGACCAAATCCACCCCCACAGTAAAATACTAATGGATGCCACGAGCAGAGTGCCCTCAACACCAGTTCCCACCGGTGATGGTGGATGCTTAGTAGGACTCAGGTTCACTTGCTCTCAAACCTATTTATGCCAGTTTTGCTTGTTAATATAACATTTAGAAATAATTCAAAATAATGAAAGAGTGAACAGAAACATACCTATGAATATTAAATTCACCACACCGAAATTTCAAGAAAAACAAGTTGCCTTAAAAATATTATGGCTCATGCCTGTAATCCCAGCACTTTGTGAGGCCAGGGCGGGCAGATCATGAGGTCAGAAGTTCAAGACCAGCCTGGCCAACAAGACGAAATCCCTTCTCTACTAAAATACGAAAATTAGCCAGGCATGGTGGTGGGCAACTGTAATCTCAGTTACTCAGGAGGCTGAGGCAGGAGAATCGCTTGAACCTGAGAGGCGGAGGTTGCAGTGAGCTGTGTTCTCATTGTCGAGGGTTGATGGGAGTTTCATTAAGTGCATGGGCCTCTTGGAGTATGGCTCTCTTCTCAAGGTGCTGGAGTGGGTTGGAGCCTCCACTTGACTCCTCGTCCTTCTTGTCAAATTTTTCAACGTGGTGGAGCCAGTGGGACACAGCAGCAACTCAATGCTTGCCAGGTGCGGCACGGAGTGGCGGGGCAACAGAAGTCCTACAGGGACCGTCGATCAAGGATTCTTTAAACAGTATCTAAAATGGCTGACACTAGCCTTTAAGTGCACCAGAATGATCCCCTTATAAATTGTGCTTTTCTCAATAGCTTAAATACTTAGTTACCTTAGTGAAAAGACACTAGCTTAGGCCAGGCACGGTGGTTTATACCTGTAATCCCAACACTGTGGGACACTGGCCACTGAGGTGGGTGGATCCCCGAAGCCCAAGAGTTTGAGACGAACCTGGGCAACATGATAAAACCCTGTCTCTACAAAAAGAAAAAGGAGAAAAACAAAGGTGGTAGAAATATAACACACACAAGAATGATAATCATGAGGACAATCTGTATTCCAGGAGAGTAAGGGAGCCTGTCCATTAGGAAGCCAACTGAAACCTCTCATCCAGTTCACTCCAGGGTGTGGTGTCACAGGCCTGTAGTCCCAGCTACTAGGGAGAATGAGTAAAAGGATTGCTTGAATTCGTGAGGTCAAGGCAGAAGTCAACCTTGGTCATGCCACTGCAGTCCAGCCTGGGTGATAGTGAGACCCTGTCTCAGAAACAAACACAGAAAACCCACAGAAACAAACAGCAACAATTTCAGATTGTCACCTCACTCTGAAATGACTGTGGCAAACACCACTGTGCTATTGGGAAATTAAAAGGAATTTAATTTCTCCTGCTGTCAGCCCGCCCTCCTGCTCTAACAAGTCTGTGATGGGTTAAAATGCCCAAAAGCTGATGTACTCAAATGATAATACACTTTCCTGTTCTGCACCCGCATTTATTTTTGTCTGAGGTCACCATCCAGGTTCTATACATGTCGAAGGGAATGGAGTGATGAAGGGCAGCATCCTTTAGGATGTTTGAATATATATATGGCTCTGAAGAAACCCAACATTGGGCGAGTTCGCTCAAACTTTTCACGAGGCCTGACCACCACTCTATTTTAGATAAAGATTCTATTGGGGCAAAACCTGACAATTATGTGCCTGGCCATCAAAAAGATAACTCCTTGCATTTTGTGGGGAGAACACTTTTGCCTGAAGGGAGTGTTTCTTCCCAGGATTACAAATCTTTCTGTAACCTTAGGGAACATTGCTGATGAAAACCAGGTACGGTGGCTCTGGCCTGTTAGCCCAGTGACGCGGGGGCTGAGGTGGGAGAATCACTTCAGCCCAGGAGTTCGAGGCTGCAGTGAGCTGTGATGGTGCCATTGCTCTCCAGCCTGGGCAACAGAGTCAGACGCTGTCTCTGAAAAGAAAAAGAAAGGAAAATATTGCTGATAAAACTGCGGCCTCCTTTGCAGCTCAACAAAAAGCTATTCACTGGCTAAGGTTGTACTAGATAATCATATGGCTTTAGTGATATATTCAGCTGAGCAGATGTGTGTGGGTGGCAAATACCTTCTGTTGCATATACATAAATATTTCCCATGAAGTAGAACCTTCTCTTGAAAAAATTAGAAAGAAGCCAGTTGGCTATAAGAAATCCCTGAAGAAGAACTGGGATTTGATGTTTTCCCTGCTCTTTTCAGCTGGCTGCCTAATGGAGCAGCTTCCCTTACTGTTCTGGCACACAGGTTCTCTTTGTGATTATCATGCTTGTGTGCATTATATTTCTACTACTCAAATTGTTAATCTTGTGTATTTCTCATTAATTACTTCTTCCGAGAAACTAAATTCGTGGTACTCTGAAGACTAGAGACGTTTCAACAAGTGACAGCAACTATGGAATTGACCGAGATCTCTCTCTTTTTCTTTTTTTTTCCATTCTGTGATGACATGAATTCAGCTACCGGGCGCTGTTAAAACTTCATCAGTGAGAGGACGCCTTTCCTCCCTGGCTCCCGGTGCAGGACAGGAATATCTGGGAATGAGTCTTTCTGGCAAAGAGAAGCACCTTGGCCCTGCTCTTGATTGTCAACACTTTCAAGAAAAGTTTCATCTAAAGGGAGAAAGAGGAAAGAAGAGAACTTTTATGTGAGGAATGTGAGCCTTTTCAAATTCTCAGGCCCAGAGAGGCATTACATTGAGACAGCAACCATGCTCCGCTTTCTTTTTGTACAATGCTGTATTTCAAAACAAAAACAACCAAACC
Source organism: Callithrix jacchus (assembly GCF_049354715.1). Lineage (NCBI taxonomy): Eukaryota > Metazoa > Chordata > Mammalia > Primates > Cebidae > Callithrix > Callithrix jacchus. The sequence goes on from NC_133519.1 coordinate 8,787,199, forward strand.
TACAAGGTTCACGAAATTGGACAGTTGTCTTTATGACACCACTACTGGTAAACCAGGAGGACGGCTGGTGTGCAGACATCTGAGCAGCTCCTCTAGTTTCATAGATATAATCTCTCTGATATGCAAGGGCTTCCAATTTTAAGCTCAATGCTACTTCACAAAGAGAACCATGTTTGAAAGGAACCGGTTTTCTGTAATCCTAAACGTTCTAATCTGCGAATTAAAAGCCGTGATTTGAGGACGGTGCACAGGCTTCCAGCTGGCCGCCACTGGCGGAAGTTAAGCAGTCCTTTCTTTGGGGGACACCAGCTGCGGGGGGTCTCGGCGCACCGCCCCAGGGGACAAGGGCGGGAGGGAAAGGAGGGAGAGGCAGAGTCACTGAGTGGTGAGGGAGCTGGTTGGTCGGTTGAGTGGCGGAGGGTGGAGCGGAAGTGTAGACAGCCACTGGGAAAGACAGTCGGTGACATCACGGAGACGGCGACTTCTATGCAGATGAGGCAGCGCAGGGGCTGCTGCTTGGACACCTGCTGCTTTGCCAGGAAGTCTTTTCTGTTTTGTGGGAGCCAGTCCAGGACCACTGGTCGGACCTGAGAGTCCCAGCTGTGTGTCCGGGCTAGGAGGGCTGGCGGTCCGGTGCCCGCGGCAAGTGACCGTGCGTGTAAAGGGTGAGGCGTATGAGGCTGTGGCGGGGCGGAGGCGTGTGAACTCATACTTACCTGGCAGGGGAGATACCATGATCACGAAGGTGGTTTTCCCAGGGCGAGGCTTATCCATTGCACTCCGGATGTGCTGACCCCTGCGATTTCCCCAAATGTGGGAAACTCGACTGCATAATTTGTGGTAGTGGGGGACTGCGTTCGCGCTTTCCCCTGACTTTTCGCTGTACCCAAAGAAAGAAATACAGCAAATTCTCACTAGTTTTCACAATCTGATTTACGTCCAACTGTTCTTGTTTGTAAGGCTGGGAAGCACAACTGTTCTTGTTTGTAAGGCTGGGAAGCACCTAAAACAACGTGTCGCTATTTTTTGTTGGAGAATTAAGGACTGACTGCTTACCGATGGCCTCAGGGCTTCCCTTTTACCTTATCTTCTACCTTCTATTGAGATTGCTCTTTGGCCTGCTGTCTGGGGTCTCACGCTCTGTGAAAACTTTCGTGTTTTTCCTCCTACCCTCTCAGTCACCTTTTAGAGTTCCTGGGATTTCTGTGCTACTGAGGAATGTGTTCTCACCTCAGAGGGCCAGGTGGAAACTACGCAGACGGGCGCTCATCTCTGGGATCTAAGCAGGGCCTTTGAGGCTCTTAGTGTCCCCTTCGGTTGTAGACACATCACGCTTCCTTCGCGTAGGGGAACGGCTCTGCCGCCCAGGTGCCCCTGCGCAGATTCGTGGAGGCCCACAGGTCAGAACCGCAATCTCACCTGTCAGCGGAAATGCGCTGCCATCCTCCCTGAAATAGAAGGCCGGACGTTTGATGAGCCGGGTTCAGTTTCCCTACTATCTCCTGTCGTTTGTCTTTCTTCAGACTTCACCTAAGTGGCACTTTCCTTGCTTGATGGATCGCTTCCACATCCTACATCCATTGCCCGGCAACGTTCTCGACAGCACCCCGACCCATCCCTCCCACCCCCCCGGCCGCCTCTTCCTATTTCTGCCGCCTGTGTCCTCCCCGTCCCTCTTTCTTCAGGCCCTCGCGTATCGCCTTCATGGGCGGAAAATACTTAGCTCTCTCTCAACCTGTGGTGTGCACCTGACACGCATCAGCACCCTGGCAGATTCCTGAATCCCCCTTCTCAAATGGCGTTGTCAGTTCATCTCTTTAACTCCCACGAGTATCTCATTGGTTTTGTCCCTGCTGCATGGACACGAATATTCCACTACACAAGAAAGCCCCAGGCCTGGTGATGGCGCTTCTGGGCATTTTGCCAGCATCTCCTAGGGTGTGTCTTTTGACCCCACCCACTTCTGATTTGTAATGTCCTGCTGAATAGAAACTCCCTGGCCCACACTGAAAAAACAGGGAGGACGGGGTCAGGGTGGGTGCCGGTTGTGGTGGGGGGCGGGGGTGGGACGGCCTATGGCACTGATACATCCGCATGTCCTGAGAAGCCTCTACCATTCCTACCAGGGTGCAGGTGCAGAAACCCTTTGGCTCCAAAGAAAACCGGCGAGAAAGCACAGGATGTTCACGGAGCGTTCAGGACACTGCGAGTGGAAGCCGTATGCCCTACGGACTGATGCAGTTGGATGAAGATGAGCCATTTACTTTTTTTTTTTTTTGAGACGGAGTTTTGCTCTTGTTACCCAGTGCAATGGCGCGATCTCGGCTCACCGCAACCTCCGCCTCCTGGGTTCAGGCAATTCTCCTGCCTCAGCCTCCCGAGTAGCTGGGATTACAGGCACGTGCCACCGTGGCCAGCTAATTTTTTGTATTTTTAGTAGAGACGGGGTTTCACCATGTTGACCAGGATGGTCTCGATCTCTTGACCTCGTGATCCACCCGCCTCGGCCTCCCAAAGTGCTGGGATTACAGGCGTGAGCCACCGCGCCTGGCCGAGCCATTCCCCAGCAGCAGACACTGCCTTGCTCAAACATAAAATACATGAATCAAAACCAAAAGTAACTTTCAGTGCTTTACTGATGAGCAAACAGGTTTTGAGAAGGTTGAAGAAATGTCCCTTATTGGGGGGAAAAGGGGAGGGCCAGTGGGAGGGGGAGGTGGGGAGGGATAGCCTGGGGAGAAATGCCAAATGTGGGTGAAGGGGAAAAGGAAAGCAAAGCACACTGCCATGTGTGTACCTAGCAACTGTCTTGCATGCTCTGCTCATGTACCCCCAAACCTAAAATCCAATAAAAAATTTAAAAGAAATAAATTTAAAAAAAGAGAAATGTCCCTTGTTTCGTGACCATCATCAATAATGTATGCTTCTAGTTTCTGAACAAAAGCAGCCCACGAATCCAGTGGCTAAGAACTGCTCGGATATTGGTTTCCAGGCCCATCAAACATACCGAGGTTCTGACAAAGACGTGGGCTTCTGTCTGCCTTTGGGAAGGCCGATTCCTCAGACAAAAATTTTTAAAAAAAGATTTCTTCTTGAAAGCATTAATGATCAAAAGCTTAGGGTGTCCCTCTTTGCCAGAAAGTCTCATTCCCTGATAGCCATCCCACACGGGACGGGAAAAAAGGAGCCGCCGCCTCTCTGAGGAATTTTTAAGAGTGCCTAAAAGTCCAATGGAAAGGGCATTACACCAGGTGCGGGGCTCACACCTGTAATCCCAGTACCTGACGAGGCCGAGGTGGGTGGATCACCTGAGTCCTGGAGTTCCAGACCAGCCTGGGCAACATGGCAAAACCAGACCTCTACTGCAAAACAAAAATTAACCAGCTACTCAGGAGGCTGAGGCATAAGCATCATTTAAACCTGGGAAGCGGAAGTTGTAATGAGTTAAGATTGCACCACTGCACTCCCTCCAGCCTGGGTGATAAAGTGAGACTCTCTCTCAAAAAGAAGAGCATCACAGTGAACAGAGAAGAGAGAAGAAAGAGAGAGAGAGGCCTCTCTGATAGCAGATAGAGAGACCTCGGATTCTGATAACAGAATGTCCAACGGAAACAAGGTTTTGAAGTTAACGAACAGCAAATCACACTATAAAACCACTGCAAAGCTTTGTACTTTAGCAAAAAGGAAAAAATTGTCTACTCTTTATACAGCAAAAGATCAGGGAAAAGCGCGAACGCAGTCCCCCACTACCACAAATTATGCAGTCGAGTTTCCCACATTTGGGGAAATCGCAGGGGTCAGCACATCCGGAGTGCAATGGATAAGCCTCGCCCTGGGAAAACCACCTTCGTGATCATGGTATCTCCCCTGCCAGGTAAGTATGAGTTCACACGCCTCCGCCCCGCCACAGCCTCATACTCCTCACCCTTTACACGCACGGTCACTTGCCGCGGGCACCGGACCCCCAGCCCTCCTAGCCCGGACACACAGCTGGGACTCTCAGGTCCGACCAGTGGTCCTGGACTGGCTCCCACAAAACAGAAAAGACTCCTGGCAAAGCAGCAGGTGTCCAAGCAGCAGCCCCTGCGCTGCCTCATCTGCATAGAAGGCGCCGTCTCCGTGATGTCACCGACAGTGCCTTCCCAGTCCCGTCTGCTCCTCCGCCACTCAGCCTACCAACCCGCTGCCGGAGCCGGCGGGGAAGTGACGTCGGCCTCTCAGTTCCCTCCCTCCCGCCCCCGGTCTGTTCTCTCCCAAAGAAGCAGGTCCTCATCCTATGTTATCAAGCACCCTTTCGGCGGCCAGCTGGACCCTGCGCACCCTTCTTCAAAGAATGGCTTTTAATTTGCAGACTAGAACGTTTAGGATTACAAGGAAAACTGGTTCTTTTCACATATGATTATCCTGGTGATGTAGCATTCCCCTTTAAATTGAAAGTCCTTCAATATCAAAGAGAACCCGTGTTTCAATAAGCAACCACCAATGACAGCACAAGAAAACCACTGCAAATCCTAATGCCTTCGCCTTGATTTAATGTGTGTTTACCTTTAGAGGATTCCTTTAGAAAAGTGTCTCTAACTGATTGGAGTTCAGGAATTCCTCCATTTTTGTTTCTGTCTTATTGTCTTCAGTTAAGTTTATGCACTATTAAATGAAATATTAGTAAAATAAAAATAGAGTCTAAGCTCAATTTTACAAAAACATATTTATATATGGCCTTCTTTATTGATTTTCTTCTGCGGGGGTGGGCAGGGGGCAGTCTAGCTAAAACATACATTCTTCTCTCTGTAGATACAGCAGAAGAACACGACTCCATCAGCGTTGCCCCAATGTTAACAAAAGTGATTTTGAACTTAAGGTGATCAGAAATCTTATATATCTGTACTTTTTCTGTACTGTTGGTATGTCTATGCTAAGCATGTATGATTTTTAAAAAGTAACTTTAAATGGTTTGGAATAAAAGTATGTACATGTGCGAATAGTACTTAATTCCAGGTAGTGGAAATATGGATGACTGGTTATTTTTGTCTTTCTGTATCTTATATTTTTAAATGGAAAATCTCAATGACCTGGAAGTGAACGAACAGATTAGACATGGAAGGGGTGTGGGGCAGGTGAGAGGAACATGTGAAGGGAGGACAAACCCGGTTCTGGCAGGAATCGTGTTTAAGTTGAAGGTTTCTGGGGAGCAGTTGTTGGGAGAGAAGGATATGGGGGGACAGGAGAATCATGAAAATATTTAGGACAGTGTACTGCCTGTCATCATTTTTCCTCCTTTTGCATTTCTTCAAAAGAAATACACGGACTTACATTTCTTTTCAAGCATATGTACCATTTGTGTTTTTCTTTTATTAATGAAACTGGTGGGTTTATCTTGCTGGTTGCCCAGAAAAGTCAATGGAGCTGAGAACAGCAGGCTTCCTGCAATAGGGAAAGGATCTAATGCATGCAGAGCCAGCCAAGCAACAGGACAGAGGTTCATTATTAATCCAGTCTGTCCCCCTCACACCCCCACCCCCACCGCAAATTCAGAGACTAGGGTTTTTTAAAGAATAGTTTGGCAGGCAGAGGGCTAGGGAATGGGGAAAGCCAATTGGTTGGGTTGGGGGTGAGGTCACAGGGAGTTGAAGCTTGTCTTCTTGCCCTGAGTCAGTCCCTGGGTGGTGGCCACAGGACCAGATGAGCCAGTTCACCTGTCTGGGTAGCACCAGCTAGTTCATCATAAGGCAGGGTCTGAAAAATACCTTGAATGCCAATCTTAGTTTTATATGAATGATGTTATTTATAGGCACAAATGGGGAGCTTAGGAATCTTGTGGCTTCTGGCTGCATGGCTCCTGAGCCGTAATGTTCAATCTTATGTCTAATTTTTTAGCTTTGCTAAGGAGCTCTGATGCCCAAGAAAGGAAGGAGTTTGTCTCAGGAAGGGGCTGTTACCATCTTTGTTTCAGACTTAGACTTGGAAGTAAATTTCTCCCATATTTGGCCTGGCCTATGCCCAGGAATAGCCAAGGGCAGGTTGAAGGTTAGAAGCAAGGTGCAGTGCTCAGGGTCACTTAGCCGGGGAAGGAGGGTTTGAAAGTAGGAATCTGAACTGAAGGCAGCCTGGCTCCAGAAGGCATTCTCAGAACCACTGCGTTTATACTGCTCCTGACGAAAGTGCCCTTGCAAAAACTATGACAGTGAGAAAAACTTGACATAGGAAAAGTATAACTGTCAAAGAAATCTGACCTGTGTGACCCTGAGCAGGTTAATTAACATCTCTGCATCCCAGTCCTCTCATGTGGAAGATGAAGATGATGGTGCAGCCTTGGCCTGTAAGGACTAAACAATCACACGCACTCATCCGCTGTGCCTGCCATGTGGCACTTTGCAGATCAGGCACAGTCGGGAGGTGTGGATCTATTACTCCTTTGCATGTTAGCTCTTGTAGTTTCCTGCAGCAGTGCAAAGAGCAGACGTGGCCAGGTACAGGCACTCATGCCTGTAATCCCAGCACTTTGAAAGGCTGAGGTGGGCAGAAAACCTGAGGTCAGGAGTCCGAGACTAGCCTGGCCATCACGGCGAAACTCCATCTCTACTAAAAATACAAAAATTAGCTCCCCATTGTGGTGCATCTGTAATCCCAGTGACTCGGGAGGCTGAGGCAGAAGAATCACTTGAACCGAGGAGGCAGAGGTTGCAGTGAGCTGTGATTGCACCACTATCACTATACCCTGTTTGATAGAGCGAGTCTCATCTCCAAAAAAACAAATAGAAAGAGGAGATGTGATGAAAACCAGCTGTGTTGAAGTCACAGCAGTGATACTTTCCAGTGGCCGTGCACCCTCCCAGGGAGACTGCAGCAATCCTCTCACCAGCAGTGATCTCCTGGGGGGAGGTCCCAGGAAGGCCCTCAATCTTCAGCAGGTTTGACCCTCAAGGACCTTCAGGGAATGAGCTATAGAAGTGTTTCTCTGACTGTGCACGGTGGCTCATGCCTGTAATCCCAGCACTTTGAGAGGCCAAGGTGGGAGGATCACCTGAGGTCAGGAGTTCAACACCAGCCTGACCAACATGGAGAAACCCCGTCTCTACTAAAAATACAAAATTAGCTGGGCATGGTGGTGCATGCCTGTAATCCCAGCTACCTTGGAGGCTGAGGCAGGAGAATCACTTGAACCCGGGAGGTGGACGTTATGGTGAGCCAAGATCACACCATTGCCCTTTAGCCTGGGCAACAAGTGAAACTTGGTCTCAAAAAGCAAAACAAAACCAAACCAAACCCTATTTCTCTCTGGGAGGAACTGGGAGTTTATTAGCTCATCTGAAGGAAATCAGTGATTCGATTTCTTGCATCAAATCAGCCTCAATAAAATTTTTATAGTTTTAAAGTGGAAGACATTTGTGCCCGTAGGGGAGGAAATATGACTTTTCCTCGCCCAGCCTAGGTTCACTGCTGAGACCCTTAAAGCAAAAGACAGACTAACAAGAGAAGAGCATACCTAGTTATTTAATGTCAGTTTCACATGACGGGAGCGCCTTCCAAAGGAAATGAAGGCCCATGGAAACAGCTAAACCTCAGGATTTTTTTCTTTAACAGTAGGTTAGATGAAGAGTGGATAGTCATAGAGAAGTGTGAAGGAATGAAAAGAGTACGATGTGGGGAACCCCCTGTAGAGGTACTGAGGAAGGAGAGCTAAGCAGAATCCTGGCACAATTAAGGCCTGGAGAATATCTCAGTTTACAGAAATAGGGCTTGGAGAATATCTCAGTTTATAGTGTTACTGCTCAGTTATTTCCCTTTGTACAATCCTCTCTATATAATCATATATTAGTTCATAGAATGAGTGCCTAAAGAATATCTTACCATTCAGTTATTTCCATATATATAAAATGATATCTTAGTTTATAATCGGAGGAATGCCTAGAGTGGACACAGTGCACAGCATGATTTAAGGAATAAGCAGCCTATAATCGGAGGAATGCGTAGAGCAGACACAGTGCACAGCATGATTTAAGGGAAGAGCAGTTACACCAGGACAAGAATCCATGGCCCAGGGGGCAGCGTTCAGTATCGTAAAGATACCCACTGTATGGGAGGCTTGGGGCGAGAGCCACTCCTCCTGATAAGGAGTTGTAGGACCTTGCTCCAGTTCTTGTGGGAGGCTGCCCTCAGACCAGCAATCGCACCTTGGCGACTGTGAACTTTACCAGTTCTTGTTACTGTGCTGCTTGAAAAGCATTCCCCTATAGAACTCATTGGAAGCTGCCACCAGGTGGTGTAGACCCTGACAGCTCTGTCACTGCTGTGTGACTTAAAGTACCCTCCTATAAATCTTCTTAGTAGCTTGCCCATACATAGAGGTATTGCACGCTGTACCCTCTTCACTGTGCATAGCCCATCTCCATGCCTCAGTGACCTAATGGGGTGGACTCCATACTGCACATGCCCTTGCCTCAATGACCTAATGGGAATGGACTCCCTGCTGTGCACTGTCCACCTCCCAGCCTAGGTGACCGAATAGGGGTGGATCCCTTGTTTTATTGCTCATGACCCTATCACTATCCTTAAAGATGACGTCACTCACTGCCCTGCCCCCTAACCTATAAACAATAAATACTCACACTTCTGGACATTTGGGGCCTCGCCTGACTCCACTCATAGGTGGCGTGGCTCCCCGAGCCCAGCTGCATTTTCCTTGTACTTCTGTGTCCTGTGTCTTTATTTCTCTGATCCTGTGCCTCAGCACAGCATAAGGGACAATCCACGACCCTGTGGGCCATCACTCCCACAGTACCATCTAATGGTAATAAGCTGGGGGAAACATAGCCAGGCCTATACATTCAGACTCTTCTCTGTGTCCCTGTATCTTCAGACACAGTGATGCACATTTCCTCTGGGTACAGAGACGGCACCTCTCACATGAGAGCCTTATGATTGGCTTCAAGGAAGAAGGGCAGGGGGAGGTGACAGTGGCCTTCCTGCTTCTGTTGTTTTCTCAAATCCCTTTAGTATAAAATATGTAAGAGCTCAAGGTGTCATATTTTGGAGTAGCGTGTCTGGAACCCCATCATTTACATGCTACAAAACCCAGAATCTTTGAGAAGTGATACATATGACTGTAAAATATTTAAATGCAAAATACAAATGATGGCTGGGCACGCAGGCCAGCACTTAATCCCAGCACTTTGGGAGGCCCAGGCAGGCAGATCACTTGAGTCCAGGAGTTCGAGACCAGCCTGGCCAACATGGCAAAACCCCCATCACTATAAAATACACAAAAATTAGCTGGACACCGTGTTGTATACCTGTGATCCCAGCTGCTTGAGGAGGGTGGGCTGAGGATCAACTTAAACATCATCATGTGTAAAAACAAATGTTTTATTTTTTCCTTTAAGTTTAGACAAGTGAAGCAGTGGGAGTGGGGAAGGAACAAAGAAATCTGTAAGGAATTGTGATCAGTTGCTTGTAAACACGAGTGATCTGCATGCACTATACACTGTTATGAAGGTCTCACACGCTGCAAAGCTGGTGGTGAGCAGCAGCAGTGACGGCAGCGTCCTGGCCCCGCCCGCACTTCTCTCTAGGGATAGCAACTTTCAATGCACCTGCTCCTCTTTCACTGTGCAATTTTCCATCCCAGGCCCTTCAGTCCAGCCTGCAAGGGGAAACAGCGTGTGTGTGTGTTTTCCTTCCTCCCGGTCCACTCCAAGGAGCCAACAAGGCACCTCTCTCCCACCCCACACCTCACCTCCCCACATCCTCCAAACTGACTGCCTCAAAGACTTCGGTGTTTTTCAGTCCTTTGTAACTGCTGAAAATTCTCATATTTTCAAAATATGAAAATCAGAGCGATGGTCCTGAGCGCCTGGAGGGACATCTTAGCGCGCTCTCAACGCCCACCATGAGCCTCATCCGAAGTGTTCTACTGCGCAGAAGAAAACATTTTTGCATCTGTCTGGTCCTAAGGCGTCCTCTTCTCCTTGGGGCTGGGGTCCTGGCCGGTCGAGGGGGAGCCCGGCGTCTGACACTCATCCCTCTGGGCTGCTCAGCCTCCTCTTCCCTGTGGCCCTGCGGGAGCTCCCTCCAGGCTGCGGAGGATCAGGACCAGGGCTTCCAGTCCGCGAGCTTAAGAGGCCGCTGCGCGGATTTCTCTTTCCAGCTGAGATCCTGGGACCAAAGAATGAGATTTCCAGACTCAGCTTCCAAAGCTTAGTGAAACAGCGACAAAGAGCCCGCAATAGAGACGTGGGAGCTAGAAATTCGGCAAAAAAAAATCTAAATATGAAGAACAGAGCAAATTAACATTCGGAATAGGATGGGCCACCTGAATAAAACACTATTACTCCTAAGGTAGGTCTCCAGCCATCGACCCTATACCCAGACACAATCACCAACGACTGACTGAGCTATCCTCATCAAACTTTCATGCCACTGTTTCTTACCAAAAAGACAAAGGGTGCCATTATGAGATGTTCTGGGTGAAAGGCATCTCCGGGTCTAGGATCGAGGCGAGGCAGCCATTTCAGTGGCGGAGACCTCTCACCCCAAAACCCAGGGTCACGGGGTGGGGCTTCCTGGGTCGCTGGGGCACTGGCTGTGGGCTCTGGCCCCTCCCATTGCACGGGCCAAGAGGCCCGCTCAGGACGGGGACCCTCCAGGCTTGGTGACTCCCATTGGATGCTTTGGCAATTTCCCTGTGGATCAGGCCACTGTGAGAACCCAGTTTTTGGGACCTGGTCCCCTGAGGAGGGGATAGGAGAGCGCAAGTGACATCACCGGGGACGCATTGCAAGTCGGGAGCAGGAGGGACGTGGGGAGTTGCAACAGCCCGCACCCTGCGGGGAACCCTCCCAGGACCCAAACCTTTCCCTCCTCTGACCCAGGACTTGGAACAAAGGGCAAACGGAATCCACACCCCTTTCCCTTTATCTTTGAGGCGGAGTTTGCCTCCTGGGACGCCTTCCGGCTCCAGTATAAAAGACCAGCTTCCGTGTACAGCTAACGACAAGGTCCCACCGAGATTTGAACTCGGATCGCTGGATTCAGAGTCCAGAGTGCTCACCATTACACCATGGAACCGCCTGTCCGGAGCACTCTCGGTTATTGGCATTTGCAGGTGAATTCTCAGCCTCCAGGGTCACCAGAATTTCCTTCGCAGCTGTTTTCTTCTGGTCACACAGGACCTGAGTACCTTTAACTGCAATAGGAGGAGTCGCCCCAGACGTGCTTCTCTCTGCTCTTCTCTTTCGGTTTCTATCTCAGAGAATGAGATTAAGCACCTCTTGGGATCAGGACCCGGAAGAGCTATATTTACGCCTCCACAAAAGCCGCCAGTTCGCCCGAGTTGCCAGTTTCCTGCCCCGACGTGAAAATTCGGCCGAGCCCCCCACCCGCTGGGGTCTCTTTCTTTTTCTTTGCAACTGACCTCTTCCCTTTGTGCATGGAGCACCGCTGAGCATTTCCAGAACGGGATTGGGAGTATGCGGGGGTTTCTGCCCTCCTTCTGCCTTCTCCTCGTCCCCCTTCTCCTCCTCCTGTCATTCCATTTCCAACCCCCTCCTGCTCCCTGTCTTCCTCGCAGCCCCCCACACCCATTTTCCCAGCCCCTCCAGCTCTCTGTCCATCCTGCCTCCTCCTCCTCCTCCTCCTCCTCCTCCTCCTCCTCCTCCTCCTCCTCCACTCCCTCTGGCCCCCATTCCTCTTCCTTCTCCAGGCTCCCACCCTCCCCACCACCGACCTCCCACGCAGCCGACACTCACAGGAAAGCCCACCACGGTCGGAGAGGAAGCGGAGGACGACGTTCCTAGTCGGGACATTTGGGGATCTTCACTGGTGAGTGTGAGTGCAGCGGCGCCGACAGAGGCGATGAGCGTCAGCCAGTCCTCAAGGCCTGGGCAGGACGGCAGATCCAAGGCCACCCACACCTGGGGCGACCCAAAAGCGTCCTGCTCCGGTTCCAGAAGGCGGAACCCAATCGCCGAAGTCCGAGGAGACTGACGGCAGCGGGAGCCATTTTCTTCGCAAGTCCAGTTCCAAGTGGAAGCATCATGGCGTCTCCTTGGAGCCACCACGACGTCAAGACACAGGGATTAGCATCACCCAGGACTCAGCCAGTGCCCTGGACGCCTGGCCAGGGCCTGTGCAGAGACAAGCTGGGCGTGGGGCCCATTTCCCCCAGGCAGAGGCTCCTGGGGGTGTGGGCGCTCACACGAGATTGCCCCGTCCATCCTCCTGAGGCCGTGTGGAGCCTCAGCACTGGGCCCTTGGCCTTCACCCGGGGATGCCACCAGCTCCGGCTGTTCAGGGCTTCCAGTGAGCTCTCCAAGGCTCTGATTTTTGAATCATTCTATTTGGTGCACCAACAGCTGCCTCCCACCAAGTGAGCAGACCTGAAGGGCCGCCAGATCCAAAAGGTGAAATCACAAGGCATTGCCAGCTACATAGGGACAGCGTCTCCTCTCTATTATGATTTAGATTGAAAGGGAAGATGTCATGGTCCCTAAATATCACAGCAGGACCAGGGCAGGGCACCCACGACCTGCAGCGCCCTTGCCCCTGGTTAGGTGTAAGTTATTTTACTTGAGCAGACAAGTGTTCTCTTCTGCATTTTTCCTCAGTGGCTAGATCTGCCTCTCCCGATCTCTCTCTGTCTCTGTCTCTGTCTCTGTCTCTCTCTCTCTCGTCCTGAGCCCCCTCATTCTCTACCCACCTTTATTTTCTCTCTCTCTTTCCACTCTGCCGCCCCACTGCCACCTGCTTTCTCCTGTTCAGCTTTCATGGTTCCCCCCTTGCCTGCCCACTGGCACCCCCACACTAACGCTGCTGCACTGTCCTGGGTGGGGAGATGTGTGTGGTTGTGGCTGGTGCCTGCCAGACATGTCCAGGGTGGGCAAACATGGTGCAGCTGCCCGTATAATGGTTTGAAAGAATGGCCACCTTCTAGAGCCTTTCACATCTCACAATCTGGGATCTTTTGGGACTAGGAAGTTCCGGGCCACAGTGGAATTCTTGTCCTCCAGGGCCGTGTGGGAGATGCCTCCTCTCACTGAGCTGTCGTGGTGTGGCTATGAAGTGCCAGGCCCTGCTCTGGGATAGGGATATCACTGTGAGCAAGTCTCAAGTCATGACTCATGGAGTGGGTCTGAAGCCCACCTCTGCAGGCGTCGAGAGGTGTCGGAGAGAAAGGGACACTGCCAGTTTGCGTCCTTCCCAGGTGGCTACTCATTGGGTCCTGGGGAAGTAGGAGCCAGTGCAAGGAGAGAGGCCCAGTGAGAAAGCAGTGAGAAAGCAAATGGACAACATGAGACCTGGGACTGAGGCCCACACCCACGATGGGGTGGCTTCCGAAGCAGGCAAGGGGCAGCGGGGAAGGCCTTGGCCTGGTGTGCTGGTGTCCGGTGCCCCGGCTCCTTCATGTGGATGTCCAAACTTACCCAAAGGCCAGATTCAGTATCTCTGTTCCCAGTGAATTCTGAATGTGTCCTTAGAGGAGAAAGGAGATGTTGGGGAGCAGCTTCTCACCCCATTCTAACTGCATTTGATGTTACAGTATAATTTCTCTGTGCTATAATTAGTTAGCATGTGGCCATGAACGGAAAGGATTAATGATTTAAGCCCATTCCCAGATATTCTAGTCTTTACCTAAGTTCCCTCCCTTCCTTCCTTTCTCCCTCTCTCCCTTTTTTCCTTCCCTTTCTTTCTTTCTTTTTAAAATGGAGTCTCTCTCTGACACCAGGCTGGAGTGCAGTAGCATGATCTCAGCTCACTACAACCTCCACCTCCCTGGTTCCAGAAATTCTTCTGCCTCAGCCTCCCAAGTAGGTGGGACTACAGGACAGCGCCACCATGCCCAGCTAATTTTTGTATTTTTAAGTAGAGACAGGTTTTCAACATATTGGCCTGGCTGGTCTTGAACTCCTGACCTCAGGCGATTTGCCCACCTTGGCCTCCCAAAGTGCTGGGATTACAGGTGTGAGCCACTGCTCCCAGCTTCCCTTTCTTTTTAAATAGACCACTTTGCTCTGAAACCTAAGTTCTTTTTGTGACTTCTAATTCTCTCTCAGAATTTGCTGAAATCTCTGAGGCTACCTTTATCTTTCAGTCAGGGAGCTTATTCTGTAGGCTGCGGCTCCTCCCTGTCTCCTCCTTTGATCTGTGGTTCCAAGTATTTGCCAAGTTCTGCCTTCCAAGCTGGTTTCTCCCTGTCCTTACCAGAACCTGCACTGTCTGCAGTGCTGATGCCACTATGACCTAGCTGATCTGCCCTCTGGATTCCAGGGGCACACCAGGGACAGACATTGAAATCTTCAACTGCTCTGACTCCAGGTTGTGCATCTCAAGGCCCAGTATTAACCACACAATATCAGGATGCCGCCAAAGACTGGATTGGGAGCCTTCACATTCTAATTTAGAAAGCTTTATAGATGTTACTTTATAGAACAGTTCTAGGCTTACAGATGAATTGAGCAGAGACTGTAGAGAGTTCCCATGTGCCTCCCTGTCCTTCAATACACAATTTCCCCCATTAGTGTCTTGCAATAGTGTGGCACATTTGTTACACTGGATAAACCAATATTGATCATTATACTTAACTAAAGTTTATAGTTTACATTAAGGGTTCCATCTTTGATCTTTTTTTCTTTTTTAACAATTCTGTGGGTTTTTAAATTGCACGGTGTCATGAATCCCCAATGCAGTCTCATATGTCATAGTTTCACTGCTGAAAACTCCCTGTGCTTCACGAATCCATCCCTCCTTTCCTCCTTCACCCTTGGCAACCACTGATCATTTACTGTATCTTTTTGACTTTCTCAGAATGTCCTACCGTTGGAATCATAGGGTATGTAGGTTTTCAGACTGGCTTCTTTCAAGCGTTATCAATTGAACATTCCTTTATGTCTTTTCATTGCTCGATAGCTCATTTCTTTTCATCACTGACTAGCCTTCCAGTGTATGGATACAGCACAATTGTGTTTGTCCATTCGCTTGTGGAGAAGCACATCTTGGTTACTTCTAGTTTTTGCTGAGAATAAGTAAAACTGCTGTAAATATTTGTGTGCAGGTTTTTGAGTGAATGTAAGTTTTCCTCTCATTTGGCTAATCAGACTGCCATTGCGAGATTATATAGCAAGACTATGTTTAGCTTTAAAAAAAACCTCCCAAACTATTTTCCAAAGTGATTGTACTATCTTGCATTTCTACCAACAATCAGAGTTCCTGTCGCTCTGTTTGTGTGACAGCTTTTGAGATTGTCACTTTTTAGATTTTAGCCACTCTAATAGGTGTGATCTGTTACCTCATTGTTTTCACAAGCAATGTTCTGATGACAAATGACTTTGAGTTGCTCTTTCATATACCTATTTGCTGTCTGTGTATCTTTTGGGTGAGGTGTTCAGATCTTTTGCCCACTTTTAAATTGGGTTGTTCACTTTCTTATTATTGAGTTTGAAGAGTTCTTTGTTTATTCTGGACACAAGCACTGTATCAGATCTGTATTTTGCAAATATTTTCTGCTGATCCTGGGAACCAATGGCCTTTCCAAGGTAGGGAAGGAAGGGGGGCCAGGAAGCTCCAATCCGGGTGTTGGTGGTCATGGTGCTGTGAGGGGAGGAGGCAGTGGGGTCTCTTCATGCTTCCTCAGGGTCAAGTAGAAATCCAGATGCTCCAGCCCAGTGAGGTGAGCAAGCGCTGTAGTTTCAGATCAGATCTGCTCTCCAGTCCTGGGTTTAACCCGCACTCGTTATTCACCTTGGCCAAGTCATTTGCGGTGCTGGTATTTTCATCTCAGTTCCATCATCTGAGAAACCTGAAAAATCATATCCACGTTCAATCTTTGTTGATAACATTATTATACTTTCCAAAGGGCTAATTCAATAACAATTGCTCAATAAGTATCTGAATAGATGTTACCTAATTCTGTTCTCTTTCTGGTAAATTAGCACTTAGGAAGTGACGTCACATGCATTGTTTCAGGTGAAAAAGAGCAACAGTTAGGATCTCTACTTTCTAGGGACCCCTGTTCCTGTGTTTTCTTAGAAAGTCTTTCACCAGTTTTCTTCATCTCCATCAACATCCCTTTTTAAGTTAATTTTCCCCTATCAAGCACTTTCAGTAACAACCTATTAGGCATATTCAGTAAAAGTGCAAATGCTGGGCCCACAAGTCAGTCTCCTGACATGCCCAGCTTCTTGCTATGTTTTCCCCCCTCATTTTGAAACAATAAAGGGCAACCTTCTCATGGAAAGTGTAGAAATCTGTCTCTTTCATGAAACTCCATTTAGTCCATCATCTCCATGCATGTCCACGGCCATGTCCTCGGTTTCCTTCTCACAGGGATCCACTTCCACTCGGATTTCCTTAAAACCCCGGGTGGTGTTCATCCTTACTCTCCTTCCCACTCCATGACTCCTCCTGGAGCCCCTGGGGCTGTCTGGTGCTCACCTGTCAGGCGATGCCCTCAGCTGAGGAATGAGAGGAGCCCTGTCCTCAGGAGGGAGGTCATGTGAGATAAGGAGCAGCATCTGGTCCGTGGAGAGGACACAGGGAAGGCGCTCAGTGAGTGTCGGGGGATGCGCAGTCCCTGACACCTGCCTTGATAACTTGAGTATTGAAACTGATTTCTTCCCACTTGTATCTCTCTTGCTTCCCCATGGATTCCCACACCCCCATCAGGACTCACCCCTGCTGGCCCTGACACTCTCACCTGCTGGCTTTCCCAGGAATCTGGAGCACTGACCAGGCTCCAGGCAATAGGACAGCGAGAATGCCTTTTGTTTCATTCCCCTTTACCTGGCGACTTCTCCCTGCTGTCTAGTAGGGCATTTGTTCCCTACCACACCTTCTCTCTCTCATTCGTCTTATTTTTCTACAATTTTTTCCAATTTCACTGGACCAGATTATAATGCTAGTGATTATAAAGTTAATTCAACCTCTTCCACATAGCTACGTGTTTTTTCTTTCAATAGATTTTTATACATAAATATATGTTTTTATGTCATTTATGATATACATTATGTATATTTGGCATGTATTTTAAATAAAATGTATATATATGCAATATGCGTATCTGTATGATAGTTTCGTAAATATCCCATGTTTAGTCTTCCCAATATCCCATGTTTAGTCTTCTCCTATGTACATTTAGTGTTGATTTTCCTTGTTATTTAGAATCCCCTCCCTCCCAAAACAGCCTGTGTTCAGTGTGATTTCCTTGCCTTGGCCTCGTCTACCTGGAAGCTATTCGTGTTTACTAATCCAGTTTCTGGAACATGTTTGTCAATTGGGATCGACTTTTCTTCCCGGAAATCTTGTCATTACCGGGTGATGCGTGAAAAAGCAACAATACAGAAAAGACCAAAATGTCTTTCTTGGCAGGAATTGATGCTGTGTTTATCCATCACTTTTACTGAGACTGTCTGTGAAGGTTAATTCTGGGATAATTTGACGGGGCCAGGGGGTGCCCAGATATTTGGTTAGACACTATTTCTCATTGTGTCTCTGAGGGTGTTTCTGGGTGCGACTGACATTTGAATCGGTAAACTGAGTAAAGCAGATTGCCTTCCCCAGTGTGCGTGGGCCTCATCCAACCCACCGAAGGCTTCAATGGAATGAAAGGCTAAGAAAGATGTCTTTGTGTTTCACTGTCTTTGAGCCGGGACATCAGCCTTCTGCCGTGGGCCTTGGACTTGGTGGTGAACTATATTCAACTCTCCTGGGTCCACAGCTTACTCAGTGCAGACCCGGACTCCTCTGCTCCCTGATCATGTGAGCTGGTGTAAATCTCTCTCTCTTTCTCTCTCTCTCTGTGTGTGTGTGTGTGTGTGTGTGTGTGTGCATGTCCTGCTCGTTTCTTTCTCTGGAGAACTCAGACTAATATAGTAATCTATGCCAGTTGCCAGTGTTTGTCTCTGTGCTTTTTAAAGGTATAAAATCAATAAATAAAATAAAACAAAACCTTGGAGTGTTCTCAAAGAAAAACCACAAAAGAAATGGATTCTGACAGATTTTACATTGAGACATTCAGGTGTGAGGAAAACATGAAAAGCACTGTGCTAGGGAAAGCAAACGCCATTGAGAATGTCTCACAAACGCAAACCACACATCAGCAGGTAGCTTTGACCCTCAGGGTGGGCACATTTTATGTTAAGTGCACTTTTGGTGGAATTTAAGATGAATGTAGGACTTTCATGATGGATGTATCTATGTGTGTGTGTGTAGACATATATATACACACACATACAGATATGTATATATATATAGAGAGAGATAGATATAGTTATATATTTGGAGAGACAGTGTCTTGCTATCTCGTCCTGGCTGGTCTCCAACTCTGGGCCTCAATCAATCCTCCCTTCGCCCCCTCCCAAAGTGTCCAGATTACAAATGTGAGCCACCTCACCCAGCCCATTTTAATATTTTAAATTTGGTTCAACAATTGTGGAAGACAGTGTGGTAATTTCTCAAAGATCTAGAACCAGAAATACCATTTGACCCAGCAATCCCATTACGGGGTATGTGCCCAAAGGATTATACATCATTCTACTATAAAGACACATGCACACATATGTTTATTGCAGAACTCTTCAATAGCAAAGACTTGGAACCAACCCAAATGCCCATCAATGATAGAACGGATAAAGAAAACATGGCACATATACACCATGGAATATCATGCAGCCGTAAAAAAGGATGAGTTCATGTCCTTTGTGGGGAATGGATGAAGGTGGAAACCATCATTCCCAGCAAATTAACACAGGAACAGAAAACCAAACACTGCATGTTCTCACTCATAAGTGCGAGTTGAAAAATGAGAACCTGTAAACACAGGGAGGGGAACATCACACACGAAGGCCTGTTGGTGGCTGGGGGGCAAGGGGAGAGATAGCTTTAGGAGAAACACCTAATGTAGATGACGGGTTGATGGGTGCAGCAAACCACCATAGCACATGTATAGGTACATGTAATAAACCTGCACGTTCTGCACGTGTATCCCAGAACTTAAAGTATAATCAAGAAAAACATTTTAAATTTAAATACATATTCCACAAATTACATAACAAGTTTAGGAAGCCTCCTTCATGCCAGTTTTACAAAAACAGAGAAGATGGCATATCGGTGACAAGATGTCCAAGTGGCAACATCCTAAAGTGGTGAAAGAGGAAAAAGTTATTCTGGAATTCGATGCAACAGTGAAAACTCAACATCGTGACTGAAGTAAGGACATTGAAACACATACAAAAAACGAGGCCAGGCACGGTGACTCAGGCCTGTAATCCCAGCACTTTGGGAAGCAGGGGGATCAGTTGAGGTCAGGGAGTCAGAGACCAGCTGGCCAACATGGCAAAGCCTTGCCTCTACTAAAAATACAAAAATTACCCAGGTGTGGTGGCATGCACCTCTAACCCAGCTACTCAGGAGAATCACTTGGTCCCAGGAGATGGAGGCTGCAGCCAGCTGATATCACACCACTGCACTTCAGCCTGGACGATGGAGCAAAACTCCATCTAAAAAAAAAAAATACAAATAGGGAAACCCATTTGGGACCCTTCCTCTGCACGAGGGAGCTTTTCTCTTTCTTTCACCTGTTAAACTTCTGCTCTTAAATGAAAAAAATACAAACACAAATAAAGACATACAAATATATGAAAGCATTCACTGACCCACACTGCAAGAAATGTTAAAGGAGTCCTCTAGGCCTCAGATAAAGATGACAGACAGAAATCTGGACCTCCACGAAGAAATATAGACGACTGAAAATCGCTATGTGGGTACTTCCATGTGGGGGTTTATAACATGTGTAAAATCAATTTATGTGACAACACTAGCATAAAGGCCAGAAGGGGAGGTACAATGTCGCTTGATGGCAGACTGATTAAGTTGTAGTCTAGAAACCCTAAAGCCATCACTGACATATCGAAAGAAAGAATTATAGCTAATAAGTCAGAAAAGGAAAGAAAATGGACTGATATAAAAGCCACGTGATCACTATGCTGGAACAACTGCTCTCCAGGCCTCCACCCTAGAGAAACACCCCGGTGGCCAGTGAGAAGTGAACAAGAATGATGAGCGCAGCATTGTTTGTAACCCTAAAGTAATAGAACCAACGCAATTTCAGAGTGGAAAGCGCTTTATTTATTTAACAAACACAAGCAATCGAACAAACAAACAGTGGAAGTCCTTTTGCCTAAAGGAACGCAGAGGGTCACGAGATGCTACTCCTGCATGGATTTCAGGGTTCCCAGACGCCTAGTTTTCGGGCTAGCTCTTCTGGAAGATCTTATGCTTGGGAGCTACAGGTTCTCGCATCTGGGCTCTTCCAGGTTCTATCTCCGTTTTCCCCTCAATTCATTCCCGTTCCGCTGCAATAAAAAAATTAAATCTCACCGCCAGCGCCTCTGCACGAGCCTTTTAGGAGGTCTGGATGTCTGGTCCACCGCCCCCCCCGCCCGGCTTCTTTCCCCGCTTTTCCCTTTCCCCGCTTGTCCCGTCCCCCGACCGGACCGCAGCGCAGCTGCGCCCCCGGCTCCACAGCGCATAAGGAGCCCTGGAGGCCCTGCCCTTTGCTCACGCCGCGGAGCGCCGAGAAATCAACCTGAATAAACGCTTTGCAAACGGAATTTCCATGGAAAAATCTCTCGTGATTTCCATTCTCAAGACTCTTTAAAGGACTAAAAGCTAAAGGCGACGATGCATTCATTCGACAAGTCCTAGTCGTGCGCCCGGCTGAGTGCGGGACCCTGCTCCCCGCGAGGGGACCCGCGAGCTACCCTCACCACGTCCCAGCCCTGGTTGAGCTCCCGTGCGGGACACAGGATCCGAAGACGGCATCGGAAGCTCCGCAGCGCCCCGAAAGCGACTGGGCAGGGTGGGCAGAGGCTCCCTCACTGGGTGAAGGCGGCGCAAAGAACGGGAAGAGCCATCCCGGCAGCAGGCGGGCGCTCAGCTTCCCTTCGACCCCCAGGTGCCTCCGCCTGGGTCACGGACCCGGGCATTTCCGGGGGCTTCTGAAGCGGCGGTGGGGCAGGGCCCGTAAAGGCCATTCCGATGTCCTCTGACTCCAGAATCTCCCAATGGGCGTCCTAAGGAACCAGTGGACTCGCTGCTCTGATCTCTCCGGGTCTCGCTATCAGTCATGTCGGGGCAGCCCTTAGTCTGGACGGGATGCGGGACGTTTGGTGAGTCGCCCTACCTACAGCACTCAGTGGCACAACCAGCACCTGTCTCTGGCGCAATCGGTCAGCGCATTTGGCTGTTAACTGAAAGGTTGGTGGTTCGAGCCCACCCGGGGACGCCTCCTCTAACTTTTAAAGCGTTCATATATTATCAATCACTAGAGAATCTCCCGTTTCTTCCCATAGTCCTAACTCCGAAAGGTTGGTGGTTCCAGGCCAGCCAGGGATATGCCCATTTCAGGGAGGGTTTCCTCTTCTCAGTATTCTAGTCACAGTTAACAGGGTCCCTCACAGAGCCAATTCTGACAGAGCATCTCCTAAAATGTCAGGTTGTCTTGTGCCTGTGTACAAGAAACAGAGACCAAATGAGTCCCTCTGGTGTGATAAAATCCTCATACTGCCCCTCATAGGCTTGGATGGGTTCTATACCAGCCTCCATTTTTTTTTTTTTTTTTAACAGGAAGCTTAGAGAGGTGTCCTATCCCCAGGATGTGCCTGGATTTACGTAATGTGACCAGTGGAATCATTCATCATCATCATAATCCTCTCCATCGCTTTTGAAAACAGCATTTCCCCCTCAGTTTTTGCATGATTTATTTAACCCTTTTCAAAATGTGTTGGAAATGAGGTTGGCTTCATGGTTTTAGGATTTCAAAGAATCCTACAGTGATCGTTCTTGCACACGTCTCTTTGGCCACTGATATTCCTGTAATGTAGAGAACTGGATGTGCCACTGCCATGTTACAGGCTTTTTAATTTTAATTTTTAGTTTTTGTGACAGGGTCTCATTCTGTCTCTCAGGCTGGAGCGCAGTGGCCCGATTACATCTCACTGCAGCCTCAACTTCCCAGGCTGAAGTGATCCTCCCACCTTTCAGCCTTCCCAGTATCCGGGACTACAGGCATGAACCATCATACCCTGCTGGTTTTTGTATGTTTTGTAGAGAAGGGATTTCACCATGTTGCACAGGCTGCTCTCCTAACCTTAATCGAAGCTAAGATGAGCACACTTTGGTCTGTGCGATTCTACTGGGCTCAAGCAGCTCTGAGGCCTCACAAAGTGCCAGGATTTACTGACACGAGCCACTGCATCGGGCCTTGTATAACGCCTGTAACTTCAGCAAAGTTAGCAGATTCATCTTCTGTGGGAGAAGTACCAAATGATATTCCAATTTATTTCTCATCTCTAATACTGTCGCTTTCTTCATTTACTTGCTGACACAACAAACTTTCTTCTCCCTCCCCATCTTTTCTTAGAGTAGGTGTCACTGTGTCACCCAGTGTGGGGTGCAGTGGCGTGGTCTCAGCTCATGGCAGCCTCCACCCCCTGGGCTCCAGTGATCCTCACACCTCAGCCTCCACAGTAGCTGGATCTACTGGCATGCACGAGCACATTCAGATTTTTTTTTTTTTTTTTGTAGAGGTAGGGTCTTGCTTTGTTGCCCATGTTGGTCTCTAACTCCTGGGCTACACAGATCCATCTGCCTTGGCCTCCCAAAGTGCCGGGATTTCAGGCGTGAGCCACCGCACTCGGCCATGTGCCCATGATATTCTAATAAGGGGCTAGGTAGCTTCACAGCTTAACTAAGGGGACAATACAACAGAAGGATATGGAGGACTTTATACACAGATATTCTGTGGCACAGGATGGACAGGTAAACTTCTAGGACATTTCATTTGATTTTTGAGACAATGTCTCACACTGTTGCCAAGGCAGCCATGCAGTGGCACGGTCACAGTGGAGCATGATCATGGCTCACTGCAGTCTCAACCTCCCCGGGCTTGGGTGATCCTCCCGCTTCAGCCTCCTGAGTAGCTGGGACTACCAGCATACACCAATGCTGGCTGGCTAACTTTTGTATCTTTTTGTAGAGATGGGGTTTCATTATGTTGCCTGGGCTGCTCTCCAACTGACCTCAAGCAATCCACCTGCCTCAGCCTCCCAAAGTGTCAGTAAGACTTACAGTTGTGAGTCACTGTGCCCAGCTTATAATTGTTTCCTGTGGTGACCAAGTCACATGGGTCCAGAGAAGACAGGTCACAGTGACCTCTTTGATAGGCTTCTGCCAACTCACTTATCCAAAGGAGCAAAATCACAATGGTCCAAGACATTTTTTCTGCTCCCCATTCCTCTTTTCTTTCTAAATTTTCATTTTACTTTTATTTGCTGAAAACAATCTAATGCCAGTTCTCCCTTCTGTATTAATGAAGAATTAACATGCAGGTAAGTGTCTCTGAATTTTTCCCTGACTGATTTCTTTCAGAGGCTATGTCCATAAAAATCAGCCCATCTGAGAAACATCACTGGAGCCAACAGAATCCTGCACTTGACAGGCCCCTGTTACAGACCTGGATCCTTAGTGCTTTTGGCTCGTGTTCCATTTCCCGCTGCTTGGCACAGAGAAATCCGAGCACTGAGACCCTGAGTATTGCTGAGGAAGAAGGCCTTAATTCCAGCTATTTGGGAGGCTGAGGTAGGAGAATGGCTTGAACCCAGGAGGCAGAGGTTGCAGTGAGCTGAGATCAAGCCATTATACTCCAGCCTGGCCAACAGAGTGAGACTGTCTCAAAAAGAGAAAGAAAAAGAGACTACAATAGTGTAACCAATCTAAAATACTGCCTGATAGTTTCCAATACAGTGAAAACTACACCTACTTCCTGACCCAGCCATTCCATTACTAGGCGTACACGCAACAGAAATGAAGGCACAGGTCCATAAAGAGGCCCATAGTGGAATATTTGTAAACACCTTGTTCACAATCGCCAAGACTAGAAACAGCCCAAGTGTCCATTAACCGTGGTATATTCACAGGTTAGAATACATTCATCAATAACAGCAAAAACCTGAGATTTATGCCATATAATAAAAGCATCTCATAACCACTGTTGCATTAAAAAAAAAAAAAAACCAAACGGGCAAAGTCAGTACACTCCTTTACATGATTTCAAGGAGAAGCAAAAGCAAATCACAGAGATAGAAATCAGAAGGGTGACTGCCTAAGTGGGGATGGGCTGAGGATTGACTGGGAAGAGGCTCTAATGACTTTTTGGGCTGGTGAAAATGTCCGGTAACTTATCTGGGTGACAGTTTCTTTGTCAAAATGCACTGGCCCTTGAAGTTAGGATTAGCACACTTTGGTCTGTGTGGATTACACCTCAGTCATTTACTGAGAGCAAATAAAGAAGTAAAAACAAAATTAAAAATCGGGGTTGGGGAATGTCATTGAGTTTAGATTTTATTATATTCTTTAGGTTTCACTTAAAACACCCGGCTGGAGTGTGAACTCTTAACTTCTCTTGTTCATTTCTGATTTGGCCTGAAGAGACCCTAAGGATGTTTGAAACATCTGAGCTAAAGAAACAGGCATGGCCACATCATGTCATCAGAAAAAGACTCCAATGAGGCTGACTGAGAGGGAGCCCCTCAGCTTTTGGGTATTGCACTTGCTCAGAGAGGGGGCAAAAGTCTAGCCTTTCAAGATGACGCGACCCCCGCGTGCAGGTTACGGGTTCCTTCTATTACTGCCAGTACAGAGAGCTCTGAAGCCGCAGGAAAGTTGTAACCTCTCTAGTCACAGCTAAACCGCGCAGCCCAGGCTGAGGTTGGAGGCTAACGGGAAAGAAGAGCCCTGCACCCCAGAAGCGACACTGCAGTGACTCCGATTCGAGCCGAGTCTGTTGCGGCCACAGCACAGAGTAGCAACCACGATGCAGCAGGGCGAGCACAGGAGCTGAAGCGCCGGGCTCTTCAAACATAACGCAGGGCCGCTTCCGTTTTGGAGATCAAAGGGTCCACATAGATTTCGTTTATTCTTGGTGTCTCTCCATTTTTCCCCACTCTGCTACGATTACAAACAATAAAAACAAAACAAAACAAAACAACACTTCTAGTCTTTTCCCGGTGCAGTCCTCAGCGCTGCACAAAGCTACGGCGAAGTTTTGTTTCCCCGGTCCCGACTCTACAGACTACCGACCCTCCTCCTGGCAATTCCCTGTTGGACCCACCTCCTGCCCAGCTCCCAGCCTCCTGCCCCGGGCACGCACCCAAAATCAGCGCAGCTGAGCCCCTCAGCTTGCCTCTGGCCCCTAGAGGGCCTCGCCCCTTGCCCTCTTCTCAGGATGGGGAGAAATCGATCGGAATCAACGCTTTTTACAAAGAACTTACTTCCCCTTCGCGACCAGGCTGGGAGACGTGGCGAAATCCTGTCAATACAAAAAATACAAAAATTAGCCGGGCGTGGTGGCGCTCCTGTTGTCCCAGCTATCTGGGGGCTGAGGCAAGAAGATCGCTTGGCCCCGGGAGGTGGAGGCTGGTGGAGGCTGCAGTGAGCCGAGTTTGCACCACTGCACTCCAGCCTGGGCCACCGAGTGAGACTCTGTCAACAAACAGAACGAAACTTCCTCATGGGAAAAGAGTTCGTGATTTCTATTTTCAGGGTTCTTCAGAGGACTAAAAGCAAAAGGCGACGACGGATTCGTTCGAGAAGTCCTAGTCGTGGGCCCTGGTGAGTGCCAGACCCTGCTCCTCGCGAGAAGACCCACCAGCCACCCTCACCACATTCCTACCCTGGTGGAGCCGGCGATCGGGGCGCAGGATCCCAGAAGGCGGCGCAAAAAATGGGAAGAGCCATCCGGGGAGCCCGCCAGGCGTTCAGCTTCCCTTGGGCCACCAGGCGGCTCGGGCAGGTTTCGGATGGGGGCGTTTCCGGGGACTTCTGAAGCAGACCAGGGCCAGGGTGGGCGAAGGCCATTCGACTGTCCTCGCTCCAGAATCTCCCAACGCGCGGGTGTTCAGCGTGACCAGAGCGACTCACCGGTCTCGAATCTCTCCGGTTTTCCAAGGCCTCCTCAGTTATCCTGAGGACAGCAGGGCTGGGAGCAGTTTGGTGAGTGTGCGGTGCCTTCAGCATCCTGTAGAAGCAGTAGTCACGGTCTCTGTGGCGCAATTGGTTAGCGCGTTCGGCTGTTAACCGAAAGGTTGGTGGTTCGATCCCACCCAGGGACGCCTTGTGTTGTGTTTTAACCTGTTTCAATCAACCAGGTTAACCTGTTTCTGTTAATATACAATCAACCAGGTTAATCATGGGACATTAGTCCTGAGACACACATGTCGTCTTCCCGACCTCCGTGTCAAACTCAGGAATCCCGGAGACCTTAGACAGTAATTCACTTCTGTATAAAACCCTTCTTTGCTGCCATGGCAGGCTTGGGTGAGTAAGGTGCCGTAAGTTTTTTATTTATAATAACAGGAGACCTATTACAGTAGCATCCTATCCCCACGATGTGCCTGGGTTTACTGATTGCTCTGTCAATTATGTGACCAGTGGAATCGGTCATTTTCATGCTGATCCTCGCCATGGTTGGTGAAAACAGCATTTCTCCTCAGTTTGTGTAATTTATTTAACCCTTTATAAATGTTTTTCAAGGCCAGTCTCCGTGGCTCACGCCTGTAATCCCAGCATTTTGGGAGGCCGAGGCAGGTGGATTACCTGAGGTCAGGAGTTTGAGACCAGCCCGGCCAAGATGGTAAAACCCTGTCTCTACTAAAAATACAAAAATTAGCTGGGCATGGTGGCAGGCACCTGTAATCCCTGCTGCTTGGGAGGCTGAGGCAGTAGAATCGCTTGAACCCAGGAGGCAGAGGTTGCAGTGAGCCGAGATCACACCATTGCACTCCAGCCTGGGGGACAAGAGCGAGACTTGGTCTCAAAAAAATAAATGTTTTTGAAATGAGGCATGTTTCATGATGTTAGGATGACAAATGATGCTGCAGTCCCCACCGTTACTGTAAACATTTCTTTGGTCACTCGTGCAGGTGTTTCTATAGTGTAGAGAACAGGATGTACCATTTTTACATTACAGTCTTTATTTAAGGCTTCTAATGTGAATACCTTCTACAAACTTATCTTCTGAGGGAGCAGGACCAAATCATACTCCAATTTGTTTCCCAATTCTATCAAGGTCTCTTTTGTCACTTACTTGCTGGCACAGCAAACTTTCTACAAATCGATATATGGTATTCCACTTAGGGGAGAGGCGCCCTCCTGGCTTAACCGAGGGGGTGGACAACAGAAGGACATGGTGGACGTCACACACAGATACTCGGCAAAATACGGTGAACTGCTAAGCTTTTAAGATATTTTAACGTTAATATCTGTTAATATCCAACATCTGTAATTGTTTTCTGTGGTGACCAAGTCACGTGGGTCTGGAGAAGATGGGCCACAGTGACCTCTTTGAAAGCTGTCTGTCAAGTCGTTCATCCAAGGGGAGAAAAATCACAAAGGTCCTAGGTGATATTTTTCTTCTCCCTTTTCCTCTTCATAAATCTTGATTTTGCTTTTATTTGATGAAACCAAACTCACGCTCATTCTTCCTCCTATGCAATGGTAAATAAGCATGCAAATTATTATTTTTTGATAGATTTTTGCAGGGGCCATGTCCATAACAATTAGCCCATCTGAAATGCATTGTGGAAGCTGAGAGAACCCTGCACCCAGCAGGCACCTTGTGCAGACCTGGACCCTTGGAGCTATTGGCTCATGTTCCTTCAGTTCTTCTATTGAATATCATGATAGAAATTAAGCTCTTTTGGCTTTTACCCACTACTATGGCTATAGCACAGTCTCTCTCTCTCTGTCATTTTTGCATCATGATTTTTTTCCATCAGTGGCATCAGTGGGGGTTTCTGGTTTTGATGTTATAGAGTGAACTTCTGGGATCGTTTTATGACTATGTAACAGTCGGTATTCAATTCTTCTGAGGATGAAGGTTTGTGTTTTACCCAGGTTTTCCTTAGAATAAAAATGAGGTTACTAAGAGCATTTTTGGTAGAAGCTTTGTTGGATGTATTGTTTATGCAATGTGATAGCGTAAGGGACCACCATAGGGAGGTGGGAATGTGCTTCTCAGAGGTGGAGACTGTTCTTGATGTCAGAAGGATGAGGGTTGGAAGAACCTTCAGGCACAGAGCAAACCATGAACAACAGCTTTGTGGAGGCCAAGAACCTGGAAAATAGGGAATAAAAGAGGCCAGTTTGGCTGGAGCAGAGAATGCAGGATGGAATTGGTCTGAGCAGTGAGAAGAGATGGAGAGGTGGGCAAGGCGCCTGGACATTCAGGGCTTGGTTAGTCAGGAAGTTTTGTCTAGGAAAATGGGAAGGTGTTTAAGTGGTTTAGGCTGGGAAGTGACAGGGTCACATTATGTTATGAAAAAGCGACTCTGCCTGTTGTGTTGAGATTAGAGAAGCGATAAGGGGGATACGTGTAAACCACAAGAAGACCAGGCCAGGAGTTTCTCCACCCCCACTCCCCAGGTGAAGGTAGCCTAGACTAGTGTGGTGATGGAGGAGACAGAGGAGGACAGACTCAAGGACAGTTTGCACGGCAAAAACCAGTAGGATTCACTGATGGACGGAATACAGGAGGGGAGAGGTAGATTGTTAGGGCTATAGCTTAGTTTTCTTATACAAGATGGATTCAGTTGCAATGACATTGTTAATTGAAACTGACTTTAAATAATGACACGACCTACTTAGGCAAACATTTGCCTCAGATAAAATGTCAACTTTATTACAGTTTTTAGCTGGATGGACAGCACGGCTCTACTTCCTATCTCTTGGTGTCTCTTAATGTTGTTAACAAAAGGTTTTTCTCTTCTGAAAGGCTTATTTCAGTGGAAGTCCATCTGCAAAACCTGTTCTAAATTTAAGTTAGAAAATAACTACAAGTGCCATTGACACGCTCATTATTGTTTTTGAGAGTGACCTAAGGCCGCCTCTGGGGGATCTGGGGACTGCCTTGTGAAGCCTGCGCGTCTGCACCGGGTGCCCTGCCTGGCGGCAGCGCCAAACCTGCAGTCCTAAGAGCGGGTTCGCTCGGGCCCCCAGGGGGTGTGTTTCCTGCCGCTTTAACCTGCTAGGGGCGGTTCCAGTTGCCAGGAAATGAGCGCTTTTCAGGATTCCGGGCCGGTGCTTTGAAAGAGAGGCGGAGGGGTGGCGGGATTTCCCGGTTCTTGCCTCACTGGTCCATCCGCCAGCGGCCCCTGACAAGGTTGTGCCCTTGAGGTGGACGGGCCCTTTAAGGCCCGCGCCTGCGCTTTGGGCTCTCAGCCGGGCGACCTGGAGGAGCCCGCGGGCTGCGGGAGGGGCCGGGCGGCGGTTGAGACGGCGGTTCCCGGAGGCGTAGGTGCGGGTCCCCGGGCGCTGGAGTTTCTGAGTGAGCGCGATGCTTTTGTCAACGGCAGAAGGGCGACCTGCGGAGCCAGGAGCAGGCGGGGGCGCTGCAGGGCCGCGGCCATCTCCACGGGAAGTTAACGTTTCCGGTGAAGTCCGCCCAGCGGTTCCGAGGTGAGGGCGCCAAGCCTGACCCCGGTGAGTCCGGGCCGCGTGGGTGCACGGCAGGGTCGCGGCGCGTCTGGCGGGGGCCCAGCAAGTGTTGCCGCGCGAGCGGGGCGGGCGCCGGGGCCCGTTTCCTGCGCTCGATTCTTCTCCCGCCGCTGGCGCCCGCCCTCCTCTCGTGGGCGCGGGGTAAGAAACTCGCGGGGTGTCTTCCTGTGGCATCCCAGGGGGTGCAGGGACGGAGCAGCTTCGGGGGCAGGTCCTCGTAAATCCTGTGGAGGACGCTGACCCAGCGCCCCAGCTTCGAGGTCAGAAATCGGTTCCCTCTGGGGACCTGCGGGGCGAGAGCGCTCTGGCCCCTGAAGTGCGAAGTTGCATCTTTATTGGGGTCCGGGATTCCGCGCCTGGCGCTGTCTCCAGCCTGGTGGCGGGCAAGCCTGGCGTGCCAGGTCCAGAATGCGCTAGAGGAGCGTTTGCAGCCGTCACTGAATCGCCTGAGGACTAGCGGGGCAAGCCTGAAATTAACCGCAGCGTTTGCAGTAGGTTGGATTGTGGTGCTGCTGTTTGTGCTCCAAAGCCTTGCTGTGATTTCCCTGTCTGTCTCTGTCTGTCTGTCTCTCTGTCTGTCTCTGTGTGTCTGTCTGTCTCTGTGTGTCTGTCTGTTTCTGTCTCTGTCTGTCTGTCTCTGTGTGTCTGTCTGTCTCTGTCTGTCTGTCTTTGTGTGTCTGTCTGTCTCTGTCTGTCTCTGTCTGTCTGTCTCTGTGTGTCTGTCTGTCTCTGTCTGTCTGTCTCTGTCTCTGTGTGTCTGTCTGTCTCTGTGTGTCTGTCTGTCTGTCTCTGTCTGTCTCTGTGTGTCTGTCTGTCTCTGTCTGTCTGTCTCTGTGTGTCTGTCTGTCTCTGTCTGTCTGTCTGTCTCTGTCTCTGTGTGTCTGTCTGTCTCTGTCTGTCTGTCTGTCTGTCTCTGTGTGTCTGTCTGTCTGTCTCTGTCTGTCTCTGTCTGTCTGTCTCTGTCTGTCTGTCTGTCTCTGTGTGTCTGTCTGTCTGTGGGGCTTCTTAGATGATCTCATTTGGCATCCTCTCACCCAGGAGTCAAGCAGGACTTTTGGAATGGTTTCCTCGCTTTCCTGCTGTGTTTTGCTGGTAAAGCTGCTTCCGACGGGAAGTCTTTTCCTGCAGTGCCATCTTTTCTTCGGGTTACAGTGTTGTCCATCCTTTCTTTGCGGAAGGAATGACTCCCAGGGCTTGAGGAAGTTAAAGTGATCTGCTGGTAGTTTTAATTTTTTTATTTTTTTTTTGAGACGGAGTTTCGCTCTTGTTACCCAGGCTGGAGTGCAATGGCGCGATCTGGGCTCACCGCAACCTCCACCTGCTGGGTTCAGGTAATTCCCCTGCCTCAGCCTCCTGAGTAGCTGGGATTACAGGCACGCGCCACCATGACCAGCTAATTTTTTTTTTGTATTTTTAGTAGAGACAGGGTTTCACCATGTTGACCAGGATGGTCTTGATCTCTTGACCTCGTGATCCACCAGCCTCGGCCTCCCAAAGTGCTGGGATTACAGGGGTGAGCCACCGCGCCCGGCCTTTTGCTGGTAGTTTTTAATCTCTGTTCTGAGGTGATATGCGTTAGTTGCTTTCTTTTTGTTTTTATATTTTACTAGTAAAATTTCACCAGTGAAGCTGAAGCTTTTTTTTATATTTGTATTCTAAAATTCTAGCTTTAAGATTTCTGAGAACTTTGTGTCAAAGAAGTCTTCGAAAAGTTCTTGACGTACACAGGAGAAGTTCACAATTTTAAATGTGCAGGTGT
This sequence comes from Callithrix jacchus, assembly GCF_049354715.1. NCBI lineage: Eukaryota > Metazoa > Chordata > Mammalia > Primates > Cebidae > Callithrix > Callithrix jacchus. Next base: position 8,818,499 of record NC_133519.1, read on the forward strand.
TCCGGGCGCAGTGGATCACACGTGTAATCCCAGCACTTCGGGAGGTCAAGGTGGTCAGACCACTTGAGCCCAGCAGTTCCAGACCAGCCTGGGCAATGTGGCAAAACCCCATCTCTACTAAAAATACAAAAATTAGCTGTGTGTGGTGGTGTGTGCCTGTAGTCATGGTTACCTGGGAGCCTGATGCGGGAGGATCACTAGAGCCCAGGGGGTTGAGATTGCAGTGAGCAGTGATCATGCCATTGCACTCCGGCCTAGATGGCAGAGGCTGGGCGTGGTGGCTCATTCCTGTAATCCCAGCATTTTGGGAGGCTGAGGCAGGTGGATCACCTCAGGTTGGAAGTTTGAGACCAGCCTGGCCAACATGGTGAAACCCTGTCTCTTTAATTAAAAAAAAAAAGTCCAGGTAATGAATTTTTACTAAGTGAACCACCACAGATCAAGAAATAGAACATTACTAGATTGGGGTTTATATGTAGGAGTGGCATTGTTGGTTTTAGAGGTACATGAATGATAAAACTTTAGTATCAGATATTGTTGAACATTTTCCCGAAGTGGTTGTACCATTTAGCAGGGACTGTTTCGGTTTCCCCACATCCTTGCTGATGCTTCAAAATTATTTTGCCATTCAAGTAGAGGTGCATTAATAGATGTGTGGTTTCATTTTGCATTTTCCTGGTATTGCGATTGAGTATTTTTGATCGTCATTTATATGTCCTCTTTTGTGAAGTGTCTGTTCAATCTTTGTATCCTGTTTTCATTGATATGCTGTTCTGTTGATTTGTAATACTTTATTCTGGATATGTGTCCTTTCTAGAATATATATGTATGGCATTTCTCTTTTTTCAAACTGTGGCTTTCCTCTTCACTCTTTTAATGGTGTTTTTACATGAATGGAGATTCTCTAGTTGTTTTTTTTCTTTTTGAGACAGGATCTCACTCTGTTGTCCAGGCTGAGTGCAGTGGCAGAATCACAGCTCAGAGCAACCTGGACCTCCCAAGGCTCAGGTGATCCTCCTGCCTGAGCCCCCAAGTAGCTGGGACCTACAGGGCAGCACCATTATGCTCAGCCCTTTTTTGTATTTTTAATAGACATGAGGTTTTGCCACGTTGTATAGGGTGGTCTGAAATTCCTCAGCTTAAGTGATATACCTGCCTTGGCCTCCCAAAGTATTGGGAGTACAGGTGTGAGCCACTGCACCCAGGCTGAGTTTCTTAATTTTCAAAAAATTATACTTGATCAATCTCTTCCTTTATGGTTACTGCTTTTTGTGTCTTATTTAAGAAATCAATGCCTAATGTAAGAATATGAACACATTTTCTTATGTTCACCTTATAGCAATTTTATTTAGTTTATGCATATATTTTTCAGACAGGGTCTCACTCTGCTGCCCAGCCTGGAGTGTGGTCACATGATCTCAGCTCACTGCAGCCTCTACCTCCTGGCTCAAGTGATCCTCTCACCTCAGCCTCGTGAGTAGCTGTGACTATAGGCATGTGCCACCATTGTCTGGCTAATTTTAATATTTTTTGTAGAGATGAGGATTATTCAACATGTTTCCCAGGTTGGTGTGGAACTCCTGGGCTCAAGTAGTCTGCCTGCTTCAGCCTCTCAGAGTGCTGGGATTACAGGTGTGAGCCACCCCACCTGGCTGTGATTCACTTTTTATTACATGGATGTGACTGCTTGATCCAGCACCATGTATTGAAAAGACCATCCTTGCCCTTCTGTACTGTAGGGCACTTTTTTTTCCATAAATCGGATGGCTGTATGGTCATCTGATTTATGAAATTAGTGTGGATCTGTTTCTGGGCCAACCTGGGCAACATAGTGAGATCCCGTCTCTACAAAATAAAATAAAATAAATAAATGATTTGTAAAAAGTGGGTAGAGCAGATGGAGTCATAGGTGGTAATTTATAAATGATTGTCAATTTCTTGGCTACATACAGGTGTTGGTAAGTCAGATCTGTTGGGGGTTCAGGCAAAATGCATTAAGTGAATTATATGGTGTTCAGAATGATTGCTAGACATTCATTGTGACTTGAATTAGATGTTATTTGGGCCTCACAGAGCTACAGTTTTGACTCTTTTATTTATTTGTCTTTTAAAAATGTTTACAATCTTCCTGTCAAGGCAGTAACTCTTTTCTACTTAATTGTTCTTACGTGTCCTTAATTACCAGGAGAACTTTAGGGATCATACCTAAACAAGTGTTAAGCCATTTAAAGGGCTGATGTGATGTGATGTAGACAATAGTATTCTACATAGTAGTTTCAGGACTACATTGATTAAATTGTTTCTTTTTCCTTAAAAAAATTTTTTTTTCTTGAGACAGGGTCTCGCTCTGTCACCCAGGCTGGAGTGCAGTGGTGTGGTCTGATCATGGCTCACTGTAGCTTTGAGCTCTCAGGCTTAAGCAGTCCTCCCACCTCAGCCTCCTTAGTAGCTGGGACTACAGGCATGCACCACCAGGCCCGGCTCTTTTTTTATTTTTTGTATACAGGGTGTTCCTATGGTGCCCAGACTGGTTTCAAACTCCTGGGCTGAATGATCCTCCCACCTTGGCATCCCAAAGTGTTGGTGTTACAGTTGTGAGCCGTCACACCTGGCCATTTTAGTTTAATCATTTCTATATATTTCTAGTTTAACATATTTACTAAAATCTATTATTTGTTAAGTAATAAGAAAGGATATTTATTACCTAAAAAAAACACCTGTTAATAGGTGAAAAAATGAAAGACTGAGTTGGACGGTAAATGCAGATCTTTCACTCATCGTGGTTGATGGTTGACTATCAGGAGATTGAAGTAAAACATAGGAGGTGATTGAAATTTTAAATAAAATGTATTCTCTACTATTTTGTTTGAAGAAATTTGAACATGAGAATACAATGAGGGAGGTGGAGGAGAAGATTAAGGCTCTTGTATTACTCATCACACACACACGCACACACACACACACACACACACACCCCAGATGAACTAAAGCTTTATACTTACAATGTAAAAATAAATCTATAAAGGAGAATACATTTATAACTGAGTGGAATGAGGAAATTGTAAGAGAAAAAAAACAACAAAAATTGATATAGAGAAAGCATATTAAAACAGGCTGCTAAAAATAATTGCAAACCATGAATATGTGTGTGTGTTTGTGTGTTTGTAGGTGTTCACTCACACAATCACACACATATTTAGTAAGAGTGATTGGGAAAACATATTTTTGAGGCATATAACCAAAATATCCATAATAATAAGTAATATTATTTAGTAGCTACTGTGGTTTGGACGGTATATAGAAAAATGGGAAGGCATCAGACCAGATTCTTCATTATAATCAGTTTAAAAAGAAAAGTGATATTATTAACTTTTATAAAATATATATTTGTTACTTTCCTGATTTGAATGGCTATAAGTTACTCTTGTAAATGTGGATATTCATAGACTTTTAAAAATAAGACAAAACAGACAGCAGTTGCATTGATTGGAACTGTGTGAGGAAACAGACGGTAGAAGGGTGAGAATAAGAGCTGAGGAAGCCGTGACTATGGCAGTGTCCCTAGAGAAAAAGGCCACAGAGACAGAGAGTGAATGGTAAGTCTGGAAGCTGAGACCAATAAAAGACAGCATTCAGTTTCATTAATGAATTATTGTTTTTGTTTCTTTGTAGACTTTTGGTAACCCGTAGAAGCATTTGATCAGAGATGTGAATGCAGTTTTTAAGAAGATCATCTGACAGTGTCGTACAGATAACTGCAGTAAGAAAATACACACCAGTGAGATGAGGTAGGAAGCAAGAACAATTGTCCCCACATGGGAGGTGACAAAGATTATTATTTTTCTGTCATGTTTAGAGTATTGTTTCAACTGAAATGATTTACCTTGCTAAATTGCGAATGGCTTTATAATTTCTTCCCAAATTTACTTTTACTAACAGAACAATGAATGTCACATTGATCCATGTTTTATTTAAATCTTCTAACTCAATTAGAGCCTGCATTTTCATGCTGTATTTGGCAGGGACAACTGTCATCATAATTTTGTAAAATACTGCTCGAAAATGAAAATTCAAAATGTAGTTACAATTGTCTTTGAAGTTTGTCAGTACTGTTCTGTGATAATTCTGAGAAGGAAGATAAACTCAGCCTATGAAAAAAGAAGAAAGGAACTGAGCTATTTAATCTTCTCATACTGACAATTGGAAGCTATGATAATTCTTTACATTGTGTGCACCTAGTACTTTCCCATGACGAGGCTTAGACATCCTTGAGTACTTCAGTAACAGTGAAGTTTATATTGTAATAGGTGTCTGTTTGTGACCAAGATGATACTTTTACTTTACCTTTCAATACATATTATGTATCTTTCATCCTTAGACTATCAGATGGTTATTTTAGCACAATACACATGTGGAATGTTCACATATCTTTTTCTTCCTTGTGTCTAGGTTATGTTCACAGACAAATGCATTAACAGGAAAAGCTGTTGAAGAGATTTTTCCATTCATGGATTTTAATGAGAAAGGATGAAAAATCAGAGTCCTCTTAAGGATTAAGCAAAGGATTGGGTATGTATTGTATTGGAAAATCTTACCGATTTGCATATACAGTACAGGATTTGGCTTGGTCTAAATATATATGTGTATATTTTATAAAGAATAACAGAAAATGTTTCCACTTTTACAAATGCAAAAATAGAGAACATCTGGTAGAGAGTAATTATATTAGTATTCGTCACATTATAATATTTATAATAAAGAAAGGTGTACATTCTAAACATTTATTTTGTTCTGAAAAATAACATTTGTTAGTGGCAGAAATTATGCAGCAAGAAAATTAGGATATATTAGATAGTTTTATTGCTATACTTCAGGGATGTGAAGGAGGCTTTTGTGATTTACCACAGACCTTATGAAAGAACAGGAAGCTTAAATTTGAGCCTCTTCACTTTATTTATTTATTTGAGACAGAATCTAGCTCTCTGGTCAGGCTGGAGTGCAGTGACACAATCTCAGCTCACTGCAACTGCCACCTTCTGGGTTCAAGTGATTCTTCTGCTTCAGTCTCCCAAGTAGCTGGGATTATAGGTGCACCACCACACCCAGCAAAATTTTCTGTATTTTCAGTATAGACAGGGTTTCACCATGTTAGTCAGGCTTGTCTTGAACTCCTGACCTCAAGGGATCTTCCTGCCTTGGCTTCCCAAAGTGCTGGGATTACAGGTGTGAGCCACTGTGCCTGGCCGTCTATTCACTTTAAATAACACTATATACTCATACAAAAATTCTTACATCTCAGATCAATAAAATACTTGAATATCGTGATACATTTTCTGTGCTCTTTGAACAATAATTTGTCAAAGTTAATATTTTTCACTGGGAATGAATATAGACTGTACATTTATTTTTTGGGTTGTTAGTATACTTTAAATTCTGGGGTACATGTGCAGATCATGAAGGTTTGTTACATAGGTGTACACATGCCATGGTGGTGGTTTGCTGCATCCATTGCCCTATTATCTACATCAAGTATTTCTCCTAAAGCTTTCCATCCCCAATCACCCCACACCCTGCTATTCCTCCGCTAGTCCCCCAGCCCCCAGGCCCCAGTGTGTGATGTTCCCTTCTCTGGGTTCGTGTGTTCTCATTGTTAAACACCTACTTATATGTGAGAACTTATAGGTGTTTGGTTTCGTATTCTGGTATCAGTTAGCTAAGAATGATGGTTTCCAGTTTCATCCATATCCCTGCAAAGGAAAGGAACTCATCATTTTTTATAGCTGTGTAGTATTCCATGGTGTATATGTGCCGCATTTTCTTTATCCAGTCTATCATTGATGGGCATTTGGGTTGGTTCCAAGTCTTTACTATTGTGAACAGTGCTGCAATAAACATATGTGTGCATTTGTCTTTATCATAAAATGATTTATAATCCTTTGGGTATATACTCAGTAATGGGATTGCCGGGTCAAATGATATTTCTATTTCTAGATCTTTGAGGAATCGCCACTCTCTATTCCACAATGGTTGAGTTAATTTACACTCCCACCAACAGTGTAAAAGTGTTCCTATTTCTCCACATCCTCTGCAGTGTCTGTTGTCTCCTTTTTTTTTTTTTATGATTGCTATACTAACTGGCATGAGATGGTATCTCAATGTGGTTTTGATTTACATTTCTATAATGACCAGTGATGATGAGTTTTTTTTCATATGTTTGTTGGCTGCATAAATGTCTTCTTTAGAAAAGTGTCTGTTCATATCCTTTGGCCACTTTTTGATGGGGTTGTTTTTATCTTGTAAATTTAAGTTTGCCATAGATTCTGGATAGTAGCACTTAGTCAGATATGTACCTTGCGAAAATTTTTTCGCATTCCTTTGGCTGCCAGTTCACTCTATCGATAGTTTCTTTTGCTGTGCAGAAGCTCTTAAGTTTAATTAGATCCCATTTGTCTATTTTGGCTTTTGTTGCCATTGCTTTTTGTGTTTTAGTCATGAAGTCTTTGCTCATGTCTATGTCCTTAATGGTATTGCCTAGACTTTCTTCTAGGGTTTTGAGGTGTTCAGGCTCATGTTTAAATCTTTAATCCATCTAAAGTTAATTTTTGTATAACATGTAAGGAAGGGGGTCCAGTTTCAGCTTTATCCACATGACTAGCCAGTTTTCCCAGCCAAATTTATTCAATAGGGAATCCTTTCCTCATTGCTGATTTTTGTCAGGTTTGTCAAAGATCAGATGGTTGTAGTTGTGTGGTATTCTTTCTGAGGCCTCTGTTCTGTTCCATTGGTCTATATCTCTGTTTTGGTACCAGTACCATGTTGTTTTGATTACAGTAGGCTTGTAATATAGTTTGAAGTCAGGTAGGGTGACACCTCCAGCTTGTTTTTTTGTTGTTGTTCTTGTTTTTTGCTTAGGAATGCCTTGGCTATGCAGACTCTCTTTTGGTTCCATATGAAGTTTAAGGTGTTTTTTTCCAACTCTGTGAAGAAAGTCATTGGTAGCTCGATGGGGATAGCATAGAATTTATAAATTATTTTGAGCAGTATGGCCATTTTCATGACACCGATTCTAACTAACAATGAGCATGGAATGTTTTACCATCTGTTTGTGTCCTCTCTTATTTCCTTCAGCAGTGATTCATAGTTCTGGTCCTTCACTTCCCTTGGATGTTGTATTCTTAGGTATTTTATTGTCTTTGTAGCAATTGCAAATGGGAGTTCACTCATGATTTGACTTTCTGTTTGTCTCTTATTGTATAGGAATGCTTGCAATTTTTGCACATTGATTTTTTATTATGAAACTTTGCTGAAGTTCCTTTTCAGCCTTAGGAGATTTTGGGCTGAGACAATGGGGTTTTCTAAATATCCAAACATATCACCTGCAAACAGGACTATTTGAATATCCTTTCTGTTTGAATATCCTTTATTTCTTTTTCTTACCTGATGGCCCTAGCCAGAACTTCCAATAGCATGTTGAATAGGAGTGATGAGAGGGCATCCTTGTTTTGTGCCAATTATCAAACAGAATGCTTCCAGTTTTTGCTCATTCAGTATGAAATTGACTGTGGGTTTGTCATAAATAGCTTTTATTATTTTGAGATGTGATCCATCGATGCCTAGTTTATTGAGACATTTTAGCATAAAGGGCTGTTGCATTTTGTCAAAGGCCTTTTCTGCATCTATTGAGATACTCGTGTGGTTTTTGTCTTTGATTCTGTTTATGTAATGGATTACGTTTATAGATTTGTGGATGTTGAGCCACCATTGCATCCCTGGGATGAAGCCAACTTGATCGTGATGGATAAGCTTTTTGATATGCTGTTGGATTTGGTTTGCCAGTATTTTATTGAAGATTTTTGTATCAATATTCATCATGGACATTGGCCTGAAATTTTCTTTTTTAGTTGTGTCTCTGCCAGGTTTTGGTATCAGGATGATATTGTTTTCATAAAATGAGTTAGGGAGGATTCCCTCTTTTTGTATTGTTTGAAATAGTTTCAGAAGGATTGGTACCAGCTCCTCTTTGTACCTCTGGTAGATTTCGGCTGTGAACCCATCTGGTCCTGGGCTTTTTTTGGTTGGTAGGCTATTAACTACTGCCTCAACTTCAGACATTATTGGTCTATTCAGGAATTCAACTTCTTCCTGGCTTAGTCTTGGGAGGGTGTAAGTGTAAATTCAGGAATTTATCTATATCTTCCAGATTTACTGGTTTATGTGCATAGAGGTGTTTGTAGTAATCTCTGATGGTAGTTTGTATTTCTCTGGGGTTGGTGGTAATATCCCATTTATCATTTTTTATTGCATCTATTTGAATCTTCTCTCCTTTCCTTTTTATTAGTCTGCCTAGCGGTCTTTCTATTATGTTGATCTTTTCAAAACCAGCTCCTGAATTTATTGATATTTTGAAGGGTTTTTTGTGTCTCTGTCACCTTCAGTTCTGCTCTGATCTTAGTGATTTCTCGTCTTCTGCTAGCTTTTGAATTTGTTTGATCTTGCTCCTCCAGTTCTTTTAATTGTGATATTAGGGTGTTGATTTTAGATCTTTCCTGGCTTATCACGTGGGCATTTAATGCTATACATTTCCCTCTAGACACTGCTTTAGATGTGTCCCAGAGATTCTGGTATGTTGTTAGACTGTACATTTAATAGCCTTTAAGATGAATGGAAAGGTTTTGCTCTTTTAGATATCATTTTAATATAGAAACCCAAAATTGATTTACAATGTTAGTTTCATTGTCCTAAAGATTCTACATTGATATTTACCATGCATCTCTATGTATAATGTAAGACCTGAGAATTAATGGACTTGAGATGAGATGGGTAGAGGAATAAATTGATATTTAATCATGCATATGCAATGGAAAACATAATTACATTCCAGTCAGATGTTTTCATTAATACTCTCATAACTCAACTCCAGGTGACATTTGTGAAGTTCAAGGGGTTAGCTTCAAAGCACTTGTTATTGGGAAGAGGTGGAATGTCTATCCAATAATACATTATTTCAGTACTCTACTAGTTACTTTAAATGCAAATTTTCATTCTTTTTTATAACAATCCTGAGAAACAGAAGATTTACTTCATATTTTATATATGAGGAACCAAGATTTAAAGAATTAATTGCCCAAGGACAGATAATAAGAAAGTATTAAAATCTTATTTTAAATCTGAGTATTCTCATATTAAAATACATTATCTGAATTCCACCTAAAAACAAAGGAACTTAAACATTTTTAGCTATAACCTTACATGAAAAATACAAAAGCTATTAACAGTCATAGAAAAGAAGGTAAGGTAATTCTATAAAATGCATATGTAATTATATATGATCTTCCTAACTGTAGCAGATAAAAGCAGTTTACTAGTGTTTAATGTGTTCTAAATACATTTATTAAAATATAAACTATTTTCATATTTTGAATGGTAACTTTTATTATAGAAACCTTTTGAATATAGTAGCAAACATTACTTTTAAATTCATAGCTGGGGCCGGGCGCGGTGGCTTAAGCCTGTAATCCCAGCGCTTTGGGAGGCCGAGATGGGTGGATCACAAGGTCGAGAGATCGAGACCATCCTGGTCAACATGGTGAAACCCCATCTCTACTAAGGATACAAAAAATTAGCTGGGCATGGTGGTGCGTGCCTGTAATCCCAGCTACTCGGGAGGCTGAGGCAGGAGAATTTCCTGAACCCAGGAGGCGGAGGTTGCAGTGAGCCGAGATCGCACCATTGCGCTCCAGCCTGGGTAACAAGAGCGAAACTCCGTCTCAAAAAAAAAAAAAAAAATTCATAGCTAAGCTCACAATAAAGAGGTTGAAATGTATAGGTACAATAAGATACAAGAAAATCGAAGAGCGGCAATTGAGTTTAACACATAGAGACACAAGTGTCTAGACTTTGGCTCCGTGAAGACAGAGCTGTTGCTGAGATCCTCACAATAGTCTGAAATCCTTGATGGGATATACAGTTATGAAACAAACAACTATAAAATAAGTCTAGTCTATGAAAAGGAAAGAACACAGAAAAATTGTGATTGCCATGCCTGGACAACAGATGTTGGGGGAAAAAGAAATAAAAGTAAAGTAATAAGAAATCAATGGAATTTATTACTGTGATTACTTTAAAGGCATATCTAAACTTGATTTGGAATTGAAATTTAAAACTAAACTAACATTTTAGGAAAAGGACTGGTTCTAAGTTGTAGTTACCTAAGACAATAAGCTGACAAAAGAAGCTCACTGACTCCAAGAAGGTAGAAATGTGGTATAGGCCAGTGTATTGAAGGTGTCACCCATAAGAAAGTCCACGTGAAGAGAAACTTACAATTAAAACTTATAAAAATGTAATGAAAAATTACTCAAGCCAAAGTCAGCTGAATATTATAAATACATAAATTTAAATTTATTAGTGACATAAAATTTATCACAAATATAAGAAAATATCTGAAGAGTATAAAAAATTGCCATACATATATGAAAACAAAAAAGAACTTTTAATAATATAACAGAAGTTAAATTATCCATGAATAGGGATGAGGCATTTCTAGATGAAGAATATTTTATAATGATGAAATGTTCAATTGACTAGCATGAAATTCTAATTATAAATTTGTATATACAACTTCAAAAGCATTAATCAAAATTGCAAAGTACATGCAAATCTATAGTCTTGGTGGAAAATGTTCAACTCCACTCTCAGTAATAAAAGAAAATTCACAAGATTTTCAAAAACGGATAATTTACAACAATGTATAAAAACTTGTTTTGGTTTCTAGGTCCAAAAAATCCTTTGGTATTATAAAATAAAAACTGGATTATTTTTAGAGTCACCCACAATGTTTACTAAAATTGACAACATGTGACCTATAAAGAAACATTTTATAAAAAATTTTCCAAGACTGATATCCCTCAAATAAAACATATCACCAGTCATGGTCGGAACAAATTTCTCTGTTTCAAAAAGGAGGAGGTGGAGGAAGAGGCAGCAAGAAAAATAAATAAAATAGTTTTAGATTTTTTGACATTGGAGACTACGCATCACAATACTGTGATTATCTCTGAGGAAAGGAAAAAATACGTAAATATTAAGACACCAATAACTATTTGGCTTTTACTTTTAAAAATTTGTGTTGTAGAACAAAATACATCAACATACAACACATAGAAATCCCAGGCACTCTATGACAGTCTGGTTTGGACAAGGGAATACGTGTTGCCTTTCAGGGAAGCCGATTCGGCTGGAAGTAGAGGGCAGAGTTTGGGAAGCAGAAACAGAATCCAGAAATTTTCAGCAGGCACCATTTTGTCATTGCTGAATACAGAAACATACACATATACCATGACATTTCCTGTGGTGGAGCAAACAAGGCCAGGGAGCTGTGAGCTGAACTGTTTCCAGTGTTCCAAAGGAAGAGAATATATATGAGTCCGACTAGTCAGATCTCAAAATCCTCATTAATCATTCAGGGCATTCGACAGAGTCATCAGAACCACAGATGGACAGTAATAAGTTAAAGTTCTATGTTGTGATTCCAAGAGCAACCACTAGAAATAATATTAAGCAAAAATGGAGATAGCATAGATTCATTAGAAAACATTCAATCTAATTGAAGATAATAATGCTAAGTTAATGAAGTCACTTTTAAAAACTCAAAATACATCAGGAAAAAAGGAAAAGAAACAAAAAAGTACAAATAAAAAACACATAGCTATCTGAATTACTCATTTTTGTATATGGAAAAGTTTCACAAAAGAGCAGTTCTGAGCCTTTCATTACAATAACACTTTCAACTGGCTTTTCAAATACATTCATAACTCATGTGAATAGTGTCAGGTCCAGCTCTATTGAGTCCACAGATATTAACAAGATACTCTGTGTTTGTGAAGCATACTGACAGGTTTTGGGAATATAATGATGATGATACCTCCCATCAGTGATCTTGCATTTCAGCCTTTGTGTGTGGCACTTATCTTGGAAATTCCAGACACAGAAAATAGTGGTCAAGTGTAGAGCAGCATCCAATAAATATCCTGCCTAAGGTGTAAAATAAAACTCATATATAGTTATGGAGAGTTACAGAACACCTAAGTGGAATCCACATTACTGAATGTCATTGTTAAGGATACACACAGCTTCCTTCTCCCTCTCTCCAGAGGTCGTGGTCATTGGGTCCTGTGTCGCGCCTGGCCCTCAGGAGGCTGAGAGGGGAACAGCGCGGCCACGAGCCCCTCGGGCCAGCGCCCTGCAGTTTGACCTCCCTGATGACGATGACGCGGAAGAAGGGCCCAAGTGGGAGCTGGGTGGCCGGCACCTCGGGGAGGCAGGGAAGGAGGGCGTCCGAGTCAACAACCGGTTCCAGCTGATAAACATTGAAGATCTTGAGGGTGACCCTGTGGTGAATGGGGAGAGGTCTGGCTCTTCGCTCACAGACACTGCGGCACCGGGGAACAAAGGAAGGGCTGCCTGTGAAAACACAGACACCAAGGCGGATGGAGGCTGGCCAGGACAGTGCCCCCGGAGCGGTCTAATGCAAGTGGCAAACTCCGGAAGAAGAAAAAGAAACAGAAAACTAAGAAAAGCAGCACGGGAGAAGCACTGGAAAACGGACTAGAAGATATTGATCGCACCCTAGAGAGAACTGAGGACAGCGGTGGTTTGAACCGTCCTGGCCCAACTCCCCTGAGCTCCAGGAAGCGCGTTCTCTAAGTGGAGCACAGACATTTGAATCCAGACACAGAACTGAAAAGGTATTTTGGTGCTCGGCCAGTCCTGGGGGAACAAAGGCCACGGCAGAGACAGCGCGTATACCCCAAGTGACATGGCTGACGACCCCTAAGAGCACCTGGCCCCGGTACAGCAAACCAGGTCTGTCCATGCGGCTGCTGGAATCGAAAAGACGCCTGCCCTTGTTTGCGTTTGAGCACAGTGAGGAGTACCAGCAGGCGCAGCACAAGTTCCTGGTGGCCGTGGAGTCCATGGAGCCCAACAACATCGTGGTTCTGCTCCAGATAAGCCCATATCACATGGACTCACTCCTGCAGCTCAGCGATGCCTGCCGCTTTCAAGAGGATCAGGAGATGGCTCGAGACCTCATAGAGAGAGCGCTGTACAGTATGGAGTGTGCGTTCCACCCCTTGTAGAGCCTCACCAGCGGGGCTTGCCGGCTGGATTACCGCAGACCCGAGAACAGGAGCTTCTACCCGGCCCTCTACAAGCAGATGAGCTTCCTGGAGAAGCGAGGCTGCCCACGCACCGCACTGGAGTACTGCAAGCTCATCCTGAGTCTCGAGCCGGATGAGGACCCCCTCTGCATGCTGCTGCTCATTGACCACCTGGCCTTGCGGCCCGGAACTACGAGTACCTTATCCGCCTCTTCAGGAGTGAGAGGCTCATCGGAACCTGTAGCAGCTCCCAAATTTTACCTTCTCTGTTCCACTGGCATATTTCCTGCTGAGCCAACAGACAGACCTCCCTGGGCACGAGCAGAGCTCTGCCAGGGAGAAGGCCTCGCTCTTGATACAGCAGGCGCTCACCATGTTTCCTGGAGTCCTCCTGCCCCTGCTCGAGTACTGCAGCATGTGGCCCGATGCCACCGTGTCCACTCATCGCTTCTTTGGACCCAATGCTGAGATAAGCCAGCCCCCTGCCCTGAGCCAGCTGGTGAGCCTGTATCTTGGGAGGTCACACTTTCTCTGGAAAGAGCCCGCCACCATGAGCTGGCTGGAGGAGAACATCTCCGGCAGTGGACGCCGGAGACCCTGCAGAAGCCTGTGAGCACAGGCGGAAGCTGCTCTACCAGCGCGCACCCAGGAGTATCCAGGAGTATCCACCGCCATGTGATTCTCTCTGAGGTCAAGGAAGCCGTTGCTGCCCTGCCCTGGACGTGACCACGCAGTCTGTGATGGGTTTGACTCTCTGCCTCCTGCGGACACCATCTACTCCTATGTCAGGCCCGAGAGACTAAGTCCCATCAGCCATGGAAACACGACTGCGCTCTTCTTCCGGTCACTGTTGCCAAATTATACGTGGAGATGCCTTGAGTCCACCCACATGGGGATGTGGTGTTTGGAGCTCCAGCAGCCATCCTGTGCTTGGGAGTCAAAGAAGAGCTGGTGTTCCAGGGACAGTGAGTGCAGCAGAGGTTGAGCCCAGACCTGCTGTCCGGAGAGGTGGCTGGGTCACTGATGCCTTGGCACTGCTGTTGGGGTTATGTCGTGAGCTGCCGCTGAGCCTGATTCTAATGACCGTGAGATCTGAAGGCTGCTCTCAAGGCTTGGCCTCTGCCATGCTTGTGGGTGATGGTGAATCCTGCTTCCTCCCCGGCCCTGCTGAGCCCAGCGAGAGCCTGAGGCACATGTGGCTTCCCCGGTGCCCATCGAAGCATTGCTCCCCAGCTGGGCCCTGTTCCACTGAGCCAGACCCCCCCCAGAGTCTTCAACGCAGGCACCTCCCACACCCCCAACCCCGGTTCAAAGGAAACTGATGGCCCTTGAGCCAAGGGCTGAGACGGGCTGTGGCGCGGCTGTCCTTGGGAGCTGTACTGAAGCCCACCATGTTGGGTCCCAGAGGCAGACTCACTGTGGCCCAAGAGCTCGGGACTGTTGGTCCAATGGTGACCCCCACCTCCCTGTGGGTGGCTGCAGCTGGACAGGCCACCTTGGGCTACAGAGCTGGGTTCCCTGCAGCCCTTGGGTGCACACTGAGTGCATGCATGCATATGTGTGTGCATATTTGTGTGTGCGCACGCGTGTGTGTGTGGGTATGTGTGGGTGTTGCAGACCTTGGGTGCCAGACATGGAACAAACCCAGGAAGGCATATGTCTTCATTGTCCTCATGGGGCGCTAGTCCAGAAACGTCCTTGTGAGAAATGTCTCGTGGGACCGTGCCTCTGCCAGTGGGAAGGCGCTGTCCACCACGACCCTGGTGAGCAGGCACGCCGGCCCCACATGTCTTCCTGCCGCTCAACACGCAACGTCTCCAGGAGCACTAGGAGATCCAAGCAGATAGGATTAGCTGTAGGATTATCTGATTCCATCTAATCACAGATGATCCTGAGGCTAATTTGTCTCCCCCATGACCATAACGAGTGAGAACGTTGGTTTTTTCCAGCTCATCTGTACCTCATCTCCTTCCCACAGTGCCTGGACAGGCACATCCAGCGAGAACCACAGTGGGACTCCTGTGGCAGGGTCACCACTTCTGATGCCCTCCAGCTGTGTCCTGGCAGGAAACAGGCTGCCCGATTCTCACGCCCTTTGAAGTCCCAGGCTGGGTGGCTGGTGGGAGGCTGGGGTTAACCGCCATCTGTCTCAAAGGTCTTATTATGGAGATGCTAACGTGAACATCCCTGAAATGTGAGGATGCGGTAGGCTGGGATAGGGCTGCTCACTGGCTCATGGCCAGAGGGGAGCGGGGTTTGGGTCTGTGAGGTGTTGTGGATGTCCAGGGACTTGTATGCAGGGACATGGCCCCTCACACCATGGGGCCGTCTGCCTTCCCCAGCCAGGCTCAGCCTCCACATCTGGGACCCTTCTCTCCCCTGTGTTCAGCTTTGGAAGCACAGCATGAGGCGGCAAAGTTATGGGAGGCAAAAGGCTGGACTGAGGTGAGGCCACGTGGGTGCAGCCAGACTGCAGGTCTGTGGAGGTGTGGGCAGGGCACGCTCTCCAAATGAGCTGTGTGTTCTGCCAGACCCAGGTCTGCCAGTCTGAAGATGGTTTGACCAAGTCTCCCAAAGCAGAAGCCCCGCCCATGTCCCCCCTGCATGCCATCCAGCAGGTGCACGCACCTGTGTCCATCAGGTGGTATGAGAATCTGCCAGCAGGACTGTAATTGATAGGGAGTCTGAGGCCACCCCGGTGCGACGTGGTGTGTTCACCCAATGGACACCACGGTCTGAGGCAGAGGATTGCAGCCACCAGCATGGGCAAATCTTAGCCAGAGAGAGTGAGCCAGGTGGGAACTCATGTCTGTGTGTCTGGTGCTGCTTATGTATCTGGTTCGGGTGGGGGCATCCCTCCCCCTGCGTGTTCCTCATTGGTGCACGTTTATGTGTGTTGTACTCAATTAAAACATTTTAGGTCCCCCCTCAAAAAAAGGATGCACACCAAAAGAGCCTCATCAAGTATTTTTCACCTCAGTGTATTTTCCATTAGCTCCCTGTTGCAAAAATATCATACCAATGATTTGCCTTCAGAGTAAAATATTAAAGTGGAAACATTCTCACAATCCATTCTTGTTCTAAATTACTGCTGACGTTTACATACTTGGCATACATAATCACCCTAATCTCTTTCTAGACCTCCTAAGTGTCCTGCTGGACTAAACTGAATTTAAAAGACGGTGACTTCAAACACTGCTGTGATTCTTAACGGGTTTGCATTGATGCCATTATTGCCTGATGGACTATATTTGATACCCTATTTATTTCATTAAATATAGTTGAGAATGTTTTTTACAACACCGTAGAACTACACTTTAAAAATTTCTCTAATTAGGAATAACAATAAATATATTGATATGTGTTATTTAAATTTTCTTTCTTATGTAGTTCCATAGTAGCATTTATATAACCATTTATGATGACTTTTTATTAGCGTGATAGTGGAAGAATTCTAAATTAAATTGCTGGTTTCTATTTTTGTGTGTATTTAGTATTTTGACTAGTATATAGCTTTGCTGGCTTTAGGAGCTTCTTCTGTTTCCAAATGCTTTTAATGTGACCAATTTTTTAAAATATATGTAATGTGGTTGTTACTTTCAATAATTTTCTTAAGATACAAATCATAGACTTCTAAACGTTAGAAGGAAAGAAGATATATAGTCTTATTTATAAGCTAAAGTTTAGTTAAGAGTGGCTTAAATCAAAATATATTAATCTTACCATAACTAGAAACATTTATTTGTAGTAGGGAAGAAATGGTGTCTGTTATTTGTCTGGTGTGTGAGCTGAAGAAGAAATTAAAGATAACATTTTGCAGAAGAAAGGGAGTGGGAAGCATTTCACCTTTATTTGGTATGAATTTCAGTGTGGTTCCCCTGCTTATCACATCTACTTCTGGACTTCCACCCATTTTTTAAATGCTTAGTGGTTATTTTAACTGAAAGGATAACAGTATTTTCAAATCCTTTATAAATGATTGTATGTACTTTTTTTTGTATGTATAGCCATTTCTTCCTTTTTTCTTTATATTTTTATTTTATGGATTCAGGGGGTACATGTGCAGGTTTGTGACACCGATATGCCGCATAGTGGTGGGGTTTGGGCTTCTAGTGGATCCATCACCCAAATATGAATATTATGCCCAACAGGTAATTTTTCAACCCTCAGCCGCAACTCACTCTCCACCCTTTTGGAGTTCCCAGTGTCTTTTATTGCCCTTTGAAACTGTTCATATGTATCCATTGTTTACCTCCTACTTTTAAGTGAGAACATGTATTTGATTTTCTGTTTCTGAGTTCTTTTACTTAGGATAATGGCTTCTAGCTTCATCCATTTTTCTGCCAAAGATGTGCTCTCATTGTATTTTATGGCTAAATAGAATTCCATGGTGTGTACATACCCTATTTCCTTTATCCGTCAGCTCTTGATGTACACGTAGGTTGATTTCACGGGTTTGCTATTATGATAAACGTACAAGTGCAGGTGTCTTTTTTATGTAATAATATATTTTCCACTGGGTAGGTGCCCAATAGTGGGTTTAGTGGGTCAGATGGTCATTCTATTGTTAACTCTGAGAAATCTCCATACTGTTTTCCATTGAAGTAGTACTAATTTATATTCCTTTTTCTCCCCATCCTAGGCAACATCTGTTATTTTCCAACTTGACTTTGGTGTGAGATGATATTCATTGTGATTTTAATTTGCATTCCTCTGATTAGTAGTGATGTTAAACATTTTCTCATGTTTGTTTGCTACTGGTATATTTTCTTTTGAGAAGTACCTGATCATATCCTTTGCCCACTCTTAAAAGGGCTGCCATTTTCTTGTTGAGTTGTTTGAGTTCCTTGTAGGTTCTAAATATTAGTCATCTGTTATAATAAATGTGTATTTTGCAGATATCTTCTCTCATGTGGTAGGTTGTTGAGTTACTCAGCTGATTATGTCTTTTGCTGTGCAGAAACTTTTCAGTTTAACGAAGTCCCACTTGTTTATTGTTGCTCTATTGCGTTTGCTTTTATGGTCTTAGTCATTAATTCTTTGCCTCGGCCAATGTCCTGAAGAGGTTTTCCTAGGTTACTTCTAGGAATTTTTTGTAGTTTGAGGTCATATGTGTGAATTTTTAATGCATCTGGAGTTAATATTTTTATATGGTAACAGACAGGGACCCAGTTTTATTCTTCTGCATATGTCTATCCAATTTTCCCAGCACCATTTGTTGAACAGGAAGTATTGTCTCTATTGCATATTTTTGTTGATTTGTCGAAGACCAGTGTATAGATGTATGTGTCTTCATTTCCTGGTTCTCTGTTCTCTCCATTTTGTTCCATTCATTTATATGTCTATTTTTCTGCTTGTGTCATGCTGTTTTGGTTACTATAGCCCTGTAGTATAATTAAGATCAGGTAATGTGATGCCTCCAGCTTATTCTTTGTGCATGGGATTCCTTTGGCTATTCATGCTCTTTTTCTAGGTGTCATTTGACTTTTAAGATTGCTTTTTATAATTCTGTAAAAAATGATGTTGGTAACTTCATAGGAATTGCATTGAACCTTAGATTTATTTGGACGGTATGGTAATTTAAATAATATTAATTCTTCCAATCCATGAGCGTGAGAGATTTCGCCATTTGTTTGTGCCATCTCTGATGTCTTTCAGCAGCACTTTGTAGTTCTCCTTGTGGAGATCTTTTACCTCCTTAGTTTTTTTGTGTGGCTATTGTAAATGGAATTGAGTTCTTGATTCGATTCTCAGCTTCAACATTATTGTTATATAGAAATGCTACTGTTATTTGTAGTTGATCTTGTATCACTAAGATCACTTATTAAGCATAGGAGCCTTTTGGATGAGTCTTTAGGGTTTTCTAGGTACAAAATCACATCATCAGTGAACAGAGATAATTGACTTCCTCTTTTTCTATCTGAATGCCTTTTATTTCTTTCTCTTGCCTGATTACTCCAGTAGGATGTTTTTAATAGGAATGGTGACCGTGGGCATCTCTGTCTTGTTCCACTTCTTAGGGGAAATGCTTTCAACTTTCTCCATTAAGAAAGAAGTTAGCTATGGGTTTGTGGTGTATGGCTCTTATTTTTTTGAAGTATGTTCTTTTGATGCATAGATGGTTGCGGGTTTTTTTTTTATCATGAATGGACATTTAACTTTATCAAATGCTTTGAATCATCTATGAGATAATCTTATGGTTTTTCTTCATAATTCTTTTTATGTGGTGAATGACATTTATTAATTTGTATATGTTGAACCATCCGTATGTCCCTGGAATAAAACCTACTTGATCATGATGTACTTATTAACTCTTTGATGTGCTGCTGGATTTGGTTTGGTAGCCTTTTAATCTATGTTCATCAGTAATAGCCTAAAGTTTTCTTTTTTGCTTGGTGCTTCACTGATTGTCATACCAGGGTGACTTCCCTGTTTTTAGAATGAGTTAGAGAGTCATCCCTCCTCATTTTGTTTTTTGTTTGTTTGTTTGTTTTGTTTACTTTTAATTAAACAGAAAGTGGTATAAGCTCTTTGTATCTTTGGGGTAAATGTGGCTATGAATCCATCTTGTCCTGGGCTTCTTTCTTTCTTTTTTTTTTTTTTTTTTTGAGGTGGAGTTTCATTCTTGTTACCCAGGCTGGAGTGCAATGGCGCGATCTCAGCTCACCGCAATCTCCGCCTCCTGGGTTCAGGCAATTCTCCTGCCTCAGCCTCCCAAGTATCTGGGATTACAGGCTTGTGCCACCATGCCCAGCTAATTTTTTGTATTTTCAGTAGAGATGGGGTTTCACCATGTTGACCAGGATGGTCTCGATCTCTTGACCTCGTGATCCACCTGCCTCGGCCTCCCAAAGTGCTGGGATTACAGGCGTGAGCCACTGTGCCCGGCCTTCCTGGGCTTCTTTCATTGGGAGATTTTTGATTCCTGTTTATATTTCATTACTCATTATTGGTCTGTTAAGGGATATTTCTTCCTGGCTCAATCTTGAAAGGCTGTATTTTCCAGAAATGCCACCTATTTTTGTATGGTTCATATGTCTGATGATTTTGTATTTGTTTTACATTTGCATTTTTGATATTTAGAGAAATCAAAATAAGAATATTTTGTGATACATAGAAATTATGTAAAAGTAATATCAGTATTCATAAAGTGTTTTATTGTAACACAGCCATACTCATTTATCTAAATATCATCTATGGCTACAATGTGTGTGATAACGTCAGAGTTGAGTGTCTGTCATAGAAAAGATGTGGCCTGCAAAGTTTGAAATGTATACACTTCCACATTTACGTAAAAAGTGTGTCAGCTCCTAGATTGCTGTGTAAAGAGGACTTTGCTATCTGTACATTCTATTTGCTTTGCAAAAACAATCAAATTGGATCAAGCTAGAGTTGGAGTGCATTTTAAGGATACAGGAATGATTCATTAAATAGAAGGAAAAGAATGGGGCTATACTCAGAAACATAACAGGATCTCAGCTTAAGTGGCCATTTTAAAACTCTAGTTTGTAACTTCTGGCTCATCAGCTCCATTTCATTTCCTCTATTTGGAAAAGAGTCTTCTGTTTCTTTAGGTGACAATGGTTTTTACTTTGTTGTAAGTATACAAAGTATACTTGTTTGTAAGTGTACAAAATATATACTTATACATACTCCTCACCTCACATGTGTATATACTTCCTGTATTTAAACTTCTAAACTTATGTATTACTGGTCAAGCTACCCAAACATATATTGTTTCTTGGTCTCAATTCACAATTCCTGGGAAGATTACTCATGAGCTAAAATTTAGCCAGGGTTCCTCCTATAAGTCAGGTAACAATACTGAGGGAAGGTGATTATATTGTAAACACATGGCTGACGGTAACTGTCCCCACATCCACATCATTATGCAAATGGAAGGTGGAATTCCTCAGATTATCATTATGTGGTAGATAAGGTAATAAATTAACAATAAAAGTAATACTGGACACAGTCATTTTTCCAAAGGGAAATCAAATAAACTGTGAATACCCAAAGCATGCTTGATCTAAACAGAAACACACAATGTTAATAAAACGACAAGTAACTACAATCACACAAAAAATCCATGGCAGCAAAGTAATAGTTTGTAATTAGTCTCTCACATTACACTGCACAAATATTTCTAAATATTTCTTTTGCATTATTTCATGTTACAATAGACAAAGGATAAGTAATATGGGACCACCATTTATACATAAGAATTATCTGACTTAGATAAGTCAAGGAACTTGACTAAGGCTGCACAACGGTAAATGTGTCATGTCTGAAAACTAATGCTGCCCTCCCCCCTGCTAATTTATTCTGCAGGATGGAAGAACTTAAAAGAAGTATAATTTATCAAGTATATATGTTTTTATATATATATATGTGAATTTAATAATTTTATCTGAGGATAGTTTCTAAAATGTTTACATAATAAATGGAAATGTTAATAATATACACTTGTTTGAACTAGTAAGTTTTATTAAAACTGATTAGAGGGCTGGGTGCAGTGACTCACACCTGTAATCCCAGCACTTTGGGAGCCCAAGGCGGGTGGATCACTTGAGGTCAGGAGTCCGAGTCCAGTCTGGCCAACATGGCAAAACCCCATCTCTACTAAAAATACAAAGTATTAGCTGAGCGTGGTGGCAGGCACCTGTGATCCCAGCTACTCAGAAGGCTGAGGCAGGAGAATTGCTGGAACCTGGGAGGCGGAGGTTGCAGTGAGCCGAGATCAGGCCACTATGCTCCAACCTAGGCAAAAGAGAAAGACTCCATCTGAAAAGAAAACAGAACAGAGCTGTTGACAGGACAAATCAAATTCTGCAAAAATGTATCCCTGACTCTGTGAAGGAAAGACTGCCACTGTTAGTTTGACTTTTTGTTTCCTCAGTCGAATTTAATTCAAAATGAATGAGAAACATTGCAAATTTCTGCAGTAATATTAATGTTAATTTAATAGAAAGGTTGATGCTAATGTAAGTACCAGTCTTAATATTAATCTAATATTAAATTTATATTATAGTTATATTTTATGTATTTTACAGATACATTTTGTATTCTATATATATTCATACTAATATAATACTAATATTATATTTGGATATATATAATAGCCAGAAGCTTCCTAAACTGCTTCCCATTTTGCAGCTTAGCAAACTAAACATTATATATATTTTAAAAGTATAATTTTCCTAACATTTTAAATTAGTCATGTATTTGAATCACATACCTTTAGCCTTGACTTTTTTTAATGATTCTAAACTATTTTCACCATTTGAATAAAACTCAGCTCTTCCTCAAATTTACATTTGCCTGAATGATTTATTTCAATTAAAGAACTGCATTCAGTTCTCTCAGTTTCATTCCAATGGGTGTAACAGCACACTTGACAAACTTCACCTCAGCAAGAATTTGGAATCTGGCTTATTTTGACGGAAAGATATAGGATTTTGATGAAGGAATCAGCCGCCTTTCTGAATAGTGTAATTAACTATTAAAAAGATATATAGCAAAAGATATTAATACCTTAATCAAAATGATACTTATTCTTATGTTGTATGTGTAACTTTACATATCCCTACAAATATATTTATTGAAGTTTATGCAGTGTGATTCAATATTATTATTTTAAATAACAGATAAGCTTCTCATGCAGCAAGAAAAAAGAACTATTCCTACAGGATACCTAATATATTCAAATTCAGACAAATTTATTTTCATATAACGTATGAGCGAAAGCTCTATCTGTAACACCTCAGGCTATTCATACAAGTGTTTACTAGACCACGATGTGCCCATGGGTATTATCATCTAAACAATGATAATTTATAATTTAAATTATACATTTTGATTTGAATTGTATTCTATTTTATACCATCATTTTCTATTCTGTTTTAGTTCACTTTATAATGTTGGATGAGGCCCACCCAATAGATTTTGCAAGAAACAGTTTGTAAAACACTACTCTAAAACCATTTATTTAGAGGTGTAAATACTGCAACCTCACTGCCCCTAGTGTGAGTATTTAATTCCGGTTTGTTTATCTTCTACTGTGAGTTGTGCAATTTTCAAGAAAGGAAACAAGTACATAAACTCACTATTTGTAGAGAAGACTGTCATCCATACAGTGGTCCAGAATATTGCGAGTATGTTATTTGAAAGGCAATTTATTAAATCATTAGAGATATTAGAGACTTGATCCGACTATCCCAAAATGTTGAAAACTCTATGCTCCTGCAAAAAAAGGATGAGTGACATTTTTCAGTAGTAGAATTCTTGGCATAGCTCATCTATAAAGCAGATAAAACTCAGAGAAAACCTATTACTCCCATTCATCTATGAAGAATACAAATTTTACTAAGAAGTGAAATTTCACAGTAAAAAATGAGGGTGAGTGTAGTAAGAAGGATATTGCCGGTGGCGGCTCCATATTAACAGCCTCCTTTTCCTCTGCGGCCTCCGCGTCTCCTCCTCCTCCTTTCACTCCCGCCCGCGCTCTAAGCCATCTCCCCCTTCACCCTGACGCCTACCTCTTCCCCTCACCTTTCCCCCTCCCCTGTTCTACCGTGCCCGGCATGATGGAGAAAGGGCCCGAGTTACTGGGGAAGAACCGATCGGCCAACTGCAGCGCCAAGAGCCCTGCGGGCGGCGGCGGCACCGGCGCCTGGTCCACCCATGGCGGGCTGCAACTCAGAGCCCGAGAGCAGCTGCAGCAGCGAAGACGAGCACGGTGAGGATGTTGGGATGAGAGTTGGAGCCGAATACCCAGCTCGGATCCCTGAATTTGATCCAGGTGCTACAAAGTACACAGATAAAGACAGTGGAGGGATGTTTGTATGGTTTCCATATCACAGTATCCCAGATGCCAAACTGGATGAATACACTGCAATTGCAAAGGAGAAGCATGGCTACGATGTGGAGCAGGCACTTGGCATGTTGTTCTGGCAGAAACGTGACGTTGAGAAGTCCCTTGCCGGTCTCCCTAATTTCACTCCCTTTCCTGATGAGTGGACAGTGGAAGATAAAGTCCTATTTGAACAAGCCTTTAGCTTTCATGGAAACAGCTTTCACAGGATTCAGCAAATGCTTCCAGATAAGACAGTTGCA
Source organism: Callithrix jacchus (assembly GCF_049354715.1). Lineage (NCBI taxonomy): Eukaryota > Metazoa > Chordata > Mammalia > Primates > Cebidae > Callithrix > Callithrix jacchus. Next base: position 8,842,774 of record NC_133519.1, read on the forward strand.
AGCCTTGCAAAATATTACTATTCCTAGAAAAAAGCTCACTCTCGGACAAGTCTGATGGATCGCCAGGCTCGTAAACTAGCTAATAGACATACTCAGGGTGACCGTGATGATGATGTAGAAGAACCACATCCAACGGATGGGAACGATAGTGATTATGATCCCAAACAAGAGGGTAATACTGAACAACCTGTTCTAACTAGCAAGATTGGACTCGGAAGAAGAGAGTATCAGAGTTTACAACATCGCCATCATTCTCAGCGTTCTAGTGCCGTCCCCCTAAGGCCATGTGTTTAACCCAGGAAGATGTGGTAGCGGTTTCCTGTAGTCCCAATGCAGCCAACACCATTCTGAGGCAACTGGACATGGAGCTGATCTCTAAAATGTCAGGTTCAGAATGCTAAGCAAGGAAACAGTGCACTTAAACAGAAAATGGAAGGTGGAATTGAAGAATTCCAACCTCCTGAGTCAAATCAGAAAATTAATGCCCGTTGGACCACAGAGGAGCAGCTTCTAGCAGTGCAAGGTGTCCGCAAATATGGTAAAGATTTTCAAGCAACTGCAGATGTAATTGGCAACAAGACTGTTGGCCAAGTGAAGAAGCTCTTTGTAAACTACAGGCGTCGGTTTAACTTAGAGGAGGTATTGCAGGAGTGGGAAGCAGAACAAGGCACCCAGGCTTCTGATGGTGATGCTTCTACTTTAGGGGAGGAGACAAAAAGTGCTTCGAATGTGTCATCAGGGAAGAGCACTGATGAAGAAGAGGAGGCACAGGCTCCTCGGACACTGGGTCCATCACCTCCTGCCCCATCATCCACGCCAACACCAAGAGCCCCCATTGCCATTCTGAACCAGCCTCCACCGCTTCTTCGTCCAACACTGCCTGCTGCCCCTGCTCTTCACCGGCAGCCTCCTCCACTCCAGCAACAGGCTCGGTTCATCCAGCCCCGGCCACCTTTAAATCGGCCTCCACCACCTCTTATTCGCCCTGCTAAATCTATGGCACCCCGTCTAAACCCAAGACCAGTGTTATCCACGGTTGGTGGTCACAGCCACCTTCCCTTATCGGAATTCAGACATTCACAGTCCTCACTGCACTAAAAATTAAATTGGACAGAGCTGCCGTAACTTTTCACCCCATCATTATACCAATGCTCATCTGACTGATGAACAAGGGGAAAGAATAATCCCTTTTAGATACGAAGGCTGCGAACTAGCTCTGTGGCAGTGGACTAGCATAAGTGGATGTCTAAGAAACTTTTCAGTTCACGAGACTGAAACGTTACACAACAAAAGCCTCCAGTGAGCCTCCTTTCTAGAGTGTGTGTTCAGCAATGTTGCTCTCATAAAAGGAAAAAACAGATTTAAGTATTCTAGATACCAAGTTTTTTTTCGTTTTTACTGTGTTTATTTTATTGAGGTTCTTTAGATTCCTGCCTGTTCTTACTTAAGGCTCTTAGTACAGGAATGTTGACTTAGGAATTGTGAAAACTCCTTAAGTTTCTTAAGTTAAGGATGTTTGGCTTTTTTCTTTATTTGTTTAAAAAACATTTTCCTATGTTAGGAGTGTAAGAGTAGCCGGCATTTTTGGCATATGTTCATTTTATGCCTATTTAAGAAATTATAGCTGCATATCCCTTCTTTCAAAAAATGTTGCTTTGTTTCCTAAAGGAATTTTAGTGTATTCCTTTAAAAGAAAGCAATTTAATCAATTGCAAAGCAATTATATGAAACCACAAGGAATGTACTGAACCTACTAACCCTTTAACATACAGTGTAGGGTCCTAGCGCAGAGTCCTTGTTTAAAGGTCTTGACTCATCATCTGTTAGTAATGAGAGGATTGGAAGAACAATTTTATGTACAAACGAGGACTTAATTTGTTAAAATATAATCTCTTTAAGTTCCTTGAGAATGGAGTTAATTCTGAAAAAATTTTTTTTTGGTTTCTAAATGCTATCTGCTTTTAACTAGTAGTTGCCCACATTTGGGGACTTCAGAGAATAATTATATTTTGTTAGTTATGTAGCCATAGTGGTTATGGAAGCACTTATTTACAGTACCCCTTTTTGTGTTTGGTTTTTGAACTTAACATTGCCCTCATACTTAATAATGTGGTGTGCATTTAATATGAAAGGTGTTTTCTTGATAAATCTCTATTGTACTATTTGGACACATTTGTGTATTCCTTGCAGCCAACCTGTATCCATGGGATGGGTTTGGGGTTAAATCATCAGCATATTTTATAAAATAAATTTAAGAATTTGTTCTGTTATCTAAAGATGTATCAGTATATTGTCACAATTGTGCTGTTTACTAAAAATGCCGAGACCCTTTTTCATAGAAAAAAAGACATCAAGTCTTAACCCATAATCATTAAGCACTTACAAAGAATATTTTACAAGTGATATTTCAACACTGTGTAATTAATATTTTTGATACAATGATTTCATATTGGAATCATTATTTGTGCAAAGGACAGATCACTTAGATTGCAGTACGAGTAGACATAGGCTAAAGGTTTGCACATTCACATTCTTATCACATGTAGAATACCTCCCAACATAGTCAACAACCAAGACCCTAATTTATGTTTTGAAAGATCATGTGTTCCCAAAGTATTTTCTGTCATTGGCTCCACAGCCTTAAAGTGCTATAGATTTAAATTCGTTGATTAGTTTAATTTTTGATCTTAACCATTTATTTCCATAAATACCCTATGCACCAGCATTATCTGAAACTTTTCCAGCAGGGTCCTTTTCTTTCTCATTGGATTATCTTAACTAGTTCTTGGTCCTGGATTATAATCAGATAAAGTTTAGCGGATTTAAAATTCTTAATATTCAAGAATTTATACTTATTTTTTCTTTAAAAGCCACAGGGGACAGTTATATATCTTAAAATATCTAAAGCATTTTTTAAGCAGTTAGATTGTCTTGCGTCTGTGCATACTATACCTTTACAGAGTTTATTGTCTTGTCTCTTGTCAGTAGACATTCAGTCCACAGTATGTGGGATATGTCAGTCAAGTTGGTCAGCACCAGCAACTGTCCAGCTGTTCAGTCTATTGTGATTCATTAAAAAACCTGTTCTATCCCAGACATGGGCCAAGGTGCTGTTATCTGAGGGATGTGCTGTACTTTAATTTACATACATTAGAGCACACAGTAGAAAACCTTAGCTTACTTAGTAATATGATGCATGGATATAGTGAGATGTCTTTATTGTGTGCTTTGCATATTTTGTAAATATTTCGCACGTCATTATTTTTCTTTGTTGTTTAAGCAGTGTTTGGCCTGGAAGAGTGATATGCTTGCTGCTTAATCAAAGGATTAAAAATTTAAAGATGTCTACGTCTTCTATTTTTATATAATTTAATGTTCTATGAGTAATTTAGTACCTCTTCACTGTGAAATTTGAAATAATGATTTTTATAAAAGCAAAACTAGGACTCTTTTAATGGCAATTTTCATTAATTTTAGGGTTATCATTTTTGAAAAATATACAGAGTGTCTTTTTAAAATTGCATAACTAAAAATAAATCACACTGTGGATACAGCTTATAAAACTAATGGAAAAAAAAAAGAAGGATATTGCTGATTTATTAGACCTGTCACTTACATTTCCACTCACACTATGACATTGTTTTAAGTCTCCGTGAAGTATCAGGATGAAAGACTTTTGAAGTCATATCAAAGAAAGATAAATTCTTTGACACAAAAGACAAGCACCTGAATTTAATGTCTTCTCAGCCTTCACTTTCAGCACTCATTCATTATTTACCAGTAAAAACTAGTACGATTAACAATAATTGTAGTAGTAGCAGTTTCAGGAAAAGTATTTTAATTACTAAACCATTCATGATTCAGTTATTGAATGCAAAAATGGTCTATTTAACAAATGAAATAGATAATTTTAATGTTAAACCTTTAAAATCATTCAATAAAATGTATATATTAAATTGAAAGCATTTCTATGTCAATACATACTTAAGATATATAAAATTTCAATGTCTGGACATATTAAATTTCAATAAAATTGTATGTTATTTAGAAAAAATCATATATATAATTATTCTGCCTTATTTTTAAATAATTATTTGAATTTTATTTGTTGCAAAGAAAAACATGCATCCCAAAGTGTATACCATTCTAAATTATTACATAAAATGGTAGATTGATATTAATTTTATATCCACTTTTCCCCCTCAATTTATTAGTTATGGTAATTATTTGTAATAAATAGATAATGTAACATTATGATGTATTTATTTTAATATTACTGAGAAAAAAATTTAGTTTAAGATTCTTGACTATTACTTATTTAAAGAATTTTTCCCCAAAAAATTGCTTATATAGAATATCATTACTGAGTATTATTTTCTGTTTGCTCTGTTAATTTCTCTCAAAGAGGTATTGGTGTTGATCAACTATAATAGTGGTTACATCCCTTTACTGAATTCTAGTGGTTTTTTCCTCATATATATATTCATGCTTTGTTGTTAGATGCATGTATTTTTACAATTGTTATGTCTTGTTGGATAATTGCACTGTTCATCAATACATTAGGTAGGTGCTAAAGCAATTGCAATTTTTGGGATTATGTTTAATATTTGAATTAAATATTCTGAAATTAATATGATTATTTCTGAAATTAATATGGCTATTTCAGCATTTTTGAAGTTAGTGTATCATGGTATATATTTCACCATTCCTTTATTTTAATTTATCTGAATGTTTATATTTAAATCTGATTAATTTTAGACAGCATACATTTGGGTCTCTTCTTTTAATCCACAATTATGATCTGTCTTTTAGCTGATATATTTGGACTATACACATTCAAAGTGATAGTTGATGTAGTGAGATAAATAATTACCATGTGTGTAACTGTTTGCTATTGTTTGCCCTTTGTTCCTTGTTTCTTGTTTTTTCTCTCAGGTTTTGATTTCTGTGATTTTAATCGAGCATTTCATATCATTTCATCTTATCTCCTCTTAGCTTACCAATTATACTTAAAAATGATAATGATTTCCCTAGTGTTTACAATACCCATTTTTTAAAGTAACTGATTCCTTGTCCAAACAACACTGTACCACTTCACATACAGTATAGGTATCTTAGAATATCCCCAAATTCCTACTTTCTGTCCCTTGTGAAATTGCTATCATTCTCTTCATGTATTCATATACTGGAATCAATCCATGCATCATTTCCATCATTGTTTTTAATAAACAAATATCATTATATAAATAAAGGACAAGAAAATTACTTTTAAAATTTTATTCTGTCTTTGATCAGCTGCAATCCTGCATGTAGATTCATTTATGACCACTCTTATTTGTCCTCAGCTAAATAAAGTTTGTTAACATTCATTGTGTGGCAGCTCTGTTAGTGATAAAGTTTCTTATTTTGAGTGTCTGAGTAATTATTTCTCCTGCATTTTTGAAGAATGATTTTGTAGGTTATAGAATTCTAGGGGCTTTATTTGAAACATTAAATATTTTCTATGTGTATTTCTAATTTTTGACAAGAAATGTCCTGTAATTTATTTGTTTTTTTTTTATAGTAAAGTATCCTCTGATCCCTGACTTGTTACAGGATTTTTCTCTTTGCTTTGGTTTTCTGCAATTTGAATATGGTATGTAGTTAAAGGTTAAGTTGGTCCCCCCTTCCAAATTTATATGTTAGCCTATAAACCCCAGTACTTCAGGATGTGACTTTCTGAAGAGAAAAACATTTTACAGAGCTAATCAAGTTCAAATGAGGTAATTAGGGTGGGTCATAATCCAATATAATTGGTACTCTAATAAGAAGGGGGAATTTAGACAAAGACATCGATGAAGAAAGGATAATGTGAAGGCACAGAGAGAAGCGAGCTCTCATAAGCCTAAGAGGGAGGCCTGGAACAGATCCTTCCATCGTGGTGCTCACGAGGAACTACTCTTGCCTGTATTTCAGAGTTCAATTTCAAGACTCTGAGAGAACAAATTTATGTTTTTTAAGCCCCATACTCTGTGATATTTTGTTATGACAGCCCTAGGAAACTAATACATTCACCAAGTTTTGATGTTTCAAATTGTTTGTTCATTTCGCTGTTTATCCTGCATGTTTTAGATATAGCTCTCTGTATCCATCATTAATTTTGGAAAGCTTTTAGCCATTATGAGTCAAATATTAAATCTGGTTTCTTTTCTCTTGTCTTTCTGACATTCCAGTTACACATTTTGGAACTGCTCAATAGTTTTTGAAGGTTATATTCTTTCCCTCTCCTATATTTTTTAATTTTGTGAATTTTCTATGTAATTAATTTTGTGAACTTTCTTTTTTTTTGTATTTTTTAAAATTTGAATTTAAGTTCTGGGGTAATGTGCAGAACTTTCAGGATTGTTACATAGGTATACACATGCCATAGTGCTTTGCTGCCTCCGTACCCCCATCATCTACATTAGGTATTCCTCCCCAACTTCCCCACCCCCTGCTATCCCTCCACTTGCCCACTATCACCCAACAGACCCCAGTGTGTGATGCTCCCCTCCCTGTGTCTATGTGTTCACAATGTTCAACACCCACTTATGAGTGAGAACATATGGTGTTTGGTTTTCTATTCTTGTGTCAGTTTGCTGAGAGTGATGGTTTCCAGATTCATCCACATCCCAGCAAAAGACATGAACTCATCCTTTTTTATGGCTGCATAGTATTCCATGGTGGATATGTGCCACATTTTCTTAATGCCATCTATCATTGATGGGCATTTTGGTTGGTTCCAGGTCTTTGTTATTGTAAACAGTTCTGCGATGAACATATGTGTGCATGTGTCTTTATAATAGAATGATTTATAATCCTTTGGGTATATACCCAGTAATGGGATTGCTGGGTCAAATGGTATTTCTATTTCTTGATCCTTGAGAAATCGCTACAGTGTCTTCCACAATGGTTGAACTAATTTCCACTCCCAGCAACAGTGAACAACCATTCCTATTTCTCCACATCCTCTCCAGCATCTGTTGACTCCAGATTCTTTAATGATCACCATTCTAACTGGCATGAGATGGTATCTCATTGTGGTTTTGATTTGCATTTCTCTAATGGCCAGTGATGATGAGTATTTTCTTCATACGTTTGTTGGCTGCATAAATGTCTTCTTTTGAAAAGTGTATGTTCATATTCTTTAGCTACTTTTTGATGGGGTCGATTGCTTTTTTCTTGTAAATTTGTTTAAGTTCATCATAGCTTCTGGATAGTAGCCCTTTGTCAGATGGGTAGCTTGCAAAAAATTTTTCCCATTCTGTTGGTTTCCAGTTCACTCTAATGATTGTTTCTTTTGCTGTGCAGAAGGTCTTAAGTTTAATGAGATCCCATTTGTCAATTTTGGCTTTTGTCACCATTGCTGTTAATGTTTTGGTCATGAAGTCCTTGCCTACTCCTATGTCCTGAATGGTATTGCCTAGGTTTTCTTCTAGGGTTTCTATGGTGATAGGTCTTGTGTTTAAATCTTTAATCCAACTGAAGTTCATTTTTGTGTAAGGTGTAAGGGAAGGGTCCAGTTTCAGCTTTCTGCACATGGCTAGCTAGTTTTCCCAACAACATTTATTAAACAGGGAATCCTTTCCCCATTGCTTGTTTTTTCAGGTTTGTCAAAGATCAGATGATGGTTGTAGATGTGTGGCATTACTTCTGAGGCCTCTGTTCTGTTCCATTGGTCTATATCTCTGTTTTGGTACCAGTACCATGCTGCTTTCATTACTGTAGACTTGTAGTATAGTTTGAAGTCAGATAGCATGAAGCAGTTGAATCCCTGAATAGATCAATAACAAGGTCTGAAGTGAGGCAGCATTTAACAGCCTACCAACGAAAAAAGTTCAGGTCCAGACAGGTTCACAGCCGAATTCTACCAGACGTACAAAGAGGAACTGGTACCATTCCTTCTGAAGTTATTCCAAACCATACAAAAAGAGGGAATCCTCCCTAACTCATTTTATGAGACCAACATCATCCTGATACCAAAACCTGGCAGAGACACAACTAAAAAGGAAAATTTCAAGCCAATATCCATGATGAACATTGATGCAAAAATCTTCAATAAAATACTGGCAAACCAAAGGCAATGGCACATCAAAAAGCTTATCCATCACGATCAAGTCAGCTTCATCCCAGGGATGCAAGGCTGGTTCAACATATGCAAATCTGTAAACATAATCCGTCACATAAACAGAACCGAAGACAAAAATCACTATTATCTCAATAGATGCAGAGAAGGCCTTTGACAAAATTCAGTTTGTGCTAAAAACTCTTAATAAATTAGGTGTTGATGAAACATATCTCAAAATAATAAAAGCTATTTATGACAAACCCACAGTCAATATCATATGGAATGGGCAAACCTGGAGGCATTCCCTTTGAAAACTGGCACTAGACAAGGATGCCCTCTCTCACCATTCTTAGTAAACATACTGTTGGAAGTTCTAGCCAGAGAAATCAGGCAAGAAAAAGAAATAAAGGGTATTTAATTAGGAAAAGAGGAAGTCAAATTGTCTCTACTTGCATATGACATGATTGTATATTTTGAAGACCCCATCGCCTCGGCCCAAAATCTCCTTAAGATGATAAGCAACTTCAGCAAAGTTTCAGGATACAAAAGCAATGTGCAGAAATCACAAGCATTCCTATACACCAATAACAGACAGAGAGCCAAATCATGAGCGAACTCCCATTCACTATTGCTACAAAGAGAATTAAATACCTAGGAATAGAACTAACAAGGGATGTGAAGGACCTCTTCAAGGACAGCTACAAACCACTGCTGAAGGAAATGAGAGAGGACACAAACAGATGGAAAAACATTCCATGCTCATGGTTAGGAAGAATCAATGTCATGAAAATGGCCACACTGCCCAAAGTCATTTATAGATTCAACGCTTTCCCCATCAAGCTACCATTGACCTTCTTCAGAGAACTGGAAAAAATCACCTTAAACTTCATATGGAACCAAAAAAGAGCTCACATAGCCAAGACAATCCTAAGCAAATTTTGGGAATTTTGCATTTGAAGCTCACTGATTCTCTCCTAAGCCATAGTGAGCCTGCTGATGAACCCGTCAAACCCATTTCTTTGTTTCATTTCTCTTACGTTGCTTTGGTTGCTAGCACTTCTTCTTGATGTTTTTTTCTTAGAATATTCACCTGTCTGCTTACCTTCACCATCTGTTTTTCTATGTTGTTTATTTTTCCATCAGTGATTTAAAATTTCTTAATTACAAGTTATGTCTCTTACAGTAGTCTGATCCTGATGCTTGTTATGTTTCTGCACTGTTGGTGTCCTTGTCTGTGGGCATTGTTATAACTTCTTGTAAATGACATGTATGTGCAATAGGAATTGAAATTAATTGGCCTTTTGTGTGAAAACAATAGTGATACAGTTATCAGTTGGTCTCTGTCTCACGTTTTTGATAGCTATAGCTGTCACAGACTTCACATTTTTCTAATACTTTTATTTTTGTCTTGCCTGTGACTTTGGGCACCTCTAAGTGCTCCTCCTTGGAATAACTATTGCAGGGGCTTCCACCGTAATCCACTGTGATGGAGCCCTGTTGTGTAACGATAAGGCACGGAGAAATGAGTACATTCTGCAAACTTCCAGTGAAAGCATAATTTTTAAGTAGACTAATTTTTAGTATTGTGATCTTCAGTGGTATTTCTGGAAGTTTTGGAGCAGTGAGACTTTTTTCTGTGGTGTAGATAAAGGTCACTATACATTGTCAAAACCCACAGAAAGTACAACTCTAAAGGTGAACCTTGATGTGAACTATGGACTTTGGGTGACAACGATATTAATATAGCTTTATCAGTTATAACACATATACCACTGCAATACAAGATGTTAATAATGGAAGACGTTGTGTATGTGTGGGAACTCTGCTCCATTTTGCCATGAACTTAAAAATGCTCCAAAAATAAAGACTTTTAAAATATATGTAAACGATTTCTTCAATATTAAGGTTGTTATTTTTTCCTCCTAATCCCTACTGTTTCCCAATATATTTATTTGGGCACATTCCCAATATATTTATTTGAAGCTCTGATCCTCATTGATTGTTTTCTCCCTTTTAGATAATATAGGAAGGCTGGAGGGTTTTAATGGGAGGTCTTTTCTTCTCCCTAACTGAGATAAATCTCTGTAGGTTGTTTTCCCCAGAATAGTAAGCCTTGCTACAGAGAAGTATCTGTTGTACTTTGCGATGATTTCTCCTCCTCTCCTCCTGCCAGAGCTGTGAGAGGTGCCTTCAGATTTGAACCACAGGGACCAGGTGATGTTCCCGGAAACAGAGTTTAGAAAGTGTTGCCCGCCCTCAGACTGTGACTTCCAGGAATTTTTTGTTTTTGTTTTTGTTTTGTTTTGTTTTAATTCTCATGCTACTGTGCACTCAAGCTCCAGGAATGTGTCAAAATCTCAGTTTAACTCTTTCTACCAGTTAATAGCTCAAGGTACTTTGACTCAGGTAAGATTATCTTGGTTGCGACTCTCTGGATTCTAGTGTGCCCTGTAGCCTCAGTTCTCTAAGTGGTCCAACAAAAGTCATTGATTTTTAGTTTGTCACGTTTCTCTTGTAAGAGTGGGAGTGATGAATTCTAATCTCTCCATATGTTGCAGCTAAAATTATAAATCTACACTTTTGTAGAATATATAAATATGATCATCTCAGAAAAAAAAGTTTGTTGTTTTTTTAAAAAAATTAGATTCTTTTATCTCTGTCAACCCTGCATTCTCAACCTCACCCTGATCCGGCACATGGTAAATAACTGAAAAATATATGAAATATGGTTGAGTGAATGAGTAAATACTTAAATGACAAATTTCAAAATAAAAAAATTTTATAGTAGAAAAGAAAGGCTTAAAAATACGAATCTATTCAGGTTTGGAGTGTCACTTGCTTAAAGTTCGAACTCAATGAAAGGCCGTTATCTCAACCCCCATTGTGAATCTAGAACATCACACTGTACCAGTTTCACATGTAACAGGAAGTCTGGGAGAATCAGCTAAGGTAAAGAAAAGCCTTCTTAATAAGAGGCTTAATTAGATACTCATTTAAGCTGTCCACATCATGGCTACTAATTCTGCTCCAGTGAGTTCCAAAGATTTTGGTAATTCTCAAGTTAGGCAAGTCCTCTCAAACGGTGTGGCAGCCCGTCGTGTAAAGCACATCACCTACAGAAAGGAGGAGTGACCCAAATAGCCTGTATGTTGAGCTTTATTTCCGTAGATGCTCAGCATTTTCAGTGTAACAGTTTAATTCACTGTTCTTATTATCCCTGTATGCCCTTGACTAATGTACGAGAGCAATTTTTGTGTTAGAACCTGTAGAAAAGATGGAACTTCAGTGTAGGGTGTCCAGCCAACACCGTATGTCTTCCAAACAATGTCATGTGCAGGTATCAGGGAGTACAGGCTCTTCAGGAATGATTGGATTCAGGAATTCCTTTGCCATACTTGTTTATTGTTTTTCAAATATGACAAGAATTCCCTCACCTCAAGGACTTTTGATATTTCCTATATGTAAGCATGGACTACTCCTTCACCATTTTAATGTCAACTTATTACAAAGGACATTCTGAATCTCATTGTAAATAATAGTACCATGCTTACACAAATGATTAACATACTTCAGTACTTTTCCCCCTTATGATACCTTTGGAGGAATGATAGGCAGATTTTTGTATGATATATAATACACACGTGATTAATATACTTCAGTACTTTTCCCCCTTGTGATCCCTTTGGAGGAATGATACGCAGATTTGCCTATGATATATAATACACACATGATTAACATACTTCAGTACTTTTCCCCCTTGTGATACCTTTGGAGGAATGATACGCAGATTTGCCTATGATATATAATACACAAATGATTAACATACTTCAGTACTTTTCCCCCTTGTGATACCTTTGGAGGAATGATACGCAGATTTGTCTATGATATATAATACACAAATGATTAACATACTTCAGTACTTTTCCCCCTTTTGATACCTTTTCCATTATAATGTTATCATCATCTGGCAAACTGCATTTTCACTTTTCATGTTTGCTGTATCTCCCTCAAGTAAAATATGCATCTCAAGGATAAGATAAGTCTTCACTGTTTCTCATTGATGTATTCATATTACCTAAAGCAAATCACATGTGTTGATTTTAAGAAAAGACTGAAAATGTAAAATTTAAGTCCTGCCTATTTTTCATACCAATACAAGATGAAGAATGATTAGATGTATATGCACCCCTAAGGCTAGGGTCACTAGAAAGAAAATGAGTTTTCATTTTGATGAAAAATACATTTACTTTTATGGCACTGTTGCTTGGGATATTTTCACAATATCCACCGGGTAACACTCATTTTTATGTCTCTTTGTCTATGGAGATTGCTGCTTCTGGACAGGTTTTCTGTGTTGGGTATGGAGGACAACACAGGAAACTCTGTATCTCTCTCTCATTTGTAAATAAGTAACATAGTTAACTCACGAGTCAGAAGCTATACTTACAGATGTGGATCTAATAAGGCTCACAAAACTATAGGTAGGTTGATTGTGATTTTTACAAATATGGATGCTTTTGCAAATATTATTTGATGCAAATATTCTTTGGGTATAGTTGTCCTGTGGAGTCCAAGTGAGATACAGAGCAATACATTGTCTTAGTTTATCTTTTCTAATTTTTATTTCTGATTTATTTTTTTTAGTATGGCGATACATTTCTGAAATCATTTTTAGATTCTGTGAATTATGGAATAACTTTCATTTTACTTTACGAGGGTCCTCACAGGCTAGTTTCATGTGTGTGTGTTTGAATACAATACACACTTCCATGAACTCTGAAATAAATCCCTGCTCTTCTGATTGCTGCTCTTGAATTTAAATGAATTAAAGTAAAAAAGAAACACAACTATATTCTATATAATTTTTAATATAACTTTTTAACCAACAAGTGCCTATTTGAATATCTGGCATTATGTCCTTTGTGGCCATTTGAGTTATATTTTTTGAGTCTCTATGAGTCTTTTGTACTCATTACTGTAGTGACGCCTATCCCCTGAACAGTGTTCTCAGTGAGAAATAAGTGTAAATGGCCTCAACGGACTATTTTGTTATTATCCTTTTTCCCTTTTAGCCTCTGTTACTGAAGGGCATGCTAACCTATCTACCTAAATAGAAAAAAAAATTCCAAAGAAAGAAAAAAGAGGGAAAAAAGATCCCGAGGCAAAGGGGACTACATGGTCAAACATATTAGTTTTGGGATCTTGAACCCTGGCTTTAAGACAAGTTTTTACATCCTTAGAGATTCCAATTTTATTATATATCATGACAATTATAAGGTCAGCATCCAAAGGAACATTGACTTCAGTGACATGGGGGAAAAAAAAACCCAGTCAGAGTGTCAGAGATCAGAAGAAATTTGTAGCCAATATGTAAATAGTTCAGTAAGTACTCCTCACCAAGGACTCTAATTTTCGGTGTTGTTGTCCTTGACCTAGAGAGCACATAGCTAAAATGTATGAAGAGCTTTGCTCTAATGCTGACGAGAGCAGAATAATGCCGCTAAAGTAGTTTCAAAGTGAAAAGAAGAAAGCAATAAGCACAGTGGTTGGTATATTGGAGACTGTGGGAATATTCCCTCAAAAGAAAGCCTTCGTATCCAAATGAAGAGAAATGAGGGAGCAGCACTGCAGACAGGCCCTGGTGTAGCTAGATCTGTTTTGACTCAGCTTGTTTTCCTCATCACTGAGAAGGGGCAGCTGCACCGTCAACCACGGTCAGATCAGTTCTTCTCTGTTAAATAGACAGCTTGTCAGGTAGGTAACGAAACGATGTTATGCTCCAACAATGTCCCTTAGGAACAGAATCAACACTGTGAGCGTGACTTTCACAATACACCATTTCATTACTACGACAGTAGCAGTTCCAAATAAAGCTCCGAGGGCAGTTTCCCAACAGCCATTCAGTGAAGTCAGCATCAGTTGAACTTTAGCAGAATGGAAAGTGTTACTTCAACAAAAAGTCAACCTGATTGAAATAGTGTCCCTAGTAGTTTATTTGTTTACACGGAATACTTGTCAGGGGCACCCTGGATTGTTTTAAGAGGGTCAGAATAAAACCCATACTTTAAACTTAAAATGAAGTTGTTAAAAATCAGACGGATTTTGAAATTAGTATGAGTTTAAATGGTGCCACGCCAGCAATGTGTTTCTAGGACGAGGTTTACATCGAAGTATATTTTGCTGCCTGTATGTGTCTTGAGAGATGACTATTTGATTTTGTTACCAATTTTAGAAGTAGAGCATCTTCTACCATACTACTCCTGGTGGGGCAGTTCAAAAGTTCTTCAGATAGACTTTTTTGAATGGGTAGATGATATCTCCAGCTCTTTGGTATACTTTATAGTTTTAAAAATTGTAACTATTTCGAAAACTTTTTTGTATAGGAAAAATGAAACTGTAGCATTGACTATTTCATCAAAATATAGGTATCTTTTAGGAAGATACTATGCAAAGATGTTAAAAATCTCCAAAAGAAACAAGACATATGTACTTAACAATGGGGATATGTTCTGAGAAATGCATCATTAGGCAATTTCCGTTTCATTGTTATGCAAATCACATAGTGTTTGCTTACACACGCCCGGACGATGTAGCCTACTGTGTACCTGGGCTATATAGAATATCCTATTAATCCGAGGCTACTAGCCTGTGCAGCATGTTACTGTAATAAATTCTTTAGGTCATTACAGCACAATGGTAGGTATTTATATATATAAACATCTAAACATAGAAAAGGAACAGTTAGACTATCGTATAAAAGATTTAAAAATGGTAAACTTCCACAGGCCATTTTAACAGGAAGAAAATTTGAAGGGTTGTAAGTTGCTCTGGGTGAATCAGCGAGGGAATGTGAAGGCCTAGACCATCGCTATACATTATTGTAGACTTTATCTGAACATTGTACACCTAGATTACCCTAAACTGTTTTTTAGATGTAGTCTCCCTCTGTTGGGAAGCTGGAGTGCAGTGGTGCAATCTCATCTCACTGCAACCTCCGCCTCTCAGGTTCAAGCAATTTTCCTGCCTCAGCCTCCTGAGTAGCTGGGATTACAGGTGCACGCCACTATGCCTGGCTGATTTTTTTTGTATTTTAGTGGAGACAGGTTTCACCGTGGTGGCCAGGATGGTTTCAATCTCTTGACCTTGTGTTTGACCCACGTCAGCCTCCCAAAGTGCTGGGATTATGGGCATGAGCCACCATGCCAGGCCAATGTATTTTTTTTTTATATTTTTTTCTTCCATAATAAATTAACCTTAGTTTACTGTAACTTTCTACTTTATAAACAATCTAACAATTTTGACTTTTTGGCTGTTTTATAATAACAGCTGCTTAGAACAAACATACTGTTCAGCTGTACAAAAATATTTTTTCTTATATCTTTATATACTTTTTTCTGTTTTTAGATTTTTATTTAATTTGACTTTTTTACTTCGTAAACTTTTCTGCAAAAAACTAAGACAACACACACATTAACTAGGCTTACACACACAGTAAGAATCATCATATCACTGTCTTCCACCTCCATACTTTGTCCACTGAAGGGTCTTTAGGAGTAATAATGCATATGGAACTATCATAAGAATACCTTTGGTTGGACACAGTGGCTCACGCCTGTAATCCCAGCACTTTGGGAGGCTGAAGCGGGTGGATCATGAGGTCAGGAGTTCAAGACCAGCCTGGTCAGCATGCTGAAACCCCATCATGCTGACCAGACTTGGCTAAAACCACAGAAATTAGCCAGGTGTGGTGGCGGGTGACTGTAATCCCAGCTACTTGGGAGGCTGAGGCAGGAGAATCCCTTGAAAGCGGTAGGCAGAGGTTGCAGTGAGCTGATCATGCCCTTGTACTCCAGCCTGGGCAAAACTCTATTTAAAAAAAGAATACCTTCTTCTGAAATACCTCATGAAGGACCTACTTGAGGCTGGTATAGAGTTCTTTTTTTATATAAGTAGAAGAAGTACACTCTAACAATAAAAAGTATAGTATAGTAAATACATAAACCAGTAAGTCATTTATTATCGTTACCACATATTAGCTGTTGTTTATAATTGTATGTGCTCTGCTTTTATATGACTGACACCTAGTAGGTCTGTTTATGCAGTGTCACCACAAACACAGGGATATGCATTGCACTACCACATTATAGCATTTATGATACCACTAGAAATTTATTAAATAGGCATTTTTTAGCTATAGTAAAAACTTTTAATTCCTATGTTTAAATTTTTTAAAATTCTATTTTCAAATGGAAAATGTTCAGCTGCATTGTAATTTAATGGGATCACTGTCATATTTGCAGTGGGTTGTTGACTGAAATGTTTTGTGGCCCATGACTATATATGTTATAATCAAGGCATCCGCCAAGCTTTTCAAAATGATAAACTAACAGACTTACCACATCAGTTAATTAAATAATAATAACCTAAGATAATCAATAACTAGGTGTTCCATCAGTTGATACGACAAAAGCTTACAGTACGGTTAAACGTTGTTTTGTAAGACCTTAAGGAGCAAATTGAATTCTGACTAATAAGCATAAGCTTAAAGTAAGAGACACGTATAGATGACTCGATATCTAGAAATTATCTTTCTCCCTCTCTCCAAAGACATTGAGAGAGAAGACAGAAATTTTTAGACACTGATGTACTCAACACACACTTCCCACAAGAATTATGATGTTTTAATATGTGTGTGTGTCTGTGTGTACGTATGTATCCATCCTTTGACTCATCTACCTGTCACGTAATCCATCCTTCTATCTACCTTCTTATTTTTCATGTCTATTTAAAAACATGTGTTTTCTTTCTTGTATGTTTAAGTTGTAGATGGCTATACCAACCAGTTGTTCAATTGAAAATATCTACAGTACTCTTGTGGTTTATACTTATTGTCCCCCTAATGCTTATTTCTCAATGACAATATACAGTCAACAATGAAAGGGACATATTTTACTTTATAGAGGTTTGTATTATTTAATGTATATGTAAACATTCAATTTGTTAATTAAATTACATACTGCCTACAATAAATTAGTTCTTGAAAAAATCTTTGCTACAGTCTGAACATTTGTGTTCTCCAAAACTGATATGTTAAAATCCTCACTCCTCCACGTGATAATATTAGGTGAGGGCTTCGTGAGGTGATTAGGTCGTGAAGAAGGAGTCGTTATGAATGTGAGCAGTGCGTTATAAAGGAGGCTTAGGAGAGCTCCCCCCGCCCCACCTCACCACGTGAGGCTGGAGTAGGTATCATCTATGAGAAAGTAGGCACTCACCAAACAGTGAATCTCCTGGCACCTTAATCTTGGACTTCCCAGCCTCTAGAACTGTGAGGAATAAATATATGTTTTTTTTACTGTTTATACGCCATCAAGTTTATGTTAGTTAAAGCAACCCAAAAACTAAGTTTCTCTCTATGAAATTTTTTAATAAGAAAAAAAATGGGCTTAATATTTGTGATCAATTCATGCTTCCATAATTTGGAATGTTTAAATCTTCATTTTTAATACAGTGGTTTATTTAATCAATAATAAAGTGAAGATTGAGCTTCTGCTACTAAAAAATTGTATTGCACACTTGCGATAAACAATAAATCTAAGAACAAATATGGATACTGTCCTCACATTTATCATCTAGCTATGAAGAAGAAAACCCAAACATACAAATATTAGCATGAATTCATATTAAACAACTTTTTAAATTCAGACCATTTTAATAACCATGTAGACTTTAATTCCTTCTCCATGGTTTTGCCCAAATATTTTGTAACTACTATAGGCAAAACTGTCCGTTGTCTAAGATAATATCTGCCGTTTAGCATGGCACACAAACCCTTTCACACACTTGAGTTTCCTTAATTATACCTTGAGTGTATTTTTAATTCCTATTTTCACTTTAAAGAAGACAAACGAAAGCACTTTTTATTCCTGCAAAATAGTATGTCTTTGAAAGTGTCCTTGACTTGAGATACCCATTCATATATCCTTCCTACTTGTCATCCTTGTATACTAATCTCTTTGAAGGGAGACAGTTCCTCAACGTCCTCAGGCAAATCTAGAGACTCCTTTGTGATCTTCCTGCCTCTCTTCTCTACATCCTGCATTATAACATTACGTGTGATTTGCATCTCAGAGGTCAGTAGACTGGATGCTTCTTGCTGGCAAAGACCGTGTCTAATTTCTTTTCCGCTCTTCTATTTGCCACACATTTATGTATAGTACGTATTTAATAAATATTTAGTATTGGATAAATCATTGCACAGACCATTTTGGCCTAGTAAAATGCCAATTGAGAGAGGAAATGACAGATTTTTCTACGTTTCAGTAAGATACTGAAGTACTACGTATAGCACAAGGCAAGTTCAGTAATCCAGAGAGCTGACGCTTTGTAAAGTTAAACTGGTCATTTCCAAAAAGCTTATGAAGGGCCACATCCATAGTGAGCCTGTCATTATACCATTCCTAATACTCAATGTGACTCAGCAAAAGAGAGGACCTGATTCTCACAAGGGTTCTCATTTTATGCAAGCTCAGAATAGTAATGTACAGGTCGGGCCATCATCTAAGTGGGAATCAAGGGCTAAAGCTATAGGCATTGGCAGCTGTCTCCTGGCGTCGTCCGCGGAGCCTGACCCTGCGCCAGGAAGGAGGCTGTGCCCATATAACTGTCCTGAAGTACTGCAGTGCCCCCCTCCCCCGCGGCTGGGAGGGCAGGCAGGACGAGGTTGGCTTTCCTCGCACGGTCTCTGGGCGTGGGTCCCCGCCGCAGCTCCGTGGAGCCTTGGTGTCTCCTGCAACAGGGTGCGGTGGGCGGGGGGAGCCACGGCGAGCAGCCCTGGGCTGCAGCTTCCTCCCCACGTCTCCTGCGCACCGCCGCCGAGGACGCGCACCCGAGCCTTGTCCCCACGCCGCAGCGCGCCCGGGCTCCCCGGTGGTTTCAGAACAATCAGCCGTGATGACAGAATCTGGATCAGACTCGGAATCCAAGCCGGACCAGGAGGCCAAGCCCCAGGAGGCGGTGGGAGCACAGGGGCACGCGGGAGCGCCTGGGCCGGAGCCGCCCACCGAGGAGCAGCAGCAGGCCCTGGAGCAGTTCGCGGCCGCTGCAGCTCACAGCACCCCGGCACGGAGGGAGGTCACTGACAAGAAACAGGAATCTGCTTCCAGAGCTGCAAAACAGCTCGAATATCAGCAATTAGAAGACGATAAACTTTCTTAGAAATCATCTAGCAGTAAACTCCCTTGGTCTCCATTAAAGATTGTCAAAAAGCCTGAAAGCAGGCAGTGCAAAGTGATACTTCTAGATGGCTCAGAATATACCTGCGATGTAGAGAAACGCTCCAGAGGACAAGTGCTGTTTGATAAAGTATGTGAACACTTGAACTTGCTAGAGAAAGACTACTTTGGGTTTATATATGGAGATGCTGAAAACCAGAAGAATTGGTTGGACCCTGCTAAGGAAATAAAAAAACAGGTTCGAAGTGGTGCTTGGCACTTTTCTTTTAACGTGAAATTCTATCCACCAGACCCTGCCCAGCTATCTGAAGATATCACCAGGTACTACCTCTGCTTGCAGTTGCGAGATGACATCGTGTCCGGAAGGCTGCCCTGCTCCTTCGTTACCCTGGCCTTGCTGGGCTCCTACACTGTCCAGTCAGAACTCGGAGACTATGACCCAGACGAATGTGGGAGTGGTTACGTTAGCGAGTTCCGCTTTGCACCAAACCACAGGAAAGAACTGGAAGACAAAGTGATCGAGCTGCTCAAGAGCCACAGAGGGATGACGCCGGCAGAAGCAGAGATGCATTTCTTGGAAAATGCCAAAAAATTGTCCATGTATGGGGTCGATTTACATCATGCTAAGTACTCAGAAGGAGTAGAAATTATGTTAGGAGTTTGTGCAAGTGGTCTGTTGATATATCGTGACCGGCTGCGAATAAACAGATTTGCCTGGCCCAAGGTTCTAAAGATTTCATATAAACGGAACAACTTTTTTTTTTTTTTTTTGAGACGGAGTCTCGCTCTTGTTACCCAGGCTGGAGTGCAATGGCGCGATCTCGGCTCACCGCAACCTCCGCCCCCTGGGTTCAGGCAATTCTCCTGCCTCAGCCTCCTGAGTCGCTGGGATTACAGGCACGCGCCACCATGCCCAGCTAATTTTTTGTGATTTTTTTAGTAGAGACAGGGTTTCACTATGTTGACCAGGATGGTCTCAATCTGCCGACCTCGTGATCCACCCACCTCGGCCTCCCAAAGTAAACGGAACAAGTTTTACATAAAGATCCGGCCAGGAGAGTTTGAACAATTTGAAAGCACCATTGGGTTTAAGCTGCCAAACCATCGAGCTGCCAAGCGTTTATGGAAAGTTTGTGTTGAGCATCATACATTTTTCAGACTGTCGTTACCAGAAGCACTTCCCAAGAAATTCTTAACCTTGGATTCCAAGTTTCGTTATAGTGGCAGGACACAAGCGCAGACGAGAAGAGACAGTGCACTGATAGATCGCCCAGCGCCTTACTTTGAACGCTCGTCCAGCAAACGTTATACCATGTCTCGCAGCTTGGATGGAGCATCAGTGGATGAAAACCATGAAATATACATGAAGGATTCTATGTCTGCTGCAGAGGTTGGTACTGGCCAGTACGCCACAACAAAAGGCATCTCTCAGACCAACTTGATCACCACTGTGACTCCGGAGAAGAAGGCCGAGGAGGAGCGAGACTAGAGGATAAACGGAGGAAGGGGGAAGAAGTCACGCCCATCTCGGCCATACGGCACGAGGGAAAGACTGACAGTGAGCGCACAGACACCACAGCCGACGGGGAGACCACCGCTACTGAGGAGTTAGAAAAAACTCAACATGACCTGATGAAACATCAGCGAGCTGAAAAGAACCTTCTTAGAAACCTCGACAGACACTGCCGTCACGAATGAATGGGAGAAGAGGTTTTCCACCTCCCCCGTGCGACTGGCCGCCAGGCAGGAGGATGCCCCCAGGATTGAACCACTTGTTCCTGAAGAGAAAATGGAAACCAAGACGGAATCCAGCGGAATTGAGACGGAACCCCCCTCACACCACCTACCACTTAGCACTGAGAAGGTGGTGCAGGAGACTGTGCTGGTGGAGGAGAGGCGTGTGATGCACACAAGTGGGGATGCTTCTTACACAGCAGGAGACGGCGGCGATGCCACAGCACCGCCCACATTCACGGGGGCTTCTAGGGTTAAAGGGAAGGAGGGCTCTGCCTTGATGGAGGGGGCTAAAGAGGAACCAGGGGAGGAGGTCGCTAAAGCTGTGCTGGAGCAGCAAGAGACAGCTGCTGCTTCCCGCGAGCCACAAGAGGAGCAGAGTGCAGCCATCCACGTTTCAGAAACTTTGGAACAAAAACCTCATTTTGAGTCCTCAATGGCGAAGACGGAAACCATCAGTTTTGGCAGTGTTTCACCAGGAGGAGTAAAGCTAGAAATTTCTACCAAGGAAGTTTCACACTGAAACCAAAACCATCACAGGTCGATCCCGGCACAGATCTGGAGCCGGGCGTGCTGATGAGCGAGCAGACGATCACATCTGAAACCACCAGTACCACCACCACTACGCACATCACCAAAACTGTGAAAGGGGGCATTTCAGAGACAAGAATTGAGAAGCGAAAAGTCATCACGGGAGATGCAGACATTGACCATGACCAGGAATACCTTAGCTTGCACATGAATGCAGCCATGCAAACCATTAGGAAAACCAGAGCCTATGTGGAGTTCCCTCTTCTAACCCAACTGACTTGTATCTGTCCGTGGAAAATTTCAATCCAGAAGAATTGACCTTGACCATTAATAAAGACCCTGGCAGCAGAGAGATCCTCCCATAATAAAGCAATCTGATTCAGCATCACGAAACTGATAATGCATGAAGCAACAATAAAATTACAAATAGCAGCATTTTAAATTTTCACAAAATGTCTGTTTTCAGCTATACCTGCACGTTCATAACCAACAATATAAACCGTGATTTCATGTAACACATAAGCTATTCATGCCTTTCATAGTTTATTATTATTAAAGTCTAAACAAAATTGCAATTTCTTAGGTAACAAATCTTTTGTTTATAGTTAAAGATTACTCTCAAATGCTAGAAGCTGTCTAGGTCTATCTGATGTGTCAGATTTTTTCCAGATTAGATGTGCCAATAATGAAGTTTATTCAGTAAACAACTTATACTTGTTTCATCTGGTTTTATTGCTCTCACCCATAAACAGTAATGACTCTCTGACCCTCTGGAAATATTTAACGCTTACAATCTTGCTTTGTGTATCTCATTTAATTTGTTATAAGGTAATACTGATTTTAGCATATTAATTGATTTCTTCATTGTTTGCTTTGGTCTGTTCAATCCGGAGAGGTTTTCAGAGTTCCCTAACCAGTCCTAAATATGTAAATTGTCATTATTTTGGGAAGAAAAACCTGTATTTTTGTTAGTTTACAATATTATGACATTTCACTTCAGGAGAACCTGTTGGGCTTCCTGTGGCTTTGTTTTCTTAGTTTCTTTTTCTGTGTATTTTTAAATTGATTTTTCTTCTTTTACTTGAAAAGAGTGTTTTATTTTCAAATCTGGTCCATATTTACATTCTAGTTCAGAGCCAAGCCTTACACTGTACAGAATTTACAGTCATTAAAACTATTTAGTGTTATAAATAGTCTTCAAAAAGAGAGATTCTCCATTACACAGTCACCTGCATCACAGCCCATGGTGAATGTATGTTTCTGCATAGCAAAATAAAAACGGAAAATGCACTGAAAAAAAAAAAAGAACAGTAATGTATAAAATTATCATATCATTTTTT
Organism: Callithrix jacchus; assembly: GCF_049354715.1. Taxonomy (NCBI): domain Eukaryota; kingdom Metazoa; phylum Chordata; class Mammalia; order Primates; family Cebidae; genus Callithrix; species Callithrix jacchus. The sequence goes on from NC_133519.1 coordinate 8,865,699, forward strand.
TCTTTGTCTTGGGAAATATAATTATTTCAACAGACCAGAAAACTAAGCAGTATGATTAGCATATTATTTTAAAGTCAGAAACTGTAGGAAGTCAAACAATAAGCAAAAGGTGGCTTGACGAGTGTGGAATCAGTATCCTATTTGGATGTGGAATTGCATCAAGCTAATCCGTGCTATGCTCGTCACCACAATGGAGTGACGAATGCCAATGGCGCTGCAATACCAACGATTGGCTGAAACTCCTTCTGACTTCACATGTGCTTGGATGGTCAACATGCTAAGTATTTGTGTCTCACCAGATTTTCTTCTGGTTGTCTCATCTTTCTTTAGTTAATGAAAATTAATAAGATTTTAATTAAGTATAACCTATCTGAGAAGAATGCTAACATTGATACAATATGCTCAACTTTCTCTCTCAAGGTATAAACAAGCCTGAAAGTTCAAAATCTGCCTTGGTTCTATGTCTTGCCTGGTATCAAATATCATTTTTAATTTCTTAAAGCCAAAAGAATTTTTTAACAATTAATAGAAAGCAATAAAAATAGCCAACAGTGTATATAGGTGTGTTAAATGTACATATTTAAACTATCACAGTATCTCCAATGTGTTTTCTTCTATATACATATGGATAGGGCCAGGCACAGTGGCTCACCCCTGTAATCTCAGCACTTTGGGTGGCCCAGGTGGGGTGGATCGCTTGAGCCCAGAAGTTCGAGACCAACCGAGGCAACATGGCAAGTCTCTGTCTCTACAAAAAATAAAAAATATTAGCCAGGCATGGTGGTGGACGCCCATATTTCCAGCTACTTGGGATGCTGAGGATGACTTGAGCCTTGGAGATCAGAAATGCTGTGAGCCATGATTGTGTGGCTGCACTTCAAACTGGATGACAGAGCAAGACCCTGTTTCAAAAATCAAATAAAGTAATAAAAACTAAATAAATAGGTAAATAAATAATTAGATACTGGTAACTCATTCACAGTGAAACAGAACAGAAAGCCCCCAAATAAACCATGAATATAAGATGAATTGACCTTTGATAAGGGTGCCAAAAATACACTATCAGGAGAAGGTGATTTCTTTAAGAAATGGTATTGGAAAAACTGGATGCAAAAATAAACAAAACTATACCTCTACCTTATACCACACTCATAATTAAATCAAAATTAATTGAAAACTTACTTAAATATAAAACCTGAAACTGTACAACTTCTAGAGGAAAAGCTTCTTGTCATTTGCCTTGGCAATTATTCTTGCATGTGTCACCAGAAGGAAAGGCAGCAAAAGCCAAAAATATTCAAGTGGGACTACAACTAACGAAAAAGCAAGAGAAAAATCAACCTAAGGAAAGTTAATCAAAAAATGAGAAGGTAACCTATGAAATGGTAAAAAAGAAATGGAAATTACATATCTGGTAAGTTGTTAATTTGCAAAATACATTTAAAAACTCCTAGAATAGCAAAAACAACAAATAGCAACACAAAAACTCCTATACTGAATAGCAAAAACAATAAATAGCAACAAAAAAACCGAATAATCTAATTGAAAAATGGCCAAAGGATGTGAACAGAAATTTCCCCATTTAAAGGCCCAACAGGTGGATAAAAAGATGCTCCATATTATTAATTACCAGGAAAATGCAAATCAAAACTGCAGTGAGATACCACCATACCCCTGTTAGGATGCCTATTATCAAAAAAGCAAAAGATAAGCTGAGGACGTGAGAAAATGGAACTCTTATATACTATTAGTGAGAAAGAATCATGCAGCCAGTGTGATGGAAAACACGGTTAAGGTTCCTCAAAACGTTTTAAATGAATTAGTATATGACCCAGCAATTTCTCTTCTATGGATATATCCAAAATAATTCAAATCAGAATCTAGAAGTGATATCTGCACTCCCATATTTATTGCCACATTATTCACCACAGCCAGGATACGGGGAAAAAAACAGTGTCCCTCAACAGGTGAATGGATAAAAATGTGAAATATGCAGTCAATGAGAATGTACAGTAGAGTATCATTAAGCCTAAAAAGGAAGAAAATTAGCCATTTGTAGCAACAAAGATTAACTTGAAAGGCATTATGCTAAGTGAAATAAGCCAGTCACAGAAGTATAAACAGTGTATGATTCCACTTTATATAAGGCGTTTAAAATAGTCAAACTCATAGAAGCAGAGACTATAATAGTGACTTCCGGGGACTGGGAGGTGAGAGAAATGGTTGTGGATCAATAAATATAAAATTGTCATTATGCTAATTGTAGTTATGCTAGATAAATTAGTTCTAGAGATCTGTTGTACAGCCTAGCACCTGTGGTTAAAAACATAGCGTTGTGCACCTCAAAATTGTAAGGAGGATAAACATCATGTTAAAGATTCTTACCACAGTTAGACACACACAGAAAAAGAAAAAAAAAGAAAAAGGAACACCAAGAAAATATGGAAGGTGTTGGATCTACTGCCTTGATTGTGGTGGTGCTATCACAGGTGCTTGCATATGTCCAAACTCATCTTTAGCATAAATGCATTAGATGTGTGCATTTCTTTGTACATCAATTATATTTTTTTCCCATTTCATTTTATTTTTTCATGCATGGGAAAACTGAGGCACAGAGAGGTAAAGTGACGTGTTCAGGTCACGTAGCAAGTTAGTGACAGATCCAGGGAGAGAATCTAGGCTTCTTGACCCACAAACACCTTGTGTTTACCATCAAACACCATTCCCTCTCCAACCATGGCCAGGCAAACCCGCAGAAACAGGAACTACAAATTTAGATGATTCTCTTTTATCCATTTTCATCTGCTGTTACATTAGTATTATGTGCACGGAACTACGGTTTTGAAATTCAATGGCTTCATCGATACCTCAAAGAACAGCCTAAAGGCAAATGTTTCAAAAATAATGAGCTGACACATAAGAAGACTGCTCACAGTTAATGTAAAATTATGGACAATGGGCAGAGGCACTCAACTCTCACCAGTTCTTGTCATATAATTCTGGTTAAACATAACAGAACACAGTAACTCTAGTGATTAGAAGTAGTTATATACAAAGACAAACAAGTTAAAGCAGCCTTTAAAATAGCTGAACAAGAAAACAGCTAACTATTGCACAATGCCCTCTTAAAGTTACTGCTATGAATTGACCTAGTAAAATCTACAATGCTCCATAATTTATAGGTGCATTTTGGTTACTTGATTTCTTATACAGGCGGCTCATGGTGTTAAAATTATAAGAAATACAGATTATTAAAGCATTTTAGATTAAAGTACACATTTTAATTTAAGTGAGCTGAACAGTTAAATAACTGAGTGACAAAATGGTAGTTTAGGGCAGTCTTATCTGAGTGAACACACCTTCTATATGTTGCTGTTGCTTTGTGCTAATGCTCTTGACAAAACTGAAATCCTAGCCCTGTAACTACACACGCTGTGATTCATGTTTACAGATATAGATGAGCAAGACATAAGAAGTGACTGGTGAATATAAATTACTAAACTGTAACAAAAACAAAATTCAAAGGCTTGCAAAAGACATCAGTGTGAAAATAGAATGAAGGTAAATCTGAAAATTTAAAGAAAAACTAAGAATAAGAATAAGAAAAACTAAAAAATAAGAAAGCTAGCTTTTGGTATCTGGCTTGTGTTTTTTTTCTTTAAAAAAAAAATCCAGTTTAGTCTCTTCCTAGTTTTGCATTTCAAAAAGGTGCACCAAAACACTGACATTTTTGTTTCCCGCTAAATCTGTAAAACAGAGAGAACTGACTCCAATTTCATTTATAGCCTGAATTCTGATCCGGTGGGTGGTTTCTGGAAGGAGATCTTTCATAACGTGGGAGGTGGTGTTGCCCACGGTACTGCTAGTGTCTCCAAGATCAATGTTGTAAGCAAGGATTTCAGATCCGTTATTGCACGGCTCTTCCCAGTTCAGTACAAGGCACACAGAAGGTGAATCAGGGTGGGCATTGAGGGGCTCCTCCTCCAGGATGCAGAGAGTGCAGACAGGGTCAGGGGGAGACGCTGGTGTCTGGCAGAGGACAAGTTCACTGTACGGCCCTGCTCCTGCTTGATTGAAGGCCTGTAGTCTACAGCAATATTGTGCAGCAGGCAACAGGTCTCTTATTTCAAAATGGGTGTCTGTCCCATGATAAATGACTTCTAAGGATTCTTCATCTTCTCCCCATTCCAACCTGTACTCTGAGATGTCAGCACTGGAACTATCAGGACTCTCCCAGGTCACTAAGACACATCCATCAGGTGTAAAGGAAATACATGGTGCTTTGCACTGTCCAGGGGGTCCTGCAGCAGCGGTAATTTCTGAGAGCTCAGAATAGGGACCATACCCTCCGTCATTCAGAGTCCTGACCCTGAAGCGATACACGGTTCCGGGAAGCAGGTTGCCAACGGTGCACTCCAGCTCTGGGCCGTGGTACACCTCAGAGGCTACGTCTTCAGGCTCCGTCATCTCCACGCTGTACTCTGAGACCTCACAGCCACTTTCAGATGCAGGAACATCCCACTCTCAGTGGACTTCTTTGTGCTTCGGTCTACCCAGCACCCTCGGTGGTCAACACTGACCTGGTTCGATGCTTAGTGTGTGAACAGGGAGACTTTCAGAACACTGACTGTGTCCGCCAGTACTGATAGAGCATGCTCGGAGTTTGTACAAAGTGCCTGGTTTCAAGTGGGTGAAGGTATATTCGGTAGCTGACCCACTGGACGACACTTCCCACTGATTCGCTTCAGAATTTCCATCAGTAATCTCTAGCAAGTACTTGAGGATTTCCGATCCACCATTGTCCTTAGGAGGATCCCATTTGACACTAAAGCCATGAGATGTAACTGGGCCTTTGACAAGTGGTCTGGTAGGAGGTCCGGGCCTGTCAGGACTTGTCATACAAACAAGGACTTCGCTTGGACAGCTTCTTCCTTCCACAGTAGAAGCGGTCAGCCTGAATTTATACTGTGTGCTGCTTTTGAGATTTTTCACAGTACAGGTTAAATCCTCTCCAGTGTATTTTGGGTGGAAAGGGTTATCATTTTCATCCTCCTGAATTTCCAAGGTGTAAGTGACCATCTCCTCGGGTGAACAGCCCTCTGGCTTACTCCACTGCAATGTGACCCATGTGATGCCAGCTCGAACCAGCCTTGGCACAGAAGGCATCTGAGGGATGTCTCCTAATGTGCAGCACACCACCTCTTGGCTGTAACCACTGGTGCCAATGTCGTTTCCAGCAGCCAGCCTGAACGTGTACCCCATTGCCCGGCAAACTTTGTCAACTTGCAGTGTTTCTGGCTCCCAAAGAAGCACTGTCTGAAACCACTGTTCCTTTTTCCCTCATCCCACTCTAAAAGGTAGTTGGTGATTTTTGAACCATTGTCAACTGGTGCCTTCCACTGCAGGGTTAGTGAACTTTTGCTCCTGTGGCCAGCTTAGGAGGGATAGGACACTCGGGTGCACAGCTGTGGGTGGTGAAGGTAACAGGCTTGGAGCAGGATCCCTTTATGGAATTGTACGTGGCAGACACCCTCACGTGATAATCCGTTGCTGGTGTAAGATCTTTCAGGTTACATTCTAATTCTTCTCCACTGTAAATTATCTTGTATTTTCCATCCCGTCCTTTGTCTGTTAAGGCAACCTCGTAACTGTAGGGGAAGGAAAGACCACTGTGGGGTCCACAAGAAAGTCCAAGGCGGGGAGCCCAGGACGACACAACTGCTCTCGCCTGAATATTAGAAACCTGTGGTTTCTCTATTCCCGAAAGAATGCCTCACGCCCTCTTTACTTCCAACTCATATTCTTGCAAGTCTGAATCATTCGACTTCGGGCTGCTTCTTGCTCCCCGCTCTGTTTTCTGAATTCCGGGACCACCAGCGCTGCCGCTTCCGCCACGGCTGCCGCTGTGGCCCTTCCCGTAGCCATTGTACACTGTCGTGTAGCTGCTTTTGTAGATAGAGGAAGGAGGGCTGCTGAGGCGGTTCTGGCGATCGATCTGGCAGTCTTTCAGTTTTTTTGTGCAGAGGCTTGCCATTCCATACAGTGGTATAATTTCTTGCTCCCCGTATATCGTGTGGGGAAGATGATGCTGGGTAAAAACTGAGGCAGTGTATCTCCAGGTCTGGTAACAGGCGGGTAGTAAGCTGTGTGTGAGTTATGAATCAAATGTGGTTGATGAGTCAGATAGGGAGGGAGACGATGGGTTGGAGACATGGCTGAGGGGTAGCTTGGGGGATAACACTCAGGAGACTGGGGTGTGACCACCACCCTGCGGCCGCCAGTACTGTCTTCGGTCACCTGTGAGATATAACCTGGAGGCACATGAATGGGAGGAATGGATCCATTGGGTGACATCATGGGAACTTCAGCAGGTCCTTGAATGCACTGAAGTGTTCCATCCTCCGCTTTTATTGTAAAAGTCTCACCTGGATTAACTTGAACGAGAATAACCTGCTGAGCTGCGTCTCCATTCACCAAGTGGGGCATCAGGGCGACCTCTCCGTTCACCAATGGTGGCAGTTCCAGAGGGATTTGGTCGGTCATGTACATTCATGGAGAACTTCCCTCAACTGGCTTTCCTTCCCTAGGGCTGAAACGTGGGGCTCCGGGCGCACCACACACCGGGTCGCGCACGCCTTCCCAGCCGGCAGCCCCCGAGGATCCCTGCCGCCCCGTTCGTTGCTCCCCTGCCGCCGCCGCTGCCACCACCGCCACCGCTCCCAATTATATGTTAATAGCAAGCATACATATGCTTAACATATGTTGCATTGGATTATTAAAACACATGAGTGCCATTATGGAAATTTTATCCTTCTTCATGTTTTCTCAAATAACAGTTAATATTCAGCTACTATTTCACCAATGACCTCACACCCTGATATGTAAGTGAAGAGGCAAATCAAGATAGAGAATAACTCAATGTGCTAAGTGAAGTGTGAGCAGATGGAAAAATGATAAACAGGTTTAATGGCAGGTGTGGAATATGGAAGAGGAAAGACTTTCTATTTTTTGAAAACCACTGCAGCCTTTGCAAATACATTCTATGTTCAACTTGCATACATCATTTTCTATCAGTTTCTCTCTGAAAATTTTGAAAATAATTTTTATTTCTTTTTGAAATTAAAAAATTATGTTTTAAAAATTTCTCTGATAGGGATCACAGTCTATTATGTTATATTTTCTAAATAATTCATTATTTAATTCACTCTTAAATAATGAACACATTTATGCTGTTTTTTCTATTAGCAATTACCATCTCTGATATTCAATTCACAAGCTGTTCAGAGCATACTTTGATGGCTCTGCCTTTCTATTACTGCTCCTCAATTTCCTCCTTAGAAGTTATGTCTCAGATTATGAAAAATTGCGTGATATATAGGTGATTTTGTGTAACAGAGTGGTATCCAAGGGAAATAAAGAATGAAAGACAGTGCATCAGTTCTACCTTTGCATTCACAAAAATCTTGACCTGAGCCAGGATGCATGAATTTAGCATTTTTCCTTCATAGCTACACAAGGAATTTCTGGTAGTCTCTGTAAGATTGCAGTTAGCTAGAAATACCAGGCTTATAATATGATACCCAAATGAGTTTTCGAAAAGCGTAAGAATATAGTAAGTTACAAACATGATTGACACCCAATGCTAATGCAACAGCTGTTTGCCCTCATATTATTCATTCCTTTGTTCATTGTATGTTTACACCGTTTCACAGATAAGTTATTAAGAGATTATCAACAGATTAGTTTCCTGTAAATTATTATTTTTCTTAATGGCTTTTTTTTTTAAAGAAAAAAGTTAAAATTTGCCTAAGGTCTTAACTATAGCTGCAGTCACACAGTAAAATTATTTAAGAAATATTTTTGATTTATGACTGAATGATCAGTTTCCTTAATTTTAACTGTGCCTCTTGAGCTAATAAAAAATGCCATATTTTAAAAATATGCAGATTTATTTGGTAAAAACACTTAACATGAGATCCACCCTTTTAACAAAATAGTAAGTGTGTAGTACGACAGGAGCAATAGGCACAATATTGCACAACAGTTCTCTAGAATTTATTCATGTTGACTGAAACTGTATTTTATTGAATAATAACTCCCATTTCCCCCTGCCACTGACAACCACTATTTAACTCTTTGATGAAATGAATTTGACTATTTTAGATACCTTATCTGAGTAGAATCACACACTATTTGTGCTACTGTGACTGCAGTATATCCCTTAGCATAATGCTCTCAAGGTTCATTCATGTTACTGCATATTTCAGAATTTCCTTCTATTTTAAGGCTACATAGTATTTCACTGTATGTATATATTACACTTCATTCATCTGTGGATGAACATTTATGTTGTTTTCATGTCTTGACTATTGTGAATAGTGCTTCAGCGAACATGGGAATGCTATCTTTTTAACACTTTATTTTTAATTATTTACATAAGAGAGGAATTGTTGGGTTCTATGGAAATCCTATTTTTAATTTTTTGAGAAATTTCCATATTGTTTTACATAGTGGGTGCAACAGTTTGCATCCCCAATAGTGTGCGAGGGTTTCCATTTCTCCACATCCTTCTCAATATGTGTAGTCTTGTGCGTGTGTGTGTCTCAGGATAATAACCATTCTGATAGGCATGAGGTGATATCTCATCATGGTTTTCATTTACATTTCCTTCATGATGAATGACATTGATATTAGTTCATCATTTGTACGTCTCTAGAGAAATGTATTAAAGTTATTTGTTCATCTTTAAAAATTGGAGTTACTAGGTTTGTTTCTTTTTGCTATTGAATTGTAAATGTTCTTATACAATTTGAAGAGTAATAAAAAATGATAGTATTGGCATAGTGACAGTCATATAGACCAAGGAAACAGAACTGTGAGACCAGAAATCACTCTATGCATACACAGTCAAATGATCTCTGACAAGAATGCCAACAACACATAACAAGGTAAGGGAAGTCTCTTTGAGAAATCATTTTGGGAAAATTGGGTATTCATGGGCAAAAAAAGAAATGGAACCTTACCATAAGACCATACACAAATATGAAATTACTGTAGATTAAAGACTTAAACGTAAGATCTGAAACTGTAAAAGTCCTGGAAGAAAACACAGGGGAAACGTTTCCTCATATTATCAGGGGCAGTCATTTATTGCATATGACCCCAAAAGCACAGACAAACGCAAAAGTCAACAAGTGGGATGTCAGCAAACCAAAAAGCTTCCATACTGCAAAGGAAACAACACAGTGAAAAGCCACCTCACGCCTATATAAATGGGAAAAATTTGCAAAGTATATATTCACCTTATTAATGGCTTAAAGTCAACCTTTCATACACACAAGCTTTCAAAGAAAGTTGAAGCCTTTACTTAGTAAGATACACCACTGAAGCAGAAATGAATGTTTTATGCTAAAGCAACTATTAGTCCTACCAAAAGTCAACACGTGTGCATGCACACACGCATACCTGTAGCTTTTGATGTGGATGTTATTAACAACCACTAGAAAGAAAATGAATTCTGATAACAAATCTGCGTGAAAACACCTCGAAGCCTGCTGTACTGATTGCAAGGCTGCCTTGCCAAAAGCAAACACTGCTGTGAGAAGGGGAGCAAGCCTGTCATTTCTTTCAGTTTGTTTACCTAAATTTTAAATTACTCCTTCTCAAAGAATCATTAAGTTTTGTTTGTCAATTGTTGAAACTTATGTTGGAGAAAGCTGTTATGTCCCCGAATCTTTCTCTCCAGATGTACAATGTTGTACTTAACAGATGGGATAAAGCAATTTACAAATAATTCCAAATTACACTGTGTTTGCATTTCACAAAAGTAAAATGCTGCATTTTGATTAGAAGCTAACCTATTCAAGACATTTTATGAATAGCTGTACTCGGACGATCAATATGGTCATTTTGGAGGAATATAAGTTTATATTAGACAAATTTCTAATGGTAATGCAAAACTATTTGTTATCTTATAGCTGAGAGAACCAGTCATCATGATACATTTGATTATTTTAAGGATTGTTCTGAAAAACTCATCTCTCATCTCAGATTATAGATTTATTTATGTTAATAAATGCAGTAGTCTGGACTCATCAAGTACAGCGTTGACACTGGCAGCTTCCAATTGCATGTTTCCTCAAAAACTATGGCCTTTGAGAACTTAATATTTTATTTCTCATTACATTTTATTAAATATTGTTGCTGATTTTTAATAATTTTTCAGCATTTCAATGATATCTACATATCAATCAAAATGTGCCAATATCATTTTTATTGATTAATATGAGCAAGAATGTGCTCTACTTTTTAAAGTATTTAAAGCAGGACTTCTATTAAAATTCACAAGTGTTTCCTGTATCACCCAGCACATCTTCTTACAATAGTAGCTTCAGTGAAAATTCTTTGATTCAACTGGCTATAAAAAAATAATAATGACAGTAATAACTACAATTAATCACTTGTACATTTGTGCCTTAGTAATAGTAAGCTGAGCATTAATAATTTTCAAGGCACTGCATACAGATTGCCTGGTTTAATTCACTATACACCGTATACAGCTGCTGTTAGTATTTTAATAGTGATTTTTACAGGTAAAAGGATCCATTTGGAGAGACAAGATTTAGAGGTTTTGAGATTTAAAAAAATATTTTGAGCCTCTATTTCTTTATTCTCTCTATTCTTTTTTCTTAAGATAACTTCCTCTTCTCTCCACTTCCCAAGAATGCAGCTACTCTTAAAATATCTGTTTCCACAATATAGTTTACTATGCAGAATTGTTTATTCAGCTTTAACCTCATGTTTTCAGAGATGACGTCTAATTGGCTTATTGTATAGCTTTGCTCCTGTGACAATAAACTATAGCAAGTGTATATCATCGTGTGTCTGTGTCTTAGGCAGAAGAGGGGTGTCTTACTGAATTAACAAAGCAAATGAGAGACCACCCATGTTCAATAGTTTGAAACTGTGGTGGTAGGTCTAAAGGTCGAGACTGGGCCAGGCGCGGTGGCTCAAGCCTGTAATGCCAGCACTTTGGGAGGCCGAGGCGGGTGGATCACGAGGTCAACAGATCGAGACCATCCTGGTCAACATGGTGAAACCCCATCTCTACTAAAAATTACAAAAAATTAGCTGGGCACGGTGGCGCGTGCCTGTAATCCCAGCTACTCAGGAGGCGGAGGCAGGAGAATTGCCTGAACGGGGGGGGGGGGCGCGGGCGGGCGGGCGGAGGTTGCGGTGAGCCGAGATTGCGCCATTGCACTCCATCCTGGGTAACAAGAGTGAAACTCCGTCTCAAAAAAAATAAAAAAAACAAAGGTCGAGACTGTTTTAGTAATGAGTAGAATTGAGTTATTACAGCCTCTAAGATTTTCCTTTTTTATTGAGATACAATTTACATATAACAAAATGTCATGATCTGAAGTGTTGGGTTTGAAAAGTTTGGCTAGTAGTATATACCTATGTACCCAAACCCAAGTGAAGTGAAGCTATACAGTGAAGATACGTAGCATTTCCACAGCGAGAAATTTCTGTGCTTGTTGTGTCTTTTCCAGTCGCTTTCTCCCAGGTCTTGAAACAAGCATTTTCTTACTTTTATCACTGTAATCTCTCAGTTCTAAAGCTTCGTATCAGTAGAACCATATGGTTCTATTTTTGGTTTCTCATATCCAAATACTTTTGAGATTCATTCATATTGTTTCATTTAGAAGTAGCTCATTTATTTCTGTTACTAGTAGTGTGCCATTGTTTGAATATTACACAAATTGCTTATGTGTTGTTTGTGGACATTTTGGTCATTTCCAGGATTATGATGATGAATAAAGCTGTTGTGAACTTGCTTTTACAATTCTTTCTGTGGACACAGATTTTCATCACACTTAGAACCACTGCATGATTCTCACTGCGGACTAGGAGCATTGAGTACAACACATTGAAGTTTTCAGCCAAATACAAGAAAAATCTTGGGAAATAGCTACAGGTATTCAAAAAAAAGTAATAAAATATTTCATGATCCAGCTAATTCTACATGATTTAAAAGGTTCAAGGGGAGGTGAAAAGCATATCTGAAATGTTGAGAAGAATTTTTGCATTTGTGGAAATTAAGACCGTTACCTTCTTTGTACTTGTCTACTCCAGTATCTAAAATGACAGGGTTGTGTTATTTAGTACATTTAGTAGATTGACTACATCTAGTCCATTTACTTGGCATTTTAAAACAGGAGATTTCTATAATGCAAATCAGACATTTTTTAAGGAAAGTAAATTCAAACATAAAAACATTTAAAGAATGTAAGTAGAATGTTAATCATACTGAGAGGAAATTTATCTCGCATCATTGCATTTGGGGAAAATGGTGATTGTTACATTAAAATTAACATACAAGATTTTGCACAGAGCACAATTATTGCCATGTTCAGATGTATTTTTACATGCGGAAATGCAATTATTTTTTACTATTAAGAGATACTCAGCAACAGTGAAAAGTGCTGTATAATCATTAGAGATTGCCAAAAATTTAACCTTGAAGAGAACATTTTATGTCTTGACCGGCGGGATGAGCAATGGAGACCTTAGGGAAGGAGTGGGGATTAAAAGAGAGAGACAGGAGAGGGAGAATGGAGACAAGTCAAGGATCTGATCAAGTCTCCTTTATTAGCTACAAGGCGGTTGCTTATAAACAAGTAAGGGCGGGAAGTTCTGAGGGCTGAGGTCAGAGAGTAACCATGGAGACGAGGCTGCAGGCTAGCCTCTACTAGGAGGAATGTGAAACTTAAACAATAAGGGAAGCCCACGAGATGGAGGTTTAGGTAGGAGGAACAAAAGCTTAAGCAACATAGTTACAAGATGGCTACTGCTCCCCACAATTTTACAAGGACAATATCTGTATATATACAACTCCTCAGGGCATTTTTGCACACAACTGCTAGTATGCATATACAAATATCTTATTTTTGTGTTTCATATTAAAAAAAGGTATTCCCAATTGACTATAAACCACATAAGTAAAAATTACAATTTTTAAATTTTAATTAAAAGCTGTTGACCTGTGATTTACTAAACTTGAAGTTTTTATTTTTTCTCATTGTACCAAATTGTAAAGAGGGGTATTTAACAAAGTGACTATAAGGTCCTTGGCTTTTCTTTGATGAGAAACTTTTTAATACTACTTCAGTCTCATTATGTATTATTAGTCTCTTTAGGTTTTTTATTTCTTTATGAATAAATCTTGGTAGATTGTAATTGCCCAGAAATGTATTTGTTTCTTCTAGGATTTTTAATTCATTCACACATAATCTCTTAAGATCACACATAAGAGATTCATCATAATCTCTTAAGATCCTTTGTATTTCTGTGACTATCAGTTTTAATGTCTCATTTTTCCTCCCTGAGTATATTTATTTCAGCCCCCCTCCCTTTTTTTTAGCCTCATTAGGGCTTGAAGATTTTATCTTTTCACAAACCAACTGTATTTCATTGATAGTTTGTATTGTTCAATTAGTCAACATTTTGTTTATTTCTGCTTTGATCTTTATTCTTTTTTTCTTCTACTGATTTTAGGCTTAGTTTGTTCTTAGTTTTCTTGTTCCTTGAGGTGTAGTATTATATTGTTGTTTATTTAAGATTTTTGTACTTTTTGGATGAAGGGATTTATGGCTTTAAGCTGTTGCTTTATCTCACAGGTTTTGTGAGGTATATTGTGTTTTTATTTCATTAGTCTCAGGAATTTTAATTTTCTTTTTAATTTTCTATTTACCTAAGGTTGTTTCTGACCATGTCATTTAATTTTCTAGTTTTTTTTCTAGTGTTTAGGTTTCTTTTATTTTTTTTTTAATTGCCCAAGGGTTTGTTCTTGTACAAAAACAGTTAACACCACTTTGCAAAGGCATACAAAAATACAATTTAAAAAAAAGACTCCCCTCAGCATGATACCCAACAGCAGCTTATAAAACACAAGCCATTCAGCTGATGGCTTGGGTGTAGGTTACGGATGTCTGTAACCTACACCCAAACTGTCCTCCGTAGACAGTTCCAAAGTCAGCTGGCTTTTGTAAACCATGCTCCAGAAGGGTAGAGAGGCTATTTCCAAACATCCCCTGTGTCCTTTGAGGCCAAGAAGCAACCTCAGAAAGAAACCATTATGGACAATACATTTGGAAGTAGCAGCTGGTTTTCCAGAGCCACATATAGTGGCTTACCACCCCTCACTCACCCCAACTTCCACACCCAGAGCCAGGAGGCACCTGCTGTCCTGAGCAGAGTCCTGGAGGGGCTGCTGGTCCTTCTTCCAAGACAGGCCTAGAGATGCCTGTGGTTACCCACATGACAACTGCTAGGTTGGGTGACTTTCTCAGACTGGAGGCTGCACTGGATTCCGCCTGGAGCTGCCAAGCCCAGCTGAGGCAACCATGATGGATTCATAACGTTTGGCTGTACATATCTCCTGGGGGCTCCCTTAAAACCCACCGGAGGCAAGTCCACCTTCTGGAGCACTGGATCCAGAATAGCTCTCCCCAAAACTTCAGAAAGGCTCAGATTCTGGGAAAGATATCTGATTCATGGCAGGCTGGCCGGGGCCCAAAGGTGGCTGCAGAGCCAGCAAGCTCCTCGGAGTTGCACAAGAAGGACATGGTTCCTGCATGGTTCCAGAACTTCAAACTTGCTGGTCAAGGGTTGAAGTGACCAGCGGGTGGGAAGAGGAAGCAGTACAGTTCTCCCTCTGAGGTGTCTTACACCTGCCTCGAGCAAAGACTGGGTCTCAAGCGCCCCCGTGAAGGCACGTGGGCAGGGATCAAGTTCATGAGCCAGGACTCCAAGCTTTCCCCAGGCCCCAGGCTAGGACCCATTTCCCTGTCTTGGGGAAATACTTACGACCTGTGGGAAAGGGTGCTGTAGAGCCCATTGCATAACGAAGGCAGAATGAAACAAAAAAGTCCCTTGTGAGGAAAGAAAGTTCCTCCCTCAGAGGAGAAGGCACAGAGGACTCTGACTCAAAGAATCTGGAGGCCAAGCTCTTTAAATGTTCCCAGGGTCGCAGCATTTAGAGTGGAAGGAAAGGGGTCAGCTAATATCATATATATATATATATATATATAAAATAGGTTTCCAACTCTTCAGCTACTATAAAGTGTCTGACAGTCCATGTTAAGTCTGCAAGCTTCTAGTCACCTAAGACAGCTCAAGTGTCTTCTGGAAAAAGGAGCCTCAGGGAGAAAGCATTCAGGCCCAGCTGTCCTTGCATCACCCCAGAGACACCAGTTGGGAGCATCCTTTTCTAGCCTAAAGCTCACGCAGAGTGTGAGATTTCATGCAGGCTGGAGCCCCGACAACATCCACTGCTTGTTGCATAGCACCCGTCAGCCTTTTCTTTGGAGCTAGTGAGCTAGGCAGACCCCAAGCCTCCTCAGTCAGCTGCCTTTTTGGAAGCCAAAGGCACCAGAGAACATACAGCACTCCCATGAGTCAGGGAAGAGGGAGAGCTGAGTTTCAAGGTTTCCAAGAATGCAGGCCTTTATTGTGTGTACACAGCTGCAATGCATTCTGCAATCGACTGTCTCACCATAACCAAAATGTGCAAATTACTAAAGGGGAGAGGGAGGTCAAAAAATAAACTTGTGTCTTTGTAAGATGGAACAGCGAAGCTTTTTGGTCAGTAGCCGCTGAGGTATGCAATTCTTTTCTGCAATTGCTGCTGCTGGCATCGGAGCTGCCTTTTCTCTGTAGCCATCCACTTCTCAGCCCCACAAGGCCTTGCTTAGGATCACTACTTTAGTGGCCGTAGAGCAGCTGGCCAGGGTGGGCACCTGGTCCCTCAGGGCCAAGAACCGCGAACGCAGGTCATTCTGCCTCTTGCGCTCCAGGAAGTTGTGGTTCTTCCTCTTGGTCACATCCTCAGTATCAGAACTGCCAGGTTTTGGGTGGCAGGACGGGGTAGCCTCACTTTCTGCAGGTGGGAGGCTCACAATCTCTTCATCCTCCTCATCTTCCTTTTCCCCTGGAGTATCTCTCTCCAGAGCCTCCTCTTGCGGACCCCTCTCTGGAGCCTCTTCTTGGGAGCAGCTTTCTGGAGGAAAACGGGCAGTGTAGTGTGCTGTTGCTGATGGATGGAGATGTGGAAGCGCTTCATGCAGGGATCCAGAGGGTCTGCTCGCACTGTCGGTGACCGGCTTCCGAATACCCAGAAACTGCCTCTTCTCTACTGTCACATCATTCTCCAAGTCGCTTGGGCTCTCGGACCCGGAGCAGGCCTGGGTCTTGGGTTCACCCAGGGGACTGGGGGCGGCGGCGCCAGGTTGCAGGCTTCGAGGCTGGTAAGTCCGGGGTGGCGGACGCCTTTGGCAGGTTTCCCCGGGGCGTGCCAGAGGTGAGCTGGTCACTCACCGCTCTCTCCAGCTGTTCTTGGGCCCAGAAGCCACTCCACATGCAGTCATGGCAGATGATGCAGGTGTAGTTCATGCCCGAAGCTTTCGAGTGGCCCCGGGATTCTGCTTCGTCTCCGGCGCACCCTCCGGATCAGGTCTGGGGGACCCAATCCCGGGGGTCGGGTGCCCTGTGCCAGGACCCAAGCCCCAGGGCAGCGACGTGGGGGGTGATGGCACCAGCTCGTATTTCTTCCAGATGCCCTCGCCGGGCGCTGTGGAGCGGCAGAAATCCTCCTGCAGTCATAGTCGTAGAAACAGTGCTAGTAAGAGTCGTAGTCTATGTCGTAGTCCATGTCGGCTCTCGGAGCGGTCGGACCAGCTCCCTGCCGGCTCGGGCTAGTGTTTAGGTTTCTAAGTGGCATAACTTCACCAGGATAATTTTTGCCTTCATTGCTGTAGTCCCTCAGTCTACTTTGGAGGCTGAGGCAGGAAGATCACTTGAGCCCAGGGATTCCAGGTGGCAGTGAGCTATGATCATGCCACGGCACTCCAGCTTAGGGGACAAAGTGAGATCCTGTCTCGTATGTTCCAACAGCCTACAGTATTCAGTCCAGTAATATGCTGTACAAGTTTGTAGCAAGGTGCCATAGGGTATACCATACATCCTTGGCATTCACACAACCCGCGAGGGACAGGAGAAAATGGTCAGGGAAGAGCCTTGCGATTCGCTTCTCCACTGCTTGGGGTCCAGATCGGCCGGGGCAGCAACGATCACCATCGTCACTTCTCCCTCTCTACCTCTGATTTTCTCCTATTATTGATTTCTAGTTTTATTTCCTTATGATGAGAAAATATAATATAATTTTAATTTTTAAAAAATTGTCAAGACGTGCTTTGTAGCCTAACATACAGTCTATTCTGGAATATATTTCACATATATTCTGCAGCGGTTGTATCCAGTTTTTAATGAATGTCTATTAGGACCACATAGTCTAGAGTACAGTTTCACTCCCAGGTTTATTTGTTGATTTTCTGTCTGGATGACCTGTCTATTGCTGAAAGCGGGACGTAGAAGTCTCCTACTATTATTGTGTTGCAGTTGATCTCCTTTAGGTCTGTTAATATCCATTACTATGTTCTTTATATATTTAAGTATTCTGATGTTGGGTGCATACGTATGTATATAATTGTTATGTCCTTCTGCTGTAGTGACCACTTTATCATTATATAATAGCTTTGTTTGTCCATTTCAAATCATTTTTGATTTAAAGTTTATTTTATCTGATATAAGAATAGCCACTACCGCTCTTCTTTGGTTTACTTTTTTTTTTTTTTTTTTTTGACTGGGCATCACTCTCCTGTTGTCTCCTCGTCTTTGTGTGAACAACCAAGGTGGGAGAGGGAGGGGAAAGCTTGGCACTGCCCACCCCAGGGCAGCTCTGTATAGGCTGTGAAGGGGTCTGGGAGTGGGCAGTCTCTCGGGTGGGTGGGTGTGGCAGTGTCTTTGCATTGGAGAGAGTGGATAGGCAAATGCCACAAGGCACATTTCAAGTTCCTGGGAAACTCCTCACTCTACAGAAACTGGAGAACAATTTGAGGATTGAGATAGAACATGATATTTCACAGTAAAAATAAAACCAGGCCACACGAGAACCACTGAGGCCTGCCCATAACTCAGCTTTCCCTGCCCAGCCTCCTGTTCTCCCTGGTCCATATCTGGTGGTGGCTGGGAGTGGGCCTTGTGGCTGCTAGCAGGGGGAAGGGAGGAGCTGGGCCTGTGGGTCGTGCTGGCACGTGGGGACCAGCGGGGAATGTTGGGGCTGGGCAAGGCCCCGCAGGACCTGCAGGCTGGTCAGGGCCATGCCCACGAGCAGGCGCAGCAGCAGGAAGGCGCAGGGCACGGCGATCTGTGTGGTGGAAGATGCCCGCGCTGAACCTGCTCAGCAGGCAGGTGGAGGCGAAGGCCAGCAGGCTGGCGCAGGGGTACAGGGCCAGCTTGGCGAACATGAGCACATGATCCCGGCCGCTGAACCACACGGAGGGCTGCAGCGTGTCTGCCTGGTGCAGCAGCGCCGTGGTCCAGATGGCGAGCTGGAAGATGCTGGCCAGGAAGATGATGGCGCAGCTGAGGCAGACACGCTCGGGGCTGCCGGGCGAAGGCTGAGGTCTGCTGGTAGGCCAGTGGGAGGCCACCCACAAAGGCCAGCGAGAACGTGTTGAGCAGCCCCATGGCCTGTGTGGCCTTGCGCACGTGCAGGAAGAGCGAGTGGTGGGCGAACCACAGCAGTGCCACAGTGGCAAAGGAACCGAAGTACGCCAGGATGCACGGCCCGAACACGCTCAGCGCAGCCACGAGGCTGCAGCCGAACCACTCCTTCACGTCCTTGGGGTCCTGGACGTTGTCCTCACAGATGTCCAGGATGAGAAGAGTGGCCACGATGGCGTAGACGCCGTCGCTGAAGGCTTCCACCCGCTCCTTGCTGAGCGGCTCATGAAGGTCAAATGTGAAGACTTCCACTGGGTAAGCCGAGGGCTCCCTGTGGCCAAGGGGACAAAGAAGAGGGAGAAGATGGCTGCCATGAAGCAGAGGGCTGAGCCTCGGAGGACGATGCCCAGGATGTGTCTTCGGTACAGGGTCCTGTGGGCGGAGCGCTGGATCTGCGGGCTCAGCAGGTGCGGGAAGTGGAATGCGTACCCCACAATCCGTGCCTGCACGATCCCGATGGCGATCACACACACACAGAACATGAAGATGCCCAGGGGCACATCGGGGAAGGTCACCATTAAGGAAAACGTATAAGGCAGGAAGGTGATGGTCATCATGCAGGCCTGGGGGGAAGGAGGGCATCACGGCCATGAAGCAGCCAGGTTGAGCAGGGCAAGTGTGTCGTCTATTTTCCCAACAACTTGGAACAACCTTGTGTGTACCGCCCAGGCCACCGTTACGATGAGAAAGGTCATCAGGTAGATGGCGATCCGTGTTGCCAGAAGCCTCTGTACACTTCTGTCGAACTGTTCCGGGGAGATCTCCGTGTGTGTCACAGGCAGGATCATGACAGTGGCGATGATGGACAGCAGGGCGTCGCTGAAGCTGAGCATGCGTTGGGAGCACTGGATCCCCTCCCCGGTGTCCTCGTCCCTCCTGCCAGGGGAGCAGTCCCCCAGCGTGTCCAGCACCTGCTCTGGGGCCCGGGGCTGGGACATGGTGAGGCTGCTGCCCGGCAGTCAGAGGAGCCTGGGCGGGAATCGCCCCGGCAACTGCTCCACGCACCTCCGCTTGAGTCAGGCCAGCCGGGCCTGGTTTACTTTGATGTGGAATATTTTTACTATGCTTTCGCTTTTAGTGTATACATGTATTTTTGAGTGAAGTCAGTTTCTCCTAGGCAGAATAGTTGGAATGTGATTTTTTTTAAATTCATTTATCCACTCTTTTAATTGGAGAATTTAATCAATTTACATACAAGGTAATTCTTGATAGGTAAGAACTTAATTCTACCATTTTCTTACTTGCTTTGCGGTTGTTTTGTAAATCCTTTCTTCTTCTCTCACTTTCTTTGTGGTTTTGTGATTTTCTCCAGTAGTATGTTTTGGTTCTCTGCTTTTTACTTTTAATGTATATATTATAGCTTTTTGCCATGTGTTAACTGTGAAGATTAAAAAGTAATATTTATAGTTATGACAAACTATTTTTAACCGAAGATGTCTTATTTTATACATCATATATAAAATTCTACATTTTTACCTTCCCTCTCATTTTTTCCTGATTTTGATGTCAAAATTACAGTTTTTTTTGTAGTTTATATCCTTTAACAAATTATTGTATACATAGCAGTTCTAAATGCTTTTGTGTTTTAGCCCTTATAGTAGAGATAAAATTGCTTTACACACCACAATAATAGTACTAGAGTATTTTGAAAATGACTGTGTATTATATGTTTCTGAGCTTTATACTTTCATCTCTTTTATTTCATTAATCAGTGCCTTATTATTTCAGCCTAATGAACCTTTATAGAAATTATTATATGGCAGGCCTAGTGGTGATTAATTGCCCTGGTGCCCGTTTGTCCATGAAACTTCTTATTTCTCCTTATTTTTGAAGGACAGCTTTTCCGAGTAAAGTATTCTGGTGATTCTGTTTATTGTTTGTTTTTTAGCACTTTGAATACAGCATCCCTTCTCTCTTGGCCTGTAGGGTGTCTGCTGGCCACTGGAATTATCTTCCACATGATGTTTCTTATCTTTGAAGCTTTCAAAATGTTTTTGTCTTTAATTCTTGATAAGTTGATTATGATATGTCTTGGACAAGCTCTTCCAGTTGAATTTGATTGGAGACCCTGGATGTTGGCATCTTTAAACAGATTCATAACATTTTCAGCCATCATTTTACGAAATGTGCTTTTTTGCTCTTGTTCTTCTTTTGAAGCTCCTATTATAAGAAAGTTTGTTCTTTTGATGGTATACCATAATTCCCATAGGCTTTCTTTACTGTCTTTCAGTCTTTTTTTATTTTTGCTCTTCTGACTGGATAATTCCAAATGTGTAGTCCTTGAGTCCACTGATGTTTCTTTTATACTTGATTGTGTCTGTTATTGAAGCCTTCTATGACATTTTTATTCTGTTATTGTACTTTTCATCCCTAAGATGCCATGTGGTTTTTAAAATGATTACTTCTATTTGTTTGTCAAAAATCTCATTTATTACCATACTGTTTTTCAAGTTTCATTTAATATTTGATCTTTATTTTCATGTAGCTTACTAAACTTTAAAAAGATTTTTTCTAAATTCCTTTTTATTTATTTATTTTTAAATTATAGTTTAAATTCTGGGGTACATGTGCCGATCTTGCAGGATTATTACATAGGTATACACATGCCATGGGGGTGTGCTGCCTCCCTCCCCCTGTCACCTACATAAGGTATTTATTCTGAAGTTATACCTCTACAACCTTCCCACCCCCTGCTATCTCTCCCCTACTCCCCCAAAGCCCCAACAGACCCCAGTGTGTAATGTTCCTTTCCCTGTGTCTACATGTTCTCATTGTTCAACACCCACTTATGAGTGAGAACATGTGGTGTTTGGTTTTCTGTTTTGTGTCAGTTTGCTGAGAATGATGGTTTTCAGATTCATCCATGTCCCTGTAAAGGACATGAACTCATCATTATTTATGGCTGTATAGTATTCCATGGTGTTTATGTGCCACATTTTCTTTATCCAGTCTATCCCCGGTGGGAATTTGAGTTGGTTCCAAGTCTTTGCTACTGTTAACAGGGCCACAATGAACATATGTGTGCATATGTCTTTATAATAGAACTATTTATAATCCTTTGGTTATATACCCAGTAATGGGATTGCTAGGTCAAATGGTATATCTATTTCTAGATCCTTGAGGAATCACTACACTGTCTTCCATAATGGTTGAACTAATTTACACTCCCACCAACAGTGTAAAGTGTTTCTATTTCTCCACATCCTCTCTAGCATCTGTTGTCTCCTGATTTTTTAGTGATTGCTATTCTAACTGGCGTGAGATGGTAACTCAATGTGGTTTTGATTTGCATTTCTCTACTGACCAGTGATGATGAGCATTTCTCTTATGTTTGTTGACTGTGTAAATGACTTCTTTTGTAAAGTGTCTGTTCATATCCTTTGCCCACTTTTTGATGGGGTTGTTTGATTGTTTGATTTTTTTCTTGTATATTTGTTTTAGTTCTTTGTAGATTCTGGATATTAGCTCTTTGTCAGATGGGAAGCTTGGAAAATTTTTTTCCCATCCTGTTGGTTGCCAGTTCACTCTAATGATTGTTTCTTTGGCTGTGCAGAAGCTCCTAAGATTAATTAGATCCCATTTGTCTATTTTGGCTTTTGTCACCATTGCTTTTGGTGTTTAGTCATGAAGTCCTTGCCTATGCTCATGTCCTGAATGGTATTGCCTAGGTTTTCTTCTAGAGTTTTTATGGTGTTAGGTCTCCTGTATTGGGTGTATATGTTTAAATCTTTTATCCATCTGGAGTTAATTTTTGTATAAGATGTAAGGAAGGGAGTCCAGTTTTAGCTTTATGCACATGGCTAGCCAGTTTTCCCAACACCATTTATTAAAAAGGGAATCCATTCCACATTGCTTATTTTTGTCAGGTTTGTCAATGATAAGATGGTTGTAGGTGTATGGTATTACTTCTGGGGCCTCTGTTCTGTTCCCTTGATCTATATCTCCGTTTTGGTACCATTACAATGCTGTTTCGATTACTGTAGCCTTGTAGTATAGTTTGAAGTCAGATAGCGTGATGCCTCCAGCTTTGTTCTTTTTGCTTAGGATTGTCTTGGCTATGAGGGCTCTCTTTTGGTTTCATATGAAGTTTAAGGTGGTTTTTACCAGTTCTGGGAAGAAGGTCAATGGTAGCTTGATGGAGACAGCATTGAATCTGTAAATTACTTTTGGCAGTATGGCCATTTTCACAATATTGATTCCTCCTAACCGTGAGCATAGAATGTTTTTTCATTCCTTTGTGTCTTCTCTTATTTCCATGAGCAGTAGCTTGTAGTTCTCCTTGAAGAGGTCCTTTATATTCTTTGTTAGCTGTATTCCTAGATATTTTATTTTCTTTATAGCAATTGTGAATGGGAGTTCACTCACAATTTGGTTCTCTGCCTGTTATTGGTGTATAGGAATGCTTGTGATTTCTGCACATTGCTTTTGTATCCTGAGACTTTGCTGAAGTTGCTTATCATCATAAGGGGATTTTGGGCTGAGACGATGGAGTCTTCTAAATATACAATCATGTCATCTGCAAATAAAGACAATTTGACTTCCTCTTTTCCTCATTGAATACTCTTTATTGCCTTTTCTTGCCTGATTGCTCTGGCTAGGAATTCCAGTACTATATTAAATAGGAGTGGTGAGAGAGGGCACCCTTTTCTAGTGCCAGTTTTCAAAGGGAATGCTTCCAGATTTTTCCCATTCAGTATGATATTGGCTGTGGGTTTGTCCTATATAGCTTTTATTATTTTGAGATACATTCCATCAATACTTAGTTTATTAAGAGTTGTTAGCATAAAGGGTTGTCGAATTTTGTGGAAGACCTTCTCTGCATCTATTGAGATAATCATGTGGCTTTTGTCTTTGGTTCCGTTTATGTGATGGATTACATTCATAGGTTTACGTATGTTGAACTAGCCTTGTATCCTCAGGATGACGCCTACTTGACCGTGATGGATAATCTTTTTGATGAACTGTTGCATTTGGTTTGCCAGTCTTTTATTGAATATTTTTTCATTGATGTTCATCATGGATATTGGCCTGAAATTTTCTTTTTTAGTTGTGTCTGTCTCATAAAATGAGCTCGGGAGTATTCCCTCTTTTTGTATTATGTGTAACAGTTTCAGAAGGAATGGTACCAGCTTCTCTTTGTACATATGGCTGATTTCAGCTGTGAACCCATCTGGACCTGGGCTTTTTTTGGTTGGTAGGCTATTAATTGCTGCCTCAACTTCAGACCTTGTTATTGGTCTATTCAGGGATTCAACTTCTTCCTGGCTTAGTCTTAGGAGGATGTAAATGTCCAGGAATTCATCCATTTCTTCTAGATTTACCCGTTTGTGTGCATAGAGTTGTTTGTAGTAATCTCTGATGGTAGTTTGTATTTCTGTGGAATCAGTGGTGATATCTCCTTTATCATTTTTGTTTTGCTTTGTTTTTTTGCATCTATTTGATTCTTCTCTCTTTACTTTGTTATTAGACTGCTTAACAGTGTATCTATTTTGATCTTTTCCAAAACCGGCTCCTTAATTTATTGATTTTTTGAAGGGGTTTTTTTTATGTCTCTATCTCCTTCAATTCTGCTCTGATCTTAGTTATTTCTTGTCTTCTGCTAGCTTTTGAATTTTTTTGATCTCGCTCCTCTAGTTCTTTTAATTGTGATGATAGGGCGTCAGTTTTAGATCTTTGCTTGCTTCTCATATGGGCATTTAGTTCTATAAATTTTCCTCTAGACATTGCTTTAAATGTATTCCAGAGATTCTGATATGTTGTGTCTTCATTCTCATTGGTTTCAAAGAACATCTTTATTTCTGCCTTCATTTCATGATTTATTCAGTAGTCATTCAGGAGTAGTTGTTCAGTTTCCACGTAGGTATATGGTTTTGGTTGAGTTTCTTAGTCCTGAGTTCTAATTTGATTCCAGTGTGGTCTGAGAGACTGACTGTTGTGATTTCCATTATTTTGCATTTATTGAGGAATAATTTACTTAAAATTATGTGGTCAATTTTAGAGTAAGTGTGATGTGTTGCTGAGAAGAATGTATATGCTGCAGATTTGGGGTGGAGAGTTCTGTAGACATCTATGAGGTCCACTTGGCCCAGATCTGAGTTCAAGTTCTGGATATCTTTGTTAGTTTTCCGTCTTGATCTGTTTAATATTGACAATGAAGTGTTACAGTCTCCCACTGTTGTTGTATGGGAGTCTAACTCTCTTTGTAGGTCCGTAAGAGCTTGCTTTATGTATCTGGCTGCTCCTGTATTGGGTGTAGATATATTTAGGATAGTTAGCTCTTCTTGTTGCATTGATCTTTTACCATTATGTAATATCCTTCTTTGTCTCTTTTGATCTTTGTTGGTTCAAAGTCTGTCTTATCAGAGACTAGGATTGCAACCCCTGCTTTCTTTGCATGTGAGATGGGTCTCCTGAATACAGCACACCGATGGGTCTTGACTTCTTATCCAATTTGCCAGTCTCTGTCTTTTGATTGGGGTATTTAGCCAGTTTATATTTAAGGTTAATATTGTTATTTGTGAATTTTATCCTGCCATTTTGATACCAGCTGGTTATTTTGCCTGTCAGTTGATGCAGTTTCATTATTATGTCGATATTCTTTACCATTTGGTATGTTTTTGCAGTGACTGATACTGGTTGTTCCTTTCCATGTTCAGGAGCTCATGTAAGGCAGGCCTGGTGGTGATGAAATCTCTCAGCAATTGCTTGCATGTAAAGGATTTTTTTCTTCTTTACTTCTGAAGCTTAGTTTGGCTGGATATGAGATTCTGGGTTGAAAGTTCTTTTCTTTAAGAATGTTGGATATTGGCCCCAACTCTCTTCTGGCTTGTAGGGTTTCTACTGAGAGATCTGCTGTGAGTCTGATGGGCTTCCCTTTGTGGGTAACCCAACCTTCCTCTCTGGCTGCCCTTAGCATTTTTTCCCTCATTTCAACCCTGGTGAATCTGACGATTATGTGCCTTGCGGTTGCTCTTCTTGAGGAATATCTTTTTGGTGTTCCCTGTATTTCCTGGATTTGAATGTTGGCCTGCCTTGCTACGTTGGAGAAGTTTTCCTGGATAATATCCTGAACAATGTTTCCAGCTTGGATTCATTCTCTCCATCACATTCTAGTACACAAATCAAATGTAGATTGGGTCTTTTTACATAATCCCATATTTCTTGGAGGCTTTGTTCGTTTCTTTTCATTCCTTTTTCTCTAATCTTGCCTTCTCATCCTATTTCATTGAATTCATCGTCAATCTTCAATATCCTTTCTTCTGCTTCATTGATTTACCTATTGAAATGTGTAAGCTTCACAAAGTTCTCGTGTTGTGTTTTTCAGCTCCATTAAGTTGTTTTTGTTCTTCTCTAAGCTGGTTATTCTAGTTAGCATTTCATCTAAGTTTTTTTCAAGGTTCTTAGTTTCTTTGCATTGGATTAGAACATGTTCCTTTAGCTCAGAGACGTTTGTGATTACCCACCTTCCGAAGCCTTCTTCTGTCAATACATCAGACTCATTCTCCATCCAGTTTTGTTCCCTTGCTGGTGAGAAGCTGTGATCCCATAAAGGAGGAGAGACATTCTGGGATTTGGTGATTTCAGCCTTTTCACGCTGGTTCCTTCCCATCTGCCTTTGGTTTTATCTACCCTTGGTTTGAAGTTGGTGACTGCATGAGGTCTCTGAGTGGACATCCTTTTTGTTGATGTTGAGGCTATTTTTGTTTCTTAGTTTTCTGTCTAACAGTCAGGCCCTGTGCTGCAGGACTGCTGACGGCCCACTCCAGACCCTGCTTGCCTGGGAATCACCTGCAGAGGCTGCAGAAGAGCAAGGATTTCTGCCTATTTCTTCCTCTGGTAGCTTCGTCCTGGAAGAATACCCACCAGATGTCAGCCCGAGCTCTTTTGTATGAGGTGACTTTTAGGATATACAGGAGTCAGGGAGCTGCTTGAGGAGGCAGTCTGTCCCTTGTCAGAGCCCAAGTGCTGTGCTGGGAGCTCAGTTGCTCCCTTCAGAACTTCTGGGCAGGGACGTTTAAGTCTGCTGTAGCAGAACTCACAACAGCTCTTTTCCCAGGGGTTCTGTCCTGGGAAGGTGTGGCTGTATTCATAAGTCCCTGACAGGCTGCTGCCTTTTTTCAGAGATGCCCTGCCCAGCAAGGAAGGAGTCTAGTCACAGTCTGTGTGGAGAGGTGTTGTTGAGCTGCTGGGGGCTTCCCCCAGCTGCTGTGCAAACTTCTTTGTGCTTTTGTTTACACAGGTAAGGTAGAGCTGCCTTGGTAATGGCAGATGCCCCTCCCCCATGGAGTGCGACTGTCCAGGGTTGAGCTCAAACTACTGTGCTGGCTGCGAAAATCCCAAGCCAGTGGGATTCAGTGGCTGGTCTCTGTGGTGGTAGGTAGGACCTTTGGAGGCAGCTCACCTGGCTCCCCGCCTTCAGCCCCCTTTCTCTCTGGGGTATGGGTGACTCTGTCTCACAGGGGCTACAGGTGCCAGCCAAAATGGATGCTCAGACTTTGTGCTGGGAACTCACAGCACTGGCTGAATCACCTTTTGGCGTGCAAGATCTCCTGCTCTGTGGGCTGCAAAAACCAGGGGAGAAATGCAGCATTGGATCCGGGTCTCTGGAGTGGCCAGAAAAGTCCCCAGTAGCCTCTGTTGGGTAGGAGCGAGTGCCCTCTGGCCCAATGCACTTCCCTGGTGAGGCAGTGCCCCACCCTGTCTCGGTTTGTCCTCCTTGGGCTACACCCACTGTCCAACCAGTCCCATTGAGATGAACCTGGTATCTTGGTTGGAAATGTGGCCGTCTACACCACTCTCGCTGGGAACTACACTCTGGAGCTGTTCCTATTCGGCCTTTTTGGCAGAAGTCAGACTTTTTCTAAATTCTTTATCAGTCCTTTTGTAGGTATCTACTTCTTTGAGGTCTGTCATTAGGGATTCATTGTTTTCTTATGGTATCGTCGTAATGTTCTGCTTCTTCGTTGCTTGTGCTGTTGTGTTGGTGTCTGTGAATCTGGGGATACAGCCTCTGCTTCAGGGCTTTGCATGTGATTTTGGCAGGCTGGGCTTTCATGGTTGAGTCCAGCCTGGCTTTCTTGTTAGGACAGCTGATACCAACCATAGACATGAAGTTTTCTGTGAGGTTCTCTAGTGGGGTTGGGCCACTGCCTTTGCTCTCAGGTCCAGTGGAGCTGACGGCTGGGCACTGTGATCCCCTCTGGTCTGCCAGTGTTACAGGGTATATCCCCTTCCTGGTAGTAAAGCTGTTTTATGTCTTCAGTTAGACAGGGCTGTGTGCTAGGCTCTGAGGTTAGGTGGAGTTGCTGCTTGAGATAGGTGAGTCCAGAGGCTGTGTTCCATAGAAATGCATTATGAAGGCTTGCCTCTCTTCTTAGGCAGAGCTTTGGGGAATGCTGTAAGGTTGGGCAGGTGGGTTCTTGGTTAGGGATTCAAGTCAATGGGACTGTCCACTGAATCTCCAGGTTTGACCAGAGTGGCTTTGTGGATAGGCTGTGCTATTGGTGCATCTCTGAGTGGACACCACTGCTAGCAGGAACACAGAGCTACCACCAAAGTGCTGCTCCCTGTGAGCCCAATCCCTTTTCTTTGTTTCTACCTGACTCCAGGCGGTCTAATCTTACAGTTTCCACCAGAGTTCCTTGTGAAGTGAAGCAATATTGGGCCTCTTAAAAACTGCGCCAAAGTATTGGGAAGGCTGCATGCACCATGTTTGGTTCTCTCTTCTGACTTTAGAAACTGTGTTCTTAGGGAAATTCTCTCTGTGTGCTGCACTGTTGACTTGGAATTGGAGCAATGAGCCCAGAGTGAGATAATTTCTCTTACTCTTCTAATGCATTATTTTGGGTTTTGTGGTCCATGTGGGTGTCTCAGTCTCATTCCCAAGTTTTAGAATTTTCACAGAGGTACTTTTATCTTTTAAGAGTTACTACTTGGACTTTCTGTGGTGACCTCCTATTCTGCCATCTTAATGATGTCCAAAGCTGAGATCTTATTAGATTTTCTTCTAAAAATAACCTGAATTGTTCTATAATTAAGGCTATAAAATCTAAGAAGAATAGTTTAAAATCTCCTTGTATGACCTTTGATTCTCTAGCCCCATCCTGCTCAATGAAGTTTCTGTGAAGACAGAAATGTCTATAAATCTGTACTCTCCAATATGATAGCCACTAGCCACAGTTAACTATTAAGAAATTGGAATGGAGATAGTGTGATTATGTAACTAAATTAAATTTAGGTTTTATTAAATTTAATGTTAATTAATTTAGATTTATAGTTAAATAGCCAATTGTGGCTTTTCATTACCTCAGCTGCCTGCTAAGGGCACAGTGTGAGTTTCCTCAGATGTAGTCAATCAACAAACGCAATGGGGAAGCTGAACATCAGCCGTGTAGCCTGAGCTGGGTCACTTCACACACGGAAAGCAGGTATTGATTATAAAATATGTTTGGAAAGATAAAGGTAGTGAACGTACCCTGTTTTAGTTTGTTTTCCTAACAAGTACATAAACTGGGTAGCTTAAACAACAGAAAGATATTTTATTGCAGTTCTGGAGCCTATAAATTCAAATTAAGGCAGGGCAAGTTTGGTGTTATTCTGTGGTCTCTCTCAGTGCCTTTCAAATGACCCTTTTTCTTCATATTGTGCTTCCTCTCTGTGTATTTGTGTTCTAGTCAACTTGCCTTATAAAGACGTCAGTAACCTTAGAATAGAGCCCTCACAAATGACCACATCTTACATTAATTACCACTTTAAAGGCCCTATCTCCAAATACAGTCACATACTGAGGTACTTAAGACTTCAACATAAAATATTGAGGGGACACAATGCAGCCCATAAAACAACCTGTATCACTTAGGTATTGCCGGATAGCAAGGCATCTCAAAAACAAGCACTTGTTATCAGACAATATCTACAGTTTGCTTGACTGAGGATGGGTTTGGCTTGACAGTTCTCACTGCAAATATGTAGTCACCTTTGCATAAGGCTGCAGAAGTTGGGATGAGTTTGGTTCCAGATTTCTCTCATCCTCTTCTTGGGGTAATGAGTCTAGAAGAAAAATGCTCTTCTGGCTGAGGAATATACAGGAGAAGGAAAGTAGGAAAATATGAGACTCCTCAAGCTTAAGATGAACTGGTACATTGTCACTTCCATCCATTTACTCTCAGCCAAAGCATGTTACATGACATACCCCCAAAACTAGGGGAACTATACTTCATCTATGATGAAGAGATAGGGTAAAGGATTGAGAACACTATTGCAATTTAGCCAAAAGCCTTTACATTTTGTAAATCACGCATGGTCAAAGTCAAGAAAGCTGAATTCCATCATTAAATAACAAGACAAAACGATGTGTATAAATACAGGCAGAATACAAAGATTGCACTGTAAATAAACACGGAGTGGAATTAAGCAGCGATAGGACAATTGCTGTACAGGGATTCACACAGCAGAGATGCAAGTTGGACATTTACATATTCAGGAAGGATTTCTATAATTAATGATACTGGATTTGGATTTGGGGAGGTTGGGAAAGCACTTTATTTAGGAGCTATCTGTGGATTCTGGTTCAATTTTATCATTGATACAAAGAAGAAATAATTCAGTTTTGCTTATTATTTTAGATCAGATTGTTTTAGATCATCTCTGTTTTAGATCATTTTACAAAATGAAAAACAGAAAGGCTTTCTATTTCACATTGAGGAAAAGTGGCCACGATTAAGACCCTTAAGCATCATGCACGTTCCTAATCTACATGGATAAGGTGGCATAGAATATTTGCATAAGACTCTATTTTTGATGCTTCCTTATGCCCGTGTTTGTTTTTCATTAATTATGCCTGATCTCCAAAAACCAGCTAAACCCCAATGTGCTGCAAGCTGCATTCCAGCATTTTATGTGTATGTGTAAGGTTTACAGTGGGAAAGCCGGATCCAGGGGAGAGTATTTAATTCAGTTGTTAGTGAATCAGAAAACACTGTCCCCCTCCTCTCGCTGTCTTCACTATTGCTGAAACCGCATTATAATCTTCTCAAAATTCAGTGTTATTTACACTTGATTTGTATGCAGAAGTATGTTAGTATTTATTAGAGCCAAAAACACTTTGAGAACAAAGTGGACTAACTTTTTAAGACTAATTATTTTCTTTTCCCAGACAATTTATTTTGCATGTCTTAAGAAAAA
Organism: Callithrix jacchus; assembly: GCF_049354715.1. Lineage (NCBI taxonomy): Eukaryota > Metazoa > Chordata > Mammalia > Primates > Cebidae > Callithrix > Callithrix jacchus. Next base: position 8,896,506 of record NC_133519.1, read on the forward strand.
TTATGGGCCATATCTAAATTATCCTAATTTTACTTAGATTACCAGTAATTTTTGTACTACTGATTTTCCTACTGATTTTAGTAGATAAGCACTCAGTTGATAGGGAAATTTTGAATTAGAAGGATGCTTTGAAATATATTATAAAGTGGCAAAGGTAGGAAGGACTACACATAAAAGGCACTTCTGAACAATTAAACATTATAAGCTAACAGGAGCCATGAAGCACGAAGGCTACAGAGAATGGGGGTTGTAGGTGATTACAAAAGAATAAAAAGATGAGATAGAGCTAGAGACAGAGAGAGAGAGAGAGAGAGATAGGTTGAGATAGGGAGTTTAAGACATCATGATTACAGTAGATTAACAATATCCTGCTGCTAAGAAAACAAAATAGAGGCTGAAGCCAGGTTCCTACACTTTTTCCAATAATTGAACTGTTGCAGTTGTTGAAAGAGGCCAGGAATGACCATTCTAGGGCACGTGAGAAATTTCAGTTATCTTTCTTTTAATAAAACCCGTTGCTTTAAGAAGTCTGAGTGAATACAACTCAAGGAGTCCACAGAATCGTGACAAAGTATCTGCCTTACTGGAAGGGCACAAGGTCTGTATCTCCATTTCGGGAAGTGTCATGAAAGCATGGAAATGAATTTAAGAGTTGAAATATATAAGGGTTTCAAAAACCATTATATTAGCACCACATGATGATATAGGTATTATTACATGCACTTTAAGAGTGAGTTTCTCTCACATTCATCTTTTATGACTACCATAAAAAATGACAAGTGCTGGTGAGGATGTGGAAAAGTAAGGAGACACATACAGTTAGTGGGAATGTGAAATGATAAAGCTACTATGGAACATAGTATCGCATTTTCTGAAAAAAATTAAAGTAGAAATATCACATGGCCCAACAATTCAACGTTATCTCACTTGATGAATTAAAAGCGGGGACTTAAGGAGATATTTGAATGCCTGTATTCATGATAATATTATTTACAGGAGCCGATTCACAAGCAAGTCAAATGTGCACCAATAGATAATTGCATAAACGAAATAGGTTGTATACACAAAATAGAATATTACTCAGTTTTAAGTTACAACTTGGATGAACTTTGAGGACATATCTTAAGTGAAATAAGGCAATCACAAAAGGACAAATACAGTATGATTCTATTTATATAAGGTACCAGGAGCCAAAGTAATAGAGACAAAAAAGTAGAATGCTGGTTTCCAGAGGCCAGTGGAAGTGGAAAATGAAGAACTTCTATTAATGAGTACGGAGTTTCAGTTTTTCAAGAAGTTCTGGAAATGGATTTTTATGCTAGTGACAAAACTATGTAAATGTGGATCACCTGAGGTCAGGAGTTTGAGACCAGCCTGGCCAACATGATGAAACCCTGCCTCTACTAAAATACACAAATTAGCGGGTATGGTGGCAGACACTTGGAATCCCAGCTACTTGGGAGGCTGAGGCAAGAGAATCACTTGAACCTGAGAGTCAGAAGTTGCAATGAGCCAAGATCGGGCCATTGCACTCCAGCGTAGGCAAGAAGAGTGAAACTCTGTCTCAAAAAACAAAACAAAGAAACAAAAAAGTGAGTTTCAGATGAGTTAAATAAAGTTCCTGAGCTTATAGAACTTCCAAATGCTACAGTGTGGCTACACATCCACTTTCTCTGCTTCTGATTAGTAGGCTCTTACCAAATCTACTTGATAAGTATGCAGACCCTGCAGAGAAGAGTAACTGCTGTGAAACGGAACAATACTTTATTACATGGAATGATACTGTATTATCCATGATTATAAGTTATTTTGGAATGATAAAATGTTAACTGACTTCAAGAGTAGTGAAAGCAGATTTAGTTACAGCAGCATTTACCAGCACAGAGAGTTGGTATCTCATCATCTATTTATGGCAATTTTCTTTTGAGCGTAAATAATGCACAAATGTTAAGATTATCACCTACCTATAGTCTGTCAATCCAAATGAAAGGACAGAGTTGTCACTTTGATCTTAACAGAAGGCAGAAATGTCATGCTGTTCAGCATCCAACCCCTCATTTGTGAAAATGTCACTTTGTCTATAGAGGCAAAATATGTATTGCCTCTATAATCCACATAATATATGAAACCTAAAATTCTTCTTGAGCTGATATAATTTAATGCTTACTTAGAAATACACCATGTAAATTTATGATGCTAATAATCATTTTCTTTTTAATGTGTATCTGAAACACTTAAAAGAAGAGTCATTTGTTGGAAAATCCTACAAACATAAAAGCAGGTTTTTCACTGCTTCTAAAATGTTGGCATTTTTATACAAAACTTAATTTTCCCCAAGAGGGAGATAAAAAAGGATATGTTTGGGTGCCTTACTTAGTAGACAGGAAAATCTAATTAGCATTAAGTTAGACTACAGTATCAGGGTTAGCCATATGTATTTCAGTTTAATTGGAGAAAACTACAGAGTTCATTAATCAAATTCGCTACACAATATACAGAAAATGTTGCACATGGCAAAGGCTTGCAAATACAAACACCAGAAATCGTGGATCTATACCTCAAATACAGAAATTGCTTTTATTCAATGTATTTTTTGCTAGTTTGAGTGTCCATAACTTAATGTGAATTATATTTAATGACACAGGGCTACTAACATTTTAAATGTGAATCAAATAATAAATTTAAGCCATTTTGCATGTAATTTTAATGTTTGATTGATAAAGATTCAGATACACCAATAAATTGATCTGAAGTTCTTCATTAGTTTAACAAGATTTGTGCAAATGGAATTCATAGGCTGTGTTGGGGTCTTAAGGAGAATAAGTGTGTATAGAAGATGATTGTGGTTTCTCTACGTTATTTCTCCTTCCCTCTCTGCTACCCTTTGCCTTTGCTCAGTGCATGGCCCCAGGCAAGAATTACGATTTTTTAAACCAACCATGACACTCTTATCCCTTCTGTCATGTTGGTAACTTTTCCACCTTCCCCTGCAACCATGATGTCCTGTCGAGCATGCTCTAAGCAATGCAGTGTAAAAGCTTCAATGCTTGTGTGCTTCAGGGGATGAAACACGCTTCTTGCGTGAGGGACAATCAGAGAATGGAAAGGTTCTTATTCATGTGCCTCTTTCCTGCTTGGGAAGTTGAAGATTTCTATAACTTTCATGAGACTATTCAATTTCCCAGACACGGGAATCCAAAGCAAGGGACTACAGAGTGATTCGACGGCGTAATTGGGAATCAAATTAAAAACCTGGCATCTGACACTAGCTAAGATTTGAATCAGAAAAGGTCTTTTTACCTGGATTTATTGCCTGTGATTAAATAAACCTAAAAGAGTGAATAATTTGAGAATAAATCAAATAGACCTGCCACTATTTGTTAAAGGCTGGGGAGGGATAACATGGGGAGAAATGCCAGATTTAGGTGACGGGAGGATGGAGGCAGCAAACCACCTTGCCATGTATGTGCCTATGCAACAATCCTGCATGTTCTGCACATGTACCCCAGAACCTAAAGTACAATTAAAAAAAAAGAAAAATAAAAAGAAAAGGTAATATATTCAGGAATAAATGTTCAAGATATTTTGTAAAATACAAAGATTAATAGTTAACAATTTATCATATGGAATTTAACACAAATATCTTGTGGCTACCTGAATTTGAAATATATATAATTTAAACTGGATATATTTGTAGGAGAAATATACAATATACTTTCAGAAGACCCACTATACTTGTTCAAACACTATAAACACATATAGTGATTTCTAAATGGGTGAGAAAGAACATCCTAACAAAATAAACAAAAAAGCTTGAATGAGTCAAAATGCATTAATGAGCAGAGTTACAATTTAATTGCAAACTGTCTTTAGGTTTTCAGTTTATTAAAGATAGGATATTTAGCATTATTTTTAGTTTTTTATTTAGATATAATAACCCAAAGCATGAAAAAATCTACTTTCTTTAACCTAAAGAAACCACATAATTTTTTTTTGGTTGTTTGTTCATTTTGTAATATTATCCTGAGAGAGGAAACTAAAAATTAAGGACCCCAATTCACTATTCCAAAAGGAAAAAAAATAAGGTGAAAACTGAGTTTTGCTGCAACTTTCTTTTTGTTCCTAAGCAGATACCTAGAGATAAAAGGTTAAGTATCCCCAAAGGCAGCTACTCTCTGTTCATCTTATCTTATGTAAAGTGCTGATTCACTGAGGGAGCCTAAGCTGACTATTTGCCTATTTGCTTCTTTGATCTTGCAACTTGTGGATTACAATACCCCACTCTTTCCCCACCAGCCCATTTTCCTCTTAAATATTGAAGCCCTCAAATTCATCTTTAGAGAAAGGCGAAGACCTCAGACTGCTTCTCTGATTTTTACTTTTTTCCCTTCTGGGCATGTCCTTAACCTTCGCAAAATAAGTTTCTAAATTCATTGAGACCTGTCTCAGATTCTTTTGGGCTTACAATCCTAATGTAACATGTCTGGATCCATGGTTCCTTCTAAAATGTAGTCATTTGTTATTTTAACAATATGACTCTAAAGAGCAATCTATTATTTTTTTCCTAGAACTTCTTGATTATTTCCACAACAATATTTGCCCTTCCTGAGTTAAGCTTGATGTGTCTTCAGGGTCAAGTCTCATTTAACTTTGTCCTGTGTTTGTATTATATCTTTTAATAGGACTGAAAAATTAAATTGCATTTATATAAAATGGATAGTTTTCTTTACTATGTGAAGTGTGTATTGAATATGATGATTCAGATTTTGAAAACAAAACAACAACAAAACAGTTTCTAAAATGTTTTTTCTTGTGAAAAGTTTACCAGCCAATAAGGATATTCACTCATAAAATTAATGAATTCCAAAGCAGTTTGCTGGCACTTGTTCTAGATTGTCCTGAGTATATGGCCAGAATTTGAATTTATACCTATGGCCTCAGATTCTCCTACTAAGTTACAGAAGAAGGTAAATGAGAAGGTCATCAATGAAGAAACTGAAATTACTAGAATTGCTTCCAAATTCATATTTATACTCTTCACAGCAGATAAAGTTAGGCTGCTAAAGGCCTAAAGGGTTTCTTTTGGTCCTTCTATGATAGTTTGAAGGAGTGTACCTTGTCCCTGGGGAACTCTTTTCCATATAGCAGGACATTTTTATCCTTTTTCCCTATACCAGGGAAATGGATTCACTACATTTGCTCATTTTGTATTTTTCCCTACTCAACTCCTCGTATTTGGAAAAAGTGATTCTGAGAATTGCATGATAACATTTACTAGGTTATCTCCCATCCAGCAGGTTACACTGGGAATCCTGAGAACAATGACGGTACAGATGCGTCCGGGTTTGTGACATGTGAGCTCAGGTATTTATCTGGGGAATTAATAAAATAAGTTATTTTTTAAGAAATAAAGATAATCTAGAAGATATTGTAGTAAAATGATTAAAATAGTAATGATTTTTAAACTACATACAAGATGTAAATCACATTTCTACTTTACAATGTAAAATAAGTAAGCACAGATCTTATCCTAACAGTGGCTTCTCATTTACTTTTTGTTTGTTTGTTTGTTTTGCTTCATTGGAAGCATTTTATTTATTTTTGAAATTATTATTTTTTTATTTTACTCTAAGTTTTGGGGTACAGATGCCGATCTCGGAGGATTGTTACATAGGTATACACATGACATGTGGTTTGCTGCCTCCATCCCCCTGTCACCTACATTAGATACTTCTCCTAATGTTATCCCTCCCTAATCTCCCCACCCCCTGCTATCCCTCCCCAACTCCCCCAACAGACCTCAGTGTGTAATGTACCCCTCCCTGTGTCCATGTGTTCTTGTTGTTCAACACCCACTTATGAGTGAGAACATGCTGTGTTTGGTTATCTATTCTTGTGTCAGTTTGCTGAGAATGATGGTTTCCAGATTCATCCATGTCTCTGTAAGGGACATTAACTCATCCTTTTTTATGGTTGCATAGTATTCCATGGTGTATATGTGCCACATTTTCCCTATCCAGTCTATCGCTGATGGGCATTTGGGTTGGTTCCAAGTCTTTACTATTGTCAACAGTGCCACAATGAACATACGTGTGCATGTGTCTTTGTAATAGAACAATTTATATCTTTTGGGTATATACCCAGTAATGGGATTGCTGGGTCAAATGGTATTTCTATTTCTAGATCCTCGAAGAATCATTACTCTGTCTTCCATAATGGTTGAACTAAGTTACACTCCCACCAACAGTGTAAATGTGTTCCTATTTCTCCACATCCTCTCCAGCATCTGTTGTCTCCTGATTTTTTAATGATTGCTATTCTAAATGGGGTAAGATGATATCTCAATGTGGTTTTGATTTGCATTTCTCTAATGACCAGTGATGATGAGTATTTTTTCATGTGTTTGTTGGCCTCATAAATGTCTTCTTTTAAAAAGTGTCTGTTCATATCTTTCACCCACTTTTTGATGAGGTTGTTTGTTTTTTTCTTGTAAATCTGTTTTAGTTCTTGTATGTTTTTTCCCCATTCTGTTGGCTGCCAGTTCATTCTAATGATCATTTCTTTTGCTGTGCAGAAGCTCTTAAATTTAATTAGATCCCATTTGTCTATTTTGGCTTTTGTTGTCATTGTTTTTGGTATTTTAGTCATAAAGTCCTTGCTTATGCCCATGTCCTGAATGCTATTGCCTAAGTTTTCTTCTAGAGTTTTTATGATGTAAGATCTTATGTTTAAATATGTTTAAATCTTTAATTCATTGGGAGTTGATTTTTGTATAAGGTGTAAGGAATGGGTAAAGTTTTAACTTTCTGAACATGGCTAGCCAGATTTCCCAACACCATTGATTAAACAGGAAATCCTTTCCCCATTGCTTGTTTTTGTCCAGTTTGTCAAAGATCAGATGGTTGTAGATGTGTGGCATTAGTTCTGTAACAGAGATATACACCAATGGAACAGAACAGAGGCCTCTGTTCTGGTACCAGTACCATGCTGTTTTGATTACAGTAGCCTTGTAGTATAGTTTGAAGTCAGGTAGCATAATGCCTTCAGCTTTGTTCTTTTTGCTTAGGATTGTCTTGGCCATGTGGGCTCTCTTTTGGTTTCATATAAAGTTTAAGGTGGTTTTTTCCAGTTCTGTGAAGAAGGTTAAGGGCATCTTGATGGGGATAGTATTGAATATGTAAATTACTTTTGGCCATATGGCCATTTTCACAATATTGATTGTTCCTAACCATGAGCATGGAATGTTTTTCCATCTGTTTGTGTCCTCTCTTATTTCCTTGAGCAGTAGTTTATAGTTCTCCTTGAAGAGTTCCTTCATGTCCCTTGTTAGTTGTATTTCTAGGTATTTTGTTCTCTTTGTAGCAATTGTGAATGGGAGTTTGTTCATGATTTTGCTCTCTGTTTGTCTGTTATTGGTGTTCAGGAATGTTTGTGATTTTTGCACATCGACTTTGTATCCTGAGACTTTGCTGAAGTTGCTTATCAGATTAAAGAGATTCTGGGCTGAGCTGATGGGGTCTCCAAAATATACAATCATGTCATCTGCAAATAGAGACAATTTGACTTCTTTTCTAATTGAGTACCCTTATTTCTTTTTCTTGCCTGATTGCTCTGGCTAGAATTTCCAATACTGTGTTGAATAGGAATGGTGAGAGTGGGCAGCCTTGTCCAATGCCAGTTTTCAACGGGAATGCTTCCAGGTTTTTTGCCCATCTGGTATGCTATTGGCTGTGGGTTTGTCATGAATAGCTTTTATTATTTTGAGATATGTTCCATCGATATCTAGTTTATTAAGAGTTTTTATCATAAAGGGCTGTTGAATTTTGTTGAAGGCCTTCTCTGCATCTTTGAGATAATCATGTGGTTTTTGTCTCTGCCTCTATTTATGTGACAGGTTATGTTTTTAGATTTGCCCATGTTGAACCAGCCTTGCATCCACGGGATGAAGCCTACTTGATCGTGATGGATAAGTTTTTTGATGTCCTGCTCTGTTCGGTTTGTCAGTATCTTATTAAAGATTTTTGCAGCAATGTTCATCATAAATATTGGCCTGAAATGTTCTTTTTTAGTTGTGTCTCTGCCAGGTTTTGGTATCAGGATGATGTTCATCTCATAAAACGAGTTAAGGAAGATTCCCTTTTTTTGTATTGTTTGGAATAGTTTCAAAAGAAATGGTACCAGCTCCCTTTGTATATCTGGTAGAATTTGGCCGTGAACCCATCTGGACCTGAACTTTTTTTGTCTGGTAGGTTATTAGTTGCTGCCTATACTTTAGACCTTGTTATTCTCTTGTTTCTTTATTTTGAACCATTTCTCTGTGCTGGGATGTGTGTGTGTGTGTGTGTGTGTGTGTGTGTGTGTGTGCGCGCACGCGCGCGCACGTGCAGATGTGCAATTTAGAAGAATACAGGAGAATTAATAGATAAAATGTTCCATATTCCTTATAGCTTTCATAAAATCTTCCCTTTGTCTTTCTAATCAAAACCAATTTAGATTCAAAGACACTTTTAGGGTCATATTATTTTTGCTCAAAACTTCAACTGTCCATTAAATCTGTCACTGAGGTTTGGTGGTCAGTCTCTGCACATTTGGTTATTGAAGAGATTGTTCTTTATTTCCTCTAATTTCTATGAATTTTTTTCGTAAATGCTGTAAAATACTTTATTTTACTTTGGATTTGGCACTCTGATTAATACTTATGTCAAACTCTAGCCTTCACTGATGATTTTGTATCCTAGAGTAAATTATGTCAGTTTAATTACAGATTCAGTTTATTTTCAATGTAAGGAATCACATATATTTATTTTTAATTTAGAGAATCTTAAAATGACAAATCATTTTCTATTAGACTTTGGATGTGACTTCCAGTCAATTTTGTTCTCTTCTCTAGTTTTTTGATATGACATATCCACATGTTAAAACTTATTTATTTACATAGGTTTTTATATTGGCTAAATCACAGAGTTTGCTAAATCTGAGATGTTGACAAGCACCTGAATTTTGTATGCCTTAAATCTGCAGTGTCAGAAAATAAATTTAAGCTATATTTCAAGTAATTAAAGAATATTAAAGTGTCAGATCGTTTTTATTGTTTTGTATTAATTGTTATGTTATTTTTTATTTAATAAGTATTACCCCTGACTGGCCAATGATGAATGAATCATTAGCTCTTTGTAACCATTGCACTTTTGTGCTATATATCTGATATTATATAACACAATATCAGTTATGAATTTTAATGCATTGAAGATTTTATTAAAAAGATGGAACTAAATTCTACTTTAAAGTTTACAGGTGGCTAGAATGTAATATTTTTTCAGTCCTAGAAAGTTCACTTACCTCCAATAAGAGTTACAATTTTTATTACAACTTTACTTGAAAGGTAAAAGAAGAATTCCACAAAAAAGACAATATAAACAGTCATATCTTGATTTAAGTACACAAAATCCAAAGCATGTAGCAGTCACAATAACTGAGACACCTTAAGCCTATGTATTGATTTTTTTCCTAAAAATTCAATGTATCCTGGCTAATGATAAAGCTCAGTTTCTGTGAAATTATATGAGGAGATTTCTCTGATAATACTCTGCCAGCTTCCTGGAGAGAAACAAGCTGGAGGTGACAAGTGCCAATACACTGTGGCATAAGTTGGCATTTCAGTTTTCAACAGTAAGAGATGCAGTCAGTCATTTCAACGTCAGCCAGGTGGATATAGAGTGACCTCGTGGAAGGTAACAAATTCATTAAATACCTTGATAGCTCTTCTAGAAGCTTTTTCTGAAACAGGTGAGATAAAAGGGCTTTTAACGATAAACCAACAAATAAGTTGGACATGTTAAAATGAAGAAAACATGTTGGGGGCATGATTGACGAGATGCCTCAGCATATTATCCTTGGGAAACCAAATGTAGATTAGACAGGTCCCCAGAGCCTAACTAAGGTAGCTAAATCCTCTGCCTTTAGAAAGGATCACGCATAAGGTGAACTTTATAATGCTGCAAAATTCAAAGCTGATTTTGCTTTTGGATTTGGTTTTCTCTTGGTCAATAGCAGGGACACATGCACATATGTATTTTAAATATAAAATAATAAGGTCATGTACATTGAAGAATAAAGCAATAAAATTATTCTGAATTCTATATTTGCTACAAAATATTACCTATATAAATTTATAGTGTAGGGCGGACAAAATAGTTTTTCTTCTATTCTTTTGAATTCTCAGCTAGGACCTTAATAAACCTCAACTCTACTAAACATATAAAAATTAGCTGGATGGTGGTGAGCACCTGTAATCCCAGCTACTTGAGAGGCTGAGGTGTAATAAAAATTACTATTTTTATGTTCTCTATGACTTTATAAGCAAACAATATATCAGTAGAGACCTACAAGGATTCCTGTAAACATGGATTTAGCCTTTACTGAGAAAAGCAGGTGGTTCTGTGCCTGTGTCAGAAATCAATAGCTGGGATTGTAACCCCAGTCCCACACCCACCTTACTGCAGATGTGGAAAGTTGCTAAACACTTTGGCCTCTGTCTTCCATCTTTAACAAAATGGTAAAATACCCATTTCTATTTTCTATGAGTATGGGAAAGATAAACAGAATTGTTAACACAGTGCTAGTGATCATAGGTAGCTCGCCCAAGGCCCAGGAATGGACTTGATGAGGGGTCATCTCTCTCCCCCTTGCACCATGGAACACAGCTACAAACACCAGGATACAGAAAGAGCCAAGCAGCTAAGAGCCTGTCTACTGCCCATTGTTTTCCAATGCCATCTATTGGGTCACAATTCAAACTACAACACTGAAAAACATTTGACTAACTCTGCCTTCTGCAAAAGCAAGGTCGAGAATTCAAGAATGAATAAAGACCCTGTACAGAGCCTTAGCCATCTGCAAACTTTAAGAAGTGAAGCCAACTGTTTATATCCAACTTACATTACACTTAAAACAATACTAACCCTCCCAGATGAAAAAGAATCAGCACAGGAACTCTGGAAATTCAAAAAACCAAAGTGTCCTCTCACCTCCAAATGTGCTAATGAACTCCCCAGCAATGGTTTCTAACCAGTCTGAAATGACAGATAGAAAACTCAGAATCTGGATGGCGAGGAAGCTCTTCAAGATTCAGGAGAAAGTTGGAACTCAATTTAAGAAAGCAAGGCAATTCAGTAAAATAGTTCAAGAGTTCAGAGACAAATAGCCATTTTCAAAAAGACACAAACTGAACTATTTTAGCTAAAAAAATTGACTACAGGAATTTCATGATTCAGTCACAAGTACTAACAGCAGAATAGACCAAGCTGAGAAAAGAATCTCAGAGCTTTAAGACCAGATTTTTGAATCAACATAGATAAAAATAAAGAAAAAAAAACTTAAGAAAAAGGAAGATAACCTCTAAGAAATATGGGATTATGTAAAAAGACCAAGCCCATGACTCATTCACATTCTTGAGAGAGTAGGAGAAAGAGTAAGTAACTTGGAAAATAGATATGAACATAGAGCCCATGAAAAATTCTCTCATCTCACCAGAAAGATTGGCATGCAAATCAAAGACATACAGAGAACCCTCGCCAGGATCTACACAGCACAGCCATCCTCAGAGCACACAGTCAGCAGATGCACCAAGGTCAATGCAGAAGAAAAATTCTCAAAGGCAGCTGGAAGAAGGAACCCTACGGGGCTGTCAGCAGACCTCTCATCACAAATTTGAGAAGTTAGAGGAGATTGGGGACATATTTCCAGCATCCTTAAAGAAGAAATGGCAAACAAGCGTTTCATATCCTGCCAAACTAAGCTTCATAAGTGAAGGAGAAAAATTAATAAAATCTTTCTCAGACAAGTAAATGCTGAGGTCGTTATTTCCACTAGACAAGCCTCATAAGAGGACCTTAAGGGAGTGCTAAATATAGAATCAAAAGAATGACACCTTCCCCCCCAAAGCCCACTTACACACATAGCCCACAGGCACTATAAAGCAACCAGATGATCAGTCCTGCATAACATCCAGCTAACAACACAGTGACAGGATCAGGTTTACACATAGAAATACTAACCTTGAATGTAAATGGGCTAAAGCCCTCACTTAAAAGACAGTGGCAGGATGGGAAAAAGACTCAACCATATGTTGTGTTCAAGACTCCCATCTACCATGCAATGACACCCACAGACTCACACTAAAATTGTGGAGTAAGATCTATTATTGCAAATAGAAAACAAAAAAGAGCAGGAGTTGCTATTCTTAAAATGAATAAAACAGACTTTAAGACAAAATTAAGAAGGACAATGAAGGGCAATGCGTGATAATAAAGAACACAATCCAACAAGTCTTAACTATCCTCAATATGTATTCCCCTAACTTTAGAGCACCCACATTTATAAAACAAGTTCCTTTTGGCTTACAGAAAGATGTAGACAACTATACAGTAATAGTGTGAGACTTCAACAATTCACAGGGAGTGCTAGACAGATTATGGAAGCAGAAAACGAAAAAAGAATCCCTCAACTTAAACTTGACACTCGACCAGTTGGACCTAACAGAAATCTATGGAACACTCCACCCAACAATCACAGAGTATACATTTTTCTTATCTTTACACAAAACATATTCTAAGATTTATCCCATGCTCAGTGTGTTAGTCTGTTTTCACATTACTACAGAGTAAAATCTGAACCTGGGTAATTTGCAGGGAAAGAGGTTCAATTGGCTCAGAGTTCTGCAGGCTGTACAGGAAGAATAATGCTAGCATCTGCTCAGCGTCTGGGGAGCCCTCAGAAAATTTCCAATCTCGGCAAAAGGTGAGGGAGGAACAGGAACATTACAGGCCGGAGCAGGAGCTCGAGAGTGAGTAGGAAGGTGCGACACAGTTTTAAATGAGCAGACCTCATGAGAACTCACTCACTGTCTGCTATATCTTGACTGTGTCCTCAACCAAATCTCATCTGAAATTCCCACGTGTTGTGGGAGGGACCCAGTGGGAGGTAACTGAATTGTAGGGGCAAGGTCTTTTCCATGCTGTTCTCATGATAGTGAAGAAGTCTCACAAGATCTGATGGTTGCAAAAATGGAAATCTCCCTGCAGAAGCTGTCTTCTCTCGTCTGCCACCATGTGAAGCATGTCTTTTACCTTCTGCCATGATTGGGAAGCCTCCCCAGCCATGTGGAACTGAGTACATTAAACCTCTTTATTTTGTCAAGTGCCCAGTCTTGGGTGTGTCTTTATCAGCAGTGTGAAAAAATGGACCAATATAGTAAATTTTTACCAGGAGTCGAGTGCTTCTGAAAATGTGGAAGCAACTTTGGAACTGGGTAACAGACAGTGGCTGGAAGAATTTGGAGGGCTCAGAAGACAGAGAAATGTGAGAAAGTTTGGAACTCCCTAGAGACTCGTTGAATGGCTTTGATTAAAATGCTGATAATTATATGGACAATGAAATCTAGGCTGAGGTGGTCTCAGATGGAGGCGAGGTGAGAAACTTGTTGGAAACTGGAGCAAATGTGACGCGTCATTTTTTAGCAAAGAGACTGGTGGCATTTTGCCTTTGCCCTACAGATTTGTGGATCTTTGAACTTAGAGATGATTTGGGTTATCTGGCAGAGAAATTTCTAAGAAGCATATGCATAATAATCTACGGTTACAAAAAATAAATCAATATAGTATGAGTTGGGGTCAGAGAAGATTTGCATCTAAATGATCATTTTTCATCATTTTGGAATGACAGAAACTCATGATAGAATTGATTTGGAAAATCAATTCTAAATTTGATTGTCTTTGTGATTAGAAGGGATATATATTGGCAAAATTCTTTAAAACGTCCATTATAATTGTTTGCAGAATATTTTATTAAATTATACCTCAACAAAGTTCATTAAAATCAACCAACTAATGTCAAAATAACATAAAAAATAAAATGATATTGTTTGAATAAATGCAGGGAAAGCATTTGTAAAATTTAAGATAATTTTAGCAAAATTAGAGGATAGTATTTGTTGATAAAAAGTAGAATAAATGGAGGTGGAAGGACTGATTAAGGTCAGAAATTTGAGGCCAGCTTGGGCTACAAAGCAAGACCCTGACTCTAAGAAAAATAAAATGAAAAACCTTTGAAAAGTGAAATGACAATGGATACCGTCTTGGCTAGATTGAAACTTCTGAATCCAGATGACCTTAGAGAGGAAATCATCAAAGCTGGATTGAAAAGTGGACCCATTACATAAACGACAAGGTTTATTTTTGAGAAAACATTGGCCCAGGTTTTACTGAAGCAAGGAAGAAGGCTGCCTTCTTTTGACCACCATGAGGCAGCTGCCATAGCTCTCACACAAGACACACAAAGGATTTTGAAGTCAGCCGAAAGGAACCCAACTGATCAGGCTGGCTTTTCTGAAGACAGAGATTGTGGTTACAGTGTGAGCCTGAATTCTCCAGAGGAGAAACTGGGACGTCCAAGACCTGCTCGTTGTCCCCCAGCACTGTGGCGGGGGCCAGGACGCCCAGAGCTGGGGGACTGAGTTTATGGAGCCTCCTCTCTACTATGGGGTGTGTCCAGTGTATGAGGACGTCCCAGCGAGACATGAAAGGATCCATGTTTACGTAAATCAGAAGGAAGCACTGCAAGCTGTGAAAATGATCAAAGGGTCCCGATTTAAAGCTTTTTCAACCAGAGAAGCTGCTGAGAAATTTGCTAGAGGAATTTGTGATTATTTCTTTTCACCAAGCAAAACATCCTTACCACTTTCTCCTGTGAAAATAGCACCACTCTTTAGCAATGATGAGTCGAAAGATGGGTTGTGCTTGTCTGAATCAGAAAGTAAACAAAGAGCAAGCCAACAGTTAGAAAAATTCTTGCACGCAGGACCTCACCGCCAAGCTCCGGAAAGCTGCGGAGAAGGGAGAGGAGGACATTTTTTCTGATCTCATCAGGGGCAACCCCCGGTATCTGATTGGCTCAGGGGACGACCCAACCATCGTGCAGGAAGGGTGCAGGTACAACGTGATGCATGTTGCCGCCAAGGATGACCAGGCTTTTATCTGCCAGCTGACTCTGGACGTCCTGGAGAACCCTGACTTCATGAGGCTGATGTACCCTGATGACGACGAGGCTGTGCTGCAGAAGCGCATCCGCTATGTCGTCGACCTCTACCTGAACACCCCGGACAAGATGGGCTATGACACACCGTTGCATTTTGCTTGTAAGTTTGGAAATGCAGACCTAGTCAATGTGCTTTCATCACATCAGTTGACTGTCAAAAACCCAAGGAATAAATATGCTAAAACACCCGAAGATGTAATTTGTGAAAGAAGCAAAAACAAATCTGGAACTGAAGGAGCGGATCAGAGAGTATTTGAAGGGTCACTATGTGCCGCTCCTGAGAGCAGAAGACACATCTTCTCCAGTCATTGGGGAGCTGTGGTCCTCAGACCAGACGGCCAAGGCCTCTCGTGTCGGCCGTTATGGAGGCAGCCCCCGAGACCCTGTGCTGACCCTGAGAGCCTTTGCGGGGCCCCTGAGACCAGCCAAAGTGGAAGATTTTCGCAAACTCTTGAAAACTCCACCTCGCGAGAAGCAGGCTTCCTTCACAACTTCAAGAAATCGGACTTGAAAAGAGGCTTGGAGAGAGTGTGGAGGGAGCTAGCTCATGAGCTGGGGTATCCCTGGGTTGAATACTGGCAATTTCTGGGTTGTTTTGTTGATCTGTCTTCCCAGGAAGGCCTGCAAAGACTGGAAGATTATCTTACTCAGCAGGAAATAGGCAAAAATGCTCAACAAGAAACAGGAGAAAGGGAAGCCTGCCGAGATGAAGCCACCACGTCTGGCAGCAATGCCATTTCCATGAGTGCGTTTCTAGATGAAGATGACATGAGCTTGGAAGAAATAAAAAATCGGCAAAATACAGCTCGAAAGAATGGCCAGCCCAGGTTGGGTGCTTTGGAAATGCGGGGTGCAGCACCTTCCCCTCGGAGCAGGAGGCAGACCTCATAGAAACCTCAGAGCCAGGTGGTCTGCGCAGCGGCAGAAATGGGCTCTGTCCTCCTCTGAGTCACAGCAAGACCATGGAGGGCGAGAAAGCAAAGGCACCCCGTGGGGAGGAAGCTCATTTACCACCTGTCGCCGGTTTATCTGCTGAATTTGATAAACTGAGTTTGCAAAATCTGGGAAGTAGCGTTTCTAAGACACCAGATGAAAATATGTAAACTAAAGATAAGATCCTGACTTCAAGAATTGATGCGGTAGGAAGTGACTTGTTGGAGGCGGCTTCTCCTGCAGACCAACTCGGGAATGACCAGGGGAGGACAGAGTGGGAAATGTCAGCCAGCATTGCTAGAATGTCCTTGGGCCCCAGCTGCCCCGGGCACGAGGATCAGCAGATCGAGCTCACGAGGGAATCGGCCAGGCGGCTCTTCCTTTTTGGAGAGGAGCCGTCAAAACTAGATCAGGATGTTTTCGCTGCTCTTGAATGTGTGGACGTCGACCCCCATCAGTTCCCGGCTGTGCACAGATGGAAGAGTCCTGTCCTGTGCTACTCACCCTCCGACAGACGGAGTTGGCCCAGCCCCACACTGAAAGGAAAGTTCAAGTCTTGGCTGCTGGATCTCAGCAGACCTCACAGCTACAGTCCGGGGAGAAATGGTGCGGCCAGGAGCAGCCCCAGAAAGGCAGGCCCAGGCAGCCCTGGGTGCTACAGTCCCGTGCTCTGCAGGAGGACGCGCCTGGCCGAGCTCACCACCCTGTAGGCTCACAGCTGGGGCTTCTTTCGGTGTTCATTTTTATAGGAAGAAGGGTCATATGTTTATTGCTAAAATGTCGCAAAGGAGTATATTCTGATTAAATTATTAATCCTCAAAAAAAGTAAAATAAATAAGTTTTTGGCAATATTTAATCTAATTTTAACGTAAAAACCATCAGTTAACTATAAATATGAAGGCATATCATAAATGAATGACAATTGTGTACAAAAAGAAAATATTACACTTATTAAATATTGAAACTGTTTTCCCTGAGATTAAATAAAACAAACAAGAACATTTTACTTTCATTGCAATACCCCACCTCTATGTAAGGCAAAGAACTTTTGGATAAGTATAAAAGTGGATCATGAAGAAGACATAGACTGTCATTCTCACTGATAGAAATGTAGGAAATGTCAATGCAATCTAAGCAAACTCCATGAGAATGGATATAGCAGTTCAGCGAGGTATATGAATACAAGATCAATGCACGACGACTGTGCTTCTGTCCACCAGCAATCAACAATTAAAAATGTGCCGTGAAAGTGTTAAAATTATGAAAATTATAATTTTCAAAATCTAGGAATAAAGATAAAATATATTCAAGTTTACTAGAGTCACATTTTATTATTAAAAGAAAATTTTAAAAGCAAACAAAAAGAACTACAACATGTTTGAAATTTAGGTGATTGATGATTTTTAAGTTAGGAAATATCCTTACATTGATATATAGACACAATGCAATTTTAATCATCATTCAAGTAGGGTTTAACTTATGGTGTGTGTGTGTGTGTGTGTGTGTGCATATTGCAAACTAATAAAGAAAACTAATATGTTGAAGATGAGAACCAAGGTAGAGGACTTACACTTGCCAATCTCAAAACTTATATTATTGCTATAGTAATTAAGATATATCGTATTGTTAGAAAGACATCTAAATGAACCCACTGAAAAGAATTTTGTACAGAAACAGATGTACCTATATATAAAATTACCTGATTTGTGCAAAAAAAAAAGAGCCATTGGAATCCAGAAAAAAGGAATTATTTTCAATAAAAGTGATTTGACAATCTGACCATCTATATGCAAAGAAGAAAAAAATTAATCTTATTTCCTAGGGTCTTACCTTAACAAGTTTTCTAGAAGATACTATAGAAAAATATGTTCATGAACTTTACAGAGGCAAACATTTCTTAAACAGGAGGAGCCAAACATTAACTCTGAACTAAACACTGATGAATTTCACTTCATTAAAATTAATGACCTCTGCTCCTCAGAAAGCATTATTAAAAGAAGGAAAGGGAAAGCCAGATAATGGTAGATGTTGGTCTCATTGCATAAGGCAACAAAGACTAGTATCCAGAATATATAATGAAGAGCAAAAACCAGTCTAGGACTAAAGGAGTGAAAGAAAATCAACCTGAACTGAAAACAGAAAAAGCAACTCTACCATTAATCACAAGAGAAGGACAGACCCAGATAAAGCCAGTACAAAATTAACTGCAAGCACTGTCTGTCCCAAAGTCCTGCCGCAGCTGTGAAATGCTGTAATAATCCTTTCTTTAATGACTACTGCTTTTTTTTTAATCAATGACATCCTGGAGCCACTTTGCTGGTCCTATCTAATACTGGTAGTGCCTAATCACTAAGCTGTCCTTGCCTCGTGACAGGACCCAATCCGTAGTTAATCTCTGCTTCTAAACCCATCTCAGGTACAGAGTCGAGTCAGAATTGAGTGTTACTTTCTTTAGATCCTCCTAAGAATCATTTGATGAGAAGCCAAACCTTACAAAGGAGGATTCCTTAATCCCTCTTATGGAGTGGCATTTTGAAGTTCCTCTGGAACGCCTTTCTTGCTTTATCAGGTCAGTAAATCTAACTTTGTCAGACTGTGTTCTGGTCTCTTGTGGACTTTGATTTATTAGGCTTTTGCAAATAATAATCACCAAAAAGATTATGTTAAAAAGTACATAAACTAGAAATATATTCATTATTCTTTAGGAAACTGTACATCAAATCCACAATAAGCTACAGCTACGCACTCCCTAAAATAGCTAAAGTTTAAAAGCTGAAAATACCAAAAGTCAGAGGATGAATGGAATAACTTCGTCTTTCACACTGTTGCTGGGAGTGTGAATTGTTGCAGCCTCTTTGAACTGTTGATGAGTTGTGTCTTACAAAGTTGAATATAGGTATGCCCTATGATCAAATGATTCCAGTGCCAACCTCTAATAAAATTCTATGTATATATGCAAAAATATATTCATGTAAAACAATACTTACATCAGCATTAGTTCTAATAGCCTCACACAAGAACAACCAAAATGTCCGTCAACAGTACAATGTGTAACTGCATCGTAGGATACACATGTAACCGGACAGCAGAGATCAATGAACTGCTGCTCCTTGCAGTAACATTAATGGGTGTCTCACACATTTTAATGAGGAAAAGACAGAAGTAAGGTCTATTTATTCCTAACAATCCAGGAATCAACGTTTTAATTCCAGAACGGTATACCATGGAGAATGCATAGTTCCATTTATATGAAAGTTGATAGCATAGAAACCATATTTGTGTTGATAAATGTTTGGTTCCATAGTGATTGTAAGAAGAAGTATGACTTATGGGTGCTGACTGTCTGTGCTAATCTTGGAAGTTGTAATAATCGTGTGTTTATTTAGTCAGTGACAATTCTTTGAACTATGCATTTGAAGTTAGTGCATTTAAAAAATATTTTTGTTACATATCAAATGGAAATAAAATGACAAGTTTTAAAAATTGTTAGAAGGTAGCTAGATGATGAATAAATAATACGATATTTTGGAGTTTCATAAAAGCAACTTTATTGTTTTCTTTTTATTCAAAGTCTCACCTATCCAATGTATTATGGCAGGTATTTAACAGTAATAAGTATAATGCGTTAAGAATTAAAACTCAGCATGAAGTTTTTACAGATTTCATCCATGAAGCAAATTGAAGGTATTTTTTTTAAAGGCTCTTACAATAAATGATATAATAGTGTTAAAGGGAAGCGTAAACTTAGGGAAGTCTGTGATAATTCACGGCATCAGGAAACTACAAGGCAGAATTCTAAACATCTCACTCTAATCTTTATCATTACAGCATTAAATATTTATAAATATGAAGTTCAACTTTTTATTTATTTGCCTTCCAACTTTTCTTTAGATTCAGGGGGTACATGTGCAGGTTTGTTACATGGGTACATTGTGTGTCACGGTGGTTTGGTGTACAGAAAATTGTATCACACAGGTATAATATATCAGTATAATACCCAAGGGGTAGTTTTCCAATCCTAGCTCTCTTTGCACTGTCCACCTTCAAATAGACCTCAGTGTCTATTACTTCATTCTTTGTGTTCATGTATACTAAGTGTTTAACTCCCACGTATAAGTGGGGCCCAGCTTCAATCTTCTGCACATGGCTAGTCAGTTATTCCAGCACCATTTACTCAACAGGGAGTCCTTTCCCCATTGCTTAGTTTTGTTAGCTTTATTGAAGATCAGATGTTCGTAAATGTGAGGCTTTAGTTCTACATTCTCTAAGCTGTTCCATTGATCTATATGTCTGTTTTTGTACCTGCACCATGCTGTTTTGTCTACTGTGGCCTTGTAGTATAGTTTTAAGTCAGGTAATGCGATGCCTCTAGCTTTGCACTTTTTGCTCAGGATTGCTTTGGCTCTTTGGGCTCTCTTTTTATTCCAAATGAATTTTAGAATTTTTTCTAATTCTGTTAAAAATGTTATTGATACTCTGATAGGACTGGCATGGAATCTGTAAACAGCTTTGGGCAGTAGGACCATTTTACTAATATGAAGTTCAATCTTATAAAATTTGTGTATATATTTAGTTGTATCTAAGTGAGAGTAACTAACAAAACTAAAAAGAGAGAATATATAAATTAAAATAATGCCATGTTTTACTAAACTTCTTGAGATAATATGAAAAGGAATTTAGTTTTATATTCTACAATATTAAATGAAAATGCCAGTTTCATTTTCACAAAATAAACTTTTACAATGCTGGCTGACATTTTGTCCCTATGGGTGGAAAAGGTACCGTTTATTGAAGGTATACTGCATGATGCTGTGTTAGTCTGTTTGTATAGTGCTATAAAGAACTGCCCAAGACTGGGTAATTCATAAAGGAAAGAGGTTTAATGGACGCTCAGTTCATCATGGCTGGGGAGGTCTCAGGAAACTTACAATCACGGTGGAAAGTGAAGGGGAAGCAAGGCACCTTCTTCAACCAGCAGCAGGAAAGAAAAGTGCTGAGTGGAGGGGGAAGAGCCCCTTATAAAACCATAAAATCTCATGAGAACTCACTCACTCTCACGGGAATAGAATAAGGTAAACCAACCCCATGATTGGATTACCTCCCCCGGTCTCTTTCTTCTCTTCACAAGTGGGGATTACAATTCAAGATGACATTTGGGTAGGGACACAAAACCTAATCATAACAGATGCTTATTGGCCACACTTGAGAATGACGTGTGCGAACTGAGAAGTGTCAATTTGTCCAAGACTGATTCCTTGCAATGTGGTCTTCCAGAAAAGTACCTGGGCTTCTCTGTTGTTCAGAGGAAACTTTCTATGGCCCAGTACTCAAGCCAATACATCTTCATCACCTTTAGGATCTCTGTCACAGGGCCTGTAAAGTGCAGGCGAATGGCTCATGCTTCTCAAACCAAACACCATTTTGGGGAATGCTCCAACTAGTTCGTTATGTGATATGTGCAAGACGTAGCCGCCAGCTCTCTAATCATGCCAGGGGAGGATCTAGGGATGACCCAGACAATAAATATTGAGAAGACAGGATAATCCAAAAGTAACGATTTTGCTTATATCATATTTGTTTCTAAATGACAGATTATTTAATCATTCAGGATGAGACCCCTGCATTGGATATCTGGCCCTGCTAGACAACTTTGGGCTTCCTCAGAGTGAATGAGTAATTATAGTCTCAAATACCTGTGGCTGGTTTTGGTAGCATAAGTTTTCTGGACACAACAGCAGGCTTAATATGAGTATTACATAATCAGTTTCTGTTTCTTTTTATTATTCAGAGTTACTTTGAGGATGATTGTGCTAGAGACTGAATAGCCTGCAGAATCCACATTTTTCTTTTCTCTTTATTAATGAAACTGTTATTTGGTTGGGGGCAGCAACTCATCCCACAGGCAGAGGTGGCCATGTGACATAGGTTTGGGTAGTTCAATATAAAAAGAGAATCACTGGGTAAGATTTCAGGGAGATAGACTAAGATGGCAACCTGCTTTGTCCTTTGCTCTTCTCCTTCTTTGCTGCTTGGAGACTCTCCAGGGAGCTCTGGCAGGCCTCTGAGAGCACAAGATGAGGTCCTACTCTAATGGTGGAGTGGAAATCTGGGACACTGGATACATGATGAGAACACATCACCTTGGACTCTTGACTTCTTAAATAGAAATAGAAATTTTTTGTGTTTGATTCATAATTTTCTAGACTTTCTGGCATAGTCAACTGTACTGGATTCTACCATATAGCATAGTGAAGGCGAGATGTAAATGTAGGTAATGTGGCTTCTTCATCTACGTTCTTAAACAAGTTATTCATCTGCAAAGGTTATCCTAACATTAAAATAAATGCATACATATTGAAATTTATAATTAAGTACATTATGAAATTTAAAAATATCATGTAAATATGCATTCTTGTTTTTCACATATAAGCTATAAAAACAGAAAATAAGACACTAACAGCCACAACCATAATATTTCCATTTTACCTTAAAATTACACTGCATATTATACAAAAGTAAAGTACATTATATGAAAATGCTAACAAAGTGCCCTGGAAAATAAACAGAGTCTTAGTTTTAAGAATCTCACAAATAGATGATAGATTTCCTCATGATGTCACTTCATTCGGTCCCTGTACATTTTACCTGTCGTTATAAGTAAAGTGATGACAAAAAAGCTTTAGTAAATAGTAAATGTAACATTAGATGCTGTGGTAATACATTTTCATAATACTCTGATTTTGTTTATTTCCCCATTAAATATTATAAATTTTTATTGACTAAAAAGAACATTTCATAGATATAAATGGCATAGCTCATATTGTCAAGTATACATTGTGGTAGAATGAAAGAGAAAATAATATTGAATTCGATTATTGTAGCTTTGTGCCCTGTCACACAAAGCATCTGACACCAAAATCACCAGCTTCTTATTTGCAAAAGAAGGATAAACTCTGCTAAGAGATGTGAAGAATAAAGACAATGTATATAATCTAGCTGCGTAAACCAGCGCTTAACATTTGAAAAACTTTCGGCAAGTGAATTCTGACAGTGTTTATTACAACAAACATGGCACTGTTGGATAAATATATATGATGAAAATAAGTAAAAGTATGGATATCTTAAGTAATTCCTATTCCAAATAAAGTAACACCTGAGTTAAATGAAGAAATTGGAAGTTTCTAACTCAGTCACAATGTTTTATCATAAAAAATTCCTTCTCAGATTTTCAGTATGATGTTTCAGTTAATGTATTACAAAGTCATTGTAACACCTGATTTCAAATATGAGTCAAAGTGCAATTAAGATATTAGAATATCTCATGTCATTGAATTGGAGCTATATCTCACCTAATTTGACTCATTCTCCATCGGTGACTTAAAAGAAATACTCTCACCTTAGGTATTTGGTTTAGAATTCACAGTAATTATCTGCATCACACCTACCCCATCTCCCAGAGCATGTTGTTTGCACCAGATAACTTTCCACTTTCTCTGTTTTCATAGCAGTTTAGGCACTTATGATTTCAGATAGGAATCCTCAATATCCTTAAACATACTATCTATTGTTGAGTTATTGCTGACTAGTAAAGTGCCTGACGTATAGTTTTTAAATTTTTTTTACATTTATATATATATGTGGCATTTTAGGTTTTGGAAGAATACGTAAGATTGTTGCCTAGGTACACACATGCCAATGTGGTTTGCTGCCTTCCTCCCCATCACCTGTATCTGGCATTTCTCCCCATGTTATCCCTCCCCAGCTTCCCACTGCCCGCTGTCCCTCCCCTAGTTCCCCCCCAACAGACCCCAGTGTGTGATGTTCCCCTCCCTATGTCCATGTGTTCTCATGTTTAACACCCACCTATGAGTGAGAGAACATGCAGTGTTTGTTTTTTTTTTACATTTAATAAACCATTGGTAAGGAGTCGATACTTTATTTGGTTAGAATTTTACGGTGAACACCAATGACTTACTTGATATGATGTTTTCCTGTGCCTTTATTTCCAAGACATTGTAAAGAACAGTAAGAAATCCTAACATTGTTACTGATGAAAAAAAGTAGTGATAAAAACATTTAAATCACATCAATTTTTAATTTTTTCAGTAATACCCAATAGAATAGGTTGCTTAATATATGGCGAGACTTGTCTCTTTTTTTTTTTTTTTTTTTGAGACGGAGTATCACTCTTGTTACCCAGGCTGGAGTGCAATGGCGCGATCTCCGCTCATCGCAACCTCCGCCTCCTGGGTTCAGGCAATTCTCCTGCCTCAGCCTCTTAAGTAGCTGGAATTACAGGCACGCGCCACCATGCCCAGCTAATTTTTTGTATTTTTAGTAGAGACGGGGTTTCACCAGGTTGACCAGGATGGTCTCGATCTGTTGACCTCGTGCTCCACCCGCCTTGGCCTCCCAAAGTGCTGGGATTACAGGCATGAGCCACCGCGCCCGGCCTGACTTGTCTCATTTGTAAAAATGATGTAACACACAATAGTTTACTATCTATATTATCACTAGATTTTAAAAATTAATCAGCATGAGATAAATCTAGTCTTCTAATTTATATGTATCTACTTGGAGGTTAAGAGCACATACTTTATTCAAATCCTTTCCTACATACCTTAAGGAAGACATCATTTGGGAAGAATTAAATTCATCTTTACCATTTTTTAATTAACAACAGAATTGCATTATTATTATTATTATTATTATTATTTTATTTGTTTTGAGACAGGATCTGGCTCTGTTGCCCAGGCTGTAGTGAGCTGTGATGTGGTCACGGCTCACTGCAGCCTCCTTCTCCTCGGCCCAAGCAATTATCCCTTCTCAGCCTCCTGAGTAGCTGGAACCACAGGCATGCACTGCCATGCCTGGATTGTTTTGGTATTTTTTGTAGAGACAGGGTTTCACCATGTTGCCCTGAGTAGTCTGGAACTCTTGGGGTCAAGCTATCCTCCTGCCTCAGCCTCCCAAAGTGCTGGGATTACAAATGTGAGCTGCACGTCCAGCCAGAATTGCTTTATTAAACTTTTTTAGTGTGTAATCATTTGGGATGCACCATTGTTAAGAAACAATACAGAGACAACCTATGTACCCTTCAATATTTGGCTGAACCATAGTACAATACCACAATGAGGGTGTCGACATTGACGAGACAGTGCATCTCCATCATCACAAGGATTCCTCTCATTGCTCTTTCATAGCCACACTTACTGTTCCTACCTCACTCTCTTATTATCCTCTGGCAACCATGCACCTGTTCTCTCCTTCTATAATTTTGAAATTTCAAGAAGATTATGTGAATGAAATTGCCTGGAATGTAACCTTTTCACTCAGTGTAATTCTCTGGATATTCATCCAGGCTGCCGCATGAGGTACTTCCTTCGTCCTGCTGAGTAGTGTACCGTGGTAAGGATGCACCGGCACAGTCTGCTTAGTCATCTGCTCGTGAAGGAATGACTCAGTGTTTCCAGTGTGGGACTATTACAAATAAAATTACCTTAAACGTCTATATACAGATTTTTATTTGAACTTAATTCTTCATTACTCTTAAATAAATCTCCCGGAGTGTAATTGCTAATTTTGTATATCAAAAAGCCATTTTCTAAATTCAACTAGATAATATTTTACATTATTATTCTCTGAAAAAAAGTAAGTGAATTTTTATTTTTTGGTCACTGGCATTGTCCATCCTTATTCCCCTTATTGAATATGTTACAAGGAGTTTTCACTTATCTTCTATGAGTTAAATAAAGCATTTGTTTGGTTATGCCACAAATATCATTTATTGTTAGGTCTGAATTTAGATGAAATATTTTCCGTTTGATTACATAACACTGTATTTGACGCCAAAAACTTGGCTTAATGCCAGATCATTTCTCAATATACCTATCAGCTAATAGATTTTGACTCTATCCAAAGACTTCCAGTTAAGTGTCATTTTAGGCACAGTTTTAAGATTTTATTTATGATCTACTTTCATCTCAGACAAAAATGTATACCTCATATGTATTTGTAAGTTGAATTTTTGCCATTATCTTCTTCAAAGAATCAAAAAATTATGTATGGTCTTCTTGTTCTTAAACACACAATTTAGTTGAACATAGTGGTACATTTTTTGAAGTAAATAAACTTTTTCAGGTTCAATATTATGAACTGAGAAAGACCTAGAGATGTTATTAACATCTTCCGGTAGAAACGAAGAGGGAGAACAAGATGAGGAAGTAAAACAGGAATAAGGGAAAAAGCTCCTTTCAACTTAGCTATGAAATTGTGACATCGTACGTTGCCTCAGTCTCTTCTATATATACACTACACTGGCATTCCCTAGTGAGTTTATGGTGTTAGTTTGGTGCAAAAGTAATTGCGGTTTTTACCATTCCTTTTAATGGTCAAAATTGCCATCATTTTTTCACCAACCTAATATAATATGGACTAGGCAAAGCAAAAATCTCAAACATTATGAGTTATGTATGAAAGGAAGCATGCCCAATGCACTATGATAATGTAAAAAAGGCTCTTATTACAGGCTGGATGGTGTCAGATACGCGGAGTTGCCAAAGGAGGCTTGTTAGATCTGGACGCAATTGAACTGAGTGTGGAAGGATAAAAATGAGAGCGCACAGAAGACGTTAACAGGTGTCCAGAAAGAGAAAGCGCTAGGAACAAACAGGCAAGGATGAAAACGTGTGTTTACAACTTGAGTAGTTTGGTAACATCAGAGTGAAAAATGCGTGTGAGAGGTGTGAGATAAATGGTGGAGGGAGAGAACAGGGCTTTTTGTATTCTGCTAACAGGCTTGTGCCATGTCTTACAAGGATTTTTAGAGGAATGATAAGTGTAGATTCATTTTGTACATAAATCACTTGGGTCAACATATAGAGAGTAAATAGGAGGTAAGGAAAAATAAATATCAAGAGTTCCATGATGTGTTGATTATAACAATCAGTAACTTAGGTAAGAAATGCCTGATGTAGGCAATAGGGCGGGAGTGGGGATGGAGACGGCAAACCACCATGGCGTGTATGTACCTATGCAACAATCCTGCAGGATGCAGGACATGCACATGTACCCCAGAGCCCAAAGTGCAATAGAAATAAACAAGTAAATGAATAGGAAGAGAAAAGAAATAATAATAACAATATACGCCAAGGATCTAAACTAAAACACAGTGAAATTTGTATTAAACAAAAAACGACCGTTTAGAGACATATTTAAAGGATGGATTCACCCAGAGTGAGGCAGAAGGAAAGGAAGAAACTCTAGATTACTTATGACTTGAGTTTCTGACTTGAATGAATGGATAGATCTGATGAAGGTTTAAGTTTAGGAGAACTAAACTTAATTCAGTAGGACTGAATTAAAAGTGGACCCTGTCACTCAAGGTTGGAGTTGATTTCCTGGTGTTTTTGAAACCCCGGCCAAGTAACGCCATGGAGAACATTACTGTTGTGGAACTGTCCAGAAGGTGCTTGCACTGTCATGGTGTCACTACATTCAAGAGGCCATTTCTAACTAAACATTAACAGTAAAGAACCTAGGAACTCACTACATCAGGTATTTCTGTATATATGAATAGCTATGACAGACCAGTATATACTTTGAATTATGCTTTCAACTTCTCCTAAAAAACGTTTTTAGAGTATACCTGATACAGCTGCATAGTGATTGACTGCCTGGACTCATTCAAATATGGTCAATTATACGGCTAGTACCTATGTCACATATGTGTAGTCTGATAACATCTCTTAGTTAAAGGTGTTAATAAACAACAGATAGAGAT
The DNA here is from genome assembly GCF_049354715.1 of Callithrix jacchus. NCBI lineage: Eukaryota > Metazoa > Chordata > Mammalia > Primates > Cebidae > Callithrix > Callithrix jacchus. The sequence goes on from NC_133519.1 coordinate 8,924,314, forward strand.
TAATGCTTTATTGTGATAAACATATCTTTCTGAAACTAGGGGAAATGCTCATGAAAATAAAACAATTCTATCATCACTATAGAAATAAGAAAAACAAAAAGTAACAGTTAAAATATTAAAGTTTACTTGATATATAATATCTTAAAAGATAACCTATGGAAATCTTTGGATGAATAGATGTAGCACTCAGAATTAGAAAGCAAATTTCTAGAAAAATGTCTATCCTTACAAAGGCAATTTTATTCCTCAAGTAAAATTCCAAACATAAAAATGAATCTAAATGTTATTTAAAAGAATATTATTGTAGGACTACAGCAATTAATTCTGTGTAAAATATGCAGGTTTTAGAACATTCAAATTGTTTTGTCTTTTCAGATATTACTACAATGACATTTGTGTGAATGTTTCTTCACATGTGAGATTGTGTCATTGTCACAATATGCAGCAAAGATTGTCAGATAAATCATATAAGCATTCGATGTGTTATATATACATATATATTGACATGTGTCTATGTGTGTGCATAGATACACGAATATTATCCTGGTGTTTCTGCATGAAATATTCCTTCCCAGTTCTGAATCTGGGTGAACACTGTGAGCTGCTTTAACCAACAAAGTGTGGCAAACAGTGAAGCTGTGCCAATTTAGGGCAGAAAATTTAAGACGATCTGACAATTTGTTAGGAAGTTAGTAGCCATGTTAAGCCAACAACTCTGAGACTGTTATGCTTAGACAGATAAAGGAAGCCTTAGGTAGCTGAGACAGCCACAAGTAGATAACTGAAGAACTCTCCTGGACCAGAGAGAACTCTTCTCCCCAGCTGAGCGTGTTGGAAGAGCTCCCAACTGATACCCAGCACCAGATTACCAGCAATGTGATTGTGTCATCTTGGACATGGATCCTGACTAGATGCAGACATTCAGACCACACACTCTAATTGACCCACCAACTGTGTGTCAATAATCTTGATCGCTCCTGGTGCAGTGTGGAAAGCATTGATGTTTAAAATGCCTTCTCCACATCCCTAACCAAACAGTCATGAGCAAATAAGACAGTTGTTTGAGTCTACTCTAATGTGAAGACTTTCTTATGCAGATAGATTAATTTGCTAGGGCTGACATAAAAACAACAATGTCATTTTGAGGTCTTAAACACAGAAGTTTATTTTGTTCAAAGTTGCAGATGCTGGGAGTTCAAGATCAAGGTGCTGGCATATTTGGTTTCTCCTGAGACCTTTTTATTTCTCTTGCAGACCTCTGCCTTCTCATTGCATTCCTGCATCACTAGATTCTCTTCCTCTTCTTATAAGGATGCCAGTCATCTTAAATTAGGACCCCATACTTATGAACTTATTACCTCTTAATTACCTCTGAAAAGGTTCTATATCCCCAATGCAACCATATTGGGAGTTAGAGTTTCATCATGCAAATTTAGGGGTGTGGGAGCACAGTTCAGTCTATAACAGATATAAGTCATTTAAAAATTAATACCTAGAGGCTGGGCATGTTGAATAAAGCCTGTAATCTCAAAGCTTTGAGACGTTAAGGCAGGGGGACTGCTTGAGGTAAGTACTTAGAGGCCAGCATAAGCAGTCTCTAAAATGAATAATAATTTTAAAAATGGCCAGTTGTGATGGCACACACGTGCAGTCCTAGCTAGAGGATTGCTTAAGCCAAAAGTTTGAGGTTACAGTAAGCTTGAATGTCCCACTGCACTCCAGCCTGGGCAACAAAGCAAGATCCTCTCTCTTAAAAAAAGTAGGAAGGAAATTTCTATTGAGGCAGAAGAAAATGTTTTAACCGGTGAGACTACCACTTGTAGTAGTATGGAAGATAAAATATGTATTTAACAAACTTGAGAACTTTTAGATTTGGCTAAAATAATTTCAATGTAGACATTAAAAGTGCCAATTAGTGTTTTAGTTTTATTCATGTGTTTCTCAGTGCATTTTGCTGTAGTAGACTATCACAGAGTGGATAATTTGTAAACAATAGAAGTTTATTTGGCTTACGGTTCTGGAAGCTGCCAAGTTCAAATTCGAGGGGCCACGTCTGGTGAGGTTCTTCTTGTTGTGTCATCCCATGGCGGAAGAGTGGAAGGGCACGTGAGCATAAGCATGCAAGCAAGACAGGAAGGGGCAGCCCCTCCTTGTGATAACAACGCATCTCCACCACAATAGCATCAATCCTTTCGGGGGCTAGATGCCTCATGACATAATCACCTCTTAAAGGACTTACCTCTCAACACTGCTGTGTTAGAGATTAGGTTTGCAACAAGGAACTTTGGGGGACACATTCATACCATAGCAGTATGTAGTTTTTTTTTTATTTTTACCTAAATGGGATAAGATGTAAATTAAAATAAATGAATTAATGAAAGAACTGATCCCTTTCAAGCAGAATTTAAATAAAATATTTTCAAAGCACTTCTTCTTATTGGAAAATAAAACTGTTTCTCAGTTTTAATTTATTGAGCCAGCTTGAGGTTCTCAAAATAAAGAAGTTCTTAGCACAAAGCAAAATCAGTAAACTGCCAGTAACGGTCACCTTCATAATGAGATTCCTAAATAAACTTTAATTAAAACCTTAGAAAGATCTAAGGAGGGGCATCAAGACTCTACTCTCTAAACCGTATACTGAGACCTGTCAAAATGTGAAGCCCACTGACTTTGAGCCTAAAGTAGAGGAGAGTCTATTTCAAGGAGGTGTGTGTGTGTGCATGTGGCGGGTGTGCATGTGTGTACATTTTGTCTCCTGGAAAATATCATAGTTTAATACACAGGAAACACACATGTTTGTAAAGAGAAATATATTCACCTGGACAAGAAGTGTTTGAGATGTTTCCGCATGAAAAGAGGTGTGAGGCCTCCAACTCCATCTGAACAGGAAGCACCTTAAGAAAACTACTCAGCTGAAAACCTGGGACAGTTTTTGGGGGTCAGGAGGGGGAGTAGGTAGAAAGTACAGTTCAGAAGGAAGAGTCAAGAACCATAGAATCATATAGAATTGAAGTATATCCAAATACATCCAATGATCACGATCATATAGAACTATTTATAGAAATAAAATCGGGCTCTAATGAGGACTGTGTTCAGCTCTAAGAGCCGGGCCCTAATAGTACATGCATTCAGCTGGATTTAAGAATTATATGGACTAACAGCTGCTATGCGCCTTTCATCAACCAACCTCCATCATGAATAAAAATACTAAAGTTATATAATTCTTACCTCAGATATGTTGAATATATGGAAAGAAACTAACTTACCTGCTAAATTTATAGATTATGAGTTTAAAAATTACCATACTTGAGTGGCCGCATCCACACTTAGACCTGTCTTACCAGATGAGATCTGGGACTTCAAACCTGAGCTTCATGCTCTAATAACATGAGATTTTGAATTCCTTTGGTGGGTAGTTGAACGTGACTTGCATACGGTAAGTCACACATTAGTGGGGGGTCACAGATCAACCTATTGTGAAAGGGTCTATTGGTGGTCACAGTGAATAATGCTTTCTGGTATTGACATACTTGTAGAACTTCAGCTACCCCTCCTCCTGCCCAAGATGGGCCTGTGAGCTGCTTTAATTAAGTGATTAATTAAATTCTGGACCTAAACCAGAAGAAACTTCGGCAGCTTCTGCTTTTGCACTTTTAGAAGCAAGCGACCACATAAGACGTACAAATATCCCGATCCCATCATGCTGGAGAAAAAACTAATATCACCATGTGCCAGAGAAGTGAGGAGCACAGTTGACAGTAAGCATACTTTTCTCAGTTGAAAGTCTCTGTTGAGCTTCCAGGAAACAGCCACAACCATCTTGATAGCCATTTGCATGAGACGTCTTGGAACTGAATCATCCTTTCCCAGCTGATACGTTCTAACTGTTCCTCAAACATAGAAGCAGTCCTAGCTGAGGTACTACACATGTGAAACAGGAAATAATCTTGAGCATTTCATCCCCATCAAGCACCAACTGGAGCAAAGATAAGCTGCACCTGCAATGTCCTGAGGACGTTCCTAATCCATTGAATAGAAAACAGATGAAATAGTTACATTAACCCACTCAGTTCTGGGATACTGTATTGTACAGGAAGAGGTAATCAAAATATTCTGATGAAGTGCTGATAACTAACTCATACAATTCTTCTGATTATGAAGACCAAACTAATAAAGTTTCTCCTATCAAGAACTTTGTAAGGCCACTGTAATAAAGAGGGATTTTTTTCAATAATTTTTTGTAATTGTTTAGTTATAGTTCCATCTGAAATGATTTGGAATATAGCCACATAATACTTTCTACTTTTAAAAGATAAGCCTCTATTAAAATAAAAAAGTATAGATGCACTGGTTTTAATTTCAGCCCTTCTATGATGTATACTATTGGCCTTCTGAATAAACTAAGCTGGGCTGCTCTTTATGGGCTAGCCTTAGATACAGCTCTTCTCCTGTAGATGAATGTTACGTTCCTTATCGCTTCATGAAGAATTCTCCTGGGGACAACCTACTGCTGTTTGCAGCTCGTAACATTTTTCTTTGTCTTTCACCTTTGAGTAAGCTTGAATTAATCATTCAGACTGTCTTGGTTATGTACGTCCTATGCTATGGAACTTAACTATTCATTCATTTTTCTATATTTTGATATGATTCCCTGGCCTCTGAAAACAACTTCTGTAGAATGTAACAACTAATGTAAACATGTCTCAGAATAGACCAGACTGAGGACTAGAAGTCTGTATCTATAAAGTTTTGTGGTAGATTCTAGTATACACCCAAGTTAAAGAGCCACTATCCTAGATATCATAAAGTCCATCCTTATTTCATGCCATACTTAAGACATGAGTATATTTATATTAATAGTAATTCACAATGGTCCCTCACAATGCTAGCTGATAATACAAGTAAGCGTCAGTACATAAATAATAACACCAGCCTTTATAGTGATATCCAGTATTGATGATAATGTGACACATAAGAGTTATTCTGGAGAAATAATTAGATATTGTCTTGCATTTAAGATTTCAGTGTATTGGAAGGTAGAGAGAAAACACATTTTCTGAAATATAACAGTAAAAGATAGCTTAATTCATATGGACAATGAAAAGGATATGACAAATGTTCTAGGGATTTCAACAAGATAAAGAATTAGGTGACAATGAGACAGGAGATGTCTGATGTTTAATAGTGCATAGAAAATAGAAAAGAGAATTCCAATAAGGTATTACATTTGAATTGAACAGAGAAAATATTGTTACAAGTATTTTATATTATGTGACATTTAACATTTTTATTGTCACAGAATCAAAGCACAGGTCAACTTTTAATATTTTTTTGATAGAAGCGAAGAAACATCTGCTGTAGCCATTTTGTTATTTGAACTTGGAAATCAAATTAAAGTACATCATGGGTATTGATGCAGACAGAAATGCACACAGAGATACAGATATTTATCATGAGAGACTCACTGCATGAATAGTCTGTTTTGCATTCCACCTGGTATATCTACCACTTGACACTGTCCTCCCACAGTAACTCTGGGCTTCACTATTGAATTATTTGGGCCAGTCTGAAGCTTAAGAAAGCACTTTTGTTTTTCCATTGTTTTCTTTTGGGCTCCTCCCAACACTGTGAGTAAATGCTGAGAGCAGACTAATGGAGGAGTGTGAGCAACACATGGAGTCGTCGCAGCCAGGTCATCCTAGAGCAACCAGCCTATGCCAAACAGTCAACTTCTGCAAACACATGAATGAGTCTAGCCAGGATTAGCGGAGTCCAGCCCACGCCACTTAACTTCAGAGTGCAATGGGGCGCATGCGTAAAGATACCTTCTGTTGTGGTGAAGCACTAGGTTTTAGGCGGTTTGTAGTATGACATTATTGCGAAAACAGATAAATTAGCCCAGGAGTGAGAGAGCAATAGTTCAGCAAAAAGTGAGCTGGCAGAAGAGTATGCTGAGGAAGAGGAATCATTTATTGTGGAGACTCATGTGAGGGAAGGCTTGGTTTGCCGGTGAAAACCAGCATAAGTTATGATGAGCATGTTATGTGTTTTGGGATTGGGAGAGATTCATTGCTGTCATGCTGAGGTACCATGAATTTACCGTTTTAAAAGCCATTTTTGTTTCCTGGAACATAATAACCCCTTAATTGTTTGAATCCCAAGTTGTCAGTAGTCACCTGATTTAAATTTTCTAGCAAAATTTCAAATGTGATAGGAATCTCCCCAGAAAGTTACATTACTGTCTCAGAAAACTATTCTCTGTAATTAGGTTGTCAAATTCAGGGAGAATACTTATTTATAAAGCCTCTTGGAAGCAACAACACTCCTCAATGAATATTTGAAATTCTCATTGACTTTGCCAAACTTCATACAGTCACAGGTAAGCTCAGGATTCTTCATAAAATATTGAATAAAATAAAATGTCCAACAAGATTTGAAACTATTCTTTAAAATGAATATAGCGAAGCTTCAAAAATAAACATAAATTTATTCATTCACTAACATAATTTAAAAAACGCACATTTTGTTTTGCCTTTGTTAAACTATGATTCATTTATTCTTCCATGCTTAGGCATCATGGTAGGCAGTGGAAATACAGTGATGAACACAATAAACCACTGACCAGCAGAATTACATGTACATTACCTGATTCATCATGACAAGCAGACTGTGGCTGTAAGTGCTTGTAAAGTCATTAAAAATGCAAATGTAAAATTTTGATTTTTAGGAACGAAGACAATGTAACTATTACCAGATAAAAATATGTGTCATCTGCTGTAACTGTACCCTGGCCACAATAATTATGGAATTGTTGAACTTTAAAAATAATTTTTAAGCAACTCATTTCGTATTTAAATTGATAGGGTAGAAATGTAACTATAATTTCTATTAATATGTTACAATGTAAAACTTTATGTCTGTGCATTCTTTCAACATCAATGCAAATACAGCACACATACCCACCAATGTCAGGATAAAAAATGTGCCACTCAGAAACTATGTAACTACTTTTATTTACATACAGAATCATCTGTATTGTTATAGACATAAATTTTATCCTGTCAAGTATAACTTTGAATGGTGTTTTTTATTATGAAAAATAATAGGAAACACAAAGTTCAATGCAAATGTCTTATGGGAGAAGAAAAGCAGAGACGGAATTAGAGAAAAAACTTTGGACTACAGCTGAAAACAGACTAATAACCCCAAATCAGTGAAAAATTCTGGCAGCCATGCTAACAGTATTAATCAATATTATATGCAAAATATATTAATTCACCTCATGCTATGTGTTGGTGTTTTGCCTCATTGTGTATTCAAATAATTGTTATTTTTTTCAAAGTGTGCAAAATTATATTATGAGGTTCAAATAAGATTTTTTATGCTGCTCGGAACAATATAGTGTAGAAGAGGCCAGAATAAGGATTGATTACTTATTATCCATTGCTACGTTTTTTAGTTAGCCGTTAGTACTTGTTCTTCTCAATATTCTTACAAAAATAAATGATAATGAGAAAGAATGTTTTTGTTTTGATGCAATACTACTTAGAGCTATAAAATTCAGGATACGTTTTTAGTAATTTTTCATCTCTTTCTTGAGGATAGTTTATAAAAAGTAGGCATTAAAAATTTAGAACAGTTTTATTTACAGATTCAATGCAATCCCTATGAAATTGCGAATACTATCCTTCACAGAAATTAAAAAAAAAAAACAGTTTTAAAATTGCATGAAACCACAAAAGACCCTTAATAGTCAAAACAATTCTGGGTAAAAGGAACAAAACTGGAATCATCACACTGTCTGACTCCAAAATATAACCAAAACGGCATGGCCCTGGCATATAAACAGACATATGTGCTCAACATCACTCATCATCGAGGAAATGCAAATCAGAATCACAAGATATCATCTTACCCCCATTTGAATGTCAATTATTGAAGAGACAAAAAATAACAAATGCAGATGAGAATGAGGAAAAGAGAAAAGGGAATTTTTTTTCTATTGTCAGCTTGCTGTGAACAATCTTTGCTTTAATGTACGAACCACATTAATCCTCACATTACAGACATGAAGCCAAATTACACTAACAGTTTGCTTACAACCTCAACCCTTACTCCAGTACATATTCCAGTAAATTTATTCTGTAAAAACAATACATTTTTTGTTTTTGATTTCTTTTTACAGTAAACTTTTCAGCTACAAACCTTGAATACGCGAAAGATGTTCCAAGGACAAGCATTAACAAGCTTGATAAAACTCAAACTGACTCAATCTGTTCTCACAATATAAGCTGGCATAAAAATAAATACAATTCTCTGTTATCACAATAGCAACAATAATGTGCACAGAATGGTTTGTGGGTGAATATTCTAATTGTAGTTTCAAAAGGACAGTTTATTTTAAAAGTCTACATTTAAAAGTCAGTGCTTTGTCTGGTTTTCCATAGGGCTGTTGCTGTTTCTAGCTTTAAAATGTAAAGTACCCACTTTGAGTGCTTAGCTCAAAATTGTATTGGCCCTGGGAAAAAATAAATCATTGCCTTTATTTTGGAGTAGCACAAAAAGACTCACTGACTTCACATCTCTTAGTTTGTGGACATAACAATATGAATTTTGAGAAGTATAAGCTGTCAACTAGCTATTTCTAATACAGAATAGATACTTCACAATATGGTTAAACTTAAACATGGCCTCAAAACTGAAGGACAATTTTAATTTCGTCTTCAATATACCATCATTATGTATTTAGGATTTAGTTCCTGGGTTCTGTCACAGAGAGGAAATTCCATTCTTAAGCATTATGTTGAGTGGTCATCTAAAAAGTGTTCATTTATATTTAACTGAGTGTTTGGTGGTGGGGGGGTAAAGGCAGGAACATGATGATCATAACTGCTTTGAGGCTAATTTATATTTAACTGAGTGTTTGGTGGTGGGGGGGTAAAGGCAGGAACATGGTGATCATAACTGCCTTGATGTTCATTTATATTTAACTGAGTATTTGGTGGTGGTGGGGTAAAGGCAGGAACATGGTGAGCATAACTGCTTTGAGGCTAATTTATATTTAACTGAGTGTTTGGTGGTGGTGGGGTAAAGGCAGGAACATGGTGATCATAACTGCCTTGATGAAAGGATCCTAGACATGTAGAAGTCCGCGCAAAAACCCTGATCATCCTTAGTGGTTAAGGGCAACTTCATGCAACCAAATAACATGCAATTAAATCAGTAACTTTAAAAAAAGCTAAAATGACTTTTCCCCCCCGAAACACAACAGAGAGGAATATGAATAATGTACTTACAAACAGGGGCTCTGTCAGTTACAACAAGGACTATGGGTTGGTTCTTATCAAATCCAAGAATATTAGACAAGCACACATATGACCTTGTTGTGGTTTCTCTTAATACGCAGCATTCTTCTGGTAGTCAGGTCCCTTCACTGGTCTTCTGCAAGTCTGAAGTTGTGTTTCTCGCGTCGTTGCCCGAATCTCCACCCTCAGCTGCTTTTGTTTTCCTCTTCTTTGCAGTCTTTGTCTCTTCATCTCCTGGAGATTTCCGGGACTGTTCAGAGGATTTCTTTGAAGTATATGACTTTTTCCGTGTTGAGCCTTTTTCTTCTTTCTTTTGCCTTTTCCATCTTCTACTCTATCACCTTCTTCCTCACTGCTCGCATCTGCAGTATTTCCACCTTCTCCCTCCGCTTCTGCAGAGCTCTGCTGCTGAATTGCCTGGTAGCCAGTAAACTTTACTCCTGGGTTGTTTTCTGTTTCCCACAATCCTTCGTTAAATCCTTTCCGTTTGTTTGACTTTCCAAACTTGTCTTTGTACTCTTCACATGGAAAAGGGTCTTTGGGACCTAGAAATGCAGTGTCACGGGCGCCAAAGAAGAAGATAGGATCCTCGTTTGCTGGAGGCGTCACAGCTCCCTCTGGGAGTTCATCAGTCCGGGCCGGCCAGTGCGGGTGGCCCTTCATCTCGGAAGACCAGGTCGCCCGCTTTGTACTCGCGAGGCCGCGGACGCGCCATCCCAGCCGCTCCCCTTCCTGGTAGTCCTTGGTCGCCTGGAAGCCGCCGGGAGGCCGCCCCCCCGCGGGCAGACGGACTGCGCCCTGGAGGGGAGCCCGCGTCCGGCCGCGCCAAGGTCCCTGCCGCCGCCGCCGCCGCCGCCGAGCGCTGCCGACAAGCACCGCGTCGCCTGCCTCACGTCCCCGCCGCCGGCCTCCCTCCCGGGCTCCCGGGCGCCGCGCGAGCGCCGGGCCTCTGGTCTGCTCCGAATTCTTCCTCGGGCAGCGACCGCAAACACGATCTTATTATTGTTCTCCCGCGCGCTCAGCATCCCCCTCCACCCGCTTCCGGCTTCCCGCTCCCTTCCGCTCCCCGGGAATGTTTACACATTGCAGTTAAATGTAAACTAGCACAGTCATTATGGAATAGAGCATGGAGTTTCCTTAAAAATTTTAAAGTGAAACTACCTGATTATCCAGCAATCTCGTTACCCAGCACTGGGTATATATTCAAAAGGAATGAAATTATTATGTCAAGGAGATAGCTGCATGAGGTTAGGAGATTGAAGCCATCCTGGCTAACATGGTGAAACCCCATCTCTACTGAAAATACAAAAAATTAGCTGGGTGTGGTGGCACGCACCTGCTGTCTGAGCTACTCAGGAGTCTGAGGCAGGAGACTGCTTGAACCCGGGAGGCGGAAGTTTCAATGAGACGAGATGGTGCCATTGCACTTCAGCCTGGGTGACAGAGCGAGACTCCATCTCAAAAACAACAAAAAAGAAAAGGACAATTTTATATTTTTGTGAAGAAAATAACAGAGTTCTCATACGTACTGCATCCAGTCTCTGCAATATTACCTTCTATTGCATCTTCCTTTAATATGGTTAATTGGAAACAATTAGTGAAACATGAATACATTTTCTCACCTGAAATTCACACATTATTTGGATTTCTTCAGTTTTATTCCATAGCTTTAAGCTAATATTCATTTCCTGTTTCAGAGCCCTATCCTAGATACCACATTACATTTAGCGATCATATGTCCTGAGGCTCTGTTTGGCTGTGACAGGTTCTCCAGCTTTTCCTTCTCTGTGATAGCTTTGAGTACAGATAGGTGTATTGTAGACATCTCAGTGACTTGTCACTGTTGCTGTTCACTTTGATTGCCTTGTGGAAGTAGAGTCTGTCGGGTTTCTCCACTGTGGAGTTATTCTTTCTGTCCTCCTTTATGAATTGTACTTTCTGGAAGGAAGACACTAATTTCACCCCTCACGAAGGAGCATGCAATTCTGCACAAGCTCCTTAAGAGTCAAATTTCTGCTTGTTTAAAATTCCTCTACACAGGAGACTTGTGTCTTCCCCATTTATGTATTTACTTAATCATTTATTTATGTAAGTATGAATTCATGATTATTTATTTTATAGTTTGGAATAAAAATCGAATACTATTTTAAAATTATATCTTAATTTGTATAATTTTAAGGGCATAAGTGCGATTTTGTTACATATGTAATTTAAATAGTGGTGAAGTCAAGGTTTTTAGGCTCTTCATTATTTCACTTAACATAATGTCCTCCAGTTCCATCCATGTTGCAAACGACAGAATCTCATTCATTTTTAGGGCTGAATAGTGCTCTGTTTTGTGTATGTACCATATTTCCTTTAACCATTCCTCTGCTGATGGACACTTAGGTTGCTTCAAAATCTTGGATATTGTGAATAGCGCTACAGTAAACTTGGGAATACAGATGTATCCTTGATGTGTTTATTTTCTTAATTTTGGGTATATATCCAGAAGTGGAATTGCTGTATCATATGGTAGTTCTATTTCATTTTTTGAGGAACCTCCAAACTGTTCTACACAGTGGTTGGACTAATTTACATTCTCAACAACAGAGGGTGAGAGAATTCCCTTTTCTCAACAACCTCATCAGTATTCATTATTACCTGTATTTTTTGGGGAAAAAGTCATTTTATTTGGGGTAAGATGATTGTAGTTTTGATTCTTATTTCTCTGATGAACATTGATAACAAGCATCTTTTCATATGCCTGCTTGCCATTTATATATCTTCTTTTGAGAAAAGTCTATTCATATATTTTGCCAAGTTTTAAATCAGATTATTAGATTTTTTAATAGAATTGTTTGAGAACTTTACATATTCTGCTTATTAATCTCTTGTCAGATGAGTAGATTGAAAATATTATATCCCATTCTGTGGGTTGTTGATTGTTTTCCTCACCCTGAAGAAGATTTTTAACTGAATGTGATCCTACTTGTTCATTTCTGTTTTGGTTGCTGGTGCTTAGACCAATGTCCTGGAGAGTTTCTCCAACGTTTTCTTTTAGAAGTTCTGTAGTTTGAGGTCTTAAATTTAGGTCTTCAATCTATTTGGGTTTGACATTTATATATTTTGGGGGGGGTCTAGTTTCATTCTCATGCATATGGATATCCAGTTCCCTAGCACAATTTATTGAAGAAACTATCATTCCCCAATATATGTTCTCGGCTTCATCGTCAAACATGAGTTCACTATAGATGTGTGAATTTGTTTCCGTGTTCTCTGTTCTGTTCCATTGGTCTATGTGTTTGTTTCTATGCCAGTATCTTGCTGGTTACTATGGCTCTGTACTATAATGTGAAATTAGAAAATGTGAATCCTGCAGTTTAATTCTTTTTGCTCGAGATGGCTTTGGATATTATTGGTCTTTTGCGGGTCCATACTAATTTTAAGATATTTTTTCCATTTCTGTGACTATTGTCATTGGAATTTCCATAGGAATTATCCATTGAATCTATACATTGTTCTGGGTGGGATGAACATTTTAACAATATTAATTCTTCCAATAGTTCTTCCAATAGAACATAAAATATATTTCCATTTTCATGTGTTTGTTTTTAAATTATTTGCATCAATGATTTATAGTTTTCACTGTAGAGATCTTTTACTTCCATGATTAAGTTTATTTTCAGATATTCTATTTTGTTTGTAACTATTCTAAATGTGATGATTTTCTTCATTTCTTTTTCAGATTATTAAGTTGACATACAGAAAAGCTACTGATTTTTGTATATTGATATTATATCTTGTAACTTTGGTGAATTTATCAGTCTTTTGATGGAGTGTTTAGGTTTTTCCAAATATAAAATTATGTCAGTTGCCAAAAAGATAATTTGACTTGTTCCATTCTAATTTAGATGACCTTTTTATGTTTCTCTTGTCTGATTGCTCTTGCAAGGACTTCCAGTACTATATTGAATAGCAGTAGTGAAAGTGAACATTCTTATCATTTTCCATATCTGACAGGAAAGGTTTTGAGTTTTTAGCCATTTAGCATAATTCTGGCTGTGAGTCTATCATATATGCCTTTGATTATGTTAAAATTTGCTCATTTTATACCTAGTGTTTTGAGGATTTTTATCATCTAGGGATATTGCGCTTTATCACATGCTTTCAGCATCAGTTGAAATGATTATATGGCTTTTATCTTTCATTCTGTTGACATGATGTATCACATTGCTTGACTTGTGTATGTTAAATGATTTTTGCATCCTAGCGATAAATTCACTTGGTCATAATGAATATATTTTTAATATGATATTGGACTTAGTATTTTGTTAAAGATTTTTTCATCAGTGTTAAAGATTTTTTCATCAGTGTTCATTAGGGTCACTGGCCTATAGATTTCTCTCCTGTCCCCCCCCCCCCTCCGCCGCCTGTGTCTTTGCTTTTGGTCTCAGAGTAATAGTGTCCTGGAGAATGAAATTGGAAGTAATATTTCTTCCTCTATTTTTCAGTACGGTTTGAGCAAGACTGCCATTAGTTCTTTAAGTGTTTAGTAAATTTAGTAGAGAAGCCATTGGATCCCAGGATTTTCTTGGCTGAAAGACTTTTATTATGGGTTCAATCTCATGACTTGTTACTGGTGTGTTCAGGTTTTGGATTTCTTTAGGGTTGCACATGTTTAGAAATGTATCTGTTTTCTAGGTTGTCAACATTATTGGCATATAGCTGCTCATAGTAGCCACGAACGATCCTTTAAATTTCCGAGGCGTTGGTTGTAATATCTGCTTTTTTGTCTCTGATTTTATTTACTTTGCTATTCTTTCTATTTTTTTAGTGTGGCTAAAGATTTGTCAGTTGTATTTCTTTGCAAAAAACCATTTTTTTGGTTGATATTTTGTATTGTTTTCTTTGCTGAGTTTTATTTTTGCTCTAGTCTTTATTATTTCTTTTTTTCTGCTAGTTTTTCCTGGCTTTTCTTTTTTTAATGAATTTTAATTTTTGCTGTACTTTAAGTTCTGCGGTACATGTGTAGAATGCTCAGTTTTGTTACACCGGTATACATGCGCCATGGTCATTTGCTGCATCCATCACCCCGTCATCTACATTAGGTATTTCTCCTAATGCTGTCCTCCCATCCCCCACCCCCTGCTATCTCTTCCCTAGTCTCCCATCCCCTGACAGGCCCTGGTGTGTGATGTTTCCCTCCCTGTGTCCATGTGTTCTCATTGTTCAACACCCACTTATGAGTAAGAACCTGTGGTTGGTTTGTTGTTCTTGTGTCAGTTTGCTGAGAATGACGGTTTCTAGCTTTATTTATGTCCCTGCAAAGGACATGAGTTTTAGTTGACATTTTTCTTCTTTGTTATAGGTGCTTATAGCCATCAACTTTCATCTTAGTATTATTTCTGCTCTATCACATAGATTTTGCTATGTTCTGTTGCCATATCACTTGTGTAAAGAAATATTAAATTTTCGAGGGGGCGAGGTTCCGCGGTGCGGGCGTGCAGCGCGGCCAGACGCTGCAGGCGGGGCGGAGGATGGAGGCGGCAGCGTCCACACGGTGGGGGCTGTGTGTGAGAACGTGGCGGTATAGGCACCTGCACTCTGGAAAGGATGGCGGCGGCGGCAGCTACATCATGGCGGGAGACCGCCTTCTCTGGGCTCCCTGAAGTCCCGGGGAGCCGTGACCCATGGGATCGTTGAGCAGCCGGGTGCTCTGCCAGCCGAGGCGAACCCTTGCCGAGCTGGAGCAGGGTGCCAGAGTGGGGGGCTGAGCCCGGAGGCCGGACACTGGAGAGGATGCGGCGGGCCGCAGCTTCTGTTACTGCCCGGGCAGCCACAAGCGCAAGCGGAGCAGCGGGGCCTTCTGCCACTGTCACCCAGACTCGGAGAAGGATGAGGAAGGGGAAGAGGACGAGCAGTAGTGGCTCCTCAACACCCCTCGAAGGAAAATATTAAACAGTACATCCAAATATATTTATCAAACATTATTTTTGAATGGTGAAAACAGTGCCATTAAGATTTGTGTGCCAGGAAAGAATGGAGCTTACACAAAATATATTTATGTCAATCTGGCTACTTTTCTAGTATGTTCAGTGGTTC
Source organism: Callithrix jacchus (assembly GCF_049354715.1). Lineage (NCBI taxonomy): Eukaryota > Metazoa > Chordata > Mammalia > Primates > Cebidae > Callithrix > Callithrix jacchus. Next base: position 8,939,703 of record NC_133519.1, read on the forward strand.
TTGGATAAAATCCCGCATGAATATTATTGAACTAGAGATTCCTGATCACAACATTGATGTAGAAGCACTGCAGGCTGCATTTGGTTCACTGCATCGAGACCATGTCTTGATAAAGCCCAGTCGAGTTGTTGCCATTTTGGCAGCAGCTCGTATGCTACAGTTGGATGGTTTAATACAGCAGTGTGGTGAGACAATGAAGGAAATAATTAATGTGAAAACTGTCTGTGGCTATCACACATCAGCAGGGACCTATCAAATAGATTCTGTAGTGAAAAATGTCTTGAATGGCTTCTAAACAATTTGGCGACTCATCAAAATGTTGAACTTTTTAAACAACTCAGTATAAACGTCACGAAACAGCTCATTGGTTCCTCTAACTTATTTGTGATGCGAGTGGAGATGGATGTATACACTGCTCTAAAAACATGGGTGTTCCTTCATTGTGCCTTCTTGGAACTGATCTTTAAAACAGCTTTTAATAGAAACAGATGTCTGGTTTTCTAAACAGAAAAAGGATCTTGAAGGTATGTCCTTTCTTGAAACTGAACAAGGAAAACCATTTGTGTCAGTATTCAGACATTTAAGGTTACAGTATATTATCAGTGACCTGGCTTCTGCAAGAATTATTGAACAAGATGCTACAGTACCTTCAGTATGGCTGTCTTCTGTGTATAAACAGCAGTGGTTTGCAATGCTTCGGGCAGAGCAAGACAGTGAGGTGGGGCCTCAAGTTATCAATAAAGAAGATCTAGAGGGAAATCGCATGAGGTGTGGTAGAAAGCTTGCCAAAGAGGGTGAATACTGCTGGCGTTGGACGGGTTTTAACTTTGGCTTCAACCTACTTGTAACTTACACCAATCGATATGTCATTTTCAAACGCAATACACTGAATCGGCCCTGTAGCGGATCTGTCAGTTTACAACCTCGAAGGAGCATAGCATTTAGATTAGGTTTGGCTTCTTTTGATAGTAGTGGAAAACTAACATGTAGCAGAACAACTGGCTATCAAATACTTACACTGGAAAAAGATCAGGAACAAGAGGTGATGAACTTGGACAGCCGGCTTCTGATCTTCCCTTTATATATCTGCTGTAACTTCTTGTATATATCGCCAGAAAAAAGAATTGAAAATAATAATCACCCAGGAAATGCAGAAAACTGAAGATCTCATCAGTTGGAAACATTAGCGCTTTGAAAACTTTTTAGGCCAGCTTTAATTTAATGGCCCTACTGAATTCACATCTAAGGTGACTGACAATGACAAAGGCCTTCCAATCTGTACGGACAATACAGAAGATTATTCTTATCCTCAGTGCATTTCTATGCATATATGAAAAAACATTTTAAAGCCAAGAAAATATCTGTCAAACCATTTCTGTTAGAAAGATGTCAACTCACGCTTCTAATTTAGAATCAGTAGAAAACTGTTGTAGGTAAATCTCATGTTTATCTGCAACAACATATAGATTTAATTTTTAGTTTACACTTTGTTTCTACCTTATGTTAGTGGACCTCAGTTATCCATCTGTAAATTTATTTTTATTTGGCTAAAATAATCTAAAAGAATAATTTGGATGGCCAATTAGAAACGCTGTTTTCAGTTGGTGCATTTAAAGCTTTCCTTGAATGTTTTTGCCTGCTCATCATGAGTCCCCCTTTTGTCTAATCTTTCCAGTCCATACCTGTTTTTAATCATTAAATACTTTCTTCCTGGTTTTGGAAATTCAGCTGAGAAACTTTGTTTAAACTTAAGCATTGTCTTGCTATTTCTTAAAATTTGGCTTTCCTAGGATTTTAAGAACAATGAAAGTTATCTTCATACCTTCAAATGACATTGAATGAGGGAAAAATCCATTTGATTCCACGGCTGTTTCTTGCCTTACATGGTGTTTTCTTTTACAGTCTGTACATCTTTATTATGAGGTTTTGAATTATTTATGTACCAGATATTACAGTTTTAAATATTTTAATATTCTCTGATCTTTAGAATTATTTATGTCCAAATTTTAGTTGGGAACTCTGTTTCCTGCTTCAACTCAGGACTTTATCCCTTCTGAATTGAGTGCCTTTGAGTTACACATGCTAATAGAAACTTCGTAGTAAATGTAAATAAGGTCAGAGGTTCTAATATAGAAGTTTGATGAAGCATTAATGTAAAAATGGAACTTATTTTTGTAAAAATGAGATGTACACTTGTCATGATTTATATATTTTGACCTTTTGTGTTAATTGCTGTGTTGACAATAGCCATGTTCATTTTCTTTCCAGTTAGAGTAAGTACTTCTGTGGTTAATGTGTAGTTTTGTTATGGTTTTTAATGTAGGAATCATCTTTATTGTGCAAATAATAAATGCCCATTTGGGAAAAGAATAAATAATCTCTTATATAAAATGGACCAAAGCCCCCCCTTAATTGAAACCAAAATTTTTTTTCTTTCTAGTTAGATTTTTTTTCCAACTCCTTTTAACTTTTGGAATCTATTAAGAATTTTTTTTATTTTTTAATTATATGTCCATAGGTTCATAAATTGCTTTCCTGTCAAAATTTATCCACTTGGTTTAACTTAAAGGAACCTTCTAAATGCCTCACCCTTGACCCCCAGAGCTGGAATTTGAATGTTTCTAATACAGTGATTTGGCCGTTATCAAGAGGTTACATTTCAGCTGGGCATCTGCTGGGTGTGGTGGCTCACACCTGTAAGCCCAGCACTTTGGGAGGCCGAGGAAGGAGGATCATTTGAGGTGAGGAGTTTCAAACCACCCATGACAAACCTCGTGAAGCCCCGTCTCTACAAAAAAAAATACAAAATAAAAATTAGCCAGACATAGTGGCACAAGCCTGTAATCTCAGCTACTCAGGAGGCTGAGGCAGGAGAATCACTTGAACCCGGGAGGGAGGCAGAGGTTGCAGTGAGCGGAGATCATGCCATTGCACTCCAACCTGGGCAACAGAGTGACACTCCATCTCAAAAAAAAAGAAGAGGTTACAGTCCTTATTTTTATATTTGGCTATATGAGGTCTCTTTCACCAGAAGCTGTTGTTTTCTTTCTGTCTCATTACTGTATAAGAAGTTCCTTACCCTTTCTTTATGTGTTGAAAAACATGTAAATGCTAAGCTTAAATTATTTGGATAATTTTTTGCAAATCTTGGAAGATAATGTTTGAGTATATTAATGAATAAAATTAACGGTTTCATTTCACTTATATAAGTTAACTGGCCAAATTGGAGTTATATGTGGTTTCATCCAATGGTTCTGTCGTGGCCAAGTTGCTGATGTCATCCATAGACAGGATAATTCTTTCTTCAATCACAAGTAGGTTAATGTTCTTATTTGAGAAGTTGATCATTGTCAGCTAGTAATTCACATTGGTAGTAAAGATGCCCGTTTGTTTTCTTACCAAATACTTTGATGTGTTTGCATAGTTTGTTCAACAGAAATATTTTCAATAAAGTGTTAATAGTGTAAGCTAGAAAAAGAAATATTAAATTTGCTTCTGAATTTTTACAAGAAGATGCTTGATATTTCCATTTTCTTAGTGTTTTAAGACTTGTCATCTGTGATTTTGGAAATCACAATTTCTAACCACTGTAATAGTAACGTATTGTATCAAGAATAATTTCATCAACAGGTAATAAGGAACAGTGACTAATTTTTCTTCACTTTTGACTTATCTATTACTTAGAAAGAGGTCATCAATTAGGCAGTCCCAATCTGACTTAGAGTTCCAATTGGGTTTTTAACAATCCAGACTTTTTCAAACCTCTCATTTAAATTTTTATTGATTTGATGCCATAACTTTGTAACCTAAAAAAGAACACCAGTGCATATAAGTAGAGTTAAAATATTTAGATCTATAAATGTATTTAGTAGAAGAAACAGTTAGTAGAATAGAATTTGTTTAACACTAACTAATGGAAATTATGGGTAGGGAGACCAGATTAAGCGAAATACTTTTTTTTAATGTAAATACTTTCAAACAATTTTGCTTTCATTTTTGTACATTATATAATTGTAATTCAATAAATTACTAAGAATAAATAAAAGATCTATAGCTTTAAGGAGAGAAGCAGAACCTCAGATCTCATTCTGCTTGTCTGAATAAAGACCAGCCCTGTAGTTTTCTAGTTCAGGGTATATCCAAGCTCACTTTCTAGGGGACTGAAATTCTTTGATCTTTTAAAATTATTATTTTAAAGTAAATACTTGTAAAAAGAAAAGAAATATAGTTAGGGTAATTTTAAGTCATCCATAATTCTGCCCTCTAGAAGGGACAACAACACATATATCACTGGATTTCATTACACCCTCTCTCCCTAGTAAATACATACGTGCTGTGTAGGTAGGTAGACAGAGTATACTAAATAAGCTTTTATTTAAAATGTTTACATATTTGAAGGTTATGACATGTGATTTCACATTTTAAACACTAGAACAGGCAGCCAAAAGTTAGACCTACGTAACTGTAGTCAACTGATTTTTAACAAAGGGATAAAGACAATACAATGAAGAATAGATGGTCTTTTCCACAAATGGTGCTGTAACAACTAACCAGCCACCTACAAAAAAAAATGAGTCTAAGCACAGACCTTATGCCCGTCATAAAAACGAACTCAAAATGGATCACAGACCTAAATGTAAAATGTAAAACTGTAAAACACCCAGAGGTTAATTATTTATTTAAGGACAATTTATAAGATTATTAAATATTCATAAGAAAATTATGCCTAAAGTTTTTAATGTATTAAAGACAATGTTTACTATTTAAAAATACTCCCACTTCAAACATGTATTTTATTTTAAATCTTTAAAATTATTAGAAAATTTGGAATTAATGCATTTATATAAAAGTGTTGTGATTATTTTTCTCCTTCAGAGAGATTTTTACAAATATTACTAGTTATTTGAAGGATAGTAACACCAGCCTCCAGCATATTGTATGGTCTTGTTTTGCCCCCTTGGTACCGATGTACCTACAGCTGCATGTATTGGAGACCCCACAAGATAAGTAATTTGCATTGAAATTGGCATGTCTTCAAATAGTTTGTACCTCAGAATGATGAGCTATGAACGATTCTTACATTTTTAGCCTGAATTGTGACCAATAATATTTGGTTGTTTAAATTGGCTGAGGGAAGTCAGCACAGACCTGAATGAGCAGCTGGGAAGCCTTAGTTGGAGCTAATTGCTGATTGGAGACTGGCAATTACTAACTCCTCTCACCTGTACACACTGGCCTATAAAAGAACACTGGAAAAGTTAAGTACAAGAGTCCAGTTTAATAGCCTCTTACAGTGTATCTTAGAGCAGATAAAGCAGGTGATTCCAAGCTAGGGGTTCAAACAATACAAAAGACAATAGTAAACTTGGCCATCTTCCCTTAATGATATGTTAGCTAAGTCTGTGGTTATTGTTGCCTGTAAAATAGGCTTTCATTATAGTGCACAAACCACTTCCAATTGTTTCCTTACAAAAAAATTACTATCTTCAGAAAGAACATTTCAGAAAAGATGAAAGCACTTGAAATGTCTTTTTTTTTGCAGTCCCGGGGAGGCCTTACCCCCCCTCTATTTATTAATTTACAGACCCAGCCCCTCCCCTACTCCTTGGTCAGCTGCATCTCTAGAATAAAATGGTCTCCGCAGTCCTTCTGTGTCTGTGCCTGTTCTTGGTCCTGGTGGTAGGTCCTCTGGCTTCAGCCTGCTCCATCCTCTGCCTCATAGGCCTCCTCCCGGCAGCATTGTATGCTGCCCCCCATGGCGGTCAGCAGGCACGGCTCCGTGGGGTGGTAGGCCAGTGACTGCACCACGCCGGGACCCACAGGCAGAGCCAGAGCCAGGGCACCCCTGCCAGGATCTCGTGGTCTGACACCTCCACACTGGACACGCCATCTCTGGCCTCATCCAGCGTCTGCACTGGCTCAGGCCTCCGTGAGCGGCAGTCCCAACAGCGGATACTGGAATCAATAGAGCCGGACGGGATAACTGTGGCCTCTTCATTAAACTGCACCGTGTTCACCTTCCCTGCGTGGCCCCGGAATTTGCGCACGACCTGCCCCGATGCCACATCCCACAGGACCACCGCCTTGTCTCCGCCGCCGCCGGAGCAGAGGCTGTTGTCAAAGGAGCCGGCCGCATCCAGCACCTCGTAGCCGTGGCCGCTGTACGTCCGCAGCAGCGTTCCCCGAAGTGGGTTCCACAGTTTCAGGGTCTTGTCGCTGCCGCACGCCAGGCAGTAATTGCCATCCACGTTAAATCGTACGGCTGGCACTGCCCCTTGCCCGCAGTCCAGAGTCTTCAACCGTTTCTGCGGCAGCTCCGGTGGCCGCGGCTTTGGCTCAGGGAAAGCCATGGTCCCAGGGCCCCTTCCTCGGCGCTTTAAATCGGTGTGCACGGAAGATTCCGCGCCTTGGAAACCCACGCTTGGGTGTAACCCTATTACTGTCCTCCCTGACCTACTTCCTGTTTCTCACTTCCGGGCTCATCATTTTGGCTCGGGTTAGAGCTATTCAAGTCCGCTTTCAGGTTATTTTCCCAATTTCCCCTTTGCAAGGAAGATTTCTCTGGGTAGGGGGAGTCCAAGCCTCCGTCCTGAGGCTGAAATGTCTTTAAGAACATACAATGATAAAGGAAAAATGAACACAAACCTGATTTGAGATGGATATAATTTTGTAGTGTTATTTACAACTTAGTTTTGGAGATAAATTGATTTATACTTGTTCTTTACTTTAAGTTCAGGAGTACACGTGCAGGCTTGTTATAGAGGTAAACTTGTGTCACGGGGGTTTGTTGCACAGAGTATTTTGTCACCTGGTATTAAGCCTATTATCCATTATATTTTCTGATCCTTTCCCTCCTCCCACTCTCCACCCTCTGATGGGCCCCTGTGTCTATTGTTCCCCTCTATGTGTCCATGTGTTCTTACAATTTAGCTCCCACTTTTAAAGAAGAACGTGTGGCATTTGGTTTTCCGTTCTTGTGTTAGTTTGCTAAGGATAATAGATCCCAGTTCCATCCATGTTCCTGCAAAGAACGTAATCTCATTCTTCTTGATGGCTGGTGCTAGTCCACGGTATGTATGTACCACATTTTCTTTGTCCGTCTACCACTGATGGGTGTTTAGGTTGATCCCATGTCTTTGCCATTGTGAACAGTGCTTCAATAAACATACACAATTTATATTTCTTTGAATATATAACCAGGATTGGGATTGCTGAGTCAAATGGTGTCGTATTTTTAGGTCTTTGAAGAATTGCCACACTGTTTTTCACCATAGTTGAGTTAATTTAAACTCCCATCAACAGTGTGTAAGTGTTCCATTTTCTCTGCAACTTTGATAGCACCTGTTATCTTTTGACTTTTAAATAATAGCTATCCTGCCTGGTGTAAGATGTTATGTCATGTGGTTTTGATTGGCATTTCTCTAATGATCAATGATACTGAACTTTTTTTCATACTTTCATTGGCTGCATGTATATCTTCTTTTTAAAAGAGTCTGTTCATGTCCTTTGCCCACTTTTTAATGAGGTTGTTAGATTTTTCTTCTAAATGTGTTTACGTTCTTTATAGATGCTGGATGTCAGATGAACAGCTGCAACATTTTTCTCCCATTCTGTAATGTTGTCAGTTTACACTGTTGATAGTTTCTTCTGCTGTCTGAAAGATGTGTAGTTTAAGTAGGTACCATTTGTCAATTTTCTTGTTGAATTTGCTTTTGGCATCTTTGTAAATAAACTTTGCTTATTCCTACATCGAGAACGGTATTGCTTAAGTTGTCTTCCAGGTTTTTAAGCTGTAGGTTTTACATTAAAGTCTTGAATTTATATTGATTTGATTTTTGTATGTTACAAGGAAGTGGTATAGTTTCAATCCTCTGCATATGGCTAGGCTTATTTCAGCAGTATTTATTGAACAAGAGTCCTTTCCCCATTGCTTTTGTCAGCTTTGTCAAAGATTAGATGGTTATAGGTGTACTGCCTTATTTCTAGGCTTTCTATTCTGTTCCATTGGCCTATGTGTTTGTTTTTGTAATAGTACCATGCTGTTCTGATTACTGTGGCCCTGTAGTATAGTTTGAAGTTGGGTAGCATGATGCTTTCAGCTTTTTTCTTTTTCTTAGTATTTTTTTTTAACAGGCCAATACCACCTAAATGGTTTTATTTTTGTCATTGACAACAAGCACAACACTGCAACTACATCATTTTGTTTAGTTTCTTAAATATTACTTAAGTATGTATTAAAAATATGTTTACATTTTAAAAATGTCACACATTAAAGGGATCCCCTGTAAACACAATCCCTGCTCAACATATTTTCCTGCTTTGTTTCATACATAAATAACTTAGTCTACAAAGTCATAAATAATACTATCAACTTTTATGGCCTGAAAGTATATACAAATTTTGGAGTTTGACGAAAGTGTTATGATTTTATAAATAACAGACAGTATTTGCAGTGTTTTATTATCTATCAGATGACTTTTCAAATTCCTACTGCCTCCTCAACCTGTTCTACCAGTAACAGACCTTCCAGTTTAATTGGTAAAGATGCCAGGCATTTAAAAAGTAAAAATGGACAAAATTCTAGATTAAAAAAAAATAGCTGAGAAGGTTGCTATTTAAATATGACTAAATCTTATTAAAACCACTTCAGTTTCTCTAGAAAACAAAACAAAAAAAAATGCTACTGAAGAGGGAATGCTTGTATAATCATTTAAATGGTACCTAACAAAATCTAAAATTTAAGAAGTAATAAAATCAGATTAAATCCATATTAGTTTTGCAGAAAAACTCCACTGAGATTCTGTTACAGGAACAGAATCAATACTATTCTACATTTTCTAAAATTTATCTTTGAATCTTCATTTTGACGAGTTAAAATTTTAAGGGCAAAATCAAGACACACAAAATAATTCCAAAAAGCCATATTTACAATCCGTTAAGAAGGTTTAAAAAAAAGCCATACTTATGATTCCTAATATAGAATATCTGATTGTTTCATTATGTTTAATGACTGTCCTTATTTCTTTTTTTCTTTTTTTTTTTGAGACGGAGTTTCGCTCTTATTACCCAGGCTGGAGTGCAATGGCGCGATCTCGGCTCGCCGCAATCTCCGCCTCCTGGGTTTAGGCAATTCTCCTGCCTCAGCCTCCCGAGCAGCTGGGATTACAGGCACGTGCCACCGTGCCCAGCTATTTTTTTGTATTTTTAGTAGAGACGGGGTTTCACCATGTTGACCAAGATGGTCTCGATCTGTTGACCTCGTGATCCACCCGCCTCGGCCTCCCAAAGTGCTGGGATTACAGGCTTGAGCCACCGCGCCCAGCCGACTGTCCTTATTTCTTCAAAAAACAGCAAATATATTTTGAAACACATCACCCATCTAATAATTTATTAAATAAGCATTCAAGATTTATTAGGTAAGACTCAAAAATTACTTTTATGTAATAAAAGTAAATACGAATTTTGCATGTTTGCCGTGTTTCATTTTACACATTATTTTTTTAGGCCTCCATTAAAGGGTATAAAACTTTAAGAACACATTCTCAACTAACAGCCTCACTAGATGTAAATAATTCGAATTACAAACAATACTAATCTAAGCATTGTCATCACTTTTAAAATCCAAGTTTCTAAAAGTTTAATTATATACAAAAGTGACCTGATTCACACTATTAGCTGCCCAACAAACTGTTTAAAAAACGAAATATTCTTTGTGAAAGAGCAGATTACAAGAAATGTTTTCTATGCTCTTATTTAAAAAACAAGATTCTGAATATACATAATGAATCTAAATCAAAATTCACAAATGGTGGCTGAAATCTCAACTTTCAGCCCAATACAATATAAATCCACAGTTATAATGCAGAAACAATTCAAAATTAAAGTTTGTAATGGAAATGTCAACAAGTCATAACTACTACACATGACTACTGATGGGTTCCACTATACTTCAACCAGGCACAGCAGATGGGCACATCCGATAGAGGACTGCTTAGAAAATGAAAGCTATCAGAGCTGTAAATAAGGAATACGTCAATATGAACACAGCAGTGCCGAAGCATCCGAGCCGTTAAAAAAGTGAATAAGATGTGATGTAAACACATCTGATAGCTCTCTCTGTAAGCCACTTTCCACTGATTTATAAAGCTATGGTTTTATAATTCTTTTAAAAAGGAAAATTTTTCTACACGGCTGCATGCAGTAATTTCATTGTACATTCTTGACTACAATGCAGTCTTCAAATCCTTGCAGAGCTTGACATATCTCATCAGAATTTCTTCAGAGAGTCAGCTTGTCATATTTTCACAGCATATTCTATTTTCCTGCCAACAGTAGAACATAATTCAGCCACAGTCTGTCACTTTCTCTTTCGTTTTTGTTGAGATGGTATTTCACTCTTGTTGCCCAGGCTTTCGTGCTTCCGTAGCCTTGTGAAGCTCCTTAATAACCGATGATAAAGCTTCTGGGTTAATTCCTTGTTCACAAAGCCGTACACAAATAGAGTTTCCATATCTAAGCCAGTATTCAAAATCCTTGAAATCTCAAGCAGAACGTCCACGGTCTCCCGCACCGCATTCAGAATGCGCCGCCGCCGCCACCCCGGCGCCACTGCTACTCGCCATGACTGAGGCCGAGGGAGGCTCTTTTTCTTAGAATTGCTTTGATTATTCAGGCTCTTTTTGGTACCATGTGAGTTTTAAAAGAGTTTTTATCTTTTAGTTCTGTGAAAAATGTCATTTGTAGTTCGATAGGAATACAATGGAATCTATGCATTGTTTTGGGCAGTATGGCAATTTTAACAATATTGATTTTTTCTGTTCGTGAGCACGGAATGTTTTTCCATTTGTTTGTATCATCGGTGCGTTCTCTGAGCAGTGTTTTGTAGTTCTCCTTGTAGAGATCTTTTATTTCCCTGGTTAGCTGTATTCCTGGGTGTTTTATTCTTATTGTGGCAATTGTGAATGGGATATTGTTCCTGATTTGACTCTCGGCTTGACGGATGTTGGTGCAGAGGAATGCTAGTGATTTCCGCACACACATTTGTGTCTGCACTTTTTGCTAAAGCTGTTTACCAGTTGAAGGAGTTTTTGGCCTGAGACTATGGGGTTTTCTAGATATAGGATTATGTTGTCTGCAAACAGCGTTAGCTTGGCTTTCTCTCTTCCTGTTTGAATGACCTTTATCTCTTCCTCTTGCCTGATTGCTCTGTTTGAGGCTTCTAATGCTAGGAAGTGGAGAGAGGTATCTTGTGCCAGTTTTCAAGGGGAACACTACCAGCTTTTGCCCATTTATTATGATGTTGCCTGTGGGTTTGTCATAGATGGCTCTTATTATTTTGAGGTATGTTCCTTCAATAACTAATTTATTGAGAGCATTTAATACAAAGAGATGTTGACTTTAATTGAAAGACTTTTCTGCATCTATTGAGAAGATCATGTCGTTTTTGTCTTTAGTTCTGTGTATGCATTGCATCATGCTTATGATTTGCATATGTTGAAACTACCTGGCATCCCAGGGATAAAGTCTGCTTGACTAAGATGAATACACTGTTTGATGTGTCGTTAATTTCAGTTCACAGTATTTCGTTGAGGATTTTTACATCAATCTTCATCAAGGATATTAGCCGCAAGTGTTTGTTGTTGTCGTTGTTGTTTTAGTTGCTGTTATTGTGTCTCTGCCAGATTTTGGTATCTGGATGATGCTGGCGCGTGGAATAAATCAGAGAGGAGTTCCTCCTCTTCACTTTTCTGGAATAGTTTCAGTAGAAATGAAACCAGCTCTTTCTTGTATATGTGGCAGAATTCAGCTGGGAATTCATCTGGCTGTAAGCATTTTTGGTTGGTAGGCTTATTACTGAATGAATTTTAGAGCTCATTATTGGTCTGTTCAGGGATTCAGTTACTTCCTGGCTCAGTCTTGGAAGGTTACATTTGTTCAGGAATATATCCATTTCTTTTCTAGACTTTCTAGTTTGTGTGCATAATGGTGTTCATAATATTTTCTGATGGTTATGTTTAGGTTTGTGGGGTCAGTGATAACATATCTTTGGTTGTTTGCAATTGCGTTCACATGGATTTTCGCCATAGACCTAGAGGTCTATCTATTTTATTATTATTTCTAAATAAACTAACTTCTGTAATTGTTAACTTTTTGAATGGTTTCTCGTGTCTCTATCTCCTTCAATTCAGCCTTTATGTGGCTATTTTTCCTCTTCTGCTGGCTTTGGGATTGGTTTCTTCTTGGTCCTCTAGTTCTTTTAGTTGTGCTGTTTGGTTGCCAAATTGAAATCTTTCTAACTTTTTGATGTGGTCATTTAGTACTAAAAATTTCCCCTTTAATACTGCCTTAGCTGTGTTCCAGAGATTCTGGTTTGTTGTATTTTTGTTCTCATTAATTTCAGAGAACTTCTTGATTTCTGCATTAATTTTATTATTTACCCAAAAGTCATTCAGGACCTGGTTATTCAGTTTCCATGTAGTTGTATAATTTTGAGTGAACTTTTTAGTCTTCAGTTCTAATTTGACTGTGCTGTGGTTTGAGAGAGTGGTTGTTATGATTTCAGTTCTTTTGCATTTGTGGAGGAGTATTTTACAACTCATTCTGTGGTCAATTTTAGAACATGTGTTGTGTGGTGATAAGAAGAACATATGCTCTTCTTTTTTGTAGAGAGTTCTGTAGATGCCTATTAGGTCCATTTGATCCAGTGCTGAGTTCAGGTGCTGAATATCTTTGTTATTTTTCTGCCTCAATGATCTGTCTCATACTGTCACTGGGGTGTTGAAATCTCCCACTATTATTGTGTGAGAGTGTAAGTCTCCTTAAAAGTGTCTAAGAGCTTTATGAATCTGGGTGCTACTGTGCTTGGTACCCATATATCTAGGATATTTGGGGCTTCTCTTTGAATTGAACTCTTTGTCATTATGGAATGCCCTTCTTTGTCTTTTTTTGATCTTCGCTGGTTTCAAGTCTGTTTCATGTGCAGTTTAGAATTGTAACCCCTGGTTGTTTTTGTTTGTCTTATTTTTTTCCTGCTTTCTATTTGCTTGGCAGACTTTTTCCATGTCTTTGTTTTGAGCCTATGTGGTTACTGCATGTTTGATGAGTCTCTTGAACAGTATACCAATGGGTCATATTTCTCTATCCAGCTTGCCCCTTTGGGCCTTTTAAATGGGGCATTTAGCCTGTTTACAATCAGAGTTAGTATTGGCATGTGTGGATCTGATCCTGTCATCGTGATGTTAGCTAGTGATTGTGCAGACTTGTTTGTGTGGTTCCTTTATAGTCTGGTCTGTGTATTTCAGTCTGTGTGTGTGTGTGTGTGTGTGTGTGTGTGTGTGTGGCTGATAACAGTCTTTTCTTTCCATATTTGTGTTTCCTTCAGGAGTTCTTGTAAGGCAAGTCTGGTGGTTATGAATTCACTTAGCATTTCCTTGGCTAAAAAAGGAGCTCATTCTCTTTTGCTTATGAAGCTTAGTTTGGCCAGAAATAAAATCTGGGTTGGAACTTGTTTTTTTTTTTGGAATGTTGAATATTGACCCCTAATCTCTTCTGGCTTGTAAGGCTTCTGCTGAGAGGTCTGCTGTTTGTCTGATGGGCTTCCCTGTGTAGGTGGCCTGACCTTTCACTCTAGCTGCTTTTAACTTTTTTTTTTTTTTTTCATTTCAACCTTGGAAAATCTGACAATTATTTGTCTTGGGGATGATCTTCTTGTGAAGTAGATCATTTTACTGGGGTTCTCTGCATTTCCTGGATTTGAATGTTGGCCTTTCTAGCTAGGTTGGGGAAGTACTCATGGGTGATACCCTGAAATATGTCCTCCAAGTTGCTTAAACTCTCCCAGTCTTTTTCAGGGACACCATGGGGTCATACATTTGTTCTCCTTATATAATTCCATATTTCATGGAGGTCTTGTTTGTTCCTTTTTATTCCCCCGCCCCATTCTCATCTGTCTTATTTCAGAAAGCCAGTCTTCTAGCTTTGAAATTCTTTCCTCTGGTTGGTCAATTCTGCTGTAATATTTGTGATTGTATTGTGAAATTCTTGTAGTGTGTTTTTCAGTGTTATCAGGTATGCTACATGCTTTTCTATACTGGCTATTTTGTCTGTCAGCTCTTGTATGTTTTACTATAATTCTTGGCTTCCTTGGATTAGATTTCAGTGTACTTCTGCATCTCAATGATCTTCATGCCTATCCATATTCTGAATTCTATTTATTTCACTTCTGCTGTGTCAGCCCAGTTCAGAACCATTTCTGGAGAGGTAGTGCAGTCATCGACAGGAAAGAAGACACACTGGCTTCTTGAGTTATCAGAGTTCTTCTGTGGGTTCCTTTTTATCTTGGTGAGCTGATGTTTCTTCATTCTTTGAAGCTGCTGACCTTTGGCTCTTTATTGTATTTTATCCTATCTGATGACCTTGAGTGCTTGACTGTGGTAAAAGATGGGTTGAGCTAACTGGGTCATATCTGAAAGATTTTAGGGAGCCAGTGCTCAGCCCCCAACTCCTGGACTGCATTTTCCAACTCTGAGAAACTTCCATCAGGCCTCAACTTTGTCCTCTGACTCTTCCAAGTGAAGAATCCAGTGCACTCCGGTGCAGAGGTGCTTTGGGACCAGCGGTAGCTATAGTCAGATGGGTGCTGTGGTGTGTTTCATAGTGCGGTGGCGGGAGGATCCATCTTTGTTTGCACATGCCTGATGCAGTGGCAGTGACAACACGATAGAGTGCATGTGTCGACTGCATCTGGGTGCTAGTGGGTGTCAGAATGCCTACCTCTGTGCTGGTGTTTACCACAGTGGTGGAGGCAGCACGAGTTGGGGGTAAGGCGAAGGGGCCTGCGTGGTTGCAGTAGTGATGGTGTTAGCACAGGGGCGGGGTGCTGGTGGGTTCAAGTCTGTGTGTACTCTCTGTGCCATAGGCAGGCATGGTGGCTCATGATGAGGAAGGGTGGTCTGCTGTTCTCCGTGCCTAGTTGCATTCCCGGTAGTGCTGGTGCAGGGGCTGGGCGCTGGCAGAGGTGGGGCTTGCTGACTCTGTCACTGCCAAGACATTGACTACAGTGGTGGTCTGGGAGTGGGAAGAGGAGCAGACTGCATTCCCACCACAGCGGTGGCAGGGCAGGGTGCAGGCACACACATGAACTGATGTGGCAAGAAAGGCAAAACACACACACACGTACTGGAAAAGTGATGTTGGGGTGGCTGTGGGAGTGGGGGAAGCTTCGGTGTTGTTGGGGAGCCAGCAGGCTAGTTTATCTTGAGGGCCACCCCATTGGAGCTCTCTGCTCATTGGGTATGGTCCTTCAGTGCAGGAGCCATGATGCTGGCCCCCAGGCACCCAAAGCTGCCCTGCAAGCAGGCAGGGCCAGGAGAGGTCAGCAGACCAAGGGGTGCTCAGGTCAGTCCAGCCTGTCTGATGGGGAATGAGTTCTGGTGCAAGGCAGCCCCATGCAGGGTTCCCAGCTTCCTCTTTCTTCAGCCCAGCTTCTCTGTCTTCTGTTGATTCTTTCCCAGTACCTTCTCTCTGAAGATCTGTTAGGCATACCCCAGTCATCTCAGTCCCTTAGTGACAGCTGGGGCCTGGATTGCCGATTCCTACTGAAATTTTTAAGCAATTTTTCTTGTTTTTTAAGAAAGCTAGTTATATGCCACCAAGTGGACTGTCAGGAATCTTATGATCTTTAACCACATATATTTTGTCTTATATATAATGTAATAAAAATATTTAAACACTTTCTCTGTGTATGTAATGACCTCAGAATATTGGGTTTTTTGAATTAGCTTATTCAGAATGTTCTTCCCTTGTGTCCATGTTTAATAGAAATTTGGATTCTGTTTATAATTAAATTTTCTAAAAAAAATTTAATAAAGAAGCCCAAGTGTAAGGCATCTAATTCTACACAGAAAGACATACTGGTGATTTAAAGAAATAGTAAGTAAAATAATACCCAAGAGGAAAGAAAGAAACAGTACAAAAAAAATTAAGTGATCATTAAGAATATGAACACCTTCCTAAAAAGAGACATATTTCCATGCTCTAGAAAGACAGAAAGAAATCTGATTAGTAGCACATTTGGGGAAACATGATCGGTACCTTGAAAAATAAGGGTGGTTGGACAAATTAGATTTGTTGTGGAGAACATGATTTTGGAAAATATTATAATAATGTTTTGTCTAAGAAGTATTCTATTTTAATTTGATTGATTGAAATATCTCTAGTTTCAGATGTGTGTGTATCCTGCAAAAAGGTATTCAGTTTTGTGTGGAGGGTAAGAGAGATGATCAAATAGTGCTGTCAACTGCTTCTTATGAAAGATCAAATTTTACAGAAAAGCAAACCTATCATGATCCATACTCGGTACAATACAGAAGAAAAAAAATGTTGAAAGGAAACTAAGCAATTAGTATTCTCTTACCAATGCTATACTAATTGAGGTCACCGGTCATAACATAATCTTTAAAAATCAAAGCAGTTAAACACCTCCCCCAAATGGCTGGATTTCTGGTAACATCACTGCTTTACGGTTGTAGAGGGGATTCTCTTGTATTCTATTTGAAATAGAAGAATGCTGCATGTATTCAAAAATTAACAGCATTGTGTGAGCACGCGATTGAGCATTTAGTTACGAGTAGATGTCTAAACACAAAAACCAAAATCTGTGTAAGTACATATTGAAGGTCAGGTGGGAAAAAATGCCAAAAATGGGTCCTGTATTTTTTACACTGATCTCAAGTAAACACAGAAGAAAAATTAGACTAATGACGGGGGGGTTAGTTACTGATTTTCATTCAACTAGCAATACTTCAGCTAATTATAGCCCAACATTTACCATGTACTTAATAGTCCCATACAATTGGCTCAGAGTCTCTTCCTGAGCATGTGAGGAAATCCAGTGCCTCTACCTTGTCTTCAATTTCTTGGCAAGTAGCAAATATTACTCAGCTACTTCTTACTTTATTTTCTTTGCTTCTTTAAATCCAAATATACTTTATACCATGAAAATTGAAACTGTATTCAGTACTCTGACACAAGTATTCAATAGAATATATGATCTCAATTTTTCTTAAAAAGAACTCAAAAATGTTTGTCATGATTGGGAGTTACAATTCAGCAAAGCAGAGGAACAGAGCCCCTGACTGTACCTGTAGGAGTTTTACTGATACTCAGTTTTAGCACTGGGCTGTGCCCTTTCAACCTTTTGCTCTTCCTTTTTCTTTAAATCGTGTTTAATTTTTGATCTGTATTTTCTTAGCATTCACTGAAATTCTTTAAGATGACTACTATGAATCCTTTGTCAGTAAGCTTATAGATCTCCATTTCATCTAGGTCCCTTGTTGGAGCCTCAGTATTTTATTTTGTTGTCATCTTTTCCTAATTTTGAAAAATAATCCCTTTGTGTTTATGTTGAGGAGGTGGCTACTTCTTCCATTTTTTTGCAAGTGTGTTTTGGAGGCAATAGACCTTTACTAGTTAGTTTAGCCTGGGATCATGGCTGAGCTGGCTGGTCCCGACTCTGGAGAGCAGACCCGATTACTGACTTCTCTAATTAGACTGGGTTGCTTCCTGTACTCCGAAGTCAAGTGGTACTATTGACTGTGCTTCGTGCTCTAGTGAGGCCAGTAGCTGGACTCTGCCATCACGTGGAGCTGCTGGCGAGGCTCTGCAATTCCCTTTAATTCAGCAGAGCTGCAAGTTATTATTTCCCCTGGCTAGATAGTCTTTTTATTTAAAGTCCATACTTGAGCAGGGCTATGTGCTGGGCATCTGAGTGGGTGAGGTCTCTGGGGTTGTTGCTCAGCCACAGGGGGATGAGTAAAGCCAAAGACTGTGCTCCACTGCTATGCATAGTGTTGGGCTTGACTCCTAGCCTGAGGTAGGCTTAAGCAGAGCAGTAAGTTTGTCAGAGTCACCACTCAGCAGCTAGGGTTGGGTGGGACACAGTTCCCCTTCCATGGGTAGTTGTTGACCTGCTGTTGCCAGCCAGTCTGGGGAGAACGGCTGTCTAGCTTTGGGCAGGGCAAATGCTCCCTCTGCAGGTAATCCCTGACCTGTAGTTGCTGCTCAACCCGGGGGAATAGCTGGAAGATGGTTACAGACTGGAGTCTGAAAGACCTGTAGACTATGCTTCCTGCAGGATGATGTTGGCTCGTTTCTCTGGCGTGGAAGCGCCGTTGGCTCCAGGGTGGAGAAATGGCCATGAACCACACCTGCATTCTTTGGTTCTACCTGACTGCCATTAATCTAGCCCTGTCAGTACTCCCAGTGTTCCTGCGGGATGAGACAGGAGTGAACTGCTCTGTGAAGGGTCCCAGAATGGGGAGAAGCTGAATGTTCATCTCCAACTCACTTTTCCCACTGTACAAACCATGGATCCAGGATAATTCTCTGTGTGGTGGGTGCTATGCCAATTGTGAGAGGGGTCAGTGCAATCGAAGAAATTCACTTCTCTTGCCGTTGGATCTAGGAGGGAGTGAAGCCTGGGGACTCCTATCCTGCTGTCTTGCTGATGTCACTCCCCATTTTTTTTTTTACTGTAAATGAATAGCAAATTACTTTAAAAAAATTTTATACCACGGAATTAAGACATTATGTATATAAAGCATTTTTTTGTCTTTCTTTCTGAAGCCAACCCAAATAACAACATGATTGACAAAATATTGTATATGTAATCAAGGAACAGCTAGACTCTGAATACAACATGTAAAGTTTGGCTTATAGTTTGGGTACAGCTGGGTTGGGATAGGTATATATTTACAAGATCATTAGGCTTAGGAAAGAGCCAAAAGCATTCAGACTGAAATAAGAAAGAGCAAAGGTTAGCAAAGCACATGGTTAACTCTTAAGTGTAAAATTTTATTTTCTTTATGTTCCTTTATTTTGGAACAACATCAATGTTTGACACATTAGTGGGACAGAGAATGGACTTAAATCTTGATTATGCAGTGACAAAACTATCTTCGAAAATAAATTTAAAAAAGAAGGAAACAGTAGGCCAGGCAAGAGATGCCACAAAAAGCTCTATAACTGTTTTCTGTCAGAAAGAAGGAAAAGAAAATGTGGCACATATACACCATGGAATATTATGCAGCAATCAGAAATGATGAGTTTGTGTCATTTGTAGGGACATGGATGAATCTGGAGAACATCATCCTCAGCAAACTGACACACGAACAGAAAATGAAACACCGCATATTCTCACTCATAGGCGGGTGATGAAAAATGAGAACACATGGACACAGAAAGGGGAGTATTAAACACTGGGGTCTATTGGGGGGAAAAGGGGAGGGCCAGTGGGAGGGGGAGGTGGGGAGGGATGGCCTGGGGAGAAATGCCAAACGTGGGTGAAGGAGAGAAGAAAAGCAAAGCACACTGCCATGTGTGTACCTACGCAACTGTCTTGCATGCTCTGCTCATGTACCCCAAAACCTAAAATCCAATAAAAAATTAAAAAAAAAAAGAAGGAAAAGAAAAGACGAAATTAAGAAGACAAATTCTATATGATATGGAGTTCACTGAGCCAGAAAAACACCCTGCAAGATTGCATGTGAGTTACATCTGCAGATATGTCCGTTGATGAGAAGGTCTCCTGTAGGTTACAGCTCAACCCTAATGCATGCCCAATAGAAACAGATAACAAAGGTACAATGTTTCACAAATAACTTGTGCAGAAAGAACTTATAATATGATTAAGGATCACAACAGGCACTGGGAAAATTCACAAATACATTAAAAATGAAAATAAAGGGAAAATAATGAGACTAAGAAAAGGCAAAAGAAGAACATAAAAGTAGTAAATACATCAAAGTGCAATACAGCACTTTCTGTAAAATTTCTAAAATATTCAAATGAAATCTGACTTTTCGGATATACTGCTAATATCAGAGGATCGAAGGACTCAGAAACAAAATGCTGTCAGGAACAGATAAACACCACACTGGCAAAGATTGGGGGAAATAGAAACACAAAATGAAAATTAAGTTTGCATCATAAGTTGTAAAGAAAATTCATAGGCTGCTCAAAATATGGCAGGGTCATTGAGTCTCATAAAAATTGATCAGAGTTATATTAAAGAGGAAAATAAAGAACAAATTTATATTTTATGGACTTTACTCAAAAGGAGATCCAACATATTTACAGTTGCTCTTAGAAATGAAAACTGCCTCACACCTGTAATCTCAGCACTTTTGAGAGGCCAAATAAACATGTCAACATGCACGTGACGAGTTTACCTGAGGCCAGTAGTAGCCTGTCTATGTAAAATGTACAGATATATAGTTATACTAAAGACTGTATCTATTTATAGTAACTTTAAAAGGAATACTATGTATCCTTTCTTTTCTGAATTGGTTGGACTGTGTAATTTTTGAATGAGCTATTGCAGCTAGAAAGAGAAAAATGTATTATGGAGCCATTTGAGTGTGTGCTAACCACCTTTCTATATTAAAACTTCAAAATGAATGGTTTGTGAAGATTCCAGAGAAATACCATTTGTAGAGTTGAGATTTCACTTATGCTTTCTGTCCATTAGGCTTGTTGCCCTCTTCTGCACTTAAATACATCATTTTTCTTCTTTACCACAACCTTCCATAAACATAATGATTTTTTAAATCACCATTTGAAGCAATACACTGTGGAAAATATCCTGGAAAAGTTATTGTAAGAAAACTACTGAATTTACTTAAAATTTTTATTGGAAAGAATAATGTAGCAATAGATACACTGAAGTTTTTCTCAGCAAAAAAAAAATTAAGTACAAATATGTTGAAGTTCATCTGTATTTACATAAACTATAGCTAGGAAACTCTGTTTTCCCTTTCATTACTCTAAAACTTGCTTTATCCACATGAAAGCGATGACTTTTATCAAGGGATATGACTAAAGTCTGGCCCTGTTCCCAGTTTGTTTTTCTAAGGTAGCATATCCTAAAAATGGAAACCGTGTTGCTCCCTAATGGGCTAGACACATATAACTTCATCCTATCACGGATACTAGTGTATTTGTTCTCCTTTTTTTTTTTTTTTTTTGTTTGGTTTGATTTTATTTGTCTTTAGTAAGTAAATTCTGTAATTTCTATCATTATCTTTAATTAGTTTATGAAATTGTAAATATATGTGTATAGGGGCATAATACATGTGTTTTTACTTTTCCGATGAAAAAAAATTAATAATTGTAACAACTGAATCTGCTTTTCATTGTATTGTTAGCCTCCACCATCATTTGTAGTATAGCTCTGCAGGATCTAGAGAGAGCACTTTAAAATATTATAAACTGAAAATTTCTATTTATAAGATTTCATGGAAGTAAAATACAAAATTTTACATTTGAGCTTGTGAGAGGCCAAAACAAAATTTTATTAGTTGTTTGTAATTCTGGAATTAGACACATGTAATCATTAACAATTTCCATGCAGACAAAATTTTGTGAATACAGTCAGAAATGAATAATCATTATTTAGTCAAAGAACTTGAAATATTTTTAATAAAATAACTCCACAAAAATTATAACTAAAAGTCAATGTTATTTTGTCCATATTTTTCTAAAAAATTATTCTTGAGAATTGTATTATTTGATATTTTATTTATTTTTTACTGAGATCTAATATTTCTACATATTCATGGGGTGCATGTGATATTTTGTTACATGCATATAATGTGTAATGATCAAGTCAGAGAATTTAAAGCATCCTTCCCCTCTAGGATCTATCATTTCCACATGGTGGGAACATTGCAAGTCCTCTTTTCTGGCTATTTTGAAAGATTTGGTACATTACTGTTAACTATAGTCATCCTACTCTGCTGTTGAACAGTGGAGCGTATCCTATTTAACTGTATGTGTTACCTGTTAGCCAGTCTAGAAGGCATCTCCTATTATTCGACTACTCCAGGGAAAAGGCTTCACCTAGCGCAGAGGCAGCAGAATGCCTAGGAGTATAGAACTCAGCGTGAGTGTGTGGACAGCTGGACCCTTCCCTGCTTTGTGTGACGAACCACTTTGCCTTTACATCATTCATTAACGGTGGAATTTGAATCCTTCGGTTAAGTTTCCCAAAGTTAGAAAGTATTCATGCTCAACTGCTTGAGATTTAGAAGTAACAACACTTAACCAAAATTGTAAATGTCTATCTTTGGCCTTGTCATCAAGGCTAATGATGACAAAAAAAATATGAAGTATCCAATTTTACGAGGGTGAAAATTTAGGATCTGTTAATTTTTACTGACTTTTCAGAAATATATATATATATGTACACATATATACATATATATAGTTATATTTTGAGATGTCTCACTCTGTTGCAAAGGCATTGTCTCATTTTTTATTGTTTTAGGGAATTGCTTTAGTTTGAACACCAAATAATATTTGTGTATTAGGGTTTATTTTGAAAAGTTGAGTCAGGTTAAATCTTAGCCAATAACTTATAGAATGACATAATAGAGATAGTTGTTTTTGATCAGAGAAAACGTCTTCATTATTCATTTTAACATTCTTTTTTAATAACTGTCTTTGTAAATAAACTGACTTCAATTTAGCCAGAAATGTGATGTAATCTGCCAAAACTATATTAACATCAAGAGTATGAATTTTAAGAAGTCAAATAGAAGGCTGGGGGACAATGAAGCAAGCTTCTTATAGAACTCAATTTTGAATCCTTTATACTCAGACAAACAATTATACACACCATACAAACATATGTGAGAACATAGTAGAAACATTTTTGCATGTGCAAGAATTCCAAAGGTTTTGTTTTCATATACTTTAACCAAACATGTTAATACAAGGTGAATTATAGCAAATAAGGAAGAAAACTGAAAACAAAGAATATATAAGAGAAGTTCTAATCCATCAGTTCAAGGAAAAGAAGTCACAGGAGAAGATATGCATTGCAGCAGCCCTGTAGAAAACATTCATTCTGAAATGATACAATAAACAATTAGAGTGCTTTGACAAAAAGGGAAGATTCTATGCCCTAGATGATAATAAGAATATGGTAAAAGTGGGTTAACCTTAGGTTAAGGAGAAAACTGTTAGAACTCATAGAGGGAAACATAATAAACTATGAAAGAAAATCTACCCCAAATATAAAGCAAAACTTAATGTGTAGCATTAGATTGAACAATTTTTTTTTTTTTTTTTTGAGACAGGTTCTCACTGTGTCATTCTGGCTGAAGTACATACAGTAGAGCAATCAGGGCTCACTACCAGCTTCACCTTCCTGGGCTCAGTGGATTCTCCCACCTCAATCTCTTGAGAAGTCGGAACTACAAGCATGCACCACCATGCCTGGCTAGGCTAATTCTTGTCTATTTTGTAGAAATTGGGATTTGCTATGTTGCCCAGACTGGTCTTGATCTCCTGGGCTCGAGTAATCTACCCACCTCGGCCTTCCAAAATGCTGGGATGACAGGTGTGAGCCAGCGGGCCCAGCTAGATTGGACAATTAATTATATGCTAGTCAAGCTTTTCTGCAAGTATTGATACTAACATCATTGTCATTTAAGCTACATGGAGGTCTTATATTGTATACATAGAGGAGGAATTAAAATTAACACACAATTTGGATATTTGTGGCGTCAGAATATTGTTGTTTGTTGCTTATAATATTTTTAGTGAAGCTGTTCTTAGAAAATATGATTTTTATTCTTCAATTAGGCTTTAGAATTTTCTTTGGTGTGGCTTCCTTGTTTCTTGAGAATTTCACTGTCTGTCATAACCATCTTAGTTCATTCTTCTCAAGAAATATTAACGTTTTTCTTAGCCATGTTCGTTCCTATCTGAGAGCCTTTGTGCCGGCTACTTGATTAGTGTTTAATGTTTTCCTTTTTTTTTTTTTAAATTTTACTCTAGGTTCTGGGGTGCATGTGCAGATCTTGCAGGATTGTTACACAGGTATCCATGTGCCATGGTGGTTTGCTGCCTCCATTCCCCCATCACCTACATTAGATATTTTTCCTAATATTATCCCTCCTTAATCTCCCCACCTCCTGTTATCCCTCCCCTAGACCCCCAACTCTAACAGACCCCAGTGTGTAATGTTCCTTTTTCTGTGTCCATGTGTTCATTGTTCAGCACCCGCTTATGAGTGAGAACATGCGGTGTTTCGGGTTTAAGGTTTTTCTCAGTTTTGGCATGGCTTGCTTCTTCCTGCCAATCAAGCTTCAAGTTCAAACATGTTTATACAGACTTCTCTAACAACCAGATCTAAAGCAGAGATGTTTTTCCATTGTAGGGAATGTAAGTTTTGTGCGGATATAAGCTTTGTATGGATATTTTTTATATCTGCTGGGTATCTGGGAGTTGAATCAGTGACTGTTTATAAACGTATTTTTAACTTTATAGGAAACTGTCAAACTATTTCCCAATTGATTGTAGCATTTTATATTCCTGCCAACAATGAATGAGAGGTCCAGTTGATCCACACTTTGAACGAAAGTAGATATTAAGACTCTTTGTAATTTTAGCCATCTTAAAAACTATGTGATGGTGTATCCTACGGTTTAGTTTGTATTTCTCAAATGATTAATAATGCTGAGTAGCTTTCCACATACTCATGCATCACACACACACACACACACACAGACCATATTTGGTGAAATGCTGCTCACAATTTTGCATATTTCTTTTTAAATAGGTTGATTATATTACAACTGAGTCAAAAATTAGTTATATATTTGGGATCCATGAATTTTGCCAGACACATGTTATGCAAATATTTTCCTCTGTCTGTTTCTGGTTTTTATATTTTTGTATCATTGACCTAAAAAAGAAATGTGTTCAACATTTGTAGATGTCAAGTATCAATATTACTCTTTCATTGTTTCTACTTTCGTGTCATATCTGAAGCATTTTCACAGATTTTCTCATTTTCTTTATAAAATTTTAGAGTTTTAGCTTTTTATTTAGATCTCTGATCCATTTTTAGCCGTTCTTGTTGTGTGAATGTTAAGAGGAAAAAATGTAGTTTACTTATGTATTTTACTTTTCTCCTACTATTTTTCCACTACCATTTGTACCTAATAGGGGGCCTTTTTGCAAAAAGAAAGCAACTTCTTTTTCTGTTTAAACTAGGCTGAATGGATTCTACCGCCCTCAACTAGGAAGTCAGCCCAATAGATATGTTTTATTGAAAAGAATAAAGAGATGAAGCGAGGGAGGAAGACAAAGCATCCAAGTCAGAAGCCTTGTCTGTCCTCAGTGTGCAATGGTGGGACAGTCACAGAATAACACTGCTAATGATTCTTGTTCAGAAACAGGGAAAGCGGAGGGAACAAAGTCACTGATCCAAAACCATTTTGACCCGGGGCTGAGCAAAGTCCAGCCAGAAATTCCTCATTAGGCTCCACAGCCTGGAGCTAACCCTCTGTGACAGGGGGCTTTGCCTCCGGGCTCTGCAGTTTTTCTATTATTGAAAACATTTTATTTTTCTTCTCCCCCTACTGTTTTGGTTCTTCCCCTTTCTCCTTGTGGCAGCATCCTCCACGAGGATGCTGGATTGCAAGGATGATGCAATCCTTGTTGCATCATCCCCTGCAGAATTGGTCAGACATTGCCTGTGTCACGGTCCTGACCATCTCCACGAGGGGCTGTCCTTGTAAGCCCGTGTTCCTCTTCACTCACCTGACCCCTCTCAGTCATGATTGCTTTCAGCTGCTCTGGCTGGCTTAGGAGAAAACCTAAGACTATGGAGTCCCAGAACCAATCTCTGCTCTCTCTACCTCCAAGACAGGAAGAAAATAACAGGGATCTTCATGGAGAAATGACTCACAGGAGGGCCTGGACTCTCCAGCAGTTACAGCAGAAGGAAGTTTCTGAGGAAGAATGGAGGAGCTGAGAGCCCAGGCCGGGAAAGCAGGGTTGTGTGAAACACTATTTAATCCTATGTGCTCCCTGCCCCAGTCTAGCAGCCAGTGAATGACAACTGACCAAGTATAAAGGCCAGGACTGTAGAACTGTGATAGAGGGTTTGTCCAAGGAAAGGGGCTTTTCCCGTTTTTGTTTTCACAGTGGAAATTGCTATTTCTCATCTAAAGTTTTCTGAATGGCAGCAGGGAGCTTCTGGAGGGTGAGTTACCTGCTCTGCACAGGGAGGCTGAGGCCAAGACTTGTGTGGTGGATCTGCTGCCACCAAGTGGTGAGGGAGGGAGCCTGGGAGAGTCTCAGTGTTTCTGGGCTTCAGTGTGTCCTGATCAGTAAGGTAGAGGCTTATTGTACCTCTCTGAGGTCCCTTTGTGCTCTGTTTTCTCTGAGCTTCTGAGGAACTGAGATGCTTTTCAATACTGCCTGGGACCTTCAGCTGAGACCTGACTCTGTGTCCTTTGCAGGAGCCTGAGCTGAGCCTACACGCTGGAATCCCAGAGCTGCGGGAACAGGTGGAAGAAAGAAAGTCAGCAGGTTTAGGGGATGAGAATAATCCACAAAGGACAAGCCATTGGTAAGTGAAAACCAAAGAAGGGGAGAATAAGGACAGAGCAGGACAGAAGCCTGAGGGGAAATGGGCAATGCCTATGATCATTTGAACCCTCAAGGAGCAGCGTGAGCAGGGTAGTGGGGACTGAGAGAAACTTACTCAACAGGAATCTCCTGCCTCTGGCCAGGGAGAGCCACAGGTTAGATCAGAGCTGGTTTATAATGAGGGGCAGCTTCAACTCCAAGAAAGGTTCAGAGGTTTGTAGTCAGTTTTATTCAGTCGTGGATGAACACTCCGCTGACCCAGGAGCCTCAGCATCGGTGCTGCTGTAGCAGAGGATGCTCTTCAGGTCAGTGTGAGTTAGAGGGAATAACCATGTGTGGAGAAGGGTTGGAGACATACATTCTTACATCAAACAGCTCTGCCCTAGGTCAGATGCCAGAGTACGTGTCCCTTGCTTATATATGAAGTAGTGATGCTAATAATATTCCTCTGCACATTCAGTTGAGGGAAGTTTCTCATGAACATTTATTGAGGATTTAATTTTCTTTATACTGTGCTAAGCACTTGGGATTCAGGTATTTAATGTCTCTCTAAAGAAACCCAAGCCAGTGAGTGGAAGAACACAAACAGATCATTTCAACAAGACACGGTGGTTCTACCCAATGAGGTGCTGTGGCAGCCCGGAGGACGGGAGGGTATGTCAAAGGACATTGTTCCTAATGATAGGGGGAGGCATAAGAGAACATTTTCAGGACAGACTAGTCTTCCTTGAAGCTCCCACAGGAGAGGATCCTGCGGCAGGGATGGTGTAGGGCAGGCACCTCTCTAGGGAAGGGGATTTGCAGCATTCTGAGAGAAAGAGCATTGGGGACAGAAATGTAGGTGAAAGGGTTGGAGGTTTGTAATCCATTTTATTCAGTCATGGATGAACACTGCTGAGAGGCCCCTCTGTGCTGGGCCTTCTTGATACAAGTGGATCATTCTTCAAACCTTCTCAAACTGATGGCCGTGAAATTGCTTCAATCTGTATTATTACAAACACAGCTGCAGGGATCAGACTGACACCCACATCTATCGTGCATCCCCTGTCTACTTCTCCGCAGATACCTGGAAATGGAATGGCCAGATCAAGGTATTTATACATTTCGATTTTGCTAATTTCTGCCCAAATTACTGTGGAAAGACGATATAACAAGTCACATTTTTAACATTTTGTGAGAATTCTTTTTATCTCTTACTGGCCAAAACTGGGTAGTATTGCCTACCATTTCCTCTGAGCTTCCTTTGCCAACATTTCTGTAGTCATTCGGTGGGGACACGTGTTATGCATGACATCAAACTCAAATCCTTAAAGGAAAAGGGGGATTAACATGACTGTACAAATTTATATTCAAAATACGATGAATAGAAATATATATGTGCATGTAAATGTATACACAAAATATATGGCAAAATGTTTTTTATTTAGGATACTTCATCAGAGTTATGTATACTTCAAAATTTGTTTAGTAAAACAGCAGGCCCCATGTGTACATAATTATTCAGCTCCCTATCTCTAAATAGTTATTATTAGTCTTTGCTTTCTGAGTTTAGGCCCCATCTCTCCTTCACATACTCGCTCATTGCCACCACCCCCAAACACGCCTCTCAACACCTCGCCCTCTAACATGTTCGTGTCCTGGTTTGCTGAGTCAATTACTACATTATTATAACTTGTACATTTTATTCAGAGCTCAGTCACATTGGATATACACAGCAGGAATGAAGGACCAGTATTTTCTGGGTCTCTCTCTCAAGTGGATGAGCTTCAGAGATTCATGTAGTCTTTGGCCACCCTGCCTGTCTTCTATTCCAGGTAAGTACTGGATAGGATGGCCCAGCTCAGATCAGGCACTCTCTCCGTGAGCAGGGGAGGGCGGGACATCTTCATGTGCAGTAGCAGAAAGACACTGTCCAAAGAGGGAGAGGCAGTTCTACAAAAGAAAGGTCAGTCTGGGGCATGGGCAGGCAAACCAAGGATGTGAAGAAAACAGTGTCTGCTCTGTGAGGGGAGCATGCAGTAGAGGATGGATTCAGAGTGGGAGGAAAAGAGTTTTTGGAAATATGGGCCGTGGATATTCCTGTGTGAGCTGGAGCCACACGAGACTGTTAGGTACTTACAGGGAGCTTAGGAGAATCTGCACTCCCCAACCTGGGAGACAGGTGAGGGGACTGTCCTGGTCACCAGACAGAGATAGGGTCTGGGCCACACAGTTCTGATGGGAAAAAAATGACAGGACATCTTCTCTTTGAGGTAAGATCCTGAGTTCAGGTCTTGGTAGGGAGGGAGGCTGCCTTGGGCATTGGCAGCTGCAGATGGTTGACCGAATGAGGGCACTGAAATCTATGTGCTATCACCTTGTGTTTCTAGTAAAAGAATCGCTGTAATGAAGGGTCCTTAAAAGAGGAGGTGGATGACCTGACTTGGGCGGGGACTCCAAGAGGAGTGTCTGCCTTGCTGTGCAGTGTGCAGTGTTCGTGCCAAGGGCTTGAGACAGCTTGTGTGACTCACCCCATTTTGGCTGCTGGACCCATCTGCACTCCCCCCTCTCTAGGGCTGTCGAGCTGAGACAAAGGCCGCAGGCTGAGTCACTGAGGCAAAAACAGAATACAAAGCAAAGGTCTGTGGTTTATGAGGACATTGTGCTGTCTGCTTTCATGTCCCCATCAGTCTCTGTATAAGCAATAAACTTGCTGCAATTGAGATGCCTAAGAGGGACAAGAGGCCCCTGCCCATATTTTCCCTGCACCTAAGCCTTTGATCTAACTCCTGATGGAAAAACAGGATTAACAAGCCACCTTAAGGGCACCATTGTTTGCTTGCACTGTGTATCTTTGAAAAACAAACTGCTTTGTAAACTATTATCACAAGCTCCCTTAACCTGCTTTGTGAGCGGTTATCACAAGCCCCTGATAAGTGTTTTCATGGAGTTTCTATTTCCTTTCTGTTTACCCCTTTTCTGCTGAGATAAAGTAAATGCAACAAGAAAAAAGGTATAAAAGCTGTAACCCACAAGAATAAACTTGCTGCGTTGTGACCATAAGTTACACAGACCTCCAGACTCCGCTTTACTATTTTCTTTCACTTCCACGCACTCTCTCCCTCAGGTTGAACGAGACATCTACACTGGCGGTCTCGGGGACTCCCACAGGTCGGTAGCCCCCCGGCAGATGTGCCAGACCCCAACAGTGCAGAAACCTGCTGCATAACCTCCCTGATTCTCTTGCTCAGTCTCCTGGCCAGACCCTCAGAGTCCCTGCCCTGTGTGCCCTGGAAACTCAGTCAGATGAGCCAAGGTATCTCCAGCCCGGACTCATCCCTGGGCATTTTTGTGGCTTTGGGTGCCCTGATCTTCTCCAGGTCTTGTCCTGCAAACAACTGACCTTCAGGGGGAGTCTGGGTAAGGAGGCTACTTGTCACTTAAATCTAAGGGATTCCATAAGGTCCTGACTTGGGTCCTAGTCACTTGCAAACCTATGCATCTCCATCCCATCCCCCAAATGATGAAAGGAAACTTTGTCAGGACTCATGCCAGACAAATAGGGTGGGGCCTTTCATAGAGCCAAGTTCTTAGGCCATCAATAAGAGATGGAAACCACCTGAAGGAAGGTGCCACGGTGGGAATCTGGGTGGCAGGAAGCAGTCACTGAACTGTCAGGGTGAATCCTGGCCCTCACACACCCTTTCTCCTCCTGAACTCCTTGTCTCATTTCTCCTGTCTGCTCTTTCCCCGCCTTTCCCAAGGCTCAAAACACTTGGTAACCTTGGACAGTTTCAAAACTGGAGAGATTTGGCCACAACATTTTCAAGCTAGGAAGGTCCCCCAGAACTATTGTCTAAGTTTTTATGTTGATTAGAAGAGAACAAGAGAGTTTCCATCTGATCTGGTCCTAAGTCTCCCTGAGTCTGGGCAGGAAGCAGAGCAGAGTCTGGACAGGAAGCAGGAGGATGCCCAGGGTCCTGGACTTGCCCCTCCTAGCTGCTCAGCTCCTCACCTGTTCACTGTGAGAGAGCTGCCCTGGAATGGGGAATCCATGGTTTCCACAGAGGCTGGGATCCCAGGCTCAAATCTAAATACTGGCTGATTCAGGAGGCTAAGGGAGGCAATTCCCTGGAGAGAGGTGTCAGGATTTGGGACAAAAGCAGCATCTAGTCGCTGTCCACAGAGACCTCAAGGACAGGAATCCACTGGTTCCCAATTGGAGGGGATCCCATGAAAATGAAATGAAACCCACAAGTTAGTACTAGACCGAAGACAGGAGAGTCGTCCTCGCGGCCCCCGTGGAGAGATCGAGCTCAAGGACTGCAAGGCTGGCTCTCCCCTAGTATGGCCAACGAAGAGGATGACCCAGTCATACAGGAGATCCACGTGTACTTGGCCAAGAGTCTGGCAGAAAAGCTGTATCTGTTTCAGTATCCCGTGCATCCAGCCTCGATGACCTACGATGACATTCCACACCTCTCAGCCAAGATCAAGCCCAAGCAGCAGAAGCAAAGGGGAGCAGATTGAGCTGAACGTGGACGGGGCCTGCGTGGATGAGACCAGCACGTACTCCTCGAAGCTGATGGACAAGCAGACCTTCTGCTCTTCCCAGACCACCAGGAACACATCCCATTACGCCGCTGCACTCTACAGGCAAGGTGAGCTCTACCTGACACCTTCACATGGCATTTTGCAGCTGCGGCCCAGCTTCTCCTACCTGGATAAGGCGGACGCCAAGCACCGGGAGAGGGAGGCAGGCGATGAAGCAGGGGACTCTTCACAGGATGAGGTGGAAGACGATGTTAAGCAGATCACGGTGGGGTCCTCGCGGCCCGAGTCACAGCAGGCCCACCAGCGCCGCTTGCAGTCCTATGAGTTCCTGCAGAAGAAGCATGCGCAGGAGGCCTGGGTCCACCTGCATTACTATG
The DNA here is from genome assembly GCF_049354715.1 of Callithrix jacchus. Lineage (NCBI taxonomy): Eukaryota > Metazoa > Chordata > Mammalia > Primates > Cebidae > Callithrix > Callithrix jacchus. The sequence goes on from NC_133519.1 coordinate 8,971,058, forward strand.
GCCTGAAGGACAGCCGCTCTGAGCACGAGCGCCAGTACCTGCTATGCCCAGGCTCGAGCGGGGAGGAGAACACAGAGCTTGTCAAGTCACCCAGTGAGTACCTGTTGATGCTGATGCCGCCCAGCCAGGAGGAGGAGAAAGACAAGCCTGTGGCCTCCAGCAACGTCCTGTCCATGGCCCCGCTGCGCACGCTGCCCCTGGCCGGTCAGATCAAGATCCTGATGAAGAACGTGAAGGCCATGCCTTTGGCCAACTTGATGAGCCTCCTGGGCCCCGCCATCGATTCCGTGGCTGTTCTGCGCGGCATCCAGAAGGTGGCGATGTTGGTCCAAGGGAGCCCGGTGGTGAAGCGTGACATCCTGTGCTCCAAGGACTTATCCAGCCGTCACAGCGGCGTGCCCGTGCCCGCCGGAGTGCTCTGCGGCGGCTGAGACTTCGTTATGCGGAAGTTCACGCAGAGCCGCTGGGTGGTTAGGAACGAGGTGGCAACAGTGACCAAACTCTGCACCGGGGACGTGAAGGACTTCCTGGAGCACGTGGCCGTGGTGAGGATCAACAACGGCTGGGAGTTCATTCTGCCTTAGGACGGGGAGTTCATCAGAAAGCACCGGGATGCGGTCCAGCGGCAGCACCTGCTGTGGACGGGTATCCGGGCCACACTGGAAAAAGTCTATAATCCTGTAAAGGAAACCAGGCCAAAGAAGCCGGATGCACAATCAGGGCCTGCCGGGCTGGTCTCTGGGGACCAGCGGATCCAAGTAGCCAAAACCAAGGCCCGGCAGAACCACGCGTTGCTGGAGCGGGAACTGCAGCGGCGGAAGGAGCAGCTGCGGGCGCCTGTGGTCCAGCCGGGTGTGCGGATCAAGGAGGAGCCAGTGAGGGGGGAGGGCGAGGACGATGACGAGGAGGAGGAGCCCGTGGACACTTGCCCCAGCGGCGGCCTCCACAGCAGGCTGACCAACGGGCTGCCTCCCGGGCGGGCTTCGGGCACGGACAGCTTCAACGGGCATCCGCCCTCGGGCTGTGCTAGCACCCCCGTGACCGGGGAACTGAGCGCCTTTGGGAAGGCCACCTTTCAGAGACAGTTTGTGTTCACGCTGAGTGAAATCCAGCTCCTCTTCAACCTGCACATGGCCAGCCTGCCCCCGGCCACAGGCTCTTCAGTGGCAACTTGGACCGCATGCTGCGGGACACGGTGTTGGACGCTTGTTGCAGGGAGATACTGGTACCTTTTCCCACGCAGACTGCTGCTACCCCGGATGAGCAGAAAGTGTTTGCCCTCTGGGAGTCTGGAGGTACGAGCGATCAGCATCGAAGGGTTTTGATTGAAATGTTTTCCAAAAATTACCGAGTACGCCGAAGCATGATCCAGTCTCGGTTGACTCAAGAGTGTGGAGAAGATCTCAGTAAACAGGAGGTGGATAAAGTACTGAAGGCCTGCTGTGTAAGCTATGGTGGCAGGTGGTACCTTCAAGGGACAGTACAGTCTTGACAGTCGTAGCAAACCACTAACGCAGCAAATCCAAGCCCAAGGACAAAGGGCAGAACCAGAAGTAGAGCCTCGACTTGCTTCAGACGACAGAGCAAGAGGAACTGACCATCTCGTGGTGCAGTGGACAGAAGGGATCATCCTCAGCCAGTGGCAGGCTCAGTTATATCACTCCCAGAATAACCAGCTGGGACCTTCTTTGCAGTACAATTTGAAATTCCTAATGTATTTTGCTTATTATTTGGTCTTTTCATTTTAAAAGCAGGCAGGGAACCCTCAACCCAGGCCTATTGTGATCTGCATTTTTCTTGCATAAGGAATTGCAGGGGAAGGTAAGGAATTGCAGATGCTTCCCAGGACCTTTTGCCAACATTTTCCTGGGGACGTGAAAATGTCGGGATGGTGTCGAATTTCCTCTGTGATATTCAGTGATATGCAGTTGCCCAAGTCGGCACCTAAAATTTTCATGTCTTCAACGGGCTGTGTTTGGCTCGTTTTGCTCGGATAGGGTCCGCAGTTTCACCTCACACAGGAAAGGTGGCTTTCATAGTCACCTTTTTTCTTCTTTTTTTTTTTTTAAGGGAGGGGAGGGGAGGGGAGCTGAGGGATGGGGTGGGGGAACCTAGCTGCATATCTGAACAGGAGAAGCACAGGAGGAGTTCCATTACTATCTGAAACCTCACTGAGCCCTGGAACCAGGCTTGGTTTCCCTACTGTGAGTTGGAGCAGAGAGGATAACTCAGCTTGAGGTGGACTTCATGTCAGCTTTAGATCCAGAATTCCCCAGCATGCTCATCTGTTACTGAAATCTTCTTGACAAGCGGACAGCTACGAAGTCTCTGAAACCAACGAGGTATTCCTGTGAAGCCCACTTGGCTTTCTCACGCCTGGAGCCCTGCACACAGTTGCGGAACAGTTCCAATGGCCTGGCAGAACAAAAGAAAATGAACCTAAATCTGCACCTGGAGCTCAGCCAAGGACCCCTCGATTCAGAGTTTCATGCTCTACTAATTGAGCTAGTTGGGGGAGGAAAGGGGGCCCTACACATGTCATTATCCAGAGAGCCCCTTGAGCCAGTTCAGAGATCAGGACCCAGAGGGACTTGGCTCATCACCTGCTGACAGCCAAGTCCTCACTTTAGTGACAGGGAAACTGAGGCTCAGAAAGACAGCAAGTGTTTGGCTCCACCTCACGCCGTGCTGCAGGCTGGGTACAATGGAACACCTCTCAGTTTTCTTGTTCCTGGCTTCAATACAGCCCAAAGCAGAGGCCAGGCTGGCAAAAGTTGAAGGTGTTGAGCCAGTGAAGCAGTGGCTGCTGGGAGCTCTGCGGTCCTGCAGCCCGCCCCATTCACAGGGAGCCACCTTCACTCTGGCTCTCTTAGAAAGTTAACCTTTTACCTTCCCTTTTTTTAATTGATGAGGAAATACCTAGACTTGTTGGCTTCCCTGGTGTCTAGTGGCTAGGATTCGGCACTTTCACTGCCACAGCCCAGGTTCAATTCCTGGGCAGGAAACATCTTTTGCAATGTCTCCAAATTGTGTGCAGAGATGTGACAGAGAAACACACAGGTGATGATGGATGAAATGCAGAAGTGCATTCCCAGCAGCGATATTTGTCATAATAAATGCTGGGGCCACTCTCATGTTCATCAGTTAGGGAGTGTTATATGAGTGGCTGTGCAGCGTTGATGCCAAGGGCTTGAGACAGTTAGCATGACTCGCCCCATCTTGGCTGCTGGACCTATCTGCACTCCCCCCTCTCGAGGGCTGTCGAGCTGAGACAAAGGCCCCGGGCTGAGTCACTGAGGGAAAAACAGAATACAAAGCAAAGTTCTGCGGTTTATGAGGACATTGTGCTGTCTGCTTTCATGTCCCCATCAGTCTCTGTGTAAGCAATAAACTTGCTGCAATTGAGATGCCTAAGAGGGACAAGAGACCCCTGCCCATATTTTCCCTGCAGCTAAGCCTTTGTTCTACCTCCTGATGGAAAACAGGATTAACAAGCCACCTTAAGGGCACCATTGTTTGCTTGCACTGTGTATCTTTGAAAAACAAACTGCTTTGTAAACTGTTATCACAAGCCCCTTAACCTGCTTTGTGAGCGGTTATCACAAGCCCCTGATAAATGTTTTCATGGAGTTTCTATATCCTTTCTGTTTACCCCTTTTCTGCTGAGATAAAGTAAATGTAGCAAGAAAAAAGGTATAAAAGCTGTAACCCACAAGAATAAACTCGCTATGTTTTGACCATAAGTTATGCAGACCTCCAGACTCCGCTTTACTATTTTCTTTCATTTCCGCACACTCTCTCCCTCAGGTTGAACGAGACATCTATGTTGGCAGTCTTGGGGACTCCCACAGGTTGGTAGCCCCCCAGCAGACGTGCCAGACCCCAACAAGTGGCGATCCCTCTGTACGTTAAAAGGATGTGCAATTATTTCAAAGATGGATGTAGATGATGATAACAGCCGCAATGTGGCCACCAGTGGTAATGGTAGTAATCATGGCTACTGCTCTTGGAGCACTTACTCTGCGTCAGGGCATGGGGTCAAGGTTTTACAGATGTCTCATTTAAACTGGGAACAACACAAATAGAAACACATTCCTATTGGGAGCATTTTACAATGTGGAAATGGAGGCACAGAAAACCTAAGTGACTTCTTCAGAGTTATATGGCCACCAAATGCGGCTATCTGCTTGTGTCTACGGCTTCATGGACAGAAGAGTCCAAGCCTCTCTTGTTCTGCTGGGATTGTCATCTTCTCAGAGACATGCAGCCTTAACCGTTAGTGAAGGTGGGTGCAGTGAGGAGGGATGGGGAGAAAGGAGGTGTGTATTGGGCTTGGGATAGGTGGGTTCTGGAGCTCCAGAACTGAGCTTTTCTAAAATGAACCTTTTGCAAACAGCATTTACTTTTCTGACAAACCTTCACCCTTCAGGCAGGATTTTCTTATTCTAACTTGAAGCAGGCGGGCAACAAAGACCCCATGTATCTGGACGTGGAAGAATGAAGGTCAGAAAGTAATAGTCACAAGGTTAACTGTGCCTGCATGGGACAGGACAAGTAGTCTTCAGTTGTTTGCCAACAAATACCCTGATTGCTCCACAAAGAGGCATGTGGTGCCTAAAAGTCTGAGGACATCTGCCTCAGATACCTGTCTATTATTAAATGCCCCCATCCCCAAGCTGCGAATCCTCACCTCTTTGTGCCATTGCACCAGTTCTAGACACCAGGGGGGCGCAGTGACATGGAGGCCAGAAGTTATGTGGCTGGGCAGGTTTCCAAGTTGACACCCGGTGCTTGTGAGCATGGGCTGGAAGCGGGACGGCCAGATCCACGACATTCTCCCCAGCCCATACCTCCACCTTTGCTATTGTAAGCAGCCCCATTGCACGTGACCAGTGACCGCCATAGCCTCTTGTTCTGAAGTCACCCACTTCCCCATCCTTCACTATGGGTCGTTTGTTGCACTCAGCGCTCCTGCTCCCTGTGTCCAAACGGGGGAAGGTTCCGAGGGAGAATGCGAGCTGGTTGTGCTCCCACTGCCCAGTCCCTTCTTGATGCCTCCAGATGTGGGCTCCATGAGGCAGGACGTGCTCACCATGCAGTTTCTCACCTAGAGCAAGGCTTGGCACCTCGGGAGCACCCATATGTGTTCGGTGAATGAAGACATTCCAATGCAGGGTTCGGAGAGACATCAAGAAACGTGCTGCACTTCCCACTTTTAGTCCTTTGGATAATTCAGGTTATGGGAAACTAGAAAAAGTTTTTCAAACCCAGGTGTTCTTTATAATGTTTATTCCAAGCCTAGAGGACACCGTCTGGAATGAGCTTTCCTCCCTGTGAGGAAAAACCTCTCTCATTTAATTGGAAAAATATATTGGAAGCTAAGTGGGCACACCGCCTTTTGAATCAGACTAAGAACACATAAAGAGATGCCTTCTGCTCCCAGCAAATGTGGAGTAACCGATGCCCGATTTACTCTTTTGCCTGAAATCTGCCCACTGCTCCTCTCTGCAAACAAACACAGACAAAAAAAGTGAAATTACACTTTTCAAGACACTGGAAATGAGGTGAAAAAGGACAGAATCCCTGAGGGATGAGAAACAAACCAGGTGAGCCCTACCGTGCCCCAGCTTGCTGCCTTCAGGGAGTTCCCAGGCTAGGCCCCAGGCAGGAATCTGAGGCCTACTCCTGGACTGAGGAGATGAAGCTGAGCCTCCCTGGACAGCAAGGCAGCTAGGGCTCAAAGGACCAGATGTGGCGGTGAGAGACATGGATGGAGAGAGGATCTGGGGAGATGGGAAGGGTCTCCCTTAAGCATCAAGGAGCGCACGCTTGCAAAGAGACTTCCCGAGGCCAAGGAAGGAAGCTTGTGGAAGGGTTATGAACAGTGCCTGGATCCCGCCAGCCCAACTGAACTACTTGCCATCTGTGGGCATTTGGGTAGAATTCACAGGAAGTCCCTGCTTAACTAGTGGGAATAATGAGTTCTATCTATGCTGACTTGCAAAAAAAGAAAGAAAGAAAAAAGTCCTAAAAGCAAGACCTAGAAGAATTAAATCGATCACAGTCACTTAACTGGTATCCAGAACAACAGCAAAAGTAACTTGGTGTCACAGGTTCATTAGCCAGTAGACAGAAGGTAAACTTCGCCATGTCTGACAGGCAATCATAGAATACCAGGCAGGCAAAGGGCAGGAGACCAGGACTCATAATGAAGGAAATAACCAGTGGGAACTGAACCAGTGCTGCCGTGATGGTAGAATTAGCTGAGGGACTTTAAACAGCTATGATTGCATTCCACAGGTCCGAAGAATTAAGTAGAGACATAGAACATGTAAAATGACCCACATCAAACTCTGGAGATGAAAACACCGTCAGGGGTGTGGTGCTGTGGCTCACGCCTGTAATCCCAGCACTGTGGGAGGCTGAGGTGGGCAGATCACTTGAGCCCTGAAGTTTCAGACCAGCCTGGGCAACATGACAAAACCTCGTCTCTACCACAAAATACAAATAATTATCTGGGTATGGTGGTGTGTGCCTCTAGTCCCAGCTACTCAGGAGGTGGCCGTGGGAGGACTGTTTGAGCCCGGGAGGCAGAGGTTGCAGTGAGCCAAGATTGCACCACTGCATTCCAGCTTGGGCTACAGGGTGAGACCTTGTCTTAAAAAAAAAAAAAAATCAGAGATAATAAATTCCCTGGATGGGATTAACAGCAGATTACATGTTAAATAAAAAATGGTCAGGGAACATAGAATCATGAATAATTGAAAATATGCAAAATGAAACTCACAGTCGAAAGATTTTTTTTTAATGAAAAGATTATCAGTGAACAGCAGGCAGACTTACGAGGCCTAATTTATGAGTAACGGGACTCCCTGAAAGGGACTTTCTATAGTACCTGCACCTCTATCCTATAGAAATGTAACAGTGGGTCTGGGCATGGTGGCACATGCCTGTAATCCCAGCACTTTGGGAAGCCAACGTGGGTGGATCACTTGAGGTCAGAAGTTGAAACCAGCCTGGTCAACATGGCAAAACTCTGTCTCTACTAAAAATACAAATATTAGCTGGATGTGATGGCGAGCACCTGTAATCCCAGCTACTCCAGAGGCTAAGGCTGGAGAATTGCTTGAACCCAGGAGGCGGAGGTTGCAGTGAGCTGAGATCACATCATTGCACTCCAATCTGGGTGACAAGAGTGAATTTCATCTCAAAAAAAAAAAAGGAAAGAAAACAAGAAAGAAATACAACAGTGGCCAGAAAGGAGGAGGGTGGAAAGGAAACATTTACTTTCTTTGTTATTTTTATCAGGCGTGGTGGTCTCAACATGTTTCCTAGACTGGTCTCGAACTCTAGGCCTCACTCTGACACCTCCCAATTCAGCTTTATGAAGTTGTGAGCCACTGTAGCCGTCCCATTTCTGAAGAAGTAATAGCTGAAAAGTTCCCAGTCATAATGAAAATTATAAATCCAGTGACCCAAGAAGCTGAGGAAACTGAAGCACAAGAAACACGAAGAAAACCACTCCTAGATACATCATAACAACGTTGCTCAAATCCAGCCAGAAAAGAAAGGCATTGTGCATGCACAGGAGCAAAGACCAGATGGCATCAGCTTGCTCTCTGCTGTTGCTGGCCTCTACCAGGAGCAGCAGTGCCCGGGAGCAGACAGCAAACGCAATCTTTATGGTACTGAGGACGGGGAAATTTACGCAGAATAAGCACTGTGCCAGAAAAACATACTCCCGAAACTGGACGTGAAATAAGGACATTTAGAGATGTACAAAAGCTGACCACATTCACTACCAGCCGGCCCACAACACAGGGAACATCAAAGGAGTCCTCCAGGCAGAAGGGAACAGATTCCAGATGAAAATCCAGATCTGCACAAGGAAATGAAGAGCATCAGAAATGGGTAACTACGCTAGTTATTTTCTCATTTTGTAAATCTTTTTTGTAAAAAGTTGACCATTTAAACAAAAGCAATAACAATGGGTTGTGGGGTTTATACAGGCGTAAAAGCAAAGTGCATGTCAGGGACAGCAGCAAGGCCAGAAGGGCAGGTATAGTATCACTTGAAGGTAGACTGTGGTAAGTTACAAAACGTAGGCTGTAAGCCCTAAGGCAATTGCTAAAATAACAGAGAGTGACAGCTAATAAGCCAACAGAGGAGAGAGAATGGAATGACACAAAACCCATGTGAAAGCTGTGATAGTCATTGTCCTTTGTACAGTGACCGCTCCTCTGTCCCATAGAAATACAAACTGGCCACAAACACCTGTACAAGAATGACCAGAGCATTAAATGTAACCGTAAAATCTTAGAACCAATTAAACTTCAAAAGCATATGGAAAGGGCTAAATGAATGACAGTTAAAAAAAAGGGAGAGAGAGAGAGAGAGAGAGAGAGAGAGAGAGAGAGAGAGAGAGCGCTGAGTGTGGTTGCTCATGCCTGTAATCCCAGCACTTTGGGAGGTGGAGGCAAGCGGGAGGGCAGGACATCGAGATCACCCTGGCCAACATTATGCAACCGCTCTACTAAAAATACAAAACTCCGGAGGCTGAGGCAGGATAGTTCGAATCAGAAACTAGGAAGTTGCAGTGAGCTGAGATTGCACCACGGCACTCCAGCCTGGCGACACAGTGAGATTCCGTCAAAAAGAGAGAGAGAGAGAGAGAGAGGAGAGAGAGAGAGAGAGAGAGAGAGAGAGAGAGAGAGAGAGAGAGAGAGAGAGAGAGAGAGAGAGAAAAAATCCTTTGTCAAAAAAAATTCAGAGGTTAACCATGATGATTCTAGTCTTTGAAGGATATGGGTGTCCCCAGAATCCTAGTGGACCTTGATTTACCTACGCGAGACATAGAGGAGACGAGAGGAGAGGAGAGTAAAGCTGGTCTCACCCTGCCTTTCCATGAGAGGATGCGCTGGGCAGAAGGAAGCTGCCAGCGGTTTAAGCATTTTTAAAATGCAATAGACAATCCCCAGTACGGACTTATCCACCTCCAGAGCTGGAAGCAAGCACAGCAATCGACCCGGCCACGCAGACGATCAACTTGCAGTCCGGCCTCTCCGTGCAGAGCAGGCGCCCATCCAGCGCTAGGCGGAGCCGCCTTGTGCAGAACGCTCGTGCAGACTCAAAGCCTCGGGAAACTGGAGACAGCATCTTGCCGCAAATGCTGAGACCCGTGCATGGGGTGATTCTGCAGCTGGAAGGGCAGCCCTGTGGCCTTCGCCCTGTCCTGCCTCCGCCGGCGTCAGAGCCAGAGTCCCAGGAAACGCCCGGGTCCGCGACTCCCTGGGCCTGAGCCGCCTGGGCCCCACGGGAAGCAGAACGCCCGGGGGCTCCCGCGTGGCTCTTCCCCTTCTCGGCTCCGCCTTCACCCGACCCTCTACTGGCTTGGGCTCCCCTGGCTTCACTCGGCTTGGGCGGGTGGGGCGGGAGAGAAAAAGGGTGAAAAGTGGATTTTCAGAGAGGCGGGAGAGAACAGAGGAGGTGTGGACGAGGACAGCGAGGCCTCCCGGGAGAGGCGGCGCAGGGAGGCCCAGGCTGCAGTGGAGGAGATGAGAATTGCTCTTGTTACCTGTGAGGATTGCGAGGAAGGAGGGAAAAGCTGAGCCGGCAAGAACGGAAGAAAAGCGCGAGCACCCTGCGGCTGTCTGGGAACAAAGCCGCCTAATAATGGAAATCTGTTGATGTTAAAATTACTAGAGCAGGCCCAGGCGTCGCCGCTTGCCCTGTGGCTCGCCGTGATCGTATAGTGGTTAGTACTCTGCGTTGTGGCCGCAGCAACCTCGGTTCGAATCCGAGTCACGGCAGTGTCCTTCGTCTGGGCCAGCAGCTCTTTTGTTCCCAGTAACCAAGCGCGTCAGGGGACCTCAAGCACTCACCTATAGGGCGACCTCTGTGTAGAGGAGGCGGCGCAGGGGCTGCTGCTTCGCCACCGGCTGCTTCGTCAATAAGGAGCTCCCGTGCTGTGGGAGCGAGTTCAGGACCGCTGCTCTGATGTGGGAGTCCCAGCTGTGCGTCTGGGCGAGGCGGGCAGGGGGTGCGCAGGGCAAATGACAGTGTTTGTAAAGGGGGAGATGTAAGAGGCTGTGGCCGGGCGGACGTGTAGAAAATCTTACCTGGCAGGGGAGACGCTGTGGTCATGAGTGTGGTTTTCCCAGGGTGAGCCTCATCAAGTGGACTCTTGATGTGCTGACTCCTGCGATTTTCCCCAAATCTGGGAACGGCGCCTGCATAATTTGTGGTAGTGGCGCTTTCCCCTGAGTTCTTGCAGTGTAGAAAGCAGATTGTACGCAATAGACTACTTTTAGTTTCCACGGGCTTACACCCCGTACGGGATCCTAAGTGTTCTTCTCGTGGGCAGGAGACTATAAAATAGGAAGTAACGCGTTGCCGTCCTTCCTGCCGGAAAAGTTGGAAGCCCCAACCGTGGTGAGGCTGTTTAACAAAAGCTGCCAGCGCGGTGGCCACAGAGCTCTTCCCTTTCTACGTGGGGCTGCTTTGGGCAGAGATCGGTCCGTGGTCTCCAGCCTCTCGGGTTCTCACGCTCTGTGAAAACCTTCCTGTTTTTCCGCAGCCTGTGGAATGACCTTTCACACAGGCTCTGCTTCTAACCGCAGCCCCCACAGGCCTTTATAGGAGTTCTGTGCTGGGGGGAATGTGTCCTCACCACATAGAGCTAGGTAGAAACTGTACAGACTAGCTCTGTTGTTTGGGATGGAAGCGGGCTCTAAGACTCTCAGTGTCCCCATTCCGTGGTAGACACAACACCCTTACTTTGTGGAGCGGAACAGCTCTCCCGGCGCCCAGGTGCCCTTCCTCATATTCACGAGGCCCGCAGGTCACAACCGCAGTCTCACCTGTCAGCAGAATGCGCTGCCATCTACCCCAACTACCCGAACCATCCAGCAATAAAACGAGACATATTACGGAAACATGAGATCTCATGAATAATCTCAAAAACATTATGCTGAGTGATGAAAACAGTGCATCCTGTGTGACGCCATCAAGGTGAATTTCTAGAACAGGTAAAACTAACCTGTATAGTGACAGAAGCTACATCATTGATTACTGGGGTCAAGGAAGTGGGGGGGACTAACTGCAAAGGGCACAAGAAGACCTTCTGGAGAATAGACATGTCATCAAACTTGAAATGGATGCACTGTACCATATTCAACTCACACCTTAATCAACTTGATTGTAAAAAGTCAAAAGTGTCTCTCTAACTGTGATAGGGAGTTCAGGAATTCCTTCATTTCTGGTTCTCTTTGTCTGCAGTTAAGTTCATGCACTGTGAAATAAAATATTTGTGAAATAAAAATAGAGTCTGAGCTCACATATATAAGCGTATATATGTATATGCTTTTATATATGTTCTGAGAAACAAAAAATATATATATCCTGTTTTTCTCCTCCCCTTTCTTCTTTTCTTCATAAATCTTGGTTTTGCTTTTATTTGAAAACCATTCTAATGCCAGTTCTCCCACGCATAGAATGATAAATTTACTTGCAAATAGCTATCCCTTCATTATGCATTGATCGATTTTTGCAGGGGCCATATCCTTAACAGTTAGCTAGTCTGAGATTCATCACTGGAGCCAAAAGAACCCCACACCCAGCAGGTGCCTTGTGCAGACTTGGACCCTTAGAGCTATTGGCTCATGTTCCTTCAGTTCTTCTGTTCAATATCATGATAGAAATTGAGCTCTTTGGCTTTTACCCACTACTATTAGCAGTTTCTCCACCCCCCCCCCCCGTCTCTCTCTCTCTCTCTCTGTCTTTCTCTCTCCCTCTCTCTCTCTCTGTCTTTGTCTCTCTCTCTCTCTCTGTCTTTGTCTCTCTCTCTCTCCCTCTCCCTCCCTCCCCCTTGCTCTCATCTGTTTCATTTTTATATCATGATTTTCTCTTATCAGTGGCATCAGTGTGGGGTTCTGGTTTTGATGTTATTAAGTGAGCTTCTGGGATGGTTTTATGACTGTAACAGTCAGTATTAAATTTTTCTGTAGATGAAGATTTGTGTTGTACCCAGTTTTTCCTTATTATAAAAATGAGGTTACTAAGACAATTGGTGTTAGAAGCCTTGTTGGATGTGTTGTTCACTTTAATGGGGGTAATCAAGAAAAGTAAATTTGCTTTTTTATAGGGTCGGCTTAACTCAGTGAGAAACTGCCAAACATTAGAGCAGGTGTTGTGCTCAACTGCACTCCCACCACCATCACACAGCAAGTCACACACACTCAAGGGGGAAGGGGCAAGGCAACAACTTTCAAAATCAGGTTTTCTGTGTTTCTCTTCATTTTCTTTTAAACCCTTAATGGCATCTTTAAAGGTGGCTGTGGTTGCACCAAGTGTCACCAGCAGCCTATTCAAGTCTTGCTGCAGAGCCATGGAGAGATACCCCAGGGCAGCCCAGCCAAGTCTCAGGCTGATGGACACCAGCAGAAATAGATGCCTATGAAATGAGAAGGGTCAGGTGACCCCTCCCTCTCCTGCCATGTCTATGCCTCTCTTTGCAGCTGCTGTGTCACTAAAACAATCACTCACAGTTATTATGTCAACAATAAAGCCAGACATTAGTCAAAGCAGTTACAATGAATTTTATTCAGTAATTACTGACCATAAAGGAAGGGGCTGAGCTCCATTCCCATTTGTGCAGAGGTGATGGCATTCAAAGAGGAGAGGGAGGGAGGGGAGAGGGCAGGGGGCAGGGCACAAGTGAAACATTAAAAAAGGTTGGTGACTGGACACTTCTTCCTCATCAGGCCAACTGTGTCTTCTAGCTGGTCATATTCGAAGTTAGGATTCTAACTTCCCACAGAGACTGGAAAACAGAGGCTCAGTCCTTCCTGAGGACCACAGCTCAAATGAATGGCTTCCAGATCCTGGGGAAAGATGCACTGGAGCTCCTAGGAGATATACACACATCTCAAAGGGATGGAGGAAGGATTCCCTTCTTAATAAGTGCCATAAGAAAGGGAGATCCTGAGCCCACCGTCACCAGCAGGTATGGGCTAGAACTAAAGCTAGTTCCCCTGGCAGCCTTGAGCTTTCTTGGCTAGGGATGGTAATGAAAGCCTAGGGCCATCCGCAGGACAGTCTTACGCTGCTAGAAGCCATGAGAGAGTCTGATCGTCTCTTAGCCCAGAGGTTCAAACTGAGTCATTGTGTGCTGAGTTTGGTGGCTCTCACTTTCCATCTCCCCAGTCCATGGCCTGGATTTTCCTGGACTCTGTTAGTTGGACAAGGCCACAGGCCATTTTCAGTGGCTTTCAGGCAGCCCAGGCATATCTGTTGAGACCTGAATGAAAAGAAAGAAAACCATGAGATTGAGACTGGGGCCCACAATAGGTATCCATTAACCATATTCAAGAAGATGGACACAAATATTTCCAGGCTTTGTCAAAATGGAAAGTGGTTTCTGCTGCCAGGATGAAATTCAAACTCACATTAGCAAAGTATAGAGCTTACTGATACTTTGTAAAAGAAAGTCACGGGAAAATGATAATCCACTAGTGGCAACGGTAGGTAGGGGTGGGCAGAGACTCCATAAGATCAAAATTAGCCTCACTTTAAATGAAATGTCTACATGTTTCTATTGTAACTGGAAGGAAGCCAGTGTTACACTGAAATATATTAATTGTCCATAAAATAAACAGGTGGGACATGATGCTATTAGTCACTTTTGTTGAGAGTATTTGTGAAGGTTAATTTTTGTGTCAACTTGACTGGGCTACGGGTGGCCTGCGTATTTGGCTAAACATTATTTCTCACTGTGTCTCTGAGTGTTTCCGGGCAAGATCGACATTTGAATCAGTAAACTGAATAAAGCAGATGTCCTCCCGACTGGGCCTCATCCAACCAAAAAAAGGCCTGAATGGAATGAAACGGTAAGAAAGTCGTCTTTCTGCTCCACTTTTTTGAGGTGGGACATGAGTCTTCTGCCGTGGGCCTTGGATTTGGTGGTGAACTATATTCAACTCTCCTGGGTCTAGAGCTTACTCAGTGTAGACTTTGGACTTCTCTGCTGCTGCACGAGTGAGTGTGTATGAGTTGGTGTGTGTGTATGTGTGTGAGCATGTGTGTGTGTGTGTGTGAGTGTGTGTGTGTGTGTGAGTTGTGGGTATGTGTGTGTGTCCTGCTTGTGTTTTTTCTCTGGAGAACTCGGACTAATACAGTATTATACGTCAGTTGTGATTTTTGTCTCTATGCTTTTGAAAGGTATAAAATAAATAAAATGAAATCCTGGAGGGTTCTCAGAGAAGAACAATAAGGATTAGTAGAAATGTTACAAGTTTAGGATAAGTCCTAAGAACAGCATTTGTTAAAACTGTCTTCAAGAAAATAAAGGTGTCAGGAAAAAATTGTTGCCTTAGTGTTTTCTGAGCAAAGACATGATCAAACAAGGAGAAATATACTTACGTTATTTTAAGTGAATTTTACTTTAAAATAATTCACATACAATCTTTTTTTTTTAATTTTTTTAATAAAGATGGGGTTCCACCATTATGACCAGGCTGGTCTTGAACTCCTGACCTCAGGTGATCCACCCACCGCAGCCTCCCAAAATGCTAGGATTACAGGCATGAGCCACCGTACCGGGCCAATTCACATAAAATCTTAAGAACTCAGGGAGAAAAAAGAGATCTTTTGTACCCCTTACTCAGTTTCCTCCAATGGTAACATCTTGGTGATATTTTCAAAATGGCAATATTTGCAAATATTGCAAATCTTTTGCAAATACCACAGCACCAGGAGATTGACATCTATACAAGCAAGATACAGACCCTTTCTATCAACACCATGATTCATCCTGCTGCCTTTTTGTAAACACCGCCCCGTCTGTTCAGTGCTGCTCCTCCTTTCTTACTTAACTCCTGGCAACTACTAATCTACTCTCAATTCCTATAATTCCTTCATTTCAAGAATGTTACGTAACGGAATCCTACATGTAACCTTTGGGATTACCCTTTGTCCACTTAGAATAATTCTGTGGAGATATATTCAGGTTATTGTGAGTATCAATAGTTTGTTCTTTTAAAAAAAATTATTGAGGGCTATTTGAGGCTATGGATATATATCACTGTTGGTTTAACCATTCACCTCATGAAAGTCGTCTATATGTTATTTCCCCAGTTTGGGCTACTGAAAACAAGGCTGCTATAAATTCTAATACACGGGTTTTGTGTGAAGATAAGATTCTATTTTTCTTTGCTAAAGGCAGGGAATGCAATTCCTACGTGGTAGAGTAGTTGCACACAGACTTCTAAAAGTAAAAACTATACAGATGTTCTCCAGAGCGGGCAGTAACATTTTACATTCCCACCAGCAATGTATGAGTGATCCTTTCTCTGAATTATTGACAGCACTTGATGTGGTCATGTTTTTATTGTGGCCATTCTGACCGGTATGTAGAAATTTCTCAGTGTGGTTTTAATTAGCATATCACTAGTGGCTAATAGTGTTCTGATTTCAACATATGAATTTGGGAGGACTGGGCACAATGCATCTTATTATAATGTGTATTCTGGTGTGGTTGGGGATTCTAAAATTGTCAGCTTAAGTCCCACTGGTTGATTTTGTTGTTGGGTTTTTATATTCTGGTTGGTTTTCTGTGTGTTGTTGTATAAACTGTGAAGAAAGGTGGATGCTAAAGTGAACAGCTCTGTGTGGATCTGTCTAGTTCTCTGCTCAGCACTCGCAGTTGTCCTTGCATAGACATTGATGACTTTTGTCAGGGGAGGGGTTGATGGATCGGCCTTTTCATCATTATATAGTGTCCCTCTCTGCCTCTGATTAGTTTCTTTGTTCTGAAATATACTATATATGGCATTAACATAGCCAGTCTTGCATTCCTTTGGCTAACGTTTGCATGATATATCTTTTTCCATCTTTTTGATTTCCACTTGCCTGTAGCATCATATTTGAAGATAGTCTCTGTGTGGCCAGGAGGCAGTTGGGTCGTGTCCATTAACCTACTTTGCACATCTGTATCTTTTAATCAGTGTACTCAGGCCATGATCTTTACTGTGATGACTGGTGTGGGGGGGCTTCGGTCTGCCATTTTATTTTTCCTTCTCTGCGCATTCCCTCTGGTTTCATTTTCTGGGTATGCTTTCATTTCCTTACCTTCCTGTGGGGACTTGAACATCTCTGAGGATTAAGTTTTACTTTCTCCACAGTGTTTTTGAGTATATCTGTTTGTATAGCCCTCTTAGTTTTTCCAGGTATATATATTTATTTGTCTGTGCATCTCTATCTTACCACACAGTATACTGATGTCATTGTTTTGCCAGTTCAAATGAACGATAGACAAGTTACCTCCCTTTTAGGTCTCTTTACCCTCCCAGTTTATAATGGTTTCAAACATTTTCTTTATGGAGAGATAGAACCACAGTGAATGGTGCTATGATTTTTTTCTGAAACCATCAAGCATAGTTTAGAAAACTCAACAGAAGGAAGGCCTATTTTGCTTGCCCTTCCTTCCTTCCTTTCTTTTCCTTGCTTCCTTCCTTTTTCTTTCTTTCATTCATTCTATATCCCAAGGTTCCTTCTTTAATCATTTCATTTTCTTTCTGTCTAAAGAACTTCCTTTAACCTTTCTTTTAAAGTGAGAGATTCCCTTAGCTTTTCTTACCTTGAAACTGTTTTGATCTTTTCCTTAATCCTTGAACGCTATTTCTGCTGGAGAAAGGCGTCTGGGCTGACAAACGTTTTCTTTCATGGCATGAAAAGCATTGCACAGCTTCTCTCTGCCTCCATGGTTTCTGATGAAAAGTCCATCGTCCCTGGAATTGCTTTTCCTTTCTAGGTGAGGTGTCACCTTTCTCTGTTGCTGTCAAGGTGTTTTCTTTGCCTTTAGTTTCCAACATTTCACTCTTTCATGTGTCTGGTCATAGACCTCTTTTGGTTTTATCCTGTTTGGGGTTCTTACAGCTTCTTGAGCCTGTAGGTTTATGTCTCTTGCCAAATATGGGAAGCTGTCAGCCATTTGCTTCCTTTTGGGTGGGGGGTGGTTACCAGTTTTATTTCTAGACTTTTATGTTTGTCTCTTGTCTTCTGCTGGAAACATGCCGGTTACATGTGGGTGCTGGGAAGCGCCATGGTGCAACCAGAAACAGACCCAGCTGCCCGCTGCCCAGACCCTCAGACGTGTGCCTCACAGGACAGACTCTGCAGTGCCCCGTCCACCTGCCACCAGCCTTTGGCCTCTCAACACACACACATCTAGGATTCATGCCCTCACCCCATCATGACGGACAAAGTGTCCCTCAAGGGCCCTGCGTGGTTCAGATAGACGCTGCAGCCAGGATGGCTGAGGTAAGCGTGAGCCGTGTTCCGGAGGGGTGGGGTGGGATGGGCGTGTGCCTGCGATGGCCTCGGAGCACAGGATGACCCTGCCAGGGCAGGGCTCTAGCCATGCAGGCCTGGTGAGTGGGGGTGCAAATTCTTTTGGTTCTGCAGCTTGCTAGGTGACTCGGGCACACAGCATTGTGAGCTAGCTTCATCTAGATTTGGAGTCTTTTTAAATCAGCACTGTGCTGTAATTAACAAAACAATAACAAACAGAACACTAGTACATAACAGGTTAAACACACCCAAAACTTGAACAAATTCCAGAAGATATTCCAATCATCCCGAAGCAGAGTCCTACGGGCGCAGCACCATGGCGGCACGTAAGACACACTTGTTACAATAATAATAATACTTATGCAACTTCCATAGCTACACGCAAAGAATGACACAGCTGTAAAAACTACGAGGACGCTACAATCCGATGAAGAGCCCAGTATCACAGGCGCAGGGAAGAGAAGATGAACACAGCCCGGTCTCTGGGGACACCGGTGCAGGATTGCGCCCACGTGTCTGCGTGCGGAAGCAGACAGAACCTACCAGCTGGGTCCACCATGGCTAAGTGAAGCATGAGGAACCTTTTTGGAATAGAGCAGTAATCACATTAAGTCAAAATTGAACACATAAATAAAAATACAGAAAAGGCATCCGTAATACAGTGTTCTAAGAGAAAATTAAAACTAGTACATGGCAGTATATGACATTGTAAAACAAAAAACAGATCCTCCAGTAGCAGCCAACCATGTGAAAGAGATACAGAGAAGCGATGTGAATGTTTCCAAACTGTGCCTGGAAGTCAAAGGTAGCAGCGCAGAAAGAAAACGGAGCTGCAGCCTGTCCCTGGCGTGGGCACCGACCGGCTGGTCAGGAGCCTCCTCCCCACTCCTCCCACCCATCTTCCTTCACACATCAGCCTCCACCCTCTGGCCACCACCCTTCCTAAATAGGCCAGTTGCGGTGGTTCAAGCCTGTAATCCCAGCACTTTGGGAGGCCGAGGCAGGTGGATCACAAGGTTAAGAGATCGAGACCATCCTGGTCAACATGGTGAAACCCCATCTCTACTAAAAATAAAAAAAACTAGCTGGGCATGGTGGCGCTGCCTGCAATCCCAGCTACTCGGGAGGCTGAGGCAGGAGAATTGCCTGAACCCAGGAGGCGGAGGTTGCGGTGAGCCGAGATCGCGCCATTGCACTCCAGCCTGGGTAACAAGAGCGAAACTCCGTCTCAAAAACAAAAAAAACTTCCTATTTTTTAATAAAATGTACAAGAATTCCATAGCCAAGATGTGCAAATTGTCTATTTTGTCGCCAAGTATTTTCTAAAGGAAGGGGCAAGGGATAAGAAGATCTAGGAACTGAACTTATGTTAAGTACCCGAATTTTCCTTGTGACACATTTTCAATCAGATGACTGTGGAAAACCCCAAACAGGCTGAGTTAATGTCCGTGTGTGGTCTTCCTCCAGACTGTTTTTCTCACCTATAAAAGGACTAGCTTTAAAACACACTGTACTATACCTGCAATATCAAAGGCAGAAGGGGTGTGTGTGTGTGTTTGTGTGTGTGTGTGTGTGTGTGTGTGTAAATCAAGGGGAGATTGCATTGCTTTATAAATCATACTGGCCTTATGAACATCCTCTGCAATAAATATACTTTTTTAGCCTTAACTATAAATTATATATTTTAGTGTTTAAAAGCCTTCTGGTGTGAAACATCTCAGATAACGCTTAAGCCACCTGCTCTCTAGGTAACCTAGGTCCCTACTTTCAAACCCCAGTTGGCACCAAAGGATTCCTAAACTTCAACGTCTTTAAGAGACAGAGAGAGAAAAAAAAAAAAAAGGAAAGGAACTTATCATCCTGGCGATGTGAGAATGCAAACCTTTTTCTTCCTGACGGGCACGCAGCCTCCCAAACACTCACCTCCGCTGCCACCACGGTGGCCTGCACCTGCCTCGCAGTCCTACTCACACACAAGTACACGGATATTCCCAAACCATTCCATTAGAAACCTGCTCTCCCTCCCCACACACAAATACAGCGCTCTTTCCTACAACTATTGGACTGAAAGTGCTTGGAAATGGAATGGTTTTAGAATGCAGAGAAGAAAGAAAACCACCAAGTAGCTGTGGATCGAACCTGGACGTCAGCTGGCTGCAGGGCCGCTGGGTAGAAAACCAGCACCTCCTAAACAGGTCCCTACAAAAACAGGAAGAGTATAAAAATAGAATATATTATGTCACTATTTCGTCTTCTCTTTCCAGTAGCGTATTGTAGGAGTGGGACAGGTGGCCTTTCCCGAACCCGCCATGCTGGCTGGTGCCTGACAAACCTCCACTGTGGTGGCCACAGGTACAAAGGACACAAACATACGGGCACGCTATGCTACTGTGACCAAGAGGTGACTTCAGCCATGGATAAGGTGAAGCGGTTATACATCTACCTACGGAATATAATAACAAACAATGACTTGTAAAGTGAGTACATGCAGATGAGCAAGCAAGGTACAGAGAGGCCTACAACCGCACTACAGCTGTGCTCTTCAGGAAAAGCACAAGAATACCTTTTTCTACCTAAAACCTTCTTCTACTTTACAAATGGTTTGCTGAATTTTTCTATTTTTTTTAAAAATGTTTTTTATGCTTTTTTTTTTAACACGCAAAGAATCGAACCTAATCCTCTCCCGAGACCTCTCCTTTGTGTTAATACCTACCCTTACAACAGAGAAACAAGTACATTAATATAAAAACTAGTTGATTATTGGGGCATAAAGTCCTCTATTTTTGTAGCACGACTCTCCTGTCCCCAGCCGCTCAGGCTTACGAAATACTATTTTTTCTCTCTCTCTTTTAAAGACAGTTTTTGGGTAATCTTTTTCTTCTGCTCAAGTCAGAGATGGAAGGGAGAAAGAGCAAAGGGAAAAAACCAACAAGGAGAATGAAGCTTTCCCTTCTGGTATCAAAGTGCCCCGGAGAGGAGGGGTTGTCCGGGAGCACCTGGGGCCGGCGCCCTCAGATGTCCACGTCCTGCACGTCGGTGGGTGTGCAGGCCAGGTCCACTTCCCCCTCCTCCTCTTCCTCCTCCTCAGAGGCCTTGGGGTCCTGGTTCTGCTGGGCCTGGCGCAGGCTCGACTCCAGCAGGCCTTCGATCTGCTCCTGGCAGGCCCTGAGGCAGTCCGGGTCACACTTGATCACTCTGGAGAGGAAGCAGGTGAGGCGGTAGTAGGACAGGAAGTGGTTGGGGCTCCCCAGGTTCAGGCCTTGCACTGCGGCCACCACGGTTCCCGCCGCCACCATGGAGGGCGGATAGGAAATGAACTTCACATCTGTGGCGCAGAGGGCAACGAAGGTCTGCGCGTGTTTGCCGATGATCTGTTTGTTCTCCTCCGCCTCTGGCATTTTGGAGAGGAAGTGTTCGATGAAATCGTGCGGGGTCATGGCGGCCAGGTTCCACTTGAGCATGTTCACCAGGAGCGGCTCCATTTGCAGCAGCTCCTCGGGTTGGATGGAGTTGTCGGTGTAGATGCACAGCTTCTCGGCCGTCAGGGGGATGGTCTCCTTCATCTTAGAGGCGAGGAACATGCAGGTGGCCCCCAGCAGCTGCAGGCGGCTCTTTTTCACTGGCTCCAGCGACAGGAAGCGGTCCTGGTAGTTCATGGCCAGCGGGAAGACCTCCTCCTCGCACTCTGCTCCTCGCAGACCTCCAGCATCCAGGTGGCCACGATCTTCCGCCTGGACTGCAGGACCTCCTTCTGCACACATTTGAAGTAGGACACGGAGGGTGCGCAGGTCTCCTCCTCCTTCAGCATGGCCCGCAGCACCCGGTGGTTGAGGAGGTTGGCATCGGGGTAGGCGCGGCGGATGGCCTCCACTTCGCAGCACAGGAGCTGGTGTTCCATGGCTGGGGCTCTGCCTGGACAGCTGGGGAGGGCTGTGGGTTCCGGCTGCGTCCGCGCTCGGCTCTGCTCCTGCTGCCCCGCGCTCCCTCGCTCTCTTCTGCCCCTCGCCGGAGTGCGCGGACACTGCTGCTCGCGGCTACTGCGCCGAAAGCCCTCTGGAGGCTCCAGGACTTTGCAACTTCAACGAAACTCCCCTGTAGTCCGGGTGACGTTACTGTTGTTAAGCAGAGATCAAAGCCGGGCAGAGAATGGGAGCGGGAGGGGGCGGGGGAGGGCGCAGGGGGAGGGGGCGCGGGCGCCAAATGCCGGGAGCAGCGAGGAGCAGAACCCAAAAGCCATCCCGGAGGCGCCGCGCCTGCCCTGAGGCGGAGTTGCCCCCGTAGTCCGGTTTTCATAGAAATGCAAATCGCCCCGCTGCAGCCTTTCTTCCTGCCAGAAAAGAGGGGTGCAAGGGGCCCGGTCCGACTCCAATGGGTCCCCGGGATTTGGGGGTGGGGTGGAGGTGGCTCTGCAGTAGGGGACAACTGGGAAGCCTGACCGGCCACAGGCAGCCTAGGAACACCACGAGGAGGGGGGACTCTGGGGCGCGGCGACACCCCATATCCAAGCCGGCAGAACCGGCGCATTTCCAAGAACGCTACGAGGGCACCCACGAGAGGACAGACGGCCAAAGAATCTCAGCGTCTGCATCTTCTTTCATTTTCATTAACTCGTGTAAATTTCAAGAACTATTTAGCAGCCAGGGACGGAGGACAGGGCACACCACCCAGTGCGCTTTTGGTTTCGGCGCACAGGGGGGTTGTGCAAATGCCCAAGGGAGTAACCCTAAACATTTAAGAGATTTCAGCTTAGCACGCGCTCGCTCAAAAACAAAATAAAATAAACGCCCAAAAGTTCCAGCCGCAGCCCAAGATGGTGGCCAGCATTTCCTTCATCTTGTCCTTCTAGCCTGGAGACTCTTCGGGCTGTCTTCCTACCTTGACCAGTCCATCCTCGCACCCTTTGGGGGTGCATCCCCAAATGCACCCCCTCCCTTCCGGTGCCGGCAATTTAACCGGGCCAAACACATTCTGAAAGGACAGCTGAGGAACAGTGATCTCCGTCCTGACTCGTTTTTTAATTAAAAAAGGAATTAAATTGCTGGAAATATTAGTCGCCTCTGCCTGGCACAAGACCGCCGGAAGGTTCCTAATTGGTTTTGTTGAAGGTGTAGACGTCCCTTCACCTTTATAATTTGCCCTGGGTCTGCACTGCTGAGCGTGAGGGGGCTGGCAAGGGCGGGCATAATACAGGACAATGATCAGTTAAACAAATGAGTGTACTGATCTGATTTTTAACAAAATCCATAGGCGTCCGTGGTTATAGGAGAAGGTCCCCAATATTATCGCAAACTTCAGCAAATGTGAATTAAAATACATGGTGGTTTTTTTTAAATTACAGGTTTTGCCTCTTTGGTACATTAGAAAAAAAGGACATTTTACTGCGTTAACTTTTGTTTTGTTTTGGTTTACAATACCTGCCCCTAATTAAGAAAACTGTTCATTTACTTCCTTCTGAATATAGTTTAGTGTCATCAAACCACCGTATCCTCTTAGCAGTAAAAGCTCAAAGAAAACTGATAGAAAAATCCCCTCCCCTTAGCCAGGGTGCTCACAGTAAGATTCGACCCCCTCCCACCCCTACCTTTCAGGGCGAATTCCTCCCGCGCCCCACCTCCCCCACCCGGAAATAGGATTACTAATATTTCGGGTTCTGGGGGGTAATTACCCCTAGACTGCGCAAGGGGAGCGGTAGGTGGCCCCAGCAGGGAGCACCCACCGGCGTGCCTCCCCACTCCCCGGGCACCCACAATCGCGTCGGCTCCAGTATAGCCGAGCCTCGGAGCATCCGCCCGCGCACGAGGGCGGCCCAGCTGCTTTTTCATTCATAAAATCCCTACCCAGCGGCCGCCTGGATGATTTATGGGGCCCCGAGCTATCACCCGGCGTCTCCCATCCCGGGGGGCTAGGGGTCCCGAGCCCCGCGTGCGCCCTGGCCCAGCCGGAGGCGCGAAGCGGCTCCATTTGCTTCTTTAAGGATGTTTTCAGCCTTGTCTTTTTCCTCTTCCCCTTTCTGCCACTGATAACAACAGGGACGTGAGACCTTTTGAGGTTGTTTCACAGACAATCCCAACACCTCTCTCATTTCACTGCCAGGGTGTGTTTGCTGTCTATTTCATTCAACAATTACAAACTGGGAGGGTAAAGAGATTTTTCTGTTTCTTGGTAAGATAAATGATTTTCCGTTGAAACTTGGACTTGAGGTATTATGTTATCAGACTCTCAATCTTATTGAAACCTTCTATTTTAACTACCTTTTTCTGACTCTGCTTCTGCAGAAGGGGACTGGTGCCATCTCATTGCAGCCAGGTGTGTGTAGAAATAGAGGTTTCTCACCTGACTGACCTCTGTTGACACCCTGAGTGGGGAAGCAGCCCACTTCTCCTCCACCCTAGATGTATGTCCTCATGTCCTACGCGAGACACAGAGGAGCGGAGGGTAAAGTTAGTCTCGCTCTGCCTTTCCATTACTTTCCATGAGAGGACGTGTTGGATAGAAGAAAGCTGCTGGCGGCTTAAGCTTTTTTATAATGCAAGAGACAATCCCCGGTAGGGACTCGAACCACACACTTCTGGAGTTGAAAGCAAGCACACCTGCCGACCACACCACAGACAGTGGCGTTGCAGTCCGGCCTCTCCGTGCAGAGCAGGCGCCCATCCAGCGCTAGGCGGAGCCGCCTTGTGCAGAACGCTCCTGTAGACTCAAAGCCTCGGGAAACCGGAGACAGCATCTTGCCGCAAATGCTGAGACCCGTGCATGGGGTGATTCTGAAGCTGGAAGGGCAGCCCTGCCGGCGTCAAAGCCAGAGTCCCAGGAAACGCCCGGGTCCGCGACTCCCTGGGCCTGAGCCGCCTGGGCCCCACGGGAAGCAGAACGCCCGGGGGCTCCCGCGATGGCTCTTCCCCTTCTTGGCTCCGCCTTCACCCGACCCTCTACTGGCTTGGGCTCCCCTGGCTTCACTCGGCTTGGGCGGGTGGGGCGGGAGAGAAAAAGGGTGAAAAGTGGATTTTCAGAGAGGCGGTAGAGAACAGAGGAGGTGTGGACGAGGACAGCGAGGCCTCCCGGGAGAGGCGGCGCAGGGAGGCCCAGGCTGCAGTGGAGGAGATGAGAATTGCTCTTGTTACCTGTGAGGATTGCGAGGAAGGAGGGAAAAGCTGAGCCGGCAAGAACGGAAGAAAAGCGCGAGCACCCTGCGGCTGTCTGGGAACAAAGCCGCCTAATAATGGAAATCTGTTGATGTTAAAATTACTAGAGCAGGCCCAGGTGTCGCCGCTTGCCCTGTGGCTCGCCGTGATCGTATAGTGGTGAGTACTCTGCGTTGTGGCCGCAGCAACCTCTGTTCGAATCCGAGTCACGGCAGTGTCCTTCGTCTGAGCCAGCAGCTCTCTTTTGCGCTCCTCAAGCTCCCAGGGTGCGGACTGGGCGGGGCCCTCCAGTTTGCTGATTGAGCGGTGGAGGGAGGCGATGTTCGCTGACCCCACGAAGACAGCAGGTGGAGTAGGCACCAATGGAAAACTGTTGCCAGTGCCCTAAGCAGGTGTGAGCGGGAGCCAGAGGGGTGAAATGCTCAAACACGGCAGAGGCCGCGGCCAGAACCCGGGGAGTGAGAGGGCGCGGTGGCTGCGGAGGGGGAGCCGCTGCTGAAGGGAGGCCTGTGTTGTCGTGTGGGCGACTGTCGGAGGAATCTTTGGAGGAGAGTAGTTTGGAAGAATGGCGATGGACTTAACGGGCAGAGGAAGGTGGTGACTCTGAGCGTCCAGCCAGGGGACAGGAGGCTGTGCTGTCCCCCCTCTCCCCTTACCTGGCAGGGGACAGAACGTGGCAGGAAGGCCGTTCTCCCTGGACGAGGCTAGTCCACGGCGCTTCGGCTGCACTGACCCTGCAATTTCCCCACACCGGCCCTCCTAGGCCCTGGTGTTTGTGCCCCCGCGGCTGGGTTCCTGCACCCTCCTGACTTGCCTTGGCTCACCGCGGACGCGGACATCGCCCCAGAGATCCTTCGCCGTCCTCCTGGGGATCTTGAGGGCGCTTCCTTGCCGTTCTCACTGAAGCTCAACAACAGACAGATATAAGCTCTGTCTTTTACACGCTGAACTTGGATATTGACAAAAAAGTTCTGACCCAGAGCTTGGGTCTCCTCCGGGCCTGCACGTGACTCCGACTCCCCGCTTCCCGCCTCCAAGCTCAGCTCTTGGCTCAGGGATGGGCAACGCCCACCCAGGGTGGTGGAATCACTGCAGCCGCAGCCCCCTCGGACTGGCGGCCAGACACTAGCAGGAGACAGAACACAAGGCGTGCGTGGTGGGAAGCATGGGAGACGTCACTCTCCCATCAGGCGAGAAGGTCTTTGGAGACAAGACAGAAGGATGCACACCTTCCAGGAACAAGGCAGCCGCTCCTGAGGCCTGGCTTTGCACGGAAGCTCCTGGGTCCCGCGCGCCCTCTCCCTAACCGCTGCAGCCAGACCTGCTTCATACATCTCAGCCGGCTTCCTCTTCCGCCTCTGCCTCCTCTTCCTCCCCAGCTGTCCTTGGGACAGCAAGGCCCCCAGCCCAGGGGAAGACCTAGCCTCCTCTCCAGCACTTGAGAGGGAGTTGTATGCACATCCCCTAACCCTAGGATGACAGAGACCCTGAGGTGGAAAGACCCCCCGCTCCTGCCCCCTTGCTGCTTCTCTTGGCACAGCTAGTCCAGGGGGCTGGCTGAGGGCCCAGGACTCCTTGCTCCTGCTACAGGGCCTAGGCGTGGCTCAGGGAGCTGGCCACGTGGGCATCTCCCCCACTGCTCCTCAGGGAATGGGAGGCATTATCCTGTAGGACCCACTCTTACCCAGGAGAGACACTCGGGAAAAGCTCCTGCGGGAGCTGGGGCCCTGCAGCTTAACCACTTCGGGGTGAAGGTTGCGTCAGCCCTTCCTTCCTTCCTTCGGAGAGCCTTGGGGAGAGGAGAAATGCTCCAGGACAATAAGCTTTGCAGCATCTCAACAGAGTCCAGAGGAAACGAGGGCACCGTCTTCCCGGAAAAAGGCGACCCGAGGCGAGGCCTGTGGTCGGTCGCACGGAGGCCTGTGGCGCATGAGTGCCCTTTCTCCACGGAAGCTATCCAACCCGCTGTCTGCATCCCACCCGGGGAACTCCTCTTCCTCTCTGTCCTCCTACTGCAGCTCTTCTGTCCTGGTATAGCTTCAATGCCGATCTTCCTTTCGTGCCAGGGAACCTCTCACACTCGCCACGAGTTACTCATTTCCTTGGTTGTTCTGAACTTTAAATAAGGTAATTTATGTTACCTTAAGCATTTTTCCTTGTTAAAAATAGACAATACTGATTATTCAGATTATGTTACTGATGAAAATAATAACAGATAGCAATTATTGAACATTCATGGCATGCTTACATACGTGGTGTATTGAATATTTTATGCTAAAGGAACTTGAGAAAATATTTTATGCTGAAGGGATTTGAGAAAACAGCAGAAGCAGGAAGGTCACTGTCACCCTCCCCCTTCCCTTCTTCCCTGAAGCCCATCACAAGGCTCTCATGTGAGAGGTGCCTTCCCTGTACCCAGAGGAAATGTGTATCCTTGAGTCTGAAGACTCAGGGACACAGAGAAGAGCCTGAACACAGAGGCCTGTCCACGTTTTCCCATTTGTTACTGTTAGACCACACTTTTTTGTCTTATCATAGTGCTTCATGACTATTCACTCTTCATAAAACCTACTGCTAAAAAAACCCCTGAGGTTTGGTTGTTTCCATGAGCCTTCATTTCCTTTTGAAAGTGCTCCTGTCATGTGAAACTTACATTAAATCAATACCTATGTTCTTCTCCTGTTAGTCTGTCTTTTGCTGCAAGGGTCTCAGCAATGAACCTAGTTGATCAACTCCCAGTTCCTCCCAGATAGAAATATTTCTAAAGCTCATTTCCTGAATCTCCTTGAGGGTAAAACCTGCCAGAGACTGAGTGATGTTCCTGGCATCTCCCAGCCCAGGAGATCACTGCTGTGAGAGGATTGCTGCAGTCTCCCTGGGAGGGTGCACCGCCACTGGAAAGTATCACTGCTGTGACTTCAACCCAACCGGTTTTCATCACATCTGCTCTCTTTGTGCAGTGTTGCAGGCAAAACACAAGAGCTAACATGCACATGAGTAACATATGCACACCCATCACCTTGTGCCTGACATGCAAAGTGCCACATGTGAGGTACAGCTGAGTGTGCATACGTTTACTCATTGTGTCCTTACCTAAGGCAGAAGTCACACCACCATCTTTATCTTACAGATGAGAAAACAGATGCAGAAAGATGCTAATGAACCTGCCCAGAGTCACTCAGCCAGTGAAAGAGGATTTGAAAGCAGGAATTTGAAGTGAAGGCAGCCTGGCTCCAGAAGACATTCTCAGAACTACTGCATTTCTACTGCTCCTAAAAAAACCACCTTCTCAAAAACTATGACAGTGAGAAAAACCTGACATAGGAAAACTATGACTGTGAAAGATATCTGACTTAACTGACTGCATCTTGCTTCTAACCTCCAAGCTGCCCTTGTCCATTGCTGAGCATAGGCCAGGCTAATTAGGGGAGGAGTTTAGTTTCTAGTCTAAGTGTGAAAAAAAGATGATGGCCCCTTGCTGACACAAACCTCTTCCTTTTTTGGGGATCAGACATCCTTAGCAAAGCTAACAAATTAGGTTCAGGAAGCCATCCAGAAGCCACAAGAGTCCTAAGCTCCCCAACTGTGCCTGTAGATGACATCATTAGTGTCAAACCCAAGACTGGGGTTCAAGGTGTTTTTCTGACCCTGCCTTTTGATGGACTAGCTGGCACACACAGACCGGTAAACTGGCTTGTCTGGTCCTGTGGCCTCCACCCAGGGACTGACTCAGTGCAAATAAACAAGCTCTGAGTCTGTCATTTCATCCCCAACCCAACCAATCGGCTTTCCCCATTTCGTAGCCCCTTGCCTGCAAAACTACCCAAAAACAAAACAAAACAAAAGACAAAAAATAAAACCCTGCCTCTGAATTTTGGGGGAGGCAGATTTGAGTAATAATGAACCCTGTCCTGGTCACTTAGCTGCCTCTGTGTTTATTAAATCCTATCTCTACAGCAGAAAGCCTGCTGTTCTCAGCTCCATTGGCTTTTCTGGGCAATGGGCAAGAGAAACCTACCGGGCAGTTACACTAATAAAAGAGAAACACAAATGGCAAGTATGCTTGAAAAGAAATGTAAGCCCGTGTATTTGTTTTGAAGAAACACAAGAGAAGGAGGAATGACGACAGGCAGTACACTGTCTGAAATATTTTCACGATTCTCCTGCCTCCCCCATATCCTTCTTCTCACAAAAACTGCTCCCCAGAAACCTTCAACTTAAACATGATTCCTGCCACAACCGGGTTTGTCCTCCCTTCACATTTTCCTCTCACCTGCCCCACACCCCTTCTGTATCTAATCTGTTCGTTCACTTCCAGGTCATTGAGATTTTCCATTTAAAAATATTTTTTAAAACCATGAAGAAGTAGATAACTGGCCCTCCACATTCAACAACCTAAAATCAATTACTGTTAACATATGTACATATTTTTCTTCCAAATCATTTAAAAACTATTGTCTTTTTAAAAAATAATTATACATGCTAAGTATAGACTATACTAACAGTACAGAAAATGTAGAAATTGCTACAATTTTTGATTAGCTGAAGTTCAAGAATAACTTTTCCTAATGTAATGGAGTCGTGTCCTTCAGCTCTATCTACAGAGAGAATATATATGCTAGCTAGACTGTCCCCTCCAGGTCAAACAAAAGAAAAAAAAGAAGGGTGTATATATATATGTTATATGTAACATATGTATTCATAAGCATATATATATGCTCATAAAATTAAGCTTAGATTCTATTTTTATTTTACAAATATTCCATTTTACAGTGCATGAAGTTAACTGCAGACAAAGAGACAGAAACAGAAATGAAAGAATTCCTGAACTCCCTATCACAGATAGAGAGACACTTTTCTAAAGGAATCCTCTAAGACTAAACACACAATACATTAAGTAAAAGACATTAAGATTTGGAGAGTTTTATTGACTTTTCACAATCACGTTCATTAAGGTGTGAGTTGCATATGGTACAGTGCATCCCTTTCCAGTTTGATGACGTGTCTGTTACTCCAAAATGTTCTCTTGTGCCCTTTGCAGTCAGTCCCCCCCGCACTTCCTTGACCCCAGCAATCAATGATGTAGCTTCTGTCACTATACAGGTTAGTTTTACCTGTTCTAGAAATTCACCATGATGGCACCACACAGCATGCACTGTTTCAATCACTCAGCGTAATGTTTTTGAGATTATTCATGTGATCTCATGTTTCTGTAATATGTCTCATTTTATTGCCGGGTGGCTCGGGTAGTTGGGGTAGATGGCAGCGCATTCTGCTGACAGGTGAGACTGCGGTTGTGACCTGCGGGCCTCCTGAATATGAGGAAGGGCACCTGGGCGCCGGGAGAGCCGTTCCGCTCCACAAAGTAAGGGTGTTGTGTCGACCACGGAATGGGGACACTGAGAGCCCTAGAGCCCGCTTCCATCCCAAACAACAGAGCTAGTCTGTACAGTTTCTACTTTTTTGTCTGCAGTTAAGTTCATGAACTGTAAAACTCCTCCTCCTCGTCATCGTCCTCGCCCTCCTCCCTCACTGGCTCCTCCTTGATCCGCACACCCGGCTGGACCACAGGCGCCCGCAGCTGCTCCTTCCGCCGCTGCAGTTCCCGCTCCAGCAACGCGTGGTTCTGCCGGGCCTTGGTTTTGGCTACTTGGATCCGCTGGTCCCCAGAGACCAGCCCGGCAGGCCCTGATTGTGCATCCGGCTTCTTTGGCCTGGTTTCCTTTACAGGATTATAGACTTTTTCCAGTGTGGCCCGGATACCCGTCCACAGCAGGTGCTGCCGCTGGACCGCATCCCGGTGCTTTCTGATGAACTCCCCGTCCTAAGGCAGAATGAACTCCCAGCCGTTGTTGATCCTCACCACGGCCACGTGCTCCAGGAAGTCCTTCACGTCCCCGGTGCAGAGTTTGGTCACTGTTGCCACCTCGTTCCTAACCACCCAGCGGCTCTGCGTGAACTTCCACATAACGAAGTCTCAGCCGCCGCAGAGCACTCCGGCGGGCACGGGCACGCCGCTGTGACGGCTGGATAAGTCCTTGGAGCACAGGATGTCACGCTTCACCACCGGGCTCCCTTGGACCAACATCGCCACCTTCTGGATGCCGCGCAGAACAGCCACGGAATCGATGGCGGGGCCCAGGAGGCTCATCAAGTTGGCCAAAGGCATGGCCTTCACGTTCTTCATCAGGATCTTGATCTGACCGGCCAGGGGCAGCGTGCGCAGCGGGGCCATGGACAGGACGTTGCTGGAGGCCACGGGCTTGTCTTTCTCCTCCTCCTGGCTGGGCGGCATCAGCATCAACAGGTACTCACTGGGTGACTTGACAAGCTCTGTGTTCTCCTCCCCGCTCGAGCCTGGGCATAGCAGGTACTGGCGCTCGTGCTCAGAGCGGCTGTCCTTCAGGCCATAGTAATGCAGGTGGACCCAGGCCTCCTGCGCATGCTTCTTCTGCAGGAACTCATAGGACTGCACGCGGCGCTGGCGGGCCTGCTGTGACTCGGGCCGGGAGGACCCCACCGTGATCTGCTTAACATCGTCTTCCACCTCATCATGTGAAGAGTCCCCTGCTTCATCGCCTGCCTCCCTCTCCCGGTGCTTGGCGTCCACCTTATCCAGGTAGGAGAAGCTGGGCCGCAGCTGCAAAATGCCATGTGAAGGTGTCAGGTAGAGCTCACCTTGCCTGTAGAGTGCAGAGACGTAATGGGATGTGTTCCTGGTGGTCTGGGAAGAGCAGAAGGTCTGCTTGTCCATCAGCTTCGAGGAGTACGTGCTGGTCTCATCCACGCAGGCCCCGTCCACGTTCAGAGCAATCTGCTCCCCTTTGCTTCTGCTGCTTGGGCTTGATCTTGGCTGAGAGGTGTGGAATGTCATCGTAGGTCATCGAGGCTGGATGCACGGGATACTGAAACAGATACAGCTTTTCTGCCAGACTCTTGGCCAAGTACACGTGGATCTCCTGTATGACTGGGTCATCCTCTTCGTTGGCCATACTAGGGGAGAGCCAGCCTTGCAGTCCTTGAGCTCGATCTCTCCACGGGGGCCGCGAGGACGACTCTCCTGTCTTCGGTCTAGTACTAACTTGTGGGTTTCATTTCATTTTCATGGGATCCCCTCCAATTGGGAACCAGTGGATTCCTGTCCTTGAGGTCTCTGTGGACAGCGACTAGATGCTGCTTTTGTCCCAAATCCTGACACCTCTCTCCAGGGAATTGCCTCCCTTAGCCTCCTGAATCAGCCAGTATTTAGATTTGAGCCTGGGATCCCAGCCTCTGTGGAGACCATGGGTTCCCCATTCCAGGCCAGCTCTCCCACAGTGAACGGAGAGGAGCTGAGCAGCTGGGAGGGGCAAGTCCAGGACCCTGGGCATCCTCCTGCTTCCTGCCCAGACTCTGCTCCAAGGAGACTTATGACCAGATCAGATGGAAACTCTCTTGTTCTCTTCTAATCAACATAAAAACTTAGACAATAGTTCTGGGGGACCTTCCTAGCTTGAAAATGTTGTGGCCAAATCTCTCCAGTTTTGAAACTGTCCAAGGTTACCAAGTGTTTTGAGCCTTGGGAAAGGCGGGGAAAGAGCAGACAGGAGAAATGAGACAAGGAGTTCAGGAGGAGAAAGGGTGTGTGAGGGCCAGGATTCACCCTGACAGTTCAGTGACTGCTTCCTGCCACCCAGATTCCCACCGTGCCACCTTCCTTCAGGTGGTTTCCATCTCTTATTGATGGCCTAAGAACTTGGCTCTATGAAAGGCCCCACCCTATTTGTCTGGCATGAGTCCTGACAAAGTTTCCTTTCATCATTTGGGGGATGGGATGGAGATGCATAGGTTTGCAAGTGACTAGGACCCAAGTCAGGACCTTATGGAATCCCTTAGATTTAAGTGACAAGTAGCCTCCTTACCCAGACTCCCCCTGCAGGTCAGTTGTTTGCAGGACAAGACCTGGAGAAGATCAGGGCACCCAAAGCCACAAAAATGCCCAGGGATGAGTCCGGGCTGGAGATGCCTTGGCTCATCTGACTGAGCTTCCAGGGCACACAGGGCAGGGACTCTGAGGGTCTGACCAGGAGACTGAGCAAGAGAATCAGGGAGGTTATGCAGCAGGTTTCTGCACTGTTGGGGTCTGGCACATCTGCCGGGGGCTACTGACCTATGGGAGTCCCCGAGACCGCCAACGAAGATGTCTCGTTCAACCTGAGGGAGAGAGTGCGCGGAAGTGAAAGAAAATAGTAAAGCAGAGTCTGGAGGTCTGTGTAACTTATGGTCACAACGCAGCAAGTTTATTCTTGTGGGTTACAGCTTTTATACCTTTTTTCTTGTTACATTTACTTTATCTCAGCAGAAAAGGGGTAAACAGACAGAAAATAGAAACTTCATGAAAACATTTATCAGGGGCTTGTGATAACCGCTCACAAAGCAGTTTAAGGGGGCTTGTGATAATAGTTTACAAAGCAGTTTGTTTTTCAAAGATACACAGTGCAAGCAAACAATGGTGCCCTTAAGGTGGCTTGTTAATCCTGTTTTTCCATCAGGAGTTAGATCAAAGGCTTAGCTCCAGGGAAAATATGGGCAGGGGTCTCTTGTCCCTCTTAGGCATCTCAATTGCTGCAAGTTTATTGCTTATACAGAGACTGATGGGGACATGAAAGCAGACAGCACAATGTCCTCATAAACCGTAGACCTTTGCTTTGTATTCTGTTTTTGCCTCAGTGACTCAGCCTGTGGCCTTTGTCTCAGCTTGACAGCCCTAGAGAGGGGGGAGTGCAGATGGGTCCAGCAGCCAAAATGGGGTGAGTCACGCAAGCTGTCTCAAGCCCTTGGCATGAACACTGCACACTGCACAGCAAGGCAGACACTCCTCTTGGAGTCCCCGCCCAAGTCAAGTCATCCACCTCCTCTTTTAAGGACCCTTCATTACAGCGATTCTTTTACTAGAACCACAAGGTGATAGCACATAGATTTCAGTGCCCTCATTCGGTCAACCATCTTCAGCTGCCAATGCCCAAGGCAGCCTCCCTCCCTACCTGAGGTAGAACTCAGGATCCTACCTCAAAGAGAAGATGTCCTGTCATTTTTTTCCCATCAGAACTGTGTGGCCCAGACCCTATCTCTGTCTGGTGACCAGGACAGTCCCCTCACCTGTCTCCCAGGTTGGGGAGTGCAGATTCTCCTAAGCTCCCTGTAAGTACCTAACAGTCTCATGTGGCTCCAGCTCACACAGGAATATCCACGGCCCATATTTCCAAAAACTCTTTTCCTCCCACTCTGAATCCATCCTCTACTGCATGCTCCCCTCACAGAGCAGACACTGTTTTCTTCACATCCTCAGTTTGCCTGCCCATGCCCCAGACTGACCTTTCTTTTGTAGAACTGCCTCTCCCTCTTTGGACAGTGTCTTTCTGCTACTGCACATGAAGATGTCCCGCCCTCCCCTGCTCACGGAGAGAGTGCCTGATCTGAGCTGGGCCATCATATCCAGTACTTACCTGGAATAGAAGACAGGCAGGGTGGCCAAAGACTACATGAATCTCTGAAGCTCATCCACTTGAGAGAGAGACCCGGAAGATACTGGTCCTTCATTCCTGCTGTGTATATCCAATGTGACTGAGCTCTGAATGAAATGTACAAGTTATAATAATGTAGTAATTGACTCAGCAAACTAGGACACGAACATGTTAGAGGGTGAGGTGTTGAGAGGCGTGTTTGGGGGTGGTGGCAATGAGCGAGTATGTGAAGGAGAGATGGGGCCTAAACTCAGAAAGCAAAGACTAATAATAGCTATTTAGAGATAAGGAGCTGAATAATTATGTACACATGGGGCCTGCTGTTTTACTAAACAAATTTTGAAGTATACATAACTTTGACGAAGTATCCTAAATAAAAAACACTTTGCCATATATTTTGTGTATACATTTACATCCACATATATATTTCTATTCATCGTATTTTGAATATAAATTTGTACAGTCATGTTAATCCCCCTTTTCCTTTAAGGATTGGAGTTTGATGTCATGCATAACACGTGTCCCCACCGAATGACTACAGAAATGTTGGCAAAGGAAGCTCAGAGGAAATGGTAGGCAATACTACCCAGTTTTGGCCAGAAGGAGATAAAAAGAATTCTCACAAAATGTTAAAAATGTGACTTGTTATATTGTCTTTCCACAGTAATTTGGGCAGAAATTAGCAAAATCAGAAATCTATAAATACCTTGATCTGGCCATTCCATTTCCACGTATCTGCGGAGAAGTAGACAGGGGATGCACAACAGATGTATGTGTCAGTCTGATCCCTGCAGCTGTGTTTGTAATAATACACATTGGAGCAATTTCACGGCCATCAGTTAGAGAAGGTTTGAAGAATGATCCACTTGTATCAAGAAGGCCCAGCACAGAGGGGCCTCTCAGTAGTGTTCATCCATGACTGAATAAAATGGATTACAAACCTCCAACCCTTTCACCTACATTTCTGTCCCCAATGCTCTTTCTCTCAGAATGCTGCAAATCCCCTTCCCTAGAGAGGTGCCTGCCCTACACCATCCCTGCCGCAGGATCCTCTCCTGTGGCAGCTTCAAAGAAGACTAGTCTGTCCTGAAAATGTTCTCTTATGCCTCCCCCTGTCATTAGGAGTAATGTCCTTTGACATACACTCCCGTCCTCCGGGCTGCCACAGCACCTCATTGGGTAGAACCACCGTGTCTTGTTGAAATGATCTGTTTGTGTTCTTCCACTCACTGGCTTGGGTTTCTTTAGAGAGACATTAAATACCTGAATCCCAAGTGCTTAGCACAGTATAAAGAAAATTAAATCCTCAATAAATGTTCATGAGAAACTTCCCTCAACTGAATGTGCAGAGGAATATTATTAGTATCACTGCTTCATATATAAGCAAGGGACACGTACTCTGGCATCTGACCTAGGACAGAGCTGTTTGATGTAAGAATGGACATCTCCAACCCGTCTCCACCCATGGTTATTCCCTCTAACTCACACTGACCTGAAGAGCATCCACTGCTACAGCAGCACCGATCCTGATGCTCCTGGGTCTGGGGAGTGTTCATCCATGACTGAATAAAACTGATTACAAACCTCTGACCCTTTCTTGGAGTTGAAGCTGCCCCTCATTATAAACCAGCTCTGATCTAACCTGTGGCTTTCCCTGGCCAGAGGCAGGAGATTCCTGTTGAGTAAGTTTCTCTCAGTCCCCACTACCCTGCTCACGCTGCTCCTTGAGGGTTTAAATGATCATAGGCATTGCCCATTTCCCCTGAGGCTTCTGTCCTGCTCTGTCCTTATTCTCCCCTTCTTTGGTTTTCACTTACCAATGGCTTGTCCTTTGTGGATTATTCTCATCCCCTAAACCTGCTGACTTTCTTTCTTCCACCTGTTCCCGCAGCTCTGGGATTCCAGCGTGTAGGCTCAGCTCAGGCTCCTGCAAAGGACACAGAGTCAGGTCTCAGCTGAAGGCCCCAGGCAGTATTGAAAAGCATCTCAGTTCCTCAGAAGCTCAGAGAAAACAGAGCAGGAAGGGACCTCAGAGAGGTACAATAAGCCTCTACCTTACTGATGAGGAAACACTGAAGCCCAGAAACACAGAGACTCTCCCAGGCTCCCTCCCTCACCACTTGGTGGCAGCAGATCCACCACACAAGTCTTGGCCTCAGCCTCCCTGTGCAGAGCAGGTAACTCACCTCCAGAAGCTCCCTGCTGCCATTCAGAAAACTTTAGATGAGAAATAGCAATTTCCACTGTGAAAACAAAAACGGGAAAAGCCCCTTTCCTTGGACAAACGCTTTATCACAGTTCTACAGTCCTGGCCTTTATACTTGGTCAGTTGTCATTCACTGGCTGCTAGATTGGGGCAGGGAGCACATAGGATTAAATAGTGTTTCACACAACCCTGCTTTCCCGGCCTGGGCTCTCAGCTCCTCCATTCTTCCTCAGAAACTTCCTTCTGCTGTAACTGCTGGAGAGTCCAGGCCCTCCTGTGAGTCATTTCTCCATGAAGATCCCTGTTATTTTCTTCCTGTCTTGGAGGTAGAGAGAGCAGAGATTGGTTCTGGGACTCCATAGTCTTAGGTTTTCTCCTAAGCCAGCCAGGGCAGCTGAAAGCAATCATGACTGAGAGGGGTCAGGTGAGTGAAGAGGAGAACGGGCTCACAAGGACAGCCCCTCGTGGAGATGGTCAGGACCGTGACACAGGCAATGTCTGACCAATTCTGCAGGGGATGATGCAACAAGGATTGCATCATCCTTGCAATCCAGCATCCTCGTGGAGGATGCTGCCACAAGGAGAAAGGGAAAGAACCAAAACAGTAGGGGGAGAAGAAAAATAAAATGTTTTCAATAATAGAAAAAATGCAGAGCCCAGAGGCAAAGCCCCTTGTCACAGAGGGTTAGTTCCAGGCTGTGGAGCCTAATGAGGAATTTCTGGCTGGACTTTGCTCAGCCCCGGGTCAAAATGGTTTTGGATCAGTGACTTTGTTCCCTCCACTTTCCCTATTTTTGAACAAGAATCATTAGCAGTGTTATTCTGTGACTGTCCCACCATTGCACACTGAGGACAGACAAAGCTTCTGACTTGGATGCTTTGTCTTCCTCCCTCGCTTCATCTCTTTACTCTTTTCAATAAAACATATCTATTGGGCTGACTTCCTAGTTGAGGGCAGTAGAATCCATTCAGCCTAGTTTAAACAGAAAAAGAAGTTGCTTTCTTTTTGCAAAAAGGCCCCCTATTAGGTACAAATGGTAGTGGAAAAATAGTGGGAGAA
This sequence comes from Callithrix jacchus, assembly GCF_049354715.1. Lineage (NCBI taxonomy): Eukaryota > Metazoa > Chordata > Mammalia > Primates > Cebidae > Callithrix > Callithrix jacchus. The sequence continues at coordinate 9,008,315 of NC_133519.1, forward strand.
AAGTAAAATACATAAGTAAACTACATTTTTTCCTCTTAACATTCACACAACAAGAACAGCTAAAAATGGATCAGAGATCTAAATAAAAAGCTAAAACTCTAAAATTTTATAAAGAAAATGAGAAAATCTGTGAAAATGCTTCAGATATGACACGAAAGTAGAAACAATGAAAGAGTAATATTGATACTTGACATCTACAAATGTTGAACACATTTCTTTTTTAGGTCAATGATACAAAAATATAAAAACCAGAAACAGACAGAGGAAAATATTTGCATAACATGTGTCTGGCAAAGTTCATGGATCCCAAATATATAACTAATTTTTGACTCAGTTGTAATATAATCAACCTGTTTAAAAAGAAATATGCAAAATTGTGAGCAGCATTTCAACAAATATGGTCTGTGTGTGTTTGTGTGTGTGTGTGATGCATGAGTATGTGGAAAGCTACTCAGCATTATTAATCATTTGAGAAATACAAACTAAACCGTAGGATACACCATCACATAGTTTTTAAGATGGCTAAAATTACAGAGTCTTAATATCTACTGTCGTTCAAAGTGTGGATCAACTGGACTCTCATTCATTGTTGGCAGGAATATAAAATGCTACAATCAATTGGGACATAGTTTGACAGTTTCCTATAAGGTTAAAAATATGTTTATAAACAGTCACTGATTCAACTCCCAGATACCCAGCAGATATAGAAAATATCCATACAAAGCTTATATCCGCACAAAACTTACATTCCCTACAATGGAAAAACATCTCTGCTTTAGATTTGGTTGTTAGAGAAGTCTGTATAAACATGTTTGAACTTGAAGCTTGATTGGCAGGAAGAAGCAAGCCATGCCAAAACTGAGAAAAACCTTAAACCCGAAACACCGCATGTTCTCACTCATAGCGGGTGCTGAACAATGAACACATGGACACAGGGAAAGGAACATTACACACTGGGGTCTGCTAGTGTTGGGGGTCTAGGGGAGTGATAACAGGAGGTGGGGAGATTAAGGAGGGATAATATTAGGAAAAATACCTAATGTAGGTGATGGGGGAATGGAGGCAGCAAACCACCATGGCACATGGATACCTGTGTAACAATCCTGCAAGATCTGCACATGCACCCAGAACCTAAAGTAAAATTTAAAGAAAAAAAAAGGAAAACATTAAACACTAATCAAGTAGCCGGCACAAAGGCTCTGAGATAGGAACGAACATGGCTAAGAAAAACGTTAATATTTCTTGAGAAGAATGAACTAAGATGGTTATGACAGACAGTGAAATTCTCAAGAAACAAGGAAGCCACACCGAAGAAAATTCTAAAGCCTAATTGAAGAATAAAAATCATATTTTCTAAGAACAGCTTCACTAAAAATATTATAAGCAACAAACAACAATATTCTGATGCCACAAATATCCAAATTGTGTGTTAATTTTAATTCCTCCTCTATGTATACAATATAAGACCTCCATGTAGCTTAAATGACAATGATGTTAGTATCAATACTTGCAGAAAAGCTTGACTAGCATATAATTAATTGTCCAATCTAGCTGGGCCCGCTGGCTCACACCTGTCATCCCAGCATTTTAGAAGGCCGAGGTGGGTAGATTACTCGAGCCCAGGAGATCAAGACCAGTCTGGGCAACATAGCAAATCCCAATTTCTACAAAATAGACAAGAATTAGCCTAGCCAGGCATGGTGGTGCATGCTTGTAGTTCCGACTTCTCAAGAGATTGAGGTGGGAGAATCCACTGAGCCCAGGAAGGTGAAGCTGGTAGTGAGCCCTGATTGCTCTACTGTAGGTACTTCAGCCAGAATGACACAGTGAGAACCTGTCTCAAAAAAAAAATTGTTCAATCTAATGCTACACATTATATTTTGCTTTATATTTGGGGTAGATTTTCTTTCATAGTTTATTATGTTTCCCTTTATGAGTTCTAATAGTTTTCTCCTTAACCTAAGGTTAACCCACTTTTACCATATTCTTATCATCTAGGGCATAGAATCTTCCCTTTTTGTCAAAGCACTCTAATTGTTTATTGTATCATTTCAGAATGAATGTTTTCTACAGGGCTGCTGCAATGCATATCTTCTCCTGTGACTTATTTTCCTTGAACTGACGGATTAGAACTTCTCTTATATATTCTTTGTTTTCAGTTTTCTTCCTTATTTGCTATAATTCACCTTCAATTAACATGTTTGGCTAAAGTATATGAAAACAAAACCTTTGCAATTCTTGCACATGCAAAAATGTTTCTACTATGTTCTCACATATGTTTGTATGGTGTGTATAATTGTTTGTCTGAGTATAAAAGATTCAAAATTGCGTTCTATAAGAAGCTTGATTCATTGTCCCCCAGCCTTCTATTTGACTTCTTAAAATTCATACTCTTGATGTTAATATAGTTTTGGCAGATTACATCACATTTCTGGCTAAATTGAAGTCAGTTTATTTACAAAGACAGTTATTAAAAAAGAATGTTAAAATGAATAATGACGTTTTCTCTGATCAAAAACAACTATCTCTATTATTTCATTCTATAAGTTATTGGCTAAGATTTAACCTGACTCAACTTTTCAAAATAAACCCTAATACACAAATATTATATGGTGTTCAAACTAAAGCAATTCCCTAAAACAATAAAAAATGAGACAATGCCTTTGCAACAGAGTGAGACATCTCAAAATATAACTATATATATGTATATATGTGTACATATATATATATATATATATTTCTGAAAAGTCAGTAAAAAATAAACAGATCCTAAATTTTCACCCTCGTAAAATTGGATACTTCATATTTTTTTGTCATCATTAGCCTTGATGACAAGGCCAAAGATAGACATTTACAATTTTGGTTAAGTGTTGTTACTTCTAAATCTCAAGCAGTTGAGCATGAATACTTTCTAACTTTGGGAAACTTAACCGAAGGATTCAAATTCCACCGTTAATGAATGATGTAAAGGTAAAGTGGTTCGTCACACAAAGCAGGGAAGGGTCCAGCTGTCCACACACTCACGCTGAGTTCTATACTCCTAGGCATTCTGCTGCCTCTGCTCTGGGTGAAGCCTTTTCCCTGCAGTAGTTGAATAATAGGAGATGCCTTCTAGACTGGCTAACAGGTAACACATACAGTTAAATAGGATACGCTCCACTGTTCAACAGCAGAGTAGGATGACTATAGTTAACAGTAATGTACCAAATCTTTCAAAATAGCCAGAAAAGAGGGCTTGCAATGTTCCCACCATATGGAAATGATAGATCCTAGAGGGGAAGGATGCTTTAAATTCCCTGACTTGATCATTACACATTATATGCATGTAACAAAATATCACATGCACCCCATGAATATGTAGAAATATTAGATCTCAGTAAAAAATAAATAAAATATCAAATAATACAATTCTCAAGGATAATTTTTTAGAAAAATATGGACAAAATAACATTGACTTTTAGTTATAATTTTTGTGAAGTTATTTTCTTAAACATACTTCAAGTTCTTTGACTAAATAATGTTTATTCATTTCTGACTGTATTCACAAATATTTTGTCTGCATGGAAATTGTTAATGATTACATGTGTCTAATTCCAGAATTACAAACAACTAATAAAATTTTGTTTTGGCCTCTCACAAGCTCAAATATAAAATTTCGTATTTTACTTCCATGAAATCTTATAAATAGAAATTTTCAGTTTATAAAATTTTAAAGTGCTCTCTCTAGATCCTGCAGAGCTATACTACAAATGATGGTGGAGGCTAACAATACAATGGAACGCAGATTCAGTTGTTACAATTATTAATTTTTTTCCATTGGAAAAGTAAAAACACATGTATTATGCCCCTACACACATATATTTACAATTTCAGAAACTAATTAAAGATAATGATAGAAATTACAGAAGTTACTTACTAAAGACAAATAAAAACAAACCAAACCAAAAACAAAACAAAACAAAAAAAAGAACAAATACACTAGTATCCGTGATAGGATGAAGTTATATGTGTCTAGCCCATTAGGGAGCAACACGGTTTCCATTTTTAGGATATGCTACCTTAGAAAAACAAACTGTGAACAGGGCCAGACTTTAGTCAGATCCCTTGATAAAAGTCATCGCTTTCATGTGGATAAAGCAAGTTTTAGAGTAACGAAAGGGAAAAAAGAGTTTCCTAGCTATAGTTTATGTAAATACAGATGAACTTCAACAGATCAAACAATATTTCTACTTAATCCTTTTTTTGCTGAGAAAAACTTCAGTGTATCTATTGCTGCATTATTCTTTCCAATCAAAATTTTAAGTAAATTCAGTAGTTTTCTTACAATAACTTTTGTAGGATATTTTCCACAGTGTATTGCTTCAAATGGTGATTTAAAAAATCATTATGTTTATGGAAGGTTGTGGTAAAGTAGAAAAATGATGTATTTAAGTGCAGAAGAGGGCAACAAGCCTAATGGACAGAAAGCATAAGTGAAATCTCAACTCTACAAATGGTATTTCTCTGGAATCTTCACAAATCATTCATTTTGAAGTTTTAATATAGAAAGGTGGTTAGCACACACTCAAATGGCTCCATAATACATTTTTCTCTTTCTAGCTGCAATAGCTCATTCAAAAATTACACAGTCCAACCAATTCAGAAAAGAAAGGATACGTAGTATTCCTTTTAAAGTTACTATAAATAGATACAGTCTTTAGTATAACTATATATCTGTACATTTTACATAGACAGGCTACTACTGGCCTCAGGTAAACTCGTCATGTGCATGTTGACATGTTTATTTGGCCTCTCAAAAGTGCTGAGATTACAGGTGTGAGGCAGTTTTCATTTCTAAGAGCAACTGTAAATATGTTGGATCTCTGTTTAAGTCCATAAAATATAAATTTGTTCTTTATTTTCCTCTTTAATATACCTCTGATCAATTTTTATGAGACTCAATGACCCTGCCATATTTTGAGCAGCCTATGAATTTTCTTTACAACTTATGATGCAAACTTAATTTTCATTTTGTGTTTCTATTTCCCCCAATCTTTGCCAGTGTGGTGTTTATCTGTTCCTGACAGCATTTTGTTTCTGAGTCCTTCGATCTTCTGATATTAGCAATATATCCGAAAAGCCAGATTTCATTTGAATATTTTAGAAATTTTACAGAAAGTGCTGTACTGCACTTTGATATATTTACTACTTTTATGTTCTTCTTTTGCCTTTTCTTAGTCTAATTATTTTCCCATTATTTTTATTTTTAATGTATTTGTGGATTTTCCCAGTGCCTGTTGTGGTCCTTAATCATATTATAAGTTCTTCCTGCACAAGTTATTTGTGAAACATTGTACCTTTGTTATCTGTTTCTATTGGGCATGCATTAGGGTTGAGCTGTAACCTACAGGAGACCTTCTCATCAACGAACATATCTGCAGATGTAACTCACATGCAATCTTGCAAGGTGTTTTTCTGGCTCAGTGAACTCCATATCATATAGAATTTGTCTTCTTAGTTTCGTCTTTTCTTCTCCTTCTTTCTGACAGAAAACAGTTATAGAGCTTTTTGTGGCATCTCTTGCCTGGCCTACTGTTTCCTTCTTTTTTAAATTTATTTTCAAAGATAGTTTTGTCACTGCATAATCAAGATTTAAGTCCATTCTCTGTCCCACTAATGTGTCAAACATTGATGTTGTTCCAAAATAAAGGAACATAAAGAAAATAAAATTTTACACTTAAGAGTTAACCATGTGCTTTGATAACCTTTGCTCTTTCTTATTTCAGTCTGAATGCTTTGGCTCTTTCCTAAGCCTAATGATCTTGTAAATATATACCTATCCCAACCCAGCTGTACCCAAACTATAAGCCAAACTTTACATGTTGTATTCAGAGTCTAGCTGTTCCTTGATTACATATACAATATTTTGTCAATCATGTTGTTATTTAAGTTGGCTTCAGAAAGAAAGACAAAGAAAATGCTTTATATACATAATGTCTTAATTCCGTGGTATAAAATTTTTTTAAAGTAATTTGCTATTCATTTACAGTAAAAAAAAAAATATGGAGTGACATCAGCAAGACAGCAGGATAGGAGTCCCCAGGCTTCACTCCCTCCTAGATCCAATGGCAAGAGAAGTGAATTTCTTCGATTGCACTGACCCCTCTCACAATTGGCATAGCACCCACCAAACAGAGAATTATCCTGGATCCATGGTTTGTACAGTGGGAAAAGTGAGTTGGAGATGGACATTCAGCTTCTCCCCATTCTGGGACCCTTCACAGAGCAGTTCACTCCTGTCTCATCCCACAGGAACACTGGGAGTACTGACAGGGCTAGATTAATGGCAGTCAGGTAGAACCAAAGAATGCAGGTGTGGTTCATGGCCATTTCTCCACCCTGGAGCCAACGGCGCTTCCACGCCAGAGAAACGAGCCAACATCATCCTGCAGGAAGCATAGTCTACAGGTCTTTCAGACTCCAGTCTGTAACCATCTTCCAGCTATTCCCCCCCGGTTGAGCAGCAACTACAGGTCAGGGATTACCTGCAGAGGGAGCATTTACCCTGCCCAAAGCTAGACAGCCGTTCTCGCCAGACTGGCTGGCAACAGCAGGTCAACAACTACCCATGGAAGGGGAACTGTGTCCCACCCAACCCTAGCTGCTGAGTGGTGACTCTGACAAACTTACTGCTCTGCTTAAGCCTACCTCAGGCTAGGAGTCAAGCCCAACACTATGCATAGCAGTGGAGCACAGTCTTTGGCTTTACTCATCCCCCTGTGGCTGAGCAACAACCCCAGAGACCTCACCCACTCAGATGCCCAGCACACAGCCCTGCTCAAGTATGGACTTTAAATAAAAAGACTATCTAGCCAGGGGAAATAATAACTTGTAGCTCTGCTGAATTAAAGGGAATTGCAGAGCCTCGCCAGCAGCTCCAAGTGATGGCAGAGTCCAGCTACCGGCCTCACTAGAGCACGAAGCACAGTCAATAATACCACTTGACTTCCGAGTACAGGAAGCAATCCAGTCTAATTAGAGAAGTCAGTAATCGGGTCTGCTCTCCAGAGTCGGGACCAGCCAGCTCAGCCATGATCCCAGGCTAAACTAACTAGTAAAGGTCTATTGCCTCCAAAACACACTTGTAAAAAATGGAAGAAGTAGCCACCTCCTCAACATAAACACAAAGGGATTATTTTTCAAAATCAGGAAAAGATGACAACAAAATAAAATACTGAGGCTCCAACAAGGGACCTAGATGAAATGGAGATCTATAAGCTTACTGACAAAGGATTCATAGTAGTCATCTTAAAGAAATTCAGTGAATGCTAAGAAAATACAGATCAAAAATTAAACACGATTTAAAGAAAAAGGAAGAGCAAAAGGTTGAAAGGGCACAGCCAAGTGCTAAAACTGAGTATCAGTAAAACTCCTACAGGTACAGTCAGGGGCTCTGTTCCTCTGCTTTGCTGAATTGTAACTCCCAATCATGACAAACATTTTTGAGTTCTTTTTAAGAAAAATTGAGATCATATATTCTATTGAATACTTGTGTCAGAGTATTGAGTACAGTTTCAATTTTCATGGTATAAAGTATATTTGGATTTAAAGAAGCAAAGAAAATGAAGTAAGAAGTAGCTGAGTAATATTTGCTACTTGCCAAGAAATTGAAGACAAGGTAGAGGCACTGGATTTCCTCACATGCTCAGGAAGAGACTCTGAGCCAATTGTATGGGACTATTAAATACATGGTAAATGTTGGGCTATAATTAGCTGAAGTATTGCTAGTTGAATGAAAATCAGTAACTAACCCCCCCGTCATTAGTCTAATTTTTCTTCTGTGTTTACTTGAGATCAGTGTAAAAAATACAGGACCCGTTTTTGGCATTTTTTCCCACCTGACCTTCAATATGTACTTACACATATTTTGGTTTTTATGTTTAGACATCTACTCGTAACTAAATGCTCAATCGCGTGCTCACACAATGCTGTTAATTTATGAATACATGCAGCATTCTTCTGTTTCAAATAGAATACAAGAGAATCCCCTCTATAACCGTAAAGCAGTGATGTTACCAGAAATCCAGCCATTTGGGGGAGGTGTTTAACTGCTTTGATTTTTAAAGATTATGTTTTGACCGGTGACCTCACTTAGTATAGCACTGGTAAGAGAATACTAATTGCTTAGTTTCCTTTCAACATTTTTTTTCTTCTGTATTGTACCGAGTATGGATCATGATAGGTTTGCTTTTCTGTAAAATTTGATCTTTCATAAGAAGCAGTTGACAGCGCTATTTGATCATCCTCTCTTACCCTCCACACAAAACTGAATACCTTTTTGTAGGATACACACACATATGAAACTAGAGATATTTCAATCAATCAAATTAAAATCGAATACTTCTTAGACAAAACATTATTATAATATTTTCCAAAATCATGTTCTCCACAACAAATCTAATTTGTCCAACCACCCTTATTTTTCAAGGTACCGATCATGTTTCCCCAAATGTGCTACTAATCAGATTTCTTTCTGTCTTTCTAGAGCATGGAAATATGTCTCTTTTTAGGAAGGTGTTCATATTCTTAATGATCACTTAATTTTTTTTGTACTGTTTCTTTCTTTCCTCTTGGGTATTATTTTACTTACTATTTCTTTAAATCACCAGTATGTCTTTCTGTGTAGAATTAGATGCCTTACACTTTGGCTTCTTTATTAATTTTTTTTTAGAAAATTTAATTATAAACATAATCCAAAGTTCTATTAAACATGGACACAAGGGAAGAACATTCTGAATAAGCTAATTCAAAAAACCCAATATTCTGAGGTCATTACATACACAGAGAAAGTGTTTAAATATTTTTATTACATTATATATAAGACAAAATATATGTGGTTAAAGATCATAAGATTCCTGACAGTCCACTTGGTGGCATATAACTAGCTTTCTTAAAAAACAAGAAAAATTGCTTAAAAATTTCAGTAGGAATCGGCAATCCAGGCCCCAGCTGTCACTAAGGGACTGAGATGACTGGGGTATGCCTAACAGATCTTCAGAGAGAAGGTACTGGGAATGAATCAACAGAAGACAGAGAAGCTGGGCTGAAGAAAGAGGAAGCTGGGAACCCTGCATGGGGCTGCCTTGCACCAGAACTCATTCCCCATCAGACAGGCTGGACTGACCTGAGCACCCCTTGGTCTGCTGACCTCTCCTGGCCCTGGCTGCTTGCAGGGCAGCTTTGGGTGCCTGGGGGCCAGCATCATGGCTCCTGCACTGAAGGACCATACCCAATGAGCAGATAGCTCCAATGGGATGGCCCTCAAGATAAACTAGCCTGCTGGCTCCCCAACAACACCGAAGCTTCCCCCACTCCCACAGCCACCCCAACATCACTTTTCCAGTACGTGTGTGTGTGTGGCAGGTTTTGCCTTTCTTGCCACATCAGTTCATGTGTGTGCCTGCACCCTGCCCTGCCACCACTGTGATGGGAATGCAGTCTGCTCCTCTTCCCACTCCCAGACCACCACTGCAGTCAACGTCTTGGCAGTGACAGAGTCAGCAAGCCCCACCTCTGCCAGTGCCCAGCCCCTGCACCAGCACTACCGGAAATGCAACTAGGCACGGAGAACAGCAGACCACCCTTCCTCATCATGAGCCACCATGCCTGCCTATGGCACAGAGAGTACACACAGACTTGAACCCACCAGCATCCCGCCCCTGTGCTAACACCATCACTACTGCAACCACGCAGGCCCCTTCGCCTTACCCCCAACTCGTGCTGCCTCCACCACTGTGGTAAACACCAGCACAGAGGTAGGCATTCTGACACCCACTAGCACCCAGATGCAGTCGACACATGCACTCTATCGTGTTGTCACTGCCACTGCGTCAGGCATGTGCAAACAAAGATGGATCCTCCCGCCACCGCACTATGAAACACACCACAGCACCCATTATAGCTACCACTGGTCCCAAAGCACCTCTGCACCGGAGTGCACTGGATTCTTCACTTGGAAGAGTCAGAGGACAAAGTTGAGGCCTGATGGAAGTTTCTCAGAGTTGGAAAATGCAGTCCAGGAGTTGGGGGCTGAGCACTGGCTCCCTAAAATCTTTCAGATATGACCCAGTTAGCTCAACCCATCTTTTACCACAGTCAAGCACTCAAGGTCATCAGATAGGATAAAATACAATAAAGAGCCAAAGGTCAGCAGCTTCAAAGAATGAAGAAACATCAGCTCACCAAGATAAAAAGGAACCCACAGAAGAACTCTGATAACTCAAGAAGCCAGTGTGTCTTCTTTCCTATCGATGACTGCACTACGTCTCCAGAAATGGTTCTGAACTGGGCTGACACAGCAGAAGTGAAATAAATAGAATTCAGAATATGGATAGGCATGAAGATCATTGAGATGCAGAAGTACACTGAAATCTAATCCAAGGAAGCCAAGAATTAGAGTAAAACATACAAGAGCTGACAGACAAAATAGCCAGTATAGAAAAGCATGTAGCATACCTGATAACACTGAAAAACACACTACAAGAATTTCACAATACAATCACAAATATTACAGCAGAATTGACCAACCAAAGGAAAGAATTTCAAAGCTAGAAGACTGGCTTTCTGAAATAAGACAGATGAGAATGGGGGGGGGGGGAATAAAAAGGAACAAACAAGACCTCCATGAAATATGGAATTATATAAAGAGAACAAATGTATGACCCCATGGTGTCCCTGAAAAAGACTGGGAGAGTTTAAGCAACTTGGAGGACATATTTCAGGGTATCACCCATGAGTACTTCCCCAACCTAGCTAGAAAGGCCAACATTCAAATCCAGGAAACGCAGAGAACCCCAGTAAAATGATCTACTTCACAAGAAGATCATCCCCAAGACAAATAATTGTCAGATTTTCCAAGGTTGAAATGAAAAAAAAAAAAAGTTAAAAGCAGCTAGAGTGAAGGGTCAGGCCACCTACACAGGGAAGCCCATCATACAAACAGCAGACCTCTCAGCAGAAGCCTTACAAGCCAGAAGAGATTAGGGGTCAATATTCAACATTCCAAAAAAAAAAAACAAGTTCCAACCCAGATTTTATTTCTGGCCAAACTAAGCTTCATAAGCAAAAGAGAATGAGCTCCTTTTTTAGCCAAGGAAATGCTAAGTGAATTCATAACCACCAGACTTGCCTTACAAGAACTCCTGAAGGAAACACTAAATATGGAAAGAAAAGACTGTTATCAGCCACACACACACACACACACACACACACACACACACAGACTGAAATACACAGACCAGACTATAAAGGAACCACACAAACAAGTCTGCACAATCACTAGCTAACATCACGATGACAGGATCAGATCCACACATGCCAATACTAACTCTGATTGTAAACAGGCTAAATGCCCCATTTAAAAGGCCCAAAGGGGCAAGCTGGATAGAGAAATATGACCCACTGGTATACTGTTCAAGAGACTCATCAAACATGCAGTAACCACATAGGCTCAAAACAAAGACATGGAAAAAGTCTGCCAAGCAAATAGAAAGCAGGAAAAAAAATAAGACAAACAAAAACAACCAGGGTTACAATTCTAAACTGCACATGAAACAGACTTGAAACCAGCGAAGATCAAAAAAAGACAAAGAAGGGCATTCCATAATGACAAAGAGTTCAATTCAACGAGAAGCCCCAAATATCCTAGATATATAGGTACCAAGCACAGTAGCACCCAGATTCATAAAGCTCTTAGACACTTTTAAGGAGACTTACACTCCCACACAATAATAGTGGGAGATTTCAACACCCCAGTGACAGTATGAGACAGATCATTGAGGCAGAAAAATAACAAAGATATTCAGCACCTGAACTCAGCACTGGATCAAATGGACCTAATAGGCATCTACAGAACTCTCTACAAAAAAGAAGAGCATACGTTCTTCTTATCACCACACAACACATGTTCTAAAATTGACCACAGAATGAGTTGTAAAATACTCCTCCACAAATGCAAAAGAACTGAAATCATAACAACCACTCTCTCAAACCACAGCACAGTCAAATTAGAACTGAAGACTAAAAAGTTCACTCAAAATTATACAACTACATGGAAACTGAATAACCAGGTCCTGAATGACTTTTGGGTAAATAATAAAATTAATGCAGAAATCAAGAAGTTCTCTGAAATTAATGAGAACAAAAATACAACAAACCAGAATCTCTGGAACACAGCTAAGGCAGTATTAAAGGGGAAATTTTTAGTACTAAATGACCACATCAAAAAGTTAGAAAGATTTCAATTTGGCAACCAAACAGCACAACTAAAAGAACTAGAGGACCAAGAGGAAACCAATCCCAAAGCCAGCAGAAGAGGAAAAATAGCCACATAAAGGCTGAATTGAAGGAGATAGAGACACGAGAAGCCATTCAAAAAGTTAACAATTACAGAAGTTAGTGTATTTAGAAATAATAATAAAATAGATAGACCTCTAGGTCTATGGCGAAAATCCATGTGAACGCAATTGCAAACAACCAAAGATATGTTATCACTGACCCCACAAACCTAAACATAACCATCAGAAAATATTATGAACACCATTATGCACACAAACTAGAAAGTCTAGAAAAGAAATGGATATATTCCTGGACAAATGTAACCTTCCAAGACTGAGCCAGGAAGTAACTGAATCCCTGAACAGACCAATAATGAGCTCTAAAATTCATTCAGTAATAAGCCTACCAACCAAAAATGCTTACAGCCAGATGAATTCCCAGCTGAATTCTGCCACATATACAAGAAAGAGCTGGTTTCATTTCTACTGAAACTATTCCAGAAAAGTGAAGAGGAGGAACTCCTCTCTGATTTATTCCACGCGCCAGCATCATCCAGATACCAAAATCTGGCAGAGACACAATAACAGCAACTAAAACAACAACGACAACAACAAACACTTGCGGCTAATATCCTTGATGAAGATTGATGTAAAAATCCTCAACGAAATACTGTGAACTGAAATTAACGACACATCAAACAGTGTATTCATCTTAGTCAAGCAGACTTTATCCCTGGGATGCCAGGTAGTTTCAACATATGCAAATCATAAGCATGATGCAATGCATACACAGAACTAAAGACAAAAACGACATGATCTTCTCAATAGATGCAGAAAAGTCTTTCAATTAAAGTCAACATCTCTTTGTATTAAATGCTCTCAATAAATTAGTTATTGAAGGAACATACCTCAAAATAATAAGAGCCATCTATGACAAACCCACAGGCAACATCATAATAAATGGGCAAAAGCTGGTAGTGTTCCCCTTGAAAACTGGCACAAGATACCTCTCTCCACTTCCTAGCATTAGAAGCCTCAAACAGAGCAATCAGGCAAGAGGAAGAGATAAAGATCATTCAAACAGGAAGAGAGAAAGCCAAGCTAACGCTGTTTGCAGACAACATAATCCTATATCTAGAAAACCCCATAGTCTCAGGCCAAAAACTCCTTCAACTGGTAAACAGCTTTAGCAAAAAGTGCAGACACAAATGTGTGTGCGGAAATCACTAGCATTCCTCTGCACCAACATCCGTCAAGCTGAGAGTCAAATCAGGAACAATATCCCATTCACAATTGCCACAATAAGAATAAAACACCCAGGAATACAGCTAACCAGGGAAATAAAAGATCTCTACAAGGAGAACTACAAAACACTGCTCAGAGAACGCACCGATGATACAAACAAATGGAAAAACATTCCGTGCTCACGAACAGAAAAAATCAATATTGTTAAAATTGCCATACTGCCCAAAACAATGCATAGATTCCATTGTATTCCTATCGAACTACAAATGACATTTTTCACAGAACTAAAAGATAAAAACTCTTTTAAAACTCACATGGTACCAAAAAGAGCCTGAATAATCAAAGCAATTCTAAGAAAAAGAGCCTCCCTCGGCCTCAGTCATGGCGAGTAGCAGTGGCGCCGGGGTGGCGGCGGCGGCGCATTCTGAATGCGGTGCGGGAGACTGTGGACGTTCTGCTTGAGATTTCAAGGATTTTGAATACTGGCTTAGATATGGAAACTCTATTTGTGTACGGCTTTGTGAACAAGGAATTAACCCAGAAGGTTTATCATCGGTTATTAAGGAGCTTCACAAGGTTACGGAAGCACGAAAGCCTGGGCAACAAGAGTGAAATACCATCTCAACAAAAACGAAAGAGAAAGTGACAGACTGTGGCTGAATTATGTTCTACTGTTGGCAGGAAAATAGAATATGCTGTGAAAATATGACAAGCTGACTCTCTGAAGAAATTCTGATGAGATATGTCAAGCTCTGCAAGGATTTGAAGACTGCATTGTAGTCAAGAATGTACAATGAAATTACTGCATGCAGCCGTGTAGAAAAATTTTCCTTTTTAAAAGAATTATAAAACCATAGCTTTATAAATCAGTGGAAAGTGGCTTACAGAGAGAGCTATCAGATGTGTTTACATCACATCTTATTCACTTTTTTAACGGCTCGGATGCTTCGGCACTGCTGTGTTCATATTGACGTATTCCTTATTTACAGCTCTGATAGCTTTCATTTTCTAAGCAGTCCTCTATCGGATGTGCCCATCTGCTGTGCCTGGTTGAAGTATAGTGGAACCCATCAGTAGTCATGTGTAGTAGTTATGACTTGTTGACATTTCCATTACAAACTTTAATTTTGAATTGTTTCTGCATTATAACTGTGGATTTATATTGTATTGGGCTGAAAGTTGAGATTTCAGCCACCATTTGTGAATTTTGATTTAGATTCATTATGTATATTCAGAATCTTGTTTTTTAAATAAGAGCATAGAAAACATTTCTTGTAATCTGCTCTTTCACAAAGAATATTTCGTTTTTTAAACAGTTTGTTGGGCAGCTAATAGTGTGAATCAGGTCACTTTTGTATATAATTAAACTTTTAGAAACTTGGATTTTAAAAGTGATGACAATGCTTAGATTAGTATTGTTTGTAATTCGAATTATTTACATCTAGTGAGGCTGTTAGTTGAGAATGTGTTCTTAAAGTTTTATACCCTTTAATGGAGGCCTAAAAAAATAATGTGTAAAATGAAACACGGCAAACATGCAAAATTCGTATTTACTTTTATTACATAAAAGTAATTTTTGAGTCTTACCTAATAAATCTTGAATGCTTATTTAATAAATTATTAGATGGGTGATGTGTTTCAAAATATATTTGCTGTTTTTTGAAGAAATAAGGACAGTCGGCTGGGCGCGGTGGCTCAAGCCTGTAATCCCAGCACTTTGGGAGGCCGAGGCGGGTGGATCACGAGGTCAACAGATCGAGACCATCTTGGTCAACATGGTGAAACCCCGTCTCTACTAAAAATACAAAAAAATAGCTGGGCACGGTGGCACGTGCCTGTAATCCCAGCTGCTCGGGAGGCTGAGGCAGGAGAATTGCCTAAACCCAGGAGGCGGAGATTGCGGCGAGCCGAGATCGCGCCATTGCACTCCAGCCTGGGTAATAAGAGCGAAACTCCGTCTCAAAAAAAAAAAGAAAAAAAGAAATAAGGACAGTCATTAAACATAATGAAACAATCAGATATTCTATATTAGGAATCATAAGTATGGCTTTTTTTTAAACCTTCTTAACGGATTGTAAATATGGCTTTTTGGAATTATTTTGTGTGTCTTGATTTTGCCCTTAAAATTTTAACTCGTCAAAATGAAGATTCAAAGATAAATTTTAGAAAATGTAGAATAGTATTGATTCTGTTCCTGTAACAGAATCTCAGTGGAGTTTTTCTGCAAAACTAATATGGATTTAATCTGATTTTATTACTTCTTAAATTTTAGATTTTGTTAGGTACCATTTAAATGATTATACAAGCATTCCCTCTTCAGTAGCATTTTGTTTTGTTTTGTTTTCTAGAGAAACTGAAGTGGTTTTAATAAGATTTAGTCATATTTAAATAGCAACCTTCTCAGCTATTTTTTTTTAATCTAGAATTTTGTCCATTTTTACTTTTTAAATGCCTGGCATCTTTACCAATTAAACTGGAAGGTCTGTTACTGGTAGAACAGGTTGAGGAGGCAGTAGGAATTTGAAAAGTCATCTGATAGATAATAAAACACTGCAAATACTGTCTGTTATTTATAAAATCATAACACTTTCGTCAAACTCCAAAATTTGTATATACTTTCAGGCCATAAAAGTTGATAGTATTATTTATGACTTTGTAGACTAAGTTATTTATGTATGAAACAAAGCAGGAAAATATGTTGAGCAGGGATTGTGTTTACAGGGGATCCCTTTAATGTGTGACATTTTTAAAATGTAAACATATTTTTAATACATACTTAAGTAATATTTAAGAAACTAAACAAAATGATGTAGTTGCAGTGTTGTGCTTGTTGTCAATGACAAAAATAAAACCATTTAGGTGGTATTGGCCTGTTAAAAAAAAATACTAAGAAAAAGAAAAAAGCTGAAAGCATCATGCTACCCAACTTCAAACTATACTACAGGGCCACAGTAATCAGAACAGCATGGTACTATTACAAAAACAAACACATAGGCCAATGGAACAGAATAGAAAGCCTAGAAATAAGGCAGTACACCTATAACCATCTAATCTTTGACAAAGCTGACAAAAGCAATGGGGAAAGGACTCTTGTTCAATAAATACTGCTGAAATAAGCCTAGCCATATGCAGAGGATTGAAACTATACCACTTCCTTGTAACATACAAAAATCAAATCAATATAAATTCAAGACTTTAATGTAAAACCTACAGCTTAAAAACCTGGAAGACAACTTAAGCAATACCGTTCTCGATGTAGGAATAAGCAAAGTTTATTTACAAAGATGCCAAAAGCAAATTCAACAAGAAAATTGACAAATGGTACCTACTTAAACTACACATCTTTCAGACAGCAGAAGAAACTATCAACAGTGTAAACTGACAACATTACAGAATGGGAGAAAAATGTTGCAGCTGTTCATCTGACATCCAGCATCTATAAAGAACGTAAACACATTTAGAAGAAAAATCTAACAACCTCATTAAAAAGTGGGCAAAGGACATGAACAGACTCTTTTAAAAAGAAGATATACATGCAGCCAATGAAAGTATGAAAAAAAGTTCAGTATCATTGATCATTAGAGAAATGCCAATCAAAACCACATGACATAACATCTTACACCAGGCAGGATAGCTATTATTTAAAAGTCAAAAGATAACAGGTGCTATCAAAGTTGCAGAGAAAATGGAACACTTACACACTGTTGATGGGAGTTTAAATTAACTCAACTATGGTGAAAAACAGTGTGGCAATTCTTCAAAGACCTAAAAATACGACACCATTTGACTCAGCAATCCCAATCCTGGTTATATATTCAAAGAAATATAAATTGTGTATGTTTATTGAAGCACTGTTCACAATGGCAAAGACATGGGATCAACCTAAACACCCATCAGTGGTAGACGGACAAAGAAAATGTGGTACATACATACCGTGGACTAGCACCAGCCATCAAGAAGAATGAGATTACGTTCTTTGCAGGAACATGGATGGAACTGGGGTCTATTATCCTTAGCAAACTCACACAAGAACGGAAAACCAAATGCCACACGTTCTTCTTTAAAAGTGGGAGCTAAATTGTAAGAACACATGGACACATAGAGGGGAACAATAGACACAGGGGCCCATCAGAGGGTGGAGAGTGGGAGGAGGGAAAGGATCAGAAAATATAATGGATAATAGGCTTAATACCAGGTGACAAAATACTCTGTGCAACAAACCCCCGTGACACAAGTTTACCTCTATAACAAGCCTGCACGTGTACTCCTGAACTTAAAGTAAAGAACAAGTATAAATCAATTTATCTCCAAAACTAAGTTGTAAATAACACTACAAAATTATATCTATCTCAAATCAGGTTTGTGTTCATTTTTCCTTTATCATTGTATGTTCTTAAAGACATTTCAGCCTCAGGACGGAGGCTTGGACTCCCCCTACCCAGAGAAATCTTCCTTGCAAAGGGGAAATTGGGAAAATAACCTGAAAGCGGACTTGAATAGCTCTAACCCGAGCCAAAATGATAAACCCGGAAGTGAGAACAGGAAGTAGGTCAGGGAGGACAGTAATAGGGTTACACCCAAGCGTGGGTTTCCAAGGAGCGGAATCTTCCGTGCACACCGATTTAAAGCGCCGACGAAGGGGCCCTGGGACCATGGCTTTCCCTGAGCCAAAGCCGCGGCCACCGGAGCTGCCGCAGAAACGGTTGAAGACTCTGGACTGCGGGCAAGGGGCAGTGCCAGCCGTACGATTTAACGTGGATGGCAATTACTGCCTGGCGTGCGGCAGCGACAAGACCCTGAAACTGTGGAACCCACTTCGGGGAACGCTGCTGCGGACGTACAGCGGCCACGGCTACGAGGTGCTGGATGCGGCCGGCTCCTTTGACAACAGCCTCTGCTCCGGCGGCGGCGGAGACAAGGCGGTGGTCCTGTGGGATGTGGCATCGGGGCAGGTCGTGCACAAATTCCGGGGCCACGCAGGGAAGGTGAACACGGTGCAGTTTAATGAAGAGGCCACAGTTATCCCGTCCGGCTCTATTGATTCCAGTATCCGCTGTTGGGACTGCCGCTCACGGAGGCCTGAGCCAGTGCAGACGCTGGATGAGGCCAGAGATGGCGTGTCCAGTGTGGAGGTGTCAGACCACGAGATCCTGGCAGGGGTGCCCTGGCTCTGGCTCTGCCTGTGGGTCCCGGCGTGGTGCAGTCACTGGCCTACCACCCTACGGAGCCGTGCCTGCTGACCGCCATGGGGGGCAGCATCCAATGCTGCCGGGAGGAGGCCTATGAGGCAGAGGATGGAGCAGGCTGAAGCCAGAGGACCTACCACCAGGACCAAGAACAGGCACAGACACAGAAGGACTGCGGAGACCATTTTATTCTAGAGATGCAGCTGACCGAGGAGTAGGGGAGGGGCTGGGTCTGTAAATTAATAAATAGAGGGGGGGTAAGGCCTCCCCGGGACTGCAAAAAAAAAGACATTTCAAGTGCTTTCATCTTTTCTGAAATGTTCTTTCTGAAGATAGTAATTTTTTTGTAAGGAAACAATTGGAAGTGGTTTGTGCACTATAATGAAAGCCTATTTTACAGGCAACAATAACCACAGACTTAGCTAACATATCATTAAGGGAAGATGGCCAAGTTTACTATTGTCTTTTGTATTGTTTGAACCCCTAGCTTGGAATCACCTGCTTTATCTGCTCTAAGATACACTGTAAGAGGCTATTAAACTGGACTCTTGTACTTAACTTTTCCAGTGTTCTTTTATAGGCCAGTGTGTACAGGTGAGAGGAGTTAGTAATTGCCAGTCTCCAATCAGCAATTAGCTCCAACTAAGGCTTCCCAGCTGCTCATTCAGGTCTGTGCTGACTTCCCTCAGCCAATTTAAACAACCAAATATTATTGGTCACAATTCAGGCTAAAAATGTAAGAATCATTCATAGCTCATCATTCTGAGGTACAAACTATTTGAAGACATGCCAATTTCAATGCAAATTACTTATCTTGTGGGGTCTCCAATACATGCAGCTGTAGGTACATCGGTACCAAGGGGGCAAAACAAGACCATACAATATGCTGGAGGCTGGTGTTACTATCCTTCAAATAACTAGTAATATTTGTAAAAATCTCTCTGAAGGAGAAAAATAATCACAACACTTTTATATAAATGCATTAATTCCAAATTTTCTAATAATTTTAAAGATTTAAAATAAAATACATGTTTGAAGTGGGAGTATTTTTAAATAGTAAACATTGTCTTTAATACATTAAAAACTTTAGGCATAATTTTCTTATGAATATTTAATAATCTTATAAATTGTCCTTAAATAAATAACCTCTGGGTGTTTTACAGTTTTACATTTTACATTTAGGTCTGTGATCCATTTTGAGTTCGTTTTTATGAAGGGCATAAGGTCTGTGCTTAGACTCATTTTTTTTGTAGGTGGCTGGTTAGTTGTTACAGCACCATTTGTGGAAAAGACCATCTATTCTTCATTGTATTGTCTTTATCCCTTTGTTAAAAATCAGTTGACTACAGTTACGTAGGTCTAACTTTTGGCTGCCTGTTCTAGTGTTTAAAATGTGAAATCACATGTCATAACCTTCACATATGTAAACATTTTAAATAAAAGCTTATTTAGTATACTCTGTCTACCTACCTACACAGCACGTATGTATTTACTAGGGAGAGAGGGTGTAATGAAATCCAGTGATATATGTGTTGTTGTCCCTTCTAGAGGGCAGAATTATGGATGACTTAAAATTACCCTAACTATATTTCTTTTCTTTTTACAAGTATTTACTTTAAAATAATAATTTTAAAAGATCAAAGAATTTCAGTCCCCTAGAAAGTGAGCTTGGATATACCCTGAACTAGAAAAATACAGGGCTGGTCACAGTTGGGTCTTTATTCAGACAAGCAGAATGACATCTGAGGTTCTGCTTCTCTCCTTAAAGCTATAGATCTTTTATTTATTCTTAGTAATTTATTGAATTACAATTATATAATGTACAAAAATGAAAGCAAAATTGTTTGAAAGTATTTACATTAAAAAAAAGTATTTCGCTTAATCTGGTCTCCCTACCCATAATTTCCATTAGTTAGTGTTAAACAAATTCTATTCTACTAACTGTTTCTTCTACTAAATACATTTATAGATCTAAATATTTTAACTCTACTTATATGCACTGGTGTTCTTTTTTAGGTTACAAAGTTATGGCATCAAATCAATAAAAATTTAAATGAGAGGTTTGAAAAAGTCTGGATTGTTAAAAACCCAATTGGAACTCTAAGTCAGATTGGGACTGCCTAATTGATGACCTCTTTCTAAGTAATAGATAAGTCAAAAGTGAAGAAAAATTAGTCACTGTTCCTTATTACCTGTTGATGAAATTATTCTTGATACAATACGTTACTATTACAGTGGTTAGAAATTGTGATTTCCAAAATCACAGATGACAAGTCTTAAAACACTAAGAAAATGGAAATATCAAGCATCTTCTTGTAAAAATTCAGAAGCAAATTTAATATTTCTTTTTCTAGCTTACACTATTAACACTTTATTGAAAATATTTCTGTTGAACAAACTATGCAAACACATCAAAGTATTTGGTAAGAAAACAAACGGGCATCTTTACTACCAATGTGAATTACTAGCTGACAATGATCAACTTCTCAAATAAGAACATTAACCTACTTGTGATTGAAGAAAGAATTATCCTGTCTATGGATGACATCAGCAACTTGGCCACGACAGAACCATTGGATGAAACCACATATAACTCCAATTTGGCCAGTTAACTTATATAAGTGAAATGAAACCGTTAATTTTATTCATTAATATACTCAAACATTATCTTCCAAGATTTGCAAAAAATTATCCAAATAATTTAAGCTTAGCATTTACATGTTTTTCAACACATAAAGAAAGGGTAAGGAACTTCTTATACAGTAATGAGACAGAAAGAAAACAACAGCTTCTGGTGAAAGAGACCTCATATAGCCAAATATAAAAATAAGGACTGTAACCTCTTCTTTTTTTTTGAGATGGAGTGTCACTCTGTTGCCCAGGTTGGAGTGCAATGGCATGATCTCCGCTCACTGCAACCTCTGCCTCCCTCCCGGGTTCAAGTGATTCTCCTGCCTCAGCCTCCTGAGTAGCTGAGATTACAGGCTTGTGCCACTATGTCTGGCTAATTTTTATTTTGTATTTTTTTTTGTAGAGACGGGGCTTCACGAGGTTTGTCATGGGTGGTTTGAAACTCCTCACCTCAAATGATCCTCCTTCCTCGGCCTCCCAAAGTGCTGGGCTTACAGGTGTGAGCCACCACACCCAGCAGATGCCCAGCTGAAATGTAACCTCTTGATAACGGCCAAATCACTGTATTAGAAACATTCAAATTCCAGCTCTGGGGGTCAAGGGTGAGGCATTTAGAAGGTTCCTTTAAGTTAAACCAAGTGGATAAATTTTGACAGGAAAGCAATTTATGAACCTATGGACATATAATTAAAAAATAAAAAAAATTCTTAATAGATTCCAAAAGTTAAAAGGAGTTGGAAAAAAAATCTAACTAGAAAGAAAAAAAATTTTGGTTTCAATTAAGGGGGGGCTTTGGTCCATTTTATATAAGAGATTATTTATTCTTTTCCCAAATGGGCATTTATTATTTGCACAATAAAGATGATTCCTACATTAAAAACCATAACAAAACTACACATTAACCACAGAAGTACTTACTCTAACTGGAAAGAAAATGAACATGGCTATTGTCAACACAGCAATTAACACAAAAGGTCAAAATATATAAATCATGACAAGTGTACATCTCATTTTTACAAAAATAAGTTCCATTTTTACATTAATGCTTCATCAAACTTCTATATTAGAACCTCTGACCTTATTTACATTTACTACGAAGTTTCTATTAGCATGTGTAACTCAAAGGCACTCAATTCAGAAGGGATAAAGTCCTGAGTTGAAGCAGGAAACAGAGTTCCCAACTAAAATTTGGACATAAATAATTCTAAAGATCAGAGAATATTAAAATATTTAAAACTGTAATATCTGGTACATAAATAATTCAAAACCTCATAATAAAGATGTACAGACTGTAAAAGAAAACACCATGTAAGGCAAGAAACAGCCGTGGAATCAAATGGATTTTTCCCTCATTCAATGTCATTTGAAGGTATGAAGATAACTTTCATTGTTCTTAAAATCCTAGGAAAGCCAAATTTTAAGAAATAGCAAGACAATGCTTAAGTTTAAACAAAGTTTCTCAGCTGAATTTCCAAAACCAGGAAGAAAGTATTTAATGATTAAAAACAGGTATGGACTGGAAAGATTAGACAAAAGGGGGACTCATGATGAGCAGGCAAAAACATTCAAGGAAAGCTTTAAATGCACCAACTGAAAACAGCGTTTCTAATTGGCCATCCAAATTATTCTTTTAGATTATTTTAGCCAAATAAAAATAAATTTACAGATGGATAACTGAGGTCCACTAACATAAGGTAGAAACAAAGTGTAAACTAAAAATTAAATCTATATGTTGTTGCAGATAAACATGAGATTTACCTACAACAGTTTTCTACTGATTCTAAATTAGAAGCGTGAGTTGACATCTTTCTAACAGAAATGGTTTGACAGATATTTTCTTGGCTTTAAAATGTTTTTTCATATATGCATAGAAATGCACTGAGGATAAGAATAATCTTCTGTATTGTCCGTACAGATTGGAAGGCCTTTGTCATTGTCAGTCACCTTAGATGTGAATTCAGTAGGGCCATTAAATTAAAGCTGGCCTAAAAAGTTTTCAAAGCGCTAATGTTTCCAACTGATGAGATCTTCAGTTTTCTGCATTTCCTGGGTGATTATTATTTTCAATTCTTTTTTCTGGCGATATATACAAGAAGTTACAGCAGATATATAAAGGGAAGATCAGAAGCCGGCTGTCCAAGTTCATCACCTCTTGTTCCTGATCTTTTTCCAGTGTAAGTATTTGATAGCCAGTTGTTCTGCTACATGTTAGTTTTCCACTACTATCAAAAGAAGCCAAACCTAATCTAAATGCTATGCTCCTTCGAGGTTGTAAACTGACAGATCCGCTACAGGGCCGATTCAGTGTATTGCGTTTGAAAATGACATATCGATTGGTGTAAGTTACAAGTAGGTTGAAGCCAAAGTTAAAACCCGTCCAACGCCAGCAGTATTCACCCTCTTTGGCAAGCTTTCTACCACACCTCATGCGATTTCCCTCTAGATCTTCTTTATTGATAACTTGAGGCCCCACCTCACTGTCTTGCTCTGCCCGAAGCATTGCAAACCACTGCTGTTTATACACAGAAGACAGCCATACTGAAGGTACTGTAGCATCTTGTTCAATAATTCTTGCAGAAGCCAGGTCACTGATAATATACTGTAACCTTAAATGTCTGAATACTGACACAAATGGTTTTCCTTGTTCAGTTTCAAGAAAGGACATACCTTCAAGATCCTTTTTCTGTTTAGAAAACCAGACATCTGTTTCTATTAAAAGCTGTTTTAAAGATCAGTTCCAAGAAGGCACAATGAAGGAACACCCATGTTTTTAGAGCAGTGTATACATCCATCTCCACTCGCATCACAAATAAGTTAGAGGAACCAATGAGCTGTTTCGTGACGTTTATACTGAGTTGTTTAAAAAGTTCAACATTTTGATGAGTCGCCAAATTGTTTAGAAGCCATTCAAGACATTTTTCACTACAGAATCTATTTGATAGGTCCCTGCTGATGTGTGATAGCCACAGACAGTTTTCACATTAATTATTTCCTTCATTGTCTCACCACACTGCTGTATTAAACCATCCAACTGTAGCATACGAGCTGCTGCCAAAATGGCAACAACTCGACTGGGCTTTATCAAGACATGGTCTCGATGCAGTGAACCAAATGCAGCCTGCAGTGCTTCTACATCAATGTTGTGATCAGGAATCTCTAGTTCAATAATATTCATGCGGGATTTTATCCAAGAACCACTGAACATACTAGAAAAGTAGCCAGATTGACATAAATATATTTTGTGTAAGCTCCATTCTTTCCTGGCACACAAATCTTAATGGCACTGTTTTCACCATTCAAAAATAATGTTTGATAAATATATTTGGATGTACTGTTTAATATTTTCCTTCGAGGGGTGTTGAGGAGCCACTACTGCTCGTCCTCTTCCCCTTCCTCATCCTTCTCCGAGTCTGGGTGACAGTGGCAGAAGGCCCCGCTGCTCCGCTTGCGCTTGTGGCTGCCCGGGCAGTAACAGAAGCTGCGGCCCGCCGCATCCTCTCCAGTGTCCGGCCTCCGGGCTCAGCCCCCCACTCTGGCACCCTGCTCCAGCTCGGCAAGGGTTCGCCTCGGCTGGCAGAGCACCCGGCTGCTCAACGATCCCATGGGTCACGGCTCCCCGGGACTTCAGGGAGCCCAGAGAAGGCGGTCTCCCGCCATGATGTAGCTGCCGCCGCCGCCATCCTTTCCAGAGTGCAGGTGCCTATACCGCCACGTTCTCACACACAGCCCCCACCGTGTGGACGCTGCCGCCTCCATCCTCCGCCCCGCCTGCAGCGTCTGGCCGCGCTGCACGCCCGCACCGCGGAACCTCGCCCCCTCGAAAATTTAATATTTCTTTACACAAGTGATATGGCAACAGAACATAGCAAAATCTATGTGATAGAGCAGAAATAATACTAAGATGAAAGTTGATGGCTATAAGCACCTATAACAAAGAAGAAAAATGTCAACTAAAACTCATGTCCTTTGCAGGGACATAAATAAAGCTAGAAACCGTCATTCTCAGCAAACTGACACAAGAACAACAAACCAACCACAGGTTCTTACTCATAAGTGGGTGTTGAACAATGAGAACACATGGACACAGGGAGGGAAACATCACACACCAGGGCCTGTCAGGGGATGGGAGACTAGGGAAGAGATAGCAGGGGGTGGGGGATGGGAGGACAGCATTAGGAGAAATACCTAATGTAGATGACGGGGTGATGGATGCAGCAAATGACCATGGCGCATGTATACCGGTGTAACAAAACTGAGCATTCTACACATGTACCGCAGAACTTAAAGTACAGCAAAAATTAAAATTCATTAAAAAAAGAAAAGCCAGGAAAAACTAGCAGAAAAAAAGAAATAATAAAGACTAGAGCAAAAATAAAACTCAGCAAAGAAAACAATACAAAATATCAACCAAAAAAATGGTTTTTTGCAAAGAAATACAACTGACAAATCTTTAGCCACACTAAAAAAATAGAAAGAATAGCAAAGTAAATAAAATCAGAGACAAAAAAGCAGATATTACAACCAACGCCTCGGAAATTTAAAGGATCGTTCGTGGCTACTATGAGCAGCTATATGCCAATAATGTTGACAACCTAGAAAACAGATACATTTCTAAACATGTGCAACCCTAAAGAAATCCAAAACCTGAACACACCAGTAACAAGTCATGAGATTGAACCCATAATAAAAGTCTTTCAGCCAAGAAAATCCTGGGATCCAATGGCTTCTCTACTAAATTTACTAAACACTTAAAGAACTAATGGCAGTCTTGCTCAAACCGTACTGAAAAATAGAGGAAGAAATATTACTTCCAATTTCATTCTCCAGGACACTATTACTCTGAGACCAAAAGCAAAGACACAGGCGGCGGAGGGGGGGGGGGGACAGGAGAGAAATCTATAGGCCAGTGACCCTAATGAACACTGATGAAAAAATCTTTAACACTGATGAAAAAATCTTTAACAAAATACTAAGTCCAATATCATATTAAAAATATATTCATTATGACCAAGTGAATTTATCGCTAGGATGCAAAAATCATTTAACATACACAAGTCAAGCAATGTGATACATCATGTCAACAGAATGAAAGATAAAAGCCATATAATCATTTCAACTGATGCTGAAAGCATGTGATAAAGCGCAATATCCCTAGATGATAAAAATCCTCAAAACACTAGGTATAAAATGAGCAAATTTTAACATAATCAAAGGCATATATGATAGACTCACAGCCAGAATTATGCTAAATGGCTAAAAACTCAAAACCTTTCCTGTCAGATATGGAAAATGATAAGAATGTTCACTTTCACTACTGCTATTCAATATAGTACTGGAAGTCCTTGCAAGAGCAATCAGACAAGAGAAACATAAAAAGGTCATCTAAATTAGAATGGAACAAGTCAAATTATCTTTTTGGCAACTGACATAATTTTATATTTGGAAAAACCTAAACACTCCATCAAAAGACTGATAAATTCACCAAAGTTACAAGATATAATATCAATATACAAAAATCAGTAGCTTTTCTGTATGTCAACTTAATAATCTGAAAAAGAAATGAAGAAAATCATCACATTTAGAATAGTTACAAACAAAATAGAATATCTGAAAATAAACTTAATCATGGAAGTAAAAGATCTCTACAGTGAAAACTATAAATCATTGATGCAAATAATTTAAAAACAAACACATGAAAATGGAAATATATTTTATGTTCTATTGGAAGAACTATTGGAAGAATTAATATTGTTAAAATGTTCATCCCACCCAGAACAATGTATAGATTCAATGGATAATTCCTATGGAAATTCCAATGACAATAGTCACAGAAATGGAAAAAATATCTTAAAATTAGTATGGACCCGCAAAAGACCAATAATATCCAAAGCCATCTCGAGCAAAAAGAATTAAACTGCAGGATTCACATTTTCTAATTTCACATTATAGTACAGAGCCATAGTAACCAGCAAGATACTGGCATAGAAACAAACACATAGACCAATGGAACAGAACAGAGAACACGGAAACAAATTCACACATCTATAGTGAACTCATGTTTGACGATGAAGCCGAGAACATATATTGGGGAATGATAGTTTCTTCAATAAATTGTGCTAGGGAACTGGATATCCATATGCATGAGAATGAAACTAGACCCCCCCCAAAATATATAAATGTCAAACCCAAATAGATTGAAGACCTAAATTTAAGACCTCAAACTACAGAACTTCTAAAAGAAAACGTTGGAGAAACTCTCCAGGACATTGGTCTAAGCACCAGCAACCAAAACAGAAATGAACAAGTAGGATCACATTCAGTTAAAAATCTTCTTCAGGGTGAGGAAAACAATCAACAACCCACAGAATGGGATATAATATTTTCAATCTACTCATCTGACAAGAGATTAATAAGCAGAATATGTAAAGTTCTCAAACAATTCTATTAAAAAATCTAATAATCTGATTTAAAACTTGGCAAAATATATGAATAGACTTTTCTCAAAAGAAGATATATAAATGGCAAGCAGGCATATGAAAAGATGCTTGTTATCAATGTTCATCAGAGAAATAAGAATCAAAACTACAATCATCTTACCCCAAATAAAATGACTTTTTCCCCAAAAAATACAGGTAATAATGAATACTGATGAGGTTGTTGAGAAAAGGGAATTCTCTCACCCTCTGTTGTTGAGAATGTAAATTAGTCCAACCACTGTGTAGAACAGTTTGGAGGTTCCTCAAAAAATGAAATAGAACTACCATATGATACAGCAATTCCACTTCTGGATATATACCCAAAATTAAGAAAATAAACACATCAAGGATACATCTGTATTCCCAAGTTTACTGTAGCGCTATTCACAATATCCAAGATTTTGAAGCAACCTAAGTGTCCATCAGCAGAGGAATGGTTAAAGGAAATATGGTACATACACAAAACAGAGCACTATTCAGCCCTAAAAATGAATGAGATTCTGTCGTTTGCAACATGGATGGAACTGGAGGACATTATGTTAAGTGAAATAATGAAGAGCCTAAAAACCTTGACTTCACCACTATTTAAATTACATATGTAACAAAATCGCACTTATGCCCTTAAAATTATACAAATTAAGATATAATTTTAAAATAGTATTCGATTTTTATTCCAAACTATAAAATAAATAATCATGAATTCATACTTACATAAATAAATGATTAAGTAAATACATAAATGGGGAAGACACAAGTCTCCTGTGTAGAGGAATTTTAAACAAGCAGAAATTTGACTCTTAAGGAGCTTGTGCAGAATTGCATGCTCCTTCGTGAGGGGTGAAATTAGTGTCTTCCTTCCAGAAAGTACAATTCATAAAGGAGGACAGAAAGAATAACTCCACAGTGGAGAAACCCGACAGACTCTACTTCCACAAGGCAATCAAAGTGAACAGCAACAGTGACAAGTCACTGAGATGTCTACAATACACCTATCTGTACTCAAAGCTATCACAGAGAAGGAAAAGCTGGAGAACCTGTCACAGCCAAACAGAGCCTCAGGACATATGATCGCTAAATGTAATGTGGTATCTAGGATAGGGCTCTGAAACAGGAAATGAATATTAGCTTAAAGCTATGGAATAAAACTGAAGAAATCCAAATAATGTGTGAATTTCAGGTGAGAAAATGTATTCATGTTTCACTAATTGTTTCCAATTAACCATATTAAAGGAAGATGCAATAGAAGGTAATATTGCAGAGACTGGATGCAGTACGTATGAGAACTCTGTTATTTTCTTCACAAAAATATAAAATTGTCCTTTTCTTTTTTGTTGTTTTTGAGATGGAGTCTCGCTCTGTCACCCAGGCTGAAGTGCAATGGCACCATCTCGTCTCATTGAAACTTCCGCCTCCCGGGTTCAAGCAGTCTCCTGCCTCAGACTCCTGAGTAGCTCAGACAGCAGGTGCGTGCCACCACACCCAGCTAATTTTTTGTATTTTCAGTAGAGATGGGGTTTCACCATGTTAGCCAGGATGGCTTCAATCTCCTAACCTCATGCAGCTATCTCCTTGACATAATAATTTCATTCCTTTTGAATATATACCCAGTGCTGGGTAACGAGATTGCTGGATAATCAGGTAGTTTCACTTTAAAATTTTTAAGGAAACTCCATGCTCTATTCCATAATGACTGTGCTAGTTTACATTTAACTGCAATGTGTAAACATTCCCGGGGAGCGGAAGGGAGCGGGAAGCCGGAAGCGGGTGGAGGGGGATGCTGAGCGCGCGGGAGAACAATAATAAGATCGTGTTTGCGGTCGCTGCCCGAGGAAGAATTCGGAGCAGACCAGAGGCCCGGCGCTCGCGCGGCGCCCGGGAGCCCGGGAGGGAGGCCGGCGGCGGGGACGTGAGGCAGGCGACGCGGTGCTTGTCGGCAGCGCTCGGCGGCGGCGGCGGCGGCGGCAGGGACCTTGGCGCGGCCGGACGCGGGCTCCCCTCCAGGGCGCAGTCCGTCTGCCCGCGGGGGGGCGGCCTCCCGGCGGCTTCCAGGCGACCAAGGACTACCAGGAAGGGGAGCGGCTGGGATGGCGCGTCCGCGGCCTCGCGAGTACAAAGCGGGCGACCTGGTCTTCCGAGATGAAGGGCCACCCGCACTGGCCGGCCCGGACTGATGAACTCCCAGAGGGAGCTGTGACGCCTCCAGCAAACGAGGATCCTATCTTCTTCTTTGGCGCCCGTGACACTGCATTTCTAGGTCCCAAAGACCCTTTTCCATGTGAAGAGTACAAAGACAAGTTTGGAAAGTCAAACAAACGGAAAGGATTTAACGAAGGATTGTGGGAAACAGAAAACAACCCAGGAGTAAAGTTTACTGGCTACCAGGCAATTCAGCAGCAGAGCGCGGCAGAAGCGGAGGGAGAAGGTGGAAATACTGCAGATGCGAGCAGTGAGGAAGAAGGTGATAGAGTAGAAGATGGAAAAGGCAAAAGAAAGAAGAAAAAGGCTCAACACGGAAAAAGTCATATACTTCAAAGAAATCCTCTGAACAGTCCCGGAAATCTCCAGGAGATGAAGAGACAAAGACTGCAAAGAAGAGGAAAACAAAAGCAGCTGAGGGTGGAGATTCGGGCAACGACGCGAGAAACACAACTTCAGACTTGCAGAAGACCAGTGAAGGGACCTGACTACCAGAAGAATGCTGCGTATTAAGAGAAACCACAACAAGGTCATATGTGTGCTTGTCTAATATTCTTGGATTTGATAAGAACCAACCCATAGTCCTTGTTGTAACTGACAGAGCCCCTGTTTGTAAGTACATTATTCATATTCCTCTCTGTTGTGTTTCGGGGGGGAAAAGTCATTTTAGCTTTTTTTAAAGTTACTGATTTAATTGCATGTTATTTGGTTGCATGAAGTTGCCCTTAACCACTAAGGATGATCAGGGTTTTTGCGCGGACTTCTACATGTCTAGGATCCTTTCATCAAGGCAGTTATGATCACCATGTTCCTGCCTTTACCCCACCACCACCAAACACTCAGTTAAATATAAATTAGCCTCAAAGCAGTTATGCTCACCATGTTCCTGCCTTTACCCCACCACCACCAAATACTCAGTTAAATATAAATGAACATCAAGGCAGTTATGATCACCATGTTCCTGCCTTTACCCCCCCACCACCAAACACTCAGTTAAATATAAATTAGCCTCAAAGCAGTTATGATCATCATGTTCCTGCCTTTACCCCCCCACCACCAAACACTCAGTTAAATATAAATGAACACTTTTTAGATGACCACTCAACATAATGCTTAAGAATGGAATTTCCTCTCTGTGACAGAACCCAGGAACTAAATCCTAAATACATAATGATGGTATATTGAAGACGAAATTAAAATTGTCCTTCAGTTTTGAGGCCATGTTTAAGTTTAACCATATTGTGAAGTATCTATTCTGTATTAGAAATAGCTAGTTGACAGCTTATACTTCTCAAAATTCATATTGTTATGTCCACAAACTAAGAGATGTGAAGTCAGTGAGTCTTTTTGTGCTACTCCAAAATAAAGGCAATGATTTATTTTTTCCCAGGGCCAATACAATTTTGAGCTAAGCACTCAAAGTGGGTACTTTACATTTTAAAGCTAGAAACAGCAACAGCCCTATGGAAAACCAGACAAAGCACTGACTTTTAAATGTAGACTTTTAAAATAAACTGTCCTTTTGAAACTACAATTAGAATATTCACCCACAAACCATTCTGTGCACATTATTGTTGCTATTGTGATAACAGAGAATTGTATTTATTTTTATGCCAGCTTATATTGTGAGAACAGATTGAGTCAGTTTGAGTTTTATCAAGCTTGTTAATGCTTGTCCTTGGAACATCTTTCGCGTATTCAAGGTTTGTAGCTGAAAAGTTTACTGTAAAAAGAAATCAAAAACAAAAAATGTATTGTTTTTACAGAATAAATTTACTGGAATATGTACTGGAGTAAGGGTTGAGGTTGTAAGCAAACTGTTAGTGTAATTTGGCTTCATGTCTGTAATGTGAGGATTAATGTGGTTCGTACATTAAAGCAAAGATTGTTCACAGCAAGCTGACAATAGAAAAAAAATTCCCTTTTCTCTTTTCCTCATTCTCATCTGCATTTGTTATTTTTTGTCTCTTCAATAATTGACATTCAAATGGGGGTAAGATGATATCTTGTGATTCTGATTTGCATTTCCTCGATGATGAGTGATGTTGAGCACATATGTCTGTTTATATGCCAGGGCCATGCCGTTTTGGTTATATTTTGGAGTCAGACAGTGTGATGATTCCAGTTTTGTTCCTTTTACCCAGAATTGTTTTGACTATTAAGGGTCTTTTGTGGTTTCATGCAATTTTAAAACTGTTTTTTTTTTTTAATTTCTGTGAAGGATAGTATTCGCAATTTCATAGGGATTGCATTGAATCTGTAAATAAAACTGTTCTAAATTTTTAATGCCTACTTTTTATAAACTATCCTCAAGAAAGAGATGAAAAATTACTAAAAACGTATCCTGAATTTTATAGCTCTAAGTAGTATTGCATCAAAACAAAAACATTCTTTCTCATTATCATTTATTTTTGTAAGAATATTGAGAAGAACAAGTACTAACGGCTAACTAAAAAACGTAGCAATGGATAATAAGTAATCAATCCTTATTCTGGCCTCTTCTACACTATATTGTTCCGAGCAGCATAAAAAATCTTATTTGAACCTCATAATATAATTTTGCACACTTTGAAAAAAATAACAATTATTTGAATACACAATGAGGCAAAACACCAACACATAGCATGAGGTGAATTAATATATTTTGCATATAATATTGATTAATACTGTTAGCATGGCTGCCAGAATTTTTCACTGATTTGGGGTTATTAGTCTGTTTTCAGCTGTAGTCCAAAGTTTTTTCTCTAATTCCGTCTCTGCTTTTCTTCTCCCATAAGACATTTGCATTGAACTTTGTGTTTCCTATTATTTTTCATAATAAAAAACACCATTCAAAGTTATACTTGACAGGATAAAATTTATGTCTATAACAATACAGATGATTCTGTATGTAAATAAAAGTAGTTACATAGTTTCTGAGTGGCACATTTTTTATCCTGACATTGGTGGGTATGTGTGCTGTATTTGCATTGATGTTGAAAGAATGCACAGACATAAAGTTTTACATTGTAACATATTAATAGAAATTATAGTTACATTTCTACCCTATCAATTTAAATACGAAATGAGTTGCTTAAAAATTATTTTTAAAGTTCAACAATTCCATAATTATTGTGGCCAGGGTACAGTTACAGCAGATGACACATATTTTTATCTGGTAATAGTTACATTGTCTTCGTTCCTAAAAATCAAAATTTTACATTTGCATTTTTAATGACTTTACAAGCACTTACAGCCACAGTCTGCTTGTCATGATGAATCAGGTAATGTACATGTAATTCTGCTGGTCAGTGGTTTATTGTGTTCATCACTGTATTTCCACTGCCTACCATGATGCCTAAGCATGGAAGAATAAATGAATCATAGTTTAACAAAGGCAAAACAAAATGTGCGTTTTTTAAATTATGTTAGTGAATGAATAAATTTATGTTTATTTTTGAAGCTTCGCTATATTCATTTTAAAGAATAGTTTCAAATCTTGTTGGACATTTTATTTTATTCAATATTTTATGAAGAATCCTGAGCTTACCTGTGACTGTATGAAGTTTGGCAAAGTCAATGAGAATTTCAAATATTCATTGAGGAGTGTTGTTGCTTCCAAGAGGCTTTATAAATAAGTATTCTCCCTGAATTTGACAACCTAATTACAGAGAATAGTTTTCTGAGACAGTAATGTAACTTTCTGGGGAGATTCCTATCACATTTGAAATTTTGCTAGAAAATTTAAATCAGGTGACTACTGACAACTTGGGATTCAAACAATTAAGGGGTTATTATGTTCCAGGAAACAAAAATGGCTTTTAAAACGGTAAATTCATGGTACCTCAGCATGACAGCAATGAATCTCTCC
Source organism: Callithrix jacchus (assembly GCF_049354715.1). Lineage (NCBI taxonomy): Eukaryota > Metazoa > Chordata > Mammalia > Primates > Cebidae > Callithrix > Callithrix jacchus. Next base: position 9,042,213 of record NC_133519.1, read on the forward strand.
CAATCCCAAAACACATAACATGCTCATCATAACTTATGCTGGTTTTCACCGGCAAACCAAGCCTTCCCTCACATGAGTCTCCACAATAAATGATTCCTCTTCCTCAGCATACTCTTCTGCCAGCTCACTTTTTGCTGAACTATTGCTCTCTCACTCCTGGGCTAATTTATCTGTTTTCGCAATAATGTCATACTACAAACCGCCTAAAACCTAGTGCTTCACCACAACAGAAGGTATCTTTACGCATGCGCCCCATTGCACTCTGAAGTTAAGTGGCGTGGGCTGGACTCCGCTAATCCTGGCTAGACTCATTCATGTGTTTGCAGAAGTTGACTGTTTGGCATAGGCTGGTTGCTCTAGGATGACCTGGCTGCGACGACTCCATGTGTTGCTCACACTCCTCCATTAGTCTGCTCTCAGCATTTACTCACAGTGTTGGGAGGAGCCCAAAAGAAAACAATGGAAAAACAAAAGTGCTTTCTTAAGCTTCAGACTGGCCCAAATAATTCAATAGTGAAGCCCAGAGTTAGTGTGGGAGGACAGTGTCAAGTGGTAGATATACCAGGTGGAATGCAAAACAGACTATTCATGCAGTGAGTCTCTCATGATAAATATCTGTATCTCTGTGTGCATTTCTGTCTGCATCAATACCCATGATGTACTTTAATTTGATTTCCAAGTTCAAATAACAAAATGGCTACAGCAGATGTTTCTTCGCTTCTATCAAAAAAATATTAAAAGTTGACCTGTGCTTTGATTCTGTGACAATAAAAATGTTAAATGTCACATAATATAAAATACTTGTAACAATATTTTCTCTGTTCAATTCAAATGTAATACCTTATTGGAATTCTCTTTTCTATTTTCTATGCACTATTAAACATCAGACATCTCCTGTCTCATTGTCACCTAATTCTTTATCTTGTTGAAATCCCTAGAACATTTGTCATATCCTTTTCATTGTCCATATGAATTAAGCTATCTTTTACTGTTATATTTCAGAAAATGTGTTTTCTCTCTACCTTCCAATACACTGAAATCTTAAATGCAAGACAATATCTAATTATTTCTCCAGAATAACTCTTATGTGTCACATTATCATCAATACTGGATATCACTATAAAGGCTGGTGTTATTATTTATGTACTGACGCTTACTTGTATTATCAGCTAGCATTGTGAGGGACCATTGTGAATTACTATTAATATAAATATACTCATGTCTTAAGTATGGCATGAAATAAGGATGGACTTTATGATATCTAGGATAGTGGCTCTTTAACTTGGGTGTATACTAGAATCTACCACAAAACTTTATAGATACAGACTTCTAGTCCTCAGTCTGGTCTATTCTGAGACATGTTTACATTAGTTGTTACATTCTACAGAAGTTGTTTTCAGAGGCCAGGGAATCATATCAAAATATAGAAAAATGAATGAATAGTTAAGTTCCATAGCATAGGACGTACATAACCAAGACAGTCTGAATGATTAATTCAAGCTTACTCAAAGGTGAAAGACAAAGAAAAATGTTACGAGCTGCAAACAGCAGTAGGTTGTCCCCAGGAGAATTCTTCATGAAGCGATAAGGAACGTAACATTCATCTACAGGAGAAGAGCTGTATCTAAGGCTAGCCCATAAAGAGCAGCCCAGCTTAGTTTATTCAGAAGGCCAATAGTATACATCATAGAAGGGCTGAAATTAAAACCAGTGCATCTATACTTTTTTATTTTAATAGAGGCTTATCTTTTAAAAGTAGAAAGTATTATGTGGCTATATTCCAAATCATTTCAGATGGAACTATAACTAAACAATTACAAAAAATTATTGAAAAAAATCCCTCTTTATTACAGTGGCCTTACAAAGTTCTTGATAGGAGAAACTTTATTAGTTTGGTCTTCATAATCAGAAGAATTGTATGAGTTAGTTATCAGCACTTCATCAGAATATTTTGATTACCTCTTCCTGTACAATACAGTATCCCAGAACTGAGTGGGTTAATGTAACTATTTCATCTGTTTTCTATTCAATGGATTAGGAACGTCCTCAGGACATTGCAGGTGCAGCTTATCTTTGCTCCAGTTGGTGCTTGATGGGGATGAAATGCTCAAGATTATTTCCTGTTTCACATGTGTAGTACCTCAGCTAGGACTGCGTCTATGTTTGAGGAACAGTTAGAACGTATCATCTGGGAAAGGATGATTCAGTTCCAAGACGTCTCATGCAAATGGCTATCAAGATGGTTGTGGCTGTTTCCTGGAAGCTCAACAGAGACTTTCAACTGAGAAAAGTATGCTTACTGTCCACTGCGCTCCTCACTTCTCTGGCACATGGTGATATTAGTTTTTTCTCCAGCATGATGGGATCGGGATATTTGTACGTCTTATGTGGTCGCTTGCTTCTAAAAGTGCAAAAGCAGAAGCTGCCGAAGTTTCTTCTGGTTTAGGTCCAGAATTTAATTAATCACTTAATTAAAGCAGCTCACAGGCCCATCTTGGGCAGGAGGAGGGGTAGCTGAAGTTCTACAAGTATGTCAATACCAGAAAGCATTATTCACTGTGACCACCAATAGACCCTTTCACAATAGGTTGATCTGTGACCCCCCACTAATGTGTGACTTACCGTATGCAAGTCACGTTCAACTACCCACCAAAGGAATTCAAAATCTCATGTTATTAGAGCATGAAGCTCAGGTTTGAAGTCCCAGATCTCATCTGGTAAGACAGGTCTAAGTGTGGATGCGGCCACTCAAGTATGGTAATTTTTAAACTCATAATCTATAAATTTAGCAGGTAAGTTACTTTCTTTCCATATATTCAACATATCTGAGGTAAGAATTATATAACTTTAGTATTTTTATTCATGATGGAGGTTGGTTGATGAAAGGCGCATAGCAGCTGTTAGTCCATATAATTCTTAAATCCAGCTGAATGCATGTACTATTAGGGCCCGGCTCTTAGAGCTGAACACAGTCCTCATTAGAGCCCGATTTTATTTCTATAAATAGTTCTATATGATCGTGATCATTGGATGTATTTGGATATACTTCAATTCTATATGATTCTATGGTTCTTGACTCTTCCTTCTGAACTGTACTTTCTACCTACTCCCCCTCCTGACCCCCAAAAACTGTCCCAGGTTTTCAGCTGAGTAGTTTTCTTAAGGTGCTTCCTGTTCAGATGGAGTTGGAGGCCTCACACCTCTTTTCATGCGGAAACATCTCAAACACTTCTTGTCCAGGTGAATATATTTCTCTTTACAAACATGTGTGTTTCCTGTGTATTAAACTATGATATTTGCCAGGAGACAAAATGTACACACATGCACACCCGCCACATGCACACACACACACCTCCTTGAAATAGACTCTCCTCTACTTTAGGCTCAAAGTCAGTGGGCTTCACATTTTGACAGGTCTCAGTATACGGTTTAGAGAGTAGAGTCTTGATGCCCCTCCTTAGATCTTTCTAAGGTTTTAATTAAAGTTTATTTAGGAATCTCATTATGAAGGTGACCGTTACTGGCAGTTTACTGATTTTGCTTTGTGCTAAGAACTTCTTTATTTTGAGAACCTCAAGCTGGCTCAATAAATTAAAACTGAGAAACAGTTTTATTTTCCAATAAGAAGAAGTGCTTTGAAAATATTTTATTTAAATTCTGCTTGAAAGGGATCAGTTCTTTCATTAATTCATTTATTTTAATTTACATCTTATCCCATTTAGGTAAAAATAAAAAAAAAACTACATACTGCTATGGTATGAATGTGTCCCCCAAAGTTCCTTGTTGCAAACCTAATCTCTAACACAGCAGTGTTGAGAGGTAAGTCCTTTAAGAGGTGATTATGTCATGAGGCATCTAGCCCCCGAAAGGATTGATGCTATTGCGGTGGAGATGCGTTGTTATCACAAGGAGGGGCTGCCCCTTCCTGTCTTGCTTGCATGCTTATGCTCACGTGCCCTTCCACTCTTCCGCCATGGGATGACACAACAAGAAGAACCTCACCAGACGTGGCCCCTCGAATTTGAACTTTGCAGCTTCCAGAACCGTAAGCCAAATAAACTTCTGTTGTTTACAAATTATCCACTCTGTGATAGTCTACTACAGCAAAATGCACTGAGAAACACATGAATAAAACTAAAACACTAATTGGCACTTTTAATGTCTACATTGAAATTATTTTAGCCAAATCTAAAAGTTCTCAAGTTTGTTAAATACATATTTTATCTTCCATACTACTACAAGTGGTAGTCTCACCGGTTAAAACATTTTCTTCTGCCTCAATAGAAATTTCCTTCCTACTTTTTTTAAGAGAGAGGATCTTGCTTTGTTGCCCAGGCTGGAGTGCAGTGGGACATTCAAGCTTACTGTAACCTCAAACTTTTGGCTTAAGCAATCCTCTAGCTAGGACTGCACGTGTGTGCCATCACAACTGGCCATTTTTAAAATTATTATTCATTTTAGAGACTGCTTATGCTGGCCTCTAAGTACTTACCTCAAGCAGTCCCCCTGCCTTAACGTCTCAAAGCTTTGAGATTACAGGCTTTATTCAACATGCCCAGCCTCTAGGTATTAATTTTTAAATGACTTATATCTGTTATAGACTGAACTGTGCTCCCACACCCCTAAATTTGCATGATGAAACTCTAACTCCCAATATGGTTGCATTGGGGATATAGAACCTTTTCAGAGGTAATTAAGAGGTAATAAGTTCATAAGTATGGGGTCCTAATTTAAGATGACTGGCATCCTTATAAGAAGAGGAAGAGAATCTAGTGATGCAGGAATGCAATGAGAAGGCAGAGGTCTGCAAGAGAAATAAAAAGGTCTCAGGAGAAACCAAATATGCCAGCACCTTGATCTTGAACTCCCAGCATCTGCAACTTTGAACAAAATAAACTTCTGTGTTTAAGACCTCAAAATGACATTGTTGTTTTTATGTCAGCCCTAGCAAATTAATCTATCTGCATAAGAAAGTCTTCACATTAGAGTAGACTCAAACAACTGTCTTATTTGCTCATGACTGTTTGGTTAGGGATGTGGAGAAGGCATTTTAAACATCAATGCTTTCCACACTGCACCAGGAGCGATCAAGATTATTGACACACAGTTGGTGGGTCAATTAGAGTGTGTGGTCTGAATGTCTGCATCTAGTCAGGATCCATGTCCAAGATGACACAATCACATTGCTGGTAATCTGGTGCTGGGTATCAGTTGGGAGCTCTTCCAACACGCTCAGCTGGGGAGAAGAGTTCTCTCTGGTCCAGGAGAGTTCTTCAGTTATCTACTTGTGGCTGTCTCAGCTACCTAAGGCTTCCTTTATCTGTCTAAGCATAACAGTCTCAGAGTTGTTGGCTTAACATGGCTACTAACTTCCTAACAAATTGTCAGATCGTCTTAAATTTTCTGCCCTAAATTGGCACAGCTTCACTGTTTGCCACACTTTGTTGGTTAAAGCAGCTCACAGTGTTCACCCAGATTCAGAACTGGGAAGGAATATTTCATGCAGAAACACCAGGATAATATTCGTGTATCTATGCACACACATAGACACATGTCAATATATATGTATATACAACACATCGAATGCTTATATGATTTATCTGACAATCTTTGCTGCATATTGTGACAATGACACAATCTCACATGTGAAGAAACATTCACACAAATGTCATTGTAGTAATATCTGAAAAGACAAAACAATTTGAATGTTCTAAAACCTGCATATTTTACACAGAATTAATTGCTGTAGTCCTACAATAATATTCTTTTAAATAACATTTAGATTCATTTTTATGTTTGGAATTTTACTTGAGGAATAAAATTGCCTTTGTAAGGATAGACATTTTTCTAGAAATTTGCTTTCTAATTCTGAGTGCTACATCTATTCATCCAAAGATTTCCATAGGTTATCTTTTAAGATATTATATATCAAGTAAACTTTAATATTTTAACTGTTTCTTTTTGTTTTTCTTATTTCTATAGTGATGATAGAACTGTTTTATTTTCATGAGCATTTCCCCTAGTTTCAGAAAGATATGTTTATCACAATAAAGCATTAATCTCTATCTGTTGTTTATTAACACCTTTAACTAAGAGATGTTATCAGACTACACATATGTGACATAGGTACTAGCCGTATAATTGACCATATTTGAATGAGTCCAGGCAGTCAATCACTATGCAGCTGTATCAGGTATACTCTAAAAACGTTTTTTAGGAGAAGTTGAAAGCATAATTCAAAGTATATACTGGTCTGTCATAGCTATTCATATATACAGAAATACCTGATGTAGTGAGTTCCTAGGTTCTTTACTGTTAATGTTTAGTTAGAAATGGCCTCTTGAATGTAGTGACACCATGACAGTGCAAGCACCTTCTGGACAGTTCCACAACAGTAATGTTCTCCATGGCGTTACTTGGCCGGGGTTTCAAAAACACCAGGAAATCAACTCCAACCTTGAGTGACAGGGTCCACTTTTAATTCAGTCCTACTGAATTAAGTTTAGTTCTCCTAAACTTAAACCTTCATCAGATCTATCCATTCATTCAAGTCAGAAACTCAAGTCATAAGTAATCTAGAGTTTCTTCCTTTCCTTCTGCCTCACTCTGGGTGAATCCATCCTTTAAATATGTCTCTAAACGGTCGTTTTTTGTTTAATACAAATTTCACTGTGTTTTAGTTTAGATCCTTGGCGTATATTGTTATTATTATTTCTTTTCTCTTCCTATTCATTTACTTGTTTATTTCTATTGCACTTTGGGCTCTGGGGTACATGTGCATGTCCTGCATCCTGCAGGATTGTTGCATAGGTACATACACGCCATGGTGGTTTGCCGTCTCCATCCCCACTCCCGCCCTATTGCCTACATCAGGCATTTCTTACCTAAGTTACTGATTGTTATAATCAACACATCATGGAACTCTTGATATTTATTTTTCCTTACCTCCTATTTACTCTCTATATGTTGACCCAAGTGATTTATGTACAAAATGAATCTACACTTATCATTCCTCTAAAAATCCTTGGAAGACATGGCACAAGCCTGTTAGCAGAATACAAAAAGCCCTGTTCTCTCCCTCCACCATTTATCTCACACCTCTCACACGCATTTTTCACTCTGATGTTACCAAACTACTCAAGTTGTAAACACACGTTTTCATCCTTGCCTGTTTGTTCCTAGCGCTTTCTCTTTCTGGACACCTGTTAACGTCTTCTGTGCGCTCTCATTTTTATCCTTCCACACTCAGTTCAATTGCGTCCAGATCTAACAAGCCTCCTTTGGCAACTCCGCGTATCTGACACCATCCAGCCTGTAATAAGAGCCTTTTTTACATTATCATAGTGCATTGGGCATGCTTCCTTTCATACATAACTCATAATGTTTGAGATTTTTGCTTTGCCTAGTCCATATTATATTAGGTTGGTGAAAAAATGATGGCAATTTTGACCATTAAAAGGAATGGTAAAAACCGCAATTACTTTTGCACCAAACTAACACCATAAACTCACTAGGGAATGCCAGTGTAGTGTATATATAGAAGAGACTGAGGCAACGTACGATGTCACAATTTCATAGCTAAGTTGAAAGGAGCTTTTTCCCTTATTCCTGTTTTACTTCCTCATCTTGTTCTCCCTCTTCGTTTCTACCGGAAGATGTTAATAACATCTCTAGGTCTTTCTCAGTTCATAATATTGAACCTGAAAAAGTTTATTTACTTCAAAAAATGTACCACTATGTTCAACTAAATTGTGTGTTTAAGAACAAGAAGACCATACATAATTTTTTGATTCTTTGAAGAAGATAATGGCAAAAATTCAACTTACAAATACATATGAGGTATACATTTTTGTCTGAGATGAAAGTAGATCATAAATAAAATCTTAAAACTGTGCCTAAAATGACACTTAACTGGAAGTCTTTGGATAGAGTCAAAATCTATTAGCTGATAGGTATATTGAGAAATGATCTGGCATTAAGCCAAGTTTTTGGCGTCAAATACAGTGTTATGTAATCAAACGGAAAATATTTCATCTAAATTCAGACCTAACAATAAATGATATTTGTGGCATAACCAAACAAATGCTTTATTTAACTCATAGAAGATAAGTGAAAACTCCTTGTAACATATTCAATAAGGGGAATAAGGATGGACAATGCCAGTGACCAAAAAATAAAAATTCACTTACTTTTTTTCAGAGAATAATAATGTAAAATATTATCTAGTTGAATTTAGAAAATGGCTTTTTGATATACAAAATTAGCAATTACACTCCGGGAGATTTATTTAAGAGTAATGAAGAATTAAGTTCAAATAAAAATCTGTATATAGACGTTTAAGGTAATTTTATTTGTAATAGTCCCACACTGGAAACACTGAGTCATTCCTTCACGAGCAGATGACTAAGCAGACTGTGCCGGTGCATCCTTACCACGGTACACTACTCAGCAGGACGAAGGAAGTACCTCATGCGGCAGCCTGGATGAATATCCAGAGAATTACACTGAGTGAAAAGGTTACATTCCGGGCAATTTCATTCACATAATCTTCTTGAAATTTCAAAATTATAGAAGGAGAGAACAGGTGCATGGTTGCCAGAGGATAATAAGAGAGTGAGGTAGGAACAGTAAGTGTGGCTATGAAAGAGCAATGAGAGGAATCCTTGTGATGATGGAGATGCACTGTCTCGTCAATGTCGACACCCTCATTGTGGTATTGTACTATGGTTCAGCCAAATATTGAAGGGTACATAGGTTGTCTCTGTATTGTTTCTTAACAATGGTGCATCCCAAATGATTACACACTAAAAAAGTTTAATAAAGCAATTCTGGCTGGACGTGCAGCTCACATTTGTAATCCCAGCACTTTGGGAGGCTGAGGCAGGAGGATAGCTTGACCCCAAGAGTTCCAGACTACTCAGGGCAACATGGTGAAACCCTGTCTCTACAAAAAATACCAAAACAATCCAGGCATGGCAGTGCATGCCTGTGGTTCCAGCTACTCAGGAGGCTGAGAAGGGATAATTGCTTGGGCCGAGGAGAAGGAGGCTGCAGTGAGCCGTGACCACATCACAGCTCACTACAGCCTGGGCAACAGAGCCAGATCCTGTCTCAAAACAAATAAAATAATAATAATAATAATAATAATAATGCAATTCTGTTGTTAATTAAAAAATGGTAAAGATGAATTTAATTCTTCCCAAATGATGTCTTCCTTAAGGTATGTAGGAAAGGATTTGAATAAAGTATGTGCTCTTAACCTCCAAGTAGATACATATAAATTAGAAGACTAGATTTATCTCATGCTGATTAATTTTTAAAATCTAGTGATAATATAGATAGTAAACTATTGTGTGTTACATCATTTTTACAAATGAGACAAGTCAGGCCGGGCGCGGTGGCTCATGCCTGTAATCCCAGCACTTTGGGAGGCCAAGGCGGGTGGAGCACGAGGTCAACAGATCGAGACCATCCTGGTCAACCTGGTGAAACCCCGTCTCTACTAAAAATACAAAAAATTAGCTGGGCATGGTGGCGCGTGCCTGTAATTCCAGCTACTTAAGAGGCTGAGGCAGGAGAATTGCCTGAACCCAGGAGGCGGAGGTTGCGATGAGCGGAGATCGCGCCATTGCACTCCAGCCTGGGTAACAAGAGTGATACTCCGTCTCAAAAAAAAAAAAAAAAAAAAAGAGACAAGTCTCGCCATATATTAAGCAACCTATTCTATTGGGTATTACTGAAAAAATTAAAAATTGATGTGATTTAAATGTTTTTATCACTACTTTTTTTCATCAGTAACAATGTTAGGATTTCTTACTGTTCTTTACAATGTCTTGGAAATAAAGGCACAGGAAAACATCATATCAAGTAAGTCATTGGTGTTCACCGTAAAATTCTAACCAAATAAAGTATCGACTCCTTACCAATGGTTTATTAAATGTAAAAAAAAAACAAACACTGCATGTTCTCACTCATAGGTGGGTGTTAAACATGAGAACACATGGACACAGGGAGGGGAGCATCACACACTGGGGTCTGTTGGGGGGGAACTAGGGGAGGGACAGCGGGCAGTGGGAAGCTGGGGAGGGATAACATGGGGAGAAATGCCAGATACAGGTGATGGGGAGGAAGGCAGCAAACCACATTGGCATGTGTGTACCTAGGCAACAATCTTACGTATTCTTCCAAAACCTAAAATGCCACATATATATAAATGTAAAAAAAATTTAAAAACTATACGTCAGGCACTTTACTAGTCAGCAATAACTCAACAATAGATAGTATGTTTAAGGATATTGAGGATTCCTATCTGAAATCATAAGTGCCTAAACTGCTATGAAAACAGAGAAAGTGGAAAGTTATCTGGTGCAAACAACATGCTCTGGGAGATGGGGTAGGTGTGATGCAGATAATTACTGTGAATTCTAAACCAAATACCTAAGGTGAGAGTATTTCTTTTAAGTCACCGATGGAGAATGAGTCAAATTAGGTGAGATATAGCTCCAATTCAATGACATGAGATATTCTAATATCTTAATTGCACTTTGACTCATATTTGAAATCAGGTGTTACAATGACTTTGTAATACATTAACTGAAACATCATACTGAAAATCTGAGAAGGAATTTTTTATGATAAAACATTGTGACTGAGTTAGAAACTTCCAATTTCTTCATTTAACTCAGGTGTTACTTTATTTGGAATAGGAATTACTTAAGATATCCATACTTTTACTTATTTTCATCATATATATTTATCCAACAGTGCCATGTTTGTTGTAATAAACACTGTCAGAATTCACTTGCCGAAAGTTTTTCAAATGTTAAGCGCTGGTTTACGCAGCTAGATTATATACATTGTCTTTATTCTTCACATCTCTTAGCAGAGTTTATCCTTCTTTTGCAAATAAGAAGCTGGTGATTTTGGTGTCAGATGCTTTGTGTGACAGGGCACAAAGCTACAATAATCGAATTCAATATTATTTTCTCTTTCATTCTACCACAATGTATACTTGACAATATGAGCTATGCCATTTATATCTATGAAATGTTCTTTTTAGCCAATAAAAATTTATAATATTTAATGGGGAAATAAACAAAATCAGAGTATTATGAAAATGTATTACCACAGCATCTAATGTTACATTTACTATTTACTAAAGCTTTTTTGTCATCACTTTACTTATAACGACAGGTAAAATGTACAGGGACCGAATGAAGTGACATCATGAGGAAATCTATCATCTATTTGTGAGATTCTTAAAACTAAGACTCTGTTTATTTTCCAGGGCACGTTGTTAGCATTTTCATATAATGTACTTTACTTTTGTATAATATGCAGTGTAATTTTAAGGTAAAATGGAAATATTATGGTTGTGGCTGTTAGTGTCTTATTTTCTGTTTTTATAGCTTATATGTGAAAAACAAGAATGCATATTTACATGATATTTTTAAATTTCATAATGTACTTAATTATAAATTTCAATATGTATGCATTTATTTTAATGTTAGGATAACCTTTGCAGATGAATAACTTGTTTAAGAACGTAGATGAAGAAGCCACATTACCTACATTTACATCTCGCCTTCACTATGCTATATGGTAGAATCCAGTACAGTTGACTATGCCAGAAAGTCTAGAAAATTATGAATCAAACACAAAAAATTTCTATTTCTATTTAAGAAGTCAAGAGTCCAAGGTGATGTGTTCTCATCATGTATCCAGTGTCCCAGATTTCCACTCCACCATTAGAGTAGGACCTCATCTTGTGCTCTCAGAGGCCTGCCAGAGCTCCCTGGAGAGTCTCCAAGCAGCAAAGAAGGAGAAGAGCAAAGGACAAAGCAGGTTGTCATCTTAGTCTATCTCCCTGAAATCTTACCCAGTGATTCTCTTTTTATATTGAACTACCCAAACCTATGTCACATGGCCACCTCTGCCTGTGGGATGAGTTGCTGCCCCCAACCAAATAACAGTTTCATTAATAAAGAGAAAAGAAAAATGTGGATTCTGCAGGCTATTCAGTCTCTAGCACAATCATCCTCAAAGTAACTCTGAATAATAAAAAGAAACAGAAACTGATTATGTAATACTCATATTAAGCCTGCTGTTGTGTCCAGAAAACTTATGCTACCAAAACCAGCCACAGGTATTTGAGACTATAATTACTCATTCACTCTGAGGAAGCCCAAAGTTGTCTAGCAGGGCCAGATATCCAATGCAGGGGTCTCATCCTGAATGATTAAATAATCTGTCATTTAGAAACAAATATGATATAAGCAAAATCGTTACTTTTGGATTATCCTGTCTTCTCAATATTTATTGTCTGGGTCATCCCTAGATCCTCCCCTGGCATGATTAGAGAGCTGGCGGCTACGTCTTGCACATATCACATAACGAACTAGTTGGAGCATTCCCCAAAATGGTGTTTGGTTTGAGAAGCATGAGCCATTCGCCTGCACTTTACAGGCCCTGTGACAGAGATCCTAAAGGTGATGAAGATGTATTGGCTTGAGTACTGGGCCATAGAAAGTTTCCTCTGAACAACAGAGAAGCCCAGGTACTTTTCTGGAAGACCACATTGCAAGGAATCAGTCTTGGACAAATTGACACTTCTCAGTTCGCACACGTCATTCTCAAGTGTGGCCAATAAGCATCTGTTATGATTAGGTTTTGTGTCCCTACCCAAATGTCATCTTGAATTGTAATCCCCACTTGTGAAGAGAAGAAAGAGACCGGGGGAGGTAATCCAATCATGGGGTTGGTTTACCTTATTCTATTCCCGTGAGAGTGAGTGAGTTCTCATGAGATTTTATGGTTTTATAAGGGGCTCTTCCCCCTCCACTCAGCACTTTTCTTTCCTGCTGCTGGTTGAAGAAGGTGCCTTGCTTCCCCTTCACTTTCCACCGTGATTGTAAGTTTCCTGAGACCTCCCCAGCCATGATGAACTGAGCGTCCATTAAACCTCTTTCCTTTATGAATTACCCAGTCTTGGGCAGTTCTTTATAGCACTATACAAACAGACTAACACAGCATCATGCAGTATACCTTCAATAAACGGTACCTTTTCCACCCATAGGGACAAAATGTCAGCCAGCATTGTAAAAGTTTATTTTGTGAAAATGAAACTGGCATTTTCATTTAATATTGTAGAATATAAAACTAAATTCCTTTTCATATTATCTCAAGAAGTTTAGTAAAACATGGCATTATTTTAATTTATATATTCTCTCTTTTTAGTTTTGTTAGTTACTCTCACTTAGATACAACTAAATATATACACAAATTTTATAAGATTGAACTTCATATTAGTAAAATGGTCCTACTGCCCAAAGCTGTTTACAGATTCCATGCCAGTCCTATCAGAGTATCAATAACATTTTTAACAGAATTAGAAAAAATTCTAAAATTCATTTGGAATAAAAAGAGAGCCCAAAGAGCCAAAGCAATCCTGAGCAAAAAGTGCAAAGCTAGAGGCATCGCATTACCTGACTTAAAACTATACTACAAGGCCACAGTAGACAAAACAGCATGGTGCAGGTACAAAAACAGACATATAGATCAATGGAACAGCTTAGAGAATGTAGAACTAAAGCCTCACATTTACGAACATCTGATCTTCAATAAAGCTAACAAAACTAAGCAATGGGGAAAGGACTCCCTGTTGAGTAAATGGTGCTGGAATAACTGACTAGCCATGTGCAGAAGATTGAAGCTGGGCCCCACTTATACGTGGGAGTTAAACACTTAGTATACATGAACACAAAGAATGAAGTAATAGACACTGAGGTCTATTTGAAGGCGGACAGTGCAAAGAGAGCTAGGATTGGAAAACTACCCCTTGGGTATTATACTGATATATTATACCTGTGTGATACAATTTTCTGTACACCAAACCACCGTGACACACAATGTACCCATGTAACAAACCTGCACATGTACCCCCTGAATCTAAAGAAAAGTTGGAAGGCAAATAAATAAAAAGTTGAACTTCATATTTATAAATATTTAATGCTGTAATGATAAAGATTAGAGTGAGATGTTTAGAATTCTGCCTTGTAGTTTCCTGATGCCGTGAATTATCACAGACTTCCCTAAGTTTACGCTTCCCTTTAACACTATTATATCATTTATTGTAAGAGCCTTTAAAAAAAATACCTTCAATTTGCTTCATGGATGAAATCTGTAAAAACTTCATGCTGAGTTTTAATTCTTAACGCATTATACTTATTACTGTTAAATACCTGCCATAATACATTGGATAGGTGAGACTTTGAATAAAAAGAAAACAATAAAGTTGCTTTTATGAAACTCCAAAATATCGTATTATTTATTCATCATCTAGCTACCTTCTAACAATTTTTAAAACTTGTCATTTTATTTCCATTTGATATGTAACAAAAATATTTTTTAAATGCACTAACTTCAAATGCATAGTTCAAAGAATTGTCACTGACTAAATAACCACACGATTATTACAACTTCCAAGATTAGCACAGACAGTCAGCACCCATAAGTCATACTTCTTCTTACAATCACTATGGAACCAAACATTTATCAACACAAATATGGTTTCTATGCTATCAACTTTCATATAAATGGAACTATGCATTCTCCATGGTATACCGTTCTGGAATTAAAACGTTGATTCCTGGATTGTTAGGAATAAATAGACCTTACTTCTGTCTTTTCCTCATTAAAATGTGTGAGACACCCATTAATGTTACTGCAAGGAGCAGCAGTTCATTGATCTCTGCTGTCCGGTTACATGTGTATCCTACGATGCAGTTACACATTGTACTGTTGACGGACATTTTGGTTGTTCTTGTGTGAGGCTATTAGAACTAATGCTGATGTAAGTATTGTTTTACATGAATATATTTTTGCATATATACATAGAATTTTATTAGAGGTTGGCACTGGAATCATTTGATCATAGGGCATACCTATATTCAACTTTGTAAGACACAACTCATCAACAGTTCAAAGAGGCTGCAACAATTCACACTCCCAGCAACAGTGTGAAAGACGAAGTTATTCCATTCATCCTCTGACTTTTGGTATTTTCAGCTTTTAAACTTTAGCTATTTTAGGGAGTGCGTAGCTGTAGCTTATTGTGGATTTGATGTACAGTTTCCTAAAGAATAATGAATATATTTCTAGTTTATGTACTTTTTAACATAATCTTTTTGGTGATTATTATTTGCAAAAGCCTAATAAATCAAAGTCCACAAGAGACCAGAACACAGTCTGACAAAGTTAGATTTACTGACCTGATAAAGCAAGAAAGGCGTTCCAGAGGAACTTCAAAATGCCACTCCATAAGAGGGATTAAGGAATCCTCCTTTGTAAGGTTTGGCTTCTCATCAAATGATTCTTAGGAGGATCTAAAGAAAGTAACACTCAATTCTGACTCGACTCTGTACCTGAGATGGGTTTAGAAGCAGAGATTAACTACGGATTGGGTCCTGTCACGAGGCAAGGACAGCTTAGTGATTAGGCACTACCAGTATTAGATAGGACCAGCAAAGTGGCTCCAGGATGTCATTGATTAAAAAAAAAGCAGTAGTCATTAAAGAAAGGATTATTACAGCATTTCACAGCTGCGGCAGGACTTTGGGACAGACAGTGCTTGCAGTTAATTTTGTACTGGCTTTATCTGGGTCTGTCCTTCTCTTGTGATTAATGGTAGAGTTGCTTTTTCTGTTTTCAGTTCAGGTTGATTTTCTTTCACTCCTTTAGTCCTAGACTGGTTTTTGCTCTTCATTATATATTCTGGATACTAGTCTTTGTTGCCTTATGCAATGAGACCAACATCTACCATTATCTGGCTTTCCCTTTCCTTCTTTTAATAATGCTTTCTGAGGAGCAGAGGTCATTAATTTTAATGAAGTGAAATTCATCAGTGTTTAGTTCAGAGTTAATGTTTGGCTCCTCCTGTTTAAGAAATGTTTGCCTCTGTAAAGTTCATGAACATATTTTTCTATAGTATCTTCTAGAAAACTTGTTAAGGTAAGACCCTAGGAAATAAGATTAATTTTTTTCTTCTTTGCATATAGATGGTCAAATTGTCAAATCACTTTTATTGAAAATAATTCCTTTTTTCTGGATTCCAATGGCTCTTTTTTTTTTTTGCACAAATCAGGTAATTTTATATATAGGTACATCTGTTTCTGTACAAAATTCTTTTCAATGGGTTCATTTAGATGTCTTTCTAACAATACAATATATCTTAATTACTATAGCAATAATATAAGTTTTGAGATTGGCAAGTGTAAGTCCTCTACCTTGGTTCTCATCTTCAACATATTAGTTTTCTTTATTAGTTTGCAATATGCACACACACACACACACACACACACACCATAAGTTAAACCCTACTTGAATGATGATTAAAATTGCATTGTGTCTATATATCAATATAAGAATATTTCCTAACTTAAAAATCATCAATCACCTAAATTTCAAACATGTTGTAGTTCTTTTTGTTTGCTTTTAAAATTTTCTTTTAATAATAAAATGTGACTCTAGTAAACTTGAATATATTTTATCTTTATTCCTAGATTTTGAAAATTATAATTTTCATAATTTTAACACTTTCACGGCACATTTTCAATTGTTGATTGCTGCTGGACAGAAGCACAATCGTCGTGCATTGATCTTGTATTCATATACCTCGCTAAACTGCTATATCCATTCTCATGGAGTTTGCTTAGATTTCATTGACATTTCCTACATTTCTATCATTGAGAATGACAGTCCATGTCTTCTTCATGATCCACTTTTATACTTATCCGAACGTTCTTTGCCTTACATAGAGGTGGGGTATTGCAATGAAAGTAAAATGTTCTTGTTTGTTTTATTTAATCTCAGGAAAAACAGTTTCAATATTTAATAAGTGTAATATTTTCTTTTTGTACACAATTGTCATTCATTTATGATATGCCTTCATATTTATAGTTAACTGATGGTTTTTACGTTAAAATTAGATTAAATATTGCCAAAAACTTATTTATTTTACTTTTTTTGAGGATTAATAATTTAATCAGAATATACTCCTTTGCGACATTTTAGCAATAAACATATGACCCTTCTTCCTATAAAAATGAACACCGAAAGAAGCCCCAGCTGTGAGCCTACAGGGTGGTGAGCTCGGCCAGGCGCGTCCTCCTGCAGAGCACGGGACTGTAGCACCCAGGGCTGCCTGGGCCTGCCTTTCTGGGGCTGCTCCTGGCCGCACCATTTCTCCCCGGACTGTAGCTGTGAGGTCTGCTGAGATCCAGCAGCCAAGACTTGAACTTTCCTTTCAGCGTGGGGCTGGGCCAACCCTGTTTGTTGGAGGGTGAGTAGCACAGGACAGGACTCTTCCATCTGTGCACAGCCGGGAACTGATGGGGGTCGACGTACACACATTCAAGAGCAGCGAAAACATCCTGATCTAGTTTTGACGGCTCCTCTCCAAAAAGGAAGAGCCGCCTGGCCGATTCCCTCGTGAGCTCGATCTGCTGATCCTCGTGCCCGGGGCAGCTGGGGCCCAAGGACATTCTAGCAATGCTGGCTGACATTTCCCACTCTGTCCTCCCCTGGTCATTCCCGAGTTGGTCTGCAGGAGAAGCCGCCTCCATCAAGTCACTTCCTACTGCATCAATTCTTGAAGTCGGGATCTTATCTTTAGTTTTCATATTTTCATCTGGTGTCTTAGAAACGCTACTTCCCAGATTTTGCAAACTCAGTTTATCAAATTCAGCAGATAAACCGGCGACAGGTGGTAAATGAGCTTCCTCCCCACGGGGTGCCTTTGCTTTCTTGCCCTCCATGGTCTTGCTGTGACTCAGAGGAGGACAGAGCCCATTTCTGCCGCTGCGCAGACCACCTGGCTCTGAGGTTTCTATGAGGTCTGCCTCCTGCTCCGAGGGGAAGGTGCTGCACCCCGCATTTCCAAAGCACCCAACCTGGGCTGGCCATTCTTTCGAGCTGTATTTTGCCGATTTTTTATTTCTTCCAAGCTCATGTCATCTTCATCTAGAAACGCACTCATGGAAATGGAATTGCTGCCAGACGTGGCGGCTTCATCTCGGCAGGCTTCCCTTTCTCCTGTTTCTTGTTGAGCATTTTTGCCTATTTCCTGCTGAGTAAGATAATCTTCCAGTCTTTGCAGGCCTTCCTGGGAAGACAGATCAACAAAACAACCCAGAAATTGCCAGTATTCAACCCAGGGATACCCCAGCTCATGAGCTAGCTCCCTCCACACTCTCTCCAAGCCTCTTTTCAAGTCCGATTTCTTGAAGTTGTGAAGGAAGCCTGCTTTCTCGCGAGGTGGAGTTTTCAAGAGTTTGCGAAAATCTTCCGCTTTGGCTGGTCTCAGGGGCCCCGCGAAGGCTCTCGGGGTCAGCACAGGGTCTCGGGGGCTGCCTCCATAACGGCCGACACGAGAGGCCTTGGCCGTCTGGTCTGAGGACCACAGCTCCCCAATGACTGGAGAAGATGTGTCTTCTGCTCTCAGGAGCGGCACATAGTGACCCTTCAAATACTCTCTGATCCGCTCCTTCAGTTCCAGATTTGTTTTTGCTTCTTTCACAAATTACATCTTCGGGTGTTTTAGCATATTTATTCCTTGGGTTTTTGACAGTCAACTGATGTGATGAAAGCACATCGACTAGGTCTGCATTTCCAAACTTACAAGCAAAATGCAACGGTGTGTCATAGCCCATCTTGTCGGGGGTGTTCAGGTAGAGGTCGACGACATAGCGGATGCGCTTCTGCAGCACAGCCTCGTCGTCATCAGGGTACATCAGCCTTATGAAGTCAGGGTTCTCCAGGACGTCCAGAGTCAGCTGGCAGATAAAAGCCTGGTCCTCCTTGGCGGCAACATGCATCACGTTGTACCTGCACCCTTCCTGCACGATGGTTGGGTCGTCCCCTGAGCCAATCAGATACCGGGGGTTGCCCCAGATGAGATCAGAAAAAATGTCCTCCTCTCTCTTCTCCGCAGCTTTCCGGAGCTTGGCTGTGAGGTCCTGCGTGCAAGAATTTTTCTAACTGTTGGCTTGCTCTTTGTTTACTTTCTGATTCAGACAAGCACAACCCATCTTTCGACTCATCATTGCTAAAGAGTGGTGCTATTTTCACAGGAGAAAGTGGTAAGGATGTTTTGCTTGGTGAAAAGAAATAATCACAAATTCCTCTAGCAAATTTCTCAGCAGCTTCTCTGGTTGAAAAAGCTTTAAATCGGGACCCTTTGATCATTTTCACAGCTTGCAGTGCTTCCTTCTGATTTACGTAAACATGGATCCTTTCATGTCTCGCTGGGACGTCCTCATACACTGGACACACCCCATAGTAGAGAGGAGGCTCCATAAACTCAGTCCTGGCCCCCGCCACAGTGCTGGGGGACAACGAGCAGTTCTTGGACGTCCCAGTTTCTCCTCTGGAGAATTCAGGCCCACACTGTAACCACAATCTCTGTCTTCAGAAAATCCAGCCTGATTAGTTGGGTTCCTTTTGGCTGACTTCAAAATCCTTTGTGTGTCTTGTGTGAGAGCTATGGCAGCTGCCTCATGGTGGTCAAAAGAAGGCAGCCTTCTTCCTTGCTTCAGTAAAACCTGGGCCAATGTTTTCTCAAAAATAAACCTTGTCGTTGATGTAATGGGTCCACTTTTCAATCCAGCTTTGATGATTTCCCCTCTAAGGTCATCTGGATTCAGAAGTTTCAATCTAGCCAAGAGGGTATCCATTGTCATTTCACTTTTCAATGGTTTTTCATTTTATTTTTCTTAGAGACAGGGTCTTGCTTTGTAGCCCAAGCTGGTCTCAAATTTCTGACCTTAATCAGTCCTTCCACCTCCATTTATTCTACTTTTTATCAACAAATACTATCCTCTAATTTTGCTAAAATTATCTTAAATTTTACAAATGCTTTCCCTGCATTTATTCAAACAATATCATTTTATTTTTTATGTTATTTTGAAATTAGTTGCTTGATTTTAATGAACTTTGTTGAGGTATAATTTAATAAAATATTCTGCAAACAAGTATAATGGACGTTTTAAAGAATTTTGCCAATATATATCCCTTCTAATCACAAAGACAATCAAATTTAGAATTGATTTTCCAAATCAATTCTATCATGAGTTTCTGTCATTCCAAAATGATGAAAAATGATCATTTAGATGCAAATCTTCTCTGACCCCAACTCATACAATATTGATTTATTTTTTGTAACTGTAGATTATTATGCATATGCTTCTTAGAAATTTCTCTGCCAGATAACCCAAATCATCTCTAAGTTCAAAGATCCACAAATCTGTAGGGCAAAGGCAAAATGCCACCAGTCTCTTTGCTAAAAAATGACGCATCACATTTGCTCCAGTTTCCAACAAGTTTCTCACCTCGCCTCCATCTGAGACCACCTCAGCCTAGATTTCATTGTCCATATAATTATCAGCATTTTAATCAAAGCCATTCAACGAGTCTCTAGGAAGTTCCAAACTTTCTCACATTTCTCTGTCTTCTGAGCCCTCCAAATTCTTCCAGCCACTGCCTGTTACCCAGTTCCAAAGTTGCTTCCACATTTTCAGGTATCTTTTCAGAAGCACTGACCTCCTGGTAAAAATTTACTATATTGGTCCATTTTTTCACACTGCTGATAAAGACACACCCAAGACTGGGCACTTGACAAAATAAAGAGGTTTAATGTACTCAGTTCCACATGGCTGGGGAGGCTTCCCAATCATGGCAGAAGGTAAAAGACATGCTTCACATGGTGGCAGACGAGAGAAGACAGCTTCTGCAGGGAGATTTCCATTTTTGAAACCATCAGATCTTGTGAGACTTCTTCACTATCGTGAGAACAGCATGGAAAAGACCTGCCCCTACAATTCAGTTACCTCCCACTGGGTCCCTCCCACAACACATGGGAATTTCAGATGAGATTTGGTTGAGGACACAGTCAAGATATAGCAGACAGTGAGTGAGTTCTCATGAGGTCTGCTCATTTAAAACTGTGTCGCTCCTGCTCTGGCCTGTGATGTTCCTGTTCCTCCCTCACCTTTTGCCGAGATTGGAAATTTTCTGAGGGCTCCCCAGACGCTGAGCAGATGCTAGCATTATTCTTCCTGTACAGCCTGCAGAACTCTGAGCCAATTGAACCTCTTTCCCTGCAAATTACCCAGTCTCAGATTTTACTCTGTAGTAATGTGAAAACAGACTAACACACTGAGCATGGGATAAATCTTAGAATATGTTTTGTGTAAAGATAAGAAAAATGTATATTCTGTGATTGTTGGGTGGAGTGTTCCACAGATTTCTGTTAGGTCCAACTGGTCGAGTGTCAAGTTTAAGTTGAGGGATTCTTTTTTCGTTTTCTGCTTCCATAATCTGTCTAGCACTCCCTGTGAATTGTTGAAGTCTCACACTATTACTGTATAGTTGTCTACGTCTTTCTGTAAGCCAAAAGGAACTTGTTTTATAAATGTGGGTGCTCTAAAGTTAGGGGAATACATATTGAGGATAGTTAAGACTTGTTGAATTGTGTTCTTTATTATCACGCATTGCCCTTCATTGTCCTTCTTAATTTTGTCTTAAAGTCTGTTTTATTAGTTTTAAGAACAGCAACTCCTGCTCTTTTTTGTTTTCTATTTGCAATAATAGATCTTACTCCACAATTTTAGTGTGAGTCTGTGGGTGTCATTGCATGGTAGATGGGTGTCTTGAACACAACATGTGGTTGAGTCTTTTTCCCATCCTGCCACTCTGTCTTTTAAGTGAGGGCTTTAGCCCATTTACATTCAAGGTTAGTATTTCTATGTGTAAACCTGATCCTGTCACTGTGTTGTTAGCTGGATGTTATGCAGGACTGATCATCTGGTTGCTTTATAGTGCCTGTGGGCTATGTGTGTAAGTGGGCTTTTGTGGGAGAAGGTGTCATTCTTTTGATTCTATATTTAGCACTCCCTTAAGGTCCTCTTATGAGGCTTGTCTAGTAGAAATAACGACCTCAGCATTTACTTGTCTGAGAAAGATTTTATTAATATTTCTCCTTCATTTTGAAGCTTAGTTTGGCAGGATATGAAAGGCTTGTTTGCCATTTCTTCTTTAAGGATGCTGGAAATATGTCCCCAATCTCCTCTAACTTCTGAAATTTGTGATGAGAGGTCTGCTGACAGCCCTGTAGGGTTCCTTCTTCCAGCTGCCTTTGAGAATTTTTCTTCTGCATTGACCTTGGTGCATCTGCTGACTGTGTGCTCTGAGGATGGCTGTGCTGTGTAGATCCTGGCGAGGGTTCTCTGTATGTCTTTGATTTGCATGCCAATCTTTCTGGTGAGATGAGAGAAATTTTCATGGGCTCTATGTTCAAATCTATTTTCCAAGTTACTTACTCTTTCTCCTACTCTCTCAAGAATGTGAATGGGTCATGGGCTTGGTCTTTTTACATAATTCCATATTTCTTAGAGGTTATCTTCCTTTTTCTTAAGTTTTTTTTTCTTTATTTTTATCTATGTTGATTCAAAAATCTGGTCTTAAAGCTCTGAGATTCTTTTCTCAGCTTGTTCTATTCTTCTGTTAGTACTTGTGACTGAATCATGAAATTCCTGTAGTCAATTTTTTTAGCTAAAATAGTTCAGTTTGTGTCTTTTTGAAAATGGATATTTGTCTCTGAACTCTTGAACTATTTTACTGAATTGCCTTGCTTTCTTAAATTGAGTTCCAACTTTCTCCTGAATCTTGAAGAGCTTCCTCGCCATCCAGATTCTGAGTTTCCTATCTGTCATTTCAGACTGGTTAGAAACCATTGCTGGGGAGTTCGTTAGCACATGTGGAGGTGAGAGGACACTTTGGTTTTTTGAATTTCCAGAGTTCCTGTGCTGATTCTTTTTCATCTGGGAGGGTTAGTATTGTTTTAAGTGTAATGTAAGTTGGATATAAACAGTTGGCTTCACTTCTTAAAGTTTGCAGATGGCTAAGGCTCTGTACAGGGTCTTTATTCATTCTTGAATTCTCGACCTTGCTTTTGCAGAAGGCAGAGTTAGTCAAATGTTTTCCAGTGTTGTAGTTTGAATTGTGACCCAATAGATGGCATTGGAAAACAATGGGCAGTAGACAGGCTCTTAGCTGCTTGGCTCTTTCTGTATCCTGGTGTTTGTAGCTGTGTTCCATGGTGCAAGGGGGAGAGAGATGACCCCTCATCAAGTCCATTCCTGGGCCTTGGGCGAGCTACCTCTGATCACTAGCACTGTGTTAACAATTCTGTTTATCTTTCCCATACTCATAGAAAATAGAAATGGGTGTTTTACCATTTTGTTAAAGATGGAAGACAGAGGCCAAAGTGTTTAGCAACTTTCCACGTCTGCAGTAAGGTGGGTGTGGGACTGGGGTTACAATCCCAGCTATTGATTTCTGACACAGGCACAGAACCACCTGCTTTTCTCAGTAAAGGCTAAATCCATGTTTACAGGAATCCTTGTAGGTCTCTACTGATATATTGTTTGCTTATAAAGTCATAGAGAACATAAAAATAGTAATTTTTATTACACCTCAGCCTCTCAAGTAGCTGGGATTACAGGTGCTCACCACCATCCAGCTAATTTTTATATGTTTAGTAGAGTTGAGGTTTATTAAGGTCCTAGCTGAGAATTCAGAAGAATAGAAGAAAAATTATTTTGTCCGCCCTACACTATAAATTTATATAGGTAATATTTTGTGACAAATATAGAATTCAGAATAATTTTATTGCTTTATTCTTCAATGTACATGACCTTATTATTTTATATTTAAAATATATATGTGCATGTGTCCCTGCTATTGACCAAGAGAAAACCAAATCCAAAAGCAAAATCAGCTTTGAATTTTGCAGCATTATATATGCGTGATCCTTTCTAAAGGCAGAGGATTTAGCTACCTTAGTTAGGCTCTGGGGACCTGTCTAATCTACATTTGGTTTCCTAAGGATAATATGCTGAGGCATCTCGTCAATCATGCCCCCAACATGTTTTCTTCATTTTAACATGTCCAACTTATTTGTTGGTTTATCGTTAAAAGCCCTTTTATCTCACCTGTTTCAGAAAAAGCTTCTAGAAGAGCTATCAAGGTATATAATGAATTCGTTACTTTCCACGAAGTCACTCTATATCCACCTGGCTGACGTTGAAATGACTGACTGCTTCTCTTACTGTTGAAAACTGAAATGCCAACTTATGCCACAGTGTATTGGCACTTGTCACCTCCAGCTTGTTTCTCTCCAGGAAGCTGGCAGAGTATTATCAGAGAAATCTCCTCATATAATTTCACAGAAACTGAGCTTTATCATTAGCCAGGATACATTGAATTTTTAGGAAAAAAATCACTACATAGGCTTAAGGTGTCTCAGTTATTGTGACTGCTACATGCTTTGGATTTTGTGTACTTAAATCAAGATATGACTGTTTATATTGTCTTTTTTGTGGAATTCTTCTTTTACCTTTCAAGTAAAGTTGGAATAAAAATTGTAACTCTTATTGGAGGTAAGTGAACTTTCTAGGACTGAAAAAATATTACATTCTAGCCACCTGTAAAATTTAAAGTAGAATTTAGTTCCATCTTTTAAATAAAATCTTCAATGCATTAAAATTCATAACATATTGTGTTATATAATATCAGATATATAGCACAAAAGTGCAATGGTTACAAAGAGCTAATGATTCATTCATCATTGGCCAGTCAGGGGTAATACTTATTAAATAAAAAATAACATCACAATTAATACAAAACAATAAAAACGATCTGACACTTTAATATTCTTTAATTACTTGAAATATAGCTTAAATTTATTTTCTGACACTGCAGATTTAAGGCATACAAAATTCAGGTGCTTGTCAACATCTCAGATTTAGCAAACTCTATGATTTAGCCAATATAAAAGCCTATGTAAATAAATAAGTTTTAACATGTGGATATGTCATATCAAAAAACTAGAGAAGAGAACAAAATTGACTGGAAGTCACATCCAAAGTCTAATAGAAAATGATTTGTTATTTTAAGATTCTCTAAATTAAAAATAAATATATGTGATTCCTTACATTGAAAATAAACTGAATCTGTAATTAAACTGACATAATTTACTCTAGGATACAAAATCATCAGTGAAGGCTAGAGTTTGACATAAGTATTAATCAGAGTGCCAAATCCAAAGTAAAATAAAGTATTACACAGACATATAGGAAGAAAATTCACAGAAATCAGAGGGAAAAAAGAATCACTTCAATAACCAAATGTGCAGAGACTGACCACCAAACCTCAGTGACAGATTTAATGGACAGTTGAAGTTTTGAGCAAAAATAATATGACCCTAAAAGTGTCTTTGAATCTAAATTGGCTTTGATTAGAAAGACAAAGGGAAGATTTTATGAAAGCTATAAGGAATATGGAACATTTTATCTATTAATTCTCCTGTATTCTTCTAAATTGCACATCTGCACGTGCACGCGTGTGCGCGCGCGCACACACACACACACACACACGCACATCCCAGCACGGAGAAATGGTTCAAAATAAAGAAACAAGAGAATAACAAGGTCTGAAGCACAGGCAGCAATTAATCACCTACCAGACAAAAAAGTTCAGGTCCAGATGGGTTCACGGCCAAATTCTACCAGATATACAAAGGGAGCTGGTACCATTTCTTTTGAAACTATTCCAAACAATACAAAAAAAGGGAATCTTCCTTAACTCATTTTATGAGATGAACATCATCCTGATACCAAAACCTGGCAGAGACACAACTAAAAAAGAACATTTCAGGCCAATATTTATGATGAACATTGCTGCAAAAATCTTTAATAAGATACTGACAAACCGAACAGAGCAGGACATCAAAAAACTTATCCATCACGATCAAGTAGGCTTCATCCCGTGGATGCAAGGCTGGTTCAACATGGTCAAATCTAAAAACATAACCTGTCACATAAATAGAAGCAGAGACAAAAACCACATGATTATCTCAAAGATGCAGAGAAGGCCTTCAACAAAATTCAAAAGCCCTTTATGATAAAAACTCTTAATAAACTAGATATCGATGGAACATATCTCAAAATAATAAAAGCTATTCATGACAAACCCACAGCCAATAGCATACGGGATGGGCAAAAAACCTGGAAGCATTCCCGTTGAAAACTGGCATTGGACAAGTCTGCCCACTCTCACCATTCCTATTCAACACAGTATTGGAAATTCTAGCCAGAGCAATCAGGCAAGAAAAAGAAATAAGGGTACTCAATTAGAAAAGAAGTCAAATTGTCTCTATTTGCAGATGACATGATTGTATATTTTGGAGACCCCATCAGCTCAGCCCAGAATCTCTTTAATCTGATAAGCAACTTCAGCAAAGTCTCAGGATACAAAGTCGATGTGCAAAAATCACAAACATTCCTGAACACCAATAACAGACAAACAGAGAGCAAAATCATGAACAAACTCCCATTCACAATTGCTACAAAGAGAACAAAATACCTAGAAATACAACTAACAAGGGACATGAAGGAACTCTTCAAGGAGAACTATAAACTACTGCTCAAGGAAATAAGAGAGGACACAAACAGATGGAAAAACATTCCATACTCATGGTTAGGAACAATCAATATTGTAAAAATGGCCATATGGCCAAAAGTAATTTACATATTCAATACTATCCCCATGAAGATGCCGTTAACCTTCTTCACAAAACTGGAAAAAACCACCTTAAACTTTATATGAAACCAGAAGAGAGCCCACATAGCCAAGACAATCCTAAGCAAAAAGAACAAAGCTGAAGGCATTATGCTACCTGACTTCAGACTATACTACAAGGCTACTGTAATCAAAACAGCATGGTACTGGTACCAGAACAGAGGCCTCTGTTCTGTTCCATTGGTGTATATCTCTGTTACAGAACTAATGCCACACATCTACAACCATCTGATCTTTGACAAACTGGACAAAAACAAGCAATGGGGAAAGGATTTCCTGTTTAATCAATAGTGTTGGGAAATCTGGCTAGCCATGTTCAGAAAGTTAAAACTTTACCCATTCCTTACACCTTATACAAAAATCAACTCCCAATGAATTAAAGATTTAAACATATTTAAACATAAGACCTAACATCATAAAAACTCTAGAAGAAAACTTAGGCAATAGCATTCAGGACATGGGCATAAGCAAGGACTTTATGACTAAAATACCAAAAACAAGACAACAAAAGCCAAAATAGACAAATGGGATCTAATTAAATTTAAGAGCTTCTGCACAGCAAAAGAAATGATCATTAGAATGAACTGGCAGCCAACAGAATGGGGAGAAAACATACAAGAACTAAAACAGATTTACAAGAAAAAAACAAACAACCTCATCAAAAAGTGGGTGAAAGATATGAACAGACACTTTTTAAAAGAAAACATTTATGAGGCCAACAAACACATGAAAAAATACTCATCATCACTGGTAATTAGAGAAATGCAAATCAAAACCACATTGAGATATCATCTTACCCCATTTAGAATAGCAATCATTAAAAAATCAGGAGACAACAGATGCTGGAGAGGATGTGGAGAAATAGGAACACGTTTACACTGTTGGTGGGAGTGTAACTTAGTTCAATCATTATGGAAGACAGAGTAATGATTCTTCGAGGATCTAGAAATAGAAATACCATTTGACCCAGCAATCCCATTACTGGGTATATACCCAAAAGATATAAATTGTTCTATTACAAAGACACATGCACACGTATGTTCATTGTGGCACTGTTGACAATAATAAAGACTTGGAACCAACCCAAATGCCCATCAGCAATAGACTGGATAGGGAAAATGTGGCACATATACACCATGGAATACTATGCAACCATAAAAAAGGATGAGTTAATGTCCCTTACAGAGACATGGATGAATCTGGAAACCATCATTCTCAGCAAACTGACACAAGAATAGATAACCAAACACAGCATGTTCTCACTCATAAGTGGGTGTTGAACAACGAGAACACATGCACACAGGGAGGGGTACATTACACACTGAGGTCTGTTGGGGGAGTTGGGGAGGGATAGCAGGGGGTGGGGAGATTAGGGAGGGATAACATTAGGAGAAGTATCTAATGTAGGTGACAGGGGGATGGAGGCAGCAAATCACATGGCACGTGTATACCTATGTAACAATCCTCCGAGATCGGCACCTGTACCCCAAAACTTAGAGTAAAATAAAAAAATAATAATTTCAAAAATAAATAAAATGCTTCCAATGAAGCAAAACAAACAAACAAAAAAAAGTAAATGAGAAGCCACTGTTAGGATAAGATCTGTGCTTACTTATTTTACATTGTAAAGTAGAAATGTGATTTACATCTTGTATGTAGTTTAAAAATCATTACTATTTTAATCATTTTACTACAATATCTTCGATTATCTTTATTTCTTAAAAAATAACTTATTTTATTAATTCCCCAGATAAATACCTGAGCTCAAAATTCCCCGGAAAAAATGTCACAAACCAGGACGCATCTGTACCGTCATTGTTCTCAGGATTCCCAGTGTAACCTGCTGGATGGGAGATAACCTAGTAAATGTTATCATGCAATTCTCAGAATCACTTTTCCAAATACGAGGAGTTGAGTAGGGAAAAATACAAAATGAGCAAATGTAGTGAATCCATTTCCCCAGTATAGGGAAAAAGGATGAAAATGTCCTGCTATATGGAAAAGAGTTCCCCAGGGACAAGGTACACTCCTTCAAACTATCATAGAAGGACCAAAAGAAACCCTTTAGGCCTTTAGCAGCCTAACTTTATCTGCTGTGAAGAGTATAAATATGAATTTGGAAGCAATTCTAGTAATTTCAGTTTCTTCATTGATGACCTTCTCATTTACCTTGTTCTGTAACTTAGTAGGAGAATCTGAGGCCATAGGTATAAATTCAAATTCTGGCCATATACTCAGGACAATCTAGAACAAGTGCCAGCAAACTGCTTTGGAATTCATTAATTTTATGAGTGAATACCCTTCTTGTCTGGCAAACTTTTCACAAGAAAAAACATTTTAGAAACTGTTTTGTGGTTGTTTTGTTTTCAAAATCTGAATCATCATATTCAATACACACTTCACATAGTAAAGAAAACTATCCATTTTATATAAATGCAATTTAATTTTTCAGTCCTATTAAAAGATATAATACAAACACGGGACAAAGTTAAATGAGACTTGACCCTGAAGACACATCAAGCTTAACTCAGGAAGGGCAAATATTGTTGTGGAAATAATCAAGAAGTTCTAGGAAAAAAATAATAGATTGCTCTTTAGAGTCATATTGTTAAAATAACAAATGACTACATTTTAGAAGGAACCATGGATCCAGACATGTTACATTAGGATTGTAAGCCCAAAAGTATCTGAGACAGGTCTCAATTAATTTAGAAACTTATTTTGCGAAGGTTAAGGACATGCCCAGAAGGGAAAAAAGTAAAAATCAGAGAAGCAGTCTGAGGTCTTCGCCTTTCTCTAAAGATGAATTTGAGGGCTTCAATATTTAAGAGGAAAATGGGCTGGAGGGGAAAGAGTGGGGTATTGTAATCCACAAGTTGCAAGATCAAAGAAGCAAATAGGCAAATAGTCAGCTTAGGCTCCCTCAGTGAATCAGCACTTTACATAAGATAAGATGAACAGAGAGTAGCTGCCTTTGGGGATACTTAACCCTTTATCTCTAGGTATCTGCTTAGGAACAAAAAGAAAGTTGCAGCAAAACTCAGTTTTCACCTTATTTTTTTTCCTTTTGGAATAGTGAATTGGGATCCTTAATTTTTAGTTTCCTCTCTCAGGATAATATTACAAAATGAACAAAGAACCAAAAAAAAATTATGTGGTTTCTTTAGGTTAAAGGAAAGTAGATTTTTTCATGCTTTGGGTTATTATATCTAAATAAAAAACTAAAAATAATGCTAAATATCTTATCTTTAATAAATTGAAAACCTAAAGACAGTTTGCAGTTAGATTGTAACTCTGCTCATTAATGCATTTTGACTCATTCAAGCTTTTTTGTTTATTTTGTTAGGATGTTCTTTCTCACCCATTTAGAAATCACTATATGTGTTTATAGTGTTTGAACAAGTATAGTGGGTCTTCTGAAAGTATATTGTATATTTCTCCTACAAATATATCCAGTTTAAATTATATATATTTCAAATTCAGGTAGCCACAAGATATTTGTGTTAAATTCCATATGATAAATTGTTAACTATTAATCTTTGTATTTTACAAAATATCTTGAACATTTATTCCTGAATATATTACCTTTTTCTTTTTCTTTTTTTTTAATTGTACTTTAGGTTCTGGGGTACATATGCAGAACATGCAGGATTGTTGCACAGGCACATACATGGCAAGGTGGTTTGCTGCCTCCATCCTCCCGTCACCTAAATCTGGCATTTCTCCCCATGTTATCCCTCCCCAGCCTTTAACAAATAGTGGCAGGTCTATTTGATTTATTCTCAAATTATTCACTCTTTTAGGTTTATTTAATCACAGGCAATAAATCCAGGTAAAAAGACCTTTTCTGATTCAAATCTTAGCTAGTGTCAGATGCCAGGTTTTTAATTTGATTCCCAATTACGCCGTCGAATCACTCTGTAGTCCCTTGCTTTGGATTCCCGTGTCTGGGAAATTGAATAGTCTCATGAAAGTTATAGAAATCTTCAACTTCCCAAGCAGGAAAGAGGCACATGAATAAGAACCTTTCCATTCTCTGATTGTCCCTCACGCAAGAAGCGTGTTTCATCCCCTGAAGCACACAAGCATTGAAGCTTTTACACTGCATTGCTTAGAGCATGCTCAACAGGACATCATGGTTGCAGGGGAAGGTGGAAAAGTTACCAACGTGACAGAAGGGATAAGAGTGTCATGGTTGGTTTAAAAAATCGTAATTCTTGCCTGGGGCCATGCACTGAGCAAAGGCAAAGGGTAGCAGAGAGGGAAGGAGAAATAACGTATAGAAACCACAATCATCTTCTATACACCCTTATTCTCCTTAAGACCCCAACACAGCCTATGAATTCCATTTGCACAAATCTTGTTAAACTAATGAAGAACTTCAGATCAATTTATTGGTGTATCTGAATCTTTATCAATCAAACATTAAAATTACATGCAAAATGGCTTAAATTTATTATTTGATTCACATTTAAAATGTTAGTAGCCCTGTGTCATTAAATATAATTCACATTAAGTTATGGACATTCAAACTAGCAAAAAATACATTGAATAAAAGCAATTTCTGTATTTGAGGTATAGATCCACGATTTCTGGTGTTTGTATTTGCAAGCCTTTGCCATGTGCAACATTTTCTGTATATTGCGTAGCGAATTTGATTAATGAACTCTGTAGTTTTCTCCAATTAAACTGAAATACATATGGCTAACCCTGATACTGTAGTCTAATTTAATGCTAATTAGATTTTCCTGTCTACTAAGTAAGGCACCCAAACATATCCTTTTTTATCTCCCTCTTGGGGAAAATTAAGTTTTGTATAAAAATGCCAACATTTTAGAAGCAGTGAAAAACCTGCTTTTATGTTTGTAGGATTTTCCAACAAATGACTCTTCTTTTAAGTGTTTCAGATACACATTAAAAAGAAAATGATTATTAGCATCATAAATTTACATGGTGTATTTCTAAGTAAGCATTAAATTATATCAGCTCAAGAAAAATTTTAGGTTTCATATAATATGTGGATTATAGAGGCAATACATATTTTGCCTCTATAGACAAAGTGACATTTTCACAAATGAGGGGTTGGATGCTGAACAGCATGACATTTCTGCCTTCTGTTAAGATCAAAGTGACAACTCTGTCCTTTCATTTGGATTGACAGACTATAGGTAGGTGATGATCCTTAACATCTGTGCATTACTTACACTCAAAAGAAAATTGCCATAAATTGATGAGATACCAACTCTCTGTGCTGGTAAATGCTGCTGTAACTAAATCTGCTTTGACTACTCTTGAAGTCAGTTAACATTTTATCATTTCAAAATAACTTATAATCATGGATAATACAGTATCATTCCATGTAATAAAGTATTGTTCCGTTTCACAGCAGTTACTCTTCAGTGCAGGGTCTGCATACTTATCAAGTAGATTTGGTAAGAGCCTACTAATCAGAAGCAGAGAAAGTGGATGTGTAGCCACACTGTAGCATTTGGAAGTTCTATAAGCTCAGGAACTTTATTTAACCCATCTGAAACTCACTTTTTTGTTTCTTTGTTTTGTTTTTTGAGACAGAGTTTCACTCTTCTTGCCTAGGCTGGAATGCAATGGCCCGATCTTGGCTCATTGCAACCTCTGACTCTCAGGTTCAAGTGATTCTCTTGCCTCAGCCTCCCAAGTAGCTGGGATTCCAAGTGTCTGCCACCATACCCGCTAATTTGTGTATTTTAGTAGAGGCAGGGTTTCATCATGTTGGCCAGGCTGGTCTCAAACTCCTGACCTGAGGAGATCCAGATTTACATAGTTGTGCCACTAGCACCAAAATTTATTTCCAGAACTTCTTGAAAAACTGAAACTCCTTACTCATTAATAGAAGTTCTTCATTTTCCGCTTCCACTGGCCTCTGGAAACCAGCATTCTACTTTTTTGTCTCTATTACTTTGGCTCCTGGTACCTTATATAAATAGAATCATACTGTATTTGTCCTTTTGTGATTGCCTTATTTCACTTCAGATATGTCCTCAAAGTTCATCCAAGTTGTAACTTAAAACTGAGTAATATTCTATTTTGTGTATACAACCTATTTCGTTTATGCAATTATCTATTGGTGCACATTTGACTTGCTTGTGAATCGGCTCCTGTAAATAATATTATCATGAATACAGGCATTCAAATATCTCCTTAAGTCCCCGCTTTTAATTCATCAAGTGAGATAACGTTGAATTGTTGGGCCATGTGGTATTTCTACTTTAATTTTTTTCAGAAAATGCTATACTATGCTCCCTAGTAGCTTTATCATTTCACATTCCCACTAACTGTATGTGTCTCCTTACGTTTCCACATCCTCACCAGCACTTGTCATTTTTTATGGTAGTCATAAAAGATGAATGTGAGAGAAACTCACTCTTAAAGTGCATGTAATAATGCCTACATCATCGTGTGGTGCTGATATAATGGTTTTTGAAACCCTTATATATTTCAACTCTTAAATTCATTTCCATGCTTTCATGACACTTCCCGAAATGGAGATACAGACCTTGTGCCCTTCCAGTAAGGCAGATACTTCGTCACGATTCTGTGGACTCCTTGAGTTGTATTCACTCAGACTTCTTAAAGCAACGGGTTTTATTAAAAGAAAGATAACTGAAATTTCTCACATGCCCTAGAATGGTCATTCGTGGCCTCTTTCAACAACTGCAACAGTTCAATTATTGGAAAAAGTGTAGGAACCTGGCTTCAGTCTCTATTTTGTTTTCTTAGCAGCAGGATATTGTTAATCTACTGTAATCATGATGTCTTAAACTCCCTATCTCAACCTATCTCTCTCTCTCTCTCTCTCTCTGTCTCTAGCACTATCTCATCTTTTTATTCTTTTGTAATCACCTACCACCCCCATTCTCTGTAGCCTTTTTGCTTCATGGCTCCTGTTAGCTTATAATGTTTAATTGTTCAGAAGTGCCTTTTATGTGTAGTCCTTCCTACCTTTGCCACTTTATAATATATTTCAAAGCATCCTTCTAATTCAAAAATTCCCTATCAACTGAATGGTTATCTACTAAAATCAGTAGGAAAATCAGTAGTACAAAAATTACTGGTAATCTAAGTAAAATTAGGATAATTTAGATATGGCCCATAATTTTTCTTAAGACATGCAAAATAAATTGTCTGGGAAAAGAAAATAATTAGTCTTAAAAAGTTAGTCCACTTTGTTCTCAAAGTGTTTTTGGCTCTAATAAATACTAACATACTTCTGCATACAAATCAAGTGTAAATAACACTGAATTTTGAGAAGATTATAATGCGGTTTCAGCAATAGTGAAGACAGCGAGAGGAGGGGGACAGTGTTTTCTGATTCACTAACAACTGAATTAAATACTCTCCCCTGGATCTGGCTTTCCCACTGTAAACCTTACACATACACATAAAATGCTGGAATGCCACTTGCAGCACATTGGGGTTTAGCTGGTTTTTTGGAAATCATGCATAATTAATGAAAAACAAACACGGGCATAAGGAAGCATCAAAAATAGAGTCTTATGCAAATATTCTATGCCACCTTATCCATGTAGATAAGGAACGTGCATGATGCTTAAGGGTCTTAATCGTGGCCACTTTTCTTCAATGTGAAATAGAAAGCCTTTCTGTTTTTCATTTTGTAAAATGATCTAAAACAATCTGTCTGATCTAAAATAATAAGCAAAACTGAATTAGTTCTTCTTTGTATCAATGATAAAATTGAACCAGAATCCACAGATAGCTCCTAATAAAGTGCTTTCCCATCCTCCCCAAATCCGAATCCAGTATCATTAATTATAGAAATCCTTCCTGAATATGTAAATGTCCAACTTGCATCTCTGCTATGTGAATCCCTGTACAGCAATTGTCCTATCGCTGCTTAATTCCACTCCATGTTTATTTACAGTGCCATCTTTGTATTCTGCCTGTATTTATACACATCGTTTTGTCTTGTTATTTAATGATGGAATTCAGCTTTCTTGACTTTGACCATGCATGATTTACAAAATGTAAAGGCTTTTGGCTAAATTGCAATAGTGTTCTCGATCCTTTACCCTATCTCTTCATCATAGATGAAGTATAGTTCCCCTAGTTTTGGGGGTATGTCATGTGACTTGCTATGGCCGAGAGTAAATGGATGGAAGTGACAATGTACCAGTTCATCTTAAGCTTGAGGAGTTTCGTATTTTCCTACTTTCCTTCTCCTGTATATTCCTCAGCCAGAAGAGCATTTTTCTTCTAGACTCATTACCCCAAGAAGAGGATGAGAGAAATCTGGAACCAAACTCATCCCAACTTCTGCAGCCTTACGCAAAGGTGACTACAGATTTGCAGTGAGAACTGTCAAGCCAAACCCATCCTCAGTCAAGCAAACTGTAGATACTTGTCTGATAACAAGTGCTTGTTTTTGAGATGCCTTGCTATCCGGCAATACCTAAGTGATACAGGTTGTTTTATGGGCTGAATTGTGTCCCCTCAATATTTTATGTTGAAGTCTTAAGTACCTCAGTATGTGACTGTATTTGGAAATAGGGCCTTTAAAGTGGTAATTAATGTAAGATGCGGTCATTTGTGTGGGCTCTATTCTAAGGTTACTGACGTCTTTATAAGGCAAGTTGACTAGAACACAAATACACAGAGAGGAAGCACAATATGAAGAAAAAGGGTCATTTGAAAGGCACTGAGAGAGACCACAGAATAACACCAAACCTGCCCTGCCTTAATTTGAATTTATAGGCTCCAGAACTGCAATAAAATATCTTTCTGTTGTTTAAGCTACCCAGTTTATGTACTTGTTAGGAAAACAAACTAAAACAAGGTACGTTCACTACCTTTATCTTTCCAAACATATTTTATAATCAATACCTGCTTTCCGTGTGTGAAGTGACCCAGCTCAGGCTACGCGGCTGATGTTCAGCTTCCCCATTGCGTTTGTTGATTGACTACATCTGAGGAAACTCACACTGTGCCCTTAGCAGGCAGCTTAGGTAATGAAAAGCCACAATTGGCTATTTAACTATAAATCTAAATTAATTAACATTAAATTTAATTAAACCTAAATTTAATTTAGTTACGTAATCACACTATCTCCATTCCAATTTCTTAATAGTTAACTGTGGCTAGTGGCTATCAGATTGGAGAGTACAGATTTATAGACATTTCCGTCTTCACAGAAACTTCATTGAGCAGGATGGGGCTAGAGAATCAAAGGTCATACAAGGTGATTTTAAACTATTCTTCTTAGATTTTATAGCCTTAATTATAGAACAATTCAGGTTATTTTTAGAAGAAAATCTAATAAGATCTCAGCTTTGGACATCATTAAGATGGCAGAATAGGAGGTCACCACAGAAAGTCCAAGTAGTAACTCTTAATAGATAAAAGTACCTTTGTGAAAATTCTAAAACTTGGGAATGAGACTGAGACACCCACATGGACCACAAAACCCAAAATGATGCATTAGAAGAGTAAGAGAAATTATCTCACTCTGGGCTCATTGCTCCAATTCCAAGTCAACCATGCAGCACACAGAGAGAATTTCCCTAAGAACACAGTTTGTAAAGTCAGAAAAGAGAACCCAATATGGTGCATGCAGCCTTCCCAGTACTTTGGTGCACTTCTTAAGAGGCCCAATATTGCTTCACTTCACAGGGAACTCTGGTGGAAACTGTAAGATTAGACCGCCTGGAGTCAGGTAGAAACAAAGAAAAGGGATTGGGCTCACAGGGAGCAGCACTTTGGTGGTAGCTCTGTGTTCCTGCTAACAGTGGTGTCCACTCAGAGATGCGCCAATAGCACAGCCTATCCACAAAGCCACTCTGGTCAAACCTGGAGATTCAGTGGACAGTCCCATTGACTTGAATCCCTAACCAAGAACCCACCTGCCCAACCTTACAGCATTCCCCAAAGCTCTGCCTAAGAAGAGAGGCAAGCCTTCATAATGCATTTCTATGGAACACAGCCTCTGGACTCACCTATCTCAAGCAGCAACTCCACCTAACCTCAGAGCCTAGCACACAGCCCTGTCTAACTGAAGACATAAAACAGCTTTACTTCCAGGAAGGGGATATAGCCTGTAACACTGGCAGACCAGAGGGGATCACAGTGCCCAGCCGTCAGCTCCACTGGACCTGAGAGCAAAGGCAGTGGCCCAACCCCACTAGAGAACCTCACAGAAAACTTCATGTCTATGGTTGGTATCAGCTGTCCTAACAAGAAAGCCAGGCTGGACTCAACCATGAAAGCCTAGCCTGCCAAAATCACATGCAAAGTCCTGAAGCAGAGGCCGTATCCCCAGATGCACAGACACCAACACAACAACACAAGCAACGAAGAAGCAAAACATTATGACGATACCATAAGAAAACAATGAATCCCTAATGACAGACCTCAAAGAAGTAGATACCTACGAAAGGACTGATAAAGAATTTAGAAAAAGTCTGACTTCTGCCAAAAAGGCCGAATAGGAACAGCTCCAGAGTGTAGTTCCCAGCGAGAGTGGTGTAGACGGCCACATTTCCAACCAAGATACCAGGTTCATCTCAATGGGACTGGTTGGACAGTGGGTGTAGCCCAAGGAGGACAAACCGAGACAGGGTGGGGCACTGCCTCACCAGGGAAGTGCATTGGGCACTCCCTCCTACCCAACAGAGGCTACTGGGGACTTTTCTGGCCACTCCAGAGACCCGGATCCAATGCTGCATTTCTCCCCTGGTTTTTGCAGCCCACAGAGCAGGAGATCTTGCACGCCAAAAGGTGATTCAGCCAGTGCTGTGAGTTCCCAGCATAAAGTCTGAGCATCCATTTTGGCTGGCACCTGTAGACCCTGTGAGACAGAGTCACCCATACCCCAGAGAGAAAGGGGGCTGAAGGCGGGGAGCCAGGTGAGCTGCCTCCAAAGGTCCTACCTACCACCACAGAGACCAGCCACTGAATCCCACTGGCTTGGGATTTTCGCAGCCAGCACAGCAGTTTGAGCTCAACCCTGGACAGTCGCACTCCATGGGGGAGGGGCATCTGCCATTACCAAGGCAGCTCTACCTTACCTGTGTAAACAAAAGCACAAAGAAGTTTGCACAGCAGCTGGGGGGAGCCCCCAGCAGCTCAACAACACCTCTGCGCACAGACTGTGACTAGACTCCTTCCTTGCTGGGCAGGGCATCTCTGAAAAAAGGCAGCAGCCTGTCAGGGACTTATGAATACAGCCACACCTTCCCAGGACAGAACCCCTGGGAAAAGAGCTGTTGTGAGTTCTGCTACAGCAGACTTAAACGTCCCTGCCCAGAAGTTCTGAAGGGAGCAACTGAGCTCCCAGCACAGCACTTGGGCTCTGACAAGGGACAGACTGCCTCCTCAAGCAGCTCCCTGACTCCTGTATATCCTAAAAGTCACCTCATACAAAAGAGCTCGGGCTGACATCTGGTGGGTATTCTTCCAGGACGAAGCTACCAGAGGAAGAAATAGGCAGAAATCCTTGCTCTTCTGCAGCCTCTGCAGGTGATTCCCAGGCAAGCAGGGTCTGGAGTGGGCCTTCAGCAGTCCTGCAGCACAGGGCCTGACTGTTAGACAGAAAACTAAGAAACAAAAATAGCCTCAACATCAACAAAAAGGATGTCCACTGAGAGACCTCATGCAGTCACCAACTTCAAACCAAGGGTAGATAAAACCAAAGGCAGATGGGAAGGAACCAGCGTGAAAAGGCTGAAATCACCAAATCCCAGAATGTCTCTCCTCTTTTATGGGATCACAGCTTCTCCCCAGCAAGGGAACAAAACTGGATGGAGAATGAGTCTGATGTATTGACAGAAGAAGGCTTCGGAAGGTGGGTAATCACAAACGTCTCTGAGCTAAAGGAACATGTTCTAATCCAATGCAAAGAAACTAAGAACGTTGAAAAAAACTTAGATGAAATGCTAACTAGAATAACCAGCTTAGAGAAGAACAAAAACAACTTAATGGAGCTGAAAAACACAACACGAGAACTTTGTGAAGCTTACACATTTCAATAGGTAAATCAATGAAGCAGAAGAAAGGATATTGAAGATTGACGATGAATTCAATGAAATAGGATGAGAAGGCAAGATTAGAGAAAAAGGAATGAAAAGAAACAAACAAAGCCTCCAAGAAATATGTGATTATGTAAAAAGACCCAATCTACATTTGATTTGTGTACTAGAATGTGATGGAGAGAATGAATCCAAGCTGGAAAACACTGTTCAGGATATTATCCAGGAAAACTTCTCCAACGTAGCAAGGCAGGCCAACATTCAAATCCAGGAAATACAGGGAACACCAAAAAGATATTCCTCAAGAAGAGCAACCGCAAGGCACATAATCGTCAGATTCACCAGGGTTGAAATGAGGGAAAAAATGCTAAGGGCAGCCAGAGAGGAAGATTGGGTTACCCACAAAGGGAAGCCCATCAGACTCACAGCAGATCTCTCAGTAGAAACCCTACAAGCCAGAAGAGAGTTGGGGCCAATATCCAACATTCTTAAAGAAAAGAACTTTCAACCCAGAATCTCATATCCAGCCAAACTAAGCTTCAGAAGTAAAGAAGAAAAAAATCCTTTACATGCAAGCAATTGCTGAGAGATTTCATCACCACCAGGCCTGCCTTACATGAGCTCCTGAACATGGAAAGGAACAACCAGTATCAGTCACTGCAAAAACATACCAAATGGTAAAGAATATCGACATAATAATGAATCTGCATCAACTGACAGGGAAAATAACCAGCTGGTATCAAAATGGCAGGATAAAATTCACAAATAACAATATTAACCTTAAATATAAACTGGCTAAATACTCCAATCAAAAGACAGAGACTGGCAAATTGGATAAGAAGTCAAGACCCATCGGTGTGCTGTATTCAGGAGACCCATCTCACATGCAAAGAAAGCAGGGCTTGCAATCCTAGTCTCTGATAAGACAGACTTTGAACCAACAAAGATCAAAAGAGACAAAGAAGGATATTACATAATGGTAAAAGATCAATGCAACAAGAAGAGCTAACTATCCTAAATATATCTACACCCAATACAGGAGCAGCCAGATACATAAAGCAAGCTCTTATGGACCTACAAAGAGAGTTAGACTCCCATACAATAAAAGTGGGAGACTGTAACACTTCATTGTCAATATTAAACAGATCAAGACGGAAAACTAACAAAGATACCCAGAACTTGAACTCAGATCTGGGCCCAGTGGACCTCATAGATGTCTACAGAACTCTCCACCCCAAATCTGCAGCATATACATTCTTCTCAGCAACACATCACACTTACTCTAAAATTGACCACATAATTTTAAGTAAATTATTCCTCAATAAATGCAAAATAATGGAAATCACAACAGTCAGTCTCTCAGACCACACTGGAATCAAATTAGAACTCAGGACTAAGAAACTCAACCAAAACCATATATCTACATGGAAACTGAACAACTACTCCTGAATGACTACTGAATAAATCATGAAATGAAGGCAGAAATAAAGATGTTCTTTGAAACCAATGAGAATGAAGACACAACATATCAGAATCTCTGGAACACATTTAAAGCAATGTCTAGAGGAAAATTTATAGAACTAAATGCCCATATGAGAAGCAAGCAAAGATCTAAAATTGATGCCCTATCATCACAATTAAAAGAACTAGAGGAGCAAGATCAAAAAAATTCAAAAGCTAGCAGAAGACAAGAAATAACTAAGATCAGAGCAGAATTGAAGGAGATAGAGACATAAAAAATACCCCTTCAAAAAATCAATAAATTAAGGAGCCGGTTTTTGAAAAGATCAAAATAGATACACTGCTAAGCAGTCTAATAACAAAGAAAAGAGAGAAGAATCAAATAGATGCAAAAAAACAAGCAAAACAAAAATGATAAAGGAGATATCACCACCAATTCCACAGAAATACAAACTACAATCAGAGATTACTACAAACAACTCTATGCACACAAACGGGTAAATCTAGAAGAAATGGATGAATTCCTGGACATTTACATCCTCCTAAGACTAAGCCAGGAAGAAGTTGAATCCCTGAATAGACCAATAACAAGGTCTGAAGTTGAGGCAGCAATTAATAGCCTACCAACCAAAAAAAGCCCAGGTCCAGATGGGTTCATCAGCCATATGTACAAAGAGAAGCTGGTACCATTCCTTCTGAAACTGTTACACATAATACAAAAAGAGGGAATACTCCCGAGCTCATTTTATGAGACAGACACAACTATAAAAGAAAATTTCAGGCCAATATCCATGATGAACATCAATGAAAAAATATTCAATAAAAGACTGGCAAACCAAATGCAACAGTTCATCAAAAAGATTATCCATCACGGTCAAGTAGGCGTCATCCTGAGGATACAAGGCTAGTTCAACATACGTAAACCTATGAATGTAATCCATCACATAAACGGAACCAAAGACAAAAGCCACATGATTATCTCAATAGATGCAGAGAAGGTCTTCCACAAGATTCGACAACCCTTTATGCTAACAACTCTTAATAAACTAAGTATTGATGGAATGTATCTCAAAATAATAAAAGCTATATAGGACAAACCCACAGACAATATCATACTGAATGGGAAAAATCTGGAAGCATTCCCTTTGAAAATTGGCACTAGAAAAGGGTGCCCTCTCTCACCACTCCTATTTAATATAGTACTGGAATTCCTAGCCAGAGCAATCAGGCAAGAAAAGGAAATAAAGAGTATTCAATGAGGAAAAGAGGAAGTCAAATTGTCTTTATTTGCAGATGACATGATTGTATATTTAGAAGACTCCATCGTCTCAGCCCAAAATCCCCTTATGATGATAAGCAACTTCAGCAAAGTCTCAGGATACAAAAGCAATGTGCAGAAATCACAAGCATTCCTATACACCAGTAACAGGCAGAGAGCCAAATTGTGAGTGAACTCCCATTCACAATTGCTATAAAGAAAATAAAATAATTAGGAATACAGCTAACAAAGAATATAAAAGACCTCTTCAAGGAGAACTACAAGCTACTGCTCATGGAAATAAGAGAAGACACAAAGGAATGAAAAAACATTCTATGCTCACGGTTAGGAGGAATCAATATTGTGAAAATGGCCATACTGCCAAAAGTAATTTACAGATTCAATGCTATCCCCATCAAGCTACCATTGACCTTCTTCACAGAACTGGTAAAAACCACCTTAAACTTCATATGAAACCAAAAGAGAGCCCTCATAGCCAAGACAATCCTAAGCAAAAAGAATAAAGCTGGAGGCATCACGCTACCTGACTTCAAACTATACTACAAGACCACAGTAATCGAAACAGCATTGTAATGGTACCAAAACGGAGATATAGATCAAGGGAACAGAACAGAGGCCCCATAAGTAATACCATACACCTACAACCATCTTATCATTGACAAACCTGACAAAAATAAGCAATGTGGAATGGATTCCCTGTTTAATAAATGGTGTTGGGAAAACTGGCTAGCCATGTGCAGAAAGCTAAACTGGACTCCCTTCCTTACATCTTATACAAAAATTAACTCCAGATGGATTAAAGACTTAAACATATACACCCAATACAGGAGACCTAACACCATAAAAACTCTAGAAGAAAACCTAGGCAATACCATTCAGGACATGAGCATAGGCAAGGACTTCATGACTAAACACCAAAAGCAATGGCAACAAAAGCCAAAATAGACAAATGGGATCTAATTAAACTTAGGAGCTTCTGCACAGCCAAAGAAACAATCATTAGAGTGAACTGGCAACCAACAGGATGGGAAAAAAATTTTCCAAGCTTCCCATCTGACAAAGAGCTAATATCCAGAATCTACAAAGAACTAAAACAAATATACAAGAAAAAAATCAAACAATCAAACAACCCCATCAAAAAGTGGGCTAAGGATATGAACAGACACTTTACAAAAGAAGTCATTTACGCAGTCAACAAACATAAGAAAAATGCTCATCATCACTGGTCAGTAGAGAAATGCAAATCAAAACCACATTGAGTTACCATCTCACGCCAGTTAGAATAGCAATCACTAAAAAATCAGGAGACAACAGATGCTAGAGAGGATGTGGAGAAATAGAAACACTTTACACTGTTGGTGGGAGTGTAAATTAGTTCAACCATTATGGAAGACAGTGTAGTGATTCCTCAAGGATCTAGAAATAGATGTACCATTTGACCTAGCAATCCCATTACTGGGCATATAACCAAAGGATTATAAATAGTTCTATTATAAAGACATATGCACACATATGTTCATTGTGGCCCTGTTAACAGTAGCAAAGACTTGGAACCAACTCAAATTCCCACCGGGGATAGACTGGATAAAGAAAATGTGGCACATAAACACCATGGAATACTATACAGCCATAAATAATGATGAGTTCATGTCCTTTACAGGGACATGGATGAATCTGAAAACCATCATTCTCAGCAAACTGACACAAAACAGAAAACCAAACACCACATGTTCTCACTCATAAGTGGGTGTTGAACAATGAGAACATGTAGACACAGGGAAAGGAACATTACACACTGGGGTCTGTTGGGGCTTTGGGGGAGTAGGGGAGAGATAGCAGGGGGTGGGAAGGTTGTAGAGGTATAACATCAGAAGAAATACCTTATGTAGGTGACAGGGGGAGGGAGGCAGCACACCCCCATGGCATGTGTATACCTATGTAATAATCCTGCAAGATCGGC
Source organism: Callithrix jacchus (assembly GCF_049354715.1). Taxonomy (NCBI): domain Eukaryota; kingdom Metazoa; phylum Chordata; class Mammalia; order Primates; family Cebidae; genus Callithrix; species Callithrix jacchus. The sequence goes on from NC_133519.1 coordinate 9,085,624, forward strand.
ACATGTACCCCAGAATTTAAAGTATAATTTAAAAATAAATAAATAAAAAGGAATTTAGAAAAAATCTTTTTAAAGTTTAGTAAGCTACATGAAAATAAAGATCAAATATTAAATGAAACTTGAAAAACAGTATGGTAATAAATGAGAATTTTGACAAACAAATAGAAGTAATCATTTTAAAAACCACATGGCATCTTAGGGATGAAAAGTACAATAACAGAACAAAAATGTCATAGAAGGCTTCAATAACAGACACAATCAAGTATAAAAGAAACATCAGTGGACTCAAGGACTACACATTTGGAATTATCCAGTCAGAAGAGCAAAAATAAAAAAAGACTGAAAGACAGTAAAGAAAGCCTATGGGAATTATGGTATACCATCAAAAGAACAAACTTTCTTATAATAGGAGCTTCAAAAGAAGAAGAACAAGAGCAAAAAAGCACATTTCGTAAAATGATGGCTGAAAATGTTACGAATCTGTTTAAAGATGCCAACATCCAGGGTCTCCAATCAAATTCAACTGGAAGAGCTTGTCCAAGACATATCATAATCAACTTATCAAGAATTAAAGACAAAAACATTTTGAAAGCTTCAGAAGATAAGAAACATCATGTGGAAGATAATTCCCGTGGCCAGCAGAAACCCTACAGGCCAAGAGAGAAAGGATGCTGTATTCAAAGTGCTAAAAAACAAACAATAAACAGAATCACCAGAATACTTTACTCGGAAAAGCTGTCCTTCAAAAATAAGGAGAAATAAGAAGTTTCATGGACAAACGGGCACCAGGGCAATTAATCACCACTAGGCCTGCCATATAATAGTTTCTATAAAGGTTCATTAGGCTGAAATAATAAGGCACTGATTAATGAAATAAAAGAGATGAAAGTATAAAGCTCAGAAACATATAATACACAGTCATTTTCAAAATACTCTAGTACTATTATTGTGGTGTGTAAAGCAATTTTATCTCTACTATAAGGGCTAAAACACAAAAGTATTTAGAACTGCTATGTATACAATAATTTGTTAAAGGATATAAACTACAAAAAAACTGTAATTTTGACATCAAAATCAGGAAAAAATGAGAGGGAAGGTAAAAATGTAGAATTTTATATATGATGTATAAAATAAGACATCTTCGGTTAAAAATAGTTTGTCATAACTATAAATGTTACTTTTTAATCTTCACAGTTAACACATGGCAAAAAGCTATAATATATACATTTAAAGTAAAAAGCAGAGAACCTAAACATACTACTGGAGAAAATCACAAAACCACAAAGAAAGTGAGAGAAGAAGAAAGGATTTACAAAACAACCGCAAAGCAAGTAAGAAAATGGTAGAATTAAGTTCTTACCTATCAAGAATTACCTTGTATGTAAATTGATTAAATTCTCCAATTAAAAGACAGAGTGGATAAATGGATTTAAAAAAATCACATTCCAACTATTCTGCCTAGGAGAAACTGACTTCACTTAAAAATACATGTATACACTAAAAGCGAAAGCATAGTAAAAATATTCCACATAAAATAAACCAGGCCGCGCGGGGTCGGGGGAGGGGGGGCTGGGGATGCGCGTGGGGAGCGCGGCCCAGCTGGGCTGCTGCTGGGCGGTCACCTGGGAGTGCCGCCTCGGGAGGAGCCGGGGCTGTCCCAGGAATGCTTTCACTCGGCCCAACCATGGCTGCGGCCCTGCGCGCCGCGGGCGCCCTGCTCCGGGATCCGCTGGCGTCCGGCAGCTGGAGGGCCGGTCAACCGCGGAGGTGGAAGTGGCTGCAGCCGCAGCAGCTGCCGCTGCAGAAACAACCCAGCATGCCTGGGCTGCAAAGCCTCAAGTTCAGCCGGAGAAGAGGAAGCCAAAAACTGGAATATTAATGCTAAACATGGGAGGCCCTGAAACCCTTGGAGATGTTCACGGCTTCCTTCTGAGACTCTTCTTGGACCGAGATCTCATGATGCTTCCTATTCAGAATAAGCAATGAATGGCACCATTCATTGCCAGACGCAGAACCCCCAAGATTCAAGAGCAGTACCGCAGGATTGGAGGCGGATCCCCCATCAAGATGTAGACTTCCAAGCAGGGAGAGGGCGTGGTGAAGCTGCTGGATGAATTGTCCCCCAACACAGCCCCTCACAAATACTATATTGGATTTCGGTATGTCCATCCTTTAACAGAAGAAGCAATTGAAGAGATGGAGAGAGACGGCCTAGAAAGGGCTATTGCTTTCACGCAGTATCCACAGTACAGCTGCTCCACCACAGGCAGCAGCCGAAATGCCATTTACATATACTATAATCAAGTGGGACGGAAGCCCATGATGAAGTGGCGCACTATTGACAGGTGGCCCACACATCGCCTCCTCATTCAATGCTTTGCAGACCACATTCTAAAGGAATTGGACCATTTTCCACTTGAGAAGAGAATCGAGGTGGTCATTCCGTTTTCTGCTCACTCACTGCCAATGTCCGTGGTCAACAGAGTGACCCGTATCCTCAGGAGGTGAGCGCCACTGTCCAAAAGGTCATGGAAAGGCTGGAGTACTGCAACCCCTTCCGACTGGTGTGGCAATCCAAGGTTGGTCCAATGCCCTGGTTAGGTTCTCAAACAGATGAATCTATCAAAGGACTCTGTGAGAGGGGGAGGAAGAATATCCTCTTGGTTCCGATAGCAGGACATCCAGTACTCAAGTTTTAGCCAAGGGGTGTGGAGTTGAAAACATCAGAAGAGCAGTCTCTTAATGGAAATCCATTGTTCTCTAAGGCCCTGGCCGACTTGGTGCATTCACACATCCAGTTAAACGAGCTGTGCTCCAAGCAGCTGATGCTGAGCTGTCCACTCTGTGTCAATCCTGTCTGCAGGGAGATTAATTGTTCTTCACCAAACAGCAGCTGTGACCCCTGCCAGTGGACCCTGTGACATTAGGTAAATGCCCAACCTCTAGATACCCCTGACTTGGAGAGGATGTTGTTTAGAGATCAAGGAAGGAAGTCACCCTTCCTTGATATATATCCAGCCTTTGGGCACAAATTGTGTGATTTCTTGAGGATTGGACTCTATTGATAGATTTCTATTTTTATATAACTATACAGGAAGCATTTAGATTTTCTCTCTCTAGGTATAAGTTACTAATTTGGAATGTACACTAGGACCCTTAATAAGTAAAAAATTTATCTTATCAGACACACCTATGTTAAATACAGATTGTGGCTTTATTGCCCCAAAGCCTCCTGAAAGGGTACAGAGAGCCCTCTTTGTGGGCCGTCAGTGTGAATGAGATCTGTTTACAGTCTTTCGCATATAGTTGCTGTTTTTTAAATGAACATAGTTGAGTGTTTGAAATGAATTTGAAAAAGAAATGTTACTTAACCTTTCCCTAATCCCATGGTTTACAGAAAGCTAGGGGGGCAATGTGGTTACCTGCAACGGCTGCTTTCGCCAGCGAGGCCACCATTCACTGGTCATCTTGGTATTTGTGTGGGAATCTTACTTTCCTCCATGTAAAAAAAACCAAGTATGCATTTCAGAAGTGCTCTGAGAGTCCTCGTATAACCAAGGCTAGTAAATATGTAGAAGTACAGTGTCCGTCAAACGTGCCTTAGTGGGAGTTCAGGGTGCCACAGGGAAGGGGCTCCCACTGCTTCCGGTGTCCAGGGACAGCGCTGCTGGAAAGGCCAAGGATGAGCTTTCCCCTGGAGCTCCCCCGGGACCTCGCGAGCCTTTCCACCTGGCGGCTTCTCTATCTTAGTCGAATGCCTTCTTTCTGCACATTTGTTTGAAGAATTCTTTTATAAAGTCAACGATGCTTTGTAACCCTGAATTCTTCCTTAATTCATGGTTTTTTATTATAAAAATTATGTAGCCATACAATGGGACATGTGAAGAATACAGATAAGTTACCACTTTGATGCAGTAACTATTAGCATAATATTGTATTTCATGCCAGTCCTTTCCTGTAGATATTTTTAATGCCATTTCAACCTTGGATTTGTGAGTGAAAAGTGTTTCTAAAAATACAGAAATAATGTCAGATCAGAATGTGATCTTCTATATTTGTATTTAAATGAATTAGAAGATTCCTGGTGGTTCTATGAAGAATTTGTAATGATCACTTTCTCTTTCCTCCAAGCCCTGAAACTTTGGTCCTCAAAAGAGCATTTCTTTGATTATTTTTTTTTTTTTGTAAAGCAAATTTATAAAATAGAAGTATTAGGCTATTCATAAATCTTTTATATTGAGAATTGGCTATGTCAATAAATATTACAACATCAAAAAAAAAAAGTAAACCAAAGAAGAGCAGAAGTGGCTATTCTTATATCAGATAAAATAAACTTTAAATCAAAAATGATTTGAAAAGGACAAACAAAGCTATCATATAATGATAAAGTGGTCACTACAGCAGAAGGATATAACAATTATATATATACGTATGCACCCAACATCAGAATACTTAAATATATAAAGAACATAGTAATGGATATTAACAGAAATCTATATGTGTCTCACAACCAGTTTATGTTCTGATGGTAGGCTAGTCTGCTTCTCAGAGCATGGAGTAGATAGTGTATGCCTGCTAGGATCGACCAGGTATTACTATAGGTAATAAACAGCCCCCAAAATGGAAATTTACAACACAGAAGGCTCTTTTCCCAGTCATGCTGCACATCCTCCATGGCTCTCCTGGGCCCTGTGCTCCACATCCCCTCATCTGCCACTAAAATAAAGGAGCAGCCTCTATACGGGAACTATCAACAGCTCTAAGAGATGGAGGAAAGGGTGGCCAGTCTGAATAGCTTCCAACTCTTTTGCCCCAAGGTGACACACTTCACTTCCACTCACATCTCCTGAGTCAAAGCAAATCCCATAACTACATTCACCTTCAAGGGGCCCAGAGGAGAACCTGAAATACCCAGTGGACTCCATTAGGGCCACCATACGGTGTCAGCCTGTACAGGAGACTGTGGAGGGGGAGAGGAGGAGAGTGGGGAATTGATGGGAAATGACAGCAGGACTGAGTCACCTCTGATTTGCTTTATCCTCAGCCAGGTGGAGTTTGTCACAGAGCCGCACAAAATCAGCAGCAGCGTGATCAAACGGGGTAAAGCTCAGAAAAAGGAGTTTGTTGAGCTGTGATCAGTAGTGAACTCAGAATCAGCTGAGTGACACTGAGTCAGTAAATTTCTGACTGCCTCAGTTACCTTGTATGATAGTGGTGAAGATGGGAACGTTGAGAGAGCTGATTTGGAAGGATATCAGGAGTGCAAATGTTCAACATTTTAGTTTCTTTAAATTAAATCCAGGCACTATCTTTCCTGCAAGTCTCCTGTTCCTTTCAGATTGCACAGGTGAGAGTGCTCTGATTAGGGCTGGAGGACATAAAATATTGGCTCCCATACCAACAGCTCCTGTGTTGTGAATGCATTCTGTGCATTTTCCTGTGCTAAACAGTGTTTCAAAACATCGTGGGGCCTGATTCTTCCTCCTTGTTCCAATGGCCCTGGGTGACTCAAGTGCCCATTCAATGACCAGGACACAGAAGTCTTAGAGGGATACTCTGTGAGGCCTCAGGTGCCAGCTGCTGCCCTGCCAAAGCATGAGGCAAGGGACAAGACATCGGCTGTGGGGGCAGTGGTCAGCCAGGCCTGGTGACTCTACTTGGTGGACAGATGATCCTACACCTTCCACCTCCAATGGATCCACTGCCTCTGTGCCTGTTTGTCCTGCCAATGCTCCAGTGGCTGCCCCAGCATCCCAGCCTAGGCCCAATGCCGCTGAAGACAGAACTGGCCCCTGGGGACCCAGGAGACCTACAGGACTCACTCAGCTGTCGCCAGGAGTCCCCAGACCCTCATTCTTATCAAGGACCTGGGAGCCCTAACCCGTGGCCCTCCATCATCAGCTATAAATGATGATTTGCTGCTGTTATGATCATCACTGCCTTTAGTGGCCAAGGGCCTTCCAAGGTGCCAGCTCTAGAAGGAAAGATGTCCTTGGGAGGTGATGACACTTGGTACATGGGTACTCGACAGGTTGCTTCCTCCTATCCTCAGACAGCCTTTGACAGAGCCATTGACACTCCACTGTTTGGAAGGAAACCAGCCCAGGGTCACACAGTTGGTCTCAAATCTAAGGTGACTCACTCTGCCTCCACGAGGGACCTGCCTGCAAGGGAGGTTGACCCTGGGTTTGGGGAGCCTTTCCTGAGCTGCATGAATCACCTCCCCTGTTTGAGGCCCAAAACTCCGCTCACATCTCCTTCCTTGCCCTGTCTCTGCTTGGGCTATAATCAAGGTGACCCCAGCATCCCTTCATGGACATGATGGTACTACTCTCTGCCATTCACTTTTGGCTAATCTGACTTCAATGCCCACTTACTTGGTCTCTTCTTTCACAACCAAGACAACCAAAATCTGGGGCTCTTTATGCAGGTGACAGCATACTAATAGAATTCAATGCCATAGTTGTGTTATCCCTGTTTCATTTTGCTTGTGTCTCAGGGTTGCTTTTCTATTTATGATAAAGGCATTTGTAGCATGAATAGAATATTTGCGGTTTACAATAACTTTACATCATAGTAAATGGTCAAGACACTGAAAGCAGTGATTTTCAGCTGCGAGAGGCCTGAGTGAGTTTGAGCACACTCTGTGTGATCAGGCAGAAGCAGGCCTTTGGGAAGTTTAGCTGAGGATGGGGCCAGGAAAGATGATGGACAGTGGGGGTCTGACATGGTCACCAGACCCCTGGCTCCTGCCCACCTGCCTGGCACTTCCCATCCATCACTCATGATCTGCCAAATCCTCTGGGTATTGTGGCCAAATCCACCAGGGGAGAGGCTGACGAACTTTGTCTCTTGAAATGCACAGATTCCGTGGCCATCCCTGGGAAGTCAACCATGGGAGTCAACTTGGCTTTCTCCCCCTCATTAGGGTTCAAAATTAAAAGCCCACCTTCACAGGCAGTAAGATAGTATAGATAAGTGACCACATCGCCCTGTTTCAGATGTTGACATGGCTAGGTGCGTTAGGGGTGATTTGAGACCACACAACCTTGTGCCACAAAGTGAAATTCCTGGGCCAGAGGGAGACATTTGATTGTCATGTTATGACCTTATCACTGAGTATAAAAGCAGTCTTGTTTCATTTTGGATTCTTTCTTATGTTTATAAGAAAGAATGTTTATGTTTCTTATGTTTATATGCTTTGAAGTTCCAAGCATATAATAATTTTTGGATAGCTTTTAATCATTGACTTCTAGCACAATTCTATGATCAGAAACATGCTGAGATTTGCTTGATGAACAAGATAATTGAGTTTAATTTTGTAAATGTACTATGCATGCTTAAAATGAATGTTGCTCCACATCCCCTTATCTGCCATCATCCAAGATACAGGATGATGGACAATGGCTCCATAGATGTGATGGAGATGCTTTACTATTGGGACCCTTTGCATCCTTCTGATGTTTTGTTGCTTAGAATATGAATGGCAGAGAGGGGGCTGTGGAGCTCCCACTCTGCTTGTGTGTGAGGTTCTTCCTGCCATCATTTGTTTCTTATGTTTTGCAGCCAAGACTGACTGTGAGAAACCCTGGGAGCTCAGGAAGGAAGAAGCCGCTCAGAAGCAGAGATAGGGAGCTGGTGGAAGAGACCAGAAGTCAGGTCTGTGAAGGTTCCAGAGAGGACCTGTCCTTGGGAGTCAAGTAGGGGGCCTGAGGTGGGGGAGGGGCATTGGAGGACACAGGTGCTCTGTGGAATGTCCACTGTGAGGTACCACATTCCGGGGCCGGGGTTTGGTGGAGAGGGAGTAAAAAGCCCCAGGATTGCTTAGGCAGCGCCCAGACAGGTTTGGTGGAAACCAGAGCCCTGGTCTCCATCTAATTGCTAATGAGCATCCTGCTTTTTTTCCCCGTGTATCCTGTTGCTTCTCTGATAGATTTTCTCCCTGACTTGTAGCTGAACCTCCCACTCTCGCTTGAAGACTTAGTTTAAACCAGATCCTTTCCCAGACCGTTTTCTCCTCCCCCTCCATTGGGTGCCCAACAGCCCCCTTCCCCTCCCTCCCCTTTCCTCCCTTCCCCCTCCCCAACTCCCCAACTCCCCATCCCCTTCCTTCCCCCAGCCCTAAGCCACTGCCATCTCTGTCTTGGCCACCTAAGGACACCCTGAGAAGACCAGGAGATGCAGATGCGGTGGCTGCTCTTTTGGTTCCTCCTGCTGGAGTTTCCTAGCCATTCAATCCACCCTTGAGAATAGACACTGGACCCTCGGGTTTCTTCCTTGTTATTGGGCTGTGTCACGTGGCACATTACACAGTGCAGGCCTGTAATTTCAGCGCTTTTGAGGGTTAAGGTGGGCAGATCATCTGAGTCCAGAAGTTCAAGACTAGCCTGGGCATCATAGCCAAACTCCATCTCTACAAAAGATTCCAAAAAAGATGAGCCAGGCCTGGTATCTTTTACTGGAGAGGCTGAGGTGGGAGGATCACTTGGGCTCAGGAGTTGGAGGTTGCAGTAAGCTGAGATCACCCACTACACTCTTGTCTCAAACAAAATGAACCAAAACAAAGTGAAATGTCATTTGAGTTTTGTGTCATCTGGTTTGATGACTTTTTAGGAAATGCTGTGTCATCCCTGTCTTCTGCTCTTGGGGGCTGTCTCTAGGGAGTCTGTGTCCAGTCAGTGTGATGGGAGCAGAGAGGACCATCAGATGGAGAAGAAAGGGCTGCACCTGCTGGGAGGTTTGCAATTTGGGAGTCACTAGGAGTGACAGAACCAGGATGTGAATGACTGTATTGTCCTTTGTTTTGTAAAGTGTGTATGGTGCAGGTCATTGATTGACCCAAATAAGAAGGGTCTTCAAGTCCTTATGTTATCCAAATATAAGGAAATGACAGGCCTGGTGTAGTGGCTCACTCCTAAAATTGGGAGGCTGAGGCTGGTGGATCCGGTGAGGTCAGAAATTCCAGACCAGTCTGACCAACATGGTGAAACCCTCTCTCTACTAAAAATATAAAGATTAGCAGGGCATAGTGGCAGGTGCCTGTAATCCCAGCTACTCTAAAGGCTGAGGCAGGAGAATGGCTTGAAGCCGGGTGTCAGAGGTTGCAGTGAGCCGAGATTGCACCATTGCACTCCAGCCTGGGCAACTGAGTGGGACACTGTCTTAAAAAAAATTTGTTTTTGGTTGGTAATTTTTCTTTTTTTGAGACAAAGTTTCCCTCTCATCTCCCAGGCTTGAATTTGTATTTAATTTTAGAATTACATATACCACTGGAATCACATTCATATTTCTATTACAGTGTACTGATTCTGGGTTAAGAATCACTAATTTAATTCCACTTCATTTTACATATACATTTCCCTGAAGAGATATAAAAAATAAAATCATATGAATAAGTTATATGTTTAATAGTTCCATTCAGTCATCTCATAAGACAAAATTGCTTTCTAAGTTAATTTTAATTCAGATCTTTATTTGTTGAATTTGTTTTAAATTTGAACACGTATGTACAATTTTACCTTTTTCTTCAGAATACTTTAAAGTGTTTTCACAATTAAAAATATCAAAAACATTTTTCTCTGTAAACCTTCAACCTCCAACCTTCTTCAGTCTTATCTGCAGTTATCTCCTGCACATGTAAATGATGTGGTAGAAGATGCAGCTCAAGATGAATTTTAGTTATTTAAAGTGTGTCACAACGTGAACATTTTACTTAAAAAGGTATAGGTACATTTTATTTGAACAGGTATAGGTATATTTAAAATTATTAATCACTTTTAATTTTTACAAAGAGACTTTGAAAATCTCTAGTTTAAAAAATAAATTTAAAATGCGTATGTATGAATAATGTATAAAGAAAGATGGGAAATATGACCATGGATTACACAGAACTCAGTGTACGGAAATTTGCAGTTTTAAAATAACAATCTTATTTTTGTTATCTGAAGAGGATTTCATTGATGATGTTTCCGTTGTATTTGGCTTTAGTTTACCAACATTCACATATAAATTATTACAAAAAATGTACACCAGTTCTGTGGCCTCTCCTTTGTCATGTGTGAGTCGTATAATTTGCTGGACTTAATGAAAGCTTCTATTTCCACTTGGAGGCTGTGAATATGCCAGATTATGTACATTTTGTAGTAGAGATTACTAAGCTGAACAAGTACAACAGACTTGTGAAATATATTGTCTACAAACTTCATCACTTTTGGTAAGAAATGCACAAAGCCTATGATGATGTCATTGCCAGCTTATATGTTTGTGAGTTTCAAAACATTTGCTGTACGTTAAGACTAAAACTTGGTTTTATATATAAACATATTTAAAAACATATTTTTTGAGAGCTATGCATATACAACCAACACAAGGCAAATTAAATTCAAAATGTTGAATAAGAAATATAATATTTAAAATTTTTAGTATAATCAAGAAAAAGATACAGTGCTATTTTATCAGTTGATTAATTGTTCATAGGATTAGGCCTATTTGTATTTCTGGGTATCCAACAGAATCAGTCCCTTAAAATGCGGAATATCACAATTTGTGGTTCAGCTAATAGATTTATATCCATTTTATTACTTAGTCATAATATGAAGGAAGTTTCCTCTTCATATCCCAGGGAAGCTATGGTAATTGACAAGGAGTGGGTCCAGGTTTTATGTCACCTGAGGTGTTACACAGCCCAAGGAGCCCCTTTTAAGAGAAATGGACACGTCACTGGAATAATTTATTGAATGTAGTGATTGAATATTTATTTAGAACATAAAAATAAATCACAACAGATTATAAAATTCATAATTCTGACAAATTCTGCAAGGATAACAAAACATAAAATTAATATTTAGAAAATTGCTTGATGCATTTCTGTGATTTTTTTGGCTCTATAGTTATGGCTCTATATAAACTGCTGTTAATTCTCTGATTGCCTCCTCATTTGACATGTTCTGTTACGTTTTCTGTGTTGAGAATAACAAGATAATGCAGTCTTTTCTCTAGTATGATGGATTATAATCTGTCATTTTGTTACTGATAGTTTAGAAAAGTTGCATCAAGTTTCTCAATTTGTTATTCGTGATTTCATAGACATTCTTAGGACTATGATGAAACTTGGGAAATAACGCTATCAAATGTCTTTCATCTGTGAACTCTAAGATTTGGAAGAATTTTCAAAGACCAGTTCCTGGCTTTGTAAGTTTTGAACATCGTGTCTCCTTCACTCCACACGGCTTTGTGTTGCCTGAAGCTCCGGGCACATTGATTTTGCAGTGATCTCTAGGCTCACACTTTCATGCTGCCAGCACCATGGTAATCAGGAGTGTTCATGGAAGCTACATCTGGAAAGTCAGCAAGAACCTAAGGGTACATGGAAGAGACTGAGAACCACAAGAATATAATCACATCAAACAGAAACTAAGTGTATCTTTAACGCAGTTTCCAATTAGCCCGATCCTGAAACAGACCACAGTCACCCCAATGCCACCTAACCCAAAGGGAAAGTGTGATAGAGGCAAAATTGATATGTAGACATTGATCTTAAACTTCTGCAGTTAAAATATCTCACTCATGCAAAATTCCAATAGCAAAGGAGCATGCCAACCCACCCCTAGAGCCTTTTCCAGTGCCTTAGAAAGGAGTTCATGCAAGTGAGAGGCCCTGAAGCTTCACCCTTCCTAGACTCACAGTAACTCCACCTCTGTAATAGACGGAAACATTTCTAGACCACAGGAACTCTGGCTAAGGAAACAAAGAAACTGTGTTTACAGTTAAACAGAAATAGTTCTATTTTTTTTCCTAGTGTTCAGCACCATTTCTCAAGGGATTTTTCTTAGATGTTATTTTTATGAAGTCTCCTCCACAGGTTCTTTTTGAGCCAATAATTCACACGTGACACTGTTTCTTTAAATCACTCCAGTCTTTGACTAGTGTAATCTTTTCGGGGAGAAAACAGGAGGGCTTCCGTAGGCTTCAAATGTTCATTTATTTTCCAATTTTTTGACTTGAATAGGAAGAAGTAATCTCTTTCATGTGAAATATTCTCCTTGATTTATTTTAAAGAACCAAATGGCATTGTCTGATAATGGGATGAAAACCCAATTCACTGAACAGAATGTGCTATTTGTAATCTGGATTGTCCTTTAGGCTTCTGAGCATAGTCTTCAAGAAGCTGAGAATCTGTTATTTTATTGATTAAAACACACATGCACATACACACATGTTTGCATAAGAAATAAAAATGCTGTAAGCTGAAATAGGCAGGATATTTCACCTGAAAAGCCTGAAATAAATGATGAGAACCTATGAACTAAGTTCCAGTGCAAACGAGGGGGTTATTTAAATTCTTACTATAGAAACTTCCAGTGAGCAATACAGCATGACCATGGAACCGTAATTCAGGAACAATCTGTAGAACAAAATATAGGGACATTAATTTTGTTATATTTGCAGCCCACATACTGTAATCCCAGATTTGCTCCTCTTGTTCTGGCTAAAGATGAGTCAGGAACCTCTGATAGAGCCATTCCTAAAAGACAACAATGGATTCAGAATGTGAGACTGAGAGAAATCCTAGAAGTCTGACCTTCAGATCAGTTTAACTGTAGATCAATAATACATTACTTAGACCCATGCAGGATCAAAAATCTCCTCAGTTGGCTGCCAAGGTTATTTTATCTTAAATAAGCTCGTTGAAAGCAGTCAATATAGATAAATTTTTCCCACTGACAATTTGCCGATTCAGAGAACATGCACCATCCAACCACGAAATAGATAAAGGTCAGCCCTGCCCTATAGAATATGGTCACCTGGCTTTCCTGCCCTGTAAATGTTCTACTGGAAGAATAGCACTTAAGCCCTTAATGTTCATTTAAACCAAGGCTTGTTCTAAATTCCCTAGATGCCATCTCATACATGATTACATCTCTCTTGGCATACTCGTCTTCTTGAAGTGCGTAACATTTATATACCATCTAAAAATGTTGAGTATTATTTATATTGAGGGATGGGGGCAGACCCAGGTCTATGGCCTTATGTGTTATTAGTGAATTACAATTTCTTAGGGTGATAGGCCATGATAAAAGTCACATGTTAGGAAAACTTTAATCCAGTAGGGAAAATTTCCAATATTTTTCAAAGTAATTTGCCACATTCGTATACAAATTATATAGGCATTTTTGATGGTGTCCTCGCTTCTTTGTCAATGTGAAGAGGTGTAAATGTGAATCAATGCTAATTGTGCTGTGCTACACAAAGGGTTAATTTGAGTATTATCCTATCCCATCAGTTCATTTTCACCATACATTTTTGTCTTTACAAAATTATTTTTAAAACTCCACTGGAAGGAAATATATATACATATAATAACCTACATGTAAAGTACACAATTTAGTAAATTTGGATATAGGTATACATATCTGTGAGAAAATTGCCAAAACTGAGATAGCACTCATGTATATATTACCCCAAACATTTCTTCTTGTGTCTTTGTCATCCCTTTCTCCAGCCTTTTCTCAGAACTCTCACCTTCTCCAGGCTCATCATTACTCAGCTGAAGACTCAAGAAGGGGCCTGTATGTCCCTGAGTTCTCTCTCTGGAGCACTCTCTCCTCTCTGTCACTCTTTTCAGCAAATTCTAGCTACCTTGACCTCTTTGAATTCTCAGCTCCATCTCTTCAACTTAGGGAGACTTTTGGGGTCAGTGAAGGACACCCCGTTCTTGTGTTGAGACCTGAAAACCCTCCAGCATTGTATGCTGGGGCAACCATAGGTATCATCTCATTGCCTTCCTTTTCTCTAATCACCATGCTAAGCTAACTGTTGCCTAAGGTCTGAAAACTGTTATTTCATTCACTTTGTCCAGTTTTGCCATTCTTTCACGAGCAAGCATAAACCTGGCTCCTTTGGGCAGTCTCCCTAGTGACTGTATTTACTACATTATTACTGTCAGCTTTGGACAAAAAAATTGTAGAGATCGACTATGTTATACTATTTAAGTATTTTTTATATTGATTTTACTCAAACTGAAGGAGTTTATTAGATATATTTTATTATACAGCTTATAACAAATAATTGTATGAAAATTAGAAAAATCAGATGAACAAATTTTTTTTACAAGACTTCTTGTGGTTATAGAATGACTCTAACATTTGGTAGTAGATTTTTTTAGAATTTTGTTCTTAGTGCATGTATTAGTCTGTTTTCACACTGCTAATAAAAGCATACCTGAAACTGGGAAAAAAAAGAGGTTTCATTGGATTTGCAGTTCCACATGGCTGGGGAGGCCTCAGAATCCTGGCAAAAGGTGAAAACCAATTCCTCATGGCAGTGGCAAGAGAAAATGAGGAAGATAAAAAAGCAGAAACACCTGATAAAACCATCAGATCTCATGAGACTTATTCACTACCATGAGAATAGTATGGGGGAAACTGGCTCCATGATTCAAATGATCTCCTACTGAGTCCCGCCCATAACACATAGGAATTATTGGAATACAATTCAAGATGAAATTTGGGTGGGGATGCAGAGCCAAACCATGTTAGTGCATATGTTTAAAGGGACATAAAAAAACTATACAAATGTAATAAGAATATATGCATATTGTTATGAAATGAAAACATTCGAAATTATAAAAGTAGTAAATATTTTTTAGTAAAATTAAATATATGCACAAAAGGTGAAAACTGTTTTCCTTTCATTCCCAGAGAAAAATTTACTTAAATTTTACATAGTTTTTTCCTGAGTTCTTCCTATACCTGAAAAACACACTGGGTTATTTTTGTATACAAAAGAAATTGTGTTATACATATTTCCTTTCACTCTTTTTCTTTTCACTTAATTCTTTCAGATAATTGTTACCATTTGAATGGCCTCGGATGATTCCTTTATATGAATGAACCATAATAGTTAACCAGTTTACTAATGACAGACATTTATATTGCTCCTAAGATGTTACTGTTGTTCATTTATTTAATTGTTTCTTTAGTTTTAATTTCTAGACAAGTTGCTCTATCAAAAATAATGTACACTTAATATTGCAATAGTTATAAGAAAATCTGTCCTTTTTTCCAGCAATCTATGAGTGTCTACTTTCAAAAACTTACTTTAAACTCTTAGCATCATATTGTCTTCTAAACCTTTGCCAGAAATTAATGTAAATGAATATGCAATTTTAATTGTCATTTATTTGATTATTAGTAAGATTTAGATTTCATTCTGTTTACTAGTCATTTTAGGGAAATGAGCATTCTCTGCCTATAAGCTTTGCCTAGTTTTATATTGATATGTTCATCTTTTTCTTATTTCCTCATTTGTAATATCATTTTAAAGTGCTTTTAAAATAGACAATTTTTTTCACATTTGTTAAGACTCCTGTTGTGATTTTTTTTTTGTCTTCCAAATTCTTTTTTTTTTTTAATTATATTGCATTTTAGGTTTTGGGGTACATGTGCAGAACATGCAAGACAGTTGTATAGGTACACACAGGGCAGTGTGTTTTGCTTCCTTTCTCCCCTTCACCCACATTTGGCATTTCTCCCCAGGCTATCCCTCCCCAGCTCCCCTCCCGCAGGCCCTCCCCTTTTCCCCTCAATAGACCCCAGTGTTTAGTACTCCCCTCCCTGTGTCCATGGCTTCTCATTTTTCATCACCCACCTATGAGTGAGAATATGTGGTATTTCATTTTCTCTTCTTGTGTCAGTTTGCTGAGAATGATGTTCTCCAGATTCATCCATGTCCCTACAAACAACACGAACTCATCATTTCTGATTGCTGCATAATATTCCATGGTGTATATGTGACACATTTTCCCAATCCAGTCTATCATCAATGGGCATTTGGGTTGGTTCCAGGTCTTTGCTATTGTAAACAGTGCTGCAATGAACATTCGTGTGCATGTTGTCCTTATAGTAGAACGATTTATAGTCCTTTGGATATATACCCAGTAATGGGATTGCTGGGTCAAATGGAATTTCTATTTCTAAGGCCTTGAGGA
The DNA here is from genome assembly GCF_049354715.1 of Callithrix jacchus. NCBI lineage: Eukaryota > Metazoa > Chordata > Mammalia > Primates > Cebidae > Callithrix > Callithrix jacchus. The sequence goes on from NC_133519.1 coordinate 9,101,612, forward strand.
ATCGCCACACTGTCTTCCACAATGGTTAAACTAATTTACACTCCCACTAACAGTGTAAAAGTGTTCCTTTTTCTCCACATCCTCTCCAGCATCTGTTGTCTCCAGATTTTTTAATGATCACCATTCTAACCAGCGTGAGATGGTATCTCAATGTGGTTTTGATTTGCGTCTCTCTGATGACCAGTGATGATGAGCATTTTTTCATATGATTGCTGGCCTCATATATGTCTTCTTTCATAAAGTGTCTGTTCATATCCTTTGCCCAATTTTGAATGGGCTTTTTTCCTGTAAATCTGTTTGAGTTCTTCGTAAATTCTGGATATCAGCCCTTTGTCAGATGGGTAAACTGCAAAAATTTTTTCCCATTCTGTTGGTTGCCGATTCACTCTAGTGACTGTTTCTTTTGCCGTGCAGAAGCTTTGGAGTTTCATTAGGTCCCATTTGTCTATTTTGGCTTTTGTTGCCAATGCTTTTGGTGTTGTGTTCATGAAGTCCTTGCCTACTCCTATGTCCTGGATAGTTTTGCCTAGATTTCCTTCCAGGGTTTTTATGGTGCCAGGTCTTATGTTTAAGTCTTTAATCCATCTGGAGTTAATTTTAGTGTAAGGTGTCAGGAAGGGGTCCAGTTTCTGCTTTCTGCACATGGTTAGCCAGTTTTCCCAACACCATTTATTAAACAGGGAATCTTTTCCCCATTGCTTGTTTTTATCAGGTTTATCAAAGATTGTATGGTTGTAGATATGTTGTGTTGCCTCCGATGCCTCTGTTTTGTTCCATTGGTCTATATTTCTGTTTTGGTACCAGTACCATGCTGTTTTGATTACTGTAGCCTTCTAGTATAGTTTGAAATCCGGTAGTGTGATGCCCCCCTGCTGTGTTCTTTTTGCTTAGAATTGACTTGGCTATGTGGGCTCTGTTTTGGTTCCCTATGAAGTTCATGGTGGTTTTTTCCAGTTCTGTGAAGAAAGTCAATGGTAGCTTGATGGGGATAGCGTTGATTCTGTAAATTACTTTGGGCAGTATGGCCATTTTAACGATATTAATTCTTCCTAACCATGAACATGGAATGTTTCTCCATCTGTTTGTGTCCTCTCTTATTTCGTTGAGCAGTGGTTTGTAGTTTTCCTTGAAGAGGTCCTTTATGTTCCTTGTGACTTGTATTCCTAGGTATTTTATTCATTTTGTAGCAATTGGGAATGGCAGTTCGTTCTTGATTTGGCTTTCTTTAAGTCTGTTATTGGTGTAGAGGAATGCTTGTGATTTTTGCACATTGATTTTATATCCTGAGACTTTGCTGAAGTTGCTTATCAGTTTCAGGAGTTTTTGGGCTGAGGCGATGGGGTCTTCTAGGTATACTATCATGTCTGCAAATAGAGACCATTTGGCTTCCACCTTTCCTATTTGAATGTTCTTTATTTCTTTTTCTTGCCTGATTGTTCTGGCTAGAACTTCCAGTACTATATTGAATAGGAGTGTTGAAAAAGGGCATCCTAGTCTAGTGCCAGATTTCAAAAAGAATGCTTCCAGTTTTTGCCCATTCAGTATGATATTGGCTGTTAATTTGTCATAAATAGCTTTTATTACTTTGAGATACGCTCCATCGATACTGAGTTTATTGAGGGTTTTTAGCATAAAGGGCTGCTGAATTTTGTTGAATGCCTTCTCTGCGTCAATTGAGATCATCATGTGGTTTTTGTTTTTGGTTCTGTTTATGTGGTGAATTACATTTATAGACTTGCGTATGTTGAACCAGTATTGCATCCCCGGGATGAATCCTACTTGATCATGATGGATAAGTTTTTTGATTTGCTGTTGCAATCGGCTTGCCAATATTTTATTGAAGATTTTTGCATCTATGTTTATCATGGATATTGGCCTGAAGTTTTCTTTTCTTGTTGGGTCTCTGCCGGGTTTTGGTATCAGGATGATGTTGGTCTCATAAAATGATTTGGGAAGGATTCCCTCTTTTTGGATTATTTGGAATAGTTTCAGAAGGAATGGTACCAGCTCCTCTTTGTGTGTCTGGTAGAATTCAACTGTGAACCCATCTGGACCTGGGCTTTTTTTGTGTGGTAGGCTCTTAATTGCTGCCTCGACTTCTGACCTTGTTATTGGTCTATTCATAGTTTCAGCTTCTTCCTGGTTTAGGCTTGGGAGGACAAAGGAGTCCAGGAGTTTATCCATTTCTTCCAGCTTTGCTAGTTTATGTGCATAGAGTTGTTTGTAATATTCTCTGATGATGGTTAGAATTTCTGTGGAGTCTGTGGTGATTTCCCCTTTATCATTTTTTATTGCATCTATTTGGTTGTTCTCTCTTTTCTTTTTTATCAGTCTGGCTAGTGGTTTGTCTATTTTGTTGATCTTTTCAAAAAACCAGCTCTTGGATTTATTGATTTTTTGAAGGGTTTTTCGTGTCTCTATCTCCTTCAGTTTAGCTCTGATCTTAGTTATTTCTTGTCTTCTGCTAGGTTTTGAGTTTTTTTTATCTTGCTCCTCTAGCTCTTTCAATTTTGACGATAGGGTGTCAATTTTGGATCTCTCCATTCTCCTCATATGCGCACTTATTGCTATATATTTTCCTCTAAAGACTGCTTTAAATGTGTCCCAGAGATTCTGCCATGTTGTGTCTTCGATCTCATTGGTTTTGAAGAGCTTCTTAATTTCTGCCTTTATTTCACTGTTTATCTAGTCAACATTCAGGAGACAGTTGTTCAGTTTCCATGAAGTCGTGTGGTTCTAGGTTGGTTTCTGAATTATGAGTTCTAACTTGATTGCACTATGGTCTGAGAGACTGTTATGATTTCAGTTGTTTTGCATTTGCTGAGCAGTGCTTTACTTCCAATTATGTGGTCAATTTTAAAGTAGGTGTGATGTGGTGCTGAGAAGAATATATATTCTGTGGCTTTGGGGTGGAGAGTTCTGTAAATGTCTATCAGGTTTGCTTGTTCCAGGTCTGAGTTCAAGCCCTGAATATTCTTGTTGATTTTGTCTGGTTGATCTATTATTGACAGTGGAGTGTTAAAGTCTCCCACTATTATTGTGTGGGAGTCTAAGTCTCTTTGTAAGTCATTAAGAACTTGCCTTATGTATCTGGGTGCTCCTGTATTGGGTCCATATATGTTTAGGATGGTTAGCTCTTCTTATTGTATCGATCCTTTTACCATTATGTAATGGCCTTCTTTGTCTCTTTTGATCTTTGTTGCTTTAAAGTCTATTTTATCAGAGATGAGAATTGCAACTCCTGCTTTTTTTTGCTCTCCATTTGCTTGGTAAATCTTCCTCCATCCCTTTATTTTGAGCCTTTGTGTATCCTTGCATGTGAGATGGGTTTCCTGAATACAGCACACTGATGAGTTTTTGTTTTTTGTCCAATTTGCCTGTCTGTGTCTTTTGATTGGTGCATTTAGCCCCTTTACATTTAGGGTAAATATTATGTGTGAATTTGATACTGCCATTTTGATGCTAGCTGGCTGTTTTGCCCGTTAATTGATGTAGATTCTTCATTTTGTTGATGTTCTTTAGCATTTAGTGTGATTTTGGAATGGCTGGTACTGGTTGTTCCTTTCTATGTGTAGTGCCTCTTTCAGGAGCTCTTGTAAAGCAGGCCTGGTGGTGACAAAATCTCTGAGTACTTGCTTGTTCGCAAAGGATTTTCTTATTCCTTCACTTATGAATCTCAGTTTGGCTGGATATGAAATTCTGGCTTGAAAGTTCTTTTCTTTAAAGATGTTGAATATTTGCCCCCACTCTCTTCTGGCTTGTAGAGTTTCTGCCAAGAGATCTGTTGTGAGTCTGATGAGCTTCCCTTTGTGGGTGACCCGACCTTTCTCTCTGGCTGCCCTTAGTATTTTCTCCTTTATTTCAACCCTGTTGAATCTGACAATTATGTGCCTTGGGGTTGTTCTTCTTGCTGAATATCTTTGTGGTGTTCTCTGTATTTCCTGCATTTGAGTGTTGGCCTGCCTTGATAGGTGGGGGAAATTTTCCTGGATAATATCCTGAAGAGTATTTTCCAGCTTGGATTCATTCTCTTCGTCACATTCTGGTACACCTATCAAACGTAGGTTAGGTCTCTTCACATAGTCCCACATTTCTTGGAGACTTTGTTCATTCCTTTTTGCTCTTTTGTCTCTAATCTTGGTTTCTCGTTTTATTTCATTGAGTTGATCTTCAACTTCTGATAGTCTTTCTTCTGCTTGGTCCATTCGGCTGTTGAAACTTGTGCATGCTTCGCGAAGTTCTCGTATTGGGTTTTTCAGCTCCTTCAATTCATTCATATTCCTAAGTTTTCCATTCTTGTTATCATTTCCTCAAATCTTTTTTCAAGGTTCTTAGTTCCTTTGTATTGATCTAAAACATGTTCTTTTAGCTCACAAAAGTTTCTCATTATCCACCGTCTGAAGTCTAATTCCATCATTTCATCACAGTCACTCTCCGTGCAGCTTTGCTCCCTTGCTGGTGAAGGGTTTTGGTCCTTTGTAGGAGTCACGGTGTTCTGGTTTTGGGTGTTTTCCTCCTTTTTGCGCTGGTTTCTTCCCATCTCTGTGGATTTATCCACCTGTCATCTGAGTAGTTGCTGATTTTTCGATTGGGTCTCTGAGTGGACGCCCAGATTGTTGATGAAGTATTTCTGTTACTTGGTTTTCCTTCTACCAGTCTAACCCCTCCACTGTATGACTGCTGAGGTACACTCCAGGCCCTGCTTTTCTGGGATGCATCTATAGTGGCTGCGGAACAGTGAGGGATGCTACCAGTTTCTTTTTCTGCTATCTTTGTCCCAGAATGATGCCTGCCAAATGTCAGTCTTCTGGATATAGAGGGGTCAGGGAGCTGCTTGAGGAGACAGTCTGTATTTTATAGGAGGTCAAGTGCTGAGCTGTGAGTTCTGTTGTTCATTCAGGGCTGTTAGGCTGCTACATTTAATTCTGCTGCAGCAGAACTCATAAAAAAAAAACCCTTTTTTTTAACAGTTGCTCTGTCTCGGGGGGTTGGGGCTTGCTTTATGAGTGTCCATTGCGCTGTCCTGCCCAGCTAGGAGGCAGTCTAGTCACTATTTGCCTGCTGAGGCTCTGCCCTGCTGGTGTAAGGTCCGCCCTCTTGCTGCAGGCTCTGCCCTGCTGCTGTGGTCTCCGCCCTGCTACAAGCTATGCCCTGCAGCGGAGTCTCTCTGTTGTGGGTTGCCTCGGCAACGACAGGCCTCCGCACATTCACTGACAGCTTCAATCTTGGGTTGTTCTCACCGCGCCATCTTGAGTCGGTCTCCTGAAAACAAAATTTAAAAAACAGAGGCTCCCTGAATCCTTCCCTCAACCCCTCCCAAGTGAGCACGGCCCTGACATGTCTTCAGGGCTTTGCTTTGCTGGCATCTGACAAAGATACAGAAATGTCAATGCCCAAACCCATGCTCTCTACATATAGAAGCCTCCAACCTCATCTTGAAAAAGAAAGCAATGAGGCTACCCCAGGACCCTAGGGCTCCAAAGAAGCTAAAAAACCCCTAGGACTAAACATATCTCAGTGCCTCTTGGATTTTACCATGTTCACTGCTTCATACCAGGACCTACTGAGTGCCTCCTGGCCTGCAATACTGGGCTGGGTGGGCTGCTTGCTCGTGTGACAAGAGCCTGGGAGTGCCTCCACCCCTCTCACACCTTTCCCAGGAGGCCTGAACCAGGGGGATTCATGGTCAACCCTACTGTCTCCTCAGAATAAACTAGCGATGCTCCCTGTTGGCTTCAAGGGGCTGGGAGGACAGAGCTGGGTCCCCCCAAATGAGATGTTGGTGAGTTTAAGGGTCACTGCAGAAAAATAACACAGTGCACAGCCCTCAGAATCCCACACATGGTTGCCCAACTGGCACCTCAGTGTCTCCCTCACTAAGTAGCCTGATGAGGGCTCAGCCCAGAAGGCTGATGCTATGGAGTGGGTGTCTGTTCCTGGAGGATGTTCTCAGGGCATCCTTTACTTGCCTTCAGAGGTTTCTAACATATTTTACAAATGTCCAAAATGTTCTGGGCTCGCCGCCTGGTGTTATTCCTGGGCTTACTGGTTTTCCTGATGGAAAAAGAAAAAAGTGAGCGTAGCCATGAAGAACACAAACACTTGTCTCCTTCCCCTCATCATTCTTCCCGCTGCATTCTCACCTTTCCTTCTTCACTTTCAGCTTCTTTGTTGCTTTTTCTGTAGGTTTAGAACATTCTTTCACCTGGGAGAAAAAGAACAATTGTACATGTCCAAAGATACCAATGCAGTACACTGTGAAGCAAGTGTCCAGAACAGACCCAAATGTCACGGGGGGTCTCCAGCAGAATGGGGTCCAGGTCTTCTGATCCCCAGCCTGGCTCCCTCCCTGGACCCTGTAGGGTAGTTCAGAAAATTCAAAGCTGCAACCTGAGGGTCAGTAAACAGACCAATGCCAAGGCAGTGGGCAGGGGGGCTGGAGAGGGATTTTATCAACACTGAAGACCCCAAGGACCTCAACTGTGAAATGAGACCAAGGCCTTCAGGAGAACAATCACATGAAAGGGAAAGAGGAAAAGGACCAGAGTTAACAAAAAAAAAAAAAAAAAAAAAAAGATCATGGGTCAGAAAGAGGATAAGAGAGAAAGAGGATACAAAAAAACATAAATTACCTGCTGATGGCTGCCTGCAATGGAGTCTTCCAGTTCTGTGAAGCAAGTATCAGAGCGTCCAGAAAAGGAGCAGTGATGGGGTAGCCATAAGTAGGAAAAAGGAGACTTAGAGTTGAGACAACCACTCAGACCCCACTGTCTTAGAGCTGTGCAGCTATGTTCATTTCTAGACCCTTCTCAACAGCCTGTATCTCCTCTGTGCTATGAGAAAGGGACCCCAGACTTCCCACATACTTTCCCAGCCTTCACATTCCATAACTGAGGAAAAGGGAAAACTGTGTCATTCTGTTTTTCGAAGAGGCAGTCACCCTCTTGACAATGATGTGTATGATGTGGAATTCCCTCCCTCCTCCATCTGTAGGGCCTATTTCTGTTCTCATGAATCCAATTTTTTTTCTCCCTGTATACCAACACCAGTCCTACTGCTCTTCAATACAAGACATCAGAATGAATATCAAGCCTGCCTTGTCAGGCCCTCCAATAAACCTGTGGATCACACGCTAGGTCAGCAGCACCTGCCGTAGGCCTGGAGTTGTGCTGGGGCCTGTGGAAGGTGATAATGTCTAATGTCACAGTTAAGAGTGACTGTTCTATGTCTGGAATGGCCTTAAAGACTTGGTTAATATTCAGCCCTCAAAACAATCCCAGTAGCTTCTGAAAATGTGGAAACAATGTAACAAAATTTGAGATACAGCCTCTTACCCAGTTGCCTTAATCTGAAGCTGAGGCCAGCAGTTGCCAGCATGTAAGTGAGACGCCCTCTCAGAGTCTGCCTGAACTATGCAAAGACCAGAAGGAAAGGAACCAGGCAGTTCTGACACAGAGAACAAGCTGGGTCTGACTGGAGTGTGAGGAGCAGGTCAAGACTGTTGGGCCAGAGAGGACAATGTGACAAGACAAGTGACCCCTATGCCAGCTGTCCAGCACTTCTGTCCTGGGCCCACTTTAGTCCAGGGACCAGGCTACAGGGAGAGTGAGAGCCACTGTCTACAGAAACACAGCAACCCCTCCACACATATCCCCTAGGATTCCTGCCAGCCACAGAGGGCCTTGAGCAAAAGCTGGCCTCGGGCCTCTCAAGTAAAAACCAAATCAGTTTTCATTCAAAGCCCAAGGATTTGGCATTGGAAAAGACCGGGTGAGGAGTGGAGGCCAAAAATGTGCTCAGTCATGTGTTCTGCCCTCAGGACCCCAGGATTCTGGGGCATACGTACGAATCCCGGAGGAAAGATTCTCTCCAGGAAGCACCCTTAGAGCAGGAGCAGACAGTGAGGACAGTACAGGAAGGTGTTGGTGCAGGTCCCGAGAATGTAGAGAAAGGAGTGCACTCCCTTCACCTGGCACATGTATGAGCGACTTTGTCTTCAGAATCACATAGTGCCTGTGAGGGGCTGTGTCCCACCCCACACTCAACTTTACACCTGCATACTAATCTTCTGTTTTCTATTCACAGAGCCCATGAGAACAAAACTCTTACGACTTTCTCATTAAGATACAAAACAAGCCAAGTGAGAATTCTACACCTATTTTCCTTTGATGTTTATTAACTTCAGAGATCCCATCCTAGGCTCCAAAACAAGGATTGTCTCTCACTGTTGTACCACAATTGTACGCAAGAATTGTCTCTCACTCTTCAACCCCGGAGTGTTGGTCCCGCCCTGATCAGTCTATTTCCTCCTGGATAGATTCATGAGCCCATGTACACACACACAAACAGCACTGCTGCTCTGTCCACTGTGATTCTCCCTGGGCTCTGTGACCTTGGGGGCCTTTATGAAAGCACTGCTCACAGTTGTGAGCCTTTAGATGAGACACAGGACATGAAATAATCTCCTTCAACTGTTCAGTGACACTGGCTCACAGCATCTCTTACTTTCAATCTGAGAACCCTGAGATTCCACCCTTGATGCACGTGCACTCAGTTAGGTGAGTGCAGCAAACAGAACCTGGGCCAGACTCACAGCAGCTGCTTCCCAAATGATTCTGGGAGAATGGCGATGCTCTCTTAAGAGTACACTTTGGCAACTGGGCATTGTAGCATGGCTCTTGTGAGGAGGTTACACATTTTTTTCATTTATTTAAATATGAATGAGCACCTATGACACTGAGGACCACACTGGAATGCACAGGTCTAAACCCAAAGATGAGGAAGATGTGACTCTCCCCCCTGGTGATTCTGGCAGAGTGGTTGCTGCTCTGACCTGATCATTCACAAAGGGGTACTTCAAAGGCACATGAACAAGCTCCAGGACCCCTGTGTAGTGCAGGGAGGCCACAACAAAAATAAAAAAGCCTGGTCCACCGAAGGAGAACTCATAAACAGAAGAAAGAACATCTTCTGCAAGGAGAAAAACTGAACCAAAGTAGCCAGAATAGAGATGAGGAAGATACTTCATTGACTTCAGAGACAACCCTATTGTCCTGTAACCTTGGATCAGAACCCACTCAGGTTTCTTGATTACCATGAGAAACAACAGACTGCAGAAGATGAACAGGACACCTTTTCACACTCGTGCTGGATCTCAGCAAAAGGGTTGCAAGCATTGGAACATCACTGGAGGCCAAGATGGGCTGCCCAGGCTGAGCTCCGGGATGAGAAGGCATCATGAGGACATAGTCCCTGCCCTCTCAGTGACTAGTCATGGCCAGGATTCATTCACACATGAGTGAAACAAAACAAAGTTTGGGACTAATAATTCCAGGACTATCTCAGAGAAACAGGCAAAATGATATCTTATAGGTCACACAGGAGAGCTGCAAGGACCATGTGGACTCCGGAGCAGCACCTCTCCCTTTGCTGAGCTCACCCTGCACTGAAGCAGGGTCCCTCCTCACCTCCCCTGCAACTAGTGTGGGCAGGTGCCCTGCCTGAAAGCTGACACTCCCTCCAGTCACACAGGATTCTGGGCCAAACCACACGTGGCCAACAGCAACTACACAGGGACCAGCTGTCAGGTGACTCCCAGAAGCAGGTGAAAAGTAAGAGCTGCTCTCTGTCACAGCCACAGGGGGACCAGGCCTAGGAACTACGCTGTGTCTGGCCTGACCGTGAAGTCTATCGCTGCTGATCATATCCTCTCTGGGCCAAGTCAGATGTTTCAGGAACTCACTCCTGTTCTCTGCCTCTCATTAATTTCTGGTGGTGCCACTGCCATCAACATACAGGAAAATAGAGAAGACAAGAAAAAAGAACGTAGCACCTCTGTCCAGGGTCTTAGGAAGACCGCCAGAAAGTGCTAAATCCAGCTCTGAAGTCAAAGTGCAACTCATTCTCCCTGTGTCAAAATGTGAACATCCCAGTTGTGCCCAGGTGATGATGTAGAACTGATGCATATCATCAAGAAAATGGCACAAATTATGAACATATTCAACCACATTATGCAAGTGCTGAGATATTTCATGACCACCAGGCCTGCCTTTCAAGAGCTCCTGAAGGAAGCACTGAACATGGAAAGAAACAACCAGTGCCAGTGACTGCAAAAACATACCAAATGGTAAAGACCATCGACACAATGAAAACACTGCATCAACTGACGAGCCAAAGAAACAGTTAGCCTCAGAATGGCAGGATCAAATTCACACATAACGTTAACCTTCAATGTAAATGGGCTAAATGCCCCAATCAAAAGAGAAAGACTAGCAAGTTGGATAAAAGAGTCAAGACCCATTAATGTGCTATATTCAGGAGACCCATCTCACATGCAAAAGCACACATAGGCTCAAAATGGAGAGATAGAGGAAGACTTACCAAGCAAATGGAGAGCAGAATTTAAGAAGAAAATTAAAACAGGGGTTGCAAAACTAGTCTCTGATAAAACACTTTTAAGAGACCTTAATGGTAAAGGGATCAATGCAACAAGTAGAGCTAACAATCCTAAATATATATACACCAACACAGGAGCACCCAGACACATAAAGCAAGTTCTTCATGTCCTACAAAGAAGCTTAGACTCCCACACAACAACAGTGGGAGACTTAAACACTCCACTGTCAATATTAGACAGCTCAACGAGACAGAAAATTAACAAGGATATCCAGCACTTGAACTCAGATCTGGACCAAGCAGACCTAATAGAAATCTACACAACTATCCACCCCAAATCCACAGAATATACATTCTTCTCAGCAGCATATCACACCTACTCTAAAATTCACCACGTATATGGATGTAAATCACTCAGCCAATGCAAAAGAATGGAAATCATAACAAACAGTCTCTCAGACCACAAGGCAATCAAATTAGAACTGAGGATTAAGAAATCACTCAAAACCACACATCATGGAAACTGAAAAACCTGCTCCCAAATTACTGGATAAATAAGGACATGAAGGCAAAAATAAAGATGTTCTTTGAAGTCAGTGAGAACAAAGACACAATATACCAGAATCTCTGGGACACATTTAAAGCAGTGTCTAGAGGTGGATGTGGGAGAAGAGTAGCAGCCACAGGAGCGGAATAGCCAAGAAAGGGAATCAGGGCTTTTGGTTTCTAGCTCCAGGCCACGTCGTAACTATGAACTAGCCAATCTCAAACAGCACACCACACAGTGCAGGCTGTGTGTCCCTGGCCCCCTCATAGGGCTCCTCTTTCCTAATCTCACCTGAGCTCACTTGTCCTCTTATTGATTCCTGCCAATGTCATCTCCTCCTTAGAATCTGTATGTGCTGCTGTCTGTATATCATCTCCTCTAGAAGATTTTGTACTGAATAAGAAGCAACCTTTCTTGAAAGAGGAGATTTAATTCTAGCCAAAAGGTTTTATTAACTAACTTTTTGTTATTAGGCAATTAAAACAAGACTTGAAAACACTCAATTATCCTATGATTTAAAGATGACCCCTACTTAGCATGTGATTATTTGTACTTCCACTTTTCCTTTTCAACACAATGTGTGCGCACCATGGAGGTCACTGCTGCACACTGACTCCAGCATCGAGACGGCCCGTCATGCGAGCGGTGCAGAGGAGGGGCACTGATCCCCTCCAACCCAGCTCTGCGTGTGATTCCAGCTGGGAAAATGGGGCCAGGCTAACACCCAACTTGATCCTTAAGGTTCTAAAAGATACTATGTCCTGGCATTGGGTTCTACTGAGTTTCAAATGCTTGTGGTCATTATCTTTTTAAATGTGATAGAATATGTCACTATTGGTTCTCAGATTTTGAACATAAGGTGAGGAATGACTCCACCACTGTAGACCAAAAGCCTGTGAACTCTGTATGTTTTACATTAACGATGACACTAAAACCCACTGTGCAATGTACCTACTCAAACAAACCCTGGGAAAGTTGACCATTCAGACCATCCAATGATGATAGTATCGGGGATCTGAATAGGTTTTCATACTTCCACACGCACACAGAAGTGCTGGAACAACTTGGCATAGTGAGGAGCTATGCTAGGGCACACCACAGCTGACTGTACGATATACCTACTCCAACACCAGGTTATGCAACCACTGAGAATATCTAACAACAATAGACAGTGTTTGGAACTTCCATACATTTTCAGGCTTTCACGTGCACCCAGAGATGCTAGGACTCCCTGGCATAGTCACGAATCATACCAGGGCATTGTGATGCTTCCAGTGCAGTAGAACATAGCACCATCTTTTCCCCATTCCTGAGCTCACAATTTCCTGTTCCATTGAGGAGACAAGACCATAAAATGTTCACCACTGCCTCATCTCTGAGGATGGGAACATACAACTAACCTTCACATTCAGCTGTGGTAGAGGATGAAGTGACTTACTTATCAAAGTGCAGTGGTGATAAAACTTGGTTTTAGAACTTTAATCTTTGTGTTGTGCATTGCACATGTTTTCTGGGGGAGAGGACACACACTTTCAAACATATCCACAGTCAGTCCATGGAGACTCTCTCCCTTATACCTCCTGATCCTGATGCACACCATCATAATCTATCTGAATGATGCTGCTGCTTCCAGAAACTAGAGATCACCTCAAATTCTATAATGGACTCTCCATCGTTCTTACACCAAACTGCTCTAACCTCATTTTCAGCAGGAAGCTCCAACCAGAGTTGTTTTCCAGCACATGTAGACTAGAAAGTACCACCTTTGTCAACACTAAGATTTTTCCTTAGCAAAGGGGTGATCCCAGAATACATACCGTCATCCCATAAAGGTGACTGTCCCTGCATTTAGGAAAAAAAAACAAAAACAAAACACCATGAGGGTCAGGCATGTTGTGTCTTCTGTGCACAGCTTTTGTCTTCACTTGGGGACATTACAAAACCAGGTGAGAAATACTGGTAGAGGCAATAGCCCCAATGCCTAGAAGATGTCTGTGGAAAGGCACGATGTTTTCATCCATGATGCCATGATGTTTCCACTTTATTTTTCTCAAATTCACTTTTTTAAAAAAACAGTATTTATCCTGAAAAAGGATGCTTCCTGCCACACAGTTCCTAAAGAGCTGTTAAATTATGAATGCCATTCTGAATCATACTTAATTGGAAAAAAAAACTCACTTTGCATTATCCCACAAAGGGTCATCTATAATGTACAGTGTAAGATTTTTATATTCTAATTAAAATGAACAACAAAATACCCATTTCAAAGAAAGACTTTACCTTGTGAATGGCTATAATTTCTTCTGATGATTCTATCCCAGGCAAGATTCCTGCCGGAACAAATTCTCCTGTATGCAGAAAACAGAGTAACAGTCAACACATTGTTTCCACCGAAGGAGCCACTCTGGTGGCCTTGTGTGCTGTGAAGAGGGTGCTGGCCTGTGTTGACAAGCCGGGTTAACAGCACAGGCTGAGCTGCTGCTGACCCATCCCGCTTGGTGGTAAAGGCAGGCAAATGGGGTCATGAGAAGAGCCATGGACAATGAGGCCTTGGTCCTCTAGCTAAAGCAAGCTCCTCAATGTGAGAATGCCCATCTCAAGCAGGGCGCACCACACACGGCAGGCCGTGCTTCCCTGCAGCATTTCAGGGCTCCTCCTTCCTAAACTGACCTGAGCTAACTTGCCCTCCCTTCGTGATCCCCTCGAGGTCATTTCCAGCTCAGGATCCACATGTGCTACTGCTGTGTCCCTCTTAGATCATTTTGTACTAGATAAAAAGCAACCTTTCTTCAAAGAGGAGTCTTAATTCCAGACACAGTATTCTATGCATTCACTAAACATTTGTTTTAAAGAAGACTATATCAAGACTTGAAAATACTCAATTATCCTACCATGCTCTTGCCGGCACTGACTCCAGCACTGGGACAGCGCATCCTTGGGAGCAGCAGGTGGGGGTTCTAACCCTCTCCAACCCAGCTGCACAGAAGACTCCAGAATATATGAGTACCTAAACTACACCCAAGTTTTTCCTTCAATTCTTTTTTGAGATGGAGTCTTGCTCTGTCACCTGGGATAGAGTGCAGTGTCATGATCTCTGCTCCCTACAATCTTTGCATCCCTGTAACCTCTGCCTCCGAGTCATTGGGACTGTAGGCACATGCCACCACACATGGCTACTTTTTGTATTTTTAAAGACCAGGTTTCACCATACTGGCCAGGCGAGTCTCAAACTCCTGACCTCGTGATCCACCCGCCTCAGCCTCCCAAAGTGTTAGGATTACAGGTGTGAGCCACTGTGCCTCAACTTTCCTTCAGTTATTTGGTGCTGTGTCTTGGGTGTGTGCTGAACTGCAGCATATGAAAGGCTTGTCGTGATGATCTCAGTAAATATAATATGTCTGACTATTTTCTGCTTTTGACCAGGAGCTGAAAAAATAAGCCAGCACTGCAGACAAAATCCTGACCTCTCAATGTCTGTTTCCCACTTCTGACCACACCAAAGTCCACTGTAAAATGTTCCTACTCCTACACTGAGTTATGTGATGGTTGCAACAATCCTATGAGAGAGACAGTGTTTGGGATTTCTAAAGGCTATCAAACATCCATATGCACACCTAGGTGCTAAAACTCTCACATAACGACAAATTATACCAGGACTATGTGATTACTTCCGAGTAGTAGTGGTGGCATCAACCTTCCTCCCGCTCCTGAGTTCATCTCTGCCTCTTGCACTGAAGAGATAAAGAGATTGGCAATCTCCTCTCTGCAGTATCTCCATGTGATTAATGGAGATATTAAACTTACCTCCAGCTACAGATGTGGTGGAGGATAAATGGGCTGATTTACATACGGTGTTCAGTGGTGATGAAATCTTTATTTACAACATTCACCTTTGTGTTGAGCTCTGCACATGGAAACACGCTTTCTGGACAAATGTACACAAACTCCCAAAGACATTCACAATCACTATAAACAGACTCTCACCTTATAACCCCCACCTTGAGGCATCCCATTCTATTTCACAAAAATGACACTATGGCTAACAGGAACTATGGAGGAGAGCCACCACTCTTCAGTACACTCTTAATTTCTGCCCAAATCTTGTTTTCCAAAAAGAAGCTCCAATGACAGTGCCTCATTAGACAAAGCAGGCAAGAAAGTGTCACTTTCTCAACACTAAGATTTTTCCCAAGCAGAATGATCCCGGAATACGTACTCGTCCATTCGGAAAGTGATGAAGATGACTCCTCCTGCATTAAGAGAAAGAAAAACACTGAGGGTAAGATTATGCTGTGTCCTGTGTACACAGGTCTTTTTCCTAACTGTTCCTAACAGGCGCTGTTGGAAAACCAGATGGAAAATTGTGGTGGTGGCTACAGCCCCAAACATAAAGCCTAGAAAACACTTGCAGAAAGGCACCAGCTTTTTGGGCAGGATTTTAAAGCTTATTTTGGTTGCAAATTCATAATTTTCAAGAAAGATTTTCTCCTGAGGAAAAGCTTGCTGACATAGTTTATATGAATTCTCATTTTACATTTTCCTACCTAGAAATTCACTAAGTCATCTATAATGTACATGTTAGGATTCTCAAATCTTTATTCAAGTACAATAAAAAGAAACATAGGAAGATAAATAAAATTTAACTTCCAGACAAAGGAAGAACTTACTGTGATAACCGAGAGGGATGCCTGAAAGGGTTTCATATGGGGACATGCTGCAGGGTACTCTTGTTGATCTAGGAGACATAGGGCAAGTGTCACCACACGTATTCTACTGAGGAAATCCCTTGTGTTGTATTGGGGGGTGTGGACAGGAGGCTGGCTTATGGAGGTGAGTTACAGCAGACGGAGCTGTAGACCCACCCTCCTCATTTCACTCTGTTGCTCAGGCTGGACTGGTGTGGCGTGATCTAGGCTCACTGCAACCTCCACCTCCCAGGATGAAGTGATTCTCCTGCCACAGTCTCTCAACTAGCTGGGATGACTGACACCCACCACCATGTGCAGTTAATTTTCTTGTTGTTAGACACAGTGTTTTGCCATGATGGCCAGGCTGGTCTCAAACACCTGACCTCAAGTAATTAACCCACCTCGGCCTTCCAAAGTGCTAGGATTACAGGCATGAGCCACCGCACCCAGCCTGGTCTCTGCTTTTAAACAGGAGCTGAGGAATAACCCAATCACAGCAGCTCCTAACCTCTCCCTGTGTGTTTCACATTTCTAACCACAGGAAAGTCCACTGTAAAAGTTACCTATTCTAATCCTGGGTTATGTGACCATTAAGACCATCCCATAATGATAGAGAGTGCTTAGAATTTCTATAGGCTATTGTACTTCCACATGCACACCATGGTTCTCAAAGTCACTGCTAGGGTGATGAGTTATACAAGGGCTGTGTGATCAATGCAGTATAATAGCCCACAGCATCACCTCCCACCCATTCCTGACTTTGCACTTCCCTCCTCTATTTAGAAGGCCATGAGTTTGGGAAATTTATCTCTGTACAAACTGTATCTGAGGAGTGCATACATTAAACTTACCTTAAGCTACAGCTGTGGTGGAGAATGAATGGGTTGATGTATTTAAAGTGTACGTACATCAACTATTTGAAAAATTAATACTAGTGTTGTACTTTGAACATGCATAAAAATTCACAGGGACCTTCACCCCCACTGCAGATAGACTCTCTACTCCATACCTCCCAAACCTGATGCACACCACCCTCTTTCATGTAAGCAACACAACTTCATGAAAACACTACAGAAAGACGGTACTATTCCCTACCAAACTCTGAATGATTTTTATAGAAAACTGCCTAAAATCTCTTTTCTGTTAGGAAGGTTAAACCAGAGAAATTCTGTAACAAAAGCAGGGTAAAAAGTGTAATCATTCTGAAAAACTAAGGTATTTCCTTAGCAAAAAAGTAATCCCTGGGAGTGAAGGCAAGAGGGAAAAGATCATTAGTACAAATACCTAGTGCATGCGAGGCTTAACACCTCAATGATGGGTTGATAGGTGCAACAAACAACCATGACACGTTTACACTTACGTAATAAACCAGCTCCTTCCACACATGCATCTCAGAACTTAAAATAAAATTGAAACACACACACACACACACACACACACACACAGATGCACACACAGAAGGTAGGATACAGTGGCTAATGACTGTAATCCCAGCACATTGATATGATACTTACCAGCTTGCTGCAGTCCTGTAGCCTCCTGTAATTACAGAAAATAAACTGCTATGAGCACCAGACCATGCTGTTCCCTGACCTTCCTGCACTTGGTAACATTAAAAAACAAGATGGAAACAAGGGTTCAATCAAAGAAGCCCACAGGAAGAAGCGAGCACATCGACTATGCTAAAGACAACGTTTTTCTTGGATGATGTTTCCTTCCAACCATGTTGTTTGGCCATTATGTGCTTTTAGTCCCCAAAAGAAAACAAACCTGCCAAGGCAAAAAAACTTGTGACCACAGAGTGTGTGGTTAATGCTGTCATTTTCTCCCACTGTCTTGAATTGAGTCTCACTCAAGAAGAGACTCTCGTTCAAAACTCCCCCAGCCAAGGAAATTCTGTAAGTCACCTACAATTTATATGGAAAAATTCTCCTATCTTATATAACATTTTCTGATGTTGATTCAAAAAAATAAAGTCAAGAAAGCAATAGTTTAACTCAGACACAGCCTGTGGCCTGACATTCATATCCCATTGTACCTTGACCCATGCAGCATCAACAGAAGGGTCCTCCTGCTGAAGATCAGGCCCTAGAAGGATGCAAAGTGACTGTCAATACCTGGTGGCATTGCTCATTAACAACTCAGGGGCATGCTACGATGTGAGTAAAGGGGGAGAATGGCAGGAAAAGGACAGGAGCGGAAAAGAAAGGGAATCAGGGCCTTTGGGTTTATAGCTCCAGGCCACCTGGAATAGTCCATCTCAAACATGGCACCCCACACAGGGCAGGTTATGTTTCCCCGCAGGTGCTCAGGGTTCCTCCTTTCTAATCTGAGCTCAGCCATCTTGCCCTCCCTTCTTCACCCCTTCCAAAGTCATTTCCTCCCACAGTTCACAAGTAGTGCTACCCTGACTATGACCCCATCTACAAGATTTTCTACATGATAAGGAACAAGCTTGACTCAGATAAAATATTACATTCTGGCCAACATATGATGTTGTATTTATTTATTTTACCTTTCTAACACTTTTTACTTTAAGAGATAACAGTGCTATTGTATTTATTAACCCTTAGTAAAAACTTAAACCAAAATATGAAAATACTCAGTGATCCTATCACTTGAAGATAACCGCTGCTTAGCATATGGTATTTCTCTTTCCACTCTTTATTTTCATCACCTCATGTGTGTTAAATGGGGTCCACAGCTGATCATACACTGGCTCCAAGGCTCTCCCAGTCCTGGGAGAAGGTGAGTGGCCGAAGGTGCGATGTTGATCCTCTCTAACCAAGCTGTGCAGAACAATCTAGCTACACAAGGACCACCTGTCAGGCTACTGCCAGAAGCTATTCACTGTGCCACGAAAGGGAGATCAAGCTGGGTAACTACCCTCAAGTGTCTGGCCTAACCCTCAAGTTCATCCCTGCTGATCATGTCCTCTCTGGGCTAAGTTGAACGTTTCAGGAACTCACTCCTGTTCACTGTCTCTCACTAGTTTCTGTTGGAGCCCCTGCCATCAACACAAAGAAACATGGAGAAGACAAGAAACAAAGTAGCTCCTCTAAAATAGCTCCTAGAAAAACGGCTACCATTCAGGCCAGCCATGAAGTCGGAGCTAAAGTCCACCTTTAGATGAGGCTGGAACATTCCAGAGATGCCCAGGTAATAGGGTACAACTCACTCTCCTGGTGTACACCTTGGCTTCCCCTCCACCTTCATGGCTTTGCTGCCCTCATGCCTTTCTTCTATTCCTCTAAATCATGTATCTTGGCAGGCCCTGGCCAAGGCCACGACCTGCTCTCTCATAGAGCCCACTGGGCAGCCGTCTATGAATTATACATCCACAATGTCGCTAATTCTGATCTCAACCTTTAATCACCCACAGCAGAAAGCCCACCGGGTATCAAACAACAATAACAATAACAAAACAACAACAAACAAAAGCTAAGGATATTCTCGGGATTAAAGAGGACTTAGGGGAATTGGGTTACAAGGAGATGGCATCTGAGGTTAACAGGAAACATTTGAAAATCACAAAAGCCTCAGTGCTTTTAATTGCGGGATAAGTACTGACATTGACACGGCAATAAAATTTGATTTATAGACAATAAGTCGCCACACAGCAGCCTTAATCTGCAGCTGAGGCCAGCAGTTGTCAGGCCCTCTCAGGGTTTGCCTGAGCTATGCAAAGACCAGTAGGGAAGGCACCCGGCAGTCCTGACACAGAGAACAAGCTGGGTCTGACTGGAGTGTGAGGAGCAGCTCAAGACTGTTGGGCCAGAGAGGACAATGTGACAAGACAAGTGACCCCTATGCCAGCTGTCCAGCACTTCTGTCCTGGGCCCACTTTAGTCCAGGGACCAGGCTACAGGGAGAGTGAGAGCCACTGTCTACAGAAACACAGCAACCCCTCCACACATATCCCCTAGGATTCCTGCCAGCCACAGAGGGCCTTAAGCAAAAGCTGGCCTCGGGCCTCTCAAGTAAAAACCAAATCAGTTTTCATTCAAAGCCCAAGGATTTGGCATTGGATAAGACTGGGTGAGGAGTGGAGGCCAAAAATGTGCTCAGTCATGTGTTTCTGGGGCATACGTAGGAATCCCAGAGGAAAGATTCTCTCCAGGAAGCACCCTTAGAGCAGGAGCAGGCAGTGAGGACAGTACAGGAAGGTGTTGGTGCAGGTCCCGAGAATGTAGAGAAAGAGAGTGCACTCCCTTCACCTGGCACATGTATGAGCGACTTTGTCTTCAGAATCACATAGTGCCTGTGAGGGGCTGTGTCCCACCCCACTCTCAACTTTACACCTGCATACTAATCTTCTGTTTTCTATTCACAGAGCCCATGAGAACAAAACTCTTACGACTTTCTCATTAAGATACAAAACAAGCCAAGTGAGAATTCTACACCTATTTTCCTTTGATGTTTATTAACTTCAGAGATCCCATCCTAGGCTCCAAAACAAGGATTGTCTCTCACTGTTGTACCACAATTGTACGCAAGAATTGTCTCTCACTCTTCAACCCCGGAGTGTTGGTCCCGCCCTGATCAGTCTATTTCCTCCTGGATAGATTCATGAGCCCATGTACACACACACAAACAGCACTGCTGCTCTGTCCACTGTGATTCTCCCTGGGCTCTGTGACCTTGGGGGCCTTTATGAAAGCACTGCTCACAGTTGTGAGCCTTTAGATGAGACACAGGACATGAAATAATCTCCTTCAACTGTTCACTGACACTGGCTCACAGCATCTCTTACTTTCAGTCTGAGAACCCTGAGATTCCACCCTTGATGCGCGTGCACTCAATTAGGTGAGTGCAGCAAACAGAACCTGGGCCAGACTCACAGCAGCTGCTTCCCAAATGATTCTGGGAGAATGGCGATGCTCTCTTAAGAGTACACTTTTGGCAACTGGGCATTGTAGCATGGCTCTTGTGAGGTTACAAATTTTTTTCATTTATTTAAATATGAATGAGTACATATGCCACTGAGGACCACACTGGAACGCCAGGTCTAAACACAAAGATGAGGAAGATGTGACTCTCCCCCCTGGTGATTCTGGCGGAGTGGTTGCTGCTCTGACCTGATCATTCACAAAGGGGTACTTCAAGAGCACATGAACAAGCTCCAGGACCCCTGTGTAGTGCAGGGAGGCCATAACAAAAATAAAAAAGCCTGGTCCACCGAAGGAGAACTCATAAACAGAAGAAAGAACATCTTCTGCAAGGAGAAAAACTGAACCAAAGTAGCCAGAATAGAGATGAGGAAGATACTTCATTGACTTCAGAGACAACCCTATTGTCCTGTAACCTTGGATCAGAACCCACTCAGGTTTCTTGATTACCATGAGAAACAACAGACTGAGGAAGATGAACAGGACACCTTTTCACACTCGTGCTGGATCTCAGCAAAAGGGTTGCAAGCATTGGAATATCACTGGAGGCCAAGATGGGCTGCCCAGGCTGAGCTCCGGGATGAGAAGGCATCATGAGGACATAGTCCCAGCCCTCTCAGTGACTAGTCATGGCCAGGATTCATTCACACATGAGTGAAACAAAACAAAGCTTGGGACTAATAATTCCAGGACTATCTCAGAGAAACAGGCAAAATGATATCTTATAGGTCACACAGGAGAGCTGCAAGGACCATGTGGACTCCGGAGCAGCACCTCTCCCTTTGCTGAGCTCACCCTGCACTGAAGCAGGGTCCCTCCTCACCTCCCCTGCAACTAGTGTGGGCAGGTGCCCTGCCTGAAAGCTGACACTCCCTCCAGTCACACAGGGTTCTGGGCCAAACCACACGTGGCCAACAGCAACTACACAGGGACCAGCTGTCAGGTGACTCCCAGAAGCAGGTGAAAAGTAAGAGCTGCTCTCTGTCCCAGCCACAGGGAGACCAGGCCTGGGAACTACGCTGTGTCTGGCCTGACCGTGAAGTCTATTGCTGCTGATTATATCCTCTCTGGGCCAAGTCAGATGTTTCAGGAACTCACTCCTGTTCTCTGCCTCTCATTAATTTCTGTTGGTGCCACTGCCATCAACATACAGGAAAATAGAGAAGACGAGAAAAAAGAACGTAGCACCTCTGTCCAGGGTCTTAGGAAGACCGCCAGAAAGTGCTAAATCCAGCTCTGAAGTCAAAGTGCAACTCATTCTCCCTGTGTCAAAATGTGAACATCCCAGTTGTGCCCAGGTGATGATGTAGAACTGATGCATATCATCAAGAAAAAGGCACAAATTACGAACATATTCAACCACATTATGCAAGTGCTGAGATATTTCATGACCACCAGGCCTGCCTTTCAAGAGCTCCTGAAGGAAGCACTGAACATGGAAAGAAACAACCAGTGCCAGTGACTGCAAAAACATACCAAATGGTAAAGACCATCGACACAATGAAAACACTGCATCAACTGACGAGCCAAAGAAACAGTTAGCCTCAGAATGGCAGGATCAAATTCACACATAACGTTAACCTTCAATGTAAATGGGCTAAATGCCCCAATCGAAAGACAAAGACTAGCAAGTTGGATCAGAGTCAAGACCCATTAATGTGCTATATTCAGGAGACCCATCTCACATGCAAAAACACACATAGGCTCAAAATGGAGAGATAGAGGAAGACTTACCAAGAAAATGAATTAAAACAGGGGTTGCAAACCTAGTCTCTGATAAAACAGACTTTTAAGAGACCTTAATGGTAAAGGGATCAATGCAACAAGTAGAGCTAACAATCCTAAGTATATATATACATATATATATACCCAACACAGGAGCACCCAGACACATAAAGCAAGTTCTTCATGTCCTACAAAGAAGCTTAGACTCCCACACAACAACAGTGGGAGACTTAAACACTCCACTGTCAATATTAGACAGCTCAACGAGACAGAAAATTAACAAGGATATCCAGCACTTGAACTCAGATCTGGACCAAGCAGACCTAATAGAAATCTACACAACTATCCACCCCAAATCCACAGAATATACATTCTTCTCAGCAGCATATCACACCTACTCTAAAATTCACCACGTATTTCGATGCAAAAGAATGGAAATCATAACAATCAGTCTCTCAGACCACAAAGCAATCAAATTAGAACTGAGGATTAAGAAATCACTCAAAACCACACATCATGGAAACTGAAAAACCTGCTCCCGAATTACTGGATAAATAAGGACATGAAGGCAAAAATAAAGATGTTCTTTGAAGTCAGTGAGAACAAAGACACAATATACCAGAATCTCTGGGACACATTTAAAGCAGTGTCTAGAGGTGGATGTGGGAGAAGAGTAGCAGCCACAGGAGCGGAATAGCCAAGAAAGGGAATCAGGGCTTTTGGTTTCTAGCTCCAGGCCACGTCGTAACTATGAACTAGCCAATCTCAAACAGCACACCACACAGTGCAGGCTGTGTGTCCCTGGCCCCCTCGTAGGGCTCCTCTTTCCTAATCTCATCTGAGCTCACTTGTCCTCTTATTGATTCCTGCCAATGTCATCTCCTCCTTAGAATCTGTATGTGCTGCTGTCTGTATATCATCTCCTCTAGAAGATTTTGTACTGAATAAGAAGCAACCTTTCTTGAAAGAGGAGATTTAATTCTAGCCAAAAGGTTTTATTAACTAACTTTTTGTTATTAGGCAATTAAAACAAGACTTGAAAACACTCAATTATCCTATGATTTAAAGATGACCCCTACTTAGCATGTGATTATTTGTACTTCCACTTTTCCTTTTCAACACAATGTGTGCGCACCATGGAGGTCACTGCTGCACACTGACTCCAGCATCGAGACGGCCCGTCATGCGAGCGGTGCAGAGGAGGGGCACTGATCCCCTCCAACCCAGCTCTGCGTGTGATTCCAGCTGGGAAAATGGGGCCAGGCTAACACCCAACTTGATCCTTAAGGTTCTAAAAGATACTATGTCCTGGCATTGGGTTCTACTGAGTTTCAAATGCTTGTGGTCATTATCTTTTTAAATGTGATAGAATATGTCACTATTGGTTCTCAGATTTTGAACATAAGGTGAGGAATGACTCCACCACTGTAGACCAAAAGCCTGTGAACTCTGTATGTTTTACATTAACGATGACACTAAAACCCACTGTGCAATGTACCTACTCAAACAAACCCTGGGAAAGTTGACCATTCAGACCATCCAATGATGACAGTATCGGGGATCTGAATAGGTTTTCATTCTTCCACACGCACACAGAAGTGCTGGAACAACTTGGCATAGTGAGGAGCTATGCTAGGGCACACCACAGCTGACTGTACGATATACCTACTCCAACACCGGGTTATGCAACCACTGAGAATATCTAACAACAATAGACAGTGTTTGGGGCTTTCATACATTTTCAGGCTTTCACGTGCACCCAGAGATGCTAGGACTCCCTGGCATAGTCACGAATCATACCAGGGCATTGTGATGCTTCCAGTGCAGTAGAACATAGCACCATCTTTTTCCCCATTCCTGAGCTCACAATTACCTGTTCCATTGAGGAGACAAGACCATAAAATGTTCACCACTGCCTCATCTCTGAGGATGGGAATATACAACTAACCTTCACATTCAGCTGTGGTAGAGGATGAAGCGACTTATTTATGAAAGTGCAGTGGTGATAAAACTTGTTTTTAGAATGTTAATCTTTGTGTTGTGCATTGCACATGTTTTCTGGGTCAGAGCACACACACTTTCAAACATATCCACAGTCAGTCCATGGAGACTCTCTCCCTTATACCTCCTGATCCTGATGCACACCATCATATTCTATCTGAATGATGCTGCTGCTTCCAGAAACTAGAGATCACCTCAAGTTCTATAATGGACTCTCCATCGTTCTTACACCAACCTGCTCAAACCTCATTTCCAGCAGGAAGCTCCAACCAGAGTTGTTTTCCAGCACATGTAGACTAGAAAGTACCACCTTTGTCAACACTAAGATTTTTCCTTACCAAAGGGGTGATCCCAGAATACATACCGTCATCCAATAAAGTTGAGTATCCCTGCATTTAGGAAAAAAAGCAAAAACAAAACACCATGAGGGTCAGGCATGTTGTGTCTTCTGTGCACAGCTTTTGTCTTCACTTGGGGACATTACAAAACCAGGTGAGAAATACTGGTAGAGGCAATAGCCCCAATGCCTAGAAGATGTCTGTGGAAAGGCACGATGTTTTCATCCATGATGCCATGATGTTTCCACTTTATTTTTCTCAAATTCACTTTTTTAAAAAAACAGTATTTATCCTGAAAAAATATACTTCCTACCACAGAGTTCCTAAAGAGCTGTTAAATTATGGATGCCATCTTGAATCATACTTAGTTGGGGAAAAAAACTCACTTTGCATTATCCCACAAAGAAACGGTCATCTATAATGTACAGTGTAAGATTTCCATATTCTAATTAAAATGAACAACAAAATACCCATTTCAAAGAAAGACTTTACCTTGTGAATGGCTATAACTTCTTCTGACGAATCTATCCCAGGCAAGATTACTGCTGGAACAAATTCTCCTGTATGCAGAAAACAGAGTAACAATCAACACATTGTTTCCACCGAAGGAGCCACTCTGGTGGCCTTGTGCGCTGTGAAGAGGGTGCTGGCAGGTGTTGACAAGCCGGGTTAACAGCACAGGCTGAGCTGCTGCTGACCCATCCTGCTTGGTGGTAAAGGCAGGCAAATGGGGTCATGAGAAGAGCTATGGACAATGAGGCCTTGGTCCTCTAGCTAAAGCAAGCTCCTCAATGTGAGACAGCCCATCTCAAGCAGGGCGCACCACACACGGCAGGCCGTGCTTCCCTGCAGCATTTCAGGGCTCCTCCTTCCTAAATTGACCTGAGCTAACTTGCCCTCCCTTCGTGATCCCCTCGAGGTCATTTCCAGCTCAGGATCCACATGTGCTACTGCTGTGTCCCTCTTAGATCATTTTGTACTAGATAAAAAGCAACCTTTCTTCAAAGAGGAGACTTAATTCCAGCCACAGTATTCTATACATTCACTAAACTTTTGTTTAAAAGAAGACTATATCAAGACTTGAAAATACTCAATTATCCTACCATGCTCTTGCTGGCACTGACTCCAGCACTGGGACAGCGCATCCTTGGGAGCAGCAGGTGGGGGTTCTGACCCTCTCCAACCCAGCTGCACAGAAGATTCCAGCAGAGATGAGTACCAGGACAACACCCAAGTTTTTCCTTCAATTCTTTTTTGAGATGGAGTCTTGCTCTGTCACCTGAACTAGAGTGCAGTGTCATGATCTCCGCTCCCTACAACCTCTGCCTCCCTGAGTCATTGGGACTGTAGGCACATGCCACCACACATGGCTACTTTTTGTATTTTTAAAGACCAGGTTTCACCATACTGGCCAGGCCGGTCTCGAACTCCTGACCTCGTGATCCACCCGCCTCAGCCTCCCAAAGTGTTAGGATTACAGGTGTGAGCCACTGTGCCTCAACTTTCCTTCAGTTATTTGGTGCTGTGTCTTGGGTGTGTGCTGAACTGCAGCATATGAAAGGCTTGTGGTGATAATCTCATTAAATATAATGTCTATTTTCTGCTTTTGACCAGGAGCTGAGAAAATAATCCAGCACTGCAGACAAAATCCTGACCTCTCAATGTCTGTTTCCCACTCCTGACCACACCAAAGTCCACTGTAAAATGTTGCTATTCCTTCACTGAGTTATGTGATGTTTGGGACAATCCTATGAGAGAGACAGTGTTTGGGATTTCTAAAGGCTATCAAACTTCCATATGCACACCTAGGTGCTAAAACTCTCACATAACGACAAATTATACCAGAACTATGTGATTACTTCCGAGTAGTAGTGGTGGCATCAACCTTCCTCCCGCTCCTGAGTTCATCTCTGCCTCTTCCACTGAAGGGATAAAGAGATTGGCAATCTCCTCTCTGCAGTATCTCCATGTGATTAATGGAGATATTAAACTTACCTCCAGCTACAGATGTGGTGGAGGATAAATGGGCTGATTTATATAAGGTGTTCAGTGGTGATGAAATCTTTATTTACAACATTCACCTTTGTGTTGAGCTCTGCACATGGTAACACGCTTTCTGGACAAATGTACACAAACTCCCAAAGACATTCACAATCACTATAAACAGACTCTTACCTTATAACCCCCACCTTGAGGCATCCCATTCTATTTCACAAATATGACACTATGGCTAACAGGAACTATGGAGGAGAGCCACCACTCTTCAGTACACTCTTAATTTCTGCCCAAATCTTGTTTTCCAAAAAGAAGCTCCAATGACAGTGCCTCATTAGACAAAGCAGGCAAGAAAGTGTCACTTTCTCAACACTAAGATTTTTCCCAAGCAGAATGATCCCAGAATACGTACTCGTCCATTCGGAAAGTGATGAAGATGACTCCTCCTGCATTAAGAGAAAGAAAAACACTGAGGGTAAGATTATGCTGTGTCCTGTGTACACAGGTCTTTTTCCTAACTGTTCCTAACAGGCGCTGTTGGAAAACCAGATGGAAAATTGTGGTGGTGGCTACAGCCCCAAACATAAAGCCTAGAAAACACTTGCAGAAAGGCACCAGCTTTTTGGGCAGGATTTTAAAGCTTATTTTGGTTCTAAATTCATAATTTTCAAGAAACATTTTCTCCTGAGGAAAATGCTTGCTGACATAGTTTATATGAATTCTCATTTTACATTTTCCTACCTAGAAATTCACTAAGTCATCTATAATGTACATGGTAAGATTCTCAAATCTTTATTCAAGTACAATAAAAAGAAACATAGGAAGATAAATAAAATTTAACTTCCAGACAAAGGAAGAACTTACTGTAATAACCGAGAGGGATCCCTGAGAGGGTTCCATATGGGGACATGGTGCAGGGTACTCTTGTTGATCTAGGAGACATAGGGCAAGTGTCACCACACGGATTCTACTGAGGAAATCCCTTGCGTTGTATTGGGGGGTGTGGACAGGAGGCTGGCTTATGGAGGTGAGTTACAGCAGACGGAGCTGTAGACCCACCCTCCTCATCTCACTCTGTTGCTCAGGCTGGACTGGTGTGGCATGATCTAGGCTCACTGCAACCTCCACCTCCCAGGATGAAGTGATTCTCCTGCCACAGTCTCTCAACTAGCTGGGATGACTGACACCCACCACCATGTGCAGTTAATTTTCTTGTTGTTAGACACAGTGTTTTGCCATGATGGCCAGGCTGGTCTCAAACACCTGACTTCAAGTAATTAACCCACCTCGGCCTTCCAACGTGCTAGGATTACAGGCATGAGCCACCGCACCCAGCCTGGTCTCTGCTTTTAAACAGGAGCTGAGGAATAACCCAATCACAGCAGCTCCTAACCTCTCCCTGTGTGTTTCACATTTCTAACCACAGGAAAGTCCACTGTAAAAGTTACCTATTCTAATCCTGGGTTATGTGACCATTAAGACCATCCCATAATGATAGAGAGTGCTTAGAATTTCTATAGGCTATTGTACTTCCACATGCACACCATGGTTCTCAAAGTCACTGCTAGGGTGATGAGTTATACAAGGGCTGTGTGATCAATGCAGTATAATAGCCCACAGCATCACCTCCCACCCATTCCTGACTTTGCACTTCCCTCCTCTATTTAGAAGGCCATGAGTTTGGGAAATTTATCTCTGTACAAACTGTATCTGAGGAGTGCATACATTAAACTTACCTTAAGCTACAGCTGTGGTGGAGAATGAATGGGTTGATGTATTTAAAGTGTACGTACATCAACTATTTGAAAAATTAATACTAGTGTTGTACTTTGAACATGCATAAAAATTCACAGGGACCTTCACACCCACTGCACATAGACTCTCTACTCCATACCTCCCAAACCTGATGCACACCACCCTCTTTCATGTAAGCAACACAACTTCATGAAAGCACTACAGAAAGACGGTACTATTCCCTACCAAACTCTGAATGATTTTTATACAAAACTGCCTAAAACCTCTTTTCTGTTAGGAAGGTTAAACCAGAGAAATTCTGTAACAAAAGCAGGGTAAAAAGTGTAATCATTCTGAAAAACTAAGGTATTTCCTTAGCAAAAAAGTAATCCCTGGGAGTGAAGGCAAGAGGGAAAAGATCATTAGTACAAATACCTAGTGCATGCGAGGCTTAACACCTCAATGATGGGTTGATAGGTGCAACAAACAACCATGACACGTTTACACTTACGTAATAAACCAGCTCCTTCCACACATGCATCTCAGAACTTAAAATAAAATTGAAACACACACACACACACACACACACACACACACAGACGCACACACAGAAGGTAGGATATAGTGGCTAATGACTGTAATCCCAGCACATTGATATGATACTTACCAGCTTGCTGCAGTCCTGTAGCCTCCTGTAATTACAGAAAATAAACTGCTATGAGCACCAGACCATGCTGTTCCCTGACCTTCCTGCACTTGGTAACATTAAAAAACAAGATGGAAACAAGGGTTCAATCAAAGAAGCCCACAGGAAGAAGCGAGCACATCGACTATGCTAAAGACAACGTTTTTCTTGGATGATGTTTCCTTCCAACCATGTTGTTTGGCCATTATGTGCTTTTAGTCCCCAAAAGAAAACAAACCTGCCAAGGCAAAAAAACTTGTGACCACAGAGTGTGTGGTTAATGCTGTCATTTTCTCCCACTGTCTTGAATTGAGTCTCACTCAAGAAGAGACTCTCGTTCAAAACTCCCCCAGCCAAGGAAATTCTGTAAGTCACCTACAATTTATATGGAAAAATTCTCCTATCTTATATAACATTTTCTGATGTTGATTCAAAAAAATAAAGTCAAGAAAGCAATAGTTTAACTCAGACACAGCCTGTGGCCTGCATATCCCATTGTACCTTGACCCATGCAGCATCAACGGAAGGGTCCTCCTGCTGAAGATCAGGCCCTAGAAGGATGCAAAGTGACTGTCAATACCTGGTGGCATTGCTCATTAACAACTCAGGGGCATGCTACGATGTGAGTAAAGGGGGAGAATGGCAGGAAAAGGACAGGAGCGGAAAAGAAAGGGAATCAGGGCCTTTGGGTTTATAGCTCCAGGCCACCTGGAATAGTCCATCTCAAACATGGCACCCCACACAGGGCAGGTTATGTTTCCCCGCAGGTGCTCAGGGTTCCTCCTTTCTAATCTGAGCTCAGCCATCTTGCCCTCCCTTCTTCACCCCTTCCAAAGTCATTTCCTCCCACAGTTCACAAGTAGTGCTACCCTGACTATGACCCCATCTACAAGATTTTCTACATGATAAGGAACAAGCTTGACTCAGATAAAATATTACATTCTGGCCAACATATGCTGTTGTATTTATTTATTTTACCTTTCTAACACTTTTTACTTTAAGAGATAACAGTGCTATTGTATTTATTAACCCTTAGTAAAAATTTAAACCAAAATATGAAAATACTCAGTGATCCTATCACTTGAAGATAACCGCTGCTTAGCATATGGTATTTCTCTTTCCACTCTTTATTTTCATCACCTCATGTGTGTTAAATGGGGTCCACAGCTGATCATACACTGGCTCCAAGGCTCTCCCAGTCCTGGGAGAAGGTGAGTGGCCGAAGGTGCGATGTTGATCCTCTCTAACCAAGCTGTGCAGAACAATCTAGCTACACAAGGACCACCTGTCAGGCTACTGCCAGAAGCTATTCACTGTGCCACGAAAGGGAGATCAAGCTGGGTAACTACCCTCAAGTGTCTGGCCTAACCCTCAAGTTCATCCCTGCTGATCATGTCCTCTCTGGGCTAAGTTGAACATTTCAGGAACCCACTCCTGTTCACTGTCTCTCACTAGTTTCTGTTGGAGCCCCTGCCATCAACACAAAGAAACATGGAGAAGACAAGAAACAAAGTAGCTCCTCTAAGAAAGCTCCTAGAAAAACGGCTACCATTCAGGCCAGCCATGAAGTCGTAGCTAAAGTCTACCTTTAGATGAGGCTGGAACATTCCAGAGATGCCCAGGTAATAGGGTACAACTCACTCTCCTGGTGTACACCTTGGCTTCCCCTCCACCTTCATGGCTTTGCTGCCCTCATGCCTTTCTTCTATTCCTCTAAATCATGTATCTTGGCAGGCCCTGGCCAAGGCCACGACCTGCTCTCTCATAGAGCCCACTGGGCAGCCGTCTATGAATTATACATCCACAATGTCGCTAATTCTGATCTCAACCTTTAATCACCCACAGCAGAAAGCCCACCGGGTACCAAACAACAATAACAATAACAAAACAACAACAAACAAAAGCTAAGGATATTCTCGGGATTAAAGAGGACTTAGGGGAATTGGGTTACAAGGAGATGGCATCTGAGGTTAACAGGAAACATTTGAAAATCACAAAAGCCTCAGTGCTTTTAATTGCGGGATAAGTACTGACATTGACACGGCAATAAAATTTGATTTATAGACAATAAGTCTCCACACAGCAGCCTTAATCTGCAGCTGAGGCCAGCAGTTGTCAGGCCCTCTCAGGGTTTGCCTGAGCTATGCAAAGACCAGTAGGGAAGGCACCCGGCAGTCCTGACACAGAGAACAAGCTGGGTCTGACTGGAGTGTGAGGAGCAGCTCAAGACTGTTGGGCCAGAGAGGACAATGTGACAAGACAAGTGACCCCTATGCCAGCTGTCCAGCACTTCTGTCCTGGGCCCACTTTAGTCCAGGGACCAGGCTACAGGGAGAGTGAGAGCCACTGTCTACAGAAACACAGCAACCCCTCCACACATATCCCCTAGGATTCCTGCCAGCCACAGAGGGCCTTGAGCAAAAGCTGGCCTCGGGCCTCTCAAGTAAAAACCAAATCAGTTTTCATTCAAAGCCCAAGGATTTGGCATTGGATAAGACTGGGTGAGGAGTGGAGGCCAAAAATGTGCTCAGTCATGTGTTTCTGGGGCATACGTAGGAATCCCAGAGGAAAGATTCTCTCCAGGAAGCACCCTTAGAGCAGGAGCAGGCAGTGAGGACAGTACAGGAAGGTGTTGGTGCGGGTCCCGAGAATGTAGAGAAAGAGAGTGCACTCCCTTCACCTGGCACATGTATGAGCGACTTTGTCTTCAGAATCACATAGCGCCTGTGAGGGGCTGTGTTCCACCCCACACTCAACTTTACACCTGCATACTAATCTTCTGTTTTCTATTCACAGAGCCCATGAGAACAAAACTCTTACGACTTTCTCATTAAGATACAAAACAAGCCAAGTGAGAATTCTACACCTATTTTCCTTTGATGTTTATTAACTTCAGAGATCCCATCCTAGGCTCCAAAACAAGGATTGTCTCTCACTGTTGTACCACAATTGTACGCAAGAATTGTCTCTCACTCTTCAACCCCGGAGTGTTGGTCCCGCCCTGATCAGTCTATTTCCTCCTGGATAGATTCATGAGCCCATGTACACACACACAAACAGCACTGCTGCTCTGTCCACTGTGATTCTCCCTGGGCTCTGTGACCTTGGGGGCCTTTATGAAAGCACTGCTCACAGTTGTGAGCCTTTAGATGAGACACAGGACATGAAATAATCTCCTTCAACTGTTCACTGAAACTGGCTCATAGCATCTCTTACTTTCAGTCTGAGAACCCTGAGATTCCACCCTTGATGCACGTGCACTCAATTAGGTGAGTGCAGCAAACAGAACCTGGGCCAGACTCACAGCAGCTGCTTCCCAAATGATTCTGGGAGAATGGCGATGCTCTCTTAAGAGTACACTTTTGGCAACTGGGCATTGTAGCATGGCTCTTGTGAGGTTACAAATTTTTTTCATTTATTTAAATATGAATGAGTACATATGCCACTGAGGACCACACTGGAACGCCAGGTCTAAACACAAAGATAAGGAAGATGTGACTCTCCCCCCTGGTGATTCTGGCGGAGTGGTTGCTGCTCTGACCTGATCATTCACAGAGGGGTACTTCAAAGGCACATGAACAAGCTCCAGGACCCCTGTGTAGTGCAGGGAGGCCACAACAAAAATAAAAAAGCCTGGTCCACCGAAGGAGAACTCATAAACAGAAGAAAGAACATCTTCTGCAAGGAGAAAAACTGAACCAAAGTAGCCAGAATAGAGATGAGGAAGATACTTCATTGACTTCAGAGACAACCCTATTGTCCTGTAACCTTGGATCAGAACCCACTCAGGTTTCTTGATTACCATGAGAAACAACAGACTGAAGAAGATGAACAGGACACCTTTTCACACTCGTGCTGGATCTCAGCAAAAGGGTTGCAAGCATTGGAACATCACTGGAGGCCAAATGGGCTGCCCAGGCTGAGCTCCGGGATGAGAAGGCATCATGAGGACATAGTCCCAGCCCTCTCAGTGACTAGTCATGGCCAGGATTCATTCACACATGAGTGAAACAAAACAAAGTTTGGGACTAATAATTCCAGGACTATCTCAGAGAAACAGGCAAAATGATATCTTATAGGTCACACAGGAGAGCTGCAAGGACCATGTGGACTCCGGAGCAGCACCTCTCCCTTTGCTGAGCTCACCCTGCACTGAAGCAGGGTCCCTCCTCACCTCCCCTGCAACTAGTGTGGGCAGGTGCCCTGCCTGAAAGCTGA
Organism: Callithrix jacchus; assembly: GCF_049354715.1. Classification (NCBI taxonomy): domain Eukaryota; kingdom Metazoa; phylum Chordata; class Mammalia; order Primates; family Cebidae; genus Callithrix; species Callithrix jacchus. Next base: position 9,134,827 of record NC_133519.1, read on the forward strand.
CACTCCCTCCAGTCACACAGGATTCTGGGCCAAACCACACGTGGCCAACAGCAACTACACAGGGACCAGCTGTCAGGTGACTCCCAGAAGCAGGTGAAAAGTAAGAGCTGCTCTCTGTCCCAGCCACAGGGAGACCAGGCCTGGGAACTATGCTGTGTCTGGCCTGACCGTGAAGTCTATCGCTGCTGATTATATCCTCTCTGGGCCAAGTCAGATGTTTCAGGAACTCACTCCTGTTCTCTGCCTCTCATTAATTTCTGTTGGTGCCACTGCCATCAACATACAGGAAAATAGAGAAGACGAGAAAAAAGAACATAGCACCTCTGTCCAGGGTCTTAGGAAGACCGCCAGAAAGTGCTAAATCCAGCTCTGAAGTCAAAGTGCAACTCATTCTCCCTGTGTCAAAATGTGAACATCCCAGTTGTGCCCAGGTGATGATGTAGAACTGATGCATATCATCAAGAAAAAGGCACAAATTACGAACATATTCAACCACATTATGCAAGTGCTGAGATATTTCATGACCACCAGGCCTGCCTTTCAAGAGCTCCTGAAGGAAGCACTGAACATGGAAAGAAACAACCAGTGCCAGTGACTGCAAAAACATACCAAATGGTAAAGACCATCGACACAATGAAAACACTGCATCAACTGACGAGCCAAAGAAACAGTTAGCCTCAGAATGGCAGGATCAAATTCACACATAACGTTAACCTTCAATGTAAATGGGCTAAATGCCCCAATCGAAAGACAAAGACTAGCAAGTTGGATCAGAGTCAAGACCCATTAATGTGCTATATTCAGGAGACCCATCTCACATGCAAAAACACACATAGGCTCAAAATGGAGAGATAGAGGAAGACTTACCAAGAAAATGAATTAAAACAGGGGTTGCAAACCTAGTCTCTGATAAAACAGACTTTTAAGAGACCTTAATGGTAAAGGGATCAATGCAACAAGTAGAGCTAACAATCCTAAGTATATATATATATATATATACCCAACACAGGAGCACCCAGACACATAAAGCAAGTTCTTCATGTCCTACAAAGAAGCTTAGACTCCCACACAACAACAGTGGGAGACTTAAACACTCCACTGTCAATATTAGACAGCTCAACGAGACAGAAAATTAACAAGGATATCCAGCACTTGAACTCAGATCTGGACCAAGCAGACCTAATAGAAATCTACACAACTATCCACCCCAAATCCACAGAATATACATTCTTCTCAGCAGCATATCACACCTACTCTAAAATTCACCACGTATTTCGATGCAAAAGAATGGAAATCATAACAATCAGTCTCTCAGACCACAAAGCAATCAAATTAGAACTGAGGATTAAGAAATCACTCAAAACCACACATCATGGAAACTGAAAAACCTGCTCCCGAATTACTGGATAAATAAGGACATGAAGGCAAAAATAAAGATGTTCTTTGAAGTCAGTGAGAACAAAGACACAATATACCAGAATCTCTGGGACACATTTAAAGCAGTGTCTAGAGGTGGATGTGGGAGAAGAGTAGCAGCCACAGGAGCGGAATAGCCAAGAAAGGGAATCAGGGCTTTTGGTTTCTAGCTCCAGGCCACGTCGTAACTATGAACTAGCCAATCTCAAACAGCACACCACACAGTGCAGGCTGTGTGTCCCTGGCCCCCTCGTAGGGCTCCTCTTTCCTAATCTCATCTGAGCTCACTTGTCCTCTTATTGATTCCTGCCAATGTCATCTCCTCCTTAGAATCTGTATGTGCTGCTGTCTGTATATCATCTCCTCTAGAAGATTTTGTACTGAATAAGAAGCAACCTTTCTTGAAAGAGGAGATTTAATTCTAGCCAAAAGGTTTTATTAACTAACTTTTTGTTATTAGGCAATTAAAACAAGACTTGAAAACACTCAATTATCCTATGATTTAAAGATGACCCCTACTTAGCATGTGATTATTTGTACTTCCACTTTTCCTTTTCAACACAATGTGTGCGCACCATGGAGGTCACTGCTGCACACTGACTCCAGCATCGAGACGGCCCGTCATGCGAGCGGTGCAGAGGAGGGGCACTGATCCCCTCCAACCCAGCTCTGCGTGTGATTCCAGCTGGGAAAATGGGGCCAGGCTAACACCCAACTTGATCCTTAAGGTTCTAAAAGATACTATGTCCTGGCATTGGGTTCTACTGAGTTTCAAATGCTTGTGGTCATTATCTTTTTAAATGTGATAGAATATGTCACTATTGGTTCTCAGATTTTGAACATAAGGTGAGGAATGACTCCACCACTGTAGACCAAAAGCCTGTGAACTCTGTATGTTTTACATTAACGATGACACTAAAACCCACTGTGCAATGTACCTACTCAAACAAACCCTGGGAAAGTTGACCATTCAGACCATCCAATGATGACAGTATCGGGGATCTGAATAGGTTTTCATTCTTCCACACGCACACAGAAGTGCTGGAACAACTTGGCATAGTGAGGAGCTATGCTAGGGCACACCACAGCTGACTGTACGATATACCTACTCCAACACCGGGTTATGCAACCACTGAGAATATCTAACAACAATAGACAGTGTTTGGGGCTTTCATACATTTTCAGGCTTTCACGTGCACCCAGAGATGCTAGGACTCCCTGGCATAGTCACGAATCATACCAGGGCATTGTGATGCTTCCAGTGCAGTAGAACATAGCACCATTTTTTTCCCCACTCCTGAGCTCCCAATTACCTGTTCCATTGAGGAGACAAGACCATAAAATGTTCACCACTGCCTCATCTCTGAGGATGGGAATATACAACTAACCTTCACATTCAGCTGTGGTAGAGGATGAAGCGACTTATTTATGAAAGTGCAGTGGTGATAAAACTTGTTTTTAGAATGTTAATTTTTGTGTTGTGCATTGCACATGTTTTCTGGGTCAGAGCACACACACTTTCAAACATATCCACAGTCAGTCCATGGAGACTCTCTCCCTTATACCTCCTGATCCTGATGCACACCATCATATTCTATCTGAATGATGCTGCTGCTTCCAGAAACTAGAGATCACCTCAAGTTCTATAATGGACTCTCCATCGTTCTTACACCAACCTGCTCAAACCTCATTTCCAGCAGGAAGCTCCAACCAGAGTTGTTTTCCAGCACATGTAGACTAGAAAGTACCACCTTTGTCAACACTAAGATTTTTCCTTACCAAAGGGGTGATCCCAGAATACATACCGTCATCCAATAAAGTTGAGTATCCCTGCATTTAGGAAAAAAAGCAAAAACAAAACACCATGAGGGTCAGGCATGTTGTGTCTTCTGTGCACAGCTTTTGTCTTCACTTGGGGACATTACAAAACCAGGTGAGAAATACTGGTAGAGGCAATAGCCCCAATGCCTAGAAGATGTCTGTGGAAAGACACGATGTTTTCATCCATGATGCCATGATGTTTCCACTTTATTTTTCTCAAATTCACTTTTTTAAAAAAACAGTATTTATCCTGAAAAAATATACTTCCTACCACACAGTTCCTAAAGAGCTGTTAAATTATGGATGCCATCTTGAATCATACTTAGTTGGGGAAAAAAACTCACTTTGCATTATCCCACAAAGAAACGGTCATCTATAATGTACAGTGTAAGATTTCCATATTCTAATTAAAATGAACAACAAAATACCCATTTCAAAGAAAGACTTTACCTTGTGAATGGCTATAACTTCTTCTGACGAATCTATCCCAGGCAAGATTACTGCTGGAACAAATTCTCCTGTATGCAGAAAACAGAGTAACAATCAACACATTGTTTCCACCGAAGGAGCCACTCTGGTGGCCTTGGGTGCTGTGAAGAGGGTGCTGGCAGGTGTTGACAAGCCGGGTTAACAGCACAGGCTGAGCTGCTGCTGACCCATCCCGCTTGGTGGTAAAGGCAGGCAAATGGGGTCATGAGAAGAGCTATGGACAATGAGGCCTTGGTCCTCTAGCTAAAGCAAGCTCCTCAATGTGAGAATGCCCATCTCAAGCAGGGCGCACCACACACGGCAGGCCGTGCTTCCCTGCAGCATTTCAGGGCTCCTCCTTCCTAAACTGACCTGAGCTAACTTGCCCTCCCTTCGTGATCCCCTCGAGGTCATTTCCTGCTCAGGATCCACATGTGCTACTGCTGTGTCCCTCTTAGATCATTTTGTACTAGATAAAAAGCAACCTTTCTTCAAAGAGGAGACTTAATTCCAGCCACAGTATTCTATACATTCACTAAACTTTTGTTTTAAAGAAGACTATATCAAGACTTGAAAATACTCAATTATCCTACCATGCTCTTGCTGGCACTGACTCCAGCACTGGGACAGCGCATCCTTGGGAGCAGCAGGTGGGGGTTCTGACCCTCTCCAACCCAGCTGCACAGAAGATTCCAGCAGAGATGAGTACCAGGACAACACCCAAGTTTTTCCTTCAATTCTTTTTTGAGATGGAGTCTTGCTCTGTCACCTGAACTAGAGTGCAGTGTCATGATCTCCGCTCCCTACAACCTCTGCCTCCCTGAGTCATTGGGACTGCAGGCACATGTCACCACACTTGGCTACTTTTTGTATTTTTAAAGACCAGGTTTCACCATACTGGCCAGGCCGGTCTCGAACTCCTGACCTCGTGATCCACCCACCTCAGCCTCCCAAAGTGTTAGGATTACAGGTGTGAGCCACTGTGCCTCGACTTTCCTTCAGTTATTTGGTGCTGTGTCTTGGGTGTGTGCTGAACTGCAGCATATGAAAGGCTTGTGGCGATAATCTCATTAAATATAATGTCTATTTTCTGCTTTTGACCAGGAGCTGAGAAAATAATCCAGCACTGCAGACAAAATCCTGACCTCTCAATGTCTGTTTCCCACTCCTGACCACACCAAAGTCCACTGTAAAATGTTGCTATTCCTTCACTGAGTTATGTGATGTTTGGGACAATCCTATGAGAGAGACAGTGTTTGGGATTTCTAAAGGCTATCAAACTTCCATATGCACACCTAGGTGCTAAAACTCTCACATAACGACAAATTATACCAGAACTATGTGATTACTTCCGAGTAGTAGTGGTGGCATCAACCTTCCTCCCGCTCCTGAGTTCATCTCTGCCTCTTCCACTGAAGGGATAAAGAGATTGGCAATCTCCTCTCTGCAGTATCTCCATGTGATTAATGGAGATATTAAACTTACCTCCAGCTACAGATGTGGTGGAGGATAAATGGGCTCATTTACATAAGGTGTTCAGTGGTGATGAAATCTTTATTTACAACATTCACCTTTGTGTTGAGCTCTGCACATGGAAACACGCTTTCTGGAGAAATGTACACAAACTCCTAAAGACATTCACGATCACTATAAACAGACTCTCACCTTATAACCCCCACCTTGAGGCATCCCATTCTATTTCACAAATATGACACTATGGCTAACAGGAACTATGGAGGAGAGCCACCACTCTTCAGTACACTCTTAATTTCTGCCCAAATCTTGTTTTCCAAAAAGAAGCTCCAATGACAGTGCCTCATTAGACAAAGCAGGCAAGAAAGTGTCACTTTCTCAACACTAAGATTTTTCCCAAGCAGAATGATCCCAGAATACGTACTCATCCATTCGGAAAGTGATGAAGATGACTCCTCCTGCATTAAGAGAAAGAAAAACACTGAGGGTAAGATTATGCTGTGTCCTGTGTACACAGGTCTTTTTCCTAACTGTTCCTAACAGGCGCTGTTGGAAAACCAGATGGAAAATTGTGATGGTGGCTACAGCCCCAAACACAAAGCCTAGAAAACACTTGCAGAAAGGTACCGGCTTTTTGGGCAGGATTTTAAAGCTTGTTTTGGTTGCAAATTCATAATTTTCAAGAAAGATTTTCTCCTGAGGAAAATGCTTACTGACATAATTTATATGAATTCTCATTTTACATTTTCCTACCTAGAAATTCACTAAGTCATCTATAATGTACATGGTAAGATTCTCAAATCTTTATTCAAGTACAATAAAAAGAAACATAGGAAGATAAATAAAATTTAACTTCCAGACAAAGGAAGAACTTACTGTGATAACCGAGAGGGATGCCTGAAAGGGTTTCATATGGGGACATGCTGCAGGGTACTCTTGTTGATCTAGGAGACATAGGGCAAGTGTCACCACACGGATTCTACTGAGGAAATCCCTTGCGTTGTATTCGGGTGTGTGGACAGGAGGCTGGCTTATGGAGGTGAGTTACAGCAGACGGAGCTGTAGACCCACCCTCCTCATCTCACTCTGTTGCTCAGGCTGGACTGGTGTGGCGTGATCTAGGCTCACTGCAACCTCCACCTCCCAGGATGAAGTGATTCTCCTGCCACAGTCTCTCAACTAGCTGGGATGACTGACACCCACCACCATGTGCAGTTAATTTTCTTGTTGTTAGACACAGTGTTTCGCCATGATGGCCAGGCTGGTCTCAAACACCTGACCTCAAGTAATTAACCCACCTGGGCCTTCCAAAGTGCTAGGATTACAGGCATGAGCCACCGCACCCAGCCTGGTCTCTGCTTTTAAACAGGAGCTGAGGAATAACCCAATCACAGCAGCTCGTAACCTCTCCGTGTGTGTTTCACATTTCTAACCACAGGAAAGTCCACTGTAAAAGTTACCTATTCTAATCCTGGGTTATGTGACCATTAAGACCATCCCATAATGATAGAGAGTGCTTAGAATTTCTATAGGCTATTGTACTTCCACATGCACACCTAGGTTCTCAAAGTCACTGCTAGGGTGATGAGTTATACAAGGGCTGTGTGATCAATGCAGTATAATAGCCCACAGCATCAACCTTCCACCCATTCCTGATTTTGCACTTTCCTCCTCTATTTAGAAGGCCATGAGTTTGGGAAATTTATCTCTGTACAAACTGTATCTGAGGAGTGGATACATTAAACTTACCTTAAGCTACAGCAGCGTCCTAGCATGGGGGCACCCGTAAGTATTGGAGATATGGAATAGAGAGCCCAATATTCAATGCATGCATACACAGTCAACTGATCTTCGACAAAGGTGCCGAGAATGCACAATGGGAAAAGGAAGGCCTCTTTAACAAACGATGGTAACACTCCATATTCTCATTTAAATAACAAAATTTACCAGTGTGCTCAAGGGTGTGCTTCTTTGTCCATTGACAAGACACTAGAGCTTTGCAATGACCCCAGAGCAAATCTTCATCCTGTCCCCATGCCCAGAGAGAGCCCTTGAGATCAGGAGTAAACAGCAAGGACAGACAAATGAATGTGCTGCCATGAAACCTAACGGTTCACAAGGTGAGGATCAGTTTCTCCTAAGCATCTGGGCACACTGTGGAAGACTTGTTGTCTTCAGGATTAAGTAACTGCCATGACAGAACTGTGTCCCAAACCAAAGGCTTTAACATTTTGTAGTGGCAGAGGCAGAAAAGAGGTATCCTCAGAAAGACCATCTTTAAATAATAAAGCAAGAACAAGGTACACAAAAAAAAGAAGAAAAAGAAGAGGTGATCACAGACAGGGGACTCACACTTCTCACCACTATGACATTAAACTCTGACAAGAACAAACTTCAGCCACGTTTTCTTTTTCTTCTCTTTCTACATACTCGTTCACCCTCCCAAGCAGTAAGCAGAAGCTGTAGGCTCCTGGGAACCTGCTTTATTAGATTCCACCTGTAATCTTGTTGCCTACCTGGAAAGATGTCTTCTTCACTGTTGAGATTTTCCAGAATCCACTCTTTAGAACCATCAACAGCAGAGTAAGTCAGAGAGAGGTGCACTCACTTCTACTCCAGGTGAAGCCACGTCGGCTCACGTAACATCCCCTGGCTGGTCCTCTGGGTTCACATGCATTCATACAGTCCCTCTGATCATAGTTATACACTTGCAAAATTATTTGCTCTCACTAAACCCCCAATATTCTTTAACCAGAACCCAGAATCAGGTTTCTATATATTAAAACCAGCAAGTTTGTTCCACAGCAAGTGAGCTACTTCAGGGTACATACCATAAACAGCGAGTGATGAACTCTGCAATTAGACAAAAGAAGACACTATGAGGATCAGATTAATTCTTCTGCACCCCCGCCCCCACCCCCACAGATCTGTCAGTCTCTTGATGACTTCAGGAAACTAGTTGTAAGACAATGTTTAAGTCAAAGGCCAAGAATCAAACATGCTAGAATAGAGGACACCTGTGGAAAAGACAAGACCTTTTCCCACAGAATTTATCTAGAAGTTGATTTACACTGGCAAATACACAATGCCTAAAGAAAAGAGGAAAACTGGTGTTGAGGAAAATTCCTCTGCGTTACAGTTGATAATGAATGCTGTCATCTAAGAACATTCTAATATATCAGGTATCCGATGGGAAGACACTCCCATTGAATTCCAACCCCAAAAAGAGAATTGGACATGTCAGACATAATGTGTCTTCTCAGATTATCACAATTAACAGAAGGAAAGAAATCAGAAAAGAAACAATTCTTTTTTCATTTTCTTTTGAAGTTTAGGTTCCAGAATGCATGTGCAGGACTGTGCAGGTTTATTACACAGGTAAACATGTGCTATGGTGCTTTGCTGCATCTATCAACCCATCACCTAGGTTTAAGCCCTTCGTCCATTAGCTATTTATCCTGATGCTCTCCCTCCCCAATCCCCACCTGACAGAGCATTCTTTAGAGGACAGAAAAAGGGGTTCTTACCTCGCCATCATCCTCAGTAGTGATGCTCCTGCAATCCTCAGGAGGAGCTGGAGGGAGACAGAGTAACAGTCAGTACCCTGGTGGCTAAAGACTGTGAGTAACTCAGGGAGCTTTGCTGGGTGTGGCATATGGAGTGTGGGACTGAAGATTCTGAGAACATCTCAGAGTAACAACTATGTTCAAATAGTACAGTGAGGGAGTCTCACCAGATATCTTTCATCTTAGACAATGCCAAGACCTAATAATACTCTCGCATTCCCAATTCCCAAAAGATATTAACCAATCAAAAAGCAAGGCTTAGATGTTTGCTGTGACATAGGCATATAAAACTAGTCTCCTGGGAAAGGTAATTATTAAATACCAGAGCAAGAAACGATGGTTACAAAAGCAGCCCACAAAGCCCATGGACACACATCCTCTCATCTCTATCTTATTGAAATACAACAGAAATAAGTCAGACCTCTACAGCTATTTTTTTTTTGTTCTGGCTTCATAGCCCCCTTCCTAGGTTCCAAAGCAACAGGTGTAACCCAACTGCTCCCAGAAATACTCCTAGGGTATCATTTTTGTTTTTTTTGTTTGTTTGAGACAGAGTCTTGCTTACCAGGCACCAGGCTGGAATACAGTGGTGAAATCTCAGCTGACTGCAACATCTACCTCCTGGTTTCAAGCAATTCTCCTGCCTCAGCCTCCTGAGTAGCTGGGACTACAGGCACGCACCACCACGCCCAGCTTATTTTTGTAGTTTTAGTAGAGACGGAGTTTCACCATGTTGCCCAGGATGGTCTTGATCTCTGGACCTCGTGATCCACCCACTACAGCCTCCCAATGTGCTGGGATTAATGGCCTGAGCCACTGCACCCAGCCTAGGGTATCATTTTCTACCTGCAGAAATTGTCCTACTGAAGCTTCCCTCATGGATGGTGTCCACTGGCCAATCTTTAGAGACACAAATCTCAGCAAGAAGTTATTTCAGAGAGTGACTGACCCACCCTCCTACTCCAGGTGAGGTCACATTGGATTACACGAGATAACTCTAAGCTTTCCTCTGTGTTCTCAGACTCTCTCTAAGCTCTGTGGAGCCAGAAGTCTTCAACAAGGCATTGCTTATACTTTCCAGCCTTCAAGTAAGAAAGAGAAGCTGAAGGAATCACCTTTCCATTTTTCCTTGCACTGGCCCATTATGGGTCTCACCTCCAATCCCACAACCCTGAGATCCCAACTTTGATGTGCACGCTTTGAGTGCCATGAGTCCAACAATCAGACCCTGGGCCAGGCTCACAGCAGACATGCAAGACAGCATTCTGTGGGGATGGAAATGCTCTCTCATGTACAGCTGCTGGGCCATTTCATGGTGGCTGTCATGATGAGGTTTTGAATATTTCATTGTACATATTTATTTAACTATAAAGAGGCACGTATATGACTGAGAAGCACACTAGATGGGACAGCTCCAGAGATCCAGACATGAGGAAGACCTGACTCCACTCTCCTGTTTTTTGCAAAATTGTTTGTTGCTCTGATTCTACCACACATTTACGGTTACTTCCTGGGCATATGCACAAGGGCCCGTCACTGTGGAACTAAGGATATGACAGTGAGGACAACATCCAGGTCCAGAGGGATTCCAGCAGGGATGTGCTTGCACCCAGTGGAAGAGCGTGGCCCTGCACACCCTGTCTAGACTAGATCAGAGCAGCAGGAGCACAGGGGTGGGGGTGTCTCACTGTCCTCAGGAGCTCACCCTCATCTCCATAAACCCTGACTCAGAAGCTGGGCAGCCTCCAGGATGAGTGTGTGGCTCAACAAACTGGACAGGCTGAGAAGAAAACCTTTCCACACCTGCACTAGATCCCAGCCCTGGGGGGACCTAGAGCTCATCCCAGGGGTGTGTTCATTAAAACATCCATGGAGCCTAAAGTGTCCATCCCAGGACTGAGCTCTGTGGTAAGGACAAATGAAGAAGATACAGTCACTGCCCTGCTAGTTAAATACCCATAGCAAGGGTTCCTCTATTCACCTGTTGGAAGACTCAGACTTTGAGGCCGAAGATTTTAAACCATCTCAAAAATAAGTGGAAACTGAGATGTTATGGACTGCACCGAAAAGTTGCAAGGATGACCTGGAGTCTGGAATCAGTCCCCAGCCCTTTGCTGAGATCACCCTACACTGGAACTCATGTCCTTCCCCACCTGCCCTGCTACTCTGGAGTGCTGCAGCTGCCCAGGGCAAGAGCTAGAAGACTCTGTCCAGTTAAAAAGCATTCCTGGGCCAGAAGACCCTCGGCAAACAGGGTCTACTGAAGACTCATTCCTCAGGAGATTTCCAGAAGAGGTAAAAAATAAAAACTTGTCTGTCTCAGCCCCAGGAAGATCAGGCCTGGGACCTCTCTGTGTCTGGTCTGACCCTGAGGTCCATTCCTACTGACTCGTGTCCTGCCTGTTCTGTGTCAGGAAAATGGGGGCCTGATTCCTCTTCTGCCCCTCTCTGCAATGAAACTCTGCTGGTATCATTGCCATCGTCGCACAAAGAGATGGAGAAGACATGGGTCATGAAGGAAGCTCATTTCTCAAGGTATTTAGGGTGAGGTTCACACCAAGCTTTTGACAGAGAGGAAGGCCAAGTCCTACTCACTCCTCCCCAGAAGGGATCTCATAACCTGCCTGGGCCCTGGTGATAACATTGAACCGATGCCCCTAACATTGCAACCTTGACCTTCTCTTTTAACAATGTCCCAAATGTCCTCATTGTTTCCCCTCTGATCCTCTAAATCATGTTCCCCTTCAGGTCTAGCATGAGGTTCTCCCTTGCTCTCTCCCATGGAGCCCGCTAAGCAGGTGTCCATGAATTCTGAGAACCTCAATGTTGGTAACACTGACATTTTCCTTCACTCACACACAGCAGCGCCCCTGCAGCACCAATGGGAAGCTTTGTCTAGAGATTACAGATGTCTAGGACAATCTGGTGATGAGAAAATCACTTCTGGGGTGAACAAGTGACATTGCACAATCAAACAGTTTCATTCTTTTCTTCCACTGGAAAAATACTGACACAGACAGGACAATCAAATTTTACTAAAAAGCAATGCATCTCCAGAGAATGAATGCTCCAAAAAAAAAAAAAAAACCCCTCAAACCATCATGTGGTCCCCTTGACATTCATCATGACTTAAAGCACCTACCTTAGCTCTCTGTGTGTAAACGTTTTCAGAAGTAAACAAAAACTTATTTCAACAATAGCATCAATAGGGCATGATGGAGAATCTTTTGTCTCAGATCTGAGTTCTTCATGGAGACATCTGTTTCTCACAGCATGCCCTAGGATCCTCACACCTATTAGGAACCTGAAGCTAGGGAGGTTCTCCAGACAAAAGCAAGCAAGAAAATCCCCCCTGACTCATCACTTACATTTGCCATTAGGAAGAAAGTAATATTAGAATATATACAATGTTAGGGAGGGGAACAACACACACTGTGGGAAAAGAGGACAGGAGAGCATCAGAATAAAGAGCTAATGTATGTGAAGCTTAATACCTACATGATGGGTTGACAGGTGCAGCAAACCATGCCACACTTTTAGCTATGTAACAAAGCTGCACATCCTGCACATGTATCCCAAAAGTTAAAATCAAATTTAAATTAAATAAGAAATTGCCAGAGAAGCAAGTCTAGAGAAACAGAAAGAAGCTTAGCAGCTGCCTAGGGCCAGGGGTGTGGGCCTGGAAAAAGAAGAAAAGTGACTACTAATGGCGACAGGGTTTCTCTGAGAGGGAATGAAAAGATTCTGAACTTAGATTGTGAAAATGGCTGCACAGCCCTGTAAATATAGTAAATACACTACATCACCCACTTTAAATAAGTGAATTGTTTTGCAAGTCAACTGTGTGACAATAAAGCAGTTTAAAAGAAAAAGAATACTTACAGAGGTCATTTAAGGCTGTCACAGTGACCTGCAACAAGAGAAAAACACAATACATCATAAGCATCCTATCATGCTGGGTGCTATTGGTGCAGATCTTTTCACATGGTGACATTAGAAAACCACATGTCACTGGTCCCCAAATTAAGCATAGAAGATGCTTCTGGAAAAGTAAAATGTTTTAAAAATTTATCAAGTGGCCATGTCAGCTAGCAAATACCAAATAATTTTTCAAAAATGATATGTTGCTACTGAGAAATATGCCACGACCAGATTAAGTTATGCTATCTTTTGACTGACATCGTGAATCAGGCCTCAGTTGATCATAATCTCCACTGACTGACTGCTAGAGTCCATGACAACTGAGATCTGATTCACAACGGCAGTCAGATATTCACTTGATATTCCAGAGGCCCCAGAAATAAAAATTTCTCTTCGAGACAAAGAAATGCATCTTACCACATCAGAGAGCAGCTCATCATCCTCGATGTCTTCCAAGATGAGGTCCTGTAGGACCTCAACAGGACCTAAGAGAACACAGAGTGACAGTCAGTGCATTGGTGCTGCTGAGGAATCTCACAAGGAGCTTTGGGAAATGTGGACTGGGCTGGAGTGCATGGAGCTGGGCGTGTGACAGGCATGGACCCAGCTGCTGCTGGACCATTCTCCTTGGTGCTGAAGGACGAAAAGGAGAGGGGCAGAAAGAAATGAAAGAGCCTGGCTTCCTAGCTAGGGTAACCTCATCAATGTGAAATCGTCATTTGAAGAACCGGTTAATACAGAAAGGCAGTGTACTATAGAAACAGGAAGTAGATTAGGGCTGCCTAGAACCAGGGGTGTGGGGGGTTGGGGAATACAGAGAAGTCACTACTAAGGGGGTTTTCTGAGAGGGAACCAAGAGCTACTAAAATTAGATTCTAACAATGGTTGCACAACCCTGTAAATATAGTAAAAACACTGAATCACCTACTTAAATGGGTGAATTGATTTGCATGTCAACTACATCTCGGTAACTGTTTACAAGAAAAAGAATACGTACGGCGGTGACACCAAGCCGCAGGCTTCTCCTGCAATAACAGAAAAGGAAACACCATGAGGATTACATCATGCTGGGTCCTGTTGGCACAGGTCTTGTATTCACTTGGTGACATTCAAAAACCAGATAGCAGGCTGGGCAGGAAGGCTCACACATGTAATCCCAGCATGTTGGGAGGCTGAGGTGGGCAGATCACGAGGGCAAGAGATTGAGCCCATCCTGGCCAACATGGTGAAACCCCGTCTCTACTAAAAACTACAAGAAACCTGGAATGGTGGTGGTGAGAACCTTAAGTCCCAGCTACTCAGAATGCTGAGGCAGAAGAATTGCTTGAATGCAATAGGAGGATACAGCAGTAATCTGAGATCATGCCACTGCACTGTAGCCTGGTGACAGAGAGACTCTGTCTCAAAAACAAAACTAAACTAAACAAAAAACCAGATGTCAAACAGTAATGAAGTCACAGGCCCCAAATGGAGCACAGGGGATGCTTGCAGAAAATGCAGTGGGTTTGGAATACCTAGCAAGTATCTATGCTGGCTGAAAAATACAAAATTATTTTCCAAGAAGAAAATGTGGCTACTGAGAAATATGCCCATGACCAGACTGTAAGTTATGCCATCTTTTGACTGACATCATCAATTAGGCCTCAGTTGGTCAGAATCTCCACTGACTGGCTGCTAGAGTCCATGACAACTGAGATCTGATTCACAACGGCAGTCAGATAAAAATGATATTCACTTGATATTCCAGAGGCCCCAGAAATAAAAATTTCTCTTCGAGACAAAGAAATGCATCTTACCACATCACGGGGCAGCTCATCATCCTCGATGTCTTCCAAGACGAGGTCCTGTAGGACCTCAACAGGACCTAAGAGAACACAGAGTGACAGTCAGTGCATTGGTGCTGCTGAGGAATCTCACAAGGAGCTTTGGGAAATGTGGACTGGGCTGGAGTGCATGGAGCTGGGCATGTGACAGGCATGGACCCAGCTGCTGCTGGACCATTCTCCTTGGTGCTGAAGGAAGGAAAAGGAGAGGGGCAGAAAGAAAGGAAAGAGCCTGGCTTCCTAGCTAGGGTAACCTCATCAATGTGAAATCGTCATTTGAAGAACCGGTTAATACAGAAAGGCAGTGTACTATAGAAACAGGAAGTAGATTAGGGCTGCCTAGAACCAGGGGTGTGGGGGGTTGGGGAAAACAGAGGAGTCACTACTAAGGGGGTTTTCTGAGAGGGAACCAAGAGCTTCTAAAATTAGATTCTAACAGTGGTTGCACAACCCTCTAAATATAGTAAAAACACTGAATCAGTTACTTTAAATGGGTGAATTGGTTTGCATGTCAACTACATCTCGGTAACTGTTTACAAGAAAAAGAATACGTACGGTGGTGATACTGGGCCGCAGGCTTCTCCTGCAATAACAGAAAAAGAAACACCATGAGGATTACATCATGCTGGGTCCCATTGGCACAGGTCTTGTATTCACTTAGTGACATTAAAAAACCAGATGGCAGGCTGGGCAGGGTGGCTCATGCATGTAATCCCAGCATGTTGGGAGGCTGAAGCGGGCAGATCATGAGGGCGAGAGATCGAACCCATCCTGGCCAACATGGCGAAACCCCGTCTTCTACTAAAAACTACAAGAAATCTGGCATGGTGGTGGTGAGAACCTTAAGTCCCAGCTACTCAGAAGGCTGAGGCAGGAGAATTGCTTGAATGCAATAGGAGGATACAGCAGTGATCTGAGATCATGCCACTGCACTGTAGCCTGGTTACAGAGAGACTGTCTCAAAAACAAAACTAAACTAAACAAAAAACCAGATGTCAAACAGTGATGAAGTCACAGGCCCCAAATGGAGCACAGGGGAATGCAGTGGGTTTGGAATACTTAGCGAGTATCTATGCTGGCTGAAAAATACAAAATTATTTTCCAAGAAGAAAATGTGGCTACTGAGAAATATGCCATGACCAGATTGTAAGTTATGCCATCTTTTGACTGACAGTGTCAATCAGGCCTCAGTTGGTCAGAATCTCCACTGACTGGCTGCTAGAGTCCATGACAACTGAGATCTGATTCACAACGGCAGTCAGATAAAAATGATATTCACTTGATATTCCAGAGGCCCCAGAAATAAAAATTTCTCTTCGAGACAAAGAAATGCATCTTACCACATCACGGGGCAGCTCATCATCCTCGATGTCTTCCAAGATGAGGTCCTGTAGGACCTCAACAGGACCTAAGAGAACACAGAGTGACAGTCAGTGCATTGGTGCTGCTGAGGAACCTCACAAGGAGCTTTGGGAAATGTGGACCGGGCTGGAGTGCATGGAGCTGGGCGTGTGACAGGCATGGACCCAGCTGCTGCTGGACCATTCTCCAGCTGGTGCTGAAGCAAGGAAAAGGAGAGGGGCAGAAAGAAATGAAAGAGCCTGGTTTCCTAGCTAGGGTAACCTCATCAATGTGAAATCGTCATTTGAAGAACCGGTTAATACAGAAAGGCAGTGTACTATAGAAACAGGAAGTAGATTAGGGCTGCCTAGAACCAGGGGTGTGAGGGGTTGGGGAAAACAGAGAAGTCACTACTAAGGGGGTTTTCTGAGAGAGAACCAAGATCTTCTAAAATTAGATTCTAACAATGGTTGCACAACCCCGTAAATATAGTAAAAACACTGAATCACCTACTTAAATGGGTGAATTGGTTTGCATGTCAACTACGTCTCGGTAACTGTTTACAAGTAAAAGAATACGTACGACGGTGACACCAAGCCGCAGGCTTCTCCTGCAATAACAGAAAAAGAAACACCATGAGGATTACATCATGCTGGGTCCTGTTGGCACAGGTCTTGTATTCACTTGGTGACATTAGAAAACCAGATAGCAGGCTGGGCAGGAAGGCTCACACATGTAATCCCAGCATGTTGGGAGGCTGAGGTGGGCAGATCATGAGGGCAAGAGATTGAGCCCATCCTGGCCAACATGGTGAAACCCCGTCTCTACTAAAAACTACAAGAAACCTGGAATGGTGGTGGTGAGAACCTTAAGTCCCAGCTACTCAGAAGGCTGAGGCAGAAGAATTGCTTGAATGCAATAGGAGGATACAGCAGTAATCTGAGATCATGCCACCGCACTGTAGCCTGGTGACAGAGAGACTCTGTCTCAAAAACAAAACTAAACAAAAAACCAGATGCCAAACAGTAATGAAGTCACAGGCCCCAAATGGAGCAGAGGGGATGCTTGCAGAAAATGCAGTGGGTTTGGAATACCTAGCAAGTATCTATGCTGGCTGAAAAATACAAAATTATTTTCCAAGAAGAAAATGTGGCTACTGAGAAATATGCCCATGACCAGACTGTAAGTTCTGCCATCTTTTGACTGACATTGTCAATTAGGCCTCAGTTGGTCAGAATCTCCACTGACTGGCTGCTAGAGTCCATGACAACTGAGATCTGATTCACAACGGCAGTCAGATAAAAATGATATTCACTTGATATTCCAGAGGCCCCAGAAATAAAAATTTCTCTTCAAGACAAAGAAATGCATCTTACCACATCACGGGGCAGCTCATCATCCTCGATGTCTTCCAAGATGAGGTCCTGTAGGACCTCAACAGGACCTAAGAGAACACAGAGTGACAGTCAGTGCATTGGTGCTGCTGAGGAATCTCACAAGGAGCTTTGGGAAATGTGGACCGGGCTGGAGTGCATGGAGCTGGGCGTGTGACAGGCATGGACCCAGCTGCTGCTGGACCATTCTCCTTGGTGCTGAAGGAAGGAAAAGGAGAGGGGCAGAAAGAAAGGAAAGAGCCTGGTTTCCTAGCTAGGGTAACCTCATCAATGTGAAATCGTCATTTGAAGAACCGGTTAATACAGAAAGGCAGTGTACTATAGAAACAGGAAGTAGATTAGGGCTGCCTAGAACCAGGGGTGTGGGGGGTTGGGGAATACAGAGAAGTCACTACTAAGGGAGTTTTCTGAGAGGGAACCAAGAGCTTCTAAAATTAGATTCTAACAGTGGTTGCACAACCCTGTAAATATAGTAAAAACACTGAATCACCTACTTAAATGGGTGAATTGGTTTGCATGTCAACTATGTCTCGGTAACTGTTTACAAGAAAAAGAATACGTACGGCGGTGACACCAAGCCGCAGGCTTCTCCTGCAATAACAGAAAAAGAAACACCATGAGGATTACATCATGCTGGGTCCTGTTGGCACAGGTCTTGTATTCACTTGGTGACATTAGAAAACCAGATAGCAGGCTGGACAGGGTGGCTCACACATGTAATCCCAGCATGTTGGGAGGCTGAGGCGGGCAGATCATGAGGACAAGAGATTGAGACCATCCTGGCCAACATGGTGAAACCCTGTCTCTACTAAAAACTACAAGAAAACCGGCATGGCGGTGGCGAGAACCTTCAGTCCCAGCTACTCGGGAGGCTGAGGCAGGAGAATTGCTTGAATGCAGTAGGAGGATGCTGCAGTGATCTGAGGTCACACAACTGCACTGTAGCCTGGTGACAGAGATACTCTGTCTCAAAAACAAAACTAAACAAAAAACCAGATGTCAAACAGTAATGAAGTCACAGGCCCCAAATGGAGCACAGGGGATGCTTGCAGAAAATGCAGTGGGTTTGGAATACCTAGCAAGTATCTATGCTGGCTGAAAAATATTAAATTATTTTCCAAGAAGAAAATGTGGCTACTGAGAAATATGCCCATGACCAGACTGTAAGTTATGCCATCTTTTGATGACTAGTTGCTAGAGTCCATGACAACTGAGATCTGATTCACAACGGCAGTCAGATAAAAATGATATTCACTTGATATTCCAGAGGCCCCAGAAATAAAAATTTCTCTTCGAGACAAAGAAATGCATCTTACCACATCACGGGGCAGCTCATCGTCCTCGATGTCTTCCAAGATGAGGTCCTGTAGGACCTCAACAGGACCTAAGAGAACACAGAGTGACAGTCAGTGCATTGGTGCTGCTGAGGAATCTCACAAGGAGCTTTGGGAAATGTGGACTGGGCTGGAGTGCATGGAGCTGGGCATTTGACAAGCATGGACCCAGCTGCTGCTGGACCATTTTCCCTGTGTGCTCAAGGAAGGAAAAGGAGAGGGACAGAAAGAAATGAAAGAGCCTTGGCTTCCTAGGCTCACCTCATCAATGTGAAATCGTCATTTGAAGAACCGGTTAATACAGAAAGGCAGTGTACTATAGAAACAGGAAGTAGATTAGGGCTGCCTAGAACCAGGGTTGTGGGGGGTTGGGGAAAACAGAGAAGTCACTACTAAGGGGGTTTTCTGAGAGGAAACCAAGAGCTTCTAAAATTAGATTCTAACAATGGTTGCACAACCCTGTAAATATAGTAAAAACACTGAATCACCTACTTTAAATGGGTGAATTGGTTTGCATGTCAACTATGTCTCGGTAACTGTTTAAAAGAAAAAGAATACGTACGGCGGTGACACCAAGCCGCAGGCTTCTCCTGCAATAACAGAAAAAGAAACACCATGAGGATTACATCATGCTGGGTCCTGTTGGCAAAGGTCTTGTATTCACTTGATGACATTACAAAACCAGATGGCAGGCTGGGTGCGGTGGCTCACGCATATAATCCTATCACGTTGGGAGGCTGAGGCGGGCAGATCATGAGGGCAAGAGATTGAGACCATCCTGGCCAACATGGTGAAACCCCATCTGTACTAAAAACTACAAGAAACCTGGATGCAGTGGTGGTGAGAGCCTTCAGTCCCAGCTACTCAGGAGTTGGAGGCAGGAGAATTGCTTGAATGCAGTAGGAGGACGCTGCAGTGATCTGAGATCACACCACTGCACTGTAACTGGGTGACAGAGAAAGTCTGTCTCAAAACAACAACAACAATGAGAAAAGCAGATGTAGAACAGTGATCAAGTCACTGGCCCCAGATGACGCTTAGAGGATGCTTACAGAAAATGCAGTGTGTTTAAAAAATTTAGCAGGTGTCTATGTTCTCTAGGAAATACAAAATTATTTTTTCAAGAAGAAAACACTGCTACTGAGAAATGTGCTCACGACCTGTTTGTAGGTGATGTCCTCTTTTGATGGACATTATCCATCAGGCCTCAGTTGGTCATAATCTCCAGCGACCAGTAGCTAGAGTCTAAGACCCCCAAGGCCTAATTTATGATGGCAGTCAAAAATCATATTCACTTCATAGTCTAGAAGCCCCAGAAAAAAAAATTTCCCGACAAAGAATGTATGTTACCGTGTCAGAGGCCACCTCCTCCTCCTCACTGCCAAGTGTACACTCCTCTGGGTCATCAACAGGAGCTAGGAGAACACAGAGTGACAGTCAGTGCATTGGTGCTTCTGAGGAATCTCACAGGGAGCTTTGGGGAATGTGTGTATGGAGGGGCTGGAGTGATGGAGCTGGGTGGTTCACAAGCATGGACTGAGGTGCTGCTGGACCATTCTCCTGGTGTTGAATGAAGGAAAAGGAGAGGGACAGAAAGAAATAAAAAGCCTTGGCCTTCTAGCTAGGGCAACTTCATCAATGTGAAACAGTCGCCTTAAGAACCAGTTAATACAGAAAGGTACTGTATATAGAAACAAGAAATACATTAGGGCTGCTTAGAACCAGGGGTGCAAGGCTGGGAAAAACAGAGGAGTGTCTACTAATGAGGTTTCTTTGAGGAGGAATGAAGAGGTTTTAAAATTATATTGTAACATGTTTGCATAGCCTATAAATATAGCAAAAACACCAAATCACCCACTTTAAATGGGTGAATTGGGTTGCATGTCAACTACATCCTAATGAAGCTATGTTAAAAAAAAGAATACGTACTGTGGTGATATTCACCTGTAGCATTTTCCTGCAGTAAGAGGGAAAAAAACCATCATGAGGATCAGATCATATTGGGTCCTGACTGCACAGGTCTTTTATTCACTTGGTGGTGTTAGAAAACCAGGTATCAAACAGTAATCAAGTCACTGACCCCCAAAATAAAGCATAGAGGATGCTTGGAGAAATGGCAGTGGGTTTTTGTCTTTGGCTTTGAACAGATTCTTGCTCTGTCACCCAGGCTGGAGTGCAGTGGCATGATCTCGGCTCACTGCAACCTCAGCTTCCTGGGTTCAAGCAATTCTCCTGCCTCAGCCTTCCAACTAGCTGTGACCACAGGCGCCTGCCACCATGCCCAGCTAATGCTTGTATTTATAGTAGAGATGGGGTTTCATTACATTGGCCCTGTCTGCTTCAGCCTCCCAAAGTGCTGGGATTCCATGTGTGAGCCACCAAGGCAGTGGGTTTTCATGGAATATTTAGCAAGTCCATGTTGGCTGCCAAATACAAAATTATTTTTCAGAAAGAAAATGTTGCTACTGAGAAACATGCTCACTACTAGTTTGTCAGTGATGTCATCTTTTGACTGACATCATCAATCAGGCTTCAGTCGGTCATACATTCCAGTGACTGGTAGCTAGAGTCCATGAAAGCTGAGGCCTGATTCACAATGGCAGTCAAAAATGATACTCACTTGATATTCTAGAAGCCCCAGAAAAAGACATTTCTCTTCAAGACAAAGAAATGCATCTTACCATGTCAGGTGATGTCTCCTCCTTAACCTTTTCAGGTGTACACTCCTTTGGGTCTTGAAGAGGAGCTAAGGGAACACAGAGAGACAGTCAGTGCACTGGTGATGCTGAGGAATTCCACAAGGAGGCTTGGGGGATGTGGACCAAAGCTGCAGTGTATGGAGGTGGGCTGTTGACAAGCATGAACTGAGCAGCTGCTGGGCCACTCTCCTTGGTGCTGAAGGAAGGCAAAGGAGAGGGGAAAAAAAGAAATGAAAGAGCCTTGGCTTTCTAGCTAGGGCAACCTCATCAGTGTGAAATAGTCTGAGAACCGGTTAATACAGAAAGGCGCTGTATGGCTCAGTGAGAGCATCTCATCACACCTGCTGTCCACGTGAAGGTCTAGGCAAATCCCAACATTTTGTGAAATGTTACAGGATTATTTAGCTTCTGTGGATCTACATATCCTGCTACTACATTAATCATCTATCCTGTTGTATTTTAAAAATTTTAAAAGCTTACATATTTATTATTTTAATTATTAGGTGTGCATTTCAATGATATTATATTTAGTGAGTAACATTCATGATGCTATGTCAATGAGTAAAATCAAATCTAAATTCATAATCTAGCTTCCACCTTGGGCAATGAAAGAAAAACAGCAGTATAATGTCGAATAGAGGAAAAATAAATAACGACTGCAGAAATTAATGGAATAAAAAACAGGAAATCATCAGAGATAATATCAGTTAACACTGATAAACCTCTACCTTGTCTAACCTCAAAGGAAAAGAAGGAAGTCACAAGGTACTAATAATATCAGTTCAAGACGAGTTGAATCAAAAAAAAATAATAAAGGAATGTTGTGAACACATCTGTGCTCACACTTGGAAACATTATATGAAATGAGCTAACTTTTTGGATCTGTTTCGGAAGGTTAAAAGTCTTCTCATGATAAATGAATCATCTGAATAGGCCTATATGTATATCAGAAATTGAACCAATACTTAGTATCTTCTCAAAAGAACAAAAACACTACCTTCAGATGATTTCACCGTTAAATTCTACCAAAATTCTTACAAAGAAACATAGTCTTACCGTACGAGCAAGTAATCATAATTTTAGTATTTCCTTACATTTTAAAAATTATGTTTCCAAACAAGACACAGAAGGTTTATAATTGCTGTATTCATAATTGCCCAAACTGAAAGCAAATGTCTAAATATTTGAGATGTCCTTTACTCTCAAAAGTGAACCAAGCCTGGGCAACACTGTGAAACCCCGTCTGTACAAAAAAAAATAAATTTTTTTAAATAGCTTGGTATAAAGCATGTGCATTACAGCCACCTGCTTGGGAGGCTGAGGTAGAAGGATCACCTGAACATAGAGAGGTCAAGATTGCAATGAGCTGTGACTGCACCAATGCACTCCTGGGTGACAAGATGAGACCTTTTCACAAAAACAAACAAAAAGAACCAACCTCTAAGTTGTTGTGTAGTTGCATCACCCATTGATTTAATGCATTTAAATGGGCACAAATGAAATAAATGAGGAACATCACATAGCATTTACTGAGTCTCTCTGGGACACTGGATGAGTAAACTGGAATTATTTGCTTCAATCAACTTAATGATATAATTTCCACCCTACCTTCATTTGCAGCGGGGCAAATTTTCTTACACCTCCATTTTTTTTGTATCCAGCTCCTGGTGCGGCCAGCCAAACCTGCAAGGTAGAAATGTATTATAATAAAGACAATGCTTGACATCTTGCTGGCAGAAGACCACAGAGAAATTAGTAAAAACTTATTCAGTTTAAACTTCTGATCCTAGTTTTCAACGACTGCTTTTCAATGCTACCTGAATTAGATCTGGGCTCTAGGAAGATTTGTTTGTCCAGGCAGATACCTTTATTCAGATGAGACAATATAGAAAAGCAGAAGATCCAAGTTACCAAGAATAGGCTGGGTTCAAATCCTACTTAGAATCTGCACATACCTGGGAGAGGGATATGAACCCATCTGTGCCTCTCTTCCCTATTCTAAGATGTAGAAACATTAGTTGATCTATGCTATAGACCTACTAAGGTCTATAGCACCTAAAAGGATGAAATGCAGATAAAGACTTAAAAAGACCCTTTTTTCTGTAAATGCCCTAAAATGTTCAATCATTCAATGTCGAGAAAGATAATCCAGATACTTGGTAGTGGTTGAATACAGAGAGGGAGCTTGCATGTCTCCTGTGCAGGGTAGGATGGAAAATGACATCACAGTTTCCATGGCCACATGATTTCCAGCTCATGACAGAGATCTGTGATTTCCCTGATCCCCACATCAGCCCCAAGGGACAGGCAGGGAAGGGGCTACAACCCATATTTTCCAATTCAGTGAATTAAGACTCAGACGTTTTGAGTGACTTGCCCAGAGTCACCACAGTGACGAGTGATAGATCTGAGGTAATAATGTAGTTGGTTCCCCGGGGATAGAGATCCTGGAACACCTGAGTCCTCTAGATCATGCCCTGGACCCCGGACTGAGAGCTCTTCTCACAAGCTTTGTCAAATCCTGCTGCCCCAACATTTCTGTGGGATGGTTGAAGCTCTGGAGAGGTGGCAGGTGGCTTACTGCATTTACTGACCTACTCTATTATCCCTATGTTGTCACTTTTATTAGCTTTATGACCCATAAGGCAAACATTTTAAGTCTTTCAGTTATGATGCATGATCAGAGGTTTTACCTGAGTCCACTCTTTCTACACATCAGGTGATTCTCATCTGCTGGGCTGGAGCTGGCCTGACATAAAAGAGGACACATGGCAAACTATGGAGCTGCTGCGTGCCACACTCCTGTGCACGTGGCATACCACGGAGCTGCTGTGTACCCCACTCCTGGGCACATTCTTGCCTTGCTTCTGCTTTCCCAGCTCTGACAATCCTAATTCTGGCTTCCAAAGCAATCCTGTACATCCCTCTCAGTTCTCAGACTTGCCTCAACTGTTGGATATTTTAATCACTGTTGTAGTGACCATGACTGAACTGTGACATTCCATATACCATAGTATATGTTTATCTTTTTATATATGCCTTAATAAAAGTTAACTTACTTTTTTCAGACTTTTAGGAACATTTCTGGGCTAGGTGTGCTAGCCATAGGCAACACAGTGAGACCTCATCTCTACAAAAAATCTTCTAAATGTCACTAGATGTGGTGAGCCCTTGTATCCCTAGCTACATGGAAGCTGGTTGTGGGAAGATCATTTGAGCCTAGAAGATTGAGGCTGCAGTGAGCTATGACCCTGTCTCTTCAAAATAAAAAGCATTACTGTGTTACAAGTATCCCATTTTATTTCTCATTATCTAATATTGCTGTTTTCATCCTGAGGCTTAATTGCTTTAGTAAGCTAAAAGAAAGTATTTTAGACAAGGTAGTATTTAAAGCAGGCCATATGCACGCCTTTTTATAAATTCTAGTTTTATATGCCATATATCTAGAATTTACATTCTTGATCTACTCAGTCTTCTTCTTAGAACCAGCCTCCTCATATGTAACACAAGTATAATTCCCATATTACACCTAACTCAAAACACTGAGAGGATAGAATAAAATCAAAGAGCAGTCTGTATACTACACAAGGTACAATAGATTACAAACCAAAGCTTTCTCTAACTCAAAGGCGAAAAGTGCACACTTAACATCCTTTGCAGAACCCATAGCAAAATAATATTTTGAGAAAATATGCACTTTGACTACTCAGTGAAGTTAGGAGAAAACTGTCACAGGTCATCATCAAGACTTCCCCAATGTTGTCTTTTATTTTTAAATAATGAAATACACATGATTTCTTCTCCTTTCTTTCATGTATATTACTGCACGTACTCCTTTTGGCTTTTCTGCATACCCTATCTTGGGAATCATTCCACAGCAATAAAAAGACATCTTACTCTTTTTCACAGCTTCATACTTCTCCTTTATGTACAAGTACCAGCTTATTTTACTAGTCCCTTACTAGGCATGTCAGTTATTTCCAATATTTAACTATTGAAAATAATGCAACGAGAACTTTGCACATAGTTTGTTTTATATTTATGGAGCATACCTTCAGGATAAAATTCCTCAAAGTAGAATGTCTGGTTCAAATGCATTTTCACGGTTGTGAGATGGTGCCAAATTCCCCTTCATGGAGTTGAGCCTTTTTGCATTTCCACCAGCAATATATGAATACAACTTTCCTTACAGCCACACCAAAGAACATTTTGCCATGGTTTTGGGATTTCCCTCAATAGGAGAGACCCTGCAGTAGAGCTGTCATTTGCCTTTCTTTTATGAGTGAAGATGTGTTTAAAAATAACCTGCATTTCTTTTTCTGTGATTTGTCTATTTACCACTTTATGATCTACTTTTAGTTTCACTTGATTTTTCTCAAGTCCGCCTCTTTCAGGTCATTGTTGTTTTTCTCTTCACTGTCGGCTCTCACCTGAACTACTCCACCAATCTCCTAGCTGCTCTTCCTGCTTCCACCCTTGCCTGTATTACAGCATATTCACAGAGCTGCTGCTCAGTCTTTTTCTTAGAGAATTAACAGTAACCCTGGGCTATAATCCTCCAGTGGTTTTCCATCTCAACTGAAGTTCATCTTCTCTGTAAGTGCTCACTGTGTGTACAAGGCCTTCACCCACCTTATTCATCCAAGCATCCTTTTACTCTGCTGCAGCTGCCCTTGTGGCTTTCTGTCCTTTGCCTAAAACTTCGTTTCAATTTCAGAAATTCCAAAGTGGAAATCCCTCTCTGGAAGCCCTCTCCCACCATCCTCACAGGGTTCCCCTCACTTTTTTATTTTTAAAAATAAATAAGATGGGGTGTCTCTGTGTTGGCCAGGCTGGTCTTAAACTTCCATCCTCAAGGAATCCCCTCATCCTGGCTTTCCAAAGTGCTGGGATTAAAGGTGGGAGCCACTATACCCAGCCCATTTCACTTTTAAGACTGTTCACATGTCACTTAAAGAGAGCATCCAGCTCTTAACACCAACCCTCCATAAAACTGCCCTCCTCTTTAATCCATTACCCTACTTTACTTTCTTCCCAGCATGTCACCACCTGCCATTCTTGACTATTCATGTGCTGGCTGCCCTTACTTCCCTATCGAATGTAAGGGTCAGACTTAGAATGGGGCTCTCTGCTGTGTTCCACTGTTGGCCCTGCATCTGCAACACTGCCAGGACATCTGAAACTGCTCGATACATATATTTCATTTTACCCCAAACTAGTTAAGTTTCTCCCAATTCTCCCAGATCTGCTAAAGTTGTCTTTTGTTTTATCATCTAAGACAGCATCGGATTTCTTAAACTGGTAGCTATTTAGAATTAAAGACACAAGCTATCAAGATCCACAAAAATATAAATGAAGAATGTTAATGTCTAAAAGTCAATGGTAACTGCAGTTTGACACAAGTATATTTAAAACTAAAATACCTTAAATACAAAGTGACTCATTTCATCAGTTTAATTATGTCACTAGACAAAACATATTATCTGAATTTTATAACAAGATATCACGCACCTGTCATCAAAATGTGCTTTGTGTGTGTTCTGAATCAAACATGACAGGACTGTTTCTGACTTTACGAAAAAAGACGGCCAATCGCAAAGGGCAGGTAAATAAATAGTGCTTTAACCAGTCCGTAGTACACTAAGCAGTTATTCAAAGTCATCAGGTAGAGCAGGGTGCCCTGGCAGGCAAAGACATCCTGGAGTGCTCTCTAGGTGTCAAGTACTGTTTGAGAAACTTACGCCATTATCTCACCGCTTTAAGTAAAAGTTACAAGGCAGCACATATAAAATAATCAGAAAGTTTTCTTTTACAAAAAATTAGTGAAATAAAATATTATATTCAAATGCATAGCAATAATTTCCAGAATAACAGTGCTCAAACTGTAACACAAGTGATCTATGGGTGTTCTGAGTGTAATAAGTAACTTTTATTTTCTACATCTTTTACATGAAACATACTGATAGTTATTTTAAAAGGAGGGTTCAAAATAGGTACTAGAAAGCTGAAAGACCTGCTGCTCAGAGGTCTCTACATCATAAGCCCATGCTTTCCCTTCCCTGACCCCTCACTTCAGAGAGCCAACAAACTAGCAGCGTTCCTATGGTAAGAACACAAAAGGCTGCATGAAAAGTCGATGGGTAGTGTTAAAATTGGATAATGAGCTCCTACTATCTTAATCTGTTCCTTATAGTACCCCCAGTCATATTAGATATACTGCTAAATAAAGGCATGATAGGACAAAATATGCTTGAGTCTGAGATCTAAACTGGGTTCTTAGAGCTTCTCTTTGAAATGGCTTCAAAACACAACGTTCTTTGGAAATATTTCAGAAGAGAACAATGAAGCAGAGCATAATTTATGGCATAAGTTCCTGAAACAGGACTTGCCACCTAGAGAGCACTCCAGGATGTCTTTCCACAGCAGTGCGCCCTGCTCTGCCTGATGCCTTTAAATGACTGCTTAGTGTGCCACAGAATGGTTGGAGCACTGGTTGCGGTGATATTTGTCTAAGTTAACAAAAGAATTCAATTCGTCATTATAGAAAGGCTAAAATGTTTCACATCTAAGTAGGAATTTATTATTTTCAAAAAAGAGTGATACACAATTTTCTGAAATAAAGATATTAACAACAAACTCT
Source organism: Callithrix jacchus (assembly GCF_049354715.1). Classification (NCBI taxonomy): domain Eukaryota; kingdom Metazoa; phylum Chordata; class Mammalia; order Primates; family Cebidae; genus Callithrix; species Callithrix jacchus. The sequence continues at coordinate 9,162,723 of NC_133519.1, forward strand.
GAATGTGTCTATACTTTATATTGAGTGCTCTGAACATGTTTCTTTCTTGTTTTTTTGTTTTTGTTTTTGTTTTTTTTAAGGTGTGAGGAAAGACAAAGCGGCAAGGGCAGTCAAAGGCAGAGTTTTTTTTTGTTTTATTTGCCCAGCCAGGCTGGAGTGTACTGGGGCGATCTCGGCTCACTGCAACCTGCAACTCCTAGATTCAAGTGATTCTCCTGCCTCAGCCTCCCAGGTAGCTGGGATTACAGGTATGTGCCACCACACCTGGCTAATTTTTAGTAGAGAAGGGGTTTCATCATTTTGGCCAGGCTGGTCCCAAACTCCTGACCTCAGGTAATCTGCCCACCTCAGCCTCCCAAAATGCTGGGATTACAGGCATGAGCCACCGTGCCTGGCCAAAGAATGAACACTGAAATTGAGGTTTCTGTTGTCCCTTTACTGAATACCACAAAAATACGTTTGAAGAGACATATAGAAACTTACTGTCATGCACATACACATAAGATGGTAAATTCTGTGCTCACAAACTATTTTTTCTTCAACTGCTCTGACTTAACACTTCTTACTCACAGCCTGTGCTTTAATGTGAGGGGCCTTGCCGCCCTCCTGCCAGCTTCTCCTTTCTCCTGACCAGGGCATTCTCAGCTTCAAATCAGTTAGCAGATGAAACTCTTCCACATTTATTAAACTTGATTTGACTGGTAAATGTAGGCCATTTTGTCACCCCTACTTTTGTCCTTATCCATTTTAATAAATGTACGGACAGAAGGTAGAGCCAGGAGAGATGGCACATGCCTGTATTGTCAGCTTTCCTACAGGCTGAGGCAGCAGGAGTGCTTGAGCCCAGGCCAGGGTCAGAAGCCTGGGCTCTGTGCCCACAGTGAGGACCCATCTCTTTAGGAGGAAAAACGGAGAGGTAAATGTGTAAAATAAGATGCAAAAGGAACTAATCAAGATGAAAGTAAGTTCTAAGAGAGGTCTATGTTATGGGTAGACCTTAAAATATAAGACATTCTGGAGTCTGTCAAGTTCTTTAAGAACTGAGTTTGGCATCACTACGACCTCCAATGTGTACTTTGATGACTTAGAACCTCAGTCCTGTTCAGCAGCCGTCTCACACAGTCCCTTCAGATCTCTAAGCCTTCCCTTCTGCATCAGCAACATAGCTAGAATATACACAGGCCTTATTTGTATTTGGAAGCTTCCAGTAAGATGTACATGAAAACATGTTTTACATCCTAAAGAATAAGGAAAAGGCTCACTTTGTTCTCTCACTACCTCATCTGCCAAATCAGACAGAATATCACACAGAGGCTTGCCATACACCACCAAGCAAGGAGTTTCCACAGGTACTTGCATGCTTTGGGTATAAGGTACAATCTAATTATTTGTTTATTCTTTCACAACTTTTCAATATTCTGAAAAGGGAGTACAGCACTTCCTTGTTACAAAGGCACACCCATCATGAGGCTTAATTATTCTGTGAAAGAAGGTAAGAGCCAAACTGAAGGTTAAACACAAGACCTGTAAGACATTTTCTCCATACTAATAAAATCTCTGCCATTAAAATGAAAGAAATGAGCTGATCATATTTCTATGTCTTTATGATATAATGTTTTCTATTTCACTGGACTTAGTTTTTGTTCAAGGAACTGGTAACCCAGAATTATCTGTTGCTAGATTCATCTATTTCTATAATTCTAAAGGATTTTAAACTGAAGGCTGCTGGCCCTGGCTGATGCCTGTCACCCAAAAAGCCTATGTCACCTGGTCAGCAGGAAACAACCAAGTCAGGCTACTGGCTCACAATGCCCTGTCCCAGAGCCCCACCCAATGGCTCACAATGCCCTGCCCCACAGCCCCACCCAATGGCTCACAATGCCCATCCCTGCTGCTGCCCACCTATGGTCACCATTCCCCCCATGTGACTGCATTATTCATCCTGGGCTGCCTGAGCTTTCCAATCATAAGAAAAGTGTGTGGAGGGAAGAATGGTTGTTATTGGAAGTCACCCTGGTCGCTGAACTCAGTAGAAAACCCTGGTTACTAATGTCAATTCCATTAGCATCTCTGGTTTCCTGAGTCTGGTAGCTTTCATTTGCTCAACAAATGTAGTGATACACAAATGTTTGACTGATTTTGTAACTAAATGCTTCTCTCCTGTCTTACAAGTGTTAGTTTTTGTCTTCAATTTGACCATAGCAAAAAAATGCAATACTTCCTCTTTCCTCCCCTTTCCCATCCTGTAGGAAGCGGAGCCCTGAAAACAAACTCTTTTCCACAGGCAGGCTCTGGCCTTCTAACTCTCAAGACTTTACCTTACAAATTCAAGTCTAAAGTCATTTCATCTCTTTTGGAACCTGTAACCATGAGCTAGCTCTACCTGTCTTTCAGAACAAGGAGGTAAACAAAGCCTGTGAAGTTACTGGAGAAGGGCTGAAGAGACATTCATGTCAAAGTGGGAATTTTAAAGTAATCAGAGCTCCTCGGCTAAACTTTTGGATAAAACCAAAACACAAACAATTTTTTAACAGCTCTGGCAGTAACATTTCATATCTTTTGCAGTCATTTTAAGCATGTCCCTCAATTTTTCCTTCAGTTTTCAAATTACAATTGGAAGAAGTAAAGCTGCTTCTGTCAAGGTGACTTCAAACCATCTATTAAGAACACCATATAATCTCTTCCATGGCAAACTCTATTTTAAATTTAAGAAGTCTCCAAATATTTGAGTCTGAATTATCCCAATTATTAGCTTCCTTATCGAATAGGAGAAAAGAGATGATTGGGCCTTTACCCAGCTCCTTCACTGAGGTATCATAGTAGCTGGATAGGTAAGGCTAGAGAATGCGATGGAGACTCCAAAACTGGAGGATCTGAATTTTCATCGGGGAAAGAAAGAGACTGGACCAAAAATGCCTCAAGCAATAAGGCTCAACAACAAAGACAAGAAGCAGGACTAGCCTTTGTCCCCCATGCCCAGCCCTGGAAAAGCTGGCTATAGCCAGGAAGGAACTGGAAGCTGAGGATGTCTCTGGGGTGAGGAGATGGGAAGGAGGTGGGGGAGGTGGTGGCCAGAGAGCAAATGGCACCTGTGGCTTCTTTACCTTTGCGCCGCTTTGACTTGATGGGCTGCACATGCTGAACCTCCACCATTCCAGGATGTAACACGGCAGCCTCTGCAGTGGTGGATTCTGGTGCTGCAGCTGCCACAGACTGAGTCTCACATTCACAAAACGGCACCACTGCCCGCTGGCACCAGGCACAACTGAGGCCAGCCCTGCGGCCTAGGCAATTCCCCATGGGTGACCTACAAGGGGACTTTCAAAACAAAGCAATGCACAAAATCAGAAAAAAGAACAATGAGAACACATGGACACAGGTAGGGGAGCACTACACACTGGGGTCTGTTGTGGGAAAATAGGGGAGGGAAAGTGGGGGGGGTGGGGAGTTGGGGAGAGATAGCATGGGGAAAAATGCCAGATATTGGTGATGGGGAGGAAGGCAGTAAATCACACTGCCACGTGTGTACCTATGCAACAATCTTGAATGTTCTTCACACGTACCCCCAAATCTAAAATGCAACTAAAAAAAAGAAAAAAACAAAACAAAGCAACACACACACACACACAAAAAACAAAGCAACGCACAAAATAAAAATGAAAAAGCAAAGCAACAGAGCAAGTGCCAAGGGCACAAACACTTCCGTGAGAGTAGTCGGAGCTCCTCCTCCTCCCACTACCAGCTTCCGACTGAAGGCTGCTGGCCCTGGCTGATGCCTGTTATGACAAAGCCTCCTATGTCACCTGGTTACCAGGAAACAACAAAGTCAGGCCAGTGGCTCATAATGCCACTTCTCATAACCCCATCCAATGACTCACAATGCCCATCCCTGCTGCTGGCCACCTGCAGCCACCCTGCCCCTCTTGGTGACTGCGAAATTCATCCAGAGCTGCCTGAGATACTCCATTTTTCACTATAGGCCTCAAAAAATACAGAAATGTCCCTTCATAGATTCTATATAGAGAGTGTGTCTAACTTGTGAATAAAAACAAAGGTTTCATTCTGCGCAATAAAGCCACAAACACAAAGCATTTTCACAGAATCCTTTGGGGCCCACCTCTCATCTTCAGCTTCCTGTTCTTAGTTATTTGGGCTTCCGTCTTGTATACTCTGTCAGGTTCTAGGCCTTGTAAGGGTGAGTTCCATGTCTCCACTCATTTATATGGGCTCAGGATGGTTGGCTTTTGGGAGGGTCTTCATGGTGACTGAGGCCATGGATCCTTTGCACTGTTCCTGGAATCCACTTGACACGAAATACTTATCCTGAAATGATGCTTTGAAAGTGATGCTTTCAATCAATTAGTGGTCCACTGTATTATGGATCCCTAGTACCCAATACATGGCATATAAGAAATGAATAAAAAATGAGTGAATGAACTCAAGTGTGCCTACAAGGTGAGAGAAAAGTGGTCCTACTTACTAGGTGTGATACAAAGGCATCTGGGACCATTGGCTTTGCTATTTGATAGTAGGCCTGGGGCTTTGAAGGCTGGTATTTCCTTATTCTAAACCTCAAATTCCAATAAATTGCTACCCAGTGGACAAAGGTCCATGGGCCAGAGATCTTGGTGTGAACAACATACCTTTTTTGGGTGTGATTAATGGACAGGGACTATACAAAACTAAAAACAATGTTTGTGTGCTGACTACCTGCAAGCCATGGTGATAAAACACTCTGTATACAGGATCTTATTCAATGCTTGTTACAAATCCATGAAGTGGATTTTTACACAAAATTTCTATTCTAGAGCTTTTTGGAACAAGAGGCTAGTGTGGTGAGCTTTCACCTACTCAGCAGCAGATTCAGATATTTGTTATCTGATGGCCAATCTCATTACATGTATACTCCCCTACATGCTTCTCCTCTTCCTCTCATGATTTTATAGCAAATCCCACACATCATATAATTTCCTCCCCAACTGTCTTGGTATATGTCTGTAAAAGATACAATTCTTGTTTGTTCTTTCAAGACAAGGTCTCTGTCAACCAGGCTGGAGTTCAGTGGCATGATCTTGATTCACTGTGGCCTCTCCTGCCTCAGCTTCCTGAGTAGCTGCAACTACAGACTCACACCACCATGCCAATCTAATTCATTTATTTGTATTTTAGTAGAGACAGGGTCTTGCTATGTTGCCCGGGCTGGTCTAGAATTCCTGGATTCAAAGGATCTTCCCGCCTTGACCTCCCACACTACTGAGATCATAGGTGTGAACCACCATGCCTGGAGACAAGAACTCTTTAAAAAATATAATAATCCCAATACCATCATCAACCAACCATCTTACACCATTGCTCTTTATCACTGTCAATTCCCCTTCTAGCTCCAAATTTCCAGCCATTTCATGTATTTATTGTTTGAATCAGGATCCAAATAAAGTCTCTCTTTGGGATTGTTTGATTTACCTCTTACAATTTTTTTGATCCTGACAGCTTCCCACTTTGATCTCTGTGCTGTCCCTTGCAGTTTATTTATTGAATAAATCAGGCCATGTCCCCATACTTTGGATTAAGCTAAGTGTATTCTTATTATGCTGTTTCTCATACTGTGAATTTTGCTAATTCTATCTTGTGATGTTGGTTAACTTGCTCTTCACTTTGTTCTAGTTTTGACAAATTAGTAGTTTGATCTCAAGACTTGGTGAGATTCAGGTTGGACTTGAGGGTCAGGGCAAAGACTGTGCTAGTTTCTTCTGGGAGGAGGTGTGTATTTTCTGGGCATCTTTTTTTTAATTGGTGATGTTAATGGCCATTGATCAATTATGTATTGAACAATGAAGGTATTGTTGCATCATTCCTTCTTCGTGTATGAGCTGCCATACTTCCAGAAAGAGATACTGCTGCCTGAAGAAGGGCCTTCCTTGCATGAAGAAAAAAATGAAGCAAATATAAAAAAGAGATGCTGCTTCTTATAAACTGTGTTACTCACTTGCACAACTTATATAGAAAATGCCAGTTCATGGCTTGATTTCCTCCATTTACCATTTTTCAAAATGATGGGCTCTTTCATTTATATCCTTCAATGGTGATCACTTCTATTTATTAATTTATTTAGACAGGGAGGGCCTAGCTCTGTTGCCCAGGCTGGTATGCAGAGAAGCACTCATGCCACTACAGCCTCAAACTTCTAGGCTCAGGTGACCCTCCCATCTCAGCTTCCTAAGTAGCTGAAACCAAAGACACAGGCCCGCATACCTGAGTAATTTAAAAATGTTTTGTAGAGACAAAGTCCCCCTATGTTGCACAGGCTGGTCTTGAACTCCTGGATGAAGTGATCCTCCTAACTCAGCCTCCCAGAGTGTTGAAATTACAGGCATGAGGAACTGTGTCAGCCCACTTTTATTTTTTCAAAAGGATCATTATGAATGCAGATATTCAAACATATCTGATATATCTCCATTCACTGCAACTATTATCCTTATTAATGTACAAAATGTCCTATCTTTGGTTAGAAGGAGTCCCTTCAGATTGGCCCTTCAGACATGTTGAAATCATCCTAATAATCTTTGATGGATTCTTTGCTATCCAGAGTGACAATATGTTCCAGGCTTCTTACACATTTCTGGCCTAGACCTGGAATCAGCACTTTCCCAGGAAGGCTAGTTTTCTTTCACTGGGCAATGGTATTTTGAGACTACAATCTTGGTGCTAGGGGTAAATAGTATAATTTTAAAACTTAGAAAACCGCCTGACTCATGCCTGTAATCCTAGCACTTTGGGAGGCCAAGACAGGTGGATCACCTCAGGTCACGACTTTATGACCATCCTGGCCAAAATGGAGAAACCCAGTCTCTACTAAAAATACAAAAATATTAGCCAGGCATGGTGGCACGCTCCTGGGGTCCCAGCTACAAGGGAGGCTGAGGTGAAAGAATTGCTTAAACTAAAGAGGGGGAGGTTACAGTGGGCCAAGACTGTGCCACTGCACTCAAGCCTGGTGAGAGAGCAAGAATCCATCTAAAATCAATGAATCAATCAATCGATCAATCAATCAATCAAGAAACACAAGCCAGCCTTTAAATCATTATTTAGTTAAGAAAATGATAAATGCAAGCCTGCACACAAATACATAAGTAGATAATTAAATGTCAGCCTGTGTCTAAATGAATAAATAAGTAAATGTAAGCCTGCCTCTAAATAAATAGATTGGTAGATAAATACATAAATCCAAGGTTGCCTCAAAATATATAATTAAATGCAACCTGCTTTTCCATTTCCATCAGTAAATAAATAAATAAATGCAAGTTTGCCTCTAAATACATCAATTAATAGATACATAAATAAATCAATAAATAAATAACCTTACTTAGTGGCTCATGCTTTTAATCCCCTACCCATTTGGAGCCTGAGCCCAGTATATCACCCGAGATCAGGACATCGAGACCAGCCAGGCCAAGATGGTGAAAGGAACCCTGTCTCTATTTAAAAAAATAATAAGATGAAAATAATTAAATAAATATAGATTTTAAAAAGTAAATAAATGCAGGATGGTCTGCTTGCTACTAAGTAGATAAATAAGTAGTTAAGTAAATAAATAAACAAAGGCTGGGGGCGGTGGCTAAAGCCCGCAATCCCAGCGCTTTGGGAGGCCAGGACCAGCGGATCACGAGGTCAAGAGATCAAGACCATCCTGGCCGACATGGTGAAACCCCGTCTCCACTAAAAATACAAAAATATTAGCGAGGCTCAGTGGCACTCACCTGTGGTCCCAGATCCTCTGGAGGCATAGGAGGAAGAATCGCTTGAATCCAGGAAGCGGAGGTTGCAGGAAGCCAAGAATGGTCCAGTGCACTCCAGCCTGGTGACAGAGCTAGACTCCCTCTAAAATGAATAAGCAAATAAATAAATAAATGCAAGACTGCCTCTAAATCATTATACAGATAGTTAAGAAAATGGATAAATGCAAGCCTGCACACAAATACATAAGTATAAAAAAGATGCTGTGAGCTTGGGTCTCAATAAAACAAACGAGTAAATGTGAGCCTGCCTCTAAATAATTAGATAGCTAGCTAAATACATAAATAGAAGTCTGTCTCCAAATAAATAAATAAAGTAAATTTGACCTGCTTCTCCAAAAGTACATCAGCAAATAAACAAATAAATGCAAGTCTGTCTCTAAATAAATCAATAAATAAGCAGCCCCACTTGGTGGCTCATGTTTTTAATCACCCACCCATTGGGAGCCTGAGCTGGCCATATCACCTGAGATCAGGACATCGAGACCAGCCTGGCCAAGATGGTGAAAGAATCCCTCTCTCTATTTAAAAAAATAATAAGATGAAAATAATTAAATGAATAAGTAAAAATATAAATATAAAAATGTCATCCAGGCTTCCTGCCTCTAAGTAAATAAATCGGTAATTATGTAAATAAATAATAAATAAATAAATAAATAAAGGCCAGGTGACAAGGCTCAGTTCAGTAATCCTAGCACTTTGGAAGGCCGAGACACTTGGAACATGAGGTCAAGAGATCAAGACCATCCTGGCCAACATGGAGAAACCCGGTCTCTACTAAAAATAGAAAAATATTAGCCAGGTGTGGTGGCACGCTGCTGGGGTCCCAGCTACAAGGGAGGCTGAGATGGAAGTATCACTTGAACCAAAGAGGGGGAGGTTGCAGTGGGTCAAGACTGTGCCACTGCACTCCTGCCTGGTGAGAGAGCTAGAATTCATCTAAAATCAATGAATCAATGATTCAATCAATCAATCAAGAAACGCAAGTCAGCCTCTAAATCATTACATAGTTAAGCTAAGAAAATGAATGAATGTGAACCTGCACACAAACACATAAGTAGATAATTAAATGTCAGCCTGTGTCTAAATGAATAAATAAGTAAATGTAAGCCTGCCTCTAAATAGGTAGGTAGATACATAAATACGTAAATCCAAGCCTGCCTCAAAATATATAATTAAATGTGACCTGCTTCTCCATAAGTATGTCAGTAAATAAATACAAGTTTCCCTCTAAATAAACCGATTAATAGATAGATAAATAAATCAATAAATAAATAGCCCCGCTTGGTGGCTCACAAACAATGGACTGCTTTGGTAGTGATTTTGTTTTTTCTTCATTAGTAACCAACAGCACAGCTAACCAAGAAACCATACACATTCGGGGCCACATCAAACTGAAGAGTTTGTGCCTAACAAACAATGAACAAATTGAAAAAGCATGCTAAAAATTGTAAGAAAAGTTTGGGCAAACATTCAGTTGAATAAGGGGTTATTTTTTTAAAGGTACAAGCCAGTAACACTACCAGCTTAAAAGAAAAAAAAAAACAGCAGAAAAATAACCAAACCAAATAACCTGAAGAGATATTTGTGCAGACAAGAAACTGATGCAACATTTGCAAAAATGTGGTTACCATTACTACGCATGAGAAACATGAAGATCAAAACCACTCTCAGATCTTATCTCACTCCCAACTAGAATGAACATTATAAACAGATTAAAATATTTAAAAAGACAACTTCTAGTATTAATTTCCACAAAGGGGAACTGTTTGTGGAAGCGTAAATTAAGTATTAATGCTATAAAAAACAGTTGGGGGTACTGCAAAGAATAGAAAAGAAAAATACCATACCATCTAGCATTCCCACTACTGGGTATACATCCTACCTACCTGTCCATCCACAGAGGGATCAAGAAACTCTCATATGCATACACTAGGGAATATTCTTCAGCCACCAAAATGATGAAACAGTGTCATGTGGAGCAACCCAGATGAACCTGGAAAACATTATGTTAAATATAATGAGCTGGGCCAAGAAAGACAAACACTGAATTTTAAGATGTCTATCTTAAAAGAGGTAGAAAGCACAATATTGGTTACCAGGGTCTGGGAGCCAGAGGGGGAGTAGGGATTGGTTATGGAAGCATAGCTATCTTAACCTTAAAGGAATCAATCTGAGTGTTCTCCTCCTCAGCCTGATGACTGGAGTTAACAATACTATATTTTTCAAAAGAACAAGAAAGGAGAATTTTGAGTGTTCTCTCTACACAAAAATAATACCTTATGAGGGAATAGAGATCCTAAGTACCCTGATTTGATCCTTACTCAATCTATATGTGTGAAAATGTACCCCTAATTATGCACCTTTATGTTGCAAAAAAAAAGTAAACAGAAATAAATACATATTGCGAAAAATCACAGGGAACCATAAAAACACTTCATGTCTAAAGGAATCCTGAGAAATACAATCAAAGTGAGGACCCACAATCCTTGATATTAAATCACACTGCCAAGCTGCAGTTATGCTGCAGATATATAGTACTTGGATAAAAACAATACCTAGAACTGTGGACAAAAATGGGGAGGACAAAACAAGATCAACACAAATATGGGCACAGTCAACTCACTTTGATAAAGACCACCACATGTGGAAGGCAGAGTCTGCTCAATGAATACCTTTGAGAAAAATGTTATCTGGATGCAGAAGAGAGAAACAGGACCCTATTTTACATGATATATGAAAATCAACCCCTGCACCCTCCACACCCCCCACAAAAAACAAACACACAAACCCCTGAAGACCAGAACAAAAGACCATAAACCACAAAATGTTTTTAACTAAAACACAGGTTGAGCATATATTCTGGGTCACGTGAATCTCTGTTCACCTTTGAAAAGAGAAAAAGAAAGAAACACCCTGGAAGCAAGACCTCATTGACAATTAAATGCTTTGTAACTGATACCTATTTCCTTATATGGATGACCAAAATTATACGCATAAAACGCAAAAATAAACATGGACTACATCAACCAGAGAAGTTTATGCACAGCAAAGAAACTACTTTCCAAATAAAAAAAGCATCCTACAGATTAGGCAAAAATTTCAGGTAATCATGTAATTCATGTGTTGTCATCTAAGGTGTACACAAAAAACACTACAAAGTAACAAAACTATCTAATATTTCACAAACGACATGAACAGAAAATTCTGCTACATAAAACTGAACAACAGACAAAAGGTCCTCAAAATTAACTATCCAACGAAGTTAACTGTGTGTGGTTTAATTGAAAACCACACAGATAATCTCACACTTAATGAACATTCCTAGAAAGCTTTTTAAAACATAGGAGAGGCTAGGCTCGGTGGCTCACACCAGTAATCCCAGAACTTTTGGAGTCCGAGGCAGCAGATCACCTGAGGTAAAGAGTTTGAGACCAGCCTGATCAATACGGAGAAACCCCGTCTTTCCTACTGATACAAAAATTAGCCTGGTGTGGTGGCGCCCGCCTGTAATCTCAGCTGCTGGACGGGCTGAGGCAGGAGAACCACTTGAACCCGAGGAGGAGGTTGCAGATCTGGGGTCACTGCAGTCTCCGCCTCCCAGGCTCAAGCAATTCTCCTGCCTCAGCTTCCCGAGTAGCTGGGATTACCGGCACCTGCCACCATGCGCGGCTAATGTTAGTATTTTTAGTAAAGACAGGGTTTCCCCATGTTGTCCAGGCTGGTCTCAAACTCCTCAACTTGTGATCTGCCGTCTTGGCCTCCCAAAGTGCTGAGATTACAGGTGTGAGCCACCTTGCCTGGCCGTGTCTGGAGTTCGAAACCAGGCTGACCAACATGCAGAAACCATGTCTCTACTAAAAATACAAAAATTAGCTGGGCGTGATGGCACATGCCTGTAATCCCAGTTACTTGGGAGTCTGTGGCATGAGAATCACTTGAACCCGGGAGCGCAGTTGCAGTGAGGCCAGATGGCACCACTGCACTCCAGCCTGGGCAGAGCAGGATTGTCTCCAAAGGAAAAAAAATAAAGAAATGCGGGTATGGTTTTGGAGAAAAGGGAACTCAGACACTGTAGATGAAAACGAAAGTCAGAATACACACCACGAAAAACAGCTAAATACTCGGAGACTCCTCAAAGAATTGACACTACAGAAGTCCCCTGCTCTATTGTGCTCTAGCGAGGTCTCTTTCTAAAGGTCCTGAGACATCAAAATAACCCTGGACCTCAGCTCAGAGGCCCGTGGGGCTCGGAGGGTCCCAGGTCCCGCTCTTCACCGTGGCCTCTGGGCCAGGCGCTCCTATATGCTGGACGCTGGTCGCACACCATTCCCGGCCAGGGTGCGGGAATCATACAATTTTGATTTATTAATTTTTTGTAACCGTAGATTATTATGCATATGCTTCTTAGAAATTTCTCTGCCAGATAACCCAAATCATCTCTAAGTTCAAAGATCCACAAATCTGTAGGGCAAAGGCAAAATGCCACCAGTCTCTTTGCTAAAAAATGATGCGTCACATTTGCTCCAGTTTCCAATAAGTTTCTCACCTCACCTCCATCTGAGACCACCTCAGCCTAGATTTCATTGTCCATATAATTATCAGCATTTTAATCAAAGCCATTCAACGAGTCTCTAGGGAGTTCCAAACTTTCTCACATTTCTCTGTCTTCTGAGCCCTCCAAATTCTTCCAGCCACTGCCTGTTATCCAGTTCCAAAGTTGCTTCCACATTTTCAGGTATCTTTTCAGAAGCACTCGACTCCTGGTAAAAATTTACTATATTGGTCCATTTTTTCACACTGCTGATAAAGACACACACAAGACTGGGCACTGGACAAAATAAAGAGGTTTAATGTACTCAGTTCCACATGGCTGGGGAGGCTTTCCAATCGTGGCAGAAGGTAAAAGACATGCTTCACATGGTGGCAGATGAGAGAAGAGAGCTTCTGCAGGGAGATTTCCATTTTTGAAACCATCAGATCTTGTGAGACTTCTTCACTATCATGAGAACAGCATGGAAAAGACCTGCCCCTACAATTCAGTTACCTCCCACTGGGTCCCTCCCACAACACATGAGAATTTCAGATGAGATTTGGTTGAGGATACAGTCAAGATATAGCAGACAGTGAGTGAGTTCTCATGAGGTCTGCTCATTTAAAACTGTGTTGCACCTTCCTACTCACTCTCGAGCTCCTGCTCCGGCCTGTGATGTTCCTGTTCCTCCCTCACCTTTTGCCGAGATTGGAAATTTTCTGAGGGCTCCCCAGACGCTGAGCAGATGCTAGCATTATTCTTCCTGTACAGCCTACAGAACTCTGAGCCAATTAAACCTCTTTCCCTGCAAATTACCCAGTCTCAGATTTTACTCTGTAGTAATGTGAAAACAGACTAACATACTGAGCATGGGATAAATCTTAGAATATGTTTTGTGTAAAGATAAGAAAAATGTATATTCTGTGATTGTTGGGTGGAGTGTTCCATAGATTTCTGTTAGGTCCAACTGGTCGAGTGTCAAGTTTAAGTTGAGGGATTCTTTTTTCGTTTTCTGCTTCCATAATCTGTCTAGCACTCCCTGTGAATTGTTGAAGTCTCACACTATTACTGTATAGTTGTCTACGTCTTTCTGTAAGCCAAAAGGAACTTGTTTTATAAATGTGGGTGCTCTAAAGTTAGGGGAATACATATTGAGGATAGTTAAGACTTGTTGGATTGTGTTCTTTATTATCACGCATTGCCCTTCATTGTCCTTCTTAATTTTGTCTTAAAGTCTGTTTTATTCGTTTTAAGAATAGCAACTCCTGCTCTTTTTTATTTTCTATTTGCAATAACAGATCTTACTCCACAATTTTAGTGTGAGTCTGTGGGTGTCATTGCATGGTAGATGGGTGTCTTGAACACAACATGTGGTTGAGTCTTTTTCCCATCCTGCCACTCTGTCTTTTAAGTGAGGGCTTTAGCCCATTTACATTCAAGGTTAGTATTTCTATGTGTAAACCTGATCCTGTCACTGTGTTGTTAGCTGGATGTTATGCAGGACTGATCATCTGGTTGCTTTATAGTGCCTGTGGGCTATGTGTGTAAGTGGGCTTTTGTGGGAGAAGGTGTCATTCTTTTGATTCTATATTTAGCACTCCCTTAAGGTCCTCTTATGAGGCTTGTCTAGTGGAAATAACGACCTCAGCATTTACTTGTCTGAGAAAGATTTTATTAATATTTCTCCTTCATTTTGAAGCTTAGTTTGGCAGGATATGAAAGGCTTGTTTGCCATTTCTTCTTTAAGGATGCTGGAAATATGTCCCCAATCTCCTCTAACTTCTCAAATTTGTGATGAGAGGTCTGCTGACAGCCCTGTAGGGTTCCTTCTTCCAGCCACCTTTGAGAATTTTTCTTCTTCATTGACCTTGTTGCATCTGCTGACTGTGTGCTCTAAGGTTGGCTGTGCTGTGTAGATCCTGGCGAGGATTCTCTGTATGTCTTTGATTTGCATGCCAGTCTCTCTGGTGAGATGAGAGAATTTTTCATGGGCTCTATGTTCAAATCTATTTTCCAAGTTACTTACTCTTTCTCCTACTCTCTCAAGAATGTGAATGAGTCATAGGCCTGGTCTTTTTACATAATCCCATATTTCTTAGAGGTTATGTTCCTTTTTCTTAAGTTTTTTTTTCTTCATTTTTATCTAAGTTGATTCAAAGATCTGATCTTAAAACTCTGAGATTCTTTTCTCAGCTTGGTCTATTCTGCTGTTAGTACTTGTGACTGAATCATGAAATTCCTGTAGTCAATTTTTTTTAGCTAAAATAGTTCAGTTTGTGTCTTTTTGAAAATGGCTATTTGTCTCTGAACTCTTGAACTATTTTACTGAATTGCCTTGCTTTCTTAAATTGAGTTCCAACTTTCTCCTGAATCTTGAAGAGCTTCCTCGCCATCCAGATTCTGAGTTTCCTATCTGTCATTTCAGGCTGGTTAGAAACCATTGCTGGGGAGTTCGTTAGCACATTTGGAGGTGAGAGGACACTTTGGTTTTTTGAATTTCCAGAGTTCCTGTGCTGATTCTTTTTCATCTGGGAGGGTTAGTATTGTTTTAAGTGTAATGTAAGTTGGATATAAACAGTTGGCTTCACTTCTTAAAGTTTGCAGATGGCTAAGGCTCTGTACAGGGTCTTTATTCATTCTTGAATTCTCGACCTTGCTTTTGCAGAAGGCAGAGTTAGTCAAATGTTTTTCAGTGTTGTAGTTTGAATTGTGACCCAATAGATGGCATTGGAAAACAATGGGCAGTAGACAGGCTCTTAGCTGCTTGGCTCTTTCTCTATCCTGGTGTTTGTAGCTGTGTTCCACGGCGCAAGGGGGAGAGAGATGACCCCTCATCAAATCCATTCCTGGGTCTTGGGCGAGCTACCTATGATCACTAGCACTGTGTTAACAATTCTGTTGTCGTTTTTGTCATTGCTGTTGGGTTTTCAGGCCATGGGGCTCCCTTGGGAGAAGATCCAACAGGGAGATAGGTCACAGCATTTCTGGACCAGCTCTTTGGAAAAAGACATGCGTAGGTCCCAAACAAGGCTATCAACTTGTAAACATACCCCTTCTCAGTTTTCCTAGCATGTGGGCTCCTCCCCTGCTCGAATGCTGGGCACAGATCCCAGCTTGGCACTCCTGAGCTGTGTGCTGCAGCCCTGGGGTGCCAAGACCCGCCCATGTCCCCCTTGGACCCTCAGCATTGGGTTCTCGGTGTGCTGAAATAGAAAAATGCTTTTAGGCTGCCATAATGTACTCAAGTGGAGCACAGCACCCAGGCTTGGCAGTGGAGAAAAAATAATCCCAATGTGTGCACGTTCCTGCAGGACAGCCAAGTAGGAGCCCTGGAAGAGGCCGCCAGGAAGGCAGACCTGCAGGACAGACATGCCCAAGTCCTTTGAGGAGGTAGGCCCTGCTTTCTCCCTTGTGGTTAGCTGTAGTCAGAACCTCTCTGAGAAAGATGAGCAATCCTGGGATGTGGACCCTAAAGGATGGGCTCTGCCAGAGCTATCCCATAGTCAAAAGTTCTCGGCTCCATGACTGCTGCAGCTCTGTCTCTGGCTAATCTCTGTGGCTATTCCCCTGTTAAACATCTGTGGGGGTTTGTGGTCTTCGGCAGATCCCAGAAAAGCACTGTGAGAATGAGTGCTCCTCCAGCCTTTCAGTCACCCCTTCTCCATGAATTGTTCAGGGCTGGGAACCAACCCTAGCATTCATACACCCCAGGCAGTGTTTCCACCTTCCTCTCCCTTCAGCCTCAGCACCTGTGTCTTTTATCCATCTACATTCAGTGTTTTTATCTGAAGTTATGCTCAAATTATGTTGGATTAGTCAAAATCCTAGTCTCTTTTTGTGGGAGTGGCACTTCCAGACTGCATCCAGTTAACCATCTTGCTCTTTCCGATTTTTTTTAATATTCTCTTGATGGGCATATAGGATGATTCCATGAGTTTTCTATCATGAATAATGCTGTCATAAAAATAAGCAAGTAAGGTTTTTTTATTTTTTAATATAATCATTTCTTTTCCTTTGGATATATACCCAGTAGTGAGATTGCTGGGTTGCATGGTAGTTCTATTTTTACTTCTTTGGAAAATTTCCATGCTGTTTTCCATAGAGATTTTACTAATTTACATTTTCCACAACAGTATATAAGCATTCTCTTTTCTTCCCCTTCTCACCAACATCCGTTGTTTTTAGACTTTTCAGTAATTATAATCCTGACTGGTGTAAGATGGTAACTCACTGTAGTTTCAATTTGCATTTCTCTCATGATTAGGGATGTGACAATTTTTTCAAGTTTGTTGGCCTCTGGTATGTCTCTTTTGAAAAATATCTGTTTATGTCCTTGGCACACTTTTTAATAAGATTATTTGGGTTTTTGTCATTTTATTTGTTTGAGTTCCTTTTAGATTCTGGAGATAGGTCCTTTGTAGGATGCACAGTTTGCAAATATTATCTCCTGTTCTGTAGGTTATCTTTTCAATTTGTGTGATCTTGGGATTTTTTTCTTGAGATTCTTTTTTTATTACTGATTTCACTACTCAGTATTGGTCTGTTCAAGATGTCTATTGGTCTGTTAAAGATATCTATTTCATCCTGGTTCACTCTTTAGAGGTTGAACATTTCCAGAAATTCCTTTTTACTCTAGTTTTCTAGTTTGTGTGTACACCGTTACTCATAGCTGTCTGTGATCACCTTTTGCATTTTGTGCCATCAGGTGCAATATCACTTAAAATTTATGATCGTGGTGATTTTAATCTTCTCCCATTTATTCTTTGTTAACCTACCTCGTGGTCTATCAATTTTGTTTATCTTTTCAAAGAACTAATGTTTTGTTTTATTGTTTGGTTTTGGTTTTGGCCAAAACATTATTTAGTTCTGCTCTGATCTTTGTTATGTTTGCTTTAGGCAGCGTATGATTGAATCTTGTTTTCCTTTTTAAATTCATTCCATCAGTCTATATAAGGAGAGCATTTATACCATTGACTTTCAAGATTAATATTGATGCATGAAGATTTCTTCCAATCAT
This sequence comes from Callithrix jacchus, assembly GCF_049354715.1. NCBI lineage: Eukaryota > Metazoa > Chordata > Mammalia > Primates > Cebidae > Callithrix > Callithrix jacchus. Next base: position 9,180,067 of record NC_133519.1, read on the forward strand.
AATGTTATCTAGTTGCTTTACAGTCTCAACAGTGTAACTGTTTTATGACTCTGTATTATACTTTTGTATTCCTTTATAAGACAAGTATCATCCTTCCCTTTCCCTGTTTAGAATTCCTTTTCTTATAGGGTCGGTCTAGGGATGATACATTTTCTCAGCATTTGCTTGTCTGGCTTATGGCCCTTCTGTCTGCAGGTTTTTTTATTTGGTTGTGCACTTCAATCTCCATTCCAGTAGGTGGCTCTTATGGATAAGGGGTGGCTTACCCCTGATACCTCAGTGAGGAGAAGTACCTGCCTTAAAGGTGAGGGGCTCTGGGGGGAGTTCATGGTGTAATACATGGAGGTCTCCACAGTGGGGGAGGAAGGTACACCACCTGCATGTTCTGAACAGGCAGGAACATGATTTGCTTTCTTATGGCACCCCTGCCCTAGGCCTCATGACTTACTTGGTTCAGATAGAAACTGTCTTTTATCTTTAGGCAGCAATGCACTGAAGGCCATGGAAAACACCTGCCCTGTGGCTGCCATCCAACTGGCCTTGAGGCAGGACCTCTTTCCTCAGCTCAAAACAGACAGCTCTGTGGTTTGCCTGTATTGTACTGCAGGAATGCTGCTTCTCCATGCAGGGAGAGTTATTGGCCCTACCCTTCATGGAAGCCCAGGCCAGTGAGCCCACTGTCAGTGGAGGTGCAGCTTTTCCCATAGTCCTGGGAAGGCTGTCTCTAAGCTCACCTGTTCCAAGCTCCAGCAGGAATAGGGGTAGCTGCCTCTACAACAGTGGATGGCAGCTTGGGAGAATCCCTCTCTCTAGATACACTTCTAGGTACCAGTGCCATCTTTCTGCTGAGACGCAACCACATTCCTTCCCTACAGAAACTAGCACCACATCTGCATCTTCTCAAGGAAGGGCACAGTAATCTGCTGACTAGCAGGGAGCTCTTGAGCAGAGAAGAGTATGTGATCTGGTTTCCTTTGTCCTAAGGAACACTTAGGTGCACTGCACTCTCCCTTCACCTTGGAGGGGCCCATTCTGAGGCTTAGATGTCTGGGAATCCTGCAGCTCCTCAGGGTCCTAGTGATTTGTGATTGCTGCAGTCTGAGCAGGTTCTAGGGAATGTTTACAGAAAACTAGTGTTACAGACACAAGAGCTGAGACTCCCTGGCAGGATAAAGGCCCACAATGGTTGCAGACCACAATGGTTGCATACCCTATGGCACCGGTGGCCTTGGCTAGGGTCTGGGTATTGTGTGAGTGAACTCATGTGAGCTGGCCACATGGTTCTGTGTCCTCAAGAAGTTCCCACATCACCTCCCACAAAAATTGCTTTGGCTTACAAAGGAAGGGGGCCTCTCCAACAGTTCAGCAGTTGGCAGTCTGCCATAGAGGTGAGGGGAGCAAGAAATATGCCCACATTTCCTTTCACAAGGCTTCAAGATCCCTGGGGTTCAATCGCTGCCAAACCCTTGCTTCCTTGATTTTTTCCAGCTTCTTCCCACAGATTCTCTGATAGGTTCTGGAATTCTCCTCTCAGTATTCTACTTGGGTCATGATTGCTCACCCGTAAGTTGGGCCCTTCTTAGAAGAACAGGCATCTGATGTCTCTAGTCAGCCATCATTTCCCAGCTGCTGGGGTGTCCCCTCTGATCACTATTAACTTACATTTAGTTTGGTTTTTGTTTTTCTTTGTTTGGGATGCTATAACAAAAATACCATAAACTGGGTGGCTTATAAACAACAGAAATTGATTAATCACAATTCTGGAGGCTGGGAAGTATAAGATCAAGGTACATTTGTTGTCTGCTGGCAGCCTGTTTCCTACACAGCAGTCTTTTTGCTGTAATGATACATGGAAGAACAAGAAAGGGGTCTCTCTGGGATCTTTTACAAAAGCCTCACTCTCATGACCTGTTACAAAGTCTCCATCCTCAGGATCTAATCACTTCCCAAAGGCCCCACCTCCTAATACCATCAGCTTAGGGGTTAGGATTTCAATGTATAAATTTTGGGCAATATATTCAGTTCACTGCATTTCCACTTGGAGCCCTTATAAATCATGCTGCTGTGAACATTTGTGTAAAAATCTGTAAACAGATATTTTTTGTTTATCTTAAATACCTAGGAGTGAAATTGTTGGTTCATATGTGGGTATATATTCAACTTTGTAAGAATCTACCAAGTATATGTCTGATGTTATGGTCATCAGAACTACATGATACTTACAGTTGGTTAACATACTCATTGCAGTGGACTGACTTTTCTAGGATTCAGCTATCCCACTCTTAGGCGTATACCCAAGAGAAACTCATAATGTCCTTGCGTGAAGCTTGTATGCTAATGTTTTTAGTAGTACTTTTTGTAATAGCCAAAATGTGGAAACAATAAAAACTTTCATGAAATGATTAATGAATAAACAAATATACATATTATTATTAATCAATGAAAAGAATGTAGTATACATGTAACAACACAGATAAACCTTGAAAATAAAATATATACATATTATTATTAATCAATGAAAAGAATGTAGTATACATGTAACAACACAGATAAACCTTGAAAATATACTAATTGAAAGAAGACACAAGATCACATATTGTATGATCACATTTCTATGAAATTTTAAAAATCAGTGTATCCCGACAGACCAAAAGTTGGTTACTGGTTGCCAGGGGTTTGAGATTTGAAGAGAATGGAAACTGCCTGTAATGGGTACAGGATTTCTACTTTGGAAGATAAAATATTCTAACATTTTTAAGTTGGTAGAATTGTACAACTCTGTGACTATCTTAAAAACCACCAAATTGTACGCTCCAAAGAGTGTATTTTATGATATGTTAATTATCTCAATCAATGCTTTATAAAGTAAAATTGAATTTGCAAATCTGAAAGCCAGGCCAGATCTGTATTTATATGTATCCAGAAAATCAGTTCATGAATAAAATGTTCAGTCCATTTTGATATGCATAATTATACAATATTTCTGTTATAATGTTATATTAAATATAGTAACATGAGTAAATTATATCATCTAATATTCTAGAATAAACTTCAGTAACACTGCTTCTGAGGTTTCTTAAAATTTTATGACTACTTACATTCTGGAATCTTGGTAATTCAAAATCGTTTTGCAATCTTTTCTTACTCAAATATATTATTTTGCTATGCAAAATCAGCTTTTGTTGTTTACAACATAACTAATATCAAATTCTCTATCATGTATTTCGGACTTACCTTGTCAACACTGTGTGATGTTTTCATCTACAGCTGCACAGTCACTGCCAATTTATTCTGTAGAATACCTCACAACTGCATGTCTCCTGCACAGAGAGTAGGAGTAAGAACCATTTCAATCCTCAGCATCAAAGTAATGCCAAATGATCCATGCTCTGATTCTCTCATGTTTGATCATTGCCTTTCTAAGTATAAGATTTCTACTCTATGACAAGATGGTAGTAAGTTTTCCGTATCGGCTATTTTCTGTATCCAAATCAAGAACATGTGGAAGTTCAGACCTTTGTTCTCTCCTGTTATTCTTAGAACCTTCATCCCTAGAAGTATTTTGCTCATTGGGCTTTCCAAAATTATGTGCTGCCATTAAGACTTTGATTTTAAATGAGAATAGACAGGAAGAAAATTAGATCCTCAGTTATTTTCCACACTGCATGGTCTTTTATTTCTGCTCTAAACTTTAGTTTACTAATTTTCCCCTAGCTTTATCGAAGTAGAATTGAAAAATGAAAAGTATATATAAGTTGTACAATATAATATTTTGATGTATGTGTTATAGGTATACATTGTGCTATAATTACCACAATCAAGCTAATCAATATATCCATCACCTCACAGGATATTTTGTCTGTTTGTTTGTTTTACTGTGTGGTGAGAACAGACTTTAGTGTGTGGAGAAAGTATGAAACACAGTATTATTAAATATACTTCCCGTGCTGTACATTAGACCTCGAGGATTCATTCATCTTGCATAATAGTTTGTGCCCTTTGATCAAATCCACCCATTTCCGCAGTCCCCTACACCCTGGTAACCTCTGTTCTACTCTCTGCATTTTTAGATTTCACATATAAGTGACATCATGCACTATTTGCCTATCCATGTCTGGCTCATTTCACTTAGCATGATGTAACCCAGGTTCATGGATGTTTGCACACTGAAGGATTTCCTTCCTTCAATTTTGCATTCTGTATGCAATACTGGTATGTATGAGGGGATAAAAAATGTGGCATATTTTCTTATCATACCATATTTTATTTATCTATTCACTTCACTCAATTTTCTTTTTTCTTTTTTTAATGAAGAAACTTGTTTAAAATTGTAAAGGAAAAATTGGGAACGGGATGGCAAAATCTTAGCAGCAAAGTGGTTAAACAAATTGAAAATATTAATGCACAAACATTAAAATATTAAAGCATATATGTTGCATATAAAATACAGTACAGAACCAGGAGTTGCACTATACTGATTAGTGCTTAACAGAAGAAATGATTAAATTTGTTCCTCCCAGAAGTGTATACACAGTTCATTTCCACAGCAGTTTCCTATCTAGCCAGCAAGTGACTTTCTTCAGTTATTCACACCTTGATCAAACCTGAATTATACACTCAACGCTTACAATTATGAAAATTCATTCACAAGGAAAACCAGTATTTCCATTTCACCAATAAAATCTTTGAAAGTTAACAGTCTATTCTAGAAACCAAGTTTAGTTGAAAACTTCAGGATGAAGATCATGTATTGTAGCAGCATTCAAATATATAAATAGCAAGAATAAGACTTAAAACTGCTGCTACAGAGCCATGTTTTGGATTTAGTTCATCCAATTGATTTTTAGTACAAAACTAGAAATACCCTCTTCTTCACCTATAGTTATCAATATATTTTTCTACTTTTCAATGTGAAATGGTACTTCAAGATGATCTATATACACAATGTTGTCAGTTCAAGCTGTCATATAAATATAAATGCTTTCTTAAAAAAAGTATTTTACAGACAGTGTTATATACATTGCTCAGTTTGATCTGGGGCTAAAGAGAAAAGCTAACACAAGTTTAGTGTGATATATAAAAAGAACAATATATAAAGTTCAGTTAAAAACCTGCATAAAAAGTGAGCTTCAAATGGTAGTGTGATTTTAATTTTTATCACCTCTGAAACTTCAAGCCATTCAAAAAAAAAAAGGCACACTTCTCAATGTTATCCCTCTAAGGGAATGTTCTTAAAGAACCCTTTCCTTGGTTAGAGTTTTAACGTAACACTTCAAACAACAACAACAAAAAAAAAAAAACAGGCAATCTGACCTCAAGGTACTATGAAGTTTGTTGGAAGATTATCCGACTACTTTGTAAATTAAACATCCAGTAATATAATGCTCTGTAAAAGAAATTAATTTATATGTACAAGATACTTCATTTACAATGTTGGATTAAGTACTTTGCTGGGAGACTTTAGCACACATTTTAACATAAAATAATTTTGCTTTTGGCCAGTTTAAATAAAAATAAAATGTAACTCATAAAAAGTTATCATCGTTACGCAAATAATAGGCACTGAGGATTAAGCTAAACATAAGCTGAACCTATTCTGGTTTAGCAGAATGATAACTGAAGATCTCAAGAGGAAGCTTTTACACTAACTATCCAGTCAAACTTTCTGCCTTGCAAAACATTTGTGAATGCAATATAATTTTTTGAAGGAGGAAACTCTGAAGATAACAACTTGCTGGTTGAATACCACAAAAAACAAAACAACTAAAAAACTTCACTTTTTTTCTATGTTTACTCAGTCTCTTTTTATATAAAAATGTGTTACGTTCCCATCAGAACGTTAGACAATTACATCTGTGCTTTAAAAAACATTTGGTCACTGAAGGCTATTAGAATATTTTTAAGGATTTTAGATTACCAGAATGTACTGATATAACTCAATATAAATTGTAGCCAAAGAGAAATAAGGATGAAAATATCAAATCATTCACATGGAATAAAAGCATTACTAACTAGATGAGTTAAATATTCAAAATATATGGAATGTGACCGTAGAGATATATATATATGTATATACCTACTTCAGAACTCAGAAGGGAAGCAAAGTTTAATATGTGATAATTCGTACCTTACATTTAGTTAAATATAAACATTTGTTATTTATACATAAAACTGCTTTCTAAAAACAACTAACATGATTTAGTTGCACTTGTTTTACTTCTTGTAATTCCCAAGTGTTAACTTTTCTCAGACTGAAATCAGCTGTCCCCTAGTGCACTTTTATTTTTAGTCCATGTTCTAATAAATTCAAATCTTTAAAAGCCCATCACCTAACGCATAAATACACAAAAATGCCCCAAAGTAATCCCTTTTAGTTGGATATTTTATGCTGACTTTTTATAGCCAATAACCAGAAATGGTTTCCTTCTGCAAATACTCTACAACCTGTAACAAAACATGCCATGCACCCAAGGGAAAAGTTAGGCATGGCTAGCATTTGTGAAACGCTAAGACGTGATGACTTCTGCTGCTTCCACGTGTGGCCCCAATGATACCAGGCAAGATTCCATATTGCTTGCCAAAAGCTTCCAGAAATCCAAGTTAGCTAATTCCTGAACACTAAGATTTTAAACTCGTTTTGGCTCTGGATCATTTCATCCAGCAGCTTTATGTTTCCCACCCCAGCAACCACAGGCCTCACCACAGCGATGGCACATTCTCAAAGGGACGTAGCAGCACATACATGCTACAATGAAAGACAAGCTACCAGGGCTAACCATCGCAAGCAGAACTTGTCATCACTAGTGTCACATGAACAGGCATCAGAAAAATCTCCCTCTGAGTCTGACATACAATGATACAACATGCTCTCTGCACAGAGCATGCAACGAACTTGATATATGCATCTTTTAATGGGGTCTGGAGCATCCTGACATTTTCTTCATGATTAAACCTTTCCTGGCAGTATTCGCAGCGAGAACGTTCACCATCCTCTTTTCTTCGTTTTGACTTCTTAAATTTTTTTTTTTTTTTTTTTTTTTTTTTTTTTTTTTTTTTTTTTTTTTGAGACGGAGTTTCGCGCTTGTTACCCAGGCTGGAGTGCAATGGCGTGATCTCGGCTCACGGCAACCTCCACCTCCTGGGTTCAGGCAATTCTCCTGCCTCAGCATCCTGAGTAGTTGGCATTATAGGCACATGCCACCATGCCCAGCTAATTTTTTGTATATTTTTTAGTAGAGATGGGGTTTCACCATGTTGAACAGGATGATCTCGATCTCTTGACCTTGTGATCCACCCGCCTCGGCCTCCCAAAGTGCTGGGATTACAGGCTTGAGCCACCACGCCCGGCCTGACTTCTTAAATTTTAATGAGGAAGGCTGCGCCTTAAATACCACTGGGTCTTCGGGTGAACTTAACTTAGTCTCATCCCCACAAGAGTACAGATAGTCTGATTTTTACTGTCTGGTTTAGAAAAGTGAATACTGGAATCAGCATCATCTCTTTCCAAGTCACTTTTCCAAGTCAGGATGTCTGTAGTCTGCATAGCGATGTACTAAGATACCACGAGGGTTTATTCTGACAATCGCGTCCTCATCTTGAAAGCTGACACGTCTGATTGATTTCAAAGGGACCCTATTTTGGGACTTGAGACTTCCACACTCCTTGGGTATTTGCCTCTGTGCATATTCCATACTTCTGCTCTGAATGTCCAAGCCTGGCTGACCGAATGTTATCTGATTGGCTTGGCTTTGCATGTAGACTCTTCTGGCATTCAGATCTTCAAAGGGAGAAGGTCTGATATCTGAGATTCTATAAGGCTCACTGGTAACAACTGTCTCTTGCCGGAAAAGGCGATCCCTCACTAGAGAACTGGAAGAATCCTCTTCAGTTGCTTGTAAGTCATCTGCCCCTTCAGCTTCATTTTTCGATTCGGGGCATCCTTGAGAAATATCCTCTACAGCTCTTCGGATGCCTCTATCAAAAGCCCCAGCATCAGCAGGACTTTGAAACGTAAGAACAAACTTGTTGTCATCAACCTCCCAGTGGTGAAATGTTGGAGAGACCTTATGATAAATGAGGTCTTTTTTAAAGCATACATTCCAAAACTACCATTTTGTCCCTGAGTCGCTCTCCACGGGTAAAAAAGTCAGCACAGCCATTTTCTTCCTGATGTGGGGCTTTGAAGACAGTGACGCTGCTTAGTCCACTCCCTCCGAGTGGTAACCATCCACCACTTGAGTCATCTCGGGTCATCACCGCAGCGCACACTCGTGCATAACTGTTGTCGTTGTCAGAAGTCGCCGTCTCCTCGCTCATCTTTCCTTCACCGTGATCCGATCTGGAGATGGAGGAGCAACAGCAGACGGGGGAGCAGCAGCAGCACTGAGGGGCGGGCGGCAGCGGCGGCCATGGGGGCGCGGGGGCAGCGGCACAGGGGCCTCACCACGGTGGATGCCTCACCCAGAACGGTGCACCCCCCAGCCGGGAACCCCACCCCGGCCACCGCCGCAGGGGGGTGGCGGCAGCAACCTCCGCCGTGGCGACCCCAGCCTCTTCCCCCGCCTCAGCGCCCAACAAGGGATCCGAGGAGGCCCGGCAGAAAGGGAAAAAGAAAGGGCTGCAAAGGCTGACTGGAGAGCGGCTCCTCCGGCCACTGGGCTGGAGCGCAGCGGGGTCGGCCAGGAAGGAGCAGGCAGGCGGAGAACCCGGAGCAGAGGCGGCGAGGAGGAAGCAGAGCTCCACTGGGTGGGGGCCGGCGGGGATGCCGAGCCCAGGCTCCCGGCAGCCGCAGCGAGGTCCCGCCGGAGCCCACCCCACCATCTCCCGCCTCGCCGCCGCTGCCCCTCAACCCCCGTCGGCCCTCAGGCGCGGGCAGAGCAGGGAGAGGGGCCCCCGGCGGCGGATTCCTCCAGAAATGCTCCAGCCGGGACTCCTCCTGAGCGGGGAGGAGGGGGCGGCGGGGAGCGTGTGAGGCGAGGAGCAGGGGAGCCGATCGCTCCCACCCGGCCAGAGAAGAGCGGACGGGCCGGGGTCGGGGGGCAAGATCCCGAGAGGCGGCGGGAGAGGAGAAGAGCAGCCGCAGGTGCCCCGCCAGCCAGTGCCCACCAGCAGCCCGGCGGGCCAGCTCCTCACGCCCGAGAGAGGGGAGCGGACTTTTTCTTTTATTTTTTTGAGAAGAAGTCTTGCTCTGTCGCCCAGGCTGGAGTGCACTGGTGTGATCTCGGCTCTCTGCAACCTCTGACTCGTGGGTCCAAAGAATTCTCTCACCTCAGCTTCCTGAGTAGCTGAGACTACAGGCAGCCACCAACATGCCCGGCTAATTTTTATATTTTTAGTAGAGATGGGGTTTCACCATGTCACCCAGGGTGGTCTTGAACTCCTCACCTCAGTTGATTCAGCCACCTGGGCCTCCCAAAGCCTGGGATTACAGGTGTGAACCACTGCACCCAGCCTCTTCAACAAATTTTTAACCAGAATATTATTGCATTCTCCCACGTGGCAGGCATTACCTCTGGTACTAAATTAATTCATATTCCCCACCAATAATTTTAACTACAATTTCTGAAATGATTACATGCATTTGTAATGCAATTATTCATTCCGAGTTGGTTTTACCTTTACTGAAAATTGATTGGTAAAAATTTCTGTTTTCATTTTATATGCAAGTACATGATAGATGAAGCTGAACATGTTCCGTGTGCTTTTATTATTTTTCATTAAAACAACAACTATTTATTGAAAACCTACCATTCTTAGGGTTTATCCTAGGTGCCAGAAATACAAAGTCATTAATGCTGCTTTTGACTCTTTATAGTTTTGTGAAAAATCATTTGCATTTAAATGTATGTTAACCATACAGTTCGGTGAAAAACATGCCCCAGGCCTCTGTGCATTTACATTTACCAAACTTTTCAACTTTAACAAATATTACTAAATTTGTAACTATTAAAATTTAAGATTCATATATAGATCAAATGTAATTTATAATTGTAAGAATCATTACAAACACAACTACTCTTTTTTTATGCTCCAAAGGCTGGGCTATCTAATGATACAAATAATTATTATTGGCCAAAAAAAAGTAAGAATGAACATTTGTGTTTAAAACCACTGACCTAGTTAATTCTACATAACCAAATCAATTAAATAACTGATCTAATGTTGCATAAATAGGGTATAAATGATTAAAAGTATTTGTAGGTCTCTACTGATATATTGTTTGCTTATAAAGTCATAGAGAACACAAAAATAGTTATGTTAATTACCTTAATACATTTTGTTAATCAGCTTTAAATATATGTACATGGTCTGTAAAAGACAATGTTAATTCCATTCAGCATGTGGTATGTATGATTTCTACATAGCATATGGTTATATTATTTTAAATAAAATTGTGATAAAAATGCTAACACTTTTTTTGTTGTGAGTTAAAATATTAAGAAACACTTTGTCAAAAGTTTTTAAACACTTGTTTTACAAATGCACTTTTAAGATCCTTTCTGGTTTTAAGTGAAACATCAATATAGTCATTTTCACATTTAGGAGTCACATGGGCTTTTTGCCTCTGACTTCACTGTAGAAAGTCAAAGGTGTCACAGGGTGACCCACCCTTCTGCTGTTACTTTTGAGCCAATGGCAATTATTTTCATTCTAAGTTTATAGGGCACCAGCATCTCAGGGTATGTTTTGACAGTTGAAACTTTGCCATTTAGAGATTAGAATCTCTTTTGAGAGGAAAACAGAGAAGCACTTCCATATTATCAGATATTTTTTAACTTTCCAAAGTATGTGAAAATAGCATTAAATCATAAAACTTTTCAATTTAATGTAACACACTTAATTGTTTTATTTAATAATGAACTTAATAACCTAATAATCTATGTCCATTATCAAATGCTGAATATTAAAAAAATGATCAAAAAATAAGAACAGAAAATTTAGAGAAGAAACTCAAAATGGTAACCATTACATAATGAGATACTCAAAATTATTAGTTATCAGGAGAAAATGGAAATCAATACTGAGGTATTATTTTACCTTTGAGGGGCTACCCACAATTCAAAAGCTGACTAGGTATTTCTAGACGTGGATGTTTAGAATCATTCATGTACATCAAGTAAGAGAGGTTTTCAGAAATCAGTCACAAAAATGTGCTTTGAACTGGAGAAAATGACTAACTTAATTTTTGCTACTTGATATCCAGAAAAAAATGTAAAATTAGTTAATTAGGAAACATAAAATTATGATGAAGACATAGTACAAGACCATACTATTCCAATAAATTTAAAACAAAACTTTCTGTTAATTTAATTTCAACACGTTTTTGGCATCTCTCTACGTGTCTTTCTATCTATGTCTATAGCTATACTGACATCCACATCTGTGTCATGTTTTATCTATATTCTGTATCAGTATACTTTTTAATTTCACATACAGATTATCTGCATACACATGCCTGTCAAGATGGCATTCTCCCATACTGAAATAGGTTTAATTAGTTTTCTTTTGTTGATCAACAGGTTGCACTAGTAATATATGAGAGAACGGGCAGTCAACAATTTTGGTGGTTTCAGTGAGATCTAATAATAACATTTTTGCCATCACTCAGACACAGATTAGCCCCCTCAAGAACCTGGATTCCAGTGTTGTGGCTACTCTCAAACCATAGAACTGAACTCTGATTTCTTTACGTCAAGCTCCCACTTGCTGAGTATGGCAGTCAGAAAAAGATAAATACTGTATCATCTCAATTAGGTAATATTTTGACAAAGGCAGAACTAGTGAGAGTAAAACTGTGAGTGGTATGTTAGGATATTGGGGGGATGAGGACAGGGATGAAAAGAACAGGGAATAGGTAGGGGAGGGAAATTCCTCTGTATGATACTGTCACAGTGGAAAATGGCATTATGTGGTTGTTTAAATCCATAGACCTTATAGCACATGATGAGCCTTAATGTATGCAAACAAAAAAGTCATTGAGGATATTAGAAGATTCTAGGAAGCAATGCAGACTTTGACAAGAGAATGTCATGGCATTTACAAACACATGAAACGACCTCAGTGAGAAGAGGGGTAGCTGCTGAACTACGAACTTTGGAAATGACAAACCTATGTAAGACTAAAGGTAAAAGACACATCGCAAAAGCACTCTACCGCCTAATGAAGTTTTTCTAATAGGGATATGGTGGACAATCTTGATTCTTCTTCTGCACATGTATACTGAAACTCAACAATAAAATAAATAGATGGTAAATCATGAAAGTGAAGTTTTTCTTTGTCAAAGTGGGAATTTACATGAAAGTAAGGGCAAGAGGCCGGAATAATTCATATGGTGATACATGAGGATTAGGAACATCAGTAAGATCCATCAATTAATAAAACATAGAGGTCAAGAACTCAGATTATTAGTGTAATATATAATCACATATGGAAATATTTATTTGTATGTAAATATATGAAGATGAGTATGTAGACATGGTTATCTTTGATAGGTACTAGAAGGTCCTAAAAGAAATCATACCCCAGTGGTACATGCACAGTTAGCATCAAATCCTGTTTTCTAATATTAGATTCCAGTAAAAGGAACCAGAGCTCTTTGGATAAATGGCTCCCTCTAGAGCTAGGCCTAGAAATACACAAGATGAACACTGCTCATCCCATCACCCTGGAAAATGAGGAGGTATCCAAAAGCAAAGACAAACAAACCAAACAAAAAATGCCTACAGAGATGTAACAACAGAACACAGGAGCCGACTGAACGAGCTCTCAACGGCCGGTGCTGAAACAATTTGAACAAGAAACTGAAGGCTGTATTAGATTGCAATACAAAATATATGTTGATGAGAACACAATGATATATTATGTGAACAAATAAATATATAAGAAGAAAAGATAAGACAAATCTCCCATGCAGAACATTTCCAAATGATTCACATAGATTCTCCGTTATCAAGGAGAGGGAGATTAGTCCCCATTTGTAAATGTGTGATACATATACTTTCTTCCTTCCAGAGTCCAGTTTAGAAAAAGAAAGGGGAGAACAGTCAGTTAAGAGTGGAGAAACTGAACAATTTGGAATACCAAGAAGAAGGTACAGAACAGGAACGTGAACAGATCATCGAATATATGTGTTTTTACTCCCTGGTGACTAAAATGAAGTCCACAGGAGCAGGTGAAGAAGAACAACGCAATCTCCTGATGTACAGCTGTCACAGACTCAGAGCAGTCTGCTGCTGTTGACTCCTCTGCCTGTGACCTGAGGGTCGGTTGCCTCATTAGATGCAGGGGAAATAAAACTGACGGGATCTGAAGAGAGATTTTAAAATGGAAGGTACACTCAGCAGTTTTTACTTTTGGTGAAGTCATACGGTTTCCACCACTGAGCAAACTGCAGTGCCTTTCTCCTCTGATCCTCAAAGCCTTCTCGGATGCCTTTCCTCCAAAGTCGTGGCTCTATATCCAGCATCCCACCAATGATTTCCTTTGAAGGAATGAGCAAAGCAAAAACACAAGCATGTGTAAATAATAATGAAACCAGAAATCAAACTATTTGTTTATTCTGCTATAAAATATAACAAGTAGTTCTCCATGACAATGTTTAATAGTAAATACTAGTTGAAATTTAAAAAAAAAAAAAAAGAGTGGAGAAACCTGACAAACTCCCCCTCTGTCAGGCAATCAAGGCCCACATCAATGGTCATTAATCATGTTGATAGTGTTTTCTTTATTTGATGTAATAAAAATGGCACCTCGTCTCTGTGACCTGTGTCCCCAAAACACATATCCTCAGTCTGATCATGAGATAAACATCAGATAAATTCCAACAGAGGATAGAGGTGTATACTACAAAATACTTCAGTAGTCTTCCAAACTGTCAACATCAGCAAAAATGTCACAGAAATTGACACAGCCTACAGGAGCCTAAGGAGACATGGCATCTAAACGCAATGTGGTCTTCTGAATGGAGTCCTGAAACAGAAAAGGGACATTATAAAAACTGGCCGGGTGCGACGGCTCAAGCCTGTAATCCCAGCACTTTGGGAGGCCGAGGCGGGTGGATCACAAGGTCAACAGATCGAGACCATCCTGGTCAACATGGTGAAACCCCGTCTCTACTAAAAATACAAAAAATTAGCTGGGCATGGTGGCGTGTGCCTGTAATCCCAGCTACTCAGGAGACTGAGGCAGGAGAATTGCCTGAACCCAGGAGGCAGAGGTTGCGGTGAGCCGAGATCGCGCCATTGCACTCCAGCCTGGGTAACAAGAGCGAAACTCCGTCTCAAAATAAATAAATAATTAAAAACTAAGAAAATCTGAATAAACTGGGGACTTTAGTAAAAAACAATATAGAAATTCCTGTTTAATAATTGTAATAAATATATTCTACAATGTAAGAAGAAAATACAAGTAGAAACTGGGTATTAGATATACAGGGACTCTCTAATATCAACTCAACTGTTCTATTAATCTGAAACTTTTCTAAACTATAAATCTAAAACTTTAAAAATGTCCTTGAAATGCTTCACAACATTCTCTTTGAAACAGATTCAATGCTACCTGTTCTATTGGCATCTTTCATTTTCCACCCATCTCTCTGTCTGCCCCAGCCACACTGGCCTCCACACTGGTCCTTGAGGATGCTATACCCGCTCCCACCTTGGAAGGACCCACTGTGACTTCTACCCGGAACACTCTACATATGAGCTTAGCTAATATTCTTAGTTCTTCAGGTCTCTGCTAAACAATTTCCTCACAAGAGACAACTTCCGTGACCATTATATACACAATAAATACTCTCCTCCAATCTGTCTCAGGAATACTCATCATTCATGCTCAGTTTTACTATTCTTCAGATGGATATGATATGTTATATACTTCTATGTTTATTTATTTAAGGTTTGTCTTTTTCCATTAGCATGTAGGCAGCATTTAGGAAGGAATTTCCCTGCTTTATTCACTACTAAGTGCTCAGCATTTAAAAAAGGATGTGGTTGACATTCAAAAAATTAATGTAAGAAGCATGCAATAAGGTGATACATGAATATAGAATCTCTATAAATATATGTTGATATAATATATCTATATCTGTAGCGATCTTCTAGCAAGGCTTTCGATGTCAATTTTATCCCTGCTCAGCTTTAATTTCTGTGAAATTTGCAGATTGAAGTTGACATTTTATATCTGTGCAGCACTTTATAATACCTTCATTCTGACAGCTGCACTCGGCATGATGCTGTTTGCAAAACAGTGAGGATCACAGTCTGGAATAGGTCATGTTTAAATGTGACTGAACTGGAATATATAATTTAGCAGCATAGTAAAACATGTGTATGAGCTTGGCATTAAAAATGACAATGAAATATTACTGCCAAGCAGACTGTTGGAACACTTGGAGACTTCTTGAGCGTGTGCTAGAAAGAAAATCTTTACTAACACCCAGTTCATGAACTTTACTACAAAAAGAAAAGAGAAAGAAATGACAACTAGGTCACATCACGGTATTGCAATTTGATTGTAACAAAAACCTGGAGGATGCAAGATGTGAGAAATAAAATAATATGCTTCCTACTGAGTATTCAAATCTGTTTTAAACACAAAGTGAACCCTCAAAATTCCATTTTAATTTCTTCCAACCGTATTAGCTGAAGAAAAGCTGTGCTGTCGATTGAATATGCTGAAATTCGTCACAGCATTGACTAAGATGTAAAACAAGTAATCTGGAAACACCCATTATTGAAAGACAGCTTCAAACATTGAAAAGTAAGATGTGTATGATGTTTCAATTATTATCATTACCATTGAGTCTACGTAGCTAAGATATTCACATAGCAAAAAAAAAAAAAACTCACAATGTTGAATAGCCACTAATACGTTTCTGCTACATATCACAACTACCTAATATTTATTGACACATCTACTTGTGTTTAATGTATTTCAGGGCATGAAGGTTTCAGCAGAAGTTCCAGACTTTAGAATTAGAAAGATCTGGGGGCTCTGAATTACTTAATATATCTGAAATAATTCATGAAACCTTTGTTATAAAACAACAAATTGGTCACTGCATAATATTAGTATTACTTAAGGCATATTGATTAATTATATACTATAATTTTTAAAGGACATATTTTTATTGGTCAAAAATATTCATTAAGCATTGACTCTGTTAAAGAAAATGCCACAGATTATAGGGAAGGTAAATTTTATAAATAAGTATATTATACATGAGTATTTTAAGTACTATATTTATTAAGGAGAAATAAGTGTGGTTCCACACAAGATAGCTACTACATATGGGTTCCTGGCAGCCTCTCCTAAACCTACACTTGAGACTGAAGAATGAATGAATGATATGGTTATAAACTTGCAGCAAACACCATTACAAAATCAATGGTCTGAGAAACCTTGGAGAAGAAAAAAGAGAATAAAAGACCAACGTCAAGGAAAACCAAAACCAATGGAAATGGGTTGGATGAGAGTTCTGCATTATGTTCTTTACTTTCTCATACATTACGCTGGATATCTCAGTACCTGTCCTGTCATTACTATAAGTTAATTATTATGATTGTTTTAAAATATATTCACAAATTCCTTGATGCTCCTACCTTCAAGAAGCAGAGTCTAATTCCTTCATCTTGAGTACGACTGTGGACAAACACACTAATATGCAAGTCATCATGTATGACCTTAAAGACTTGGTCATGCAAAGCACTGATGCCTTCTCCCCTTTGAGTTCTTCACTCTGGGGAAGTTAGTTGTCATGCCAGCAGAAGAAACAAGTAGCCTACAGATTAGATCAGGGAACTACAGCGCCTGCCAACAGCCAGCGAGGATCTGAGGCCTTCTGCCACCAGCCACGTGAGTCATCTGGGAAGCCAGTCCCTCGGCCCCTACTGTCTTTCTGTCTATAACCGAATGAGATACACTGAGCCAAACCCGCCATTCTAACACGTTCTTAAATTTTTTAGACACAGAAACCCTGAGAAACTAAAACTTAGACCTGTAAGTTAAGGAGTAGTACTCTATTTCAAAATAGGTAACTAATATAGTTCTCCTTTGCTTATTGAAATAGGAGCTCTCCTTGAATGATACACACATGACCAAACATGGTAATTTATGATGGGCAGATTTTATCCTAATTTATTTTGTTCTGGGTTTAACGTATCTATTTTCAAAAAACATTTTAAATATGGAATATATTTTACTATTTGCATTTTTTATTTTAGAACATATATGTATTATCTTGGATTTACCAAGATACATACAACTTATATATTTTATACAACCTCCACCTCCGAGGTTCAGGTGATTCTCCTGTCCTAGCCTCTCAAGTAGCTGGGATTATAGGCCAGCACCACCACCTCCCAGGTTCGAGCAATTCTCTGGTCTCTGCCTCTGGACTATAGGCAAGCACCACCATACCTGGATAATTTTTATAATTTTAGAAGAGTCAGGGTTTCATCATGCTGGTCTCAAACTCCTGACCTCAGGAGATCCTTCCATCTTGGCCACCCAAAGTGCTGAGATTGCAGGTGTGAGTCACTGCACCCAGCCTGGAATACTTTTAGATTTACAGAAAAGAAGTTGCAATATAATACAGAGTTTTCATATGCCCTGTCCATAATTTCCTTTAATGTTAACACAATACTTAAATATCATACACACACACCCATATATCCCTACTGAAAAATATGGGTACATTATTAATAGAGTTACAGACTTTTTGGTATCTACTAGTTCTTTTACTATTGCTCCTTTTTTGTTGCTATTCAAAAATATAATCCACATTGCATTTAGTAATCATGTATGTAGTACCTCCAATCTATGACAGTTTTTAAAAATTAAATTAAATGTTTATTCTTGCTTTTCTGTTTTATCATTTTGATGTGCTTAAAGAGAACTGGTCAGATTTATTGTGTAGTTTCTCTCAATTTGGATTTCTCTGATGTTGTGTCAAAATTACATTGGGGTAAGTGATATTTGGAGAGAATACCACAGAGACAAAATGCCACTCTCAATGTATCGTATCTGAGAATGCTTAATTCTAGCATAATTTATTACTGGTGACATTAACGTTGATCACATGGTTAAGGTGATGACTGCCAAAATTATTTCCTGAAAGATTTTTTTGTTTCCATGTTCTTTCTATTATAAGTGAGTTGCTAATTCCAGTCCACTCTCAAGGGGAAAAGCATTAAGCTATATCTCAAAAGATGGGGGAGTATTTAAAAGTTGCAGTCATGTATTAAAACCTCCATAAAATTCATGAGTATTCTGGGAGAGACACTTTGAGGATATGCAATTGTTCCATTTCTCCTTAAAGCTTTACCAACTGATTTCAGCATCCGTCAGTGATCCTGCTTGTAGTATTGTTACTATACTGTTCTAGTGGTGAATAGTATTTCTCTCATTCCATTTACATTTATTAACTGGATTCTTTTTTTTT
The DNA here is from genome assembly GCF_049354715.1 of Callithrix jacchus. Lineage (NCBI taxonomy): Eukaryota > Metazoa > Chordata > Mammalia > Primates > Cebidae > Callithrix > Callithrix jacchus. The sequence continues at coordinate 9,198,509 of NC_133519.1, forward strand.
TTTTTTTTTTTTGAGATGGTATCTCACTCTGTCTCCCAGGCTGGAGTGCAGTGGCAGAATCTTCGCTCACTGCAACCTCCACTTCCCAGGTTCAGGCTATTCTCCTGCCTCAGCCTCCCAAGTAGCTGGGATTACAGATGTGTGTTACCACACCCAGCTAATTTTTCTATGTTTAGTAGTAACAGGGTTTCGTCCTGTCGGCCAGGCTCATCTAGGACTCCTGACCTCAAGTGATCCACCCACCTCAGCTTCCCAAAGTGCTGGGATTACAGGCATCAGCCACTGCTCTCGGCCTTTAATTGGATTCTTAAGCAAGGAATATTTGTCTTTTCTCCTCTATTTACTTATGCAATATTTTTTATAATAGTAAAACTTTCATTTTATTCCTTGTGTTATAATTCAGTGTCATGTTTATTTACATGTCATCAGACTTTTCCAGCAGCAACTATTGAGCCTTCTATCAAGTTGACTCTTTGTCCTTATGACATATACTTCCCCCCACCTCAACTTTCTTACTTTCTGGCCTTGCAATGTACCTTAGACTCATTTAGTTGTTCTTCAATCTCAGTTCGAGAATCAGCCATTTCTCCAAGGAGCCCTAATCACTTTTACTGAAAAATGGTATTTAGAAACAAAGATCTAGACACTGAATGTGATCATGCCTATTGGTGCACTACTCCTAGGCCCTCTCGGAGGACAGGGCTACAAAAAGCATGCATGAATATTAAGCTCTGTATAAACACAAACCTAAAATTGTTTGAGTGATTATCTGTATATATGAACATAGGTATTTTTCAGTATATGCACACATATATACACATATTAATTATACATGTATATACTTAATACATTCTATATACACATATATAGTTTCTGTATATAAAAAGCATATATATTTAATATACTAAATGATCAAAATTATTTAATGTTGTAATGTCTTGAAATCAGGTAATATGAGTTCTCCAACTTTGTTCTTACTTCTCAGAGTTGTTTTAGCTACTCTAGTTCCAGCTCATAAAAACCTTAATATGGCATTATTAATACCTATTAAAATACTTGCTAGGTTTTCAATTGAGATTGCATTGAATTTACAGATCTTGGTGAGAGTAATCACATCTTGGTAATGTTGATTCTTCTAATGCAATAAACAGTATGTATCTTCTGTTATTTACAATGTTACTAATTTCTTCAGCGTTTTTAGTGTTCAGCATTTAAGTCCTGAGCATGTTTTATTCAGTTTAATTGAAGGATCTAAATACTTCAATTTTTCTGGTGTTACATAAATGCTATTTTTAATATCCAGTTCCAGTTCTTTATTTCTAGTATAAAACAGTCCAAATGATTGTTGTATGATCTTTGATCCTATGGTCTTGCTGGACTTATTCTAAGGCTTTTTGTTTGTTTGTCTATTTTTTAGGATTTTCTAAGTACACAATATAGTGTTTGTGAAAGAAACAGCTTTGCTTCCTTCTTTCTAGTTGGCTTTTTTTTTTTAATTTTGCTTGTCTTATGGCCTTGGCTAAATACACTGTTGAATAGGAGCAGTGGAAAAGCTGTTGCCCGTTCTTCCCAAGGAAGAAAGAACATACTCCTTGTTAGAGAGATGGCATTCAGCCTCTTAACTAATAAATCTGATATCAGCAGTTGATTTTTCAGTCTTTTTAAAGTTGAATTCTCCCTCGTATTCCTTGTTTGCTGAGTTTTTTTTTTATCATAAATGATTGTTGAATTTAGTTGAACGTTTTTCTGAATACCTTGGTATCACCTGATTTTTTAAATATTTAATATATTTACATGGTAAACTACCTGATAAAGTTTTGAATGTTGAACTAACCAGATAGTTCTTGGATAAGCTCCATTGATCATGATTTATTATCATGCTATACTACTAGTTTTAGGTGCTCATATTTTGTTGATGATTTTTATATCTTTGATCATGCGTTATGAGTCTAGAGGTTTAGGAACTTTTGTGGTATCTTTGTTTTATTAGAGTAACCCCGGCTTCAGAAAATGAGCTGGAAAGTGCTTTCTTCCTTATATTTTCTGGAAGACATTAGGCAGGATTATTATTTTGTTTCTTAAACTTTTAGTAGAATACACAACTAAATCTTCCAGATGTGTGTTTCCTTTTTTAGAAAAAGAAAAAACTTGGCCGGGCGCGGTGGCTCACGCCTGTAATCCCAGCACTTTGGGAGGCTGAGGCGGGTGGATTACGAGGTCAAGAGATCGAGACCATCCTGGTCAACATGGTGAAACCCCGTTTCTGATAAAAATACAAAAAATTAGCTGGGCACGGTGGCGCATGCCTGTAATCCCAGCTACCCAGGAGGCTGAGGCAGGAGAATTGCCTGAACCCAGGAGGCGGAGGTTGCGGTGAGCCGAGATCGCGCCATTGCACTCCAGCCTGGGTAACAAGAGCGAAACTCCGTCTAAAAAAAAAAAAAAAGAAAGAAAGATCTTTTTAAAACACAAATTCAACATTAGAGGACTATTTATCTGTATATTCTTGAGAGAATTGGTTAGGTAGCTTATTCCAAGGAATTCCTTTTTTTTTTTTTTTTTTTAATCTAAGCTATCAAATTATGATCATTACACTTCTTATAGAATCTTTTTTTTTTTTTTTTGAGATGAGTCATGCTTTGTCCCCCAGGCTGGAGTATAGTGTAGCAATCTAGGCTCACTGCAACCACAGTCTCCCAAGTTCAAGCGATTCTTCCACTTCTGCCTCCTGAGTAGGTAGAATTACAGGTGCATGTCACCATGTCCGGATAATTTTTGTATTTTTAATAAAGAGGGGTTTCACCATGTTGGTCGGTCTGGTCTCAAACTCCTGACCTCGTGATCCACTTCCTTTGACCTCCCAAAGTGTTGGGATTACAGGCATGAGCCGGTGTACCCCACCAGAATCCCCTTTTAACCCTTGTAATATTTTGGGATCAGTAATTACAGTCCCTCTTTCATTTGCAATGTAGGTAATTTGTGTCCCCTCTTTTTTTCTTTGTTAGCTTAACTAGAGACTTACTAAATTAACCAAACTTTGAAGGGACCAGTTTTTATTCTCTTGCTCTTTCCACTTTTCTTTAGTTTGACTTATTTCTGTTTTGATTATTTACAGTTGTATTTCCTTCTGTTCAAATTATGTTTCATTTGCTTTTCTCTCTAAAATTATTTTAAAATTATAATTTAGGTTCTGGGGTACATGTGCAGATCATGCAGGATCATTGCATAGGTACATACCTGGCAAGGTGTTTTGCTGCCTTCATCCCACCATCACTTATATCTGATATTCCTCCCCTCATTATCCCTCCCCACTCTTCCCACCCCTGCTGTCCCTCCCCTAGCCACCCCCTACTCACCTCAGTATGTGATACTCCCCTCCCTGCGTCCATGGGTTCTCATTGTTCAACATCCGCCTATGAGTGATAACATATGGTGTTTGGTTTTCTGTTCTTGTGAGAATGATGGTTTCTAGATTCATCCACGTCCCTATGAAGGATATGAACTCATCATTTTTTATGGCTGTGTAGTATTCCATGGTGTATATGTGCCACATTTTCTTTATCCAGTCTATTGATGATGGACATTTGGGTTGGTTCCAGGTCTTTGGTACTGTAAAGAGTGCTGCAATGAACATACATGTGCATGTGTCTTTATAATAGAACAATTTATCATTCTTTGGGTATATACTCAGTAATGGAATGGCTGGGTCAAATGCTATTTCTATTTCTAGGTCCCTGAGGAATTGCCACACTGTCTTCCACAATGGTTGAACTAATTTATACTCCTACCAGCAGTGTAAAAGTGTTCCTATTTCTCCACATCCTCTCCAGCATCTGTTGTCTCCAGATTTTTTAATGACTGCCATTCTAACAGGGGTGAGATGGTATCTCAATCTGGTTTTGATTTCCATGTCTCTAATGACCAGTGATGATGAACATTTTTTCATATGTTTGTTGGCCTCAAAATAAATAAATGAACAAATAAATTTTACAAAATACACTTAAATAAATTTTAAAAGTTTACTGAAAGATATTTTTTAAATTCTAAAATATATGGGCAGAAATATATCGTTGCTAGTAAATGGGAGACCCTATGAATCAATATATCAATGTATCTCCAAAAGTTTTATATTTTTAATATATTTCATTAAAAATCCCGAGGTTTTATGAAGATTTATAGTTTATTTCAAAATATCTGTGAATAAGAATGCCATGAACTGTCAGTGGCTGAAATAGAAGGCCAACCAGTAGTATTTAGCATGCTAGATATAAAGAATCATTATAAATCTATTATAATTAAAACAGACCAGTAAGATAAATAAGCAGATCTATAAGAAACACAATAAAGAGGTCAACTTAGGAAAAGGGTATGACACACAAGATGAAATAAATACTGATGGGGAAGTCATATGTTCATAGAAAATTTTTAAAAAGGATTTCTAACTCTTTTAGTGCTATATATATGTATGCATGTATACACTCATATATTAACAAAGGAAACAAATGTTGACTAGGATGTGGAGGAAGTTGGAATCTTTCATTGATTAAAATGTAAGGTGGTGCAGCCACTGGAAAATAGTATGGAAGGTTCTTTAAAAAATAAACTACCATATGATCTAGCAATTATTTATCTGAAATAATTGAAATCCATACCTCATAGAAATGTCTGCATCGTTATGTTCATTGTAGCAGTTGGATATTTGGATTGTATCTCTATCTTGGCATATGAAAATCTTGACTATCCAAATATAGAAATAATCCAAATATCCATCAAAAGATAAAGCAGATATGTTATATACATGCAATGGAATTGTATTTATTCTTTAAAAAGAAGGTAATCCTACCATTTGTGACAAAATGGTTGAACCCAGAAGACACTGTGCTAAGGAAAATAAGCCAGATACAGGACAAATACAGCATGATTTCTCTTATATAAGGTACCTAAAATAATCAAACTCATGAAAGCAGAAGGGTGGCTTCCAGGGTTTGGAGAAGCGGGGAATAAATAGTTGTCACTCAGTGAGAATAAAGTTTCAGTGATGTCAGAGGAATAGGTTCTAGAGATTTGCTGAAAACATCAATCATGCCTATATATTTAAAAGTATGGTGTCATTCATTTAAAGATCTGTAAAGAGAACAGATCTCATGTTAAGTGTTACGATGAATACACACACAAACACACACACACACACACACACACAAAGAAACACAAGGAAACAACTTTCGGACATGATGAATATGCTTATTACCTTGATCGTGGTAATGATATTGTGGGTATATGCATAAGGCTAGGCTCATCAAATTGTACATATTAATGTGTGCAATGTTTTCGTATATTAATTATATATCCATAGCTATTAACAATGGAATTGAATTTTAAAAATTTCCCAGATAAAAACAACTTTGAAAAGCAAAATTCTTAAACTTCAGTGGTTGTATATATCTTATAATTCAGAGAAACGAGTGATTTCTTAAATAAAACATTTAAATATGTCACTGTAAGGACAACTCTGAAGGATTCAGTTACACTAAAATTTTAAAAAAATTATATTCCAAATGACTACATATAAAAAGCACATTTCCTTCAAATGGAGGAACAATATTTGAAACTATATAACTAATAGAAATTAAGATACTTATATATATCATTCATCTCTCTATTTAGCTATCTATATAGCTAAAGAACTTCTAATGGCTGGGTGCAGTGGCTCATGCCTGTAATTCCAGCACTTTGGTAGGCCAAGGGGTGTGGATAACTAGCTTGGGAGTTCGAAACCAGCATGACCAACATGGAGAAACCCCGGCTCTACTAAAAATACAAAAAATTGGCCAGGTGTGGTGGCATATGCCTATAATCTCAGCTACTGGGGAGGCTGAGGCAGGAGAATCCCTTGAAGCCAGGAGGCAGACGTTGTGGTGAGCCAAGATCACACTATCGCACTCTAGCCTGGGTGACAAAGTGAGACTCCATCTTAAAAGAAAAAAAAAATTTTCTACAAATTAAGTAAAATAAACTGTCATAAGAAAGAGTAGAATTTATATAGTTATTTATAGAAGAGGAAATATGAGTAGATAATAGTGTGTACCTACCTTCTAGGATAGAAATTGCCAAATGTGCTCCCACCCTGCCCCTGTATCAATTCTGCCCTTGGTACTTTTTGCAATGGAATCACCAAAGTCAGAGTCTTAGCAGAATCATTATTCATCTGGAACCCTTCTATCAATTTATAGTCATAAAACCAGATAATCTTGACAAGCGGATGTGAACAAAAGTAACACAAGCAATTTATGGGTCCATTTGCTGAAATGGAAGTTCTTGGTATTTTTGTTGTTGTTGTTGTTGTTGATGTTTTTATTTTACCTTTCCCTAGAACTGAAATTAAGGTGTCATGCTGGACATCCACTGTCAACTATGTTCAAGAAAAATCCCTATGAGATGATGGGGTCACAGGTAAAAAATAATGTTAGGCTCCATGGATGGCTTCATGGAACAGAAAAACCTTCCTTCTCCTGACTAGCCATCCACACAGTGAAAGTTTGGCAAAAAAAAGAATAATTTTTACCTTGTTTGAACCAGTTAATAACTTTGTTACAACACCATACTGTAACTAATCATCAGATGGAGTTACTGAAGTTAACTAAAAGATTTTGGTTGCCATGACAATCACTTTCATTGAGGTACCAAAGGAGGCAGACAACATAACCACAGAGCCTGCATAAAAGTCCAAACACTGGCCTGCCTTTTTAGCTCTTTGTTGCTTTAGCAACATAATACAGGTCAGATTCATGGGCTGGAGCAGAGATGGAGGTCATACTGAAAAGGCTTTCTCAGAGTACAGCTGCAATCTAAATTTACTTAGAATACAGGAACTTGGAGCCCTGTGGAGCTGTAAATGCCGACTACTTCTATTCTCTGGGCAACAGTCAATGAGATTATGAAGCTTACACATCATTGTACTTGGACATAAAATGCCCGACAACCCAGGTACAAAGATCAGATTATGCACACTGACTGTTCACCCAGCCTATTATTTCAGATGCCCTTGAGGTGGCTGCCATTAAATGAGTACAGATGTCACTAAATAAAAGAGTCATCATCCAAGCTGAAGAACTACTCCAGGTAGATGTTTGATTATATCGTTGTTTCTTTCACATGTAACTAAATGGAAACAGATAAATCAGAAACTTCTTGGATTTTGGATGAAATTTTCTTATCCAAACACCTTAGCTTCCAAGACTGATGGTTGAATCCTCAGACAAACCTAAGCCTAAAACTCTGAACCAATAAGGGATTGGCAATTAAACTCCGCCACAACAAGAAAGAAACATTCCGCATAGTTTATTTTAGATGTGGGAACAGTGGACAAGAGAGATCCCGTCATACAGGTTCCTATAAAGAAGTTACTCCAACACTGAGAAAAGCAGGCCTCATAATACCTATCCAGGCAGATTTTATGTTATCTAAGACTCCATTATGCACCCTCCCCCCTCTTTTGACAATTGAGTTGTTATTTAGTTACTCTGTACATGAGGGCAGAGGGTGGTTAGAGTGAATATCTTTGTCTTTTGATTTCTTGGTTACCAAACTATGAGGATTTATATTCAAACCTTTGGGTAACAGTAAAATCCAAAGAGAACAGCATGAGTAAAGCAGCACGAATTAGCTGGAAAGGAACAGGAAACAAGGTAATAATGAGGTAAAGAACATATGATGCCGGTCGTGTAAGGCCCCCCTCTCAGCTGATACTGAATGCATGTATACGTGCCACGTCAATTCAGAAGGCCAGGGATAAATGTATCCTAAGGAGTCAAAAGCACCAAAATACTTCTGTAAACATTCAAGTGTTTAGAATCAATTGCAGTCTTGCTATTGCAATTATAGCCCTTCAGCGGAATCCAGGCAGTCTCCACTCTCACAGCTCGGAATGCGGTAGGTACTTTAGTTTCTAAGTTTGTATCCCATCGTTGTGCAATGAGATGTACATCATATGTGGGGCTGGAGGACCAGGGTGCAAGTCCCAATTCTCTTAACCTACTAATGCATGAATGAACTGGGGCAAGTTAACCTCTCTAAAATAAATTACTGCATCGAAATAATGGGATAATAATACTACCTTTCTTCTTAGACTTACTGTAAGGATGACTTAATCTAAATTCCTTGGCGTATCTTTCACATGAAAAACACTGTTTGCCAGAGATCTCCTTTGAAAAAGGCGGATCATTTCATGTTCTTGCTCCCACTTGGCAATTTGCCAAGCAACAGCACTGAAATTCCTACCAAATGCGAATGTTTAAATCTGTAACTTTTTAAAATTGAAAACACAAGGGCCCTTAATGAGGCTGAAGACATAATAAACAGAAGTTTCATTTTTGTGGCACTCATTATGCCTTCTGTTAATTGCCAATTCATAAAAACCAGCCTAATACCCTGTTGAAAAAGTACGGTTTATAGCTTACAAAACGGGACACCACCACCCTGGAAGAGTCTTAGTAGCCCCTAGGAGAGAGAAGGTCAGACACTCCACCCATACACATTCACACACATTTAAGTCACTGAATATTACTAATGAAAATGTAATGTAATCAAAATGTAATGTTTCATTTTTCCATTGCTCTCAGCCTTCACAGAAATATACTTTGGTTCATGAAACAGTTAAAAAACTCAATGGTGTATCTCTTGAATTTCTATTCCAACTATTACAATTCTACATTCTGGGAAATATATGCATAAAAAACATGGACTCTGTGGAACAATAAAACAATTCATTATTATTTTTCTCTTTCAACCTATTATATAGTTTATTTATTCATTAACAAAATAAAGCAAAGCTTTAAAGAAAAAGAAAAATAAAATATTTGAAGGTAATATTTTGTAGCACATACATTATAGAATTCAGAATTTTATTGCTTTACTCTTCAATGTACATATGACCTTATTATTTTATATTTAAAATATATATGTGCATGTGTCCCTGCTATTGACCAAGAGAAAACCAAATCCAAAAGCAAAATCAGGTTTGAATTTTGCAGCATTATAAAGTTCGCCTTACGTGTGATCCTTTCTAAAGGCAGAGGATTTAGCTACCTTAGTTAGGCTCTGGGGACTTGTCTAATCTACATTTAGTTTCCCAAGGATAACATGCTGAGGCATGTCGTCAATCATGCCCCCAACATGTTTTCTTCATTTTAACATGTTCAATTTATTTGTTGGTTTATCATTAAAAGCCCTTTTATCTCACCTGTTTCAGAAAAAGCTTCTAGAAGAGCTATCAAGGTATATAATGAATTCGTTACTTTCCACGAAGTCACTCTATATCCACCTGACTGACGTTGAAATGACTGACTGCTTCTCTTACTGTTGAAAACTGAAATGCCAAGATATAAGGTAAGCTCTACCTATGCCACAGTCTATTGGCACTTGTCACCTCCAGCTTGTTTCTCTCCAGGAAGTTGGCAGAGTATTATCAGAGAAATCTCCTCATATAATTTCACAGAAACTGAGCTTTATCATTAGCCAGGATACATTGAATTTTTAGGAAAAAAATCAATACATAGGCTTAAGGTGTCTCCGTTATTGTGACTGCTACATGCTTTGGATTTTGTGTACTTAAATCAAGATATGACTGTTTATATTGTCTTTTTTGTGGAATTCTTCTTTTACCTTTCAAGTAAAGTTGTAATAAAAATTGTATCTCTTATTGGAAGTAAGTGAACTTTCTAGAACTGAAAAAACATTACATCTAGCTACCTGTAAAAATTAAAGTAGAATTTAGTTCTTTCTTTTCAATAAAATCTTCAATGCATTAAAATTCATAACTGATATTGTGTTATATAATAACGGATATATAGCATGAAAGTGCAATGGTTACAAAGAGCTAACAATTCATTCATCATTGGCCAGTCAGGGGTAATACTTATTAAATAAAAAATAACATAACAATTAATAAAAACCAATAAAAACTATCTGACACTTTAACATTTTTTTTTTTTTTTTTGAGACGGAGTTTAGCTCTTGTTACCCGGCTGGAGTGCAATGGCGCGATCTCGGCTCACCGCAACCTCCGCCTCCTGTGTTCAGGCAATTCTCCTGCCTCAGCCTCCTGAGTAGCTGGGATTACAGGCACGTGCCACCGGGCCCAGCTAATTTTTTGTATTTTTAGTAGAGACGGGGTTTCACCATGTTGACCAGGATGGTCTCGATCTCTTGACCTCGTGATCCACCCGCCTCGGCCTCCCAAAGTGCTGGGATTACAGGCTTGAGCCACTGCGCCCAGCCAATATTCTTAAATTACTTGAAATATAGCTTACATTTATTTTCTTACACTGCAGATTTAAGGCATACAAAATTCAGGTGCTTGTAAACATCTCAGATTTAGCAAACTCTATGATTTAGCCAATATAAAAACCTATGTAAATAAATAAGTTATAACATTTGGATATGTCATATCAAAAAATTAGAGAAAAGAACAAAATTGACAAGAAATCACATCCAAAGTCTAATAGAAAATTTGTCATTTTGAGATTCTCTAAATTAAAAATAAATATATGTGATTCCTTACATTGAAAATAAACTGAATCTGTAATTAAACTGACATAATTTACTCTAGGATACAAAATCATCAGTGAAGGCTACAGTTTGACATAAGTATTAATCAGAGTGCCAAATCCAAAGTAAAATAAAGTATTACACAGACATATAGGAAGAAAATTCACAGAAATCAGAGGGAAAAAAGAATCACTTCAATAACCAAATGTGCAGAGACTGACCACCAAACCTCAGTGACAGATTTAATGGACAGTTGAAGTTTGGAGCAAAAATACTATGTCCCTAAAAGCGTCTTTGAATCTAAATTGGTTTTGATTAGAAAGACAAAGGGAAGATTTTATGAAAGCTATAAGGAATATGGAACATTTTATCTATTAATTCTCCTGTATTCTTCTAAATTGCACATCTGCACATGTGCACACACACACACACACACACACACACACACATCCCAGCACGGAGAAATGGTTCAAAATAAAGAAACAAGAGAATAACAAGGTCTGAAGCACAGGCAGCAATTAATCGCCTACCAGACAAAAAAAGTTCAGGTCCAGTTGGGTTCACGGCCAAATTCTTCTAGATATACAAAAGGAGCTGGTACCATTCCTTCTGAAACTATTCCAAACAATACAAAGAGGGAATCCTCCTTAACTCATTTTATGAGACCAACATCATCCTGATACCAAAACCTGGCAGAGACACAACTAAAAAAGAAAATTTCAGTCCAATATTTATGATGAACATTGTTGCAAAAATCTTTAATAAAATGCTGGCAAACAGAACACAGCAGGACATCAAAAAACTTATCCATCACGATCAAGTAGGCTTCATCCCATGGATGCAAGGCTGGTTAAACATGGGCAAATCTAAAAACATAACCTGTCACATAAATAGAAGCAGAGACAAAAACCACATGATTATCTCAAAGATGCAGAGAAGGCCTTCAACAACATTCAACAGCCCTTTATGATAAAACTCTTAATAAACTAGATATCAATGGAACGTATCTCAAAATAAAAGCTATTCATGACAAACCCACAGCCAATAGCATACCGGATGGGCAAAAAACCTGGAAGCATTCCCGTTGAAACCTGGCATTAGACAAGTCTGCCCACTCTCACCATTCCTATTCAACACAGTATTGGAAATTCTAGCCAGAGAAATCAGGCAAGAAAAAGAAATAAGGGTACTCAATTAGAAAAGAAGTCAAATTGTCTCTATTTGCAGATGACATGATTGTATATTTTGGAGACCCCATCAGCTCAGCCCAGAATCTCTTTAATCTGATAAGCAACTTCAGCAAGGTCTCAGGATACAAAGTCAGTGTGCAAAAATCACAAACATTCCTGAACACCAATAACAGACAAACAGAGCAAAATCATGAACAAACTCCCATTCACAATTGCTACAAAGAGAACAAAATACCTAGAAATACAACTAACAAGGGACATGAAGGAACTCTTCAAGGAGAACTATAAACTACTGCTCAAGGAAATAAGAGAGGACACAAACAGATGGAAAAACATTCCATGCTCATGGTTAGGAACAATCACTATTGTGAAAATGGCCATACTGCCAAAAGTAATTTACAGATTCAATGCTATCCCCATCAAGATGCCCTTAACCTTCTTCACAGAACTGGAAAAAACCACCTTAAACTTCATATGAAACCAAAAAGAACAGGGGCTTTTTCTCTCCTTCACTGCAGCAGCTGCCGGCGTCCAGCTGCCTCCGTTCTGCCTGGATCTCTAGCTCCTCATTTCTCCAGTCTCCTCAGACCGAAGCCCTCGGGATATGCAGCAGCCATGCCTGTGGACACGCTGAGCCCTGGAGCCCCGGCCGCCCCTGCCCTACCTTGCCGCCTGCGGACCAAGGTCCCCGGCTACCTGCTACGGAGGCCGGCAGATGGTGGAGTCCGGAAACCCAGTGCTGTGGAGCGCCTGGAGGCCGACAAGGCCAAGTACGTCAAGAGCCTGCATGTGGCCAACACCCGCCAGGAACCTGTGCAGCCCCTGCTGTCCAAACAGCCACTCTTTAGCCCTGAGACTCGCCGCACAGTGCTCACGCCCAGCCGCCGAGCCCTGCCTGGCCCCTGCCGACGGCCCCAGCTGGACCTGGACATCCTCAGCAGCCTCATCAACTTGTGTGATAGTCCCGTGTCTCCTGCTGAGCCCAGCCGCACTCCTGGACGGGCAGAGGGAGCTGGCCAGCCTCCCCCAGCCACCCGCCCACGACCGCCACCCAGTACCTCTGCGGTCCGCCGAGTGGACGTCCGCCCTCTGCCTGCCTCACCTGCCCAGCCCTGCCCGTCATCGGGTCCTGCGGCCGCCTCCAGCCCAGCCCGGCCACCGGGTTTGCAACGCTCTAAGTCAGACTTAAGCGAGCGCTTTTCTAGGGCAGCCGCTGACCTTGAGCGCTTTTTTAACTTCTGCGGCCTGGACCCGGAGGAGGCAAGAGGGTTGGGTGTGGCCCACCTGGCACGGGCCAGCTCGGACATTGTGTCCTTGGCCGGGCCCAGTGCTGGGCCGGGCAGCTCTGAAGGGGGCTGCTCCCACCGCAGCTCGGTTACTGTTGAGGAGCGGCCCGGGAGCGCGTCCCCTACGGCGTGTCGGTGGTGGAGCGCAATGCCCGCGTGATCAAGTGGCTGTATGGGTTAAGGCAGGCACGGGAGAGCCCCGCAGCTGACGGCTAGGCTGCCACTGGACCTGGTATTCGCCACAGGACAGATCTTACAGAGGGAAGTGGCCCCTGGACCTCTCTTGCACCCATTCTCTGGATCTGCATGCCAGAGGCTTCACCCTGGTGTGAACTTGGCATGGAGGCAAAGGCTTAGAGGCTGGACCAGCATTCTTGGGCAAGGACTGACCCTGGAGGGTTTTGCTCTTGACTTTGGACAGCCGAGAATCCCTCCTTCCACCCCAATACAAGGTTTTGGACATGAATGTATTCCTCCTTAGTTCCTCTTATGGGGCTGCATTTGGGGTGCTTTGCCCTCCCCTCTGAGAGTGAGGGCCAAGGAATCTCCTCCATCCTGTCTCCCCAGCGGCTGTGTATCCTTCCTTCCTTCCTTGGCCTCTGTCCTTTGCTGACGTCCTCTTCCTTACCCAGCAGAACTCACCCTGGGGTCGTGGCAGCGGAGAGGGGCCTATCCACTGCTCTTCCTAGTCCTTGGCAGCTGGCCTTGGTGGGTAGATGATGTTGGGGCCCGTTAGAAATCTGCACTGCTTTGACTTACCTCCCCTTGGTTAATAAACACAAATGCTTGTTTCTCAAAAAAAAAAAAAAAAAAAGCAAAAGGAACAAAGCTGAAGGCATCATGCTACCTGACTTCAAACTATACTACAAGGCTACTGTAATCAAAACAGCATGGTACTGGTACCAGAATAGAGGCCTCTGTTCTGTTCTATCGGTGTATATCTCTGTTACAGAACTAATGCCACACATCTACAACCATCTGATCTTTGAGAAACCAGACAAAAACAAGCAATGGGGAAAGGATTCCCTATTTAATAAATGGTGTTGGGAAATCTGGCTAGCCATGTACAGAAAGTTAAAACTCCACCCATTCCTTACACCTTATACAAAAATCAACTCCAGATGAATTAAATATTTAAACATATTTAAACATAAGACCTAACACCATAAAAACTCTAGAAGAAAAGTTAGGCAATACCATTCAGGACATGGGCATAAGCAAGGACTTCATGACTAAAATACCAAAAACAATGACAACAAAAGCCAAAATAGACAAATGGGATCTAATTAAATTTAAGAGCTTCTGCACAGCAAAAGAAATGATCATTAGAATGAACTGGCAACCAACAGAACAGGAAAATGTTGCAAGCTACACATCTGACAAAGAGCTAATCTCCAGAATCTACAAAGAACTAAAACATATTTACAAGAAAAAGACAAACAACCTCATCAAAAAGTGGGTGAAAGATATGAACAGACACTTTTTAAAAGAAGACATTTATGAGGCCAACAAACATATGAAAAAATGCTCATCATCACTGGTCATTACAGAAATCCAAAGCAAAACCACATTGAGATACCATCTCATTCCAGTTAGAATAGCAATCATTAAAAAATCTGGAGACAACAGATGCTGGAGAGGATGTAGAGAAATAGGAACACTTTTACCCTGTTGGTGGGAGTGTAAATTAGTTCAACCATTATGGAAGACAGTGTAATGATTCTTCAAGGATCAAGAAATAGAAATACCATTTGACCCAGCAATCCCATTACTGGGTATATACCCAAAAGATATAAATTGTTCTATTACAAAGACACATGCACACGTATGTTCATTGTGGCACTGTTGACAATAGTAAAGACTTGGAACCAACCCAAATGCCCATCAGCGATAGACTGGATGGGGAAAATGTGGCACATATACACCATGGAATACTATGCAACCATAAAAAAGGATGAGTTAATGTCCCTTACAGAGACATGGATGAATCTGGAAACCATCATTCTCAGCAAACTGACACAAGAATAGATAACCAAACACAGCATGTTCTCACTCATAAGTGGGTGTTGAACAACGAGAACACATGGACACAGGGAGGGGTACATTATACACTGAGGTCTGTTGGGGGAGTTGGGGAGGGATAGCAGGGGGTGGGGAGATTAGGGAGGGATAACATTAGGAGAAGTATCTAATGTAGGTGACAGGGGGATGGAGGCAGCAAACCACATGGCACGTGTATACCTATGTAACAATCCTCCGAGATCGGCACCTGTACCCCAAAACGTAAAGTAAAATTTAAAAAATAATAATTTCAAAAATAAATAAAATGCTTCCAGTGAAGCAAAAACAAAAAAAAATAGTAAATAAGAAGCCACTGGTAGGATAAGATCTGTGCTTACTTATTTTACATTGTAAAATAGAAATGTGATTTACATCTTCTATGTAGTTTAAAAATCATTACTATTTTAATCATTTTACTACAATATCTTCTAGATTATCTTTATTTCTTAAAAAATAACTTATTTTATTAATTCCCCAGATAAATACCTGAGCTCACATGTCACAAACCAGGACGCATCTGTACCGTCATTGTTCTCAGGATTCCCAGTGTAACCTGCTGGATGGGAGATAACCTAGTAAATGTTATCATGCAATTCTCAGAATCACTTTTTCCAAATAGGAGGAGTTGAGTAGGGAAAAATACAAAATGAGCAAATGTAGTGAATCCATTTCCCCGGTATAGGGAAAAAGGATAAAAATGTCCTGCTATATGGAAAAGAGTTCCCCAGGGACAAGGTACACTCCTTCAAACTATCATAGAAGGACCAAAAGAAACCCTTTAGGCCTTTAGCATCCTAACTTTGTCTGCTGTGAAGAGTCTAAATATGAATTTGGAAGCAATTCTAGTAATTTCAGTTTCTTCATTGATGACCTTCTCATTTACCTTCTTCTGTAACTTAGTAGGAGAATCTGAGGCCATAGGTATAAATTCAAATTCTGGCCATATACTCAGGACAATCTAGAACAAGGGCCAGCAAACTGCTTTGGAATTCATTAATTTTATGAGTGAATACCCTTATTGGCTGGCAAACTTTTCACAAGAAAAAACATTTTAGAAACTGTTTTGTTGTTGTTTTGTTTTCAAAATCTGAATCATCATATTCAATACACACTTCACATAGTAAAGAAAACTATCCATTTTATATAAATGCAATTTAATTTTTCAGTCCTATTAAAAGATATAATACAAACACAGTACAAAGTTAAATGAGACTTGACCCTGAAGACACATCAAGCTTAACTCAGGAAGGGCAAATATTGTTGTGGAAATAATCAAGAAGTTCTAGGAAAAAAATAATAGATTGCTCTTTAGAGTCATATTGTTAAAATAACAAATGACTACATTTTAGAAGGAACCATGGATCCAGACATGTTACATTAGGATTGTAAGCCCAAAAGAATCTGAGACAGGTCTCAATGAATTTAGAAACTTATTTTGCGAAGGTTAAGGACATGCCCAGAAGGGAAAAAAGTAAAAATCAGAGAAGCAGTCTGAGGTCTTCGCCTTTCTCTAAAGATGAATTTGAGGGCTTCAATATTTAAGAGGAAAATGGGCTGGAGGGGAAAGAGTGAGGTATTGTAATCCACAAGTTGCAAGATCAAAGAAGCAAATAGGCAAATAGTCAGCTTAGGCTCCCTCAGTGAATCAGCACTTTACATAAGATAAGATGAACAGAGAGTAGCTGCCTTTGGGGATACTTAACCTTTTATCTCTAGGTATCTGCTTAGGAACAAAAAGAGAGTTGCAGCAAAACTCAGTTTTCACCTTATTTTTTTTCTTTTTGGAATAGTGAATTGGGGTCCTTAATTTTTAGTTTCCTCTCTCAGGATAATATTACAAAATGAACAAACAACCAAAAAAAATTATGTGGTTTCTTTAGGTTAAAGGAAAGTAGATTTTTTCATGCTTTGGGTTATTATATCTAAATAAAAAACTAAAAATAATGCTAAATATCCTATCTTTAATGAACTGAAAACCTAAAGACAGTCTGCAATTAAATTGTAACTCTGCTCATAAATGCATTTTGACTCATTCAAGCTTTTTTGTTTATTTTGTTAGGATGTTCTTTCTCATCCATTTAGAAATCACTATATGTGTTTATAGTGTTTGAACAAGTATAGTGGGTCTTCTGAAAGTATATTGTATATTTTTCCTACAAATATATCCAGTTTAAATTATATATATTTCAAATTCAGGTAGCCACAAGATATTTGTGTTAAATTCCATATGATGAATTGTTAACTATTAATCTTTGTATTTTACAAAATATCTTGAACATTTATTCCTGAATATATTACCTTTTTCTTTTTCTTTTTTTTAATTGTACTTTAGGTTCTGGGGTACATGTGCAGAACATGCAGGATTGTTGCACAGGCACATACATGGCAAGGTGGTTTGCTGCCTCCATCCTCCCGTCACCTAAATCTGGCATTTCTCCCCATGTTATCCCTCCCCAGCCTTTAACAAATAGTGGCAGGTCTATTTGATTTATTCTCAAAGTATTCACTCTTTTAGGTTTATTTAATCAAAGGTGACAAATCCAGGTAAAAAGACCTTTTCTGATTCAAATCCTAGCTAGTGTCAGATGCCAGGTTTTTAATTTGATTCCCAATTACGCTGTTGAATCACTCTGTAGTCCCTTGCTTTGGATTCCCGTGTCTGGGAAATTGAATAGTCTCATGAAAGTTATAGAAATCTTCAACTTCCCAAGCAGGAAAAGAGGTACATGAATAAGAACCTTTCCATTCTCTGATTGTCCCTCACGCAAGAAGCGTGTTTCATCCCCTGAAGCACACAAGCATTGAAGCTTTTACACTGCATTGCTTAGAGCATGCTCAGCGGGACATCATGGTTGCAGGGGAGGGTGGAAAAGTTACCAACGTGACAGAAGGGATAAGAGTGTCATGGCTGGTTTAAAAAATCGTAATTCTTGCCTGGGGCCATGCACTGAGCAAAGGCAAAGGGTAGCAGAGAGGGAAGGAGAAATAACGTAGAGAAACCACAATCATCTTCTATACACCCTTATTCTCCTTAAGACCCCAACACAGCCTATGAATTCCATTTGCACAAATTTTGTTAAACTAATGAAGAACTTAAGATCAATTTATTGGTGTATCTGAATCTTTATCAATCAAACATTAAAATTACATGCAAAATGGCTTAAATTTATTATTTGAATCACGTGTAAAATGTTAGTAGCCCTGTGTCATTAAATATAATTCACATTAAGTTATGGACACTCAAACTAGCAAAAAATACATTGAATAAAAGCAATTTCTGTATTTGAGGTATAGATCCAAATACAGAAAAAAGGCAGCAGCCTGTCAGGGACTTATGAATACAGCCACACCTTCCCAGGACAGAACCCCTGGGAAAAGAGCTGTTGTGAGTTCTGCTACAGCAGACTTAAACGTCCCTGCCCAGAAGTTCTGAAGGGAGCAACTGAGCTCCCAGCACAGCACTTGGGCTCTGACAAGGGACAGACTGCCTCCTCAAGCAGCTCCCTGACTCCTGTATATCCTAAAAGTCACCTCATACAAAAGAGCTCGGGCTGACATCTGGTGGGTATTCTTCCAGGACGAAGCTACCAGAGGAAGAAATAGGCAGAAATCCTTGCTCTTCTGCAGCCTCTGCAGGTGATTCCCAGGCAAGCAGGGTCTGGAGTGGGCCGTCAGCAGTCCTGCAGCACAGGGCCTGACTGTTAGAAAGAAAACTAAGAAACAAAAATAGCCTCAACATCAACAAAAAGGATGTCCACTCAGAGACCTCATGCAGTCACCAACTTCAAACCAAGGGTAGATAAAACCAAAGGAAGATGGGAAGAAACCAGCGTGAAAAGGCTGAAATCACCAAATCCCAGAATGTCTCTCCTCCTTTATGGGATCACAGCTTCTCCCCAGCAAGGGAACAAAACTGGATGGAGAATGAGTCTGACGTATTGACAGAAGAAGGCTTCGGAAGGTGGGTAATCACAAACGTCTCTGAGCTAAAGGAACATGTTCTAATCCAATGCAAAGAAATTAAGAACCTTGAAAAAAACTTAGATGAAATGCTAACTAGAATAACCAGCTTAGAGAAGAACAAAAACAACTTAATGGAGCTGAAAAACTCAACACGAGAACTTTGTGAAGCTTACACATTTCAATAGGTAAATCAATGAAGCAGAAGAAAGGATATTGAAGATTGATGATGAATTCAATGAAATACAATGAGAAGGCAAGATTAGAGAAAAAGGAATGAAAAGAAATGAACAAAGCCTCCAAGAAATATGGGATTATGTAAAAAGACCCAATCTACATTTGATTTGTGTACTAGAATGTGATGGAGAGAATGAATCCAAGCTGGAAACGTTGTTCAGGATATTATCCAGGAAAACTTCTCCAACGTAGCAAGGCAGGCCAACATTCAAATCCGGGAAATACAGAGAACACCAAAAAGATATTCCTCAAGAAGAGCAACCACAAGGCACATAATCGTCAGATTCACCAGGGTTGAAATGAGGGAAAAAATGCTAAGTGCAGCCAGAGAGGAAGGTTGGGTTACCCACAAAGGGAAGCCCATCAGACTCACAGCAGATCTCTCAGTAGAAACCCTACAAGCCAGAAGAGAGTTGGGGCCAATATCCAACATTCTTAAAGAAAAGAACTTTCAACCCAGAATTTCATATCCAGCCAAACTAAGCTTCCGAAGTAAAGAAGAAAAAAATTCTTTACATGCAAGCAATTGCTGAGAGATTTCATCACCACCAGGCCTGCCTTACATGAGCTCCTGAACATGGAAAGGAACAACCAGTATCAGTCACTGCAAAAACATACCAAATGGTAAAGAATATCGACATAATAAAGAAACTGCATCAACTGACAGGCAAAATAACTGGCTAGTATTAAAATGGCAGGATATCACAAATAACAATATTAACCTTAAATATAAACTGGCTAAATACCCCAATCAAAAGACAGAGACTGGCAAATTGGATAAGAAGTCAAGACCCATCGGTGTGCTGTATTCAGGAGACCAATCTCACATGCAAAGAAAGCAGGGGTTGCAATCCTAGTCTCTGATAAGACAGACTTTGAACCAACAAAGATCAAAAGAGACAAAGAAGGATATTACATAATGGTAAAAGATCAATGCAACAAGAAGAGCTAACTATCCTAAATATATCTACACCCAATACAGGAGCAGCCAGATACATAAAGCAAGCTCTTAACGACCTACAAAGAAAATTAGACTCCCATACAATAATAGCGGGAGACTGTAACACTTCATTGTCAATATTAAACAGATGAACACAGAAAATTAACAAAAATATCCAGGACTTGAACTCAGATCTGGGCCCAGTGGACCTCATAGATGTCTACTGAACTCTCCACCCCAAATCTGCAGAATGTACATTCTTCTCAGCAACACATCACACTTACTCTAAAATTGACCACATAATTTTAAGTAAATCATTCCTCAATAAATACAAAATAATGGAAATCATAACAGTCAGTCTCTCAGACCACACTGGAATCAAATTAGAACTCAGGACTAAGAAACTCAACCAAAACCATATACCTATGTGGAAACTGAACAACTACTCCTGAATGACTACTGAATAAATCATGAAATGAAGGCAGAAATAAAGATGTTCTTTGAAACCAACAAGAATGAAGACACAACATATCAGAATCGCTGGAACACATTTAAAGCAATGTCTAGAGGAAAATTTATAGAACTAAATGCCCATATGAGAAGCAAGCAAAGATCTAAAATTGACACCCTATCATCACAATTAAAAGAACTAGAGGAGCAAGATCAAAAAAATTCAAAAGCTAGCAGAAGACAAGAAATAACTTAGATTAGAGCAGAATTGAAAAACATAGAGACAAAAAAAAAAACCCCCTTCAAAAAATCAATAAATTAAGGAGCTGGTTTTTGAAAAGATTAAAATAGATACACTGCTAAGCAGTCTAATAACAAAGAAAAGAGAGAAGAATCAAATAGATGCAAAAAAAACAAGCAAAACAAAAATGATAAAGGAGATATCACCACCAATTCCACAGAAATACAAAC
Source organism: Callithrix jacchus (assembly GCF_049354715.1). Taxonomy (NCBI): domain Eukaryota; kingdom Metazoa; phylum Chordata; class Mammalia; order Primates; family Cebidae; genus Callithrix; species Callithrix jacchus. The sequence goes on from NC_133519.1 coordinate 9,219,649, forward strand.
TACCATCAGAGATTACTACAAACAACTCTATGCACACAAACGGGTAAATCTAGAAGAAATGGATGAATTCCTGGACATTTACATCCTCCTAAGACTAAGCCAGGAAGAAGTTGAATCCCTGAATAGACGAATAACAAGGTCTGAAGTTGAGGCAGCAATTAATAGCCTACTAACCAAAAAAAAGCCCAGGTCCAGATGGGTTCACAGCTGAAATCAACCATATGTACAAAGAGAAGCTGGTACCATTCCTTCTGAAACTGTTACACATAATACAAAAAGAGGGAATACTCCCAAACTCATTTTATGAGATAGACACAACTATAAAGGAAAATTTCAGGCCAATATCCATGATGAACATCAATGAAAAAATATTCAATAAAAGACTGGCAAACCAAATGCAACAGCTCATCAAAAAGATTATCCATCACCATCAAGTAGGCATCATCCTGAGGATGCGAGGCTAGTTCAACATACGTAAACCTATGAATGTAATCCATCACATAAACAGAACGAAAGACGAAAGCCACATGATTATCTCAATAGATGCAGAGAAGGTCTTCCACAAGATTCGATAACCCTTTATGCTAACAACTCTTAATAAACTAAGTATTGATGGAATGTACCTCAAAATAATAAAAGCTATATAGGACAAACCCACAGCCAATATCATACTGAATGGGAAAAATCTGGAAGCATTCCCTTTGAAAACTGGCACTAGAAAAGGGTGCCCTCTCTCACCACTCCTATTTAATATAGTACTGGAATTCCTAGCCAGAGCAATCAGGCAAGAAAAGGCAATAAAGAGTATTCAATGAGGAAAAGAGGAAGTCAAATTGTCTTTATTTGCAGATGACATGATTGTATATTTAGAAGACTCCATCGTCTCAGCCCAAAATCCCCTTATGATGATAAGCAACTTCAGCAAAGTCTCAGGATACAAAAGCAATGTGCAGAAATCACAAGCATTCCTATACTCCAATAACAGGCAGAGAGCCAAATTGTGAGTGAACTCCCATTCACAATTGCTATAAAGAAAATAAAATAACTAGGAATACAGCTAACAAAGAATATAAAGGACCTCTTCAAGGAGAACTACAAGCTACTGCTCATGGAAATAAGAGAAGACACAAAGGAATGAAAAAACATTCTATGCTCATGGTTAGGAGGAATCAATATGGTGAAAATGGCCATACTGCCAAAAGTAATTTACAGATTCAATGCTATCTCCATCAAGCTACCATTGACCTTCTTCCCAGAACTGAAAAAAAAACACCTTAAACTTCATATGGAACCAAAAGAGAGCCCTCATAGCCAAGACAATCCTAAGCAAAAAGCAAAAAGCTGGAGGCATCACGCTACCTGACTTCAAACTATACTAAAGGCTACAGTAATCGAAACAGCATTGTAATGGTACCAAAACAGAGATCTAGATCAAGGGAACAGAACAAAGGCCTCAGAAGTAATACCATACACCTACAACCATCTTATCATTGACAAACCTGACAAAAATAAGCAACAGAGAATGAATTCCCTGTTTAATAAACGGTGTTGGGAAAACTGGCTAGCCATGTGCAGAAAGCTAAAACTGGACTCCCTTCCTTACATCTTATACAAAAATTAACTCCAGATGGATTAAAGACTTAAACATAAGACCTAACACCATAAAAACTCTATAAGAAAACCTAGGCAATACCATTCAGGACATGAGCATAGGCAAAAACTTCATGACTAAAACACCAAAAGCAATGGCAACAAAAGCCAAAATAGACAAATGGGATCTAATTAAACGTAGAAGCTTCTGCACAGCCAAAGAAACAATTATTAGAGTGAACTGGCAACCAACAGGATGGGAAAAAAATTTTCCAAGCTTCCCATCTGACAAAGAGCTAATATCCAGAATCTACAAAGAACTAAAACAAATATACAAGAAAAAAATCAAATAATCAAACAACCCCATCAAAAAGTGGGCAAAGGATATGAACAGACACTTTACAAAAGAAGTCATTTACGCAGTCAACAAACATAAGAAAAATGCTCATCATCACTGGTCAGTAGAGAAATGCAAATCAAAACCACATTGAGTTACCATCTCACGCCAGTTAGAATAGCAATTATTAAAAAATCAGGAGACAACAGATGCTAGAGAGGATGTGGAGAAATAGAAACACTTTACACTGTTGGTGGGAGTGTAAATTAGTTCAACCATTATGGAAGACAGTGTAGTGATTCCTCAAGGATCTAGAAATAGATATACCATTTGACCTAGCAATCCCATTACTGGGTATATAACCAAAGGATTATAAATAGTTCTATTATAAAGACATATGCACACATATGTTCATTGTGGCCCTGTTAACAGTAGCAAAGACTTGGAACCAACTCAAATTCCCACCGGGGATAGACTGGATAAAGAAAATGTGGCACATATACACCATGGAATACTATACAGCCATAAATAATGATGAGTTCATGTCCTTTACAGGGACATGGATGAATCTGAAAACCATCATTCTCAGCAAACTGACACAAAACAGAAAACCAAACACCACATGTTCTCACTCATAAGTGGATATTGAACGATGAGAACATGTAGACACAGGGAAAGGAACATTACACACTGGGGTCTGTTGGGGGTTTGGGGAGTAGGGGAGAGACAGCAGGGGGTGGGAAGGTTGTAGAGGTATAACTTCAGAAGAAATACCTTATGTAGGTGACAGGGGGAGGGAGGCAGCACACCCCCATGGCATGTGTATACCTATGTAATAATCCTGCAAGATCGGCACATGTACCCCAGAATTTAAAGTATAATTTAAAAATAAATAAATAAAAAGGAATTTAGAAAAAATCTTTTTAAAGTTTAGTAAGCTACATGAAAATAAAGATCAAATATTAAATGAAACTTGAAAAACAGTATGGTAATAAATGAGAATTTTGACAAGCAAATAGAAGTAATAATTTAAAAAACCACATGGCATCTTAGGGATGAAAAGTACAATAACGGAACAAAAATGTCATAGAAGGCTTCAATAACAGACACAATCAAGTATAAAAGAAACATCAGTGGACTCAAGGACTACACATTTGGAATTATCCAGTCAGAAGAGCAAAAATTAAAAAAGACTGAACGACAGTAAAGAAAGCCTATGGGAATTATGGTATACCATCAAAAGAACAAACTTTCTTATAATAGGAGCTTCAATAGAAGAAGAACAAGAGCAAAAAAGCACATTTCGTAAAATGATGGCTGAAAATGTTACGAATCTGTTTAAAGATGCCAACATCCAGGGTCTCCAATCAAATTCAACTGGAAGAGCTTGTCCAAGACATATCATAATCAACTTATCAAGAATTAAAGACAAAAACATTTTGAAAGCTTCAGAAGATAAGAAACATCATGTGGAAGATAATTCCCGTGGCCAGCAGAAACCCTACAGGCCAAGAGAGAAAGGATGCTGTATTCAAAGTGCTAAAAAACAAACAATAAACAGAATCACCAGAATACTTTACTCGGAAAAGGTGTCCTTCAAAAATAAGGAGAAATAAGAAGTTTCATGGACAAACGGGCACCAGGGCAATTAATCACCACTAGGCCTGCCATATAATAATTTCTATAAAGGTTCATTAGGTTGAAATAATAAGGCACTGATTAATGAAATAAAAGAGATGAAAGTATAAAGTTGGGGAAGGATAGCCTGGGGAGAAATGCCAAATGTGGGTGAAGGGGAGAAGAAAAGCAAAGCACACTGCCATGTGTGTACCTACGCAACTGTCTCGCATGCTCTGCTCATGTACCCCAAAACCTATAATCCAATAAAAAATTTAAAAAATAAAAAATAAAAGGAAAGTATAAAGCTCAGAAACATATAATACACAGTCATTTTCAAAATACTCTAGTACTATTATTGTGGTGTGTAAAGCAATTTTATCTCTACTATAAGGGCTAAAACACAAAAGCATTTAGAACTGCTATGTATACAATAATTTGTTAAAGGATGTAAACTACAAAAAAACTGTAATTTTGACATCAAAATCAGGAAAAAATGAGAGGGAAGGTAAAAATGTAGAATTTTATATATGATGTATAAAATAAGACATCTTCGGTTAAAAATAGTTCGTCATAACTATAAATGTTACTTTTTAATCTTCACAGTTAACACATGGCAAAAAGCTATAATATATACATTTAAAGTAAAAAGCAGAGAACCTAAACATACCACTGGAGAAAATCACAAAACCACAAAGAAAGTGAGAGAAGAAGAAAGGATTTACAAAACAACCGCAAAGCAAGTAAGAAAATGGTAGAATTAAGTTCTTACCTATCAAGAATTACCTTGTATGTAAATTGATTAAATTCTCCAATTAAAAGACAGAGTGGATAAATGGATTTTAAAAAATCACATTCCAACTATTCTGCCTAGGAGAAACTGACTTCACTTAAAAATACATGTATACACTAAAAGCGAAAGCATAGTAAAAATATTCCACATAAAATAAACCAGGCCGCGCGGGGTCGGGGGAGGGGGGGGCTGGGGATGCGCGTGGGGAGCGCGGCCCAGCTGGGCTGCTGCTGGGCGGTCACCTGGGAGTGCCGCCTCGGGAGGAGCCGGGGCTGTCCCAGGAATGCTTTCACTCGGCCCAACCATGGCTGCGGCCCTGCGCGCCGCGGGCGCCCTGCTCCGGGATCCGCTGGCGTCCGGCAGCTGGAGGGCCGGTCAACAGCGGAGGTGGAAGTGGCTGCAGCCGCAGCAGCTGCCGCTGCAGAAACAACCCAGCATGCCTGGGCTGCAAAGCCTCAAGTTCAGCCGGAGAAGAGGAAGCCAAAAACTGGAATATTAATGCTAAACATGGGAGGCCCTGAAACCCTTGGAGATGTTCACGGCTTCCTTCTGAGACTCTTCTTGGACCGAGATCTCATGATGCTTCCTATTCAGAATAAGCAATGAATGGCACCATTCATTGCCAGACGCCGAACCCCCAAGATTCAAGAGCAGTACCGCAGGATTGGAGGCGGATCCCCCATCAAGATGTAGACTTCCAAGCAGGGAGAGGGCGTGGTGAAGCTGCTGGATGAATTGTCCCCCAACACAGCCCCTCACAAATACTATATTGGATTTCGGTATGTCCATCCTTTAACAGAAGAAGCAATTGAAGAGATGGAGAGAGACGGCCTAGAAAGGGCTATTGCTTTCACGCAGTATCCACAGTACAGCTGCTCCACCACAGGCAGCAGCCGAAATGCCATTTACATATACTATAATCAAGTGGGACGGAAGCCCATGATGAAGTGGCGCACTATTGACAGGTGGCCCACACATCGCCTCCTCATTCAATGCTTTGCAGACCACATTCTAAAGGAATTGGACCATTTTCCACTTGAGAAGAGAATCGAGGTGGTCATTCCGTTTTCTGCTCACTCACTGCCAATGTCCGTGGTCAACAGAGTGACCCGTATCCTCAGGAGGTGAGCGCCACTGTCCAAAAGGTCATGGAAAGGCTGGAGTACTGCAACCCCTTCCGACTGGTGTGGCAATCCAAGGTTGGTCCAATGCCCTGGTTAGGTTCTCAAACAGATGAATCTATCAAAGGACTCTGTGAGAGGGGGAGGAAGAATATCCTCTTGGTTCCGATAGCAGGACATCCAGTACTCAAGTTTTAGCCAAGGGGTGTGGAGTTGAAAACATCAGAAGAGCAGTCTCTTAATGGAAATCCATTGTTCTCTAAGGCCCTGGCCGACTTGGTGCATTCACACATCCAGTTAAACGAGCTGTGCTCCAAGCAGCTGATGCTGAGCTGTCCACTCTGTGTCAATCCTGTCTGCAGGGAGATTAATTGTTCTTCACCAAACAGCAGCTGTGACCCCTGCCAGTGGACCCTGTGACATTAGGTAAATGCCCAACCTCTAGATACCCCTGACTTGGAGAGGATGTTGTTTAGAGATCAAGGAAGGAAGTCACCCTTCCTTGATATATATCCAGCCTTTGGGCACAAATTGTGTGATTTCTTGAGGATTGGACTCTATTGATAGATTTCTATTTTTATATAACTATACAGGAAGCATTTAGATTTTCTCTCTCTAGGTGTAAGTTACTAATTTGGAATGTACACTAGGACCTTTAATAAGTAAAAAATTTATCTTATCAGATACACCTATGTTAAATACAGATTGTGGCTTTATTGCCCCAAACCCTCCTGAAAGGGTACAGAGAGCCCTCTTTGTGGGCCGTCAGTGTGAATGAGATCTGTTTACAGTCTTTCGCATATAGTTGCTGTTTTTTAAATGAACATAGTTGAGTGTTTGAAATGAATTTGAAAAAGAAATGTTACTTAACCTTTCCCTAATCCCATGGTTTACAGAAAGCTAGGGGGGCAATGTGGTTACCTGCAACGGCTGCTTTCGCCAGCGAGGCCACCATTCACTGGTCATCTTGGTATTTGTGTGGGAATCTTACTTTCCTCCATGTAAAAAAAACCAAGTATGCATTTCAGAAGTGCTCTGAGAGTCCTCGTATAACCAAGGCTAGTAAATATGTAGAAGTACAGTGTCCGTCAAACGTGCCTTAGTGGGAGTTCAGGGTGCCACAGGGAAGGGGCTCCCACTGCTTCCGGTGTCCAGGGACAGCGCTGCTGGAAAGGCCAAGGATGAGCTTTCCCCTGGAGCTCCCCCGGGACCTCGCGAGCCTTTCCACCTGGCGGCTTCTCTATCTTAGTCGAATGCCTTCTTTCTGCACATTTGTTTGAAGAATTCTTTTATAAAGTCAACGATGCTTTGTAATCCTGAATTCTTCCTTAATTCATGGTTTTTTATTATAAAAATTATGTAGCCATACAATGGGACATGTGAAGAATACAGATAAGTTACCACTTTGATGCAGTAACTATTAGCATAATATTGTATTTCATGCCAGTCCTTTCCTGTAGATATTTTTAATGCCATTTCAACCTTGGATTTGTGAGTGAAAAGTGTTTCTAAAAATACAGAAATAATGTCAGATCAGAATGTGATCCTCTATATTTGTATTTAAATGAATTAGAAGATTCCTGGTGGTTCTATGAAGAATTTGTAATGATCACTTTCTCTTTCCTCCAAGCCCTGAAACTTTGGTCCTCAAAAGAGCATTTCTTTGATTATTTTTTTTTTGTAAAGCAAATTTATAAAATAGAAGTATTAGGCTATTCATAAATCTTTTATATTGAGAATTGGCTATGTCAATAAATATTACAACATCAAAAAAAAAAAAGTAAACCAAAGAAGAGCAGAAGTGGCTATTCTTATATCAGATAAAATAAACTTTAAATCAAAAATGATTTGAAAAGGACAAACAAAGCTATCATATAATGATAAAGTGGTCACTACAGCAGAAGGATATAGCAATCATATATATACGTATGCACCCAACATCAGAATACTTAAATATATAAAGAACATAGTAATGGATATTAACAGAAACCTATATGTGTCTCACAACCAGTTTATGTTCTGATGGTAGGCTAGTCTGCTTCTCAGAGCATGGAGTAGATAGTGTGTGCCTGCTAGGATCGACCAGGTATCACTATAGGTAATAAACAGCCCCCAAAATGGAAATTTACAACACGGAAGGCTCTTTTCCCAGTCATGCTGCACATCCTCCATGGCTCTCCTGGGCCCTGTGCTCCACATCCCCTCATCTGCCGCTAAAATAAAGGAGCAGCCTCTATACGGGAACTATCAACAGCTCTAAGAGATGGAGGAAAGGGTGGCCAGTCTGAATGGCTTCCAACTCTTTTGCCCAAAGGTGACACACTTCACTTCCACTCACATCTCCTGAGTCAAAGCAAATCCCATAACTACATTCACCTTCAAGGGGCCCAGAGGAGAACCTGAAATACCCAGTGGACTCCATTAGGGCCACCATACGGTGTCAGCCTGTACAGGAGACTGTGGAGGGGCAGAGGAGGAGAGTGGGGAATTGATGGGAAATGACAGCAGGACTGAGTCACCTCTGATTTGCTTTATCCTCAACCAGGTGGAGTTTGTCCCAGAGCCGCACAAAATCAGCAGCAGCGTGATCAAACGGGGTAAAGCTCAGAAAAAGGAGTTTGTTGAGCTGTGATCAGTAGTGAACTCAGAATCAGCTGAGTGACACTAAGTCAGTAAATTTCTGACTGCCTCAGTTACCTTGTATGATAGTGGTGAAGATGGGAACGTTGAGAGCTGATTTGGAAGGATATCAGGAGTGCAGATGTTCAATATTTTAGTTTCTTTAAATTAAATCCAGGCACTATCTTTCCTGCAAGTCTCCTGTTCCTTTCAGATTGCACAGGTGAGAGTGCTCTGATTAGGGCTGGAGGACATAAAATATTGGCTCCCATACCAACAGCTCCTGTGTTGTGAATGCATTCTGTGCATTTTCCTGTGCTAAACAGTGTTTCAAAACATCGTGGGGCCTGATTCTTCCTCCTTGTTCCAATGGCCCTGGGTGACTCAAGTGCCCATTCAATGACCAGGACACAGAAGTCTTAGAGGGATACTCTGTGAGGCCTCAGGTGCCAGCTGCTGCCCTGCCAAAGCATGAGGCAAGGGACAAGACATCGGCTGTGGGGGCAGTGGTCAGCCAGGCCTGGTGACTCTACTTGGTGGACAGATGATCCTACACCTTCCACCTCCAATGGATCCACTGCCTCTGTGCCTGTTTGTCCTGCCAATGCTCCAGTGGCTGCCCCAGCATCCCAGCCTAGGCCCAATGCCGCTGAAGACAGAACTGGCCCCTGGGGACCCAGGAGACCTACAGGACTCACTCAGCTGTCGCCAGGAGTCGCCAGACCCTCATTCTTATCAAGGACCTGGGAGCCCTAACCCGTGGCCCTCCATCATCAGCCATAAATGATGATTTGCTGCTGTTATGATCATCACTGCCTTTAGTGGCCAAGGGCCTTCCAAGGTGCCAGCTCTAGAAGGAAAGATGTCCTTGGGAGGTGATGACACTTGGTACATGGGTACTCGACAGGTTGCTTCCTCCTATCCTCAGACAGCCTTTGACAGAGCCATTGACACTCCATTGTTTGGAAGGAAACCAGCCCAGGGTCACACAGTTGGTCTCAAATCTAAGGTGACTCACTCTGCCTCCACGAGGGACCTGCCTGCAAGGGAGGTTGACCCTGGCTTTGGGGAGCCTTTCCTGAGCTACATGAATCACCTCCCCTGTTTGAGGCCCAAAACTCAGCTCACATCTCCTTCCTTACCCTGTCTCTGCTTGGGCTATAATCAAGGTGACCCCAGCATCCCTTCATGGACATGATGGTACTACTCTCTGCCATTCACTTTTGGCTAATCTGACTTCAATGCCCACTTACTTGGTCTCTTCTTTCACAACCAAGACAACCAAAATCTGGGGCTCTTTATGCAGGTGACAGCATACTAATAGAATTCAATGCCATAGTTGTGTTATCCCTGTTTCATTTTGCTTGTGTCTCAGGGTTGCTTTTCTATTTATGATAAAGGCATTTGTAGCATGAATAGAATATTTGCGGTTTACAATAACTTTACATCATAGTAAATGGTCAAGACACTGAAAGCAGTGATTTTCAGCTGCGAGAGGCCTGAGTGAGTTTGAGCACACTCTGTGTGATCAGGCAGAAGCAGGCCTTTGGGAAGTTTAGCTGAGGATGGGGCCAGGAAAGATGATGGACAGTGGGGGTCTGACATGGTCACCAGACCCCTGGCTCCTGCCCACCTGCCTGGCACTTCCCATCCATCACTCATGATCTGCCAAATCCTCTGGGTATTGTGGCCAAATCCACCAGGGGAGAGGCTGACGAACTTTGTCTCTTGAAATGCACAGATTCCGTGGCCATCCCTGGGAAGTCAACCATGGGAGTCAACTTGGCTTTCTCCCCCTCATTAGGGTTCAAAATTAAAAGCCCACCTTCACAGGCAGTAAGATAGTATAGATAAGTGACCACATCGCCCTGTTTCAGATGTTGACATGGCTAGGTGCGTTAGGGGTGATTTGAGACCACACAACCTTGTGCCACAAAGTGAAATTCCTGGGCCAGAGGGAGACATTTGATTGTCATGTTATGACCTTATCACTGAGTATAAAAGCAGTCTTGTTTCATTTTGGATTCTTTCTTATGTTTATAAGAAAGAATGTTTATGTTTCTTATGTTTATATGCTTTGAAGTTCCAAGCATATAATAATTTTTGGATAGCTTTTAATCATTGACTTCTAGCACAATTCTATGATCAGAAACATGCTGAGATTTGCTTGATGAACAAGATAATTGAGTTTAATTTTGTATATGTACTATGCATGCTTAAAATGAATGTTGCTCCACATCCCCTTATCTGCCATCATCCAAGATACAGGATGATGGACAATGGCTCCATAGATGTGATGGAGATGCTTTACTATTGGGACCCTTTGCATCCTTCTGATGTTTTGTTGCTTAGAATATGAATGGCAGAGAGGGGGCTGTGGAGCTCCCACTCTGCTTGTGTGTGAGGTTCTTCCTGCCATCATTTGTTTCTTATGTTTTGCAGCCAAGACTGACTGTGAGAAACCCTGGGAGCTCAGGAAGGAAGAAGCCGCTCAGAAGCAGAGATAGGGAGCTGGTGGAAGAGACCAGAAGTCAGGTCTGTGAAGGTTCCAGAGAGGACCTGTCCTTGGGAGTCAAGTAGGGGGCCTGAGGTGGGGGAGGGGCATTGGAGGACACAGGTGCTCTGTGGAATGTCCACTGTGAGGTACCACATTCCGGGGCCGGGGTTTGGTGGAGAGGGAGTAAAAAGCCCCAGGATTGCTTAGGCAGCGCCCAGACAGGTTTGGTGGAAACCAGAGCCCTGGTCTCCATCTAATTGCTAATGAGCATCCTGCTTTTTTTCCCCGTGTATCCTGTTGCTTCTCTGATAGATTTTCTCCCTGACTTGTAGCTGAACCTCCCACTCTCGCTTGAAGACTTAGTTTAAACCAGATCCTTTCCCAGACCGTTTTCTCCTCCCCCTCCATTGGGTGCCCAACAGCCCCCTTCCCCTCCCTCCCCTTTCCTCCCTTCCCCCTCCCCAACTCCCCAACTCCCCATCCCCTTCCTTCCCCCAGCCCTAAGCCACTGCCATCTCTGTCTTGGCCACCTAAGGACACCCTGAGAAGACCAGGAGATGCAGATGCGGTGGCTGCTCTTTTGGTTCCTCCTGCTGGAGTTTCCCAGCCATTCAATCCACCCTTGAGAATAGACACTGGACCCTCGGGTTTCTTCCTTGTTATTGGGCTGTGTCACGTGGCACATTACACAGTGCAGGCCTGTAATTTCAGCGCTTTTGAGGGTTAAGGTGGGCAGATCATCTGAGTCCAGAAGTTCAAGACTAGCCTGGGCATCATAGCCAAACTCCATCTCTACAAAAGATTCCAAAAAAGATGAGCCAGGCCTGGTATCTCATGGCTGTAGTCTCAGTTACTGGAGAGGCTGAGGTGGGAGGATCACTTGGGCTCAGGAGTTGGAGGTTGCAGTAAGCTGAGACACCCACTACACTCTTGTCTCAAACAAAATGAACCAAAACAAAGTGAAATGTCATTTGAGTTTTGTGTCATCTGGTTTGATGACTTTTTAGGAAATGCTGTGTCATCCCTGTCTTCTGCTCTTGGGGGCTGTCTCTAGGGAGTCTGTGTCCAGTCAGTGTGATGGGAGCAGAGAGGACCATCAGATGGAGAAGAAAGGGCTGCACCTGCTGGGAGGTTTGCAATTTGGGAGTCACTAGGAGTGACAGAACCAGGATGTGAATGACTGTATTGTCCTTTGTTTTGTAAAGTGTGAATGGTGCAGGTCATTGATTGACCCAAATAAGAAGGGTCTTCAAGTCCTTATGTTATCCAAATATAAGGAAATGACAGGCCTGGTGTAGTGGCTCACTCCTATAATTGGGAGGCTGAGGCTGGTGGATCCGGTGAGGTCAGAAATTCCAGACCAGTCTGACCAACATGGTGAAACCCTCTCTCTACTAAAAATATAAAGATTAGCAGGGCATAGTGGCAGGTGCCTGTAATCCCAGCTACTCTAAAGGCTGAGGCAGGAGAATGGCTTGAAGCCGGGTGTCAGAGGTTGCAGTGAGCCGAGATTGCACCATTGCACTCCAGCCTGGGCAACTGAGTGGGACACTGTCTTAAAAAAAATTTGTTTTTGGTTGGTAATTTTTCTTTTTTTGAGACAAAGTTTCCCTCTCATCTCCCAGGCTTGAATTTGTATTTAATTTTAGAATTACATATACCACTGGAATCACATTCATATTTCTATTACAGTGTACTGATTCTGGGTTAAGAATCACTAATTTAATTCCACTTCATTTTACATATACATTTCCCTGAAGAGATATAAAAAATAAAATCATATGAATAAGTTATATGTTTAATAGTTCCATTCAGTCATCTCATAAGACAAAATTGCTTTCTAAGTTAATTTTAATTCAGATCTTTATTTGTTGAATTTGTTTTAAATTTGAACACGTATGTACAATTTTACCTTTTTCTTCAGAATACTTTAAAGTGTTTTCACAATTAAAAATATCAAAAACATTTTTCTCTGTAAACCTTCAACCTCCAACCTTCTTCAGTCTTATCTGCAGTTATCTCCTGCACATGTAAATGATGTGGTAGAAGATGCAGCTCAAGATGAATTTTAGTTATTTAAAGTGTGTCACAACGTGAACATTTTACTTAAAAAGGTATAGGTACATTTTATTTGAACAGGTATAGGTATATTTAAAATTATTAATCACTTTTAATTTTTACAAAGAGACTTTGAAAATCTCTAGTTTAAAAAATAAATTTAAAATGCGTATGTATGAATAATGTATAAAGAAAGATGGGAAATATGACCATGGATTACACAGAACTCAGTGTACGGAAATTTGCAGTTTTAAAATAACAATCTTATTTTTGTTATCTGAAGAGGATTTCATTGATGATGTTTCCGTTGTATTTGGCTTTAGTTTACCAACATTCACATATAAATTATTACAAAAAATGTACACCAGTTCTGTGGCCTCTCCTTTGTCATGTGTGAGTCGTATAATTTGCTGGACTTAATGAAAGCTTCTATTTCCACTTGGAGGCTGTGAATATGCCAGATTATGTACATTTTGTAGTAGAGATTACTAAGCTGAACAAGTACAACAGACTTGTGAAATATATTGTCTACAAACTTCATCACTTTTGGTAAGAAATGCACAAAGCCTATGATGATGTCATTGCCAGCTTATATGTTTGTGAGTTTCAAAACATTTGCTGTACGTTAAGACTAAAACTTGGTTTTATATATAAACATATTTAAAAACATATTTTTTGAGAGCTATGCATATACAACCAACACAAGGCAAATTAAATTCAAAATGTTGAATAAGAAATATAATATTTAAAATTTTTAGTATAATCAAGAAAAAGATACAGTGCTATTTTATCAGTTGATTAATTGTTCATAGGATTAGGCCTATTTGTATTTCTGGGTATCCAACAGAATCAGTCCCTTAAAATGCGGAATATCACAATTTGTGGTTCAGCTAATAGATTTATATCCATTTTATTACTTAGTCATAATATGAAGGAAGTTTCCTCTTCATATCCCAGGGAAGCTATGGTAATTGACAAGGAGTGGGTCCAGGTTTTATGTCACCTGAGGTGTTACACAGCCCAAGGAGCCCCTTTTAAGAGAAATGGACACGTCACTGGAATAATTTATTGAATGTAGTGATTGAATATTTATTTAGAACATAAAAATAAATCACAACAGATTATAAAATTCATAATTCTGACAAATTCTGCAAGGATAACAAAACATAAAATTAATATTTAGAAAATTGCTTGATGCATTTCTGTGATTTTTTTGGCTCTATAGTTATGGCTCTATATAAACTGCTGTTAATTCTCTGATTGCCTCCTCATTTGACATGTTCTGTTACGTTTTCTGTGTTGAGAATAACAAGATAATGCAGTCTTTTCTCTAGTATGATGGATTATAATCTGTCATTTTGTTACTGATAGTTTAGAAAAGTTGCATCAAGTTTCTCAATTTGTTATTCGTGATTTCATAGACATTCTTAGGACTATGATGAAACTTGGGAAATAACGCTATCAAATGTCTTTCATCTGTGAACTCTAAGATTTGGAAGAATTTTCAAAGACCAGTTCCTGGCTTTGTAAGTTTTGAACATCGTGTCTCCTTCACTCCACACGGCTTTGTGTTGCCTGAAGCTCCGGGCACATTGATTTTGCAGTGATCTCTAGGCTCACACTTTCATGCTGCCAGCACCATGGTAATCAGGAGTGTTCATGGAAGCTACATCTGGAAAGTCAGCAAGAACCTAAGGGTACATGGAAGAGACTGAGAACCACAAGAATATAATCACATCAAACAGAAACTAAGTGTATCTTTAACGCAGTTTCCAATTAGCCCGATCCTGAAACAGACCACAGTCACCCCAATGCCACCTAACCCAAAGGGAAAGTGTGATAGAGGCAAAATTGATATGTAGACATTGATCTTAAACTTCTGCAGTTAAAATATCTCACTCATGCAAAATTCCAATAGCAAAGGAGCATGCCAACCCACCCCTAGAGCCTTTTCCAGTGCCTTAGAAAGGAGTTCATGCAAGTGAGAGGCCCTGAAGCTTCACCCTTCCTAGACTCACAGTAACTCCACCTCTGTAATAGACGGAAACATTTCTAGACCACAGGAACTCTGGCTAAGGAAACAAAGAAACTGTGTTTACAGTTAAACAGAAATAGTTCTATTTTTTTTCCTAGTGTTCAGCACCATTTCTCAAGGGATTTTTCTTAGATGTTATTTTTATGAAGTCTCCTCCACAGGTTCTTTTTGAGCCAATAATTCACACGTGACACTGTTTCTTTAAATCACTCCAGTCTTTGACTAGTGTAATCTTTTCGGGGAGAAAACAGGAGGGCTTCCGTAGGCTTCAAATGTTCATTTATTTTCCAATTTTTTGACTTGAATAGGAAGAAGTAATCTCTTTCATGTGAAATATTCTCCTTGATTTATTTTAAAGAACCAAATGGCATTGTCTGATAATGGGATGAAAACCCAATTCACTGAACAGAATGTGCTATTTGTAATCTGGATTGTCCTTTAGGCTTCTGAGCATAGTCTTCAAGAAGCTGAGAATCTGTTATTTTATTGATTAAAACACACATGCACATACACACATGTTTGCATAAGAAATAAAAATGCTGTAAGCTGAAATAGGCAGGATATTTCACCTGAAAAGCCTGAAATAAATGATGAGAACCTATGAACTAAGTTCCAGTGCAAACGAGGGGGTTATTTAAATTCTTACTATAGAAACTTCCAGTGAGCAATACAGCATGACCATGGAACCGTAATTCAGGAACAATCTGTAGAACAAAATATAGGGACATTAATTTTGTTATATTTGCAGCCCACATACTGTAATCCCAGATTTGCTCCTCTTGTTCTGGCTAAAGATGAGTCAGGAACCTCTGATAGAGCCATTCCTAAAAGACAACAATGGATTCAGAATGTGAGACTGAGAGAAATCCTAGAAGTCTGACCTTCAGATCAGTTTAACTGTAGATCAATAATACATTACTTAGACCCATGCAGGATCAAAAATCTCCTCAGTTGGCTGCCAAGGTTATTTTATCTTAAATAAGCTCGTTGAAAGCAGTCAATATAGATAAATTTTTCCCACTGACAATTTGCCGATTCAGAGAACATGCACCATCCAACCACGAAATAGATAAAGGTCAGCCCTGCCCTATAGAATATGGTCACCTGGCTTTCCTGCCCTGTAAATGTTCTACTGGAAGAATAGCACTTAAGCCCTTAATGTTCATTTAAACCAAGGCTTGTTCTAAATTCCCTAGATGCCATCTCATACATGATTACATCTCTCTTGGCATACTCGTCTTCTTGAAGTGCGTAACATTTATATACCATCTAAAAATGTTGAGTATTATTTATATTGAGGGATGGGGGCAGACCCAGGTCTATGGCCTTATGTGTTATTAGTGAATTACAATTTCTTAGGGTGATAGGCCATGATAAAAGTCACATGTTAGGAAAACTTTAATCCAGTAGGGAAAATTTCCAATATTTTTCAAAGTAATTTGCCACATTCGTATACAAATTATATAGGCATTTTTGATGGTGTCCTCGCTTCTTTGTCAATGTGAAGAGGTGTAAATGTGAATCAATGCTAATTGTGCTGTGCTACACAAAGGGTTAATTTGAGTATTATCCTATCCCATCAGTTCATTTTCACCATACATTTTTGTCTTTACAAAATTATTTTTAAAACTCCACTGGAAGGAAATATATATACATATAATAACCTACATGTAAAGTACACAATTTAGTAAATTTGGATATAGGTATACATATCTGTGAGAAAATTGCCAAAACTGAGATAGCACTCATGTATATATTACCCCAAACATTTCTTCTTGTGTCTTTGTCATCCCTTTCTCCAGCCTTTTCTCAGAACTCTCACCTTCTCCAGGCTCATCATTACTCAGCTGAAGACTCAAGAAGGGGCCTGTATGTCCCTGAGTTCTCTCTCTGGAGCACTCTCTCCTCTCTGTCACTCTTTTCAGCAAATTCTAGCTACCTTGACCTCTTTGAATTCTCAGCTCCATCTCTTCAACTTAGGGAGACTTTTGGGGTCAGTGAAGGACACCCCGTTCTTGTGTTGAGACCTGAAAACCCTCCAGCATTGTATGCTGGGGCAACCATAGGTATCATCTCATTGCCTTCCTTTTCTCTAATCACCATGCTAAGCTAACTGTTGCCTAAGGTCTGAAAACTGTTATTTCATTCACTTTGTCCAGTTTTGCCATTCTTTCACGAGCAAGCATAAACCTGGCTCCTTTGGGCAGTCTCCCTAGTGACTGTATTTACTACATTATTACTGTCAGCTTTGGACAAAAAAATTGTAGAGATCGACTATGTTATACTATTTAAGTATTTTTTATATTGATTTTACTCAAACTGAAGGAGTTTATTAGATATATTTTATTATACAGCTTATAACAAATAATTGTATGAAAATTAGAAAAATCAGATGAACAAATTTTTTTTACAAGACTTCTTGTGGTTATAGAATGACTCTAACATTTGGTAGTAGATTTTTTTAGAATTTTGTTCTTAGTGCATGTATTAGTCTGTTTTCACACTGCTAATAAAAGCATACCTGAAACTGGGAAAAAAAAGAGGTTTCATTGGATTTGCAGTTCCACATGGCTGGGGAGGCCTCAGAATCCTGGCAAAAGGTGAAAACCAATTCCTCATGGCAGTGGCAAGAGAAAATGAGGAAGATAAAAAAGCAGAAACACCTGATAAAACCATCAGATCTCATGAGACTTATTCACTACCATGAGAATAGTATGGGGGAAACTGGCTCCATGATTCAAATGATCTCCTACTGAGTCCCGCCCATAACACATAGGAATTATTGGAATACAATTCAAGATGAAATTTGGGTGGGGATGCAGAGCCAAACCATGTTAGTGCATATGTTTAAAGGGACATAAAAAAACTATACAAATGTAATAAGAATATATGCATATTGTTATGAAATGAAAACATTCGAAATTATAAAAGTAGTAAATATTTTTTAGTAAAATTAAATATATGCACAAAAGGTGAAAACTGTTTTCCTTTCATTCCCAGAGAAAAATTTACTTAAATTTTACATAGTTTTTTCCTGAGTTCTTCCTATACCTGAAAAACACACTGGGTTATTTTTGTATACAAAAGAAATTGTGTTATACATATTTCCTTTCACTCTTTTTCTTTTCACTTAATTCTTTCAGATAATTGTTACCATTTGAATGGCCTCGGATGATTCCTTTATATGAATGAACCATAATAGTTAACCAGTTTACTAATGACAGACATTTATATTGCTCCTAAGATGTTACTGTTGTTCATTTATTTAATTGTTTCTTTAGTTTTAATTTCTAGACAAGTTGCTCTATCAAAAATAATGTACACTTAATATTGCAATAGTTATAAGAAAATCTGTCCTTTTTTCCAGCAATCTATGAGTGTCTACTTTCAAAAACTTACTTTAAACTCTTAGCATCATATTGTCTTCTAAACCTTTGCCAGAAATTAATGTAAATGAATATGCAATTTTAATTGTCATTTATTTGATTATTAGTAAGATTTAGATTTCATTCTGTTTACTAGTCATTTTAGGGAAATGAGCATTCTCTGCCTATAAGCTTTGCCTAGTTTTATATTGATATGTTCATCTTTTTCTTATTTCCTCATTTGTAATATCATTTTAAAGTGCTTTTAAAATAGACAATTTTTTTCACATTTGTTAAGACTCCTGTTGTGATTTTTTTTTTGTCTTCCAAATTCTTTTTTTTTTTTAATTATATTGCATTTTAGGTTTTGGGGTACATGTGCAGAACATGCAAGACAGTTGTATAGGTACACACAGGGCAGTGTGTTTTGCTTCCTTTCTCCCCTTCACCCACATTTGGCATTTCTCCCCAGGCTATCCCTCCCCAGCTCCCCTCCCGCAGGCCCTCCCCTTTTCCCCTCAATAGACCCCAGTGTTTAGTACTCCCCTCCCTGTGTCCATGGCTTCTCATTTTTCATCACCCACCTATGAGTGAGAATATGTGGTATTTCATTTTCTCTTCTTGTGTCAGTTTGCTGAGAATGATGTTCTCCAGATTCATCCATGTCCCTACAAACAACACGAACTCATCATTTCTGATTGCTGCATAATATTCCATGGTGTATATGTGACACATTTTCCCAATCCAGTCTATCATCAATGGGCATTTGGGTTGGTTCCAGGTCTTTGCTATTGTAAACAGTGCTGCAATGAACATTCGTGTGCATGTTGTCCTTATAGTAGAACGATTTATAGTCCTTTGGATATATACCCAGTAATGGGATTGCTGGGTCAAATGGAATTTCTATTTCTAAGGCCTTGAGGAATCGCCACACTGTCTTCCACAATGGTTAAACTAATTTACACTCCCACTAACAGTGTAAAAGTGTTCCTTTTTCTCCACATCCTCTCCAGCATCTGTTGTCTCCAGATTTTTTAATGATCACCATTCTAACCAGCGTGAGATGGTATCTCAATGTGGTTTTGATTTGCGTCTCTCTGATGACCAGTGATGATGAGCATTTTTTCATATGATTGCTGGCCTCATATATGTCTTCTTTCATAAAGTGTCTGTTCATATCCTTTGCCCAATTTTGAATGGGCTTTTTTCCTGTAAATCTGTTTGAGTTCTTCGTAAATTCTGGATATCAGCCCTTTGTCAGATGGGTAAACTGCAAAAATTTTTTCCCATTCTGTTGGTTGCCGATTCACTCTAGTGACTGTTTCTTTTGCCGTGCAGAAGCTTTGGAGTTTCATTAGGTCCCATTTGTCTATTTTGGCTTTTGTTGCCAATGCTTTTGGTGTTGTGTTCATGAAGTCCTTGCCTACTCCTATGTCCTGGATAGTTTTGCCTAGATTTCCTTCCAGGGTTTTTATGGTGCCAGGTCTTATGTTTAAGTCTTTAATCCATCTGGAGTTAATTTTAGTGTAAGGTGTCAGGAAGGGGTCCAGTTTCTGCTTTCTGCACATGGTTAGCCAGTTTTCCCAACACCATTTATTAAACAGGGAATCTTTTCCCCATTGCTTGTTTTTATCAGGTTTATCAAAGATTGTATGGTTGTAGATATGTTGTGTTGCCTCCGATGCCTCTGTTTTGTTCCATTGGTCTATATTTCTGTTTTGGTACCAGTACCATGCTGTTTTGATTACTGTAGCCTTCTAGTATAGTTTGAAATCCGGTAGTGTGATGCCCCCCTGCTGTGTTCTTTTTGCTTAGAATTGACTTGGCTATGTGGGCTCTGTTTTGGTTCCCTATGAAGTTCATGGTGGTTTTTTCCAGTTCTGTGAAGAAAGTCAATGGTAGCTTGATGGGGATAGCGTTGATTCTGTAAATTACTTTGGGCAGTATGGCCATTTTAACGATATTAATTCTTCCTAACCATGAACATGGAATGTTTCTCCATCTGTTTGTGTCCTCTCTTATTTCGTTGAGCAGTGGTTTGTAGTTTTCCTTGAAGAGGTCCTTTATGTTCCTTGTGACTTGTATTCCTAGGTATTTTATTCATTTTGTAGCAATTGGGAATGGCAGTTCGTTCTTGATTTGGCTTTCTTTAAGTCTGTTATTGGTGTAGAGGAATGCTTGTGATTTTTGCACATTGATTTTATATCCTGAGACTTTGCTGAAGTTGCTTATCAGTTTCAGGAGTTTTTGGGCTGAGGCGATGGGGTCTTCTAGGTATACTATCATGTCTGCAAATAGAGACCATTTGGCTTCCACCTTTCCTATTTGAATGTTCTTTATTTCTTTTTCTTGCCTGATTGTTCTGGCTAGAACTTCCAGTACTATATTGAATAGGAGTGTTG
Source organism: Callithrix jacchus (assembly GCF_049354715.1). Classification (NCBI taxonomy): domain Eukaryota; kingdom Metazoa; phylum Chordata; class Mammalia; order Primates; family Cebidae; genus Callithrix; species Callithrix jacchus. The sequence continues at coordinate 9,240,083 of NC_133519.1, forward strand.
AAAAAGGGCATCCTAGTCTAGTGCCAGATTTCAAAAAGAATGCTTCCAGTTTTTGCCCATTCAGTATGATATTGGCTGTTAATTTGTCATAAATAGCTTTTATTACTTTGAGATACGCTCCATCGATACTGAGTTTATTGAGGGTTTTTAGCATAAAGGGCTGCTGAATTTTGTTGAATGCCTTCTCTGCGTCAATTGAGATCATCGTGTGGTTTTTGTTTTTGGTTCTGTTTATGTGGTGAATTACATTTATAGACTTGCGTATGTTGAACCAGTATTGCATCCCCGGGATGAATCCTACTTGATCATGATGGATAAGTTTTTTGATTTGCTGTTGCAATCGGCTTGCCAATATTTTATTGAAGATTTTTGCATCTATGTTTATCATGGATATTGGCCTGAAGTTTTCTTTTCTTGTTGGGTCTCTGCCGGGTTTTGGTATCAGGATGATGTTGGTCTCATAAAATGATTTGGGAAGGATTCCCTCTTTTTGGATTATTTGGAATAGTTTCAGAAGGAATGGTACCAGCTCCTCTTTGTGTGTCTGGTAGAATTCAACTGTGAACCCATCTGGACCTGGGCTTTTTTTGTGTGGTAGGCTCTTAATTGCTGCCTCGACTTCTGACCTTGTTATTGGTCTATTCATAGTTTCAGCTTCTTCCTGGTTTAGGCTTGGGAGGACAAAGGAGTCCAGGAGTTTATCCATTTCTTCCAGCTTTGCTAGTTTATGTGCATAGAGTTGTTTGTAATATTCTCTGATGATGGTTAGAATTTCTGTGGAGTCTGTGGTGATTTCCCCTTTATCATTTTTTATTGCATCTATTTGGTTGTTCTCTCTTTTCTTTTTTATCAGTCTGGCTAGTGGTTTGTCTATTTTGTTGATCTTTTCAAAAAACCAGCTCTTGGATTTATTGATTTTTTGAAGGGTTTTTCGTGTCTCTATCTCCTTCAGTTTAGCTCTGATCTTAGTTATTTCTTGTCTTCTGCTAGATTTTGAGTTTTTTTTATCTTGCTCCTCTAGCTCTTTCAATTTTGACGATAGGGTGTCAATTTTGGATCTCTCCATTCTCCTCATATGCGCACTTATTGCTATATATTTTCCTCTAAAGACTGCTTTAAATGTGTCCCAGAGATTCTGCCATGTTGTGTCTTCGATCTCATTGGTTTTGAAGAGCTTCTTAATTTCTGCCTTTATTTCACTGTTTATCTAGTCAACATTCAGGAGACAGTTGTTCAGTTTCCATGAAGTCGTGTGGTTCTAGGTTGGTTTCTGAATTATGAGTTCTAACTTGATTGCACTATGGTCTGAGAGACTGTTATGATTTCAGTTGTTTTGCATTTGCTGAGCAGTGCTTTACTTCCAATTATGTGGTCAATTTTAAAGTAGGTGTGATGTGGTGCTGAGAAGAATATATATTCTGTGGCTTTGGGGTGGAGAGTTCTGTAAATGTCTATCAGGTTTGCTTGTTCCAGGTCTGAGTTCAAGCCCTGAATATTCTTGTTGATTTTGTCTGGTTGATCTATTATTGACAGTGGAGTGTTAAAGTCTCCCACTATTATTGTGTGGGAGTCTAAGTCTCTTTGTAAGTCATTAAGAACTTGCCTTATGTATCTGGGTGCTCCTGTATTGGGTCCATATATGTTTAGGATGGTTAGCTCTTCTTATTGTATCGATCCTTTTACCATTATGTAATGGCCTTCTTTGTCTCTTTTGATCTTTGTTGCTTTAAAGTCTATTTTATCAGAGATGAGAATTGCAACTCCTGCTTTTTTTTGCTCTCCATTTGCTTGGTAAATCTTCCTCCATCCCTTTATTTTGAGCCTTTGTGTATCCTTGCATGTGAGATGGGTTTCCTGAATACAGCACACTGATGAGTTTTTGTTTTTTGTCCAATTTGCCTGTCTGTGTCTTTTGATTGGTGCATTTAGCCCCTTTACATTTAGGGTAAATATTATGTGTGAATTTGATACTGCCATTTTGATGCTAGCTGGCTGTTTTGCCCGTTAATTGATGTAGATTCTTCATTTTGTTGATGTTCTTTAGCATTTAGTGTGATTTTGGAATGGCTGGTACTGGTTGTTCCTTTCTATGTGTAGTGCCTCTTTCAGGAGCTCTTGTAAAGCAGGCCTGGTGGTGACAAAATCTCTGAGTACTTGCTTGTTCGCAAAGGATTTTCTTATTCCTTCACTTATGAAGCTCAGTTTGGCTGGATATGAAATTCTGGCTTGAAAGTTCTTTTCTTTAAAGATGTTGAATATTTGCCCCCACTCTCTTCTGGCTTGTAGAGTTTCTGCCAAGAGATCTGTTGTGAGTCTGATGAGCTTCCCTTTGTGGGTGACCCGACCTTTCTCTCTGGCTGCCCTTAGTATTTTCTCCTTTATTTCAACCCTGTTGAATCTGACGATTATGTGCCTTGGGGTTGTTCTTCTTGCTGAATATCTTTGTGGTGTTCTCTGTATTTCCTGCATTTGAGTGTTGGCCTGCCTTGATAGGTGGGGGAAATTTTCCTGGATAATATCCTGAAGAGTATTTTCCAGCTTGGATTCATTCTCTTCGTCACATTCTGGTACACCTATCAAACGTAGGTTAGGTCTCTTCACATAGTCCCACATTTCTTGGAGACTTTGTTCATTCCTTTTTGCTCTTTTGTCTCTAATCTTGGTTTCTCGTTTTATTTCATTGAGTTGATCTTCGACTTCTGATAGTCTTTCTTCTGCTTGGTCCATTCGGCTGTTGAAACTTGTGCATGCTTCGCGAAGTTCTCGTATTGGGTTTTTCAGCTCCTTCAATTCATTCATATTCCTAAGTTTTCCATTCTTGTTATCATTTCCTCAAATCTTTTTTCAAGGTTCTTAGTTCCTTTGTATTGATCTAAAACATGTTCTTTTAGCTCACAAAAGTTTCTCATTATCCACCGTCTGAAGTCTAATTCCATCATTTCATCACAGTCACTCTCCGTGCAGCTTTGCTCCCTTGCTGGTGAAGGGTTTTGGTCCTTTGTAGGAGTCACGGTGTTCTGGTTTTGGGTGTTTTCCTCCTTTTTGCGCTGGTTTCTTCCCATCTCTGTGGATTTATCCACCTGTCATCTGAGTAGTTGCTGATTTTTCGATTGGGTCTCTGAGTGGACGCCCAGATTGTTGATGAAGTATTTCTGTTACTTGGTTTTCCTTCTACCAGTCTAACCCCTCCACTGTATGACTGCTGAGGTACACTCCAGGCCCTGCTTTTCTGGGATGCATCTATAGTGGCTGCGGAACAGTGAGGGATGCTACCAGTTTCTTTTTCTGCTATCTTTGTCCCAGAATGATGCCTGCCAAATGTCAGTCTTCTGGATATAGAGGGGTCAGGGAGCTGCTTGAGGAGACAGTCTGTATTTTATAGGAGGTCAAGTGCTGAGCTGTGAGTTCTGTTGTTCATTCAGGGCTGTTAGGCTGCTACATTTAATTCTGCTGCAGCAGAACTCATAAAAAAAAAACCCTTTTTTTTAACAGTTGCTCTGTCTCGGGGGGTTGGGGCTTGCTTTATGAGTGTCCATTGCGCTGTCCTGCCCAGCTAGGAGGCAGTCTAGTCACTATTTGCCTGCTGAGGCTCTGCCCTGCTGGTGTAAGGTCCGCCCTGTTGCTGCAGGCTCTGCCCTGCTGCTGTGGTCTCCGCCCTGCTACAAGCTATGCCCTGCAGCGGAGTCTCTCTGTTGTGGGTTGCCTCGGCAACGACAGGCCTCCGCACATTCACTGACAGCTTCAATCTTGGGTTGTTCTCACCGCGCCATCTTGAGTCGGTCTCCTGAAAACAAAATTTAAAAAACAGAGGCTCCCTGAATCCTTCCCTCAACCCCTCCCAAGTGAGCACGGCCCTGACATGTCTTCAGGGCTTTGCTTTGCTGGCATCTGACAAAGATACAGAAATGTCAATGCCCAAACCCATGCTCTCTACATATAGAAGCCTCCAACCTCATCTTGAAAAAGAAAGCAATGAGGCTACCCCAGGACCCTAGGGCTCCAAAGAAGCTAAAAAACCCCTAGGACTAAACATATCTCAGTGCCTCTTGGATTTTACCATGTTCACTGCTTCATACCAGGACCTACTGAGTGCCTCCTGGCCTGCAATACTGGGCTGGGTGGGCTGCTTGCTCGTGTGACAAGAGCCTGGGAGTGCCTCCACCCCTCTCACACCTTTCCCAGGAGGCCTGAACCAGGGGGATTCATGGTCAACCCTACTGTCTCCTCAGAATAAACTAGCGATGCTCCCTGTTGGCTTCAAGGGGCTGGGAGGACAGAGCTGGGTCCCCCCAAATGAGATGTTGGTGAGTTTAAGGGTCACTGCAGAAAAATAACACAGTGCACAGCCCTCAGAATCCCACACATGGTTGCCCAACTGGCACCTCAGTGTCTCCCTCACTAAGTAGCCTGATGAGGGCTCAGCCCAGAAGGCTGATGCTATGGAGTGGGTGTCTGTTCCTGGAGGATGTTCTCAGGGCATCCTTTACTTGCCTTCAGAGGTTTCTAACATATTTTACAAATGTCCAAAATGTTCTGGGCTCGCCGCCTGGTGTTATTCCTGGGCTTACTGGTTTTCCTGATGGAAAAAGAAAAAAGTGAGCGTAGCCATGAAGAACACAAACACTTGTCTCCTTCCCCTCATCATTCTTCCCGCTGCATTCTCACCTTTCCTTCTTCACTTTCAGCTTCTTTGTTGCTTTTTCTGTAGGTTTAGAACATTCTTTCACCTGGGAGAAAAAGAACAATTGTACATGTCCAAAGATACCAATGCAGTACACTGTGAAGCAAGTGTCCAGAACAGACCCAAATGTCACGGGGGGTCTCCAGCAGAATGGGGTCCAGGTCTTCTGATCCCCAGCCTGGCTCCCTCCCTGGACCCTGTAGGGTAGTTCAGAAAATTCAAAGCTGCAACCTGAGGGTCAGTAAACAGACCAATGCCAAGGCAGTGGGCAGGGGGGCTGGAGAGGGATTTTATCAACACTGAAGACCCCAAGGACCTCAACTGTGAAATGAGACCAAGGCCTTCAGGAGAACAATCACATGAAAGGGAAAGAGGAAAAGGACCAGAGTTAACAAAAAAAAAAAAAAAAAAAAAAAGATCATGGGTCAGAAAGAGGATAAGAGAGAAAGAGGATACAAAAAAACATAAATTACCTGCTGATGGCTGCCTGCAATGGATTCTTCCAGTTCTGTGAAGCAAGTATCAGAGCGTCCAGAAAAGGAGCAGTGATGGGGTAGCCATAAGTAGGAAAAAGGAGACTTAGAGTTGAGACAACCACTCAGACCCCACTGTCTTAGAGCTGTGCAGCTATGTTCATTTCTAGACCCTTCTCAACAGCCTGTATCTCCTCTGTGCTATGAGAAAGGGACCCCAGACTTCCCACATACTTTCCCAGCCTTCACATTCCATAACTGAGGAAAAGGGAAAACTGTGTCATTCTGTTTTTCGAAGAGGCAGTCACCCTCTTGACAATGATGTGTATGATGTGGAATTCCCTCCCTCCTCCATCTGTAGGGCCTATTTCTGTTCTCATGAATCCAATTTTTTTTCTCCCTGTATACCAACACCAGTCCTACTGCTCTTCAATACAAGACATCAGAATGAATATCAAGCCTGCCTTGTCAGGCCCTCCAATAAACCTGTGGATCACACGCTAGGTCAGCAGCACCTGCCGTAGGCCTGGAGTTGTGCTGGGGCCTGTGGAAGGTGATAATGTCTAATGTCACAGTTAAGAGTGACTGTTCTATGTCTGGAATGGCCTTAAAGACTTGGTTAATATTCAGCCCTCAAAACAATCCCAGTAGCTTCTGAAAATGTGGAAACAATGTAACAAAATTTGAGATACAGCCTCTTACCCAGTTGCCTTAATCTGAAGCTGAGGCCAGCAGTTGCCAGCATGTAAGTGAGACGCCCTCTCAGAGTCTGCCTGAACTATGCAAAGACCAGAAGGAAAGGAACCAGGCAGTCCTGACACAGAGAACAAGCTGGGTCTGACTGGAGTGTGAGGAGCAGGTCAAGACTGTTGGGCCAGAGAGGACAATGTGACAAGACAAGTGACCCCTATGCCAGCTGTCCAGCACTTCTGTCCTGGGCCCACTTTAGTCCAGGGACCAGGCTACAGGGAGAGTGAGAGCCACTGTCTACAGAAACACAGCAACCCCTCCACACATATCCCCTAGGATTCCTGCCAGCCACAGAGGGCCTTGAGCAAAAGCTGGCCTCGGGCCTCTCAAGTAAAAACCAAATCAGTTTTCATTCAAAGCCCAAGGATTTGGCATTGGAAAAGACCGGGTGAGGAGTGGAGGCCAAAAATGTGCTCAGTCATGTGTTCTGCCCTCAGGACCCCAGGATTCTGGGGCATACGTACGAATCCCGGAGGAAAGATTCTCTCCAGGAAGCACCATTAGAGCAGGAGCAGACAGTGAGGACAGTACAGGAAGGTGTTGGTGCAGGTCCCGAGAATGTAGAGAAAGGAGTGCACTCCCTTCACCTGGCACATGTATGAGCGACTTTGTCTTCAGAATCACATAGTGCCTGTGAGGGGCTGTGTCCCACCCCACACTCAACTTTACACCTGCATACTAATCTTCTGTTTTCTATTCACAGAGCCCATGAGAACAAAACTCTTACGACTTTCTCATTAAGATACAAAACAAGCCAAGTGAGAATTCTACACCTATTTTCCTTTGATGTTTATTAACTTCAGAGATCCCATCCTAGGCTCCAAAACAAGGATTGTCTCTCACTGTTGTACCACAATTGTACGCAAGAATTGTCTCTCACTCTTCAACCCCGGAGTGTTGGTCCCGCCCTGATCAGTCTATTTCCTCCTGGATAGATTCATGAGCCCATGTACACACACACAAACAGCACTGCTGCTCTGTCCACTGTGATTCTCCCTGGGCTCTGTGACCTTGGGGGCCTTTATGAAAGCACTGCTCACAGTTGTGAGCCTTTAGATGAGACACGGGACATGAAATAATCTCCTTCAACTGTTCAGTGACACTGGCTCACAGCATCTCTTACTTTCAATCTGAGAACCCTGAGATTCCACCCTTGATGCACGTGCACTCAGTTAGGTGAGTGCAGCAAACAGAACCTGGGCCAGACTCACAGCAGCTGCTTCCCAAATGATTCTGGGAGAATGGCGATGCTCTCTTAAGAGTACACTTTGGCAACTGGGCATTGTAGCATGGCTCTTGTGAGGAGGTTACACATTTTTTTCATTTATTTAAATATGAATGAGCACCTATGACACTGAGGACCACACTGGAATGCACAGGTCTAAACCCAAAGATGAGGAAGATGTGACTCTCCCCCCTGGTGATTCTGGCAGAGTGGTTGCTGCTCTGACCTGATCATTCACAAAGGGGTACTTCAAAGGCATATGAACAAGCTCCAGGACCCCTGTGTAGTGCAGGGAGGCCACAACAAAAATAAAAAAGCCTGGTCCACCGAAGGAGAACTCATAAACAGAAGAAAGAACATCTTCTGCAAGGAGAAAAACTGAACCAAAGTAGCCAGAATAGAGATGAGGAAGATACTTCATTGACTTCAGAGACAACCCTATTGTCCTGTAACCTTGGATCAGAACCCACTCAGGTTTCTTGATTACCATGAGAAACAACAGACTGCAGAAGATGAACAGGACACCTTTTCACACTCGTGCTGGATCTCAGCAAAAGGGTTGCAAGCATTGGAACATCACTGGAGGCCAAGATGGGCTGCCCAGGCTGAGCTCCGGGATGAGAAGGCATCATGAGGACATAGTCCCTGCCCTCTCAGTGACTAGTCATGGCCAGGATTCATTCACACATGAGTGAAACAAAACAAAGTTTGGGACTAATAATTCCAGGACTATCTCAGAGAAACAGGCAAAATGATATCTTATAGGTCACACAGGAGAGCTGCAAGGACCATGTGGACTCTGGAGCAGCACCTCTCCCTTTGCTGAGCTCACCCTGCACTGAAGCAGGGTCCCTCCTCACCTCCCCTGCAACTAGTGTGGGCAGGTGCCCTGCCTGAAAGCTGACACTCCCTCCAGTCACACAGGATTCTGGGCCAAACCACACGTGGCCAACAGCAACTACACAGGGACCAGCTGTCAGGTGACTCCCAGAAGCAGGTGAAAAGTAAGAGCTGCTCTCTGTCACAGCCACAGGGGGACCAGGCGTAGGAACTACGCTGTGTCTGGCCTGACCGTGAAGTCTATCGCTGCTGATCATATCCTCTCTGGGCCAAGTCAGATGTTTCAGGAACTCACTCCTGTTCTCTGCCTCTCATTAATTTCTGGTGGTGCCACTGCCATCAACATACAGGAAAATAGAGAAGACAAGAAAAAAGAACGTAGCACCTCTGTCCAGGGTCTTAGGAAGACCGCCAGAAAGTGCTAAATCCAGCTCTGAAGTCAAAGTGCAACTCATTCTCCCTGTGTCAAAATGTGAACATCCCAGTTGTGCCCAGGTGATGATGTAGAACTGATGCATATCATCAAGAAAAAGGCACAAATTATGAACATATTCAACCACATTATGCAAGTGCTGAGATATTTCATGACCACCAGGCCTGCCTTTCAAGAGCTCCTGAAGGAAGCACTGAACATGGAAAGAAACAACCAGTGCCAGTGACTGCAAAAACATACCAAATGGTAAAGACCATCGACACAATGAAAACACTGCATCAACTGACGAGCCAAAGAAACAGTTAGCCTCAGAATGGCAGGATCAAATTCACACATAACGTTAACCTTCAATGTAAATGGGCTAAATGCCCCAATCAAAAGAGAAAGACTAGCAAGTTGGATAAAAGAGTCAAGACCCATTAATGTGCTATATTCAGCAGACCCATCTCACATGCAAAAGCACACATAGGCTCAAAATGGAGAGATAGAGGAAGACTTACCAAGCAAATGGAGAGCAGAATTTAAGAAGAAAATTAAAACAGGGGTTGCAAAACTAGTCTCTGATAAAACACTTTTAAGAGACCTTAATGGTAAAGGGATCAATGCAACAAGTAGAGCTAACAATCCTAAATATATATACACCAACACAGGAGCACCCAGACACATAAAGCAAGTTCTTCATGTCCTACAAAGAAGCTTAGACTCCCACACAACAACAGTGGGAGACTTAAACACTCCACTGTCAATATTAGACAGCTCAACGAGACAGAAAATTAACAAGGATATCCAGCACTTGAACTCAGATCTGGACCAAGCAGACCTAATAGAAATCTACACAACTATCCACCCCAAATCCACAGAATATACATTCTTCTCAGCAGCATATCACACCTACTCTAAAATTCACCACGTATATGGATGTAAATCACTCAGCCAATGCAAAAGAATGGAAATCATAACAAACAGTCTCTCAGACCACAAGGCAATCAAATTAGAACTGAGGATTAAGAAATCACTCAAAACCACACATCATGGAAACTGAAAAACCTGCTCCCGAATTACTGGATAAATAAGGACATGAAGGCAAAAATAAAGATGTTCTTTGAAGTCAGTGAGAACAAAGACACAATATACCAGAATCTCTGGGACACATTTAAAGCAGTGTCTAGAGGTGGATGTGGGAGAAGAGTAGCAGCCACAGGAGCGGAATAGCCAAGAAAGGGAATCAGGGCTTTTGGTTTCTAGCTCCAGGCCACGTCGTAACTATGAACTAGCCAATCTCAAACAGCACACCACACAGTGCAGGCTGTGTGTCCCTGGCCCCCTCATAGGACTCCTCTTTCCTAATCTCACCTGAGCTCACTTGTCCTCTTATTGATTCCTGCCAATGTCATCTCCTCCTTAGAATCTGTATGTGCTGCTGTCTGTATATCATCTCCTCTAGAAGATTTTGTACTGAATAAGAAGCAACCTTTCTTGAAAGAGGAGATTTAATTCTAGCCAAAAGGTTTTATTAACTAACTTTTTGTTATTAGGCAATTAAAACAAGACTTGAAAACACTCAATTATCCTATGATTTAAAGATGACCCCTACTTAGCATGTGATTATTTGTACTTCCACTTTTCCTTTTCAACACAATGTGTGCGCACCATGGAGGTCACTGCTGCACACTGACTCCAGCATCGAGACGGCCCGTCATGCGAGTGGTGCAGAGGAGGGGCACTGATCCCCTCCAACCCAGCTCTGCGTGTGATTCCAGCTGGGAAAATGGGGCCAGGCTAACACCCAACTTGATCCTTAAGGTTCTAAAAGATACTATGTCCTGGCATTGGGTTCTACTGAGTTTCAAATGCTTGTGGTCATTATCTTTTTAAATGTGATAGAATATGTCACTAATTGTTCTCAGATTTTGAACATAAGGTGAGGAATGACTCCACCACTGTAGACCAAAAGCCTGTGAACTCTGTATGTTTTACATTAACGATGACACTAAAACCCACTGTGCAATGTACCTACTCAAACAAACCCTGGGAAAGTTGACCATTCAGACCATCCAATGATGATAGTATCGGGGATCTGAATAGGTTTTCATACTTCCACACGCACACAGAAGTGCTGGAAAAACTTGGCATAGTGAGGAGCTATGCTAGGGCACACCACAGCTGACTGTACGATATACCTACTCCAACACCAGGTTATGCAACCACTGAGAATATCTAACAACAATAGACAGTGTTTGGAACTTCCATACATTTTCACGCTTTCACGTGCACCCAGAGATGCTAGGACTCCCTGGCATAGTCACGAATCATACCAGGGCATTGTGATGCTTCCAGTGCAGTAGAACATAGCACCATCTTTTCCCCATTCCTGAGCTCACAATTTCCTGTTCCATTGAGGAGACAAGACCATAAAATGTTCACCACTGCCTCATCTCTGAGGATGGGAACATACAACTAACCTTCACATTCAGCTGTGGTAGAGGATGAAGTGACTTATTTATGAAAGTTCAGTGGTGATAAAACTTGGTTTTAGAACTTTAATCTTTGTGTTGTGCATTGCACATGTTTTCTGGGGGAGAGGACACACACTTTCAAACATATCCACAGTCAGTCCATGGAGACTCTCTCCCTTATACCTCCTGATCCTGATGCACACCATCATATTCTATCTGAATGATGCTGCTGCTTCCAGAAACTAGAGATCACCTCAAATTCTATAATGGACTCTCCATCGTTCTTACACCAAACTGCTCTAACCTCATTTCCAGCAGGAAGCTCCAACCAGAGTTGTTTTCCAGCACATGTAGACTAGAAAGTACCACCTTTGTCAACACTAAGATTTTTCCTTAGCAAAGGGGTGATCCCAGAATACATACCGTCATCCCATAAAGGTGACTGTCCCTGCATTTAGGAAAAAAAAACAAAAACAAAACACCATGAGGGTCAGGCATGTTGTGTCTTCTGTGCACAGCTTTTGTCTTCACTTGGGGACATTACAAAACCAGGTGAGAAATACTGGTAGAGGCAATAGCCCCAATGCCTAGAAGATGTCTGTGGAAAGGCACGATGTTTTCATCCATGATGCCATGATGTTTCCACTTTATTTTTCTCAAATTCACTTTTTTAAAAAAACAGTATTTATCCTGAAAAAGGATGCTTCCTGCCACACACTTCCTAAAGAGCTGTTAAATTATGAATGCCATTCTGAATCATACTTAATTGGAAAAAAAAACTCACTTTGCATTATCCCACAAAGGGTCATCTATAATGTACAGTGTAAGATTTCCATATTCTAATTAAAATGAACAACAAAATACCCATTTCAAAGAAAGACTTTACCTTGTGAATGGCTATAATTTCTTCTGATGATTCTATCCCAGGCAAGATTCCTGCCGGAACAAATTCTCCTGTATGTAGAAAACAGAGTAACAGTCAACACATTGTTTCCACCGAAGGAGCCACTCTGGTGGCCTTGTGTGCTGTGAAGAGGGTGCTGGCCTGTGTTGACAAGCCGGGTTAACAGCACAGGCTGAGCTGCTGCTGACCCATCCCGCTTGGTGGTAAAGGCAGGCAAATGGGGTCATGAGAAGAGCCATGGACAATGAGGCCTTGGTCCTCTAGCTAAAGCAAGCTCCTCAATGTGAGAATGCCCATCTCAAGCAGGGCGCACCACACACGGCAGGCCGTGCTTCCCTGCAGCATTTCAGGGCTCCTCCTTCCTAAACTGACCTGAGCTAACTTGCCCTCCCTTCGTGATCCCCTCGAGGTCATTTCCAGCTCAGGATCCACATGTGCTACTGCTGTGTCCCTCTTAGATCATTTTGTACTAGATAAAAAGCAACCTTTCTTCAAAGAGGAGACTTAATTCCAGCCACAGTATTCTATGCATTCACTAAACTTTTGTTTTAAAGAAGACTATATCAAGACTTGAAAATACTCAATTATCCTACCATGCTCTTGCCAGCACTGACTCCAGCACTGGGACAGCGCATCCTTGGGAGCAGCAGGTGGGGGTTCTAACCCTCTCCAACCCAGCTGCACAGAAGACTCCAGAATATATGAGTAACTAAACTACATCCAAGTTTTTCCTTCAATTCTTTTTTAAGATGGAGTCTTGCTCTGTCACCTGGGCTAGAGTGCAGTGTCATGATCTCTGCTCCCTACAACCTTTGCATCCCTGTAACCTCTGCCTCCGAGTCATTGGGACTGTAGGCACATGCCACCACACATGGCTACTTTTTGTATTTTTAAAGACCAGGTTTCACCATACTGGCCAGGCGAGTCTCAAACTCCTGACCTCGTGATCCACCCGCCTCAGCCTCCCAAAGTGTTAGGATTACAGGTGTGAGCCACTGTGCCTCAACTTTCCTTCAGTTATTTGGTGCTGTGTCTTGGGTGTGTGCTGAACTGCAGCATATGAAAGGCTTGTCGTGATGATCTCAGTAAATATAATATGTCTGACTATTTTCTGCTTTTGACCAGGAGCTGAAAAAATAAGCCAGCACTGCAGACAAAATCCTGACCTCTCAATGTCTGTTTCCCACTTCTGACCACACCAAAGTCCACTGTAAAATGTTCCTACTCCTACACTGAGTTATGTGATGTTTGCAACAATCCTATGAGAGAGACAGTGTTTGGGATTTCTAAAGGCTATCAAACATCCATATGCACACCTAGGTGCTAAAACTCTCACATAACGACAAATTATACCAGGACTATGTGATTACTTCCGAGTAGTAGTGGTGGCATCAACCTTCCTCCCGCTCCTGAGTTCATCTCTGCCTCTTGCACTGAAGAGATAAAGAGATTGGCAATCTCCTCTCTGCAGTATCTCCATGTGATTAATGGAGATATTAAACTTACCTCCAGCTACAGATGTGGTGGAGGATAAATGGGCTGATTTACATACGGTGTTCAGTGGTGATGAAATCTTTATTTACAACATTCACCTTTGTGTTGAGCTCTGCACATGGAAACACGCTTTCTGGACAAATGTACACAAACTCCCAAAGACATTCACAATCACTATAAACAGACTCTCACCTTATAACCCCCACCTTGAGGCATCCCATTCTATTTCACAAAAATGACACTATGGCTAACAGGAACTATGGAGGAGAGCCACCACTCTTCAGTACACTCTTAATTTCTGCCCAAATCTTGTTTTCCAAAAAGAAGCTCCAATGACAGTGCCTCATTAGACAAAGCAGGCAAGAAAGTGTCACTTTCTCAAAACTAAGATTTTTCCCAAGCAGAATGATCCCGGAATACGTACTCGTCCATTCGGAAAGTGATGAAGATGACTCCTCCTGCATTAAGAGAAAGAAAAACACTGAGGGTAAGATTATGCTGTGTCCTGTGTACACAGGTCTTTTTCCTAACTGTTCCTAACAGGCGCTGTTGGAAAACCAGATGGAAAATTGTGGTGGTGGCTACAGCCCCAAACATAAAGCCTAGAAAACACTTGCAGAAAGGCACCAGCTTTTTGGGCAGGATTTTAAAGCTTATTTTGGTTGCAAATTCATAATTTTCAAGAAAGATTTTCTCCTGAGGAAAAGCTTGCTGACATAGTTTATATGAATTCTCATTTTACATTTTCCTACCTAGAAATTCACTAAGTCATCTATAATGTACATGTTAAGATTCTCAAATCTTTATTCAAGTACAATAAAAAGAAACATAGGAAGATAAATAAAATTTAACTTCCAGACAAAGGAAGAACTTACTGTGATAACCGAGAGGGATGCCTGAAAGGGTTTCATATGGGGACATGCTGCAGGGTACTCTTGTTGATCTAGGAGACATAGGGCAAGTGTCACCACACGTATTCTACTGAGGAAATCCCTTGTGTTGTATTGGGGGGTGTGGACAGGAGGCTGGCTTATGGAGGTGAGTTACAGCAGACGGAGCTGTAGACCCACCCTCCTCATTTCACTCTGTTGCTCAGGCTGGACTGGTGTGGCGTGATCTAGGCTCACTGCAACCTCCACCTCCCAGGATGAAGTGATTCTCCTGCCACAGTCTCTCAACTAGCTGGGATGACTGACACCCACCACCATGTGCAGTTAATTTTCTTGTTGTTAGACACAGTGTTTTGCCATGATGGCCAGGCTGGTCTCAAACACCTGACCTCAAGTAATTAACCCACCTCGGCCTTCCAAAGTGCTAGGATTACAGGCATGAGCCACCGCACCCAGCCTGGTCTCTGCTTTTAAACAGGAGCTGAGGAATAACCCAATCACAGCAGCTCCTAACCTCTCCCTGTGTGTTTCACATTTCTAACCACAGGAAAGTCCACTGTAAAAGTTACCTATTCTAATCCTGGGTTATGTGACCATTAAGACCATCCCATAATGATAGAGAGTGCTTAGAATTTCTATAGGCTATTGTACTTCCACATGCACACCATGGTTCTCAAAGTCACTGCTAGGGTGATGAGTTATACAAGGGCTGTGTGATCAATGCAGTATAATAGCCCACAGCATCACCTCCCACCCATTCCTGACTTTGCACTTCCCTCCTCTATTTAGAAGGCCATGAGTTTGGGAAATTTATCTCTGTACAAACTGTATCTGAGGAGTGCATACATTAAACTTACCTTAAGCTACAGCTGTGGTGGAGAATGAATGGGTTGATGTATTTAAAGTGTACGTACATCAACTATTTGAAAAATTAATACTAGTGTTGTACTTTGAACATGCATAAAAATTCACAGGGACCTTCACACCCACTGCACATAGACTCTCTACTCCATACCTCCCAAACCTGATGCACACCACCCTCTTTCATGTAAGCAACACAACTTCATGAAAACACTACAGAAAGACGGTACTATTCCCTACCAAACTCTGAATGATTTTTATACAAAACTGCCTAAAATCTCTTTTCTGTTAGGAAGGTTAAACCAGAGAAATTCTGTAACAAAAGCAGGGTAAAAAGTGTAATCATTCTGAAAAACTAAGGTATTTCCTTAGCAAAAAAGTAATCCCTGGGAGTGAAGGCAAGAGGGAAAAGATCATTAGTACAAATACCTAGTGCATGCGAGGCTTAACACCTCAATGATGGGTTGATAGGTGCAACAAACAACCATGACATGTTTACACTTACGTAATAAACCAGCTCCTTCCACACATGCATCTCAGAACTTAAAATAAAATTGAAACACACACACACACACACACACACACACACACACAGACGCACACACAGAAGGTAGGATACAGTGGCTAATGACTGTAATCCCAGCACATTGATATGATACTTACCAGCTTGCTGCAGTCCTGTAGCCTCCTGTAATTACAGAAAATAAACTGCTATGAGCACCAGACCATGCTGTTCCCTGACCTTCCTGCACTTGGTAACATTAAAAAACAAGATGGAAACAAGGGTTCAATCAAAGAAGCCCACAGGAAGAAGCGAGCACATCGACTATGCTAAAGACAACGTTTTTCTTGGATGATGTTTCCTTCCAACCATGTTGTTTGGCCATTATGTGCTTTTAGTCCCCAAAAGAAAACAAACCTGCCAAGGCAAAAAAACTTGTGACCACAGAGTATGTGGTAGATGCTGTCATTTTCTCCCACTGTCTTGAATTGAGTCTCACTCAAGAAGAGACTCTCATTCAAAACTCCCCCAGCCAAGGAAATTCTGTAAGTCACCTACAATTTATATGGAAAAATTCTCCTATCTTATATAACATTTTCTGATGTTGATTCAAAAAAATAAAGTCAAGAAAGCAATAGTTTAACTCAGACACAGCCTGTGGCCTGACATTCATATCCCATTGTACCTTGACCCATGCAGCATCAACAGAAGGGTCCTCCTGCTGAAGATCAGGCCCTAGAAGGATGCAAAGTGACTGTCAATACCTGGTGGCATTGCTCATTAACAACTCAGGGGCATGCTACGATGTGAGTAAAGGGGGAGAATGGCAGGAAAAGGACAGGAGCGGAAAAGAAAGGGAATCAGGGCCTTTGGGTTTATAGCTCCAGGCCACCTGGAATAGTCCATCTCAAACATGGCACCCCACACAGGGCAGGTTATGTTTCCCCGCAGGTGCTCAGGGTTCCTCCTTTCTAATCTGAGCTCAGCCATCTTGCCCTCCCTTCTTCACCCCTTCCAAAGTCATTTCCTCCCACAGTTCACAAGTAGTGCTACCCTGACTATGACCCCATCTACAAGATTTTCTACATGATAAGGAACAAGCTTGACTCAGATAAAATATTACATTCTGGCCAACATATGATGTTGTATTTATTTATTTTACCTTTCTAACACTTTTTACTTTAAGAGATAACAGTGCTATTGTATTTATTAACCCTTAGTAAAAACTTAAACCAAAATATGAAAATACTCAGTGATCCTATCACTTGAAGATAACCGCTGCTTAGCATATGGTATTTCTCTTTCCACTCTTTATTTTCATCACCTCATGTGTGTTAAATGGGGTCCACAGCTGATCATACACTGGCTCCAAGGCTCTCCCAGTCCTGGGAGAAGGTGAGTGGCCGAAGGTGCGATGTTGATCCTCTCTAACCAAGCTGTGCAGAACAATCTAGCTACACAAGGACCACCTGTCAGGCTACTGCCAGAAGCTATTCACTGTGCCACGAAAGGGAGATCAAGCTGGGTAACTACCCTCAAGTGTCTGGCCTAACCCTCAAGTTCATCCCTGCTGATCATGTCCTCTCTGGGCTAAGTTGAACGTTTCAGGAACTCACTCCTGTTCACTGTCTCTCACTAGTTTCTGTTGGAGCCCCTGCCATCAACACAAAGAAACATGGAGAAGACAAGAAACAAAGTAGCTCCTCTAAAATAGCTCCTAGAAAAACGGCTACCATTCAGGCCAGCCATGAAGTCGGAGCTAAAGTCTACCTTTAGATGAGGCTGGAACATTCCAGAGATGCCCAGGTAATAGGGTACAACTCACTCTCCTGGTGTACACCTTGGCTTCCCCTCCACCTTCATGGCTTTGCTGCCCTCATGCCTTTCTTCTATTCCTCTAAATCATGTATCTTGGCAGGCCCTGGCCAAGGCCACGACCTGCTCTCTCATAGAGCCCACTGGGCAGCCGTCTATGAATTATACATCCACAATGTCGCTAATTCTGATCTCAACCTTTAATCACCCACAGCAGAAAGCCCACCGGGTATCAAACAACAATAACAATAACAAAACAACAACAAACAAAAGCTAAGGATATTCTCGGGATTAAAGAGGATTCAGGGGAATTGGGTTACAAGGAGATGGCATCTGAGGTTAACAGGAAACATTTGAAAATCACAAAAGCCTCAGTGCTTTTAATTGCGGGATAAGTACTGACATTGACACGGCAATAAAATTTGATTTATAGACAATAAGTCGCCACACAGCAGCCTTAATCTGCAGCTGAGGCCAGCAGTTGTCAGGCCCTCTCAGGGTTTGCCTGAGCTATTCAAAGACCAGTAGGGAAGGCACCCGGCAGTCCTGACACAGAGAACAAGCTGGGTCTGACTGGAGTGTGAGGAGCAGCTCAAGACTGTTGGGCCAGAGAGGAGAATGTGACAAGACAAGTGACCCCTATGCCAGCTGTCCAGCACTTCTGTCCTGGGCCCACTTTAGTCCAGGGACCAGGCTACAGGGAGAGTGAGAGCCACTGTCTACAGAAACACAGCAACCCCTCCACACATATCCCCTAGGATTCCTGCCAGCCACAGAGGGCCTTAAGCAAAAGCTGGCCTCGGGCCTCTCAAGTAAAAACCAAATCAGTTTTCATTCAAAGCCCAAGGATTTGGCATTGGATAAGACTGGGTGAGGAGTGGAGGCCAAAAATGTGCTCAGTCATGTGTTTCTGGGGCATACGTAGGAATCCCAGAGGAAAGATTCTCTCCAGGAAGCACCCTTAGAGCAGGAGCAGGCAGTGAGGACAGTACAGGAAGGTGTTGGTGCAGGTCCCGAGAATGTAGAGAAAGAGAGTGCACTCCCTTCACCTGGCACATGTATGAGCGACTTTGTCTTCAGAATCACATAGTGCCTGTGAGGGGCTGTGTCCCACCCCACTCTCAACTTTACACCTGCATACTAATCTTCTGTTTTCTATTCACAGAGCCCATGAGAACAAAACTCTTACGACTTTCTCATTAAGATACAAAACAAGCCAAGTGAGAATTCTACACCTATTTTCCTTTGATGTTTATTAACTTCAGAGATCCCATCCTAGGCTCCAAAACAAGGATTGTCTCTCACTGTTGTACCACAATTGTATGCAAGAATTGTCTCTCACTCTTCAACCCCGGAGTGTTGGTCCCGCCCTGATCAGTCTATTTCCTCCTGGATAGATTCATGAGCCCATGTACACACACACAAACAGCACTGCTGCTCTGTCCACTGTGATTCTCCCTGGGCTCTGTGACCTTGGGGGCCTTTATGAAAGCACTGCTCACAGTTGTGAGCCTTTAGATGAGACACAGGACATGAAATAATCTCCTTCAACTGTTCACTGACACTGGCTCACAGCATCTCTTACTTTCAGTCTGAGAACCCTGAGATTCCACCCTTGATGCACGTGCACTCAATTAGGTGAGTGCAGCAAACAGAACCTGGGCCAGACTCACAGCAGCTGCTTCCCAAATGATTCTGGGAGAATGGCGATGCTCTCTTAAGAGTACACTTTTGGCAACTGGGCATTGTAGCATGGCTCTTGTGAGGTTACAAATTTTTTTCATTTATTTAAATATGAATGAGTACATATGCCACTGAGGACCACACTGGAACGCCAGGTCTAAACACAAAGATGAGGAAGATGTGACTCTCCCCCCTGGTGATTCTGGCGGAGTGGTTGCTGCTCTGACCTGATCATTCACAAAGGGGTACTTCAAGAGCACATGAACAAGCTCCAGGACCCCTGTGTAGTGCAGGGAGGCCATAACAAAAATAAAAAAGCCTGGTCCACCGAAGGAGAACTCATAAACAGAAGAAAGAACATCTTCTGCAAGGAGAAAAACTGAACCAAAGTAGCCAGAATAGAGATGAGGAAGATACTTCATTGACTTCAGAGACAACCCTATTGTCCTGTAACCTTGGATCAGAACCCACTCAGGTTTCTTGATTACCATGAGAAACAACAGACTGCAGAAGATGAACAGGACACCTTTTCACACTCGTGCTGGATCTCAGCAAAAGGGTTGCAAGCATTGGAACATCACTGGAGGCCAAGATGGGCTGCCCAGGCTGAGCTCCGGGATGAGAAGGCATCATGAGGACATAGTCCCTGCCCTCTCAGTGACTAGTCATGGCCAGGATTCATTCACACATGAGTGAAACAAAACAAAGTTTGGGACTAATAATTCCAGGACTATCTCAGAGAAACAGGCAAAATGATATCTTATAGGTCACACAGGAGAGCTGCAAGGACCATGTGGACTCCGGAGCAGCACCTCTCCCTTTGCTGAGCTCACCCTGCACTGAAGCAGGGTCCCTCCTCACCTCCCCTGCAACTAGTGTGGGCAGGTGCCCTGCCTGAAAGCTGACACTCCCTCCAGTCACACAGGGTTCTGGGCCAAACCACACGTGGCCAACAGCAACTACACAGGGACCAGCTGTCAGGTGACTCCCAGAAGCAGGTGAAAAGTAAGAGCTGCTCTCTGTCCCAGCCACAGGGAGACCAGGCCTGGGAACTACGCTGTGTCTGGCCTGACCGTGAAGTCTATCGCTGCTGATTATATCCTCTCTGGGCCAAGTCAGATGTTTCAGGAACTCACTCCTGTTCTCTGCCTCTCATTAATTTCTGGTGGTGCCACTGCCATCAACATACAGGAAAATAGAGAAGACAAGAAAAAAGAACGTAGCACCTCTGTCCAGGGTCTTAGGAAGACTGCCAGAAAGTGCTAAATCCAGCTCTGAAGTCAAAGTGCAACTCATTCTCCCTGTGTCAAAATACGAACATCCCAGTTGTGCCCAGGTGATGATGTAGAACTGATGCATATCATCAAGAAAAAGGCACAAATTACGAACATATTCAACCACATTATGCAAGTGCTGAGATATTTCATGACCACCAGGCCTGCCTTTCAAGAGCTCCTGAAGAAAGCACTAAACATGGAAAGAAACAACCAGTGCCAGTGACTGCAAAAACATACCAAATGGTAAAGACCATCGACACAATGAAAACACTGCATCAACTGACGAGCCAAAAAAACAGTTAGCCTCAGAATGGCAGGATCAAATTCACACATAACGTTAACCTTCAATGTAAATGGGCTAAATGCCCCAATCAAAAGAGAAAGACTAGCAAGTTGGATAAAAGAGTCAAGACCCATTAATGTGCTATATTCAGGAGACCCATCTCACATGCAAAAACACACATAGGCTCAAAATGGAGAGATAGAGGAAGACTTACCAAGCAAATGAATTAAAACAGGGGTTGCAAACCTAGTCTCTGATAAAACAGACTTTTAAGAGACCTTAATGGTAAAGGGATCAATGCAACAAGTAGAGCTAACAATCCTAAGTATATATATATATACCAACACAGGAGCACCCAGACACATAAAGCAAGTTCTTCATGTCCTACAAAGAAGCTTAGACTCCCACACAACAACAGTGGGAGACTTAAACACTCCACTGTCAATATTAGACAGCTCAACGAGACAGAAAATTAACAAGGATATCCAGCACTTGAACTCAGATCTGGACCAAGCAGACCTAATAGAAATCTACACAACTATCCACCCCAAATCCACAGAATATACATTCTTCTCAGCAGCATATCACACCTACTCTAAAATTCACCACGTATTTCGATGCAAAAGAATGGAAATCATAACAATCAGTCTCTCAGACCACAAAGCAATCAAATTAGAACTGAGGATTAAGAAATCACTCAAAACCACACATCATGGAAACTGAAAAACCTGCTCCCGAATTACTGGATAAATAAGGACATGAAGGCAAAAATAAAGATGTTCTTTGAAGTCAGTGAGAACAAAGACACAATATACCAGAATCTCTGGGACACATTTAAAGCAGTGTCTAGAGGTGGATGTGGGAGAAGAGTAGCAGCCACAGGAGCGGAATAGCCAAGAAAGGGAATCAGGGCTTTTGGTTTCTAGCTCCAGGCCACGTCGTAACTATGAACTAGCCAATCTCAAACAGCACACCACACAGTGCAGGCTGTGTGTCCCTGGCCCCCTCGTAGGGCTCCTCTTTCCTAATCTCATCTGAGCTCACTTGTCCTCTTATTGATTCCTGCCAATGTCATCTCCTCCTTAGAATCTGTATGTGCTGCTGTCTGTATATCATCTCCTCTAGAAGATTTTGTACTGAATAAGAAGCAACCTTTCTTGAAAGAGGAGATTTAATTCTAGCCAAAAGGTTTTATTAACTAACTTTTTGTTATTAGGCAATTAAAACAAGACTTGAAAACACTCAATTATCCTATGATTTAAAGATGACCCCTACTTAGCATGTGATTATTTGTACTTCCACTTTTCCTTTTCAACACAATGTGTGCGCACCATGGAGGTCACTGCTGCACACTGACTCCAGCATCGAGACGGCCCGTCATGCGAGCGGTGCAGAGGAGGGGCACTGATCCCCTCCAACCCAGCTCTGCGTGTGATTCCAGCTGGGAAAATGGGGCCAGGCTAACACCCAACTTGATCCTTAAGGTTCTAAAAGATACTATGTCCTGGCATTGGGTTCTACTGAGTTTCAAATGCTTGTGGTCATTATCTTTTTAAATGTGATAGAATATGTCACTATTGGTTCTCAGATTTTGAACATAAGGTGAGGAATGACTCCACCACTGTAGACCAAAAGCCTGTGAACTCTGTATGTTTTACATTAACGATGACACTAAAACCCACTGTGCAATGTACCTACTCAAACAAACCCTGGGAAAGTTGACCATTCAGACCATCCAATGATGACAGTATCGGGGATCTGAATAGGTTTTCATTCTTCCACACGCACACAGAAGTGCTGGAACAACTTGGCATAGTGAGGAGCTATGCTAGGGCACACCACAGCTGACTGTACGATATACCTACTCCAACACCGGGTTATGCAACCACTGAGAATATCTAACAACAATAGACAGTGTTTGGGGCTTTCATACATTTTCAGGCTTTCACGTGCACCCAGAGATGCTAGGACTCCCTGGCATAGTCACGAATCATACCAGGGCATTGTGATGCTTCCAGTGCAGTAGAACATAGCACCATCTTTTTCCCCACTCCTGAGCTCCCAATTACCTGTTCCATTGAGGAGACAAGACCATAAAATGTTCACCACTGCCTCATCTCTGAGGATGGGAATATACAACTAACCTTCACATTCAGCTGTGGTAGAGGATGAAGCAACTTATTTATGAAAGTGCAGTGGTGATAAAACTTGTTTTTAGAATGTTAATCTTTGTGTTGTGCATTGCACATGTTTTCTGGGTCAGAGCACACACACTTTCAAACATATCCACAGTCAGTCCATGGAGACTCTCTCCCTTATACCTCCTGATCCTGATGCACACCATCATATTCTATCTGAATGATGCTGCTGCTTCCAGAAACTAGAGATCACCTCAAGTTCTATAATGGACTCTCCATCGTTCTTACACCAACCTGCTCAAACCTCATTTCCAGCAGGAAGCTCCAACCAGAGTTGTTTTCCAGCACATGTAGACTAGAAAGTACCACCTTTGTCAACACTAAGATTTTTCCTTACCAAAGGGGTGATCCCAGAATACATACCGTCATCCAATAAAGTTGAGTATCCCTGCATTTAGGAAAAAAAGCAAAAACAAAACACCATGAGGGTCAGGCATGTTGTGTCTTCTGTGCACAGCTTTTGTCTTCACTTGGGGACATTACAAAACCAGGTGAGAAATACTGGTAGAGGCAATAGCCCCAATGCCTAGAAGATGTCTGTGGAAAGGCACGATGTTTTCATCCATGATGCCATGATGTTTCCACTTTATTTTTCTCAAATTCACTTTTTTAAAAAAACAGTATTTATCCTGAAAAAATATACTTCCTACCACACAGTTCCTAAAGAGCTGTTAAATTATGGATGCCATCTTGAATCATACTTAGTTGGGGAAAAAAACTCACTTTGCATTATCCCACAAAGAAACGGTCATCTATAATGTACAGTGTAAGATTTCCATATTCTAATTAAAATGAACAACAAAATACCCATTTCAAAGAAAGACTTTACCTTGTGAATGGCTATAACTTCTTCTGACGAATCTATCCCAGGCAAGATTACTGCTGGAACAAATTCTCCTGTATGCAGAAAACAGAGTAACAATCAACACATTGTTTCCACCGAAGGAGCCACTCTGGTGGCCTTGTGCGCTGTGAAGAGGGTGCTGGCAGGTGTTGACAAGCCGGGTTAACAGCACAGGCTGAGCTGCTGCTGACCCATCCCGCTTGGTGGTAAAGGCAGGCAAATGGGGTCATGAGAAGAGCTATGGACAATGAGGCCTTGGTCCTCTAGCTAAAGCAAGCTCCTCAATGTGAGACAGCCCATCTCAAGCAGGGCGCACCACACACGGCAGGCCGTGCTTCCCTGCAGCATTTCAGGGCTCCTCCTTCCTAAACTGACCTGAGCTAACTTGCCCTCCCTTCGTGATCCCCTCGAGGTCATTTCCAGCTCAGGATCCACATGTGCTACTGCTGTGTCCCTCTTAGATCATTTTGTACTAGATAAAAAGCAACCTTTCTTCAAAGAGAAGACTTAATTCCAGCCACAGTATTCTATACATTCACTAAACTTTTGTTTTAAAGAAGACTATATCAAGACTTGAAAATACTCAATTATCCTACCATGCACTGACTCCAGCACTGGGACAGCGCATCCTTGGGAGCAGCAGGTGGGGGTTCTGACCCTCTCCAACCCAGCTGCACAGAAGATTCCAGCAGAGATGAGTACCAGGACAACACCCAAGTTTTTCCTTCAATTCTTTTTTGAGATGGAGTCTTGCTCTGTCACCTGAACTAGAGTGCAGTGTCATGATCTCCGCTCCCTACAACCTCTGCCTCCCTGAGTCATTGGGACTGTAGGCACATGCCACCACACATGGCTACTTTTTGTATTTTTAAAGACCAGGTTTCACCATACTGGCCAGGCCGGTCTCGAACTCCTGACCTCGTGATCCACCCGCCTCAGCCTCCCAAAGTGTTAGGATTACAGGTGTGAGCCACTGTGCCTCAACTTTCCTTCAGTTATTTGGTGCTGTGTCTTGGGTGTGTGCTGAACTGCAGCATATGAAAGGCTTGTGGTGATAATCTCATTAAATATAATGTCTATTTTCTGCTTTTGACCAGGAGCTGAGAAAATAATCCAGCACTGCAGACAAAATCCTGACCTCTCAATGTCTGTTTCCCACTCCTGACCACACCAAAGTCCACTGTAAAATGTTGCTATTCCTTCACTGAGTTATGTGATGTTTGGGACAATCCTATGAGAGAGACAGTGTTTGGGATTTCTAAAGGCTATCAAACTTCCATATGCACACCTAGGTGCTAAAACTCTCACATAACGACAAATTATACCAGAACTATGTGATTACTTCCGAGTAGTAGTGGTGGCATCAACCTTCCTCCCGCTCCTGAGTTCATCTCTGCCTCTTCCACTGAAGGGATAAAGAGATTGGCAATCTCCTCTCTGCAGTATCTCCATGTGATTAATGGAGATATTAAACTTACCTCCAGCTACAGATGTGGTGGAGGATAAATGGGCTGATTTATATAAGGTGTTCAGTGGTGATGAAATCTTTATTTACAACATTCACCTTTGTGTTGAGCTCTGCACATGGTAACACGCTTTCTGGACAAATGTACACAAACTCCCAAAGATATTCACGATCACTATAAACAGACTCTTACCTTATAACCCCCACCTTGAGGCATCCCATTCTATTTCACAAAAATGACACTATGGCTAACAGGAACTATGGAGGAGAGCCACCACTCTTCAGTACACTCTTAATTTCTGCCCAAATCTTGTTTTCCAAAAAGAAGCTCCAATGACAGTGCCTCATTAGACAAAGCAGGCAAGAAAGTGTCACTTTCTCAACACTAAGATTTTTCCCAAGCAGAATGATCCCAGAATACGTACTCGTCCATTCGGAAAGTGATGAAGATGACTCCTCCTGCATTAAGAGAAAGAAAAACACTGAGGGTAAGATTATGCTGTGTCCTGTGTACACAGGTCTTTTTCCTAACTGTTCCTAACAGGCGCTGTTGGAAAACCAGATGGAAAATTGTGGTGGTGGCTACAGCCCCAAACATAAAGCCTAGAAAACACTTGCAGAAAGGCACCAGCTTTTTGGGCAGGATTTTAAAGCTTATTTTGGTTCTAAATTCATAATTTTCAAGAAACATTTTCTCCTGAGGAAAATGCTTGCTGACATAGTTTATATGAATTCTCATTTTACATTTTCCTACCTAGAAATTCACTAAGTCATCTATAATGTACATGGTAAGATTCTCAAATCTTTATTCAAGTACAATAAAAAGAAACATAGGAAGATAAATAAAATTTAACTTCCAGACAAAGGAAGAACTTACTGTAATAACCGAGAGGGATCCCTGAGAGGGTTCCATATGGGGACATGGTGCAGGGTACTCTTGTTGATCTAGGAGACATAGGGCAAGTGTCACCACACGGATTCTACTGAGGAAATCCCTTGCGTTGTATTGGGGGGTGTGGACAGGAGGCTGGCTTATGGAGGTGAGTTACAGCAGACGGAGCTGTAGACCCACCCTCCTCATCTCACTCTGTTGCTCAGGCTGGACTGGTGTGGCATGATCTAGGCTCACTGCAACCTCCACCTCCCAGGATGAAGTGATTCTCCTGCCACAGTCTCTCAACTAGCTGGGATGACTGACACCCACCACCATGTGCAGTTAATTTTCTTGTTGTTAGACACAGTGTTTTGCCATGATGGCCAGGCTGGTCTCAAACACCTGACCTCAAGTAATTAACCCACCTCGGCCTTCCAAAGTGCTAGGATTACAGGCATGAGCCACCGCACCCAGCCTGGTCTCTGCTTTTAAACAGGAGCTGAGGAATAACCCAATCACAGCAGCTCCTAACCTCTCCCTGTGTGTTTCACATTTCTAACCACAGGAAAGTCCACTGTAAAAGTTACCTATTCTAATCCTGGGTTATGTGACCATTAAGACCATCCCATAATGATAGAGAGTGCTTAGAATTTCTATAGGCTATTGTACTTCCACATGCACACCATGGTTCTCAAAGTCACTGCTAGGGTGATGAGTTATACAAGGGCTGTGTGATCAATGCAGTATAATAGCCCACAGCATCACCTCCCACCCATTCCTGACTTTGCACTTCCCTCCTCTATTTAGAAGGCCATGAGTTTGGGAAATTTATCTCTGTACAAACTGTATCTGAGGAGTGCATACATTAAACTTACCTTAAGCTACAGCTGTGGTGGAGAATGAATGGGTTGATGTATTTAAAGTGTACGTACATCAACTATTTGAAAAATTAATACTAGTGTTGTACTTTGAAAATGCATAAAAATTCACAGGGACCTTCACACCCACTGCACATAGACTCTCTACTCCATACCTCCCAAACCTGATGCACACCACCCTCTTTCATGTAAGCAACACAACTTCATGAAAGCACTACAGAAAGACGGTACTATTCCCTACCAAACTCTGAATGATTTTTATACAAAACTGCCTAAAACCTCTTTTCTGTTAGGAAGGTTAAACCAGAGAAATTCTGTAACAAAAGCAGGGTAAAAAGTGTAATCATTCTGAAAAACTAAGGTATTTCCTTAGCAAAAAAGTAATCCCTGGGAGTGAAGGCAAGAGGGAAAAGATCATTAGTACAAATACCTAGTGCATGCGAGGCTTAACACCTCAATGATGGGTTGATAGGTGCAACAAACAACCATGACACGTTTACACTTACGTAATAAACCAGCTCCTTCCACACATGCATCTCAGAACTTAAAATAAAATTGAAACACACACACACACACACACACACACACACACAGACGCACACACAGAAGGTAGGATACAGTGGCTAATGACTGTAATCCCAGCACATTGATATGATACTTACCAGCTTGCTGCAGTCCTGTAGCCTCCTGTAATTACAGAAAATAAACTGCTATGAGCACCAGACCATGCTGTTCCCTGACCTTCCTGCACTTGGTAACATTAAAAAACAAGATGGAAACAAGGGTTCAATCAAAGAAGCCCACAGGAAGAAGCGAGCACATCGACTATGCTAAAGACAACGTTTTTCTTGGATGATGTTTCCTTCCAACCATGTTGTTTGGCCATTATGTGCTTTTAGTCCCCAAAAGAAAACAAACCTGCCAAGGCAAAAAAACTTGTGACCACAGAGTGTGTGGTTAATGCTGTCATTTTCTCCCACTGTCTTGAATTGAGTCTCACTCAAGAAGAGACTCTCGTTCAAAACTCCCCCAGCCAAGGAAATTCTGTAAGTCACCTACAATTTATATGGAAAAATTCTCCTATCTTATATAACATTTTCTGATGTTGATTCAAAAAAATAAAGTCAAGAAAGCAATAGTTTAACTCAGACACAGCCTGTGGCCTGCATATCCCATTGTACCTTGACCCATGCAGCATCAACGGAAGGGTCCTCCTGCTGAAGATCAGGCCCTAGAAGGATGCAAAGTGACTGTCAATACCTGGTGGCATTGCTCATTAACAACTCAGGGGCATGCTACGATGTGAGTAAAGGGGGAGAATGGCAGGAAAAGGACAGGAGCGGAAAAGAAAGGGAATCAGGGCCTTTGGGTTTATAGCTCCAGGCCACCTGGAATAGTCCATCTCAAACATGGCACCCCACACAGGGCAGGTTATGTTTCCCCGCAGGTGCTCAGGGTTCCTCCTTTCTAATCTGAGCTCAGCCATCTTGCCCTCCCTTCTTCACCCCTTCCAAAGTCATTTCCTCCCACAGTTCACAAGTAGTGCTACCCTGACTATGACCCCATCTACAAGATTTTCTACATGATAAGGAACAAGCTTGACTCAGATAAAATATTACATTCTGGCCAACATATGCTGTTGTATTTATTTATTTTACCTTTCTAACACTTTTTACTTTAAGAGATAACAGTGCTATTGTATTTATTAACCCTTAGTAAAAATTTAAACCAAAATATGAAAATACTCAGTGATCCTATCACTTGAAGATAACCGCTGCTTAGCATATGGTATTTCTCTTTCCACTCTTTATTTTCATCACCTCATGTGTGTTAAATGGGGTCCACAGCTGATCATACACTGGCTCCAAGGCTCTCCCAGTCCTGGGAGAAGGTGAGTGGCCGAAGGTGCGATGTTGATCCTCTCTAACCAAGCTGTGCAGAACAATCTAGCTACACAAGGACCACCTGTCAGGCTACTGCCAGAAGCTATTCACTGTGCCACGAAAGGGAGATCAAGCTGGGTAACTACCCTCAAGTGTCTGGCCTAACCCTCAAGTTCATCCCTGCTGATCATGTCCTCTCTGGGCTAAGTTGAACATTTCAGGAGCCCACTCCTGTTCACTGTCTCTCACTAGTTTCTGTTGGAGCCCCTGCCATCAACACAAAGAAACATGGAGAAGACAAGAAACAAAGTAGCTCCTCTAAAAAAGCTCCTAGAAAAACGGCTACCATTCAGGCCAGCCATGAAGTCGTAGCTAAAGTCTACCTTTAGATGAGGCTGGAACATTCCAGAGATGCCCAGGTAATAGGGTACAACTCACTCTCCTGGTGTACACCTTGGCTTCCCCTCCACCTTCATGGCTTTGCTGCCCTCATGCCTTTCTTCTATTCCTCTAAATCATGTATCTTGGCAGGCCCTGGCCAAGGCCACGACCTGCTCTCTCATAGAGCCCACTGGGCAGCCGTCTATGAATTATACATCCACAATGTCGCTAATTCTGATCTCAACCTTTAATCACCCACAGCAGAAAGCCCACCGGGTACCAAACAACAATAACAATAACAAAACAACAACAAACAAAAGCTAAGGATATTCTCGGGATTAAAGAGGACTTAGGGGAATTGGGTTACAAGGAGATGGCATCTGAGGTTAACAGGAAACATTTGAAAATCACAAAAGCCTCAGTGCTTTTAATTGCGGGATAAGTACTGACATTGACACGGCAATAAAATTTGATTTATAGACAATAAGTCTCCACACAGCAGCCTTAATCTGCAGCTGAGGCCAGCAGTTGTCAGGCCCTCTCAGGGTTTGCCTGAGCTATGCAAAGACCAGTAGGGAAGGCACCCGGCAGTCCTGACACAGAGAACAAGCTGGGTCTGACTGGAGTGTGAGGAGCAGCTCAAGACTGTTGGGCCAGAGAGGAGAATGTGACAAGACAAGTGACCCCTATGCCAGCTGTCCAGCACTTCTGTCCTGGGCCCACTTTAGTCCAGGGACCAGGCTACAGGGAGAGTGAGAGCCACTGTCTACAGAAACACAGCAACCCCTCCACACATATCCCCTAGGATTCCTGCCAGCCACAGAGGGCCTTGAGCAAAAGCTGGCCTCGGGCCTCTCAAGTAAAAACCAAATCAGTTTTCATTCAAAGCCCAAGGATTTGGCATTAAATAAGACTGGGTGAGGAGTGGAGGCCAAAAATGTGCTCAGTCATGTGTTTCTGGGGCATACGTAGGAATCCCAGAGGAAAGATTCTCTCCAGGAAGCACCCTTAGAGCAGGAGCAGGCAGTGAGGACAGTACAGGAAGGTGTTGGTGCGGGTCCCGAGAATGTAGAGAAAGAGAGTGCACTCCCTTCACCTGGCACATGTATGAGCGACTTTGTCTTCAGAATCACATAGCGCCTGTGAGGGGCTGTGTTCCACCCCACACTCAACTTTACACCTGCATACTAATCTTCTGTTTTCTATTCACAGAGCCCATGAGAACAAAACTCTTATGACTTTCTCATTAAGATACAAAACAAGCCAAGTGAGAATTCTACACCTATTTTCCTTTGATGTTTATTAACTTCAGAGATCCCATCCTAGGCTCCAAAACAAGGATTGTCTCTCACTGTTGTACCACAATTGTACGCAAGAATTGTCTCTCACTCTTCAACCCCGGAGTGTTGGTCCCGCCCTGATCAGTCTATTTCCTCCTGGATAGATTCATGAGCCCATGTACACACACACAAACAGCACTGCTGCTCTGTCCACTGTGATTCTCCCTGGGCTCTGTGACCTTGGGGGCCTTTATGAAAGCACTGCTCACAGTTGTGAGCCTTTAGATGAGACACAGGACATGAAATAATCTCCTTCAACTGTTCACTGAAACTGGCTCATAGCATCTCTTACTTTCAGTCTGAGAACCCTGAGATTCCACCCTTGATGCACGTGCACTCAATTAGGTGAGTGCAGCAAACAGAACCTGGGCCAGACTCACAGCAGCTGCTTCCCAAATGATTCTGGGAGAATGGCGATGCTCTCTTAAGAGTACACTTTTGGCAACTGGGCATTGTAGCATGGCTCTTGTGAGGTTACAAATTTTTTTCATTTATTTAAATATGAATGAGTACATATGCCACTGAGGACCACACTGGAACGCCAGGTCTAAACACAAAGATAAGGAAGATGTGACTCTCCCCCCTGGTGATTCTGGCGGAGTGGTTGCTGCTCTGACCTGATCATTCACAGAGGGGTACTTCAAAGGCACATGAACAAGCTCCAGGACCCCTGTGTAGTGCAGGGAGGCCACAACAAAAATAAAAAAGCCTGGTCCACCGAAGGAGAACTCATAAACAGAAGAAAGAACATCTTCTGCAAGGAGAAAAACTGAACCAAAGTAGCCAGAATAGAGATGAGGAAGATACTTCATTGACTTCAGAGACAACCCTATTGTCCTGTAACCTTGGATCAGAACCCACTCAGGTTTCTTGATTACCATGAGAAACAACAGACTGCAGAAGATGAACAGGACACCTTTTCACACTCGTGCTGGATCTCAGCAAAAGGGTTGCAAGCATTGGAACATCACTGGAGGCCAAGATGGGCTGCCCAGGCTGAGCTCCGGGATGAGAAGGAATCATGAGGACATAGTCCCAGCCCTCTCAGTGACTAGTCATGGCCAGGATTCATTCACACATGAGTGAAACAAAACAAAGTTTGGGACTAATAATTCCAGGACTATCTCAGAGAAACAGGCAAAATGATATCTTATAGGTCACACAGGAGAGCTGCAAGGACCATGTGGACTCCGGAGCAGCACCTCTCCCTTTGCTGAGCTCACCCTGCACTGAAGCAGGGTCCCTCCTCACCTCCCCTGCAACTAGTGTGGGCAGGTGCCCTGCCTGAAAGCTGACACTCCCTCCAGTCACACAGGATTCTGGGCCAAACCACACGTGGCCAACAGCAACTACACAGGGACCAGCTGTCAGGTGACTCCCAGAAGCAGGTGAAAAGTAAGAGCTGCTCTCTGTCACAGCCACAGGGAGACCAGGCCTGGGAACTATGCTGTGTCTGGCCTGACCGTGAAGTCCATCGCTGCTGATCATATCCTCTCTGGGCCAAGTCAGATGTTTCAGGAACTCACTCCTGTTCTCTGCCTCTCATTAATTTCTGGTGGTGCCACTGCCATCAACATACAGGAAAATAAAGACGAGAAAAAAGAACGTAGCACCTCTGTCCAGGGTCTTAGGAAGACCGCCAGAAAGTGCTAAATCCAGCTCTGAAGTCAAAGTGCAACTCATTCTCCCTGTGTCAAAATGTGAACATCCCAGTTGTGCCCAGGTGATGATGTAGAACTGATGCATATCATCAAGAAAAAGGCACAAATTACGAACATATTCAACCACATTATGCAAGTGCTGAGATATTTCATGACCACCAGGCCTGCCTTTCAAGAGCTCCTGAAGGAAGCACTGAACATGGAAAGAAACAACCAGTGCCAGTGACTGCAAAAACATACCAAATGGTAAAGACCATCGACACAATGAAAACACTGCATCAACTGACGAGCCAAAGAAACAGTTAGCCTCAGAATGGCAGGATCAAATTCACACATAACGTTAACCTTCAATGTAAATGGGCTAAATGCCCCAATCGAAAGACAAAGACTAGCAAGTTGGATCAGAGTATAGACCCATTAATGTGCTATATTCAGGAGACCCATCTCACATGCAAAAACACACATAGGCTCAAAATGGAGAGATAGAGGAAGACTTACCAAGCAAATGAATTAAAACAGGGGTTGCAAACCTAGTCTCTGATAAAACAGACTTTTAAGAGACCTTAATGGTAAAGGGATCAATGCAACAAGTAGAGCTAACAATCCTAAGTATATATATATATATATATATACCCAACACAGGAGCACCCAGACACATAAAGCAAGTTCTTCATGTCCTACAAAGAAGCTTAGACTCCCACACAACAACAGTGGGAGACTTAAACACTCCACTGTCAATATTAGACAGCTCAACGAGACAGAAAATTAACAAGGATATCCAGCACTTGAACTCAGATCTGGACCAAGCAGACCTAATAGAAATCTACACAACTATCCACCCCAAATCCACAGAATATACATTCTTCTCAGCAGCATATCACACCTACTCTAAAATTCACCACGTATTTCGATGCAAAAGAATGGTAATCATAACAATCAGTCTCTCAGACCACAAAGCAATCAAATTAGAACTGAGGATTAAGAAATCACTCAAAACCACACATCATGGAAACTGAAAAACCTGCTCCCGAATTACTGGATAAATAAGGACATGAAGGCAAAAATAAAGATGTTCTTTGAAGTCAGTGAGAACAAAGACACAATATACCAGAATCTCTGGGACACATTTAAAGCAGTGTCTAGAGGTGGATGTGGGAGAAGAGTAGCAGCCACAGGAGCGGAATAGCCAAGAAAGGGAATCAGGGCTTTTGGTTTCTAGCTCCAGGCCACGTCGTAACTATGAACTAGCCAATCTCAAACAGCACACCACACAGTGCAGGCTGTGTGTCCCTGGCCCCCTCGTAGGGCTCCTCTTTCCTAATCTCATCTGAGCTCACTTGTCCTCTTATTGATTCCTGCCAATGTCATCTCCTCCTTAGAATCTGTATGTGCTGCTGTCTGTATATCATCTCCTCTAGAAGATTTTGTACTGAATAAGAAGCAACCTTTCTTGAAAGAGGAGATTTAATTCTAGCCAAAAGGTTTTATTAACTAACTTTTTGTTATTAGGCAATTAAAACAAGACTTGAAAACACTCAATTATCC
The DNA here is from genome assembly GCF_049354715.1 of Callithrix jacchus. Lineage (NCBI taxonomy): Eukaryota > Metazoa > Chordata > Mammalia > Primates > Cebidae > Callithrix > Callithrix jacchus. The sequence continues at coordinate 9,273,719 of NC_133519.1, forward strand.
TATGATTTAAAGATGACCCCTACTTAGCATGTGATTATTTGTACTTCCACTTTTCCTTTTCAACACAATGTGTGCGCACCATGGAGGTCACTGCTGCACACTGACTCCAGCATCGAGACGGCCCGTCATGCGAGCGGTGCAGAGGAGGGGCACTGATCCCCTCCAACCCAGCTCTGCGTGTGATTCCAGCTGGGAAAATGGGGCCAGGCTAACACCCAACTTGATCCTTAAGGTTCTAAAAGATACTATGTCCTGGCATTGGGTTCTACTGAGTTTCAAATGCTTGTGGTCATTATCTTTTTAAATGTGATAGAATATGTCACTATTGGTTCTCAGATTTTGAACATAAGGTGAGGAATGACTCCACCACTGTAGACCAAAAGCCTGTGAACTCTGTATGTTTTACATTAACGATGACACTAAAACCCACTGTGCAATGTACCTACTCAAACAAACCCTGGGAAAGTTGACCATTCAGACCATCCAATGATGACAGTATCAGGGATCTGAATAGGTTTTCATTCTTCCACACGCACACAGAAGTGCTGGAACAACTTGGCATAGTGAGGAGCTATGCTAGGGCACACCACAGCTGACTGTATGATATACCTACTCCAACACCGGGTTATGCAACCACTGAGAATATCTAACAACAATAGACAGTGTTTGGGGCTTTCATACATTTTCAGGCTTTCACGTGCACCCAGAGATGCTAGGACTCCCTGGCATAGTCACGAATCATACCAGGGCATTGTGATGCTTCCAGTGCAGTAGAACATAGCACCATCTTTTTCCCCACTCCTGAGCTCCCAATTACCTGTTCCATTGAGGAGACAAGACCATAAAATGTTCACCACTGCCTCATCTCTGAGGATGGGAACATACAACTAACCTTCACATTCAGCTGTGGTAGAGGATGAAGCGACTTATTTATGAAAGTGCAGTGGTGATAAAACTTGTTTTTAGAATGTTAATCTTTGTGTTGTGCATTGCACATGTTTTCTGGGTCAGAGCACACACACTTTCAAACATATCCACAGTCAGTCCATGGAGACTCTCTCCCTTATACCTCCTGATCCTGATGCACACCATCATATTCTATCTGAATGATGCTGCTGCTTCCAGAAACTAGAGATCACCTCAAGTTCTATAATGGACTCTCCATCGTTCTTACACCAACCTGCTCAAACCTCATTTCCAGCAGGAAGCTCCAACCAGAGTTGTTTTCCAGCACATGTAGACTAGAAAGTACCACCTTTGTCAACACTAAGATTTTTCCTTACCAAAGGGGTGATCCCAGAATACATACCGTCATCCAATAAAGTTGAGTATCCCTGCATTTAGGAAAAAAAGCAAAAACAAAACACCATGAGGGTCAGGCATGTTGTGTCTTCTGTGCACAGCTTTTGTCTTCACTTGGGGACATTACAAAACCAGGTGAGAAATACTGGTAGAGGCAATAGCCCCAATGCCTAGAAGATGTCTGTGGAAAGACACGATGTTTTCATCCATGATGCCATGATGTTTCCACTTTATTTTTCTCAAATTCACTTTTTTAAAAAAACAGTATTTATCCTGAAAAAATATACTTCCTACCACACAGTTCCTAAAGAGCTGTTAAATTATGGATGCCATCTTGAATCATACTTAGTTGGGGAAAAAAACTCACTTTGCATTATCCCACAAAGAAACAGTCATCTATAATGTACAGTGTAAGATTTCCATATTCTAATTAAAATGAACAACAAAATACCCATTTCAAAGAAAGACTTTACCTTGTGAATGGCTATAACTTCTTCTGACGAATCTATCCCAGGCAAGATTACTGCTGGAACAAATTCTCCTGTATGCAGAAAACAGAGTAACAATCAACACATTGTTTCCACCGAAGGAGCCACTCTGGTGGCCTTGGGTGCTGTGAAGAGGGTGCTGGCAGGTGTTGACAAGCCGGGTTAACAGCACAGGCTGAGCTGCTGCTGACCCATCCCGCTTGGTGGTAAAGGCAGGCAAATGGGGTCATGAGAAGAGCTATGGACAATGAGGCCTTGGTCCTCTAGCTAAAGCAAGCTCCTCAATGTGAGACAGCCCATCTCAAGCAGGGTGCACCACACACGGCAGGCCGTGCTTCCCTGCAGCATTTCAGGGCTCCTCCTTCCTAAACTGACCTGAGCTAACTTGCCCTCCCTTCGTGATCCCCTCGAGGTCATTTCCTGCTCAGGATCCACATGTGCTACTGCTGTGTCCCTCTTAGATCATTTTGTACTAGATAAAAAGCAACCTTTCTTCAAAGAGGAGACTTAATTCCAGCCACAGTATTCTATACATTCACTAAACTTTTGTTTTAAAGAAGACTATATCAAGACTTGAAAATACTCAATTATCCTACCATGCTCTTGCTGGCACTGACTCCAGCACTGGGACAGCGCATCCTTGGGAGCAGCAGGTGGGGGTTCTGACCCTCTCCAACCCAGCTGCACAGAAGATTCCAGCAGAGATGAGTACCAGGACAACACCCAAGTTTTTCCTTCAATTCTTTTTTGAGATGGAGTCTTGCTCTGTCACCTGAACTAGAGTGCAGTGTCATGATCTCCGCTCCCTACAACCTCTGCCTCCCTGAGTCATTGGGACTGCAGGCACATGTCACCACACATGGCTACTTTTTGTATTTTTAAAGACCAGGTTTCACCATACTGGCCAGGCCGGTCTCGAACTCCTGACCTCGTGATCCACCCGCCTCAGCCTCCCAAAGTGTTAGGATTACAGGTGTGAGCCACTGTGCCTCGACTTTCCTTCAGTTATTTGGTGCTGTGTCTTGGGTGTGTGCTGAACTGCAGCATATGAAAGGCTTGTGGCGATAATCTCATTAAATATAATGTCTATTTTCTGCTTTTGACCAGGAGCTGAGAAAATAATCCAGCACTGCAGACAAAATCCTGACCTCTCAATGTCTGTTTCCCACTCCTGACCACACCAAAGTCCACTGTAAAATGTTGCTATTCCTTCACTGAGTTATGTGATGTTTGGGACAATCCTATGAGAGAGACAGTGTTTGGGATTTCTAAAGGCTATCAAACTTCCATATGCACACCTAGGTGCTAAAACTCTCACATAACGACAAATTATACCAGAACTATGTGATTACTTCCGAGTAGTAGTGGTGGCATCAACCTTCCTCCCGCTCCTGAGTTCATCTCTGCCTCTTCCACTGAAGGGATAAAGAGATTGGCAATCTCCTCTCTGCAGTATCTCCATGTGATTAATGGAGATATTAAACTTACCTCCAGCTACAGATGTGGTGGAGGATAAATGGGCTCATTTACATAAGGTGTTCAGTGGTGATGAAATCTTTATTTACAACATTCACCTTTGTGTTGAGCTCTGCACATGGAAACACGCTTTCTGGAGAAATGTACACAAACTCCTAAAGACATTCACGATCACTATAAACAGACTCTCACCTTATAACCCCCACCTTGAGGCATCCCATTCTATTTCACAAAAATGACACTATGGCTAACAGGAACTATGGAGGAGAGCCACCACTCTTCAGTACACTCTTAATTTCTGCCCAAATCTTGTTTTCCAAAAAGAAGCTCCAATGACAGTGCCTCATTAGACAAAGCAGGCAAGAAAGTGTCACTTTCTCAACACTAAGATTTTTCCCAAGCAGAATGATCCCAGAATACGTACTCATCCATTCGGAAAGTGATGAAGATGACTCCTCCTGCATTAAGAGAAAGAAAAACACTGAGGGTAAGATTATGCTGTGTCCTGTGTACACAGGTCTTTTTCCTAACTGTTCCTAACAGGTGCTGTTGGAAAACCAGATGGAAAATTGTGATGGTGGCTACAGCCCCAAACACAAAGCCTAGAAAACACTTGCAGAAAGGCACCGGCTTTTTGGGCAGGATTTTAAAGCTTGTTTTGGTTGCAAATTCATAATTTTCAAGAAAGATTTTCTCCTGAGGAAAATGCTTACTGACATAATTTATATGAATTCTCATTTTACATTTTCCTACCTAGAAATTCACTAAGTCATCTATAATGTACATGGTAAGATTCTCAAATCTTTATTCAAGTACAATAAAAAGAAACATAGGAAGATAAATAAAATTTAACTTCCAGACAAAGGAAGAACTTACTGTGATAACCGAGAGGGATGCCTGAAAGGGTTTCATATGGGGACATGCTGCAGGGTACTCTTGTTGATCTAGGAGACATAGGGCAAGTGTCACCACACGGATTCTACTGAGGAAATCCCTTGCGTTGTATTCGGGTGTGTGGACAGGAGGCTGGCTTATGGAGGTGAGTTACAGCAGACGGAGCTGTAGACCCACCCTCCTCATCTCACTCTGTTGCTCAGGCTGGACTGGTGTGGCGTGATCTAGGCTCACTGCAACCTCCACCTCCCAGGATGAAGTGATTCTCCTGCCACAGTCTCTCAACTAGCTGGGATGACTGACACCCACCACCATGTGCAGTTAATTTTCTTGTTGTTAGACACAGTGTTTCGCCATGATGGCCAGGCTGGTCTCAAACACCTGACCTCAAGTAATTAACCCACCTGGGCCTTCCAAAGTGCTAGGATTACAGGCATGAGCCACCGCACCCAGCCTGGTCTCTGCTTTTAAACAGGAGCTGAGGAATAACCCAATCACAGCAGCTCGTAACCTCTCCGTGTGTGTTTCACATTTCTAACCACAGGAAAGTCCACTGTAAAAGTTACCTATTCTAATCCTGGGTTATGTGACCATTAAGACCATCCCATAATGATAGAGAGTGCTTAGAATTTCTATAGGCTATTGTACTTCCACATGCACACCTAGGTTCTCAAAGTCACTGCTAGGGTGATGAGTTATACAAGGGCTGTGTGATCAATGCAGTATAATAGCCCACAGCATCAACCTTCCACCCATTCCTGATTTTGCACTTTCCTCCTCTATTTAGAAGGCCATGAGTTTGGGAAATTTATCTCTGTACAAACTGTATCTGAGGAGTGGATACATTAAACTTACCTTAAGCTACAGCAGCGTCCTAGCATGGGGGCACCCGTAAGTATTGGAGATATGGAATAGAGAGCCCAATATTCAATGCATGCATACACAGTCAACTGATCTTCGACAAAGGTGCCGAGAATGCACAATGGGAAAAGGAAGGCCTCTTTAACAAACGATGGTAACACTCCATATTCTCATTTAAATAACAAAATTTACCAGTGTGCTCAAGGGTGTGCTTCTTTGTCCATTGACAAGACACTAGAGCTTTGCAATGACCCCAGAGCAAATCTTCATCCTGTCCCCATGCCCAGAGAGAGCCCTTGAGATCAGGAGTAAACAGCAAGGACAGACAAATGAATGTGCTGCCATGAAACCTAACGGTTCACAAGGTGAGGATCAGTTTCTCCTAAGCATCTGGGCACACTGTGGAAGACTTGTTGTCTTCAGGATTAAGTAACTGCCATGACAGAACTGTGTCCCAAACCAAAGGCTTTAACATTTTGTAGTGGCAGAGGCAGAAAAGAGGTATCCTCAGAAAGACCATCTTTAAATAATAAAGCAAGAACAAGGTACACAAAAAAAAGAAGAAAAAGAAGAGGTGATCACAGACAGGGGACTCACACTTCTCACCACTATGACATTAAACTCTGACAAGAACAAACTTCAGCCACGTTTTCTTTTTCTTCTCTTTCTACGTACTCGTTCACCCTCCCAAGCAGTAGGCAGAAGCTGTAGGCTCCTGGGAACCTGCTTTATTAGATTCCACCTGTAATCTTGTTGCCTACCTGGAAAGATGTCTTCTTCACTGTTGAGATTTTCCAGAATCCACTCTTTAGAACCATCAACAGCAGAGTAAGTCAGAGAGAGGTGCACTCACTTCTACTCCAGGTGAAGCCACGTCGGCTCACGTAACATCCCCTGGCTGGTCCTCTGGGTTCACATGCATTCATACAGTCCCTCTCATCATAGTTATACACTTGCAAAATTATTTGCTCTCACTAAACCCCCAATATTCTTTAACCAGAACCCAGAATCAGGTTTCTATATATTAAAACCAGCAAGTTTGTTCCACAGCAAGTGAGCTACTTCAGGGTACATACCATAAACAGCGAGTGATGAACTCTGCAATTAGACAAAAGAAGACACTATGAGGATCAGATTAATTCTTCTGCACCCCCGCCCCCACCCCCACAGATCTGTCAGTCTCTTGATGACTTCAGGAAACTAGTTGTAAGACAATGTTTAAGTCAAAGGCCAAGAATCAAACATGCTAGAATAGAGGACACCTGTGGAAAAGACAAGACCTTTTCCCACAGAATTTATCTAGAAGTTGATTTACACTGGCAAATACACAATGCCTAAAGAAAAGAGGAAAACTGGTGTTGAGGAAAATTCCTCTGCGTTACAGTTGATAATGAATGCTGTCATCTAAGAACATTCTAATATATCAGGTATCCGATGGGAAGACACTCCCATTGAATTCCAACCCCAAAAAGAGAATTGGACATGTCAGACATAATGTGTCTTCTCAGATTATCACAATTAACAGAAGGAAAGAAATCAGAAAAGAAACAATTCTTTTTTCATTTTCTTTTGAAGTTTAGGTTCCAGGATGCATGTGCAGGACTGTGCAGGTTTATTACACAGGTAAACATGTGCTATGGTGCTTTGCTGCATGTATCAACCCATCACCTAGGTTTAAGCCCTTCGTCCATTAGCTATTTATCCTGATGCTCTCCCTCCCCAATCCCCACCTGACAGAGCATTCTTTAGAGGACAGAAAAAGGGGTTCTTACCTCGCCATCATCCTCAGTAGTGATGCTCCTGCAATCCTCAGGAGGAGCTGGAGGGAGACAGAGTAACAGTCAGTACCCTGGTGGCTAAAGACTGTGAGTAACTCAGGGAGCTTTGCTGGGTGTGGCATATGGAGTGTGGGACTGAAGATTCTGAGACCATCTCAGAGTAACAACTATGTTCAAATAGTACAGTGAGGGAATCTCACCAGATATCTTTCATCTTAGACAATGCCAAGACCTAATAATACTCTCGCATTCCCAATTCCCAAAAGATATTAACCAATCAAAAAGCAAGGCTTAGATGTTTGCTGTGACATAGGCATATAAAACTAGTCTCCTGGGAAAAGTAATTATTAAATACCAGAGCAAGAAACGATGGTTACAAAAGCAGCCCACAAAGCCCATGGACACACATCCTCTCATCTCTATCTTATTGAAATACAACAGAAATAAGTCAGACCTCTACAGCTATTTTTTTTTTTTGTTCTGGCTTCATAGCCCCCTTCCTAGGTTCCAAAGCAACAGGTGTAACCCAACTGCTCCCAGAAATACTCCTAGGGTATCATTTTTGTTTTTTTTGTTTGTTTGAGACAGAGTCTTGCTTACCAGGCACCAGGCTGGAATACAGTGGTGAAATCTCAGCTGACTGCAACATCTACCTCCTGGTTTCAAGCAATTCTCCTGCCTCAGCCTCCTGAGTAGCTGGGACTACAGGCACACACCACCACGCCCAGCTTATTTTTGTAGTTTTAGTAGAGACGGAGTTTCACCATGTTGCCCAGGATGGTCTTGATCTCTGGACCTTGTGATCCACCCACTACAGCCTCCCAATGTGCTGGGATTAATGGCCTGAGCCACTGCACCCAGCCTAGGGTATCATTTTCTACCTGCAGAAATTGTCCTACTGAAGCTTCCCTCATGGATGGTGTCCACTGGCCAATCTTTAGAGACACAAATCTCAGCAAGAAGTTATTTCAGAGAGTGACTGACCCACCCTCCTACTCCAGGTGAGGTCACATTGGATTACACGAGATAACTCTAAGCTTTCCTCTGTGTTCTCAGACTCTCTCTAAGCTCTGTGGAGCCAGAAGTCTTCAACAAGGCATTGCTTACACTTTCCAGCCTTCAAGTAAGAAAGAGAAGCTGAAGGAATCACCTTTCCATTTTTCCTTGCACTGGCCCATTATGGGTCTCACCTCCAATCCCACAACCCTGAGATCCCAACTTTGATGTGCACGCTTTGAGTGCCATGAGTCCAACAATCAGACCCTGGGCCAGGCTCACAGCAGACATGCAAGACAGCATTCTGTGGGGATGGAAATGCTCTCTCATGTACAGCTGCTGGGCCATTTCATGGTGGCTGTCATGATGAGGTTTTGAATATTTCATTGTACATATTTATTTAACTATAAAGAGGCACGTATATGACTGAGAAGCACACTAGATGGGACAGCTCCAGAGATCCAGACATGAGGAAGACCTGACTCCACTCTCCTGTTTTTTGCAAAATTGTTTGTTGCTCTGATTCTACCACACATTTACGGTTACTTCCTGGGCATATGCACAAGGGCCCGTCACTGTGGAACTAAGGATATGACAGTGAGGACAACATCCAGGTCCAGAGGGATTCCAGCAGGGATGTGCTTGCACCCAGTGGAAGAGCGTGGCCCTGCACACCCTGTCTAGACTAGATCAGAGCAACAGGAGCACAGGGGTGGGGGTGTCTCACTGTCCTCAGGAGCTCACCCTCATCTCCATAAACCCTGACTCAGAAGCTGGGCAGCCTCCAGGATGAGTGTGTGGCTCAACAAACTGGACAGGCTGAGAAGAAAACCTTTCCACACCTGCACTAGATCCCAGCCCTGGGGGGACCTAGAGCTCATCCCAGGGGTGTGTTCATTAAAACGTCCATGGAGCCTAAAGTGTCCATCCCAGGACTGAGCTCTGTGGTAAGGACAAATGAAGAAGATACAGTCACTGCCCTGCTAGTTAAATACCCATAGCAAGGGTTCCTCTATTCACCTGTTGGAAGACTCAGACTTTGAGGCAGAAGATTTTAAACCATCTCAAAAATAAGTGGAAACTGAGATGTTATGGACTGCACCGAAAAGTTGCAAGGATGACCTGGAGTCTGGAATCAGTCCCCAGCCCTTTGCTGAGATCACCCTACACTGGAACTCATGTCCTTCCCCACCTGCCCTGCTACTCTGGAGTGCTGCAGCTGCCCAGGGCAAGAGCTAGAAGACTCTGTCCAGTTAAAAAGCATTCCTGGGCCAGAAGACCCTCGGCAAACAGGGTCTACTGAAGACTCATTCCTCAGGAGATTTCCAGAAGAGGTAAAAAATAAAAACTTGTCTGTCTCAGCCCCAGGAAGATCAGGCCTGGGACCTCTCTGTGTCTGGTCTGGCCCTGAGGTCCATTCCTACTGACTCGTGTCCTGCCTGTTCTGTGTCAGGAAAATGGGGGCCTGATTCCTCTTCTGCCCCTCTCTGCAATGAAACTCTGCTGGTATCATTGCCATCGTCGCACAAAGAGATGGAGAAGACATGGGTCATGAAGGAAGCTCATTTCTCAAGGTATTTAGGGTGAGGTTCACACCAAGCTTTTGACAGAGAGGAAGGCCAAGTCCTACTCACTCCTCCCCAGAAGGGATCTCATATCCTGCCTGGGCCCTGGTGATGACATTGAACCGATGCCCCTAACATTGCAACCTTGACCTTCTCTTTTAACAATGTCCCAAATGTCCTCATTGTTTCCCCTCTGATCCTCTAAATCATGTTCCCCTTCAGGTCTAGCATGAGGTTCTCCCTTGCTCTCTCCCATGGAGCCCACTAAGCAGGTGTCCATGAATTCTGAGAACTTCAATGTTGGTAACACTGACATTTTCCTTCACTCACACACAGCAGCGCCCCTGCAGCACCAATGGGAAGCTTTGTCTAGAGATTACAGATGTCTAGGACAATCTGGTGATGAGAAAATCACTTCTGGGGTGAACAAGTGACATTGCATAATCAAACAGTTTCATTCTTTTCTTCCATTGGAAAAATACTGACACAGACAGGACAATCAAATTTTACTAAAAAGCAATGCATCTCCAGAGAATGAATGCTCCAAAAAAAAAAAAAAAACCCCTCAAACCATCATGTGGTCCACTTGACATTCATCATGACTTAAAGCACCTACCTTAGCTCTCTGTGTGTAAAGGTTTTCAGAAGTAAACAAAAACTTATTTCAACAATAGCATCAATAGGGCATGATGGAGAATCTTTTGTCTCAGATCTGAGTTCTTCATGGAGACATCTGTTTCTCACAGCATGCCCTAGGATCCTCACACCTATTAGGAACCTGAAGCTAGGGAGGTTCTCCAGACAAAAGCAAGCAAGAAAATCCCCCCTGACTCATCACTTACATTTGCCATTAGGAAGAAAGTAATATTAGAATATATACAATGTTAGGGAGGGGAACAACACACACTGTGGGAAAAGAGGACAGGAGAGCATCAGAATAAAGAGCTAACGTATGTGAAGCTTAATACCTACATGATGGGTTGACAGGTGCAGCAAACCATGCCACACTTTTAGCTGTGTAACAAAGCTGCACATCCTGCACATGTATCCCAAAAATTAAAATCAAATTTAAATTAAATAAGAAATTGCCAGAAAAGCAAGTCTAGAGAAACAGAAAGAAGCTTAGCAGCTGCCTAGGGCCTGGGGTGTGGGCCTGGAAAAAGAAGAAAAGTCACTACTAATGGCGACAGGGTTTCTCTGAGAGGGAATGAAAAGATTCTGAACTTAGATTGTGAAAATGGCTGCACAGCCCTGTAAATATAGTAAATACACTACATCACCCACTTTAAATAAGTGAATTGTTTTGCAAGTCAACTGTGTGACAATAAAGCAGTTTAAAAGAAAAAGAATACTTACAAAGGTCATTTAAGGCTGTCACAGTGACCTGCAACAAGAGAAAAACACAATACATCATAAGCATCCTATCATGCTGGGTGCTATTGGTGCAGATCTTTTCACATGGTGACATTAGAAAACCACATGTCACTGGTCCCCAAATAAAGCATAGAAGATGCTTCTGGAAAAGTAAAATGTTTTAAAAATTTATCAAGTGGCCATGTCAGCTGGCAAATACCAAATAATTTTTCAAAAATGATATGTTGCTACTGAGAAATATGCCACGACCAGATTAAGTTATGCTATCTTTTGACTGACATCGTGAATCAGGCCTCAGGTGATCAGAATCTCCACTGACTGGCTGCTAGAGTCCATGACAACTGAGATCTGATTCACAACGGCAGTCAGATATTCACTTGATATTCCAGAGGCCCCAGAAATAAAAATTTCTCTTCGAGACAAAGAAATGCATCTTACCACATCAGAGGGCAGCTCATCATCCTCGATGTCTTCCAAGATGAGGTCCTGTAGGACCTCAACAGGACCTAAGAGAACACAGAGTGACAGTCAGTGCATTGGTGCTGCTGAGGAATCTCACAAGGAGCTTTGGGAAATGTGGACTGGGCTGGAGTGCATGGAGCTGGGCGTGTGACAGGCATGGACCCAGCTGCTGCTGGACCATTCTCCTTGGTGCTGAAGGACGAAAAGGAGAGGGGCAGAAAGAAATGAAAGAGCCTGGCTTCCTAGCTAGGGTAACCTCATCAATGTGAAATCGTCATTTGAAGAACCGGTTAATACAGAAAGGCAGTGTACTATAGAAACAGGAAGTAGATTAGGGCTGCCTAGAACCAGGGGTGTGGGGGGTTGGGGAATACAGAGAAGTCACTACTAAGGGGGTTTTCTGAGAGGGAACCAAGAGCTACTAAAATTAGATTCTAACAATGGTTGCACAACCCTGTAAATATAGTAAAAACACTGAATCACCTACTTAAATGGGTGAATTGATTTGCATGTCAACTAGATCTCGGTAACTGTTTACAAGAAAAAGAATACGTACGGCGGTGACACCAAGCCGCAGGCTTCTCCTGAAATAACAGAAAAGGAAACACCATGAGGATTACATCATGCTGGGTCCTGTTGGCACAGGTCTTGTATTCACTTGGTGACATTCAAAAACCAGATAGCAGGCTGGGCAGGAAGGCTCACACATGTAATCCCAGCATGTTGGGAGGCTGAGGTGGGCAGATCACGAGGGCAAGAGATTGAGCCCATCCTGGCCAACATGGTGAAACCCCGTCTCTACTAAAAACTACAAGAAACCTGGAATGGTGGTGGTGAGAACCTTAAGTCCCAGCTACTCAGAATGCTGAGGCAGAAGAATTGCTTGAATGCAATAGGAGGATACAGCAGTAATCTGAGATCATGCCACTGCACTGTAGCCTGGTGACAGAGAGACTCTGTCTCAAAAACAAAACTAAACTAAACAAAAAACCAGATGTCAAACAGTAATGAAGTCACAGGCCCCAAATGGAGCACAGGGGATGCTTGCAGAAAATGCAGTGGGTTTGGAATACCTAGCAAGTATCTATGCTGGCTGAAAAATACAAAATTATTTTCCAAGAAGAAAATGTGGCTACTGAGAAATATGCCCATGACCAGACTGTAAGTTATGCCATCTTTTGACTGACATCATCAATTAGGCCTCAGTTGGTCAGAATCTCCACTGACTGGCTGCTAGAGTCCATGACAACTGAGATCTGATTCACAATGGCAGTCAGATAAAAATGATATTCACTTGATATTCCAGAGGCCCCAGAAATAAAAATTTCTCTTCGAGACAAAGAAATGCATCTTACCACATCACGGGGCAGCTCATCATCCTCGATGTCTTCCAAGACGAGGTCCTGTAGGACCTCAACAGGACCTAAGAGAACACAGAGTGACAGTCAGTGCATTGGTGCTGCTGAGGAATCTCACAAGGAGCTTTGGGAAATGTGGACTGGGCTGGAGTGCATGGAGCTGGGCATGTGACAGGCATGGACCCAGCTGCTGCTGGACCATTCTCCTTGGTGCTGAAGGAAGGAAAAGGAGAGGGGCAGAAAGAAAGGAAAGAGCCTGGCTTCCTAGCTAGGGTAACCTCATCAATGTGAAATCGTCATTTGAAGAACCGGTTAATACAGAAAGGCAGTGTACTATAGAAACAGGAAGTAGATTAGGGCTGCCTAGAACCAGGGGTGTGGGGGGTTGGGGAAAACAGAGGAGTCACTACTAAGGGGGTTTTCTGAGAGGGAACCAAGAGCTTCTAAAATTAGATTCTAACAGTGGTTGCACAACCCTCTAAATATAGTAAAAACACTGAATCAGTTACTTTAAATGGGTGAATTGGTTTGCATGTCAACTACATCTCGGTAACTGTTTACAAGAAAAAGAATACGTACGGTGGTGATACTGGGCCGCAGGCTTCTCCTGCAATAACAGAAAAAGAAACACCATGAGGATTACATCATGCTGGGTCCCATTGGCACAGGTCTTGTATTCACTTAGTGACATTAAAAAACCAGATGGCAGGCTGGGCAGGGTGGCTCATGCATGTAATCCCAGCATGTTGGGAGGCTGAAGCGGGCAGATCATGAGGGCAAGAGATTGAACCCATCCTGGCCAAAATGGCGAAACCCCGTCTTCTACTAAAAACTACAAGAAATCTGGCATGGTGGTGGTGAGAACCTTAAGTCCCAGCTACTCAGAAGGCTGAGGCAGGAGAATTGCTTGAATGCAATAGGAGGATACAGCAGTGATCTGAGATCATGCCACTGCACTGTAGCCTGGTGACAGAGAGACTGTCTCAAAAACAAAACTAAACTAAACAAAAAACCAGATGTCAAACAGTGATGAAGTCACAGGCCCCAAATGGAGCACAGGGGAATGCAGTGGGTTTGGAATACTTAGCAAGTATCTATGCTGGCTGAAAAATACAAAATTATTTTCCAAGAAGAAAATGTGGCTACTGAGAAATATGCCATGACCAGATTGTAAGTTATGCCATCTTTTGACTGACAGTGTCAATCAGGCCTCAGTTGGTCAGAATCTCCACTGACTGGCTGCTAGAGTCCATGACAACTGAGATCTGATTCACAACGGCAGTCAGATAAAAATGATATTCACTTGATATTCCAGAGGCCCCAGAAATAAAAATTTCTCTTCGAGACAAAGAAATGCATCTTACCACATCACGGGGCAGCTCATCATCCTCGATGTCTTCCAAGATGAGGTCCTGTAGGACCTCAACAGGACCTAAGAGAACACAGAGTGACAGTCAGTGCATTGGTGCTGCTGAGGAACCTCACAAGGAGCTTTGGGAAATGTGGACCGGGCTGGAGTGCATGGAGCTGGGCGTGTGACAGGCATGGACCCAGCTGCTGCTGGACCATTCTCCTTGGTGCTGAAGGAAGGAAAAGGAGAGGGGCAGAAAGAAAGGAAAGAGCCTGGTTTCCTAGCTAGGGTAACCTCATCAATGTGAAATCGTCATTTGAAGAACCGGTTAATACAGAAAGGCAGTGTACTATAGAAACAGGAAGTAGATTAGGGCTGCCTAGAACCAGGGGTGTGGGGGGTTGGGGAATACAGAGAAGTCACTACTAAGGGGGTTTTCTGAGAGGGAACCAAGAGCTTCTAAAATTAGATTCTAACAGTGGTTGCACAACCCTGTAAATATAGTAAAAACACTGAATCACCTACTTAAATGGGTGAATTGGTTTGCATGTCAACTATGTCTCGGTAACTGTTTACAAGAAAAAGAATACGTACGGCGGTGACACCAAGCCGCAGGCTTCTCCTGCAATAACAGAAAAAGAAACACCATGAGGATTACATCATGCTGGGTCCTGTTGGCACAGGTCTTGTATTCACTTGGTGACATTAGAAAACCAGATAGCAGGCTGGACAGGGTGGCTCACACATGTAATCCCAGCATGTTGGGAGGCTGAGGCGGGCAGATCATGAGGACAAGAGATTGAGACCATCCTGGCCAACATGGTGAAACCCTGTCTCTACTAAAAACTACAAGAAAACCGGCATGGCGGTGGCGAGAACCTTCAGTCCCAGCTACTCGGGAGGCTGAGGCAGGAGAATTGCTTGAATGCAGTAGGAGGATGCTGCAGTGATCTGAGGTCACACAACTGCACTGTAGCCTGGTGACAGAGATACTCTGTCTCAAAAACAAAACTAAACAAAAAACCAGATGTCAAACAGTAATGAAGTCACAGGCCCCAAATGGAGCACAGGGGATGCTTGCAGAAAATGCAGTGGGTTTGGAATACCTAGCAAGTATCTATGCTGGCTGAAAAATATTAAATTATTCTCCAAGAAGAAAATGTGGCTACTGAGAAATATGCCCATGACCAGACTGTAAGTTATGCCATCTTTTGATGACTAGTTGCTAGAGTCCATGACAACTGAGATCTGATTCACAACGGCAGTCAGATAAAACTGATATTCACTTGATATTCCAGAGGCCCCAGAAATAAAAATTTCTCTTCGAGACAAAGAAATGCATCTTACCACATCACGGGGCAGCTCATCGTCCTCGATGTCTTCCAAGATGAGGTCCTGTAGGACCTCAACAGGACCTAAGAGAACACAGAGTGACAGTCAGTGCATTGGTGCTGCTGAGGAATCTCACAAGGAGCTTTGGGAAATGTGGACTGGGCTGGAGTGCATGGAGCTGGGCATTTGACAAGCATGGACCCAGCTGCTGCTGGACCATTTTCCCTGTGTGCTCAAGGAAGGAAAAGGAGAGGGACAGAAAGAAATGAAAGAGCCTTGGCTTCCTAGGCTCACCTCATCAATGTGAAATCGTCATTTGAAGAACCGGTTAATACAGAAAGGCAGTGTACTATAGAAACAGGAAGTAGATTAGGGCTGCCTAGAACCAGGGTTGTGGGGGGTTGGGGAAAACAGAGAAGTCACTACTAAGGGGGTTTTCTGAGAGGGAACCAAGAGCTTCTAAAATTAGATTCTAACAATGGTTGCACAACCCTGTAAATATAGTAAAAACACTGAATCCCCTACTTTAAATGGGTGAATTGGTTTGCATGTCAACTATGTCTCGGTAACTGTTTAAAAGAAAAAGAATACGTACGGCGGTGACACCAAGCCGCAGGCTTCTCCTGCAATAACAGAAAAAGAAACACCATGAGGATTACATCATGCTGGGTCCTGTTGGCAAAGGTCTTGTATTCACTTGATGACATTACAAAACCAGATGGCAGGCTGGGTGCGGTGGCTCACGCATATAATCCTATCACGTTGGGAGGCTGAGGCGGGCAGATCATGAGGGCAAGAGATTGAGACCATCCTGGCCAACATGGTGAAACCCCATCTGTACTAAAAACTACAAGAAACCTGGATGCAGTGGTGGTGAGAGCCTTCAGTCCCAGCTACTCAGGAGTTGGAGGCAGGAGAATTGCTTGAATGCAGTAGGAGGACGCTGCAGTGATCTGAGATCACACCACTGCACTGTAACTGGGTGACAGAGAAAGTCTGTCTCAAAACAACAACAACAATGAGAAAAGCAGATGTAGAACAGTGATCAAGTCACTGGCCCCAGATGACGCTTAGAGGATGCTTACAGAAAATGCAGTGTGTTTAAAAAATTTAGCAGGTGTCTATGTTCTCTAGGAAATACAAAATTATTTTTTCAAGAAGAAAACGCTGCTACTGAGAAATGTGCTCACGACCTGTTTGTAGGTGATGTCCTCTTTTGATGGACATTATCCATCAGGCCTCAGTTGGTCATAATCTCCAGCGACCAGTAGCTAGAGTCTAAGACCCCCAAGGCCTAATTTATGATGGCAGTCAAAAATCATATTCACTTCATAGTCTAGAAGCCCCAGAAAAAAAAATTTCCCGACAAAGAATGTATGTTACCGTGTCAGAGGCCACCTCCTCCTCCTCACTGCCAAGTGTACACTCCTCTGGGTCATCAACAGGAGCTAGGAGAACACAGAGTGACAGTCAGTGCATTGGTGCTTCTGAGGAATCTCACAGGGAGCTTTGGGGAATGTGTGTATGGAGGGGCTGGAGTGATGGAGCTGGGTGGTTCACAAGCATGGACTGAGGTGCTGCTGGACCATTCTCCTGGTGTTGAATGAAGGAAAAGGAGAGGGACAGAAAGAAATAAAAAGCCTTGGCCTTCTAGCTAGGGCAACTTCATCAATGTGAAACAGTCGCCTTAAGAACCAGTTAATACAGAAAGGTACTGTATATAGAAACAAGAAATACATTAGGGCTGCTTAGAACCAGGGGTGCAAGGCTGGGAAAAACAGAGGAGTGTCTACTAATGAGGTTTCTTTGAGGAGGAATGAAGAGGTTTTAAAATTATATTGTAACATGTTTGCATAGCCTATAAATATAGCAAAAACACCAAATCACCCACTTTAAATGGGTGAATTGGGTTGCATGTCAACTACATCCTAATGAAGCTATGTTAAAAAAAAGAATACGTACTGTGGTGATATTCACCTGTAGCATTTTCCTGCAGTAAGAGGGAAAAAAACCATCATGAGGATCAGATCATATTGGGTCCTGACTGCACAGGTCTTTTATTCACTTGGTGGTGTTAGAAAACCAGGTATCAAACAGTAATCAAGTCACTGACCCCCAAAATAAAGCATAGAGGATGCTTGGAGAAATGGCAGTGGGTTTTTGTCTTTGGTTTTGAACAGATTCTTGCTCTGTCACCCAGGCTGGAGTGCAGTGGCATGATCTCGGCTCACTGCAACCTCAGCTTCCTGGGTTCAAGCAATTCTCCTGCCTCAGCCTTCCAACTAGCTGTGACCACAGGCGCCTGCCACCATGCCCAGCTAATGCTTGTATTTATAGTAGAGATGGGGTTTCATTACATTGGCCCTGTCTGCTTCAGCCTCCCAAAGTGCTGGGATTCCATGTGTGAGCCACCAAGGCAGTGGGTTTTCATGGAATATTTAGCAAGTCCATGTTGGCTGCCAAATACAAAATTATTTTTCAGAAAGAAAATGTTGCTACTGAGAAACATGCTCACTACTAGTTTGTCAGTGATGTCATCTTTTGACTGACATCATCAATCAGGCTTCAGTCAGTCATACATTCCAGTGACTGGTAGCTAGAGTCCATGAAAGCTGAGGCCTGATTCACAATGGCAGTCAAAAATGATACTCACTTGATATTCTAGAAGCCCCAGAAAAAGACATTTCTCTTCAAGACAAAGAAATGCATCTTACCATGTCAGGTGATGTCTCCTCCTTAACCTTTTCAGGTGTACACTCCTTTGGGTCTTGAAGAGGAGCTAAGGGAACACAGAGAGACAGTCAGTGCACTGGTGATGCTGAGGAATTCCACAAGGAGGCTTGGGGGATGTGGACCAAAGCTGCAGTGTATGGAGGTGGGCTGTTGACAAGCATGAACTGAGCAGCTGCTGGGCCACTCTCCTTGGTGCTGAAGGAAGGCAAAGGAGAGGGGAAAAAAAGAAATGAAAGAGCCTTGGCTTTCTAGCTAGGGCAACCTCATCAGTGTGAAATAGTCTGAGAACCGGTTAATACAGAAAGGCGCTGTATGGCTCAGTGAGAGCATCTCATCACACCTGCTGTCCACGTGAAGGTCTAGGCAAATCCCAACATTTTGTGAAATGTTACAGGATTATTTAGCTTCTGTGGATCTACATATCCTGCTACTACATTAATCATCTATCCTGTTGTATTTTAAAAATTTTAAAAGCTTACATATTTATTATTTTAATTATTAGGTGTGCATTTCAATGATATTATATTTAGTGAGTAACATTCATGATGCTATGTCAATGAGTAAAATCAAATCTAAATTCATAATCTAGCTTCCACCTTGGGCAATGAAAGAAAAACAGCAGTATAATGTCGAATAGAGGAAAAATAAGTAACAACTGCAGAAATTAATGGAATAAAAAACAGGAAATCATCAGAGATAATATCAGTTAACACTGATAAACCTCTACCTTGTCTAACCTCAAAGGAAAAGAAGGAAGTCACAAGGTACTAATAATATCAGTTCAAGACGAGTTGAATCAAAAAAAAATAATAAAGGAATGTTGTGAACACATCTGTGCTCACACTTGGAAACATTATATGAAATGAGCTAACTTTTTGGATCTGTTTCGGAAGGTTAAAAGTCTTCTCATGATAAATGAATCATCTGAATAGGCCTATATGTATATCAGAAATTGAACCAATACTTAGTATCTTCTCAAAAGAACAAAAACACTACCTTCAGATGATTTCACCGTTAAATTCTACCAAAATTCTTACAAAGAAACGTAGTCTTACCGTACGAGCAAGTAATCATAATTTTAGTATTTCCTTACATTTTAAAAATTATGTTTCCAAACAAGACACAGAAGGTTTATAATTGCTGTATTCATAATTGCCCAAACTGAAAGCAAATGTCTAAATATTTGAGATGTCCTTTACTCTCAAAAGTGAACCAAGCCTGGGCAACACTGTGAAACCCCGTCTGTACAAAAAAAAATAAATTTTTTTAAATAGCTTGGTATAAAGCATGTGCATTACAGCCACCTGCTTGGGAGGCTGAGGTAGAAGGATCACCTGAACATAGAGAGGTCAAGATTGCAATGAGCTGTGACTGCACCAATGCACTCCTGGGTGACAAGATGAGACCTTTTCACAAAAACAAACAAAAAGAACCAACCTCTAAGTTGTTGTGTAGTTGCATCACCCATTGATTTAATGCATTTAAATGGGCACAAATGAAATAAATGAGGAACATCACATAGCATTTACTGAGTCTCTCTGGGACACTGGATGAGTAAACTGGAATTATTTGCTTCAATCAACTTAATGATATAATTTCCACCCTACCTTCATTTGCAGCGGGGCAAATTTTCTTACACCTCCATTTTTTTTGTATCCAGCTCCTGGTGCGGCCAGCCAAACCTGCAAGGTAGAAATGTATTATAATAAAGACAATGCTTGACATCTTGCTGGCAGAAGACCACAGAGAAATTAGTAAAAACTTATTCAGTTTAAACTTCTGATCCTAGTTTTCAACGACTGCTTTTCAATGCTACCTGAATTAGATCTGGGCTCTAGGAAGATTTGTTTGTCCAGGCAGATACCTTTATTCAGATGAGACAATATAGAAAAGCAGAAGATCCAAGTTACCAAGAATAGGCTGGGTTCAAATCCTACTTAGAATCTGCACATACCTGGGAGAGGGATATGAACCCATCTGTGCCTCTCTTCCCTATTCTAAGATGTAGAAACATTAGTTGATCTATGCTATAGACCTACTAAGGTCTATAGCACCTAAAAGGATGAAATGCAGATAAAGACTTAAAAAGACCCTTTTTTCTGTAAATGCCCTAAAATGTTCAATCATTCAATGTCGAGAAAGATAATCCAGATACTTGGTAGTGGTTGAATACAGAGAGGGAGCTTGCATGTCTCCTGTGCAGGGTAGGATGGAAAATGACATCACAGTTTCCATGGCCACATGATTTCCAGCTCATGACAGAGATCTGTGATTTCCCTGATCCCCACATCAGCCCCAAGGGACAGGCAGGGAAGGGGCTACAACCCATATTTTCCAATTCAGTGAATTAAGACTCAGACGTTTTGAGTGACTTGCCCAGAGTCACCACAGTGACGAGTGATAGATCTGAGGTAATAATGTAGTTGGTTCCCCGGGGATAGAGATCCTGGAACACCTGAGTCCTCTAGATCATGCCCTGGACCCCGGACTGAGAGCTCTTCTCACAAGCTTTGTCAAATCCTGCTGCCCCAACATTTCTGTGGGATGGTTGAAGCTCTGGAGAGGTGGCAGGTGGCTTACTGCATTTACTGACCTACTCTATTATCCCTATGTTGTCACTTTTATTAGCTTTATGACCCATAAGGCAAACATTTTAAGTCTTTCAGTTATGATGCATGATCAGAGGTTTTACCTGAGTCCACTCTTTCTACACATCAGGTGATTCTCATCTGCTGGGCTGGAGCTGGCCTGACATAAAAGAGGACACATGGCAAACTATGGAGCTGCTGCGTGCCACACTCCTGTGCACGTGGCATACCACGGAGCTGCTGTGTACCCCACTCCTGGGCACATTCTTGCCTTGCTTCTGCTTTCCCAGCTCTGACAATCCTAATTCTGGCTTCCAAAGCAATCCTGTACATCCCTCTCAGTTCTCAGACTTGCCTCAACTGTTGGATATTTTAATCACTGTTGTAGTGACCATGACTGAACTGTGACATTCCATATACCATAGTATATGTTTATCTTTTTATATATGCCTTAATAAAAGTTAACTTACTTTTTTCAGACTTTTAGGAACATTTCTGGGCTAGGTGTGCTGGCCCATGGCTAGCACACCTAGGCAACACAGTGAGACCTCATCTCTACAAAAAATCTTCTAAATGTCACTAGATGTGGTGAGCCCTTGTATCCCTAGCTACATGGAAGCCGGTTGTGGGAAGATCATTTGAGCCTAGAAGATTGAGGCTGCAGTGAGCTATGACCCTGTCTCTTCAAAATAAAAAGCATTACTGTGTTACAAGTATCCCATTTTATTTCTCATTATCTAATATTGCTGTTTTCATCCTGAGGCTTAATTGCTTTAGTAAGCTAAAAGAAAGTATTTTAGACAAGGTAGTATTTAAAGCAGGCCATATGCACGCCTTTTTATAAATTCTAGTTTTATATGCCATATATCTAGAATTTACATTCTTGATCTACTCAGTCTTCTTCTTAGAACCAGCCTCCTCATATGTAACACAAGTATAATTCCCATATTACACCTAACTCAAAACACTGAGAGGATAGAATAAAATCAAAGAGCAGTCTGTATACTACACAAGGTACAATAGATTACAAACCAAAGCTTTCTCTAACTCAAAGGCGAAAAGTGCACACTTAACATCCTTTGCAGAACCCATAGCAAAATAATATTTTGAGAAAATATGCACTTTGACTACTCAGTGAAGTTAGGAGAAAACTGTCACAGGTCATCATCAAGACTTCCCCAATGTTGTCTTTTATTTTTAAATAATGAAATACACATGATTTCTTCTCCTTTCTTTCATGTATATTACTGCACGTACTCCTTTTGGCTTTTCTGCATACCCTATCTTGGGAATCACTCCATAGCAATAAAAAGACATCTTACTCTTTTTCACAGCTTCATACTTCTCCTTTATGTACAAGTACCAGCTTATTTTACTAGTCCCTTACTAGGCATGTCAGTTATTTCCAATATTTAACTATTGAAAATAATGCAACGAGAACTTTGCACATAGTTTGTTTTATATTTATGGAGCATACCTTCAGGATAAAATTCCTCAAAGTAGAATGTCTGGTTCAAATGCATTTTCACGGTTGTGAGATGGTGCCAAATTCCCCTTCATGGAGTTGAGCCTTTTTGCATTTCCACCAGCAATATATGAATACAACTTTCCTTACAGCCACACCAAAGAACATTTTGCCATGGTTTTGGGATTTCCCTCAATAGGAGAGACCCTGCAGTAGAGCTGTCATTTGCCTTTCTTTTATGAGTGAAGATGTGTTTAAAAATAACCTGCATTTCTTTTTCTGTGATTTGTCTATTTACCACTTTATGATCTACTTTTAGTTTCACTTGATTTTTCTCAAGTCCGCCTCTTTCAGGTCATTGTTGTTTTTCTCTTCACTGTCGGCTCTCACCTGAACTACTCCACCAATCTCCTAGCTGCTCTTCCTGCTTCCACCCTTGCCTGTATTACAGCATATTCACAGAGCTGCTGCTCAGTCTTTTTCTTAGAGAATTAACAGTAACCCTGGGCTATAATCCTCCAGTGGTTTTCCATCTCAACTGAAGTTCATCTTCTCTGTAAGTGCTCACTGTGTGTACAAGGCCTTCACCCACCTTATTCATCCAAGCATCCTTTTACTCTGCTGCAGCTGCCCTTGTGGCTTTCTGTCCTTTGCCTAAAACTTCGTTTCAATTTCAGAAATTCCAAAGTGGAAATCCCTCTCTGGAAGCCCTCTCCCACCATCCTCACAGGGTTCCCCTCACTTTTTTATTTTTAAAAATAAATAAGATGGGGTGTCTCTGTGTTGGCCAGGCTGGTCTTAAACTTCCATCCTCAAGGAATCCCCTCATCCTGGCTTTCCAAAGTGCTGGGATTAAAGGTGGGAGCCACTATACCCAGCCCATTTCACTTTTAAGACTGTTCACATGTCACTTAAAGAGAGCATCCAGCTCTTAACACCAACCCTCCATCAAACTGCCCTCCTCTTTAATCCATTACCCTACTTTACTTTCTTCCCAGCATGTCACCACCTGCCATTCTTGACTATTCATGTGCTGGCTGCCCTTACTTCCCTATCGAATGTAAGGGTCAGACTTAGAATGGGGCTCTCTGTTGTGTTCCACTGTTGGCCATTTAAAACTGCTCAATACATATATTTCATTTTACCCCAAACTAGTTAAGTTTCTCCCAATTCTCCCAGATCTGCTAAAGTTGTCTTTTGTTTTATCATCTAAGACAGCATCGGATTTCTTAAACTGGTAGCTATTTAGAATTAAAGACACAAGCTATCAAGATCCACAAAAATATAAATGAAGAATGTTAATGTCTATTTAAGTCAATGGTAACTGCAGTTTGACACAAGTATATTTAATACTAAAATACCTTAAATACAAAGTGACTCATTTCATCGGTTTAATTATGTCACTAGACAAAATATATTATCTGAATTTTATAATGAGATATCACACCTGTCATCAAAATGTGCTTTGTGTGTGTTCTGAATCAAACATGACAGGACTGTTTCTGACTTTACGAAAATAGACGGCCAATCGCAAGGGTAGGTAAATAAATAGTGCTTTAACCAGTCCGTAGTACACTAAGCAGTTATTCAAAGTCATCAGGTAGAGCAGGGTGCCCTGGCAGGCAAAGACATCCTGGAGTGCTCTCTAGGTGTCAAGTACTGTTTGAGAAACTTACGCCATTATCTCACCGCTTTAAGTAAAAGTTACAAGGCAGCACATATAAAATAATCAGAAAGTTTTCTTTTACAAAAAATTAGTGAAATAAAATATTATATTCAAATGCATAGCAATAATTTCCAGAATAACAGTGCTCAAACAGTAACACAAGTGATCTATGGGTATTCTGAGTGTAATAAGTAACTTTTATTTTCTACATCTTTTACATGAAACATACTGATAGTTATTTTAAAAGGAGGGTTCAAAATAGGTACTAGAAAGCTGAAAGACCTGCTGCTCAGAGGTCTCTACATCATAAGCCCATGCTTTCCCTTCCCTGACCCCTCACTTCAGAGAGCCAACAAACTAGCAGCGTTCCTATGGTAAGAACACAAAAGGCTGCATGAAAAGTCGATGGGTAGTGTTAAAATTGGATAATGAGCTCCTACTATCTTAATCTGTTCCTTATAGTACCCCCAGTCATATTAGATATACTGCTAAATAAAGGCATGATAGGACAAAATATGCTTGAGTCTGAGATCTAAACTGGGTTCTTAGAGCTTCTCTTTGAAATGGCTTCAAAACACAACGTTCTTTGGAAATATTTCAGAAGAGAACAATGAAGCAGAGCATAATTTATGGCATAAGTTCCTGAAACAGGACTTGCCACCTAGAGAGCACTCCAGGATGTCTTTCCACAGCAGTGCGCCCTGCTCTGCCTGATGCCTTTAAATGACTGCTTAGTGTGCCACAGAATGGTTGGAGCACTGGTTGCGGTGATATTTGTCTAAGTTACCAAAAGAATTCAATTCGTCATTATAGAAAGGCTAAAATGTTTCACATCTAAGTAGGAATTTATTATTTTCAAAAAAGAGTGATATACAATTTTCTGAAATAAAGATATTAACAACAAACTCTGAATGTGTCTATACTTTATATTGAGTGCTCTGAACATGTTTCTTTCTTGTTTTTTTGTTTTTGTTTTTGTTTTTTTTAAGGTGTGAGGAAAGACAAAGCGGCAAGGGCAGTCAAAGGCAGAGTTTTTTTTGTTTTATTTGCCCAGCCAGGCTGGAGTGTACTGGGGCGATCTCGGCTCACTGCAACCTGCAACTCCTAGATTCAAGTGATTCTCCTGCCTCAGCCTCCCAGGTAGCTGGGATTACAGGTATGTGCCACCACGCCTGGCTAATTTTTAGTAGAGAAGGGGTTTCATCATTTTGGCCAGGCTGGTCCCAAACTCCTGACCTCAGGTAATCTGCCCACCTCGGCCTCCCAAAATGCTGGGATTACAGGCATGAGCCACCGTGCCTGGCCAAAGAATGAACACTGAAATTGAGGTTTCTGTTGTCCCTTTACTGAATACCACAAAAACACGTTTGAAGAGACATATAGAAACTTACTGTCATGCACATACACATAAAATGGTAAATTCTGTGCTCACAAACTATTTTTTCTTCAACTGCTCTGACTTAACACTTCTTACTCACAGCCTGTGCTTTAATGTGAGGGGCCTTGCTTGCCCTCCTGCCAGCTTCTCCTTTCTCCTAAGCAGGGCATTCTCAGCTTCAAATCAGTTAGCAGATGAAACTCTTCCACATTTATTAAACTTGATTTGACTGGTAAATGTAGGCCATTTTGTCACCCCTACTTTTGTCCTTATCCATTTTAATAAATGTACGGACAGAAGGTAGAGCCAGGAGAGATGGCACATGCCTGTATTGTCAGCTTTCCTACAGGCTGAGGCAGCAGGAGTGCTTGAGCCCAGGCCAGGGTCAGAAGTCAGCCTGTGTCCACAGTGAGGACCCATCTCTTTAGGAGGAAAAACGGAGAGGTAAATGTGTAAAATAAGATGCAAAAGGAACTAATCAAGATGAAAGTAAGTTCTAAGAGAGGTCTATGTTATGGGTAGACCTTAAAATATAAGACATTCTGGAGTCTGTCAAGTTCTTTAAGAACTGAGTTTGGCATCACTACGACCTCCAATGTGTACTTTGATGACTTAGAACCTCAGTCCTGTTCAGCAGCCGTCTCACACAGTCCCTTCAGATCTCTAAGCCTTCCTTTCTGCATCAGCAACATAGCTAGAATATACACAGGCCTTATTTGTATTTGGAAGCTTCCAGTAAGATGTACAGGAAAACATGTTTTACATCCTAAAGAATAAGGAAAAGGCTCACTTTGTTCTCTCACTACCTCATCTGCCAAATCAGACAGAATATCACACAGAGGCTTGCCATACACCACCAAGCAAGGAGTTTCCACAGGTACTTGCATGCTTTGGGTATAAGGTACAATCTAATTATTTGTTTATTCTTTCACAACTTTTCAATATTCTGAAAAGGGAGTACAGCACTTCCTTGTTACAAAGGCACACCCATCATGAGGCTTAATTATTCTGTGAAAGAAGGTAAGAGCCAAACTGAAGGTTAAACACAAGACCTGTAAGACATTTTCTCCATACTAATAAAATCTCTGCCATTAAAATGAAAGAAATGAGCTGATCATATTTCTATGTCTTTATGATATAATGTTTTCTATTTCACTGGACTTAGTTTTTGTTCAAGGAACTGGTAACCCAGAATTATCTGTTGCTAGATTCATCTATTTCTATAATTCTAAAGGATTTTAAACTGAAGGCTGCTGGCCCTGGCTGATGCCTGTCACCCAAAAAGCCTATGTCACCTGGTCACCAGGAAACAACCAAGTCAGGCTACTGGCTCTCAATGCCCTGCCCCAGAGCCCCACCCAATGGCTCACAATGCCCTGCCCCACAGCCCCACCCAATGGCTCACAATGCCCATCCCTGCTGCTGCCCACCTATGGTCACCATTCCCCCCATGTGACTGCATTATTCATCCTGGGCTGCCTGAGCTTTCCAATCATAAGAAAAGTGTGTGGAGGGAAGAATGGTTGTTATTGGAAGTCACCCTGGTCGCTGAACTCAGTAGAAAACCCTGGTTACTAATGTCAATTCCATTAGCATCTCTGGTTTCCTGAGTCTGGTAGCTTTCATTTGCTCAACAAATGTAGTGATACACAAATGTTTGACTGATTTTGTAACTAAATGCTTCTCTCCTGTCTTACAAGTGTTAGTTTTTGTCTTCAATTTGACCATAGCAAAAAAAATGCAATACTTCCTCTTTCCTCCCCTTTCCCATCCTGTAGGAAGCGGAGCCCTGAAAACAAACTCTTTTCCACAGGCAGGCTCTGGCCTTCTAACTCTCAAGACTTTACCTTACAAATTCAAGTCTAAAGTTATTTCATCTCTTTTGGAACCTGTAACCATGAGCTAGCTCTACCTGTCTTTCAGAACAAGGAGGTAAACAAAGCCTGTGAAGTTACTGGAGAAGGGCTGAAGAGACATTCATGTCAAAGTGGGAATTTTAAAGTAATCAGAGCTCCTCGGCTAAACTTTTGGATAAAACCAAAACACAAACAATTTTTTAACAGCTCTGGCAGTAACATTTCATATCTTTTGCAGTCATTTTAAGCATGTCCCTCAATTTTTCCTTCAGTTTTCAAATTACAATTGGAAGAAGTAAAGCTGCTTCTGTCAAGGTGACTTCAAACCATCTATTAAGAACACCATATAATCTCTTCCATGGCAAACTCTATTTTAAATTTAAGAAGTCTCCAAATATTTGAGTCTGAATTATCCCAATTATTAGCTTCCTTATCGAATAGGAGAAAAGAGATGATTGGGCCTTTACCCAGCTCCTTCACTGAGGTATCATAGTAGCTGGATAGGTAAGGCTAGAGAATGCGATGGAGACTCCAAAACTGGAGGATCTGAATTTTCATCGGGGAAAGAAAGAGACTGGACCAAAAATGCCTCAAGCAATAAGGCTCAACAACAAAGACAAGAAGCAGGACTAGCCTTTGTCCCCCATGCCCAGCCCTGGAAAAGCTGGCTATAGCCAGGAAGGAACTGGAAGCTGAGGATGTCTCTGGGGTGAGGAGATGGGAAGGAGGTGGGGGAGGTGGTGGCCAGAGAGCAAATGGCACCTGTGGCTTCTTTACCTTTGCGCCGCTTTGACTTGATGGGCTGCACATGCTGAACCTCCACCATTCCAGGATGTAACACGGCAGCCTCTGCAGTGGTGGATTCTGGTGCTGCAGCTGCCACAGACTGAGTCTCACATTCACAAAACGGCACCACTGCCCGCTGGCACCAGGCACAACTGAGGCCAGCCCTGCGGCCTAGGCAATTCCCCATGGGTGACCTACAAGGGGACTTTCAAAACAAAGCAATGCACAAAATCAGAAAAAAGAACAATGAGAACACATGGACACAGGTAGGGGAGCACTACACACTGGGGTCTGTTGTGGGAAAATAGGGGAGGGAAAGTGGGGGGGGTGGGGAGTTGGGGAGAGATAGCATGGGGAAAAATGCCAGATATTGGTGATGGGGAGGAAGGCAGTAAATCACACTGCCACGTGTGTACCTATGCAACAATCTTGAATGTTCTTCACACGTACCCCCAAATCTAAAATGCAACTAAAAAAAAGAAAAAAACAAAACAAAGCAACACACACACACACACAAAAAAACAAAGCAACGCACAAAATAAAAAAGAAAAAGCAAAGCAACAGAGCAAGTGCCAAGGGCACAAACACTTCCGTGAGAGTAGTCGGAGCTCCTCCTCCTCCCACTACCAGCTTCCGACTGAAGGCTGCTGGCCCTGGCTGATGCCTGTTATGACAAAGCCTCCTATGTCACCTGGTTACCAGGAAACAACAAAGTCAGGCCAGTGGCTCATAATGCCACTTCTCATAACCCCATCCAATGGCTCACAATGCCCATCCCTGCTGCTGGCCACCTGCAGCCACCCTGCCCCTCTTGGTGACTGCGAAATTCATCCAGAGCTGCCTGAGATATTCCATTTTTCACTATAGGCCTCAAAAAATACAGAAATGTCCCTTCATAGATTCTATATAGAGAGTGTGTCTAACTTGTGAATAAAAACAAAGGTTTCATTCTGCGCAATAAAGCCACAAACACAAAGCATTTTCACAGAATCCTTTGGGGCCCACCTCTCATCTTCAGCTTCCTGTTCTTAGTTATTTGGGCTTCCGTCTTGTATACTCTGTCAGGTTCTAGGCCTCGTAGGGGTGAGTTCCATGTCTCCACTCATTTATATGGGCTCAGGATGGTTGGCTTTTGGGAGGGTCTTCATGGTGACTGAGGCCATGGATCCTTTGCACTGTTCCTGGAATCCACTTGACACGAAATACTTATCCTGAAATGATGCTTTGAAAGTGATGCTTTCAATCAATTAGTGGTCCACTGTATTATGGATCCCTAGTACCCAATACATGGCATATAAGAAATGAATAAAAAATGAGTGAATGAACTCAAGTGTGCCTACAAGGTGAGAGAAAAGTGGTCCTACTTACTAGGTGTGATACAAAGGCATCTGGGACCATTGGCTTTGCTATTTGATAGTAGGCCTGGGGTTTTGAAGGCTGGTATTTCCTTATTCTAAACCTCAAATTCCAATAAATTGCTACCCTGTGGACAAAGGTCCATGGGCCAGAGCTCTTGGTGTGAACAACATACCTTTTTTGGGTGTGATTAATGGACAGGGACTATACAAAACTAAAAACAATGTTTGTGTGCTGACTACCTGCAAGCCATGGTGATAAAACACTCTGTATACAGGATCTTATTCAATGCTTGTTACAAATCCATGAAGTGGATTTTTACACAAAATTTCTATTCTAGAGCTTTTTGGAACAAGAGGCTAGTGTGGTGAGCTTTCACCTACTCAGCAGCAGATTCAGATATTTGTTATCTGATGGCCAATCTCATTACATGTATACTCCCCTACATGCTTCTCCTCTTCCTCTCATGATTTTATAGCAAATCCCACACATCATATAATTTCCTCCCCAACTGTCTTGGTATATGTCTGTAAAAGATACAATTCTTGTTTGTTCTTTCAAGACAAGGTCTCTGTCAACCAGGCTGGAGTTCAGTGGCATGATCTTGATTCACTGTGGCCTCTCCTGCCTCAGCTTCCTGAGTAGCTGCAACTACAGACTCACACCACCATGCCAATCTAATTCATTTATTTGTATTTTAGTAGTGACAGGGTCTTGCTATGTTGCCCGGGCTGGTCTAGAATTCCTGGATTCAAAGGATCTTCCCGCCTTGACCTCCCACACTACTGAGATCATAGGTGTGAACCACCATGCCTGGAGACAAGAACTCTTTAAAAAATATAATAATCCCAATACCATCATCAACCAACCATCTTACACCATTGCTCTTTATCACTGTCAATTCCCCTTCTAGCTCCAAATTTCCAGCCATTTCATGTATTTATTGTTTGAATCAGGATCCAAATAAAGTCTCTCTTTGGGATTGTTTGATTTACCTCTTACAATTTTTTTGATCCTGACAGCTTCCCACTTTGATCTCTGTGCTGTCCCTTGCAGTTTATTTATTGAATAAATCAGGCCATGTCCCCATACTTTGGATTAAGCTAAGTGTATTCTTATTATGCTGTTTCTCATACTGTGAATTTTGCTAATTCTATCTTGTGATGTTGGTTAACTTGCTCTTCACTTTGTTCTAGTTTTGACAAATTAGTAGTTTGATCTCAAGACTTGGTGAGATTCAGCTTGGACTTGAGGGTCAGGGCAAAGACTGTGCTAGTTTCTTCTGGGAGGAGGTGTGTATTTTCTGGGCATCTTTTTTTTAATTGGTGATGTTAATGGCCATTGATCAATTATGTATTGAACAATGAAGGTATTGTTGCATCATTCCTTCTTCGTGTATGAGCTGCCATACTTCCAGAAAGAGATACTGCTGCCTGAAGAAGGGCCTTCCTTGCATGAAGAAAAAAATGAAGCAAATATAAAAAAGAGATGCTGCTTCTTATAAACTGTGTTACTCACTTGCACAACTTATATAGAAAATGCCAGTTCATGGCTTGATTTCCTCCGTTTACCATTTTTCAAAATGATGGGCTCTTTCATTTATATCTTTCAATGGTGATCACTTCTATTTATTAATTTATTTAGACAGGGAGGGCCTAGCTCTGTTGCCCAGGCTGGTATGCAGAGAAGCACTCATGCCACTACAGCCTCAAACTTCTAGGCTCAGGTGACCCTCCCATCTCAGCTTCCTAAGTAGCTGAAACCAAAGACACAGGCCCGCATACCTGAGTAATTTAAAAATGTTTTGTAGAGACAAAGTCCCCCTATGTTGCACAGGCTGGTCTTGAACTCCTGGATGAAGTGATCCTCCTAACTCAGCCTCCCAGAGTGTTGAAATTACAGGCATGAGGAACTGTGTCAGCCCACTTTTATTTTTTCAAAAGGATCATTATGAATGCAGATATTCAAACATATCTGATATATCTCCATTCACTGCAACTATTATCCTTATTAATGTACAAAATGTCCTATCTTTGGTTAGAAGGAGTCCCTTCAGATTGGCCCTTCAGACATGTTGAAATCATCCTAATAATCTTTGATGGATTCTTTGCTATCCAGAGTGACAATATGTTCCAGGCTTCTTACACATTTCTGGCCTAGACCTGGAATCAGCACTTTCCCAGGAAGGCTTGTTTTCTTTCACTGGGCAATGGTATTTTGAGACTACAATCTTGGTGCTAGGGGTAAATAGTATAATTTTAAAACTTAGAAAACCGCCTGACTCATGCCTGTAATCCTAGCACTTTGGGAGGCCAAGACAGGTGGATCACCTCAGGTCACGACTTTATGACCATCCTGGCCAACATGGAGAAACCCAGTCTCTACTAAAA
This sequence comes from Callithrix jacchus, assembly GCF_049354715.1. Lineage (NCBI taxonomy): Eukaryota > Metazoa > Chordata > Mammalia > Primates > Cebidae > Callithrix > Callithrix jacchus. The sequence goes on from NC_133519.1 coordinate 9,305,174, forward strand.
ATACAAAAATATTAGCCAGGCATGGTGGCACGCTCCTGGGGTCCCAGCTACAAGGGAGGCTGAGGTGAAAGAATTGCTTAAACTAAAGAGGGGGAGGTTACAGTGGGCCAAGACTGTGCCACTGCACTCAAGCCTGGTGAGAGAGCAAGAATCCATCTAAAATCAATGAATCAATCAATCGATCAATCAATCAATCAAGAAACACAAGCCAGCCTTTAAATCATTATTTAGTTAAGAAAATGATAAATGCAAGCCTGCACACAAATACATAAGTAGATAATTAAATGTCAGCCTGTGTCTAAATGAATAAATAAGTAAATGTAAGCCTGCCTCTAAATAAATAGATTGGTAGATAAATACATAAATCCAAGGTTGCCTCAAAATATATAATTAAATGCAACCTGCTTTTCCATTTCCATCAGTAAATAAATAAATAAATGCAAGTTTGCCTCTAAATACATCAATTAATAGATACATAAATAAATCAATAAATAAATAACCTTACTTAGTGGCTCATGCTTTTAATCCCCTACCCATTTGAAGCCTGAGCCCAGTATATCACCCGAGATCAGGACATCGAGACCAGCCGGGCCAAGATGGTGAAAGGAACCCTGTCTCTATTTAAAAAAATAATAAGATGAAAATAATTAAATAAATATAGATTTTAAAAAGTAAATAAATGCAGGATGGTCTGCTTGCTACTAAGTAAATAAATAAGTAGTTAAGCAAATAAATAAACAAAGGCTGGGGGCGGTGGCTAAAGCCCGCAATCCCAGCGCTTTGGGAGGCCAGGACCAGCGGATCACGAGGTCAAGAGATCAAGACCATCCTGGCCGACATGGTGAAACCCCGTCTCCACTAAAAATACAAAAATATTAGCGAGGCTCAGTGGCACTCACCTGTGGTCCCAGATCCTCTGGAGGCATAGGAGGAAGAATCGCTTGAATCCAGGAAGCGGAGGTTGCAGGAAGCCAAGAATGGTCCAGTGCACTCCAGCCTGGTGACAGAGCTAGACTCCCTCTAAAATGAATAAGCAAATAAATAAATAAATGCAAGACTGCCTCTAAATCATTATACAGATAGTTAAGAAAATGGATAAATGCAAGCCTGCACACAAATACATAAGTATAAAAAAGATGCTGTGAGCTTGGGTCTCAATAAAACAAATGAGTAAATGTGAGCCTGCCTCTAAATAATTAGATAGCTAGCTAAATACATAAATAGAAGTCTGTCTCCAAATAAATAAATAAAGTAAATTTGACCTGCTTCTCCAAAAGTACATCAGCAAATAAACAAATAAATGCAAGTCTGTCTCTAAATAAATCAATAAATAAGCAGCCCCACTTGGTGGCTCATGTTTTTAATCACCCACCCATTGGGAGCCTGAGCTGGCCATATCACCTGAGATCAGGACATCGAGACCAGCCTGGCCAAGATGGTGAAAGAATCCCTCTCTCTATTTAAAAAAATAATAAGATGAAAATAATTAAATGAATAAGTAAAAATATAAATATAAAAATGTCATCCAGGCTTCCTGCCTCTAAGTAAATAAATCGGTAATTATGTAAATAAATAATAAATAAATAAATAAATAAATAAAGGCCGGGTGACATGGCTCAGTTCAGTAATCCTAGCACTTTGGAAGGCCGAGACACTTGGAACATGAGGTCAAGAGATCAAGACCATCCTGGCCAACATGGAGAAACCCAGTCTCTACTAAAAATAGAAAAATATTAGCCAGGTGTGGTGGCACGCTGCTGGGGTCCCAGCTACAAGGGAGGCTGAGATGGAAGTATCACTTGAACCAAAGAGGGGGAGGTTGCAGTGGGTCAAGACTGTGCCACTGCACTCCTGCCTGGTGAGAGAGCTAGAATTCATCTAAAATCAATGAATCAATGATTCAATCAATCAATCAAGAAACGCAAGTCAGCCTCTAAATCATTACATAGTTAAGCTAAGAAAATGAATAAATGTGAACCTGCACACAAACACATAAGTAGATAATTAAATGTCAGCCTGTGTCTAAATGAATAAATAAGTAAATGTAAGCCTGCCTCTAAATAGGTAGGTAGATACATAAATACGTAAATCCAAGCCTGCCTCAAAATATATAATTAAATGTGACCTGCTTCTCCATAAGTATGTCAGTAAATAAATACAAGTTTCCCTCTAAATAAACCGATTAATAGATAGATAAATAAATCAATAAATAAATAGCCCCGCTTGGTGGCTCACAAACAATGGACTGCTTTGGTAGTGATTTTGTTTTTTCTTCATTAGTAACCAACAGCACAGCTAACCAAGAAACCATACACATTCGGGGCCACATCAAACTGAAGAGTTTGTGCCTAACAAACAATGAACAAATTGAAAAAGCATGCTAAAAATTGTAAGAAAAGTTTGGGCAAACATTCAGTTGAATAAGGGGTTATTTTTTTAAAGGTACAAGCCAGTAACACTACCAGCTTAAAAGAAAAAAAAAACAGCAGAAAAATAACCAAACCAAATAACCTGAAGAGATATTTGTGCAGACAAGAAACTGATGCAACATTTGCAAAAATGTGGTTACCATTACTACGCATGAGAAAAATGAAGATCAAAACCACTCTCAGATCTTATCTCACTCCCAACTAGAATGAACATTATAAACAGATTAAAATATTTAAAAAGACAACTTCTAGTATTAATTTCCACAAAGGGGAACTGTTTGTGGAAGCGTAAATTAAGTATTAATGCTATAAAAAACAGTTGGGGGTACTGCAAAGAATAGAAAAGAAAAATACCATACCATCTAGCATTCCCACTACTGGGTATACATCCTACCTACCTGTCCATCCACAGAGGGATCAAGAAACTCTCATATGCATACACTAGGGAATATTCTTCAGCCACCAAAATGATGAAACAGTGTCATGTGGAGCAACCCAGATGAACCTGGAAAACATTATGTTAAATATAATGAGCTGGGCCAAGAAAGACAAACACTGAATTTTAAGATGTCTATCTTAAAAGAGGTAGAAAGCACAATATTGGTTACCAGGGTCTGGGAGCCAGAGGGGGAGTAGGGATTGGTTATGGAAGCATAGCTATCTTAACCTTAAAGGAATCAATCTGAGTGTTCTCCTCCTCAGCCTGATGACTGGAGTTAACAATACTATATTTTTCAAAAGAACAAGAAAGGAGAATTTTGAGTGTTCTCTCTACACAAAAATAATACCTTATGAGGGAATAGAGATCCTAAGTACCCTGATTTGATCCGTACTCAATCTATATGTGTGAAAATGTACCCCTAATTATGCACCTTTATGTTGCAAAAAAAAAGTTAACAGAAATAAATACATATTGCGAAAAATCACAGGGAACCATAAAAACACTTCATGTCTAAAGGAATCCTGAGAAATACAATCAAAGTGAGGACCCACAATCCTTGATATTAAATCACACTGCCAAGCTGCAGTTATGCTGCAGATATATAGTACTTGGATAAAAACAATACCTAGAACTGTGGACAAAAATGGGGAGGACAAAACAAGATCAACACAAATATGGGCACAGTCAACTCACTTTGATAAAGACCACCGCATGTGGAAGGCAGAGTCTGCTCAATGAATACCTTTGAGAAAAATGTTATCTGGATGCAGAAGAGAGAAACAGGACCCTATTTTACATGATATATGAAAATCAATCCCTGCACCCTCCACACCGCCCACAAAAAACAAACACACAAACCCCTGAAGACCAGAACAAAAGACCATAAACCACAAAATGTTTTTAACTAAAACACAGGTTGAGCATATATTCTGGGTCACGTGAATCTCTGTTCACCTTTGAAAAGAGAAAAAGAAAGAAACACCCTGGAAGCAAGACCTCATTGACAATTAAATGCTTTGTAACTGATACCTATTTCCTTATATGGATGACCAAAATTATACGCATAAAACGCAAAAATAAACATGGACTACATCAACCAGAGAAGTTTATGCACAGCAAAGAAACTACTTTCCAAATAAAAAAAGCATCCTACAGATTAGGCAAAAATTTCAGGTAATCATGTAATTCATGTGTTGTCATCTAAGGTGTACACAAAAAACACTACAAAGTAACAAAACTATCTAATATTTCACAAACGACATGAACAGAAAATTCTGCTACATAAAACTGAACAACAGACAAAAGGTCCTCAAAATTAACTATCCAACGAAGTTAACTGTGTGTGGTTTAATTGAAAACCACACAGATAATCTCACACTTATTGAACATTCCTAGAAAGCTTTTTAAAACATAGGAGAGGCTAGGCTCAGTGGCTCACACCAGTAATCCCAGAACTTTGGGAGTCCGAGGCAGCAGATCACCTGAGGTAAAGAGTTTGAGACCAGCCTGATCAATACGGAGAAACCGTCTTTACTACTGATACAAAAATTAGCCTGGTGTGGTGGCGCCCGCCTGTAATCTCAGCTGCTGGAGGGGCTGAGGCAGGAAAACCACTTGAACCCGAGGAGGAGGTTGCAGATGTGGGGTCACTGCAGTCTCCGCCTCCCAGGCTCAAGCAATTCTCCTGCCTCAGCTTCCCGAGTAGCTGGGATTACCGGCACCTGCCACCATGCGCGGCTAATGTTAGTATTTTTAGTAAAGACAGGGTTTCCCCATGTTGTCCAGGCTGGTCTCAAACTCCTCAACTTGTGATCTGCCGTCTTGGCCTCCCAAAGTGCTGAGATTACAGGTGTGAGCCACCTTGCCTGGCCGTGTCTGGAGTTCGAAACCAGGCTGACCAACATGCAGAAACCATGTCTCTACTAAAAATACAAAAATTAGCTGGGCGTGATGGCACATGCCTGTAATCCCAGTTACTTGGGAGTCTGTGGCATGAGAATCACCTGAACCCGGGAGCGCAGTTGCAGTGAGGCCAGATGGCACCACTGCACTCCAGCCTGGGCAGAGCAGGATTGTCTCCAAAGGAAAAAAAATAAAGAAATGCGGGTATGGTTTTGGAGAAAAGGGAACTCAGACACTGTAGATGAAAACGAAAGTCAGAATACACACCACGAAAAACAGCTAAATACTCGGAGACTCCTCAAAGAATTGACACTACAGAAGTCCCCTGCTCTATTGTGCTCCAGCGAGGTCTCTTTCTAAAGGTCCTGAGACATCAAAATAACCCTGGACCTCAGCTCAGAGGCCCGTGGGGCTCGGAGGGTCCCAGGTCCTGCTCTTCACCGTGGCCTCTGGGCCAGGCGCTCCTATATGCTGGACGCGGGTCGCACACCATTCCCGGCCAGGGTGCGGGAATCATACAATTTTGATTTATTAATTTTTTGTAACCGTAGATTATTATGCATATGCTTCTTAGAAATTTCTCTGCCAGATAACCCAAATCATCTCTAAGTTCAAAGATCCACAAATCTGTAGGGCAAAGGCAAAATGCCACCAGTCTCTTTGCTAAAAAATGATGCGTCACATTTGCTCCAGTTTCCAACAAGTTTCTCACCTCACCTCCATCTGAGACCACCTCAGCCTAGATTTCATTGTCCATATAATTATCAGCATTTTAATCAAAGCCATTCAACGAGTCTCTAGGGAGTTCCAAACTTTCTCACATTTCTCTGTCTTCTGAGCCCTCCAAATTCTTCCAGCCACTGCCTGTTACCCAGTTCCAAAGTTGCTTCCACATTTTCAGGTATCTTTTCAGAAGCACTCGACTCCTGGTAAAAATTTACTATATTGGTCCATTTTTTCACACTGCTGATAAAGACACACACAAGACTGGGCACTGGACAAAATAAAGAGGTTTAATGTACTCAGTTCCACATGGCTGGGGAGGCTTTCCAATCGTGGCAGAAGGTAAAAGACATGCTTCACATGGTGGCAGATGAGAGAAGAGAGCTTCTGCAAGGAGATTTCCATTTTTGAAACCATCAGATCTTGTGAGACTTCTTCACTATCATGAGAACAGCATGGAAAAGACCTGCCCCTACAATTCAGTTACCTCCCACTGGGTCCCTCCCACAACACATGGGAATTTCAGATGAGATTTGGTTGAGGACACAGTCAAGATATAGCAGACAGTGAGTGAGTTCTCATGAGGTCTGCTCATTTAAAACTGTGTCGCACCTTCCTACTCACTCTCGAGCTCCTGCTCCGGCCTGTGATGTTCCTGTTCCTCCCTCACCTTTTGCCGAGATTGGAAATTTTCTGAGGGCTCCCCAGACGCTGAGCAGATGCTAGCATTATTCTTCCTGTACAGCCTGCAGAACTCTGAGCCAATTAAACCTCTTTCCCTGCAAATTACCCAGTCTCAGATTTTACTCTGTAGTAATGTGAAAACAGACTAACATACTGAGCATGGGATAAATCTTAGAATATGTTTTGTGTAAAGATAAGAAAAATGTATATTCTGTGATTGTTGGGTGGAGTGTTCCATAGATTTCTGTTAGGTCCAACTGGTCGAGTGTCAAGTTTAAGTTGAGGGATTCTTTTTTCGTTTTCTGCTTCCATAATCTATCTAGCACTCCCTGTGAATTGTTGAAGTCTCACACTATTACTGTATAGTTGTCTACGTCTTTCTGTAAGCCAAAAGGAACTTGTTTTATAAATGTGGGTGCTCTAAAGTTAGGGGAATACATATTGAGGATAGTTAAGACTTGTTGGATTGTGTTCTTTATTATCACGCATTGCCCTTCATTGTCCTTCTTAATTTTGTCTTAAAGTCTGTTTTATTCGTTTTAAGAATAGCAACTCCTGCTCTTTTTTATTTTCTATTTGCAATAACAGATCTTACTCCACAATTTTAGTGTGAGTCTGTGGGTGTCATTGCATGGTAGATGGGTGTCTTGAACACAACATATGGTTGAGTCTTTTTCCCATCCTGCCACTCTGTCTTTTAAGTGAGGGCTTTAGCCCATTTACATTCAAGGTTAGTATTTCTATGTGTAAACCTGATCCTGTCACTGTGTTGTTAGCTGGATGTTATGCAGGACTGATCATCTGGTTGCTTTATAGTGCCTGTGGGCTATGTGTGTAAGTGGGCTTTTGTGGGAGAAGGTGTCATTCTTTTGATTCTATATTTAGCACTCCCTTAAGGTCCTCTTATGAGGCTTGTCTAGTGGAAATAACGACCTCAGCATTTACTTGTCTGAGAAAGATTTTATTAATATTTCTCCTTCATTTTGAAGCTTAGTTTGGCAGGATATGAAAGGCTTGTTTGCCATTTCTTCTTTAAGGATGCTGGAAATATGTCCCCAATCTCCTCTAACTTCTCAAATTTGTGATGAGAGGTCTGCTGACAGCCCTGTAGGGTTCCTTCTTCCAGCCACCTTTGAGAATTTTTCTTCTTCATTGACCTTGTTGCATCTGCTGACTGTGTGCTCTAAGGTTGGCTGTGCTGTGTAGATCCTGGCGAGGATTCTCTGTATGTCTTTGATTTGCATGCCAGTCTCTCTGGTGAGATGAGAGAATTTTTCATGGGCTCTATGTTCAAATCTATTTTCCAAGTTACTTACTCTTTCTCCTACTCTCTCAAGAATGTGAATGAGTCATAGGCCTGGTCTTTTTACATAATCCCATATTTCTTAGAGGTTATGTTCCTTTTTCTTAAGTTTTTTTTTCTTCATTTTTATCTAAGTTGATTCAAAGATCTGATCTTAAAACTCTGAGATTCTTTTCTCAGCTTGGTCTATTCTGCTGTTAGTACTTGTGACTGAATCATGAAATTCCTGTAGTCAATTTTTTTTAGTTAAAATAGTTCAGTTTGTGTCTTTTTGAAAATGGCTATTTGTCTCTGAACTCTTGAACTATTTTACTGAATTGCCTTGCTTTCTTAAATTGAGTTCCAACTTTCTCCTGAATCTTGAAGAGCTTCCTCGCCATCCAGATTCTGAGTTTCCTATCTGTCATTTCAGGCTGGTTAGAAACCATTGCTGGGGAGTTCGTTAGCACATTTGGAGGTGAGAGGACACTTTGGTTTTTTGAATTTCCAGAGTTCCTGTGCTGATTCTTTTTCATCTGGGAGGGTTAGTATTGTTTTAAGTGTAATGTAAGTTGGATATAAACAGTTGGCTTCACTTCTTAAAGTTTGCAGATGGCTAAGGCTCTGTACAGGGTCTTTATTCATTCTTGAATTCTCGACCTTGCTTTTGCAGAAGGCAGAGTTAGTCAAATGTTTTTCAGTGTTGTAGTTTGAATTGTGACCCAATAGATGGCATTGGAAAACAATGGGCAGTAGACAGGCTCTTAGCTGCTTGGCTCTTTCTGTATCCTGGTGTTTGTAGCTGTGTTCCACGGCGCAAGGGGGAGAGAGATGACCCCTCATCAAATCCATTCCTGGGTCTTGGGCGAGCTACCTATGATCACTAGCACTGTGTTAACAATTCTGTTGTCGTTTTTGTCATTGCTGTTGGGTTTTCAGGCCATGGGGCTCCCTTGGGAGAAGATCCAACAGGGAGATAGGTCACAGCATTTCTGGACCAGCTCTTTGGAAAAAGACATGCGTAGGTCCCAAACAAGGCTATCAACTTGTAAACATACCCCTTCTCAGTTTTCCTAGCATGTGGGCTCCTCCCCTGCTCGAATGCTGGGCACAGATCCCAGCTTGGCACTCCTGAGCTGTGTGCTGCAGCCCTGGGGTGCCAAGACCCGCCCATGTCCCCCTTGGACCCTCAGCATTGGGTTCTCGGTGTGCTGAAATAGAAAAATGCTTTTAGGCTGCCATAATGTACTCAAGTGGAGCACAGCACCCAGGCTTGGCAGTGGAGAAAAAATAATCCCAATGTGTGCATGTTCCTGCAGGACAGCCAAGTAGGAGCCCTGGAAGAGGCCGCCAGGAAGGCAGACCTGCAGGACAGACATGCCCAAGTCCTTTGAGGAGGTAGGCCCTGCTTTCTCCCTTGTGGTTAGCTGTAGTCAGAACCTCTCTGAGAAAGATGAGCAATCCTGGGATGTGGACCCTAAAGGATGGGCTCTGCCAGAGCTATCCCATAGTCAAAAGTTCTCGGCTCCATGACTGCTGCAGCTCTGTCTCTGGCTAATCTCTGTGGCTATTCCCCTGTTAAACATCTGTGGGGGTTTGTGGTCTTCGGCAGATCCCAGAAAAGCACTGTGAGAATGAGTGCTCCTCCAGCCTTTCAGTCACCCCTTCTCCAGGAATTGTTCAGGGCTGGGAACCAACCCTAGCATTCATACACCCCAGGCAGTGTTTCCACCTTCCTCTCCCTTCAGCCTCAGCACCTGTGTCTTTTATCCATCTACATTCAGTGTTTTTATCTGAAGTTATGCTCAAATTATGTTGGATTAGTCAAAATCCTAGTCTCTTTTTGTGGGAGTGGCACTTCCAGACTGCATCCAGTTAACCATCTTGCTCTTTCCGATTTTTTTTAATATTCTCTTGATGGGCATATAGGATGATTCCATGAGTTTTCTATCATGAATAATGCTGTCATAAAAATAAACAAGTAAGGTTTTTTTATTTTTTAATATAATCATTTCTTTTCCTTTGGATATATACCCAGTAGTGAGATTGCTGGGTTGCATGGTAGTTCTATTTTTACTTCTTTGGAAAATTTCCATGCTGTTTTCCATAGAGATTTTACTAATTTACATTTTCCACAACAGTATATAAGCATTCTCTTTTCTTCCCCTTCTCACCAACATCTGTTGTTTTTAGACTTTTCAGTAATTATAATCCTGACTGGTGTAAGATGGTAACTCACTGTAGTTTCAATTTGCATTTCTCTCATGATTAGGGATGTGACAATTTTTTCAAGTTTGTTGGCCTCTGGTATGTCTCTTTTGAAAAATATCTGTTTATGTCCTTGGCACACTTTTTAATAAGATTATTTGGGTTTTTGTCATTTTATTTGTTTGAGTTCCTTTTAGATTCTGGATATAGGTCCTTTGTAGGATGCACAGTTTGCAAATATTATCTCCTGTTCTGTAGGTTATCTTTTCAATTTGTGTGATCTTGGGATTTTTTTCTTGAGATTCTTTTTTTATTACTGATTTCACTACTCAGTATTGGTCTGTTCAAGATGTCTATTGGTCTGTTAAAGATATCTATTTCATCCTGGTTCACTCTTTAGAGGTTGAACATTTCCAGAAATTCCTTTTTACTCTAGTTTTCTAGTTTGTGTGTACACCGTTACTCATAGCTGTCTGTGATCACCTTTTGCATTTTGTGCCATCAGGTGCAATATCACTTAAAATTTATGATCGTGGTGATTTTAATCTTCTCCCATTTATTCTTTGTTAACCTACCTCGTGGTCTATCAATTTTGTTTATCTTTTCAAAGAACTAATGTTTTGTTTTATTGTTTGGTTTTGGTTTTGGCCAAAACATTATTTAGTTCTGCTCTGATCTTTGTTATGTTTGCTTTAGGCAGCGTATGATTGAATCTTGTTTTCCTTTTTAAATTCATTCCATCAGTCTATATAAGGAGAGCATTTATACCATTGACTTTCAAGATTAATATTGATGCATGAAGATTTCTTCCAATCATAATGTTATCTAGTTGCTTTACAGTCTCAACAGTGTAACTGTTTTATGACTCTGTATTATACTTTTGTATTCCTTTATAAGACAAGTATCATCCTTCCCTTTCCCTGTTTAGAATTCCTTTTCTTATAGGGTCGGTCTAGGGATGATACATTTTCTCAGCATTTGCTTGTCTGGCTTATGGCCCTTCTGTCTGCAGGTTTTTTTATTTGGTTGTGCACTTCAATCTCCATTCCAGTAGGTGGCTCTTATGGATAAGGGGTGGCTTACCCCTGATACCTCAGTGAGGAGAAGTACCTGCCTTAAAGGTGAGGGGCTCTGGGGGGAGTTCATGTTGTAATACACGGAGGTCTCCACAGTGGGGGAGGAAGGTACACCACCTGCATGTTCTGAACAGGCAGGAACATGATTTGCTTTCTTATGGCACCCCTGCCCTAGGCCTCATGACTTACTTGGTTCAGATAGAAACTGTCTTTTATCTTTAGGCAGCAATGCACTGAAGGCCATGGAAAACACCTGCCCTGTGGCTGCCATCCAACTGGCCTTGAGGCAGGACCTCTTTCCTCAGCTCAAAACAGACAGCTCTGTGGTTTGCCTGTATTGTACTGCAGGAATGCTGCTTCTCCATGCAGGGAGAGTTATTGGCCCTACCCTTCATGGAAGCCCAGGCCAGTGAGCCCACTGTCAGTGGAGGTGCAGCTTTTCCCATAGTCCTGGGAAGGCTGTCTCTAAGTTCACCTGTTCCAAGCTCCAGCAGGAATAGGGGTAGCTGCCTCTACAACAGTGGATGGCAGCTTGGGAGAATCCCTCTCTCTAGATACACTTCTAGGTACCAGTGCCATCTTTCTGCTGAGACGCAACCACATTCCTTCCCTACAGAAACTAGCACCACATCTGCATCTTCTCAAGGAAGGGCACAGTAATCTGCTGACTAGCAGGGAGCTCTTGAGCAGAGAAGAGTATGTGATCTGGTTTCCTTTGTCCTAAGGAACACTTAGGTGCACTGCACTCTCCCTTAACCTTGGAGGGGCCCATTCTGAGGCTTAGATGTCTGGGAATCCTGCAGCTCCTCAGGGTCCTAGTGATTTGTGATTGCTGCAGTCTGAGCAGGTTCTAGGGAATGTTTACAGAAAACTAGTGTTACAGACACAAGAGCTGAGACTCCCTGGCAGGATAAAGGCCCACAATGGTTGCAGACCACAATGGTTGCATACCCTATGGCACCGGTGGCCTTGGCTAGGGTCTGGGTATTGTGTGAGTGAACTCATGTGAGCTGGCCACATGGTTCTGTGTCCTCAAGAAGTTCCCACATCACCTCCCACAAAAATTGCTTTGGCTTACAAAGGAAGGGGGCCTCTCCAACAGTTCAGCAGTTGGCAGTCTGCCATAGAGGTGAGGGGAGCAAGAAATATGCCCACATTTCCTTTCACAAGGCTTCAAGATCCCTGGGGTTCAATCGCTGCCAAACCCTTGCTTCCTTGATTTTTTCCAGCTTCTTCCCACAGATTCTCTGATAGGTTCTGGAATTCTCCTCTCAGTATTCTACTTGGGTCATGATTGCTCACCCGTAAGTTGGGCCCTTCTTAGAAGAACAGGCATCTGATGTCTCTAGTCAGCCATCATTTCCCAGCTGCTGGGGTGTCCCCTCTGATCACTATTAACTTACATTTAGTTTGGTTTTTGTTTTTCTTTGTTTGGGATGCTATAACAAAAATACCATAAACTGGGTGGCTTATAAACAACAGAAATTGATTAATCACAATTCTGGAGGCTGGGAAGTATAAGATCAAGGTACATTTGTTGTCTGCTGGCAGCCTGTTTCCTACACAGCAGTCTTTTTGCTGTAATGATACATGGAAGAACAAGAAAGGGGTCTCTCTGGGATCTTTTACAAAAGCCTCACTCTCATGACCTGTTACAAAGTCTCCATCCTCAGGATCTAATCACTTCCCAAAGGCCCCACCTCCTAATACCATCAGCTTAGGGGTTAGGATTTCAATGTATAAATTTTGGGCAATATATTCAGTTCACTGCATTTCCACTTGGAGCCCTTATAAATCATGCTGCTGTGAACATTTGTGTAAAAATCTGTAAACAGATATTTTTTGTTTATCTTAAATACCTAGGAGTGAAATTGTTGGTTCATATGTGGGTATATATTCAACTTTGTAAGAATCTACCAAGTATATGTCTGATGTTATGGTCATCAGAACTACATGATACTTACAGTTGGTTAACATACTCATTGCAGTGGACTGACTTTTCTAGGATTCAGCTATCCCACTCTTAGGCGTATACCCAAGAGAAACTCATAATGTCCTTGCGTGAAGCTTGTATGCTAATGTTTTTAGTAGTACTTTTTGTAATAGCCAAAATGTGGAAACAATAAAAACTTTCATGAAATGATTAATGAATAAACAAATATACATATTATTATTAATCAATGAAAAGAATGTAGTATACATGTAACAACACAGATAAACCTTGAAAATAAAATATATACATATTATTATTAATCAATGAAAAGAATGTAGTATACATGTAACAACACAGATAAACCTTGAAAATATACTAATTGAAAGAAGACACAAGATCACATATTGTATGATCACATTTCTATGAAATTTTAAAAATCAGCGTATCCCGACAGACCAAAAGTTGGTTACTGGTTGCCAGGGGTTTGAGATTTGAAGAGAATGGAAACTGCCTCTAATGGGTACAGGATTTCTACTTTGGAAGATAAAATATTCTAACATTTTTAAGTTGGTAGAATTGTACAACTCTGTGACTATCTTAAAAACCACCAAATTGTACGCTCCAAAAAGTGTATTTTATGATATGTTAATTATCTCAATCAATGCTTTATAAAGTAAAATTGAATTTGCAAATCTGAAAGCCAGGCCAGATCTGTATTTATATGTATCCAGAAAATCAGTTCATGAATAAAATGTTCAGTCCATTTTGATATGCATAATTATACAATATTTCTGTTATAATGTTATATTAAATATAGTAACATGAGTAAATTATATCATCTAATATTCTAGAATAAACTTCAGTAACACTGCTTCTGAGGTTTCTTAAAATTTTATGACTACTTACATTCTGGAATCTTGGTAATTCAAAATCGTTTTGCAATCTTTTCTTACTCAAATATATTATTTTGCTATGCAAAATCAGCTTTTGTTGTTTACAACATAACTAATATCAAATTCTCTATCATGTATTTCGGACTTACCTTGTCAACACTGTGTGATGTTTTCATCTACAGCTGCACAGTCACTGCCAATTTATTCTGTAGAATACCTCACAACTGCATGTCTCCTGCACAGAGAGTAGGAGTAAGAACCATTTCAATCCTCAGCATCAAAGTAACGCCAAATGATCCATGCTCTGATTCTCTCATGTTTGACCATTGCCTTTCTAAGTATAAGATTTCTACTCTATGACAAGATGGTAGTAAGTTTTCCGTATCGGCTATTTTCTGTATCCAAATCAAGAACATGTGGAAGTTCAGACCTTTGTTCTCTCCTGTTATTCTTAGAACCTTCATCCCTAGAAGTATTTTGCTCATTGGGCTTTCCAAAATTATGTGCTGCCATTAAGACTTTGATTTTAAATGAGAATAGACAGGAAGAAAATTAGATCCTCAGTTATTTTCCACACTGCATGGTCTTTTATTTCTGCTCTAAACTTTAGTTTACTAATTTTCCCCTAGCTTTATCGAAGTAGAATTGAAAAATGAAAAGTATATATAAGTTGTACAATATAATATTTTGATGTATGTGTTATAGGTATACATTGTGCTATAATTACCACAATCAAGCTAATCAATATATCCATCACCTCACAGGATATTTTGTCTGTTTGTTTGTTTTACTGTGTGGTGAGAACAGACTTTAGTGTGTGGAGAAAGTATGAAACACAGTATTATTAAATATACTTCCCATGCTGTACATTAGACCTCGAGGATTCATTCATCTTGCATAATAGTTTGTGCCCTTTGATCAAATCCACCCATTTCCGCAGTCCCCTACACCCTGGTAACCTCTGTTCTACTCTCTGCATTTTTAGATTTCACATATAAGTGACATCATGCACTATTTGCCTATCCATGTCTGGCTCATTTCACTTAGCATGATGTAACCCAGGTTCATGGATGTTTGCACACTGAAGGATTTCCTTCCTTCAATTTTGCATTCTGTATGCAATACTGGTATGTATGAGGGGATAAAAAATGTGGCATATTTTCTTATCATACCATATTTTATTTATCTATTCACTTCACTCAATTTTCTTTTTTCTTTTTTTAATGAAGAAACTTGTTTAAAATTGTAAAGGAAAAATTGGGAACGGGATGGCAAAATCTTAGCAGCAAAGTGGTTAAACAAATTGAAAATATTAATGCACAAACATTAAAATATTAAAGCATATATGTTGCATATAAAATACAGTACAGAACCAGGAGTTGCACTATACTGATTAGTGCTTAACAGAAGAAATGATTAAATTTGTTCCTCCCAGAAGTGTATACACAGTTCATTTCCACAGCAGTTTCCTATCTAGCCAGCAAGTGACTTTCTTCAGTTATTCACACCTTGATCAAACCTGAATTATACACTCAACGCTTACAATTATGAAAATTCATTCACAAGGAAAACCAGTATTTCCATTTCACCAATAAAATCTTTGAAAGTTAACAGTCTATTCTAGAAACCAAGTTTAGTTGAAAACTTCAGGATGAAGATCATGTATTGTAGCAGCATTCAAATATATAAATAGCAAGAATAAGACTTAAAACTGCTGCTACAGAGCCATGTTTTGGATTTAGTTCATCCAATTGATTTTTAGTACAAAACTAGAAATACCCTCTTCTTCACCTATAGTTATCAATATATTTTTCTACTTTTCAATGTGAAATGGTACTTCAAGATGATCTATATACACAATGTTGTCAGTTCAAGCTGTCATATAAATATAAATGCTTTCTTAAAAAAAGTATTTTACAGACAGTGTTATATACATTGCTCAGTTTGATCTGGGGCTAAAGAGAAAAGCTAACACAAGTTTAGTGTGATATATAAAAAGAACAATATATAAAGTTCAGTTAAAAACCTGCATAAAAAGTGAGCTTCAAATGGTAGTGTGATTTTAATTTTTATCACCTCTGAAACTTCAAGCCATTCAAAAAAAAAAAGGCACACTTCTCAATGTTATCCCTCTAAGGGAATGTTCTTAAAGAACCCTTTCCTTGGTTAGAGTTTTAACGTAACACTTCAAACAACAACAACAACAAAAAAAAAACAGGCAATCTGACCTCAAGGTACTATGAAGTTTGTTGGAAGATTATCCGACTACTTTGTAAATTAAACATCCAGTAATATAATGCTCTGTAAAAGAAATTAATTTATATGTACAAGATACTTCATTTACAATGTTGGATTAAGTACTTTGCTGGGAGACTTTAGCACACATTTTAACATAAAATAATTTTGCTTTTGGCCAGTTTAAATAAAAATAAAATGTAACTCATAAAAAGTTATCATCGTTACGCAAATAATAGGCACTGAGGATTAAGCTAAACATAAGCTGAACCTATTCTGGTTTAGCAGAATGATAACTGAAGATCTCAAGAGGAAGCTTTTACACTAACTATCCAGTCAAACTTTCTGCCTTGCAAAACATTTGTGAATGCAATATAATTTTTTGAAGGAGGAAACTCTGAAGATAACAACTTGCTGGTTGAATACCACAAAAAACAAAACAACTAAAAAACTTCACTTTTTTTCTATGTTTACTCAGTCTCTTTTTATATAAAAATGTGTTATGTTCCCATCAGAACGTTAGACAATTACATCTGTGCTTTAAAAAACATTTGGTCACTGAAGGCTATTAGAATATTTTTAAGGATTTTAGATTACCAGAATGTACTGATATAACTCAATATAAATTGTAGCCAAAGAGAAATAAGGATGAAAATATCAAATCATTCACATGGAATAAAAGCATTACTAACTAGATGAGTTAAATATTCAAAATATATGGAATGTGACCGTAGAGATATATATATATGTATATACCTACTTCAGAACTCAGAAGGGAAGCAAAGTTTAATATGTGATAATTCGTACCTTACATTTAGTTAAATATAAACATTTGTTATTTATACATAAAACTGCTTTCTAAAAACAACTAACATGATTTAGTTGCACTTGTTTTACTTCTTGTAATTCCCAAGTGTTAACTTTTCTCAGACTGAAATCAGCTGTCCCCTAGTGCACTTTTATTTTTAGTCCATGTTCTAATAAATTCAAATCTTTAAAAGCCCATCACCTAACGCATAAATACACAAAAATGCCCCAAAGTAATCCCTTTTAGTTGGATATTTTATGCTGACTTTTTATAGCCAATAACCAGAAATGGTTTCCTTCTGCAAATACTCTACAACCTGTAACAAAACATGCCATGCACCCAAGGGAAAAGTTAGGCATGGCTAGCATTTGTGAAACGCTAAGACGTGATGACTTCTGCTGCTTCCACGTGTGGCCCCAATGATACCAGGCAAGATTCCATATTGCTTGCCAAAAGCTTCCAGAAATCCAAGTTAGCTAATTCCTGAACACTAAGATTTTAAACTCGTTTTGGCTCTGGATCATTTCATCCAGCAGCTTTATGTTTCCCACCCCAGCAACCACAGGCCTCACCACAGCGATGGCACATTCTCAAAGGGACGTAGCAGCACATACATGCTACAATGAAAGACAAGCTACCAGGGCTAACCATCGCAAGCAGAACTTGTCATCACTAGTGTCACATGAACAGGCATCAGAAAAATCTCCCTCTGAGTCTGACATACAATGATACAACATGCTCTCTGCACAGAGCATGCAACGAACTTGATATATGCATCTTTTAATGGGGTCTGGAGCATCCTGACATTTTCTTCATGATTAAACCTTTCCTGGCAGTATTCGCAGCGAGAACGTTCACCATCCTCTTTTCTTCGTTTTGACTTCTTAAATTTTTTTTTTTTTTTTTTTTTTGAGACGGAGTTTCGCGCTTGTTACCCAGGCTGGAGTGCAATGGCGTGATCTCGGCTCACGGCAACCTCCACCTCCTGGGTTCAGGCAATTCTCCTGCCTCAGCATCCTGAGTAGTTGGCATTATAGGCACATGCCACCATGCCCAGCTAATTTTTTGTATATTTTTTAGTAGAGATGGGGTTTCACCATGTTGAACAGGATGATCTCGATCTCTTGACCTTGTGATCCACCCGCCTCGGCCTCCCAAAGTGCTGGGATTACAGGCTTGAGCCACCACGCCCGGCCTGACTTCTTAAATTTTAATGAGGAAGGCTGCGCCTTAAATACCACTGGGTCTTCGGGTGAACTTAACTTAGTCTCATCCCCACAAGAGTACAGATAGTCTGATTTTTACTGTCTGGTTTAGAAAAGTGAATACTGGAATCAGCATCATCTCTTTCCAAGTCACTTTTCCAAGTCAGGATGTCTGTAGTCTGCATAGCGATGTACTAAGATACCACGAGGGTTTATTCTGACAATCGCGTCCTCATCTTGAAAGCTGACACGTCTGATTGATTTCAAAGGGACCCTATTTTGGGACTTGAGACTTCCACACTCCTTGGGTATTTGCCTCTGTGCATATTCCATACTTCTGCTCTGAATGTCCAAGCCTGGCTGACCGAATGTTATCTGATTGGCTTGGCTTTGCATGTAGACTCTTCTGGCATTCAGATCTTCAAAGGGAGAAGGTCTGATATCTGAGATTCTATAAGGCTCACTGGTAACAACTGTCTCTTGCCGGAAAAGGCGATCCCTCACTAGAGAACTGGAAGAATCCTCTTCAGTTGCTTGTAAGTCATCTGCCCCTTCAGCTTCATTTTTCGATTCGGGGCATCCTTGAGAAATATCCTCTACAGCTCTTCGGATGCCTCTATCAAAAGCCCCAGCATCAGCAGGACTTTGAAACGTAAGAACAAACTTGTTGTCATCAACCTCCCAGTGGTGAAATGTTGGAGAGACCTTATGATAAATGAGGTCTTTTTTAAAGCATACATTCCAAAACTACCATTTTGTCCCTGAGTCGCTCTCCACGGGTAAAAAAGTCAGCACAGCCATTTTCTTCCTGATGTGGGGCTTTGAAGACAGTGACGCTGCTTAGTCCACTCCCTCCGAGTGGTAACCATCCACCACTTGAGTCATCTCGGGTCATCACCGCAGCGCACACTCGTGCATAACTGTTGTCGTTGTCAGAAGTCGCCGTCTCCTCGCTCATCTTTCCTTCACCGTGATCCGATCTGGAGATGGAGGAGCAACAGCAGACGGGGGAGCAGCAGCAGCACTGAGGGGCGGGCGGCAGCGGCGGCCATGGGGGCGCGGGGGCAGCGGCACAGGGGCCTCACCACGGTGGATGCCTCACCCAGAACGGTGCACCCCCCAGCCGGGAACCCCACCCCGGCCACCGCCGCAGGGGGGTGGCGGCAGCAACCTCCGCCGTGGCGACCCCAGCCTCTTCCCCCGCCTCAGCGCCCAACAAGGGATCCGAGGAGGCCCGGCAGAAAGGGAAAAAGAAAGGGCTGCAAAGGCTGACTGGAGAGCGGCTCCTCCGGCCACTGGGCTGGAGCGCAGCGGGGTCGGCCAGGAAGGAGCAGGCAGGCGGAGAACCCGGAGCAGAGGCGGCGAGGAGGAAGCAGAGCTCCACTGGGTGGGGGCCGGCGGGGATGCCGAGCCCAGGCTCCCGGCAGCCGCAGCGAGGTCCCGCCGGAGCCCACCCCACCATCTCCCGCCTCGCCGCCGCTGCCCCTCAACCCCCGTCGGCCCTCAGGCGCGGGCAGAGCAGGGAGAGGGGCCCCCGGCGGCGGATTCCTCCAGAAATGCTCCAGCCGGGACTCCTCCTGAGCGGGGAGGAGGGGGCGGCGGGGAGCGTGTGAGGCGAGGAGCAGGGGAGCCGATCGCTCCCACCCGGCCAGAGAAGAGCGGACGGGCCGGGGTCGGGGGGCAAGATCCCGAGAGGCGGCGGGAGAGGAGAAGAGCAGCCGCAGGTGCCCCGCCAGCCAGTGCCCACCAGCAGCCCGGCGGGCCAGCTCCTCACGCCCGAGAGAGGGGAGCGGACTTTTTCTTTTATTTTTTTGAGAAGAAGTCTTGCTCTGTCGCCCAGGCTGGAGTGCACTGGTGTGATCTCGGCTCTCTGCAACCTCTGACTCGTGGGTCCAAAGAATTCTCTCACCTCAGCTTCCTGAGTAGCTGAGACTACAGGCAGCCACCAACATGCCCGGCTAATTTTTATATTTTTAGTAGAGATGGGGTTTCACCATGTCACCCAGGGTGGTCTTGAACTCCTCACCTCAGTTGATTCAGCCACCTGGGCCTCCCAAAGCCTGGGATTACAGGTGTGAACCACTGCACCCAGCCTCTTCAACAAATTTTTAACCAGAATATTATTGCATTCTCCCACGTGGCAGGCATTACCTCTGGTACTAAATTAATTCATATTCCCCACCAATAATTTTAACTACAATTTCTGAAATGATTACATGCATTTGTAATGCAATTATTCATTCCGAGTTGGTTTTACCTTTACTGAAAATTGATTGGTAAAAATTTCTGTTTTCATTTTATATGCAAGTACATGATAGATGAAGCTGAACATGTTCCGTGTGCTTTTATTATTTTTCATTAAAACAACAACTATTTATTGAAAACCTACCATTCTTAGGGTTTATCCTAGGTGCCAGAAATACAAAGTCATTAATGCTGCTTTTGACTCTTTATAGTTTTGTGAAAAATCATTTGCATTTAAATGTATGTTAACCATACAGTTCGGTGAAAAACATGCCCCAGGCCTCTGTGCATTTACATTTACCAAACTTTTCAACTTTAACAAATATTACTAAATTTGTAACTATTAAAATTTAAGATTCATATATAGATCAAATGTAATTTATAATTGTAAGAATCATTACAAACACAACTACTCTTTTTTTATGCTCCAAAGGCTGGGCTATCTAATGATACAAATAATTATTATTGGCCAAAAAAAAGTAAGAATGAACATTTGTGTTTAAAACCACTGACCTAGTTAATTCTACATAACCAAATCAATTAAATAACTGATCTAATGTTGCATAAATAGGGTATAAATGATTAAAAGTATTTGTAGGTCTCTACTGATATATTGTTTGCTTATAAAGTCATAGAGAACACAAAAATAGTTATGTTAATTACCTTAATACATTTTGTTAATCAGCTTTAAATATATGTACATGGTCTGTAAAAGACAATGTTAATTCCATTCAGCATGTGGTATGTATGATTTCTACATAGCATATGGTTATATTATTTTAAATAAAATTGTGATAAAAATGCTAACACTTTTTTTGTTGTGAGTTAAAATATTAAGAAACACTTTGTCAAAAGTTTTTAAACACTTGTTTTACAAATGCACTTTTAAGATCCTTTCTGGTTTTAAGTGAAACATCAATATAGTCATTTTCACATTTAGGAGTCACATGGGCTTTTTGCCTCTGACTTCACTGTAGAAAGTCAAAGGTGTCACAGGGTGACCCACCCTTCTGCTGTTACTTTTGAGCCAATGGCAATTATTTTCATTCTAAGTTTATAGGGCACCAGCATCTCAGGGTATGTTTTGACAGTTGAAACTTTGCCATTTAGAGATTAGAATCTCTTTTGAGAGGAAAACAGAGAAGCACTTCCATATTATCAGATATTTTTTAACTTTCCAAAGTATGTGAAAATAGCATTAAATCATAAAACTTTTCAATTTAATGTAACACACTTAATTGTTTTATTTAATAATGAACTTAATAACCTAATAATCTATGTCCATTATCAAATGCTGAATATTAAAAAAATGATCAAAAAATAAGAACAGAAAATTTAGAGAAGAAACTCAAAATGGTAACCATTACATAATGAGATACTCAAAATTATTAGTTATCAGGAGAAAATGGAAATCAATACTGAGGTATTATTTTACCTTTGAGGGGCTACCCACAATTCAAAAGCTGACTAGGTATTTCTAGACGTGGATGTTTAGAATCATTCATGTACATCGAGTAAGAGAGGTTTTCAGAAATCAGTCACAAAAATGTGCTTTGAACTGGAGAAAATGACTAACTTAATTTTTGCTACTTGATATCCAGAAAAAAATGTAAAATTAGTTAATTAGGAAACATAAAATTATGATGAAGACATAGTACAAGACCATACTATTCCAATAAATTTAAAACAAAACTTTCTGTTAATTTAATTTCAACACGTTTTTGGCATCTCTCTACGTGTCTTTCTATCTATGTCTATAGCTATACTGACATCCACATCTGTGTCATGTTTTATCTATATTCTGTATCAGTATACTTTTTAATTTCACATACAGATTATCTGCATACACATGCCTGTCAAGATGGCATTCTCCCATACTGAAATCGGTTTAATTAGTTTTCTTTTGTTGATCAACAGGTTGCACTAGTAATATATGAGAGAACGGGCAGTCAACAATTTTGGTGGTTTCAGTGAGATCTAATAATAACATTTTTGCCATCACTCAGACACAGATTAGCCCCCTCAAGAACCTGGATTCCAGTGTTGTGGCTACTCTCAAACCATAGAACTGAACTCTGATTTCTTTACGTCAAGCTCCCACTTGCTGAGTATGGCAGTCAGAAAAAGATAAATACTGTATCATCTCAATTAGGTAATATTTTGACAAAGGCAGAACTAGTGAGAGTAAAACTATGAGTGGTATGTTAGGATATTGGGGGGATGAGGACAGGGATGAAAAGAACAGGGAATAGGTAGGGGAGGGAAATTCCTCTGTATGATACTGTCACAGTGGAAAATGGCATTATGTGGTTGTTTAAATCCATAGACCTTATAGCACATGATGAGCCTTAATGTATGCAAAGAAAAAAGTCATTGAGGAGATTAGAAGATTCTAGGAAGCAATGCAGACTTTGACAAGAGAATGTCATGGCATTTACAAACACATGAAACGACCTCAGTGAGAAGAGGGGTAGCTGCTGAACTACGAACTTTGGAAATGACAAACCTATGTAAGACTAAAGGTAAAAGACACATCGCAAAAGCACTCTACCGCCTAATGAAGTTTTTCTAATAGGGATATGGTGGACAATCTTGATTATTCTTCTGCACATGTATACTGAAACTCAACAATAAAATAAATAGATGGTAAATCATGAAAGTGAAGTTTTTCTTTGTCAAAGTGGGAATTTACATGAAAGTAAGGGCAAGAGGCCGGAATAATTCATATGGTGATACATGAGGATTAGGAACATCAGTAAGATCCATCAATTAATAAAACATAGAGGTCAAGAACTCAGATTATTAGTGTAATATATAATCACATATGGAAATATTTATTTGTATGTAAATATATGAAGATGAGTATGTAGACATGGTTATCTTTGATAGGTACTAGAAGGTCCTAAAAGAAATGATATCCCAGTGGTACATGCACAGTTAGCATCAAATCCTGTTTTCTAATATTAGATTCCAGTAAAAGGAACCAGAGCTCTTTGGATAAATGGCTCCCTTTAGAGCTAGGCCTAGAAATACACAAGATGAACACTGCTCATCCCATCACCCTGGAAAATGAGGAGGTATCCAAAAGCAAAGACAAACAAACCAAACAAAAAATGCCTACAGAGATGTAACAACAGAACACAGGAGCCGACTGAACGAGCTCTCAGCGGCCGGTGCTGAAACAATTTGAACAAGAAACTGAAGGCTGTATTAGATTGCAATACAAAATATATGTTGATGAGAACACAATGATATATTATGTGAACAAATAAATATATAAGAAGAAAAGATAAGACAAATCTCCCATGCAGAACATTTCCAAATGATTCACATAGATTCTCCATTATCAAGGAGAGGGAGATTAGTCCCCATTTGTAAATGTGTGATACATATACTTTCTTCCTTCCAGAGTCCAGTTTAGAAAAAGAAAGGGGAGAACAGTCAGTTAAGAGTGGAGAAACCTGACAAACTCCCCCTCTGTCAGGCAATCAAGGCCCACATCAACAGCCATTAATCATGTTGATAGTGTTTTCTTTATTTGATGTAATAAAAATGGCACCTCGTCTCTGTGACCTGTGTCCCCAAAACACATATCCTCAGTCTGATCATGAGATAAACATCAGATAAATTCCAACAGAGGATAGAGGTGTATACTACAAAATACTTCAGTAGTCTTCCAAACTGTCAACATCAGCAAAAACGTCACAGAAATTGACACAGCCTACAGGAGCCTAAGGAGACATGGCATCTAAACGCAATGTGGTCTTCGGAATGGAGTCCTGAAACAGAAAAGGGACATTATAAAAACTGGCCGGGTGCGACGGCTCAAGCCTGTAATCCCAGCACTTTGGGAGGCCGAGGCGGGTGGATCACAAGGTCAACAAATCGAGACCATCCTGGTCAACATGGTGAAACCCCGTCTCTACTAAAAATACAAAAAATTAGCTGGGCATGGTGGCGTGTGCCTGTAATCCCAGCTACTCAGGAAACTGAGGCAGGAGAATTGCCTGAACCCAGGAGGCAGAGGTTGCAGTGAGCCGAGATCGCGCCATTGCACTCCAGCCTGGGTAACAAGAGCGAAACTCCGTCTCAAAATAAACAAATAAATACAAACTAAGAAAATCTGAATAAACTGGGGACTTTAGTAAAAAACAATATAGAAATTCCTGTTTAATAATTGTAATAAATATATTCTACTACGTAAGAAGAAAATACAAGTAGAAACTGGGTATTAGATATACAGGGACTCACTAACATCAACTCAACTGTTCTATTAATCTGAAACTTTTCTAAACTATAAATCTAAAACTTTAAAAATGTCCTTGAAATGCTTCACAACATTCTCTTTGAAACAGATTCAATGCTACCTGTTCCATTGGCATCTTTCATTTCCCACCCATCTCTCTGTCTGCCCCAGCCACACTGGCCTCCACACTGGTCCTTGAGGACGCTATACCCGCTCCCACCTTGGAAGGACCCACTGTGACTTCTACCTGGAACACTCTACATATGAGCTTAGCTAATATTCTTAGTTCTTCAGGTCTCTGCTAAACAATTTCCTCACAAGAGACAACTTCAGTGACCATTATATACACAATAAATACTCTCCTCCAATCTGTCTCAGGAATACTCATCATTCATGCTCAGTTTTACTATTCTTCAGATGGATATGATATGTTATATACTTCTATGTTTATTTATTTAAGGTTTGTCTTTTTCCATTAGCATGTAGGCAGCATTTAGGAAGGAATTTCCCTGCTTTATTCACTACTAAGTGCTCAGCATTTAAAAAAGGATGTGGTTGACATTCAAAAAATTAATGAAAGAAGCATGCAATAAGGTGATACATGAATATAGAATCTCTATAAATATATGTTGATATAATATATCTATATCTGTAGCGATCTTCTAGCAAGGCTTTCGATGTCAATTTTATCCCTGCTCAGCTTTAATTTCTGTGAAATTTGCAGATTGAAGTTGACATTTTATATCTGTGCAGCACTTTATAATACCTTCATTCTGACAGCTGCACTCGGCATGATGCTGTTTGCAACACAGTGAGGATCACAGTCTGGAATAGGTCATGTTTAAATGTGACTGAACTGGAATATATAATTTAGCAGCATAGTAAAACATGTGTATGAGCTTGGCATTAAAAATGACAATAAAATATTACTGCCAAGCAGACTGTTGGAACACTTGGAGACTTCTTGAGCGTGTGCTAGAAAGAAAATCTTTACTAACACCCAGTTCATGAACTTTACTACAAAAAGAAAAGAGAAAGAAATGACAACTAGGTCACATCACGGTATCGCAATTTGATTGTAACAAAAACCTGGAGGATGCGAGATGTGAGAAATAAAATAATATGCTTCCTACTGAGTATTCAAATCTGTTTTAAACACAAAGTGAACCCACAAAATTCCATTTTAATTTCTTCCAACCGTATTAGCTGAAGAAAAGCTGTGCTGTCGATTGAATATGCTGAAATTCATCACAGCATTGACTAAGATGTAAAACAAGTAATCTGGAAACACCCATTAATGAAAGACAGCTTCAAATATTGAAAAGTAAGATGTGTATGATGTTTCAATTATTATCATTACCATTGAGTCTACGTAGCTAAGATATTCACATGGCAAAAAAAAAAAAACTCACAATGTTGAATAGCCACTAATACGTTTCTGCTACATATCACAACTACCTAATATTTATAGACACATCTACTTGTGTTTAATGTATTTCAGGGCATGAAGGTTTCAGCAGAAGTTCCAGACTTTAGAATTAGAAAGATCTGGGGGCTCTGAATTACTTAATATATCTGAAATAATTCATGAAACCTTTGTTATAAAACAACAAATTGGTCACTGCATAATATTAGTATTACTTAAGGCATATTGATTAATTATATACTATAATTTTTAAAGGACATATTTTTATTGGTCAAAAATATTCATTAAGCATTGACTCTGTTAAAGAAAATGCCACAGATTATAAAAAGTATATTATACATGAGTATTTTAAGTACTATATTTATTAAGGAGAAATAAGTGTGGTTCCACACAAGATAGCTACTACATATGGGTTCCTGGCAGCCTCTCCTAAACCTACACTTGAGACTGAAGAATGAATGAATGATATGGTTATAAACTTGCAGCAAACACCATTACAAAATCAATGGTCTGAGAAACCTTGGAGAAGAAAAAAGAGAATAAAAGACCAACGTCAAGGAAAACCAAAACCAATGGAAATGGGTTGGATGAGAGTTCTGCATTATGTTCTTTACTTTCTCATACATTACGCTAGATATATCAGTACCTGTCCTGTCATTACTATAAGTTAATTACTATGATTGTTTTAAAATATATTCACAAATTCCTTGATGCTCCTACCTTCAAGAAGCAGAGTCTAATTCCTTCATCTTGAGTACGACTGTGGACAAACACACTACTATGCAAGTCATCATATATGACCTTAAAGACTTGGTCATGCAAAGCACTGATGCCTTCTCCCCTTTGAGTTCTTCACTCTGGGGAAGTTAGTTGTCATGCCAGCAGAAGAAACAAGTAGCCTACAGATTAGATCAGGGAACTACAGCGCCTGCCAACAGCCAGCGAGGATCTGAGGCCTTCTGCCACCAGCCACGTGAGTCATCTGGGAAGCCAGTCCCTCGGCCCCTACTGTCTTTCTGTCTATAACCGAATGAGATACACTGAGCCAAACCCGCCATTCTAACACGTTCTTAAATTTTTTAGACACAGAAACCCTGAGAAACTAAAACTTAGACCTGTAAGTTAAGGAGTAGTACTCTATTTCAAAATAGGTAACTAATATAGTTCTCCTTTGCTTATTGAAATAGGAGCTCTCCTTAAATGATACACACATGACCAAACATGGTAATTTATGATGGGCAGATTTTATCCTAATTTATTTTGTTCTGGGTTTAACGTATCTATTTTCAGAAAACATTTTAAATATGGAATATATTTTAATATTTGCATTTTTTATTTTAGAACATATATGTATTATCTTGGATTTACCAAGATACATACAACTTATATATTTTATACAACCTCCACCTCCCAGGTTCAGGTGATTCTCCTGTCCTAGCCTCTCAAGTAGCTGGGATTATAGGCCAGCACCACCACCTCCCAGGTTCGAGCAATTCTCTGGTCTCTGCCTCTCGACTATAGGCAAGCACCACCACACCTGGAAAATTTTTATAATTTTAGAAGAGTCAGGGTTTCATCATGCTGGTCTCAAACTCCTGACCTCAGGAGATCCATCCATCTTGGCCACCCAAAGTGCTGAGATTGCAGGTGTGAGTCACTGCACCCAGCCTGGAATACTTTTAGATTTACAGAAAAGAAGTTGCAATATAATACAGAGTTTTCATATGCCCTGTCCATAATTTCCTTTAATGTTAACACAATACTTAAATATCATACACACACACACCCATATATCCCTACTGAAAAATATGGGTACATTATTAATAGAGTTACAGACTTTTTGGTATCTACTAGTTCTTTTACTATTGCTCCTTTTTTGTTGCTATTCAAAAATATAATCCACATTGCATTTAGTAATCATGTATGTAGTACCTCCAATCTACGACAGTTTTTAAAAATTAAATTAAATGTTTATTCTTGCTTTTGTGTTTTATAATTTTGATGTGCTTAAAGAGAACTGGTCAGATTTATTGTATAGTTTCTCTCAATTTGGATTTCTCTGATGTTGTGTCAAAATTACATTGGGGTAAGTGATATTTGGAGAGAATACCATAGAGACAAAATGCCACTCTCAATGTATCATATCTGAGAATGCTTAATTCTAGCAAAATTTATTACTGGTGACATTAACATTGATCACATGGTTAAGGTGATGACTGCCAAAATTATTTCCTGAAATATTTTTTTGTTTCCATGTTCTTTCTATTATAAGTGAGTTGCTAATTCCAGTCCACTCTCAAGGGGAAAAGCATTAAGCTATATCTCAAAAGAGGGGGGAGTATTTAAAAGTTGCAGTCATGTATTAAAACCTCCATAAAATTCATGAGTATTCTGGGAGAGACACTTTGAGGATATGCAATTGTTCCATTTCTCCTTAAAGCTTTACCAACTGATTTCAGCATCTGTCAGTGATCCTGCTTGTAGTATTGTTACTATACTGTTCTAGTGGTGAATAGTATTTCTCTCATTCCATTTACATTTATTAACTGGATTCTTTTTTTTTTTTTTTTTTTGAGATGGTGTCTCGCTCTGTCTCCCAGGCTGGAGTGCAGTGGCAGAATCTTCGCTCACTGCAACCTCCACTTCCCAGGTTCAGGCTATTCTCCTGCCTCAGCCTCCCAAGTAGCTGGGATTACAGATGTGTGTTACCACACCCAGCTAATTTTTCTATGTTTGGTAGTAACAGGGTTTCGTCCTGTCGGCCAGGCTGATCTAGGACTCCTGACCTCAAGTGATCCACCCACCTCAGCTTCCCAAAGTGCTGGGATTACAGGCATGAGCCACTGCTCTCGGCCTTTAATTAGATTCTTAAGCAACGAATATTTGTCTTTTCTCCTCTATTTACTTATGCAATATTTTTTAGAATAGTAAAACTTTCATTTTATTCCTGGTGTTATAATTCAGTGTCATGTTTATTTACATGTCATCAGACTTTTCCAGCTGCAACTATTGAGCCTTCTATCAAGTTGACTCTTTGTCCTTATGACATATACTTCCCCCCACCTCAACTTTCTTACTTTCTGGCCTTGCAATGTACCTTAGACTCATTTAGTTGTTCTTCAATCTCAGTTCGAGAATCAGCCATTTCTCCAAGGAGCCCTAATCACTTTTACTGAAAAATGGTATTTAGAAACAAAGATCTAGACACCGAATGTGATCATGCCTATTGGTGCACTACTCCTAGGCCCTCTCGGAGGACAGGGCTACAAAAAGCATGCATGAATATTAAGCTCTGTATAAACACAAACCTAAAATTGTTTGAGTGATTATCTGTATATATGAACATAGGTATTTTTCAGTATATGCACACATATATACACATATTAATTATACATGTATATACTTAATACATTCTATATACACATATATAGTTTCTGTATATAAAAAGCATATATATTTAATATACTAAATGATCAAAATTATTTAATGTTGTAATGTCTTGAAATCAGGTAATATGAGTTCTCCAACTTTGTTCTTACTTCTCAGAGTTGTTTTAGCTACTCTAGTTCCAGCTCATAAAAACCTTAATATGGCATTATTAATACCTATTAAAATACTTGCTAGGTTTTCAATTGAGATTGCATTGAATTTACAGATCTTGGTGAGAGTAATCACATCTTGGTAATGTTGATTCTTCTAATGCAATAAACAGTATGTATCTTCTGTTATTTACAATGTTACTAATTTCTTCAGCGTTTTTAGTGTTCAGCATTTAAGTCCTGAACATGTTTTATTCGGTTTGATTGAAGGATCTAAATACTTCAATTTTTCTGGTGTTACCTAAATGCTATTTTTAATATCCAGTTCCAGTTCTTTATTTCTAGTATAAAACAGTCCAAATGATTGTTGTATGATCTTTGATCCTATGGTCTTGCTGGACTTATTCTAAGGCTTTTCGTTTGTTTGTCTATTTTTTAGGATTTTCTAAGTACACAATATAGTGTTTGTGAAAGAAACAGCTTTGCTTCCTTCTTTGTAGTTGGCTTTTTTTTTTTTAATTTTGCTTGTCTTATGGCGTTGGCTAAATACACTGTTGAATAGGAGCAGTGGAAAAGCTGTTGCCCGTTCTTCCCAAGGAAGAAAGAACATACTCCTTGTTAGAGAGATGGCATTCAGCCTCTTAACTAATAAATCTGATATCAGCAGTCGATTTTTCAGTCTTTTTAAAGTTGAATTCTCCCTCGTATTCCTTGTCTGCTGAGTTTTTTTTATCATAAATGATTGTTGAATTTAGTTGAACATTTTTCTGAATACCTTGGTATCACGTGATTTTTTAAATATTTAATATATTTACATGGTAAACTACCTGATAAAGTTTTGAATGTTGAACTAACCAGGTAGTTCTTGGATAAGCTCCATTGATCATGATTTATTATCATGCTATACTACTAGTTTTAGGTGCTCATATTTTGTTGATAATCTTTATATCTTTGATCATGCCTTATGAGTCTAGAGGTTTAGGAACTTTTGTGGTATCTTTGTTTTATTAGAGTAACCCCGGCTTCAGAAAATAAGCTGGAAAGTGCTTTCTTCCTTATATTTTCTGGAAGACATTAGGCAGGATTATTATTTTGTTTCTTAAACTTTTAGTAGAATACACAACTAAATCTTCCAGATGTGTGTTTCCTTTTTTAGAAAAAGAAAAAACTTGGCCGGGCGCGGTGGCTCACGCCTGTAATCCCAGCACTTTGGGAGGCCGAGGCGGGTGGATTACGAGGTCAAGAGATCGAGACCATCCTGGTCAACATGGTGAAACCCCGTTTCTGATAAAAATACAAAAAATTAGCTGGGCACGGTGGCGCCTGCCTGTAATCCCAGCTACTCAGGAGGCTGAGGCAGGAGAATTGCCTGAACCCAGGAGGCGGAGGTTGCGGTGAGCCGAGATCGCACCATTGCACTCCAGCCTGGGTAACAAGAGCGAAACTCCGTCTAAAAAAAAAAAAAAAAAAAAAAAAGAAAGAAAGATCTTTTTAAAACACAAATTCAACATTAGAGGACTATTTATCTGTATATTCTTGAGAGAATTGGTTAGGTAGCTTATTCCAAGGAATTCCTTTTTTTTTTTTTTTTTAATCTAAGCTATCAAATTATGATCATTACACTTCTTATAGAATCTTTTTTTTTTTTTTTTGAGATGAGTCATGCTTTCTCCCCCAGGCTGGAGTACAGTGTAGCAATCTAGGCTCACTGCAACCACAGTCTCCCAAGTGCAAGCGATTCTTCCACTTCTGCCTCCTGAGTAGGTAGAATTACAGGTGCATGTCACCATGTCCGGATAATTTTTGTATTTTTAATAAGAGGGGTTTCACCATGTTGGTCGGTCTGGTCTCAAACTCCTGACCTCGTGATCCACTTCCTTTGACCTCCCAAAGTGTTGGGATTACAGGCATGAGCCGGTGTACCCCACCAGAATCCCCTTTTAACACTTGTAATATTTTGGGATCAGTAATTACACTCCCTCTTTCATTTGCAATGTAGGTAATTTGTGTCCCCTCTTTTTTTCTTTGTTAGCTTAACTAGAGACTTACTAAATTAACCAAACTTTGAAGGGACCAGTTTTTATTCTCTTGCTCTTTCCACTTTTCTTTAGTTTGACTTATTTCTGTTTTGATTATTTACAGTTGTATTTCCTTCTGTTCAAATTATGTTTCATTTGCTTTTCTAAAATTATTTTAAAATTATAATTTAGGTTCTGGGGTACATGTGCAGATCATGCAGGATCATTGCATAGGTACATACCTGGCAAGGTGTTTTGCTGCCTTCATCCCACCATCACTTATATCTGATATTCCTCCCCTCATTATCCCTCCCCACCCTTCCCACCCCTGCTGTCCCTCCCCTAGCCACCCCCTACTGACCTCAGTATGTGATACTCCCCTCCCTGCGTCCATGGGTTCTCATTGTTCAACATCCGCCTATGAGTGATAACATATGGTGTTTGGTTTTCTGTTCTTGTGAGAATGATGGTTTCTAGATTCATCCACGTCCCTATGAAGGATATGAACTCATCATTTTTTATGGCTGTGTAGTATTCCATGGTGTATATGTGCCACATTTTCTTTATCCAGTCTATTGATGATGGACATTTGGGTTGGTTCCAGGTCTTTGGTACTGTAAAGAGTGCTGCAATGAACATACATGTGCATGTGTCTTTATAATAGAACAATTTATCATTCTTTGGGTATATACTCAGTAATGGAATGGCTGGGTCAAATGCTATTTCTATTTCTAGGTCCCTGAGGAATTGCCACACTGTCTTCCACAATGGTTGAACTAATTTATACTCCTACCAGCAGTGTAAAAGTGTTCCTATTTCTCCACATCCTCTCCAGCATCTGTTGTCTCCAGATTTTTTAATGATTGCCATTCTAACTGGGGTGAGATGGTATCTCAATCTGGTTTTGATTTGCATGTCTCTAATGACCAGTGATGATGAACATTTTTTCATATGTTTGTTGGCCTCAAAATAAATAAATGAACAAATAAATTTTACAAAATACACTTAAATAAATTTTAAAAGTTTACTGAAAGATATTTTTTAAATTCTAAAATACATGGGCAGAAATATATCGTTGCTGGTAAATGGGAGACCCTATGAATCAATATATCAATGTATCTCCAAAAGTTTTATATTTTTAATATATTTCATTAAAAATCCCGAGGTTTTATGAAGATTTATAGTTTATTTCAAAATATCTGTGAATAAGAATGCCATGAACTGTCAGTGGCTGAAATAGAAGGCCAACCAGTAGTATATAGCCTGCTAGATATAAAGAATCATTATAAATCTATTATAATTAAAACAGACCAGTAAGATAAATAAGCAGATCTATAAGAAACACAATAAAGAGGTCAACTTAGGAAAAGGGTATGACACACAAGATGAAATAAATACTGATGGGGAAGTCATATGTTCATAGAAAATTTTTAAAAAGGATTTCTAACTCTTTTAGTGCTATATATATGTATGTATGTATACACTCATATATTAACAAAGGAAACAAATGTTGACTAGGATGTGGAGGAAGCTGGAATCTTTCATTGATTAAAATGTAAGGTGGTGCAGCCACTGGAAAATAGTATGGAAGTTTCTTTAAAAAATTAAAATAAACTACCATATGATCTAGCAATTATTTATCTGAAATAATTGAAATCCATACCTCATAGAAATGTCTGCATCGTTATGTTCATTGTAGCAGTTGGATATTTGGATTGTATCTCTATCTTGGCATATGAAAATCTTGACTATCCAAATATAGAAATAATCCAAATATCCATCAAAAGATGAATGGATAAAGCAGATATGTTATATACATGCAATGGAATTGTATTTATTCTTTAAAAAGAAGGTAATCCTACCATTTGTGACAAAATGGTTGAACCCAGAAGACACTGTGCTAAGGAAAATAAGCCAGATACAGGACAAATACAGCATGATTTCTCTTATATAAGGTACCTAAAATAATCAAACTCATGAAAGCAGAAGGGAGGCTTCCAGGGTTTGGAGAAGCGGCGAATAAATAGTTGTCACTCAGTGAGAATAAAGTTTCAGTGATGTCAGAGGAATAGGTTCTAGAGATTTGCTGAAAAACATCATGCCTATGTATTTAAGAGTATGGTGTCATTCATTTAAAGATCTGTAAAGAGAACAGATCTCATGTTAAGTGTTACGATGAATACACTCACAAACACACACACACACAAAGAAACACAAAAAAACAACTTTCAGACATGATGAATATGCTTATTACCTTGATCGTGGTAATTATATTGTGGGTATATGCATAAGGCTAGGCTCATCAAATTGTACATATTAATGTGTGCAATGTTTTCGTATATTAATTATATATCCATAGCTATTAACAATGAAATTGAATTTTAAAAATTGCCCAGATAAAGACAACTTTGAAAAGCAAAATTCTTAAACTTCAGTGGTTGTATATATCTTATAATTCAGAGAAACGAGTGATTTCTTAAATAAAACATTTAAATATGTCACTGTAAGGACAACTCTGAAAGATTCAGTTACATTAAAATTTTAAAAAAATTATATTCCAAATGACTACATATAAAAAGCACATTTCCTTCAAATGGAGGAACAATATTTGAAACTATATAACTAATAGAAATTAAGATATATATATCATTCACCTCTCTATTTAGCTATCTATATAGCTAAAGAACTTCTAATGGCTGGGTGCAGTGGCTCATGCCTGTAATTCCAGCACTTTGGTAGGCCAAGGGGTGTGGATAACTAGCTCGGGAGTTCGAAACCAGCATGACCAACATGGGGAAACCCCGGCTCTACTAAAAATACAAAAAATTGGCCAGGTGTGGTGGCATATGCCTATAATCCCAGCTACTGGGGAGGCTGAGGCAGGAGAAGCCCTTGAAGCCAGGAGGCAGACGTTGTGGTGAGCCAAGATCACACTATCGCACTCTAGCCTGGGTGACAAAGTGAGACTCCATCTTAAAAGAAAAAAAAAATTTTCTACAAATTAAGTAAAATAAACTGTCATAAGAAAGAGTAGAATTTATATAGTTATTTATAGAAGAGGAAATATGAGTAGATAATAGTGTGTACCTACCTTCTAGGATAGAAATTGCCAAATGTGCCCCCACCCTGCCCCTGTATCAATTCTGCCCTTGGTACTTTTTGCAATGGAATCACCAAAGTCAGAGTCTTAGCAGAATCATTATTCATCTGGAACCCTTGTCATTCTTCTATCAATTTATAGTCATAAAACCAGATAATCTTGACAAGCGGATGTGAACAGAAGTAACACAAGCAATTTATGGGTCCATTTGCTGAAATGGAAGTTCTTTGTATTCTTGTTGTTGTTGTTTATGTTTTTATTTTACCTTTCCCTAGAACTGAAATTAAGGTGTCATGCTGGACATCCACTGTCAACTATGTTCAAGAAAAATCCCTATGAGATGATGGGGTCACAGGTAAAAAATAATGTTAGGCTCCATGGATGGCTTCATGGAACAGAAAAACCTTCCTTCTCCTGACTAGCCATCGACACAGTGAAAGTTTGGCAAAAAAAAGAATAATTTTTACCTTGTTTGAACCAGTTAATAACTTTGTTACAACACCATACTGTAACTAATCATCAGATGGAGTTACTGAAGTTAACTAAAAGATTTTGGTTGCCATGACAATCACTTTCATTGAGGTACCAAAGGAGGCAGACAACATAACCACAGAGCCTGCATAAAAGTCCAAACACTGGCCTGCCTTTTTAGCTCTTTGTTGCTTTAGCAACATAATACAGGTCAGATTCATGGGCTGGAGCAGAGATGGAGGTCATACTGAAAAGGCTTTCTCAGAGTACAGCTGCAATCTAAATTTACTTAGAATACAGGAACTTGGAGCCTTGTGGAGCTGTAAATGCCGACTACTTCTATTCTCTGGGCAACAGTCAATGAGATTATGAAGCTTACACATCATTGTACTTGGACATAAAATGCCCGACAACCCAGGTACAAAGATCAGATTATGCACACTGACTGTTCACCCAGCCTATTATTTCAGATGCCCTTGAGGTGGCTGCCATTAAATGAGTACAGATGTCACTAAATAAAAGAGTCATCATCCAAGCTGAAGAACTACTCCAGGTAGATGTTTGATTATATCGTTGTTTCTTTCACATGTAACTAAATGGAAACAGATAAATCAGAAACTTCTTGGGTTTTGAATGAAATTTTCTTATCCAAACACCTTAGCTTCCAAGACTGATGGTTGAATCCTCAGACAAACCTAAGCCTAAAACTCTGAACCAATAAGGGATTGGCAATTAAACACCACCACAACAAGAAAGAAACATTCCGCATAGTTTATTTTAGATGTGGGAACAGTGGACAAGAGAGATCCCGTCATACATGTTCCTATAAAGAAGTTACTCCAACACTGAGAAAAGCAGGCCTCATAATACCTATCCAGGCAGATTTTATGTTATCTAAGACTCCATTATGCACCCTCCCCCCTCTTTTGACAATTGAGTTGTTATTTCAGTTACTCTGTACATGAGGGCAGAGGGTGGTTAGAGTGAATATCTTTGTCTTTTGATTTCTTGGTTACCAAACTATGAGGATTTATTCAAACCTTTGGGTAACAGTATATGTCCAAAGAGAACAGCATGAGTAAAGCAGCACGAATTAGCTGGAAAGGAACAGGAAACAAGGTAATAATGAGGTAAAGAACATATGATGCCGGTCGTGTAAGGCCCCACTCTCAGCTGATACTGAATGCATGTATACGTGCCACGTCAATTCAGAAGGCCAGGGATAAATGTATCCTAAGGAGTCAAAAGCACCAAAATACTTCTGTAAACATTCAAGTGTTTAGAATCAATTGCAGTCTTGCTATTGCAATTATAGCCCTTCAGCGGAATCCAGGCAGTCTCCACTCTCACAGCTCGGAATGCGGTAGGTACTTTAGTTTCTAAATTTGTATCCCATCGTTGTGCAATGAGATGTACATCATATGTGGGGCTGGAGGACCAGGGTGCAAGTCCCAATTCTCTTAACCTACTAATGCATGAATGAACTGGGGCAAGTTAACCTCTCTAAAATAAATTACTGCATCGAAATAATGGGATAATAATACTACCTTTCTTCTTAGACTTACTGTAAGGATGACTTAATCTAAATTCCTTGGCGTATCTTTCACATGAAAAACACTGTTTGCCAGAGATCTCCTTTGAAAAAGGTGGATCCATTTCATGTTCTTGCTCCCACTTGGCAATTTGCCAAGCAACAGCACGGAAAATTCCTACCAAATGCGAATGTTTAAATCTGTAACTTTTTAAAATTGAAAACACAAGGGCCGTTAATGAGGCTGAAGACATAATAAACAGAAGTTTCATTTTTGTCGCACTCATTATGCCTTCTGTTAATTGCCAATTCATAAAAACCAGCCTAATACCCTGTTGAAAAAGTACAGTTTATAACTTACAAAACGGGACACCCACCCTGGAAGAGTCTTAGTAGCCCCTAGGAGAGAGAAGGTCAGACACTCCACCCATACACATTCACACACATTTAAGTCACTGAATATTACTAATGAAAATGTAATGTAATCAAAATGTAATGTTTCATTTTTCCATTGCTCTCAGCCTTCACAGAAATATACTTTGGTTCATGAAACAGTTAAAAAACTCACTGGTGTATCTCTTGAATTTCTATTCCAACTATTACAATTCTACATTCTGGGAAATATATGCATAAAAAACATAGATTCTGTAGAACAATAAAACAATTCATTATTATTTTTCTCTTTCAACCTATTATATAGTTTATTTATTCATTAACAAAATAAAGCAAAGCTTTAAAGAAAAAGAAAAATAAAATATTTGAAGGTAATATTTTGTAGCACATACATTATAGAATTCAGAATAATTTTATTGCTTTACTCTTCAATGTACATATGACCTTATTATTTTATATTTAAAATATATATGTGCATGTGTCCCTGCTATTGACCAAGAGAAAACCAAATCCAAAAGCAAAATCAGCTTTGAATTTTGCAGCATTATAAAGTTCGCCTTACATGTAATCCTTTCTAAAGGCAGAGGATTTAGCTACCTTAGTTAGGCTCTGGGGACTTGTCTAATCTACATTTAGTTTCCCAAGGATAACATGCTGAGGCATCTCGTCAATCATGCCCCCAACATGTTTTCTTCATTTTAACATGTCCAACTTATTTGTTGGTTTATCATTAAAAGCCCTTTTATCTCACCTGTTTCAGAAAAAGCTTCTAGAAGAGCTATCAAGGTATATAATGAATTCGTTACTTTCCACGAAGTCACTCTATATCCACCTGACTGACGTTGAAATGACTGACTGCTTCTCTTACTGTTGAAAACAGAAATGCCAAGATATAACGTAAGCTCTACCTATGCCACAGTCTATTGGCACTTGTCACCTCCAGCTTGTTTCTCTCCAGGAAGTTGGCAGAGTATTATCAGAGAAATCTCCTCATATAATTTCACAGAAACTGAGCTTTATCATTAGCCAGGATACATTGAATTTTTAGGAAAAAAATCAATACATAGGCTTAAGGTGTCTCAGTTATTGTGACTGCTACATGCTTTGGATTTTGTGTACTTAAATCAAGATATGACTGTTTATATTGTCTTTTTTGTGGAATTCTTCTTTTACCTTTCAAGTAAAGTTGTAATAAAAATTGTATCTCTTATTGGAGGTAAGTGAACTTTCTAGAACTGAAAAAACATTACATCTAGCTACCTGTAAAATTTAAAGTAGAATTTAGTTCTTTCTTTTCAATAAAATCTTCAATGCATTAAAATTCATAACTGATATTGTGTTATATAATATCAGATATATAGCATGAAAGTGCAATGGTTACAAAGAGCTAACAATTCATTCATCATTGGCCAGTCAGGGGTAATACTTATTAAATAAAAAATAACATAACAATTAATACAAAACCATAAAAACTATCTGACACTTTCACATTCTTTTTTTTTTTTTTGAGACGGAGTTTAGCTCTTGTTACCCAGGCTGGAGTGCAATGGCACGATCTCGGCTCACCGCAACCTCCGCCTCCTGGGTTCAGGCAATTCTCCTGCCTCAGCCTCCTGAGTAGCTGGGATTACAGGCACGTGCCACCATGCCCAGCTAATTTTTTGTATTTTTAGTAGAGACGGTGTTTCACCATGTTGACCAGGATGGTCTCGATCTCTTGACCTAGTGATCCACCCGCCTCGGCCTCCCAAAGTGCTGGGATTACAGGCTTGAGCCACTGCGCCCAGCCAATATTCTTAAATTACTTGAAATATAGCTTACATTTATTTTCTTACACTGCAGATTTAAGGCATACAAATTTCAGGTGCTTGTAAACATCTCAGATTTAGCAAACTCTATGATTTAGCCAATATAAAAACCTATGTAAATAAATAAGTTATAACATTTGGGTATGTCATATCAAAAAATTAGAGAAGAGAACAAAATTGATGAGAAATCACATCCAAAGTCTAATAGAAAATTTGTCATTTTGAGATTCTCTAAATTAAATATAAATATATGTGATTCCTTAGATTGAAAATAAACTGAATCTGTAATTAAACTAACATAATTTACTCTAGGATACAAAATCATCAATGAAGGCTAGAGTTTGACATAATTATTAATCAGAGTGCCAAATCCAAAGTAAAATAAAGTATTACACAGACATATAGGAAGAAAATTCACAGAAATCGGAGGGAAAAAAGAATCACTTCAATAACCAAATGTGCAGAGACTGACCACCAAACCTCAGTGACAGATTTAATGGACAGTTGAAGTTTTGAGCAAAAATAATATGACCCTAAAAGTGTCTTTGAATCTAAATTGGTTTTGATTAGAAAGACAAAGGGAAGATTTTATGAAAGCTATAAGGAATATGGAACATTTTATCTATTAATTCTCCTGTATTCTTCTAAATTGCACATCTGCACATGTGCACATGTGCACACACACACACACACACACACACACACTCACATCCCAGCACGGAGAAATGGTTCAAAATAAAGAAACAAGAGAATAACAAGGTCTGAAGCACAGGCAGCAACTAATTGCCTACCAGACAAAAAAAGTTCAGGTCCAGATGGGTTCACGGCCAAATTGTTCTAGATATACAAAAGGAGCTGGTACCATTCCTTCTGAAACTATTCCAAACAATACAAAAAGAGGGAATCCTCCTTAACTCATTTTATGAGACCAACATCATCCTGATACCAAAACCTGGCAGAGACACAACTAAAAAAGAACATTTCAAGCCAATATTTATGATGAACATTGTTCCAAAAATCTGTAATAAAATACTGGCAAACAGAACACAGCAGGACATCAAAAAACGTATCCATCACGATCAAGTAGGCTTCATCCCGTGGATGCAAGGCTGGTTCAACATGGGCAAATCTAAAAACATAACCTGTCACATAAATAGAAGCAAAGACAAAAACTACATGATTATCTCAAAGATGCAGAGAAGGCCTTCAACAACATTCAACAGACCTTTATGATAAAAACTCTTAATAAACTAGATATCGATGGAACATATCTCAAAATAATAAAAGCTATTCATGACAAACCCACAGCCAATAGCATACCGAATGGGCAAAAATACTGGAAGCATTCCCGTTGAAACCTGGCATTAGACAAGTCTGCCCACTCTCACCATTCCTATTCAACACAGTATTGGAAATTCTAGCCAGAGCAATCAGGCAAGAAAAAGAAATAAGGGTACTCAATTAGAAAAGAAGTCAAATTGTCTCTATTTGCAGATGACATGATTGTATATTTTGGAGACCCCATCAGCTCAGCCCAGAATCTCTTTAATCTGATAAGCAACTTCAGCAAAGTCTCAGGATACAAAGTCAGTGTGCAAAAATCACAAACATTCCTGAACACCAATAACAGACAAACAGAGCAAAATCATGAACAAACTCCCATTCACAATTGCTACAAAGAGAACAAAATACCTAGAAATACAACTAACAAGGGACATGAAGGAACTCTTCAAGGAGAACTATAAACTACTGCTCAAGGAAATAAGAGAGGACACAAACAGATGGAAAAACATTCCATGCTCATGGTTAGGAACAATCAATATTGTGAAAATGGCCATACTGCCAAAAGTAATTTACAGATTCAATGCTATCCCCATCAAGATGCCCTTAACCTTCTTCACAGAACTGGAAAAAACCACCTTAAACTTCATATGAAACCAAAAAGAGCCTGCATAGCCAAGAACAGGGGCTTTTTCTCTCCTTCACTGCAGCAGCTGCCGGCGTCCAGCTGCCTCCGTTCTGCCTGGATCTCTAGCTCCTCATTTCTCCAGTCTCCTCAGACCAAAGCCCTCGGGATATGCAGCAGCCATGCCTGTGGACACGCTGAGCCCTGGAGCCCCGGCCGCCCCTGCCCTACCTTGCCGCCTGCGGACCAAGGTCCCCGGCTACCTGCTACGGAGGCCGGCAGATGGTGGAGTCCGGAAACCCAGTGCTGTGGAGCGCCTGGAGGCCGACAAGGCCAAGTACGTCAAGAGCCTGCATGTGGCCAACACCCGCCAGGAACCTGTGCAGCCCCTGCTGTCCAAACAGCCACTCTTTCGCCCTGAGACTCGCCGCACAGTGCTCACGCCCAGCCGCCGAGCCCTGCCTGGCCCCTGCCGACGGCCCCAGCTGGACCTGGACATCCTCAGCAGCCTCATCAACTTGTGTGATAGTCCCGTGTCTCCTGCTGAGGCCAGCCGCACTCCTGGACGGGCAGAGGGAGCTGGCCAGCCTCCCCCAGCCACGCCCCCACGACCGCCACCCAGTACCTCTGCGGTCCGCCGAGTGGACGTCCGCCCTCTGCCTGCCTCACCTGCCCAGCCCTGCCCGTCATCGGGTCCTGCCGCCGCCTCCAGCCCAGCCCGGCCACCGGGTTTGCAACGCTCTAAGTCGGACTTAAGCGAGCGCTTTTCTAGGGCAGCCGCTGACCTTGAGCGCTTTTTTAACTTCTGCGGCCTGGACCCGGAGGAGGCAAGAGGGTTGGGTGTGGCCCACTTGGCACGGGCCAGCTCGGACATTGTGTCCTTGGCCGGGCCCAGTGCTGGGCCGGGCAGCTCTGAAGGGGGCTGCTCTCATCGCAGCTCGGTTACTGTTGAGGAGCGGCCCGGGTGCGCGTCCCCTACGGCGTGTCGGTGGTGGAGCGCAATGCCCGCGTGATCAAGTGGCTGTATGGGTTAAGGCAGGCACGGGAGAGCCCCGCAGCTGAAGGCTAGGCTGCCGCTGGACCTGGTATTCGCCACAGGACAGATCTTACAGACGCATGTGGCCCCTGGACCTCTCTTGCATCCATTCTCTGGATCTGCATGCCAGAGGCTTCACCATGGTGTGAACTTGGCATGGAGGCAAAGGCTTAGAGGCTGGACCAGCATTCTTGGGCAAGGACTGACCCTGGAGGGTTTTGCTCTTGACTTTGGACAGCCGAGAATCCCTCCTTCCACCCCAATACAAGGTTTTGACATGAATGTATTCCTCCTTAGTTCCTCTTATGGGGCTGCATTTGGGGTGCTTTGCCCTCCCCTCTGA
Source organism: Callithrix jacchus (assembly GCF_049354715.1). Taxonomy (NCBI): domain Eukaryota; kingdom Metazoa; phylum Chordata; class Mammalia; order Primates; family Cebidae; genus Callithrix; species Callithrix jacchus. Next base: position 9,347,055 of record NC_133519.1, read on the forward strand.
GAGTGAGGACCAAGGAATCTCCTCCATCCTGTCTTCCCAGCGGCTCTGTATCCTTCCTTCCTTCCTTGGCCTCTGTCCTTTGCTGACGTCCTCTTCCTTACCCAGCAGAACTCACCCTGGGGTCGTGGCAGCAGAGAGGGGCCTATCCACTGCTCTTCCTAGTCCTTGGCAGCTGGCCTTGGTGGGTAGACGATGTTGGGGCCCGTTAGAAATCTGCACTGCTTTGACTTACCTTCCCTTGGTTAATAAACACAAATGCTTGTTTCTCAAAAAAAAAAAAAAAAAAAAAAAAAAGCAAAAAGAACAAAGCTGAAGGGATCATGCTACCTGACTTCAAACTATACTACAAGGCTACTGTAATCAAAACAGCATGGTACTGGTACCAGAATAGAGGCCTCTGTTCTGTTCTTTCGGTGTATATCTCTGTTACAGAACTAATGCCACACATCTACAACCATCTGATCTTCGAGAAACCGGACAAACACAAGCAATGGGGAAAGGATTCCCTATTTCATAAATGGTGTTGGGAAAACTGGCTAGCCATGTGCAGAAAGTTAAAACTCCACCCATTCCTTACACCTTATACAAAAATCAACTCCAGATGAATTAAATATTTAAACATATTTAAACATAAGACCTAACACCATAAAAACTCTAGAAGAAAACTTAGGCAATACCATTCAGGACATGGGCATAAACAAGGACTTCATGACTAAAATACCAAAAACAATGACAACAAAAGCCAAAATAAACAAATGGGATCTAATTAAATTTAAGAGCTTCTGCACAGCAAAAGAAATGATCATTAGAATGAACTGGCAACCAGCAGAACAGGAAAATGTTGCAAGCTACCCATCTGACAAAGAGCTAATATCCAGAATCTACAAAGAACTAAAACATATTTACAAGAAAAAGACAAACAACCTCATCAAAAAGTGGGTGAAAGATATGAACAGACACTTTTTAAAAGAAGATATTTATGAGGCCAACAAACATATGAAAAAATGCTCATCATCACTGGTCATTACAGAAATCCAAAGCAAAACCGCATTGAGATACCATCTCATTCCAGTTACAATAGCAATCATTAAAAAATCTGGAGACAACAGATGCTGGAGAGGATGTAGAGAAATAGGAACACTTTTACCCTGTTGGTGGGAGTGTAAATTAGTTCGATCATTATGGAAGACAGTGTAATGATTCTTCAAGGATCTAGAAATAGAAATACCATTTGACCCAGCAATCCCATTACTGGGTATATACCCAAAAGATATAAATTGTTCTATTACAAAGACACATGCACACGTATGTTCATTGTGGCACTGTTGACAATAGTAAAGACTTGGAACCAACCCAAATGCCCATCAGCGATAGACTGGATAGGGAAAATGTGGCACATATACACCATGGAATACTATGCAACCATAAAAAAGGATGAGTTAATGTCCCTTACAGAGACATGGATGAATCTGGAAACCATCATTCTCAGCAAACTGACACAAGAATAGATAACCAAACACAGCATGTTCTCACTCATAAGTGGGTGTTGAACAACGAGAACACATGGACACAGGGAGGGGTACATTACACACTGAGGTCTGTTGGGGGAGTTGGGGAGGGATAGCAGGGGGTGGGGAGATTAGGGAGGGATAACATTAGGAGAAGTATCTAATGTAGGTGACAGGGGGATGGAGGCAGCAAACCACATGGCACGTGTATACCTATGTAACAATCCTCCGAGATCGGCACCTGTACCCCAAAACGTAAAGTAAAATTAAAAAAATAATAATTTCAAAAATAAATAAAATGCTTCCAATGAAGCAAAAACAAAAAAAAAATAGTAAATAAGAAGCCACTGGTAGGATAAGATCTGTGCTTACTTATTTTACATTGTAAAGTAGAAATGTGATTTACATCTTCTATGTAGTTTAAAAATCATTACTATTTTAATCATTTTACTACAATATCTTCTAGATTATCTTTATTTCTTAAAAAATAACTTATTTTATTAATTCCCCAGATAAATACCTGAGCTCACATGTCACAAACCAGGACGCATCTGTACCGTCATTGTTCTCAGGATTCCCAGTGTAACCTGCTGGATGGGAGATAACCTAGTAAATGTTATCATGCAATTCTCAGAATCACTTTTCCAAATACGAGGAGTTGAGTAGGGAAAAATACAAAATGAGCAAATGTAGTGAATCCATTTCCCCGGTATAGGGAAAAAGGATAAAAATGTCCTGCTATATGGAAAAGAGTTCCCCAGGGACAAGGTACACTCCTTCAAACTATCATAGAAGGACCAAAAGAAACCCTTTAGGCCTTTAGCATCCTAACTTTATCTGCTGTGAAGAGTCTAAATATGAATTTGGAAGCAATTCTAGTAATTTCAGTTTCTTCATTGATGACCTTCTCATTTACCTTCTTCTGTAACTTAGTAGGAGAATCTGAGGCCATAGGTATAAATTCAAATTCTGGCCATATACTCAGGACAATCTAGAACAAGTGCCAGCAAACTGCTTTGGAATTCATTAATTTTATGAGTGAATACCCTTCTTGTCTGGCAAACTTTTCACAAGAAAAAACATTTTAGAAACTGTTTTGTGGTTGTTTTGTTTTCAAAATCTGAATCATCATATTCAATACACACTTCACATAGTAAAGAAAACTATCCATTTTATATAAATGCAATTTAATTTTTCAGTCCTATTAAAAGATATAATACAAACACAGGACAAAGTTAAATGAGACTTGACCCTGAAGACACATCAAGCTTAACTCAGGAAGGGCAAATATTGTTGTGGAAATAATCAAGAAGTTCTAGGAAAAAAATAATAGATTGCTCTTTAGAGTCATATTGTTAAAATAACAAATGACTACATTTTAAAAGGAACCATGGATCCAGACATGTTACATTAGAATTGTAAGCCCAAAAGAATCTGAGACAGGTCTCAATCAATTTAGAAATTTATTTTGCGAAGGTTAAGGACATGCCCAGAAGGGAAAAAAGTAAAAATCAGAGAAGCAGTCTGAGGTCTTCGCCTTTCTCTAAAGATGAATTTGAGGGCTTCAATATTTAAGAGGAAAATGGGCTGGAGGGGAAAGAGTGGGGTATTGTAATCCACAAGTTGCAAGATCAAAGAAGCAAATAGGCAAATAGTCAGCTTAGGCTCCCTCAGTGAATCAGCACTTTACATAAGATAAGATGAACAGAGAGTAGCTGCCTTTGGGGATACTTAACCCTTTATCTCTAGGTATCTGCTTAGGAACAAAAAGAAAGTTGCAGCAAAACTCAGTTTTCACCTTATTTTTTTTCTTTTTGGAATAGTGAATTGGGATCCTTAATTTTTAGTTTCCTCTCTCAGGATAATATTACAAAATGAACAAACAACCAAAAAAAATTATGTGGTTTCTTTAGGTTAAAGGAAAGTAGATTTTTTCATGCTTTGGGTTATTATATCTAAATAAAAAACTAAAAATAATGCTAAATATCTTATCTTTAATAAATTGAAAACCTAAAGACAGTTTGCAATTAAATTGTAACTCTGCTCATAAATGCATTTTGACTCATTCAAGCTTTTTTGTTTATTTTGTTAGGATGTTCTTTCTCACCCATTTAGAAATCACTATATGTGTTTATAGTGTTTGAACAAGTATAGTGGGTCTTCTGAAAGTATATTGTATATTTTTCCTACAAATATATCCAGTTTAAATTATATATATTTCAAATTCAGGTAGCCACAAGATATTTGTGTTAAATTCCATATGATGAATTGTTAACTATTAATCTTTGTATTTTAAAAAAATATCTTGAACATTTATTCCTGAATATATTACCTTTTTATTTTTCTTTTTTTTTAATTGTACTTTAGGTTCTGGGGTACATGTGCAGAACATGCAGGATTGTTGCATAGGCACATACATGGCAAGGTGGTTTGCTGCCTCCATCCTCCCGTCACCTAAATCTGGCATTTCTCCCCATGTTATCCCTCCCCAGCCTTTAACAAATAGTGGCAGGTCTATTTGATTTATTCTCAAAGTATTCACTCTTTTAGGTTTATTTAATCACAGGTGACAAATCCAGGTAAAAAGACCTTTTCTGATTCAAATCTTAGCTAGTGTCAGATGCCAGGTTTTTAATTTGATTCCCAATTACGCCGTCGAATCACTCTGTAGTCCCTTGCTTTGGATTCCCGTGTCTGGGAAATTGAATAGTCTCATGAAAGTTATAGAAATCTTCAACTTCCCAAGCAGGAAAAGAGGCACATGAATAAGAACCTTTCCATTCTCTGATTGTCCCTCACGTAAGAAGCGTGTTTCATCCCCTGAAGCACACAAGCATTGAAGCTTTTACACTGCATTGCTTAGAGCATGCTCAACAGGACATCAGGGTTGCAGGGGAGGGTGGAAAAGTTACCAACATGACAGAAGGGATAAGAGTGTCATGGTTGGTTTAAAAAATCGTAATTCTTGCCTGGGGCCATGCACTGAGCAAAGGCAAAGGGTAGCAGAGAGGGAAGGAGAAATAACGTAGAGAAACCACAATCATCTTCTATACACACTTATTCTCCTTAAGACCCCAACACAGCCTATGAATTCCATTTGCACAAATCTTGTTAAACTAATGAAGAACTTAAGATCAATTTATTGGTGTATCTGAATCTTTATCAATCAAACATTAAAATTACATGCAAAATGGCTTAAATTTATTATTTGAATCACGTGTAAAATGTTAGTAGCCCTGTGTCATTAAATATAATTCACATTAAGTTATGGACATTCAAACTAGCGAAAAATACATTGAATAAAAGCAGTTTCTGTATTTGAGGTATAGATCCACGATTTCTGGTATTTGTATTTGCAAGCCTTTGCCATGTGCAACATTTTCTGTATATTGTGTAGCGAATTTGATTAATGAACTCTATAGTTTTCTCCAATTAAACTGAAATACATATGGCTAACCCTGATACTGTAGTCTAATTTAATGCTAATTAGATTTACCTGTCTACTAAGTAAGGCACCCAAAAATATCCTTTTTTATCTCCCTCTTAAGGAAAAAAAAAGTTTATATAAAAATGCCAACATTTTAGAAGCAGTGAAAAACCTGAAAATGTTTGTAGGATTTTCCAACAAATGACTCTTCCTTTAAGTGATTCAGATACGCATTAAAAAGAAAATGATTATTAGCATCATAAATTTATATGGTGTATTTCTAAGTAAGCATTAAATTATATCAGCTCAAGAAGAATTTTAGGTTTCATATAATATGTGGATTATAGAGGCAATACATATTTTGCCTCTATAGACAAAGTGACATTTTCACAAATGAGGGGTTGGATGCTGAACAGCATGACATTTCTGCCTTCTGTTAAGATCAAAGTGACAACTCTGTCCTTTCATTTGGATTGACAGACTATACGTAGGTGATAATGTTAACATTTGTGCATTATTTACGCTCAAAAGAAAATTGCCATAAATTGATGAGATACCAACTCTCTGTGCTGGTAAATGCTGCTGTAACTAAATCTGCTTTGACAACTCTTGAAGTCAGTTAACATTTTATCATTCCAAAATAACTTATAATCATGGATAATACAGTATCATTCCATGTAATAAAGTATTGTTCCGTTTCACAGCAGTTACTCTTCAGTGCAGGGTCTGCATACTTATCAAGTAGATTTGGTAAGAGCCTACTAATCAGAAGCAGAGAAAGTGGATGTGTAGCCACACTGTAGCATTTGGAAGTTCTATAAGCTCAGGAACTTTATTTAACCCATCTGAAACTCACTTTTTTTGCTTGTTTGCTTTGTTTTTTGAGACAGAGTTTCACTCTTCTTGCCTACGCTGGAGTGCAATGGCCCGATGTGGGCTCACTGCAACCTCTGACTCTCAGGTTCAAGTGATTCTCTTGCCTCAGCCTCCCAAGTAGCTGGGATTACAAGTGTCCGCCACCATACCTGCTAATTTGTGTATTTTAATAGAGACAGGGTTTCATCATGTTGGCCAGGCCGGTGTCAAACTCCTGACCTCAGGTGATTCACATTTACATAGTTTTGTCACTAGCATCAAAATCCATTTCCAGAACTTCTTGAAAAACTGAAACTCCTTACTCATTAATAGAAGTTCTTCATTTTCCGCTTCCACTGGCCTCTGGAAACCAGCATTCTACTTTTTTGTCTCTATTACTTTGGCTCCTGGTACCTTATATAAATAGAATCATACTGTATTTGTCCTTTTGTGATTGCCTTATTTCACTTAAGATATGTCCTCAAAGTTCATCCAAGTTGTAACTTAAAACTGAGTAATATTCTATTTTGTGTATACAACCTATTTCGTTTATGCAATTATCTATTGGTGCACATTTGACTTGCTTGTGAATCGGCTCCTGTAAATAATATTATCATGAATACAGGCATTCAAATATCTCCTTAAGTCCCCGCTTTTAATTCATCAAGTGAGATAACGTTGAATTGTTGGGCCATGTGATATTTCTACTTTAATTTTTTTCAGAAAATGCTATACTATGTTCCCTAGTAGCTTTATCATTTCACATTCCCACTAACTGTATCTGTCTCCTTACGTTTCCACATCCTCACCAGCACTTGTCATTTTTTATGGTAGTCATAAAAGATGAATGTGAGAGAAACTCACTCTTAAAGTGCATGTAATAATGCCTACATCATCGTGTGGTGCTGCTATAATGGTTTTTGAAACCCTTATATATTTCAACTCTTAAGTTCATTTCCATCCTTTCATGACACTTCCCGAAATGGAGATACAGACCTTGTGCCCTTCGAGTAAGGCAGATACTTCGTCACGATTCGATGGACTCCTTGGGTTGTATTCACTCAGACTTCTTAAAGCAACGGGTTTTATTAAAAGAAAGATAACTGAAATTTCTCACGTGCCCTAGAATGGTCATTCGTGGCCTCTTTCAACAACTGCAACAGTTCAATTATTGGAAAAAGTGTAGGAACCTGGCTTCAGTCTCTATTTTGTTTTCTTAGCAGCAGGATATTGTTAATCTACTGTAATCATGATGTCTTAAACTCCCTATCTCAACCTATCTCTCTCTCTCTGTCTCTCTGTCTCTAGCTCTATCTCATCTTTTTATTCTTTTGTAATCACCTACCACCCCCATTTTCTGTAGCCTTTTTGCTTCATGGCTCCTGTTAGCTTATAATGTTTAATTGTTCAGAAGTGCCTTTTATGTGTAGTCCTTCCTACCTTTGCCACTTTATAATATATTTCAAAGCATCCTTCTAATTCAAAAATTCCCTATCAATTGAGTGCTTATCCACTAAAATCAGTAGGAAAATCAGTAGTACAAAAATTACTGGTAATCTAAGTAAAATTAGGATAATTTAGATATGGCCCATAATTTTTCTTAAGACATGCAAAATAAATTGTCTGGGAAAAGAAAATAATTAGTCTTGAAAATTTAGTCCACTTTGTTCTCAAAGTGTTTTTGGCTCTAATAAATACTAACATACTTCTGCATACAAATACAGTGTAAATAACACTGAATTTTGAGAAGATTATAATGCGGTTTCAGCAATAGTGAAGACAGCGAGAGGAGGGGGACAGTGTTCTCTGATTCACTAACAACTGAATTAAATACTCTCCCCTGGATCCGGCTTTCCCACTGTAAACCTTACACATACACATAAAATGCTGGAATGCAGCTTGCAGCACACTGGGGTTTAGCTGGTTTTCGGAAATCATGCATAATTAATGAAAAACAAACACGGGCATAAGAAAGCATCAAAAATAGAGTCTTATGCAAATATTCTATGCCACCTTATCCATGTAGATTAGGAACGTGCATGATGCTTAAGGGTCTTAATCGTGGCCACTTTTCCTCAATGTGAAATAGAAAGCCTTTCTGTTTTTCATTTTGTAAAATGATCTAAAACAGAGATGATCTAAAATAATAAGCAAAACTGAATTAGTTCTTCTTTGTATCAATGATAAAATTGAACCAGAATCCACAGATAGCTCCTAATAAAGTGCTTTCCCATCCTCCCCAAATCCGAATCCAGTATCATTAATTATAGAAAACCTTCCTGAATATGTAAATGTCCAACTTGCATCTCTGCTGTGTGAATCCCTGTACAGCAATTGTCCTATCGCTGCTTAATTCCACTCCGTGTTTATTTACAGTGCCATCTTTGTATTCTGCCTGTATTTATACACATCGTTTTGTCTTGTTATTTAATGATGGAATTCAGCTTTCTTGACTTTGACCATGCATGATTTACAAAATGTAAAGGCTTTTGGCTAAATTGCAATAGTGTTCTCGATCCTTTACCCTATCTCTTCATCATAGATGAAGTATAGTTCCCCTAGTTTTGGGGGTATGTCATGTGACTTGCTATGGCCGAGAGTAAATGGATGGAAGTGACAATGTACCAGTTCATCTTAAGCTTGAGGAGTTTCGTATTTTCCTACTTTCCTTCTCCTGTATATTCCTCAGCCAGAAGAGCATTTTTCTTCTAGACTCATTACCCCAAGAAGAGGATGAGAGAAATCTGGAACCAAACTCATCCCAACTTCTGCAGCCTTACGCAAAGGTGACTACAGATTTGCAGTGAGAACTGTCAAGCCAAACCCATCCTCAGTCAAGCAAACTGTAGATATTGTCTGATAACAAGTGCTTGTTTTTGAGATGCCTTGCTATCCGGCAATAGCTAAGTGATACAGGTTGTTTTATGGGCTGAATTGTGTCCCCTCAATATTTTATGTTGAAGTCTTAAGTACCTCAGCATGTGACTGTATTTGGAAATAGGGCCTTTAAAGTGGTAATTAATGTAAGATGCGGTCATTTGTGTGGGCTCTATTCTAAGGTTACTGACGTCTTTATAAGGCAAGTTGACTAGAACACAAATACACACAGAGGAAGCACAATATGAAGAAAAAGGGTCATTTGAAAGGCACTGAGAGAGACCACAGAATAACACCAAACATGTCTTGCCTTAATTTGAATTTATGGGCTCCAGAACTGCAATAAAATATTTTTCTGTTGTTTAAGCTACCCAGTTTATGTACTTGTTAGGAAAACAAACTAAAACAGGGTACGTTCACTACCTTTATCTTTCCAAACATATTTTATAATCAATACCTGCTTTCCGTATGTGAAGTGACCCAGCTCAGGCTACATGGCTGATGTTCAGCTTCCCCATTGCGTTTGTTGATTGACTACATCTGAGGAAACTCACACTGTGCCCTTAGCAGGCAGCTGAGGTAATGAAAAGCCACAATTGGCTATTTAACTAAAAATCTAAATTAATTAACATTAAATTTAATTAAACCTAAATTTAATTTAGTTACATAATCACACTATCTCCATTCCAATTTCTTAATAGTTAACTGTGGCTAGTGGCTATCAGATTGGAGAGTACAGATTTATAGACATTTCCGTCTTCACAGAAACTTCATTGAGCAGGATAAGGCTAGAGAATCAAAGGTCATACAAGGAGATTTTAAACTATTCTTCTTAGATTTTATAGCCTTAATTATAGAACAGTTCAGGTTATTTTTAGAAGAAAATCTAATAAGATCTCAGCTTTGGACATCATTAAGATGGCAGAATAGGAGGTCACCACAGAAAGTCCAAGTAGTAACTCTTAAAAGATAAAAGTCCCTCTGTGAAAATTCTAAAACTTGGGAATGAGACTGAGACACCCACATGGACCACAAAACCCAAAATAATGCATTAGAAGAGTAAGAGAAATTATCTCACTCTGGGCTCATTGCTCCAATTCCAAGTCAACAGTGCAGCACACAGAGAGAATTTCCCTAAGAACACAGTTTCTAAAGTCAGAAGAGAGAACCCAATATGGTGCATGCAGCCTTCCCAGTACTTTGGTGCACTTCTTAAGAGGCCCAATATTGCTTCACTTCACAGGGAACTCTGGTGGAAACTGTAAGATTAGACCGCCTGGAGTCAGGTAGAAACAAAGAAAAGGGATTGGGCTCACAGGGACCAGCACTTTGGTGGTAGCTCTGTGTTCCTGCTAACAGTGGTGTCCACTCAGAGATGCGCCAATAGCACAGCCTATCCACAAAGCCACTCTGGTCAAACCTGGAGATTCAGTGGACAGTCCCATTGACTTGAATCCCTAACCAAGAACCCACCTGCCCAACCTTACAGCATTCCCCAAAGCTCTGCCTAAGAAGAGAGGCAAGCCTTCATAATGCATTTCTATGGAACACAGCCTCTGGACTCACCTATCTCAAGCAGCAACTCCACCTAACCTCAGAGCCTAGCACACAGCCCTGTCTAACTGAAGACATAAAACAGCTTTACTACCAGGAAGGGGATATACCCTGTAACACTGGCAGACCAGAGGGGATCACAGTGCCCAGCCGTCAGCTCCACTGGACCTGAGAGCAAAGGCAGTGGCCCAACCCCACTAGAGAACCTCACAGAAAACTTCATGTCTATGGTTGGTAACAGCTGTCCTAATGAGAAAGCCAGGCTGGACTCAACCATGAAAGCCTAGCCTGCCAAAATCACATGCAAAGTCCTGAAGCAGAGGCCGTATCCCCAGATGCACAGACACCAACACAACAACACAAGCAACGAAGAAGCAGAACATTACGACGATACCATAAGAAAACAATGAATCCCTAATGACAGACCTCAAAGAAGTAGACACCTACGAAAGGACTGATAAAGAATTTAGAAAAAGTCTGACTTCTGCCAAAAAGGCCAAATAGGAACAGCTCCAGAGTGTAGTTCCCAGTGAGAGTGGTGTAGACGGCCACATTTCCAACCAAGATACCAGGTTCATCTCAATGGGACTGGTTGGACAGTGGGTGTAGCCCAAGGAGGACAAACGGAGAAAGGGTGGGGCACTGCCTCACCAGGGAAGTGCATTGGGCCAGAGGGCACTCGCTCCTACCCAACAGAGGCTACTGGGGACTTTTCTGGCCACTCCAGAGACCCAGATCCATTGCTGCACTTTTCCCTTGGCTTTTGCAGCTCACAGAGCAGGAGATTCTTGCACACCAAAAAGTGATTCAGCCAGTGCTGTGAGTTCCCAGCACAAAGTCTGAGCATCCATTTTGGCTGGCACCTGTAGCCCCTGTGAGCCAGAGTCACCCATACCCCAGAGAGAAAGGGGGCTGAAGGCGGGGAGCCAGGTGAGCTGCCTCCAAAGGTCCTACCTACCACCACAGAGACCAGCCACTGAATCCCACTGGCTTGGGATTTTCGCAGCCAGCACAGCAGTTTGAGCTCAACCATGGACAGTCGCGCTCCATGGAGGAGGGGCATCTGCCATTACCAAGGCAGCTCTACCTTACCTGTGTAAACAAAAGCACAAAGAAGTTTGCACAGCAGCTGGGGGAAGCCCCCAGCAGCTCAACAACACCTCTGCACACAGACTGTGACTAGACTCCTTCCTTGCTGGGCAGGGCATCTCTGAAAAAAGGCAGCAGCCTGTCAGGGACTTATGAATACAGCCACACCTTCCCAGGACAGAACCCCTGGGAAAAGAGCTGTTGTGAGTTCTGCTACAGCAGACTTAAACGTCCCTGCCCAGAAGTTCTGAAGGGAGCAACTGAGCTCCCAGCACAGCACTTGGGCTCTGACAAGGGACAGACTGCCTCCTCAAGCAGCTCCCTGACTCCTGTATATCCTAAAAGTCACCTCATACAAAAGAGCTCGGGCTGACATCTGGTGGGTATTCTTCCAGGACGAAGCTACCAGAGGAAGAAATAGGCAGAAATCCTTGCTCTTCTGCACCCTCTGCAGGTGATTCCCAGGCAAGCAGGGTCTGGAGTGGGCCTTGAGCAGTCCTGCAGCACAGGGCCTGACTGTTAGACAGAAAACTAAGAAACAAAAATAGCCTCAACATCAACAAAAAGGATGTCCACTCAGAGACCTCATGCAGTCACCAACTTCAAACCAAGGGTAGATAAAACCAAAGGCAGATGGGAAGGAACCAGCGTGAAAAGGCTGAAATCACCAAATCCCAGAATGTCTCTCCTCCTTTATGGGATCACAGCTTCTCCCCAGCAAGGGAACAAAACTGGATGGAGAATGAGTCTGACGTATTGACAGAAGAAGGTTTCGGAAGGTGGGTAATCACAAACGTCTCTGAGCTAAAGGAACATGTTCTAATCCAATGCAAAGAAACTAAGAACGTTGAAAAAAACTTAGATGAAATGCTAACTAGAATAACCAGCTTAGAGAAGAACAAAAACAACTTAATGGAGCTGAAAAACACAGCACGAGAACTTTGTGAAGCTTACACATTTCAATAGGTAAATCAATGAAGCAGAAGAAAGGATATTGGAGATTGATGATGAATTCAATGAAATACAAAGAGAAGGCAAGATTAGAGAAAAAGGAATGAAAAGAAACGAACAAAGCCTCCAAGAAATATGGGATTATGTAAAAAGACCTAATCTACATTTGATTTGTGTACTAGAATTTGATGGAGAGAATGAATCCAAGCTGGAAAACACTGTTCAGGATATTATCCAGGAAAACTTCTCCAACGTAGCAAGGCAGGCCAACATTCAAATCCAGGAAATACAGGGAACACCAAAAAGATATTCCTCAAGAAGAGCAACCGCAAGGCACATAATCGTCAGATTCACCAGGGTTGAAATGAGGGAAAAAATGCTAAGTGCAGCCAGAGAGGAAGGTTGGGTTACCCACAAAGGGAAGCCCATCAGACTCACAGCAGATCTCTCAGTAGAAACCCTACAAGCCAGAAGAGAGTTGGGGCCAATATCCAACATTCTTAAAGAAAAGAACTTTCAACCCAGAATCTCATATCCAGCCAAACTAAGCTTCAGAAGTAAAGAAGAAAAAAATCCTTTACATGCAAGCAATTGCTGAGAGATTTCATCACCACCAGGCCTGCCTTACATGAGCTCCTGAACATGGAAAGGAACAACCAGTATCAGTCACTGCAAAAACATACCAAATGGTAAAGAATATCGACATAATAATGAAACTGCATCAACTGACAGGCAAAATAACCAGCTGGTATCAAAATGGCAGGATAAAATTCACAAATAACAATATTAACCTTAAATATAAACTGGCTAAATACCCCAATCAAAAGACAGAGACTGGCAAATTGGATAAGAAGTCAAGACCTATCGGTGTGCTGTATTCAGGAGACCCATCTCACATGCAAAGAAAGCAGGGGTTGCAATCCTAGTCTCTGATAAGACAGACTTTGAACCAACAAAGATCAAAAGAGACAAAGAAGGATATTACATAATGGTAAAAGATCAATGCAACAAGAAGAGCTAACTATCCTAAATATATATACACCCAATACAGGAGCAGCCAGATACATAAAGCAAGCTCTTACGGACCTACAAAGAGAGTTAGACTCCCATACAATAAAAGTGGGAGACTGTAACACTTCATTGTCAATATTAAACAGATCAAGACGGAAAACTAACAAAGATATCCAGAACTTGAACTCAGATCTGGGCCACGCGGACCTAATAGATGTCTACAGAACTCTCCACCCCAAATCTGCAGCATATACATTCTTCTCAGCAACACATCACACTTACTCTAAAATTGACCACATAATTTTAAGTAAATCATTCCTCAATAAATACAAAATAATGGAAATCATAACAGTCAGTCTCTCAGACCACACTGGAATCAAATTAGAACTCAGGACTAAGAAACTCAACCAAAACCATACACCTATGTGGAAACTGAACAACTACTCCTGAATGACTACTGAATAAATCATGAAATGAAGGCAGAAATAAAGATGTTCTTTGAAACCAACAAGAATGAAGACACAACATATCAGAATCTCTGGAACACATTTAAAGCAATGTCTAGAGGAAAATTTATAGAACTAAATGCCCATATGAGAAGCAAAGAAAGATCTAAAATTGACACCCTATCATCACAATTAAAAGAACTAGAGGAGCAAGATCAAAAAAATTCAAAAGCTAGCAGAAGACAAGAAATAACTAAGATTAGAGCAGAATTGAAAAACATAGAGACAAAAAAAAACCCTTCAAAAAATCAATAAATTAAGGAGCTGTTTTTTGAAAAGATCAAAATAGATACACTGCTAAGCAGTCTAATAACAAAGAAAAGAGAGAAGAATCAAATAGATGCAAAAAAACAAGCAAAACAAAAATGATAAAGGAGATATCACCACCAATTCCACAGAAATACAAACTACCATCAGAGATTACTACAAACAACTCTATGCACACAAACAGGTAAATCTAGAAGAAATGGATGAATTCCTGGACATTTACATCCTCCTAAGACTAAGCCAGGAAGAAGTTGAATCCCTGAATAGACCAATAACAAGGTCTGAAGTTGAGGCAGCAATTAATACCCTACCAACCAAAAAAAGCCCAGGTCCAGATGGGTTCACAGCTGAAATCAACCATATGTACAAAGAGAAGCTGGTACCATTCCTTCTGAAACTGTTAAACATAATACAAAAAGAGGGAATACTCCCGAGCTCATTTTATGAGACAGACACAACTATAAAAGAAAATTTCAGGCCAATATCCATGATGAACATCAATGAAAAAATATTCAATAAAAGATTGGCAAACCAAATGCAACAGTTCATCAAAAAGATTATCCATCACGGTCAAGTAGGCGTCATCCTGAGGATACAAGGCTAGTTCAACATACGTAAACCTATGAATGTAATCCATCACATAAACAGAACCAAAGACAAAAGCCACATGATTATCTCAATAGATGCAGAGAAGGTCTTCCACAAGATTCGACAACCCTTTATGCTAACAACTCTTAATAAACTAAGTATTGATGGAATGTATCTCAAAATAATAAAAGCTATATAGGAGAAACCCACAGACAATATCATACTGAATGGGAAAAATCTGGAAGCATTCCCTTTGAAAACTGGCACTAGAAAAGGGTGCCCTCTCTCACCACTCCTATTTAATATAGTACTGGAATTCCTAGCCAGAGCAATCAGGCAAGAAAAGGCAATAAAGAGTATTCAATGAGGAAAAGAGGAAGTCAAATTGTCTTTATTTGCAGATGACATGATTGTATATTTAGAAGACTCCATCGTCTCAGCCCAAAATCCCCTTATGATGATAAGCAACTTCAGCAAAGTCTCAGGATACAGAAGTAATGTGCAGAAATCACAAGCATTCCTATACTCCAATAACAGGCAGAGAGCCAAATTGTGAGTGAACTCCCATTCACAATTGCTATAAAGAAAATAAAATAACTAGGAATACAGCTAACAAAGAATATAAAGGACCTCTTCAAGGAGAACTACAAGCTACTGCTCATGGAAATAAGAGAAGACACAAAGGAATGAAAAAACATTCTATGCTCACGGTTAGGAGGAATCAATATTGTGAAAATGGCCATACTGCCAAAAGTAATTTACAGATTCAATGCTGTCTCCATCAAGCTACCATTGACCTTCGTCACAGAACTGGAAAAAGAACACCTTAAACTTCATATGGAACCAAAAGAGAGCCCTCATAGCCAAGACAATTCTAAGCAAAAAGAACAAAGCTGGAGGCATCACGCTACCTGACTTCAAACTATACTACAAGGCTACAGTAATCGAAACAGCATTGTAATGGTACCAAAACAGAGATCTAGATCAAGGGAACAGAACAGAGGCCTCAGAAGTAATACCATACACCTACAACCATCTTATCATTGACAAACCTGACAAAAATAAGCAACAGAGAATGAATTCCCTGTTTAATAAACGGTGTTGGGAAAACTGGCTAGCCATGTGCAGAAAGCTAAACTGGACTCCCTTCCTTACATCTTATACAAAAATTAACTCCAGATGGATTAAAGACTTAAACATAAGACCTAACACCATAAAAACTCTATAAGAAAACCTAGGCAATACCATTCAGGACATGAGCATAGGCAAAAACTTCATGACTAAAACACCAAAAGCAATGGCAACAAAAGCCAAAATAGACAAATGGGATCTAATTAAACGTAGGAGCTTCTGCACAGCCAAAGAAACAATCATTAGAGTGAACTGGCAACCAACAGGATGGGAAAAAAATTTTCCAAGCTTCCCATCTGACAAAGAGCTAATATCCAGAATCTACAAAGAACTAAAACAAATATACAAGAAAAAATCAAACAATCAAACAACCCCATCAAAAAGTGGGCTAAGGATATGAACAGACACTTTACAAAAGAAGTCATTTACGCAGTCAACAAACATAAGAAAAATGCTCATCATCACTGGTCAGTAGAGAAATGCAAATCAAAACCACATTGAGTTACCATCTCACGCCAGTTAGAATAGCAATTATTAAAAAATCAGGAGACAACAGATGCTAGAGAGGATGTGGAGAAATAGAAACACTTTAAACTGTTGGTGGGAGTGTAAATTAGTTCAACCATTATGGAAGACAGTGTAGTGATTCCTCAAGGATCTAGAAATAGATGTACCATTTGACATAGCAATCCCATTACTGGGTATATAACCAAAGGATTATAAATAGTTCTATTATAAAGACATATGCACACATATGTTCATTGTGGCCCTGTTAACAGTAGCAAAGACTTGGAACCAGCTCAAATTCCCACCGGGGATAGACTGGATAAAGAAATGTGAAACATATACACCATGGAATACTATACAGCCATAAATAATGATGAGTTCATGTCCTTTACAGGGACATGGATGAATCTGGAAACCATCATTCTCAGCAAACTGACACAAAACAGAAAACCAAACACCACATGTTCTCACTCATAAGTGGGTGTTGAACAATGAGAACATGTAGACACAGGGAAAGGAACATTACACACTGGGGTCTGTTGGGGCTTTGGGGGAGTAGGGGAGAGATAGCAGGGGGTGGGAAGGTTGTAGAGGTATAACATCAGAAGAAATACCTTATGTAGGTGACAGGGGGAGGGAGGCAGCACACCCCCATGGCATGTGTATACCTATGTAATAATCCTGCAAGATCGGCACATGTACCCCAGAATTTAAACTATAATTTAAAAATAAATAAATAAAAAGGAATTTAGAAAAAATCTTTTTAAAGTTTAGTAAGCTACATGAAAATAAAGATCAAATATTAAATGAAACTTGAAAAACAGTATGGTAATAAATGAGAATTTTGACAAACAAATAGAAGTAATAATTTTAAAAACCACATGGCATCTTAGGGATGAAAAGTACAATAACAGAACAAAAATGTCATAGAAGGCTTCAATAACAGACACAATCAAGTATAAAAGAAACATCAGTGGACTCAAGGACTACACATTTGGAATTATCCAGTCAGAAGAGCAAAAATAAAAAAAGACTGAAAGACAGTAAAGAAAGCCTATGGGAATTATGGTATACCATCAAAAGAACAAACTTTCTTATAATAGGAGCTTCAAAAGAAGAAGAACAAGAGCAAAAAAGCACATTTCGTAAAATGATGGCTGAAAATGTTACGAATCTGTTTAAAGATGCCAACATCCAGGGTCTCCAATCAAATTCAACTGGAAGAGCTTGTCCAAGACATATCATAATCAACTTATCAAGAATTAAAGACAAAAACATTTTGAAAGCTTCAGAAGATAAGAAACATCATGTGGAAGATAATTCCAGTGGCCAGCAGACACCCTACAGGCCAAGAGAGAAGGGATGCTGTATTCAAAGTGCTAAAAAACAAACAATAAACAGAATCACCAGAATACTTTACTCGGAAAAGCTGTCCTTCAAAAATAAGGAGAAATAAGAAGTTTCATGGACAAACGGGCACCAGGGCAATTAATCACCACTAGGCCTTCCATATAATAGTTTCTATAACGGTTCATTAGGCTGAAATAATAAGGCACTGATTAATGAAATAAAAGAGATGAAAGTATAAAGCTCAGAAACATATAATACACAGTCATTTTCAAAATACTCTAGTACTATTATTGTGGTGTGTAAAGCAATTTTATCTCTACTATAAGGGCTAAAACACAAAAGTATTTAGAACTGCTATGTATACAATAATTTGTTAAAGGATATAAACTACAAAAAAAACTGTAATTTTGACATCAAAATCAGGAAAAAATGAGAGGGAAGGTAAAAATGTAGAATTTTATATATGATGTATAAAATAAGACATCTTCAGTTAAAAATAGTTTGTCATAACTATAAATATTACTTTTTAATCTTCACAGTTAACACATGGCAAAAAGCTATAATATATACATTAAAAGTAAAAAGCAGAGAACCAAAACATACTACTGGAGAAAATCACAAAACCACAAAGAAAGTGAGAGAAGAAGAAAGGATTTACAAAACAACCGCAAAGCAAGTAAGAAAATGGTAGAATTAAGTTCTTACCTATCAAGAATTACCTTGTATGTAAATTGATTAAATTCTCCAATTAAAAGAGTGGATAAATGAATTTAAAAAAAATCACATTCCAACTATTCTGCCTAGGAGAAACTGACTTCACTCAAAAATACATGTATACACTAAAAGCGAAAGCATAGTAAAAATATTCCACATCAAAGTAAACCAGGCCCGGCTGGCCTGACTCAAGCGGAGGTGCGTGGAGCAGTTGCCGGGGCGATTCCCGCCCAGGCTCCTCTGACTGCCGGGCAGCAGCCTCACCATGTCCCAGCCCCGGGCCCCAGAGCAGGTGCTGGACACGCTGGGGGACTGCTCCCCTGGCAGGAGGGACGAGGACACCGGGGAGGGGATCCAGTGCTCCCAACGCATGCTCAGCTTCAGCGACGCCCTGCTGTCCATCATCGCCACTGTCATGATCCTGCCTGTGACACACACGGAGATCTCCCCGGAACAGTTCGACAGAAGTGTACAGAGGCTTCTGGCAACACGGATCGCCATCTACCTGATGACCTTTCTCATCGTAACGGTGGCCTGGGCGGTACACACAAGGTTGTTCCAAGTTGTTGGGAAAATAGACGACACACTTGCCCTGCTCAACCTGGCTGCTTCATGGCCGTGATGCCCTCCTTCCCCCCAGGCCTGCATGATGACCATCACCTTCCTGCCTTATACGTTTTCCTTAATGGTGACCTTCCCCGATGTGCCCCTGGGCATCTTCATGTTCTGTGTGTGTGTGATCGCCATCGGGATCGTGCAGGCACGGATTGTGGGGTACGCATTCCACTTCCCGCACCTGCTGAGCCCGCAGATCCAGCGCTCCGCCCACAGGACCCTGTACCGAAGACACATCCTGGGCATCGTCCTCCGAGGCTCAGCCCTCTGCTTCATGGCAGCCATCTTCTCCCTCTTCTTTGTCCCCTTGGCCACAGGGAGCCCTCGGCTTACCCAGTGGAAGTCTTCACATTTGACCTTCATGAGCCGCTCAGCAAGGAGCGGGTGGAAGCCTTCAGCGACGGCGTCTACGCCATCGTGGCCACTCTTCTCATCCTGGACATCTGTGAGGACAACGTCCAGGACCCCAAGGACGTGAAGGAGTGGTTCGGCTGCAGCCTCGTGGCTGCGCTGAGCGTGTTCGGGCCGTGCATCCTGGCGTACTTCGGTTCCTTTGCCACTGTGGCACTGCTGTGGTTCGCCCACCACTCGCTCTTCCTGCACGTGCGCAAGGCCACACAGGCCATGGGGCTGCTCAACACGTTCTCGCTGGCCTTTGTGGGTGGCCTCCCACTGGCCTACCAGCAGACCTCAGCCTTCGCCCGGCAGCCCCGAGCGTGTCTGCCTCAGCTGCGCCATCATCTTCCTGGCCAGCATCTTCCAGCTCGCCATCTGGACCACGGCGCTGCTGCACCAGGCAGACACGCTGCAGCCCTCCGTGTGGTTCAGCGGCCGGGATCATGTGCTCATGTTCGCCAAGCTGGCCCTGTACCCCTGCGCCAGCCTGCTGGCCTTCGCCTCCACCTGCCTGCTGAGCAGGTTCAGCGCGGGCATCTTCCACCACACAGATCGCCGTGCCCTGCGCCTTCCTGCTGCTGCGCCTGCTCGTGGGCATGGCCCTGACCAGCCTGCAGGTCCTGCGGGGCCTTGCCCAGCCCCAACATTCCCCGCTGGTCCCCACGTGCCAGCACGACCCACAGGCCCAGCTCCTCCCTTCCCCCTGCTAGCAGCCACAAGGCCCACTCCCAGCCACCACCAGATATGGACCAGGGAGAACAGGAGGCTGGGCAGGGAAAGCTGAGTTATGGGCAGGCCTCAGTGGTTCTCGTGTGGCCTGGTTTTATTTTTACTGTGAAATATCATGTTCTATCTCAATCCTCAAATTGTTCTCCAGTTTCTGTAGAGTGAGGAGTTTTCCAGGAACTTGAAATGTGCCTTGTGGCATTTGCCTATCCACTCTCTCCAATGCAAAGACACTGCCACACCCACCCACCCGAGAGACTGCCCACTCCCAGACCCCTTCACAGCCTATACAGAGCTGCCCTGGGGTGGGCAGTGCCAAGCTTTCCCCTCCCTCTCCCACCTTGGTTGTTCACACAAAGACGAGGAGACAACAGGAGAGTGATGCCCAGTCAAAAAAAAAAAAAAAAAAAAGTAAACCAAAGAAGAGCGGTAGTGGCTATTCTTATATCAGATAAAATAAACTTTAAATCAAAAATGATTTGAAATGGACAAACAAAGCTATTATATAATGATACAGTGGTCACTACAGCAGAAGGACATAACAATTATATACATACGTATGCACCCAACATCAGAATACTTAAATATATAAAGAACATAGTAATGGATATTAACAGACCTAAAGGAGATCAACTGCAACACAATAATAGTAGGAGACTTCTACGTCCCGCTTTCAGCAATAGACAGGTCATCCAGACAGAAAATCAACAAATAAACCTGGGAGTGAAACTGTACTCTAGACTATGTGGTCCTAATAGACATTCATTAAAAACTGGATACAACCGCTGCAGAATATATGTGAAATATATTCCAGAATAGACTGTATGTTAGGCTACAAAGCACGTCTTGACAATTTTTTAAAAATTAAAATTATATTATATTTTCTCATCATAAGGAAATAAAACTAGAAATCAATAATAGGAGAAAATCAGAGGTAGAGAGGGAGAAGTGACGATGGTGATCGTTGCTGCCCCGGCCGATCTGGACCCCAAGCAGTGGAGAAGCGAATCGCAAGGCTCTTCCCTGACCATTTTCTCCTGTCCCTCGCGGGTTGTGTGAATGCCAAGGATGTATGGTATACCCTATGGCACCTTGCTACAAACTTGTACAGCATATTACTGGACTGAATACTGTAGGCTGTTGGAACATACGAGACAGGATCTCACTCTGTCCCCTAAGCTGGAGTGCCGTGGCATGATCATAGCTCACTGCCACCTGGAATCCCTGGGCTCAAGTGATCTTCCTGCCTCAGCCTCCAAAGTAGACTGAGGGACTACAGCAATGAAGGCAAAAATTATCCTGGTGAAGTTATGCCACTTAGAAACCTAAACACTAGCCCGAGCCGGCAGGGAGCTGGTCCGACCGCTCCGAGAGCCGACATGGACTACGACATAGACTACGACTCTTACTAGCACTGTTTCTACGACTATGACTGCAGGAGGATTTCTGCCGCTCCACAGCGCCCGGCGAGGGCATCTGGAAGAAATACGAGCTGGTGCCATCACCCCCCACGTCGCTGCCCTGGGGCTTGGGTCCTGGCACAGGGCACCCGACCCCCGGGATTGGGTCCCCCAGACCTGATCTGGAGGGTGCGCCGGAGACGAAGCAGAATCCCGGGGCCACTCGAAAGCTTCGGGCATGAACTACACCTGCATCATCTGCCATGACTGCATGTGGAGTGGCTTCTGGGCCCAAGAACAGCTGGAGAGAGCGGTGAGTGACCAGCTCACCTCTGGCACGCCCCGGGGAAACCTGCCAAAGGCGTCCGCCACCCCGGACTTACCAGCCTCGAAGCCTGCAACCTGGCGCCGCCGCCCCCAGTCCCCTGGGTGAACCCAAGACCCAGGCCTGCTCCGGGTCCGAGAGCCCAAGCGACTTGGAGAATGATGTGACAGTAGAGAAGAGGCAGTTTCTGGGTATTCGGAAGCCGGTCACCGACAGTGCGAGCAGACCCTCTGGATCCCTGCATGAAGCGCTTCCACATCTCCATCCATCAGCAACAGCACACTACACTGCCCGTTTTCCTCCAGAAAGCTGCTCCCAAGAAGAGGCTCCAGAGAGGGGTCCGCAAGAGGAGGCTCTGGAGAGAGATACTCCAGGGGAAAAGGAAGATGAGGAGGATGAAGAGATTGTGAGCCTCCCACCTGCAGAAAGTGAGGCTACCCCGTCCTGCCACCCAAAACCTGGCAGTTCTGATACTGAGGATGTGACCAAGAGGAAGAACCACAACTTCCTGGAGCGCAAGAGGCAGAATGACCTGCGTTCGCGGTTCTTGGCCCTGAGGGACCAGGTGCCCACCCTGGCCAGCTGCTCTACGGCCACTAAAGTAGTGATCCTAAGCAAGGCCTTGTGGGGCTGAGAAGTGGATGGCTACAGAGAAAAGGCAGCTCCGATGCCAGCAGCAGCAATTGCAGAAAAGAATTGCATACCTCAGCGGCTACTGACCAAAAAGCTTCGCTGTTCCATCTTACAAAGACACGAGTTTATTTTTTGACCTCCCTCTCCCCTTTAGTAATTTGCACATTTTGGTTATGGTGAGACAGTCAATTGCAGAATGCATTGCATCTGTGTACACACAATAAAGGCCTGCATTCTTGGAAACCTTGAAACTCAGCTCTCCCTCTTCCCTGACTCATGGGAGTGCTGTATGTTCTCTGGTGCCTTTGGCTTCCAAAAAGGCAGCTGACTGAGGAGGCTTGGGGTCTGCCTAGCTCACTAGCTCCAAAGAAAAGGCTGACGGGTGCTATGCAACAAGCGGTGGATGTTGTCGGGGCTCCAGCCTGCATGAAATCTCACACTCTGCGTGAGCTTTAGGCTAGAAAAGGATGCTCCCAACTGGTGTCTCTGGGGTGATGCAAGGACAGCTGGGCCTGAATGCTTTCTCCCTGAGGCTCCTTTTTCCAGAAGACACTTGAGCTGTCTTAGGTGACTAGAAGCTTGCAGACTTAACATGGACTGTCAGACACTTTATAGTAGCTGAAGAGTTGGAAACCTATTTTATATATATATATATATATATATATATATATATATATATATATATATGATATTAGCTGACCCCTTTCCTTCCACTCTAAATGCTGCGACCCTGGGAACATTTAAAGAGCTTGGCCTCCAGATTCTTTGAGTCAGAGTCCTCTGTGCCTTCTCCTCTGAGGGAGGAACTTTCTTTCCTCACAAGGGACTTTTTTGTTTCATTCTGCCTTCGTTATGCAATGGGCTCTACAGCACCCTTTCCCACAGGTCGTAAGTATTTCCCCAAGACAGGGAAATGGGTCCTAGCCTGGGGCCTGGGGAAAGCTTGGAGTCCTGGCTCATGAACTTGATCCCTGCCCACGTGCCTTCACGGGGGCGCTTGAGACCCAGTCTTTGCTCGAGGCAGGTGTAAGACACCTCAGAGGGAGAACTGTACTGCTTCCTCTTCCCACCCGCTGGTCACTTCAACCCTTGACCAGCAAGTTTGAAGTTCTGGAACCATGCAGGAACCATGTCCTTCTTGTGCAACTCCGAGGAGCTTGCTGGCTCTGCAGCCACCTTTGGGCCCCGGCCAGCCTGCCATGAATCAGATATCTTTCCCAGAATCTGAGCCTTTCTGAAGTTTTGGGGAGAGCTATTCTGGATCCAGTGCTCCAGAAGGTGGACTTGCCTCCGGTGGGTTTTAAGGGAGCCCCCAGGAGATATGTACAGCCAAACGTTATGAATCCATCATGGTTGCCTCAGCTGGGCTTGGCAGCTCCAGGCGGAATCCAGTGCAGCCTCCAGTCTGAGAAAGTCACCCAACCTAGCAGTTGTCATGTGGGTAACCACAGGCATCTCTAGGCCTGTCTTGGAAGAAGGACCAGCAGCCCCTCCAGGACTCTGCTCAGGACAGCAGGTGCCTCCTGGCTCTGGGTGTGGAAGTTGGGGTGAGTGAGGGGTGGTAAGCCACTATATGTGGCTCTGGAAAACCAGCTGCTACTTCCAAATGTATTGTCCATAATGGTTTCTTTCTGAGGTTGCTTCTTGGCCTCAAAGGACACAGGGGATGTTTGGAAATAGCCTCTCTACCCTTCTGGAGCATGGTTTACAAAAGCCAGCTGACTTTGGAACTGTCTACGGAGGACAGTTTGGGTGTAGGTTACAGACATCCGTAACCTACACCCAAGCCATCAGCTGAATGGCTTGTGTTTTATAAGCTGCTGTTGGGTATCATGCTGAGGGGAGTCTTTTTTTTAAATTGTATTTTTGTATGCCTTTGCAAAGTGGTGTTAACTGTTTTTGTACAAGAACAAACCCTTGGGCAATTAAAAAAAAAAATAAAAGAAACCTAAACACTAGAAAAAAAACTAGAAAATTAAATGACATGGTCAGAAACAACCTTAGGTAAATAGAAAATTAAAAAGAAAATTAAAATTCCTGAGACTAATGAAATAAAAACACAATATACCTCACAAAACCTGTGAGATAAAGCAACAGCTTAAAGCCATAAATCCCTTCATCCAAAAAGTACAAAAATCTTAAATAAACAACAATATAATACTACACCTCAAGGAACAAGAAAACTAAGAACAAACTAAGCCTAAAATCAGTAGAAGAAAAAAAGAATAAAGATCAAAGCAGAAATAAACAAAATGTTGACTAATTGAACAATACAAACTATCAATGAAATACAGTTGGTTTGTGAAAAGATAAAATCTTCAAGCCCTAATGAGGCTAAAAAAAAGGGAGGGGGGCTGAAATAAATATACTCAGGGAGGAAAAATGAGACATTAAAACTGATAGTCACAGAAATACAAAGGATCTTAAGAGATTATGATGAATCTCTTATGTGTGATCTTAAGAGATTATGTGTGAATGAATTAAAAATCCTAGAAGAAACAAATACATTTCTGGGCAATTACAATCTACCAAGATTTATTCATAAAGAAATAAAAAACCTAAAGAGACTAATAATACATAATGAGACTGAAGTAGTATTAAAAAGTTTCTCATCAAAGAAAAGCCAAGGACCTTATAGTCACTTTGTTAAATACCCCTCTTTACAATTTGGTACAATGAGAAAAAATAAAAACTTCAAGTTTAGTAAATCACAGGTCAACAGCTTTTAATTAAAATTTAAAAATTGTAATTTTTACTTATGTGGTTTATAGTCAATTGGGAATACCTTTTTTTAATATGAAACACAAAAATAAGATATTTGTATATGCATACTAGCAGTTGTGTGCAAAAATGCCCTGAGGAGTTGTATATATACAGATATTGTCCTTGTAAAATTGTGGGGAGCAGTAGCCATCTTGTAACTATGTTGCTTAAGCTTTTGTTCCTCCTACCTAAACCTCCATCTCGTGGGCTTCCCTTATTGTTTAAGTTTCACATTCCTCCTAGTAGAGGCTAGCCTGCAGCCTCGTCTCCATGGTTACTCTCTGACCTCAGCCCTCAGAACTTCCCGCCCTTACTTGTTTATAAGCAACCGCCTTGTAGCTAATAAAGGAGACTTGATCAGATCCTTGACTTGTCTCCATTCTCCCTCTCCTGTCTCTCTCTTTTAATCCCCACTCCTTCCCTAAGGTCTCCATTGCTCATCCCGCCGGTCAAGACATAAAATGTTCTCTTCAAGGTTAAATTTTTGGCAATCTCTAATGATTATACAGCACTTTTCACTGTTGCTGAGTATCTCTTAATAGTAAAAAATAATTGCATTTCCGCATGTAAAAATACATCTGAACATGGCAATAATTGTGCTCTGTGCAAAATCTTGTATGTTAATTTTAATGTAACAATCACCATTTTCCCCAAATGCAATGATGCGAGATAAATTTCCTCTCAGTATGATTAACATTCTACTTACATTCTTTAAATGTTTTTATGTTTGAATTTACTTTCCTTAAAAAATGTCTGATTTGCATTATAGAAATCTCCTGTTTTAAAATGCCAAGTAAATGGACTAGATGTAGTCAATCTACTAAATGTACTAAATAACACAACCCTGTCATTTTAGATACTGGAGTAGACAAGTACAAAGAAGGTAACGGTCTTAATTTCCACAAATGCAAAAATTCTTCTCAACATTTCAGATATGCTTTTCACCTCCCCTTGAACCTTTTAAATCATGTAGAATTAGCTGGATCATGAAATATTTTATTACTTTTTTTTGAATACCTGTAGCTATTTCCCAAGATTTTTCTTGTATTTGGCTGAAAACTTCAATGTGTTGTACTCAATGCTCCTAGTCTGCAGTGAGAATCATGCAGTGGTTCTAAGTGTGATGAAAATCTGTGTCCACAGAAAGAATTGTAAAAGCAAGTTCACAACAGCTTTATTCATCATCATAATCCTGGAAATGACCAAAATGTCCACAAACAACACATAAGCAATTTGTGTAATATTCAAACAATGGCACACTACTAGTAACAGAAATAAATGAGCTACTTCTAAATGAAACAATATGAATGAATCTCAAAAGTATTTGGATATGAGAAACCAAAAATAGAACCATATGGTTCTACTGATACGAAGCTTTAGAACTGAGAGATTACAGTGATAAAAGTAAGAAAATGCTTGTTTCAAGACCTGGGAGAAAGCGACTGGAAAAGACACAACAAGCACAGAAATTTCTCGCTGTGGAAATGCTACGTATCTTCACTGTATAGCTTCACTTCACTTGGGTTTGGGTACATAGGTATATACTACTAGCCAAACTTTTCAAACCCAACACTTCAGATCATGACATTTTGTTATATGTAAATTGTATCTCAATAAAAAAGGAAAATCTTAGAGGCTGTAATAACTCAATTCTACTCATTACTAAAACAGTCTCGACCTTTGTTTTTTTTATTTTTTTTGAGACGGAGTTTCACTCTTGTTACCCAGGATGGAGTGCAATGGCGCAATCTCGGCTCACCGCAACCTCCGCCCGCCCGCCCGCGCCCCCCCCCCCCCCCCCGTTCAGGCAATTCTCCTGCCTCCGCCTCCTGAGTAGCTGGGATTACAGGCACGCGCCACCGTGCCCAGCTAATTTTTTGTAATTTTTAGTAGAGATGGGGTTTCACCATGTTGACCAGGATGGTCTCGATCTGTTGACCTCGTGATCCACCCGCCTCGGCCTCCCAAAGTGCTGGCATTACAGGCTTGAGCCACCGCGCCTGGCCCAGTCTCGACCTTTAGACCTACCACCACAGTTTCAAACTATTGAACATGGGTGGTCTCTCATTTGCTTTGTTAATTCAGTAAGACACCCCTCTTCTGCCTAAGACACAGACACACGATGATATACACTTGCTATAGTTTATTGTCACAGGAGCAAAGCTATACAATAAGCCAATTAGACGTCATCTCTGAAAACATGAGGTTAAAGCTGAATAAACAATTCTGCATAGTAAACTATATTGTGGAAACAGATATTTTAAGAGTAGCTGCATTCTTGGGAAGTGGAGAGAAGAGGAAGTTATCTTAAGAAAAAAGAATAGAGAGAATAAAGAAATAGAGGCTCAAAATATTTTTTTAAATCTCAAAACCTCTAAATCTTGTCTCTCCAAATGGATCTTTTTACCTGTAAAAATCACTATTAAAATACTAACAGCAGCTGTATACGGTGTATAGTGAATTAAACCAGGCAATCTGTATGCAGTGCCTTGAAAATTATTAATGCTCAGCTTACTATTACTAAGGCACAAATGTACAAGTGATTAATTGTAGTTATTACTGTCATTATTATTTTTTTATAGCCAGTTGAATCAAAGAATTTTCACTGAAGCTACTATTGTAAGAAGATGTGCTGGGTGATACAGGAAACACTTGTGAATTTTAATAGAAGTCCTGCTTTAAATACTTTAAAAAGTAGAGCACATTCTTGCTCATATTAATCAATAAAAATGATATTGGCACATTTTGATTGATATGTAGATATCATTGAAATGCTGAAAAATTATTAAAAATCAGCAACAATATTTAATAAAATGTAATGAGAAATAAAATATTAAGTTCTCAAAGGCCATAGTTTTTGAGGAAACATGCAATTGGAAGCTGCCAGTGTCAACGCTGTACTTGATGAGTCCAGACTACTGCATTTATTAACATAAATAAATCTATAATCTGAGATGAGAGATGAGTTTTTCAGAACAATCCTTAAAATAATCAAATGTATCATGATGACTGGTTCTCTCAGCTATAAGATAACAAATAGTTTTGCATTACCATTAGAAATTTGTCTAATATAAACTTATATTCCTCCAAAATGACCATATTGATCGTCCGAGTACAGCTATTCATAAAATGTCTTGAATAGGTTAGCTTCTAATCAAAATGCAGCATTTTACTTTTGTGAAATGCAAACACAGTGTAATTTGGAATTATTTGTAAATTGCTTTATCCCATCTGTTAAGTACAACATTGTACATCTGGAGAGAAAGATTCGGGGACATAACAGCTTTCTCCAACATAAGTTTCAACAATTGACAAACAAAACTTAATGATTCTTTGAGAAGGAGTAATTTAAAATTTAGGTAAACAAACTGAAAGAAATGACAGGCTTGCTCCCCTTCTCACAGCAGTGTTTGCTTTTGGCAAGGCAGCCTTGCAATCAGTACAGCAGGCTTCGAGGTGTTTTCACGCAGATTTGTTATCAGAATTCATTTTCTTTCTAGTGGTTGTTAATAACATCCACATCAAAAGCTACAGGTATGCGTGTGTGCATGCACACGTGTTGACTTTTGGTAGGACTAATAGTTGCTTTAGCATAAAACATTCATTTCTGCTTCAGTGGTGTATCTTACTAAGTAAAGGCTTCAACTTTCTTTGAAAGCTTGTGTGTATGAAAGGTTGACTTTAAGCCATTAATAAGGTGAATATATACTTTGCAAATTTTTCCCATTTATATAGGCGTGAGGTGGCTTTTCACTGTGTTGTTTCCTTTGCAGTATGGAAGCTTTTTGGTTTGCTGACATCCCACTTGTTGACTTTTGCGTTTGTCTGTGCTTTTGGGGTCATATGCAATAAATGACTGCCCCTGATAATATGAGGAAACGTTTCCCCTGTGTTTTCTTCCAGGACTTTTACAGTTTCAGATCTTACGTTTAAGTCTTTAATCTACAGTAATTTCATATTTGTGTATGGTCTTATGGTAAGGTTCCATTTCTTTTTTTGCCCATGAATACCCAATTTTCCCAAAATGATTTCTCAAAGAGACTTCCCTTACCTTGTTATGTGTTGTTGGCATTCTTGTCAGAGATCATTTGACTGTGTATGCATAGAGTGATTTCTGGTCTCACAGTTCTGTTTCCTTGGTCTATATGACTGTCACTATGCCAATACTATCATTTTTTATTACTCTTCAAATTGTATAAGAACATTTACAATTCAATAGCAAAAAGAAACAAACCTAGTAACTCCAATTTTTAAAGATGAACAAATAACTTTAATACATTTCTCTAGAGACGTACAAATGATGAACTAATATCAATGTCATTCATCATGAAGGAAATGTAAATGAAAACCATGATGAGATATCACCTCATGCCTATCAGAATGGTTATTATCCTGAGACACACACACGCACAAGACTACACATATTGAGAAGGATGTGGAGAAATGGAAACCCTCGCACACTATTGGGGATGCAAACTGTTGCACCCACTATGTAAAACAATATGGAAATTTCTCAAAAAATTAAAAATAGGATTTCCATAGAACCCAACAATTCCTCTCTTGAGTATGTAAATAATTAAAAATAAAGTGTTAAAAAGATAGCATTCCCACGTTCGCTGAAGCACTATTCACAATAGTCAAGACATGAAAACAACATAAATGTTCATCCACAGATGAATGAAGTGTAATATATACATACAGTGAAATACTATGTAGCCTTAAAATAGAAGGAAATTCTGAAATATGCAGTAACATGAATGAACCTTGAGAGCATTATGCTAAGGGATATACTGCAGTCACAGTAGCACAAATAGTGTGTGATTCTACTCAGATAAGGTATCTAAAATAGTCAAATTCATTTCATCAAAGAGTTAAATAGTGGTTGTCAGTGGCAGGGGGAAATGGGAGTTATTATTCAATAAAATACAGTTTCAGTCAACATGAATAAATTCTAGAGAACTGTTGTGCAATATTGTGCCTATTGCTCCTGTCGTACTACACACTTACTATTTTGTTAAAAGGGTGGATCTCATGTTAAGTGTTTTTACCAAATAAATCTGCATATTTTTAAAATATGGCATTTTTTATTAGCTCAAGAGGCACAGTTAAAATTAAGGAAACTGATCATTCAGTCATAAATCAAAAATATTTCTTAAATAATTTTACTGTGTGACTGCAGCTATAGTTAAGACCTTAGGCAAATTTTAACTTTTTTCTTTAAAAAAAAAAGCCATTAAGAAAAATAATAATTTACAGGAAACTAATCTGTTGATAATCTCTTAATAACTTATCTGTGAAACGGTGTAAACATACAATGAACAAAGGAATGAATAATATGAGGGCAAACAGCTGTTGCATTAGCATTGGGTGTCAATCATGTTTGTAACTTACTATATTCTTACTTACGCTTTTCGAAAACTCATTTGGGTATCATATTATAAGCCTGGTATTTCTAGCTAACTGCAATCTTACAGAGACTACCAGAAATTCCTTGTGTAGCTATGAAGGAAAAATGCTAAATTCATGCATCCTGGCTCAGGTCAAGATTTTTGTGAATGCAAAGGTAGAACTGATGCACTGTCTTTCATTCTTTATTTCCCTTGGATACCACTCTGTTACACAAAATCACCTATATATCACGCAATTTTTCATAATCTGAGACATAACTTCTAAGGAGGAAATTGAGGAGCAGTAATAGAAAGGCAGAGCCATCAAAGTATGCTCTGAACAGCTTGTGAATTGAATATCAGAGATGGTAATTGCTAATAGAAAAAACAGCATAAATGTGTTCATTATTTAAGAGTGAATTAAATAATGAATTATTTAGAAAATATAACATAATAGACTGTGATCCCTATCAGAGAAATTTTTAAAACATAATTTTTTAATTTCAAAAAGAAATAAAAATTATTTTCAAAATTTTCAGAGAGAAACTGATAGAAAATGATGTATGCAAGTTGAACATAGAATGTATTTGCAAAGGCTGCAGTGGTTTTCAAAAAATAGAAAGTCTTTCCTCTTCCATATTCCACACCTGCCATTAAACCTGTTTATCATTTTTCTGTCTGCTCACACTTCACTTAGCACATTGAGTTATTCTCTATCTTGATTTGCCTCTTCACTTACATATCAGGGTGTGAGGTCATTGGTGAAATAGTAGCTGAATATTAACTGTTATTTGAGAAAACATGAAGAAGGATAAAATTTCCATAATGGCACTCATGTGTTTTAATAATCCAATGCAACATATGTTAAGCATATGTATGCTTGCTATTAACATATAATTGGGAGCGGTGGCGGTGGTGGCAGCGGCGGCGGCAGCGGGAGCAACGAACGGGGCGGCAGGGATCCTCGGGGGCTGCCGGCTGGGAAGGCGTGCGCGACCCGGTGTGTGGTGCGCCCGGAGCCCCACGTTTCAGCCCTAGGGAAGGAAAGCCAGTTGAGGGAAGTTCTCCATGAATGTACATGACCGACCAAATCCCTCTGGAACTGCCACCATTGGTGAATGGAGAGGTCGCCCTGATGCCCCACTTGGTGAATGGAGACGCAGCTCAGCAGGTTATTCTCGTTCAAGTTAATCCAGGTGAGACTTTTACAATAAAAGCGGAGGATGGAACACTTCAGTGCATTCAAGGACCTGCTGAAGTTCCCATGATGTCACCCAATGGATCCATTCCTCCCATTCATGTGCCTCCAGGTTATATCTCACAGGTGACCGAAGACAGTACTGGCGGCCGCAGGGTGGTGGTCACACCCCAGTCTCCTGAGTGTTATCCCCCAAGCTACCCCTCAGCCATGTCTCCAACCCATCGTCTCCCTCCCTATCTGACTCATCAACCACATTTGATTCATAACTCACACACAGCTTACTACCCGCCTGTTACCAGACCTGGAGATACACTGCCTCAGTTTTTACCCAGCATCATCTTCCCCACACGATATACGGGGAGCAAGAAATTATACCACTGTATGGAATGGCAAGCCTCTGCACAAAAAAACTGAAAGACTGCCAGATCGATCGCCAGAACCGCCTCAGCAGCCCTCCTTCCTCTATCTACAAAAGCAGCTACACGACAGTGTACAATGGCTACGGGAAGGGCCACAGCGGCAGCCGTGGCGGAAGCGGCAGCGCTGGTGGTCCCGGAATTCAGAAAACAGAGCGGGGAGCAAGAAGCAGCCCGAATTCGAATGATTCAGACTTGCAAGAATATGAGTTGGAAGTAAAGAGGGCGTGAGGCATTCTTTCGGGAATAGAGAAACCACAGGTTTCTAATATTCAGGCGAGAGCAGTTGTGTCGTCCTGGGCTCCCCGCCTTGGACTTTCTTGTGGACCCCACAGTGGTCTTTCCTTCCCCTACAGTTACGAGGTTGCCTTAACAGACAAAGGACGGGATGGAAAATACAAGATAATTTACAGTGGAGAAGAATTAGAATGTAACCTGAAAGATCTTACACCAGCAACGGATTATCACATGAGGGTGTCTGCCACGTACAATTCCATAAAGGGATCCTGCTCCAAGCCTGTTAGCTTCACCACCCACAGCTGTGCACCCGAGTGTCCTATCCCTCCTAAGCTGGCCACAGGAGCAAAAGTTCACTAACCCTGCAGTGGAAGGCACCAGTTGACAATGGTTCAAAAATCACCAACTACCTTTTAGAGTGGGATGAGGGAAAAAGGAACAGTGGTTTCAGACAGTGCTTCTTTGGGAGCCAGAAACACTGCAAGTTGACAAAGTTTGCCGGGCAATGGGGTACACGTTCAGGCTGGCTGCTGGAAACGACATTGGCACCAGTGGTTACAGCCAAGAGGTGGTGTGCTGCACATTAGGAGACATCCCTCAGATGCCTTCTGTGCCAAGGCTGGTTCGAGCTGGCATCACATGGGTCACATTGCAGTGGAGTAAGCCAGAGGGCTGTTCACCCGAGGAGATGGTCACTTACACCTTGGAAATTCAGGAGGATGAAAATGATAACCCTTTCCACCCAAAATACACTGGAGAGGATTTAACCTGTACTGTGAAAAATCTCAAAAGCAGCACACAGTATAAATTCAGGCTGACCGCTTCTACTGTGGAAGGAAGAAGCTGTCCAAGCGAAGTCCTTGTTTGTACGACAAGTCCTGACAGGCCCGGACCTCCTACCAGACCACTTGTCAAAGGCCCAGTTACATCTCATGGCTTTAGTGTCAAATGGGATCCTCCTAAGGACAATGGTGGTTCGGAAATCCTCAAGTACTTGCTAGAGATTACTGATAGAAATTCTGAAGCGAATCAGTGGGAAGTGTCGTCCAGTGGGTCAGCTACCGAATATACCTTCACCCACTTGAAACCAGGCACTTTGTACAAACTCCGAGCATGCTCTATCAGTACTGGCGGACACAGTCAGTGTTCTGAAAGTCTCCCTGTTCACACACTAAGCATCGCACCAGGTCAGTGTTGACCACCGAGGGTGCTGGGTAGACCGAAGCACAAAGAAGTCCACTGAGAGTGGGATGTTCCTGCATCTGAAAGTGGCTGT
This sequence comes from Callithrix jacchus, assembly GCF_049354715.1. NCBI lineage: Eukaryota > Metazoa > Chordata > Mammalia > Primates > Cebidae > Callithrix > Callithrix jacchus. Next base: position 9,380,765 of record NC_133519.1, read on the forward strand.
GAGGTCTCAGAGTACAGCGTGGAGATGACGGAGCCTGAAGACGTAGCCTCTGAGGTGTACCACGGCCCAGAGCTGGAGTGCACCGTTGGCAACCTGCTTCCCGGAACCGTGTATCGCTTCAGGGTGAGGGCTCTGAATGACGGAGGGTATGGTCCCTATTCTGAGCTCTCAGAAATCACCGCTGCTGCAGGACCCCCTGGACAGTGCAAAGCACCATGTATTTCCTTTACACCTGATGGATGTGTCTTAGTGACCTGGGAGAGTCCTGATAGTTCCGGTGCTGACATCTCAGAGTACAGGTTGGAATGGGGAGAAGATGAAGAATCCTTAGAAGTCATTTATCATGGGACAGACACCCATTTTGAAATAAGAGACCTGTTGCCTGCTGCACAATATTGCTGTAGACTACAGGCCTTCAATCAAGCAGGAGCAGGGCTGTACAGTGAACTTGTCCTCTGCCAGACACCAGCGTCTTCCCCTGACCCTGTCTGCACTCTCTGCGTCCTGGAGGAGAAGCCCCTCAATGCCCACCCTGATTCACCTTCTGTGTGCCTTGTACTGAACTGGGAAGAGCCATGCAATAACGGATCTGAAATCCTTGCTTACAACATTGATCTTGGAGACACTAGCAGTACCGTGGGCAACACCACCTCCCACGTTATGAAAGATCTCCTTCCAGAAACCACCCACCGGATCAGAATTCAGGCGATAAATGAAATTGGAGTCAGTTCTCTCTGTTTTACAGATTTAGCTGGAAACAAAAATGTCAGTGTTTTGGTGCACCTTTTTGAAATGCAAAACTAGGAAGAGATTAAACTGGATTTTTTTTTTTAAAGAAAAAAAACACAAGCCAGATACCAAAAGCTAGCTTTCTTATTTTTTAGTTTTTCTTATTCTTATTCTTAGTTTTTCTTTAAATTTTCAGATTTACCTTCATTCTATTTTCACACTGATGTCTTTTGCAAGCCTTTGAGTTTTGTTTTTGTTACAGTTTAGTAATTTATATTCACCAGTCACTCCTTATGTCTTGCTCATCTATATCTGTAAACATGAATCACAGCGTGTGTAGTTACAGGGCTAGGATTTCAGTTTTGTCAAGAGCATTAGCACAAAGCAACAGCAACATATAGAAGGTGTGTTCACTCAGATAAGACTGCCCTAAACTACCATTTTGTCACTCAGTTATTTAACTGTTCAGCTCATTTAAATTAAAATGTGTACTTTAATCTAAAATGCTTTAATAATCTGTATTTCTTATAATTTTAACACCATGAGCTGCCTGTATAAGAAATCAAGTAACCAAAATGCACCTATAAATTATGGAGCATTGTAGATTTTACTAGGTCAATTCATAGCAGTAACTTTAAGAGGGCATTGTGCAATAGTTAGCTGTTTTCTTGTTCAGCTATTTTAAAGGCTGCTTTAACTTGTTTGTCTTTGTATATAACTACTTCTAATCACTAGAGTTACTGTATTCTGTTATGTTTGACCAGAATTATATGACAAGAACTGGTAACAGTTGAGTGCCTCTGCCCATTGTCCATAATTTTACACTAACTGTGAGCAGTCTTCTTATGTGTCAGCTCATTATTTTTGAAACATTTGCCTTTAGGCTGTTCTTTGAGGTATCGATGAAGCCATTGAATTTCAAAACCGTAGTTCCGTGCACATAATACTAATGTAACAGCAGATGAAAATGGATAAAAGAGAATCATCTACATTTGTAGTTCCTATTTCTGCGGGTTTGCCTGGCCATGGTTGGAGAGGGAATGGTGTTTGATGGTAAACACAAGGTGTTTGGGGGTCAAGAAGCCTAGATTCTCTCCCTGGATCTGTCACTAACTTGCTACGTGACCTGAACACGTCACTTTACCTCTCTGTGCCTCAGTTTTCCCATGCATGAAAAAATAAAATGAAATGGGAAAAAAATATAATTGATGTACAAAGAAATGCACACATCTAATGCATTTATGCTAAAGATGAGTTTGGACATATGCAAGCACCTGTGATAGCACCACCACAATCAAGGCAGTAGATCCAACACCTTCCATATTTTCTTGGTGTTCCTTTTTCTTTTTTTTTCTTTTTCTGTGTGTGTCTAACTGTGGTAAGAATCTTTAACATGATGTTTATCCTCCTTACAATTTTGAGGTGCACAACGCTATGTTTTTAACCACAGGTGCTAGGCTATACAACAGATCTCTAGAACTAATTTATCTAGCATAACTACAATTAGCATAATGACAATTTTATATTTATTGATCCACAACCATTTCTCTCACCTCCCAGTCCCCGGAAGTCACTATTATAGTCTCTGCTTCTATGAGTTTGACTATTTTAAACGCCTTATATAAAGTGGAATCATACACTGTTTATACTTCTGTGACTGGCTTATTTCACTTAGCATAATGCCTTTCAAGTTAATCTTTGTTGCTACAAATGGCTAATTTTCTTCCTTTTTAGGCTTAATGATACTCTACTGTACATTCTCATTGACTGCATATTTCACATTTTTATCCATTCACCTGTTGAGGGACACTGTTTTTTTCCCCGTATCCTGGCTGTGGTGAATAATGTGGCAATAAATATGGGAGTGCAGATATCACTTCTAGATTCTGATTTGAATTATTTTGGATATATCCATAGAAGAGAAATTGCTGGGTCATATACTAATTCATTTAAAACGTTTTGAGGAACCTTAACCGTGTTTTCCATCACACTGGCTGCATGATTCTTTCTCACTAATAGTATATAAGAGTTCCATTTTCTCACGTCCTCAGCTTATCTTTTGCTTTTTTGATAATAGGCATCCTAACAGGGGTATGGTGGTATCTCACTGCAGTTTTGATTTGCATTTTCCTGGTAATTAATAATATGGAGCATCTTTTTATCCACCTGTTGGGCCTTTAAATGGGGAAATTTCTGTTCACATCCTTTGGCCATTTTTCAATTAGATTATTCGGTTTTTTTGTTGCTATTTATTGTTTTTGCTATTCAGTATAGGAGTTTTTGTGTTGCTATTTGTTGTTTTTGCTATTCTAGGAGTTTTTAAATGTATTTTGCAAATTAAGAACTTACCAGATATGTAATTTCCATTTCTTTTTTACCATTTCATAGGTTACCTTCTCATTTTTTGATTAACTTTCCTTAGGTTGATTTTTCTCTTGCTTTTTCGTTAGTTGTAGTCCCACTTGAATATTTTTGGCTTTTGCTGCCTTTCCTTCTGGTGACACATGCAAGAATAATTGCCAAGGCAAATGACAAGAAGCTTTTCCTCTAGAAGTTGTACAGTTTCAGGTTTTATATTTAAGTAAGTTTTCAATTAATTTTGATTTAATTATGTGCGTGGTATAAGGTAGAGGTATAGTTTTGTTTATTTTTGCATCCAGTTTTTCCAATACCATTTCTTAAAGAAATCACCTTCTCCTGATAGTGTATTTTTGGCACCCTTATCAAAGGTCAATTCATCTTATACTCATGGTTTATTTGGGGGCTTTCTGTTCTGTTTCACTGTGAATGAGTTACCAGTATCTAATTATTTATTTACCTATTTATTTAGTTTTTATTACTTTATTTGATTTTTGAAACAGGGTCTTGCTCTGTCATCCAGTTTGAAGTGCAGCCACACAATCATGGCTCACAGCATTTCTGATCTCCAAGGCTCAAGTCATCCTCAGCATCCCAAGTAGCTGGAAATATGGGCGTCCACCACCATGCCTGGCTAATATTTTTTATTTTTTGTAGAGACAGAGACTTGCCATGTTGCCTCGGTTGGTCTCGAACTTCTGGGCTCAAGCGATCCACCCCACCTGGGCCACCCAAAGTGCTGAGATTACAGGGGTGAGCCACTGTGCCTGGCCCTATCCATATGTATATAGAAGAAAACACATTGGAGATACTGTGATAGTTTAAATATGTACATTTAACACACCTATATACATTGTTGGCTATTTTTATTGCTTTCTATTAATTGTTAAAAAATTCTTTTTGCTTTAAGAAATTAAAAATGATATTTGATACCAGGCAAGACACAGAACCAAGGCAGATTTTGAACTTTCAGGCTTGTTTATACCTTGAGAGAGAAAGTTGAGCATATTGTATCAATGTTAGCATTCTTCTCAGATAGGTTATACTTAATTAAAATCTTATTAATTTTCATTAACTAAAGAAAGATGAGGCAACCAGAAGAAAATCTGGTGAGACACAGATACTTAGAGAACAAATATCATGCTGACCATCCAAGCACATGTGAAGTCAGAAGGAGTTTCAGCCAGTCGTGGGTATTGCAGCGCCATTGGCATTCGTCACTCCATTGTGGTGACGAGCATAGCACGGATTAGCTTGATGCAATTCCACGTTCAAATAGGATACTGATTCCACACTCGTCAAGCCACCTTTTGCTTATTGTTTGACTTCCTACAGTTTCTGACTTTAAAATAATATGCTAATCATACTGCTTAGTTTTCTGGTCTGTTGAAATAATTATATTTCCCAAGACAAAGAAAAAAATGATATGATAATTTTATACATTACTGTTCTTTTTTTTTTTTCAGTGCATTTTCCGTTTTTATTTTGCTATGCAGAAACATACATTCACCATGGGCTGTGATGCAGGTGACTGTGTAATGGAGAATCTCTCTTTTTGAAGACTATTTATAACACTAAATAGTTTTAATGACAGTGTAAATTCTGTACAGTGTAAGGCTTGGCTCTGAACTAGAATGTAAATATGGACCAGATTTGAAAATAAAACACTCTTTTCAAGTAAAAGAAGAAAAATCAATTTAAAAATACACAGAAAAAGAAACTAAGAAAACAAAGCCACAGGAAGCCCAACAGGTTCTCCTGAAGTGAAATGTCATAATATTGTAAACTAACAAAAATACAGGTTTTTCTTCCCAAAATAATGACAATTTACATATTTAGGACTGGTTAGGGAACTCTGAAAACCTCTCCGGATTGAACAGACCAAAGCAAACAATGAAGAAGAAATCAATTAATATGCTAAAATCAGTATTACCTTATAACAAATTAAATGAGATACACAAAGCAAGATTGTAAGCGTTAAATATTTCCAGAGGGTCAGAGAGTCATTACTGTTTATGGGTGAGAGCAAAAAAACCAGATGAAACAAGTATAAGTTGTTTACTGAATAAACTTGATTATTGGCACATCTAATCTGGAAAAAATCTGACACATCAGATAGACCTAGACAGCTTCTAGCATTTGAGGGTAATCTTTGTTTAACTATAAACAAAAGATTTGTTACCTAAGAAATTGCAATTTTGTTTAGACTTTAATAATAATAAACTATGAAAGGCATGAATAGCTTATGTGTTACATGAAATCACGGTTTATATTGTTGGTTATGAACGTGCAGGTATAGCTGAAAACTGAGACATTTTGTGAAAATTTAAAATGCTGCTATTTGTAATTTTATTGTTGCTTCATGCATTATCAGTTTCGTGATGCTGAATCAGATTGCTTTATTATGGGAGGATCTCTCTGCCAGGGTCTTTATTAATGGTCAAGGTCAATTCTTCTGGATTGAAATTTTCCACGGACAGATACAAGTCAGTTGGGTTAGAAGAGGGAACTCCACATAGGCTCTGGTTTTCCTAATGGTTTGCATGGCTGCATTCATGTGCAAGCTAAGGTATTCCTGGTCATGGTCAATGTCTGCATCTCCCGTGATGACTTTTCGCTTCTCAATTCTTGTCTCTGAAATGCCCCCTTTCACAGTTTTGGTGATGTGCGTAGTGGTGGTGGTACTGGTGGTTTCAGATGTGATCGTCTGCTCGCTCATCAGCACGCCCGGCTCCAGATCTGTGCCGGGATCGACCTGTGATGGTTCATATGTGATGGTTTTGGTTTCAGTGTAAAACTTCCTTGGTAGAAATTTCTAGCTTTACTCCTCCTGGTGAAACACTGCCAAAACTGATGGTTTCCGTCTTCACCATTGAGGACTCAAAATGAGGTTTTTGTTCCAAAGTTTCTGAAACGTGGATGGCTGCACTCTGCTCCTCTTGTGGCTCGCGGGAAGCAGCAGCTGTCTCTTGCTGCTCCAGCACAGCTTTAGCGACCTCCTCCCCTGGTTCCTCTTTAGCCCCGTCCATCAAGGCAGAGCCCTCCTTCCCTTTAACACTAGAAGCCCCCGTGAATGTGGGCAGTGCTGTGGCATCGCCGCCGTCACCTGCTGTGTAAGAAGCATCCCCACTTGTGTGCATCACACGCCTCTCCTCCACCAGCACAGTCTCCTGCACCACCTTCTCAGTGCTAAGTGGTAGGTGGTGTGAGGGGGGTTCCGTCTCAATTCCGCTGGATTCCGTCTTGGTTTCCATTTTCTCTTCAGGAACAAGTGGTTCAATCCTGGGGGCATCCTCCTGCCTGGCGGCCAGTCGCACGGGGGAGGTGGAAAACCTCTTCTCCCATTCATTCGTGACGGCAGTGTCTGTCGAGGTTTCTAAGAAGGTTCTTTTCAGCTCGCTAATGTCGGTTTGATGTTTCATCAGGTCATCTTGAGTTTTTTCTAACTCCTCAGTAGCGGTGGTCTCCCCGTCGGCTGTGGTGTCTGTGCGCTGTCAGTCTTTCCCTCGTGCCAGATGGCCGAGATGGGCGTGACTTCTTCCCCCTTCCTCCGTTTATCCTCTTCCTAGTCTCGCTCCTCCTCGGCCTTCTTCTCCGGAGTCACAGTGGTGATCAAGTTGGTCTGAGAGATGCCTTTTGTTGTGGCGTACTGGCCAGTACCAACCTCTGCAGCAGACATAGAATCCTTCATGTATATTTCATGGTTTTCATCCACTGATGCTCCATCCAAGCTGCGAGACATGGTATAACGTTTCCTGGACGAGCGTTCAAAGTAAGGCGCTGGGCGATCTATCAGTGCACTGTCTCTTCTCGTCTGCGCTTGTGTCCTGCCACTATAACGAAACTTGGAATCCAAGGTTAAGAATTTCTTGGGAGGTGCTTCTGGTAACGACAGTCTGAAAAATGTATGATGCTCAACACAAACTTTCCATAAACGCTTGGCAGCTCTATGGTTTGGCAGCTTAAACCCAATGGTGCTTTCAAATTGTTCAAACTCTCCTGGCCGGATCTTTATGTAAAAGTTGTTCCGTTTACTTTGGGAGGCCGAGGCGGATGGATCATGAGGTCGGCAGACTGAGACCATCCTGGTCAACATAGTGAAACCCTGTCTCTACTAAAAAAATCACAAAAAATTAGCTGGGCATGGTGGCGCGTGCCTGTAATCCCAGTGACTCAGGAGGCTGAGGCAGGAGAATTGCCTGAACCCAGGGGGCGGAGGTTGCGGTGAGCCGAGATCGCGCCATTGCACTCCAGCCTGGGTAACGAGAGCGAGACTCCGTCTCAAAAAAAAAAAAAAAGTTGTTCTGTTTATATGAAATCTTTAGAACCTTGGGCCAGGCAAATCTGTTTATTCGCAGCCGGTCACGATATATCAACAGACCACTTGCGCAAACTCCTAACATAATTTCTACTCCTTCTGAGTACTTAGCATGATGTAAATCGACCCCATACATGGACAATTTTTTGGCATTTTCCAAGAAATGCATCTCTGCTTCTGCCAGCGTCATCCCTCTGTGGCTCTTGAGCAGCTCGATCACTTTGTCTTCCAGTTCTTTCCTCTGGTTTGGTGCAAAGCGGAACTCGCTAACGTAATCGCTCCCACATTCGTCTGGGTCATAGTCTCCGAGTTCTGACTGGACAGTGTAGGAGCCCAGCAAGGCCAGGGTAACGAAGGAGCAGGGCAGCCTTCCGGACACGATGTCATCTCGCAAATGCAAGCAGAGGTAGTACCTGGTGATATCTTCAGATAGCTGGGCAGGGTCTGGTGGATAGAATTTCACGTTAAAAGAAAAGTGCCAAGCACCACTTCGAACCTGTTTTTTTATTTCCTTAGCAGGGTCCAACCAATTCTTCTGGTTTTCAGCATCTCGATACATAAACCCAAAGTAGTCTTTCTCTAGCAAGTTCAAGTGTTCACATACTTTATCAAACAGCACTTGTCCTCTGGAGCGTTTCTCTACATCACAGGTATATTCTGAGCCATCTAGAAGTATCACTTTGCACTGCATGCTTTTAGGCTTTTTGACAATCTTTAATGGAGACCGAGGGAGTTTACTGCTAGATGATTTCTAAGAAAGTTTATCGTCTTCTAATTGCTGATATTCGAGCTGTTTTGCAGCTCTGGAAGCAGATTCCTGTTCCTTGTCCGTGACCTCCCTCCGCACCGGGGTGCTGTGAGCTGCAGCGGCCGCGAACTGCTCCAGGGCCTGCTGCTGCTCCTCGGTGGGCGGCTCCGGCCCAGGGGCTCCCACGTGCCCCTGTGCTCCCACCGCCTCCTGGGGCTTGGCCTCCTGGTCCGGCTTGGATTCCGAGTCTGATCCAGATTCTGTCATCACGGTTGATTGTTCTGAAATCACCGGGGAGCCCGGGCGTGCTGCGGCGTGGGGACAAGGCTCGGGCGCGCGTCCTCGGCGGCGGTGCGCAGGAGACGTGGGGAGGAAGCTGCAGCCCAGGGCTGCTCGCCGTGGCTCCCCCCGCCCACCGCCCCGTTGCAGGAGACACCAAGGCTCCGCGGAGCTGCGGCGGGGGCCCACGCCCGGAGACCGTGCGAGGAAAGCCAACCTCGTCCTGCCTGCCCACCCAGCCGCGGGGGAGGGGGGCACTGCAGGGAGACAGCCGCCAATGCCTATAGCTTTAGCCCTTGATTCCCACTTAGATGATGGCCCGGCCTGTACATTACTATTCTGAGCTTGCATAAAATGAGAACCCTTGTGAGAATCAGGTCCTCTCTTTTGCTGAGTCACATTGAGTATTAGGAATGGTATAATGACAGGCTCACTATGGATATGGCCCTTCATAAACTTTTTGGAAATGACCAGTTTAACTTTACAAAGCGTCAGCTCTCTGGATTACTGAACTTGCCTTGTGCTATACGTAGTACTTCAGTATCTTACTGAAACGTAGAAAAATCTGTCATTTCCTCTCTCAATTGGCATTTTACTAGGCCAAAATGGTCTGTGCAATGATTTATCCAATACTAAATATTTATTAAATACGTACTATACATAAATGTGTGGCAAATAGAAGAGCGGAAAAGAAATTAGACACGGTCTTTGCCAGCAAGAAGCATCCAGTCTACTGACCTCTGAGATGCAAATCACACGTAATGTTATAATGCAGGATGTAGAGAAGAGAGGCAGGAAGATCACAAAGGAGTCTCTAGATTTGCCTGAGGACGTTGAGGAACTGTCTCCCTTCAAAGAGATTAGTGTACAAGGATGACAAGTAGGAAGGATATATGAATGGGTATCTCAAGTCAAGGACACTTTCAAAGACATACTATTTTTGCAGGAATAAAAAGTGCCTTCGTTTGTCTTCTTTAAAGTGAAAATAGGAATTAAAAATACACTCAAGGTATAATTAAGGAAACTCAAGTGTGTGAAAGGGTTTGTGTGCCATGCTAAACGGCAGATATTATCTTAGACAACGGACAGTTTTGCCTATAGTAGTTACAAAATATTTGGGCAAAACCATGGAGAAGGAATTAAAGTCTACATGGTTATTAAAATGGTCTGAATTTAAAAAGTTGTTTAATATGAATTCATGCTAATATTTGTATGTTTGGGTTTTCTTCTTCATAGCTAGATGATAAATGTGAGGACAGTATCCATATTTATTCTTAGATTTATTGTTTATCGCAAGTGTGCAATACAATTTTTTAGTAGCAGAAGCTCAATCTTCACTTTATTATTGATTAAATAAACCACTGTATTAAAAATGAAGATTTAAACATTCCAAATTATGGAAGCATGAATTGATCACAAATATTAAGCCCATTTTTTTCTTATTAAAAAATTTCATAGAGAGAAACTTAGTTTTTGGGCTGCTTTAACTAACATAAACTTGATGATGTATAAACAGCAAAATAAACATATATTTATTCCTCACAGTTCTAGAGGCTGGGAAGTCCAAGATTAAGGTGCCAGGAGATTCACTGTTTGGTGAGTGCCTACTTTCTCATAGATGATACCTACTCCAGCCTCACGTGGTGAGGTGGGGCGGGGGGAGCTCTCCTAAGCCTCCTTTATAACGCACTGCTCACATTCATAATGACTCCTTCTTCACGACCTAATCACCTCATGAAGCCCTCACCTAATATTATGATATGGAGGAGTGAGGATTTTAACATACCAGTTTTGGAGAACACAAATGTTCAGACTGTAGCAAAGATTTTTGCAAGAACTAATTTATTGTAGGCAGTATGTAATTTAATTAACAAATTGAATGTTTACATATACATTAAATAATACAAACCTCTATAAAGTAAAATATGTCCCTTTCATTGTTGACTGTATATTGCCATTGAGAAATAAGCATTAGGGGGACAATAAGTATAAACCACAAGAGTACTGTAGATATTTTCAATTGAACAACTGGTTGGTATAGTCATCTACAACTTAAACATACAAGAAAGAAAACACATGTTTTTAAATAGACATGAAAAATAAGAAGGTAGATAGAAGGATGGATTACGTGACAGGTAGATTAGTCAAAAGATGGATACACACGTACACACAGACACACACACATTTTTAAACATCATAATTCTTGTGGGAAGTGTGTGTTGAGTACATCAGTGTCTAAAAATTTCTGCCTTCTCTCTCAATGTCTTTGGAGAGAGGGAGAAAGATAATTTCTAGATATCGAGTCATCTATACGTGTCTCTTACGTTAAGCTTATGCTTATTAGTCAGAATTCAATTTGCTCCTTAAGGTCTTACAAAACAACGTTTAACCGTACTGTAAGCTTTTGTCGTATCAACTGATGGAACACCTAGTTATTGATTATCTTAGGTTATTATTATTTAATTAACTGATGTGGTAAGTCTGTTAGTTTATCATTTTGAAAAGCTTGGCGGATGCCTTGATTATAACATATACAGTCATGGGCCACAAAACATTTCAGTCAACAACCCACTGCATATATGACAGTGATCCCATTAAATTACAAGATGCTGAACATTTTCCATTTTAAATATAGAATTTTAAAAAATTTAAACATAGGAATTAAAAGTTTTTACTATAGCTAAAAAATGCCTATTTAAAAAATTTCTAGTGGTATCATAAATGCTATAGTGCGGTAGTGCAATGCATATCCCTGTGTTTGTGGTGACACTGCATAAACAGACCTACTAGGTGTCAGTCATATAAAAGCAGAGCACATACAATTATAAACAACAGCTAATATGTGGTAACGATAATAAATGACTTACTGGTTTATGTATTTACTATACTATACTTTTTATTGTTAGAGTGTACTTCTTCTACTTATATAAGAAAAAGAACTCTATACCAGCCTCAAGTAGGTCCTTCATGAGGTATTTCAGAAGAAGGTATTCTTTTTTTAAATAGAGTTTTGCCCAGGCTGGAGTACAAGGGCATGATCAGCTCACTGCAACCTCTGCCTACCGCTTTCAAGGGATTCTCCTGCCTCAGCCTCCCAAGTAGCTGGGATTACAGTCACCCGCCACCACACCTGGCTAATTTCTGTGGTTTTAGCCAAGTCTGGTCAGCATGATGGGGTTTCAGCATGCTGACCAGGCTGGTCTTGAACTCCTGACCTCATGATCCACCCGCTTCAGCCTCCCAAAGTGCTGGGATTACAGGCGTGAGCCACTGTGTCCAGCCAAAGGTATTCTTATGATAGTTCCATATGCATTATTACTCCTAAAGACCCTTCAGTGGACAAAGTATGGAGGTGGAAGACAGTGATATGATGATTCTTACTGTGTGTGTAAGCCTAGTTAATGTGTGTGCTGTCTTAGTTTTTTGCAGAAAAGTTTATGAAGTAAAAAAGTCAAATTAAATAAAAATCTAAAAACAGAAAAAAGTATATAAAGATATAAGAAAAAATATTTTGGTACAGCTGAACAGTATGTTTGTTCTAAGCAGCTGTTATTATAAAACAGCCAAAAAGTCAAAATTGTTAGATTGTTTATAAAGTAGAAAGTTACAGTAAACTAAGGTTAATTTATTATGGAAGAAAAAAATTAAAAAAAAAATACATTGGCCTGGCATGGTGGCTCATGCCCATAATCCCAGCACTTTGGGAGGCTGACGTGGGTCAAACACAAGGTCAAGAGATCGAAACCATCCTGGCCACCACGGTGAAACCTGTCTCTACTAAAATACAAAAAAAATCAGCCAGGCATAGTGGCGTGCACCTGTAATCCCAGCTACTCAGGAGGCTGAGGCAGGAAAATTGCTTGAACCTGAGAGGCGGAGGTTGCAGTGAGATGAGATTGCACCACTGCACTCCAGCTTCCCAACAGAGGGAGACTACATCTAAAAAAACAGTTTAGGGTAATCTAGGTGTACAATGTTCATATAAAGTCTACAATAATGTATAGCGATGGTCTAGGCCTTCACATTCCCTCGCTGATTCACCCAGAGCAACTTACAACCCTTCAAATTTTCTTCCTGTTAAAATGGCCTGTGGAAGTGCACCATTTTTAAATCTTTTATACGATAGTCTAACTGTTCCTTTTCTATGTTTAGATGTTTATATATATAAATACCTACCATTGTGCTGTAATGACCTAAAGAATTTATTACAGTAACATGCTGCACAGGCTAGTAGCCTCGGATTAATAGGATATTCTATATAGCCCAGGTACACAGTAGGCTACATCGTCCGGGCGTGTGTAAGCAAACACTATGTGATTTGCATAACAATGAAACGGAAATTGCCTAATGATGCATTTCTCAGAACATATCCCCATTGTTAAGTACATATGTCTTGTTTCTTTTGGAGATTTTTAACATCCTTGCACAGTATCTTCCTAAAAGATACCTATATTTTGATGAAATAGTCAATGCTACAGTTTCATTTTTCCTATACAAAAAAGTTTTCGAAATAGTTACAATTTTTAAAACTATAAAGTATACCAAACAGCTGGAGATATCATCTACCCATTCAAAAAAGTCTATCTGAAGAACTTTTGAACTGCCCCACCAGGAGTAGTATGGTAGAAGATGCTCTACTTCTAAAATTGGTAACAAAATCAAATAGTCATCTCTCAAGACACATACAGGCAGCAAAATATACTTCGATGTAAACCTCGTCCTAGAAACACATTGCTGGCGTGGCACCATTTAAACTCATACTAATTTCAAAATCCGTCTGATTTTTAACAACTTCGTTTTAAGTTTAAAGTATGGGTTTTATTCTGACCCTCTTAAAACAATCCAGGGTGCCCCTGACAAGTATTCCGTGTAAACAAATAAACTACTAGGGACACTATTTCAATCAGGTTGACTTTTTGTTGAAGTAACACTTTCCATTCTGCTAAAGTTCAACTGATGCTGACTTCACTGAATGGCTGTTGGGAAACTGCCCTCGGAGCTTTATTTGGAACTGCTACTGTCGTAGTAATGAAATGGTGTATTGTGAAAGTCACGCTCAGTGTTGATTCTGTTCCTAAGGGGCATTGTTGGAGTATAACATCGTTTCGTTACCTACCTGACAAGCTGTCTATTTAACAGAGAAGAAATGATCTGACCGTGGTTGACGGTGCAGCTGCCCCTTCTCAGTGATGAGGAAAACAAGCTGAGTCAAAACAGATCTAGCTACACCAGGGCCTGTCTGCAGTGCTGCTCCCTCATTTCTCTTCATTTGGATACGAAGGCTTTCTTTTGAATGAATATTCCCACAGTCTCCAATCTACCAACCACTGTGCTTATTGCTTTCTTCTTTTCACTTTGAAACTACTTTAGCGGCATTATTCTGCTCTGGTCAGCATTAGAGCAAAGCTTTTCATACATTTTAGCTATGTGCTCTCTAGGTCAAAAACAACAACACCGAAAATTAGAGTCCTTGGTGAGGAGTACTTACTGAACTATTTACATATTGGCTACAAGTTTCTTCTGATCTCTGACACTCTGACTGGGTTTTTTTTTCCCCCATGTCACTGAAGTCAATGTTCCTTTGGATGCTGACCTTATAATTGTCATGACATATGATAAAATTGGAATCTCTAAGGATGTAAAAACTTGTCTTAAAGCCAGGGTTCAAGATCCCAAAACTAATATGTTTGACCATGTAGTCCCCTCTGCCTTGGGATCTTTTTTCCCTCTTTTTTCTTTCTCTGGAATTTTTTTTTCTATTTAGGTAGATAGGTCAGCATGTCCTTCAGTAACAGAGGCTAAAAGGGAAAAAGGACAATAACAAAATAGTCCGTTGAAGCCATTTACACTTATTTCTCACTGAGAACACTGTTCAGGGGATAGGCGTCACTACAGTAATGAGTACAAAAGACTCATAGAGACTCAAAAAATATAACTCAAATGGCCACAAAGGACATAATGCCAGATATTCAAATAGGCACTTGTTGGTTAAAAAGTTATATTAAAAATTATATAGAATATAGCTGTGTTTCTTTTTTACTTTAATTCATTTAAATTCAAGAGCAGCAATCAGAAGAGCAGGGATTTATTTCAGAGTTCATGGAAGTGTGTATTGTATTCAAACACACACACATGAAACTAGCCTGTGAGGACCCTCGTAAAGTAAAATAAAAGTTAATCCATAATTCACAGAATCTAAAAATAATTTCAGAAATGTATCACCATACTAAAAAAAATAAATCAGAAATAAAAATTAGAAAAGATAAACTAAGACAATGTATTGCTCTGTATCTCACTTGGACTCCACAGGACAACTATACCCAAAGAATATTTGCATCAAATAATATTTGCAAAAGCATCCATATTTGTAAAAATCACAATCAACCTACCTATAGTTTTGTGAGCCTTATTAGATCCACATCTGTAAGCATAGCTTCTGACTCATGAGTTAACTATGTTATTTACAAATGAGAGAGAGATACAGAGTTTCCTGTGTTGTCCTCCATACCCAACACAGAAAACCTGTCCAGAAGCAGCAATCTCCATAGACAAAGAGACATAAAAATGAGTGTTACCCGGTGGATATTGTGAAAATATCCCAAGCAACAGTGCCATAAAAGTAAATGTATTTTTCATCAAAATGAAAACTCATTTTCTTTCTAGTGACCCTAGCCTTAGGGGTGCATATACATCTCATCATTCTTCATCTTGTATTGGTATGAAAAATAGGCAGGACTTAAATTTTACATTTTCAGTCTTCTCTTAAAATCAACACATGTGATTTGCTTTAGGTAATATGAATACATCAATGAGAAACAATGAAGACTTATCTTATCTTTGAGATGCATATTTTACTTGAGGGAGATACAGCAAACATGAAAAGTGAAAATGCAGTTTGCCAGATGATGATAACATTATAATGGAAAAGGTATGAAAAGGGGGAAAAGTACTGAAGTATGTTAATCATTTGTGTATTATATATCATAGACAAATCTGCGTATCATTCCTCCAAAGGTATCATAAGGGGGAAAAGTACTGAAGTATATTAATCAAGTGTGTATTATATATCATACACAAATCTGCATATCATTCCTCCAAAGGTATCACAAGGGGGAAAAGTACTGAAGTATGTTAATCATGTGTGTATTATATATCATACACAAATCTGTGTATCATTCCTCCAAAGGTATCACAAGGGGGAAAAGTACTGAAGTATGTTAATCATGTGTGTATTATATATCATACACAAATCTGCGTATCATTCCTCCAAAGGTATCACAAGGGGGAAAAGTACTGAAGTATGTTAATCCAAAGGTATCACAAGGGGGAAAAGTACTGAAGTATGTTAATCATTTGTGTATTATATATCATACACAAATCTGCGTATCATTCCTCCAAAGGTATCACAAGGGGGAAAAGTACTGAAGTATGTTAATCATGTGTGTATTATATATCATACACAAATCTGCGTATCATTCCTCCAAATGTATCACAAGGGGGAAAAGTACTGAAGTATGTTAATCATGTGTGTATTATATATCATACACAAATCTGCGTATCATTCCTCCAAAGGTATCACAAGGGGGAAAAGTACTAAAGTATGTTAATCATGTGTGTATTATATATCATACACAAATCTGCGTATCATTCCTCCAAAGGTATCACAAGGGGGAAAAGTACTGAAGTATGTTAATCATGTGTGTATTATATATCATACACAAATCTGCGTATCATTCCTCCAAAGGTATCACAAGGGGGAAAAGTACTGAAGTATGTTAATCATGTGTGTATTATATATCATACACAAATCTGCGTATCATTCCTCCAAAGGTATCACAAGGGGGAAAAGTACTGAAGTATGTTAATCATTTGTGTAAGCATGGTACTATTATTTACAATGTGATTCAGAATGTCCTTTGTAATAAGTTGACATTAAAATGATGAAGGAGTAGTCCATGCTTACATATAGGAAATATCATACTAAGCAGAGAAAACAGGAAATTAAAAGTCCTTGAGGTGAGGGAATTCTTGTCATATTTGAAAAACAATAAACAAGTATGGCAAAGGAATTCCTGAATCCAATCATTCCTGAAGAGCCTGTACTCCCTGATACCTGCACATGACGTTGTTTGGAAGACATACGGTGTTGGCTGGACACCCTACACTGAAGTTCCATCTTTTCTACAGGTTCTAACACAAAAATTGCTCTTGTACATTAGTCAAGGGCATACAGGGATAATAAGAACAGTGAATTAAACTGTTACACTGAAAATGCTGAGCATCTACAGAAATAAAGCTCAACATACAGGCTATTTGGGTCACTCCTCCTTTCTGTAGGTGATGTGCTTTACACGACGGGCTGCCACACAGTTTGAGAGGACTTGCCTAACTTGAGAATTACCAAAATCTTTGGAACTCACTGGATCAGAATTAGTAGCCATCATGTGGACAGCTTAAATGAGTATCTAATTAAGCCTCTTATTAAGAAGGCTTTTCTTTACCTTAGCTGATTCTCCCAGACTTCCTGTTACATGTGAAACTGGTACAGTGTGATGTTCTAGATTCACGATGGGGGTTGAGATAACGGCCCTTCATTGAGTTCGAACTTTAAGCAACTGACACTCCAAACCTGAATAGATTCGTATTTTTAAGCCTTTCTTTTCTACTATAAAATTTTTTTATTTTGAAATTTGTCATTTAATTATTTACTCATTCACTCAACCATATTTCATATATTTTTCAGTTATTTACCATGTGCCGGATCAGGGTGAGGTTGAGAATGGAGGGTTGACAGAGATAAAAGAATCTAATTTTTTTAAAAAAACAACAAACTTTTTTTTCTGAGATGATCATATTTATATATTCTACAAAAGTGTAGATTTATAATTTTAGCTGCAACATATGGAGAGATTAGAATTCATCACTCCCACTCTTACAAGAGAAACGTGACAAACTAAAAATCAATGACTTTTGTTGGACCACTTAGAGAACTGAGGCTACAGGGCACACTAGAATCCGGAGAGTCGCAACCAAGATAATCTTACCTGAGTCAAAGTACCTTGAGCTATTAACTGGTAGAAAGAGTTAAACTGAGATTTTGACACATTCCTGGAGCTTGAGTGCACAGTAGCATGAGAATTAAAACAAAACAAAACAAAAACAAAAACAAAAAATTCCTGGAAGTCACAGTCTGAGGGCGGGCAACACTTTCTAAACTCTGTTTCCGGGAACACCACCTGGTCCCTGTGCTTCAAATATGAAGGCACCTCTCACAGCTCTGGCAGGAGGAGAGGAGGAGAAATCATCGCAAAGTACAACAGATACTTCTCTGTAGCAAGGCTTACTATTCTGGGGAAAACAACCTACAGAGATTTATCTCAGTTAGGGAGAAGAAAAGACCTCCCATTAAAACCCTCCAGCCTTCCTATATTATCTAAAAGGGAGAAAACAATCAATGAGGATCAGAGCTTCAAATAAATATATTGGGAATGTGCCCAAATAAATATATTGGGAAACAGTAGGGGTTAGGAGGAAAAATTAACAACCTTAATACTGAAGAAATGGTTTACATATATTTTAAAAGTCTTTATTTTTGGAGCATTTTTAAGTTCATGGCAAAATGGAGCAGAGTTCCCACACATACACAACGTCTTCCATTATTAACATCTTGTATTGCAGTGGTATATGTGTTATAACTGATAAAGCTATATTAATATCATTGTCACCCAAAGTCCATAGTTCACATCAAGGTTCACCTTTAGAGTTGTACTTTCTGTGGGTTTTGACAATGTATACTGACCTTTACCTACCATTGTAGCACCATAGAAAAAAGTCTCACTGCTCCAAAACTTCCAGAAATACCACTGAAGATCACAATACTAAAAATTAGTCTACTTAAAAATGATGCTTTCACTGGAAGTTTGCAGAATGTACTCATTTCTTCATGCCTTATCATTACACAAACAGGGCTCCATCACAGTGGATTACGGTGGAAGCCCCTGCAATAGTTATTCCAAGGAGGAACACTTAGAGGTGCCCAAAGTCACAGGCAAGACAAAAATAAAAGTATTAGAAAAATGTGAAGTCTGTGACAGCTATAGCTATCAAAAACGTGAGACAGAGACCAACTGATAACTGTATCACCATTGTTTTCACACAAAAGGCCAATTAATTTCAATTCCTATTGCACATACGTGTCATTTACAAGAAGTTATAACAATGCCCACAGACAAGGACACCACCAGTGCAGAAACATAACAAGCATCAGGATCAGACTACTGTAAGAGACATAACTTGTAATTAAGAAATTTTAAATCACTGATGGAAAAGTAAACAACATAGAAAAACAGATGGTGAAGGTAAGCAGACAGGTGAATATTCTAAGAAAAAAACATCAAAAAGAAGTGCTAGCAACCAAAGCAATGTAAGAGAAATGAAACAAAGAAATGGGTTTGACGGGTTCATCAGCAGGCTCACTATGGCTTAGGAGAGAATCAGTGAGCTTCAAATGCAAAATTCCTAAAATTTGCTTAGGATTGCCTTGGCTATGTGAGCTCTTTTTTGGTTCCATATGAAGTTTAAGGTGATTTTTTCCAGTTCTCTGAAGAAGGTCAATGGTAGCTTGATGGGGAAAGCGTTGAATCTATAAATGACTTTGGACAGTGTGGCCATTTTCATGACATTGATTCTTCCTAACCATGAGCATGGAATGTTTTTCCATCTGTTTGTGTCCTCTCTCATTTCCTTCAGCAGTGGTTTGTAGCTGTCCTTGAAGAGGTCCTTCACATCCTTTGTTAGTTGTATTCCTTGGTATTTAATTCTCTTTGTAGCAATAGTGAATGGGAGTTCGCTCATGATTTGGCTCTCTGTCTGTTATTGGTGTATAGGAATGCTTGTGATTTCTGCACATTGCTTTTGTATCCTGAAACTTTGCTGAAGTTGCTTATCATCTTAAGGAGATTTTGGGCTGAGGCGATGGGGTCTTCTAAATATACAATCATGTCATATGCAAATAGAGAAACTTTGACTTCCTCTTTTCCTAATTAAATACCCTTTATTTCTTAATCTTGCCTGATTTCTCTGGCTAGAACTTCCAACAGTATGTTTACTAGAAATGGTGAGAGAGGGCATCCTTGTCTAGTGCCAGTTTTCAAAGGGAATGCCTCCAGGTTTGCCCATTCCATATGATATTGACTGTGGGTTTGTCATAAATAGCTTTTATTATTTTGAGATATGTTTCATCAACACCTAATTTATTAAGAGTTTTTAGCACAAAGTGAATTTTGTCAAAGGCCTTCTCTGCATCTATTGAGATAATCGTGATTTTTGTCTTCGGTTCTGTTTATGTGATGGATTATGTTTACAGATTTGCAGATGTTGAACCAGCCTTGCATCCCTGGGATGAAGCTGACTTGATCGTGATGGATAAGCTTTTTGATGTGCCATTGCCTTTGGTTTGCCAGTATTTTATTGAAGATTTTTGCATCAATGTTCATCATGGATATTGGCTTGAAATTTTCCTTTTTAGTTGTGTCTCTGCCAGGTTTTGGTATCAGGATGATGTTGGTCTCATAAAATGAGTTAGGGAGGATTCCCTCTTTTTGTATGGTTTGGAATAACTTCAGAAGGAATGGTACCAGTTCCTCTTTGTACGTCTGGTAGAATTCGGCTGTGAACCTGTCTGGACCTGAACTTTTTTCGTTGGTAGGCTGTTAAATGCTGCCTCACTTCAGACCTTGTTATTGATCTATTCAGGGATTCAACTGCTTCATGCTACTTGACTTCAAACTATACTACAAGTCTACAGTAATGAAAGCAGCATGGTACTGGTACCAAAACAGAGATATAGACCAATGGAACAGAACAGAGGCCTCAGAAGTAATGCCACACATCTACAACCATCTGATCTTTGACAAACCTGAAAAAACAAGCAATGGGGAAAAGATTCCCTGTTTAATAAATGTTGTTTGGAAAACTAGCTAGCCATGTGCAGAAAGCTGAAACTGGACCCTTCCCTTACACCTTACACAAAAATGAACTTCAGCTGGATTAAAGATTTAAACATAAGACCTATCACCATAGAAACCCTAGAAGAAAACCTAGGCAATACCATTCAGGACATAGGAGTAGGCAAGGACTTCATGACCAAAACATTAACAGCAATGGTGACAAAAGCCAAAATTGACAAATGGGATCTCATTAAACTTAAGACCTTCTGCACAGCAAAAGAAACAATCATTAGAGTGAACTGGAAACCAACAAAATGGGAAAAATTTTTTTGCAAGCTACCCAACTGACAAAGGGCTACTATCCAGAATCTATGGTGAACTTAAACAAATTTACAAGAAAAAAGCAATCGACCCCATCAAAAAGTAGCTAAAGGATATGAACATACACTTTTCAAAAGACGACATTTATGCAGCCAACAAACATATGAAGAAAATACTCATCATCACTGGCCATTAGAGAAATGCAAATCAAAGCCACAATGAGATACCATCTCATGCCAGTTAGAATGGTGATCATTAAAGAATCTGGAGTCAACAGATGCTGGAGAGGATGTGGAGAAATAGGAATGGTTGTTCACTGTTGCTGGGAGTGTAAATTAGTTCAACCATTGTGGAAGACACTGTAGCAATTTCTCAAGGATCAAGAAATAGAAATACCATTTGACCCAGCAATCCCATTACTGGGTATATACCCAAAGGATTATAAATCGTTCTATTGTAAAGACACATGCACACGTATGTTCATTGCGGAACTGTTTACAATAACAAAGACCTGGAACCAACCAAAATGCCCATCAATGATAGACGGCATTAAGAAAATGTGGCACATATCCACCATGGAATACTATGCAGCCATAAAAAAGGATGAGTTCATGTCCTTTGCTGGGATGTGGATGAATCTGGAAACCATCACTCTCAGCAAACTGACACAAGAATAGAAAACCAAACACCATATGTTCTCACTCATAAGTGGGTGTTGAACATTGTGAACACATAGACACAGGGAGGGGAGCATCACACACTGGGGTCTGTTGGGTGATAGTGGGCAAGTGGAGGGATAGCAGGGGGTGGGGAAGTTGGGGAGGAATACCTAATGTAGATGATGGGGGTATGCAGGCAGCAAAGCACTATGGCATGTGTATACCTATGTAACAATCCTGAAAGTTCTGCACCTTACCCCAGAACTTAAATTCAAATTTTAAAAAATACAAAAAAAAAAGAAAGTTCACAAAATTAATTACATAGAAAACTCACAAAATTAAAAAATATAGGAGAGGGAAAGAATATAACCTTCAAAAACTATTGAGCAGTTCCAAAATGTGTAACTGGAATGTCAGAAAGACAAGAGAAAAGAAACCAGATTTAATATTTGACTCATAATGGCTAAAAGCTTTCCAAAATTAATGATGGATACAGAGAGCTATATCTAAAACATGCAGGATAAACAGCGAAATGAACAAACAATTTGAAACATCAAAACTTGGTGTATGTATTAGTTTTCTAGGGCTGTCATAACAAAATATCACAGAGTATGGGGCTTAAAAAACATAAATTTGTTCTCTCAGAGTCTTGAAATTGAACTCTGAAATACAGGCAAGAGTAGTTCCTCGTGAGCACCATGATGGAAGGATCTGTTCCAGGCCTCCCTCTTAGGCTTATGAGAGCTCGCTCCTCTCTGTGCCTTCACATTATCCTTTCTTTATCGATGTCTTTGTCTAAATTCCCCCTTCTTATTAGAGTACCAATTATATTGGATTATGATCCACCCTAATTGCCTCATTTGAACTTGATTAGCTCAGTAAAATGTTTTTCTCTTCAGAAAGTCACATCCTGAAGTACTGGGGTTTATAGGCTAACATATAAATTTGGAAGGGGGGACCAACTTAATCTTTAACTACATACCATATTCAAATTGCAGAAAACCAAAGCAAAGAGAAAAATCCTGTAACAAGTCAGGGATCAGAGGATACTTTACTATAAAAAAAAAAAAAACAAATAAATTACAGGACATTTCTTGTCAAAAATTAGAAAAACACATAGAAAATATTTAATGTTTCAAATAAAGCCCCTAGAATTCTATAACCTACAAAATCATTCTTCGAAAATGCAGTAGAAATAATTACTCAGACACTCAAAATAAGAAACTTTATCACTAACAGACCTGCCACACAATGAATGTTAACAAATTTTATTTAGCTGAGGACAAATAAGAGTGGTCATAAATGAATCTACATGCAGGATTGCAGCTCATCAAAGACAGAATAAAATTTTAAAAGTAATTTTCTTGTCCTTTATTTATATAATGATATTTGTTTATTAAAAACAATGATGGAAATGATACATGGATTGATTCCAGTATATGAATACATGAAGAGAATGACAGCAATTTCACAAAAGACAGAAAGTAGGAATTTGGGGATATTCTAAGATACCTATACTGTATGTGAAGTGGTACAGTGCTGTTTGGACAAGGAATTAGTTACTTAAAAAAATGGGTATTGTAAACACTAGGGAAATCATTATCATTTTTAAGTATAATTGGTAAGCTAAGAGGAGATAAAAAGAAATGATATGAAATGCTCGATTAAAATCACAGAAATCAAAAACTGAGAGAAAAAACAAGAAACAAGGAACAAAGGCAAACAATAGTAAACAGTTACAAACATGGTAATTATTTATCTAACTGCATCAACTATCACTTTGAATGTGTATGGTCCAAATATATCAGCTAAAAGACAGATCGTAATTGTGGATTAAAAGAAGAGACCCAAATGTATGCTGTCTAAAATTAATCAGATTTAAATATAAATGTTCAGATAAATTAAAATAAAGGAATGGTGAAATATATACCATGATACACTAACTTCAAAAATGCTGAAATAGCCATATTAATTTCAGAAATAATATTAATTTCAGAATATTTAATTCAAATATTAAACATGATCCCAAAAATTGCAATTGCTTTAGCACCTACCTAATGTGTTGATGAACAGTGCAATTATCCAACAAGACATAACAATTGTAAAAATACATGCATCTAACAACAAAGCATGAATATATATATCAGGGAAAAAACCACTAGAATTCAGTAAAGGGATGTAACCACTATTATAGTTGATCAACACCAATACCTCTTTGAGAGAAATTAACAGAGCAAACAGAAAATAATACTCAGTAATGATATTCTATATAAGCAATTTTTGGGGGAAAAATTCTTTAAATAAGTAATAGTCAAGAATCTTAAATTAAATTTTTTTCTCAGTAATATTAAAATAAATACATCATAATGTTACATTATCTATTTATTACAAATAATTACCATAACTAATAAATTGAGGGGGAAAAGTGGATATAAAATTAATATCAATCTACCATTTTATGTAATAATTTAGAATGGTATACACTTTGGGATGCATGTTTTTCTTTGCAACAAATAAAATTCAAATAATTATTTAAAAATAAGGCAGAATAATTATATATATGATTTTTTCTAAATAACATACAATTTTATTGAAATTTATTATGTCCAGACATTGAAATTTTATATATCTTAAGTATGTATTGACATAGAAATGCTTTCAATTTAATATATACATTTTATTGAATGATTTTAAAGGTTTAACATTAAAATTATCTATTTCATTTGTTAAATAGACCATTTTTACATTCAATAACTGAATCATGAATGGTTTAGTAATTAAAATACTTTTCCTGAAACTGCTACTACTACAATTATTGTTAATCGTACTAGTTTTTACTGGTAAATAATGAATGAGTGCTGAAAGTGAAGGCTGAGAAGACATTAAATTCAGGTGCTTGTCTTTTGTGTCAAAGAATTTATTTTTCTTTGATATGACTTCAAAAGTCTTTCATCCTGATACTTCACGGAGACTTAAAACAATGTCATAGTGTGAGTGGAAACGTAAGTGACAGGTCTAATAAATCAGCAATATCCTTCTTTTTTTTTTCCATTAGTTTTATAAGCTGTATCCACAGTGTGATTTATTTTTAGTTATGTAATTTTAAAAAGACACTCTGGTGTATATTTTTCAAAAATGATAACCCTAAAATTAATGAAAATTGCCATTAAAAGAGTCCTAGTTTTGCTTTTATAAAAATCATTATTTCAAATTTCACAGTGAAGAGGTACTAAATTACTCATACAACATTAAATTATATAAAAATAGAAGACGTAGACATCTTTAAATTTTTAATCCTTTGATTAAGCAGCAAGCATATCACTCTTCCAGGCCAAACACTGCTTAAACAACAAAGAAAAATAATGATGTGCGAAATATTTACAAAATATGCAAAGCACACAATAAAGACATCTCACTATATCCATGCATCATATTACTAAGTAAGCTAAGGTTTTCTACTGTGTGCTCTAATGTATGTAAATTAAAGTACAGCACATCCCTCAGATAACAGCACCTTGGCCCATGTCTGGGATAGAACAGGTTTTTTAATGAATCACAATAGACTGAACAGCTGGACAGTTGCTGGTGCTGACCAACTTGACTGACATATCCCACATACTGTGGACTGAATGTCTACTGACAAGAGACAAGACAATAAACTCTGTAAAGGTATAGTATGCACAGACGCAAGACAATCTAACTGCTTAAAAAATGCTTTAGATATTTTAAGATATATAACTGTCCCCTGTGGCTTTTAAAGAAAAAATAATTATAAATTCTTGAATATTAAGAATTTTAAATCTGCTAAACTTTATCTGATTATAATCCAGGACCAAGAACTAGTTAAGATAATCCAATGAGAACGAAAAGGACCCTGCTGGAAAAGTTTCAGATAATGCTGGTGCATAGGATATTTATGGAAATAAATGGTTAAAATCAAAAATTAAACTAATCAACGAATTTAAATCTATAGCACTTTAAGGCTGTGGAGCCAATGACAGAAAATACTTTGGGAACACATGATCTTTCAAAACATAAATTAGGGCCTTGGTTGTTGACTATGTTGGGAGGTATTCTACATGTGATAAGAATGTGAATGTGCAAACCTTTAGCCTATGTCTACTCGTACTGCAATCTAAGTGATCTGTCCTTTGCACAAATAATGATTCCAATATGAAATCATTGTATCAAAAATATTAATTACACAGTGTTGAAATATCACTTGTAAAATATTCTTTGTAAGTGCTTAATGATTATGGGTTAAGACTTGATGTCTTTTTTTCTATGAAAAAGGGTCTCGGCATTTTTAGTAAACAGCACAATTGTGACAATATACTGATACATCTTTAGATAACAGAACAAATTCTTAAATTTATTTTATAAAATATGCTGATGATTTAACCCCAAACCCATCCCATGGATACAGGTTGGCTGCAAGGAATACACAAATGTGTCCAAATAGTAAAATAGAGATTTATCAAGAAAACACCTTTCATATTAAATGCACACCACATTATTAAGTATGAGGGCAATGTTAAGTTCAAAAACCAAACACAAAAAGGGGTACTGTAAATAAGTGCTTCCACAACCACTATGGCTACATAACTAACAAAATATAATTATTCTCTGAAGTCCCCAAATGTGGGCAACTACTAGTTAAAAGCAGATAGCATTTAGAAACCAAAAAAAATTTTTTTCAGAATTAACTCCATTCTCAAGGAACTTAAAGAGATTATATTTTAACAAATTAAGTCCTCGTTTGTACATAAAATTGTTCTTCCAATCCTCTCATTACTAACAGATGATGAGTCAAGACCTTTAAACAAGGACTCTGCGCTAGGACCCTACACTGTATGTTAAAGGGTTAGTAGGTTCAGTACATTCCTTGTGGTTTCATATAATTGCTTTGCAATTGATTAAATTGCTTTCTTTTAAAGGAATACACTAAAATTCCTTTAGGAAACAAAGCAACATTTTTTGAAAGAAGGGATATGCAGCTATAATTTCTTAAATAGGCATAAAATGAACATATGCCAAAAATGCCGGCTACTCTTACACTCCTAACATAGGAAAATGTTTTTTAAACAAATAAAGAAAAAAGCCAAACATCCTTAACTTAAGAAACTTAAGGAGTTTTCACAATTCCTAAGTCAATATTCCTGTACTAAGAGCCTTAAGTAAGAACAGGCAGGAATCTAAAGAACCTCAATAAAATAAACACAGTAAAAACGAAAAAAACTTGGTATCTAGAATACTTAAATCTGTTTTTTCCTTTTATGAGAGCAACATTGCTGAACACACACTCTAGAAAGGAGGCTCACTGGAGGCTTTTGTTGTGTAACGTTTCAGTCTCATGAACTGAAAAGTTTCTTAGACATCCACTTATGCTAGTCCACTGCCACAGAGCTAGTTCGCAGCCTTCGTATCTAAAAGGGATTATTCTTTCCCCTTGTTCATCAGTCAGATGAGCATTGGTATAATGATGGGGTGAAAAGTTACTGCAGCTCTGTCCAATTTAATTTTTAGTGCAGTGAGGACTGTGAATGTCTGAATTCCAATAAGGGAAGGTGGCTGTGACCACCAACCGTGGATAACACTGGTCTTGGGTTTAGACGGGGTGCCATAGAATTAGCAGGGCGAATAAGAGGTGGTGGAGGCCGATTTAAAGGTGGCCGGGGCTGGATGAACCGAGCCTGTTGCTGGAGTGGAGGAGGCTGCCGGTGAAGAGCAGGGGCAGCAGGCAGTGTTGGACGAAGAAGCGGTGGAGGCTGGTTCAGAGTGGCAATGGGGGCTGTTGGTGTTGGCGTGGATGATGGGGCAGGAGGTGATGGACCCAGTGTCCGAGGAGCCTGTGCCTCCTCTTCTTCATCAGTGCTCTTTCCTGAAGACACATTCAAAGCACTTTTTGTCTCCTCCCCTAAAGTAGAAACATCACCATCAGAAGCCTGGGTGCCTTGTTCTGCTTCCCACTCCTGCAATACCTCCTCTAAGTTAAACCGACGCCTGTAGTTTACAAAGAGGTTCTTCACTTGGCCAACAGTCTTGTTGCCAATTACATCTGCAGTTGCTTGAAAATCTTTACCATATTTGCGGACACCTTGCACTGCTAGAAGCTGCTCCTCTGATTCCAGCATTAATTTTCTGATTTGACTCAGGAGGTTGGAATTCTTCAATTCCACCTTCCATTTTCTGTTTAAGTGCACTGTTTCCTTGCTTAGCATTCTGAACCTGACATTTTAGAGATCAGCTCCATGTCCAGTTGCCTCAGAATGGTGTTGGCTGCATTGGGACTACAGGAAACCGCTACCACATCTTCCTGGGTTAAACACATGCCCTTAGGGGGACGGCACTAGAACGCTGAGAATGATGGCGATGTTGTAAACTCTGATACTCTCTTCTTCCGAGTCCAATCTTGCTAGTTTGGACAGGTTGTTCAGTATTACCCTCTTGTTTGGGATCATAATCACCATCGTTCCCATCCGTTGGATGTGGTTCTTCTACATCATCATCACTGTCACCCTGAGTATGTCTATTAGCTGGTTTACGAGCCTGGCGATCCATCAGACTTGTCCGAGAGTGAGCTTTTTCCCAGGAATAGTAATATTTGCAAGGCTTGCAACTGTCTTATCTGGAAGCATTTGCTGAATCCTGTGAAAGCTCTTTCCATGAAAGCTAAAGGCTTGTTCAAATAGGACTTTATCTTCCACTGTCCACTCATCAGGAAAGGGAGTGAAATTAGGGAGACCGGCAAGGGACTTCTCAATGTCATGTTTCTGCCAGAACAACATGCCAAGTGCCTGCTCCACATCGTAGCCATGCTTCTCCTTTGCAATTGCAGTGTGTTCATCCAGTTTGGCATCTGGGATACTGTGATATGGAGACCATACAAACATCCCTCCACTGTCTTTATCTGTGTACTTTGTAGCACCTGGATCAAATTCAGGGATCCGAGCTTGGTATTCGGCTCCAACTCTCATCCCAACATCCTCACCGTGCTGTCTTCGCTGCTGCAGCTGCTCTCGGGCTCTGAGTTGCAGCCCGCCACGGGTGGACCAGGCGCCGGTGCCGCCGCCGCCCGCAGGGCTCTTGGCGCTGCCGTTGGCCAATCGGTTCTTCCCCAGTAACTTGGGCCCTTTCTCCATCCTGCCGGGCGCAGTAGAACAGGGGAGGGGGAAAGGTGAGGGGAAGAGGTAGGCGTCGGGGTGAAGGGGGAGATGGCTTAGAGCGCGGGCGGGAGTGAAAGGAGGAGGAGGAGACGCGGCGGCCGCAGAGGAAAAGGAGGCTGTTAATATGGAGCCGCCACCGGCAATATCCTTCTTACTACACTCACACTCATTTTTTACTGTGAAATTTCACTTCTTAGTAAAATTTGTATTCTTCATAGATGAATGGGAGTAATAGGTTTTCTCTGAGTTTTATCTGCTTTATAGATGAGCTATGCCAAGAATTCTACTACTGAAAAATGTCACTCATCCTTTTTTTGGAGGAGCATAGAGTTTTCAACATTTTAGGATAGTCGGATCAAGTCTCTAATATCTCTAATGATTTAATAAATTGCCTTTCAAATAACATACTCGCAATATTCTGGACCACTGTATGGATGACAGTCTTCTCTACAAATAGTGAGTTTATGTACTTGTTTCCTTTCTTGAAATTTTCACAACTCACAGTAGAAGATAAACAAACCGGAAATTAATACTCACACTAGGGGCAGTGAGGTTGCAGTATTTACACCTCTAAATAAATGGCTTTAGAGTCGTGTTTTACAAACTGTTTCTTGGAAAATCTATTGGGTGGGCCTCATCCAACATTATAAAGTGAACTAAAACAGAATAGAAAATGATGATATAAAATAGAATACAATTCAAATCAAAATGTATCACATCTAATCCATCTCATTTTTTCTTGGTTCATGTATGAATGTATACCTATTGTATACATATCTAACAGTATGTACTTTGGGTTATAATGTAAGATACTATTTCTTACTATGAATTGTAGACAAAATTTTTGAAGCCATTGCTCTGTGTCATGTGCTATACCTCCAGCCTTTGCTCATTAGACCTAAAATAAATTACAAGAACATCTTGCTCTAAAGAGCATATATTAAAACAATATATTCAGTGCTGAATTTATTTGTCAATTTTGTATTTTCTGGGAACTACTTTTGGATAACATAGTAGGAGAAGTAAGGAAGGTTTACTAGACCACGATGTGCCCATGGGTATTATAGATGATAATAGATGATTATAGATGATAATAGATTATTATAGATGATAATACCCATGGGCACATCGTAGTCTAGTAAACACTTGTATGAATAGCATGAGGTATTACAGATAGAGTTTTCGCTCATATGTTATATGAAAATAAATTTGTCTGAATTTGAATATATTAGGTATCCTGTAGGAATAGTTCTTTTTTCTTGCTGCATGAGAAGCTTATCTGTTATTTAAAATAATAATATTGAATCACACTGCATAAACTTCAATAAATATATTTGTAGGGATATGTAAAGTTACACATACAACATAAGAATAAGTATCATTTTGATTAAGGTATTAATATCTTTTGCTATACATCTTTTTAATAGTTAATTACACTATTCAGAAAGGCAGCTGATTCCTTCACCAAAATCCTATATCTTTCCGTCAAAATAAGCCAAATTCCAAATTCTTGCTGAGGTGAAGTTTGTCAAGTGTATTGTTACACCCACTGGAATGAAACTGAGAGAACTGAATGCAGTTCTTTAATTGAAATAAATCATTCAGGCAAATGTAAATTTGAGGAAGAGCTGAGTTTTATTCAAATGGTGAAAATAGTTTAGAATCATTAAAAAAAGTCAAGGCTAAAGCTATGTGATTCAAATACATGACCAATTTAAATGTTAGGAAAATTATACTTTTAAAATGTATATAATGTTTAGTTTGCTAAGCTGCAAAATGGGAAGCAGTTTAGGAAGCTTCTGGCTATTATATATATCCAAATATAGTATTAGTATTATGTTAATATAAATATATATAGAATACAAAATGTATCTGTAAAAATACATAAAATATAACTATAATATAAATTTATTAGATTAATATTAAGACTGGTACTTACATTAGCATCAACCTTTCTATTAAATTAACATTAATATTACTGCAGAAATTTGCAATGTTTCTCATTCATTTTGAATTAAATTCGACTGAGAAAACAAAAAGTCAAACTAACAGTGTCAGTCTTTCCTTCACAGAGTCAGGGACACATTTTTGCAGAATTTGATTTGTCCTGTCAACAGCTCTGTTTTGTTTTCAGATGGAGTCTCTCTTTTGCCTAGGTTGGAGCATAGTGGCCTGATCTCGGCTCACTGCAACCTCCGCCTCCCAGGTTCCAGCAATTCTCCTGCCTCAGCCTTCTGAGTAGCTGGGATCACAGGTGCCTGTCACCACGCTCAGCTAATATTTTGTATTTTTAGTAGAGATGGGGTTTTGCCATGTTGGCCAGACTGGACTCGGACTCCTAACCTCAAGTGATCCACCCGCCTTGGGCTCCCAAAGTGCTGGGATTACAGGTGTGAGCCACTGCACCCAGCCCTCTAATCAGTTTTAATAAAACTTACTAGTTCAAACAAGTGTACATTATTAACATTTCCATTTATTATGTAAACATTTTAGAAACTAATATCCTCAGATAAAATTATTAAATTCACAAATATATATATAAACATATATACTTGATAAATTATACTTCTTTTAAGTTCTTCCATCCTGCAGAATAGATTAGCAGCGGGGAGGGCAGCATTAGTTTTCAGACATGACACATTTACAGTTGTGCAGCCTTAGTCAAGTTCCTTGACTTATCTAAGTCAGATAATTCTTATGTATAAATGGTGGTCCCATATTACTTATCCTTTGTCTATTGTAACATGAAATAATGCAAAAGAAATATTTAGAAATATTTGTGCAATGTAATGTGAGGGACTAATAAATATTACAAACTATTACTATTGCTGCCATGGATTTTTTGTGCGATTGTAGTTACTTGTCGTTTTATTAACATTGTGTGTTTCTGCTTAGATCAAGCATGCTTTGGGTATTCACAGTTTATTTGATTTCCCTTTGGAAAAATGACTGTGTCCAGTATTACTTTTATTGTTAATTTATTACCTTATCTACCACATAATGATAATCTGAGGAATTCCACCTTCCATTTGCATAATGATGTGGATGTGGGGACAGTTACCATCAGCCATGTGTTTACAATATAATCACCTTCCCTCAGTATTGTTACCTGACTTATAGGAGGAACCCTGGCTAAATTTTAGCTCATGAGTAATCTTCCCAGGAATTGTGAATTGAGACCAAGAAACAATATATGTTTGGGTAGCTTGACCAGTAATACATAAGTTTAGAAGTTTAAATACAGGAAGTGAGGTGAGGAGTATGTGTAAGTATATATTTTGTACACTTACAAACAAGTATACTTTGTATACTTACAACAAAGTAAAAACCACTGTCACCTAAAGAAACAGAAGTCTCTTTTCCAAATAGAGGAAATGAAATGGAGCTGATGAGCCAGAAGTTACAAACTAGAGTTTTAAAATGGCCACTTAAACTGAGATCCTGGTATGTTTCTGAGTACAGCCCCATTCTTTTCCTTCTATTTAATGAATCATTCCTGTATCCTTAAAATGCACTCCAACTCTAGCTTGATCCAATTTGATTGTTTTTGCAAAGCAAATAGAATGTACAGATAGCAAAGTCCTCTTTACACAGCAATCTAGGAGCTGACACACTTTTTACGTAAATGTGGAAGTGTATACATTTCAAACTTTGCAGGCCACATCTTTTCTATGACAGACACTCAACTCTGACGTTATCACACACACTTTAGCCATAGATGATATTTAGATAAATGAGTATGGCTGTGTTACAATAAAACACTTTATGAATACTGACATTACTTTTACATAATTTCTATGTATCACAAAATATTATTTTGACGTTTCTAATAATCAAAAATGCAAATATAAAATAAATACAAAATCGTCAAATATGTGAACCATACAAAAATAGGTGGCATTTCTGGAAAATACAGCCTTTCAAGATTGAGCCAGGAAGAAATATCCCTTAACAGACCAATAATGAGTAATGAAATATAAACAGGAATCAAAAATCTCCCAATGAAGGAAGCCCAGGACGGCCGGGCACGGTGGCTCACGCCTGTAATCCCAGCACTTTGGGAGGCCGAGGCAGGTGGATCACGAGGTCAAGAGATGGAAACCATCCTGGTCAACATGGTGAAACCCCGTCTCTACTGAAAATACAAAAAATTAGCTGGGCATGGTAGCGCGTGCCTGTAATCCCAGATACTTGGGAGGCTGAGGCAGGAGAATTGCCTGAACCCAGGAGGCGGAGGTTGCGGTGAGCCGAGATCGTGCCATTGCACTCCAGCCTGGGTAACAAGAATGAAACTCCGCCTCAAAAAAAAAAAAAAAAAGAAAGAAGCCCAGGACAAGATGGATTCATAGCCACATTTACCCCAGAGATACAAACAAAGAGCTTATACCACTCTTTCTGTTTAATTAAAAGTAAACAAAACAAACAAACAAAAAAAAACAAAATGAGGAGGGATGACCCTCTAACTCATTCTAAAAACAGGGAGGTCACCCTGGTATGAAAATCAGTGAAGCACCAAGCAAAAAAGAAAACTTTAGGCTATTACCGATGAACAAAGATTAAAAGGCTACCAAACCAAATCCAGCAGCACATCAAAGAGATAATAAGTACACCGTGATCAAGTAGGTTTTATTCCAGGGACATACGGATGGTTCAACATACACAAATTAATAAATGTCATTCACCACATAAAAAGAATTATGAAGAAAAACCATAAGATTATCTCATAGATGATTCAAAGCATTTGAGAAAGTTCAATGTCCATTCATGATAAAAAAAAAACCTTACAACCATCTATCCATCAAAAGAACATACTTCAAAAAAATAAGAGCCATACACCACAAACCCATAGCTAACTTCTTACTTAATGGAGAAAGTTGAAAGCATTTCCCCTAAGAAGTGGAACAAGACAGAGATGCCCACGGTCACCATTCCTATTAAACATCCTACTGGAGTAATCAGGCAAGAGAAAGAAATGAAAGGCATTCAGATAGAAAAAGAGGAAGTCAATTATCTTTGTTCACTGATGATGTGATTTTGTACCTAGAAAACCCTAAAGACTCATCCAAAAGGCTCCTATGCTTAATAAGTGATCTTAGTGATACAAGATCAACTACAAATAACAGTAGCATTTCTATATAACAATAATGTTGAAGCTGAGAATCGAATCAAGAACTCAATTCCATTTACAATAGCCACACAAAAAAACTAAGGAGGTAAAAGATCTCCACAAGGAGAACTACAAAGTGCTGCTGAAAGACATCAGAGATGGCGCAAACAAATGGCGAAATCTCTCATGCTCATGGATTGGAAGAATTAATATTATTTAAATTACCATACCGTCCAAATAAATCTAAGGTTCAATGCAATTCCTATGAAGTTACCAACATCATTTTTTACAGAATTATAAAAAGCAATCTTAAAAGTCAAATGACACCTAGAAAAAGGGCATGAATAGCCAAAGCAATCCCATGCACAAAGAATAAGCTGGAAGCATCACATTACCTGATCTTAATTATACTACAGGGCTATAGTAACCAAAACAGCATGACACAAGCAGAAAAATAGACATATAAATGAATGGAACAAAATGGAGAGAACAGAGAACCAGGAAATGAAGACACATACATCTATACACTGGTCTTCGACAAATCAACAAAAATATGCAACAGAGACAATACTTCCTATTCAACAAATGGTGCTGGGAAAATTGGATAGACATATGCAGAAGAATAAAACTGGGTCCCTGTCTGTTACCATATAAAAATATTAACTCCAGATGCATTAAAAATTCACACATATGACCTCAAACTACAAAAAATTCCTAGAAGTAACCTAGGAAAACCTCTTCAGGACATTGGCCGAGGCAAAGAATTAATGACTAAGACCATAAAAGCAAACGCAATAGAGCAACAATAAACAAGTGGGACTTCGTTAAACTGAAAAGTTTCTGCACAGCAAAAGACATAATCAGCTGAGTAACTCAACAACCTACCACATGAGAGAAGATATCTGCAAAATACACATTTATTATAACAGATGACTAATATTTAGAACCTACAAGGAACTCAAACAACTCAACAAGAAAATGACAGCCCTTTTAAGAGTGGGCAAAGGATATGATCAGGTACTTCTCAAAAGAAAATATACAAGTAGCAAATAAACATGAGAAGATGTTTAACATCACTACTAATCAGAGGAATGCAAATTAAAATCACAATGAATATCATCTCACACCAAAGTCAAGATGGAAAATAACAGATGTTGCCTAGGATGGGGAGAAAAAGGAATATAAATTAGTACTACTTCAATGGAAAACAGTATGGAGATTTCTCAGAGATAACAATAGAATGACCATCTGAACCACTAAACCCACTATTGGGCACCTACCCAGTGGAAAATATATTATTACATAAAAAAGACACCTGCACTTGTACGTTTATCATAATAGCAAACCCGTGAAATCAACCTACGTGTACATCAACAGCTGACGGATAAAGGAAATAGGGTATGTACACACCATGGAATTCTATTTAGCCATAAAATACAATGAGAGCACGTCTTTGGCTTCAAAATGGATGAAGCTAGAAGCCATTATCCTACATAAAATAACTCAGACATAGAAAATCAAATACAACATGTTCTCACTTAAAAGTAGGAGGTAAACAATGGATACATATGAACAGTTTCAAAGGGCAATAAAAGACACTGGGGACTCCAAAAGGGTGGAGAGTGAGTTGCGGCTGAGGGTTGAAAAATTGCCTGTTGGGCATAATATTCATATTTGGGTGATGGATCCACTAGAAGCCCAAACCCCACCACTATGCGGCATATCGGTGTCACAAACCTGCACATGTTACCCCCTGAATCCATAAAATAAAAATATAAAGAAAAAAGGAAAAAATGGCTATACATACAAAAAAAAGTACATACAATCATTTATAAAGGATTTGAAAATACTGTTATCCTTTCAGTTAAAATAACCACTAAGTATTTAAAAAATGGGTGGAAGTCCAGAAGTAGATCTAATAAGCAGGGGAACCACACTGAAATTTGTACCAAATAAAGGTGAAATGCTTCCCACTCCCTTTCTTCTGCAAAATGTTATCTTTAATTTATTCTTCAGCTCACACACCAGACAAATAACAGACACCATTTCTTCCCTACTACAAATAAATGTTTCTAGTTATGGTAAGATTAATATATTTTGATTTAAACCACTCTTAACTAAATTTTAGCTTATAAATAAGACTACACATCTTCTTTCCTTCTAACGTTTAGAAGTCTATGATTTGTATCTTAAGAAAATTATTGGAAATAACCACACTACATTTTTTTAAAAAATTGGTCACATTAAAAGCATTTGGAAACAGAAGAAGCTCCTAAAGCCAGCAAAGCTATATACTAGTCAAAATACTAAATACACACAAAAATAGAAACTAGCAATTTAATTTAGAATTCTTCCACAATCACGCTAATAAAAAGTTATCATCAATGGTTATATAAATGCTACTATGGAACTACATAAGAAAGAAAATTTAAATAACACATATCAATATATTTATTGTTATTCCTAATTAGAGAAAATTTTAAAGTGTAGTTCTACGGTGTTGTACAAAAAATTCTCAACTATAATGAAATAAATAGGTATCAAATATAGTGTATCAGTCAATTTCATACTGAATGAGCAAAAACTGGAAGCATTCTGTTTGATAATTGGCCCAAAACAAGGATGCCCTCTCTCATCACTCCCATTCAACATGCTATTGGAAGTTCTGGCTAGGGCCATCAGGTAAGAAAAAGAAATAAAGGATATTCAAACAGAAAGGATATTCAAATAGTCCCTGTTTGCAGGTGATATGTTTGTATATTTAGAAAACCCCATTGTCTCAGCCCAAAATCTCCTTAGGCTGATAAAGAACTTCAGCAAAGTCTCATGATAAAAAATCAATGTGCAAAAATTGCAAGCATTCCTATACAATAATAGACAAACAGAAAGTCAAATCATGAGTGAACTCCCATTCGCAATTGCTACAAAGACAATAAAATACCTACGAATACAACATCCAAGGGAAGTGAAGGACCAGAACTATGAATCACTGCTGAAGGAAATAAGAGAGGACACAAACAGATGGTAAAATATTCCATGCTCATTGTTAGGTAGAATCGGTGTCATGAAAATGGCCATACTGCTCAAAATAATTTATAAATTCTATGCTATCCCCATCGAGCTACCAATGACTTTCTTCACAGAGTTGGAAAAAAACACCTTAAACTTCATATGGAACCAAAAGAGAGTCTGCATAGCCAAGGCATTCCTAAGCAAAAAACAACAACAAAAAAAAAAAAAACAAGCTGGAGGTGTCACCCTACCTGACTTCAAACTATATTACAAGGCTACTGTAATCAAAACAGCATGGTACTGGTACCAAAACAGAGATATAGACCAATGGAACAGAACAGAGGCCTCAGAAAGAACACCACACAACTACAACCATCTGATCTTTGACAAACCTGACAAAAATCAGCAATGGGGAAAGGATTCCCTATTGAATAAATTTGGCTGGGAAAACTGGCTAGTCATGTGGATAAAGCTGAAACTGGACCCCCTTCCTTACATGTTATACAAAAATTAACTCTAGATGGATTAAAGATTTAAACATGAGCCTGAACACCTCAAAACCCTAGAAGAAAGTCTAGGCAATACCATTAAGGACATAGACATGAGGAAAGACTTCATGACTAAAACACAAAAAGCAATGGCAACAAAAGCCAAAATAGACAAATGGGATCTAATTAAACTTAAGAGCTTCTGCACAGCAAAAGAAACTATCGATAGAGTGAACTGGCAGCCAAAGGAATGCGAAAAAATTTTCGCAAGGTACATATCTGACTAAGTGCTACTATACAGAATCTATGGCAAACTTAAATTTACAAGATAAAAACAACCCCATCAAAAAGTGGCCAAAGGATATGAATAGACACTTTTCTAAAGAAGACATTTATGCAGCCAACAAACATATGAAAAAAAACTCATCACTGGTCATTATAGAAATGTAAATCAAAACCACATTGAGATACCATCTCACGCCAGTTAGTATAGCAATCATAAAAAAAAAAAGGAGACAACAGACGCTGCAGAGGATGTGGAGAAATAGGAACACTTTTACACTGTTGGTGGGAGTGTAAATTAACTCAACCATTGTGGAATAGAGAGTGGCGATTCCTCAAAGATCTAGAAATAGAAATATCATTTGGCCCAGCAATCCCATTACTGAGTATATACCCAAAGGATTATAAATCATTTTATTATAAAGCCAAATGCACACATATGTTTATTGCAGCACTGTTCACAATAGTAAAGACTTGGAACCAACCCAAATGCCCATCAATGATAGACTGGATAAAGAAAATGTGGCACATATATACCATGGAATACTACACAGCTATAAAAAACGATGAGTTCCTTTCCTTTGCAGGGATATGGATGAAACTGGAAATCATCATTCTTACCTAACTGATACCAGAATACGAAACCAAACACCTATAAGTTCTCACATATAAGTAGGTGTTTAACAATGAGAACACACGGACCTAGAGAAGGGAACATCACACACTGGGGCCTGGGGGCTGGGGGACTAGCGGAGGAATAGCAGGGTGTGGGGTGATTGGGGATGGAAAGCTTTAGGAGAAATACTTGATGTAGATAATAGGGCAATGGATGCAGCAAACCACCACCATGGCACGTGTACACCTATGTAACAAACCTTCATGATCTGCACATGTACCCCAGAATTTAAAGTATACTAACGACCCAAAAAATAAATGTACAGTCTATATTCATTCCCAGTGAAAAATATTAACTTTGACAAATTATTGTTCAAAGAGCACAGAAAATGTATCACGATATTCAAGTATTTTATTGATCTGAGATGTAAGAATTTTTGTATGAGTATATAGTGTTATTTAGAGTGAACAGACGGCCAGGCACAGTGGCTCACACCTGTAATCCCAGCACTTTGGGAAGCCAAGGCAGGAAGATCCCTTAAGGTCAGGAATTCAAGACAAGCCTGACCAACACGGTGAAACCCTGTCTATACTGAAAATACAGAAAATTTTGCTGGGTGTGGTGGTGCACCTGTAATCCCAGCTACTTGGGAGATTGAAGCAGAAGAATCACTTGAACCCAGAAGGTGGCAGTTGCAGTGAGCTGAGATTGCGCCACTGCACTCCAGCCTGGCCAGAGAGCTAGAGTCTGTCTCAAATACATAAATAAATAAAGTGAAGAGGCTCAAATTTAAGCTTCCTGTTCTTTCATAAGGTCTGTGGTAAATCACAAAAGCCTCCTTCACATCCCTGAAGTATAGCAATAAAACTATCTAATATATCCTAATTTTCTTGCTGCATAATTTCTGCCACTAACAAATGTTATTTTTCAGAACAAAATAAATATTTAGAATGCACACCTTTCTTTATTATAAATATTATAATGTGACGAATACTAATATAATTACTCTCTACCAGATGTTCTCTATTTTTGCATTTGTAAAAGTGGAAACATTTTCTGTTATTCTTTATAAAGTATACACATAAATATTTATACCAAGCCACATCCTGTACTGTATATGCAAATCGGTAAGATTCTCCAATACAATACATACCCAATCCTTTGCTTAATCCTTAAGAGGACTCTGATTTTTCATCCTTTCTCTTTAAAATCCATGAATGGAAAAATCTCTTCAACAGCTTTTCCTGTTAATGCATTTGTCTGTGAACATAACCTAGACGCAAGGAAGAAAAAATATGTGAACATTCCACATGTGTATTGTGCTAAAATAACCATCTGATAGTCTAAGGATGAAAGATACATAATATGTATTGAAAGGTAAAGTAAAAGTATCATCTTGGTCACAAACAGACACCTATTACAATATACTGAAGTTCTCAAGGATGTCTAAGCCTCGTCATGGGAAAGTACTAGGTGCACACAATGTAAAGAATTATCATAGCTTCCAATTGTCAGTATAAGAAGATTAAATAGCTCAGTTCCTTTCTTCTTTTTTCATAGGCTGAGTTTATCTTCCTTCTCAGAATTATCACAGAACAGTACTGACAAACTTCAAAGACAATTGTAACTACATTTTGAATTTTCATTTTCGAGCAGTATTTTACAAAATGATGATGACAGTTGTCCCTGCCAAATATAGCATGAAAATTCAGGCTCTAGTTGAGTTAGAAGATTTAAATAAAACATGGATCAATGTGACATTCATTGTTCTGTTAGTAAAAGTAAATTTGGGAAGAAATTATAAAGCCATTCGCAATTTAGCAAGGTAAATCATTTCAGTTGAAACAATACTCTAAACATGACAGAAAAATAATAATCTTTGTCACCTCCCATGTGGGGACAATTGTTCTTGCTTCCTACCTCATCTCACTGGTGTGTATTTTCTTACTGCAGTTATCTGTACGACACTGTCAGATGATCTTCTTAAAAACTGCATTCACATCTCTGATCAAATGCTTCTATGGGTTACCAAAAGTCTACAAAGAAACAAAAACAATAATTCATTAATGAA
This sequence comes from Callithrix jacchus, assembly GCF_049354715.1. Taxonomy (NCBI): domain Eukaryota; kingdom Metazoa; phylum Chordata; class Mammalia; order Primates; family Cebidae; genus Callithrix; species Callithrix jacchus. The sequence continues at coordinate 9,420,867 of NC_133519.1, forward strand.
ACTGAATGCTGTCTTTTATTGGTCTCAGCTTCCAGACTTACCATTCACCCTCTGTCTCTGTGGCCTTTTTCTCTAGGGACACTGCCATAGTCACGGCTTCCTCAGCTCTTATTCTCACCCTTCTACCGTCTGTTTCCTCACACAGTTCCAATCAATGCAACTGCTGTCTGTTTTGTCTTATTTTTAAAAGTCTATGAATATCCACATTTACAAGAGTAACTTATAGCCATTCAAATCAGGAAAGTAACAAATATATATTTTATAAAAGTTAAAAATATCACTTTTCTTTTTAAACTGATTATAATGAAGAATCTGGTCTGATGCCTTCCCATTTTTCTATATACCGTCCAAACCACAGTAGCTACTAAATAATATTACTTATTATTATGGATATTTTGGTTATATGCCTCAAAAATATGTTTTCCCAATCACTCTTACTAAATATGTGTGTGATTGTGTGAGTGAACACCTACAAACACACAAACACACACACATATTCATGGTTTGCAATTATTTTTAGCAGCCTGTTTTAATATGCTTTCTCTATACCAATTTTTGTTGTTTATTTTCTCTTACAATTTCCTCATTCCACTCAGTTATAAATGTATTCTCCTTTACAGATTTATTTTTACATTGTAAGTACAAAGCTTTAGTTCATCTGGGGTGTGTGTGTGTGTGTGCGCGCGTGTGTGTGTGATGAGTAATACAAGAGCCTTAATCTTCTCCTCCACCTCCCTCATTGTATTCTCATGTTCAAATTTCTTCAAACAAAATAGTAGAGAATACATTTTATTTAAAATTTCAGTCACCTCCTATGTTTTACTTCAATCTCCTGATAGTCAACCATCAACCACGATGAGTGAAAGATCTGCATTTACCGTCCAACTCAGTCTTTCATTTTTTCACCTACTGATGTGTCTCACCTTTTGTCCTGTCACTCTGGTAACAGGTGTTTTTTTTAGGTAATAAATATCCTTTCTTATTACTTAACAAATAATAGATTTTAGTAAATATGTTAAACTAGAAATATATAGAAATGATTAAACTAAAATGGCCAGGTGTGACGGCTCACAACTGTAACACCAACACTTTGGGATGCCAAGGTGGGAGGATCATTCAGCCCAGGAGTTTGAAACCAGTCTGGGCACCATAGGAACACCCTGTATACAAAAAATAAAAAAAGAGCCGGGCCTGGTGGTGCATGCCTGTAGTCCCAGCTACTAAGGAGGCTGAGGTGGGAGGACTGCTTAAGCCTGAGAGCTCAAAGCTACAGTGAGCCATGATCAGACCACACCACTGCACTCCAGCCTGGGTAACACAGCAAGACCCTGTCTCAAGAAAAAAAAATTTTTTTAAGGAAAAAGAAACAATTTAATCAATGTAGTCCTGAAACTACTATGTAGAATACTACTGTCTACATCACCTCACATCAGCCCTTTAAATGGCTTAACACTTGTTTAGGTATGATCCCTAAAGTTCTCCTGGTAATTAAGGACAGGTAAGAACAATTAAGTAGAAAAGAGTTACTGCCTTGACAGGAAGATTGTAAACATTTTTAAAAGACAAATAAATAAAAGAGTCAAAACTGTAGCTCTGTGAGGCCCAAATAACATCTAATTCAAGTCACAATGAACGTCTAGCAATCATTCTGAACACTATATAATTCACTTAATGCATTTTGCCTGAACACCCAACAGATCTGACTTACCAACACCTGTATGTAGCCAAGAAATTGACAATCAATTATAAATTACCACCTGTGACTCCATCTTCTCTACCCACTTTTTACAAATCATTTATTTATTTTATTTTATTTTGTAGAGACGGGATCTCACTATGTTGCCCAGGTTGGCCCAGAAACAGACCCACACTAATTTCATAAATCAGATGACCATACAGCCATCCGATTTATGAAAAAAAAAGTGCCCTACAGTACAGAAGGGCAAGGATGGTCTTTTCAATACATGGTGCTGGATCAAGCAGTCACATCCATGTAGTAAAAAGTGAATCACAGCCAGGTGGGATGGCTCACACCTGTAATCCCAGCACTCTGAGAGGCTGAAGCAGGCAGACTACTTGAGCCCAGGAGTTCCACACCAACCTGGGAAACATGTTGAATAATCCTCATCTCTACAAAAAATATAAAAATTAGCCAGACAATGGTGGCACATGCCTATAGTCACAGCTACTCACGAGGCTGAGGTGAGAGGATCACTTGAGCCAGGAGGTAGAGGCTGCAGTGAGCTGAGATCATGTGACCACACTCCAGGCTGGGCAGCAGAGTGAGACCCTGTCTGAAAAATAAATGCATAAACTAAAATAAAATTGCTATAAGGTGAACATAAGAAAATGTGTTCATATTCTTACGTTAGGCATTGATTTCTTAAATAAGACACAAAAAGCAGTAACCATAAAGGAAGAGATTGATCAAGTATAATTTTTTGGAAATTAAGAAACTCAGCCTGGGTGCAGTGGCTCACACCTGTAGTCCCAATACTTTGGGAGGCCAAGGCAGGTATATCACTTAAGCTGAGGAATTCCAGACCACCCTATGCAACGTGGCAAAACCTCATGTCTATTAAAAATACAAAAAAGAGCTGAGCATAATGGTGCTGCCCTGTAGGTCCCAGCTACTTGGGGGCTCAGGCAGGAGGATCACCTGAGCCTTGGGAGGTCCAGGTTGCTCTGAGCTGTGATTCTGCCACTGCACTCAGCCTGGACAACAGAGTGAGATCCTGTCTCAAAAAGAAAAAAAACAACTAGAGAATCTCCATTCATGTAAAAACACCATTAAAAGAGTGAAGAGGAAAGCCACAGTTTGAAAAAAGAGAAATGCCATACATATATATTCTAGAAAGGACACATATCCAGAATAAAGTATTACAAATCAACAGAACAGCATATCAATGAAAACAGGATACAAAGATTGAACAGACACTTCACAAAAGAGGACATATAAATGACGATCAAAAATACTCAATCGCAATACCAGGAAAATGCAAAATGAAACCACACTGATCTAGTACTGCACCTCTACTTGAATGGCAAAATACTTTTGAAGCATCAGGAAGGATGTGGGGAAACCGGAACAGTCCCTGCTAAATGGCACAACCACTTTGGGAAAATGTTCAACAATATCTGATACTAAAGTTTTATCATTCATGTACCTCTAAAACCAACAATGCCACTCCTACATATAAACCCCAATCTAGTAATGTTCTATTTCTTGATCTGTGGTGGTTCACTTAGTAAAAATTCATTACCTGTACTTTTTTTTTTTTTTAATTAAAGAGACAGGGTTTCACCATGTTGGCCAGGCTGGTCTCAAAAAATTCATTACCTGTACTTTTTTTTTTTTTTAATTAAAGAGACAGGGTTTCACCATGTTGGCCAGGCTGGTCTCAAACTTCCAACCTGAGGTGATCCACCTGCCTCAGCCTCCCAAAATGCTGGGATTACAGGAATGAGCCACCACGCCCAGCCTCTGCCATCTAGGCCGGAGTGCAATGGCACGATCACTGCTCACTGCAATCTCAACCCCCTGGGCTCTAGTGATCCTCCCGCATCAGGCTCCCAGGTAGCCAGGACTACAGGCACACACCACCACACACAGCTAATTTTTGTATTTTTAGTAGAGATGGGGTTTTGCCACATTTCCCAGGCTGGTCTGGAACTGCTGGGCTCAAGTAGTCTGACCACCTTGACCTCCCGAAGTGCTGGGATTACACGTGTGATCCACTGCGCCCGGAACACCTGCACATTTAAAATTGTGAACTTCTCCTGTGTAAGTCAAGAATTTTTCGAAGATTTCTTTGACACAAAGTTCTCAGAAATCTTAAAGCTAGAATTTTAGAATACAAAAATAAAAAAAGCTTCAGCTTCACTGGTGAAATTTTACTAGTAAAATATAAAATCAAAAAGAAAGCAACTAACGCATATCACCTCAGTACAGAGATTAAAAACTACCAGCAAAAGGCCGGGCGCTGTGGCTCACCCCTGTAATCCCAGCACTTTGGGAGGCCGAGGCTGGTGGATCACGAGGTCAAGAGATCAAGACCATCCTGGTCAACATGGTGAAACCCCGTCTCTACTAAAAATACAAAAAAAAAAAATTACCTGGTCATGGTGGCACGTGCCTGTAATCCCAGCTACTCAGGAAGCTGAGGCAGGAGAATTGCCTGAACCCAGCAGGCGGAACGGAGGTTGCGGTGAGCCGAGATCGCGTCATTGCACTCCAGCCTGGGTAACAAGAGCGAAACTCCGTCTCAATAAAAAAATAAAAAATAAAAAAATAAAAACTACCAGCAGATCACTTTAACTTCCTCAAGCCCTGGGAGTCATTCCTTCCGCAAAGAAAGGATGGACAACACTGTAACCCGAAGAAAAGATGGCACTGCAGGAAAAGACTTCCCGTCGGAAGCAGCTTTACCAGCAAAACACAGCAGGAAAGCGAGGAAACCATTCCAAAAGTCCTGCTTGACTCCTGGGTGAGAGGATGCCAAATGAGATCATCTAAGAAGCCCCACAGACAGACAGACACACAGAGACAGACAGACAGAGACAGACAGACAGACAGACAGACACACAGACACAGACAGACAGAGACAGACAGACAGACAGACACACAGAGACAGACAGAGAGACAGAAAGACAGACAGAGACAGACAGACAGACAGACACACAGAGACAGACAGAGAGACAGACAGACAGAAACAGACAGACAGGCAGGGAAATCACAGCAAGGCTTTGGAGCACAAACAGCAGCACCACAATCCAACCTACTGCAAACGCTGCGGTTAATTTCAGGCTTGCCCCGCTAGTCCTCAGGCGATTCAGTGACGGCTGCAAACGCTCCTCTAGCGCATCCTGGACCTGGCACGCCAGGCTTGCCCGCCACCAGGCTGGAGACAGCGCCAGGCGCGGAATCCCGGACCCCAATAAAGATGCAACTTCGCACTTCAGGGGCCAGAGCGCTCTCGCCCCGCAGGTCCCCAGAGGGAACCGATTTCTGACCTCGAAGCTGGGGCGCAGGGTCAGCGCCCTCCACAGGATTTACGAGGACCTGCCCCCGAAGCTGCTCCGTCCCTGCACCCCCTGGGATGCCACAGGAAGACACCCCGCGAGCTTCTTACCCCGCGCCCACGAGAGGAGGGCGGGCGCCAGCGGCGGGAGAAACACGCGGCCCGGACTCACCGGGGTCAGGCTTGGCGCCCTCACCTCGGAACCGCTGGGCGGACTTCACCGGAAACGTTAACTTCCCGTGGAGATGGCCGCCGCCCTGCAGCGCCCCCGCCTGCTCCTGGCTCCGCAGGTCGCCCTTCTGCCGTTGACAAAAGCGTCTCGCTCACTCAGAAACTCCAGCGCCCGGGGACCCGCACCTACGCCTCCGGAACCGCCGTCTCAACCGCCGCCCAGCCCCTCCCGCAGCCCGCGGGCTCCTCCAGGTCGCCCGGCTGAGAGCCCAAAGCGCAGGCGCGGGCCTTAAAGGGCCCGTCCACCTCAAGGGCACAACCTTGTCAGGGGCCGCTGGCGGATGGACCAGTGAGGCAAGAACCGGGAAATCCCGCCACCCCTCCGCCTCTCTTTCAAAGCAACGGCCCGGAATCCTGAAAAGCGTTCATTTCCTGGCAACTGGAACCGCCCCTAGCAGGTTAAAGCGGCAGGAAACACACCCCCTGGGGGCCCGAGCGAACCCGCTCTTAGGACTGCAGGTTTGGCGCTGCCGCCAGGCAGGGCACCCGGTGCAGACGCGCAGGCTTCACAAGGCAGTCCCCAGATCCCCCAGAGGCGGCCTTAGGGCACTCTCAAAAACAATAATGAGCGTGTCAATGGCACTCGTAGTTATTTTCTAACTTAAATTTAGAACAGGTTTTGCAGATGGACTTCCACTGAAATAAGCCTTTCAGAAGAGAAAAACCTTTTGTTAACAACATTAAGAGACACCAAGAGATAGGAAGTAGAGCCGTGCTGTCCATCCAGCTAAAAACTGTAATAAAGTTGACATTTTATCTGAGGCAAATGTTTGCCTAAGTAGGTCGTGTCATTATTTAAAGTCAGTTTCAATTAACAATGTCATTGCAACTGAATCCATCTTGTATAAGAAAACTAAGCTATAGCCCTAACAATCTACCTCTCCCCTCCTGTATTCCGTCCATCAGCGAATCCTACTGGTTTTTGCCGTGCAAATTGTCCTTGAGTCTGTCCTCCTCTGTCTCTTCCATCACCACACTAGTCTAGGCTACCTTCACCTGGGGAGTGGGGGTGGAGAAACTCCTGGCCTGGTCTTCTTGTGGTTTACACGTATCCCCCTTATCACCTCTCTAATCTCAACACAACAGGCAGAGTCGCTTTTTCATAACATAATGTGACCCTGTCACTTCCCAGCCTAAACCACTTAAACACCTTCCCATTTTCCTAGACAAAACTTCCTGACTAACCAAGCCCTGAATGTCCAGGCGCCTTGCCCACCTCTCCATCTCTTCTCACTGCTCAGACCAATTCCATCCTGCATTCTCTGCTCCAGCCAAACTGGCCTCTTTTATTCCCTATTTTCCAGGTTCTTGGCCTCCACAAAGCTGTTGTTCATGGTTTGCTCTGTGCCTGAAGGTTCTTCCAACCCTCATCCTTCTGACATCAAGAACAGTCTCCACCTCTGAGAAGCACATTCCCACCTCCCTATGGTGGTCCCTTACCCTATCACATTGCATAAACAATACATCCAACAAAGCTTCTACCAAAAATGCTCTTAGTAACCTCATTTTTATTCTAAGGAAAACCTGGGTAAAACACAAACCTTCATCCTCAGAAGAATTGAATACCGACTGTTACATAGTCATAAAACGATCCCAGAAGTTCACTCTATAACATCAAAACCAGAAACCCCCACTGATGCCACTGATGGAAAAAAATCATGATGCAAAAATGACAGAGAGAGAGAGACTGTGCTATAGCCATAGTAGTGGGTAAAAGCCAAAAGAGCTTAATTTCTATCATGATATTCAATAGAAGAACTGAAGCAACATGAGCCAATAGCTCCAAGGGTCCAGGTCTGCACAAGGTGCCTGCTGGGTGCAGGGTTCTCTCAGCTTCCACAATGCATTTCAGATGGGCTAATTGTTATGGACATGGCCCCTGCAAAAATCTATCAAAAAATAATAATTTGCATGCTTATTTACCATTGCATAGGAGGAAGAATGAGCGTGAGTTTGGTTTCATCAAATAAAAGCAAAATCAAGATTTATGAAGAGGAAAAGGGAGAAGAAAAATATCACCTAGGACCTTTGTGATTTTTCTCCCCTTGGATGAACGACTTGACAGACAGCTTTCAAAGAGGTCACTGTGGCCCATCTTCTCCAGACCCACGTGACTTGGTCACCACAGAAAACAATTACAGATGTTGGATATTAACAGATATTAACGTTAAAATATCTTAAAAGCTTAGCAGTTCACCGTATTTTGCCGAGTATCTGTGTGTGACGTCCACCATGTCCTTCTGTTGTCCACCCCCTCGGTTAAGCCAGGAGGGCGCCTCTCCCCTAAGTGGAATACCATATATCGATTTGTAGAAAGTTTGCTGTGCCAGCAAGTAAGTGACAAAAGAGACCTTGATAGAATTGGGAAACAAATTGGAGTATGATTTGGTCCTGCTCCCTCGGAAGATAAGTTTGTAGAAGGTATTCACATTAGAAGCCTTAAATAAAGACTGTAATGTAAAAATGGTACATCCTGTTCTCTACACTATAGAAACACCTGCACGAGTGACCAAAGAAATGTTTACAGTAACGGTGGGGACTGCAGCATCATTTGTCATCCTAACATCATGAAACATGCCTCATTTCAAAAACATTTATTTTTTTGAGACCAAGTCTCGCTCTTGTCCCCCAGGCTGGAGTGCAATGGTGTGATCTCGGCTCACTGCAACCTCTGCCTCCTGGGTTCAAGCGATTCTACTGCCTCAGCCTCCCAAGCAGCAGGGATTACAGGTGCCTGCCACCATGCCCAGATAATTTTTGTATTTTTAGTAGAGACAGGGTTTTACCATCTTGGCCGGGCTGGTCTCAAACTCCTGACCTCAGGTAATCCACCTGCCTCGGCCTCCCAAAATGCTGGGATTACAGGCGTGAGCCACGGAGACTGGCCTTGAAAAACATTTATAAAGGGTTAAATAAATTACACAAACTGAGGAGAAATGCTGTTTTCACCAACCATGGCGAGGATCAGCATGAAAATGACCGATTCCACTGGTCACATAATTGACAGAGCAATCAGTAAACCCAGGCACATCGTGGGGATAGGATGCTACTGTAATAGGTCTCCTGTTGTTATAAATAAAAAACTTACTGCACCTTACTCACCCAAGCCTGCCATGGCAGCAAAGATGGGTTTTATACAGAAGTGAATTACTGTCTAAGGTCTCCGGGATTCCTGAGTTTGACACGGAGGTCGGGAAGAGGACGTGTGTCTCAGGACTAATGTCCCATGATTAACCTGGTTGATTGTATATTAACAGAAACAGGTTAACCTGGTTGATTGAAACGGGTTAAAACACAACACAAGGCGTCCCTGGGTGGGATCGAACCACCAACCTTTCGGTTAACAGCCGAACGCGCTAACCAATTGCGCCACAGAGACCGTGACTACTGCTTCTACAGGATGCTGAAGGCACCGCACACTCACCAAACTGCTCCCAGCCCTTCTGTCCTCAGGATGACTGAGGAGGCCTTGGAAAACCGGAGAGATTCGAGACCGGTGAGTCGCTCTGGTCACGCCGAACACCCGCGGTTGGGAGATTCTGGAGCCAGGACAGTCGAATGGCCTTCGCCCACCCTGGCCCTGGTCTGCTTCAGAAGTCCCCGGAAACGCCCCCATCCGAAACCTGCCCGAGCCGCCTGGTGGCCCAAGGGAAGCTGAACGCCTGGCGGGCTCCCCGGATGGCTCTTCCCATTTTTTGCGCCGCCTTCTGGGATCCTGCGCCCCGATCGCCGGCTCCACCAGGGTAGGAATGTGGTGAGGGTGGCTGGTGGGTCTTCTCGCGAGGAGCAGGGTCTGGCACTCACCAGGGCCCACGACTAGGACTTCTCGAACGAATCCGTCGTCGCCTTTTGCTTTTAGTCCTCTGAAGAACCCTGAAAATAGAAATCACGAACTTTTTTCCCCATGAGGAAGTTTCGTTCTGTTTGTTGACAGAGTCTCACTCGGTGGCCCAGGCTGGAGTGCAGTGGTGCAAACTCGGCTCACTGCAGCCTCCACCAGCCTCCACCTCCCGGGGCCAAGCGATCTTCTTGCCTCAGCCCCCAGATAGCTGGGACAACAGGAGCGCCATCACGCCCGGCTAATTTTTGTATTTTTGTATTGACAGGATTTCGCCACGTCTCCCAGCCTGGTCGCGAAGGGGAAGTAAGTTCTTTGTAAAAAGCGTTGATTCCGATCGATTTCTCCCCATCCCGAGAAGAGGGCAAGGGGCGAGGCCCTCTCGGGGCCAGAGGCAAGCTGAGGGGCTCAGCTGCGCTGATTTTGGGTGCGTGCCCGGGGCAGGAGGCTGGGAGCTGGGCAGGAGGTGGGTCCAACAGGGAATTGCCAGGAGGAGGGTCGGTAGTCTGTAGAGTCGGGACCGGGGAAACAAAACTTCGCCGTAGCTTTGTGCAGCGCTGAGGACAGCACCGGGAAAAGACTAGAAGTGTTGTTTTGTTTTGTTTTGTTTTTTCTTTTGTTTTGTTTTGTTTGTAATCGTAGCAGAGTGGGGAAAAATGGAGAGACACCAAGAATAAACGAAATCTACGTGGACCCTTTGATCTCCAAAACGGAAGCGGCCCTGCGTTAAGTTTGAAGAGCCCGGCGCTTCAGCTCCTGTGCTCGCCCTGCTGCATCGTGGTTGCTACTCTGTGCTGTGGCCGCAACAGACTCGGCTCGAATCGGAGTCACTGCAGTGTCGCTTCTGGGGTGCAGGGCTCTTCTTTCCCGTTAGCCTCCAACCTCAGCCTGGGCTACGCGGTTTACCTGTGACTAGAGAGGTTACAACTTTCCTGCGGCTTCAGAGCTCTCTGTACGGGCAGTAATAGAAGGAACCCGTAACCTGCACGCGGGGGTCGCGTCATCTTGAAAGGCTAGACTTTTGCCCCCTCTCTGAGCAAGTGCGATACCCAAAAGCTGAGGGGCTCCCTCTCAGTCAGCCTCATTGGAGTCTTTTTCTGATGACATGATGTGACCATGCCTGTTTCTTTAGCTCAGATGTTTCAAACATCCTTAGGGTCTTTTCAGGCCAAAACAGAAATGAACAAGAGAAGTTAAGAGTTCACACTCCAGCCGGGTGTTTTAAGTGAAACCTAAAGAATATAATAAAATCTAAACTCAATGACATTCCCCAACCCCGATTTTTAATTTTGTTTTTACTTCTTTATTTGCTCTCAGTAAATGACTGAGGTGTAATCCACACAGACCAAAGTGTGCTAATCCTAACTTCAAGGGCCAGTGCATTTTGACAAAGAAACTGTCACCCAGATAAGTTACCGGACATTTTCACCAGCCCAAAAAGTCATTAGAGCCTCTTCCCAGTCAATCCTCAGCCCATCCCCACTTAGGCAGTCACCCTTCTGATTTCTATCTCTGTGATTTGCTTTTGCTTCTCCTTGAAATCATGTAAAGGAGTGTACTGACTTTGCCCATTTGGTTTTTTTTTTTTTTTAATGCAACAGTGGTTATGAGATGCTTTTATTATATGGCATAAATCTCAGGTTTTTGCTGTTATTGATGAATGTATTCTAACCTGTGAATATACCACGGTTAATGGACACTTGGGCTGTTTCTAGTCTTGGCGATTGTGAACAAGGTGTTTACAAATATTCCACTATGGGCCTCTTTATGGACCTGTGCCTTCATTTCTGTTGCGTGTACGCCTAGTAATGGAATGGCTGGGTCAGGAAGTAGGTGTAGTTTTCACTGTATTGGAAACTATCAGGCAGTATTTTAGATTGGTTACACTATTGTAGTCTCTTTTTCTTTCTCTTTTTGAGACAGTCTCACTCTGTTGGCCAGGCTGGAGTATAATGGCTTGATCTCAGCTCACTGCAACCTCTGCCTCCTGGGTTCAAGCCATTCTCCTACCTCAGCCTCCCAAATAGCTGGAATTAAGGCCTTCTTCCCCAGCAATACTCAGGGTCTCAGTGCTCGGATTTCTCTGTGCCAATCAGCGGGAAATGGAACACGAGCCAATAGCGCTAAGGATCCGGGTCTGTAACAGGGGCCTGTCAGGTGCAGGATGCTGTTGGCTCCAGTGATGTTTCTCAGATGGGCTGATTTTTATGGACATAGCCTCTGAAAGAAATCAGTCAGGGAAAGATTCAGAGACACTTACCTGCATGTTAATTCTTCATTAATACAGAAGGGAGAACTGGCATTAGATTGTTTTCAGCAAATAAAAGTAAAATGAAAATTTAGAAAGAAAAGAGGAATGGGGAGCAGAAAAAATGTCTTGGACCATTGTGATTTTGCTCCTTTGGATAAGTGAGTTGGCAGAAGCCTATCAAAGAGGTCACTGTGACCTGTCTTCTCTGGACCCATGTGACTTGGTCACCACAGGAAACAATTATAAGCTGGGCACAGTGACTCACAACTGTAAGTCTTACTGACACTTTGGGAGGCTGAGGCAGGTGGATTGCTTGAGGTCAGTTGGAGAGCAGCCCAGGCAACATAATGAAACCCCGTCTCTACAAAAAGATACAAAAGTTAGCCAGCCAGCATTGGTGTATGCTGGTAGTCCCAGCTACTCAGGAGGCTGAAGCGGGAGGATCACCCAAGCCCGGGGAGGTTGAGACTGCAGTGAGCCATGATCATGCTCCACTGTGACCGTGCCACTGCATGGCTGCCTTGGCAACAGTGTGAGACATTGTCTCAAAAATCAAATGAAATGTCCTAGAAGTTTACCTGTCCATCCTGTGCCACAGAATATCTGTGTATAAAGTCCTCCATATCCTTCTGTTGTATTGTCCCCTTAGTTAAGCTGTGAAGCTACCTAGCCCCTTATTAGAATATCATGGGCACATGGCCGAGTGCGGTGGCTCACGCCTGAAATCCCGGCACTTTGGGAGGCCAAGGCAGATGGATCTGTGTAGCCCAGGAGTTAGAGACCAACATGGGCAACAAAGCAAGACCCTACCTCTACAAAAAAAAAAAAAAAAAAATCTGAATGTGCTCGTGCATGCCAGTAGATCCAGCTACTGTGGAGGCTGAGGTGTGAGGATCACTGGAGCCCAGGGGGTGGAGGCTGCCATGAGCTGAGACCACGCCACTGCACCCCACACTGGGTGACACAGTGACACCTACCCTAAGAAAAGATGGGGAGGGAGAAGAAAGTTTGTTGTGTCAGCAAGTAAATGAAGAAAGCGACAGTATTAGAGTTGAGAAATAAATTGGAATATCATTTGGTACTTCTCCCACAGAAGATGAATCTGCTAACTTTGCTGAAGTTACAGGCGTTATACAAGGCCCGATGCAGTGGCTCGTGTCAGTAAATCCTGGCACTTTGTGAGGCCTCAGAGCTGCTTGAGCCCAGTAGAATCGCACAGACCAAAGTGTGCTCATCTTAGCTTCGATTAAGGTTAGGAGAGCAGCCTGTGCAACATGGTGAAATCCCTTCTCTACAAAACATACAAAAACCAGCAGGGTATGATGGTTCATGCCTGTAGTCCCGGATACTGGGAAGGCTGAAAGGTGGGAGGATCACTTCAGCCTGGGAAGTTGAGGCTGCAGTGAGATGTAATCAGGCCACTGCGCTCCAGCCTGAGAGACAGAATGAGACCCTGTCACAAAAACTAAAAATTAAAATTAAAAAGCCTGTAACATGGCAGTGGCACATCCAGTTCTCTACATTACAGGAATATCAGTGGCCAAAGAGACGTGTGCAAGAACGATCACTGTAGGATTCTTTGAAATCCTAAAACCATGAAGCCAACCTCATTTCCAACACATTTTGAAAAGGGTTAAATAAATCATGCAAAAACTGAGGGGGAAATGCTGTTTTCAAAAGCGATGGAGAGGATTATGATGATGATGAATGATTCCACTGGTCACATTACGTAAATCCAGGCACATCCTGGGGATAGGACACCTCTCTAAGTTTCCTGTTAAAAATAAAAAAAAAAAATGGAGGCTGGTATAGAACCCATCCAAGCCTATGAGGGGCAGTATGAGGATTTTATCACACCAGAGGGACTCATTTGGTCTCTGTTTCTTGTACACAGGCACAAGACAACCTGACATTTTAGGAGATGCTCTGTCAGAATTGGCTCTGTGAGGGACCCTGTTAACTGTGACTAGAATACTGAGAAGAGGAAACCCTCCCTGAAATGGGCATATCCCTGGCTGGCCTGGAACCACCAATCTTTCGGAGTTAGGACTATGGGAAGAAACGGGAGATTCTCTAGTGATTGATAATATATGAACGCTTTAAAAGTTAGAGGAGGCGTCCCCGGGTGGGCTCGAACCACCAACCTTTCAGTTAACAGCCAAATGCGCTGACCGATTGCGCCAGAGACAGGTGCTGGTTGTGCCACTGAGTGCTGTAGGTAGGGCGACTCACCAAACGTCCCGCATCCCGTCCAGACTAAGGGCTGCCCCGACAGGACTGATAGCGAGACCCGGAGAGATCAGAGCAGCGAGTCCACTGGTTCCTTAGGTCACCCATTGGGAGATTCTGGAGTCAGAGGACATCGGAATGGCCTTTACGGGCCCTGCCCCACCGCCGCTTCAGAAGCCCCCGGAAATGCCCGGGTCCGTGACCCAGGCGGAGGCACCTGGGGGTGGAAGGGAAGCTGAGCGCCCGCCTGCTGCCGGGATGGCTCTTCCCGTTCTTTGCGCCGCCTTCACCCAGTGAGGGAGCCTCTGCCCACCCTGCCCAGTCGCTTTCGGGGCGCTGCGGAGCTTCCGATGCCGTCTTCGGAGCCTGTGTCCCGCACGGGAGCTCAACCAGGGCAGGGATGTGGTGAGGGTCGCTCGCGGGTCCCCTCGCGGGGAGCAGGGTCCCGCACTCAGCCGGGCGCACGACTAGGACTTGTCGAATGAATGCATCCTCGCCTTTAGCTTTTAGTCCTTTAAAGAGTCTTGAGAATGGAAATCACGAGAGATTTTTCCATGGAAATTCCGTTTGCAAAGCGTTTATTCAGGTTGATTTCTCGGCGCTCCGCGGCGTGAGCAAAGGGCAGGGCCTCCAGGGCTCCTTATGCGCTGTGGAGCCGGGGGCGCAGCTGCGCTGCGGTCCGGTCGGGGGACGGGACAAGCGGGGAAAGGGAAAAGCGGGGAAAGAAGCCGGGCGGGGGGGGCGGTGGACCAGACATCCAGACCTCCTAAAAGGCTCGTGCAGAGGCGCTGGCGGTGAGATTTAATTTTTTTATTGCAGCGGAACGGGAAGGAATTGAGGGGAAAACGGAGATAGAACCTGGAAGAGCCCAGATGCGAGAACCTGTAGCTCCCAAGCATAAGATCTTCCAGAAGAGCTAGCCCGAAAACTAGGCGTCTGGGAACCCTGAAATCCATGCAGGAGTAGCATCTCGTGACCCTCTGCGTTCCTTTAGGCAAAAGGACTTCCACTGTTTGTTTGTTCGATTGCTTGTGTTTGTTAAATAAATAAAGCGCTTTCCACTCTGAAATTGCGTTGGTTCTATTACTTTAGGGTTACAAACAATGCTGCGCTCATCATTCTTGTTCACTTCTCACTGGCCACCGGTGTGTTTCTCTAGGGTGGAGGCCTGGAGAGCAGTTGTTCCAGCATAGTGATCACGTGGCTTTTATATCAGTCCATTTTCTTTCCTTTTCTGACTTATTAGCTATAATTCTTTCTTTCGATATGTCAGTGATGGCTTTAGGGTTTCTAGACTACAACTTAATCAGTCTGCCATCAAGCGACATTGTACCTCCCCTTCTGGCCTTTATGCTAGTGTTGTCACATAAATTGATTTTACACATGTTATAAACCCCCACATGGAAGTACCCACATAGCGATTTTCAGTCGTCTATATTTCTTCATGGAGGTCCAGATTTCTGTCTGTCATCTTTATCTGAGGCCTAGAGGACTCCTTTAACATTTCTTGCAGTGTGGGTCAGTGAATGCTTTCATATATTTGTATGTCTTTATTTGTGTTTGTATTTTTTTCATTTAAGAGCAGAAGTTTAACAGGTGAAAGAAAGAGAAAAGCTCCCTCGTGCAGAGGAAGGGTCCCAAATGGGTTTCCCTATTTGTATTTTTTTTTTAGATGGAGTTTTGCTCCATCGTCCAGGCTGAAGTGCAGTGGTGTGATATCAGCTGGCTGCAGCCTCCATCTCCTGGGATCAAGTGATTCTCCTGAGTAGCTGGGTTAGAGGTGCATGCCACCACACCTGGGTAATTTTTGTATTTTTAGTAGAGGCAAGGCTTTGCCATGTTGGCCAGCTGGTCTCTGACTCCCTGACCTCAACTGATCCCCCTGCTTCCCAAAGTGCTGGGATTACAGGCCTGAGTCACCGTGCCTGGCCTCGTTTTTTGTATGTGTTTCAATGTCCTTACTTCAGTCACGATGTTGAGTTTTCACTGTTGCATCGAATTCCAGAATAACTTTTTCCTCTTTCACCACTTTAGGATGTTGCCACTTGGACATCTTGTCACCGATATGCCATCTTCTCTGTTTTTGTAAAACTGGCATGAAGGAGGCTTCCTAAACTTGTTATGTAATTTGTGGAATATGTATTTAAATTTAAAATGTTTTTCTTGATTATACTTTAAGTTCTGGGATACACGTGCAGAACGTGCAGGTTTATTACATGTACCTATACATGTGCTATGGTGGTTTGCTGCACCCATCAACCCGTCATCTACATTAGGTGTTTCTCCTAAAGCTATCTCTCCCCTTGCCCCCCAGCCACCAACAGGCCTTCGTGTGTGATGTTCCCCTCCCTGTGTTTACAGGTTCTCATTTTTCAACTCGCACTTATGAGTGAGAACATGCAGTGTTTGGTTTTCTGTTCCTGTGTTAATTTGCTGGGAATGATGGTTTCCACCTTCATCCATTCCCCACAAAGGACATGAACTCATCCTTTTTTACGGCTGCATGATATTCCATGGTGTATATGTGCCATGTTTTCTTTATCCGTTCTATCATTGATGGGCATTTGGGTTGGTTCCAAGTCTTTGCTATTGAAGAGTTCTGCAATAAACATATGTGTGCATGTGTCTTTATAGTAGAATGATGTATAATCCTTTGGGCACATACCCCGTAATGGGATTGCTGGGTCAAATGGTATTTCTGGTTCTAGATCTTTGAGAAATTACCACACTGTCTTCCACAATTGTTGAACCAAATTTAAAATATTAAAATGGGCTGGGTGAGGTGGCTCACATTTGTAATCTGGACACTTTGGGAGGGGGCGAAGGGAGGATTGATTGAGGCCCAGAGTTGGAGACCAGCCAGGACGAGATAGCAAGACACTGTCTCTCCAAATATATAACTATATCTATCTCTCTCTATATATATATACATATCTGTATGTGTGTGTATATATATGTCTACACACACACACATAGATACATCCATCATGAAAGTCCTACATTCATCTTAAATTCCACCAAAAGTGCACTTAACATAAAATGTGCCCACCCTGAGGGTCAAAGCTACCTGCTGATGTGTGGTTTGCGTTTGTGAGACATTCTCAATGGCGTTTGCTTTCCCTAGCACAGTGCTTTTCATGTTTTCCTCACACCTGAATGTCTCAATGTAAAATCTGTCAGAATCCATTTCTTTTGTGGTTTTTCTTTGAGAACACTCCAAGGTTTTGTTTTATTTTATTTATTGATTTTATACCTTTAAAAAGCACAGAGACAAACACTGGCAACTGGCATAGATTACTATATTAGTCTGAGTTCTCCAGAGAAAGAAACGAGCAGGACATGCACACACACACACACACACACACACACACACACACACACACACACAGAGAGAGAGAGAGAAAGAGAGAGAGATTTACACCAGCTCACATGATCAGGGAGCAGAGGAGTCCGGGTCTGCACTGAGTAAGCTGTGGACCCAGGAGAGTTGAATATAGTTCACCACCAAGTCCAAGGCCCACGGCAGAAGGCTGATGTCCCGGCTCAAAGACAGTGAAACACAAAGACATCTTTCTTAGCCTTTCATTCCATTGAAGCCTTCGGTGGGTTGGATGAGGCCCACGCACACTGGGGAAGGCAATCTGCTTTACTCAGTTTACCGATTCAAATGTCAGTCGCACCCAGAAACACCCTCAGAGACACAATGAGAAATAGTGTCTAACCAAATATCTGGGCACCCCCTGGCCCCGTCAAATTATCCCAGAATTAACCTTCACAGACAGTCTCAGTAAAAGTGATGGATAAACACAGCATCAATTCCTGCCAAGAAAGACATTTTGGTCTTTTCTGTATTGTTGCTTTTTCACGCATCACCCGGTAATGACAAGATTTCCGGGAAGAAAAGTCGATCCCAATTGACAAACATGTTCCAGAAACTGGATTAGTAAACACGAATAGCTTCCAGGTAGACGAGGCCAAGGCAAGGAAATCACACTGAACACAGGCTGTTTTGGGAGGGAGGGGATTCTAAATAACAAGGAAAATCAACACTAAATGTACATAGGAGAAGACTAAACATGGGATATTGGGAAGACTAAACATGGGATATTTACGAAACTATCATACAGATACGCATATTGCATATATATACATTTTATTTAAAATACATGCCAAATATACATAATGTATATCATAAATGACATAAAAACATATATTTATGTATAAAAATCTATTGAAAGAAAAAACACGTAGCTATGTGGAAGAGGTTGAATTAACTTTATAATCACTAGCATTATAATCTGGTCCAGTGAAATTGGAAAAAATTGTAGAAAAATAAGACGAATGAGAGAGAGAAGGTGTGGTAGGGAACAAATGCCCTACTAGACAGCAGGGAGAAGTCGCCAGGTAAAGGGGAATGAAACAAAAGGCATTCTCGCTGTCCTATTGCCTGGAGCCTGGTCAGTGCTCCAGATTCCTGGGAAAGCCAGCAGGTGAGAGTGTCAGGGCCAGCAGGGGTGAGTCCTGATGGGGGTGTGGGAATCCATGAGGAAGCAAGAGAGATACAAGTGGGAAGAAATCAGTTTCAATACTCAAGTTATCAAGGCAGGTGTCAGGGACTGCGCATCCCCCGACACTCACTGAGCGCCTTCCCTGTGTCCTCTCCACGGACCAGATGCTGCTCCTTATCTCACATGACCTCCCTCCTGAGGACAGGGCTCCTCTCATTCCTCAGCTGAGGGCATCGCCTGACAGGTGAGCACCAGACAGCCCCAGGGGCTCCAGGAGGAGTCATGGAGTGGGAAGGAGAGTAAGGATGAACACCACCCGGGGTTTTAAGGAAATCCGAGTGGAAGTGGATCCCTGTGAGAAGGAAACCGAGGACATGGCCGTGGACATGCGTGGAGATGATGGACTAAATGGAGTTTCATGAAAGAGACAGATTTCTACACTTTCCATGAGAAGGTTGCCCTTTATTGTTTCAAAATGAGGGGGGAAAACATAGCAAGAAGCTGGGCATGTCAGGAGACTGACTTGTGGGCCCAGCATTTGCACTTTTACTGAATATGCCTAATAGGTTGTTACTGAAAGTGCTTGATAGGGGAAAATTAACTTAAAAAGGGATGTTGATGGAGATGAAGAAAACTGGTGAAAGACTTTCTAAGAAAACACAGGAACAGGGGTCCCTAGAAAGTAGAGATCCTAACTGTTGCTCTTTTTCACCTGAAACAATGCATGTGACGTCACTTCCTAAGTGCTAATTTACCAGAAAGAGAACAGAATTAGGTAACATCTATTCAGATACTTATTGAGCAATTGTTATTGAATTAGCCCTTTGGAAAGTATAATAATGTTATCAACAAAGATTGAACGTGGATATGATTTTTCAGGTTTCTCAGATGATGGAACTGAGATGAAAATACCAGCACCGCAAATGACTTGGCCAAGGTGAATAACGAGTGCGGGTTAAACCCAGGACTGGAGAGCAGATCTGATCTGAAACTACAGCGCTTGCTCACCTCACTGGGCTGGAGCATCTGGATTTCTACTTGACCCTGAGGAAGCATGAAGAGACCCCACTGCCTCCTCCCCTCACAGCACCATGACCACCAACACCCGGACTGGAGCTTCCTGGCCCCCCTTCCTTCCCTACCTTGGAAAGGCCATTGGTTCCCAGGATCAGCAGAAAATACTTGCAAAATACAGATCTGATACAGTGCTTGTGTCCAGAATAAACAAAGAACTCTTCAAACTCAATAATAAGAAAGTGAACAACCCAATTTAAAAGTGGGCAAAAGATCTGAACACCTCACCCAAAAGATACACAGACAGCAAATAGGTATATGAAAGAGCAACTCAAAGTCATTTGTCATCAGAACATTGCTTGTGAAAACAATCAGGTAACAGATCACACCTATTAGAGTGGCTAAAATCTAAAAAGTGACAATCTCAAAAGCTGTCACACAAACAGAGCGACAGGAACTCTGATTGTTGGTAGAAATGCAAGATAGTACAATCACTTTGGAAAATAGTTTGGGAGGTTTTTTTTAAAGCTAAACATAGTCTTGCTATATAATCTCGCAATGGCAGTCTGATTAGCCAAATGAGAGGAAAACTTACATTCACTCAAAAACCTGCACACAAATATTTACAGCAGTTTTACTTATTCTCAGCAAAAACTAGAAGTAACCAAGATGTGCTTCTCCACAAGCGAATGGACAAACACAATTGTGCTGTATCCATACACTGGAAGGCTAGTCAGTGATGAAAAGAAATGAGCTATCGAGCAATGAAAAGACATAAAGGAATGTTCAATTGATAACGCTTGAAAGAAGCCAGTCTGAAAACCTACATACCCTATGATTCCAACGGTAGGACATTCTGAGAAAGTCAAAAAGATACAGTAAATGATCAGTGGTTGCCAAGGGCGAAGGAGGAAAGGAGGGATGGATTCGTGAAGCACAGGGAGTTTTCAGCAGTGAAACTATGACATATGAGACTGCATTGGGGATTCATGACACCGTGCAATTTAAAAACCCACAGAATTGTTAAAAAAGAAAAAAAGATCAAAGATGGAACCCTTAATGTAAACTATAAACTTTAGTTAAGTATAATGATCAATATTGGTTTATCCAGTGTAACAAATGTGCCACACTATTGCAAGACACTAATGGGGGAAATTGTGTATTGAAGGACAGGGAGGCACATGGGAACTCTCTACAGTCTCTGCTCAATTCATCTGTAAGCCTAGAACTGTTCTATAAAGTAACATCTATAAAGCTTTCTAAATTAGAATGTGAAGGCTCCCAATCCAGTCTTTGGCGGCATCCTGATATTGTGTGGTTAATACTGGGCCTTGAGATGCACAACCTGGAGTCAGAGCAGTTGAAGATTTCAATGTCTGTCCCTGGTGTGCCCCTGGAATCCAGAGGGCAGATCAGCTAGGTCATAGTGGCATCAGCACTGCAGACAGTGCAGGTTCTGGTAAGGACAGGGAGAAACCAGCTTGGAAGGCAGAACTTGGCAAATACTTGGAACCACAGATCAAAGGAGGAGACAGGGAGGAGCCGCAGCCTACAGAATAAGCTCCCTGACTGAAAGATAAAGGTAGCCTCAGAGATTTCAGCAAATTCTGAGAGAGAATTAGAAGTCACAAAAAGAACTTAGGTTTCAGAGCAAAGTGGTCTATTTAAAAAGAAAGGGAAGCTGGGAGCAGTGGCTCACACCTGTAATCCCAGCACTTTGGGAGGCCAAGGTGGGCAAATCGCCTGAGGTCAGGAGTTCAAGACCAGCCAGGCCAATATGTTGAAAACCTGTCTCTACTTAAAAATACAAAAATTAGCTGGGCATGGTGGCGCTGTCCTGTAGTCCCACCTACTTGGGAGGCTGAGGCAGAAGAATTTCTGGAACCAGGGAGGTGGAGGTTGTAGTGAGCTGAGATCATGCTACTGCACTCCAGCCTGGTGTCAGAGAGAGACTCCATTTTAAAAAGAAAGAAAGAAAGGGAAGGAAAAAAGGGAGAGAGGGAGAAAGGAAGGAAGGGAGGGAACTTAGGTAAAGACTAGAATATCTGGGAATGGGCTTAAATCATTAATCCTTTCCGTTCATGGCCACATGCTAACTAATTATAGCACAGAGAAATTATACTGTAACATCAAATGCAGTTAGAATGGGGTGAGAAGCTGCTCCCCAACATCTCCTTTCTCCTCTAAGGACACATTCAGAATTCACTGGGAACAGAGATACTGAATCTGGCCTTTGGGTAAGTTTGGACATCCACATGAAGGAGCCGGGGCACCGGACACCAGCACACCAGGCCAAGGCCTTCCCCGCTGCCCCTTGCCTGCTTCGGAAGCCACCCCATCGTGGGTGTGGGCCTCAGTCCCAGGTCTCATGTTGTCCATTTGCTTTCTCACTGCTTTCTCACTGGGCCTCTCTCCTTGCACTGGCTCCTACTTCCCCAGGACCCAATGAGTAGCCACCTGGGAAGGACGCAAACTGGCAGTGTCCCTTTCTCTCCGACACCTCTCGACGCCTGCAGAGGTGGGCTTCAGACCCACTCCATGAGTCATGACTTGAGACTTGCTCACAGTGATATCCGTATCCCAGAGCAGGGCCTGGCACTTCATAGCCACACCACGACAGCTCAGTGAGAGGAGGCATCTCCCACACGGCCCTGGAGGACAAGAATTCCACTGTGGCCCGGAACTTCCTAGTCCCAAAAGATCCCAGATTGTGAGATGTGAAAGGCTCTAGAAGGTGGCCATTCTTTCAAACCATTATACGGGCAGCTGCACCATGTTTGCCCACCCTGGACATGTCTGGCAGGCACCAGCCACAACCACACACATCTCCCCACCCAGGACAGTGCAGCAGCGTTAGTGTGGGGGTGCCAGTGGGCAGGCAAGGGGGGAACCATGAAAGCTGAACAGGAGAAAGCAGGTGGCAGTGGGGCGGCAGAGTGGAAAGAGAGAGAGAAAATAAAGGTGGGTAGAGAATGAGGGGGCTCAGGACGAGAGAGAGAGAGACAGAGACAGAGACAGAGACAGAGAGAGATCGGGAGAGGCAGATCTAGCCACTGAGGAAAAATGCAGAAGAGAACACTTGTCTGCTCAAGTAAAATAACTTACACCTAACCAGGGGCAAGGGCGCTGCAGGTCGTGGGTGCCCTGCCCTGGTCCTGCTGTGATATTTAGGGACCATGACATCTTCCCTTTCAATCTAAATCATAATAGAGAGGAGACGCTGTCCCTATGTAGCTGGCAATGCCTTGTGATTTCACCTTCTGGATCTGGCGGCCCTTCAGGTCTGCTCACTTGGTGGGAGGCAGCTCTTGGTGCACCAAATAGAATGATTCAAAAATCAGAGCCTTGGAGAGCTCACTGGAAGCCCTGAACAGCCGGAGCTGGTGGCATCCCCGGGTGAAGGCCAAGGGCCCAGTGCTGAGGCTCCACACGGCCTCAGGAGGATGGACGGGGCAATCTCGTGTGAGCGCCCACACCCCCAGGAGCCTCTGCCTGGGGGAAATGGGCCCCACGCCCAGCTTGTCTCTGCACAGGCCCTGGCCAGGCGTCCAGGGCACTGGCTGAGTCCTGGGTGATGCTAATCCCTGTGTCTTGACGTCGTGGTGGCTCCAAGGAGACGCCATGATGCTTCCACTTGGAACTGGACTTGCGAAGAAAATGGCTCCCGCTGCCGTCAGTCTCCTCGGACTTCGGCGATTGGGTTCCGCCTTCTGGAACCGGAGCAGGACGCTTTTGGGTCGCCCCAGGTGTGGGTGGCCTTGGATCTGCCGTCCTGCCCAGGCCTTGAGGACTGGCTGACGCTCATCGCCTCTGTCGGCGCCGCTGCACTCACACTCACCAGTGAAGACCCCCAAATGTCCCGACTAGGAACGTCGTCCTCCGCTTCCTCTCCGACCGTGGTGGGCTTTCCTGTGAGTGTCGGCTGCGTGGGAGGTCGGTGGTGGGGAGGGTGGGAGCCTGGAGAAGGAAGAGGAATGGGGGCCAGAGGGAGAGGAGGAGGAGGAGGAGGAGGAGGAGGAGGAGGAGGAGGAGGCAGGATGGACAGAGAGCTGGAGGGGCTGGGAAAATGGGTGTGGGGGGCTGCGAGGAAGACAGGGAGCAGGAGGGGGGTTGGAAATGGAATGACAGGAGGAGGAGAAGGGGGACGAGGAGAAGGCAGAAGGAGGGCAGAAACCCCCGCATACTCCCAATCCCGTTCTGGAAATGCTCAGCTGTGCTCCATGCACAAAGGGAAGAGGACAGTTGCAAAGAAAAAGAAAGAGACCCCAGCGGGTGGGGGGCTCGGCCGAATTTTCACGTCGGGGCAGGAAACTGGCAACTCGGGCGAACTGGCGGCTTTTGTGGAGGCGTAAATATAGCTCTTCCGGGTCCTGATCCCAAGAGGTGCTTAATCTCATTCTCTGAGATAGAAACCGAAAGAGAAGAGCAGAGAGAAGCACGTCTGGGGCGACTCCTCCTATTGCAGTTAAAGGTACTCAGGTCCTGTGTGACCAGAAGAAAACAGCTGCGAAGGAAATTCTGGTGACCCTGGAGGCTGAGAATTCACCTGCAAATGCCAATAACCGAGAGTGCTCCGACAGGCGGTTCCATGGTGTAATGGTGAGCACTCTGGACTCTGAATCCAGCGATCCGAGTTCAAATCTCGGTGGGACCTTGTCGTTAGCTGTACACGGAAGCTGGTCTTTTATACTGGAGCCGGAAGGCGTTCCAGGAGGCAAACTCCGCCTCAAAGATAAAGGGAAAGGGGTGTGGATTCCGTTTGCCCTTTGTTCCAAGTCCTGGGTCAGAGGAGGGAAAGGTTTGGGTCCTGGGAGGGTCCCCCGCAGGGTGCGGGCTGTTGCAACTCCCCACGTCCCTCCTGCTCCCGACTTGCAATGCGTCCCCGGTGATGTCACTTGCGCTCTCCTATCCCCTCCTCAGGGGACCAGGTCCCAAAAACTGGGTTCTCACAGTGGCCTGATCCACAGGGAAATTGCCAAAGCATCCAATGGGAGTCACCAAGCCTGGAGGGTCCCCGTCCTGAGCGGGCCTCTTGGCCCGTGCAATGGGAGGGGCCAGAGCCCACAGCCAGTGCCCCAGCGACCCAGGAAGCCCCACCCCGTGACCCTGGGTTTTGGGGTGAGAGGTCTCCGCCACTGAAATGGCTGCCTCGCCTGGATCCTAGACCCGGAGATGCCTTTCACCCAGAACATCTCATAATGGCACCCGTTGTCTTTTTGGTAAGAAACAGTGGCATGAAAGTTTGATGCGGATAGCTCAGTCAGTCGTTGGTGATTGTGTCTGGGTATAGGGTCGATGGCTGGAGACCTACCTTAGGAGTAATAGTGTTTTATTCAGGTGGCCCATCCTATTCCGAATGTTAATTTGCTCTGTTCTTCATATTTAGATTTTTTTTGCCGAATTTCTAGCTCCCACGTCTCTATTGCGGGCTCTTTGTCGCTGTTTCACTAAGCTTTGGAAGCTGAGTCTGGAAATCTCATTCTTTGGTCCCAGGATCTCAGCTGGAAAGAGAAATCCGCGCAGCGGCCTCTTAAGCTCGCGGACTGGAAGCCCTGGTCCTGATCCTCCGCAGCCTGGAGGGAGCTCCCGCAGGGCCACAGGGAAGAGGAGGCTGAGCAGCCCAGAGGGATGAGTGTCAGACGCCGGGCTCCCCCTCGACCGGCCAGGACCCCAGCCCCAAGGAGAAGAGGACGCCTTAGGACCAGACAGATGCAAAAATGTTTTCTTCTGCGCAGTAGAACACTTCGGATGAGGCTCATGGTGGGCGTTGAGAGCGCGCTAAGATGTCCCTCCAGGCGCTCAGGACCATCGCTCTGATTTTCATATTTTGAAAATATGAGAATTTTCAGCAGTTACAAAGGACTGAAAAACACCGAAGTCTTTGAGGCAGTCAGTTTGGAGGATGTGGGGAGGTGAGGTGTGGGGTGGGAGAGAGGTGCCTTGTTGGCTCCTTGGAGTGGACCGGGAGGAAGGAAAACACACACACACGCTGTTTCCCCTTGCAGGCTGGACTGAAGGGCCTGGGATGGAAAATTGCACAGTGAAAGAGGAGCAGGTGCATTGAAAGTTGCTATCCCTAGAGAGAAGTGCGGGCGGGGCCAGGACGCTGCCGTCACTGCTGCTGTTCACCACCAGCTTTGCAGCCTGTGAGACCTTCATAACAGTGTATAGTGCATGCAGATCACTCGTGTTTACAAGCAACTGATCACAATTCCTTACAGATTTCTTTGTTCCTTCCCCACTCCCACTGCTTCACTTGTCTAAACTTAAAGGAAAAAATAAAACATTTGTTTTTACACATGATGTTGTTTAAGTTGATCCTCAGCCCACCCTCCTCAAGCAGCTGGGATCACAGGTATACAACACGGTGTCCAGCTAATTTTTGTGTATTTTATAGTGATGGGGGTTTTGCCATGTTGGCCAGGCTGGTCTCGAACTCCTGGACTCAAGTGATCTGCCTGCCTGGGCCTCCCAAAGTGCTGGGATTAAGTGCTGACCTGCGTGCCCAGCCATCATTTGTATTTTGCATTTAAATATTTTACAGTCATATGTATCACTTCTCAAAGATTCTGGGTTTTGTAGCATGTGAATGATGGGGTTCCAGACACGCTACTCCAAAATATAACACCTTGAGCTCTTAAACATTTTATACTAAAGGGATTTGAGAAAACAACAGAAGCAGGAAGGCCACTGTCACCTCCCCCTGCCCTTCGTCCCGGAAGCCAATCATAAGGCTCTCATGTGAGAGGTGCCCTCTCTGTACCCAGAGGAAATGTGCATCGCTGTGTCTGAAGGTACAGGGACACAGAGAAGAGTCTGAATGTATAGGCCTGGCTATGTTTCCCCCAGCTTATTACCATTAGATGGTACTGTGGGGGTGATGGCCCACAGGGTCATGGATTGTCCCTTATGCTGTGCTGAGGCACAGGATCCAAGAAATAAAGACACAGGACACAGAAGTACAAGGAAAATGCAGCTGGGCTCGGGGAGCCACGCCACCTATGAGTGGAGTCAGGCATTGAGGCCCCGAATGTCCAGAAGTGTGAGTATTTATTGTGTATAGGTTAGGGGGCAGGGCAGTGAGTGACGTCATCTTTAAGGATAGTGATAGGGTCGTGAGCAATAAAACTAGGGGTCCACCCCTATTCGGTCACCTAGGCTGGGAGATGGACAGTGCACAGCAGGGAGTCCATTCCCATTAGGTCATCGAGGCAAGGGCCATGTGCAGTATGGAGTCCATCCCATTAGGTCACCGAGGCATGGAGGTGGGCCGTGCGCAGTGAAGAGGGTGCAGTGTGCAATACCTCTATGTATGGGCAAGCTACTAAGAAGATTTAAAGGAGGATGCTTTAAGTCACACAGCAGTGACAGAGCTGTCAGGGTCTACACCACCTGGTGGCAGCTTCCAATGAGTTCTATAGGGGAATGCTTTTCAAGCAGCACAGTAACAAGAGCTGGTAAAGTTCACAGTCGCCAAGGTGCGATTGCTGGTCTGAGGGCAGCCTCCCACAAGAACTGGAGCAAGGTCCTACAACTCCTTATCAGGAGGAGTGGCTCTCGCCCCAAGCCTCCCATACAGCGGGTATCTTTACGATACTGAACGCTGCCCCCTGGGCCATGGATTCTTGTCCTGGTGTAACTGCTCTTCCCTTAAATCATGCTGTGCACTGTGTCTGCTCTAGGCATTCCTCCGATTATAAGCTGCTTATTCCTTAATTCATGCTCTGTACTCTGTCCACTCTAGGCATTCCTCTGATTATAAACTAAGATATCATTTTATATATATGGAAATAACTGAATGGTAGGATATTCTTTAGGCACTCATTCTATGAACTAATATATGATTATATAGAGAGGATTGTACAAAGGGAAATAACTGAGCAGTAACACTATAAACTGAGATATTCTCCAAGCCCTATTTCTGTAAACTGAGATATTCTCCAGGCCTTAATTGTGCCAGGATTCTGCTTAGCTCTCCTTCCTCAGTACCTCTACAGGGGGTTCCCCACATCGTACTCTTTTCATTCCTTCACACTTCTCTATGACTATCCACTCTTTATCTAAACTACTGTTAAAGAAAAAAAACCCTGAGGCTTAGCTGTTTCCATGGGCCTTCATTTCCTTTGGAAGGCGCTCCAGTCATGTGAAACTGACATTAAATAACTAAGTATGCTCTTCTCTTGTTAGTCTGTCTTTTGCTGTAAGGGTCTCAGCAGTGAACCTAGGCTGGGCGAGGAAAAATCATATTTCCTCCCCTGCGGGCACAAATGTCTTCCACTTTAAAACTATAAAAATTTTATTGAGGCTGATTTGATGCAAGAAATCGAATCACTGATTTCCTTTAGATGAGCTAATAAAGTCCCAGTTCCTCCCAGAGAGAAATAGGGTTTGGTTTTGTTTTGTTTTTTGAGACCAAGTTTCACTTGTTGCCCAGGCTAAAGGGCAATGGTGTGATCTTGGCTCACCATAACCTCCACCTCCCGGGTTCAAGTGATTCTCCTGCCTCAGCCTCCAAGGTAGCTGGGATTACAGGCATGCACCACCATGCCCAGCTAATTTCGTATTTTTAGTAGAGACGGGGTTTCTCCATGTTGGTCAGGCTGGTGTTGAACTCCTGACCTCAGGTGATCCTCCCACTTTGGCCTCTCAAAGTGCTGGGATGATAGGCATGAGCCACTGTGGACAGCCAGAGAAACACTTCTATAGCTCATTCCCTGAAGCTCCTTGAGGGTCAAACCTGCTGAAGATTGAGGGACTTCCTGGGACCTCCCCCCAGGAGATCACTGCTGGTGAGAGGATTGCCGCAGTCTCCCTGGGAGGGTGCACGGCCACTGGAAAGTATCACTGCTGTGACTTCAACACAGCCGGTTTTCATCACATCTGCTCTTTCTATTTGTTTTCTTGGAGATGAGACTCGCTCTATCACCCAGGGTATAGTGATAGTGGTGCAATCACAGCTCACTGCAACCTCTGCCTCCTCGGTTCAAGTGATTCTTCTGCCTCAGTCTCCCGAGTCACTGGGATTACAGATGCACCACAATGGGGAGCTAATTTTTGTATTTTTAGTAGAGACGGAGTTTCGCCGTGATGGCCAGGCTAGTCTCGGACTCCTGACCTCAGGTTTTCTGCCCACCTCAGCCTTTCAAAGTGCTGGGATTACAGGCATGAGCGCCTGTACCTGGCCACGTCTGCTCTTTGCACTGCTGCAGGAAACTACAAGAGCTAACATGCAAAGGAGTAATAGATCCACACCTCCCGACTGTGCCTGATCTGCAAAGTGCCACATGGCAGGCACAGCGGATGAGTGCGTGTGATTGTTTAGTCCTTACAGGCCAAGGCTGCACCATCATCTTCATCTTCCACATGAGAGGACTGGGATGCAGAGATGTTAAGTAACCTGCTCAGGGTCACACAGGTCAGATTTCTTTGACAGTTATACTTTTCCTTTGTCAGGTTTTTCTCACTGTCGTAGTTTTTGCAAGGGCACTTTCATCAGGAGCAGTATAAACGCAGTGGTTCTGAGAATGCCTTCTGGAGCCAGGCTGCCTTCAGTTCAGATTCCTACTTTCAAACCCTCCTTCCCCGGCTAAGTGACCCTGAGCACTGCACCTTGCTTCTAACCTTCAACCTGCCCTTGGCTATTCCTGGGCATAGGCCAGGCCAAATATGGGAGAAATTTACTTCCAAGTCTAAGTCTGAAACAAAGATGGTAACAGCCCCTTCCTGAGACAAACTCCTTCCTTTCTTGGGCATCAGAGCTCCTTAGCAAAGCTAACAAATTAGACATAAGATTGAACATTACTGCTCAGGAGCCATGCAGCCAGAAGCCACAAGATTCCTAAGCTCCCCATTTGTGCCTATAAATAACATCATTCATATAAAACTAAGATTGGCATTCAAGGTATTTTTCAGACCCTGCCTTATGATGAACTAGCTGGTGCTACCCAGACAGGTGAACTGGCTCATCTGGTCCTGTGGCCACCACCCAGGGACTGACTCAGGGCAAGAAGACAAGCTCCAACTCCCTGTGACTTCACCCCCAACCCAACCAATTGGCTTTCCCCATTCCCTAGCCCTCTGCCTGCCAAACTATTCTTTAAAAAACCCTAGTCTCTGAATTTGCGGTGGGGGTGGGGGTGTGAGGGGGACAGACTGGATTAATAATGAACCTCTGTCCTGTTGCTTGGCTGGCTCTGCATGCATTAGATCCTTTCCCTATTGCAGGAAGCCTGCTGTTCTCAGCTCCATTGACTTTTCTGGGCAACCAGCAAGATAAACCCACCAGTTTCATTAATAAAAGAAAAACACAAATGGTACATATGCTTGAAAAGAAATGTAAGTCCGTGTATTTCTTTTGAAGAAATGCAAAAGGAGGAAAAATGATGACAGGCAGTACACTGTCCTAAATATTTTCATGATTCTCCTGTCCCCCCATATCCTTCTCTCCCAACAACTGCTCCCCAGAAACCTTCAACTTAAACACGATTCCTGCCAGAACCGGGTTTGTCCTCCCTTCACATGTTCCTCTCACCTGCCCCACACCCCTTTCATGTCTAATCTGTTCGTTCACTTCCAGGTCATTGAGATTTTCCATTTAAAAATATAAGATACAGAAAGACAAAAATAACCAGTCATCCATATTTCCACTACCTGGAATTAAGTACTATTCGCACATGTACATACTTTTATTCCAAACCATTTAAAGTTACTTTTTAAAAATCATACATGCTTAGCATAGACATACCAACAGTACAGAAAAAGTACAGATATATAAGATTTCTGATCACCTTAAGTTCAAAATCACTTTTGTTAACATTGGGGCAACGCTGATGGAGTCGTGTTCTTCTGCTGTATCTACAGAGAGAAGAATGTATGTTTTAGCTAGACTGCCCCCTGCCCACCCCCGCAGAAGAAAATCAATAAAGAAGGCCATATATAAATATGTTTTTGTAAAATTGAGCTTAGACTCTATTTTTATTTTACTAATATTTCATTTAATAGTGCATAAACTTAACTGAAGACAATAAGACAGAAACAAAAATGGAGGAATTCCTGAACTCCAATCAGTTAGAGACACTTTTCTAAAGGAATCCTCTAAAGGTAAACACACATTAAATCAAGGCGAAGGCATTAGGATTTGCAGTGGTTTTCTTGTGCTGTCATTGGTGGTTGCTTATTGAAACACGGGTTCTCTTTGATATTGAAGGACTTTCAATTTAAAGGGGAATGCTACATCACCAGGATAATCATATGTGAAAAGAACCAGTTTTCCTTGTAATCCTAAACGTTCTAGTCTGCAAATTAAAAGCCATTCTTTGAAGAAGGGTGCGCAGGGTCCAGCTGGCCGCCGAAAGGGTGCTTGATAACATAGGATGAGGACCTGCTTCTTTGGGAGAGAACAGACCGGGGGCGGGAGGGAGGGAACTGAGAGGCCGACGTCACTTCCCCGCCGGCTCCGGCAGCGGGTTGGTAGGCTGAGTGGCGGAGGAGCAGACGGGACTGGGAAGGCACTGTCGGTGACATCACGGAGACGGCGCCTTCTATGCAGATGAGGCAGCGCAGGGGCTGCTGCTTGGACACCTGCTGCTTTGCCAGGAGTCTTTTCTGTTTTGTGGGAGCCAGTCCAGGACCACTGGTCGGACCTGAGAGTCCCAGCTGTGTGTCCGGGCTAGGAGGGCTGGGGGTCCGGTGCCCGCGGCAAGTGACCGTGCGTGTAAAGGGTGAGGCGTATGAGGCTGTGGCGGGGCGGAAGCGTGTGAACTCATACTTACCTGGCAGGGGAGATACCATGATCACGAAGGTGGTTTTCCCAGGGCGAGGCTTATCCATTGCACTCCGGATGTGCTGACCCCTGCGATTTCCCCAAATGTGGGAAACTCGACTGCATAATTTGTGGTAGTGGGGGACTGCGTTCGCGCTTTCCCCTGGTCTTTTGCCGTTTAAAGAGTAGACAGTTTTTTCCTTTTTGCTAAAGTACGAAGCTTTGCAGTGGTTTTATAGTGTGACTTGCTGTTCGTTAACTTCAAAACTTTGTTTCCGTTGGACATTCTGTTATCAGAATCCGAGGTCTCTCTATCTGCTATCAGAGAGGCCTCTCTCTCTCTTTCTTCTCTCTTCTCTGTTCACTGTGATGCTCTTCTTTTTGAGAGTCTCACTTTATCACCCAGGCTGGAGTGCAGTGGTGCAATCTTAACTCATTATAACTTCCGCTTCCCAGGTTTAAATGATTCTTATGCCTCAGCCTCCTGAGTAGCTGGTTAATTTTTGTTTTGCAGTAGAGGTCTGGTTTTGCCATGTTGCCCAGGCTGGTCTGGAACTCCAGGACTCAGGTGATCCACCCACCTCGGCCTCGTCAGGTGCTGGGATTACAGGTGTGAGCCCCGCACCTGGTGTAATGCCCTTTCCATTGGACTTTTAGGCACTCTTAAAAATTCCTCAGAGAGGCGGCGGCTCCTTTCCTCCCGTCCCGTGTGGGATGGCTATCAGGGAATGAGACTTTCTGGCAAAGAGGGACACCCTAAGCTTTTGATCATTAATGCTTTCAAGAAGAAATCTTTTTTAAAAAATTTTTGTCTGAGGAATCGGCCTTCCCAAAGGCAGACAGAAGCCCACGTCTTTGTCAGAACCTCGGTATGTTTGATGGGCCTGGAAACCAATATCCCAGCAGTTCTTAGCCACTGGATTCGTGGGCTGCTTTTGTTCAGAAACTAGAAGCATACATTATTGATGATGGTCACGAAACAAGGGACATTTCTCTTTTTTTAAATTTATTTCTTTTAAATTTTTTATTGGATTTTAGGTTTGGGGGTACATGAGCAGAGCATGCAAGACAGTTGAGTAGGTACACACATGGCAGTGTGCTTTGCTTTCCTTTTCCCCTTCACCCACATTTGGCATTTCTCCCCAGGCTATCCCTCCCCACCTCCCCCTCCCACTGGCCCTCCCCTTTTCCCCCCAATAAGGGACATTTCTTCAACCTTCTCAAAACCTGTTTGCTCATCAGTAAAGCACTGAAAGTTACTTTGGTTTTGATTCATGTATTTTATGTTTGAGCAAGGCAGTGTCTGCTGCTGGGGAATGGCTCGGCCAGGCGCGGTGGCTCACGCCTGTAATCCCAGCACTTTGGGAGGCCGAGGCGGGTGGATCACGAGGTCAAGAGATCGAGACCATCCTGGTCAACATGGTGAAACCCCGTCTCTACTAAAGATACAAAAAATTAGCTGGGCATGGTGGCGCGTGCCTGTAATCCCAGCTCCTCAGGAGGCTGAGGCAGGAGAATTGCCTGAACCCAGCAGGCGGAGGTTGCGGTGAGCCGAGATCGCGCCATTGCACTGGGTAACAAGAGCAAAACTCCGTCTCAAAAAAAAAAAAAAGTAAATGGCTCATCTTCATCCAACTGCATCAGTCCGTAGGGCATACGGCTTCCACTCGCAGTGTCCTGAACGCTCCGTGAACATCCTGTGCTTTCTCGCCGGTTTTCTTTGGAGCCAAAGGGTTTCTGCACCTGCACCCTGGTAGGAATGGTAGAGGCTTCTCGGGACATGCGGATGTATCAGTGCCATAGGCCGTCCCACCGCCACCCCCCACCACAACCGGCACCCACCCTGACCCCGTCCTCCCTGTTTTTTCAGTGTGGGCCAGGGAGTTTCTATTCAGCAGGACATTACAAATCAGAAGTGGGTGGGGTCAAAAGACACACCCTAGGAGATGCTGGCAAAATGCCCAGAAGCGCCATCACCAGGCCTGGGGCTTTCTTGTGTAGTGGAATATTCGTGTCCATGCAGCAGGGACAAAACCAATGAGATACTCGTGGGAGTTAAAGAGATGAACTGACAACGCCATTTGAGAAGGGGGATTCAGGAATCTGCCAGGGTGCTGATGCGTGTCAGGTGCACACCACAGGTTGAGAGAGAGCTAAGTATTTTCCGTCCATGAAGGCGATACGCGAGGGCCTGAAGAAAGAGGGACGGGGAGGACACAGGCGGCAGAAATAGGAAGAGGCGGCCGGGGGGGTGGGAGGGATGGGTCGGGGTGCTGTCGAGAACGTTGCCGGGCAATGGATGTAGGATGTGGAAGCGATCCATCAAGCAAGGAAAGTGCCACTTAGGTGAAGTCTGAAGAAAGACAAACGACAGGAGATAGTAGGGAAACTGAACCCGGCTCATCAAACGTCCGGCCTTCTATTTCAGGGAGGATGGCAGCGCATTTCCGCTGACAGGTGAGATTGCGGTTCTGACCTGTGGGCCTCCACGAATCTGCGCAGGGGCACCTGGGCGGCAGAGCCGTTCCCCTACGCGAAGGAAGCGTGATGTGTCTACAACCGAAGGGGACACTAAGAGCCTCAAAGGCCCTGCTTAGATCCCAGAGATGAGCGCCCGTCTGCGTAGTTTCCACCTGGCCCTCTGAGGTGAGAACACATTCCTCAGTAGCACAGAAATCCCAGGAACTCTAAAAGGTGACTGAGAGGGTAGGAGGAAAAACACGAAAGTTTTCACAGAGCGTGAGACCCCAGACAGCAGGCCAAAGAGCAACCTCGATAGAAGGTAGAAGAGAAGGTGGAAAGGGAAGCCCTGAGGCCATCGGTAAGCAGTCAGTCCTTAATTCTCCAACAAAAAATAGCGACACGTTCTTTTAGGTGCTTCCCAGCCTTACAAGCAAGAACAGTTGGACGTAAATCAGATTGCGAAAACTAGTGAGAATTTGCTGTATTTCTTTTTTTGGGTACCGCGAAAAATCAGGGGAAAGCGCGAACGCAGTCCCCCACTACCACAAATTATGCAGTCGAGTTTCCCACATTTGGGGAAATCGCAGGGGTCAGCACATCCGGAGTGCAATGGATAAGCCTCGCCCTGGGAAAACCACCTTCGTGATCATGGTATCTCCCCTGCCAGGTAAGTATGAGTTCACACGCCTCCGCCCCGCCACAGCCTCATACGCCTCACCCTTTACACGCACGGTCACTCGCCGCGGGCACCGGACCCCCAGCCCTCCTAGCCCGGACACACAGCTGGGACTCTCAGGTCCGACCAGTGGTCCTGGACTGGCTCCCACAAAACAGAAAAGACTCCTGGCAAAGCAGCAGGTGTCCAAGCAGCAGCCCCTGCGCTGCCTCATCTGCATAGAAGTCGCCGTCTCCGTGATGTCACCGACTGTCTTTCCCAGTGGCTGTCTACACTTCCGCTCCACCCTCCGCCACTCAACCGACCAACCAGCTCCCTCACCACTCAGTGACTCTGCCTCTCCCTCCTTTCCCTCCCGCCCTTGTCCCCTGGGGCGGTGCGCCGAGACCCCCCGCAGCTGGTGTCCCCCAAAGAAAGGACTGCTTAACTTCCGCCAGTGGCGGCCAGCTGGAAGCCTGTGCACCGTCCTCAAATCACGGCTTTTAATTCGCAGATTAGAACGTTTAGGATTACAGAAAACCGGTTCCTTTCAAACATGGTTCTCTTTGTGAAGTAGCATTGAGCTTAAAATTGGAAGCCCTTGCATATCAGAGAGATTATATCTATGAAACTAGAGGAGCTGCTCAGATGTCTGCACACCAGCAGTCCTCCTGGTTTACCAGTAGTGGTGTCATAAAGACAACTGTCCAATTTCGTGAACCTTGTAGGTTTGGTTGTTTTTGTTTTGAAATACAGCATTGTACAAAAAGAAAGCGGAGCATGGTTGCTGTCTCAATGTAATGCCTTTCTGGGCCTGAGAATTTGAAAAGGCTCACATTCCTCACATAAAAGTTCTCTTCTTTCCTCTTTCTCCCTTTAGATGAAACTTTTCTTGAAAGTGTTGACAATCAAGAGCAGGGCCAAGGTGCTTCTCTTTGCCAGAAAGACTCATTCCCAGATATTCCTGTCCTGCACCGGGAGCCAGGGAGGAAAGGCGTCCTCTCACTGATGAAGTTTTAACAGCGCCCGGTAGCTGAATTCATGTCATCACAGAATGGAAAAAAAAAGAAAAAGAGAGAGATCTCGGTCAATTCCATAGTTGCTGTCACTTGTTGAAACGTCTCTAGTCTTCAGAGTACCACAAATTTAGTTTCTCGGAAGAAGTAAGCAATGAGAAATACACAAGATTAACAGTTTGAGTAGTAGAAATATAATGCACACAAGCATGATAATCACAAAGAGAACCTGTGTGCCAGAACAGTAAGGGAAGCTGCTCCATTAGGCAGCCAGCTGAAAAGAGCAGGGAAAACATCAAATCCCAGTTCTTCTTCAGGGATTTCTTAGAGCCAACTGGCTTCTTTCTAATTTTTTCAAGAGAAGGTTCTACTTCATGGGAAATATTTATGTATATGCAACAGAAGGTATTTGCCACCCACACACATCTGCTCAGCTGAATTGATCACTAAAGCCATATGATTATCTAGTACAACCTTAGCCAGTGAATAGCTTTTTGTTGAGCTGCAAAGGAAGCCGCAATTTTATCAGCAATATTTTCCTTTCTTTTTCTTTTTCTTTTTTTTTCAGAGACAGCGTCTGACTCTGTTGCCCAGGCTGGAGAGCAATGGCACCATCACAGCTCACTGCAGCCTCGAACTCCTGGGCTGAAGTGATTCTCCCACCTCAGCCCCCGCGTCACTGGGATAACAGGCCAGAGCCACCGTGCCTGGTTTTCATCAGCAATGTTCCCTAAGGTTACAGAAAGATTTGTGATCCTGGGAAGAAACACTCCCTTCAGGCAAAAGTGTTCTCCCCACAAAATGCAAGGAGTTATCTTTTTGATGGCCAGGCACATAATTGTCAGGTTTTGCCCCAATAGAATCTTTATCTAAAATAGAGTGGTGGTCAGGCCTCGTGAAAAGTTTGAGCGAACTCGCCCAATGTTGGGTTTCTTCAGAGCCATATATATATTCAAACATCCTAAAGGATGCTGCCCTTCATCACTCCATTCCCTTCGACATGTATAGGACCTGGATGGTGACCTCAGACAAAAATAAATGCGGGTGCAGAACAGGAAAGTGTATTATCATTTGAGTACATCAGCTTTTGGGCATTTTAACCCATCACAGACTTGTTAGAGCAGGAGGGCGGGCTGACAGCAGGAGGAAGTGTGTTCCTTTTAATTTCCCAATAGCACAGTGGTGTTTGCCACAGTCATTTCAGAGTGAGGTGACAATCTGAAATTGTTGCTGTTTGTTTCTGTGGGTTTTCTGTGTTTGTTTCTGAGACAGGGTCTCACTGTCACCCAGGCTGGACTGCAGTGGCATGATCAGGGTTGACTTCTGCCTTGACCTCACGAATTCAAGCAATCCTTTTACTCATTCTCCCTAGTAGCTGGGACTACAGGCCTGTGACACCACACCCTGGAGTGAACTGGATGAGAGGTTTCAGTTGGCTTCCTAATGGACAGGCTCCCTTACTCTTCTGGAATACAGATTGTCCTCATGATTATCATTCTTGTGTGTGTTATATTTCTACCACCTTTGTTTTTCTCCTTTTTCTTTTTGTAGAGACAGGGTTTTATCATGTTGCCCAGGTTCGTCTCAAACTCTTGGGCTTCGGGGATCCACCCACCTCAGTGGCCAGTGTCCCACAGTGTTGGGATTACAGGTATAAACCACCGTGCCTGGCCTAAGCTAGTGTCTTTTCACTAAGGTAACTAAGTATTTAAGCCATTGAGAAAAGCACAATTTATAAGGGGATCATTCTGGTGCACTTAAAGGCTAGTGTCAGCCATTTTAGATACTGTTTAAAGAATCCTCGATCGACGGTCCCTGTAGAACTTCTGTTGCCCCGCCACTCCGTGCCGCACCTGGCAAGCATTGAGTTGCTGCTGTGTCCCACTGGCTCCACCACGTTAAAAAAATTTGACAAGAAGGACGAGGAGTCAAGTGGAGGCTCCAACCCACTCCAGCACCTTGAGAAGAGAGCCATACTCCAAGAGGCCCATGCACTTAATGAAACTCCCATCAACCCTCGGCAAAGTGCCCACATCCTCACCAAGATCCTTTATCTCATAAACCACGGAGAGCATCTGGGGACCACGGAGGCGGCCGAGGCCTTCTTTGCCATGACCAAGCTCTTTCAGTCCAATGATCTCACACTCCGTCGGATGTGCTGCTTGACCATCAAGGAGATGTCTTCTGGCATTTTATTTAGATGTCTGTGATGTTAACATGTTAACAAAGTCTCCGTTGAATTAGATCTCTGCTATTTCCAATCCCATCCCAATAGCGGATAATTCCTAGTAAGCCTCGTGTAGTTGTGTCTTGCACATGCTCAGCACATCTCTTGCTCAAGGATTCATGGAGACCCTTCACATACAGTTCTCAAACCCTCACATGTGCAGCATCCTCCTCTCCACTTTCTTCACGATAGATACGTTTAGCTGCCTCAAACCCTGTGACTGCTTTGCTGCGGCTCAACGGGAACAGGCTCAGCCTGGAATCCAGCTCACTGTGCTGCAGAAAGGTAATTTTTCCGAGGCAAGACCCAGGGCAGTTACGGTGCCCACTTGTAATACTATCTTCTTTCAGTGATCTGAGCGTTATACTGTCTACTCTCTACTGCCTAAACAATTGGAGACAGTTTCCAATATTAGTTTCCTAAACCATTTTTCTCAATTGTTTTTCCTGGTATGTTTTATACTAGGAAATTTCCACTAGGTACTAAAAAGAAAATCTCTGCTTTAATTTTTACATTCTTATTCTTAAACCATTGAGAATATATTCTTGTGTGTATTATAAGAAAGAATAATTTTTCTGGTAACTTTTTGTTTTGGTATAAAGTGAAGCTTTCAGAAATTTGTATATTTTTAGCTTTTTAAAAATGGTTGTTTATCAAAGAACAACTTTAAGTTCACTCATTTTTACTATTTATTTTATCATTTTGCCTTTTGATGACATATTTCTATACAAAATTGAATCAATCTCTGGATTTCTATTCTGTTCCTTATACACAGTGTCACAGTGTTTGAATACTGGTGGACCTTCTCCCTTCTCACACTCTTCTTTTTTTGCAGAATTGTTCTGCCTGTTCTTGTTTGGGCTGTTCTTCCCCATGACCCTAATAATCACTTTGTCTTGCCGTAGTAAATAAGAAGCCCAGTGATGTTTTTAATTTAGAGAACATAATTTATAGATCATAAATTATAATTATATAAATATATATGTGTTATAAATTAATGTAGGGAATGTTTAACGTCTTTGTAATTTTAAGACTTTTGTCAAAAACGCATGTTTTTTTATTTTACAAAATGTATTATCTTTTGTATGTTTTTCCAATGTTTTAGAGTTTCTTCTTGTAAGTTTTGGATTTTTTTAATGTATACGTGTGACATTTTATCTTACCTCTAAAAATTTTTGCCATTGCAAATGAGGTCTTCATTGTGTATTCTAACTGTTTTGTTTATATACGTGAAGGCTATTAATATTTGTATGTTGATCTTATAAACCATTTAATTATATTGCTGATTTTAGCTTTTCCACATATTCTTTTAAATTTTCCACCTATAACAATATAATTTTCAAATCAATGTATTTGTTTAATTATTAGGACTCTATTTGCTTTCTCTTGCCTATTATATGGGCTAACACAATAATAGTGAAGATGGCAGCATCTGTGTCTAATTCCTAACTTTAACACAGCCATTTTTTAAAACCTTGTTAAATCGCTATGATTATTTTTAAATGCATTGTCTACCTCTGCAGGAAATTTAAATGGCCACAAATTATTTGATTTTCTTTAATTGAGGTGGGGTCTGTGTTTCCTTCTTTTCAGCCTAGACTACGGGACTGCTTTGGCCAATTGATTATAGTAGAGATAAGGTTTTAACAGTTTCTAGGCTTAGTGTTTTAGAGGATGGCAGTTCTAAGCCACAGTGAAGAAAGTATAGTTACTTTCCTGGGGAGAATGCCTAGAGACGTACAGGAAATGAATGGCACCCAGGTGATTCCTCTGTCAGTCTACTTTATGACAATAAACCAGTTATATGAGTGAAATTGTTGTAAAATCTTCTAGACTAGCCCAGATATGTGTTGATTTCCCTGAGTGATCCCAGTCAATGATATGAAAAATTGACATATTCTCCAACAAAATCCTGCTCTATATTTCTGACCCACAAAATCATAAGACAATAAATTGGTTGTTGTTTAAGTTTTGAAATAGTTTGTTACACAAGGGTAGATAAACACTACGGAAATAGCAATATTCTTATCCTTGTATTTCTTTAATATAATTCAGTATCTTAATATATTTCATAATATTAAAATACCCTTTTATTCTTGATTATTAAACATAATTGTTTTATTCTTGCTATTTAAAATTATTTAATAGTTTAATGCTAATATTGCAATATTTTTACAATGTTATAATTAAAAATCAGATATTATATTATAAATTAGAATTTAAAACTTTTTTGTGAAATGTTTGTCAAATTTTCAAGTCAGTTTATGGAAATGATTAGAAGTCTTCCTTTTCTGTAATGTGGAAAAGGAGATTGAGATTGTCTATTCTTGCATAGTTTTGTTATTTGTTCTAGAAAAGTATAAAGACCTGGTGTTTTAATATGGAGGAGACTTTTTGAATATATTAATTATTTCTTCTCTTTTTGAGAATTCTTTTAGATGTTCTGAAGATTGACTGAAGTCAATTTGGAAATTTTATTTTCATACAAAACTATCAATTTCTTGGATTGGCAAGCACATTTGCGAATTGTTAGAAAAGCTGTTTTCTATGTTTTTATAAATTTTTTACAAAGTATTTATACCTTATAACTTCAAATATCATGTATTAGCACGTCCACTTTTTAATTGGGTTAGCTAAGTGTTTTGTTTTCTAAGGCTCAACTTTTAAAATGATGACTGTGCTGATTCTACCTCGTTAAATTTTGCTTTTGTTTTTATCATTACTTCTTTCTGCTTTCTTTCAACCTATTCTATTGGATTTTTTAAAAGGTCTTTATGTTTTATAGTATAATTATGTTAAATGTTACTAACATAGGCATTTGATGCTATGCATTGTCTCTTGCAAACTGCTTCAGAAAGAACTTGGAAATTATTTTAAGTCATCATTTTATTATTTTAATTTTAAATCGTTTCTGGAGAAGCGTGGTTTGCTTCACATCGTATGTTGCTGATGCCACCATCTTGCTGCCAACTTCGCAAGCTTGCTTTAAAATCATGGTAGTGTTATTTTGTTTGTTGTTGTTGTTGCTATTGAATGGGTGCACCAAGTCAAAATCTGCACAAAATGCTTGACCTGTTTCAGGTATTATCTTTTATTGGGGAAAGTTGTCCTCTTTTGTGTTGCATCAAGTAAGTAATCCAAAAAAAAAAAAAGCTATCTTCTACAGACTTACATTCCAAATCATTCAAGGAGGAAAAAGATTCAGACAGAAGTGTTTGATTTGAATAAAAAGAAAAGTACTTAAGGAATTAGAAATAAACAAATTTTCTAAAACATAAAAGTAAGGTTAGTAATATTTCTATATTTTTCAAAGACAGATATGATTTTTAAAATTGAAAAACACGGAAATGAAAATATTTAACATTGTTCAATATATTTATTTTCACTGTTTATATATTTATCAGTGTTAGTGTCATTGCATATCTGGACCCAGTCTTTTGCATTTTTTAATTTTTTAAATACATTTAAAAAGTTGAAAAGTCAAACCCCTTTAAAACAATATTCATCTTATATATAACTGTGCATGATGAAATCGAGATGCTTATTTGGTAACTCTTAGCTTTGCATTTTCATATTTGTTTTTCTCTTTTCCATGTATATATGCAAAAGTACAATGCTGAGAAAGAAGTGTTCTTCATGTAGTGATGTGATTCATCAGCCTTCTGTTTTGCTACTAGATTTTTTAGATTGATATTTTTTAGTTGGTTTAATAGTAAATTTAGCAAATATAATCTTAAAAATTATTTCAAGAAGAAAGGTCATGTGCTGATTTTTCTTTTTGTTGTTGTGGCAATTTAGATTTTGTTTTTTTCCCAATTTTTCTTCTTTGAAATTTCAGTCTCTAGAAATGATTCCATTTTTAACCTAGGTCTTTTAGCAAGTGTGTAAACATTTTAGGACCTGGGTAAAGCATTAAAAACCTATCTAAGGAATCACTGGGAAGGTAGGTAGTATTCGTGAATCCTCTTAATGTCATTATTTTCTTTATTGTCATATACTGTGATGTTTTCTACAATAAAATAAGAAGGTTTTAAACCATGTTTTAGAAAGATTACCAATCCAGCTTTTGAAGAACTAGCTCAGTATACTTCAGTCATCTGGGCCTCTATAAAACAAATAACTTGAACTAAATGATATGAGAATTAATCTGTGCAATCCTATGTTTTCTTATTTCAGAAGTAGACATTTAAAGCTGCTCTTATTCTATTGCAATTAGCAAAATACAATGAGGTGAACACAATAGACAGCTATTTACCATAGCTCCTAAAATCAACATCCAACCAAAGGCTTAATTCTCCTTTTTTTAAAAAATTCCTGTCTCATTGGGAAATAAACTTGAAATCACAAAATGTGTTCATGATTAAAGAATCCCAGTCAATTCAAACACAGACAAGTGTTAATGTATGACTCTGCCAAATGTATATGTCTTTAAATTTATTTGATTTCCTAGATATATTTATAATGTTCTCTATTAATCATCGTTTTTCCAGTTCTATACTTGAAATCTGTCTGCCCTATTCCTCTTCGCTCTCTTTCCTGTTACCAGTATCACATTTCAGGCAATCTTGAAATTATCTGAATTCCACCTTCATCTTCCATTAATACTTATCCAGTAATTCATATGTCCTAGAGCTTCTACCACCCAAAGCTCGTACCATCCATTTCCTTCTTTACAAAAATAAATCTAAAATTCTTAGTGTAGTACTGGTGTCCCCTCAGATCTATGTCAATTTACCTTTACAGCCTTCTTCAAGGCAAGTTTCTCATCATTTCCCAAAGATGCCTACTCCTCTCCTCTGACGTAGCTTCCCTTCTGTTCACTACACTTTGACCTTTATTCACATATCCCCTTCCACCTGAAATGCATGGCACTGGGTTCTACTTTCAACATTCTGCAAAGTGTATCGTTTGGCTCTGTGGCTCCACCCAAACCTCATCTCAAATGGTAATTCCCCTATTGTATCAGGGGAGGGATCAGGTGGGAGGTGATTGGGTTATCAGGGCAGTTTTCCCCGTGCTGTTCTCCTGAGAGTGAGTGAGTTCCCATAAGAGCTGATGGATTAAAAGTGTAGCATTTTCCTCCCATCCTGCCATCAAGTAAGATGTGCCTTATTTCCCCTTTGCCTTCTGCTATGATTGTAAGTTGCCTGAGGCCTCCCTTGCCATGCAGAACTCTGAGTTAATTCAACCCTTTTTCTTTATAAATCGCCCAGTCTCAGATGGTTCTTTACAGAGGTGTGAGAGGTACTGATAGACCGAGGCAACCTACAGTTTATATACCACCTCCTTTGTCTTGGACATACTTAGCTAAAGATAATTTTCTCTCTGTTACATGCTTTGATATTTTATTTTCTGTGTATTTGTTAATTCGTGGTCATTTTTCCCACTTAGAACATGAGGCACACTAGATGTTCCCTCCACGTGTGCACATTCATGATTTCACTTAATCTCCACAATGATATTGAAAGATTGGGTCTATTACTAAAACATTAAAGATGAGAAAAATGAGTCTTAGACAAGTTATCTAAATTGCTAATGGTGAAACTACTAGTAACCTGAGTGGCAGAACTTAGACTCACATTCTCTGAACATACATCCTGCGCTTTCTCCACCTTATTGCTATTATTGTAATTCCTAACAACGCTTTATTATAAAGGAGCATTCTCAGAGAAATTGTTTTTTTTCTAAATAAAAATCTTCAAGGAATAGGTGCCATAGGAAGCCTTAAACAACTGTTCCTTGAGCAAATTTAACCATCCCATTAACTTACCAGGTATCTAGCATAATACTGTGTCATATAGAAGGTATATGAGATGTAATTTCTACAGTCTAAGCACTGAAAATCAACTGGGAATATTTGACCGACATTAATAAAAATGAAGTATATGATATCTCTCCTTCAATTTATATATGTAGTTTTTTATTTTATCTTATTTTAATTTTT
Source organism: Callithrix jacchus (assembly GCF_049354715.1). Taxonomy (NCBI): domain Eukaryota; kingdom Metazoa; phylum Chordata; class Mammalia; order Primates; family Cebidae; genus Callithrix; species Callithrix jacchus. Next base: position 9,464,025 of record NC_133519.1, read on the forward strand.
TGTTTTGAGACAGAGTCTCACTCTGTCACCCAAGCTAGAGTGCAGTGGCCTGATCTCTGCTCACTGCAAACTCTGCCTCCCAGGTTCAAGTGATTCTCCTGTCTCAGCCTCCCAAGTAGCTGGGATTACAGGCATGTGCCACCACACCTGGCTAATTTTTCTATTTTTAGTAGAGATGGGGTTTCACCATGGTCTTGAACTCCTCAGCTCAAGTGATCTACCCACCTCGACCTCCCAAAGTACTGGGATTACAGACATGAGCCACTGCACCAGACCTCTCCTTCAATTTAATAATTTTAATTATTCCTTTGCTACTGAATAAAAGCCATTTATGGAAAATATTTTTATTATTAATTTTTTCAGAAAATGTTATACATTTCATAATAGCCAAAGCAACTCAAGAAATTTTAACAGAAAGAGAAAAATATATACATCATTTGAACAAAAGAGAAAAAGTTTGTCCAAGTAGCAAAGAGTAATTTGAACATAAGCATCTAGTCTTTGAATAATTATGATGCCTCTTTGTTGTAATCTGCCAAGAGGAAGAGATAGGCTGACAGTGGGTTGTAGTTTGTGAATAGGGATATGAGAGTATTAACAGAAAATGCAGTCTTATTTTTGCTCGTTTCTCAATCACTTAGGAGCTTTTGGTTATACTGCATTTAAAATACACTGAAAATTACTTTTAAGACAGAAAACCAGTATGAGAAAAATACAAGTAGGAGAGCTTCAAAATATTTGGAAATGACATGCTTGTGCAAGAAACTGGAGTCATGGAAGGTGCTCCCTGCTTATCCGCATCCTTTATGAATCTGCAAAGCAGACTGTTGTGGACTCGTCCAAATATGGCAGGTACTTCACGTTAGTTCCCATAATATTCTCTGAATAAAGTAGATTGTGTCCCTAAAAAGTGAGAATCGATTTTAACCTGAGCTTTTACTTGAAATGTCATATTTTACACCATACTCGTTAGTGTCTTTTGCAAAAGATGCCATTATGTAATTTTAAAGAGTTTCTCCTCAAAGGTAGTTCATCTTTGCAGGAATCATCTTGCTAAAAGGTTGTTAACAGAAGGTTTATTATATGAAGTAAGCCCGTTTGAAATTGTGTATTATGTCAATTAAAATCTGGGGCTTGAATTAAGAAAAGAAAAAAATATATAAATATTACTCAGTGTGCTTTAACTTGCATTACGTATAGTATTGATACAATTGTTTTCACTTGGAGGCAGGCGTGGAAAACGTGTCTGAAAGTTGTATTAAATGTCCAGCAACATTATAGTGTGTAACTGTTAATTGTGAGATCTCTGACAAGTGAGTACAGTTTCCCTTCCATCCGTGAAGTTTCCGTAGAGGATGATGACAGCAGTGTCATCTCACCTTTCTCCATTTTATCTTACTCTCAAACCTCTCATAAAGGAAACGATTTAAATGACATATATTGTGGGTAACGCAGTCTTTAAAAGAACGAATATGAATACTTTCCAACTTTAAAAAGAAACAAAAAACACAAAATAGCGTTTTAAATAATTAAAAAACAAATCACTACCTCACTAATTACTAAAAGTAATTCTTTTTTGCAAACTGTTCCACAGACAACAATCCATGAAAAAATTGTGCTAAAAAAAAAAAAAAAGGAAGGCTGGGCATGGTGGCTCACGCCTGTGATCCCAGCACTTTGGGAGGTCAAGGTGGGCAGATCACCTGAAGTTGGGACTTCCAGTCCAGCCTGACCAACATGGAGAAACCCCATCTCTAGTAAAAAATATAAAGTTAGCCAGACATGGTGGCGGATGCCTGTAATCCCAGCTATTTGGAAGGCTGAGACAGAAGAATCGCTTCAACACAGGAGGCGGAGGTTTCGGTGAGCCGAGAGGCGCCATTGCACTCCAGCCTGGGCAACAAGAGGAAACTCCGTCTCCAAAACAAACAAACAAACAACAAAAAAAGAAGAAAAAAAGAAAAAAAGGAAGTGGCTCATACACAAAATAAGTGCAGAAAAATTCTCCTTTCCTCCTTTGAAGATACTTGATACATTTTATCGTATTAAAAGGGCTGGGAGCGGTGGCTCATGCCTGTAATCCCAGCACTTTGGGAGGCTGAGACGGGTAGATCTCCTGAGGTCGGGAGTTCAAGACCAGCCTGACCAACATGGAGAAACCCCCTCCCTACTAAAAATACACAGAATTAGCCAGGTGTGGTGGCACATGCCTGTAATCCCAGATACTAGGGAGGCTGAGGCGGGAGAATCGCTTGAACCCAGGAGGGGGAGGTTGCTGTGAGTAGAGATCGTGCCATTGCACTCCAGCCTGGGCAACAAGAATGAAATTCTGTCTCAAAAAAATACAATAAAATAAAAAGTTAGGACAAATCCTGCTACAGAAAAGACTGATTATGTTTTAAAATCCAATACAGTAGTCCCCACCCACCTGTGGTTTCACTTTCTGCAGTTGCAGTTATCCACAGTCAATTACAGTTTGAAAATAGGTGACTAAAACCTCCCAATTCCCCAAACCCCTGCCTCTGGTAACCACCAATTTTCTCTGTTTCTGAGTTTGATTTGTTAAAAGTTCCACATAAGAAGTTAGATCATGAAGTATTCATCTTTTTTTTTGGCCAGAGGAACCTGCATTTTATTTTTATTTTTAATTTCATTTTGTTCTGGGATACGTGTGCAGAACGTGCAGGCTTGTCACATTTCAGTTCGAGGGAAGGAATAAGATAAAGAGGTCTATTGTGTGTGACGGTGCCTGTGGTTCACAGCAACATATTGCACACTTGAAAACTGCTAAGAGCCTAAACTTTGTGTTCTGACCACAGAAGATTTGTCTGTAAGGTAATGCGTATTTAAATAGTTTGATTTAGCCTTTCTACAACGTATACGACATGTGTCAAAGCATCATATTGTAAACCATAACTATATGCAATTTTGACTTGTCAATTAAGACATAAAAATTTTTTAAAAAGAAAATACAGTGAGCATTACACAGGTAAATACAGTACAACAAAATATTTTGAAAGAGAGTGACAGATATTCACATAACTTATTACAGAATTTTTTCTTTTTTTTTGAGACGGAGTTTCGCTCTTGTTACCCAGGCTGGAGGGCAATGGCGCGATCTCGGCTCACGGCAACCTCCGCCTCCTGGGGTCAGGCAATTCTCCTGCCTCAGCCTCCTGAGTAGCTGGGATTACAGGCACACGCCACCATGCCCAGCTAATTTTTTGTATCTTTAGTAGAGACAGGGTTTCACCATTTTGACCAGGATGGTCTCAATCTCCTGACCTCGTAATCCACCCGCCTCGGCCTCCCAAAGTGCTGGGATTACAGGCTTGAGCCACTGCGCCCGGCCAGAATATTTTTATAATTGTTCTATTTTATTATTATTTATTGTTGTTCATCTCTCGCTGTGACTAATGTAAATTAAGCGTTATCATAGGTTTGTAGGTTTATGTGAAAACATCATATATAGGCTTCTACATTATATATAGTTTCAGGCATCCACTGGGCGTATTGAACCGTATGGATAAGGGAGGGCTACTGTATTTGCCAAACTCATTTTAACTACAAACCGATCTAAAAATATTGTCTAGAAATACTATTTTCCACAAAAGGCTTGCGTAATTGGTAAGCTGATGAAAGAAGTGAGGAACTGCTTCTCCTTCAAGGAAAGCCCTGTGAGTAATATTGTTCACAATAGATTGTTTGGTAACTTGCAAATTAAGATTTCAAAGGAATTCCATCTTTCAAAACTGCAAAATGCTGGTATTCTTTTAGGAGTCAAACCCCAGCCACCATCTGTTTGCTAAATAAAGTTCTCTTGGAACTTGGCCACACACATTTGTTTGTGTATTTTCTACAGCTGCTTGCATGTTGTAACTGCAGAGCTGAGTAACCTATGAAACCTAAAACATATACTAATTGGTGCCTTAAGAATAAAGTTTACCCATTTCAGCTCCATATATTTTTAACAATCAACTGATCAGAAGATGAGTTTGTCATATTTTAAAAGTTAAGGTGCACAGCTAAAGCATGGGTCATATATGTTCTGCAGAAATGGGATCAGAAATATTTTTTGTAAGCTCAAGATATTACCCAGAAGAAAAATTGTCAGACCAAACATTTTACCACCTTCTATCTTAGATGTTTGCACATGACAATAACTTTAGAATGAGACATTTTCTTAGGTATTAATCAGTTTTCCCCAGACATCATGAAAAACATTTCAATAATATACTCATAAAATCTTCGTAAGCAATCACAGCATCCATCCTGACCTTTTCAAATAGAAATGTCATGTGTGTGGTTGTAGAACATGACAAATGAAAAGCAATGTTTTCTATGTCACTGATGCATTTTGGTATGAGATCTTTAGCCTTGTTTCAGAAGGTCATCTTGTCGTTTTTAAAACATGACATTTGTTTTGCCTTTACAACACCAATTTAAATAAATGTTTAGCATGTCTGTCTATCATGAGATCTATTAAGAGATAGCTTCCTAACTCATCAAATTAAAAGATGTTTTCATGGAAAAGAAACTGCCCAGATTTCTGGGAGAAATGAAACAATGAATAAAAATAAACTCCCAATACAAGAGGGACCTAAAATGAACTATAATATGTCTACTCATGTCAGAGGCCCTTTATAAACGCAAATTGTGTCAATCAAAGTGACAGGCACAAAGATTACACTATTTTTTTCTTTTTTTTTGGAGAATATTTGTCTTGAGAACAATGGGACTTTTAATATAAAATTAAATGATACCTTTAAAGTAAATATTTATCTCTGAAAGAAAAATATGAAAGAAGTTCATAGTGGAGCAGTGTACCTATACATTTTGTTTCTCAACAAGCGATTGGTGAGATTTTCTTGAAGACGGCATATGTAGTTGACCCAATTTCTAGATATTCCCTGGCATAAAGACAATGCACAAAATTTCAAAGGAAAAATCCTTGTTTATCATGTTAATAAGAGAATTTAAGCAGATCTGGCTAGGATTAGACAGTCTGGGTGGGGCTCAATTAGCCAGTTCTCAGGAATTAGTCAGTCGAGACAAGGAATACAGGGAATCACCAGTCCACTGTGAAGAATAAAAAATTCAGTCTCTTAGATCTGAGGCTTATAGCTTAGGAGTCTGGGCAGAGAAAATTGCAAAAGGTAAGATTGTTTGAAAGCAACATTGGAAATTTATGATTCATAGTGAGGTGAGTCAACCGAAAAACAGAAAGAGAGAGAGAAAAGTTACCGCCCCTTCACTTGCAGTTTTTTCATAAATGATTTTTAAATGAGCTAGCCCAACTTACCAAGAGATTGTGTGAGGCATACCTTGAGACACATCACAGGGACTAACAGAAGCCAACAGGGACATCAGCACATCAGGACTATCAGAAACCATGGAACAGTTCATTCCACTAAGTGGGAGTAATTCTAATTCACATATGTTTCATATTTTTTTATTCTTACATTCAGTAATTTTTTTTACATTTACTTTGAGCTAGATAATGGAGATACAAATTAATACATACAGAACTGCTGTTCTCAAAGAGCAACTGAGTCAGGGACTTCACCCTCTCAGTGCTCTGATTCGGATCCTGTGCTTACCTCATCCCTCCTGCAAACCATGGTCCAGAGAGCCCCATCAGACTGAGGGGCATGGTGGGCTGTCCATGCAAATCTGAGCAATGGCTCCCGTCTGGTGATGCAAGTTGTCAGCATGGACCTGGGCAGAAGTTTGGAATAACACCAGCGGGACGGAACAACCCCTCCAACAGAAAGAGTCAGAGGTGAAAGCAGGGAAACAGGTCATAAGTCCTGGCAGGCTCCACCCCCAACAAAATTCAAACTGAAGGCCATGGGCTAGAGAGCTTAGCAGTGAATAATACACTGGTTTGACCCGAACCGGGACAATCGAGCTCAGGAAACGCCACTGGGAAGGCAGGGCTAATCTCACCTGCAAACAAACCCCAGGGGAAGACCACCCACCCAGCAACCTGACTGAATCTGAGGCAGCCCACCAGTGCCTCTACAGGCCAAAAAAGATAGAGATCCAACCGCAACAAAAAGGACATCCACTAAGAGATTCCTCCTGAAATCACCAACTTCAAAGATCAAAGGGAGATAAATCCACAAAGATAGGAAGAAACCAGTGCAAAAAGGATGAACCCATCAAAGACCAGAACACCTCTTCCCCTCCCAGGGATCACAACTCCTTGCCGTCAGGGGAACAAAACGAGAGAAAATGAGTTTGAGGAATTGACAGAAACAAGCTTCAGAAGGTGGGTAATAACAAACCTCTCTGAGTTAAAAGACCATGTTCTAACCCAATACAAAGAAACTAAGAACATTGAAAAAAGTTTAGATGAAATGCTAACTAGAATAATCAGCTTAGAGAAGAACATAAATGACTTGATGAAGCTGAAAAACAGCATGAGAACTTCATGAGGTATACACAAGTTTCAAAAGCTGACTTGATTAAACAGAAGAAAGGATGTCAGAGATAGAAGGTCAACTCAATGAAATAAGATGAGAAGGCACAATCAGAGAAAAAAGAATGAAAAGAAATGAACAAAGCCTCCAAGAACTATGGGATTGTTTCTTTTGCTGTGCAGAAGCTCTTAAGTTTAATTAGATCCCATTTGTCTATTTTGACTTTTGTTGCCAGTGATTTTGGTGTTTTAGTCATGAATTCCTTGCCTGTGCCTATGTCCTGAATGGTGTTGCCTAGGTTTTCTTCTAGGGTTTTTATGGTATTAGGTCATATGAAAAAAATGCACATCATCACTGGTCATTAGAGAAATGCAAATCAAAACCACATTGAGATACCATCTCACAGCAGTTAGAATGGCCATCATTAAAAATCTGGAGACAACAGATGCTGGAGAGGATGTGGAGAAAAAGGAACACTTTTACACTGTTGGTGGGAGTGTAAATTAGTTTGATCATTATGGAAGACAGTGTGGCAATTCCTCAAGGACCTAGAAATAGAAATTCCATTTGACCCAGCAATCCCATCACTGGGTATATACCCAAAGGGTTATAAATCATTCTATTATAAAGACACATGCACATGTATGTTGGTTGTGGTGCTGTTTACAATAACAAAGACCTGGAACCAACCCAAATGCCCATCAATGATAGACTGGACAAAGAAAATGTGGCACATATACACCATGGAATACTATGCAGCCATAAAAACAATGGGTTTTTGTCCTTTGTAGAGACATGGATGAATCTAGAAACCATCATTCTCAGCAAACTGATACAAGAACGGGAAAGCCAAACACCGCATGTTCTCACTCATACGCAGGTGAGGAACAATGAGAACACTTGGACACAGGGAAGAGAACAGCAATCACTGGGCTAGGTTGGGGGAGTAAGGGGAGGGGAGGCAAGGGACAATCGGGGTGGTATGGAGGGTGGAGAGGGATAACACCAGGAGAAATGCCTGATGTAGGCGGCGGGGGGGTTGGGGGAATGGAGACAGCAAACCACCATGGCATGTATATACCTATGCAACAATCCTGCAGGATGCTGGATGTGCACATGTACCCCAGAGCCCAAAGTAAAATTAAAAAAAAAAATCAAGGTGGTTGGATATGCCAGTGTAATATAGTTGAAGGGAAATGAGCAAGACCATACAGTATTCCCATTTTCTCAGTTGTCCACATCTACCTAATAACTGAGGTCAATGACTTAATCTTCAACTTTAGAGTAGTATCTTCTATATCTATTTATTTAAAAGGCATTCATGGAACAGTTGACTAAGAGTTTTCTAGAACCCTGAAAGCTCTATTTGAAATATCTGTGTACCTAGATGCAATTGGGCATGACCATACAATATTACGGTAAAGATCATGGTAGGAAACTAAAGCTTTGACCTTGTGAATACTCAGTCCGTGACAGAATATTAAACATCCTCTGGAAACTAATGGAGTTATTTGGGCCATAGTGATTTTTTTGTAAGTAGAATTTTAGAGCACATTCTACTGCAGCATTTATTTCTACCTATCTTACATGTGTTCCCACTCTATTAGAGGTAAGAATGCCGATTTTGCCTCCTGGGTCAACCCAAAAGTGTTGTCACTGACAGTCTGCTGTCATCCTAAAATGTACATGTGGCTGGTTAGTCTTGGTTGCCACGGTAACCATCCTGATGTCTGTTGGTTGCTTTTAGAAGTTTGTCATTAGACACCTCAAAACCTCGATCGCATGTAAATAATAACAGCTATTGAGATAACATGCCTTTGTGCCTCACATGGTGTTGTCTAGTGTTGAGACTCAATAAATATGTGATAATGCTAAGCTTTTATTCACATTTTTAGTCAGTTGCTATCAAAACCCTTGGTAGGAATATATTGATCTTTACTATATTCTTAAACTTTTACTTTCTAAACAGAGAACTCAAGTTAAAATGTTGTATTTATAGCATTTCCTGTCAAACTTCATACAGAATTTTCTGCAGCATTTGATGTTGGTTACGGCAATTCTCCCCAAAAAGAATCAGTCCTGAAATAATCGCAGGCCTCTAACCTTTCCTCTGCTTTCTTTCTACTGAGTCCCAGCTCCAGAATTCTGGGTCTGCCAGTGATAGGAGCACTAATGATAGAAGCTATAGTATGTCCTCTTCCCAAATTTTACCTTTGCTTGCTTTTTACCTAGAAAGTTAGAATCATAGGCTTTGAAGTTAGATATTTTGACTCGTGCTTTTACTTTGTAGCACTATTTTATTTGTGTATTTAGCTACCATTTCTGAGCCTCAGTTTTCTTATTTATAAAGTTAGATAAGGGATTACTCCAAGAATAAACTTGTGATAATGAATTTACAGAATTTATCTGGTGCCTGAAACATTTTTGGTTTAAAGACATTTATGTATACTATCAAAAGTGAAATTATTCATTTTTAATAAAATTAACTATTTTTTTTCTAGCTGTGTTGGTAAATGGTTAAGAAACAATAGCCTCTTTTTTTTTTTTTTTTTTTTGAGACAGAGTTTCGCTCTTGTTACCCAGGCTGGAGTGCAATGGCGCTATCTCAGCTCACGGCAACCTCCGCCTCGTGGGTTCAGGCAATTCTCCTGCCTCAGCCTCCTGAGTAGCTGGGATTACAGGCACGCGCCACCATGCCCAGCTAATTTTTTTGTATTTTTAGTAGAGACGGGGTTTCACCATGTTGACCAGGATGGTCTTGATCTGTTGACCTCGTGATCCATCCGCCTCGGCCTCCCAAAGTGCTGGGATTACAGGCGTGAGCCACCGCACCAGGCCCAACAGTAGCCTCTTAATAAGGTCAATTAAAATTACTTTAGAAAGACTTCTTTTGCTCTCTTAGCATTGTGTACATTTCTAGGCTACCAAGTTACAAGAATTCTAGCATTTTAGAATGACTATTTTTGGATAAAGGCATTTATTTTCAGGGGTCTCTTAAGCTACAGTGTACCCAGAGGCGTAACACACTAAGCGGTTATTTGCTAATAACACTTTAGTAGAAATGAGGTGGTATCACAGGTGGGAAAGCTCCAACACCATACACTAAGACGGACTTTTGGGTGCAAAGTATTTATTAGGGATAAATACTTGTGAAAGGTAAACAGACAAAAAGAGATTGAGTAGAGGAAGAAGTTGAACTCTGATGTAGGTCTGTCACACATTCAGCCAATGTGAGAGAAGAGGTCAGGAGCAAGTATTACCTGTCTAGTTGTCCTATTTTTAGCTGAAATGACTGTACCTTTATACCACAGCCTTTTGATTGATCCAGTGTGGGCTGCCCAGCGAAGATCATGACCTCTGGCAAGGCTACACTCTGAAGCAGAGGCTGATTATAAAGGAGCTGATAGGTAGCGGCTCTCTGCTGATCACGTTCCTGCAGCGTGGCAGCTCTTCCCTGACAGGCGGCATGTATCTGTATCTATCATACTTAGATTAATCAGCTAGCTTTTCAGAGAACTGAATGGGCCTAGACTCAACGAGATGCCAACAAACATACATTTTGTCAAGGGACTCAAGACGATCCCTGCTTTTGGTGAGTTGCTTCACTTTTGTTCACATTGCGCTCATCTTACCCACTGGGAAGCCATAGGTACCTAGGTTCATAGAGCAGAGATAGTAACGATAGTAAGAGAAAAGAGAAGCCATGAAAGGGAAAGATGAGAGAGAATCAGCGGTCCATTTCCCTTGCACCAGGTCAACACAGTCACACATGCTTAGAGGGACCAATTCTTTACTTACTCTATCTTTCTTTTCAGTAAGTGGCATCTTGTTTGACCAGCGTTACCCCATATTTATTCATTCATTTTTTTTTAACTATGCTATTTTTACTGTTTCAAGAAAAAAAAAAGACTTTTTGCTGGTGGCTTTCCTGTGTTTTCTAGAATTAGAGTAATCATTATCTAAGAGCATTGGAGGTAACCAAAATGTTTCATCTCCATAGGGTTTTGTAGCAAGTAGGGGCTGGGAGAACTGATTACAATGAATTACAGAAGCCTCGTATGCAAGACATGGGAAAGTGTCAATACACCTGCCCAGTGTACTGTAGATTCTTATATGGACACATACAGGGCTTGTGCTTCCAGTGTCTTTATTTTCTCTACCTCAAATTTCACCTTGTAAAGGCTTCTTTTACCTTTTTAATGCTGATACAGATGGCTTAAAAAGTGAAATCAGTTATCAATGAACTCAGGGAAAAAAAGCACTACAAGTTTTATCACCCTGAGGAGTCATTGCACAGGCATCAGCAGACTTTTTAAAAAATCACAGTGGTTAGACAACATAATTTGCATTGCCCAATATCTTGTAAAAACAGCTAAACGTTCTATTTCACAAACTGCCTTCTCAGACTTTGCCTTGGATGATTTCCACTTAATAAGGTGCATCACAAACCATGAAAATATTCTCTCCAGGCACACACAGCTCACTAGAATTTTTGTTCTCAAAATATTGATTTCATGATTCAACATTCCATCAGATAAGAACTCCGGACCTGAGCTTTAGACTTTTTCTACTGAGTTGCAATTATAGTTTGAAAAGTCTTGAAAATTATCTATTTCAATTAATGAAAGGTAGAGATACTGTTCTATGACAAAGATTAGATTTATTCCCAAGTCCCCATTGTTCACAAGAAGCTAGTGTTCCGTGAAATTTGTGATTATACTTAGATTCTTAAACTGCGTTACGTGACAGTATGGTGTCATTTGTACACCCGAAAAATATTACTGGAAATTATCCGGAAACAGAAGTGGTATGTGGCTACTTAGGAAAATGCCCACTGATGGTTTTAGGACTGCTTTTGGTGCTGTCTTTTCCCCACAAACAGTTATGCTTATAAAAGAATGAATTTTCTTTTGAACATTTTTTTTTGTTTTTCTTCACTCACATATCAGGCATGAAGGATGAATTTTCTAAATTTGGTTTATATTGGCCAACACAAGTTAAATAACAGTGTGAGGCACTTAAACTTCATGCTGGCATCTGAATTTAATCTCTCTGCTAATCAAGTACTTTGCAATGCTTCATATCCTTTTTAACTTTCCCCATTGCCTGGATGAGAAACCTTTGCAAGCATTTTTGTGACTCTTAAAATTATAATGTATTAGACCTTTCAGTAGAGTGATTTTTAAATTATCTTAAACACTCAAATACTGTTTTTAAATTAAGGAAGTCTTCAACATAAATCTCAGTTTACAATTACACGTTTGAGATTGGAGTTACATTTTAAAATTGTCTTCTTAAAAGTTCAAATTGTCTTCGATAATCAAAATAGTTAAAACATAAACATTTGTACTCATGTTTCCTAATGCAAATTATTAATTTCCTGGAGTCAATTGTATTTTGAGTGATTCTAAATTTTCATAAGTTTCAAATGTTTACCATTGCAATCCCAATTATGGAAGTCCAAATACTGTGAAGGGCTGCTTTCCTAAAGCAAAGTTTTTGGCGCTGCCTCTTTGAGTCCCTAAGTACTTAAGAAACAGGACTACTGGCTAGGATGCAGTTGAACAACTTTTACCGTGGCACTGATGATAGAGGTGAACCTCTTTGTAGTTGTCAGACTCAATATATTTCACAAAGAGGAAGTAATGATGATGGACATGCCCCTTAGATTTAGAATCTATGTTTCAAGTGAAACTATATGTAATTGGTATCTGACGGCTATAGCTCTTGGTTGTAATATTAATTTGTTGCTTTTAAGTTCTCCAAGTTAATTAACTTTTCCCTACAACTCTAAAGACATTTGAACTTGATAGAACTCCACACTCTTACATACATCCTCTCTTAGAACTACGTAAGGCTTTCCAATATTAAAATCACGTTCCATTAGTATTGTCTGTTTTCTATGGCTTCTGTATATTTAGTGTTATCAAAATGTATTCTTAGCAATGACAGGTTCCTCATTCCTTAGAGTATTCATATAGCTTATTTCTGTTTATGCTGTAATAGAGTTTCGGAGTTTAAAGGTATTTTTAAAGTGCATCTAATTGATTGACTCAATGACAAAGAATCACTTTTACAAGAAAGAAATCTGTAGTATATTGTGACATGTACATTTTGACTACTTATTCCTAGTCATAGTACTCAACTTTTTATTTGGGTGGTGATATAATTTATTACCCAATTAGGTAACTTTTGAGAGTAAAAGAGAGAAAAATCACTAATTAATAATCAGGACTATCCCGAGAAAACTGAGATATTTTGTCACCGATGGTGCTCAACCATACTTAACTGAAATGTTTAGAACATTTTCATTCACAAGCAAATTCTATAGAGCACTGTTTTTTACATTCCATGCGCTTTTGAACATTTTTAGTCAGCTAAATTTAAATGCCGCTGTAATATGTAAAAATATTCAAGTAAGGTTACATTAATTGAATGGGAGACTGCAGACCTGAAACCTATACTCACACCATGCTCTTTGAGGTACAGCAAAGATCCCTTAGGCACCACCTATACCCACAACATCCTCTTTGAGATACACCATGATCCCTTAGACACCACCATAAAAATATGGAGCTCCAGAAGACTATTTACAAACTACTACATTAGTTGAATAAAAATAACATTTATCAAACACCTATGAAGTACCTGCCAGTATGAATGGTATGGAAATGAAATTGCAATTTAAATCTAAGTTTAATTAATTTCAGGCCCTCATTCTTGTTTTTCAGAAGAAAATGCATTACGTCTTTGTAAATTTCATATCTTAGAAAGTTCTGTCATCATTATATCCATCTCTCAGGCCACCTTAGGTTATGTGACACCAATAACAAGTAACTTCAAAATTTCAGAGGCATAAAAGAAACAAATTAACTTAAAAACTTTTTTAAAAGAAAATGTTTATGGTTTACATTATATAATGTTTATATGTTTATTGCAGTATGGCAAGACACTCTATTATAGTCCCTGAGATACGTAGGCTACTGGAAGCTCTGTCTTGACATATACTTCTGTGATCCCAGAATTAAATAAAGGCAAAATGTTAAGTATTCATTGCTCTTACAGTTTCTGTGTGGAGATTACAAATGCCTTTTTTTTTTTTTCGCATTTTATTGTCCAGAACAAGTTGAGTGTTCATGGTTAGGTCAACCAGAATGCAGAGATGTAATTCTTCCATAAAGATGATCCACAGATAATATAGTCAGTTTATCAGAATCTTATTTTAACAAAATCTTCTCGAACTTGTAATTGATATTTCTGATTCTTTCCTATGGGGTCAAATGTATCATGAGAGCACGCGTGTATTTAAACCCACCAAAAGTCCCCCAAATATATTTTGACTCATTTTTCATAGCCATCTAAAATGTCTTCTTTTCCAAATTAAACATTTCTAATGGTTCCACTGTTCTTGAAAAGGCATTGTTTAATGCAGTGCTTCACAAATCTGATTGTGCATTGGCATGTTCAAAATGCAGGTTCCGATTACACAGACCTGGAAGGAGACTGTAATAGAGCTTTTTGGTTTGTGTTTTAACTAAATGGTATCTTGGCCCAGTGTTGAGTCTTTAGCTACAAGTGATTCAGTTCTTCCTTTTAGCAGCTAATGAAGTCCATACCCCCACCATTTCTGTTAAAGAGTTCTCACCTTCATGGCCAATATGCTCCAGCCCAAATCACCCTGAGGCCAGGTTTCAGACAACCAGGAATAGCGTATGCTTTGGAGCCTGGAAAATTATTCAAATAAGCCAATCCACAAGAAGCTCAAGAAACCCAGTTAGCTACAGCACACTTGCCACACAAGCTGTCCCCTGTAGCTCTAGCTTGCTGTTACCCTGCCCTGGGGAACAGCCCACTGTATGCCCTGTCTGGCAGCCTTTTCTTGTTTGGAGCTGTAAAACAAAGAGATAAGCATTTCATCTATTTCCATGCCAGTGTGTTGTGTCCCACAATCAAAATAACCTTTAAATCTCATAAAACTGGCTGCTATATGTCTGTACGTAGTTGCCATGGTTCTCCTTACTCAAATTCCTTGGCCTTGGAATATTCAAAATAAGCAGAGCCAATTATTTAAACTCCCTGATGACTAAATACTAGCCCAGGTGTCAGCCACCTTAGGGGACAGGAATGCTGGGGGCACCTGAGCTGCACTTTCTGGGGTCAGCAGTCAGGTGTGTTTCTGGTCACATCCTGTGTTTGGCAGAGGCCAATTTCAGGGACTCCTCACTTCCTTGGCATTGATGTTTCCTTATTATTATTTAGGGAAGAATACTGGCGCTTCTGTTTGCTTTCGGCAACCTGTCCTGCGTAGGCTAAACTCTCCCACAGCAGAGAAATATCACCCCATCTCATGATGCTGCTCAGGTGGATGTAACAATGACCTGTATATCCTCTGTGCTTTTGCAGGCAATATCGTTTTATTGTACTTCATTGCAGTTTGGAGATGAGCATTTTTACACGTTGAAGGTTTGTGGCAATCCTGCCTCAAGAAAGTCTATCAGTGGCATTTTTCCAACAGCAGGTGCTTACTTTGTTTCTGATTGTCATGTTTTTGTAATTCTTGCAGCATTTCAAACTTTTTCATTATGATTAGATTTGCTATGATGATATGTGATCAGTGATTTTTCTTTACTATTGTAATTCTTTTGGGACGCCATCAATCATGCCATTATAAAGAAGGCAAGCTTAATGGATAAATGCTGTCATTGTGTTCTACTTCACTTACCAGCCATTCCCCCATCACTCTCCCTCTCCTTAGACCTCCTTATTCTCTGTGGTACAACAATATTAAAATTAAGCCAATTAATAATCCTACAATGGCCCCTAAGCTTTTAAGTGGAAAGAGGAGTCACCACATCTCTCACTTTAAATAAAAAACCAGAAAGGATTACGCTTAGCGAGGAAGGAAGACATGTCAAAGGCCAAGACAGGCTGAAAGCAAGGCCTCTAGGACCAGTTCGCTAAGTTGTGAATGCAAAGGAAACGTTCTTAGAGGAAACTCAAAGTGCTGCTCCAGTGGACACACAAATGATGAGAAAGCAAAGCAGCCTTGTTGCTGATGTGGAGAAAGTTTTAGTGGTCGGGATGGAAGGTCAAACCAGCCACAACATTCCCTGAAGCCAAAGCCTAATCCAGAGCAAGATTCTAACTCTCTCTAATTCTATGAAGGCAGAGAGAGGTGAGGAAGCTGCAGAAGGAAAGTAACCTAAGATAAAAACAGTCTCTTTGGTCATAAACTGCATATCGTCGAGTTAGCCAATATTCCGACATGCTTATAAATGCTGCCCTTACGTATTACTTTCAATACGTTATACTTTAGCTCTTATACTTTGTGATGAAACGTTTTTTTCTAATTGAAATACATAACACAATACACCATTTTAATGTACACAGTTTAACGTGCTTTGGCAATCATACACATTTATGAAGCTGTCTTCAACATCGAGATAGAGACAGTTTCCATTTTAACAAAAACTTCCTCAGGCCCACTTAGAGTCAGTCTTCACCCTAGTAAGTGAATCCTGACTTGTTTTCTGTCTCTATCATTTTTGCCTTTTCTAGAATATCATAAACATGGAATCACACAGTAGATTCATGTGATTTCTGTAGAAAAATGCTTGCAATTTGTCTGAAGACACACCTATTTTAATTAATATGATCACGTGAACATACAGTTAGGAAGAATACGTTTTTTTTTTTTTGAGACGGAGTTTCGCTCTTGTTACCCAGGCTGGAGTGCAATGGCGCGATCTCGGCTCACCGCAACCTCCGCCTCCTGCGTTCAGGCAATTCTCCTGCCTCAGCCTCCTGAGTAGCTGGGATTACAGGCACTCGCCACTATGACCAGCTAATTTTTTTGTATTTTTTTTTTAGTAGAGACGGGGTTTCACCATGTTGACCAGGATGGTCTCGATCTCTTGACCTCGTGATCCATCCGCCTCGGCCTCCCAAAGTGCTGGGATTACAGGCTTGAGCCACCGCGCCCGGCCGGGAAGAATAAGTTTTAATGTTCAAGATGAGAAGAGGGTGACAATAGTGAGCAGCAATGTGGTCTATATTTCAAAATAGCTTGACATGAGGATTTGAAGTGTTCCCAACACATAGAAATGATAAATGCTCAAAACACTGGCTATCCTAAATAGTCTGACTTAATCATTACACACTCTATGCATGTAGCAAAGGGTCGCGTGTAGTGTAAAAATATATACACATATTATATATCAACTATTTAAAATTTGATAAAGTATTATTGTTGAATCAGAGTAATCTCTGGAAAGTATATTTATATAGTTTCAATGTTCTGTGGAAAACTCTCACTAGATAGAAAAACGAATGCGAAATTAGCAAACCAGATGTCTTAGAGAATTCTTGAGAGTTTTCATGGCAGTTTCAGGCAACATGCTAGCACTTCGGCTTATATTTTAATTGCAAAAGTAACACTTTTATTGATCTGGGTGAGCATCTTGAGAAGGGGCAAATTCTAGAAGAGGAGAGAACAACTCTATATGCTGAGCAAGGTCAATGGCTTCTTCCCCTCCATCTTCCCATGAGGTATTAAGCTTACCCAGAATCTAATATGAAAGCCATTAACTAATACTTAAACATTAATATAGATTTTTTTAAAAACTAATAGGAATTTACATCTAAAAACTCACTCTTCATTATGTAAGTATTGTCCTTTAACGTTCAATTAAAAATTGACCTACTACCAGAAAGGTAATAAAAACAGGAACAAAAGAAGCCAAATGCATTACAAATGAATAACATAACTACACTGGAAGTCAAAGGGAAGAAAAGAGCTAGCCTAAAAAAAATTGGAAAAAAAGTTTTTGACCAGATACTGTAAAGTCAAAGATAAAAGAAGCTGTATACACACACTGCCGTATGGTGATTCCATGTGTTTCTCACAAGAGGGTAAGTCATTCTGAAGCGACCTCACACACATATATTGTTTTATCGGTGTTGTAGAAAAAGGTTACAAGTAAAGAGGAGGGTTTTTGTTGTTGTTGTTGGAATAGAATTTTAAGTATAAGAACTCATACACACACAGAGAGAAAGAGAGAGAGAGAGAGAGCGACAGAGAGAGAGAGAGTGAGGGAGAGAAAGAATTTATACATATACTACACAGTATTTACATGTATGTTTTTAGCTCTGTACCCTGAGGGACATTGATTTCCCAGTAGCAATGAGCACGCCTGGCACCTACGTGTTGGTTTCTAAGTGTTATCCAGTAAGAGGAATAGGGCTCTGTGATGATTAATTTTATGTATCAACTTGTCTAGGCCATAGTTCCCGGATAATCAGTCCAGCACGGTCTAGATGTTGCCATGAATGTGTTTTTAAGATGAGATTAGCATTTAAAACAGTACACTTTGTGCAAAAAGCTTATCTTATTTAATGTGAGTGGCCCTCATCTAATCAGTTGAAGACCTTAACAGAAAAGACTGAAGTTCCCAGAGGAAAGGCTCATTCTACAAGTGGATTGCCTTCAGAGTTGAGCTGCACTCTTCTAGCCTATGGGCCTGCCATGCAGATTTTTGAACTTGTCAGCTCCCATAATTGTGTGAACCAATTCCTCAACATAAATGTTTCTATATACATATATACACACATCCTAGTGGTTTTGTTTCTTGGGAGAGCCCTGACTGATACAACTTCTTTGGAGGAATGGTTGAATCCAAGGCTGATTTAGGAAAAATACAGCATGAGCCTAGAGCATCTTGTGTCAGAAAGTAGGCACATGTTCAAAAAAGGAGAGCTAGGAATTTTCCATACAAAAATTTGTATGGAAATTTTTGAATAACAAGATAAATGGTGATAGTAGTTATTATAATCCATAGAATAATAAAAACAAATATGGACCCACATTGATAGCAATACATTATTGAATAGATAGGTAAACGATGAGAGAGGAAAGATCTTCCTAATAAAATAACTTGAATGAATAAATGTGGGGGTAAAGAGAAATGTAAAAATCACCAGTAAGCAAACATCACAATAATGATTGCTGGAAATAAGAGCCACAGATGGATGCAAAATTCAGTAGTTGCAACTTGAAAAGAAACAAAATTTTTACACATTCTGAGGATTATCTTCCTGAGATGATTTTAATTATAAAGGAAAAAATTATAGGCCAATACTCTCCAAAAATGCCAAAGTAATGTAATACAGTGAAAGAAGGAGGAACTGCCACATACTGGAGGAGACCAAGGAGATACATGTACAGTGTGAGAATAAGATTCTGTGTTGGATACTGAAATAGAGAAAAGTGGAAACTGACGAAATTCATATAAGATCTGTTTTATATGAAACATTTTCTTGTTTTTGTGATTATTTATGGTTTTCACTATTATTCAAAGTTATCCTTGCACACAATATAACTTGGGGGTAAAATAGTTCTACAAGATTACTTGTAGCAATTCACAATCCTAAATTTCCTTCTAACTGGAGGCTACCACTTTCAATTCTGTTTGACATTTATTCTAGAATTTAACTATATAATTCCAGATACTATACCTATTTAGCTGCTCCTTGATTATTTTCTAAGTTTTAGGCGTTATATACTGCTCCTACTAGAGAATATCTTCTCAAAGATCTTTTTCAACCCGTTTCAAGCCCCTAAACCACCCCAACACATATAAGCTCCCTTTTTCCTATACCTCTAGTTAAACTGAAATTTTGATTTTTCTTGATTTCAGTATTCATGTTGTAATTATGAAAACATAACTCAAGCTGAGCCATCTATTTTACTGTGACCGTTTGAAAAATTTCCTGCTTCAATATTTTTCCTCTGGAGTTAAGATTTATCTTATTTTTAGGAATGCAGAGAAGGAAGCCTGCTTAGTTTTGATGTGTTTCACTTGTTTAATGCTAAACACTACCAGTTGTCTAAATCTTTCCCCAATGTCTTGGAATTCATGAATGATTCTATCAAATCAATCTAACCGAGGAAAACTTTACAGGGGGCTTCTCTTCTGCTTTAGTCTGGTACAGTTTCCTGTCATCTCTCTTCACTTACTATCTTGGCTGTTTCCTTCTGTTGTCTGTTGTCTTAAATCTCTTATTTTATGCACCTTTTTGTACATTACTTTCTTGACTTCAACCTAGTTGAAATCTGGACCCGGTTCAGCCTGGTTTAGGTAGTGCACAGTTTTTAGAAACTTTCTAAGGAAGTACCAGAGGCAAACGTTTTATGACCTTTCGTGAATGATTTTCCTATTGCTACATAACAGACTGTCACAGTGACTTAAAACAATAACTGCATAGGTCAGGCAGCTCAGCCAGGTTCTATACTCAGAATGTCACAAGACCAGTATAAATTTCTTGAGACAATGATGTCTTGTCTGGAGGCTTGGGACAAAGACCTCAGTATTAATATCATTGGATTTCCCCAGTATTAATATCATTGTCCCTTTTATTTTGGTCTGTTCAAATTTCCAGGAGAAAGATCATTTTTTAAAATTTTTCCCTAAAAGTTTAGGCTTAATTAACTAAATTTTTAGAAACTCAGAAACCTCAACATACATTATGCAAATATTCATATAACAACCTGATTTCAGTACAGGATCAACACTAAATTATTCATGATATCTGCCACTCCAGACACTACTTTTACTGTACCAGTGAATCCAATCCCTATGGCAGAGCAGGGGGATCAGACTCTGGGTGGGTATGGTAGATATTGGACTTGTGAAACCAAATCTCCACTTTTACTCACACATGCACACCCATGCACACACTCACACACACATGTGCACACACACACAATCATAACACACTCCTTGTAGGAGGAGACGTCACCCACCGCTGAGTCTTTTGCGGGATCTGTCAACTAAATTTTGTTGTTCCTTAGGTCTTCCCATTCCTAATATATAATTTGGCGGTATCAGATTTTCTAAATCATGTAGGCTTTGGCATGCCTTCCATCTTTCCCAATTATTCTTTTCTTGCTCTTGTCTGTTCTCTTCATCATTGTATATTCCTGAATTTAAGAAAAGTCTCTTTTCCTTTCTTTAAGAGGGCATCGAGGAAGAGATTTGTTAAATATATATGCTGAATCACTATACTTACATGGAGATCCTTCATAATTTTAAATAAACATTTTTTGATGCAGAAAAATTCACTTGGTAATAGTAAAATATAAAGAATATAAATAATAAAATATATAATGCATGAAGAAAAATGCCATCATAATCCCACTACAAAATAGCAACTTTTAGTAGTTTGTAATACATATTTGTAGATGTTTTTCAAAATAAACATTCTAGAAATTGATTCTGTCAAAATGAAGCCACAAGTACATATAAATAAATCATAACAAAAATTGGAAACAATTTGAATATTAATAGGTGAATGAATAAATCGGTTGTGCATTATAAGAAAGGGTACACAGTCATGCACTGCATAATGACATTTCAGTGAACAATAGATTGTACATACGAAGGTGGTCTCGTAAGATTGTAATGAAGCTGCCCTATACCAGCTGTACCATTTTTTTCTCTTTCATACTGTATTTTAACTGTACCTTTTACATGTTTAGATACACAAACACTTACCACTGTGTGACAGCTGCCTACAATCCCTAGTATAATAACATACTATCCACCTTTGTAGCCAAGGAGCAACAGACTATACCATATAGCCTAAGTATGGAGTAGGCTAGACCATCTAAGTTTGTGTAGGTACACTCTAGGATGTTTATACAATGATGACGTTGCCTAACTATGCATTTCACAGAGACTATTCCCATTGCTAGATGATGCCTGTGTGTACAGTCACCAAAAACAATTAGTGTCCTATGCATTCACATAGAAAAATGCCCAACAGGTATCGTTAGGTGAAAAAAGTTCAATATTTAGAACATAATAAAATGAGTGTATATTTATTGGTATATAAATTATACATATATAAAGCTAAGAAAAATTTCTATAAGATATTAAAAATTTAGAAACAAATTAAGGTTTGTCATGCGTGAAAGCTGAATATATGCACACATAGAGAAACATGAATATATGCATGTATGTACGTATATGTTCATGTATTTCTAGTATGGAAGAACATAAAATAATGAGCTATTTTGTGTTTTTAAATGAGTTTCTAAGCATTATTTCAACACAAGAAAAAGAAAAATCTTACAATTACTAACTAGAAAAATATATGTGGATACATATTTTTTTCAGAGAATTTTTAACTATAAAATCAAAGGAAAAAATGTAAAAAAAACCTCTTTACTTAACTACATGCAAATTAACTCTGACCAAAATCATCCATACATTAAAAGTCACCAAAAATAATGAATAAACAGAAATTGTTTTAAAATAGCAAAATAAAAGGAAAACATATTTGCAAAACTATGACCATAATTTAGAGTATTAATATTTATATGCTTTCCTTCTAAGTCAATAGAATAAATATTTATTTTTGCCATACAAAAATTAATTAGGACAAGAAAAGATATTAAAGAAGATAAGCAAATTTCCTAATTTAGGAAAAATATTCACACAGCATTAAAAAGGTATAAATTAAACAAATTAGATATGATTTTTATCCTAAATTGGCAAAAATTAGAGAATTGTGAATAATAAAATTATTGCATGTTTTTATGGTTTCAAACTGTCATAATCTTTCTAAATGGCAATTTGGCCATTTAGGCAATAACTTAATGGTATTAATTATGTGAATAATGTTAAAAACTTTATCCTAAGGAAATAAGTATAAAAACACACATTAACATTTTTTTGCCTAGAAAAGAAAATATGAAAGAATCTCAATATTTCCACACATTAGAAGGTTGGATATAAAAATTATGGCATATCCATATAATACTGTATAGATATTAAAAGTAAATATATATATATATCTCTTCATACTTGGCATAGAAGTATACATTTTTGGTGTGTATTTTATAATACCATTTATATTTCAGAAACCGAAAAGACATTATGTACACTTAGTAAAATAACATTAGATAACGTTAATCATGTTTATCTTCAATAAAAATATTAGGACATTTTATTTAATTTTTGTTTTTTTGACTTTTATTTTCGATTTAAAGGACTTGTTACATGAATATGTTGCATGATGCTGAGGTTTAGAAGGATAATCCTGTCATCCAGATGATGAGCATAGTACCCAGTAGGGAGTTGGTCACCCCGGGCCACTTTTCCTCCCTCCCGCTTCTCGTGGTCCTCAGTGTCTATTATTCACATCTTTGTGTGTGCGGACGCAGCGTTTCGTCTCCACTTAGAAGCAACAACATGCAGTGTTCAGTTTTCTCTTCTTACGTATATTTGCTTAGGATAATGGCCTCCAGCTGCATCCAATTTGCTGTAAAAAGCAAGGTTGTTTCTTTGTTGTGTGGCTGTGTACTATTCTATGTTGTATATGGACCACATTTTCTTTTACCATTGATGGGCACCGAGGTTGATTCTGTGTCTTCGCTATTGTGAATAGCGTTGTGATGAACGTATGAATGCATGTGTCTTTTTTGTAGAACTATTTATTTTTCTTTTGGGTATATACAGACTAATGGGATAGCTGGGTCGAATGGTAGTTCTCTGAAAGATCACCAAACTCCTTTCCACAGTGGCTGAACTAACTTGCATTCCCACCAACAGTGTATAAATGTTTCCTTTTCTCCTCAGCTTGCCAGCATCTGTTAGTTTTTGACTTTAAAAAAACATCACCATTCTTGACTAGTATGACAGTATCTCAATGTGGTTTTGATTTGCGTTTCTCTGATGATACAGTGATGATGAGCATTTTGTTTATATGCTGGCAGTTTGAATGTCTTCTTTTTTTTTTTTTCCCTTGAACCATAAAATTTTATTGGCAGGTCAAGGGACGTGCCGGGGATAAGGGTCCCTTCCTTCCCATCGCCTCACCCAGGAGACACCCTCCAAAGGACAACAGAAGCCCCGGGCCTGCTGCCTTCTCAGAGGACCTTGGAGGCAGACAGGTTGTTGTAGCGATCTTCCCGGCCCTCCAGCAGGCTCCGGTAGGTGGCGATCTCCTGCTCCAGCCGCGACTTGACGT
Organism: Callithrix jacchus; assembly: GCF_049354715.1. NCBI lineage: Eukaryota > Metazoa > Chordata > Mammalia > Primates > Cebidae > Callithrix > Callithrix jacchus. The sequence continues at coordinate 9,487,481 of NC_133519.1, forward strand.
CCAAGAGCCGATGGTACTCCTGATTCTGCCGCTCACTATCAGCCCGCACATCGCCCAGCTGGGCTACAATACCACTGATCCGCGCCTGGATCTCCGCCAGCTGGGCTCCAAAGCGCGCCTCCGTTTCTGCCAGTGTGCCTTCCAAGCCGGCTTTCATGCTCAGCTGTGACTGCAGCTCAATCTCAAGACCCTGGAGGGTGCGCCGCAGGTCACTGACCTCGGTGTTGCTCATCTGGAGCTGCTCTCTGTGGACAGCGACCTCCCGGTTCAGTTCTTCAGTCCGGCTGGTGAACCAGGCTTCAGCATCCTTCCGGTTCTGCTCGGCCATGACCTCATATTGGCTTCGCATGTCACTCAGGATCTTGGCGAGATCGGTGCCTGGAGCTGAATCCACCTCCACACTGACCTGGCCTCCCACTTGGCCCCTCAGCACACTGAGTTCCTCCTCATGGTTCTTCTTCAGGTAGGCCAGCTCTTCCTTCAGCCCTTCAATCTGCATTTCCAGGTCAGTCCTGGCCAGGCTCAGCTCATCCAGCACCTTGCGCAGCCGTTGATGTCGGCCTCCACGCTCACGCGCAAAGCCTGCTCCGTCTCAAACTTGGTTCGGAAGTCATCTGCAGCCAGACGGGCATTGTCAATCTGCAGGACAATCCTGGAGTTCTCAATGGTGGCACCAAGAATCTGGTCCCGCAGGTCCTGGTTGGTCTTGTAGTAGTGGCTGTAGTCGCGGGAGGGCCCGGGCCCCTGCTTCTGGTACCAGTCGCGGATCTTCACCTCCAGCTCGCCGTTGGCCGCCTCCAGGGCGCGCACCTTGTCCAGGTAGGAGGCCAGGCGGTCGTTGAGGTTCTGCATGGTGAGCTTCTCGTTGCCCGCCAGCAGCCCGTCGGAAGTGGCCAGGATGCCGCCATAGCCGCCGCCGTAGCCCCCCGAGGAGGACGAGGACACGAAGCGAGTGGTGGACACGGACACGCCGCGGCCGCCGGAGCCCCAGTGTATGCTAGGTGCGCGAAAGGCGACACCCGGCCCAAAACGCACGGGGCCGCCGCCCAGGCCCCCGAAGGACGACGTGGACGACTGGCGATAGCTGTAGGAAGTCATGGCGAGGCGGAGCACGGACCGAGCGACCCTGGTCCCAGAGGCTGTGATCACCGGAGGCCTGTATGTCTTCTTTTGAGAAGTGTCTGATCATGTCCTTTGCTCATTTTTAAATTGGATTATTTGTGTTTGGCTGGTTGATTTAAGTTCCTTGCATTCTGGGTATTAGGCTTTTGTTAGATGCATATTTTGTAAATTTTTGTCTCATTCTGTAGGTTGTCTTTTTACTCTATTGATAGTTTCTTTTGCTATGCAGAAGCTCTTTAGTTTATTAGGTCCCACTTGTCAATTTCTGTTTTGTTTCCACTGCTTTCGGGGATTTAGCCAAAAATTCTTTGCCAAAGTTGATGTCAAGAAGGATATTTCCTAGGTTTTCTTCCAGGATCCTTATAATTTGAGGTCTTACATTTTTATCTTTAGTAAACTTTAAGTTAATTTTTATAGGTGGTGAAAGATAGGGGTCCAGCTTTATTCTCCTGCAAACGGCTAGCACCACTTACTAAATAAGGCCTTTTCCCATCGTTTATTTTTGTTGATTTTGTCAAAGATCAGATCATTGTAGCTGTGTGGCTTTATTTCTGGGTTTTCCATTCTGTTTCATTGACCTATTTTTGTACCAGTGCCAGGCTGTTTGCATTACTGTAGCCTTGTATTATAGTTTGAAGTTGGATAATGTGATGCCTTGGGCTTTATTCTTTTGGCTTAGGATTGCTTTATCTTTTCAAGTTCTTTTGTGGTTCTGTATAAGTTTTAGAATAGTAAATTTCTGATCCTGTAAAAAAATGGCATTGGTATTTTGATAGGAGTGGCACTGAATGTGTATATTGCTTTGGACAGTGTGCCCATTTTAATGATATTGATCTTTTAAGGAGAGTTTAAAAACATGGTCTCATTAAAGAAAATTTCCTAAAATTGAAATCAGTCAGTAATTCCATGAATTGCTTAACAATTAATTTTATGCAACCTAAAAAAAACCTAAAGAAATATTCAACTATGACTTTAAGATAATAAAAAATACATTTTCCTTCATGAGCCTGACACAATCAGATGAAACCTTTTGAAGATGTTCTAGAGTTCAGTGATTCAGAGTCATAGATATTCTCTCCTTTCTGCACATGGCTAGCCAGTTTTCCCAACACCATTTATTAAACAGGGTATTGTTTCCCTATTGCTTGCTTTTGTCAGGTTTGTCAAAGATCAGATGGTTGTAGATGTGTGGTGTTACTTCTGAGGCCTCTGTTCTGTTCCACTGGCCTATATCTGTTTTGGCACCAGTACCATGCTGTTTTGATTGCTGTAGCCTTGGAGTATAGTTTGAAGTCATACAGCCTGATGCCTCCAGCTTTGTTCTTTTTTCTTAGGATTGTCTTGGCTATGTGGGCTCTTTTTTGGTTTCATATGAAGTTTAAGGTGTTTTTTTCTTCTTCAGTTCTGTGAAGAAGGTTGATGGTAGCTTGATGGGGATAGCACTGAATCTATAAATTAGTTTAGGTAGTATGACCATATTCACAATTTTGATTCTTCCTAACCATGAGCTTGGAATGTATTTCCATCTGTTTGTGTCCTCTCTTACTTCCTTGAGCAGTGGTTTGTAATTCTCCTTGAACAGGTCCTTTACGTCCTTTGTTAGTTGAATTCATAGGTATTTTATTCTCTTTGTGGCAATTGTGAATGGGAGTTCAGTCTTGATTTGGATTTCTGTTTGTCTGTTATTGGTGTTTGGGAATGCTTGTGGCTTTTGCACATTGATTTTGTATCCTGAGACTTTGCTGTAGTTGCTTAGTTTCAGGAGATTTTGGGCTGAGACAATGGGGTCTTCTAAATATACAATGGGGTCTTCTAAATATACAATCATGTCATCTGCAAATAGAGACAATCTGGCTTCCTCTCTTCCTAATTGAATATCCTTTATTTCTTTTTCTCACCTGATTGCTCTGGCTAAAACTTTCAATACTATGTTGAATAGGAATGGTGAGAGAGGGCACCCTTGTCTAGTGCCAATTTTCAAAGGGAATGCTTCCACTTTTTGCCCATTCACTATGATAATGGCTGTGGGTTTGTCATAAATAGCTTATATTATTTTGAGATATGATCCATTGATGCCTAGTTTATTGTAAGTTTTTAGCATAAAGTGCTGTTGAATTTTGTTGAAGGCCTTTTCTGCATCTGTTGAGATAATCATGTGTTTTTTGTCTTTGGTTCTGTTTGTGTAATGGATTACATTTACAGATTTGCATATGTTGAACTAGCCTTGCATCCCCTGGATGAAGCCTACTTGATCATGATGGATAAGCTTTTTGATGGACTGCTGCAATCTGTTTGCCAGGAATTTATTGAAAAAAAATTTTTTTTGAGACAGAGTCTCACTTTGTCACCAGGCACCAGGCTGGAGTGCAGTGGCACAATGTCGGCTCACTGCAACCTCCGCCTCCCGGGTTCAAGCAATTCTCCTGCCTCAGCCATATTGTCCTGAAATTTTCTTTTTTTAGTTGTGTATCTGCCAGGTTTTGGTATCAGGATGGTGTTGGGAGGTTTCCCTTTTTTGTTGTTGTTTGGAATAGTTTCAGAAGGATTGGTACCAGCTCCTCTTTGTATATCTGGTAGAATTCAGCTGTGAACCTGTCTGTACCTGGACAATAAAAAGGTCTCAGCTTTAGACCTTTTTATTGGTCTATTCAGGGAATCAACTTCTTCCTGGTTTAGTCTTGGGAGGGTGTAAGTGGCCAGGAATTTATCCATTTCTTCTAGATTTACTGATTTATGTGCATAGAGGTGTTTGTAGTAATTTCTGATGGTAGTTTGTGTTTCTGTGGAATCGGTGATATTCCCTTTATCATTTTTTATTGCATCTATTTGAATCTTCTCTCTTTTCTTTTTAATAAGTTTGGCTAATCATCTATCTATTTTGTTGATCTTTTAAAAAAAACGCCTCCTGGATTTATTGATTTTTTGAAGGGTTTTTTGTGTCTCTATCTCCTTCAGTTCTGCTCTGATCTCAGTTATTTCTTGTATTCTGCTAGCTCTTGAGTTTGTTTGATCTTGCTCCTCTAGTTTTTTTAATAGTGGCAATGGTGAGTTGATTTTAGATCTTTCCCTCCTTCTCACGTGGGTATTTAGTGCTATAAATTTCTCTCTAGACACTGCTTTAAATGTGTCCCGTAGATGCAGGTACATTGTGTCTTCTTTCTCATTGGTTTCAAAGTACATCTTTATTTCTGCCTTCATTTCATTATTTATTCAGTAGTCATTCAGGAACAGGTTGTTCAGTTTCCAGGTAATTGTGCAGTTTTGAGTGTCTTTTTTTTTTTTTTTTGAATTCAACAAGTATTTATTGAGTGCCTATTATGTGCTAGATACTTTTCCAGGTACTTGAGACACATCAGAGAACAAAACCAAGAGCCCTGCCCTTGTGGGGCTTCCAGTCTAGCATTTATCGCCAGTTCACCTGCAGGCTACCTGGAGCCTGAGGCAAGTCACCGCACCTGTGTGCTTGGGTCCTCAGCTGCCCAATGGGAAAATAAGCAGAACTGGCTCAGACTGGATAATGTGCCTAGTGTACTGTGGATGCCAAACTGGATACCCTCAACCTACCACCCAGACAGTAGATAGGGCTGGAAGTTGATTTTTAATGATATAGTACAATGGAGGGAGGGTAGAGGGGCTAAGCCAAGCTGTCTGGGGTGCTGTCGTGGTGGGGGACTGGCTACACAAACTGCTGCTGCTGCTGCTGCTGCTTCTTGGTGGCCGCCTTGCTGGCGAGGTCCTTGGCCTTCTCTGTAGCTGCCAGTGCCGTCTCCTTTGCCTTCTCCTTGGCTTCCTTGGCTGTCTCAACAAGTGTTTTGGAAGGGGCCTCACCTTGCAGCTTTGCCAAGATATATTCAAAACCCTTCATAGTCTTGGTCACGTTGCTTTTGAACCGGGCAAGACCAAATTCCTGGACAGCTCTGGAGACACCAAATAAGCTAGAGGAGTCCCAGGCTTCACGGCGGATTTCGGTCCAGCCACTGTTGTCAGAGTTCACACAGTAAACACATCGTTCCTCCACCACCATCAGCCTGGCGTGGTTGATGTTCCAGGTGAAGGTGGTCATGGTCTGATTCTGTGGGTCCACAGTAGAGTCCTCCAGGATGTACACCGAGTGAGCAACATTGGCAGGAAACAGTCGCTCGGCCCAGCGAGGCATCCTGTTGGTCTTGGTCAGGAGTCGCCGGGACAGCAGTTTCTGGTCAGGGGTCACCTCCCGGTGTACTATGTCTTCCGTCAAGACATGTTTGCTATAGGGATTTGGGTACCGCTGCCAGAAGGCGGCGAACACTTGGTCCCAGGAACTCCGGAGCAAGCTCTGGCCCAGGAAATACTTCACCATCGTCCCGGCCGGAGCGGGCTCAGCACCCACGCAGCATCAGGGGTGCGGAGCCTGGGAGGCACGCGGGGGCCGGGCCGGGCCGGGGCTCGGCGCACACCCTCCGCCAGGCTCGGGGCTCAGTCACCAGCGCACCGCGCCCTAGCAGCTGCCGCCGCCGCCGCCGCCGCCGCCACCGCCGTGAGTTGTCCCTTGAGTGTGTTTCTTAATCCTGAGTTCTAATTTGATTGCACTGTGCTCTGAGAGATTGTTATGATTTCCATTCTTTTGCATTTGTTTAGGAGTGATTTACTTCCAATTATGTGGTCAATTTTAGAGTAAGTGCTGTGTGGTGCTGAGAAGAATACTCTGTGGATTTGGGGTAGAGATTCTGTAGATGTCTATTAGGTCCACTTGGACCAGGTCTGATTTCAGGTCCTGGATATTCATGTTAATTTTCTGCCTCATTGATCTAATATTGACAGTGGAGTGTTAGTCTCCCACTATTATTGTGTGGGAATCTAAGTCTTTTTGTAGGTCATTAAGAACTTGCTTTATGTATCTGGGTGCTCCTGTATTGGGTGCATAGATATTTAGGATAGTTAGCTCTTCTTATTGCATTGATCCTTTTGTCATTATGTAATGCCCTCCTTTGTCTCTTTTGATCTTTATTGGTTTAAAGTCTGTTTTTTTTCAGAGACTAGGATTGCAACCCCGGGTTTGTTTTTGTGTGTGTGCTCTCCATTTGCTTGGTCAATCTTCTTCCATCCCTTTGTTTTGAGTCTCTGTGTGTCTTTGCATGTGACATAGGTCTCCCGAATACAGTACAACAATGGGTTTGGCTTTTTATCCAGTTTGCCAGTCTGTGTCTTTTGATTGGGGCATTTAGATCATTTTCATTTAAGGTTAATATTATTACATGTGAATTTCATCCTGCCATTTTGATACTAGCTTGTTGTTTTGCTCATTAGTTGATGAAGTTTCTTCACTGCATCATTGTTCTTTACCATTTGATATATTTTTGCAGTGGCTGGTACTAGTTGCTCACTCCCATGTTTAGTGCTTTCTTCAGGAACTCTTGTAAGGCAGGCCTGGTGGTGATGAAATCTCTCAGCAGTCGCTTTTTCATAAAGGATTTTATTTATCCTTCACTTATGAAGCTTAGTTTGGCTGGATGTGAGATTTTGGATTGAAAGTTCTTTTATTTAAGGATGTTGAATATTGGCCCCTACTTTCTTCTGGCTTGTAATGTTTCTGCTGAGAGATCCACTGTGAGTCTGATGGGCTCCCCTTTATGGGAAACCCGACCTTTCTCTCTGGCTGCCCTTAGCATTTTTCTCTTCATTTCAACCCTGGTGAATCTGATGATTACGTGCCTTGGGTTTGCTCTTCTTGAGGAATATCTTTGTGCTGTTCTTTGTATTTCCTGGATTTGAATGTTGGCCTGCCTTGCTGGGCTTGGGAAGTTCTCCTGGATAATATCCTGACGAGTGTTTTCCAGCTTGGATTCATTCTCTCTGTCATATTCAGGTACACCTGATTTAGGTTCAAGTGTAGATTAGATCTTTTCACAAATCCCATTTCTTGGAGGCTTTGTTCATCGCTTTTTACTCTTTTTTCTCTAATCTTGCCTTCTCATTTTATTTCATTGAGTTGATATTCAATCTCTGATATCCTTCTTCTGCTTGATTGATTCAGCTATTGAAACTTGTGTATGCTTCATGAAGTTCTTGTGCTGTATTTTTCAGCTTCTTTATGTGGTTTATGTTCTTCTCTAAGCTGGTTATTCTGGTTTGCATTTCATCTAACCTTTTCAAGGTTCTTAGTTTCTTTGCATCAGGTTAGAACATGTTCCTTTAGCTCAGAGAAGTTTGTTTTTACCTACCTTCTGAAGCCTGCTTCTGTCAACTCATCAAACTCATTCTCCATCCAGTTTTGTTCCCTTGCTGGTGAGGAGTTGTGATCCCTTGGAGGAGGAGAGCCATTCCTTTTTTTGGTGATTTCATCTTTTATGTGCTAGTTTCTTCCCATCTTTGTGGATTTGTTTAACTTTGGTGTTTGAAATTGGTGACTTTTGGATGGGGTCTCTGAGTGGACACCCTTTCTGTTGATGTTGAAGCTATTTCTTTGTGTTTTTTAGTTTTCCTTCTAACAGTCAGGCTCCTCTGCTGTAGGACTGCTGGAGTTCCACTCCAGACCCTGCTTGCCTGGGAATCACCTGTGAGGGCTGCAGAAGAGCAATCACCTGTGATTGCTGCCTTTTCTTTCCTCTGGTAGGTTCGTTCCAGAAGGGTACCTGCCAGATGTCAGCCAGAGCTCTTCTGTATGAAGTGTCTTTTTGGATATTTGGATTTTGGCTTTTTGGAGCTCCATTGCTCCCTTTAGGGCTGCTGCGCTGGGATGTTTAAGTCTGCTGCAGGGTAACTCACAACTGCCCCTTTTCTCTGGTGCTCTGTCCTGGGAAGGTGGGGCTTTATTTATAAGTCCTTGACATGCTGCTGCCTTTTTTCAGAGATGTCCTGCCCAGCTAGGAGAGAGTCTATTCGTACTGCTGAGCTGCTGCAGGCTCTGGGCAGCTCTGTGTAAACTTCCTTGTGCTTTTGTTTACACAGGTGAGGTTAGAACTGCCTGGGCAATGGCAGACGCCTTCCCTGCACTGAGTTGGACCTGTCCAGGGTCAAGCTTAAACTGCTGTGCTGGCTGCAAAACTCTCAAGCCAGAGTGTTTCAGTTTGCTGGTCTTTGTGGGGTGGGACCTGCTGAGCCAAATCACCCAGCTCCCTTCTTTCAGCTCCCTTTATTTCAGGGGAGTGGGAGGCTCTGTCTCACTAGTGTTCCTGATTCCAGCCAAAACAGCCACTCAGATTTGTGCTGAAAACCCACAGAGCTAATTGGAATGGCTGCTCAGATCTGTGCTGGAAACCCACAGAGCTGGTCGGAATGGCTGCTCAGGTCTGTGCTGGAAACCCACAGAGCTGGTCGGAATGGCTGCTCAGGTCTGTGCTGGAAACCCACAGAGCTAATTGGAATGGCTGCTCAGATCTGTGCTGGAAACCCACAGAGCTGGTCGGAATGGCTGCTCAGATCTGTGCTGGAAACCCACAGAGCTGGTCGGAATGGCTGCTCAGATCTGTGCTGGAAACCCACAGAGCTGGTCGGAATGGCTGCTCAGATCTGTGCTGGAAACCCACAGAGCTGCTTGGAATGGCTGCTCAGATCTGTGCTGGAAACCCACAGCGCTTGTTGTCCCAGCTGAAATCTCCTGGTCTGTGGGCTATAAAGACCATGGGAGAAGCACAGGATCTGAACCAGGGTGTCAAAGTGGCTGGAAAAGTCCCCGATGGCCTCCGCTGGATAGAAGGGGGGCCTTCTGGCCAGTTGCACTTCCTGGGTGAGGCAGTGCCCCCCTGTCTTGATTTGCCCTCCTTGGGCTACACCCATTGTCCAACCAGTCCAACTGAGGTAAACCTGGTACCTCAGTTAAAAATGTGGAGACCACTCCCCTATTGTGTCCATTGCTGGGAACTTCACCCGGGAGCTATTCAGCCATCTTAGTGGACTCCCCCTCCCATTTGCATCCATGGTAAAAAATTCTTGACCTGATTTTACTCAGTTTACATAATTATTTTTGACAAAAACTCTTGGCTAAGGGAATACTAAGAAGTACCTCAATGAATCTCTTGGTTTCCAGGTGTAGTCTTCCTTGTCCTAATTTGGAAATTGAAATAAATATCCTTAGCCAATATCTTTTTCTCTAACTACTGGTTTAGAGAAATGAGAGAAGAAAAATAGTGATTGCATTTCTTTGTGAAAATCTTCCTGTCCTGAGTTTTATGACCTTCTAATCCACCAAGCCCAAGACCACAAATGATTTAAGTCATTTATTAGGTAAAGCAACCACTCTAATCACCATCTATTGGTTTCCATAGCTGCCCAGGTGGATTTTGTGGGAAATAAAACCCCATAGAACCTACATTTTAAGACACATACCACAACCTGTGTAGTGCCTTGGTAGAGCATCACCATATTCCATTACTTAGTATCCCGATTAGTTAGCCATCATTAAAGATAACTGTATGTCAAAGCAGTCTCATTAGTACTCAATCTCTGTGACTCACAGTGGCCACTGTGCCCACTTTTTCTCTGATGTTGAAGCACAGCTACCTAGTGTCTGCTACTATTACTTCAGTAGTCCCAAGGATATTGTAAAGATATGGACTCCTCTAAAGTTGTCATAGTAGTTTCTTTTTTCTTGCCCACTGTGCTATGTTTGGTATTGAAAGGCTTTAATTTTTTCTTTTTCCCGAGTATATGCTCTCAGGTAATTCAAGGCAGACGTTTCATGCTGCACTCCTTACAATTACAATTATAATCTTGGTAACTGTTACAGTCTCTTGATCTCTCTATATTTTGTCTCTTCCTGAGTCTTGTATCATGCAACCACAATCTTGTATCATGCAACCATCATTTGAGAAATATGAACTCACCACATGCCACAGATTACCCATGTCCTCTTTCTCCCTGCCAGGTCAGTTTTCTGCATGCTCTTCAAACATGTAAGGAAGCCAATCCTATACACCAGCTTGATAGTTCAATTTCCCAGTGCCATTTCAGTATAAGTCCAGATCCCAGCAAGTTAAGTACACTCAAATATGGTAATTTGGAAGAGGTCAATAAAGAGAATATTTACAAAGCTATGGGCAGGGTTACATAAAACCAAAAAGGGATTGCAAAGCATATTAGGACTAGCAACAGAAAATAGCTTATACCGTTCTAGATTGCAAGGGTCAAAGAATGTGGTTATTAAAAATGTTATAAGGGCCAACCATCAAAATTAGCTGAATATATTGCCCATCAGAGTGGAATAAATGCACCATCTCACTGTCCTTCTGCCTTCTAATTTTTTGGCAGTGATTTTTACTACTTGACCTCAATAAGAAACCAAAGTGTAAGAGAGCATACTTTCGCAGTCTGTAAAGGTCAGTTTCCCAGGACATTGAGAAGGATAAAGAAGGGTGGGGAAATAGTCTGAAATGGCAAACATGGAAAATACAGAAAGTCTAGTTTCCGGAAATTATTTCATTCTCATATACCTGAGAGTGTTAGTAAACACTTCTGGAAGAGAAATGTTTTTCCATTTAAGATTCATTAAGCTATAATTATGAATGAGTGCATAAAAGTGAAGACCTTCTATCTCTGTTACACGTTCTACCAGAAAACATTCCCTCCTTAACAGAAAGCAAAGGAAAGGGAATTCTAGGAAATATCATTCAGCCTAATCCAGTTAACATTTGACAAAGTCATCACAGGATACCTATTGTAAACTTTATAATTATTCACATCTCTTTAAATATATTTTATTTCCAAATAAGGGCCACAATATCGTGCTTTTATCCAAATGATGCAATTGGCCTTGCGGAAATGATAACAGCTCCTTCCCAGGAGATGTATACAAGACCCTGTTTTTTCTTTAGGTGATGTTCATTCCTGTAGCTGATTCTCACATCAACATTCTGCAACAGAAACACTAAGAAGTAAAGTTAAAGACCATTAACAAATCATACATTATGCATGAGGAAAATGCGAGAGCAGAAAAATATTTGGTTAACATACATACAAGCATATTTAAATCAAAGTAATAAATATAATTTCTTTTTTTTTTTTCTTTTTTTAAGAGACAGGGTCCCGTTTTGTTGTTCAGGCTGGAGTATAGGGGCATGACTGTAGCTCACTGCAGCCTCAAATCCCAGGGCTCAAGGAATTCTGCCACCTTGGCCTTTTGTGTAGCTAGGATTACAGGTGAGAGCCACAACACCTGGCACACATTTTCATAACTATTTTAATCCATTCTTCTGTAACTAGTGACACAGTCATAGCTGTTATTTACAAATTTTTTATAATAGCCTTCTTCTGATACCTATTCTATATCCACTTTGACATGGCTTAGAATCAGTAAAAGCTAGGCAGGGCTAAACAGGAAGGGGTATTTCTTTATTTATACTATTTCTTCATGTATATTCATCTAGAATTTATGAGGAATCAGGTACAGCGTTCTTTGCATCACATTGTTGCTTCCAGGGAGTAACAGAGAGAAGCAGGTGTTTCCGAAACCATTTCATCAACAAATAAGAATTCAACAGAAGTCATGTCTTCTAAAAGTTAGCATGATTATCTCCTGTTTATATTTTCTACACTCTCTCGGATATCTCCGAGAAAAAGTACAGTAAAAAGTAAAATAGGCATTGAAGTTAAGTCTGTTTAAATTTTTGTTTATTTTCTATTTTATTTTGTTTATTGGTTTAACTCTTTGTTTGCCTACTCCACCCTTTACCTCTTTCCCCCCTAAAAGCCTATCACAAACTGAACTTCACATCTGAAAAATTTGTCAGTATCCTTCGAAGACTTTAATCTATGAAATTAATTAAAACAGTTACAATATTAAAAAACAGGCTTTTTTCAGCTCTCCATTTGAGACTTTTTTTTTTTTTTTTTTTTTTTGAGACGGAGTTTCGCTCTTGTTACCCAGGCTGGAGAGCAATGGCGCGATCTCGGCTCACCACAACCTCCACCTCCTGGGTTCAGGCAATTCTCCTGCCTCAGCCTCCTGAGTAGCTGGGATTACAGGCATGCGCCACCATGCCCAGCTAATTTTTTGTATTTTTAATAGAGACGGGGTTTCACCATGTTGACCAGGATGGTCTCGATCTCTTGACCTCATGATCCACCCGCCTCGGCCTCCCAAAGTGCTGGGATTACAGGCTTGAGCCACCGCGCCCGGCCTGAGGTTTCTTTACACTGAATTATTAATTAGAAATACCTGTGTATAGATACAGTTATTTAGATTGTCACTGATCTACCTCTTACGGCAAATCTTTGTCTTTTACTTCCACCAAAATATCAAGTTTTCATTTTAACTTTAGTAATAAAATATTACTTCCGTGTTTTATGCCTGTATTCTTTTATTGTCAGTCATCACAAATGACACAGACTATGATTTCAGAAATGACCTTAAACATACACCTGCTGTTTCCCTCCATATATTTTTAATTTTTGTTTATTTACTCATGACATCTATAATATTTATAATAAATCACTGGAATTTTCTGAAAATTTCCTACCAAATATGCATTCCTTTTTTATGCAGAAGATGGGAGATATTAGATAGGCAAATACTGACAAGACAGGACCCCATTCAAGTGTTACATCGGCGGCGAGATAGAATAGTGAGGAGTCTTAGGCTGTCAGAAGTAGCATGAAGGGTATAAGAAATATTGCTCTCAAAATAATAATTAGTTTCAGAATTTAATCTTATGTGTGTGTAGAATGTCAGATAAACACACAGGGAAGTGTAACAGCACATCTTTTTACTTTATTTTATGTTTTATGAAACAAATTTAAAAAAATAGAACTTTGCCTGTGGATAGAAGTCTAGTAGTCCCAAGGACAGGAAATCTGTATGACCTAAATTGGTTTTCTGCCTGAATGCACTTCTTCAGTACTGAATTGAACCCAAAAGTTAAATCCCAGCTAATTGAAGAGTCCAATTCAAGTCCTGTTCTTCAAGATAGGTAGCTCTAAAGTTAATACCTTCGTTGAACAGAATAAGAGATGCCTGCTATTTTCTCATGTAGTTACAAGAAGAATAATTAAAAAAAAAAAAAAAACCACGCAGATGGCAGTATCGTATTTACCTGGAACATAGAAAGAAGTACAGTAAATGATTTTGCCCTATTTTTAGAATGCCCTATTATGTGGTAACCATTGACTTCGTTCTTGCAGTACTAATTGAGCTTTTAGGTGCTCAAAAAACATTCTTGTGTTAGAGAATGTTTTCAGAGATTGTACCTCTCAATTCATGCTTGTTTTATTTTATGGTGAGGAACTTACTAGTACTATTTTGGAACAAATTTATAGTTTCAAAACCAGTTCATTTAATATTGGCCCCCTTACAGTCACAAATAACCTTGATAAATATCAAAGGTGTTTTTTTTTTTGCATGTACATAATAGGTGACAAAAATGAATCCATATAATTAGTTCCCGACTTAATGAACTTGGGGTAGAATTCAGTAATGCTTAAATATGAAATAATCCAACTTAGAGCTTTTGAGACTTCTTTTACGTGATTGAAGCTTACAGCAAAAACAATTTATACAAAAGCAAAGCATTTTATAAAATATAATTAGATGTAAAATTTAAAATGGATAGTTATATAGGTAAATGCATATCCCAAATAATATATACTTCTCTAGCACTTGAAAGTATATGTATATATACACACACACACACACACATACACATATATATAATTACTTGAGAATAATATATTATTATTTGGGTATATATACACACACACACACATATATACTCTCAAGTGCTATAGAACCATATATTATTTGGATGTAAAAGTATGTATATATATATATATATATCAGTATATACTCAAGTGCTATAGAAGTATGTATTACTTGGATATGCATTTAGCTATATAACTAATATATATGTATATCACCACATTTGACCATCATAACAACTTACTTCATTATCATTATCCTTTTTATGCAGATGAGAAAACTGATCCCATGCTGTAAAGCTTGAAGTGGCATAACTGAAATTAGACACAGATAAAATTCCATGCAACTATTCTGAACTGCTAATAGAATAAATTTAATGAAAATGTACTGCACATACCAATTCTTTGTGCAGCAAGAAGTTGCTCTTGAAATAGTTGTAGAAATATCTTCTAAAAAATAAACATAACAAACATGTAGCAAAGAAGCATGAGGTCAGTCAGCAGCCCTATACATCAGCTCCTTTTAAAAGTAAACCTTGGCCGGGCGCGGTGGCTCACGCCTGTAATCCCAGCACTTTGGGAGGCCGAGGCGGGTGGATCACGAGGTGTAGAGATCGAGACCATCCTGGTCAACATGGTGAAACCCCGTCTCTTCTAAAAATACAAAAAATTAGCTGGGCATGGTGGCGCGTGCCTGTAATCCCAGCTACTCAGGAGGCTGAGGCAGGAGAATTGCCTGAACCCAGGAGGCGAAGGTTGCGGTGAGCCGAGATCGCGCCATTGCACTCCAGCCTGGGTAACGAGAGCGAAAATCCGTCTCAAAAAAAAAATAATAAAAATAAAAGTAAACCTTGCTTACCATATAAATTGGTATCTTTTCTCCTTGGTACTAAGGAGAATGGAAGGCTTTTTAATACGTCCATTTGAAGAGCAAGTTGAGACTATTGGTGTATTATCTTTGAAGTGCTACCAGTCTCCAATGTGCAATCTAAAAAAATCAAGATTCATTGTTGCAATGGTAGAAATAGCTAAGGATCACAGAAAAATAGAACAAATTTCTTTAGTAATATTTTTATGGTGTTCGTTCTGTCAGAAGAAGCCCACAAATGACATCTCTGTCTGTCCCACTGGCATGAAGTTGTGACATCTAATAGAAGTAAAGAGATATGTTAGTTTCCCCAGATACCCCATAGAAAACTGTCATGTCCTTGTTCGCAGAGCAGAAATAAACATTTACTTCAACATTGGAACTCTCTTTGGGGAATTAGGTCCTGTGGCTTTTTGTTTTGTGATACAGCACAAGTTTTACTCCATCTGTTCTTTTTAAAATAAAACCTATATTCCATGGAACATAACGAAGTGGCTCTTATTGATTTATGTCACATTCTTATGTCTATTACTTCTAAATGTCTTGTTAGGTTGGTCTATCTGTAGTTATTAAGTTCTTTATTATATGAAACCTTGTATCCCTCGAAACATGAAATTGTCAAAGAAAAACAGATGTGATGTGTTTCTGTTAGATTTTCATGTGTATATTACTGAGCTCAAGCCCTATAATCTGTAGTCTCATATCATGGATGATTTATCTTTTGGAATAAAAGTCCATCATTTCTAGTGCATTACGCTTTATGGAATAACCTGTAATTTAAGTAAGAGACTTAAGTGGCCACCTACCATATGGCATATTATCCTAAGAAGACCAAAGCTTGTCTCACATTGCAATTAAGGTTGTTTAAAAATTGTGATGTTCAGTCTATCAAATATGTCCAAACTACATAAGTACTATCTTAAACACAAATTGTAGCCATTGGCAGCCAAACAAACATATAATTTTGGTTAATTATGTTTGATCAAGTTTCATTTCTAGCAAGTTGAACAGAATTTCAAGTATCTAGCTATATGCAATTTGTTGGTGTTGGGGAAAAGAATCGAAGAACTTTTTTTCTCTGCTTATAAGAATTTAAAGTGGAAATCTAGACAACATAGTTCAGCATAATTTGAAATGGAAAATAATATATGTGGCATTTGTGGTCTTTTAAATTTTTGATGAAATTGTTTCCTCAAAATCTTTTTAATTCTACATGAGAGTAACTAGATACAAAGCAATGCATTGTTTTACCTAGAAGCCAGATCTTTTAGCTGGTAAAGTGATTTGGAAAGTATTGCTTATGGAAGCAATTTGGGCAACCCATTTTGATTAGAATACTAAAAGAAGAAAACCTATAAGCATTTCAATAAATAATATTTATGTACTCATCTAGGAAACAAATTTATAAGAAGTTGTTGAGATGTATTCACATAAATAAATACTTCTTTAAATCTATTAGCATGTCCTAGCAGAGTATGAAGCCAAGTTTTAATTAGGAAGAATGGCCTGTGGCTTTGGATTAGATATAGGCTAAGAGCTATGAATCTGAATCTATACTCTTTCTCTAAATCAGTTTAAATATAGACTGATTTGTTAAAAATATTTGGGGTCAAATATGTTTTGAATCACTCATTAAGACATCACCAGTTAAAATATATTGGCCATCACTGAATATTTCTTTATTTTTGAGACGGAGTTTCGCTCCTGTTACCCAGGCTGGAGTGCAATGGCGCGATCTCGGCTCACCGCAACCTCCGCCTCCTGGGTTCAGGCAATTCTCCTGCCTCCGCCTCCTGAGTAGCTGGAATTACAGGCACGCGCCACCATGGCCAGCTAATTTTTTGTATTTTCAGTAGAGACGGGGTTTCACCATGTTGACCAGGATGGTCTCGATCTCTTGACCTCGTGATCCACCCGCCTCGGCCTCCCAAAGTGCTGGGATTACAGGCGTGAGCCACCACGCCCGGCCTCATTGAATATTTCTAAACCGCAAAAGTGTTATTTCCAGTATTTTCCTGAGATGAATGTGAGTTTTAGGTAAGTACAGTTTAAAGGTGTAATCTTCAAACAAACAAACGAGCAATCTTTATGGAGCTGTTTTTATTTCACAAAATTTAGGTCCAGTCTACATTGTCAAGAAGTCAATAACTTTTGGGCAACTGAGTAATTTAGCTATTTTAGCAGAAAATATCTGATTATAGTAATTTGTTCTTTTGTCTCCTCTAAAGTTACCGGGAAATTAAAGTTGTATTCTTCCAGCTATAATAGAAAATATCAAAAAAACAACACTGCCTTTTAATCCTTTCCATTTAACCAATGTAAAGCTCAGCCACTTACACATCATATAAATCAAATAAAAGTTATTGCGTGTTTTAAAAAAGCAAAGATTTTTAACCAATTTTCAAAACAGTTGAAGTTAGCTGGTAGGTAACTTCATGGATTTTTGACTTAACAATGGTTATGAAAAACTGTCTCTCTAGATATGTAGTATAGAGAATTGGTACAAGCCTGGATTCTGAATTTGTTTTTTCGGGTTCAAATCCTGGCTCTGCCACTTATTAATCTTAAGTGTATTAGTCATTTGTGTCTCAGATTCAAGTGTAAAATAGAGCAGTACTATATACCTCAAAGGGTTGGTGTGAGATTACTTGAGTGAATGTATGCAAAATGCCTAGAGCGGTACCTGCACATAATCAGCATGTTGTGTTATGCCTATTGCTATTAATCCAAATTAGAACATTTGCTTCAAGGTTGTTGGAATGTGTCAAATCATTATTTGCTGTCATTTTTTTGGAGTAACTGACTGTATTTGATTTCTGAAACTCTGATTTCTGAACCTTTTATTTGCACTTCTATTATTTAGTTTATGTATTGACAAACTGGGGATTCTATTAGTAGCTTATTTCTGACTTCTTTGTTTGCATGGTAAGGACTAATAAAATATATGATACTTTCCAAATGAAGAAATATATGTCTTCCAGTAAATCAGTAGAGAATTGCATTTCAACATGTGTAACATCATTCATCTGAGTACCTTAAAATTGCCTATGGACAAGTATGATTCTATTTAAGAGCCAGAGAAAATGAGATCTGAAATTACTTTTGGAAAAGGTCAAAAGGCAGAATGCTAGTAACAAAACTGAGGTTTCTGAATTTGTACTTGAGCAGCCTAATCACTAAGCCAACCTGAGTCTTCTCAAGTCTCCTAATGACTTAGATGGGTGAACAATTTTCCACA
The DNA here is from genome assembly GCF_049354715.1 of Callithrix jacchus. Lineage (NCBI taxonomy): Eukaryota > Metazoa > Chordata > Mammalia > Primates > Cebidae > Callithrix > Callithrix jacchus. The sequence continues at coordinate 9,505,315 of NC_133519.1, forward strand.
TGAGTGCGTTAGACATAGGACCACTTTTCTCCATCACTCTGTCTCTTCACTGTCTTTCCCACACTGATTTCCAAGAAGCCTGTGTGTTTCTTTGATGAGAAAGTTCTTGTAAAGCTGAAATAAGCTGAATTACTTTTTCTAGTGTACACTGGAATTGTCCAGGTTTTTGTACAGATATGATGTGATTAACTCTCAGAAAAAATGGGTGTAAAGCCTGTTTAGATGTGGTATCCTGGATACGAAGACCTTTAGTCTCCTCTCTTGCTACAGGATATAATCTTCTCCAGTTAATGTAGATTCCAGGGAAAGGGTTCATAGCAATCACATTCCATCTGAAGGATCTTCCCTTAGTCAGATAGGGAAAGTTCGGAGAAGGCCTTTCTGAGAGCTTTAGGGGACAAACAAGGTAGAGAGAAACAAGTTCAGAAAGATTTTGGTTCTGAAGCTGCTTCTTTAGTTTGAAGTATGTAGCAGGTCAAAGTGCCATACTTTGTAGTGTCATTTTCTGAGCTTCAACATATCTGTGGTAGACTTCTTTTTTTTTTCTTTTTTTGTACCTCCAACACAAGCAACATGTTGATATATCTTTTTTTCACTTACCTTACATTTTTTTCTCAATGAGATCAGCATTTTCTCTGCCCTCATCTTCTGATTTATTCCATGAGCACCCTTTTAAGACTTCAGCTCCTGTCTTTTCAAGTTGTATCAACCTCACTTTTCCTGTCTCAATTTGACTTCACATTAAATTACCAAGTATTTTCTGTCTTAGCTACATTATCTTATAATCTGGAACAAAAGGAAATCAGGATCTTTCATTCAGAATTGGGTTTGTGCCAGCCTGAGGTTTTTAGAAATCCAGATATTCTACCAATATATTTAAAGCTGGGCTCATAAATCCCTAAATAACTCCTTGTTGAAGCAGAGATGTGATGATTTGATGTAGGTTATGAACTCCTATGAAATTGGGTGTCAAGAATCCTGTGTGTTTGTGTGTGTGTAAATATGTACATATACATGTATCTCATATGTATATGTATATATATAGAATATGTGTATGTATACATACGGAGAAAAATAGACAAGTTTTTTAGGAGAGGTTTTGTTGCTTTCATCAGATTCTCAACAAAACCAAGACTCAAAGAAATGAAAATGTAAAATATACACATAACGTAGGGGGAGAATAGATAAATCAATTTAATAAATAGGAAAGATTTTTCAAGTGCAAAGAACATGATAATGATAATAAAAACTTATGAAAGTGATCAGAAGAGTATTTATTAGAGATGCTATAAACATTTGAGCTGGGTATAAAATGATGACTAGAGTTTACCTGTGGGGAGAGTAGGCGAACATTCAAGAAAACTGTTTCTATTTCATCAAAAGCCCGAAGAAAAGTTTTGAAAAATGGTCAACTGACAGGATAGCAATGCTAATAACTTCATTTTTATCCTCACTGACTATGTAATCAGTCCTGTGCAAACCATTTTATGTAGATTGTTTAGTGTTCACTGCACCCCTATAAGACAGGTGCTGCAGGGGATTTAATTATCTTATTTTACATATAAAAACTAATGTTCAGTAACGATAGGTAGTTGGTACTGATGATGTATCAACAACTAATAAGTGGACAAGGTAAGATGTAAACCTTAACCATTAAACTCTGCCTAGCTAGTGCCAGCTGGAGTGCTTGCTTGATTTTGTGATGAAAATAGAAATAAGATATGCCAGATACAGGTGAAGGGGAGGAAGGCAGCAAATCGCACTGCCACGTGTGTACCTATGCAACAATCTTGCGTGTTCTTCACATGTACCCCAAAACCTAAAATGCAATTAAAGAAAAAAGAAAAAAAAAGAAATAAGATTCTGCAGGAAAGAATTAAATTGGTACATAAATAAAACCCTATTCATCTTTCATTCAAATTTAGGTAGTTTGTTAATAAGAATCCACATTATCAATGACGTCTTGGTTTGCTGTGACTGAAAAACTGTTACCACTGATTTCAAATGAATAAAATTGTATTTAACAAACTATTTTAAGCCTTTTTTCTCTTTCAAATGACTGAAAGTGTTCTTTAATAATGGAAATTCTTGGTAGCCATTGTGTTCTTTACTATGCTATTGTCATTTTAATAAGCTACCCTTATTAAAATGCTAACTAAAACTCTGACAAAAGTTGAAGAAATACTGCAACTCATTTTAGGTAATCATAGATATTAACACCTTTCACTTTGTGATTATATGCCTTGTCATTGCTAAGTAATATAAAGCTACTTTTTCTTCAAATTTAATAAATGAGTTGGAGACAAGCTGTTGAACTTTTAATAAGAGCCTCACTAGAACACTGGGCGAGAAAGCAAATTAAATAAGTAAGCAATTATTAGGGATTATTCTTAGTTTTGGACTCCAATCAGTGTGAATAGAATATACACTTGCCATAGACATGGTTGGAGTTGAAGAGAGGAACTTTTACAATTAGTGACTCTACAGAATGCTTGTATGTTGAATGGACCAGAAGATATCTTGTCAGTCTTATACAAGAGCTCTAAGAAATAAAACAGATGCTAAATACCTAAATATAAAATGATTTTTAAAAATTAACCTCAAAAATTTGTTCAGATATTAAAAGATTCAGAATAGAAACTCAGTATTCTAGCTCATTGTAGGTATTTTTATCTTCCTTGAAATGAACAAACTAACAATAGTCCCAAAATTCTTTTTAAAAAGGTGACTATTTTACATATTATTATTTGGTGGAAACTTACCTCGGATTAGCCAAAAGGGCTCTCCTGTAGAAAATCCTTTGGAGATTTTTCAAGACAGGCACTGTTTCAGTGTTATGCAAATGTCAAGGCACTTCAGCTTTCACTGAACTAAATGAACATACAAGCTAGCCGCAGTTAAAAGGTAATAATATTTTTTTCCCTTTTTTTTTTCTTTAGGGAAAGGTTCTTATTCTGTCACCTAGATTGGAGTGCAGTGGTACAATAAAGGCTCAAGCAGTCTCTGACACCTGAGCTTAGATGATCCTGGCACGTCAGCCTGTTGGGTAGCTAGGACTACAGGTGCATGCTACCACACCCAGCTAGTTAATTTTTTTATTTAATTCTAATTTTTATTTTTAATAGTTGGAGATCTCGCTGTGTTGCTCAGGCTGGTCTCATACTCCTGGTGTCAAGTTTTGGCCTCTCTAAATGCTGGGATCACAGGTGTGAGACATTGCATCCTGCTCAAATTTAGAGGCTTAAAGATTTTTGCTGCAAATCTTTCAAGGACAGGAAAAAGCATGTAATCTCTTTATTTGAAGAATTGAATCCACAAATATGTAGTCAGTTTTACTTGATGCTTATTAAGAATAGTAACATGGGCAAGGTGCGGTGGCTCAAGCCTATAGTCCCAGCACTCTGGGAGTTTGAGGTGGGTGAATCACCTGAGGTCGGGAGTTCGAGATCAGCCTGACCAACATGGAAAAACCTCGTCTTTACTAAAAAGAAAAATACAAAATTAGTGTGGTGTGGTGGCACATGCCTGTAATCCCAACTACTCTGGAGGTTGAGGCAGGAGAATCTCTTGAACCTGGGAGATAGAGGTTGCGGTGAGCCAGGATCACACCATTGCACTCCAGCCTGGACAACAAGAACAAAACTCTGTCTCAAAGAAAAGAAAAAACAGAATAGTAACTTGATGATGATAGCAATAAAAATATTATTTTTTATTTTTACCTGAATGCCAGGTAACATGTTCAGTTGTGAGCTCAATACTCCTATTACATATTTACTTATCATGAAAGATGTAGCTCTGAAAATTTATTTGTAATTTGTTGTTTAGTCACATACATAGATTTCTTTGATTGCCTGTATATTCAGAATTGTGTCCCTGTATATAAATGAATCTGTCAATAGAATTTAGAGACTTGAATTCAGATTAGCAAACCTATATAACTCAAATATGATTTTAAATAGAAACAATAATACCAAGGCTGCATGCTTATTCTCAAAATGAAACATGAAAATTCTAATATTTATAACAATGACCTTTATCTCTTAATCAGTATGAAATGGCTAGACACTCATTTTTTCTATAAACTCTTTTTACAAGATTTTATACAAATGACAAGACATATTACACGATGTTTTTGCCTACTCATTAAAAAAAGTTTAATAAATTATTTAAGCATCTCATTTTATTACTATTCTACAGTACTCTGAAAAACTTGAAACAATTACAGAAATTTGTTTTAGATGTATTTTTAAACAAAGAAATTGTGTCATATATATTTTGCAGTCAATTTTTTGTATTATAATGTTCTATAGAGATGTTTTCACAGTAGCATGAAAAAATATCTTGCTCACTGTGTAGGACTGCATAACAGTCCATAGTACAAATGCACTGTAATTCATTTAACCACTTCTCTACCAGTGCTGTTACAACCAGTACTGCAATCATCCCCTTTCAAAAGTCTCTTTGTTCATATTCGATTATTATTATTTGAGACGGATTTTTGCTCTTGTTAGCCAGGCTGGAGTGCAATGGCATGATCTCGGCTCACTGAGTTCAAGCAATAGTCCTGCCTCAGCCTCCCGAGTAGCTGGGAATATAGCCGTGTGCCACCGTGCCCAACTAATTTTTTTTGTGTATTTTTAGAAGAGACAGGATTTCACCATGTTGACCGAGATGGTCTCAATCTCTTGAGCTCGTGATCCACCCGCCTCAGCCTCCCAAAGTGCTGGGATTATAGGCGTGAGCCACCGCGCCAGCCTATAGTTGATTTTTTAATAGCAGATCTATAGAAGAATGAAGTAATACATTTAATGTTTTACGTAATTTTTAATTTAATGGACACTATTAAATTACCCTCTACACACTTTATTTAAAATATCACAAGAAGTCTCTTAACCCAGGAGTGTATCTAATGTTTACCAATGAGTGAAACATATTATCTCCTTATTATAATTTATATTTTCATGATGATTGATAAAGTTGAACTTTTTTCACAATTTTGAGGCCTTTTTTTCTTCTGTGAATGGTCTTTTTATATTTTATACTAGTTATTTCTTTTCTTATCGATGTGCAAATACTTTTAATCTTTTTTTTTTTTTTTTTTTTTTTTTTTTTGAGATGGAGTTTCGCTCTTGTTACCCAGGCTGGAGTGCAATGGCGCGATCTCGGCTCACCGCAACCTCCGCCTCCTGGGTTCAGGCAATTCTCCTGCCTCAGCCTCCTGGGTAGCTGGGATTACAGGCACGCACCACCATGCCCAGCTAATTTTTTGTATTTTTAGGAGAGACGGGGTTTCACCATGTTGACCAGGATGGTCTCGATTCCTTGACCTCGTGATCCACCCGCCTCGGCCTCCCAAAGTGCTGGGATTACAGGCGTGAGCCACCGTGCCCGGCCAAAGCCACCACGCCCGGCCTCTTTTTTTTAATTAAATTTTGCCTGGAGTTCTTTTACCTGAAACGTGTGATCCTCGTTGTTTCCCCTCCCGTCTCCTCCTTCCCCTCCCTTCTCTCCTCCCCTCCCCACTTCCCCTCACTTCCCCTTCCCTTTCCTTCCCACCTCCCTTCCCCTTCCCCCTTCCCCTCACTTCACCCACCTCCCCTTCCCTTCCCTTCTCCCCTCCCCTCCCCTCCCTCCCTTCCTTTCCCTTCACCTCACCTCATCTCCCCTTCCTCCCTTCCCTCTTTTCTTCTTTTTCTTTCTCTTGTTTTATTAGGTTTTGAAAGCTCAATGGTTTTATTAGGTTTTGAAAGTTCAAATACTTCTTTTGCCCCGTTTTCTTTCTAGAACTCCAGTTACCTTTATGCAATACCGTTTGATATTGTCCCAGGGCTCTTGGATGCTCTGCTTTTTTTTCTTTTCTCTTTATTGAAACATAAAGATTTCAATTTCAAAAAAATTGTGTACACAATTCCTATTGGCTTCCACTGCTGCTGGCAGTTTATCATTCTTTACCTCTAATAGTGTTTTTTTTTAATTTCTATAATTTGTATGTGACCTTTCTTAATAGTTTCCATCTCTCTGCCCAAATTACTCATCTTTTTATATACATTGACCAATTTTTCCATTACTCCTTGAACATATTAGCATGATATTTCCCGTATGATAGCTCCAATATCAATGTTAGCTCTGAGTCTGATTCTTTTTCTCCTCACTTGTTTTTTTTTTTTTTTTTTTTTTTTTGTTGCTTTTTGGGTTTCTCATAATTTTTTGAGTGTCAGTTCTCAGGTAGAGAAGAAGAATAGAAAAACAAGTAGATAAAGTTTCATTACATCTAAAAATGGACATACATCTTCTGTCAGACCTGTAATGTGGTTTAGTGGATTCAATCTAGTCAACTGGTTTCTGTTATTGGTAGGGTCACCTTTAATGCATCAAACCCTTTATGTTTCTCTACAAGTGGAATGATGTTATATGCTACCATATGAGGTATAGATACTTCGAATGAGAGTTTCAAAAGTAATTCTTGAAGAGATGATTTATTGGGGGGTGCTCTCAGAAGAAGGGAATGAGTAAAGCAGGTTAATGTTGAAGAAAAGGTAGGCAAAGACGTGGTGTCAGGAGAAGTCTAAGGTAAGTATAATTTTATGGGAGAATCTGGAGTGTGACTGCTATGACAATGGTTGTCTTACCTGGAGACAAGCTGTTATACCCCCACCGGACTCAGTCATTGGCTTGAGGCCACTCAGCAGGAAGAAGGCACAACTTCCCAGGCGTTTCCCATTGGGGCAGCTGCATTTGCACAGCTGGTGAATGGGTGCATCAGCGAAACAACAGGAATCTGGGCAGGTCATCCAAAGAATCTGGTATATCCAGATTCTATATTCAGTCATTCCAATCAGATTACATATGTCAGTTTGTATCTAGGACATTTGTATATTTAGTGAAGGAACTAGAAGTAAAAGAATTAGAGAATATTTTCACTAAGTGTTTAAGATCAGCAGGTATTAAGTGTTACCACTACAATTTTAAAAAGTAATTTTTTCACACACTAGAATGAGAATAGATGTTCAAAATTATCGGTTATATTTTGTCTTAAATGTAATGCATATGTATTCATACTATCTACCTACAGCCGGTAAACTAAAATGAGTAGGTGTGTTGTATAATCATAACCGTATCGTATATCGAATCAAGATGCCTGAGTCCTCGTCTAGAAATTACTACTAGAAAACTATGCCTTTGGGCAAGTCACTTCTCTTAGCCACATTTTCTTTATCTGTAAAAGTCAGATAAGGAAGACAACACGTAATTTTAAGATTCACTTTGGTTGAGAGAAATTGTATTCAAGTTAAGAATATATAGTATGTGCCTTTCCTTTTATTGCTAAGAGCAAAATGATATTTGGAAATGCAGACTCTTTTCTATGCAAATTAACAGTGATTTGGAATACCATAAGGAGAAATTCCAAATTATGCTTAAGTAGATTAATTTACACCTGCATTTTTAAGCTTCATGCATACATATTCTTGCAAAGCATAAATAAAATGGTCCTGAAAAAAAACAAGAAAGAAATTAAGTAAAATTTTAAATCAGCAGATGTGTGAGGAGAGAGATGATTAAAAAGAGCAGGTTAGATGTATGTATAATTTTTTGATGTCTTTTTTTAGTATGCTAATGTTTTATTTTTAACTGACAACTAAGAGAAGCATACTTTTAAAGATATATAAAAATTTATAGTTACATACATTTAAGTAAAGGAAGGATCTTAGTGTCTCTTTTAATTCTCTTTAGTTTATAGTTGAGAATTCTAAGGTGAAAGTGTTGGGGAAAAATGGGTAGGGACTTTGATGAGAAATCAAAGTGCTTTTCTAGATTCTGCAAAAATGAAAGATGTCTATTATTTGTTTGTCCAGAAAATGTGGTGGGATTTTATTTTAATCATCCTGAATTTAGTTTGCAATAAAAGGGTCACCCTGAATACCCTGCACTATCATTTGGCCTAATTTTAAGAGACACATTTGTCCTAATTCATGAGTGAAATCTATATATATGTATTATTCTGGTTATCTATTAATGAAGTACAGAGGGAAGATGCAGGTGAAATCTTTGGTGAAATATGGGAAGAAAAGGCATAATTCAAGAGTAAATATCATATGCAAATATTGTAGCCTTTAAAAATTCATAAAAGCCCCAAAAGATAATATTTGTTTATAAGACAAGCTGAGATCAAAGTTCACACTGGCATATGCACTTTCCATTTTGGCTTAAAAAGTTTTTGTCATATAGTATAAGATGTGAATTCTGATGGTTATGGAACAAAAGATGTGAATTCTGATGGTTATGAACAGCTTCTGACCCATAAGTCTTTATGTTTTCTAAATTCTTCATGAGATCATGCAGGATGTCAATAAAATATCCAAAGATATCTCAGCAGACAGAGGTGTATGTATACTTTATGCTATTCTAGTACCCAGAAGGTTTACAGTGTTAGAAGAGCAAGGTATCTGTCATCAAGAAAGGTATTGATTTCCTCCAGTACAGATCTATATAGAGTAATATAATAAATGCACATTTTGAATTTTTTTTCAAAATTGATACCATAGATAACATTCTGGAAGAAAAAATTGAATAAATCATGAATATAATGAGATCTCCCTGGGTTGATCTTGGGAATAAAATCCATAGATAAGCTACTCAACCCTAAAGTAGCTTACTTAACATGTTTTCCCTTTTGTTTGTTTTTGTTTTATTTTTTTAACTGGTCTGTTTCTACTGTAATCAATAATCCAAAATAGCACTAAGAGTGACTATGAAAACTTTCCTGAGCACCAGTTTATATTGAATAACACACATTTTAAAAATTATAAATATTTTTATAATGGGCTAGCTATTTTAACTTTGCATGTAATGAAACAAACACTTTCTTAATCTTCCCAAAGCAGTAGCAAATAGATATTTTATTTTCAATGACAAGTGTGATAATTGAATTGGTCTAGGAATAGATTGGGAATCCAGGGAACAAATGAAAGCTCATTAGTTCTTTAATCATAACAATAGACATAATTATGGTCAGGCTGCTGTTTCTATATAAATAATTTTTTAGGAAAACCAGTGTTTTTGCTATTCAGATACTTTAAGTATGACTTCATTTTCCTAAAATGTGTATTACTACAAGACAGCAATGAAATTAATTATACACAATCTTACAATGAAAAACATGACAAGAAAATAACATATTTTTCCACCCACCATGTTGTATTAATTCATAGCTATAAAGCCTTTCTTTCAAATTCTTTAATTTTTCTATTCCTAGTTAACCTAACTGATCTCTATTTTACCTATATTATATGCAAAATAATTCAGTTGTCTCTTGTATTATTTAGAAAAAAACACAATTCAGGAAAGTTAATAATTTGTGTTTTAAATCATAAAATACAAAAAAAAAGTCTGTGTGTTTCACAGAATTGGATTTTTAATTTTTAGATATTTTGCGAGATTATCTGGTTCAACTTTTCATTTCACAGGGAGACTTGCAAACTTTCTAGGCATAAGGCTTCCCCCAACTCCCCTTGAAAGCTAAAGAATCTTAAAGGTAATAGAAAAAGCACATAATTAATTGACTATGCTTAGTCCTGCTGACAAAAGCAGCCTTGCATGGTAGCTCACTCATGCAATTCCAGAATTTTGGGAAGCGGAGGTGAGCAGATCACTTGAAGCCGTAAATTCAAGACCAGTCTGGCCAATATGGTGAAACCCTATCTCTAATAATATTGCAAAATTGAGCTGGAAGTGGTGGTGCATGCCTGTAATCCCAGTTCATCAGGATGCTGATGCTGAAGAATCTCATGAACCCAGGAGGTGGAAGTTTCAGTGAGCTGAGATTGTGCCATTGCACTCCAGCCTGGGCCACAGATCTCAAAAAAAAAAAAAAAAGTTGCTATTCAAGTGTAGGCCCTGAGCAGAAATACTGGCATCACCTGGAAGATGGCTTGAGATGCAGAGTCTCCAGCACCACTACAGATTGTATTTCATTGAATCAGAATCTGCAATTTAGCCCGATTCTTGGTGATTCATAAACAGATTAAAATGTTACAAATATTTATTAAGAAAAATTTGGATTGGAACGAGATTTCCTTTCAGGACCCCTGCTCACTTCCATTTACAACTCTACTTCTTAGAGTCTAAAAACATGATCCTACATGTTCACCAATGTAGGATGCTCAGGGAAATCAGTTCTTCCTAATTTACTGACATATTTATATATAATTTTAAAAATCCTATTAGATTGGTCTCTATTCCTCAAGGTCCATTCTTCACCCCATTCCCTGCTCTGTGCCATAGAGAGGCTGTACTCTAGGAACAGTGACCTGGGTTCCTTGCCTTTTGATTTTGGTTGTATTTAGACAATGAAGAGAACCAGGTAGAGATTAGAAAATGAAAGGGGAAGTTAAGGTGATTATTTTCTGACTCGCATTTTCTCTTAGCTTCAGCACCAGAATCATAGAAATAGCTGTTTTTCTCTACAGTTACAGCTGGTGTTGGCCAGCTTCTCTTCCAAAACTTGTGCCTCCTCCGCACTCTAGTATTACTAGTTCATCCCCTGGTCCCCTCAGGGATACAGGTGGTACCATTTGCTGATGTTGCTAGTCCATCAGTGGTCTTTGCTGATTCCCTTAACCCTATCAACAGCTCTCTAAATAATCCCTTCATTGTGTTCAAAGTTCCAAAATCATACTTTCCTACAACGGCATTCCCTAATACAGTCATCTTTTCTAACTTCTTTGTATATTTGATAAAGTTCTATGAACCCCCCCCCACACACACAGCTATATAACATAGACATGCATACAAACACGCACTCACTGGTATAGTAGGGAGCATAGCAAATTTATTTAGAGATCACTACTAACATTATCCAAAGTTGATAAGCAATATATTAAAAATTATGCCCTTCTAATGAAGCAGTTGTTTCATAAGAGTAACTGAGGTCATTTACAGGTAGGTCTAATCACCTAAAAACATATTCATTTTTTTTCTAGAATTACTATTATCCTTGTGATTCACACCATCAACTGGTTGGGTATTTTAACAAGACATCAAGTAAATAAGTGAATCATAAAAACCTGCCTAAATAACATGGGATTTTTTTTAACTTGATGTATTTGCTAATTTATGAATATGCACATATGTACTAACTGGAAAAAAACTCAGCTTTCTCTCTCTAGTTGGAGTTAAGAAAGTTAGAAGCCAGGCTTTCTCACTCCCCTCTCTCCCAGGTCGGAAATTGCTGTCTCTTTTCTGGGAAAACTGAGTAGCCAAAGGAAAAAACCTGCAACTGATAAGTGGGGCCCTCCCACAACAGTTGCCAAGCCACTTCACCCTATACTGAAGCACAACAATTCACTCTACATGCAAATGGTAGGCATGTGTAGTTAATGCTTAAGGCCTCCTTTTTCATAAATCAAATGAGAGTAAGGATTGGCTTCTCATATGAGTGAGGACAGACCAAACAAACAAAAAACAGTGAAGATGACAGAAAAGATTTAAAATAAAGGCAATGCTGGGGACAGAAAAAAACTTTTGGATCCATGAAACAAAAACAAATCTTTAAAAATCTTATTCAGAAAACAAATATGTCCTTAAAATTCAATTGTAGTAATGAACACCTCAATTAAGGACACAATGAAGAAAATCTTTCAGAAAGATGACATATAAATAAAAAGATATGGTGGGAGGCAAAAGAAGAAAATGAAAAGACTATCTAGAAAACCCAAAACTAAATAATGAATCTGTGATGAATAAAGAACAGAGGAAATGAAGCCAAAGAATTTGCAAAAAAAAAATTCACTTATACACTACAACATTAAAGCACATGGGTTTCCGTACCGAAAGTGTCCACCCACTAGCCACTAAAATGGATGAAAAAGATCTATGCCCAAGCTCATTACTGTAAAAGTTCAGCATACCTGTGCCTAAGGGGAGATCCTGAATACTTCCAAAGATGGGAAATTGAAAACAAAATATTATAAAGAGAAGATCAGGAATTAAAATATAATCAGTCATTTTTAACAGCCACAATGAAAGCTTGAGGCCCATGAAGTAATGCCTGAAGATTTAATGGAAGTGACCTTCTATGCAGAACTCCATATCTAGACAAATAATCAAAACTGCCAAGACCTTCTCAGACATAAAAACTCACAAATTTCACAAACATGCACTCATGCACAAAAACTATTGAAAAAAATGTGTATTGTCAAAATGAGAGAATATGTCAAGAAAAAAGGAGTTGTAGGAATCAGAAAACAGGGTATACAAGACAGAAAAATGGCTTAAAAATTTTTACAGGATGACTGTGAAGACAGATCGCAGAACAGCAACTGAGCAGCAGGCCTAGAGAATACTCATTCAAAAGCAAACATACGTCAGGAAAGATACTGCCAAAAAAGAGAAAGAGAGAGGAGAAAGAAAGATTTCTAGATTATCTCATGAATTTGAAAGTATTGGATGGATATTTATATTTTTAGAAGATACATAAACAAAAAATGAGTATTTACCCCAAGAAATAAAATGTACATAGCACTGTATAACTCATCAGTAATATGTCAATGAAATGTAACCATTGAGAATAGATCTAACAAAGTCATAATACAATATATTATCAGCCAAAATTCTGACCTTCAATGGTGAAAATTGTCATTCTCTAATAATTAACACTGAGAAATAAAGCAAAGCAAGTCACTGAGAAATCATGGTGAATAGCATGAAAGCCAGACTGAAAGCAATGAAAGTGGATGCCTCTGGAAGGCAGAGATCATTAGTATCTACGTATTTGCCTTCTGCTCTCACCCAGATTCATTCAGCTGACTAACACCAATACCGATTTAGTGCAGAATAAAACGTTGGCAAATTACATGTTTTACAATCCATTTTCTAGAGCCTTATACAATTACTCAGAATCTATATATATTGGAGCTCCTTAGTCATCATTGTATTCCATAACAATTTTTAATTAACAGTCAAAAGTGAGCTGGCACTGATAGGGACTCAGCACACAAATGCTGTAATCTTGAATATTAACCCTGAAACAGAACACACTCTTCATCTCTGGACCACCCATAAATTCCTGCTCTTGCTATGTCTCTGCCATGACTCAAGAGTCTTCTCAAGAAGACTATCCAACCTTCTCAATAATTATACTCATATTTTAAGAACTTGATTTTTAAAAAAAGAAATAACAAAATGCTTTATGAAAAAATATCGTAATCACAAAATTTCTCTATTTCTCTCACTTCAGTCAATGAATAATTCTACAAATTTCTATTCCATCTTGTGTACTCTGTAGTTAAAATTGCCTTCTCTATAGTTAAAAATTCCCTAGATATTATTTCTTCCATGAATGCTTTCTGAAGTTATTGGGGAAGACTCGATATGTCCTCCTGTTTGGATATGAGAATATTATTGTTATTTTCCCTTTTCTCACCTCAGTAACATATTTCTCCTTGCTCCTGAAAGATAGACCTAATTATAATATAAATGGCATGAATCTGTGTTCATTAAATGCTTCCTAGTATATTTTCATTCTTTTCCTATTGGTCTATCTCATAAGTGCCACTGGACTATAACTTGTTAGAGGAGAATGGGCATATCCATATGCAAAACCTGGTCTAGCCCAACCACATATGAATCCTTAATATATATTAATTCTTGATGGTACCAGGGCATAGCCAGTTAAACCTCCTGTCCCATTTACTTTTTGAAAATTATTCTTTTATATTACTACTATTTTATAGTATTGGCTATTTTAATTGAGATAGATATTTACCTTGATTATTCCTTAAAGTAGGCAAACTGTTAGGTGAGAGAGGGCAAAGCCAGGTAGAAGGATGTGTCATATCAGATGGAGAATTTTATATACTTCCAGCAAAAAGTACTAAAGAGTTTTATTTATTATCATGTTTTAAATACTCTGCTATTTTGATATTAGATTGAGTATACACATATAACAAGATTTATTCAGTGACAGAAAAATATTTTAACAAGAATGAGTAAAATAGTAACTTAAATTCAATGCACTTAGTCTATAAGTCCTTTGTCATTCTGTCATCTTTTTAATTATATCATTAGAGTCGTGATTCACATTTGTTGAAATATGAGGAACACAAAAAATACAAAGAGGCAATCAAATGGAATCTAGATGATTAATAGAATATAAGGGCTTTTATCAGGTTGACGTGGCTGGGTTATAAAACGTCATGGGTAGACAATTGCGTGACATATGAAAAAAGATGATTATCAGGCTAGAAAAATATTAAAGATAATTCTTAATATTTGACCTTTGCACAGCCAAAAAATATAGGCAGCCCTGAACATTTTCTTTCTTCTAAAATGAAATATATGTCATCCAAAGGGTCTGTTATCTCATACCTTTATATTTCTATTTAAAAAAATCAGGCTAGATAGAACAAGATGCACTATGAAAAAGAGGTTATTCTTTTTTCATTAAAAAATCCATAATCCTGAATAAAAGATGTCATTAGAAAATATGAACTTGTAGAACTGTTAAAATATATTTTATGCTTCTTTCACATGCCCATTTTTAGAATGTTAATTATGGGCAAATTTGCTCTCATAAAAAAAAAATTCTTCTTGGCCATTCAGTACAGGCTCACCATTTTTCAGAGGAGGAAACTAATGCTGAAAAAGAATAAATAATTTTACAGAAGTTGCACAGTAAATTAGTAGGGCAAGATACAACTGGTCCTGGACCCATTTTTCAGCTAAGGCTTATTTCTTCTCATGTTGCTTTTTAAACATTTTGAGCATTTTATATGAATAAATTTTTAGAACTAATATAGAGGCCACTCTACATAATAACAATTGTACTTTTAATATCTGTTGATTAAAACTGTCACTATATCCAGTGTCATTCACAGTATTATTACATACTTGCAGATTAAAAGAGATAAGACTTGAACTTAATCCATTTTTAAGAGATAAAAGCATATGAACATACAATATATTATAACCTTATAACATATTAATATTTTGATGATTGCAAGGGCTAAGAATAGAGAGCAGGGGAATATACGAGAAGGAATAGTTAGGGACTCACAAGAACAGCTTTACCAAAAAAAAAAAAAAAAGAGAACACTTCAGCAAAAGCACAGAAGCATATAAGAGCAAAGTGTAAATGCGATCTACACAGTGTAATGCATGAAGTCAGCAAGTCACACAGCATTGGGATGGTGAGACAATACACTCAGAATTTAAAGAGCTTTCAATGCCACACATACCAATAAAGATTTCTCTTTGAAGGCAACGGGGTACAAAGGAATAATTCTGAGAAGGCGAGAGCAAGATCGTATTTTCGTATTTGGATGTAAAAAGCATCACACTAGGGCAGAGCAGGGCACAACTGAGGGAGGTGAGAGTAGAAAAGTGAAGATTATGATGAAAAGACTATTAAAAATTTTCAAACAAGGTATAGCAAACATCCAAACTGCTTCAACAGACACTAGTGAGGATGCATACAGAGAACAAATACTTCAAGATTGTATAAACAAGTTTAACCACGATTGGTTTTTAAGGTCAATGACATAAAGAAAATCTACCAATCAATTAATGTTTTCAAGTGAGATAAAAGGTATTTAACTATTATAAATATAGCTCATAGTTGTTCCTTGAATGTAGATCAATTCATAGGAAGAATATAGTGTGATAAGAAGGATTTAAAATGTAGACTCCTAGGGCCGGGCGCGGTGGCACATGCCTGTAATCCCAGCACTTTGGGAGGCCGAGGCGGGTGGATCATGAGGTCGAGAGATCGAGACCAACCTGGTCAACATGGTGAAACCCCGTCTACTAAAAATGCAAAAAATTAGCTGGGCATGGTGGCGCGTGCCTGTAATCCCAGCTACTCAGGAGGCTGAGGCAGGAGAATTGCCTGAACCCAGGAGGCGGAGGTTGCGGTGAGCCGAGATCGAGCCATTGCACTCCAGCCTGGGTAACAAGAGCGAAACTCCCATCTCAAAAAAAGTAGTAAGGATTAGGTTTCCCAGAAGTAAGATAAGTAGAGTAAGACTCTGGCTCGGCACAGTGGCTTAACCTTGTAATCGCAGCATTTTGGAAGGCTGAGGCAGGAGGATCACTTGAACTCAGAAGTTCGAGACCAGCCTAGGCAATATAGTGAGATAACTCTACAAAAAAACAAATAAACAAAAAAAATTAGCCAGACGTGCTGGTGTGTGCATGTGATCACAGCTACTCAGGAGGCTGAGATGGGAAGATTGCTTGAGCCCAGGAAGTAGAGGCTGCAGTGAGCTATGATGGCATCACTGCACTCCAGTCTGGGTGACAGAGCAAGACTCTGTTTTCAAAACAAAACAACAACAAAAGAAAAGTAAGACTCTGTATGTGGATTTCACCCAAACCTGTTGTGATCCTGGGGGTGCCCCCATGTGGGTGAGTGGATATGTTCAAATAACATATTGTGCTTAAATTAATGTTCTTAGACTCAAGCCAATTAATACAAACATATATTATTTTAGAAATGGAAGCATTAATCATCCACAAAGGTTTATGTCAAGTTTACAAATCGAAAATTAAATTTAAAAATCCTGACATCTTGCTTCATTGACTATTTTGTCTTAGGATATCATTTTTAGTCAGATAACTCATTTCTAATTCAATCAATGAATCAACTACTAATAAGTATCAAATATGTGCATAAAGCTAGTCTGGAGGGCAATCCAGGGAATTTTAAGAAATTATCCCAATCTTCAAGATTCTTAGGCTCTAGAGCAGCAAATAATATAAAAAGTGGAAATAAAAGAGCACATTGTTGTCAAAATTCATAACTGGGCCATTAATTATAACTTGGTAGGGCAGTCAAATGAAGCCTGAATATTTATGAATATATTAGGCTATGAAGTATGAGCTGAAGTCTTTGACTTGAAGCACCTTACATCGTAATCTAGAAGAAAAAATAAATACCCCCAAATTGTTTTTAGTAGTAGAAGGCAACATTTATCAAATGACAAATGACAGGAACAAAATATTTATGCTACTAACTGGATAACTATGGAATAGATAATAAATGGGGTCTTTAGACTTTAGTCTTTAGATTATAGACTTGAACACCTTTCAACTTTACATTAGACTAAAGGCACCATGGAATTTATGTGAATTTGAGTTTTTCAAATAAATAGAACCAATAGAATATATATAGAGAGATATATAAGGACAGTTCATATGAGGATTAGCTCATGCAATTCTGGAGGCCAAGAGGCCCCACAATAGGTAGATATGCCATCTGCAAGATGGAGAGGCAGAACAGCTGGTAGCATAATTTAAGTGAAGATTGAATACCTAAGAACCAGGGAAGCTGATGACATAACTCCCAATCCAAGGACTCAGGCTGACAATCTGATGTAGGTTCTGAAGTCTGAAAATAAGGAGCATCAGATGTCCCAACGCAGAAGATGGATGCCCCAGCAAAAGCAGAGAGAGAAAATTCAAGTTTTCTCTGCCTTTTTGTTTTATTCAGGTTTTCAGTAGATTGGGTGATGCCAACCCCACAGTGGTGAGGGTGAATCTTCTTTACTCAGTCTACTGATTCAAACACCTGTCTCTTCTAGAAACACCCTCAGAGACACATTCAGAAAGAATGTTGATCTGGGAATCCCTAATCTCATCAAACTGAAATATAAAATTGACCATCACAGTCTTGATATGTTAAAATATCAGATTTATCTCAGGAAATCTGCACTAAGCTTTTATTTTTAAATATTTTATGGGAATAATCTTAATAAAATCTGACCTTTGATATGGGATGAGATTAAATTAGTCTCAACTTGTTGAACTGCAGGCACACAAGGCACACAATAATATTAATCTAATCTAATAACACCAAATAGTTCTTGACAAATATGTATTGCACATGACAGAAGCCAGATTATATGATAATGAATTCACCTGTAAAATTGGTTATGAAAAGAAGTGTTGTCTAAATTCGTTATTCAAGCTTTCCCCTAAAACACTGGTCAAAAAAAATTCTATAAAACTTGAATTAATCAATCATTCTTTCTATCATAAAATGCAGATTTTGTTTAAATGTCCATCAGAGACAAATTTTGTCAGGTTTTCTCAAGCTCAATGAATTTCAGGATGAGGGAGGAAAATATTGGAGGTTTCAGACACATACAGGCAAATTGAAGAATTTCTACTACATATAGTAGATCTAAGTACAATATTTAACTAAAGGTGTCAAAAGGCCAGGGTGGTTCTCATGATCTAGGGAAAGACTAGGCTGGTATTCAAAAGAAAGACATAGATTTTTAACTTGGATCTGCTACTATGAAAATTTTAATTACACTCACCTGATCTTGGTTACCTTGTCAGTGAAATGGTTACAAGAGTGAGGTAATAATATTAATTTAATAATACTAATAGGTAGAAGTTTTGATCTAACATTTTGGGAGCTTACTGTGAGTGAAGTGAGCATTATAAATTCTTAACATGTATGATTTTCATTAATCCTTAAAACAGCTAGAAGAGGAAGTGTCATTCTTATTTCCATTTTTATGTAGCGGAAGTGTGAATTTCAGAGGAGAAAATCGAGTTTAGTAAATTACGCAACTTTGCCGATATACTCAGATTGTAAGTGCTGTGAAGTATTATGCGTTGTTATGCCTCTCTACTGCGGAATGAAAATCTATGAAGTGAAACCATATGAAGGTATCATTTTTGTAAGACAAATGGTTGATGATGTGCAAATTCATATCGCTCAAACTAACATAAATAACACAACAAAACTTTACTCAAATTTTTGTCTTAAGTCGAAGAAATGATTTTACTTACGAACAAGTGCATTTTGGCTTCTGGTGTCGTAGCTAATGATGAATGCTGTGGGAATTCTTTTGTTCCCTGTAATACCCCAGAACACTATGGATTAAAACAACCATTTCTTATTTCTCGCAATTTTGCTTTGGACTTAGGACTTCCATATTTGCCAATTCTGCCTGACAACCGAACACTTCCTTCATTCGTTTATCACTCTTTTCCCACATCTTATATGTATAGGTCTAAAAGAAAATAAAAATGCTGACTCAATGAACACTCTGCCCTATACCAAATAAACAAGTTCCTTACATTTTCTTTATTTACGCTGATGACATTTTACCACTTTTTCTGTCTACATGACATCATCTCCTTTACTTTGGCCTCCAGTGGCAGTTTTCTCTCTGCTCTTCCAGCCTCAGCTCACAATCTCCTTGCTATTCTCTTATCTACATTCGTCCCAACCCCAGTGTTACAAGTTTTAGATTTTTGAAATGAAATGTTACACGTTTTCAAATCAGCCCCCAATTCTGATTTAG
This sequence comes from Callithrix jacchus, assembly GCF_049354715.1. NCBI lineage: Eukaryota > Metazoa > Chordata > Mammalia > Primates > Cebidae > Callithrix > Callithrix jacchus. The sequence continues at coordinate 9,524,631 of NC_133519.1, forward strand.
GATATTTCAGTCTTCCATTTCTATGTAATAGACCATCCAAGATTCTCACTGCTGAGAACCACTATTTATTTTATTCACAGTTCTGCAGATAGCCTGCTGCCTCCCCTGCTGGCCTCTCCTGGACTCCCCCATGTGGCTGCATTCAACAGGAGGGCTGTCTGAGCTGGAAAGTTCAAGAAGGGCTCTCTGGCATGTTGGTCTTTCGGTGTCTGCTATCTGCTGGGATGCCTTGATTTTTTCCACATGGAGTTCAAGATACTTTTCCCACCTCCTCATTTATAATCAAAACGGCATATTCTCCTCAAGTTCACCTATGCTGTGAAGTACCAAATGATTTATTCTAGTAGATTTCAGAGGTGTGACACTGTCCTTCAGGGACAATTTTGAATATTTTTGGATGCATTTGTGTCTTCTGATAGATGTTTTTAAGAGTTTACATACAGCAATGCATATTTTAAAAATATACTTTTCCTGAAACTTACCTTGTTTCAGTTATATACTGTATTGACATTATATTATCATTTTAAAGTAGAACACATGCAATAAAATTTAATAAATTAAGTATACACTTCAATAAGTTTTATAAATGTATAGTCATGGAAATGCCAAGAAAACCATGAATGAACATAGCCATCACCTCAAAATGTTGACTCATGGGATGGGCCCAGTGACTCATGCTTGTAATCCTGGTCCTTTGGGAGGCCAAGACTAGAGGATCACTTGAGCCCAGGATTCAAGACCAGCCTTAGCACCATAGCAAATCTCCATCTTTGCGAAAAAATTTCAGAAATTAGCCAGGTACATTGTTGCATTCCTGTGCTCTCAGCCACTGGGGTGGCTGTCAAAAAAAAAAAATGGCTGGGCACAGTGGCTCATGTCTATAATCCCAGCACTTTGGGAGGCTGGGGTAGGCGGATCACTTGAGATCATGAGTTCAACACCAGCCTGGCCAACATGGTGAAACCTGACTCTACTAAAAAGTTCAAAAATTAGCCAGGCATGATGGGGCATGCTTGTAATCCCAGCTACTCAGGAGGCTAAGGAAGGAGAATCGCATGAACCCAGGAGGTGGAGGTTGCAGTGAGCTGAGATTGCGCCACTGCACTCCAGCCTGGGCAACAGAGAGAGACTGTGTCTCAGAAAACAAACAAACAAACCAGAAGTTCCCGCATCCCCCAGTCTTTGGTCACTGGCAACCGCTCATCTTCTGTCTGCCACTTTCGACTTATCAAAAGGTCTGGCATTTTCTGACCCACATTTATTTTTGGATGGATGATGTACAGTGCATATATTGTGATAAAAGAGATCATATTAGGAAGACTCTTGGGTGGGGCAAAGTTTTTACTTTACCTCAAAAGCAGTGAGGACCTATTAGTGGACCTCTAATAAGCGAGATCTTGATACAACTTGCATTTCCAAATCTTCCAGAAGCAGTAGAGAGAATTGATTGAAGAAATGTGAACCTGGAGGTAACGAGTAAGTTCAGGTGAAGAAATAAGACAATAATACCTGCTTGTTTTGTTATTGATGTTCTGTTTTGTTTCAAGCTTTTAGCAGCCTGACACCATGGGTTTTAGTTTCTTCATTTAGTGATAAGTAGAAAAGAGGAATGAGGAAGGGGCTTTACTGGTTCAATCAGAAACAGAAACTAAGAGCCCATGACTGTATTCTCTCCATTCGACACACCTGCAATAATAGGAGGACTAGTGTAGTGGGTACAGGGCTGAGAGATTTTGAGCAGGCCGCTATAAGCAAAACTTGGAGAAATGAAGGGTTATAGTCAGGATTTGGGGCTCAAAAGCAGGAAGGGTAGTAGAGCTTTAATCACACACACACACACACAAAAACAGAAGCAGGACTGAGGTACAAAAAAAAATGATGGACTTAAACTTTAATAATATTTATAATATTTAGACTGAAATATTTGTGAAATATTCAGGTGAAAATGTCTAATCATTTCTAAGACCAAGAAAAATGTCTGGATTAAGGTTATCAATTTGGAAATCATAAAGTAGACATTGAAAGCAATATGATTTGTACTCCTATTCCACTAACAAAATGTATTTCTTCTCCTATATTTTTTCCTTGAAATTAGAAACATTCTCCTTTTGTAATATCTGTATCTTTCTACTTGCACTTAACTTATTCAGGCTTTGATCATTTTCAACATGTAGAACCATAATAACTTCGTCCCTGAAGTCCCTCACCTAAGAGTTTAAATATTGCTATCACAGCTCTTGCCCCCCACCCCTCTGTTTGGCTAAAGGTTCCTCTTCTCCCTGTAAAATTGCTATCAGTCTCACAAGCTCCAGTTCTAAAGAACTTCTTCACTTAACCCTGTTACGATCATATCCCCTACACACATGCAATTTCTATTTTTGATTTTCTACTTGTTTCTACTATTTCTATTTCTACCATATTCTACTTTCTAGCTTCTATTTTCTACAGAAAATAAAATGTACCTATCACTTTAAGATACAGAACATATAATTAAAAAATAGAATTTTAACATTGTCATTAAAAATTAAGATAAAATGAAAGAATAGCTCAAAATGAGAAATACTAAACATGCAAATTGTGTAAAAAAGAAATGTGTAGATGATAAAAATACATGCTTCAACATGGAATTTTTTAAATGAATTGAATTTATAATATATTGTTGCATTTAAAAATCTGTATTATAAAGGAAAGAATGCTTAATATAATTAATAATGACTTAGTATAATCAATAATGACCAATGCCAAAAACGTTATTGGAATCATAAAAGACACAGTATTTCTTGTAACTTTAAAGTTCAGCTAAACGTTCCCTCATAGATGTTATTTAAAAGAGTAAAAACATGAAAATGCATTGTTAAGATAAATTACTTTTTAGAAACCATCAAGGCACAGAAAGTAAATCAAAAAATCATTTTTGATGTTTCTTAATGAATTCCCATACTAGTATTTATCGTTGAATAAAGACTTAAATATTTTTCCTAAAACATAATGATACATATTTTAATACATTATAGAAGACTTGTAAATTAGTGCTGTCCCACTGGCCCTAGACCTTGGAGAAATTTAGGGCTGAGATTGAGAACCCATTTACTATTTGCCAAGTCACATAGAAGAGTTGCTGTATCTCCTTCTGGTTTCAGTGTGCATTAGAGACCAAATCCTATTCATCCCAATTTATTTTTAAATACCCATGATGAGCTTTGGCTTTTATTTTTACAGAGAGGATGGAAATATCAATGAAAGAGCTGAAAATCAGACACTTTTAACACTTGGCAGCTGCACCCACTTGCTGTTTCAGGGGTATTCTAGGTATCCATGTGGGCCAGCTCAGGCCCCCAGGAGGCCTATTAACAAGGTTGGTTTCTTTATGCCTGCTGCGTTGGACCAAAAAAAAAAAAAAAAAACATTAAAAGCCTGTTATGGCTCTATCTTTTACACTTGTTTCTTTAGAACTCAGGTCGTATCATACATATTTCCCTATCTTCAAGTTCTCTTTGTTTTTCTCTTCCTCTCAGGCTTATGACCAACTCTTTGCCTTGCTTTTTTTTTTTTTTTCAATAATGTAGCCAGAATACAATTGCTAGCTGGATTCCCTGGTTCCCACACCCGGAGTCGAACCCTGGACACCTGGATGGAAACCAGGCGTAGCTGCAGCTGGACAGTAGGTTCTTGGCCTTTCTAACCCTGAAGAATGGGGAAAAGGGTCCCAGAGACGGCGAGTTTTACAGCTCGTGGACCCAGAGAGTTTGTGATAGTGCGATTTATTAGGCAGAGTGAAAGAACAGCTCCTGCTTTTTTCTGGGAAGAGATGGGAGAGGATTCCAGCCCACGCGGGGCCAGCTAGTATTTACCCTTGAATTATTCCCTCCCCATTGATGTTCTCGTCCAATGAGGGGAGTTCTTTCAAACATCCCCCGGATTGATTGATCTTTGACTCCATTACCGGATTGGCTACATATTTTATAACGCTGAGTCACCTAGTCCCCATCTTCAAGAGCCGGAATGGGAAAATCAGAGACAAAGGACCCTACCTGGCCAGAGGCGGGGAAAATTAGAGACAGAGAGTTCTTGGGAAGGTGAAACAAAGAGCCCTACCTGGCCTGAGGCCGGAAGACTGAAACAAAGGGCCCTAGCTGGCCCGGGGCAGGAAATCCGGGGTTTGGTTAATAAATCGTGTGGGGGGGGGGGCGGGGGTCAGTTAGTAAATTGTGTTTGTGTGCGTGTGAGAAACACTTTTGCAGTGTTCTTCTACCCAGGTTTCAGTGCCTACACGTTTTTTGTTTACACAGCCAATAAGCAAATTTAATGACATTTTTAACTTTCGTTTTGTAGGATGCCAGATTTTCTAACAGGTAACCTATTTGGTTATAGTTCTACTCTAGTGCCTAGGGCGGTGCATTTCCCCCAGCTGCTTCACAGGAGACCATCCTCTTGTGGTGAATTCCTTCTAGCTGTATACTAGTCAATTAGTTTGAGAGGAGTTTGTTCCATAACTGCTTCAGAGGGTGTTTCACTTAACTTAACTCTTTTAAAGAAACTTGAAGGTAAATTAGTTGTATGCATTGTTTGGAATACGAATATTGGCAGTGCTGAGGACTGGTGAAGGTATTGGGGACTGAGGAAATGTCTCCTGCCCTGGGTTTATCTTATTTGCTAAAAACTACACCTCATTGGCTGGGCATAAGAGATGATGGATCATCTGCATTGCCTCCTTTCCCTGACTCGGCCTCTCCTTATTTCCTATTGCTCTTTCCTATGAAAACCTTCCCTCTATTCCATCCTTCCCTCACCCATTTCTAGGTTCTTCCAACTTTTCTTGCTGAAATAATCTCATCTCAATTTTGTTGATGAAAACAGTCAAACTCTATAAAATATTTGAGATTTATTATAAGGCAAATATGAATAACCATAGCCTGACATGGCCCTTAGGAGATCCTGAGAACATATGTCCAAGGTGGTCAGGGTGAAGCTTAGTTTTATAGATTTTAAGGAGACATGAGACTTCAATCAAATACATTTAAGAAATAATTAGGGTGGTGGTGGGCACCTGTAATCCCAGCTACTCAGGAGGCTAAGGCAGGAGAATTGCTTGAACCTGGGACGAGTAGGTTTGGAGGTTGCAGTGAACCAAGATCACGCCACTGCACTCCAGCCTGGGAGACAAGAATGAAACTCCATCTCCAAAAAAAAAAAAAAAAAAAAAAGAGAGAAAAAAGAAAGAAAAGAGATATTTAGGTTGGTGCAAAAGTAATTGCAGTGGTTTTTGCATTGCTGGAATTTGCCGTTTGATATTGAAATACATTCTTAAATAAATGTGGTTATGTTATATATCATTTTAATGGGCATCTCTCGCTTTATGACTTTTTTTGCTAATGATGTATTACTTGCTCTTTATTTTATGTTTATTTTAGACTATGGAAATGATGTTAGACAAAAAGCAAATTCAAGCAATTTTCTTATTTGAGTTCAAAATTGGTTGTAAAGCAGTAGAGACAATTCACAAGGTCAACAATGCATTTGGCCCAGTAAGTGCTAATGAATGTACAGTGCAATGTGGGTTTAAGAAGTGTTGCAAAGCAGATGAGAATCTTGAAGATGAGGAGCATAGTGGCCAGCCATCAGAAATTGACAATGACCAATTGAGAGCAATCATTGAACTGATGCTTTTACAACTACACAAGAAATTGCCCAGTAACTCAGTTCCGACAATTCTATGGTTGTTCAGCGTTGGAAGCAAATTGGAAATGTGAAAAAGATTGATAAACGGGTGCCTCATGAGCTGACCGAAAGTAAAAAAAAAAACTCATTGTTTTGAAATGTGGTCTTCTCTCATTCTGCGCAACAATGGATCATTTCTCAACCGGATGGTGACACTCTATCAAACATGGATTTCATATGACCAGCTCAGTGGTTGGACTTGAAAGCAGCACCAAAGTAATTCCTAAAGCCAAACTTCTACCAAAAAATAAAAAAGGTGCAGGTCACTTTTTGGTGGTCTCCTGCCCGTCTGACCCACTGCAGCTTTCTGGGAAACCATTACATCTGAGAAGTCTGCTCAGCATATCGATAAGATGCACCCCAAAACTGCAATGCCTGCAGCCAGCATTGGTCAACAGAAAGGGACCAATTCTTCTCCATCACAATGCCCAACTGCATGTCGGACAACCAGTGCTTCAAAATTTGAGTGAATTGGACTACAAAGTTTTGCCTCATCTGCCATATTCACTTGACCTCTCATCAACCAACCACTTCTTCAAGCATCTCAAAAACATTTTGCAGAAAAAATGCTTCCATAACCAACAAAATGCAGAAAATGCTTTCCAAGAGTTCATTGAATCTTGAAGCCCTGATCTTTGTAATCCTTAGGAGGATTACAAAACTTCCTCAATGATAAGAAATAAACAAACTTATTTCGCATTGGCAAAAATGTGTCGATTGTAATGGATCCTATTTTGATTAGTGAAGATGTGTCTGAGCCTAGTTGTCATGATTTAAAATTCACTGCCTGAAACCTCAATTATTTTTGCACCAACATTTACATTGGTTTGGTCCAGAGAGGTGGGACAACTTGAAGGAGGAGGTGGAGTGTCCAGTTTACAGGTAGAATTAAAAATTTTCTGAGTTTATCTAAAGAACTGGGATCAACAGAAAAGAAATACCTTGGTTAAAGATAAGGGATCGTGAAGAGCAAAGTTCTTATTATGCAGATGAAATCTACGGGTAACAGGCTTCAGAAGGATCAGATTATAAATGTTTCTTATCAGCTTAAATGTCTGTCTCAATTGTTCACCCCCACCTTCTGTCATGGCCTGAACTAATCTCTCAGTTTAAATTTTAATAGTGCCCTGGCCAAGAAAAAAGTTCATTCAGATGGTTGGAGACCTGAGAATTGTATTTTTGAATTATAATTTCCTTCAGGTTCTTTCTATTTCTTAGGCCTCATGAATCAGCTTTTATCCAGTGTTTTGAGCCTGTGAGAGTTGGTGTCTTGATCTAGTGCGATCAGCTCTCCTGGAGGTAAGAGGATGAGTTTTGTCCAATGGGAGAGCAAGGGACAAGGTCAGGCTTGGTGGAAGGTTGGGTCTCTTCCTTGTGGTGTAACTGAGTTTCTATTATGGTAACTATAGGTGAGAAATCCCTCCCACTAACATAATGCTAATCCTATTTTTGACAAAAAAGCAACCCTTAGGCCAGGCACTGTGCCTCACACCTGTAATCCCAGCACTTTGGGAGGCGGAGGCATGCCGGTCTCCTGAGGTCAGGAGTTCGAGACAAGTTTGGCCAACATGGTGAAACCCTGTCTCTACTAAAAATACAAAAATTAGCCGGGCGTGGTTGTGCGCACCTGTAGTTGTAGCACTTGAGAGGCTGAGACAAGAGACTTGCTTGAACCCAGGAGGCAGAGATTGCAGTGAGCCAAGATCCCATCACTGCGCTTCAGCCTGGGCGATGGAGTGAGACTCCGTCTAAAAAAAAAAAAGCAACCCTGTTTTTTAAAAGAACATTTCTTCTTTATAAAATCTCCTTTTTATGAAGATTAAAAATCCTCAGGAGGATTACAAAACCTCCTCAATGATAAGAAACAGCACTGTGCCCAAAGAGCTTTTCTCTAATAACTAAATTTCTCTCTAACCAGAGTGCGAGTCAGAAGAATAAAAGGTAGGAGGTGACCTGTGACTGTCAAATGGAGCTGGGACATGAGGCCTTGCCAAGTGGCTTGGGCCCTCTCACGAAATCGCAAAAGGATTTTGACATGGATCCTCCCAAGAGGGAATACTCAAGAGAACAAATGATCCTCAACCAACTGATACAAATGGTGACTATACTCACCAAACTTTGAAAGATACACAGCATCCCTTCCACCTTTGAGTCCCTGATGCCAGCCTCAATGCCAGTGAAGACAATTAAGCCTCACTTTTTGATGGGGCATAGCAAGGTCACATTGCAGAAGAACTTGCAGGATGGGAGATACCCTTGCAGTTATTTTTGGAAAATACAATCTGGGACACAAGGCATCCCTGCTGGGATCTGTTCAAATCCCTGACCCACAGAATCCATGAGCATAATCAAATGGTTGTTGTTTTCCAGCACTGAGTTCTGGGGTAGTTTGTCATGCAGCAGTCGATGCCCAGAACAGTAGCCTCTGAGACAACTGCTGCTACAAGGTTTATTGCTGCCGCAGGCAACACTCAAAAGCTGACTGCCATAGCCCAGCTGAAGCTCTCACAGCTTGGATTCAATGAAATGAGACCCTGGATGCGCTCACTTTGGCAAATGAAATGCAGACTTTATTTGAATGTCACAGAAGCCAAAGTCATGGGAGAAAAACAGATGGTTCTAAACAACTTGGAGGTTTCTTTGTTCAGAGTCCCCAACACCTCCATGGGGCTCTTGGTTGTGCTATTTTCGGAAGCAGCTGCTTACCTGGCTATCTTACATATGGAGAGAGGTCAAATAAGGCCTTTGCGCATGTTGATCCTGATCTTTGCTCTAAAGCTCTCGCTTTATTTTTCAATAGGAACTAGTGGAAGATAATCTGTAAAATTACTATGACATTTTTAGAAAGAGTTATAAAATGTGTTCCCACTTGCTCTTTTCCTTTCTTTTTTTGATACGGAGTCTTGGTTTGTTGCCCGGGCTGGAGTGCAATGGTGCGACCTTGGCTCACTGCAACCTCTGCCTCTTGGATTCAAGAGATTCTTCCTGCCTCAGCCTCCCGAGTAGCTGGGTTTACAGGTGCCCACCACCACACCTGGCTTATTTTTGTATTTTTAATAGAGACATGTTTTCGCCATGTTGGCCAGGCTGGTCTTAAACTTCTGACTTCAGGTGATCCACCCACCTCAGCCACCTATGGCTATGTTGAGGCTGGTCTCAAATTCCTGACCTCAGGTGATCTTCCCCCTTCCCAAACTGCTGGGCTTACCAGCGTGATCCACCATGCCTGGCGACCCTACTTGTTCTTTTTCCTTGTATTTTTTCAGTATGGGAAGATCAAGATCTTTAAAAGCATGTATTAAAATGTACATTCTAACTAGTTTCTTCACAGTCTAGCCCAGCACCCCTTGCCATACAAACTGAACATCATTCTCTAAAACTCAACAAGCCAATTAATTATAACTTGATGTTGCATATAGCCACTCAATAGCAAAAGAAGATATATGTATGAGTTGATATGTATATGTATATATATATACACACATATACGTGAAGGTGATATAGATATATGTGTATATATACTAATATATTGATATGTATGCCCACATATATTAGCATATACATATACACATATATATAATTTCTCCTTGGACTTTTTTTCTTTCCTGTTTTAAATGTGAAATTCTGGTTTATTCCTCTGAATAAAAATTGTACAGTTTGTTATTTAGTCTATCCTTGAGAAATTGGTTTATTCTCTATGAAATTATTAAATCAACAGTCTGATCATAAAATACTCCAAACTGTGAGGGAGTAAATAAGACAGTTTTCAGATCAAAAGGGATCTAGGTGTTCAGCTTAGAATTCCTACTATGATATTCCAGTGTCACAGGGTGCTGCTTTCTACTATGGGTGCATATTATCCAAATAGTTTCAGAGAATATTGAAGAAAAAATGAAAAGAGGTGCTTTCCAGTTTGGCAGTGTGCATTGGTTTGTCTTCTAGTTAATCAAGACTATAGACCATATTGCAAATATGAAACTTTCACCAACTTACACCATCATTTAAAATACCTATAGCATATGTCACAAACTTGCTGCTCTGCATGGTGTATTTGGTGGTATTTATGTATACAAAATTGCATGTAATTGATTATAATATAGCAAACCATTCTTGGTTTCAGGAAAAAAACACATTCATTTGAAATTATTTTATACAATTAGAAAAATGAAATATATTATTATGTATACTGTTATAAAAATAATAATACAGGAGTTAATAAATTGTTTTCAGGCAGCTAGAAAGGATGAAAGTTCTCAGTGGAATTTTCCTTTAATAAAAAGCAACCCCCAAATCATTTTTTCTCTAACAGAAAGCAGCCTGAGAAGTCGGGTATAAATATGCAAACTAGAAGCTTTTATATGTAAATACTGGCAGCTGTACCTGGAAGCCAGTTACATTTGATACAGTGTTTCTGGCCCTCTTTTCATGGCATGTACCAGGTGTCATGGCAGCCTCCAGATAGAGCCACGTGTGCAGAACAACATGGTGGCCAGAGCCGTATATAAATCAATCACCACCTCCTTAGGCCCTGTACAAAACTGATTGTCTTCTCTTGCAAATCAGAGACCCTCTTCTGGGGGACCCGCTTTCTCAACAACAGGAAGCTTGTTATCTCTCTATTAAACTCTCTGCTCCTGAACCCACTCCTCATGTGTGTCTGTGTCCTGAATTCTTTCTGGACCTAGACCAAGAGCCAGGGTATATACCGCAGACAACAGAGCCATTTCACTACCAACAAAAATTATTCCAAAAATAGCTTTTATCTCAGACTGGACAACGTGATTATTGTCCCATGCCAATAGTTATAGAAATGCCTCAATATTTTTAATGGCTATGTAGCATATTGGTTAATAGCACCAGCCTGTCATAAACTCCCTTCAGCTCCTATTTTTGGTGTGACATTCAGGAAGTTAATAAACTCTGTGAATTTTAGTTTCCTTGTCTGTAAAATAATGACGATAAAAACTCTGAGGGCCAAGAGTGACTATATATAAAGCTATAAGAATTAAGGAAGTTATTTTATGTGAAGTACAGAAGAGTGCCACGTACATGGTAAACAATAATAGCAATTGTGATTATTAGTATTATCATCTGTATAGGAAGATACTATAATTTCTTTAACAATTTACTAGCATGTATACCTGAATTGTTTCCAGCATTTTGCTATTACAAACATTCCTCTGATGGGCATGATTTTATGCACATCTTTTCCCATTAGGTCCTTAGTATTTCTTAAAGTAGAATTTTGGGGTGAAATTAATGTATATTTTAAAGACTTTTTATCTATACAGTCAAATTGCCATCCAACTTTTCTCTTATCAGTATTGTATAAAATAGGAACTTGAAGTATGTCTTACTTTAAACATTTTTAAAGTAATTTGCAGATATTTTGAATTCTGTTGTTTAAAAATCTTAATATATGTGAGGGAAGACTTTTAAATGATTTGAATAAATGCTTTACATTTGATTGATATGCAAATAATTCAATCATGCCAGATAATTTATTTGCAAATGATTAATTCTGTTGATGATTACTAGAACGTTGTTTAATTCCAGTTGATTGTGCTACGTGCTTCTCAGTATGAGCTTGGACCAATCCATCCACAGTTTGTAATAATAGGATCTGGATGAAGGATTTAATTTAAACTTTACCTAAACTAACAATAACTGTTAAGTAAGTCTACTGTCATAAATATCATGGAATCTGGCATCTCATAGATAAGTAATGCACTAAAGATGGAACAGTTACATGCTGTTAGCATCCATTCACACCCTAGTCTCTTGGTTGCCAGGGATGCCTGGGAATTATAGATTCTGATTTTATCAGATATTTAACCTTCGGTGTACATTTACTACAACTAGAGTATCAGCTGCTTTCTTCTTCCTCCTTCTCCTTCCTCTTTTCTTCATTTTGCTATGTTTGAAAATACTTTTTTCCACTGCAACCACAAGGTAAATTATTTGAAAAAGCTTGTAGATTTAGTTTGGAAAAACAAAATAATTTAATATAAGCTGATGTTAAAAAAAAAATAGTCTTTCCAGGCTCGGTGGCTTATGCCTGTAATCCCAGCACTTTGGGAGGCCAAGGCAGGCAGATCACAAGGTCAGGAGATCTAGACTTTCCTGGCCAACATGGTGAAACCCTGTCTCTACTAAAAAATACAAAAATTAGCCAGGGGTAGTGGCGCATGCCTGTAGTCCCAGCTGTTCAGGAGGCTGAGTCAGGAGAATCACTTGAACCTGGGAGGCAAAGGTCACAGTGAGCCAAAATCGCACCACTGCACTCCCCCTTGGGAGACAGAGCGAGACTCTATCTCAAAATAAGTAAATAGATAAATAAATAATAAATAAAATAGTCTCAATATTGTTCTCTTTGTGCTTCTCCATTTAGTGGTCATAAAATTTTAAAGTGAGTTAATCATTTTAGGTCAATACAAGAAATATCTTTACTTTAGACACCTCTTTAAAAGAAGAAAGAACCCTGGAATAGTCATTAAAATGGATTGAGTTGGCGAGTTGCACTCGTTCTGATATCTTCCTGTTCTGCTGGTTGCCAAATGCTAGAATATCTGTTCTGGATATTGTGGATGTCACACAGAAATAGGAGAAGAACAGTTGATTTTCCATAATTGATTTATTCTTTATGATGTGGATGTCTGCCCCAGTGCTCTTGCATGAGGACTTAACGGAGTTTTATTGGTATTTTTAAAATGTAGGCCCATGCTTACATTTTCTGACATTCTGTTTGCCGTAAGTTGAATTGTCAGGGTACATAGAAGGCTAATACAGGGCAATCTTGTATTCTCAGTGCCAGAGGGGAAGGAACTGGTCAGAAACCAAACAATTAGTTGTTACTTGTGCATGTCAGAAGCTCTAGCAAACATACAGTCAATTATTGAATAGGTTTTGCCTCAGGTGAATGTGGTTCAGGGTAGGCAGGATAAAATTGCAGTCAAGCTGATGAAATGCACCTTTTCTTTGCTGAGGAGTAAAATCGGAACTTGATGGAGAACTGTATCTGCAAGGTAAATCAAAATGATCATTAGCTTGACATGAGCGTTAACTTTTTTTTTTTTTTTTAAAGAAAGCCATCAATTCAGCATGGATTAACTCTTAAGGTTTGTCAGGGGTTTCAAGTAAATCCATTAAAATTTTCTGTTACCATTACATTGTTTTTTAGTTTAAAAAAAGTATAAACAATTGAACTGGAGCCTGCCATTTGGCAGCAAGCCACTGACGTTCATTCTCATCTCTTTGCCTTCTACACGCTTGGCTGTCCTAAAATAAGCATCATTTTAATGAATCGCTGACTACTTTATTGACTGACCTCAGAACTTGGTCAATTCTTACTAGATTGAAATCATTAATTTAGAAGCATACATTGCAGTTCAGTCCAAATCAGATTCAAAACATTAATAAGGACAGTAATAACATCCCTGCCCTCAGTGGAATCCAACAAGTCTGAATTGCTTAATAAGGCTCTATTCATAAAAACTAGCAGAAAATAGCACTTAAATCCTGAGGAAATGAGAAACTCTGCAAAAATATTTCAGTAATAGCCATAATTTGACCGGGTGAAGCACAAAGAGAAGAAAACCCGGCTCCCAGCATCTTATAATGCTGCTTCTATGTTAGAATTGTAGAAGACTCACGCCACATAAAGGGGGCTTAGAAATTTCCTGATTCAAAGAGCAGAATGTGAACTTACATCTGACTTGTTTAAGTAGTTTATATGTTAATTAAATTTAAAATGTTAATGGTTGAAACACTAATCTTCTTTTAGCTCTAAGCAGCGATTTTGCTGTTAGAATTATGAAAATTTTTAAAATAAGGAATTTCTATTAGCTGATAGCAAAAACTGATTTTAGGCAAAACTAAAATGGAGAAAATCAATAGATGCTCAATCAGTGAATTTTTAAACTGAACCCTTTCCACTGATGGTAAATACCACAGAAAGCCATGCACCATTTTTAGTGTCTCAGAACTGGAAAGGAGAAAAACAAGATTATATGGCTGAGTATTTCAATCCCCACCTCTGAAATTCATGTCATGTCAGGAGTGATACATCAGCCACAAAGACCAGTAAATACAAGAAGAATTTATTTCATTCAAAATACAAAATATAGGGTTACTTTAGAATATAATATAGAGGTTTAAAGAAGGAATATTCTAGATATCTGAGTTATGTGAATAGGCAGAAGGTGGCTTGTCATCACCACACAAAAACATTTAATAACTAAGCAAAGCAAAACAAAAACAAATACTGAGATTACAATCAAACTTATAATGAAATAAAATTCAATTTCTAACATCATAGTCTTAGTAATAAAGAAGTTTTAACAAAATGCAGCTATGCTTTTATCAATGTCTATCATACCTGGTCTGAGGAAATAAAAATATAGCAAAAGAATAGTGGTTGTGAATTGATAAAGAGTTCAGAATATTCTTAAATCCTTTGGTTCTAGTGGAAAGATTAAATATTCTAATAATATAGATATATACATTTTATTTCTGTTAATAAATATATATCATGATAGAAATTTAGAAAAATACTGCAAAGAATAAATTTTTTACATGAACATATTGAGAAGTTATATTTAACATATTACTAGTTAATATAATTGATATATTGAAAATTATATCTTATTTTTATGATAAAGAGTTTTGTATTGCCCAAAGAGAGGTTTGGCCTTCTGGGAGGTAATACCAGGTCTAGCAATGTTTTGCATACTAGGAGGGTCTCGGTTTACTGGTTGGTCTTAACAGTGACTTCAGTTAGTGAGTTTGGGTAATGTAGTATAGACAACCTGAAGACTGAAATCAAGTATGTGGATAATCAATTAGTCAATGGATGCGCGATGCCTACATATTGAAACACTAATAAAAAGTCTGGACTCTGACATGTTAGGTGAGCTCCTCTGGTTGGCAATAATTAGTGCAGATTGGTAGACATTATGCTGGGAGGGTAGTGTTTCCTGATTCCTGGGGGACAGGCCAATGGAAGGTCCATATTTGGAAACCTCCTAGAATCTGCCCTGGGAATCTCTTGTTTTGGCTTATCTCTATGTGCATCCTTTCCTGTGATAAACCATAAGAGTGAATAATTGCTTTTAGTGTATTCTGTGAGTCTTTCTAGTGAATTATTAAAAGCAAGAGTGGTTTTGGAAACTTTCTAAACTTGCAGTTGGTATCATAAGTTAGGGTAATCTTTGGAACGCTGCCCTCAAACTTGGTCGTTGACCTTAACTCCTCCTAATTTAAAATAGGCTGTGTGCCTTATAAATGATGTATTTGAATGTAAACCATCCATGAAATCAGTATGACAATTTCTAAATTGTTGTTAATTTTTAATCAGTTGTCTGTGTGATGTATTTAGAAATGGTTATCACTATCCCAATAATATCGCGTTTGAGCTATGCTTTAATATATGGAACTACATTAAGCTTTTTAAAAGACTGTCATCCAATTAATGTTTACTGTATGACTTTAATTTAAAAATGTAGATTTCTATTAATATCAACAATATATTCATCATAATCTATATTTTCTCAACTTCAGCAGAGCTAATAGCAATTGCACTAAAACTTTTTTAGCCCTTACAATATTGACCATGATTGTGTAAGTTCCACATCTCCATCATCAACATTATCACATTCTATCACAAATGTTGATAGCACTGCCTGAAATATGAACCATGTTACTTCTGATATAAGGCTTCAAATTAAGGCCCATATTAAGTGCTGCCTCAACATTTGGTGAAATCGATAGGGCCATGAATGGCCTAACCATAAGCCCCCATCTCCATATTCATGCTCCAGTTTTCTAGCAAAACACCACAGTTCCCACTTATCCTTGAGCAGCATTTCTAGTTTTCTGCCAACCTAGAGATTTATTCATACTAGTCAATTACATTCCTCTGTATAAACCAGGATGCACTTCACTCTGTTGATACTACAAAGTTTGCCTCCCAAAGCTCTGGTTTTCCACTATGTTCCTTATTGAAACCCCTATGGATATATGTGACTAATAAACTGCTATCGATGTCATCTGTCTGTCTTCAACTGACTCTTTGACTATACCACAATCCCTAAGGTAGGGATCCTTTTCCCGCTAAAAGGATGAACAGGAAACAATTAAAGCAATACTGTCAGTTAGATTTTAAATATCATATTTGGGCCTCAGTTTCTCATCAGTACAATGAGGATCATAGTGAAAATTATAGTATTAATCTGTCTAAATATATGTTAGAATTGTGAGCAACATAGATTGCACAGTATATAAGCATTATCTTTCACATTTAATAATTAAGCTATGTTTCAGTGCCCATAATATGCCAGCATTCCATTTGTTTTAATAAACTGTCACATTAAATGACAATAAAATTCAACTCTTATAGTAAACAGAGATACTCAAACCCATGCTATTTTTTTTGCCCCTGCCAACCCCAAAATCCCTGTCCACTACTCACATCCCTTTGCTGTTGCTTATGACCCCTCTTTGTAAGAGTCCACTGTACCTGGTTAAACATCAATTTGTCTCTCATTACTCTACTGTCTATGGCTTCATTCTCAGTCTTCCTGAGGCAAATCCTGTGTATGCTGCAGTTTGATTAGTGGTAATGACAGTGACTGCGAATGAAACTGTTTAATAACATGTGGCCATTATCTGTGGGCATGCAAATAGAAACCGAGAATTCTCCCTTGGATGTGCTGTCATTATCACCATGGAAGACATTTCATTTTCTGGTATCTGGGCTTACTCTGACTATGGAGATTAATGAGAACAGGTGTTAAAGAGCCATGGTGAGCTGACTGACTCACACGCATGGGACAAAGGTGTGGAAGAGCTAACTGTGGTACCTGAAAGGTGGCCTTTTCTTAGCAGGAAAACCACCAATAAAACCAACAGCAGCTATAACTGGAATAGGATTCTATAAAACCCCTGTGTGAAGGCTCAGGGATTCAACATAAATTTCCAGGATAGCCAGGGCAATGGATAGGGTGAGAAACATTCCAAACATTTGAGAATTTGACCAAAAATATAAAGGACTTTAGCATCTTTACAATCAATACAGTCACCCTAGTGTATATAAACTAAACATCCATCTTGGTCATAATTACAGTTTCCCTTATTAAATATTTTACCTCTTGCAACTTTTAGATAACTTTGTCCTTGTAATTAAATTACTAAAATTTAAAAAGTAGAATGAATCAAAACAATGAGGCTTTACTAGTAAAGGGAGATAACCTATTGGATCTCAACGAAGTAAATTTGCTATTAAGGAAGCTATCTCCAAACTGTGTTTCTAAAAGGGACCTCCAGGGTCAAGCTGGGTCATCATTTTGGTAGGATTGATGCCAGAAAACACAGCTGCTACTGAGATATTTTTTCAGAAAAGGAAGTTTGCCCTCTGAGTCATTTCAAATTAAATCTTCATCACAGGCCTGTTTATATGTTTTAAAGGAAAGTCTATAATCAGAGGTCCAGTTTTTAGCAACTTGGGACATAATCTCAGAGTAACAATTCAACCATTCAAATGCTCAAGGCTGAGAGTAAATATCATGTTTTTGTGGTTAAAAAAATAATTAATTCCAGAGGATCCACCATAAATAGCTCAATTACCCCATCAAGAGTTTTCATGCACAGTCAGTTCTCCTCTGTGCTCTCTGGTGATAATGCACATAGCATCTGTTCTATTTTTCTCTTTGTCTTAACACTTCTGGGTAATGTTATTGAAGCATCACCAATGGGTTAAACAAATGCTGATACTTCAAGAGGAAGTAATGCAAAAGTTGTAGTGCTCAAAATAAGACTATTAAACCGAGGAGGAGTGAACCTATACCTAGAATAAAGAAAACTGAATGAGGCAGAACTGTTTTCACTGTGGAAATAGATACAAAGAAATGTATGTGAGTAGAAAACCTGGAAGGAGCCCGATCAAGAAAATAGTAGAGTTTCTTCTGTCCCTTTGGTTAGTAATAGAGATCTGGGAAGTCCCAGTGTGAGCAGACATCCTTGACCTTGTAGTCTTAAAATAAATGTGAAAGGAATTATAAGAGGGACATAAATTTTATAAGATGGCCATAACACAGCTCTAATGGTTTGCTGAGAATACTGACGAAGTACAGACATGTTGCTATTTTATTTTAGATAAATTCTGACCTAAGCTTGAAGGAAATTGCTCACTAACGAAACAAAATACATTTATTGAATCTTAGGAGATAAGGTTCACATCTTTCAAACTTGGCTTAAGCCATGCTTTGGGCATTAGTACATAGGACAGTAAGTTAACTTTTTGTTAATTAAGCATGGTCTCAGGTTTTGTCATATTTTGTTTGATTTAAATCAAGAAGTTTAGCACTACAAGACATGTGGAGCAGAATTAATAATTACAAAACAACCAACTACAAACACATTTTGCTCTGATCAATTACAATGAGTCCACGCCATTAACTACCTCAAATTTGAAGTACATGGAAGGAAGAAATACAGGAAAAATAGGAAATACTGGATGCCTACAGAGTTCTCACAAAACCACCATATTTCTGCAACGGTTATCACTGTTCTACAGTTGAAGAATTTGGACTCCTGTAAAGCTCACACAGCTAATAGATGCATAAACTTGAATGCAAACATAGCACATATGATTTTATACCTTGTGTTTTTTCCTCTAAATACCACCTACCAAACAATTGTATTATGCATTCTATTATGTGAGCCTAATCAGCAGAAAATAGGATGTTCTCCTCAGTGAGCAGAGATAAAGAGAACCAAGGCAGCCCTGAATAAAACAGTAAAGGAAGCCATGGAAAATTTTGATAGGATAAATTAATGATATCACTGTTTCTCTTCCACTCCTACTGATAAAGTTGCTAGTTTCCAGACCATATGTGTCCCTTAGCCTCTGGGCACATTGAAAGGTTACCAGAAAAAAACTAAAGATAATTCCTCTTCCTGCCATTGTAAATATCCAAGCTGAAGAAATGATGCTTGATGTGCCAGAGGGGAAGAAGGGAAATGCCAAAGTCTTTAAAGGATATAGGCAGGAGTACGGAAAGGAAGACAGTTTTCCCCAAGTGTCAAGATAGACTTGAGAAACACAGATTTTCCAACTTATGGAGCTAGATTTACCATCTCAAAAACACCAAAAAAGATGGAAAATAGATTTGAAACTATTTTCATTCTTCAGGTGTCTTGAGAGCCACAGAACTCTTTGAATGTCAAAAAAATGTATGGACTTAGCTCATAGCATCTCTAAAGGAACCTATATGAAACAACCTGGAACCATGGGATGCTTTCACAAATGCTCTTGCTTTGAAAAGGTCAAAAATATAAATAGAGAGGGAACACCAATAATGGCAGAGATTTACTTTTCTCCCAATCCGATGGAAGAGGAACTCAATATTTATTCCATGTGTCTGAAAAAAAATTTATAATTGATTGTTCCTTCATATCCCTTTTTGTGGAGTGAGAATCATATTGTTTTACCTAGGTTGAAAACAAACTGTTTTATAGCCTAAGTTATATAATTAGCAGAAACAAATGGAGAAACAAACAAAAACTAATCCTGAACTTGAAATGAAGGGAATGCAATTTTGCCTTGGCTCTTTCAACTGGTTTAGGGCATTGAATTTATTATATAATCATTTTCCACTGTAGACTCTCATCTATAAAGGGATAATTTATATTAGAATGTCAGTCTAGTTGCTTTCTGATATAATATATAATAAATGGAATAACCATAATTATCAACTGAGAAAGTTTTGAGAGTTAAAACAAGTACTAAAAACAATTAAAATTGTATATTTTTAAATATTTACATAGCTGACAAACTGATTTAATTATATTAGAATATCTAAAAATACTTTGTTTCAAAAATTATTTTCAAAATTACTTTTTCTAAAAATTAAAAGTAATATTTATCTCTGCACATTGGAGCAAAAGTTTTTGTATTGATTATTAAATATGTGAATATGAAAATAACATATACAGTAATTTGGTTTCTAGCTATACCTCTCTAAATTTCAATATTGCTGCTTTTATTTTAATTGTTAAAGAATATGCGTTTTATTAATATGGATTTATTTTCCATTTTTTCTTATACTTGACTGCAATCTTCTTTAAATTTTATTTTACGGTTAATATTCTTAAATGTTTTTACATGTGGAATTGATTTTCTCTGTGAATCATAATATTTTCAACTGAGAAAATACTGTCAGTGCTGAGATACTCATAAGTTGAGAGAAAATTCTGCTAACTAGAATATGTTTTTAATTCTATGTTTTTATATTAAAATGTATGAATATTTAAGCTCAAACTCTGTCACAAGTACTTTTTTCATGCCTCAGTACTCAATATCTACTTTGGCATATATTTTTACAGAAAAAAAAAATTCTCAAAAATGTTTTCTGTTGCCATGATTTGTGAATATTTAGCAGAATTTAAATGTTGCAAAATTGTATAGCTTTGAAATTTATTTCCATTCTGGGATAGAATATACATTTACCCATTAAAATAAAAACTGGAACACCACCAAAAAATTCTTTCACAGGTTGTGCTACCCAAGAAACAAGTTTAGAGTTTCAAAATTATAATGTATGCATCGCTTGAACTCCATTTCTTGTTTTATAGAATTTTTCTCCTGGTTTTATAGAGATAAATGTCAGTATCTTATTTGCAAGCACTTTTTAAGTTACTACAATTTGATAAACTTTTCAAAGCTGAAATTTGTTGCTTCATCTTTCATTGAAAAATTTGGTTAAAGGTTTCCAGAGTGATAATAAAATGCAAACAAGAACTTTAAAACCCATCTACACAAAGTTAAATGGAATTGTAAATTGTGCAGTTTGATTTACAAAAGACTATTTTAAAAGCTTAAACATTTTTTAAGTACAATTACTAAACAGGCAGTAATTCCGTGTTGTTACCATGAAACACTGAATTTTCTCTATTCACCGTCAGCTTTCTTAAAAGTATTTTCTAGTTCAGTGCTTCTCTGTATGCTTATAAAAACATTCAGACATTTTGAGAACTGCAATTTAAACTTGGGTTAATAGAATGTGGAAACTTGATTGTAATCCATTTTAAAGTATGTGTGCTTAAGAACCAAATCCAAGCACATTTCATTGTTCTCGTTTTCGTCATCTTATGAGACCATCATTCTTAACCCACACAATGTTCCATCAAAACCTGTACTTGCATTATAACCATACCGTCAAGTCATTTCACTTTGTTTGGACTTCGAATCCGAACTGACAGTAGAATTGACAACGATGTAAGGTGCTTCATTTGATGGAAAGATTGTACCTTTTTATATTTTATAAACTGAATTTGAAAAGCCAATTTTTATTGGAGTAAGTAATTTTACTTTGAAATTTCCAGTGACAGATATACATCTGGTGATGAAGTCAACACCTTAAGAGTTGACACATTAATTTCAATAAATATACAAAAAAAACCCTTGAAATCTAAAATGAGAGAAAAGTGTTTATTTTTTTAGAATGAGACATAAACTCACCTTATCAACTACAAGTGTGAAAGTGTAATCTTCACGTTCCATCTTCTTTAAAAACCCTGCTTACCTTATAAGTAGACACAAAGGTGTCTACTTATAAGGTAAGCAGGGTTTTTTTTGTTTTGTTTTTGTTTTTTGTTTTTTTGAGACGGAGTTTCGCTCTTGTTACCCAGGCTGGAGTGCAATTGCGCGATCTTGGCTCACCGCAACCTCCGCCTCCTGGGTTCAGGCAATTCTCCTGCCTCAGCCTCCCGAGTAGCTGGGATTACAGGCATGCGCCACCATGCCCAGCTAATTTTTTGTATTTGTAGTAGAGACGGGGTTTCACCATGTTGACCAGGATAGTCTCGATCTCTTGACCTCGTGATCCACCCGCCGCGGCCTCCCAACGTGCTGGGAAGGTAAGCAGGTTTTTGAAGCGGTATCTTTAGCAAATGTGTGTCTTCTGGTTTTCATGTATTGGTAAAATCAATATTGTCCCCAGGGTGAATGGTGAATGTTCAGATTGCATGTTGATCATCAACTTTTTGAGAAACTACAATCCATTCCGTAATTTTTCATTAGACATGTACTTTCTATTTTTTAGCTCATTGATTCAGACAGGTTTATTGCTAAACAAACAAACAAAAAGAATTACAAAACAAAGAAAACTCCGTCAAATATTGCTTTCGGTAGCTCAAGTCTATTTCCTATCCCCATATTTCTAACCCTAGCCTACATTTCCCACTTTCCCACTGATTCACTGATTAGCAGCCTGGATGCTTGGTGTGTTTTCCAGATTGTAGCCTGAATTACACAAGCTCACTGGCCAGTAGCCTGAGTACATGGCAGCAGCAGCATCATCATACACTTTCTCATCACTGAGAGCAGGAATTAGCTGTCCCTAGCCATTTCTGGTTTAAAGCCCAAGCACATTTTATCAGCAAAGCCTTTCTTGCTGTCCTTCAAAGAAAATGTTAGATACGTTGCTGCTGGAAAGCACCAGGTTACCGCTGATCATCTTTATGATTTAGCCACATTAACACCAGAAATCTATTCACTGCATGTACGTTTCAAAGACTATGAAACAAGAACATAGTAAAAAAAAAATGGAGGTCAAATTCCTTCTGGCTTATTTTAGTGCAACCATTATTAAAAATATCTTATTAAAGAAGTAAAGCCAAGACAAAGCTTAACTAGACTGGATGTCTGTCCAACAGGTATAAATCAGGACTGTACCCACAACATACATATATGCTCATGTTAATCATGGATTATTGACAGAGAGAGACTTCATTTCCCTTTTGAAATGGCTGTGGTTTTACGGAGCTAAGTGGTTGATTACTATTAGTTGAAGCTGCTAAATTATTGGAAAGTATGCTGAGCAAATTTCTTCTTCAAGAGAAATATGAGCAAACCATGTGTAGGGCTTTTGATCAAAGAATATGGCTGCCACAGCAGAGTAATAAATTCTTATTCATGATGAGGGTATATGATGGTGTGTAGTTATTGTAATCATAATATGACTTTTTTTTTTTTACTACTTAGATAATGGAGCAGTATAAACATTGGTTGTAATACCTGATAGTTTACTTTACATTTTATAATAAAAATAAGTTAGAAAATAACTTTTCTCCAATAGATCACAACTGAAAATAATAAATAAGTGGGCCGGGTGTGGTGGCTCAAGCCTGTAATCCCAGCCCTTTGGGAGGCCGAGGCGGGTGGATCATGAGGTCAACAGATCGAGACCATCCTGGTCAACATAGTGAAACCCCATCTCTACTAAAAATACAAAAAATTAGCTGGGCATGGTGGCGCGTGCCTGTAATCCCAGCTACTTAGAAGGCCGAGGCAGGAGAATTGCCTGAACCCAGGAGGCTGAGGTTGCGGTGAGCCGAGATCGCGCCATTGCCCTCCAGCCTGGGTAACAAGAGCAAAACTCCGTCTCAAATAATAATAATAATTAATAAGTGATTGAACATGGCCAGCATTCAGGATAATGCAAGAGTAGGTGTATGAATGAATGAGTTACTAGTCTTTAGCATTAGCCATAAAATAAGGGAGAAAAAAGGTACAGTACTGGTGAACATTGTCTAAGATGACTTGACAATATTCTACTTACGATTAATTCGCATAGCTATATAGTTCATGTATACAGCAACTTGCAGGAAGAATAAGTCAGGTTTCTTAAAAAAAATAGTAAGTTTGGGTAGAACCAAGATAAAAATACAGCATAATATAAAGCCAAACATGGCATCATAACTTAGAATTCCTAAGTTTTATAACATTGTTAGGTATGTTTCATTAAATAAGTTCTTGAGAACCCCCACAGATTACATAAAGCGACAATTTGAGTATCTGTGGCTTCACATTGCTCACAAGCTAATGACAAGCTAGATTCTCAGAAATGTTCTCTTTTTCTGATACTGCTAACAGTATAAAAAGATTCTCGGAATAGTATAGAACACCTGCTAAGATTGAATATTTCCTCTTCTCTTTCTTCAAATAAGTATCCCAGGCCTACCAAGTGCGAAGAAGCTTGAAACCAGCAATGCTATGAGTTACAGTAGAGCCAAATCAATGGGTGTATGCCCTGTCCAGAATATATTCCCATAGTTGTCACTATAAGCTAAGGAGGCGATAATCACTAGAGCAAGTTTGTCATTTATCCCCTCTTACCCTTCAAACTGAAATGCAACACTACCAAGTATGTTCCTTGAGTAAACATATGAGAACTTTTAGATACAGATAATATATGGCTCTGAGATGTTGACACGCTGGAAACTCTTGATTCTGAAACTGTTTCTAGTAGAACCTGGTAGAACTTGTGGCGAAATAATTTTCTAAAAATAGATTAATGGTAACTGTAAATCATAGAATACACAAAAATTCATTGATATATGTATATATAAATACATTTAAATATAGACATAAATTTAAGTACATGAATATATACATAAATATGTATTTACATAAATTCATATAGTTGTACACATAGGTATGTGAACATACATGTACACATTTGGGGTCCTCATAGCATAAAGTGAGTTATAGAAGTCTTTATATATGTGTCCGTGTATTTACAGTACACACACACACACACATACATATGTTGACTTTCACAGTATGTCCCCTTACAAGAGATCAGCAGTGTTAAGAAGACTCATATCTAGCATTTAATAATGAGTTTAGGAAAAATTAATGCATAAAGCATCCTAAATCAAACACCTTTAGTTTACCTTTATCAAACATATACAGAACACAAGCTGATAAGATATAGTGTCATTTTTGTAGTGGCTGATATGTACAGACTAAGATGTCAAGCTAACACAGGTAGCTGGCTTTCAGTCTGCCAAAGAAAGCACAAGGTAATCCAAATAGCTTGTTCAGGCTCCTATTATAATGGGAATGGCATCATTAAGTTTAGTTGATAAACTCATCATTGAAACCCCAAGCCTTCAAAATGTTACAATGGAACTCACCTTTTAAGTAGTATACCTTTACTTATCCGTGCACAAAATATGTGAGAATATTTGGATTGAATATTTTGAAGGCTATCAATAGACCTCTATCCTTGTATGTAGTTAATACATTTCTATGTTGTCCTGAAAAAGGGAAAGTCAGTGTCTCAAAGCAAACACTAAAGAGAAAAAACAGAAGAGAGCAAGTTTTTCATTGTTGTTGTTATTTTATTGTTTTGTGATTTTAAGATGGAGTTTCACTCTTTTTTTAATTTATATTTTATTTTTTTTTAGAGATGGGGTTTCACCATGTTGATCAGGCTGGTCTCGAACTCCTGACCTCGTGACCCACCCACCTCAGCCTCCCAAAGTGCTGGGATTACAAGTGTGAGCCACCGCACCTGGGCTGGAGTGCAATAGTGTGATCTTAGCTCACTGCAACTACCACCACCTCCTGGGTTCAATCGATTCTCCTGCCTTAGCCTCTGGAGTAGCTGAGACTACAGGCATGCACTACTATGCCCCGCTAATTCTGTATTTTTAGCAGAGACAGAGTTTCACCATGTTGGCCAAGCTGGTCTTAAACTCTTGACCTCAGGTGGTCTGCCCACCTTGGCCTGCCAAACTGGTAGGATTACAAGAGTTAGCCACCGAGCCTGGTTGGTGAGTTTTTTTTATTTAGTATCTTTTAAATCTATTAGTTGAATCCTTCAAAACCCATCAGCTCTCCCTAAACGGAGTTCCAAACATGCTTTAAAATTTTGGAGTTTATGTTAGAGATTCAGGTGTCTTTGGTTATCATTCAAATACCCACTAATGGGCATCTCACCTCTAGAGGACTTATTTATATTTCATCAATGGATTTAATGATATATTGTCACTCAGATGAATTTCTATAGCTTCTAAATTTTGGTTTCAGGTTTTTATTTAAATTGTGGTTTACAATTTTAGCTGCAACTTGCTATCCAGGTTGCAAAATAAAACCCAAGCTTCTAAACGGTCCCCAAATGAATAAATTTTACTTTATCATACATTTAAAATTGGTTCCAAATTTTAATTTATGATTTGGACAAATATTATAACAAGAATGTATGCATATATATGTACATATATATAAATATATGGATATATACGTATACACACAGATGTAAATTTTTAATTGAGTTTTATATGGAATATACTGTTATATAACTTTTTCCACATTAACATAATTATGAAGGAAAATCAAAATAAGCCTGGTATCACAACAGCACTAGAAGAAAGAGCTTATTGAACTTTTGCCAAAGTAGGGGTTCCATGAGCTCTGTAGAGCTAAAAAGAAAGAAAGGACCAAATAGGAGAAAAATAAATAGGGAGAAAGTATCACAACTTGTCTTCATTTTCTATCCCTGGCTAGGGATTTTCATTTGGATTAGCCTGGCACAAACAACCAATCCCAGTGAACATTTAGCAAATACTGCCTACCTATATTGTCATATTGTTTTATGAAATAATCAAGAATTTGGTCCCAATTTTCTCACCACTATCAACCATAGAAAAGAGTTAACCAGTTTTTCAGTGACTCAGCTCGTTTAGAGCATACCTTTCTGACTTCCTTTTCTGCCTCTCTCTTCCTCTCACCTCTAGGCTTAAATTGAAAAGGCTTGTGTGATTAGGTCAAGCCCACCTGGATAATCTCTCTACCTTAAGGTCAACTGTTTTAACCTTTAGTTACATCTACAAAATTTCTTTTGCCAGGTTGTGTAACTTAATCATGGATGTCACGGACATAATACCAGAGAACATAGATCATGGGATTATATGGGTCATTTTTTAAATGTTATCACTATAAATAAATTATATGTATTAGTCACTCTGATTGAAAGAAAATCCTATTCCTTGCCTAGTTCCAAAAACCAAGCCACTGTTTAAGCCCAGATCATGTTAATGGAAGAAGTGGTCATGTTGCTAAGGGTTTAGGTTGAACCCTCCAGGGATACAGCAAATATATACTATTAGGATTTCTGTAAGTCTTAGCCAAAGATACATACAACTTTTTATTCAGGTAGCTATACAAAGGGGAAATGGGAATACCACATATATTTTAGGAAAACTGAACGTGGGATCTGATTTGACATAAGGCCTGAAGAGTCATCATGGCCCCCTGTTAGAGAGGAGGCATATGGGGACCAAGTAATAAATTGAGTTCTGGCCTGTGTCTGGTTTCAGTGTATCCCAGGGCTCTGTGGACTAAGTTAGTGGTTTCCTTGGTTCACACACGTTTATCTGAGATTAATATACTTGGAAAGTAGAGTAACCTCTACACTAAATTTTTGGCCTGCAGAAAAAAAAAAAATATTTAAAATGGAACAAGCAAAAGGCTCTGAAAATGCACCCCAACCAAGGCAAGATAGTAATACAAAAACAGCATCATATAGGATGGGGATTGTAGTGATTGTTTTCAATCGTAAGGCTCTCAGAGATGCAGGGGTGATTTTCTCATCATAGTCTGTTTAATTTACCAGTATGACCCTACGAACAAAAAACAGATAAATCTTTGTGAATAATTATAGTTTACCACACTGTTAAAACTTAAAGAATAGCAGCTTTCAAGCTGAATTTATGCTCTTTCCATTCAGCCCACAGCCACTGGCTGAGCATAGCAGGATTAGATCTTGGTCATTTTGTCCAGTGATTTCTGCCAGTGTGATCTGTCTCTACCAATGATCTTTTTTCCACAGCTCTGTGCTGGCTCTTCAAAACATTGTCAGATCAGCACTTTAGTCTGAAGCACTTCATATTCAATCCTGCTTCCTTCTCATGTCTCACAAGGGTTAACCTCAGTAAGTGTCTTTAACTACTGTCTAGCTTCTGATTCCTGAGGGCCCCAAGTGATGCAATAATAACTGCAATTAGTTGAAACGTGTCAAATATGTTTCAGTTCATGAGTCCATGGTGTCACACAGAGTTATCTTTGGTCTCCTTTGAAGGATACCAATAAGCAATTAAGTTTTAGGTATTATAAATGTGTAAGTGCATGGGAAAATAAAACATTATTTTCTTGACTTTCTGATGTTAGATCTACATTAGTGCTGTCAAATAGTTTATAGGGCTGTCATTTAATTATATATGTGTGTGTGTGTATATATATATATAAGCTTTCTAAAAATCAGTGAAAAATTAGGAATGACCATTTTAACACCAATTTAATTAAATGAATCTAAACTGATCATCAGTGCTTGCTAATAGCCAAAGGGTACAGCGAGACTTTCATGTCTCCTGATGGAAATATATAAAACCACCTAGAAAGGGTTCCTGCCACAAAATCAAACCTGCATCTAAGTCTCCAGCTATAACTACTGATTTATACGATATATAGGAGTGGTTAAATACGTTAAATAACACCATGAATACAATCAGCAATGTCTATACCCTGGTATGCTGCAGAACGAATGACCCAACGTATTTAAGGAATAAATCTCTGAGAGAGAGAGAGAGACAGAGAGGACACCTGTATGTTTAAGGAGAATTAAGACACCTACAAACAAATTCAAATTTAAATATATAGACCTTAAAAATATATCTAAATTGCTTCAAAATAATCTGGAGGGTTGAAAAGAGGTATAAGAAAAACAAGATTGGCCAAGAGTTTATCATTATTGAAGTTAGATGAAAGGTACAAGGGAGTTTATTATACTGTTCTTTGTTCTGTAGTATATATTTAAAACAACATCTTTTAAGAATTTAACAATTTTAAAAAGGTACAACTTATTTTTTTGAGAAGATAGTAAACATTGTGGATTAAACCAGTGACTTTGGTGTTATTAAGTACTAAAAAGAAATGATAGAAATATTCATCCAGTGTACGGTAACCTCTTAGTACATGAATCTCTCAGTCACTTTATATTTTGTCAAGCTAAGAACAGGAACAATCAGCTGAATCTTCAGAGAGGGAAGAGTTACTTCTGTCACATTCTCAATAACTGGAAAGTCCCTCCTTAACTCTTTACATTTCTGTGACCTTGGTTCAGGAAGAGCCATCTTGAAACACAGCGGCAGACACCCTTGAACTCTCGACCATCTCCTTCACATCAACCGCTCTTCACGCTGCCACTCTGGCCATCTCTCACCCTACACCAGACCAGCTGAATGTTGCTGGACAAAAACAGCACTAATTAGAGTGATACTTGCATATGCTCATAATGACCAACTTCAGTGTTAATTACTACCAGATTGTCTTTTTATATTTCTTTAGGAAACTAACCTTTCACCCCTCCTTCACTGCCATTCCATTCACTCCCTTTTATACAATCAGTGTACTCAGATTATAACATTTTCCTGCTTAGAAATTTCCAGTGATTTGTCATTCATATAAAATTCAATGTCAGTTATGGTATTGTCTGACTTTTGTATCTCCATCATCATCTTCGGCTACCATGCAGGCTTCTCCAGCTACACTACATTTATTTAAATTCCCTGAGACCCTCAGAATAGATTTGGATTGCTCTTCCCCTACTCTAGTTAATTCATGTTAACTCTTCAGTTCTTAAAAGCATACTCAGATATTTCCTTCCAATGTAGGACTCATAGCACATTGACCCGCCCAGGTAGGTATGACTACGTTGGAATAAGATTTTCAACTTCAAAATCAGATTTCCTAGATTTGTATCCCGATTCTATCCATTACTAATTGTATCATTGTACAAATTTCTCAACCTGTCTTTAAATAGCGTATGTAAAATATGTGTAGATAGTATATAATTCCATTCTTACAAAATTTAAACTTTTTTATGTTTTGTACATGTTCTTACAATATGCAAAAATTGCATAAAACATCGTAAGAATGGAGTTACATAACATACTTGGAGCTTTTAGAACCATGACAAGCATCTTACTAAACATTCAAAGAAAGTTAACATTTTTGATATATTAACAAGCTGACAAATACATTGTGAAAGTCCTGATTCAGCTCCCCAATCTTTTCCAAACAAGGTCATTGCACATTTTCCTGTTTTGTTAAAAATATTTTTATGCAAATTCCTGCATGAAAATAGTCAGTATAATGAACTAATAAAGAGAAATCCCACTACAAAATTAAAGTAGCTGTCAGATAAGATTCTATTAGTCCAGCATGGTTCTGCACCGAGTGAGACTGACAACTGCAATGCTATGAAAACTCCAGTGTCTGAATTCAGAAGTTGCCAGCACAGGGTTCCAAACACGGCAGAAATGTCCCAGGCATTACATTAAACCTTCTAGTCTAAATATATTGTCAATTGGAAGACTGTGTGGGGAAGATTTTTTGAACCATGTTTTTCTGATGTTACTTTCTTATTTTTTATGTATTCCTGTCCATTTCCATAGCACCATTCCAGGAGACGAAGCATCTGTAATTAGTTTTGTTTTGCAGTACACAGCCAAACACCATCTTCTTTGTCTTTGAACTGTAAAATTTAACTAAATTATACCATTTATGCTAGAGGTGAGGATGTAAGTTGGAGAATGAGATATCCATATCTGTTCACCATAATACAGACGTCAATATATGGCTTTAAAAAGTTGATATGATAGTCCTCATATAAGACTTATAGTTGTTTGAATATGGAATTTAACTTCATGAAAAGCCCATCTCCCCCTTATTAATTTGGTAAAATGCTACTGATTTCAAAGGACAACTTGATCAAACTCTGCAAAACTTTTTTTGTTTATTTGTTTGTTTTAATCCCCTTAGCAAAGTTAATTACTTGTTCTCTCTGAAGGAAGATTCAATTATATCCTTCCTAACACATAGTATGTTATTTTATGATTGTCAGATTGGAAAAATGGACTCTTCATCACCAGAGGTTGAGTCTTAAAGAAAGCATGGCATGCAACAAATTTTCAGTAAAATTTATTGAAATAATGAGTGAATGTATATGCTATTAATTCACAATTTTTACAATGTAGTATGTTCAAAAAATTGCAATTTACTACTCTCTTTTCTTCAATTGGCAGCTATGGCATTGTAATCATGTCTGCATTTTAAATGAAATGTTCTCAGTTAAGTATTAAATTTTTATATAATATATATGTGATCATATGTAAATGATTTTATGTGTACATGATTATGAGATGTGAACTTAAAAAGGGGGAAATTCACCTTCTATAAGAATGTCAGGATTAGATAACATAAATATATACAATTAAGACATTGATAACCTTAAGAAATGCAGAAAACTCAAAATTTTTGAAAATTATACAAGGCACTTCTAAATAAGACACAAATCATATAAGTAACTACAAGGGAAAAGAAAAATATCTTGAACTAAATTATATTGAAAACATAGGAAATGCATGGAATATAGCTAAATAGTCACTTAAAATAAAAGTTGTAGCTTTTGAAAGGGTTATTGGAGCCCCATTTGCTGTTGGAGAAGTGAACACCTCTCACATAAGTTACTGTTTTAGCATCCTTTGTCAGCAATACTTCACTTGCATTTGGCAATATGGCTTTTATTTAACTGTGCCTGGCTAAACACAGATTTGATTACTAAAAAGAAAAAGAATGATCAATGTTTGGGTAGACAATAAATTATCTCTGCCAAAGTTTCAACTTCAGAGACAACAAAATATTGCATAATAAAAAATACACAATTACATGTTAACTAGGTTGAATAATTCTACAATGTATATATACTTCAAAATATTATGTTGTTTATGGTATATATGATTCTATCTGTCACTTAAAAATGTTTTTAAAGAGAATAGGTAATCATACAATGTGGTGTAAATGTAATGTATTTAAGTAGTCATGCATGCAAACTGAATTTTTATTTAAATATAATTATGGTGAAAACGTAATGGTTATATTCAGGAAAGTGAAAGCAATAGGGTGATGGGAGCAGTAGAAAGGGTGGGATATGAAAGTCTAACCCTCACCTGGAAACATTAATTTACATATGGCAATGAAAAGAGTCAAACTATGCAAAATATTTGATGAGATTTATTCTGAGCCAAAGATGAGTGACCATGGCCCATGACACAGCCCTCAGGAGATCCTAACAAGTGTCCAAGGTGGTCGGAGCACAGCTTAGTTTTACACATTTTAAGGAAGCATGAGACAGCAATCAAATACATTTAAGAAATACATTGGTTTGGTTCAGAAAGGCAGGACAACTCAAAGTTGAGGGGAGGGGCGGGCTTCCAGGTTATAGGTAAATTTAAACATTTTCTAGATGACAATTGGTTGAGTTTATCTGAAGATCTGGGATTAATGGAAAGGAATGTTCAGGTTAAGATAAAGTATTGTGGAGACTAAGTTTTACTGTGCAGAGGAATCTCTCAGATAGCAGACTTCAGAGAGAGAGCAGGTTGTAAGACATTTTTTATCAGAAACTAAAAGGATGTCTGGCTCTTAGTTGATATCTCCTGGATCTGGAAAGAAAGGAAGGAAAACTAAGGTGGAAGGGGAATCTCTATAGAAGGTAGATTTTTTCTACAAGAGACTTTGAATGGGAATTTCAAGGTATGACAAGGAAATATATTTTGGGGTTATTTTTTCCGTGTCTCATAATGTTATGCCAGAGTCAGACTGAATAACTAAGTCACAATATATAGGTTTAAATAAAACACATTTGATAAGAATTTATGATTTTGTAGGGCATTACTCCCTAGACCCCTTAGTTAGGAATTTGGGCAAGATAAAAAATCAGACCTTAGTCCTTGAATAGCAGAAAAAATTATGGATAGAGGATCAAAAACTGGTTGAGGAGAGAGATAACTTTTTTAAAGCCTTGTAACATTATTTTCTATGTAAATTATGTAAATGTAATCATTTTTAAATAATAGAGATTACATTAAGCATATGCTCAACTAGAAACTATGAATAATATTCAGAATGTACAGAAGATCATTACTGTCTCTTCCAGTTCCTTCAAATAAAAAGTGATACAATTTCCCATCAATAACCGAAAAAAATTTAAAAAAAGAAAAAAGATAAATATGTAATGCATTGGGAAAGCAGAAGTTATGGGGAAAATGTAAAGAGAAAGTCAAACATTGCAACGAATCCTGCCTTTATGAACAGTGATATCTGTGATACATACACCTTGAAATTGACTGTGAAAGCACAGTAAGTGACGAAATTAGAGAGAAGACTTTTGCTTCTAGCCATAAATTTGTGGCTAAACCTAGGCTTGCCCTCTCTTTAAAAACAACTGGAAAAATTGGAGAAAATATAAGGAAAAATCTGTTTGCAGAAATTAGTTCGCAGCCAGCATAGGACTGTGATCCCTGAAAGAAGTAAAGCAATTTAAGTGAGCACTGCAATTGTCATGGATTTCTGCCTGAGGCACTTCCTGGACTATATAGCTCAGAGTGAGAAACAAGACAGAATTGGTTAAGAATACAGAGCTTGGGCTGTGGGGGAGACTGAAGTACCTGTAGTTTACTGGATAAAGTAGCAGAGAAAAGTGAAATATACAGAGAAAGAGCTCCTGAAATTTATGTGGTAGTATCCCTTGACTGAATGGTTTCCGCATGTCTTGTGAAATTCAGTGAGGCCGGTGTAGGGACCGTGGAAAACTTCCTCTTAGCCCTCTGAAGGTTCACTGAAAATCAGCTTATGAAAGACAGATTAATAAGAGAAAAGTGATATAAATTTATTAATGTGCATGGGGAAGAACCACAGAGTTATTACACTATCACACAATGAGGTACAGGTGACCATGTTCCCTTCTTAGAGAAAGTGGAGATGGGAAAATGTGGATAATATTAGGGGAATAGTAAATGATTTTTACGGAAATTCAATGGGTTTGAAGACCCTACAATGACAATGACTTTTGGGACCATAGAGCAGACAAAGGTTTATGACAAGAGTCTGTTCTGATGTTCTGACAAACTTCAATCTTTCTTCCTAAAATAGGAATCCAGATAATAAAAACTAAGGGAAGGGACCAAAGTATTGATTTCTTCCTTGGTGGTTCCAGCCTTTGGCAGATAAGAAAACTTGGGGAACAACTTTATCCTGTGTTTTGGAGAGACAAAGAATGGAGAGACAGGAGGGAGGAGAAGACGGTTAGAAAGAACTAGAGGTTTCTTCACTTCAACACCTCAAGATGCCATATGTGTGGGTATCAATTGCTGAGCCCCAACACTGGTTAAGAACTACCAGCAACTTATAAACTAACCAATTCTGACAACTTACACAAGACTCAAAAATGGCATTTTTATCCAGTAAGATTGATAAGACCTTAATTTTAAACATTGTTTGAAAATTCACAGAAAAAAAACAAAAGTGACACAAGTGAAATTTTGAATAATCTTATGTCTGTTGTAAACATTATAGGAGCTATAGAAAACTTATCAAGTAAAACCCTTGCCTGGTTTTCTTGAATTATTTCAAACATTTAAGAAACAAATAGCATCTTTTTTTTTTTAACATAAATTCTTTCAGGAACAAAGAAGATAGAATGTATTAATTAACATTATAAAGCCAGAAAAACTTTGATAGCAAGAATCAATAAGGCTATTAAAAAAAGGAACATGCATACTAATCTTTCTCATAAACTTAACCAAAAATATGAAGGAAAATATTTAAGAACTACATTCTAATTTTATAAGATATAAAATGATCAATATGTCAAGTTCCAAACAGGGTGTATTTCAGAAATGAAAGTTTGTTGTTATAATTGAAACTCAGCAATGCAATTATCTTTATTTATAGAATAAAACTATTTCAAAAGGTTAAAAAAATTGACGAAATTTAACTCCCATGTAAAATACTGTTATTAATCAGAAATGAATTAGGATTCAAGTAAAGTTATTAAAAGTTCTTTTCTTGAGATCAGGCAAGAATCAAAGATGTCCACCATTATCATGTCTAATTCATCAGTGTATTGAAAAATAGCCTATGAAGAAGTTGAGCAAAAGAAATAAAAGTTGTTAGGTTGGTGCAAAATAATTATGGTTTTTGTCATTAAAAGTAGTGGCAAAACTATAATTACATTTGCACCTACTAGTATCAGTATTGCAATGGAAAAAAACGGATTATTTTTGCAAGTATCATCATTTTGTACATAAGCAATGTAAAAATTATATCACTGCTTAAAAATTTATGAAAACTACTAAAAGAATATAAGAAGACTCCTGGAAGCCAATGTTGGCGTACCATACTGTTGCGGCTTTTTTACTTCCGTAGTTCAGCAGGCAGGAATATTACAGCTTTTTTATTCCCACTGCCCCCAGCTCAGGGAGGAAGAGCTTAACAGTTCTTTTACTCCCGCAGTTGGGCGAGTTCCAGGTTTTTGTCTGGTGAGCAAGAGGAAGAGGGTGTGCAGACACAGAAGAGGGGATAAGGCAGAAAGTCCAGCAGGCAGGAATGTTACAGCCATTTTACTCCCACTATCTGCAACTCCAGGAGGAGAGAAGCTTAACAGTTCTTTGTCTCTCGCAGTTTGGTGAGTTTCAGGTTCTTGTCTAGTGACCAAGAAGAATGAGGTATGTAGACACAGGAGGTGGGGTAAGGCAGAGTAGGATTTATTGAGTGAAAGCAAAGCTCTTGACAGCAAGAGGGGAACTGAAAGTAGGTAACCCTCTCTTTGGCTTTTTCCAGGGATTTTATATGCTTAGAATGGGGGAATGGATGCTGATTGGTTTACGGGGGCTTGGAAAAGGCACCATTCGATTGGTCAAAAGGCATCATTCAGAAAGAACCAATCAAGAGAGTGGGTAAGATGGAGATGGAAATTCTCAATCTGATCTGTGGATTCTATCCAGAACTGATAGCACAGTTTTCAGGCTTTAGACTGTCCTTGGCTTGAAGGTTGAATAAAGACACATGTTCTCAAACCACTCAAACTGTTTAGAAATGGTGTTTTTGTTGTTGTTTTTCTTTTTCTTTTTCTTTTTTTTTTCTGAGACAGAGTCTCACTCCATCTCCCAGGCTGGATTGCAGTGGCAAGATCTCGGCTCACTAGAACCTCTCCCTCCAGGTTTCAAGTGATTCTTTTGCTTCAGCCAACCGGCAAATTTTTGTATTTTTAGTAGCTAAGGGGTTTCGCCACGTTGGCCAGGCTGGTCACGAACTCCTGACCTCAAGTGATCCACCCACCTCGGCCTCCCAAAGTGCTGAGATTACAGGTATGAGCGACCACACCTGGCTCTCAAACCATTTTAAGTAAGAAAAGACAGATTTGTCTGGCTTTTAGTACATGGCTGAATTATCCCCCAATCTACATTTTTAGGAAGGACCTGGGGAATGGCAACACGGAGTCACTTAACCAAAATGCAGACCCTTTCATGTTCTTCTTCAGTCTGTTGTTGAAAATCCTTCCATTTCGCCTTTTGTATCCAGTTTACTGGTCTTTCCTTCTTACACCAGCATGTGAATTAATTGATGAAGGTCAGAATATTTGGGCTCAAAGGTTTCAATAGTTAAGTCAAATTTTCTCCCAAACCCTATAGGATCTTGGAGCCTGCTTTAGAAACAGAAGGGGAAAATGTATTTACATTTAGACCAGGGAAGTCTTATATATAATATTCTTAATTTACATTATGGTGAAGTGGAATACACAGTGGTAGGCTCCCCTCTCCCTGTGGGAATTACCTTGAAAGGGGCTGTCAGAACAGAAGTTTCAGGGAAGGGGCCAGAGCCCTGGGGACTCTCCTTAGGTGACAATGATGGAAGAAGAGGCAAGGCAGGACAGGACAAATCAGGTGAGGGAGATTATGCAGGTACAGGGCCGGAGGAGAAGGAGCAGGTGGAGGCCAAAGAGCAACACCTCCTCAGTATTTCTCAACTCAGAAAAAGTCTGCTTACCTCCTTCAGTTTCCTCCTCAATGGAGGCAATTTTCTCAGTTCTTATAGGAATTTTTAGGTATCATTGGAAGTAAGTCTCCCATTTCATTTCTCTGGTTCTAAAACCATTTTTTTTTTTTTTTTTTTGAGATGGAGTCTCACTCTATCACCAGGCTGGAGTGTAGTGGTGCACTCTTGGCTCACTGCAACCGATGCCTCCTGGGTTCAAGCGATTCTCCTGCCTCAGCCTCCCAAGCAGCAGGACTACAGGCATGTACCACCACGCCCAGCTAATTTTTGTATTTTTCGTAGAGACAGGATTTCACTGTGTTGGTCAGGATGGTCTCAGTCTCTCGACCTCATGATCCACCCACCATGGCCTCTCAAAGTGTTGGGATTACAGGCGTGAGCCACCACACCCAGCATAACCAAGATTATTAAGCCATTCTAATTTGTCAAAAGAGTCGCACTGATTTTTTAAAAATAATGTAATGCACTTTTTGATGTCTTAATATATTAAATCTTTACATCATTTAAATTGTTCAAAAGTATCAGATTCCTCTCTGCGACCAGCTTTATTTCTTTTATTGTACCAAACCATCAAGACCATTAATTTCATTTACAGCTAAATCTATTATTTTTTCATGTTAGAAATTCAACAAGAAAATTTTTCCCTAAGGAAACATCACATTTAAATCATAAATATACTGGGCGAGGTGGCTCATATCTATAATCCCAGCCCCTTGGGAGGCCGAGACAGGCATATCATTTGAGGTCAGGAGTTTGAGACCAGCCTGGCAAATATGGTGAACCCCCACTAAAAATATAAAAATTAGCTGGACATGGTGGCATGTGCCTATAATCCCAGCTACTCTGGAGGCTGAGGCAGGAAAATCGCTTGAATCTGGGAGCTGAACTTGCAGTGAACTGAGATCATGCCATGCACTCTAGCCTGTGCTACAGAGCAAGACCCTGTCTCTAAATAAATAAATAATAAAGCATAAGTAGTAAAACAATAATAATAAGGCACAGGGTCTTCTTCTTCCTCCGTTATCTAGGCAAGAGTGCAGCCTCGCAATCAGAGCTGACCGAGCTGGAACCTGAAGGCTGGCATGGAGGTCCACAGAGGAATCTCTGCATAAACAGCGCCGCCCATAACTCACAGCTCTGCCGGAGACAGCAGCAGACACTCCATTGTAGCGAAGAAAAAGAGAACTCGCTTTCCAGATACTGTCCTATAACGAAAAAGGGGGAAAAAAGCGAAAACCAATTATTGAAAACTTTGATTTTCTTTTTTTTTTTGTCCGGAGCTAGTTAAGTGAAAGCGAACCCTAACTAAAAGCAACCACAGAACTCAAGCACGAAAAGTATGAACACCTTGGTATAATCATACTTCTATCCTTAGAAACCATAAAAAATCAGGGGAAAGCGCGAACGCAGTCCCCCACTACCACAAATTATGCAGTCGAGTTTCCCACATTTGGGGAAATCGCAGGGGTCAGCACATCCGGAGTGCAATGGATAAGCCTCGCCCTGGGAAAACCACCTTCGTGATCATGGTATCTCCCCTGCCAGGTAAGTATGAGTTCACACGCCTCCGCCCCGCCACAGCCTCATACGCCTCACCCTTTACACGCACGGTCACTTGCCGCGGGCACCGCACCCCCAGCCCTCCTAGCCCGGACACACAGCTCGGATCTCGGGTCAGACCGGCGGTCCTGGACTCGCTCCCACAGCGGGAAACTCCTTCGTCGGGAAGCAGCAGGTGGCCAAGCAGCAGCCCCTGCGCTGCCTCATCTGCATATTAGTCACCCTCTCCGTGATGTCACCGAGGCGCCTTCCCAGTCCCCGTCTGCTCCGCCACTCAGCCGACCAAGCCGCTGTCAGAGCCGGCGGGGAAGTGACGTCCGCCTCCTCCCCACCCTCCCCCCCGCCCCCGTCTGTTCTCTCCCAAAGAAGCAGGTCCTCATCCTGTTACCAAGCACCCTTTCCGCGGCCAGCTGGAGCCTGCACACCCTTCTTCAAATAATGGCTTTTAATTTGCAGACTACAATGTTTAGGATTATGAAGAAAACTGGTTCTTTTCACATCCTTATCCTTGTGATGTAGCTTCCCCTTGAAATTGGAAGCCGTTCAGTATCAGAGAGAAACCATATTTAGGAAACTAGAGGGGCGGCTCCGATGCCTGCACACCAGCCGTCCAGATCAGAATCGCAGTCTCATCTGTCTTGGCTGAATGCTGCGGTCCTCCCAGGAATACAAACCAGTGATAACGGTTTTATCGCTGGTAATGTTGTAAAGACAGTTGTCTAGTTTCCTGAATCTTGTATTTTTTTCTCCAAATTCAGTATTGTAGAAAAATATGCTTCCCGAGAAGAAACGATTGGACACTCTCACGTGTGGCGCTGGACAACGTCATCTCCTGCACAACCTTCTCCACACCTCAGCGCTGACCTCATGTTTGTATTTTATATTCTGCAAAGACAAAAACAAAATAATCCACATTTGACACAAATACCTGGGATACATCTTGTGTAACGTGTTTAACAAATGCCTGGATCTTCCTTCTGTGTATTGGACCATAACGCAGGAAACACTGTGAAGTAAGCAGGTTGGAATGCCCAAGTCAAAAACCGTTTGAACATTTCCAAGTAGATTTGAGACTGGACTAGTACAGGGCGGTCACAGGATCATGAATTCTAGGCAGCAGATTTACAGGACTTGAGGCTATGGGCCGACATTGAAAAACCAGGGTGTAGACCAAGCTGGCTGAGACTGACTGGAGCCAATGTGGTGCTGGATTTGATGTAGGTTTCACCTAGGACCTCACTATGTGCTCATTAACATGAGAAATCACATACCCACCAGTGCCAGGACAGTTCTGAGACCACCAATATTTCATATAAAAATCGGTGGCATCACAGCCAAGAAATCTCCACCTTTACCCAGGAATTTTCATGAGTGTTCCACTCCCTGTTTGTTTGAAGAAACCATCAACATGAAAGCCCAGACCCCATTGTTCTCTCTCTTGGGTTTGCCCAAACTCCCCTTCTTGAGTGTGGACTTTTTGCTTTGCAGTAAATCTCTTCTTTAACTATTTACTGACTCATCTTTGACTTCCTTCTTGAGATGGTGTCAAGAGCCTGGACACCACAGCTGGGGTCAAGATCCCACCAGTGTTCAGGGACCTCCCCCAGCCCACCAGTATCAGATTCTATTCCATCGCTCAAATCACAAAACATCAAGTGGTGAGTTCTCCTTTGGAGACCATAAAGCACAGATTCTGTGGCATGGTAGCCAGTTAGGCCACTGGGAGGCATGGCAAAATGTTGAAAATGAGGGATTAGGTGACAGTGTAGCAACAGCTGAGTACTAAATACTGGATCCAGGCCCCATTCCCTGGATACTGACAGGGAGACGCACTGTCCAGATAGTAACAGAGAAATATTTTCTGGGGATCTGACCAGTCTTTTTGGAAAGAACTGGCACAATCCTGCACATATGACCACCTGAAGGGTTCTTTCTGTCCACTGTACACACAAAATCAATTCATGGAGACCATGGATTTCGGTAAAGGGTTTAGTTGGCACAGGCCAGCCATGACATGTGGGAGACAGAGTTACTACTCAAATCAATCTTACTGAAGGCTCAGAAGTGAGGGGTCTTTCAAAAATAGTTTGGTGGGGAGCCTAGGGTCTGGGTGATGCTGACTGTTGGGGATGAAATCTCATGGGTGTGGAAAATGGCCCTCTTACACCGAGTCAGCTTCTGGGTGGGGCCTGAGGGACTGGTTGATTTTCAGTCCAAATGGTGACATCCGGTAGTCAGAAATGCAAATGCCTGAAAAGGTATCTCAAGAGGCCAATCTTAGCATCTATAATAGTGATGTTCTTCCCAGCAGTAAATGGGGAAGCTGCTAATCTTGTGACCTCTGGAATAATAGCTAGTAATGATTTAATGAGGAATACATCTTAGCAGAATTCAGGCCCCTTTCATCCTCCTAACTTGGTGGCCTTTCATTAATTTCACCGGAGTAATTTCATTTTGGGGAAGTCATCATTTAAACCAATCATTTTGGCCATTCCCAACCTTTTTGCCATCAGGGACTGGTTTAACGGAAGACAATTTTTCCAGGAAGAGGGTGGATGATGATTTCTGGATGAAACTGTCCACCTCAGGTCATCAGGCATTAGTTAGATGAGACAGGAATAGCACAGGGTGGTCACAGGATTAGTCAGAGTCTCATAAGGAGCACGGAACCTAGATCCCTCCTCACATGCACAGTTCTCAACAGGGTTCGAGCTCCTATAAGAATCTGATGCCGATGCTGATCTGACAAGAGGCAGAGCTCAGGTAGTAATGCTTGAAAGCCTGCAGCTCACCGCCTGCTGTTCGGCTGGGTTCCTAACAGTCCCAGGGACGAGTACCTTCTGTGGCCCTAGGGGTTGGGGACACCTGATTTAAACTATAAACTCAAAATTTTTCAAAAATAGCTTGGGAGCAATGGCACAGGAATGAGTGAAGGCAGATAGCCTATGAGACTAGAACCAAGATGGAGTCAGCCATGTCAGATTTCTCTTATTGTCATAATTTTGCCAAGTGGTTTCAGAGGGACTACAGCAGACACTTGTTAAAAACCTGAGGCAGATTTTAATGTATGTACTACAGTTGGCAAGAGAGACCGGCAGAGAACTGAGCTCAACTCTCTTTCAATTGGCCGTTTAAGTTTAGTAGTAAAAGACTGGTTAATGATAGCAATGCATCGTAAAGCCTTCAGAAGGAAAGGAGACTGTTTTGTGGACCACTTTGGTTTTCTTTTTTGCGTGTAGCAGTTTTAAGTCATTAGTTTTTTAAATCAGTACTTTTTAATGGAAACAACTTGACCAAAAATTTGTCACAGAATTTCGAGACCCATTAAATAAGTTTAATGAGGAAAGAAAAGAACAAGCAAAAATTAAGCTTTATAAATAACCACAAGATATTGAAGGCAGTGGATGGAAAATTACTAAGAGGAACTGGATTAGCTATCAGAGGTGGTGGGGAAGACTCTTGCTAAACTTGGCTCAACAGGATTCTTTTCTAAAACTAAACTTGGCAGGCCAGGAACTAACAGAGAAAAGGGCTCAGAGGAAGCTGACTGAGGTTTGGCCAAAGATGGTGTCCTTGTCAGCTCTACACTGAGGCTTCTGCAAATGAAAGAAGACCAACAAAATGAAAAAAAAAAAAAAAAAAAAAAAGCAGAGGCTGCATATTCTGAGCTCGCTGTAGCAAGGAGGCAGCCACTGTTACTTGCAAAATTTGGCAGAGACTTGAAGGCAACCAGAAGAGTGGGAAAGCTTTTTAAAGAAAGGCTTCAGGTGTGCTGGGATTGGGGCTGCCAGCATGGTGAGCTGCAGACAGAGGAAGAAAATACAAATATTTTACCCCAGAATATATTTCTTTGGCATATTTCAAAGTGGCCGTCAGAGAGCCAGCAAACAGAAGTAACCCTGCAAAGCTGTCTTTTTTTTTTTTTTTTTTGAGACAGAGTTTCGCTCTTGTTGCCCAGGCTGGAGTGCAATGGTGCCATCTCAGCTCACTGCAACCTCCGCCTCCCGGGTTCAAGTGATTCTCCTGCCTCAGCCTCCTGAGTAGCTGGGATTACAGGCATGCGCCACCACGCCCAGCTAATTTTGTATTTTTAGTAGAGGCAGGGCTCCTCCACGTTGGTCAGGCTAGTCTGAAACTCCCAACCTCAGGTGGTCCACCCACCTCGGCCTCCCAAAGTGATGGGATGACAGGCGTG
Organism: Callithrix jacchus; assembly: GCF_049354715.1. Taxonomy (NCBI): domain Eukaryota; kingdom Metazoa; phylum Chordata; class Mammalia; order Primates; family Cebidae; genus Callithrix; species Callithrix jacchus. Next base: position 9,566,846 of record NC_133519.1, read on the forward strand.
AGCAACTGCTCCTGGCAAAAATTCTTTTGTAGGGGAAATTTACGCCTGCAGAGAATCTGCATTAATCCGGCCTTCTCTTGTCAGGATTGAGAAATAAAAATAAGCTTTAAGCTCTACGACCAGACTCCCTCTTGGCTGACAGGACCGCAGAGAAACCTTGAAAACTGAGTTTCTGGCTATGACAGGATCGGAGGTTGCACATCGCACATGCCCCCTTAAAACTCCTCCCTCACTAACTGCCATTATGAGGCAGGAGAACAGCAGAGCGAATTGGAGGTTGGATAAAAGGCAGAGTGAGTAAAACAGAAACAAGCAAGGTGAAGGGACAGGTGGGCAAGAAGCAAGAGAAGAGGCAGAAGTTGAGCAGCCAAAACAAAAAGATTTAAAAAGCAAGCAATGCTGGGCACAGTGGCTCACACCTGTAATCCCACCACTTTGGGAAATGGAGGTAGATGAATCCCCTGAGGTCAGGAGTTCAAGACCAGCCTGGCCAACATGGTGAAATCTCATGTCTACTAAAAACACACAAAAAACTAGCCAGATGTAATGGTACATGCTTGTACTCCCAGCTACTCAGGAAGCTGAGACAGGAGAATTGTTTGAACCTGGGAGGCGGAAGTTGCCAAGAGCCAAGATAGCATCACTGTGCTCTGGATGGGGTAACAGAGCAAGACTCTGTCTCAAAAATAAGCAAAAAGCAAGCAAAGACCCCATGGCTGGCAAGACCCAAACCAGTAAAGGGGCAGCTGCTCAGAGCTAGGCATGTACATTAGAGAGAAGAGGTATCCTTAACATGACCCCATACGATAATCAGCACATTAAAGCCCATGCATATGGACTGCATACATGCATGCACTTAAAATTATGGGATGGAGGCAACGTGCAAGCACACAAGGGCCAAAGTAACTAGGCAATCTCCCTATCAATCAAACGGCAAACACTGGCTAAAGATTAGCCGTCCTTGTGAAGAGAAGGAAAAAAGCACACATAAAAAGACCCAGTGTATACACCGAACTAACACTGATGTCACCTCCAGAGGTCAGGCCACTCTCCCCTCTCTGAGTGTTGCTGTGCTTGGTAAACTTTGCTTTGCTGCTTTGTCTGTGTCATGTACAGGTCTTTGTTTGGGACACCGAGAACCTGGAACTGCGTGGCACCATCTGGTAACAATTAGGCTTGTTTGTCCTAAGGGTTAACACACCAGCCCTCCGGAAAGGCTTGTTTCGCCGCTATTACCAACGAACGGCCTGAGGCTTTCCCTCCCATTTGTGATTCTGAGCAAACAAGCACCCGCATTCCCTCCTGATAAGAGACCACAGACCTGGGAATGAATCCGGCCAGCCTACGGAGGATGAACAGTGCGGGTTTTCATGTCCTCGGCTTCAGCTTTTGACGTCAGAAGGCCACAAACGACACTCTCAGATGTTTGCTCATGCCACCATTTCATGAACCCGGTTTCATGGAGAGGCACACAGCTTAATTGCACGTATGCACATTTTTCCTGTCATAAATATTCATATTGGAATATTATTTGGTACTGCTCCTGTGAAAGATACGTTCTCAGAGCTTCATGAAATTGGAGGCATGATATAAACACTGTAATGCAGCAATGGCGCATCCAGTTCCCTGCACTATAGAAATATCTGCGGGGAAGACACAACCGCAATGACCACACACAGGTGTACAAGAATGGTGACTGCGGCGTTCTTTGTCATCCTAAAACTGAAACCAACCCCATCTCACAAACTTTTTTTTTTTTTTTTTTTTTTTTGAGATGGAGTCTTGCTCTGTTGCCCAGGCTGAAGTGTAGTGCTGCAATCTCGGCTCACTGCAGCCTCCATCTCCCAGGTTCCAACAATTCTCCTTCCTCAGCCTCCTGAGTAGCTGGGATTACAGGCGCCTATAATTGATAGAGCAATTGCTCTATCAATGTGAACATGGGTCCCATGGAGAGGCACGAAGCTCAATTTCGCATCTGCACCTTTTTCCTTTCATAGATACTCATATTGTAATATTATCTGGTACTGCTCCCGTGAAAGGTACAATTGCAGAATGTACTCAGATTAGAAGCATTATACAAACTCTACAATGTGTCATTGGCGCACCCAGTTCTCTACACTACAGAAATATCAAATCCAGGCACATCCTGGGGATACTACTGACTCCTATTGTTAAAAAATGAAAAACTAGAGGCACATAAATTACTCGTTTAAGCGAATAACGGACTGAATTAGAATTTTATCGCACCAGAAGTGGGTTCCTGGCTCTCTGTTTTAGGATTCCTGAGGTGCACAGGTGTAAACCTGGCACTTCAGAAGATAATCTGGTTAAGAATCCGGTCGAGGAGGTGGGCTTGGCTTTGACTCGGATCAGTCATAAATTAGTGGCTTAGGACTTCGGGAAAATAAAATCTACCCCACTGACCTAGTGATTGACAATTCGTGAATGCTTTAAAAGTTCCAAACTAGCGTCCCTGGGTGGGCTCGAACCACCAACCTTTCGGTTAACAGCCGAACGCGCTAACCGATTGCGCCACAGAGACAGGTGCTGCGTTCCTACGGGGCACTATAGGTAGGGCGCACTCACTAAACTTCCTCCTTCTAGTCCATCCTCACAGCCCGCCGGCAGGACGATGAGCAAGGCCTTGGAAAACCGGAGAGACCGGAGCGGTCACGCTGGACACCCGCGCTTGGGAGATTCTGGAGCGAGGACAGATGAATGGCCTTCGCCCACCCCGCCCCTCGCCCGTTTCAGAAGCCCCCGGAATCTCCCTGGTCCGACCCCGCCTGAGCCCCCTAGAGGCCCAAGGGAAGCTGAGTGCCCGGCGGGCTCCCGGGATGGTTCTTCCCGTTCTTTGCGCCGGCTTCACCCAGTGAGGGAGCCTCTGCCCACCCTGCCCAGTCGCTTTAGGGGCGCTGCGGAGCTTTAGGGATCCTGTGTCCCGCACGGGGGCTCCACCAGGGCAGGGATGGGGTGAGGGTCGCTCGTGGGTCCCCTCGCGGGGAGCAGGGTCCTGCACTCAGCCGGGCGCACGACTAGGACTTTAGAATGAATCCATCGTTGCCCTTAGCTTTTAGTCCTCTGAGGAGCCTGAGAATGGAAATCATGAGGGCTTTTTCCACGGGGAAGTTATTTTCACAAAGGGTTTGTTGAGGTTGATTTCTGGGCACCCCGCGGGCGGCAACGGGCAGGGCCTTGGAGCACCTCCTGCGCGGTGGGGCCGGGGGCGCAGCTGGACGGCGGTGGGTCGTGGCGGGAGGGCGGGAGCCGGGAAGGGAAAAGCAAGAGCAGAAACAGAAACCGGGGAACGGTGGGCCAGACACCCAGACCTCCTGAAAGGCTCCAGTGGAGGCAGAGGCGGGACCTTCTGGAAGTGAACATTGGTTTCTTGGTTTTGGGGGGATTTTTTGTTTTGGTTTGTTCCTTTCAATTGTAGCAGAATGAGGAAACGGAGAGAGAACCTGAAAGAACCCCCAAACGCGAGGACCTATTGCCCCCCAAGAATAAGATCTTCCACAAGAACAGGCCGAAAACTAGGCGTCTGGGAATCCTGAAATCTTTGGAGAAGCAGCATCTCCTGACCCTCTGCGTTCTTTTTGACAAAGGACTTGCTTCCATTGTTTGTTCAATTGTCTGTTTGTTAAATGAATAAACCCCCTTCATATATCTTTCTAATTACAAACAATGCTGCAGTCGTCATTCTGCTCACTTCTCTCCGGCCACTGTGTGCTTCTCTAGGGTGGAGGCCTGGAGGGCAGTTGTTCCAGCAGAGGGATCACACGGCTTTTATTTCATTCCATTTTTCCCTTTGTTGCTTTATTAGCTATAACTCTTTCCTTATTTCGGCGACTGCTGTAGGGTTTCTGGGCTACATCTTTAATTCACCACAGTCGGCTTTCAAGTGACGTGACACCTCCCTTTCTGCCCTTTATCTTAGTGTGATCATGTATTTTTCTTTTATCAGTTAAAAGTTTGTAATTCGTTATTACTTTTACTTATTAGGTCAAATATTTTTTAGAATATCTAAATTCTAATTTAATTTAATCTAATCTGATCCCATCTAATTTAAATAAGAAAACGTGTAGTACATGCTTCCTAAAAGCCATTTCCAATATTCATTTCTTTGTGTAGGTCCACATTTTTATCTGGTATCCTTTTGCTTCCAACTGGAGGACTCTTAAGATTTCTTGCAGTGAGGGTTGGTGAATTATTTTAGCTTTTGTATGGTTTCTTTTTCCTTTTTTAAATTTTTTTGAGTCTCAGTCTGTCCCCCAGGCTGGAGTGCAACAGTGCCGTCCTGGGTCACTGCAACGTCTGCCTCCTGGGTTCAAGCCATTCTCCTGTCTCAGCCTCTGAGTAGCTGAGATTACAAGTGCCCACCACCATGCCTGACCAATTTTTGTGTATTTAGTAGACAAGGGGTTTCACCATGTTGGCCAGGCTGGTCTTAAACTCCTGACCTCATGATCTACCCGCTTCAACCTCCCAAAGTGCTGGGATTACAGGTGTGAGCCACCATGCCCGGCTGATAGTTATCATTTAAAGTTATTTCCCTATTAACCATTTTCATTATCTGTGAATTTCAGATTTTCCTAAGTAAGAACCTTAAGGTTACCCTGGGCATGATGACTCATACCTCATAATGCCAGCATTTTGAGAGGCTGAGATGTGTGGGTCCCTTGAGGCCAGGAATTCAAGACCACCCCTTCAAAACTCTGCCTTAAATACAAAACCAAACCAAACCAAAAAAAAAAACACTTAAGATTAGATAAATGTTGTTTGTTTGTTTTGGCCAATAACTCAAAACAGCTATTTTCATTAAACAAACAATATTAATCGCCTTATTTATCAAAAATTACACAAAGATAATTCTTTCTGGCCTGCATTCGTAGCTTTATAACCCTCATTTCAAATTTTGACACCTTATACTACACAGCAGAGATAAATATAAAACCACTTGAACAGTAAATTTAAATGAAAAGGTACATCGTCAATTCTGAAGCCATTTCTAATTCTGTTTTACCAATAATTTAAACCCAGTTTATTTACTAAAGATTTACTTACGTCACATGAACTTGTAAAAGCATTTGTCTTCAGGTCTATTTTTTCTGATAGTGTATTTAATTTACATGCTTTTTTTTCCCTTTAAGTCAATTAAATCGAGTTTTAAAAATATATTTTTAGTAAACATATATACACACATAATTATATAATGTATTAGACATGCTGCTAGGAGTAGATCTTACACATTCAGAAGACTCTTCTTTTTCCTCCTATTTTAGACTTCCAATTTTTTGATCACCTGTTTCGTTGCTCTAGGCAGTTGTCAGCTAGAGAGTCCTAATTTATATATTAAAGGAACTCCTCTTAGGTGAAACATCAGAGAGCAATATTTAGCTATCGAAGTATAGTGAGAAAGAGCCTGGCGCACTAGAGGGAGATGGAAAACGGATGCCAAATCAACAGAACATTACAGAAATCCATCCTAGGATTGCATGAGTACACCAGTTTTATTTAGATAGTTCTGAATTTAGTCTCTATCTTTTCATTGGACCTGAGCTCTCAGCAGAGCTCACACTGAATCCTAAATCTTCAATAGATAGAATTACCCTGGGTTAGGCTATAATTATTTTATAGTGCATTTGTTACAAAGATATTTCTCTAAGTGTCTAAACTACACCCTTTCTTATCTTAAACACCCCAGGAGTATCCTCTATTGTAATAACTATTTTAGTCAGTATTTCATTAAAAAAAATAGGTAGCACAATACAAAAGCAAGCAGTTTAAGATCTGACAGGAACTTTTCTGTTTACACTCTTGGGATTCCATCAGAAAAAACAGAGGTTTCTACCAAAAAAAAGTCTGGCAATCCCTCCATTTTCATTAAGAAATCCCAGGCTGTTAGAAACTATTTCAGGTCCCTCATGCAGCAGAGGGTGGCCAGGGAAAGGAGAGACAGACAGAAGTAACAGGAGAAACAGAATTCAGTCAGCTGAGAAGAAAAAGGACTTTTTCTCAAACAACAAGCTCCAAGAAGACAAAAAAAGTATTAACGACTTTTAAATAGATATATATTTTAATATATATTAACATATATGAATATGCACACATATTATATATGTTAATATATATTCATATATTGAAATATACACATTAAAAATCCTTTTAACCCTCATTACTATATTTCAGCTGGGACAAATAGCTGATATTTCTTTTTCTATTTCTTTTTCTTTTTTGAGACGGAGTTTCGCTCTTGTTATCCAGGTTGGAGTGCAATGGCGCAATCTCGGCTCACCGCAACTTCTGCCTCCTGGGTTCAGGCAATTCTCCTGCCTCAGCCTCCTGAGTAGCTGGGATTACAGGCACGCGCCACCATGCCCAGCTAATTTTTAGTATTTTTAGTAGAGATGGGGTTTCACCATGTTGACCAGGATGGTCTCGATCTCTTGACCACGTGATCCATCCGCCTCGGCCTCCCAAAGTGCTGAGATTACAGGCTTGTGCCACCGCGCCCGGCAATGGCTGATATTTCAAAAACAATCCAAATATCAATTGGAAAGAAATTGATTTAGGAACCAACCCAGATTGTCATGGTGAAAAAAGGGGCAGAAACTTAGCTACTGAACTGTAGCCTGGGGTACGAGGTGACGGCCATTGCTCTTTTAGTTTGGCTTGGCTAGCAAAAGTGGCCCTGTGATATAAATAAAGACCCTTAGGTACTCAAAACCTTTATTCTCTTGATGGCTGCTTTTTTTTCCCAGGCTCTCCCTCTTTTTTAAATTTTAATTTTATTATTTTTTAATCTTTTTTTTACCACCCAATTTCTACACTTTAGCTGTGGAATTTTTATTTTTAATTAATTTTTTTCATGGAATTATCCAATTCAGAGGCCTTCTTCCCCATAATTTGGAACTTTTTTTGGATTTGATCAAGTCAGAGAGAACTTGTCAAAACCAATGGAAAAGAAGGAAATTAAAACAAAACCAACCAAAAAGTTAAGAAAATTAATGATCGCCCAATTCATATGATTGCCGAGTGCTTTAGTGGGAAGGGGAAATTATGATCAGTTAGTTTTTAATCTTAACTGGAGTCATTCAGGAGAAATTCCAAGACAAAACACAGATTCGGTTATTTACCTAGGAATGGGGACCAGGCTGAAGACTGCTCTGTGACATCCTAGAAGCTGGAAAAAACTCAAACTCTCCTTCCCTGTTAGAAGTGAGCTGAGGGGGGTGAGGGCAAAAAAGAAAAACAGAAGTGAGCTGAAACCAGAAAGGAATTGCCTGCGCTCCATCATCACGGAAGTGGGAAAACTTGCCTTCATTGTTGGAAGCAGGTAAAACTCCAGAAAATGAGCTGGACAGCAAAATAAACCCTAGATCTCAACCACATTTTGGGAAATCAGGATTCTCTGGAGGCAGGGATCTCTGAGGCCTCAGCAAATTGTCCTATTGGTTTGAGCAATGAATATAGCTCAAGCTGGTACCAAGCACCAACTGGAGATTTGTCAAAGGTCAGGGCACCTCCACTCAGAATCCCCTCATGCTTATCAATTGTAAACCAAAAAGCCTGTGAGACAGATCTGAACTGACTTAGAAGGCTTATCATAGACTCTGACTCATAGATGATTTAGTCTTCCTATGAGTAGGAAGTAGCAGCCGGGTCAAATTGTGGGGACCTGGCAATAGTTTAGGTAGAACAGAGATTAAAGACTTTGTCTAAGCAGTAGCTTGGCAACTTCGGGAGCCAGCTCGCAATCCTGGAGGGATTAATGCTTGGCCTGAGATGTAACAACACTCCTCCAGGTTGTCTTTTAATGTGGGAAGTTCTAGTGTGTTTCTGTAGTGTGGAATGTTTACAATTAATGTCCTTGTCACATTTGCCAATACCCATGGCTGATCTAGACACAATATCCGATCACTGTTTAGCCCTGATGTGCATGTGAGGCTTTGGGCTGGTCATCTGGTAACTTCTCGCTATGCAGCGGGGATGCAGTAACTGGAACTTCAGAAGGAAGAGTTACCAGATACCTCAAAAGTGGTGAAGATATTAGAAGGCCTGGCCTTAGGGCCCAAGGAAGAGCAGGGTTTATGGGTAATAATCTGTATAAAACTGATAGGAAGCTATAAGGAGGGCTCTTAGAACTTTGGGGTAGGTGAAGGTTGGAGCCTTGATGAATTAGGGGCCTGTGGTTTCTTATACCATCAGGTGCCTGTACTCAGCCACCTTCAGCAGCTATCTGGCTCTAGAGAGCCATAGCATTCCAGGAGAGGAGAGAAAGCGGCACAAAGCCCTCGTGGTTGTGTCCCCCAATCTAGACAGACATAGTAGCATGCAGGGACAAAGCGAAACAGAAGACTAGGCAGAGACAATGTGAATCTGTTTACCACATATTGTAAATGCATTTAAAAATACTGTTAGCTCATATCTGCATGTAGCATAGTTATGAGGCTGTTGGACTGAGGACTTGATTTCTTTGTGACTCTCACCATCTTCAAAGTGAGCAACGAAGAATTTCTTCCTCATCGAATCACTAATGTGTTTTGGATCTCTCTGACTTCCTAGTTCACTGACCTCTGACCTCTAGACCCAGATTTTAAAGGCCCATGTGATTAGATTAGACAGCCTGGATAATCTCCCTATTGTAAGGTTAATTTAATTATATCTGTAAAATCCCTTTGCCATACAAGGTAATATAATCATGGAATTAGCAACCATAGGAAAGCTGCAGTGACTTTGAAACCAACCCAATCGTCCCATAGAACTGATGTTTGGCCGGGTGTAGGCTCAGGCCTGTAATCCCAGCACTTTGGGAGGCCAACGCTGTTGGATCACGAGGTCAAGAGATCAAGACCATCCTGGTCAACATGGTGAAACCCCGTCTCTACAAAAAATACAAAAAATTAGCTGGGCATGGTGGCGCGTGCCTGTAATCCCAGCTACTCAGAAGGCTGAGGCAGAATTGCCTGAACCCAGGAGGCAGAGGTTGCTGTGGAGATCGCACCATTGCACTCCAGCCTGGGTAACAAAAGCAAAACTCCGTCTCAAAAACAAAAGAAAACAAACAAAAAAAAACCTGATGTTTATGGTTTCTTTCAAATAAACCTAGAAATTGACCCTCCCAGTCTTGAAATTTGAGAAAGTTACATTTGTATTACCTGAGTTCCTTTCTCAGGAAATCAACTATGGGTCTTCCAGAGAGTATCAGAGAACTGAAATTTACCAGAGTGCCCCCTCTGGATAATGAGATGTGAGACCTCATCCCGTCCTAATTGCCTCAGCGCCCACCTGTTTCCTGTTGACAAATTCCTCCTTCCCTCCTCGCCCTAATTTCTCTTCTCCTGCATGTAGTTACATTTCTTCCCTGCTCTCTAAACTCCACATTTGAGTTGGTCGGAGAGCTGGATTTAAGGCTGATCTTTGCCTCCTCAGCTGCAGAGCCTGAGGAAAGCCTTCTTTCCTGTCAGTGACTGCATTTCTATGCAGTGAGCACAAGACTTAAACCCCTGGTGTTTCAGTAACAACTGTGCTAATAGTAGACAAAATAAACAAGAGATTTGTTTTTGTTTTTTTTTTAGATGAAGTTTCACTCTTGTTGCCCAGGCTGGAGTGCAATGGCATGATCTCAGCTCACCGCAACCTCCGCCTCCCAGTTCAAGCAATTCTCTTGCCTCAGCCGCCCGAGTAGCAGGAATTACCGGCACGCACCACCAGGCCTGGCTAATTTTGTATTTTTAGTAGAGAGGAGGTTTCTCCATGTTGGTCAGGCCGGTCTTGAACTCCTGACCTCAGGTGATCCGCTGCCTTTGCCTCCCAAAGTGCTGGGATTACAAGCGTGAGCCCCCATGCGCGCCTGAACAAGAGATTTTAACACAAGTTACCAAAGTCAATGAGGGGTATTTTGTAATGATAACAGGTTGATCTATCAGGAAGAAAGTGCAATTATAAACACAGATGCATCTAACCGAGCCTCAAAACACGGGAAGCAAACGATGACAGAAATGAAGGGCGGCAGCAGCTGCAGCAGGACGCGGGAAACTGCGCGCGGTGGGGGGGGGGGTGCGCGCGGGGGGGGAGTGCGCGCGGGGGGGGTTGCGCGCGGGGGGTGCGCGCGGGGGGGTGCGCGCGGGGGGGGTGCGCGCGGGGGGGAGTGTGCGCGGCATCCGCTGCCCCGCCGCCTGCACCCCCGGGAAGCCGCCCGCCAGCGATGGGAACCGCAGCTTGAGCAGCGGCTTGGAGGAGGACGCCCAGGACTTCTTCACCGCCAGGACCTGCTGCGTCAGGAGAGCGCCCCAGGGCAATGTTGAGAAAGAAAAGGAAACCAGGCTGGGCGTGGCAGCTCACGCCTGTAATCCCAGCACTTTGGGAGGCCCAGGAGGGTGGATCACGAGGTCAAGAGATCGAGACCATCCTGGTCAACATGGTGAAACCCCGTCTCTACTAAAAATACAAAAAATTATCTGGGCGTGGTGGCAGCGCCTGTAGGCCCAGCTACTCGGGAGGCTGAGGCAGGAGAAGTGCTTGAACCCGGGAGGCAGAGGTTGCAGTGAGCCAAGATCACGCCACTGCACTCCAACCTGGCACCTGCCTATGGAGTGAGACTCCATCTCAAAAAAAAAAAAAAAAAAAGAGAGAGAAGGAAACCCAGTTACATCAGCAAAGAGGAGATCAAAGATAAAGTTCAGGCCTGGCGCAGTGGCTCAAGCCTGTAATCCCAGCACTTTGGGAGGCCAAGGCGGGTGGATCACGAGATCGAGAGATTGAGACCATCCTGGTCAACATGGTGAAACCCCGTCTCTACTAAAAATACAAAAATTAGCTGGGCATGGTGTCACGTGCCTGTAATCCCAGCTACTCAGGAGACTGAGGCAGGAGAATTGCCTGAACCCGGGAGGCGGAGGTTGTGGTGAGCCGAGATTGTGCCATTGCACTCCAGCCTGGGTAACAAGAGCGAAACTCCATCTCAAAAAAAAAAAAAAAAAAAAAAAAAGAGAAAGTTCATAAATACAACTTAGCAGTCACAGAGCAGTTGAAGATGACCATGAATTCAAACGGGATTTACTTTTCAGACAGTACCCGTCTTGGAGGCAGACTTAAGCTGCTGTGCTGTGCACACAATTTACTGAGACAATCTCACCTTCCTAAGCATTTAAGGAAAGTTGAAAAGAAATAGAATTAGCAGCTATAAAATCTGTGTGGCACATCCTGTTTAATTTTGCACGTAGCTTGTCTTTAGGACATTGATGAGGTCTAGTGACAGTGTCGCCCAGCACGTTACCTTTATTGCTCAGGGAATGCCTTTGTGACTTTTATGCTGGTTTTACTACTCGGACTATGGCCTGGGTTTAAGCATATTGTTCTCAGCCACCTGGTTTGTCACTCATTCATCCCAGTAAACTTACATTTTGGAGGTGTTAGTTTCTCAGATTAAGACACTTGTTAGGACCTAAAGTAGTAGCTGATGGGCATCTGAATTTTTTTAACGACTTGAAGTAGACTGTCTAACTAGGCGTCCTCATCTGTATTCATCCAGAACCTCGCTCACTGTCATGCACACTACACATTGCCATTTGGAAACCTGCTGTGTTGAAATTCTGTCCGTTCATGGTTCTTGAAGACTGAGGTTTTTCCCCAAACACTGGTTACTGCGGGAGCATTTTTAATGTGTAAGTGAAGAAAAAAGGCCACTAAGGTCAAAGATTTTTTAAGAATCATTGTATAAATCGTTATGTTCTACTATGTAAGCTTTGCTGTAATACTGTTTCCTCTTCAGCATGCGGTGGTACAGGAAGGGTGTTAAATGAAGGGGAAGGATTGTGGGAGCATCTTAAATGGCAGAAGTAAAAAGTTACAATATTTATCATTTTGATGGGTTTCAGTTTATTTTTGTAGGGAAGGCTTTTCTCTCCTAACATTGTTTCTAGAGTGGCAAAGTTGTTTCCATTATTAAAAATAAAGCTATCAATTAAAAAAAAAGAACTGAAGGGAGAAATAGACAATTCAACAATAGTAGATGGAGACTTTAATGCCACATTTTCAATAATGGATGGAGCAACTAGGCAGAAGATCCATAAAGAAATAAAAGATGTAAACAACACAACAGACCAGACATCTATAGGATACTCCACACAACAAGAACAGTACACGCTTCCTCTCAAGTACGCATGGGCCATTCTACAGGACAGACCATCTGCTAGCCCTTAAGATAAATCATAATAAAAGTAAAAGGATTGAAATCATGTAGTTTTTGCAACATCTCACTAACTAATACTCTCACAGCACAGCTGCAGGTTAGCATGGAGGGCGTGAGGTTGTTGGCCCTCCTTCCTTCAGTTTGTCATGAAAATGGAGGCGACCATGGTTACACATGTGCAGGCCAGTAGCCCAGGCAAGTCAGACAGCTGAAGGGAAAAGACAGATATTCCATAAGAGTCTCCCTAGTGTCAGTCTCACAGAACCAGGGAGGAAGTGATCACAGGAAGTGAGGGGTGCGTCAGGGCACTGCTTCTCTTCTGCCTATCTGTGCCTGTCATTAAAACCTCAGCTTCTGTCCCACTAAACCCCATTGCACAGGAATGCCGAGGATCACCACCCACTGCCACAGACCACGCTGCGTCTGAGAGTATATCCTTAGGCCAGTGGCTTTGGGTCAATGCACATCTTTAGTGCTCCGTAAAAACTGCCTCAAACATATGAAATAGGAAGTTTATAAGTCATTCCAAATTAGGAGGCTACTACATGTGTTTAAAGAGATGCACATAAATTATTTCAGTGATTGTGACAAACTGGAAAGAGAGCTCGTGGAGTTAAAATGAAAATCATAAGTGATGAGCATAAAGTACATATATAGAGATTATAACACAAAGCAACTGACACATAGAAGAGGAGAGTGGGGTTAGGAGTTATGCATATCAAACTAGTCTTCTAATTAAATGAAAAGGCAACATGGGCCAGGAGTGGTGCTTACGCCTGTAATCCCAACACTTTGGGAGGCCAAGGTGTGAGAATAACTTGAGCCCAGGAGTTTGAGACCAGCCTGGGCAACATAGTGAGACCCCATTTACACACACACACACACACACACACACACACACACACACAATAGCTGAGTGTGGTGACATGTGCCTGTAGTCCTGGCAATTCAGGAGGCTGAGGCAGGAGGATCCCTTGAGGCTGGGGGTTTGAGGCTGCAGTGAGCTGTGATCACACCATCACACTCCAGCTTGAGCAGCAGAGATAGACCTTCCCTATTAAAAATCAAATTAAAAAATCTAACGTGCTTCCCCAGTGGGGAAAAAGATGCCAGTATAACACTGGTTTGCAGTAATAAGAATAATAAGACATTGACCAAAAGCCTTTTATTTTTTATTTTGTTTTTATTTTTTGAAGACAGGGTCTCACTTTGTCATCAAAACTGTAGCGCAGGGGCGTGGTCTTACTTCCCTGCAGCCACAAACTCCTGGGCCCAAGCGATCCTTTCGCCTCAGTTTCCTGAATCCCTGGGACTGCAGGTGGGCACCACTATGCCCGGCTCAGTTTAAAATGTTTTGTAGTGGCAGGGTTTCACTATGCTTCCCGGGTTGGTCTCAAACTCCTGAGCTCAAGGGATGCACCCACCTTGGTCTCCCAAAGTGCTGGGATTTCAGGTGTGAGCCACTGCACCTGGCCTCAAAATCCTTATGAGTAAATTATTCACACACTGAACAGAATATTCAGGGTTTTTTCTTACAGTATTAAAATGATGTGGAAAACTGGAGAATAAAGAGAAATACCAAGACTATCTAAAAGTGGGACATTTTTAATTGGGAAAAAAATGACTTCATGACCGTCCTCAAGACAGTGCTAGGACTTCGGGAAATATGTATTCCCTGATGTTTTCTATGCATTTGCAATGACAAACAATGAGAATGTGGGTAAATTTTAGAAAGAGAGAGGCCTGTGGTTTTGTCACAAGGGTATATAAAGGTTGAGAATGACTGCTGAGGGCGGGGTCTCCATTGGTGGTGACTTCAGAAGAGACCTTGTGTTTCCACACGGCCTAGACACCTGGAAGACAGAGATCCTAATGTTCCCCGATGCCCCCACTTCTGATTCTGCTGCTGTGACTCCAGACCGTTACCGCACACTTGTCTTAGCTCCGGCCTTCCTGTCAGTCTGAACCACAGACAGTACCTGGGACTCTAAGCTTAACCACCTCATGCCTTGTGTTTGTGGCTAAGGATATTCAGAGTTGTGGGATGCTGACAAAGTTCACCCCAAAAGTAACTTATGACTCAGATCTGCTGTCTTTACACCTGTTTAAATCCCCTTTTTTATGTGAAGAATCTTTATTGAGGTATAATTTACATACTATAAAATTACCCATTATAATTGTGGAGTTCAATAATTTTTAGTAATTTACCCAAGTAGTGCAACCATTCCCACAATCCATTCATTTGTTTTATTTTATTTATTTATTTATTTATTTTTAGACAGATTCTCACTCTGTCACCAGGCACCAGGCTTGAGTGCAGTGGCCCGATCTCAGCTCATTGCAACCTCCGTGTCCTGGTTCAAGCAATCCTTCTGCCTCAGCCTCCCAGGTAGCTGGGACTACAGGTGCGTGCCACCACACCCAGCTAATTTTTTGTATTTTTTAATAGAGACAGGGTTTCACTGTGTTGGCCTGGATGGTCTTGATCTCTTGACATCATGATCCACCCGCCTCAGCTTCCCAAAATGCTTGGATTACAGGTGTGAGCCACCGCACCTGGCCTATTTGCTTTGAATGTATTATTTGTTTGGGTTTCTTCTCCCTCGGCTCTGGGTCTACTTCCTGCACCAGCTTCAGCATGGCAGTATCTCCCACCACTTGTTTTGGTCCAAGGGCAGAAATGAGCATCCTGGAAACCAATCAGTACTAATGCTCTGAATTGGAAAAATGCCAACAGAACTTCCGAGACCTCAAAGAGACATTCCTGACATCCACAGCTACTGCCTACTCCCTGGTCACCAACCTGAAGAAATACGGTAATTCCCAAAGGGGCACGGTCACCAAAATAATAAGTGATCGTCCATCTCTCCTCTGTGTAATGAAACGCTGCAGACTTTGTTTCTGTCTAAATTAATTTATCCTGACTACACTCCCAGAAAGGTAGAAGTGGGCATTTTACTCTCGATTTGCTGAGGACAGAAAAGCTGAAGTACAGAGGTGTAACATTTGCAGGGAGAGTGTAGTGAGGAATAGAGACTAAAACCTTGGTTTAGGGATGAAACTCTGTTTCCCCTCTCAGCAATGCATAGCAGCTTCTACAGACATGTAATAACACTGCTGGGTAAAACATCTCAAGATTCAATTTAAACTTTTTTGAGAGCATCCATTGACAAAGCACTCTGCCAGCAGCACCAGGGTGAGAGAAGTAATAGTGTACCCCATCTGCCTTGAAGGAACTTCAAACCGCCTGTTCTCGGTGAGTCACAGGTACGTGGAGATGTGGACTTCCATAGCGGACATGGAGAAAAGTCCTGGCGCCTGGACCAAGACTCTCTTCCCCTGTGAGTTCAAATGAGCCCTTCCCCATGCTCTGCTTACATTGACGTATTTCCAGAAGATCACAGACTTTGTAACAGCCCTTCTGTCTCTCCCTGAGTATCAGCTTTGCGGACAGCAAGCAACTGCAGGTGGACCTCCAGGGTCAGAGCCCTGAGACACACGGCCATAGTGAGCACAAGGCCAAGGGCAGCAGACCGCTGTTCCCAGGAGAAGACCAGGCCAGGGCAGGGGCTTTCCTTTCCCCTCCACAGTCAGCTCTGACATTGGTAAATCCCCTGTAAAATCCCAAACTCGTTACTGATATGGGGTAAGGGAGAAGCCGTAATGACAAGGAAATGTGGGAACCAGGGCAGGAGAGGAACAGGGATTTGGAGGACTCTGGTTAACATTGGAATTCAGTTTGCTTTCCAATTTCTACAGTTACTCTAAAATAAATCATTGCGGGGGTGGGGGGGTTAAAGTTGCTGTCCGACTTACTGTCATGGGAGAGTGAAGCCAAAAGCCCACTTGTTAAAGAAGTGAAAGGATGAGCTTTGGTGTGTGGAAAAACTCATTTTTTAAAAATTTCATTCATTATCATTGTAGGACAAAATTTTCTCAAGCTAGAGAAATAGAAAAACGTTACCTAAGATCTTAGTATAAAGGTATTACTGTGCAATGATTAAAGAGCATATACCCCAGAGCCAAATTTCCGGGCTTCAAATCTAACAAACGGATCATCACTCTGCCTCAGTATTCTCGTCTGTGCTGGAAATAGATTGGTAACAACCTCTTTGGATGGTGGTGATGGTCACCTGATGATAATTCTTAAAAACCTACTGTGGCAGTACCATGACAAACGCTGTGTTGGTTCTCCCTTTAAAACACCACCTGTTAGCATTTGGGCATCTGTCATTTGAATCTTCCTCCTCCATATGCAGTTTTACACAGTTGTATCCAGATGGATGTTTAAATCTTTGAAATATTTTGGGATTATTGAGACTCTTGACTCAGGACAACCATCAGTCCTACGGTTCTCAGTATCTTCCCAAACACACAGGAAGTCATTATTTCATGCCCTCACGTTCATGTTTTACTTAAGAGGCTGTAAGGCTTGGTACACTGGCTTAAGATTGAAGTCATGGCTGGGCATGGTGGCTCATGCCTGTAATCCCAGCACTTTGAAAGGCCAAGGTGGGAGGATCATCTGAGGTCAGGAGTTTGAGACCAGCCTGGCCAACATGGTGAAACCTGTCTCTACTAAAAATACAGAAATTAGCTGGGTGTGGTGGTGCACACCTGTAATCTCAGCTCCTCGGGATGCTGAGGCAGGAGAATTGCTTGAAACCGGGAGACAGAGGTTGCGATGAGCCGAGATTGTGCCGCTGCACTCCAGCCTGGGCAATGAAGTGAGAGTCCGGCTCAAAAAAACAAACAAATAGATTTGGAGTCAGACCTCAGGGGATGTAAATTCTGACTTCACCTCGTTCCAGCTGAATCGTCTTGTTAGGTTACTTTATCTGCCTGTGGGCTTTTCTTTCCTCAGCTCTAAAATGGGGAGTAGTTGAGAGATTGGGGAATAAAGATATGGAAATCCCAGTGTGAAGCCTGGTACTGGGGACACTTTATCCTTGAGATAGACCCTGTCTCCTGCACTGCAGTCAGTGACCCTGCAGCAGCAGGTCCAGCCTCCCACTGATGCAGCGCACCTGTCTTTCCTCAGAGTGTGAAGAGGACAAAGATCTTACAGAGTCTGTGCTGGAGGAGGAGCTGGAGTTTGAGGAGCGGGAACTGGCTGAGTTGCCGAGACCAGCTGCAAGGCTCCGGTAAGGAGGTACCTCTGTGGGAAGTGAATCAATACCGTCTGAAGTGGGGCAGCCCAGGCTGGTGAAGAAAGAGCAAATCTGTGCAAGGAGAAGGGTAGAAATGTACAAGCAGACACAGAAATAGACTAAGGCCCCAGGAGGCTATGGCGTAGCTAGCTCTCTAGGGTTTTCCACTCTAGCATATTAATAACATGGAGACAGCTGCCTGCGTTGAAATACTTGCAATGTGGCTTCTGTCTGTGTGTCCTTGGTCAAATTTACTTCTGCATGTCATTTACCTGGGCTACCTCATTTATAAAATGAAAATACTGACAGAATCTACCTTAGAGGGCTATGAAGATTACATGCACAATTACAAGCAGTTAGAACCATCTCTAATGCATATAAAATCCTGAACAACAATTTTGTTAGGATTATATTTGTTTCCATTTATAGGTGTGATGATTATCATTAATGGACTAAAATTTTCCATAGAGATGATTTTCTGAAGTGCCCTTGATGATGGAGTATTTCTTCTCCAAGCTTGTTTTAAAAAGCATCATCCTAGGTGGAGTATTAACTGGTAAGGCTTTTGGATAGATGATTGAGCAGCTGTTGCATGGAAAATGAATTATTAATTTGCTCGGGACCAGCATTGCCTATCCTTAGAGGGTTTCAGACATAAGGCAGAGTGTAGTATTCAAAACTTCCAATCCTTTGCTGAAATGAAATCATAGACACTCAAATGTGTAAAACTCACCAAAGCAGAGATATCTGATTGAAGCGGGGGTAACACTGGAACCCGTTTCTCCTCAGTGTATGTCTTAACTTCCCCTGACACTTTCTAGAAACTCTAAGGACTAGAGTTTGAAAGGTGACCTGTAGATAACTACTTAGAAGAACAGCACAGCAGGGAGGACACTCAGGCACTAGATGGGGTGGACGACGGTAAATGTTCACTCCAGCTCTGGGATTACACGGTTCCACACATTAACTGAGTAACCACATGTGTGTGTGTGTGTGTGTGTGTGTGTGTACATGCTACTGGGTGCTGTATGTTGGGTAATAGGTGGCGCTGTCTTTAGATTCACAGAGCTCACACTCTACATTGAAACCCATGTGTATTAGTCCATTCTTACACTGCTATAAACACATATCTGAAACTGATATGTGAGACTGAGACTGATTTATAAAGGAAAGAGGTTTAATCAGCTCATGGTTCTGTGGGCTGTACAGGCTCTGCTTCTGGGCAGGCCTCAGGAAACTTACCATCATTGCAGAAGTTGAAGTGGAAGCAGGCATGGTCTTCATATGGCCAGAACAGGAGAGAGACAGAGCAAGGAGGGAGGTGCTCCCCTTTCAAACAAGCAGACGTCGTGAGAACTCACTCACCCTCACGAGAACAGCCAGGGGGAAATCTTCCCTGGCAGTCCTCTGGTTTGGAGTAGAGGTGGGACAGGGTATTTGTCCCCTTTGAGACTGGAGTAGGTTCTGTGTGAGAGTAGCAGTAGGACAGTCACAGGCTGACAGTCTGTGGCAGGAAGAAAGGTTACAACTGGAGAGTCCAGAGGGCAGCTGGGAAGTGTTCTCTTAGCTGGGGAACAAAAGACATTTTAAACATTTTGCTCTGCTTCAGACAGCTGATGTCATGCTGATGATTCACCACATCAGGGACACACTGTCCAGCGGGCTCAGGCAAGCCTGCCAGGCCACATCGCTAAAGAAACAACCTGAGGCCTCCTGTAATGATTCTCACAGGGCAGTCTGAACACATGTGTAAAGGGTTGCGTCCCTGATCGTAATGGAACCTGCTTAACTTCCGGCCAGCACTTTCTAATGTTGGTTTGCAGAAAACTGCACAGATAAGAAAGGTGAAGACAGGCAAAAGCTACTGGCTCCCAGGTAACTCGAGATGATGAAGGGCTGATCATGGACCAACCAAATCTAGAGACGATTCCAGGGTTCAAGAGGTTAAAGGTCCCAGATCCAGAAAAATCTAGAAAAAGCAGAAACTGCTGATTGTCCCTGTTTTGTTCACTGATTATACAACGTGTCCTTTTACAAAGGGTTCTCTGTTCTCTTTGCAGCTCTTCTGTTGGTTCCTATTTCTTAGTAATTTCTCACATTTAGTTAACTAGTCAATCTTACAGAAAATTAAACTAACCAGGGATCCCTGGTTTCTGTATCTTTAAAACCTATATGGTTAAACCAAAGTGAGATGCCTATTTGCTTTCTGCACAGTTGTCCCAAATTCTATTGACAGATATTTTATTTTTATTTATATTTTTGGTAGTTTTATTGGAACACAGACAATTGTTTTTTTTCTTGCAATCTATGGTTGCTTTTGTGCCAAAACCACAGAGCTGAGTCGCTGCAAAAAGATTTTATGCCCCGCCACACACACACACACACACACACACACACACACACACTCTGCTGGAAGTATTTAATATCGGGTTCACAGCTTCTTACTCACCTCTGCTCTATTGGCAGTCCGAGTTTGATAGGTGATACCAGCTTGGATCTAAAACCCTTACAGCCCCCACAGCTGTTAACAACAACAACAAAAGCCTTCTAAACAGGCGGATGGCTTTCCTTTTTATCTGAAGAGCTGTAACAAGAAGTACAAGGAACGTTTCTGTGATTTCAATCTATGGGTTCCCCCTTGAAAGGTCAACAACCTTCTAGAACAGAAATGCAGCTCAGACTCATGGCAAACAGCAGAAAGGTAACAATAGCACCAGCACTCAGTAACCAAACACTTTTCTGCTCAAAGCCATTATCTCCACGGAGACTAATTCTATCCTGGGTCTCTGCCATCATTTTAACCTTTTCTTCTTACAATAGAGATTCAGCGGTACAGCATCACCCACCTGATGTAAAACTTAACGGGGTCAGATTTGCCCAAACTACCGCCATTAACAAAACAATCTAGTTCCTCTATTTCACAGGTGAAATAGTCTCTTCTATACAACCTATAAAAGTTGACATCTTTCTTTCCTGGTTTACCAAGAACAGTGGATCTACTTAATCTATTTCACTTCCAGAGATATTCAGCTTGATGAGGGCACACAAGAATTTATATTAAAAATCACAGTATTTGAAGGAAAGATGCCAGAAGTAGAAACCAAGCAGCTGTGGGAAAGTGATATATCTCCACTGAGATTTCATAGCCTCCTAAGGGTCCATCTATGAGAAGAGGCTGGATTTTCCATTGTCAGTTCAGCAAACGCTACATGCTTTGTGTGATGAAACAGATGCTGGTGTGAGGGTGCCCCACACATCACATATCCCGTCCCCAAGTCCAGGGGCCACTGGGGCTCTAGACTTTTCTCTCCAAATAGAAGTAAACAGTTTTGAATTCCACAACAGATAATACACACAGGCTGGGCTAGTTAGCTTGATATTTGGTGCCACCTCCAAGTCAAACTTCATTTCATTTTACTACAGTAGAAACTCACTGAGAAATCCAACATGCGTGTATCATCAAGCTACTGAATGGGGCGGGGGTTGGGGGCGGAGACCGGGGACGGAGACCCTCGCACCATAACTGCCCATGGAGGACTGCAGAACTCAGTGTTCCTTACGTCACGCTAGCACGATTTGCCTTTTTACTGCAAGGCAACAGGTAAAAGAAACCACACAAACATGTAAGGCAAACACTCTTAGAATGGTCACCCAGGTTATGAAACAGGTTTTCCAGCAACCCCGGACCTTTCATATACACCTTCCTCACCTTAACCCTTCCTACTCTAGGGATTAGCTTCCGTTTTTCTGTATCATCTAACTAGTTTAATAATTCCACCAGAGATGGATCCGTTCTAAAATTGGAATCCATGACGTAGAAGCTAGCGCCATCAGATAGAGCAGGGCTCAGCAGACCCCACGTTTGAATGACCAAGTCGACTTGCTCAATAATCCTCGAGGAAGAGACAAAGGCGACAAGTGTTTCCAAAGCACTGCTTTGCTTTCGTCCCTGTTGCCCCAGCGTCGCCTCTGGAGGCCTGTGATGCGGGAGCAGCGTGGTGCCCAGAGCCTGTGTCACTGGCCTTGCTCTTAGAGAGCTGGGCAACAGCACTGCTCAGAAGTCCTGACAGCTGATGATCCTCTTCAGCTGAGCTAGAGGTCTTAGCTGGGTTCTAGGGGGGCCTCGAGCTGCCCACAGAGACCAGGGTGCTGAGCTGCCCTGAGGCGCTGCTTTCGGGTGGGAAGGTGACCAAGTCTGAGTTCCTGTTCTCACTCTGATCACTATGCTGCTGCTTGGGGCATCTCAGAAACTCATCCCTGGCGAAGGAGGCGCCACGGGTCTCACAGCGAAAAGCTCTGTGTCACGATCTTGGCCTTGTGTTGGGAGCTGCTCTATCTGGGCACTTCTTTGCCCAGAGGGGCCCAGTTCTCCATCTTGGCCTCGTCCCTGTGCACCTTGTCCATGTGCTTGGCCAGGCTGCTGGGCCGCTTTATGTCAAAGCTGCAGAAGTCACACTTGAAGGGATGGTCCTTACAGTGGACTCTGCTGTGCACGCGCAGGATGGCCGCGCTGGAGCAGGAGTAGCTGCACTCAGGACACTTCTCCGGGTGGTCAGCCTGGTGCAGCCGGCTGTGCTCCAGGAGGTCAGCCCGGTCCCGGACCTGGAAGGCACAGTGCAGACACTTGAAGGTGTGCTTGATGCGGATGTGCGATTTGAGGTTCGCCTTCATGGTGCAGCGGACGTCACAGAACTCGCACGTGAAAGGCTGCTCCCCAGAGTGCACGATCATGTGCTTTTTCAAGTCGAGCTGATTTTGAACTTGGCACTACACAGCCAGCACTGGAAGGGGGTATCCCCCGTGTGGGACCGCAGGTGGACGGTGAGCTGGCTGGAGTTGCGGCTGGCATAGGGGCAGAGCTGGCATTTGTATGGCCGCTCCTCCGAGTGGATCCCCAGGTGCTTCTTGAGGCTGCCACTGTCCACGGCGGTGCAGTCGCACACGTCACGCTTGTGTGGCTTCACACTGGTGTGGCACCACACGTGCATGATCAGGTTGTCCTTCCGGCTGAAGAACTTGTCACAGAAGTCACACTTGTGCGGTTTGTCTCCCGTGTGGATTCTAAGATGGCGGTCCAAGTCTTTCATGCCATGCATAGTTTTGAAGTGGCGACCTGGGTAGCAACAGTTGAATGTCCTCTCTCCAAGGGTGGCGGTTTGTTCCCTTGACTCTGAGGCAAGAGTGATGACAGGGGCCTTCTGAGGGTCACTGCCTTCAGTGGAGAGGCAGGTCGCTTTTGGAACATCATTATCAAGTTCCGAAGCGGGCTCCCCGCCCCCCCCACCTGCGGGGCCACCTCCGCGCACTCCCGGCGCACAGGCCGCGGCTCCTCGGAGTTGAGATGCTGAGGCTTGGCATGCTTGCGCCGTGACATGGCGCGAGGACTGGGTTCCCGGCGTGTCCCTAGGAGTAGCCTACTTCACACATTGGCAGATATTTTATAGCCAGAAAATTACCCTGAAAAGCAAATTGACACCATACCAAGTATTTAAAGCTCCGTGTCTAAAATCCGCAGAAGCCCTGGGAGGTTCCGTTGTCTCCGGAGCCGGTACTCAATGGGCCACTCCACATAGTATTAAATAAAATTCGTATGCAGCATTTGAAGCCAATAGTGTGGGTCTCTGTGTGTTCTGAGTGCCCTGAGTGTATTGTGGAGTAGTTGCTGAGTCTGCTGCCGTATCTATGTGCTATGAGGTCACTGCACTGATCACTTGCTGATCTCACTTCTGTACTAGGTCTAGGCACACTATACTCCCAGTCGAAAGTGGATTTATCCTTCCTCTTTGATAGGATGGTCCCTCTGGGTTTTGGTGCCTCTTCCATGAGCTTCAGATCAGAACTAGCTAAGAAGCTGTGGCTCTGGGCTGCCTTGGTTTAATCCCTCCTCTTGCCTACTCCACCAGGCTCAGGTTGCAGGTCGAGTCGGAAGAAATGAATGAAATCCTGGAGGACTCATGACTCATTCCAGCTGCCATGACTCCCACCAGCTTCCCAGCAGCAACGCCTTCCTGTCTGATGCACAGGACCCCTCTACTGTGGATGTAGCCAGTGAGTGCTCCCTTTATAAGAAAAATAAAGGTCCATTGACCTCTCAATAGCTCCTACATTCTACAGGCTCACCATCTGCATCTAAACTGAGAGATGTTGTTTTCTACAGGCAGGCCCTAAAGATTCTCTTTAAAAACATGATTAGGCTGAACACAGCTCTGGGATCAAGTCTCAAGCACAGGTCCCTGGTGGGTCAGGTAATTTGCTCTGTTCCTGTCCTCACCTCAGTCCCTCTGGCCCCCCCCGGCATCTGTAAGCTGATACAGTCAAAGCAGGCTGGAATGGAGAGAGTGTAGAGGATGCAGACTCCCTGCCGCCGCTGCAGCGCATGTACAGATCTGCTTACCAGCTCTCCTTCTTTAAAATAGGACATCTTACCTTCCTGAATTTTTTTTTTTTTTTTTTTTTTTTTTTTTTTTTTTTTTGGTGGTTGTTGTTGTTTTGATACAGGGTCTCTGACTCTGTCACCCAGGCTGGAGTGCAGTGGCATGATTCAGCTCACTAAAACCTAAAACTCCGGGCTCAAATGATCCTCCCACCTCAGCCTCCTGAGTAGCTGAGACCACTAAGCCTGGCTATTTGTTTTGCCAGGGTCTTCCCTTGTTGCCCAAGCTGATCTTAAACTTCTGAGCTCAAGCAATTCACTCACCCCCACCTCCCAAAGTGCTGGAATTATAGACATGAGCCACCGTGCCCTGCCTTCCTGAAATACTCTTGATAATCACAGTTCCTGAACAGTCTCCCTAAGCTGTTCTAGCCATCCCAAGAATGTTGGCAGGCTTGCCAGTATGTTTGGAGGTGCTGTTATAATGGTTCCTGGGCTTCAAGCTGCAGTCTCCATCTCCCCTTGGGCGCTTGCTTTCCCATAAGATTCCATCTGACTACTAGAGTCTCAGGGGATTTCTGTAAAGACAAAACTTTAATCTTGGGAACACTTTGTAAGTAGCCAGGATTCTCAATCTTTGCGCAGCCCCAAGGTATTGTTAAGATCTTTGTAAGTTTAGTCTGAATGATGTAATTCAGTCTAAACCAATGACGATGATATCTGCTACAGAATAGGCTGAATCTAACAGCAACGTCACCAGCCTGCCCTCTTCCCAGAATAACTCCACTCTCGCCACTGGAGCTCCTCCGGGTATATACGAGCCCCTTGGGTTGGTAACCTCATTGGTGTCTATAGATTCAAACCTCAACCGATATCTCCTCTCCCTTACTTGAGTGTTTGAATTCACTTTAGGGGCAAAACTTTGGGTCGTTAGGGGACCATACACCTTATATATTCTTCTAGGCAAGAGAAAAAGACTATATGAATTCACTCACTGAGCTTTTATAGTAATATAAACCGTATTAGGCTTGTCATTTTGTCAGTGGTGGGTATAGGTATGTGGCTTCTATTACTCTATTACTTCATCCTCTGATGAAGGCATCCTTATTTTTCTTTCCAATGTCACTGTAAGGTGCAGATCAAGGTCTTTACCAACTGTTAAAGATCTGGGTTAGGCAGAGTGGTTCACACCTGTAATCCCAGCACTTTGGGAGGCCTAGGTGGGTGGATCACTTGAGGTCAGAAGTTCAAGACCAGCCTGGCCAACAAGGGGAAACTTCATCTGTACTAAAAATACAAAAATTAGCCAGACATGCTGGTGCATCCCTATAGTCTCAGCTACTCAGGATCCTGAGGCATGAGAATCCTTTGAACCTGGGAGATGGAGGTTGCAGTGAGCCAAGATGGGGCCTCTGCACTCCAGCCTGGGTGACAGAATGAGACTCTGTCTCAAAAAAAAAAGCTCAGGAGAAATATTTTGTAGAGAGGTAGTACCTACAAGACATCTCGAGGAGGAGGTCACACCTTTCCCAGTGCTGGTAAAGCCCTGCTCAGAGACCTTCAGTGATTTCCCACCTCCTTCCACCTGCCTTATACCTCCCATATCTCCATGTGGGAGGCAGCGCTGTGGAGTTTGCTTAGCACTTGGCCGTGCTTTGCTGGAAACCTGAAGAGCTCTTACAGGAAGTTGCCTTTTGTTTTCTGATGAGAAGATGAAGTTGGCAAAAGAATGGTGAAAGGCAGGGATCTTGATGACAGGCCCCTGTCTACCCCTCTAGTGATCGGCATTCTTCATTTCGCATCTCACTCCATGTCCTGGGGGAATGGCTGCAGGAGAGGAGACCCAGAGCCAGCGGCAGCACCTGAAGGAAACCCTTTTCATCAACAACTGCCTGCGAGAAAAGCTGGAACGTTGTCTCAGCAGCTTTGAGGGAAAATAGGGCAGGAGAGGCTCAAGTCGGTCTGTTCTGGTACTATGTATTTTCTAAAGGCATGTGACTGGGGCAGAGCTTTATAGATTTCAAGCACATTGACATACTTCACTTATTCACTGTAAATGTCCCAGCTAGAGAGGTAGGGCTGCTACTACCATTCCCCCTTATAGGTGGATAAATAGGCTTTGACAGAGATTTGCCTCCATCTCAGGGGTATCTACCTCCAAAATCGTTCTCATGATTCCTAGGCTGTCTGCTGTCATCTGCCTGCTGCTGTACCCTGCCTGCTGTCTCCATGCTTCTTGTGTGATTAGCATTCAGTAAAACACAGGTTTCTGAGCACCCCATGTAGCAGAATGAGAGTCTCCTCTGCTGCGATCTCATCAGCTTCCCTTAGGTCTTGGTTACTCTTCATTCTACCACTCCAAGGCCATTCTCTCCAACCCCCTCCTCCTAGATTGCACTCACACAGAACCATCATTTCACAACATTGTACTGGGCCAGAAGAACAGTCACCAGGTCCCTTCCCACACCAAAGCAGCAACTATTTTGGAAAAGCCTCCTTCATATTGCAGCCATTGGGCATGAATCCATGTGATGTGCTGGCATTTGTTGAGAAACATGTGAAAATGAACCTTCTGCCCCATTGCACTAAGTTCTACCCCTGAGTCCCCACAGACTCTTCCTGGGCTAAGATAGAGACAAAGAACATGAAATGTGCAGAAAGCATTCTCTTAAGCAAATGTGTACAACATGTCTGAATTGTCATGATTTCCTGGAACAGGATGCGCTTCTGAGCTCTATGGGAAGATACAGATTCCATTGTCCAGCTGCATAATGAAGACAGAGTTCTCAGAGAATACCAGAGACTCCCCTGGTTTACCCGAATCAAATTTCCAGAGGTAAGTTCAAAAAAGCCACAATATGAAGTCACTCTCAGATGGGTCCCTTCTTTTGTCACACCCCACTGTGGAAACAAAAGAGCACGGGGAGGCCAGAGCTGCCCAAAGCCTCATGACCCACAATTCTCATTATTCTCAATGTAGAGAGGCTGCTTTCTAGATGCTCCCCCTACAGGCCCCACACTGCCAGGCTCCAGGACTAAGCAGCTCTGAGAAAGACACTATTTAGGTACAAGCCACACTCCACTATTGCAAACTGAGAAGAGAAGATCAAACTTAAAAGGTGAAAAGAATTAAGAAAACAACGATTTTAACTGAATACTTTTTATCAAGATTAAATCAGCTTTCCCCTAGAGTGCTGAAGGAATAAGAATCATAATCTACGTTCTAAGTTACCGGTCTCTGAGGAAGTATGAAATCAAAAAGGTGCCATAGGCCGAAAACAGCACAGAAGTGCTCATTTCAAACTGATGGAAATAAGACACTGAAAAATTGAAATCAGCATGGGTCATCTGGCCCTTGGCAAAATACACGTTTGCTGGTTGACATGATAACATCCCAGCTCCCTTCGAGTGCCTAGCTCTTACCACTGAGGAGAAAAATCAAACAAAAACAAAAACGTTCAAACACAAAAATGTTCACAAACCTGCAAAGGCTCTTCAGCCTGTCCCTTAAACTCCAGACCTGGTACTGACCAAGCTCTGCTGTGCACAGTGCCCACCTCAGGGTCCATTCTGGCACAAGTTCGGTTAGGTATAAGCCAAGATCACATGGGAGTTTTTTGTTTCTTCTAACCCTCTCATTCCTATGTTTGCTTTTGCTTCCAAAGACCCTTCTGAGTGAGGACTGTCCCCAGACTACTGGAGTCACTTAGGCACAAGCTGGCCTGATGGTTCGGAGCTGGCAAACATGGGAGTTTCTGTGAATCCCACAGCACCCGGCAACCCTGCTGCAGAGTATTTCCCCATGACGTGCAGGTGTCTAAAAGCCCAGCTATTGACTTGAAGGGAGGCTTTGGGATGAATGAGCTTTGGGAAAAGGGAATCCAGAGGCCAACTTTGCCTTGGAGTCCAATTGAGAAAGATAGTGATTGACTTGAGACGGTGAGAGTCGGAAAGAAGCCTGTGGTGAAAGAGAAAGAGAATGGTGGGAAATAAGGTGGGTCTACTTGGTGGGAAATAGGGCGGGTCTACTCAGTGGCTTTAAGTCATTCTGTCACGTTATAAAGCCTGATGAGGTTTTAACTAACATAAGTGCCTGAGCTCTACACATAGAGATTCTGATTGAAATGCTTCCAGGTGGGGGAAGCCATGAGCAGTCTTAAAGAGCTCCCAGATAATTGTAACATGCGGCTAGAGATTAAAAGGACCGTCTATCTACTAGAATCTCAATCACCAGCACAGAGGTGTTGCAAATGTGCAGTTACCTCATAGAAAAGGCTTAACATCGGCCATCGATGGAATTTGCCTTCATCTCTCAATGGACTTGTCTGCACAGCATGGAAAAAGGAGAAGAGAAAAAGCGGTAGAAGGATAGAGTGAACCTACAGTTTGCCTATGTAGAGCAGTTTCTCAAACGTTTTTGACCACAAGATGCAGTGAGAAATATACAATTCTTTGTGATCAGCTTTTTAAAGCTCATTGACTATGTGTAATGCGTCCTCCCTAGCATTCACGGAAAGCCTGCGGTAGTAAGCAGTCCACTCTATTGATTTCACAACCCACAAGTGCTTCAGAATTGCAATTAAAACATTTTCAGCTTTGCTCAGCCTTTTTATCAAGCGAACTCCCAAAGAACATTTGCTGTAAGAGAACATTGACTATAAACAGATTTCTGTGAAGCCTCATTTCTGTCCCAGCCAGCAGGACTCAGGAGTCCCTAGAGCCTGTTAGTGTTCTCTGGATTGAAGCCTTCGCTCTAACTTCCCCTAAACTCTGATGTGGTAGAAACGTGTGAGGCCTCGATTCTCACCGCAGGCCTCTCACTCTCAGGTCATCTGGCCTTAGCCTCTCGTCACCATTGTCTCCTTTGGCTAAGATGGAGCTGCACTTGGTGGTGTCTGAGCACCTGCTGCTTCCGCATCCTAGGGCTCTTCCCTTGGCACCATCACTTATTTAAGAGGAATAGGACGTGGATTTAGGAGGGTTATTTCTCTGCAAAATATCCTCTCTTTTTCCTGACAAGCTGTTTCTGAATGTGCATGTTTAAGGCTAAGCAAATCCCTTCCTGGGAGGTGTCAAAGACCCTTATTTCTCTCCATAATACTCCTCTGGAGTTGATGGTGAGGAGGAGGTAGGGACCTAGCTAGCTCATCTGCAGTGGGCTTGAGCAAGGTTTTTAGAATCATAAGGTGAGTGGGTCCTGTGTCTGATGCCGCAGGCCGCTAGTTCATCTCAGGAGACTTTCTTTTCCATCTGTTATTAGTGTCTCCTTCCAGACTGTAGGTCACTACCAGAGAGGATCCACTTAGCCGCACTCAGTTTGCACCTGGCCTATGTCACCACCCAGCTCTCACTCAGCCTCAGTTAGGTGTCAGCAGCACCTGACCACAGATGAATGTTCAGTGCTGTGTGTGTTTGTCTGTTTCAGGTAACGACTAATGTTGGAACTATGAAAAGTTCTTCTCTACTTTTAACAAAGCTTAGTCACAGTTACTCAGTTGAGAAGAAAAACTAAAACAACAGAACAATTGAATGTCCAAATACGAAAGCTCCATCTCTGAGAACCAAATTTTACATCCACTCCAGATTTGTGCTCCAAATGAATAGTTATTTGTAGAAATCATATCCCTTCACCCTGCAAATGTGATAACTGCCTGAGAGACAGTGATGCCTGGATTCACAGATAATCCCCTTTCCCCATCCTGTGTATAACTGGAGTCAACAGCAGCTGGGGGAAAATGGCAAGGACTTGGAATCAAGACTAAGTTAGAATAACCCTGCTGTAGACTATTTATCAGCTTCTCAGCTCTTCAGCATATGTCTGTTTGCCTTGAAGGATGAGAGTTTAGACGCCTCTGACAATAAAGTTTATTGTATACACATTCTCTTGCCTATGATTTTTTGGTACAAATCACAATTACAAACTTTCTTGCTCCAGCTAAAAGCAGGAAACTCAGTCGTGAGTGTGTTCACTACATGTATGCCACAGAATAATAGCAAACATTTTGAACACATCTCTTGATTCCAAAATTAATGTTAGCACTCAGTAGTGAAACTACATGTATCTCCAACTCTGGAAGCTGCAGGCAGGATATCCTGTTTCCTTGCAAGGAAACATCCATAAGCAGGGCAGCGTCACACAGGTGCATTCCTGGGAAACCCAAGGAAACAGCGATAGTGACGCAGAGCAGGTATGACCCCAAACTGGTTCTTGGCCTGGGAAATTTCTTCCAAACTGTAGTTTCCTTTCCTGGGCACACTGCCTAGGGGTTAGCCCCATAGGACTGGTGCCTGTGGGCTACTAGCTAGTTGTATTTACATGCACTTTTAATTATATGCCAATGAAGAGGTAGGTTATTCAGAACTTTCTAGAAAAGGGACAGGGACTTTCCAAATATAAAGTAACTCCCAGGCTATTGCCAAGGTGTGTTGCCATGGCATTTCTAAACTGGTCATGGTCTCAGTGGGAGTGTCTTCGTGCAAATGGCAGTGAGGGCAACTAGAGGTCACTTTTTTTTAATAAGCAAAGATAAATTCCTATTTTTTCTCAAAGCAGAAATGACACAGTTAATGTCCAAGCAGCTAGCATCCAAAATAGTGTTCATCATTTTTCTATTGTTCATGCATTTTATTAAACTTTAGTGTTTTAAAAATCGGCAATCCATGTAACTTTCAATGGACCAAAACATTTAATAGGTAGAACACATCTTTCCTCTCCTACCATGTCAGATTTAATAATTTGCTTAATTTGTTTATTTAACTCTATTGATTAAGACCATGTCCTTGAGTGTTAAAACCAAGCTACTAGGTTTGAGGACAAAAGTACATTTATTATACTCTCAAGCACACTAAGCAGCATTTTCATATGCTCAAGCAAACTGAAACCACTGGTTAAATAAATCAAACTACTAGATTGAGAAGTATCTACTATTCTCAATCTACACACAACCTATACACATAACTCATAGTAATCTATATCTATTTTCCTGAAAACAATTCAATGCCACACACTGAGATGGACCTATCAGCAATTAAATTGATGTCTGGTTTTATGACAATCAAGTATCCATGGGATATCTGAGGGCGTGAACACCATAATAAAGTTTCTCAAAGCACCTGGGTTATATCTTAGAGAAATTATTCGTATTTAAGGAACCACAGCATGTTAGAGAAGAAAGGGACTGTAGGAATCATCTGGGCTCTTTGGTACAGAAAAGAGCAAGGGCCACTTACTGGAGTTGTATCTGGATTAGCTTTGAACAGAAGCTAAAATCCAAATATATTAGAAATTCTTGGATTTTTGAAATGAAAGCAAAGCTAGCAATGAGTTTTTCATGCCCTTTTGTATCTCTATATTGAAAACGGTCATCTCACGGTTGTAGAACATGGCAACACTTATCACCAAGGTTAAGTTAGAATGGAAAGCTTTGGATTCCTTTGTGTGTACATTCAAGACATGTTAAAAGGACCTTCATCAAAGTAAACATAATCAATGAGAAATCACTCATTGACTTTAGTCAGATGTTTTCTTGACTATAAAAAAAATTGGCAAGGGATATTCA
This sequence comes from Callithrix jacchus, assembly GCF_049354715.1. Lineage (NCBI taxonomy): Eukaryota > Metazoa > Chordata > Mammalia > Primates > Cebidae > Callithrix > Callithrix jacchus. The sequence continues at coordinate 9,598,121 of NC_133519.1, forward strand.
CATAGTGTCTTACAAGTTCTAGTTTAAAAGCACAATATCCATCTTGGGAATTCCTGCCACATTCACTCTTAATATGACAAACACTGTCACACATTTTAAATAGCACGCTGACATGCATAACTACATAAAGCTTTCTTTTAATTTTTAATTCATAAACCTTAGTGAATATATAGTGCCTGATTTTAAATAAATGGATCCTTTAAATAGATAATGGTGATTATGCTATAAATAACTAGTTTAGCGATTCCTTGCATTCCAAGTAACCTAGTTTTCAACACCCATATTAACATGTGGGTGTGGTTTTCTAACCTTAGATACTAAATATCATGATTTATTTTTATTCTCTCCTGGGGTGGAAATTGAAAATGGGACCATATTACATTCAGCGTTTTCTCCTAAGTCCCTTTACATAGCTTTGTAATAGTTGTAGAATATAAACATGTCATAACATATTTTGCAAACACAATTTATACACTCTATAGCGGTCAAGGGAAAACGCAGACTTTTCCAGGGGTGCCAGTGTCCTCCTCAGCAAAGTGCTCTGCTGCTCGGTGTTCTTAACTTCTTCCTGCGATGACTCTTTTGGAGAGTCTCCCCTCAGCCAACACGTAATTCAGTACTGTCTCCCTACATGGATGGAACCAGGCAACCATTTACATGTGTTTGGCGGGATATGGGTGAGCATAGTTTACATCAGGAAGAGATCAAAATCAGACCCATATAACTCATCAGTAACTATAAACTGACATGTTGCCAACTCCAATCACAGTTCCCACTGCTTTCTATACTGTACAGTGGCTGATGCTACTGAGTTTTACACATTTTTTTTCCAGATCCCTTTGAGAAAAATTGTTACCGCTACTATCCAGGCTGAAATCTACTTGCAGTGACCAGGATAACTAAGGCTGCAGTTTGTAGCTGGGGAATAAAGCTAGGTGTTTTTTTCAGTATTTAGACATTTCTGGGGCCATGCAAATGGTGCATGCAGTCTGAGACACGTGCTTTTCTTCCAACATCAGCCGCAGGTACTATAGAGTCCTGCTCCATGCAAGTTCTTCCTTATAGATGATTAATTCAGTGCCAGTTTCACAGTAAAACATTCTGTTCCAATTTCAGAATCATCCATAGAAATAAGTCATAGGCAGCAAGAACAGATAAAGATGTGGTCTGTCACTCCAGACAGAATTTGAATTTGTTTAAAGCTGCTTAATTTATGAAGCAAACATGAACTGTTACCAGCCAATGTACGAAAGTAACAGTGTCGATACAAGCCACAATTACACTTCTTGAAATTCTCTTTCTTTCTCTTGCAGCATAATTACCTCATTATCCTCTTCATTAGTTCGTGTATTTTCAACTGTCCTTGTAAGACTTGGCTGTCTCTTTTTCCAGTATAAGGCTCCAAAAGCAAAGCCAATTATAAGAGAAAAGAGGGCTGGCAATGCCATGGCTTCCCAGTATAGGCCGGAATCTCCAGGGGGATTTTTGGCCTTCCTATTACCGCTACTGCTGTCATTCCTGAGGGAGTTGGCTGCAACAGAGGGTAACATCAATGGTTTTGTGGCACTGACTCTGGACTCTTTCTCAGGACTTAATGTTGAAGCAGCCATACAATCACTAGTTTCAGATGCCACTACAACGTCCTTAAAGGCATCTGAAGATCTATTAAAAATTCTAAAGAATTCTTCAGGAGTAAAGAGCCTGGGTTCTGGGCTCTTGAATGGTTTTTTTAGATCCTTAGATGAGTTTTCTTCCACGCACTCCATAAGGTCATCCAATGTGTTCACAAGTTTGTCTATGATAGAATAATTACTCAAGCCTTCAGAAATATTTGAAAACTTGTCCGGAAGATCAGTCAAGCTGCTTAACAACTGTACTACCATCTCACTTAACCAGCAATGACTTGGCAAAACATCCATCCCGGGGACATATTTGAGGGTTATCATATACGCTTTCGGAAGATTTGCCACCAATTTAGTGACGTCTTTTACATTATTAGTCACACGATTCCTGCAGACCCCTCCAGTTTTGACGAAAAAATTAAATAGGAACAGTTGAAAATAAATGCAAGTGAGAATCCAAGTTTGTGTCTTCTTCATAAGGAAAGGCAGCGCTGCGATCCACCACGAGCAGTGGTGTGGCGACTCCGTTGAGCTGTTCTGGAGCTTCAGCATACTGCACGAGCAGCGGCGGCAGATAGTCCACGCATTGGGTAGCCCGAAGCGCAGCGCCCTCCCCACTGTCCGTGCTTCCTACGCTCTTCTAGTCTCCGCACCAGGCGGTGAGTGAGTAGAGGTCACTTTCATCCTCATAGGCTGCTTTCAGCAGGCGTCTCCTCCGCACCAAGCGTTGACCAGATGCTGCTCTGTCGGTGGGATTGTGACTGGAAAATAAGTCCTGCTGGCGTCCTACCTCATTTCCCCGTGGAGATCACATGCTCCTCCTTCATCTTACAGATGGTCTTGCAGAAGGGCAGAGGCTCATGGCAACTGCTTCCTGCTGATGTTATGGGCACAGACCCTGCCTAGCATCGGAGAAGTCGAGTCTCCGGAAACCTGTTCTAAACGGCCGAAAGGCAGCATGTCTTTATTTGCTGGGTCAGAAGAGGGAGTGGGTTGGAAGCCGGTGCCAGCATCATCTTTACATGGAATTGTTGTAATCTAGAAGACACGAACTTCACAAGGAGGTTCAACAAGCAAGGACCAAAGATAGGTCCTAACAAGATACCTATTAAAGGTTCTAGGACAGGTAAAAAGCAAGTGTCTGCAAGTCTTAGGAAGGATAAAAACCACCTGTCTGCTGGTGGAGGTGCCTTCATTGAATTCCATCAGCAGCGCAAAGCAGTAAGATAGAAAACATCATAATTAGGAGTCAGAGAAAAACTGAGGCCTTCATGCTCATCCACAGCATCTGGTTATTAATACTTCTCTGTGCATTTGCAAAACAATAGCTTTAAGTCATCTGGGTGTTTGCAAGTGTAGGTCATGGCATCTTCCTCTGGCATCCAGGAGGACTCCTAAGAAACTCTGAGGCTCGGCATGTTGGCTCACACCTTTAATCCCAACACCTTGGGAGGCTGAGGCAGGCAGAGCATGAGGTCAGGAGTTCAAGACCAGCCTGGCCAACATGGGGAAACCTCTTCTCTACTAAAAATACAAAAAAAAAAAAAAAAAAAAAAATGAACTGGGGATAGTGGTGCATGCCTGTAATCCCAGCTACTCAGGAGGCTGAGGCAGGAGAATTGCCTCAACCCAGGAGGCAGAGATTACAGCAAGCTGAGATCATGCCACTGCACTCCAGCCTGGGTGACAGAACAAGCCTTCATTCCTCCCTCCCAGCCAAAAAAGAAAGATAAGAAACTTTGAAATTTAACAGCAGTAGAAGTGCTTAATAATTCCTGATAGGGGCCCTTTCATTTTAGTTGTAATTGATTCTTGGGATCCTTCTTTCTTAGTTTTTAGAAAGACTAAGTCTCCTGGTTGAATGGGGAAGTTAATCCTTTTCCTTGTGGGAGAAGGTTACATTTCATTTCCATATGCTTGAAGGGCCTTTTAAACCCGGCCTAAGCTGATATTCTGTGTGTCTTCATCAGACAGGAGGTCTAAGGTTAAAAGGCCTTCCATGTCATTTCAAATGGACTAAGCTTTAAAGTTCGCTTCGCAAAGAGCCATCCTCACATGCAAAAGGGCTATGAGTAGGAGAGAAACTCAGGACTCTGAGGTCCCCTGAAAGAATTTTGCCGATGTCATGGGCTGGCTTTCTATGTTATATGAAGATTGAGATCTCCATGAGGAGTGAAGATAGGTAATGTGTAAAGCTGGGGCATTACCTCACTGGGTCACGTCCCTGTGAAGAGAGGTCAGTTAACGCCTTGCAAACCTTTTGGTAACCCAAATCTTGGGGTAATTTCTTTCAGTAAGAATTTGGATAAGACAGTATGCAACTCACTGCTGGGCTGGGCTGGGCTGGGTTACTGAGTTCACATCTGCTTTTGTCCCAACCTCCCTCCCCGAGGGTTGGCAGCACAACCAAGCGAGATCAACACAACCAGTTTGTGGTGTGTAAGTGCACACCAGGGGCAATCACGGCTGGAAGAAACTAAGACCGACATTGTACCGGCGAGGCTCTAAAGACGTGTCCGCAGTGCCCATGCCTACGGACTGGAGCTTAATGAAAGCCTAAGAGAAAACAGAGAGAGGAGATGACAAGCCGCTCCCTTTACCGCGCTGTTCTCGCTGCTCTTCATCAGGCAGCCGGCAAGCGATGAAAAGATGTAACTGTGGCTGGTGTAGGTGCCACTGCCCGGGCTGCCCTCCTCCCAGTTACACAGACATTCGTCTGCAGAAAAAATGCTCTATCAGTCACTGGCCCCAGAAGCTCTAGGCCGTCCAGCCTTCCAGCTTCGATCTCTATCCAGGACTCTGTACGGGAAGCGCTCACTTACCGGGAATGCGGTATCTGATGGGTGGCGCCATGATTGCCACTGTCCCAAAACCCAAGTGGAAACGAAGTCGACTTCTCATTGGCCAAACCCAGGCACAGTTCTGCAGAACCATGCGAGGCCAGCGGAGCCTGCTGCTGGGCCCGGCCCGCCTCTGCCTCCACCTGCTTCTGCTGCTGGGCTGCAGGTGCCGCTGTCCACCTCTGCTCCGGGGTCTAGTACAGCACTGGCGCTATGGCAAGGTCTGCCTGAACTCCCTGCTCCACCTCTCCTTTGGGGGCAGTGACACCACTGTCGATGCTGCCTTTGAGCCTGTCTACTTGCTGGTAGACAAGGTGATCCGCTGGTTCAGAGTGGTGTTTGTTGTGCTGGTGATTTTGCTGACAGGCTCCTTTGTGGCTGTCGCCTACCTGTGTGTCCTGCCTCTCATCCTCCGAACCTATTCAGTGCCACGACTCTGCTGGCATTTCTTCTCTGCCACTGGAATCTGATCCTCATTGTCTTCCACTACTACCAGGCCATCACCGCTCTGCCTGGATACCCACCCCAGGGCAGGAATGATATTGCCATGGTCTCCATCTGTAAGAAATGCATTTACCCCAAGCCAGCCAGAACGCACCACTGCAGCATCTGCAACAGGTGTGTGCTGAAGATGGATCATCACTGCCCCCGGCTAAAGAATTGTGCAGGCCCCTATAACCATCGGTACTTCTTCTCTTTCTGCTTCTTCACGACTCTGCTGTGTCTACTGCAGCTATAGAAGCTGGGACCTTTTCCGGGAGGCTTATGCTGCCATCGAGAAAATGAAGCAGCTCGACAAGAACAAACTACAGGCGGTTGCCAACCAGACTTCCCACCAGGCCCCACCGCGCACCTTCTCCTTTCGAGAAAGGATGACTCATAGTAGTCATGGTGCTGCTGACATGGATGGAGTGCTCGGTGGTAGTGTAGCAGCCTGGAACACCTGCCTCAGCTGTGGCCTTAGCTGCTCTTTCGACCAGGCCATTTCCCCTAATAATAAAAGTGTCTCCCTCTGGTGTCCCCTGCAGCGAATAATTATTTCCTTTGGGAGTTGGGCAGCATCTAAAAGTTCTGAGTAAAGTTGTTTGGGGGACCCTTTCCTTCCCTATGGCTGCAGGAGCATGGAGCTCCAGGAACCCAGATTCACAGTCCGCAAATACATTGGCTCTTACGTTCCGTTTGTTTGCTTGTTTTGTCAGAGTCTTGCTCTGTCGCCCGGGCTGGAATGCAGTTGCGTGAGCTCAGATTATTGCAAACTCTGCCTCCTGGGTTCACGTGACTCTCATGTCACAGCCTCCCAAATAGCTGGGATTACAGGCACCCACCACCACACCTGGCTCATTTTTGTATGTTTAGTAGAGACGGGGTTTCACCATGTTGGCCAGGCTAGTCTCAAACTCCTGACCTCCATTGATCCACCCACTTCTGCCTCCTGCCTCCCAAAGTGCTAGGATTACAGTCGTGAGCCACTGCCCCGACCTTAAGTCTTCCCATAGTTGGAATGTCCTAATTAGAGCAGCTAACTCTGCTTTTTGAACAGAAGTATGAGAAGGTAAACCCTTGGCCTCAATGACTTCTTGTGGGCTAACCTACCTTTCTTATTCCCTCATAAATAATGCTATTTCCCTCTCTACACTACTCAGCATTGGGGTTAGACAAGGGCTGGTCTTTAAGGCTGGGCCTTCTAGAGCTCTCTTCCATGGTTTCCACACAGAAGTCCATGAGTTGGGGATCTGTTTCTTGAGACGTGAGGTCCAGCAACAGCGTAGCAGGGTTTAAAAATCAGCATACTCTAAGGGTAGCATCTGGGAAGTCATGCAAAAGGACCTGATAATTAAGCAGCTGGTCCCCTGGTAGCCGTTGGTATACATTTGGCTCCAGGACCCTCTGTACTGTACTTCGTGGGGGATTAAGTGGGGGTACTATGACATCTCATTGTTGTCCTAAGGTAAACTTACTGGCTTCTTCCACCAATAGAGTGATGGTAGCCACAGGTCTCAAGCCTCCTGGCCGCCCAGCTGCCACCTGCTCTAGCTGTTCAGGGAAATAACCCACTGGTCTGAAGTAGTTCCTGAGCCTTCCAGTCAGAACATCCAAAGCTCTCCCTTGTTTTTCACACAGCAGGTGAAAGGTTTTTCTAACTTTGTGAGTCTCAAAGCAGGGGTTGTTCCTAGCTTTTCTTTTAAGGTTAAGAATGCCTGTTGACAGGTTCCATTCAGATTCAAAGGCTTGTGACCACTCCCTCTTGGAGGTTCATAGAATGGTTTTGCTATGAGCCCAAACCTGGGAATCCAAACCTGGCAGAATCCAGCTGTTCTCAAAAAGCCTTCTGAATTTGAGAGAGGTGGAGTGCCAGATGGTCCCTTTTCATCCCTGGGCCAAGATCCTGGTCTCAGGAGTGAGCATGTGTCCCAAATACATGACGTTACCCTTTGGACAGAAATTTGGGCCTTTGAGGAGATACTTATGCCAAGATGCAGCATAAGTAGACACTCATTTTTGCATCTGAATGGACTAATCCAGACACTCATGCTGCATCCTGGCTTACTTGGACTGTCCTGTCCCCAAGGTTTTAGGACAGTCCCCATCTGTTTGGCAATGCATTGGCAAAAGAGTTAAAGGAACCACCGTTAATTAATGGATCCCTCTTATAATATATGTAATGCAAAAATGTATTGGGAGTCTATAGGGGTAAAGGTTTTAAAAGAAAACATCTTTTGCATTGAACACTGAACCAATCAACATCTTCAGGGACTGGAGTTATTATGGCGTAAGGATTAGAAGCAGTGGATGACCGCAACTCCTGCCTAATTACCTGCCCTGAGATCCTGAACAAGCCTATGTTCCCCGTGTGGCTTATTAACAGGAAAAATGGGGGTGTTACATTGAAACTGACAGAACTGTAGTAATCCACACTTCATTATTAGGGGATGGATGCCTCTCTGAGCATCAGGTCTAAAAGGATATATTTTTTTTTTTTTTGAGACACAGTCTCACTCTGTCATCCAGGCTGGAGTGCAGTGGCACGAGGCTCACTGCAACCTCTGCCTTCCAGGTTTAAGCAATTCTCCTGCCTCAGCCTCCTGAGTAGTTGGGATTACAGATATGTACCACCACACCCAGCTAATTTTTGTGTTTTTAGTAGAGACGGGGTTTCACCACGTTGGCCAGGCTGGTCTCTAACTCCTGGCTTCAAGTGATATGCCCACTTTGGCCTCCCAAAGTGCTGGCATTACAGCCGTGAGCCATCACACCTGAAAGGATATTGTTTTTCCCACAGATAATTAACACCGGGTTTTAACATAACCTGGACTGGGTACCTTAACTGGTACATTCCAGGAACTTCCGTGTTGCACACAGAGGGGTCTACTTGAGAAGTAATATGTGGTGGAAGGAGGTTTTTTGTTGTTGTTGTTTGTTTTTGTTTTTAGTGACAGTGCTGAAAAAGCAGGTCCACTTTATTTACAATGATCAGTGACACATAGATCTTTGGGCTTTTTGTGGCCTTGCAGAGACACCTGGGGGGGTCCACTCCCTTGGTTGGGTTAACACACCCTCCTTCCTCGTCCTGCTGGGAGAATCCGCAGCTGTCAGGACCCACCTGCTCTGAGGAGCGTCGACTTGGGAGCAGCTCTGCTGTGTCTACTTTCTAGGTAGTTAGTGTCCCCAAGCACTGCCAAAGGTTCTCCTTACCTCCTTTGAAGCCCCATCTTGGACCTGGTTGAGGGGCCCCTACGAAGGGACCACATACACCCATCTGCAGAGAGATGGGGCGGGTGAAGAATCCCGTGGTGGGTGCCAGGGCAGCGGCCTGGTGCATGGCTGTTACCTGGCCTAACCTGTTGTTTCAACGTCGGTGGGACCGTCCCAGTGTTCTCCAGAGGCAGAGCAGTCAAGTCCCAGGAGTCCTCCAAGGGGTAGAGAGGCGGGGCTTGGGCGTGGGAATTCCTCCCAGCGTGTATGGCAGCGGACTCTGCCCACCACCGGCCCGGCCTCAACGCTCCCCGGCCGCTAGATTCTTCCCCTAGGAGAATGCCTCTCCAGGGTAATCCCCCACCCCCGGCACAGGGAAGAAGGCTGGGGGGACCAAGGGCAGGGTCGTTGCCTCCACCCTGGCCAGGATCCAAACCCACCCTCCTGGATTTCTGGAAACTTACCCTCCCTTCTCTTGAGAGGATGTTTTGGAAGGGAATGAGGAGATCTGTGGGCAAAGAAACTTGGTGTAAAGCGTAGGGGGCGGGTCCACAATGGCAGGCCCGGGCACTATGGGAGTGGGGAGCGAGGAACACCCGCAATAATCAAGGGCATACCAGGCATCATCACCCTGAGCCAAAATGAGGCGGCGGGGCAAACAACACGGAGACCACAGGGGAGACACGGGCCGGGGACCTGGGCAGCGGAGGCGGGCAGGGCCGGGGTCGGAGGCTGTGAGTCTGGTGGGTTGGGCCTGAGTCCTGTCCCTCCGCTCTCAGCGCGCCTGGCCCTCCCGCTCCCTGGGGCCGGCCTTCCAGCCGCAGGGCTGCGGGAGCAGCTGGGGCTCGCAGGCTGCACGTCCTCAGGTCTTGGGCCAGGCTGAGCACCTCCGGCCGCTCGCGCTGGGGGGCTCCCCTTTCGCGTTTCTCCGCGTCGTCGTCGTCCTCCTCCTAATCCTCCTACTGGATGCTGCTAAGGCGTGGCTCCCCGCGGCTGCGCTCGCTCGGCTGCGGCCGGTAGGCGCACTTGGCGTTGAGCAGGCGGCCCAGGGGGGCGCGGGGCACCTAGGCGGCGGCACCCCCCGCGCGGAGGTGCTGCCGGCGCAGGTGGCGCGCGTCGCTCTGGTGCTGCAGGCGCTTGAAGTCGCTGGAGGCTGCCAGCGCGGTCTGGCGGAGCAGGAGGTCCAGGACGCGCGCCTTGTGCGCCCTCGCCAGCAGCACAGCCTGGCAGCGCAGCACCACGGCCTTGTGGCGCGCCTGGTGGCGGTAGACCCAGGCGAAGACGCGCGGGTGGCGCCCGTCCGCGGTGCAGTAGGTGATGCGCAGCAGCAGGTAGGTGTGCGCCGGCCTGCGACCCCCCCGAACCCCCGGCGGCGCCGCGCTCGCAGGGCTGCATGAGGATGCCTCGTGGCCCCAGCGTCAGCTTCATCTTGGTGCCCCCGCCCGGCCCGCAGCGAGCCCAGATCTTGCCCACGGCGTCGTTGGTGCAGCCGTCGCCCTTGGCGTGCAGGGTGACGGCGTTGCCCAGGTACCACACGGTGTAGGTCGGGTCCTCCGTGTTGAGCTCCACTTTCTGGCGCCGGCTACGGAACACGCGGCCCAGGCGCTCCAGCGGCCAGTCGGGCAGCAGGTCCGGGCAGGAGCGCAGGAAGCTGGAGCGCAGCGACGTGTAGGCGAGCGCCGGACTCAGGCTTTTCGCCTTGCACTTGGCATCGTCCTCCACCAGCACGAATTTGTTAGGTCTCTAAGGTAGCATCAAAGCGCAGCCAAAGAGGCTGGGGTCGTCGGGAGCTCACCTGCGTCGGGAGGTCGGGGGAGGGAAGGCGCGCAGAAGTCCACCGCCCCGGAGTCGCGAGAAGCCTGGCAGCGCCGGAGACAGTCGGTGTCCGGAGATGCCCAGTGCCAGGCAGGGCTAGCTTCGCAGATGCTCGGTGCCCAGCAGGGTCGGCAGCCAAGGTGCCGGACGGCAGCCAAGTGGCTGGGGACAGCTTTTCCCGGGAGTGGCTCCAGCCGTTTGGGAAGGGAGGAGGGGCCGATGTTGAGAGTGGGGTCAGCTGGACACCCCCAACCCTAGCCCAAATGGTGGGATTTACACGTTCCCTGCCACCGCAATTTGGGTCGCTGGAGCCGCTGCTCGGTGGGGCCGACCGAGAGCGAGGCTGCGGTGGGGACTCTTTCAGTCGTCTTCTGTTTTTGTTTTTGTTTTTGTTTTAATCTGCATTAAGGCATGCACGTAGAGCTAGGAGAATTGTCCCTTCCCAGCCTGTGGCCTTCTCTTGAGGTGCTCCAGATTGAACTGTGGCCTGTAGTTGGGAAAGTAAGTCTCTTCCCAGTAAAGGAATAAGGCACTCTGGAATAAGCAGAAATCTGTGGGAAAACACGGTTCCCCAGAGTGCAACTAAAGGAATGGGTGAATCTCCTGGCTTTTGGAGGCCATCAGTCCTCATTCCAGTATAGGTGTGAGAAGACCGGGGCCCCGAGGACTAGATCAGAACTGAGAAGGTGGCTCCCGTGTCCAATAACTCAATATTTTTACCTGCCATGTCAGAAGTTACCTGAGGTTCTCTGTAGAGATGGTAAGGTGTCTGGTGGAAGCTGTAGGGAACCTTCGGCCCTGTCAGTCCTCTGTTCTCTCAGCCCATAGGGATGTGGGGAGCTGAGACTCCCTTTGGAGCCTGAGGCAGTCTTTCCTCCAGTGGCCCTCTTGCTTACAGAAGGCACACTGATTCCAGCCCAGGGGCTGACTGGCTGGCCTTCGTCTGGGCATTCCAAAGCCACTCTTACAACACTTTCTCAGGATGGGTAATCCAGAAGCCATAGGAGACTGAAAGCAGCTGCTAACAGTTGCACTTTTTGGTCATTTCTTTTGGTTTTCTCCTCTTCCCCTGCCCTGTGGCTATTGTTGTAAACTCCAAAAGCCATGTTTAAGAGTTGGCTCATGGAATTTGGGGTCCCATTCCTGCCTTTTGTAACTTTCTCCTGATGTCAGGGGTAGACTGAGTAACAAATGCATGCCCAGAAGAGCTCGCCCTTCCGAGGTGTCTGGGTCCACATTAGTATATTTCCTGAGTGCCTCAACCAAGCAGCCCTGAAGCAGAGCAAGATTTTCATCCTTCCGCTGAGTTACTTCTATCTTTGTCGTAATTAACTGGCTTAATCACCCACCTGTTCATACCTTCTGTTAAACAAGTTAGCTGTGATTTCTACATTGAGGATCTTGGGAACCCTTCTGGTAATCCCACTGAGGGTCTCTATGCGGAACTGCGTCTCCTTCTACGTAAACAGCATGGCCTTGGAGAGGAGCAGCTACTCTATCTGCAATTCACAGGCAGCACCCAGAATCCTTTGCTTCTCCTCTATAGGACAGCAAGTGGATAATAACATTTGCAAGTTGTGCCAAGTTAAATCAAAAGACACCATCACCATAACAAACTCTTCTGTGAACTGCCCTGGATCCTTCAAAACCCAGCCACATTTCTTTTTGAATAAAGCCAATTTGGACATGGGAAATGGCACGCAGACTCTGATTATTCCCATCTCTGCCATCTACCTCCCACAATGGACACAGATTCAATTTCAGGGGCTGATGTAGAGCCCCACTCCTGGTGGTACTGGCTGGGCTTACTTCCTTGGGCAGTGGGGATATAGGCTGGAGTTCACTGAATAAGGGGGGTGGGTTCCTGATGACACTGGGGTGGAATCCTGCACTGGACAACTGGCATCACCCCTCTCAAAATTGGGGGCTGAGAAGACCCTGGGGAGGGCATGGGCCTTCCAGGGGGTGCTGCTAGAAAGGGAGCAGCAAGGATCTCCCATGCAGTTTCTTGGTGCCTAGAAGTAATATGAGCCAGACACATCCTGCCATTGACTCTTAAGTCAGAATCCTGGTAGGGGGCATAAAAGCCTGTACATAAGGAGCTTCTCCCCATTTTCCTTCCTTTCTATGAATAAGTCCGATTGTGAAATAGGTCAATTTCACAATTGTCCAGTGCAGGATTCCACCCCAGTGTCATCAGGTCAATGATGCAAAGAACCAGTTTCAGGCCAAGTTTCCTGTTCTCCCAAGAAAATGTGCTTCTTTTCCTTTGAGCCATCGAATTTGAATTTGCTCCAATTGCCTAAAAGACACCCTAGTGGGGAGTCCTTTGGGAGGCTCGCCGTTGCCCCATGTCTAACAAGGATCTCCACTCCACCCAGAGGTTTTTCATTTTTCTTTCTTTCTTTCTTTTTGCAGTACATGAATGTTTTCCTCTTCATGAAGTGCTTAAAGCATGAAGAACAAGCTCTTTACAAACAGAGTTACAACTAGGAAGGCCAACAGCAAAGCAGAACCATGCCTGCGCCCTGCCCACTCTCCTCCAAGTGTGGCTAGGAGGGAAACACCAACGAGGACCCTGGGCTTCGATTCAAAAACTCCTCTGAAGACATCCATGCCCTGGGCATTAGGGAGGCCCACAGTCAAAGGGCAGGGCCAGAGCTGGGGCTGAATAAAACCCAAATGAAGACCCAGTAGGGGGGCAAATCCCCCCACTCTCAGAAAAGATACTTACTTCTCTAATACCCAGTGACCCCCAAAAAGCATGACTGAAGCCCTGGGGACCAGTGGACACGTTTCTCAGCTCTGAGGAGTGCAGTTTAAGGTAGGTAACACTACAGGGGCTCTCCTCCATGTGCGGCGCTCCTCTGCTCCATCCTGGAGGCAGACGGACATCACCCACAGGGCACGTGTCTGCCCAAGCCCTTCCAAGCAAGCCCACAGGCCATCTTCTGAGGAAGCGGTGGGCCCAGAGGAGCTCTCGCCTCCTCACTAGGCCATAAGTATCCTCCTTCAGTACCTCACCGCCCCTCATTTTTGCTAATTCAGGGTGGCCCAAGCCACCAAGTTTCCTTACAGATGCCTTGGGAAGCCTGCCTTATTTTCTTTCTTTCTTTTTTTTTTTTTTAATTTTTTATTGGATTTTAGGTTTTGGGGTACATGAGCAGAGCATGCAAGACAGTTGCGTAGGTACACACATGGCAGTGTGCTTTGCTTTTCTTCTCCCCTTCACCCACATTTGGCATTTCTCCCCAGGCTATCCCTCCCCACCTCCCCCTCCCACTGGCCCTCCCCTTTTCCCCCCAATAGACCCCAGTGTTTAGTACTCCCCTTTCTATGTCCATGTGTTCTCATTTTTCATCACCCGCCTATGAGTGAGAATATGCGGTGTTTCATTTTCTGTTCTTGTGTCAGTTTGCTGAGGATGATGTTCTCCAGATTCATCCATGTCCCTACAAACGACACAAACTCATCATTTCTGATTGCTGCATAATATTCCATGGTGTATATGTGCCACATTTTTCCAATCCAGTCTATTATCAATGGGCATTTGGGTTGATTCCAGGCCTTTGCTATTGTAAACAGTGCTGCAATGAACATTCATGTGCATGTGTCCTTATCCTTATAGTAGAACGATTTATAGTGCTTTGGATATATACCCAGTAATGGGATTGCTGGGTCAAATGGAATTTCTATTTCTAAGGCCTTGAGGAATCGCCACACTGTCTTCCACATTGTTGAACTAATTTACACTCCCACCAACAGTGTAAAAGTGTTCCTTTTTCTCCACATCCTCTCCAGTATCTGTTGTCTCCAGATTTTTTAATGATCACCATTCTAACTGGCGTGAGATGGTATCTCAATGTGGTTTTGATTTGCATCTCTCTGATGACCAGTGACGATGAGCAGTTTTTCATATGATTGTTGGCCTCATATATGTCTTCTTTCGTAAAGTATCTGTTCATATCCTTTGCCCACTTTTGAATGGGCTTGTTTGTTTTTTTCCTGTAAATCTGTTTGAGTTCTTTGTAAATTCTGGATATCAGCCCTTTGTCAGATGGGTAAACTGCAAAAATTTTTTCCCATTCTGTTGGTTGCCAATCCACTCTAGTGACTGTTTCTTTTGCTGTGCAGAAGCTGTGGAGTTTCATTAGGTCCCATTTGTCTATTTTGGCTTTTGTTGCCAATGCTTTTGGTGTTTTGTTCATGAAGTCCTTGCCTACTCCTATGTCCTGGATAGTTTTGCCTAGATTTCCTTCTAGGGTTTTTATGGTGCCAGGTCTTATGTTTAAGTCTTTAATCCATCTGGAGTTAATTTTAGTGTAAGGTGTCAGGAAGGGGTCCAGTTTCTGCTTTCTGCACATGGCTAGCCAGTTTTCCCAACACCATTTGTTAAACAGGGAATCCTTTCCCCATTGCTTGTTTTTGTCAGGTTTATCAAAGATTGTATAGTTTTATGTATGTTGTGTTGCCTCCGGTGCCTCTGTTTTGTTCCATTGGTCTATATCTCTGTTTTGGTACCAGTACCATGCTGTTTTGATTACTGTAGCCTTGTAGTATAATTTGAAATCCGGTAGTGTGATGCCCCCCGCTGTGTTCTTTTTGCTTAGAATTGACTTGGATATGTGGGCTCTCTTTTGGTTCCATATGAAGTTCATGGTGGTTTTTTCCAGTTCTGTGAAGAAAGTCAACGGTAGCTTGATGGGGATAGCGTTGATTCTGTAAATTACTTTGGCCAGTATAGCCATTTTCACGATATTAATTCTTCCTAACCATGAACATGGAATGTTTCTCCATCTGTTTGTGTCCTCTCTGATTTCGTTGAGCAGTGGTTTGTAGTTCTCCTTGAAGAGGTCCCTTAAGTTCCTTGTGAGTTGTATTCCAAGGTATTTTATTCTTTTTGTAGCAATTGCGAATGGCAGTTCGTTCTTGATTTGGCTTTCTTTAAGTCTGTTATTGGTGTAGACGAATGCTTGTGATTTTTGCACATGCCTGCCTTATTTTCTACAAGCAAACTAGGGGCTGGGCCAAAGGACAGACACTTCATTTCAAAGTGCACTGCAGCCAAGCCAGGCAAGATCCTGGGACAGAAGGGACAGGCTGGGACAGCAGCTTATGGAGGGATGGGAGGGCAACAGAGGCTTTTTCCTAAGTATAGGTGTCTCCCAAAGACACCTAAAGTGGGATCTCCCACTTACAGGCAAGCTGACTGGTCTAGCATGGCTAGGTTCTGAGGCCAAAGTGAGAGCCAGCGGGGCAGCCCCAGGCCTGCCTGCCCACTTGCCCAGCAGCAGTTTTGATCTTGGGATCCTCCTACTGGGGTTGACGGATGGGAAGAGAGCAGGAAGGCAGAGGGAGCAGTAACTTGGCCAGACCAAGAGATTAACTCCAGGAGAGGGAAAGAGCACGCAGCAGGGCCACTCATTCTCATTCCCAGGCCCTGAGAGAGCCATCCCTATGTATTCAACAGGTGGGAGGGGGATGCCACATGGCAGGAGAGGTCAACATCCAGGGGCTCTTGACCCTGTCCACAAAAGGCACATTTTAGTTGGTTTCCAAAAGTTCGAACCCTGCAGCAACACAGAGTTTTGGCATCTGGACAAGCAAAAGAATAGACACGGAGGCTTGATCCCCAAAACATAAGCAGCCCCAAGCCCCAGCCTGGAGGAGCCTACTACACGTTGGAGGTGGGTAAGAGCTGGAAAAGCAAGGAGGTGCTCTCCCTGCACCCCACACGTCCCCACGTGACACTGTGGAAAGGTCAGCAAGCAGCCTCAAGAACATGCGCCATCTACCTCTGTCCACAGGCCACTCGCCCCACAGCTCGAAACTGAGACAGACTCAGGACATGCAGAGACTGGCCCAGATCACACAGGCTCCTTGCCCTCAGGGGAGGGGTATAGGGCTGAAGAGCAGGCACCCTGGTTGCCCATAACTCACAAACAGGCAGTGTGGTCCCCCACTCCCACTGCGGAGCAGGCTGACGAGCTCATGGTGGGTCAGGTGGTAGAACTTGGCCGACTGGTCCAGCACAGCTGAGTCCTTCAGCCTTTTGGTGTCCACCGTCTGGCCAGCCTGGGACGCCCGGGTCACAGGCTGAACGCTCCTGGATGTGGCTGTTTTGAGCTTCTCCAGCCCACTACTCAGGGCTGTGCTGACTGGAGCAGGACTGCTTCCTGCCTGCTGTCCACAGGGGGCACTGAGGGGCTTCACGGGGTGGGGACTGGCACTGGGCTGTGGCTCCTCAGCCAGTTTTCTCCAAGGGCAGACACTGGAGACAACTGGAGGACAGGCAGACAACAAGGAGAGGCTGCGGTGGCTGCAGTGAGGTCCTCCCCAAGTGGGGCAGGGAAGCACCCAAGTGGGGAGAGCTCAAGGAGGCCAGAGAGTGAGCCTGGCTCCCCTGGTGGTGGGGAGGATGAGGTCAGGGGCCAGGCTCCAGACAGGGGAGAGCACAGAGGGCTGGGCCCCCCATGGTGGTGGCTGGGCCTCCCAAAGTGGGAGAGGAGGCAGTGGAAAGTCAGGCTCTGGGTGGGGGGTGGGCAGCTCTTCTGGGCCAGAATGAATAGAAGATTTTCTGGACCCTAGTGGGGATGCAGATGAGAGACTGGGAGGATCTTGACTCCCCTGAAACAAGAAGGGGTTCAAGGCATCCTCCTTGGAGACCCACACATCAGCCTGCTGGGAGATAACTGATGGGGACCCAGCCCTTCTCCTACTGGACCCTGGCCCTGGGACTCAGGATCCTGGGGGCCTTCTCCCATCTCTGGAGATGCCTGCTTGACTCTGAAGAGCCAAGCTCTTTGAGAAACATGGTGTGAGGGCAGGACCCTCAGGGAAGCTGGTGGGTGCAGACAGGCAAGGCCCAACATGGGGGTGGGGGGTGGGGGTGCTGACATCCTCCACTAGCTCTTCCAGGCCAGGCTTGTCCAGCAGAATTGCAGAGGAGCAGCTGTCAGACTCCTCTGACTCGGGCTTCTCTCCCTCCTCCTTTGTCTCTGGGGAACTGACAGCCAGTGCACTTGGGGAGGCACCTTCTCCCTCTGTCTCTGTCCCCCTGTTACTCAGCCCGCTTCGGCCTTCTCCTCCTCCTGGGATCTTGAGGGTGTGAAGAGGCACGGTGGCTTGGGAGGTGGGACACTGGGCTACAGTCCCTCGTCAGACACCCACTCGGGTATAGGCTCGGGCACCAGCAGGGGAAGCCCCTCACTCCCCTTGGGGCTCACAGTTTCTGGTGATTCAGGCTGCACCTGGGGCAGAGGCTCATCAGACTCTCCCGGCAAGATGAGTGAGGTCATCTCAGCTGCAGGAGAAATGGTGACCACATCCCAGGACCAGGCATCGTCAGCTGTCTCAACATCAGGGCAAAGCTGGTTTTCACCTCAGGAGGCCTGATCGTCCTGGCCCTCAGCAGTGCTGTCTGGGCCCAGCAGCCTCTCCCACACACTGATCACTTCTGGGGAGCTCAACAGAGACGTCCCACTGTCTGCCGGACTCTGCCCTTCCCCTTCTGGGGCTGGCGGTTCCCTGTCTGGTTCTGAGGCTGAGACTCTCAGCTGCAGCTGGGCTGATGAGGTGGGCGGGCCAGCCCGATGGCCCGATGGGCCCCAGGTCAGCTGTACTCACGCTCTGGTGGTCCAGTCCCAAGTCCACAGAAACCCTGGGCTCCAGCTGTATGCTGCTCCCACCTCTTCCTCCTCCTGCCCTGGGCTCTCCCTCAGGCTCAGGCTCGGCTGCTGGTGCAGTCATGGCACCAGGGCCTGGGTCTTGCAGCCCTGCCGCCTCCAGCCCCACTCCTGCAGGGGCCAGGATCTTGCTCCTGGCCTCTGGACGCAGCCTGCTGGCAGCAAAGATGGTGAAGGTGTTGTCCCACTCAGGCAGGGCTTTCCCAGGGGAGGCCAGGGATGGGACTGGCCCTCAAGGCACTGGGTTTTTTTTTTTTTTGAGACGGAGTTTTGCTCTTGTTACCCAGGCTGGAGTGCAATGGCACGATCTCGGCTCACCGAAACCTCTGCCTCCTGGGTTCAAGCAATTCTCCTGCCTCAGCTTCCCGAGTAGCTCGGATTACAGGCACGCGCCACCATGCCCAGCTAAGTTTTGTATTTTTAGTAGAGACGGGGTTTCACCTTGTTGACCAGGATGGTCTCGATCTCTTGACCTCGTGATCCACCCGCCTGGGCCTCCCAAAGTGCTGGGATTATAGGTATGAGCACTGGGTTTCTGAGTTGGTTCCTTGGCTTCTCTCAAGTCAAACCAGCTACTCTTGGCCTTTTCCTCCCCACTGAACGAGTAATGGGGGGAGGCCCCTAGGGCAGGAACCCCTTCTGCCCCAGAGAGCTTCGGCACCCCAACTCGCTCCGACTTAGGCCCTGGTGGTGGTGGTGGAAGAGGCCCGTCTGGGGCTTGTGTTCCTCCTTCCGGGCTCCCTCCTTCCCTGCCCACAGCCTTAGAGGAGGCCGCTATGGGTGTGGCGACCTGGAAGGGCTTGCCCTCTGGCAGCCGGGCCCCACCACCTCTCCAGGGAGCTGGCCCCAAAGGCCAGGACTTCAGCCTGAGCACTGGGATCCTCCCGTCCAAGCACCGCCTCTGAGCTGCTGTTGCTAGACTGCCTCTGGCCCAGGAGTCCTCTGTGGAGCGAGGCCCCTCCTTGGAGGCCCGAGATGGAGCCCCGGTGAAGCACAGGGGCCTGGGGCTCCTAGTTGTAAATGTGGTTCCCATTGACACGGAGCGAAGAGCGGGAGGCAGCATCCAGGTGGCCCTGAAGGTCGAGAAAGGCCCGAGGAGGAGCTGCGCGCATCTGGCTGGCCTCGTCGCTGTAGGTCCTCTTGTGGGTGAACTGCTTGGGGGACTGTGCGGATTCCCCACCCCCTTCGGTGGACAGCCAGCTGCTGCGGCTAGGTGAGCGGGTGAGGAGCTCGGCGCCAGGCCCCTGGTAGGCCAGGCTCCCACTGGCTGAGGACAGGGTGCTGTCCGAGCCCAGAGATGTGCTGGACTGGGTCAGGGACGACGTGCGCAGCTTCTTGGCTTTGCCCATCTTGCCCAGGCCACCCGGGTCAGGATCCTCTATGGCACTGCTTGGGAGGATGGCAGAGGCAGACTCCAGATCATACTTCTTCTTGCCCTTCATCTTGTCCTTGATCTTGCTTTCCGAGGCGGGACCTTGGCTTGTCCTTGATGGACAGGTCAAACATGCTGGCGCTCAGGTTCTTGCGTGTGAACTGGATGGTGACTTCGATCTCGCCACGTTCCTTCTCCTTGCCTGCCTTGGAGTTCAGTTTGTACCACTGCGTGTCCTGGGCGCGGCCTGCGCCGAAGACCTCGCCCAGCACCAGCGTGGCCTGGCCCGGTAACTTGCCGACGCCAATGAGTCAGCGGTGCCTGGTGTGAGCACCAGCTCGCAGGCGGCGGCGGAGCCCGCGGCCCAGGGCGCCTGGCCCGCGTCCGCCTCCTGCGCCCGCAGCAGGTCATCCAGGGCGCCGGGCGGCGGCGGAAGGAGCAGTCCTCATGCCGCTCTGGGCAGCCTGAGTCTTCTCCACCACCCACGTCTGTACTGTCGCGGCCCACCTGGATCACCGTGTACGCCTCCCTGGTGCTGCCCGCGCCCGAGCTCTTGCCCGCAGCCGGCGGGCAGGCAGCACCGTCACCGGGACGGGCGTAGGAAGCCAGCGGGAGGGCCCCGCCGCCGGCTCCGCGCCCCGCACCAGGGCCAATGCAGGGAAGCGGCGGACGAGGGCCGGTGCAGACCCCGGGACCTGGGGACAAACTGTCGCGCCGGAGGGCGGTCTGGAGCCGGCTCCGAGCACCGCCGCCGCTGCTGGCTGGGATGCCCCGCCGCTCTGCGACCCCAGAAATTTTTCTAAGTCTAGCAAAAGCCCAGTAACATTTCCTGTCAAATTCCCACCTCCTGCAGAGAAGATAGAAGTACAGGTAGGAAAGCGTCATGAAAGTGGACTACGAAACATGATTGAATTCCACAGAGAGTGAAGAAAGCATTTTAGTTTGGGCAAAGAGGGGTTAAAAGAAACAAGGGGGTCACAGAAGGGAGGAAGGGAAGGTGTGAACAGTGTTGTCCCCTGAGCTGCCAGAGAATCTACCCAGCAGCCACAAACACTGAAGAGAAATGTTTGGGCAAAATGTTTGGGTGGCTGCTGCTTGTCTGCCAATATGGGCAGTTGTCACTTGGGTTGGGGGCCCAGGAACCCCTGCCTCCTGTGACCAAGAGTTCAATATGGCCTTGAGCAAGGTCACATAGGAAGGGGCCCGCAACTGGCTGTTATGGAAAATGGTAATTTTTTAACTTAAGGGCAGAGAAGATGACATCCGCACTCCCCCTGGGGAGGGGCTCTCATCCACAACCCTTTAGGGAATGTCAGTGCTGAAAAGCCCAGAGCATCCAGGCGGAGGCCAGCAGTGACAGTGGGACTCTCACACCCAACAAAATGCCAAAAACCCAGAGTGCCCAAACATCAGCCAATGAGGTTCCCCACACCAAATGCTGGAACTCCAGGGGTGGCCAATGGTGAACCCCAGAGGCCAAGTTGGGGCCACAGAGCAATGTGACTCTGGCATCTCAGGGTCCACACAGTAAGGGACTCTCACAACCCAGTGTCCTGCCTTAAACAGTTCTTGACTGTCCTGTCCTGTCCTGTGTCTTGTCCCGTCCCATCTTGTCTTATCTTGTCTTCACTTGTCTTTGTGGTCACCAGAAGATGCAAGGCAGGACAACCCCAAAATTGAGGCTTAGCCCAGGAGAGTTCTTGGCTCTTCCCAGGTAAGAACTCAAGGGCAACCCAGCGGTGAAAGAAAGCAACTCTGGTTAAACTGGTGCTGCTTCTGGTGGAGCCGGTAACCTGTAGGCAGCGTGTGGGCTGCTAGCTAGCTGTGCGTATACCCACTTTTAATTAGATGCTAATTCAGAAGTAGGTTATTCAGAATTTTCTGGAAAAGGGATGGGGCATTTCCAGAACCATATAAGGTAACTTCCTGTGTGTTGCCATGGCATGTTGATGTTTTTATTTATAAACTGTCAAGGCACTGGTGGGAGTGTCATTGAGCTAATGAGCATTGAGAGTAACTGGAAGCAGCTTTTGTCTCCATCTGCTGATTTTGGTCAGCTTCTTCACCACACCCTGTTTGGACCAGACCCTTCTCTGATCAGCCGGGCCGCCCCTGGAAGGAAGTCCTGCCACTGTCCTGCCTCAGTAGACTCTCTGCCAAAGAAGCATCTTTAGAGTTTGCTATTTACTCATGAACCAGAAAAACCATCCTGTGCAGGCCAAATTCCCACCCTCGAGATTTCTGTAGGACCAACAGGTAAAAACAATATACCCCAACGGGACTGTTAGGTTTCAAATAACTTACTCTCCTTTGGATTTATTTTTCTGAGAATGAATTCTTCATACACATTGACTTGTCTTCTGCAATCCAGTGTAAAAGTGGCACCTCTTCTTCAGAAGCTTTGAAACATACAAATTAGCCTTAAACTTACCTACCGGACTTTCAGGCTAGAAGGCTGATTCATGTAAGGACTAAGAAGACATTTCACCCATATCCTGGGTGACAGGAGAGGATCCCTTAGATAGGTTTGTACAGCAGACTGGTAACCTGCACTTTCTTCTAGCAGTGAGAGGTACTGAGAGCTAACAGTCCTCGTGCAAGGCAGAGACAGACCCACAGAGAGCCAAATTTTAGCCTAGAACTCAGCCAGCTCTTCACAGCCCCCATGTGTTCCATTTTCCTCCACAACTATTTACTTTGAAAGATTTCAAACTTATAGAAAAGTTGAAAAAAAGGAACACCTCTACACCACTCACCCAACTTCAACAATTAACATTCCTTTGCCTTTTCTCTCTGTCTACACACACCTACACACACATGCATATTTCATAGTAAATGCAGGAAAAGAAACTCCACTCCATTCCTAAATATTTCTGCATGCATTTCATGAGATTAAGGATATTATCCTGTATAATTATAATACAATTCAATGATCAAACCTAAGGATATTAACATTAATTCAATAATATTAACTAGCATATAGTCCAGATAAAAATTGTCAAATTGTTTAGAAAATGTCACATCTATACACATGTATGTGTGTATATAGATATTTATGCATATACATAATGTGTGCATGTGTTATATATACACACATAACATGCTATGCATAAATATATATACATATATGCATGTATGTTATACACATATAAAACACATGTACACATTATGTATGCATAAATGTCTTAATTTAATGATATGTTTATGCATAAATATCTTAATTTAAAGATATATACATATCATTAGCTGAAAGCTGCCTCTATACATATTTTAAAGGTTTCTTCATATGTAGTGAACTGTAACCTAACTGAATGTGTAAACAGCCTGTAACCTACTCTCTCTGGTTTTTCTTTGAGACAGAGTCTCACTCTGTGGCCAGGCACAAGGCTGGAGTGCAGTAGCGCAATTTTGGCCCACTGCAACCTTCACCTCCCAGGTTCAAGCAATTCTCCTGCCTCAGCCTCCCAAGTAGCTGGGACTACAGGCACGCGCCACCACGCCCAGCTAATTTTTGTATTTTCGGTAGAAATGGGGTTTCACCATGTTGGCCAGGATGGTCGCGATCTCTTGACTTTGTGATCTGCCTGCCTCAGCCTCCCAAAGTGCTGGGATTACAGGCGTGAACCACCGTGCCCAGCCAACAGCCTGTAACCTACTCTTGTGCCAATGACTGAGTTTGGGCCAATCAAAGGTGGCCAACTGTTCAAACTGAGTTCAAATAAGACAAGCTCAGAGCTGCGGCCAATCTGACTATTTTTATATCTCACTTCTGTTTTCTGTAAGTCACTTTCCTTTTTCCATCCATAAATCTTCTTCCACCACATGGTACCACTAGAGGCTCTGAACCTGTTCTGGTTCTGGAGCTTCTTGATTCAGGAATTCTTCTTTGCTTAATTAAACTGTGTGTGTGTGTGTGTGTGTGTGTGTGTGTGTGTGTGTGATACCTTATATACATATGTAATGTATATATGCATTTGTATACATAATATTTATTTATTTAAGAAAGAGAGAAGTGGGTTGTGGTACTGATGTTATTCCCCAGGTTCCCAGGAAAGTTCCTCAACTGCACTTTAGTTTCCTAGAACGGTCCCTCCATTTCTTTGTTTTCGTTGCTAAGTTTTTGAAGGGGATGTGCCAGTTATCTTGTTCAATATCCTGCATTCTGATCAAACTAAACATTTTTTGAAAGAACAGGATATAGGAATTTGTGCTTCTTACCACCCCACCTGTCAGAAAGCCAGCGATGCAAGAACAAAATATTGTTAGTATTTTCACATCCAAAGTATTAAAGGAAAGCAGCATCTGCCAGCAAGTTTACGGTGTGCCGTGGTGGCATAGTGACGAGCACTTTGCATTGTGAATGCAGAACCTCGGTTCCAATCCAAAATGCTGTGTCTGGTGTCTTTTGGGTAGAAACTGAGGTGTCTTTTGGTTTGCTTTCAATCCCCGCACGGGCTGAGTCCTTCAGCGGGGTTTACCACTGACTGCTGCAATGCAGTGCGGTCAGGCAAAGGGAAGGAGAGCCCCCACTGCACACACCTGGGGCCCAGGACACGCTCTGTGTCTCACCGTTGAGCAGAAAATATCCCAAAAGGTAAAGCGCCACCTTTCAATCCGCCCTGGTGGTGGCTTCCACTATCGCAGTGGGGTGGTCATAACTGGTTTTTACTGCTCTTCACAGTGGCTGAAACCATTATTTGTGGCCAGAGAATGAGGCGTACCACTGACTTGCCAGCGTGACCCAGTGAGGACCAGCAGAACACCCCTGGACTAGGTTGTTGGGGACTGGGAGGTGCCTCATGTCTGGGCATGCATTGAACCACCCCACAAGGAGAAATGCCTCTTCTCAAGACTTCTCTGTACTTTCCACTCAGGAAACTGTGTAGTCACAGCTGTTCTTCTGGTTGAGATAGTAGCAAGGATTTGGGGGTGGGGAATGAAAATGAGCTTTTACTGAGTTTAAAATAAAATCCAAGCTCCTTGCCATGGTCTACACTGACTTGTCTCCATCTTCCACCTCCCAACCCCCATGTTGATGCTAAAGAGCAAACTAATGAAATGTAATTCATATAATGTCAAATTCTAATACATTAACTAGACAGGTTACTAAATATTGACAAGTGAAATCATCACCCAGATAAAGTTACAGAAAATTTCCATCATCCCAAAAAGGTCTTGACACCAGGCATGGTAGCTCATGCTCCTAATCCCAGCACTTGGGAGGCTGAGGCGGGAAGACTGACTGAGCCAGGGAGTTTGAGACCAGCCTGGGCAACATGGCAAGATCCTATCTCTATAAAAAAAAAATTTTCAAATTGAAAAAATTAAAATAAAACTTTGTAAAGGTCCATAGACCCCCTTCCAGGCAATCCCACCATCCTCCACCTAATCACCAGTCTGTTTATCACCACAGATTATGCTGCTCACTTCCTGAAATTCACATAATTCACTCTTTGTGTTGTTTTTCCATGTCTTTAATACATATCTACATTATTGTACGTATCTAGTTGACTTGGGTGTTACTGGTGAGCGCTATTCCAATGTGTGAATACACCACAGTTGACGGACACTTTGGTTATTTCTGGTTTGGACTATTATGAAAAAGGCTGCTGTGCATGAATATCCCGGCACAAATCTGTTTGTTCTGTGTTTTCTTAGATTTTCTATTTGTCTCTGTTTGGCATCTATTAATCACAGGACAATTACAATAACTATATGTTCTTATTTGCTGTATTTTTTTCTTAAAACAATTTACTGATGTGTGTTTGGTATACTAAAAGCTGTCCATATTTAATGAACACAACTTGCTGAGTTTGAAATAAGTATAGACCCATCAAATTATCACCACAATGTATATAATGAAATCATTTGGCTGGGCGCCGTGGCTCACACCTAAAGTCCCAGCACTTTGGGAGGCCCAGGCTGGAAGATCACTTGAGGTCAGGAGTTCAATAACAACCTGGCCAACATGTTGAAACACCGTCTCTACTAAAAATACAAAAATGAGTCAGCATGATGGCGCACACCTGTAATTTCAGCTATTTGGGAGGCTGAGACATGAGGATTGCTTAAACCTGGGAGACGGAGGTTGCAGTGAGCAGAGATCACACCACTGCACTCCAGCCTGGGCAACAAAGTGAGATTCCATCTTAAAAAAAAAAAAAATCACCTCCAAAAGTTTTCTCCTGCCCTCTTTGCTTATTATTATTATTTTAAGTTTTATATTCTAATTGATGAGAAATAATTATACATATTTATGGGAGTACATATGATATTTGATACATGCCTATGGTGTATAATGATCAAATCAGGGTGTTTAGGATATCCATCATCTCAAACATTTTATCATTTCTTTGTGCTGGAACATTTCAGATCTCTCTTCTTAGCTACTGTGAAATACACTATATACTGCGGTTAGCTGTAGTCACACTACGTGCTGTTTCCTTTCTGAGATTCCACCAACCCCCTGATGTTCCAGCTGCTATGCTTGTCCACACTTTGTCCTCTGTTCCTTTCATCTAGGAAGACAGTTTGGTTTTGTATTGTAATTTAGCTAACCCAAGTAAGGTGGACCAAACTTCGTTCAATAAACTAAAAATAAAATCCTAAGTCCCTCAACTGACTAAATGGACCTCCCATTGGCCAATGTGACCCTGGACAAACCTTAAAAGCTGAGACCCTGGCCAAGAAGAAACAGGAGGCCAGACAAGCCTCATTATATTCCCACCCTTTTGCAGTTTGAACAAAACTGACCAATCGTAATGTTATCATAGCAATCATAAGACTGACGGAACGGGCTCTTTATGGCACTAAGACACCAAATTATAAACAGGACCTAGGACCACGCCAGGCAAGGGTGAAATCACGCACCCCCTACAAGTAAAGAATAAACTATTTTCTAACTGCCACAGGCTTTTTCTCTAGCAGCTGAACAAGCCCTGGCCTGAGTAGAGGAGTGTGGAAGCACTTGCTGCTCACCCCTCTCTAGATACTGAACCCCTCTTTCCACAAGCCGTAACTGCAGCCTTGATTGGACAAGACACTGATTTCAGTAACTTTCTTCTGATGAGAAGGCCAGCGACCATGGACTGATTCTATCAGATTTACAGTAGCTGTGCATTTGCAGGCCTTTGTGTCCTGAAAAGACCTTTGCCTATAGGGCCTAATTGTAATGCATTTAAATGCTAAGTATCCACAAGGTGAACAAGGTTGTATACCATCTGAATGTCTGTTCAATAAGCATGCATGAGTTCCCCCTTCATAAATATTCATGAATCCTCCTATAACTTGTCCAATATGTTTGTTTGGCCAACTCATTCAACTTAAATTCCTGTCTTGCCCCTCCCTCCCTCAAAGTGCCTGCTTCTGGGCAACAAAGCGAAACTGTCAAAAGAGAGACGTACACAACGGAAGGAAGACAGAAAAAAAGAAAGAGAGGGGTGGGGGGAGGGAAGCAAAACAATGGGCAGTAGGTGTGGGGTGCCTTGGGATTCTACAGTAGTTGGGACCCTGCCTGCCTGCAGCAACCTCGGTTCTCTTTCTTTCTTTCTTTTTTTTTTTTTTTTTTGTTGTTGTTGCTTTTGAGCATAAACTCAAGATTTTAATGTCTTCATACAAAAAAAGATGACACTTAGAACTGGCTCACTCGGCCCTTTCTCTTCTTATCTCCTCCCATTCAAAATGCTCGCGTCTCTCAGCAGCCAGCATTCTCCTAGATCCACAGTTGGGCTCAAGGCACTCAAGCCTTAGCATAATTTCTTTGTAGTTTTGGCTTTTTTCTGGAAAATGGGCTTAGTGCCCACCACAGCCACTCTGCTTCCTGTCATGACGCCGCTTTCCCTGGGCATGCAGAGAATCCTGGCCCTTCTTGTGCTGTGTCACTTGTGGGAATGATGCCTGCCACACTTCTTACAGAAAGTCTAGCGGGTTTTAGGAACATTCACCATGTTGGTGTGAGCGCTGCCGGCACCGAAAGCAGCAACCGCGTTTCTAATCCTAATCCCGGTACAGTCTGGCTATAACTTGGACCCACTCGGGGGAACCCACGTGTCTTTTGGTTTGCTTTTAATTTTTTCACCAGCTGCGGCCTTTATCTGCAGCCAGAAAGCAATAGTTCACAAACAAGGGACCCAAAGAGAAACCTTCAACGTGCTCTATGTCTCACTGTTTAGCAGAAACTATGAAGCGACTCTCAACCTGGCTGGTCTGCAGCTTCAGGACAGAAGAGAGAGAAGGAGAGAGAGAAGGAAGCCATAAACGTTTTTGGGTGGGCGCGATACCATGTCAATCTTGAACCCGGTTATGTGAGCGCAGCCCTCTTCTAGCACAAACACCGTTTCCCATATTAAGAAAATCACCGGGATCAGCAAGTCTAGAGTGCGATGAGGAAGGTTCACTCTGGGAGAGCCCCCTTCGTCACCATGGTCTCTCCCCTGCCAGGTAAGTATGAATGAGCGCATAACCTGCAGGGACAGCACAGCCTCCTCTCCCCTGGCGGTGTGCTCACCCTTGCCATTCTTCCACCAAAGATGGAAGCTTCCGCTTTCTCTCCGCCAAAGATTCCATCCACGGTCACCCACGCGACTACCCAGGCCTCCTTTCAGCAGCGGCTCCGCCCCGCAGCCACCACCGTCTCACTGCAGCTGCTCTACCCGCCTCTGCCGAGTCTGTGCACTTCACCCCCAGGCTCCCGCTCTCCCCTGATGTTACTGCGGGCGCGGGGTTCTGCGTGGAAAAGGGGAAGCGTGCGCCAGTGCTTGGCAGAGTACAGACATTGTGGGATTCGACTGTGGTACCATTGTTTTGACGTCCCGGAGCTGATTTTTACACCTGCCTTCTGCTTAGGACACCGGCAGCAGTTTTCCGTTTATGCCTCCTCCACCTGCTGCCTTTGGTCAGCGAACATCGTCTTCCTCCACAGCTCAATCTACAAACGGAAGGGCCCTGGAGGACACGTTCCGCGCTCACTCCCCTCCCATCCTGCCGCGCATCGCCTCTAGTCACCTCTTCCGAAGGCCTAAGAAACACGGTAGCTGTGAACGGAGGTGAGGAGGCTCAGCTGACCCGCCCGTGTACACACAAAGCCACAACTCGGCTTCGCCTCTCTCTTAGTTCGCAGCTCAGCCCGATCGGCGCCTCCCAGGCGGCGGCGGCAAAAAGGGTGGGATTTTTGTGTGTGGATCCGCTGGGGCTGGCATCTCTGCACGGCTGGGTACACCTGAGTGAGACCCTCAGTATCTCTCTAAAGCCGCTTCCGCGGATAACTGATAAGCCAGAGCGGTGTCTTGAGAGGCGGTCCACCGGGACTTAGCCTCCTTCGCCAGGGTTTGCACCTCACTGCGGAGACTTCTGCATCTGGCCCTTGGAGCAGGCCAGCTGACAGCGGAGTAAGAAGATTCCCCGGGGGAGGAAGGCTGGTGCCAAAAGCTTCCCTGACCGGGAATCGAACCCGGGCCGCGGCGGTGAAAGCGCCGAATCCTAGCCACTAGACCACCAGGGAGACATATAACAGCGCTTTCTCTCCTGTTGTTGGTCTGATGTGACAGTTTCCCTGTGCTCTGGGAGGACTTCGGCCTTGTGGGGGTCCCTGATGGCTCCTGGAGTCCTCTCACAAGGCCGTTCCCTCTTTTCTCCAAAAGAAGAGCCCACAGGCAACGCAATGAGTGCTCAGTGAGGCCCACCAAGGCCACAAGTCCCGAGTTCCTGAGCGAGGTGCAGCCTCCCGGCCACACCTAACCACTGACCTACAGATGTGCCTTTGCCAGGCGGCAGCCCGTGGAAAGGCGGCCGCAGGTTGCCAGAGCCTGAGCCACACACCAGGTCGCCCGGAGGAGGCGGGAGCGGGGAGGGACCCGGAGTGAGACCAGGATGCCCTCAGCATCATAAAGGGCTCAGACAGTTGCAGAAACCGAGGCGGGCTGGATGGAAAACTTTCCAGGAAGGATCGGGGCCCTGAACTGGTCTCTGACCTTCCCCCCTGCAACCTGCGACAACTGCCGTTTTCCCATCTTAGGCAACTGCTATGCCACCCTTCCATATGCTTCGGGCAAAACCCGAGTTTCCTCTGACGCTGGAGTTTTTTCCTCAGATCCAAGATCCAATTGGTCGCCAATTCTCGATTTCCCGTCGGCCAAGTGCGTGGACATTGACGACCTACACGCGAGTTTCTCTACCTCCGCGGAATAGCTACTTCGGGGCGGGGTGGGGGAGGGGCCCTTGGGTGGATCTGGGGTGTTCAGCGGCATCCCCCGCCTCCGCTGACCAGATGGATGCCAGGGGCTTGACGTTCTCCCTCCAGCTTCCCCCAGTCGCGGCCTAGTGTCCCAGCGGGGATGGGGGAGGAGTGTGAGGGCGAAGTTGCCGCCTGTTGAGAACCATTGGTGCGCCTAGTCCTGCTCTCTGAGCTTGTGCAGAGGACTCTCCAGATGAAGGCTCGGGGGTCCATCCAGCTCCAGATCCCCTCCCTCCCCCGCACAGTCGGACCTTAGGATTTGAGGCTTTTAACATCTGGACATCATGAGATTCTACCTTTAGGTCTTTTCTTCCCTTCTGTCCTCCAAATCGGCCTCTTCCGAGCCTATTGACCAAGGCCAGCCGGGAAGACAGCTGGGTTCACTCGCCTTTCCTGGAGCTTCAGGTCTCTTCAGTTGAGCCTGCAGAGAAGCCTTAGGGGAAAGAGCTGACCACTTCGGTCCTGTCCGAAAGGGATCCCTTTCTGAAGGGAAAGAAAGCCCGACTCCCGTCATATTGGTTAGGCAGAAGAGAGATCAAAGGGAAGAGAAAAAAATCCCATGAGGTTGCAGGATCTAGTTACCATTTAGTTGACCTAACCTCCTCTGGAGGTCCTCCCAGTGTTCCCGTGGCTGGTGAAGGTGAGTTGAGTCGCCGTCTCCAGTTTGCCAAGGCGGACAAAGCCGACGACAATGGGCCTGTCCACTATCTTCCTTCCTATGCACAAAATGCCAGCTCTTCCTGTTTCCAGCTGGCAACATCCCACCTGATGACCAGCTTAGTAAATTAGAGACTGTCCATGGGATTCCATCTCTGTCTCAGTTCGGGCTTCTGTAACAATGTACCATACACTGGGGGGCTAACTCACAACAGAAATCTATTTCTCACAGTTCTGGAAATTGGAAGTCTGAGATCAAGGAGCCAACATGGTAGGATTATGGCGAGGGACTTTTTTTCTGGTTATAGACTGGCACTTTCTCATTGTATCATCAGGGCAGAAAGGGGGTGAGAGAACCCTCTGGGGTCCCTTTTATAAAAGTATTAGTCCCATTCAGACCAATGGGACTAAATCCAGATTGTGCCGAGTGTTGCGGACTTTTTGTGAGTTCATCCGTCCTGCAGACGCCTGGAGATCCACTGTCCCCAGAGGGTGCAATAGACAATCTTTGGTCACAAGTCAGCAACCAGTATATGTGAGTGAGAGCATGTGTCCCACTCTGAAATGAGAGTGTATTCGTCCATTTTCACGATGGTGACAAAGACATACCTGAGACTGGGAAGAAAAAGAGGTTTAATTGGACTTAGAATTCCACATGGCTGGGGAGGCCTCAGAATCACGGCGGGAGGCAAAAGGCGCTTCTTACATGGCAGCAGCGAGAGAAAATGAGGAAGAAGCAAAAGCGGAAACACCTGATAACCCCATCAGATGGTGAAATGTATTCACTATGAGGAGAATAGCACGGGAAAGACCAGCCCCCATGATTCAATTACCTCCTCCTGGGTCCCTCCCACAACACATGGGAATTCTGGGAGATGAATTGAAGTTGAGATTTGGGTGAGGACACAGCCAAACGTATCAGAGAGGGAGGAAGTGACAGCATATTCCGATGTGTGTGAGGGTTTCATGACTTATTACCTATTTCAAAATTTATTGCCCTTTGTGAAAAAGCAAAACAAGGACTTGCCCTATCTGACTTTAAGGCTTACTATTTTCTGGGTATCTCTAATGGGTAAGAGAGGGCCCCATGCGATATTGCTACAGTTCCCAGATGAAGAATGGGAAAGACTTTATGTTGACCAACCACAGAGGCCTGAAAACCCAGGTCCTTAAGGAAGGTAGAGGATATCTGGACCCTGACCCAGGACCCTGGATGGGCTGTGCTAAGAGACCCCCACAAGGGAAAGGATTTTTTCCTGCTTCAGGTTCTCTGTTCTTCTGGGATTAAATGACCTGGACCCAAGTTTTTCCCCCAACACTGGGGATAGGGCTTTACCAAGGGCCTGGGATCTTGCTGTCCTAAGGACAGCAGAGCAAGGGGTGGAGGAGGAGCTCAGGTGGTGGAGGAGGAAAAATCAGGTGAGATGCGTGGAGCAGTTGGCTATACCAGGCACAGGGAGGACCCACTGGACCCAAGAGCCTGCATGTGAAGCCAGGCCTTGGGCCACATTGCTCCTCAAAGGGATGCCTCTTCCACAAGGTCTGCAAAGGGACTGTGGAAAGAGAGGCCTTTGGCCCATGCCTCTGAATGCTGTCCCACCACAGAGTGCCCTGTGGCCTTTGTCTTGCTTGTGTGGGACAGTCAGAACAGAGGCTGCAGAGCCTCTATACTGGGCAGCATCCCAGCCTGAGCGCCAGAGCTCAATGGGAAGGCCCTAGAGCAAGTAGAGAGGATGGCACCTTTTGGACAGAATGTGTGGAACAAGAGCAACGGCTCATCCCTTCAGGCTCCTCACAAAATGACAAGTCAGGAAGATCAAGGTGCAGACCTGATTTCCCATGCAGGGCTAAAGGCAGACAACCAGAGAGTGGGCAGCACCTGGGCCAGTGAGGGCAAAGAAGCCCTCAGTGTACTCCTGCCCTCAACCTTACCCCTCCCACCCGCATCCTGCACACCGCCTGGCCACCCTCCTCATAAGTGCAATAAGAATCCGGATTCTGCCTGGCCTGCTTGCTGTGGGAGGCACCATGGCCTGATGGAGCTTCAGGCAGGTGCAGGAAGATGCAGCTGGTCTAACTGGAGGTTGGGAGTCCAGGGTGCAGGAGGAGAAGCTTGGAGTGCAGGATTTGGTGGCATGTGTGTGGAAGTAAGCAAAAGAAAGAGATAGCTAAGCCACTGGAAATGCCTTAAGAATTCAGGTAGAAATTTCCCGGAGAGGTGCGCATGCAGGCGCCCACGAGATCCAGAACACAGCTGCCGCCTGACTGCAAGCTGCAGGCGAGCCCTAAACTGCTGATCTTCACACAGCCTCTTGGCCTCACAGAGACAGTTTCTGAATAGTCTTAAGGGCAGAGGTGCACTGAAGCCACGGTGCCCTGCAGCCCAGGATCCGAGTAAACTCTTTAAGGACCATTTATGGAAGATTTTTGAAACTGTTTTTGGTAACCCCCAAGCATGTTTTGGTTAGAAGTAGAATTTTAGAGGTCATCAATTTGAAAATTAAAACTAGAACTCCAGAACTCCTAGAGAGATAAAATTAAAAGAATACATCCAGTATCCTGAGTAGAAAGATTTCTTATAGAACATAAGCTTTAAAAATAAAGAAAATATAAGGCAAAATTTCATCAAAATTAAATGCTTTGAGAAATAAAAGTAAACTCCGAAGCCACCCAACCAACTAGACAGAGCCCTTCTTCACCAAGCAGACCCCAGAGAAGTCTTAGGTACTGAGTTCCTGGCCAGTATTTGGAAGGTCAGACACCTGTCCTTAGACTCTCTCCCTTTTGTGGTTTAGACACAACTGAGCAGTACTAATGTTAAAATAGAGACCATAAGACTGTCAGAGCAGACTCTGTACAGCAGGAAGATACCACATTATACAAAAGATGTGAGGCCACGCCAGGCAAGGTTAAGCCATGCACCCTCAACTTGAAGCATAAACTGTGTTCTAATTCCACAGGGATTTTTCTTCTTCATTTTTTTCTCTAGCACCTAAACCAGCTCTGGCCTTGAGATAAGCAATGCTGAAGCCCTCACAGCTCACCCAGTACCACACAGTGACTGAGCCCCACACACACATACAAGCCATAACTACAGCTTGACTTGGACAAGAGACCGATTTCAGTCACTTTCTCTTGATAAGAGACCTCTGGCTGTGGACGGTTCTGGACAGTGTACAGAGGCTGTGCACCTGATTGCCTTTGTGTCCCTCCTTCACCTTTTGAAGCATGAGGCCTAATTATAATGTATTTAAATGTTGTCTCCACCCCAAAGTCAACATGGGTTGCATGTAGCAGGCATGTTTCTTCAGCCTGCATGCAGCAGGACCCCTGAATGAATATTCAGAGCTCTCCTATTCCCTGTTGAATATGTATATGTGGCCAGTCAGATCAACATAAATACTTGTTCCACTCTCCCCTCCCTGGAAACCCACCTTTCCGGTTTCAGAAGGAGGGTACACCTCCCAGTCTGTCAGAATGGCCACCATGCATGCTTGAACCCTTTATAAAATATAAAATCTCCTTTCTAAGTTTATAAATTGTGTAATTTTTCAGTTGACAATTTTCAGTTGTCAGTCAAGCCACAGACTGGGAAAATTCATTTGCAATGTATTTATTTGAAACATGACTCAATTCCTGAATATATAAGAGAACTTCCATAGATCAGTAATAGAGAGCTAAGCCAATAGAATCAGACAAAATATTCGAATAGGCTTTCACAAAGGACAATTTCTTATATGTTGGAAGCCATAAGAAAATATGCTTGATAGTATCACTCATTAGGCAGGTATTAAATTAATTCTACATTGAGATAACACTCACCAGTGTGTGGCTACTTTTTCTCCCCCCAACACAGGCTCTCACTCTATCACCCAAGCTGGAGTGCAATGGCGCGACCTCCACTCACTGCCATCTCCCCCACCTGAGTAGCTGGGACTACAGGTGCATGCCACCATGCCTGGCTAATTTTTTTATTTTCAGTAGAGACAGGATTTCACCATGTTGGCCAGACTGGTCTGAGAGCATAGCTACATTTCGCAGTTAGTACACCAATTGCTGACAAGAATTTGGTGCCACTTCAGCTGTCATTGCTGGTGAAAAACCATTCTAGAAGACTGACAATGTATACTAACGTTCAACTTATAATCGGGTCATGACCCAGCAATTGAAGTACTTCCATGAATCTCAAGTGCACAAAAGACTGTTATGTGGATCACGAGGTCAAGAGATTGAGACCATCCTGGCCAACATAGCGAAACCCTGTTTCTATTAAAACACAAATATTAGTCGAGCGTGGTGGTGCAGGCCTGTAGTCTCAGCTACTCAGAAGGCTGAGGCAGGAGAACTGCTTGAAGCCGGGTGGTAGAGGTTGCAGTGAGCAGAGATCACACCACTGCTCTCCAGCCTGGCGCCTGGCAAAAGAGACTGTCTCAAAAAAAAAAAAAAAAAAGAATATTCATCACAAGACTTCAATAACACCAAAACCAAAATTCAGAAGTGATCTATGATACTATGTGAATAGATCTCATGAGGATAATGAACATAACTACAGAATAAAGGCCAAATACCAAAGATGTATACATTCACTCATGTGAATCTTAAGAACAGGCAATTGTAACCTATGGCATAGACATCAGAATAGTTCTTAACTAAGAGGACACAGGGTGGGAATTGCCTGGAAAGGAGCGCTGCAGGCCTTTCTCAGATGATGACAATTTTAACTTTAGCTGGATGGTGATTACATTCATCAAAATTAAACAAGCTGCACTAAAGACCTGTGCACTTTATGTGAGCTGTAGTTTAATAACTTGCTGTTCTCATTGCTTGAACCTGGGAAACGAAGGTTACAGTGAGCAGAGACTGAGCCACTGCACTCCAGCCTGGGTGACAGAACAAGACTACATCTCAAATAATAATAATAATTGACTGTTCTCATAAATATTAGTGGGCAGGGACTGGAGGCGAGCCGGTGTAGTCGTGGCAACTACTGTAGATTTTATTGTAAACTCATTAAAAGCTCGTTCTCGTTTTGTGTTTTTAAAAAGTCCCACTGATAGAGCCATTTTCTCTCCCAGAAAAGACTATAACCGTATTATTTCATCAGCGGAAGCTATAGGGAAAGAGTCCTTGAGAGGCGGCATCTTCGCCTATGGGATTGTGAGACAAAGAGCACGTCCACGTTTTCCTTTTGGCCGGGACGCCTCTAGTTTATGCGCTGAGGGCTGAACTCTTCTGACCGCGGTGCGCTCCGGGCCAGCGGGTTACCCTGCTCTCTGGAGATTGCTGGGATTAAAGGCAAACAAAACGGCAGGTCTATCAGTCACAATCGCAGGGCAGAAAACACTACCGTGACTTGGATTAGAACCGAGGCTGCGGCAACCACAACCACAGGTATTAACCACTGCTCGACCTCAAAGCCTGCCGACAACCATCGCACTTCTTACAGTTTTTGATGTGAAAACACACACTGTTTTCTCTGCTTTATTCCTGGACGGCTGCAGATTTTCCTGCTTTTCTTTCATGCGCTTCTCCGTTTCTTTTTTTTTTTTTTTTTTTTGAGACAAAGTTTTACTCGGCCGGGCGCGGTGGCTCAAGCCTGTAAAGCCAGCACTTTGGGAGGCCAAGGCGGATGGATCACGAGGTCAAGAGATCGAGACCATCCTGGTCAACATGGTGAAAACCCGTCTTTACTACAAATACAAAAAAAAAAAAAAAAAATAGCTGGGCATGGTGGCGCGTGCCTGTAATCCCAGCTACTCGGGAGGCTGAGGCAGGAGAATTGCCTGAAGCCGGGAGGCGGAGGTTGCAGTGAGCTGAGATCGCGCCATTGCACTCCAGCCTGGGTAACAAGAGCGAAACTCCGTCTCAAAAAAAAAAAAGTTTCGTTCTTGTTACCCAGGCTGGAGTGCAATGGCGCGATCTCGGCTCACCGCAACCTCCGCCTCCTGGGTTCAGGCAATTCTCCTGCCTCAGCCTGCCTAGTAGCTGGGATTACAGGCACGCGCCACCATGCCCAGCTATTTTTTTTTTTTTTTTGTATTTGTAGTAGAGACGGGGTTTCACCATGTTGACCAGGATGGTCTCGATCTCTTGACCTCGTGATCCACCCGCCCCGGCCTCCCAAAATGCTGGGATTACAGGCTTGAGTCACCGGCGCTTCCCCGTTTCTATCGCGTCATTCTGCTACAAAACTTCAAAACATCTCGCCTCTCAGGATCCGGCCACTGCCTCTACAGCAAGCCTCCTGGAGTTCTCCTTGACTCATCTACACCTCTGCCTTCTTTCGCTCCTTTTTTTTTTTTTTTTTTTTTGACGGAGTCATGCTCTGTCTCCGGCTGGAGTGCAGTGGCAGGATCTCGGCTCACTGCAAGCAACCTCTGCCTCCTGGATTCAAGTGATTCTCCTGCCTCAGCCTCCCGAACAGCTGGGACTATAGGCGCGCGCCACCACGCCCAGGTAATTTTTGTATTTTTAGTAGAGACGGGGTTTCACCACGTTGTCCAGGATGGTCTCGATCTCCTGATCTTGTGATCCGCCCCCCTCGGCTCCCAAAGTGCTGGGATTACAGGCGTGAGCCACCACGCCCAGCCTCTGTCACTTTTTCAAGTTTCTCCTTCTGTCACAGTCGGTTTCCTGCCTCCTTTCCCACCACCTGCACAATTGCACTGACCGCACCCACTGCACCGATCTGGCGAGGGGAGTGCAAGCCGCCCCACGAGGCTCAGGCACCGAGGGTCACAGACCCAGGCATCTCAAGGGGCGCTGGCTTCTGAAGCAGGATAAATGTTAAGCAGAAAAAATAACTTTGCTATTGTTTGCAGGTGGGAGCAAGGCCGAAGTCTCTACAGGTTAGGCTTACTGAATAGTATTTGCTTCTTGTTGAGATCACACAACATAAGGATTGCTATCTCTGTGGCGCGATGGATTAGTGCGTTGGGCTGGTAACCCAAAGGTTGGTGGTTTGAGCCCACCCAGGGAAGTGTGCCTCTCCTTTAGAGGAAAATTTCTGCTTGTTCATGCTAACGTATCTAAGACAGAGAGGCTCCCTGGAAGGGCCTAATTATCCACTCACCCTTTGTCTACTTGGCATCCAAGTAGAAACAATAGCAAAGTTATTTTTTCTGCCTAACATTTATCCTATATATAAGTGGAGAAGAAGACCCAAAATCTCCGTTGATATATTTATTGTTCGTCATGGTCTCTTGTAAATTATAGATGTACTAAGGTATAATATTGGTACATCTTATTTTAGACAAGTAA
This sequence comes from Callithrix jacchus, assembly GCF_049354715.1. Taxonomy (NCBI): domain Eukaryota; kingdom Metazoa; phylum Chordata; class Mammalia; order Primates; family Cebidae; genus Callithrix; species Callithrix jacchus. The sequence continues at coordinate 9,635,296 of NC_133519.1, forward strand.
GGTGATAAAGAGCAAAGAAAACAAAGATTTCATATGTATAAAAACATAAGGAAGAAGTACTCATAACTGCTACATTCCTATTTCTGCAACTGGCCTCCTGGCAGCAGCTGCTATTTGTAACCAACCACCTGCTCTCATTGCATTCCATATTCTGCCTTCAGCAAGCTCCTCAGCTGGTTGTGGTGTTTTACCTGGTGAGGGGACATAAACCGTTCCTAAAGGATCTGCTGTGTATCTTTTACCACAATGAAAACTCACACACACACAGGCACATGCACACAAACATACAAACAGATACGGATTTATCCTGAAGAACTTCAAAAAAGCTCCTGTTAAAAAGGAAATGATCTGCTTTAAAAATCAGTTTTTTCCCATTGCTTCACAGTCCACAGCTTCTCTTCTTTTGTCTCAACCAATCTTCCCAATACAATTCTCCCCCTGCTTGTGCCTGTGGGATCTTCCCCCACAACCTGCCTTTCTTCCAGCTTCTTCACTGCAGTAAAAGAAGAAACCTGACTATGGTGGATGCGCTTCCTGACTCATGAGAAGATAAGGAATAGAGTCAAAACACTCTTCAGCAAAAACATACGATATTTTTGGGACTCTAGAGTCTGAACGTGTTTGCTTCATGGCATAAGTAATCCTCAATTTCCTTTTCATGAATCAGGACTTCTAGGTTTTTCTTCCCTAACATCTGATCATTATTTAGAGCTAAATAAAAGAAGACATTATGGGCCAGGCTCCATGGCTCACACCTGTAATGCCAGCTGCAGTGAGCCGTGATCACACCACTGCTCTCCAGCCTGAGTGAGAAAGCAGCAACCCCATCTCTAAAACAAAAACAAAAAGCAACTATGTATTGCAGCTCAGAATTTCTTCACGAAAGTCAGAGATCCCCAAAGAGTTTTAAAATACAAAAAGAAAACAAGCCAGTTAGTTCCAACCTACTATCACCATTGTCTTATACGCAACGTGTAGAGAGGCAGTCACACTCCGAAAACTTTTGATACTGAATGAATTGAAGGTCATTTTTGAAACAGAAAGACAAAAAAAATTCCCTAAATGTGGCTCGTCCTAGATTTTAAGCAATTGTTAAATGGGGAAAAAATCTTCCAAAACTCTTTGGAAGGAAATTCATCACCTGCTGTCATTTGTTGTGTCTCTAACACAGTAACATCCTCACAACACAACAAGATAAACAGTTCCCAGGTTCTGTTCTTTGCTTTCCTGTATTACAAATATATTTCTCGGACCAGGCATGGTGGTTTAGCTGTAATCTCAGCTACTCCAAAGGCTGAGGTGGGAGGATCACTGGAGCCCAGGAGTTCCAGACAGCAGTGAGCTAGGAGCGCGTCACTGCAATGCAGCCGGGCAACAGTGAGACCCTGTCTCTTTAAAAAAATAATAATAATAAATTTAAAAACAAATATAAATGTAATTTTCGGGCCAACATCTTTTCTATTTTTTTGAGACAGAGGCTCACTCTGTTGCCCAGGCTGGGTGCAGTGGCCCCATCTTGGCTCACTGCAACCTCCACCTGCTGGGTTCAAGCGATTCTCCTGCTTCAGCCTCAAGTAGCTGGAATAACCAGTGCACACTACTACACTCGGCTAGTTTTTGTATTTTTAGTAGAAATGTGGTTTCACCGTGTTAGCCAGGCTGGTCTTGAACTCTTGACCTCAAGCCATCCGTCCGCCTCAGCCTCCCAAGCCCCCATGCCAGGCCAAATTTCAGGCCAAAACCTGTTGACACATATTTCCAGACACAGATTCCGGAACCCCTCCCGGAACACCATGGGCCCACAAAACACTTGGAGGCCCCGGTAGCTGACAATGTTAGCAAGTTCGGTTCTCGGTGTCTGGGGTACAGCCCCCAGGGTCCCCTGCACTAGTACCAGTCTCCGCAGCTCCCCGCAGCTCCACGTAGATTCTTCCCCACACACTTCTTTCTTTGGGCCGCTGAGCCTCTTGGACCTCTGAGGTGACTGCCCCACCCACAGCTTCTCTCCTTCCCTGAGCATCATTTCTTGATCCTCAGCATTGTGGCTCAGCGGGAAGCCCAAGGTCCAGCCCGCGAATCAGGAACCTGATGGTTTCTTGGGTTTGCAGGGATCCGCCCAGAAAATAGATAAAGGTAACAGGTACCAATATCAAAACTGCAGTGACTCGCCAGAAATACTTCGTATTTGCCACTTTGCTAAATGGTTTGTGGAGTCCAACGACTGCAGGGGTCCCAGGTTAGTCCCCGGAATGTCTTTTGGCACGACCTTGGTCAGTTTACCTTTCGGTGATGAAGCCTCTAAATGCACTATTAGAGTATGCGGTATAATTTTGCAGGGCAGAAGGGTTAAGGCAGCCATAAGGGAAGTGAAGCTCGAAAGCCCAACTGCATTGGCTGGGAATTGAACCCGGGTCTCCCGCGTGGGAAGCGAGAATTCTACCACTGAACCACCAATGCTTCCCTCTTATCACTGTCTAGCGGAATAAGAATACTGAAAAGCGTATCCAGAAAGACATAGAACCTGTTAGAAGAGGCTTTTCCAGTGTCCACTCAAAGCTAACAAAGACATCCAAACAAATGTTTTTATACAAAAATTCTACTAGTCAAAGTTATAAATATTAAAATAGCTTATTTTTTGTATCAAAAATCTTAACTCTGAAAAAGGTCTTTTTACCTGCATTACAAACCCCTGATAATGAAACATAAAAAGTTCATTCGTGTTTCTTTTTTCTAATCCTAATTCTTCAATTGTCAACCTCAAACTGCTGCTTAGTGGCTCTGAGAAGGTGACAACAGGTAGTTTAGGTAAATAAAGTTCTAACTGGGGAAGAAATGAGGAAGCAGAAGCAGAATTAGAATTAGTAGAAAGAGAAAATAAAAGGCCAGAATCCAGGTAGAGATAATGAAGAAACAAAGGTTGGTCCACTGAGTTAGTCCTTTGTAGCTGTTTTTTGCAAAAGCATAACTGATGATCAGTCTTGTAATCATTATAATACTATTTGTCTGCTTGAAGAACCCCTCAGTGGAGCAGGGCAGAACCCTGTTCATCTGAACATATTTCTGCCCCCCATCTCCTCCCAGGATAGAGGATGACATGCACGTCCTGAAATCTCAGCTCTCTCTAATTCGAGTTCCCCATCTCCCTGGGCATTTCCCTAGGCCCTATTCAGCCCTCCCACCTTCCCCTTGAGATCCACACAAGCTGCTGTCCCCTGAGTGGCCATTTAACCTCTTGGAGCCCCAGAGCTACCAGTAGCAAGATAAATAAGATACCTAGTAAATAAGATACCAGGAAACAGAGGGTCTGGTGTCCCACCTCCCTCCACCTCTATGGCAGGTAGCTCACCCGGTAGTCACTGGAGGTGACGTAGAAGATGGGCAGGAATTCCAGCCAGATGATGCAGGTGGTGTACATGGTGAAGCCAATGAACTTGGCCTCATTGAAGTTTTCGGGGCACTTGCGAGTCTTGAAGGCATAAAGCGTGCAGAGCGCGATGAGAAGCACGGTGTAGGCCAGTGAGCCCAGCATACTTGCATCGCGGTGGTTGCAGCGCAGCGTCACCACCTCCCGCCGTTCGGGAGCGGTCTCCTTGCCTGTGCCCGGCGCCTCCACCACCAGCCAGGCGACCACAATGAGCGGCTGGCCCGAGATAAGCGCCAGGCAGATGGCCACCTGTGAGGCAGGACTGATGAAGCGTGGCCGCAGAGCACCCTCCCGGGCCCCACCAAAGATGCGTGCAATGCGGTTGGTCTTGGTGAGCAGGGCTGAGTAGCAGACAGAGAAGGCAGTGCCCAAACCGAGACGCCATAAGGTACACACTGCCGTGGATGGCTTGGCAATGAAGATGAAGGTCATGCGGTAGCAGAGGAAAACACCACCCAGCAGGATGTGGCAGAGCTCCCGACCTGAGGCCTTGACCACTGGGGTGGCATTGTGCCGCACGAAGACACCCAGCACTAAGAGGGTGGCCAGGGCACCCAGGCAGGCGATGGTGACAGGACCCATGGCCCAGGCATCGCCCCAGCAGATGTACTCCTGGGGCAGTTCGCAGCAGCCAGTCAGGCTGGCATTGGGCCAGTAGCCCAGGCCACAACTGGCACAGGTGACCTCATCTAATCGGTACTCATAGGGCTGGCACGGGATGCAGAGCCAGCAGCAGACCTCGCCCGGCTGCACACTCTTCACCTCATTCTGGAGACAGGGCTCACTGCAGCGAGAGGCAGGCAGGGGGCCGGCTGAGGGTGAGGCCCATGGGATGAGGCTGGTGTCCAGAGTCAAGCCTTCTGCCCAGTAGCCCACCTTCTGGTAGCAATAGCACCCACCGCCTGCACGCAGATAGGTAAAGATGTTGTAGCGGCCAATACCATCACCAAAGCCATCAAAGCAAACCTCGTTGTGGGTGTCAGCTGGATGAAAGGGGGCTAGGATGGGGAGGGAAGGAAGAGACGGTTGGACTGGCGTGCCACCCTGATGTGACCTCAACATCCACCCTAACATAAAACCCAACCACCAGAGCTGAGGCCACCATTAGCCCTTCCAATCCTTAACCTAAAACTAAATCCTGCCTTGACCCCAGTCATTTTTCTAACGGAGAGATGACAACAAAGTCTTACCCCTAAACTCCAACCTCAAACCCCAACCCTAAATGCCAAGTGTAATCCCAGCCTTAAAGCCCAGACATCTCCAGAAACCTAAGGTCCACATCAGTTCCAACCGTGACTCCCCAAATTCAACTTTAGTGCTATCCAACACTTTCCAACCCCGGCCCCAAATCCCAACTTCATCAAAACATACACCACAGCCCTCTCCCCAGACTCAGTGCTAAGGCTAAACCCAGTCTCAGTTCCAATCCTGTCCCCACTAACCCTAACAACAACTCCGGCTCCAGCACCCCCAGTTCTTTTTATTTTTAATTTACTTAATTTATTTTAAAAGTTTTTTCTTTTTAAAGATTAAAATACTATACCTACTCCTAGTTATATAGAATAGTATTACTAATGCAGCATTATAGTATTAGGTAGTGAGGAGTTCTACTAAGTTTTTTTTTTTAATTTTACTTTAGGTGTATGCTATATCCAGCATTTCTCCCCATGTTTTCCCTTTCCACCCCCCCACCCTCCCCAACCCCTGCTGTCCCTCCCCTACCCCCCCCCACAACTGCCCCCAGTGTGTGATGCTCCTCTCCCTGAGTTCACATGTTCTCATTGTTCAACACCCACCTATGAGTGAGAACATGGGGCAGCACCCCCAGTTCTAACAGCCACTCTGGTGCAAACTGAATCCCAACCTCAGTGGTCATCACCTGCAACCACTTCCTCTCTCCACCCGCACTTCATCCCATGAACCCCACATCTCCCAGCCAGGCTCTAGCCAGGATTTACAACCATCCCCAGCCCCAGTGAGAAATCAGAGTTCAAGAAAACAGAAGACGTGCTGAAGGACCAGCCTAGATTCAAACCCAGGTCCCCTCAAGCACCTACTCTTTCTACTCAGCCTCAAAGTTCTCAAAATCCAACTCTAGCCCTACCATAAATTCCACCCAAGCCAAACAGGCTGAATTTAGCCTTGCTCCAACAACCCAATCAGACCCGAGTCCAACCCTAACCCCTACCCTGATTGTAGCATAAGTCTGAATGTCAGTTCTATTGGAATTACTCTTCATCTTAACCCTGAGCCAGGGCTTCCAAGCTTTGTCTCCCACTGTTCCCAAGGTGATTCTTTCTCAAGCATCGTGATGATCTACAGCACTCATTCCTCTTAAAGCTGGTACTTTTGTTAAAATAACTTTTGATTTTGGGAGACTTTCAGGCCACCTTGAGTGGAAAACCAAGACTAGGAATAGAAATTTTCCCTGAAGCTAGGCGCAGTGCTACATGCCTGTCATCCTAGCTACTCAGGAGGCTGAGGCAAGAGGATTGCTTGAGCCCAGGAGTTGGAGGCGGTATTGTGCCTGTGAATCTGTCAATAGCCACTGCACTGCAACCTGGGCAATATAGTGAGACCCCATTGAAAGAGAAAGAAAGGAGGGGGAAGGAAGGAAGGAAGGAAGGAAGGAAGGAAGGAAGGAAGGAGGGAAGGAAGGAAGCAGGGAAGGAAGGAAGGAGAGGGAGAGAGGGAAGGAGGAAGGAGGGAGAGAAAGAGAAAAAAGAGAGAGAGAAAGGGAGAAAGACAGAAAGGGTGGGAGGGAAAGAGAGAGAAAGAAAGGAAGGAAGGAAATAGGGAGGGAGGAAGGAGAGAAAGAGAAAGAACAGGTGGGAGAGAAAGACAGAGAGGAGAAATAGAAATAAAAAAGAGAAAGAAAGAAAGCAGGAAGGAGGGAGGGAGGGAGGGAAGAAGGAAGGAAGGAAGGAAAGAGGGAGGGAGGAAGGAGGGAAAGAAAGAGAGAGAAAGGGAGAAAGAGAAAGAGTGGGAGGGAGAGGGGAAAGAGAGAGAGAAAGAAAAAAGAAAGAAGGAAAGAGGAAAGAAAGAAAGAAAGGAAAGAAAGAGACATTTTCCCTGAATAGATAGTGTCATCCTGATGCTCACACTCAAGCCAGCCCGATTCTGACTCTCACTGCTGCCTGAGAATGGGCTGCTTGAGGTCTCCTGGTCTCCACCCCTGGCAAGATAAGGAGACAGAAGGTAGAAGGCAAGGCCCAGGGAGGAGCCAGAGACCCTCAAAATGGCAGGACCAGGCCAGAGGTCTACTCTGGAAGACAGTGAACCCTCAGCCCCTGCTGCAGTTGGAGTCTTCTCTGCCTAGCATCCTTGCTCTGGCTCTGATGCCAGCTGCCTCTGGGTGAGTCCTTTACTTTCACTATACTGTTTCCTTAGCAAAGGAATGGAACCTGAAGACCTGCTTCCCCTCATCCTCTGCCAGCCAGCAGACCAGTGGACACTGGCCAGCACCATTACCATAAAACTTGACGTTGAGCACAAAGTCCTTGTAGAGGCGGCGCCCATTGACTGGCCGCATGGCGTCACAGAGCCAGGTGGTGTTGGGGCAGAGGGCACGGTGCATGTTGTGCAGCGCATGGGCCATGGCGTACACTGCATTGACCACAAACATGATCTTGGACTCCTGCTCAAAGGGCACAGCCCGTAGAGAGTGGGCTGCACAGTCTGGCTGCCGGAAGCTGCAGCGGAACCTTTGCTCCCAGAATTCGCAGAACCAGGGGTTCCGGCTGTTGTTCCAAGGGTCCAGGCTCTGGAAGTAGGAGGCCAAGTCACTGATGGGGTAGGAGGCCAGCTCGATGGTGATGGCACCCTCATCAGCCCTCTCACTGCCGGCCACCACGCTCTCCAGGGCCCCCCAGCCATCACTAGCCACCCAGGTGAAGCTGGCATTGAGGCGCTGGCTGGCAGCAAGCAGCTCCCGGGCATCCTCAGAACAGGTGAACAGGACAGCCACATGGGCACTGGGCTTCTGCAACAGGGCTCGCACCACGCCCTCAAAGGCCGCACGGCTCATGGCACGGCCCACTTTCTCCAAGGTGGCCACGCAGATGTTGCGGGCACAAGCCTCTAGCTCAAAGGCCTCAATGCCTGTCTCGCCATAGTCACCCTCAGATGCCACAGTGGACACATAGGTCCAGTTGAAGAAGCGGAGAATCTCAGCCATGGCCTTGGCTTGGAAGAAGTCAGGGGGCACTGTGCGGGCAAAGTAGTCATAGCGTGACTTGTCACTCAGCCTGGCACTGGTGGAGGCGTAGCTGATCTGCAGGATCTGAAATAGCCGTAAGAGGTTGGCCACCTGGGGCAGGAGTAGAGAAGGCAAAGATCGGAGGTTGGATGGAACACGAGAGACAGGTGCACCCCACACAGCTAGCAGGTCTTATGTCAAGTGTCTGCAGGCTCAGCCCTAAGGGCTCCCTCTCTACAGGCTGCACCCTAACTTGACAGTCTTCTTTCTGGGGCAGGGAGTTTTTTCTCTCTTCCGAAGGGCTGAGACACCAGGGTCATGAGCCACACCTGATCCCCTCTGCCAACCCCTTTTAAACACGTGGCAGGGGGGCTGAGGGAAGGCCTGGGTGGAAGGAGATTGGCACCTGTCTACGCTGGGGCAGAGGGAGGCGCGAGATGGTGTCTGGCTGCTCAGGGCTCCTCTGCTCTCTACCTATTTGAGGGTAGGTAGTGCTTCCCCAGAATCAATCTGATGGAATGATACAGAAAGAAGAAAAAGGTTCCCCTAAGAAGAAAGACCCAGATCTCAGGGTCCCATAACCCTAATAGTCCAAGGCTTGGTCTCCACTGGATACCCGAGTCTTAAATAAACAAGGTTCCTGATCTACCACTGACTGCCTTGCACCCCATTGCCCACCCTCAGGTCCCACAGGAGTGGGATCTAGCCAAGGGCCTGGTAGAGGGTGGGCAGGTGAAAGCAGAGCATGGCCCAGATTCTATGGCACAGGGATGAGTCCTGTGTTGCAACTGGATACAGGCTATGGCTCTGACAGTCTAGGGCTCAACGTCTCCCCCCACCCCACATGTTCTACCTTTGGGCCCCTGGAGTTGGCAAATCTCCCTGAGCCTCAGTTTCATATCCCTGCCCTACAAGGCTGCTGAGAGGATAAAAATGATCATGCATGGGAGGCCACAGTGCCTGGCAAAGGGAAGATGATAGGGACATGGGCAAGAGAGGAGAGTAGTCATGAGGGGAAATATCAACAGGCAGGTGCAGCCTATGGGTGACGGGCTAGCCTTGTGTTGATCAGGACAAGGGAGAAGCAGACCGCTGCAGAGGCGTGGGCCCTGCTCCAGGAGGCAGGCTGCTCAGGATGGCAAGGAGATAACTGGACTCCTGGAGATAAATGCATGGGCCCTAAAGAGGTCTGTGGAGAAGACATCAGCAGAGGCCCTGGAAGACAGCAGTAGGTAGGAGGCCACCCACTCATCCCTGCCCCCACCCAGGGCTGCAGATGTAGATTCTAGCATAACCACATCTTCCCAGGCTGCTACCTAGCCATCTCCGGTGACTGGGACTAGCAGGACAGATAATCTGCTCCCAGCAGTGGATGGAGCCACCAGGCCTCCCCAACCCCAGGCCAGAAGCTGACTCCAGGATTCTGATTCCTCCTTCTGCTCCATTTCTCCTGAACAACTGTTGCAGGACAGGGGGCCTGTCCCTCTCCATGACGGCAATGGCATCAGTCACTCTCCTAAAGGAAGCTGAGGCCCAGCCAAGGCCTACCTTATGTCCCCCAGCCCTGATTCTAGCTCCAGCCACATCTTCCAGCAGCCTGTGCTGGGCACTTGGCAAGTGGGAATCTGAGTGAGAGCGAGGACCCAGTCAGAGAGTAAGAGGATCAGAGCTGGGCACAGCCCTGGGAGCAGCAGAGGGGTGCCAGTGGGGCCAGCAGCCTCTGCTGAAGCTGAGCCACAGGGCACCCTCTTCTGGTACCTGTGGGAGAGTAGGAGGCAGAGGGCAGGGGAGCTGGCTCCCCACCCTTCCCACACCCTCAAATCCTGTGCCCCTGAAGACTCTCCAGTACCCTCCCCCGACACACATTCTGTTTATCTTCCTCCTGACTCCCCTACCCTGAATTTCTCCTCTGGCCACTCCTGGCTTCTATCTGGCCACCCTTCTCCCATTCAAGCAGAGATGATTTGACAAACCAGGAGAGGCCCTTGGCCCAGAGCTGATTCCACAGCTCCCCTCCACCAGTGCCTTGAATGTGGCCCCACCTCTCTCTCTCTCTCTCTCTGAGCCTCGGTTTCCTCACCTATAAAATGAGTTAAAAATAATAGCAGCTAATATCAACTGTGCCCTTATGACTTGCCAGGCCCCCTGATACATATTGGGCACGGATCAACTCATTACATTTCCGTGGTAAACCTAATAGTAGAAAGCGTTACGGGCCAGGCACAATGGCACACGCCTGTAATCCCAGCACTTTAGGAGGCTGAGTGGGTAGATCACCTGGAGTCAGGAATTTGAGACCAGCCTGACCAACATGGTGAAACCCCCTCTCTACTAAAAATACAAAAATTAGCTGGGCGTGGTGGCATTTGCCTATAATCCCAGCTATTTGGCAGGCCGAGGCAGGAGAATCACTTGAACCCAGGAGGCGGAGGTTGCAGTGAGCCAAGATCACGCCATTGCACTCCAACCTGGGAGACAGTGATACTCTGTCTCAAAAAAAAAAAAGTGTTGTGAATCTGATTTCATAAGGAAGGAACTATGACATGGAAAAGAGAAATAACATGCCCAGGGTCAGGCAGTTAGTAACTGGGAGAGCCAGGATTCAAACCCAGAAGCCTGACTCCAGAGACCTGGTTATAAGGCCCCTCAGGGCTGTTTAACATCAAGGATAAGGGTGTGTGTGTGTGTGTGTGTGTGTGTGTAGTGGGAGTGTGAGTAAGATGTTCTTCTCTTGCACAGTCTCTAAAAATCAACTGCCATTATGTGATTGGGGCACTTTCTTAGCTTCTGTAAAAGCTACTGCAAGGAAGCTTCTAGTTTCCCTGCCAATGCACAGCAGCCCTGAATCCCTTTTCAGCAGGAATTCTGGGTCACCACCTCTGGCCTCCCTCCCTAGCCCCCACTTGGGGGACCTCCACATACCTGGATGGAGACATCACTGTAGGAGCCGCCAATCACACCAGTGATGGCAGTAGGAGCATCACCATGGGTGGCGTAAGAGCCATCGGGGCAGATGTGGCGTGAACCATCAACACCACGGCTAAGTGAGGCACGCACAAAGTCCAGTGCCTGCTCCAGGGCGTGTGTGTCCTTGGAGCAACTGTCGAGAATATGCGCACCCAGGCACACGCCAGGCAGCAGGTGCGGGTCACGGTTGACGTGGTCCAGTGCAAAAAGCATGGCCTCCAGGCGCTGGATGCCACCGTGCTCATTGACAGGACCGCAGTCCTCAGCCGGGCCACCCTTCTGGTGCACTGGGAACAGCCCACCCAGCACCAAGTCTCCCTCCATGGTCAGCACCTTCTTGGCTGGGCCCTCAGCCACAGCACCCCACAGCCGCAGCAGTGCCAGGAGCCCAAGCAGCGATCCCATGGCCCCAGAGGAGATGGATGGGTCCAGCAGACCTGGATCTCCAGGGGGGATAAGATTAGAGGCAGCAAAGGCAAAGAGCGGAGGAAACAGGGACCAGTAAAGGACAGACAAGAAGAGAGATGAGAAGGGACCCAGCTCCTGCAGAGATAGAAACATAGACAAACAGACCAGGAAAAGTGGAACCTGAGAGCAGCTGCCCCTTCTGACTCCACCTCCCCCCAATTGCCTTTCCTAGGTACTCAGGAGCCAGGGACAGGGTGGTTTCATGAACTAGGCTGAGAAGCTCCTGGGACTCCCCTGGGCCTATCTCTCAGCCCTGGTCTCAGCTGGGCAAGAGATGGGGCCTAGTCCCCTACCAAAACCAGCAGTGGGGAGGGATGCAAAGAGTGAAGGCCCAGGCAGATGACAGGAGACCCCAGCCAATGCTCACCCCTCTGTAAATCAAAGGGTGTCCAAGACCAGCACAAACTTCCCAGGATCACGAGGCCAATACCTTTGGAACAGTCTATGTCAGAGTTACAAACTCAGAGGTCTCTATCCTGAGCCTTGGATTTCCAGACAAAAGGACCCATCAGGGAAGAATCTCTAAGGGACAGTCTCCAACCCATGGGGAGATGAGCCTATGTGAACACCCAAGAATCCTAGCCTTTGGTTCTTAAAAAGCCATCCCCACAATGTCCTAACTGAGGAAGGGATAGAGACCCTAAGCCCTGGGAATGAGACAGCAACGTAGAAAGGCTGGCCCCAGGGAGGGTACCCAAGTGGTCAAAGGTCATAAGTCAACAGGGCAAGCAGCGTGTGTGTCAGAGTTGGGGGATAGAGTCTCCAAACAGTGCTGAGGGTGAGAGTGTGGGACTCCCTAGCTCTATGTAGAATGCTGTTTGAGACTTTGTGCCTTTGTTTTCTCTTCACTCCAAACCCAGCAGAGAAAGTCACCATTTCCAATCTCCCCATCCTCAGCTTCAGGGACCTGCCCACCCTAGCCATGACCCTCAGAAACCCCCTCCCTGTCTCTTCCCCCCTGCAGCCTATCATGTGTACTCCAGCTGCCTTCCCAAACACACCCCACAAAGGCTCTCACAATCGCACAGGCTTGGAAAGGCTGGGAGAGGGCTACACCTCTTTCCTCAGAACAGGAAAGGAAACTGAGTTTGAAGAAGGGCAGCAACTAATTCAAGGACCCCATGTGCTGGCCACAGAGGCTAAGGCTCCTCACTTTGCTCCCTCAGCTCCCAGGGCAGGGGCACTGGGCTCCTCTGGGGATCAGGAAAGAAGCAGCTCACACAGGCAGGCGAAGGAGAAGCAGGAAGGAAGACCAGCGCAGATGGGGACAGGGACCCAGGTGGGGGCTGAGGCCAAAACTGGTCAAGTCGCAAGCCTCCCACAGGGGAGGCCCAGACGGAAGCTCAGAGGAAGGAAAGGGACAGAAACCCGGAGTCAGGCAGGCAGGGACCTGGGCCACAAAATCTGGGCAGGGAGAGAACGAGCCTGAGAGGTTGAGACAAAGACGGAGGCACAAACAGAAAGAAGGACCAGAGGACGTTGGAGCAGGAGCAACGGGGAAGCGCTATTCCGAGCGTGCGTTTTCTGGGGAAGAAAGGCGGGACGCCCAGGGCTGTCTTCCCGCTTCCCGGAGCTCCCAGGGAGCGTTGTCTGGACATCCCGGCGTGGGCGCCCCACAACTCAAGGGCCTGCAGGGCCCTGGGACGTGAGGTCAGGGCCAAAAAGGTTGGCAGCGGTAGCGGCACCACCGGCTCACCCTACCTGGTGCGCTCGGCTCTGGTGCGGAGAGAATCGGAGTGGAGCGGGCGGGGGACGCGGGGCTCTGGCTCCCGCTCGCTCCCTTGCTAGCTGGCTCTGCACTCTCCGCCCGCTCGCTCGCCCCGCCGCTTTCAATCGCGGCCCGCCCCGGCCCCGACCCGCCCCCAGCCCCTCCTCCGTTCTTCCCGACTCTGACTCCAGGTCTCCAGCTCCCAACCCTGCCTCCGCCAGCCTCTGGACCCTCCACGCTCCAGCTCTTCTTGGGACCTCTGGGTCTGCAGCTGTTCACATCCTGGTGCTGAATCTCCGAGCGCTCTCCCTCTGTGCTGGAGCAGGTGCTTGGTGGCCCACTCCGCCCCATTATCAGACTACCACCTGGAGAGTACAGGTGGGGGAAGGGGGAATGCCATGGGGCAAGGTGTGAGGAAGGTCACTGCGCCCCAACAGGTGCACATAGTGCTACTGCAGAGTGGAGGAGCTGGCCCTAGCGTCAAGGGGTACCTCTGGGGAACAGGTAAATGGGCACGTGGGAAACAGGCGGAGTCTATTCCCCCCACCCAATGACCAGCTGGATCTACATCCCAGGACTGAGCTGGTGGCATGTGTCCTCAGCCCCTTCTGGGAGCTGGAGCCTGAGCTGGAGCCTCATTAGGAGGAAAAGATTGGGGAAAGGGGAGGTCAGAGGAGAGTGGGGGGTCCCCTTCCTTCCTGCAGATGCCCTTTAAACCTGCCACCTTTTTACTCCCATGTAAAAAGGGTATTCAAGCAAGGAGATAGCAACCTGCAGAACCAAGTACTAGGGTCAACCCTTAGGGAGTGTTATGGATGGCAGGGGGATTTGGAAGGGGAGGGGCCTGGGGAAAGACTTCTGGAACTGGCTGCTGCGTAGGAGGGAGTGAAAGCTGGAGCCCAAGCAGAGGGAGGACAGCTCTGAGAAGATGCTCTTGACTCTTCCCTCCCACAGCAGTATGGGGAAGGACACCCCTGGTTAGAGGGTAGTGGGTAAGCTGTAGTGCCAGACTGTGCTGAAGGAATGGGGATTAAAGAGCCTGTGCTATCTGCCCTAACATGTACACATACTAACAAGTGCCAAGGGGCATGGCATCCCTACACACATTCCCCTGACACTGCCCTTTCCTCCACAGATGTCGGTGGAAGCAAGGCCAGCTCAGATACATGATAAAGAACATGCCAAGCCCAGCCCTCAGGGACACACCCCCACATATGCAAGTGGCAGTACGTAGGGGGGGCAGGGATGATCACCAAGGACAAGCCTTTTCCCTGGACACAGAAACCCGGTGTCCCACTGCTGTGAAAAGAATACAGTTTTGAAACAAAACAGACACATCAAACCCAAATAAACACAAGCCCCATCACTAACAGGAGACAAGGTGGTAGCGGGAGACAGACATGCTGTTTTCCACCTCCAACTCTGCCACCGGCTGCTCTCACCCTCTCTGGCTGCCTCAGAGCAACCACTCCCTGGGGTAGGTGAGCGATGGGCCAGGCCTCTGGAGAGGAGGGGTTGACAGCAGGAGGGCGCTGAGGCGAGTCCTCCCAGCCACACTCCCACTAGCCACACTCCCAGCCTGCTCAACACATCAGCCTCACAAAAGGCATGGGGCTGTATACACAGATATGGCTATGTACAGCACCAGCCCAAAAAGCCCATGATGTGGCCTGCAGCAAACAAGCTGCACAATCACAGCACCTGGACATGCAGTTACACACAGCTAGACAGCCACCACTCCCAGCTGTGCACACAGATGAGGACGTAACACTCAGCCTTACACACAGTTGTACTTGTAGACATAGCCACATATATAGCACACATAAACATGCAACCACACATAACTATACTTGCAAACAGCCATAATACAAATGGGCAAACCCTTGCCCCTATGAACATGCCTACACACCACTGCACATGTGGACACAGCCACATATATGCAGCTGCTCTCATAGACATACCACAGATAGCTGTAGACCAAGACATGGCCACACGTGCACAGCCATAATCATGGATACACAGCTGCACAGAGCCATGGCCTTTATACGCAGACACATAGCAAAACACATAGCTTTTTACATGAACATCATGAACATCACCATACACACAGCTGTACAGGCACCGCCACACACAGCTGTATATGGACAAAGCCCCCACAGAGATGCTGTTAGCCAGCCTCACATGCTCCTATAATTCAACCATACACAGACACAAAGCACAGTCAGCCACACAGACACAGCCATGCTCAGCTACAAGCACACCCTGATGCTCACCTGGGCACAGCTTCACCCAAGCAGCCCCATCCATGGTTACAGAGACAAATGCATGAGCATGGGTGCACACGCATACAGGTACACAGGCACTGGCAGGCACAATGAGACAGCCTTGCCTGCTAGGGAGGTACCACGTGCAGGCACACTAGAGCCACAGACAGAGAGGCATCCCCTGGAGGCAGACGAAGACAGGCTGTGAGCTCCCCACTCCTGAGTTCTGGAGGGTGCCCCGTGCTCAGCTCTCCCACAAGCCAGCTCTGCTTGCTCTCTGGCAGCTGCAATTGAGGGGTAGTTGACCACTGGGGTCACGAAGCAGGACATGGAGGATTTCTAACACCCAGGGTACCTGCCATGTTCTCTCCATTCCTTGTCCTGGGGAGGGGAGGCTCCTGCCCAATCCCAGCCTATCTGTACGGGGACCCGCCCTGCCCACCAAGGCAGAACTAACAAACAAATACACAACCCAAATCTAGGTTAAACAAGTAAATCATTGGCTTTATTCTGGGTCCTGGAAGCTCCAATGTGAGTCTGAAAAAAAGACACAACAGGGGCAGCAGCCCTGGGGGCTGGTGCAGAAAACAGTCCCTGACTTCTTTGGCCCTGGGAGCCAAAAAAGCAGTGAGGAGAAGGCTTAGCAAGAGGCCTGGTACAGGGGAAGTCAGGTCCCTCAGGAACCCCTCCTCCCCCAGGAGAAGGAGGAAGAGGGCTGGAGAGTGCTGGAGAGTTTGCTCAGTTCCTCAGCAATGGCACTGCAGGAGGGTGCAGGCCACAGGTTACTCCTTGCCCTTCTCAGGGGTACTGGGCTGCCAGGGTCACTTGGTAGTCCCCAGGGGCTCAGTCTCAGGGTCCAGCTGTGGCTCCCCCAAGAGCCCCTCGCCCTCCAGGTCCAGCTCCTCAAAAGAGGAGCCGCTGGCGCCTGACTCGCTGTAACTGTGCTCACTGCGGGTGTCACCATCATCCCAGCCACGGCTGCTCGCCCCCGGTGACAGTGTGGCAACTGAAGTCTCCCGGCTGCCAGGGCTCACCTCCAAGCTTACGGAACTCATCGTGTCACTCATCGTGTCAGCTCCTGTGGCCAGGAAAAGGGAGCGCAGGTTAGCCAGGACCACCCCACCCCCTCATCCAGGGAGAGGCAACTCAGCACACACAGCACACTCATGAATAATGCGGCCTCCTGGGCTCAGGGGGCTCGTTCCTGCTGCCCTCTGCCCTCTGCCCTGACTGGGGCTACACAGACAGGGCAGAGGAAGAGAGTGGCAAGGGAGACAGGGAAGGAAGGAGGGAGAAAGCAGGCAGCTGTGCACTCCTCTCCCCACCCTGAATTAGCCTCAGCTCCCTGTACTTCCACAAAGCCTGCCCTCCCCCCACATTTATTAAGGGCCACTCAGCCCTGAGGTGAGGAGCTGAAGTAGAATAAAGAGACCCAAGTAGTGTCCCCTCCACCTCCCCCACCCCCATTTCAAGCTTGGAGAGAGATTTGTCCAGGGCCAGCTACACAACATCGCCCACAGGGCATGAGGACTGCAGAATGCAGCAGGAGGCCCCTCTCCCACCCTCCCCTACACAGAGCTCCCAGGAGCAGCATCCAGGGAGTCAGCAGGCCCCTGCCTCTGGCCCACACCCAAGTCCCCACTTGAGGAGGGAGCTGAAGTGCCAGTAGGATAAAGAAGGCCTGAGAAACACTCAACCAGCTGCAAGGAGGAGGGTGCTGGGATGAAACAGGTTAAGAGATTTCTCTTCCTATGCCTGGGTCGACTCTGAGAAACCCTTACCCACCCACCCTCAATGACTGGGGCTTCCTGAGACACAAGATAGCAAAAGGGGACCATGAGAGCACTCTGCTGGTGGGTGGGGTGCCCCAAACCAGTGCTGAGCCAGGCTGGTGGCCCAAACCCCTTCTAACCTGCTCCTTCCACCCACAATACATCCTCCTAGTAAGGAGCCTCTTCATCTGTCCTGTTCGGGAGCAACCCCTGGGTTCATCTCCCTGGATCAGAGGCACAGAAAGCAGGTCGCGGTGGCAAGGAGGAACACAGGGCTCAGGCCCGTGTGTGCAGGAATCCAGACTGGGAGAAAGAGGATCTGCTACCCTTCCTGTGTGAGAGGGAGAGGGGCAACTGTCACGGAAGGTGAGGGGTGGGCCAGCTTCCCCAGCTGCTGTCTCCATAGTGATAGAGCCAAGCCAGGCGCAGTTGGGGTCTGCTTGGCACTTGGACTCAGCCTAGGGCTTTCCTTGAGCCTCAGCTGGGGCCTAGGTTGTGGGTGAGAATTAGGAGGTGGAGGAATTTGGAGTCTCTCCCTATCCCCACCACCCGCTCAGCCCCCAGAATATGCCCTCTGGGCACTAACTGGCAAAGGTGAGGTCAGCCGTGGAAGCCCAGCTCTTGCTAAGGCCCCAGGTGTGGTTCCCAGGGCAGAGGCCTGTGAGTGAGGTGGTGGGGGATTTGGGGTAGTTTCTTCTGAGCAGGGGACAGGATCCCAGGCCCTCACTGCTCTTTAAATGATGATCAGTGCCCCAGGGACTACAGGCCTGAAAAGAGCAAAGGAGGGAGACAGTTTCTCCCTGGCCCTACTAAACTGTATGTTCTGTCTGCTCACCTATCCAATGGCTCTCTTGGGACCCCAGGTAGCGAAATGTGCCTGTTTCCCAGCATGCTACCTCCTACCACCCAGCTCCTAGGCTAGGAGTATTCAGAGGAAGGAGCCTAGAAGTGCCTCTTTCCAGCCAGTACAGCCTGCTGAGATGAAGACAGCCCCCGGGGACATATATACACTTCAAGCAAGGGAATCCAGCCAGAGGCCAGCGCAGTGGCTCACACCTGCAATCCTAGCACTTTGGGAGGCTGAGGCAGCTTCATCACCTGAGGTCAGGAGTCTGAGATCAGCCTGGCCAACATGCAGAAACCCTGCCTCTACTAAAAATTCAAAAAATAGTCAGGTGTGGTGACAGGTGCCTATGATCCCAGCTACTCAGGAAGCTGAGGCAGGAGAATCACTTGAACCCAGGAGGCTGAAGTTGCAGTGAGCCGAGATTATGCCACTTCACTCCAGCCTGAGAGAAGGAGCAAAATGCCATTTAAAAAAAAAGAATCCAGCTGGGCATGGTGGCTCATGCCTGTAATCCCAACACTTCAGGAGGCTGAGGCAGGAGGATCATTTGAGCTAAGTTCAAGGCCAGACTGGGCAATATGGCAAAACACCATCTCTACAAAAAATATAAAAATTAGCCAGGCGTGGTGGTGCACGCCTGTTGTCCCAACTACTCAGGAGGCTGAGGTGGGAGGACAGCTTAAGCCTGAGAGGCAAAGGTTGCAGTGAGCTGAGATCTCGCCACTGCACCACTCCAGCCTGGGCAATAGAGCCAGACCTTGCCTCAGAATTTAAAAAAAAAAAAAGAGTGCAATGCAGGGAAGTGGCATCCCTATAGCCCCACCAAGATCTACACAGGATGAGGCTCCAGAGTCTCATGCCTGCATCCCTAGGGAGAAGATACCAGGTAAGGCAGGGCCCTACCTAAATCCCCATGGCTGCTGGGGCAGGGGATGTGAAGCCACCCCCTTCACCCCAATCCCTCCCTCCCGCTCTGCCCATAGCCAGTGCAAGACGATCAAATATTCATCGCCTCTCTGGAGCTAAATAATACATCAATGTAATAACAGGCACAAGGCAGCTAATCACCCCCTTTCACCTCCAAGCTGAGGCCACAGCAGGGAGGCAGGCAGGGACAGGCCAAGCCTTGGGCAGTCAGACACCCTCCATACATCCACCACCAACTGCTGTGTCAATGGCATGCACCTGGCAGGCAAACACCCAGAGTCCTCCTGGAGTGTCAGGATGGGCCCTGTGAGAAGTGGGCAGACCCCTTGGCCTCAACACCAGGGAGTGGGTGGGGGGCTGGAGGGGAGGAAAATAGGCTGAGGAGCTGGGGAATGTGGGAACTGCGGCTGCAGCCAGCTGTAGCGGATGCCAAGCAGTCCTTCAATGCCCCTGGCAGGCAGTGTTTGGGAGGGAAGGAAGCTGGGTGGGTGGGTCAAGGAGGGGGAGACAGGCAGCAGCGGGAGGTCACAGGAAAGTGAATACGCTGTCTTCCTGCCCTGGAGGCTGCCTGGGCCTGCTGACCTTGTGCCATGTCCTGTGCCCACAGTGGGGGCTCTGAAGAGTGTCTGCCGGGCACTACCAGGCAGAAGGGAGCTGTACCCCACGGAGGTAATTAAGTGGCAGATGAAGTTAACTGGGTTGGACACAGGCCCCTAGGGAGTAGAGACTGCTCCCAGTACCCTCCTGCCCAGCCCCAGCTGACACGTCTCCCTAGGGTGACCTTGACTGCTGAAGACTGGATGGGCAGAATGTCTGCTAAAGAAGGAGGAGAAGAGGGACAGTTCCTCTACCCAGAGCTTGTACCACTCCTAGGAGTCATGGAGAGAAGAGGGACAGTTCCTCTACCCAGAGCCCTGTACCACTCCTAGGAGTCATGGAGAGAAGAGGGACAGTTCTTCTACCCAGAGCCTGTACCACTCCTAGGAGTCATGGAGAGAAGAGGGACAGTTCCTCTACCCAGAGCCTGTACCACTCCTAGAAGTCATGGACTCCACATGGTTGGCCAAAGTTATAAGGTCCCCTGAGACCATCTGGGATGTAACCAGCAGACCTCCTTGTGCCTGGGACAGCCCAGGGTCACAGAGATCATTGCGGAGAGTTGAGCAACCTGGACTTGGAGCCTTGAGGCTGCCAGCAGGAGTGTAGGCTGGCCCTGGAGGAAGGCCCAGGGACTGATCTCCTGGCTCCCCTCTGCATGCTCCCTGGTTGCTCCCTGGCAGGGAGAAAGCAGCTGGCTCTGGGCGGGGCCCATACTGAGAGACAAGAGAACTCTTTGCTCCCCTCCTTACCTTCCAGATCCAGTGCCAATCTTATTTCCTGCTGAGCCCCACCCAAGGGACTCCTTTCCTGAGCAGCCTCAGCCCCCTCCCATGAGCACTGAGCTATCTGTGATCTTTGTTTCCAAGGGTACTCCTGCTGCATCTGGAAGGAATCCGGGCAGGGTCTTTGTATCTGTGTTGCCAGGAGGTAATGTGTGTGAATCCACATCTATGTAGATCCACATGTCTGGGAACAGGAAACTCCACATGGGTCCTCAGGTAGGTGGGTCTGCTTCCTCCCTCTGCCAAGCATAGACTGACACCCACAGTGCCAACCCAGAGAGGAAGGAGCCTCCTCAACCAAGCCCCTGAAATCCAGAAGTGAAGAGCTCCAGGAGGGCCCCACACTCATACCTCACCTTCTGTACCTGTGCCACCCACCTGGGCATCAATGGCCTCTGCAAGCCCCCGCCATTTCTGCTCTGTCTTCTTCGCCTCAGGAACACAGAAATCTCCCTGCCGTGCTAGTGGGCACATGAAATGGATCTGGTCTTGCTGGTAAATCTCCAGCCGAGGATGGGCACACAGCTTCCGCTCCTAGTTAGAAAGTTGCAAAAGGCAGAATGAGCCCTACAGGGCTCACTTGTCCTTGGGTGGCCCCCGGAACTGGCTATTACCTATTCTGTCCCAGGGGCTGACTCTGCCTCTCAATCTCTTCCAAGTTCCAAAGCCCTGCTGAGGGAGGCATACATAGAGCACCCTAACAGCAGGGCCCCAGACTCCAGAGTGCAATAATAGTCTTAAGACCCAGGATGACACCCTAGGGCAGGTGATAAAAGAACCCAGGAGCCTGGCACTGCTCTCCTATGTGTACAACTGAGACCAAAAGGCTGTTCCAGAAGGCACTGGTCTCACAGAGCCATGAAGCTTGGCACCCCTGGACGACCCCCAGGATAGGGACCCCACGTGCCCAAGCCAAGGTATTCTCACCTGCCAGACTTTCCATCCCAGGACCCCCTGGCCCTGACCTTTGGTCTACCCTGGACAATGCTGACTGATCCACAGATATCAGAAGGCCAGTACCCCCAATCCTTAGGCCTCCATCTCCTGCTCTTGCAGACATGCCTCTACAGACCCTGGACAGGGGTCAAGGCCAGCTAAACCCCACTTCCACTCCCATTTATTCCCCTGCTAGTCTATGTCAACCTCTGAGACTGTCAGGTGTAGCTCCCATACCTCCTCACCTGTGGGCTCAGGGTTTTCGCTGATGGGGAGGAGGGAGGCCCTAGACTCAAAGGGCAGGCAGGACAAGAAGATCTAGCACAGGACATTACCCAATGGGCTGATGTACCACCTTTTGGGCCCCAAGTTTCTTTTTTTTTTTGGAAGGGCGGCTGCGCCGGACCCACCTGCCTGACCCCGGCCGCGGGGACGGGAGAGGACTGGAACCCGAGTGGCCGCCCCCTGCCAACCCCTGGGCCACGGGGAGTGAGGCCGCGAGGGAGACGGAAGGGTGGATGGAACACGCCCGCTCCGCCAGGCCCCTGCTCACGCGGACAAACCTTTGTGTCGAGGGCTGATTTTCAATATATCGCAGCGAGGGAGCTGCTCTGCTACGTTCGAAACCCCGACCCAGAAGCAGGTCATCTACGAATGGTTTAGCGCCAGGTTCCCCACGAACGTGCGTTGCGTGACGGGCGAGGGGGCGGCCGCCTTTCCGGCCGCACCCCGTTTCCCAGGACTAGGAGCACTTTTCACCGGACCCGGGTCCCGGCGCGCGGCGGGAGACGCCCCGCGCGAGGCGGAGCAGCCCGCCAGTGGGCCCCAAGTTTCAACAGGCACTTCACCTCCCTCTGCCTAGACATAGAATCCAATGCTTCCCATCCCCCAATGTATATGGAGGGGCACAGACATGCCTGGGGCAGGCAGGGACAGCCAGAACAGGGGTCAAGTGCCTCTCGCTCAGAGCCCGCCCCCGCCTTTCCTGCAATGGGTGGAGCACAAATACCCACTAAGATGACTGCAAGGCCCCTGCCCCGTCACTGCTCACCCGCCAACCTTCACAACACGGCTGTTTATAGCACCTGCCCCGCTCTCACCACAGCTCTGAAATGAGCCTTCCACTTAGCAGTAATGAGAGACTTAACTGCCTTGCAGAGAGAAACCACTCCAGGACTCCACTTGTCTGCCTGCCTGGTCAACCCCAGGACTGAGGAACCTCCTTCAACTAAAGCAAACAAGCAAAGAAGGGTTAAACACAAGCCTACAGATGATAAAGGGAAACAGAAGTGAGCCTGAAAGGTCTATCTAACTAGGACCCTCAGCAGCCAGCTGGAGGGAGGATGCATCTAGGAGGCCATACAGGAGGTGGTTGGCCTGGCCCAGGTCTGGTTGCGGCTCAGCCTCTAACTCCATGAGCCATCTAGGCAAAGCCTTTCATCCCAAGTCTCCATGTGCTCAACGTCAAGTAGAACACTCCAGCCCTCATGATTCCAAGGTCAGTGAAGGAAAGTCATTATTTTTTAATAGCTGAAGTCAAATCTTCTTTGCCAACCTGGGTGCCCTCTGGGCTTTCTCCATCTCAAGAGTCCATGCCCCCAACACCTCCCATTTCTAAACACACAGATGGCTGTCTTTGCTTCCCTACCCACCGACATACCCACTCCAGCCCTGGTCTCCAGGAGGAGGCTAAACAAGATCACAGTGTCAGGAATCAGACGCTGTCAGGATCTGGGGCCCCTCCAATGCCAGCACTTAGAGGCAGGCATCTGCCAAACCTGAGACCCACTCAGCAAACTGGGCCAGGTCACTGAAGCCAAGGGCAAGGAAGCCCCTGAGGCAGGTCCAGGTCCTTCCCCGGTAGCTAGATGGAAGAAAAGGCTTCCTGAATCTAGTCAGGGCATGGCCTTCACCAACATCCTCACACTCTGGGAAAAGGGTCCAAAGGGTAGCAGCTGAGTAGCCATCACCAGAGCAGCAGATATTTGGCTTTTGAAGATTATCCCAAAGGCCAGAGCCTGTGTCCACCCAGAGATTCCAGGGACAATGGGGACCCTAACCCAACCCCTCTCAACACTCAGGCTACTTCCGTAGCTTATCTTATGGAGGAACTTGGCAGTAACAAGATAATAAGAGGGAGTACTGCTCTTTCCACCCTCTCCTCTAGGCTGGGCAGCACCAGGCTGCCACCCTGTGCCACCTGCTCTGCCAGCCCCCTCATTGGCAGGCAGGAGGCAGCTCTGCGGCTGCTCTGTGCATCTGCCTCCTCCAGAGAGCCCCGCTCTGAAGTTTCCTGGCTGTGAACAGCTCCGTTGCCATGGAAACTGCATCCTCCATCCTTGCCGTCGCCTTCATCTCAAAGCCATCGGGGAGAACAGAGGAACAAGGGAGACAGAGGATGAAGAGAAAACTGTGGCCCTGCCACACGGCCCTTCCTTCTCTGTGCAGCTCTCCCTCCTCACAGCATCCCACACAAGGAGCACCAGCTTCCAGAGCCTGTTTCCAGACCCCTGGAGGCAAAACTAGCCTGGTCCTACCCACTGTTACCTGGGGGCTCTGATCCTCCATACTAGAGGGAGGCATGGAGCTAATGAAAATGCCATGACTGTTCAGCGCCAAATCATTGTAACACATGCACCAGGTCCTACCAAAATTCAGACTTGGGCAGAGAAGAGGCAGGAAGAAGGCAAAGGAGCAAACTTCCAAGCCAGGCCCACAGGCAGAGAAGGGTATTGCAGTTGCCCTTGGGCCCTTCCTGGGAGACTGCTCTACCTTCCATGCTCTGCCCACTGAGAAAGAATGAGTCTAGTGAAGGCTGGGGATGGAGGGTGAGGGGCAGGACAAGCTATATGCTCTGTCCCTGAGTGATCAGGAAGAGGACAAACCCTTTCCCTCCCAACCAGGTGCAGCCTCAGAGGGAAGAGAAGGTGACCATGGGCTGGCTCTCAGGTCCTTGCTGCACGGTAGGAATCATGGCCCGGGCAATATGTTAATGAGCCAGTAAATATTGGAAAATGATTGGAGGAAGGTGAGGCCAGCTGCCTCTCCCTCAGCTAGCCCCAGGGAGCCCTTGGAGAGCAGACTGCCAGTGGCCAAGGACACCAGCTCAAGGTCACACTGGGCTGGTCCTGCTGGTGAAGAGCCTGGGTGGGCCTGGAGTCCTCCTAGCCCTGGCACACCCTCTTCCACAGCCCAGACACCCAGAAGTGTATGGAAGCACTGCCAGGACATGAGAACATGCTCTGCCACTGACACCACTGGCCATCTGACAAACCCACAGCCCAGAGCAGCTCACTCCAACACACAGACCCAAGGAGACTATAAAGCCTCTTTCCAAGATGGGAGAGTTGCAGATGTTCACATCCTCTCCACCTAACAGGCAAAAGTCAGTGAATCATGCCAAGGTAGCACCAAGGACTGCAAGAAACTGGATGTGGAGTTCCAGTCCCTCAGACATACCTCCAGGCCTTCCATCCCCCCTGGGTCTTCCACATGCAGAAACAAGATGGGGACTTGGGACACTGCCTATGATGCAGGAACTTCTAGGAGACCTCAGTCACCAGCACTTCCCTACCACCACCCCACCCTGACTAACACCCGCTCACCCACTCAGGAGTGCTGGCAAAAAAAGGGAAGCTCGCCCACTCACACAAGCAGCCACAGTGCCTCAGCTACCTTGAGGACACACCACACATTCCCACCTCACCTCAGTCTAAGGTCATCTCCTGGGCAATGTGCAGGCATTTAGCCCATTCAGCTCAGGGCTCCCATAACAAAAGCAAGACTGATGCACCAGGCCAAAGTTTCCCACGGGACCCACAGTGCCTCCCGAGCAGGTCTTTCTGAATCAGGGGAGAGAAAAGAGGTAAGAGAGAGGGTCTGAACTATCCCCATTTAGTGCTTTGCACTCACGGCATCGCCCTGTGCCCTGGCTTCAGCCAGGGGTGAGGCGTAAACAGAAGACAGAAGAGGTCAGGCCCAGGATGGAAGTTGACAATGGGTCCCACTCCCAGGCTACCCAGAGGCCGGAGGTTTGCTTAGAGCTAGGTGGTGGCAAATGCCAAAAAGGAGGAGGCAATGTGTGGGCCAAGGACTGGGTCACATCTCCTACATGAGCTCTAGGCCCAGAAAGGGATGAGGTCTGGCTGAGGGGCCCTGGGCCTTGCCTTACTATTCACCCTGAGCTACCCAGTCCTAACCAGCCTTCTATGCCAGGCTGGACACCCAGGCAGCTGCACTGCCAGCAAGCAGCTGTTGCATCCCACCCGAGGTGGTGGCGTCTCCTCGCTGGGTGAAGTGATGCGTGCTCATTTTTAATTACAGACACCGAAATGCACCGTCCTGCACACAGTGGTCCCTGCAAGTGGGGGCTCAGACCCTGGAGGCCCCTCAGGCAGCTGGTCTTCATGGCATGTGCGTGCTTGGGGGAGGCATAGCAGGAGGCTGCAGCTAGAAGGTAGCACATTATTATTCTGCCCAGAAACTTTCCTCTCACCCACACCAGGCTGCCCAAAAGCCCCCGGCCCAGAAGCTAAACCTGTCTGTTGGTGCTTTGGTGGCCTTGCCACAACAGCAGGGAGAGCCTGCAGAAGGGCTGGTGAGCACGTTTCCTTCTCTCTACTCTCCTCTCACACCAGGAGAGCCCCAAGCTCTGAAAATGGCAGGAAAGGAGACAGGGAGTAAGACAGGACTGCAAGGAGAGGAGAGAGGAAGCAGGAAGTGGCAGGGAGCACCCAGGCAAGAACGCAGAGCATTGGCTTGGCTAGACAAACGGGTGGCTTCCCTCTTGCCCAAGTATGAAATAAAGGGTCTCCAGCCATACCACCCTGAATGTGCCTGACCTCATCTGATCTCAGAAGCTAAGCAGGTTCGGGTGTAGTTAGTACTTGGATGGAAGACTACCTGGGAGTACCGAGTGCTGTAGGCTTTTGGCCTATCGCTCTCTCTTTCCCTCTTTGGCTAGGCATGGTGGCTCACGCCTATAATCCCATCACTTTGGGAGGCTAAGGCAGGTGGATCACTTGAGGTCAGGAGTTTGAGACCAGCTTCGCCAACATGGTGAAACCCCGTCTCTACTAAAAATACAAAAGTTAGCTGGGTGTGGTGGTGGGCGCCTGTGATACCCGCTACTCAGGAGGCTGAGGTAGAATTACTTGAACATGGGAGATGAAGGCTGCAGTGAGCCAAGATCACACCACTTCACTCTAGCCTGGGCAACAGAGCAAAACTGTCTCAAAAGAGAGAGAGAGAAAGAAACAAAGGAATTAGAATAGATGATCTCAAAAGAAGTGAGGAACTGGAAAGGATGAATAAAAACACCATTATTTGAAGATAAGAAAACTGTATACTCAGAAAACCCAAAAAGAATCAATGGAGGGACTACCACAAACATTAAGTCACAAAGGTAACTCAAGCACAGCCCATTTTTCTGTACAATAGATCAGCCAAATAGTAAACATAATGGAAATGAGATATAACAGCCCTCTTGGGGTCAGATCCAGCCCAGGGCCAGTCTGGGAGCCCCTGGCTGAAAAGCAGGGAATGGCAGAGGAGCCAGGAAGGCAGGTCCCGGCCTGAGTGGGAACCTGGGGAAGGTGTGAGAAGTAGTGGGGTGGGAGACAGTATGCTGTGCCTGGCACCCCAGCCTGCTGCGCCTGCTACCGCCACTGCCTGAAGACTTTTCATTTTCACCTCAGAGCCAGCAGCTTGCCACACAATTTATACCTCTGCTCATCTCCCTGGCACGGATGCAGGCCCTGGCTTCCTGGGTGGCCCATGGAGGAGGGCCTAGGTAGCAGTCAAGCACCAGGACAGGCTGCCGTATTGAGGAGTGGGGAAACAATGCTTCCCTCTAAGCAGGCACATGGGACACAGGCTCTTAAGCACCTTAGTGTCCAGATGGACTGGGAAGCCCCTAATCCTGTAGCCATACACAGGCTTGCCTTTCTCTAGGCCCAGAGGGCCAAGATACAACACTGACTCAGCCCCGCTCTGGCCTTCACAGGGAAATGTGGTGTAAAAAGATTAACAATGCTTGCAGTCAGTGTTTCGTTGTTTGGGAGAATCCAATTTCCTAAGTTCATCTGCTTTGATGTATTGGCTATGTAAGGGGTAGATGGTTTAAGGAAATGTTGAAGGTCAAAATATTAACAAATTAGTCTTCGATGAAGTTCAAAGAATAGAGGGGTTTCCTTCCTCAGTCTTCCCTGGAGGGATTAAACTGAAGAGAAATCTAGCGTTTGGCCACATACTGGGTCTGGGACTCATTAAGCCTTTTTCAAAGACAGGAGCTGTGACGTGAAATCATGTTCTTCTCTAGCCGAGGAGCCAGGTTCAGGCTGAGTCATAAACTTGAGCCCAACAAGGAAACCACCCTTCACACTGACCTCGCAGAGCTGCGGCTCTATCCATTCTCTGCCCAACACCCAAGACACATACCAGCTCTGGCCATCAAATCTCCACATACTGTCTATGTCAACCAGAGCCACATTTATTCCCAAATCTCTTTCTAAAATGCAAACCTGTCCTTTCTATTCTCAACTTCTAAATTTACAAAGGCCTCATATGCCATCTCAGAGTCACAGACACTAAAACTCAACACACCGGGGAGTTCCCTGTCAGCGTCATGTACCACCCTCTACACCCTCTACCTCAACACTCAGTGATCAGCCCCACGCCAGCATCTCCCAGAGAGTAGCGGGTGGTCCTGGGTGTTTCAGCAGACACTGAAAGCTGCTTCTACCCCTGCCTAGACACTTAGCCTCACCACCATCCATCCTATTTCCCAAAGCAAATCTTCCTTTGGATAAACTCTTCTGTTTTCATGACATAACAATTGCAGTTCAATTCAAAAAACAGTGTATAAGTGTATCGGCTACTCCACAAGCGTACTTTTAAGTGTATCGGCTACTCCACAAGCGTACTGCCATTTTATTACCACACTTTTCCATCTATCAGCTCTCGTGACCATTAACATAAGCAGATAAATTACAGCCAGTGTAGTCTGCACCATTGACTTGCCACACTGTATGCTGAGTGACCCTTCCACAGCTGAAATCTGCACCTAACTTCAGCCTAAAGCCATGTCATGTCCCTTTATTTCTTCAGTACAATGACTAATACCGTATTCTCTGGACCCTGTTTCCCTCTATGCTCTTCATTCTAACAGCTCTTGCCAATACTCAAATCCAGGAGCAGCAAACTACTTGACATGTCACAAACTTCTCACGGGTTCACACCAGTGGATTCTGCAGTGAACCAGCGGTCTCAACTCAGGCTTCCATAACAAAATACCACAGGCTGGGTGGCTTAAACACGAGGAATTTCTTTCTCACAGTTTGAGAGGCTGAGAAGTCCAAGATCAAAGTGCCAGCTGATTCAGTTCCCTGGTGAGGGGTCACTCCCTGGCTTGTAGACTGCCACCTTCTTCCTCTCCCTGGCACGATGGAGAGAGAGAGAGAGCACTTTGCTCTTTCTCTGTTTGTTATAAAGAAAGTGATTTCACCATGGAGATTGCATGATCATGACCTCATCTAAATCTGATTATCCTCCAAAGGTCCTACCTCCAAAACTACCTTCACATCGGGGGCCAAGGCTTCAATAAGTAATTTGAAGAGGACACAAACATCCATTCCATCACACCAGCCCCTGTGTTTGCAATCCAGTCTCTGGGCCAGGCTTAGCAGTACAGAGCCCAGGGCTTCAACTGCAGGATTTTTATGCTCTCATGCTCTGGCTCCTTGGCTCCAGAAGCTTCAAGAACCAGTAGGGTGGCACATTCCTTAGCAACCATACTATAAAACACATGGTGGGTAAAGGAGTGCCTTCGTCAGTATTTTGGTTATGCCCCCATTAGTGTGCTTGGCTCAACCTATTAATAGTAAGTAGTAATTCGCATCCACCTCAGTACCATCCCCTGCAGTCATCCTGTCAGTTTCCATTCCATTCTTTTATCCTTGGCTTGCTTGTTCAGTATTCTCAAGTGATTTACTCCTGGTGCTCTCCTTCCCTCAGAGATATCTTGTGATTTCTTTGATTCTTTCCACCTGTACAGGTTAATACGTCTAATTTTTTTTTAATTTTTATTTTTTTCATTGCATTTTAGGTTTTGGGGTCCATGTGAAGAACATGCAAGATTGTTGCAAAGGTACACACATGGCAGTGTGATTTGCTGCCTTTCTCCCCATCACCTAGATCTGGCATTTCTCCCCATGCTATCTCTCCCCAACGTCTAATTTTTAAAAAATCTGTAGAGGGATGTTGGGAAGCTGTGGGGAGAACCCTTGGGCTTTTCACCTGGGTAAATGGCAGATTCCTGGGGATTCTGGGCCTCCGCCTCCAGGAGAGCTGCACTAGTGCTGGCCACTTAGCTGTTCTCAGCAGCGTCACCTGGGGCAACAGTGCTTAAGCCTGCCGTGGAGAGGACAGGAAGCAAAGCGAGAGTCGGTGGCCTGGAATCCATCTAGGCAAAATTGAGGGCGTGCCGGGACAAAGCGGTAGAGAAGGGTGGCCAATCCAGGATCTGGACCTCACACATTAGGAATTGCATTTATTAAATCGTTGATTAAGCCGCAGGAGAGTAGTTTGGACACTTACCGGTTTTCTGAGGATTATTTGGGGAAGGGGTATGCATGCAAATGTGTATGTATATACATAATTCGTGTGATTTCCGAATATTGACTCTACGAGTTCCAGATGCAGATTTAGAACTTTTTCAAAAAATATTTTATTTTTGTTGTCTCGCAAATCAGTCAGACCTGCAACTGTATCAGAGTAAAGCGGAGCCAAGCAGGACGCTTAGGAAATGCGCTGAGATGTCATCCACTTTCAGCGTCAGCCTGTGAAAATTCAGGGGATCCAAGAGCATGAAGAGAACCTTAAGGAATTTCTGGAACCAAAGCTACTATTAAGCAGGCCTGCTGTGATCTGGCAGACCAGTGGCAATTGTAGCCTGGTCGACAATCTGTCTAGATGGATGAGGTCTAAAACGTACACACAGGTTCAACTAGTTTTCTGTTTGTTTCCGAACCTCGATTAATTTCATTAAGTTTAGGGGCAAAATCCTCATGTTTCCGCCCGGTTTCGAACCGGGGACCTTTCGCGTGTGAGGCGAACGTAATAACCACTACACTACGGAAACCACATGTGTACCCAAAGGACAAAATATAATCATGAAAATCTTAGATCAGCCATTTCTATTACAGGGTCTAAAGTAAGAAATCCAACCGCACTGTGAAATTTGACTGAAAAAAAGCCCAGCAAGCACCAGCCATCAAGGAGGCTACGGCTCCCAATAGGGCCAGGCTTAGGGTTCCGCGCCTATCCCCAAAAGGAAGACCATGGGGAACCATACTCGGGCTTTAAACCCGGAGGCCGTGGGGTTTCCAGTTCCAGCACTAAGCGCCAGGGTGCCGGATCCTCCCGGCGGACACTCTCTGCCTCCCAGAAGCTGCAGCAGCAGCTGGGTTTGGAGCATCAGAGCCCCGGGCGCCCCGCGCTGTGGAGGAGTGTGGACGCCGCCTGTCCAGGGATGAGGACCTCACGTCGGGGACTTTTCCCCGGCGCTGGCAGTCAGCGTTCTGCGCTCTTCGCGTCCTCCCAGGAACCGTAGGATCATCCCTGCCCTTCCTTCCCCAGGCGAGGGGCCCGGGCTGCGAGCTCTTTCCTCGCTGGACCTTGGGCCTCAGCGCCTCGACCTCTTCCTCCCAAAGGGCGTCCCTCACTGCCGCCGTCTCTTAGTCTACCCGACTCAATTTAAGTAACAGTTCATCACACTTCCAAATTAAGCAGGTACCGTAGCAAAGTACGACAGCCTTCAATCAGGAAATTCCGCGGGATTCCACCCCTCTAGGGCTCCAAAGTGTCTCAGGGCACTTGGCTGTTTGAAAATATGAGCACATCAGCTCAGGCCAGGCCACGCCTTCGCGAGGCCGAGTGTGAAACCCTGGAAGACGGGGCAGCCCACTCGGATTCACGCTCGCACCTCTCTCCCGCGTCGGTCTTCTGATTCTTCTTGAAGGGCAGTTTCTGCAGTACTGAAACGTCTTATATTTGCTCTTTGTGATTTTCCTGTTCCATGGGGTTACGGAGTGCGGATTTTAACCTAAGAGGACAAAGAGATAAAGGCGGTTTCACTGAAAGCGTCTGGATGGATTTTCACATTCACTCGCAGAAGATGGCCAACAGGCAGAAAGAGTCTTTTTGCTTGAAGACGTTAAAATCTCTATCTCCCCCTCCCGCCCCCCCAAAAAAACTTAACTACTCGGAAGTTGAGGCAGGAGAAGTGCTTGAACCCAGGAGGCAGAAATCTCAGTGAGCCAAGATCGCGCCACTGCACTCCAGCCTGGATGACAGAGCGAGAGGCTCTCAAAAAAGGTTCGGAGAAGGCCAGGCCCAGCGGCTCAAGCCTGTAATCCCAGCACTTTGGGAGGCCGAGGCGGGTGGATCATGAGGTCGAGAGATCGAGACCAACCTGGTCAACATGGTGAAACCCCGTCTCTACTAAAATACAAAAAAATAGCTGGGCATGGTGGCGCGTGCCTGTAATCCCAGCTACTCAGGAGGCTGAGGCAGGAGAACTGCCTGAACCCAGGAGGCGGAGGTTGTGGTGAGCCAAGATCGCGCCATTGCACTCCAGCCTGGGTAACAAGAGTGAAACTCCATCTCAAAAAAAAAAAAAGGTTCGGAGAAGAAGGTGCCATTTTCCTTAGTTGCTTTTCTTCCTGCAGTGGTGACCACATTTCCTTCACACCTGCAGCCCAAGAGCTTCCACCTGGGGAAATATGCAGACCTCTCGGTCAATGACGCCAGGCCGCAGTGCCGGCTTCCTTCTGTTTTTGGCCCAAAATGCAGTGAGGACAAGACTGGACCTCGCCAGATGCTGGTGGGATGTTACCCTCGCCAGATACTGGAGGGCCTTGCTCCCAAAGAGGCCTGCTTCATGACAGCCTTCAATCAGGAAATTCGTGGCATTCCACCCCTCTACCGCCCCATTTCCATATTCTATCTCCTCCCCTGCCCACTCTGAGGATTCGCCGCCTTTCTGGACCCTTTGGAGTCCCACGTGGCCAAGACAAAAAGGGCATTGTCTTTTCCTGCAGGAGCAGGAAGAACAGTCACAGCGAAGGAAACGCGGACGCACCGCGCTCAGCCCCACATACTTGCGCCCTGCCGGGTCCAGCACACCCAGCAAAGCACTCTCCGAAGCTTCTCTGGAAAGGGAAGGAGTGTGAGGTTTCTGATAGGCAAGAGGAGCGGAAGAGAGAGGACCCAGTCCTTCCCCGGCCTCTAGAGAACAAACCCAGAAGAGGGGCAGATTCAAAGGAAAAACGCAAAGGTGGCCGTACCCCACGACCTGAGCCAGCCAAGGGTCGCGCGTTAATTGCGTTTATCAGAACAGTTGTTTGCTCACATTATGAAATCATGGGAAAGGGATTGTGTAAGCAATCTGAGCGTTTTATTCATGAATGGGTATTGGATGTTGCCAATGCTTTTTCTGCCTCAAGGGGTATAATCATATTCCTTTTCTTTACAACTTGCTGATATGGGTGGACGGCACTGATTGATTTTGGAATGTTGACCCAACCTTGCACAATTGGAATAAATCCTGCTTTGTGATGGTGTGTGATTTTTTTATACATTGCTGGATTTGATTTGCTAATATTTTGATGATGATTTTTGCATCTAAATTTAAGAGGGATATTAGTTTATAGTTTCTTTTCTACTGTCTTTGCCTGGTTTTGGTGTCAGGGTGATATTAGCCTCATACAATGACTTGGCAAGTGTTCCCTCCTCTTCTATTTTTCCAGAAGAGATTGTGTGAATTGGTGTTCATTCTTCTTTAAATGTTAATAGAATTCTTCGGTAAAAGCATCTTGGCCTGACCATTTCTTTGTGGGGAGTTGTTTAATTACAAATTCAATTTTCCAGTGTTTATAGGACTATTCAGATTGTCTGTTTCATCTCGGTTGGGTTGGCTATTTTGCAGTTTCTGAGAAATTTGTCCATTTCTTCTAAGTGTTGAATTAAGAATGTAAAGTTGTCCTTATTATGCATTGATTATTGACGCAACGACTGAAGGCCATTCCCCATTTTGAATGTTATTCCCCCTTCCCCATATTTTCATCATATTTTTATTATAGCGCTTCTCATGCAATATGGGCATTATTGACTACTCACCTGAGATCCCCTTGACAGTTTAGATAATGTTTTATTGATCCCTGAATCCATGTATTCAGTGCAGGGCCAGGTATTAAAGAAGGTTCTTAGTGATATTTGTCCAACGGCTGAAAAGAGAGATGCTTGCAAACTTCCAATCATCTCATACACACACTTGTCCCAAGTTTCCTCTTAGGGGTGCTCTCCATTTTCCAAGGATGCAACAATTTCCCTTCCCTAGAAAGAACTCTGCTTTCCACCATGTAGTCCAGGTCCCGGGTCCAGTTATGTGGTGAGACTTGGTGAAAACAGACAGTCCTCAGCAGTTCCTCTCCGTGGTTCACCCTCTCGTCTAGAAGAGGCATTCTTGGCCTGTCTGCCCTCCTTTGAGCTATCACTACACCCAGCTTAGGAGAGCGGCCACGTTTGTTGAAATTATCTGCATTCTTCCTCCCGCCGGCTTGAGCTCCTCAGGAAGACATTAGTATCTGAACCCGAGTGTTAAACACACAGAAAGGAAAATCCAGCGCTTAACACGTTTATAAGATACTGTGTGCAAAGCCTTTCCCAACTGTAAGTACCGAAGCGTATTATTAGTATCGCCGCTTCAGACACAAGAATTCCCCCACCCCGGCCCCTCCTAAACTTAGAGCAGAACTATTTGAGGCAAGAATGGATGTCTCCAACCCTTCTCTAAGCACCATTCATTCCCGCTAAGCCCACACTTACTGGAAGAGAATCCACTGCCAGGGCAGCCCCAAGGTCAAGGCCGCTGGGTCTTAGGCAGGGTTTCATGGAATTGGTGTTCCCCTCTTGGGCTTGGTGTTTCCCCCCAGTATAAACCAGACCTGAGTTCATCCTGTGGATCTCCTTCACACGGTGCAACAGTTCACTGTGGAGTAAGTTACTTACTGCTCAGCCCAAGGTGTTCTTTGAGGAACCTGATAATGCTGTAGACACTCCTTTTTCCCCTGACTTATCCAAACCCAGCTCGAAATCTGTCTTTGTTCTCACCACCGTAGGCTACCCCATGTTCCACCATTACTTTGGAATTTTAAAAAATTATTTTCATCCTCCGAACTTGCTGACTTTCTTCCATTTTGACTCTCAGCTTTGTACTTTAAGGGCATTGGCTCAGGCTGGACCAGGTCCTGAAAACACGCAGTCAGGACCAAGGTCAGGTCTCTGGGGCAGTGTCCGGAGTACGCTGAATACCCATCTCGCTCCCTCAGACTCAGAGAAAACTGAGTAGAACGTGACCTTGGAGAACTAGAACAATAACCTGATCTTTCTGATGAGGAAACTGAGGCTGAGAAAGGCTAAAAGGTTTTCCCGATCTCCCTCACCACTGGATGGCAGCAGAGCCACCACACAAGCTTTGGCTTCAGCTTCCCTGTCCAAAGCACCTAATTGGCCCTCTGGGAACTCACATCTGAATGTCAAAGGACTTGGTACAAACATAGTTATTTCCACTGTTAAAACAAAAATTTTAGAAGGGCTTCTCCTGGGAAATACCTTTTTTCGGTTATACAGTCCTTTTATTTATGGTCAGCCAGTTTTCAATCACTGGCTGATACAAAAGGACCAAGGAGCAGATACATATCAACTAACACCTCCATCCAATAACATGTATTTATGGGATTATCTGTAAAACGTCTAGAGTAAAATTTTGGTAAGTTTCCAAGACGGCTGACTAGGGACAAGTTCTCCTCAGAAAGATTAGTTACCAGTGAATGGACAAAGTCCAAACGGAAATCTGAGAGAAAGCCAGGTCCTGTCGGGGTGCCCACAGGAAGTAGCCGGGGTGCAGAAAAGGAAAGCAGCAGGAGTCTGGCAGAGATCAACCCCTGGAACGTGGAGTGCCACAGGGCAGGTGGGAGTGCTTCTCTGCTCCCCTCACCCCTCAGACAGTCTGCTCACTGCTAAACTGCTGGGGAGACCCTCTGCCCCTGTGACAGGGCAACACCATCGTAGCAGTTTGCAAACTTCCCAGGGACGGAGAACTGTGCAGCCAGGACACTCAGGGATGCCTGCATTCTCCTCAGACCCAAACGGAGCCCGCGGCCGCCATCCTGGCTGTGCACTCGTGGTGGAGCCCTATCCCGCCTGGGGATTCTCTACCCTCATCATTGTCCACCTGCACTTACACCCCCACTGCCTACTCTGACTTCGGCAAGTATAGGGCAGGTCCCTGGGGAGCGGCAGGAGCCCTGAAGATCCAACCCTGAGCGTGGGCCACCCCGAAGCGAGGGGAGCACAGACTGCCACAGCCCTTCTAGGGACAAAGCAAACGCTGGCGTGGCACCAATCGCAGAAGGGGGCAGCACTGACACCCAGGAACGGGCTTGGAAAAGCAGGGGTCACCTCTCCCCTACCCCGTATATGGCCGCAGACACAGCAGTGGTTCTTCTTTCCAGGACCCAGTGAGTGTGCACTAAGAACGTTTTCCAAGTTTTTCATGGTGGCACCACCCAGGCTGCAAGCGAGCCTGTGCCGCTTGGACTTTCAGGAAGGACGGGCCCGACTCTCCCTCCCTATACAGGCGGTGGAGCTGCCTGCCCTGGACTGGAAGCAGCAGCTTTGCCCCAAGCCCCGTTTTAGTGGAAGCTGTTAGAGTGGTATTTCCACAGACATCAGCTGCACCGCAGCCGGGAACCAAAGGACGAAGGCTTCATAAACTGAAGATGTGAGCTCTGTGGCAGGGGTATGAGAGCGACGCGGATCGCATTCGTGCCTACTCAGGAGGAGGAGCCGGTGCACCTCCACCCCTCCCCTGAGGCCTCAGCACAGCCCAGCATGACCTCTTGCTACCACCTGTCAGGGCAGGCGTTTCCGCTAGGCACATGCCTACCTGCCGGCCCTTACTCTTAAGCACCATCTACTGGACTGCATCCGAAACTGCACCACCAAATAAAAACCTGCTGCCTGAAGGGTTTAGTCCATGAGACAAGCTTCCTGAGGATTCCGGACCCTCAGCCCCCAACAAAGGTTAAAGCGTCAGCTTTTACTTCCAATACATCATTACAACAACAGAATCTGAGAAATCTGTTCAGAAACTATCCACAACCAAGAAACACATACAGAGCTTGGGTCCCCTCAAAGCACCCAAATATGAAGCCAAACAATCATACACAGCATACACCACAGTCATACCATCAAGGAAAGAAAAAAGAATAAAACAATTAAAAATCCTCATCCAAACAATAGCAAATTCAAAAATAAGAAGCAACAGCTCCCCAGGATGAGAAGGAATCAGTGCAAGAATTCCAAGTGTTTACTCAGCATTCTCAAGGTTTACACACTTCCAAACGATTGCACTAGTTTCCTAGCAATTGATCCTAGCCAGACTAAAATGTCTGAAATGACAGATAAGTATTCAAAATATGGATTGCAAAGAAACTCAACAAGATCCAAGAAAAAATAGAAGTCTGGGGTACAAAGAAACCAGAAAAACAATGCGGAATATAAAAGTCAAGATAACTGCATTAAGAAAAAACAAATAGAACTTCTGCAATTGAAAAATTTACTAAAGGAATTTCAAATACACTGAAAGCTTTAACAATAGACCAGACAAGCAGAAGAACGAATTTCAGAGCTTGAAGACTGGTCTTTCAAATTCACCCAGTCAGACAAAAATAAAGAAAAAAGAACTTTTTAAAGTGTACAAAGCTTTTGAAAATTATGAGGTTATGTAAGGCAACCTAACCTATGATTATTGGCATTCCTGAGAGAGAAGAAGAAAAAGCAAGTAACCTGGAAAACATATTTGAGGAAATAATTCAGGAAGAAATTTTCCTCATCTTACTAGAGAGATTGATATCCAGATACAAGAAATTTGGACAACTACGCAAGATACTACACGAGATAACTGTGCAAGGCATACAGTCATCAGACTTTCCATGGTCAGTGTGTAAGAAAAAATCTTAAAGGCAGCTAAAGAAAAGGGCCAAATTATCTATAAAGGAAATCCTGTCAGACAAACAGCAAACTTCTCAACAGAAATCTTATAAGTCAGAAGAGATTGGGGCCTATTTTTCAGCTACCTAAAAGAAAAAAAAGTGTCCATCAAACTTTCAGACTCTGCCAAACTAAGCTTCATAAATGAAGGAGAAATAGTTTTTCCCAGCAGAACAATGCTAAGGGAATTCATTAACACCACACAGCTATAAAATATTCAAAGACATTCTGAACATGGATGGTACTTGCTACCATAAAAGCACATGTAATTACAAAGTTCATAGACCCTATAAAGAAGTACATAATTGAGTCTACAAAGCAACTAGCTAAGCACTATGATAGAAACAACACCTCACACATCAATATTAACCTTGAATGTAAATAGCCTAAAAGCTCCACGTAAAAGACAGAGTTGTCCAGATGCGGTGGCTCACACCTGTAATCCCAGCACTTTGGGAGGCCAAGGCGGGCAGATCACTTGTGGTCAGAAGTTCCAGACCAGCCTGGCCGACATGATTAAACTACATCTCTACTAAAAATACAAAAATTAGCTGGATATGGTGGCAGGTGCCTGTAATGCCAGCTAGCTGAGAAGCTGGGGCAGGAGAATCACTTGAACCCGGGAGGCGGAGGTTGCATTGAGCCAAGATGGCATCACTGCACTCCAGCCTGGGCAACAAAGTGAGACTTCATCTCAAAAAGAAGGAAAGAATAGAGTGGCAATTTGGGAGAAAAAAAAATCTAACTTTCTGTGGCCTTTAAGAGACCTATCTCACATGTAATAGCCCCCATAGACTCCAAGTAAAGGGATAGAGAGAGATCTGTCATGCAAATGGAAAACAAAAATGATCAGGAGTTGCTATTCTTGTATCAAATAAAAAAACTAAACCAACAACAGTTAAAAAAAAGACAAAGAAGGTCATTATATAATCATAAAGCATTCAATTCAACAAGAAGATTTAACTAACCTAAATATATATGCACCTAACATTGAAGTACCCAGATTTATAAAGCAAGTACTACTAGACCTAAGCAAAGAAACATACAATAAGAGTGGAGGATGTCAACATCCCACTGTCAACGCTAGACAGGTCACTGAGGCAGAAACCTAACAAAGAAACTTTGGACTTAAATTGGACTCTTGACCAAATGAACCTAGTAGATGTCTATACAATACCCAACAACCACAGGATATACATTCTTCCCATCTGTGCACAGAACATTCTCTAAGATTGACCTCATGCTCAGTCATAAAGCAAGTCTCCATAATGTTTTCTTAAAAAATGAAATCATATCAAGTATCTTCTCGGACAACAGTAGAATAAAAACAGAAATCAATGCCAAGAGGAACTCTCAAAACCACACAAATACATGGAAACTAAACAGCTGAATCAAGTTTGGGTAAACAATAAAATGAAGGCAGAAATAAAACAAATGAAGGTGGAGACAAAACACGCCCAAACTGCTGGGATACAGCAAAAGCAGTATTAAGAGGAAAGTTCACAGCACTAAATGCCTACCTCGAAAAGATAGAAATATCTCAAGTTAACAACCTAATATCACACCTAAAGGAACTAGAAAAACAAGAAGCAAAGCCCAGAGCTAGAAGGAAAAAATAACTAAATCAGAGCAGAACTAAATGAAACAGAGACCAAAAAAAGCCATACAAAGGATCAATGAAATGAAACGTTGGTTGTTTGAATGGACAATCACGATCGATAGACCACTAGCTAGATTAATCAAGAAAAAAGATCCAAATAAGCTCAATCAGAAACGACCAAGGTGACATTACAACTCATACCACAGAAATACAAAAGATCTTCAGAGACTACTATGAGCATCTCTATATGCACAAACTAGAAAACCTAGAGGAAATAGTTAAATTCTGGAAACACGCAGCTTCTTAAAATTGAACCAGAAAGAAATTGAAAACCTGAAATGACCAAAAATGATTTATAAAATTGAATCAGTAATAAAAATTCTACTAGCCAGAAAGAGCCCTGGACCAGACAGATTTACAGCTGAATTCTACCAGACATGCAAAGAAGAGCTGGTACCAGTCTTATTAAAACTATTCCAAAAAATTGAGGCGGAGGGATTCCTGACTCATCCTATGAAACCAGTCTCATCCTGATACCAAAATCTGGCAGGGCCACAATTAAAAAAAGAAAACTACCGGCCAATATCCCTGATGAACATAGATGTGAAAATTTTCAACAAAAATACTAGCAAACTGAATCCCGCGGCACGTCAAAAAGATAATTCATCATGATCAAGTGGGCCTTATTCCTAGGAGGCAAGGATTGTTCAACATATGCAAATCAAAAAAATGCTCTTCACCACCTAAACAGAATTAAAAACACAAACAATATGATTATCCCAATAGGTGCAAAAAAAACATTTAATAAAATCTTACATTCTTTGCATGATACACACCTTCAACAAACCAGGTATCAAAGGAACATTAACTCAAAATAATAAGAGCCATCTGTGATAATCCCATAGCCAACATCATACGGAATAGGCAAAAGTTGGAAGCATTTCCCTTAGTAACTGGAAGAAGACAAGGATGTCCACTCTCACCACTCCTATTCAACATAGTACTGGAAATCCTAGCCAGAGAAATCAGGCAGGAGAAAGAAATAAAAGCCGTCCAAACAGGAAAAGAGGAAGTCAAATTATCTCTGTTCACCAAAGACGCAATCCTCTATCTAGAAACCCTAAAGATTCCTCCAAAATACTCCTAGACTTTATAAACAAGTTGAGTAAAGTTTCAGGTTACAACATCAGCATACATAAATCAGTAGCATTTCTATACACCAGAAATGCTCAAGCTGAGAATCAGATAAAGAACTTACTCCCATTTACAATAGCCACACACACACACACACACACACACACACCACACAAGTAAACAAAATACCTAGGAACACATTTAACCAAGGAGGTGAAAGATCTCTACTGGGAGAACCACAAAACACTGATTAAAGAAATAACAGATGACACAAACAAGTGGGAAAACATTCAATGCTTGTGGACTGGAAGAATCAATATTGTTAAAACAATCATTCTGCCCAAAGCAATCTAAAGATTCAATGAATTCCTATTAAGTTACCATTGTCATTTTTTTTTTTTTACAGAATTAAAAAAAAATGGGCTGGACATGGTGGTTCACACCTGCAACCCCAGCACTTTGGGAGGCCGAGGCAGGAGGATTACTTAAGGTCAGGAGATCAGGAGCAGCCTGGCCAATGTGGTAAAATCCTGTCTCTACCAAAAAAACACAAAAATTAGCCAGGCATAGTTGTGCATGCCTATAGTCCTAGATACTTTAAGAGGCTGAGGTGGGAAAAATCACTCAAACCCAGAGGCAGAGGTTGCAGCGAGCTGAGATCATGCCACAACACTCTAGCCTAGGTGACAGGGAGAGAGATCCCTGTCTCAAAAAAAAAAAAAAAAAATTCAGGAAACCAAAAAAGAACTCGAATAGCCAAGCAGTCTAAAGCAAAAAGAACAATCCAGAGGTAACACATTACCTGCCTTCAAACTATACTACAAGGCTATAGCAACCAAACAGCATGGTACTGGTAAAGAAACAGACACATGAATCAATGGATAAGAATAGAGAACCCAGGAATAAAGCCACACACCTACAACAAACTCATCTTTAACATCGTTTTCAAAATAAACAATGAGGGAAAGGATACCCTATTCAATAAATGGTGCTGGGAAAACTAGCTGGCCAAATGCAGAAGAATGAAACTGGACCCCGACATCCCACCACATACAAAAATTAATTCAAGATGGTTTAGAGACTTAAATACAGGATGTCAAACTATAAAAATGTAGAAGAAAACTCTTCTCAACATCGGCCTGTGACCAAGACCTCAAAAGCAAATACAACAAAAATGAAAATGAACAAACGGGACTGAAACTTAAAAGGCCTCTGCATAGCAAAAGAGACAATCAACAGGGTAGACACACAACCTACAGAATGGGAGAAAGTGTTTGAAAACTACGCATCAGAAAAATACAAGCAACCGACAAACATGGAAAAATGCGCAACATCACTAAGCGTCAGAGAAATGAACATTAAAACTGCAGCGAGATACCGTCTCACAGTAGTCAGAATGGCCATTTTCCAGGCTTGAGCGGGTGTGCTCTTCATGACTTCTCCATCTTTTTTTTCCCGCTCTGCAAGGTTTTGTTTGTTTGACAGCAGGAATGGGCTGGGGAGGCCCTCGCAAGCTGGACCCCTTGTTCTGCTAGGCCCGTGAGGAGACCCACGGAGATGCTGGCGGCCAAGGGGAACCCGCAGAACGAGGTCAGCTGGAGCGCACTGATTTCGAGGCTTTGTGTTCATTTCGCCCTGGGCCCCTTCTCGATGGGCTTTCCAATGCCCTTCCCCCCGAGCTTGAGGTGGACAGCCCGCTCGATTTTGCCCAGCACCTGGTTATTGGGGATGGCCCGTCCACTCTCATAGTCCGTGATCACCTGTGGCTTCTCATTGATTTTCATGGCCAGGTCCTTCTGCGTGAGCCCCTTGCTCTGCCGACCCTGCTGGATCACTTTGCCCACCTCCAGGGTCACCCTGTCATGGTGCAGCTCCTCCGTCTCCCGGTCCAGCTTGGCTGTGTTCTTGGTGATAGAATGCTGTTTGTTCTGGCCAGCAGCCCATCTCTTGGAAGTCTCTGCATCCTCTCCTCGTCTCTGTGCTGCTAAGATAGCCTGCTTGGACCTGGCCTGGGCGGCCGTAGGGCCCTTCGTGCGCAGCAGCGTCACCGTGTCCCAGTCGCTCTCGGCCATGGCGGGCTAAGGCGGGTGTCCCTCCGGCTACTCAGCGGTAGCGGCTACCGGCTTCTCAATCTTGATTCACATTGAGAAGCAGGTTCTGACATCCTCTTGAATGAAGTTCACCTGGTACAGTAAGTTGTCCTCATTTTTAAACATTCAGATTTTATCCTGCTATCCTTTCACATAGGATAGATTGTCTGCTCTTTCTAAGCAGGTAATGGAAGTCAAGAAATTCTACAACCTCACAATCTATTAATATTTCTTACCTTCCCACAGCAGTGAACTTCCCATTCTACTCTGAAACAGGGGTAGCTAATAAAGAAAACTCATTTATCCTTCAGTCTTTTCCATGAACTTCAGACCATTCTAGGTTTTATTCTTTTCTACATAAATTTTACTCTTTATAGGTGTTCAACAAATAAATATAAACCCTAGTTTTAAAAATAATTTGTTAATTTGATCTCTTTATTTAAAGATATTATCAATGCCTCCAAGGTCCCACCCAAGAATTCTGTTGGATAGGGCTGGAGAAGTTCTGGAGAACATTCTTCTAGACCCTCTAGGCTTCATGTCACAGGATGTCCTCACCAGAGCCAGAAGAGTGACTCTGAGTGTACGAATGAGGGGCTAGAGCGGACTGTGCAGTCCTAGGAGGGAGAGGCAGGGCTGCAATGAAGTCTGGATGGATTCAGGGAATTCACTGATTTTACCAAACGGAAACTGATATGCTTCCCCCTCCTATTCCTGCTCAGCTGAGAGTGGGAGACAGGAAGAGGGACACCAAGCTGCTTTCTAATTGACACCCAGTAGCTCTCTGATTATCTGCAGATTGGGAAAGGAACTTGTACATTACATGTAGATTTTCCAGAACTATTTACTCCTGGAGTCAGGAGTCTGCGAACATGTAGGTGAGATCCTGTAAGCAGCAGCCTCATCTAGATTGAGAATACGTGATTATCGTTTTAGGCTGTGTGGATCTGGTCAATTTTTGTGCTGCCCACTTCTCTTTGCTTCTGCAACTGGACATTGCTGCAGAAAGGAAGAAATATGGAAGAGACCTCAGCTTTGACTTTTTCCTTCTGGGAGCCTGAAAATTCCAGTTTGCTTCCCTGAGGTCCTTTTCCTGTTGCAGAGGTAGGATGTGGAGTACAGGTCCTCCCCATAAAACATGGAGGTAGCTACTTCCCAGGGAAGACAAACAACCCAGCTGTGTCACACATTTAGGGAACAGAAACTTTCAAAGATGTACTTTCCTGCACCCACTAAAGTTTTAGTCTCGGCCAAGCAGAAACTGGCATCCCCATGCACTGGGATAACAGTGCAATACGGCTCAGGCTCAGGTTGTGCTGGGCACCCACAGCAGGCCACACATTCTCACGTGCACTGGCTTCAGGTACGGGTCAGGGTCTTTCCCCTAACTGGCTTCTGTTGTGATGCGGGAGGTCATCATTCTTCTGGCCTTAACACGGAAAAAGAAGGGGTGTGGAAGGATTGGCCTCCAAGTGAGAGCATCCAGGGGGAAGAGTGTGGGAATAAGGGTTATTAGCACAAGAGAAGAGGCAGGTGATACCTTGTCATGGCATAAAGGCGTAAGGTCACTCTCACTCTGCTGAAGTGGGCATGGTGCTTGGTGGAAGCACCTTGGTGCTACCACTTGCCAGTCAGGCCACAAGCCCAAGAGCAGCACCAGGCTGTATAAGGACGTATAAGAATGGCATCACTGCACATAGTCCTGAGAAGGAGACCGATCCCTACTTGGGGCAAACCACTCAGTGGGAACAGTAGTACCCTTCCTGCCTCCCTGTCTGGGCTGACAGTAAGGAACAAGTGAAATCAGGCACCCCCACAAGCTTTAAAACTGTGAAACTCTGCCCCTAGAAGCTATATGCTTTTTAAAGACTCCCTAGATGTGAACAGAAAATAAAATGTCTGTCTTCCTACCTTTCCCTTGGTCACCATGACTGAGCACATGCTCAAGCCTCTCCCTCAGGTGGTCATTGACGGTGACGGATGCCTCCAGGTGCTGGCGCAGGTTCTGGATCTCAGCAAGATTCTTTTCCAGCAGGTTGGCCCCTACTGCAAACCACCAAATCACAGGAGAGGTGTGAGGCAGGGAAGCCTGATCATCCCTGGGCAGCTGTGAGGCCCACCTGGCGTCTTTCTGCGGGATCTCTACTGATCTCCATCCTTCTGTCAGCTTCCTCCTCTCCCCTGGGCATTCAGGAAGCATCAGGCAACTTTACTTAAAGAGGTCCTGGGCTTTCAATCACACAGTGACCCCCTGTGAGGAAACACCACAGGCCTCCTTCCAGACAGAGACTGCCAAGCACATCTCAGGGAGATGGACACTGGTTGAGAAACTGCTAAAGGCCTCTAGGCAGAGCTGACCTAGTAATGGGAAAGGCTGCCTCCTGGCCATGGATAACAACCCAGAGAGCCTCCCTCTCCCCCTCATCCCTCTCCCCTGTGATGGCCCCTGACTCCGCAGCCTTTGAGAGAAAGACCAAGGTAAGTGCACTCGAAACTAAACCAGGCTGTGAACAATGAGTGACAGCGAATGTTCTCCTTTAACCAGCTTTGGCAAAGAGGAGCACGGAAGAGCCTGTGGAGGTGTCAGGATCTGAACAGGGACAGGAGAAGGGAACAATCTCCAAGGAAGGAAAAAGATGCACAGAGGGAGGAGGCTGAGAAGAGGCTTCGCCCACTGGGAGGTTTTGCGTGGGGTCCGGT
The DNA here is from genome assembly GCF_049354715.1 of Callithrix jacchus. Classification (NCBI taxonomy): domain Eukaryota; kingdom Metazoa; phylum Chordata; class Mammalia; order Primates; family Cebidae; genus Callithrix; species Callithrix jacchus. The sequence continues at coordinate 9,679,826 of NC_133519.1, forward strand.
TTTTCTCTGAGAATTTCAAGTGTCTTGTTGTTACACTACCTGGGACCCGGAAATGGAGCTGCTTCAAGCTGTTCCTCTGAACGGCTGCACTCCTAGCTGCTGGTGCCGGCAGGTCTGGCTCCAAATCCAAAAGCAATGTTTACAGGGGCAGGACTGGCTCGTGGTTGTATGCACAGTGTGCGGGAACAAGTGGAAGGGTGTGGAGGGGTGGGTGACTCTGTAGAAATAGTTTCCCATCCTACAGTGGCTCTTGACCTAAGGAAGACCTTCCCCATGGAAATCTGAGCTGAGCCTTCCAGGACACTCTCACTCTAGGCCTAACAGGGTGTAGCATGAAGAGAAGGCAGCATTTAAATGTGAGGTCACTCATCCTCCTTGTGGAGGGCCTCAGAATGTCCCTGACATCTCCTTCTCTCCTGCCCAGAGTGAGTCCCTAGGTAGGGCGCTAGGAGAAGACACTTGTGAGGAACCAGCACTGAGCTGGTTCTCATTGTCTGGCGGATCCACATATTGTCCCCTCATCTTTTGTGAGCCAGGTTCTATCAGAGGAATCAAAAAATTCTCTGGCCAGGAAAGAAATGTGTCTTTCCTATCAATGGGCTCGATTTCACCAAGTGCTCCTTTGTGTTTTACCAGAGGCTTTGGAGTTGGGCCAGTACAAAGAGGAGGAGGAGGTCAGGTCTCCAGATGCATCCATTTTTTGAGGCCTCATCTCGTCCCATAGGCCACTGCTGCCGTGTTCTAGTGTCCTGCTCAGCTGACCGGTGCTGCTCAGAGGATGGAAGGGCTGGGCGGGCCTGGTTCCTCAATTGCTGGGTAAAGCAACTGAATCAGCAGGAATGGCAGGGCTGGCATCTGTCCAGAAAGGAATCTGAGTGAGAAACCAACAGGGAAGTCATAAATGAAGTGTTTTAAAGGGAATTCTGGTGAAATGAAGAGCGCCCTCCAAAAATCCACTCAGTGAATGAATTCATTCATTCAGTTCTCTTGGAACTTCAGAACGTGACCTTATTTGTAAATGGGGTTTTTGCAGATACAATAAGTTAAGATGGGATGATACTGGATTGGAGGTAGGTCTTAAATCCAACATGACTTACGTCCTTATGAGAGGAACACAGAGGTCAAGAGACACACAGAGAAGACCGTGTACCAACAGAGGCAGAAATCGGGGCGATGTGTCTACAAGCCAGGGGAACACCCCCAGAAACCACCAGAAGCTAGGAAGAGGCCAGGAAGAGTCCTTCCCTGGAGCCTTCAGAGGGAGCGTGGCCCTGGACACCCTGATTTCAGACGTCTGACCTCCAGAACAGTAAGAGAACACATTTCTGTTTTAAGATGCCCAGTTTGTGGTGCTTTGCTTTGGAAGCCCAAGATAACTAATAAAGATATCCAGGGAATGAAGACGAAGGCAGATGTCATCAGACTCACTTCCCAGGGACTATCCATTTCACCCCAAAGTCACTGGCGTTCCTTAGCCCATGACCTAAGCAGCAGTGGTTAGATGTAATGTTTGAGCGTCAAGGCACACACAGGAGAAGGATGGGGCCCTCTCCTTGCTTCCTTTACGATTCCCAATGCTGGATCGATCCCGGAGTGGTACTTCAGAAATGCTTCTCCCAATAGCAGGACTCACGGCCAGTCCTGGGAGTTCAGACGGTGAGGGGGAAGCATTTTGTGGTCTGTGAGCAGGTGACTATTTATTCAACAGTCTACGCTCCTGCCAGAAACAAACCAGCTACTCCCGCCTGGAATTTTTCTACGTTGAGGTTGTCGGAGGAGGAGGGAAAATGGCCTCCACTTCTGGACAACATGCAGAGAACCTGGACAGTGTCGTTTCCACTCCTGGTGGTTCTCACTCTGGCCTTGGCTGACTCTGGACCTGCCCTGAAGCTGAGGAGGTTTCTGTCTAAGGCAAGTGGTGATTTGGATTCCACCTAGAATGGCTCGTGACACTGCAAAAATAATTCTTCTGTACAGTTCACATTGTCTGGCTCCTGTACAAAGAATAGCTAGTGTACTCCTGCGTGGGGGATTGCAGAATCAGAAACTACATGGCATCGTACAGCTCAGTGATGTGAGAACATGGCCAGATCCTCTGGGCCCTTCATTACTGTCTCCCTTTGAGGGAAAAAACCAGCTGGGGTGACAGAGCCATAATTCAGAGAAGTTTATTTTTTATGTTTATTTATTTATTTGTTTGTCTATTTTGAGACAGAGTTTCACTCTTGTTGCCCAGGCTGGAGTGCAGTGGCACAATCTCAGCTCACCGCAACCTCCGCCTCCCAAGTTAAAGCAATTCTCCTGCCTCAGCCTCCCAAGTAGCTGGAACTACAGTTGCCCGCCACCATGCCCAGCTAATTTTTGTATTTTTAGTAGGGAGAGGGTTTCATCATGTTGGCCAGGTTGGTCTGGAACGCCTGACCCTGTGGTCCACGCACCTCGGCCTCCCAAAGTGCTGGGATTGCAGGCGTGAACCCCCACACCTGGCCAATTCAGAGAAGTCTAACAGTCTTTCCCTTTTCAAGGATTGTGATCAAGGGCTGCAGAACAGACAAGTTTCTCCTCTGAGCAGGTGGGATGAGGTTTCTGTTTGCCCTCAACAGTATCACATTCTTCTAGGAACTGGATATTTCAATCAGTCTCCAGCAGACCTCTCTTCCTCCAGTGTATAAAGTAGCAGACACTAACTAGAATCACTGTGAAATGAAGAGTAAGGAAAACTGTTCCGTCTTTAGTGCAATGCCTGACTTAGAGTAGGACTCAATCAAAACGTGATCCCGCCTCCTCTCAAACCTCCTTTATGCCAGGAAATCAGTTTACTCTCAGCTATGGCCATAGGAGGCTCTAAGTCTTGCCTGTAGCAGTGATCAGTGTTTTAACGTTCCCTGGTCATGCCCCACGGGGAACACACTCCACACTGCAGATGGAAAGCCACAGAGACTTGGCTTTGGTGAGGGGCATTCAGCCTCACAGTGCAGCTGCTACGCCAGTGCACTACTACTGGTTGGGCGTTCTAGAAATTTTGGCTCAAAAAGCAAAGAGGAAGTGGTGATAAACAGTTGCCCGTCTGAAAGGACAGTGACTTCAAATGGGAAAGAGGAGGGCTTTGATCTCCCTCAGGAAACATGGCCATGACAAAAAGTCAGGCTGGTGCTCTCCAGATTTGTCACTCTGGAGGCCACACCTCCCTGCAGGTGGTGGATGGATTGCAGGTGAGGGAAACGTGTGCTTGCCTTTCTGCCACTGCCTGGGGCTGTGCTGAGGTTGAAACAAGTGCCTCTGGGCAACTGAGTCAAGGACGCACATGAAACTCCTGTTGGCTCCTTGGAACAAGTGATGTGCATATCAAGCACAGCTCATCTATTTATAAATTCTTAGAAGTGCAGGATGTATAAGGTCTTGTCCCATCTTCAGAGGCCAGGACTCTGTGCTGGGTGCACAGAGCAGAAAAACTGGAATGGAAAGAACACTGGCTCCAGAAGCCTAGCAAAGCGGTACTGGGAAGCAGTGAGCACCCTCTGTGTGCACCCCTGACTTCTCAGCCTGCGGAGTGAAGAAGAAGCCCAGCAAAGCGGTGCTGGGGAGCAGCGAGCACCCTCTGTGTGCATCCCTGACTTCTCAGGCTGCGGAGTGAAGGAGAAGCCCAGCAAAGCGGTGCTGGGAAGCAGTGAGCACCCTCTGCGCGCATCCCTGACTTCTCAGGCTGCGGAGTGAAGGAGAAGCCCAGCAAAGCCATGCTGGGAAGCAGTGAGCACCCTCTGTGTGCATCCCTGACTTCTCAGGCTGCGGAGTGATGGAGAAGCCCAGCAAAGCGGTGCTGGGAAGCAGGGAACACCCTCTGTGCACATCCCTGACTTCTCAGGCTGTGGAGTGAAGATGCCCAGCAAAGCGGTGCTGGGAAGCAGGGAACACCCTCTGAGCGCATCCCTGACTTCCCAGGCTGCGGAGTGAAGATGCCCAGCAAAGCAGTGCTGGGAAGCAGGGAGCACCCTCTGTGTGCATCCCTGACTTCTCAGGCTGCGGAGTGAAGGGCTCAGAACCTGAGCTTTGAGTCAGGTAGACTCAAATTTATGTGACCCCAAACTTCTTTGTCTTCAGTAAGTTCCTTAACTTTACTGAGCCTCAGTGTCCTCCACTATAAAACCAGAACACCACTGCTTACTTGAGGGGATCCCTGCGTCAATTAAATGAGGCAACATACGGATAGTGGTCAGTACTGGGAGCATAGTACGTGCTCAGCCATTGAGAAGTTCCGGTCTTTTCTTGGCTGCTATAATCCTAGAGGCAACATTTTGTTGCTTTGTTCCTCAGGGTGAAATGAGGAAAGGGAATAGTACCAGATCAAAGCCCATGTGGGCCGGGCATGGTGGCTCATGCCTGTAAGCCCAGCACTTTGGGAAGCCGAGGCAGGTGGATCACCTGAGGTCAAAAGTTTAAGACCAGCCTAGCCCACATGGTGAAACCTCGTCTCTACTAAACATATAAAAATTAGCCGGATGGTGGTGAGCACCTGTAATCCCAGCTACTTGAGAGACTAAGGCAGGAGAATCATTTGAACCCAGGAGCCAGAGGTTTCAGTGAACCAAGATTGTGGCACGGCACTCCAGCTTGGGTGACAAGAGCAAAATTCCATCTCAAAACAACAAAACCTTTAAGGCTCATTCATTGCCTAAAATAGCCAACTAGGAAAAACATCAGAGATGCAGCCCTCCTTGGGTGTGATCATGGCATGATCATGGCTCATGCAGACTTCCAAAGTGCTGGGATTACAGGAATGAGCCACGGAGCCCAGCTGCATGACTGCTTTTCAGATATAACACAAAAGGCATAACCCATGAAAGAAATAATTGATGATCTGGACTTTATTAAAATTAAAAACTTCTGCTCTGCAAAAGACTCATCAAGAAAATTAGAACAAACTGGGAGAAAATATTTGCAAAAGGCACATCTGGTAAAGGACTGTTATCCCAAATACACAGAGAACTCTTAAATTCAGCACTATTGAACAACCCAATAAAAAATGGGCAAAAGACACCTCACCAAAGATGATGCACAGATAATAAATAAGAATACGGAAAGATGCTCCCATCATATGCCATTAGGGAACAGCAAATTAAAACATGGTCCCACCCTACACCTATTAGAATGGGAAAATCCAGAACACCGATACCACCAGGTGCTGGTAAGGATGAGTACAACAGGTGTTCTCATTCGTTGCTGGTGGGAATGCAAAATAGTAAAGCCACTTTGGAAGACAGTTTGGCATTTTCTTGTGAAACTAAACATACTCTTACCAAATGACCTAGTGATCTGCTCCTCGGTATTTACCCAAATGAGCTGAAAACGTGTGTTCACACAAAAACCTGTACGTGGGGTTTACAGAGGCTTTAGCCATAACTGCAAAGCCGTGGAAGCAGCCAAGACGTCCTTCAGTAGGTGAATGGATACATTGTGGCACATGCAATCAATGGAATATTATTTAGTACTAAAAAGAAATGAGCTACGACGCCATGGAAAGACATGAAAGACCCTTAAGTGTATTACTCCATGAAAGAAGCCAATCTAAAAGAGCTACACACTGTGTGACTCTGACTATATGACACTAGGGAATAGGCCAAACAGTGAAGACAGTGAAAAGATCAGTGGTGGCCAAGTGCTGGGAAAAGGAGAATGAATAGGCCGAACACAGAGCATTTTTAGGGCAGGGAATTTTTTATTATAATGGTGTATACATGCCATTAAACAGTTATTCTTGTGTCAAAACCTATAGAATATATACCACCAGGAATGAACCCACTGCAAACTGTGGACTTTGGGTGATGATGATGAGTCAGTGTAGGTTCATTAACTGTAACAAATGTTATCACTTCGGGGCAAGATACTGAGTGAGGAAGGCTGTGTGTCTGCAGGGGCGGGGCATGTGGGAACTTTGTTACTTTCCACTCAAGTTTGCTGGAACCTAAAACTGCTCTAAGAAAGTCTATTAAAAAAAGAAAAGAATGATCACAGGAGTATAATTTTTAAAAATATATTTGACAAAGTGGGTGTAGTGTGGGTTTGTGAATCGAGATCACAGGATTCTAATGTTATCTCTGCCAGAGGCTATTATGCAACTGATCAAATGACTATCACTTGGGGCCTAAGTGTTCCAGCTTCTAAAATGAGGAAATGAGACTGACTGACTCCAGAGGTTTGGTTTTGTTTTTGTTCTTTTGGTTTTTTGTTTTGAGATGGAGTCTCACTCTGTGGTCCAGGCTGGAGTGCAGTGGCATGATCTAAGCTCACTGCAATCTCTGCCTCCCAGATTCAAGCAATTGTCCTGCCTGAGCTTCCGGAGCAGCTGGGATTACAGGCACCCACCACCATGCTTGGCCAATTTTTGTGTTTTCATTAGAGACTTTCACCATGTTAGCCAGGCTATCTCAGACTCCTGACATCGAGTGATCTGCCCACCTCAGCCTCCCAAACTGCTGGGATCACAGGCATGAGCCACTGCACCCAGCCTAGAGTTATGTTACATCTAAATAACATTATTCTCTGGGTCAGTGAAATTTAAGGGGAATATATTGGAAAGTGACCTAATGGAGCATGAAGCAGGATTTGAATCACTTCCAAAGCTGTGCAGCATTTAGGCAAATTAGTGACAAGTTAGTATTTTCAGTAACTGGTGCTCACAGGCAAATGTGTAATGGATTAACTCCATATTATTTAAATGCTTCCAAAAAGCTGTAGGAAAACGGCCATTAAAAGCAAGCTGACGAATCTAGCCAACAGGCAACTATTTGACAATTCTGTAAGCTTATTTTGAAAACTGAGCTTATCCAATTGCCATTCCAGAAGCCAGGGACCTGAGTTTCCATGTACAATGGAGTATAATGGAGGGACCTCTGTATAAAATCTACCTCCTCAGCTGGGCGCGGTGGCTCATGCCTGTAATCCAAGCACTTTGGGAGGCCAAGGAAGGTGGATCACAAGGTCAAGAGATCGAGACCATCCTGGCCAACATGGTGAAACCCCGTCTTTACTAAAAAATACAAAAATTAGCTGGGTGTGTTGGTACCCACCTGTGGTCCCAGCTACTCTGGAGGCTGAGGCAAGAGAATTGCTTGAACCTGGGAGGCAGACATTGCAGTGAGCCGAGATGGTGCCACTGCACTCCAGCCTGGTGCCTGGCGACAGAGCAAGACTCTGTGTCAAAAAAAAAAAAAATCTACCTCCTCAGGCACTGGGATGGTTCAGCATTCACCAGAGTAACATATGAAGAAACAGGAGATTCCACATGCTCCCGTGGATCCAGAAGAGAGACCATTCACATGACTGGAAGATTTCCATAGCCGTGTGAATGGTCTCTATAAGCTCATGAAGACCATATATTTGGTGAATACATGCAATGTTAGAATGAAACCACATTTCTCTGAATAATATAAAGTCATTACTCATAAAAATTTTACAGATTTTCATCTAAAGAAATTTCCAGGACGATGTTAAGAGCAAGTCCTACGATTAAGGTCTGGAGGCTGGATGCAGGCCCTGAGAGCTGCTCTGACAGCAGTGACTTAACGCTGATAGTGGGAAGTCTCTTACCCACTGCGGGATACAGAGGAGAATTCTGCTTCCTCAGGCCGAGGCTTCTGCTCATCCCCTCCCTTCTCATCAGGTCCCTTCCTCTCTGAGGGCTGATGCATCACTGCCTTCAGTTGGAGCATTTTCTCCTGACGCGCTCTCTCACAGCCGTCTTTGAAAGGAAGGACGGAGAAGAAAGGTGTCTGTGTCTCCACAATGGCCAAGTTTTTCTCCAAAGCTACCTAAAGGAATTGAAACAGTCATGGTTTACAGAAGTTAGATTATTAGTGGAGATCCTGTAGGAGGATGGAATCTCAAGAGCAGAGCCTACGAGGAAGAAAAGAGTGAGCCTACAATGTGCCCCCTTGAGGAGAACGTCCTCAGCCATGAGGACCCAGCCACCCACTGGGTAAAGGAGAGATACAGCAGCTACTGGGGACTGGGGGTGCTGTGATGAGGAGGAAGGGGAGGGCCCACAGGTGTTTCAGAAGAAAACACAGGCAAATTATGAAACAAATGAATGAAAACAAACAGGGTTTAAATTGAGCTAAGGGGTGAGTATTTTTGTTTCCTATAGTTGAGATCAGGTTCTTATAAAGTTCCCAGGGAATGTCCTAACTTCCTTCAGAGGTCAGGAAGCATTTTTCTTTCCAGAAGTTTTGAGAGTCAGGAAGGGAGGAACACATTTTGAGATGCCAGAGCTCAAATCCCATGTCACTGGGACATCAGCAACAGTGCTATGGGGAAGACTTGGTGGCAGCTCTTGAGTCACAATCACAGAATTAGAATGTGGAGGTAGCTCCAGAACCCAGGCGAGTCCCCCACACTCAGTGCAAGGCTGCCTGTTTCAGCCCTGAGGTCCCTGTATCCATGGAGGACGCCCCTCCTCAGCCAGCTTTAATATTTGTGCACACTTTTGCTTATGTTACCAACCAATTTCTAACCACAGTAAAATAACCTAAGCGTGCCGCTCCTTGAAAACATCCAAGCATTTTCTCAGCACCTTGTATTTTCTTGAGGACAGTTTCAATAAAAACTATTTTTGTGGCTTTTCCTAAATGATTCTTTCTTAACTTCTGGTGATTCTTACTGTTCCTTTTTAGGAACTCTCCAGGTTTTCACTTCCTACATTCTTTCAAGAGTATAGTGAGCAAAACTGGAGTATGAACATCTAACTATGACTAATAAATTTAGCCTCGTGCTGTATTACCTTTAATATGTAATAAATAATATATCCCATGTGACACTTGCAGTAGGAATGTGTAGGGGTTTCATTTAATATGATGAAGTCAATTTTAACCTTCCAAACTCCCACCCACCTGCCTTTGCTTGCACTCATGGGAAGGCTCAGTCTGTATCTGTTTTGCCCACATTCCTGGGCTGTAAACCTCTAGGCCTCCCAATTTGAGAGGCACCATTTTTTTGGACGGTACTGGGTTTTTATTTCTGTCTCCTTTGCACCCTTACCAATGAAAGCTGCTGTCAGCCACTCTCTGCTAGCCTCTCTCCAGCACAGAGCTGAATTTGCAAATGCCACGAGGGGAAAACCTTTACCAAGTGTTCAGTTCACGCCTCAATTCACTCTAGAATCTTGGCTTTTCAAGTCAGAATACCTGGACAGCTCCACATGTCTACCTCTCCCCACCCCCACGAGGTTACTAAAAGTGCTGCTGTTTTCTCTCTTAACCACTCCCTCTCCCCAGATTCTCACCCTCTTGTCCCTTGCCAGGAACTAGCAAATGCCCTGAGGAGGCAAAATTTGTTTCATTCCAAGAGCTTCTCTCTCTCTCTCTCTCTCTCTGTCTCCCCCACGCCACTTTCTGTAGCTGGCCCTGTGGGTCCCAGCTTTTCAAAGACTTCAAACAGAATTTCTTTAAACCAGATTTTATCTACTTTTTTTCAGAGGAAGTGCTGGTTTGCTACAAAATTCCATCATAACTGAAAGAGGAAATCTACACATTCCAGGCAAATCAAATTTTCCTACTTTGGTTTCTGAAGAAAACAAAAGAAGAGAAGATGTCCCTGGTAGGTACATACTTGCATTTTTCTTGTAAATCTTGGGTTACGTTTGAATGGATTAAAGGCTCTTGCTCGACTCATGTGCAAAAGATTGTCTACCATCAGCTAAACAATCACGCCTGTCCAGGGTCCAGGAATTTGATGAGGTTGGATCCAGTCCCCTGATGCCCTAACAGAGATCCTGTAGGAGGACAGACCCTGCTATAGGATTCTACATCTGCACTTTGAGTAGACCCTTCAAGTAGCCAGTTTTTCAGAAACCTGGCCATGAATGTGGGGAGAAGAGGTCACCCAAACCACTGAACACTTCTAATTTATTTTCGGGAGTGTTGGAAGTTCTCACAGGTACAGTTAGAAATGAAAACAAAGACATAATGATAGTAATAATAGTAATAACTGATTCAAGAGCATTATTCTGTGACTGGCGGTTCCTGAGTGCTTTACTGTGGAGTAACTTACTTAGTCCACACAACAGCCCTGTAAGATAGTGTTGTTTTTTGGTTTGCTTGTTTTTTGTTGTTTTTTGAGTTGGAGTCTTACTCTGTCACCCAGGCTGTAGAGCAGTGGTGCAATCTTGGCTCGCTGCAACCTCTGCCTGCCGGGTTCAAGCGATGCTCCTGACTCAGCCTCCTGAATAGCTGGATCACAGGTGCCTGCCACCACACCCAGCTAATTATGGTATTTTTAGTAGAGACGGGTTTCACCATGTTGGCCAGGCTGGTCTCAAACTCTTGACCTCAGGTGATCTGCCTGCCTTGGCCTCCCAAAGTGCTGGGACAGGCTGAGCCACTGCTCCCGACTGATAGTGTTGATTATTACAACCCCTTGTTGCAGATGAGAACATTGGACTGAAAGGCTGAACTTACCTTTCCAAGGGCCCCATCATCTCTAGGACAGTGAGAGCCAGGACTCACCCAGACAATTTGTCCTCCAAACCCCTGCTCTGAGCCATTAGGCTTGGTGGTAGCTATGAATTCTCCACTAAGATGTGCATTTCCTCCTTGCTCAATCTCCAAGATTTCAAGAAGAAAATGGAAGTTAAAAGTGAAGCCCACAAGGCTGTCTATTATTTTAAAAAGAAGGAAAGAAAATTACCAGTGTTGATGAGGATGCGGAAAACTGGAACCCCTGTGCACTTTGTTGCTGGGAATGTATTAGGTTGGTGCAAAAGTAAATGCAGTTTTAGTCATTACTTTTAACAGCAAAAATTGCAATTACTTTTGCACCAACCTAATAAAATGGTACAGCTGCTGTGGAAAACCATATGGTGGTTTCTCAAAATATTAAAAATAATGATGATGATGCCACAATTCTCCTTCTGGGTATAGACTCAACAGAACTGAAAGCAGGGACTCAAAGAGACATTCATACTTTTACATCCACAGCGCTATTACTCCCAATAGCTAAAAAATGAAGACAACCCAAATGTCCAACGACAGGTAAATGAATAAGCACAATGTGGTGTATACACGCAATGGAATATTATACAGCCTTAAAAAAGGAAAGAAGCTCTGACACACGCTACAGCATAAATGAACCCAGGCACACTGTGCTGAGTGAAATAAACCAGTCTCAAAAGGAGCAGGCCTGTTTGATTCTGCTTAGATGAAGTACCCAGAGGAGTCAAATTCATCGAGACAGAAAACAGAATGGTGGTTGTGCCAGGGGCTAGGAGGGGAAGAATGGGAAATTAATGGGTATAGGGTTTCGGAACTTTAGTCTAAAAAAGTAGAATATTGGATGCCAGAATTTCAGTTTTCATTCTGTTCCAAGATCCCCTTTAGCTAGAGCAATATATGGAAGTCAGAGTTCTTAAGGGAAAACCCTTGTGTACAAAGATCATCCTTGTGGATTCCACTTTTGCAGATATTGACACCTGTTGGACCCATAGGAGTTTACCTAGTATTAGATAGATAAGATGTGAACCACATCTCAACACTGCAGACTCAAATACCAGGAAGTACTGAGAGTCTCAGGACAAACAAACAGCCCATTAAAACAGACTCACACACTAGATAAGCTTTCCTCCACCACCTACAGAGAATGCATCCCAGTTAACCACTCCACCCAGATGTTCATTTCATAGAATCAAAACCAGAATTCCATGTTGATCACCGATGGCAAAAAATAACTGACAATGTACAAATGAGAGAGAGAGGAAAAATCATTGTCTAAGAATCACATTTAGTGTCTAAAAGCCAAATAGCTTAATTTCTGCTCATGAGACGTAACAGGTGAACTGAGGAAATATATGCCAATAGCTCTGAGATTATAGGTCTGTATGGGATGCCCGTAAGATGCAGGATTCTGTTAGCTATGATGATATGTCTCAGGTGGGCAAATCTTTGTGGAAATAGCAAGAAAAAAGAAAAACTGTCAGTGAATAATATAGAGACAGTGTAGTGGTTAATTTTATGTGTCAACTTAGCTAGACCACAGTGCCCAGGTATGTGGTTAAATATGATTCTGAGAAGCGGTCTTTTGGGTGAGATAAACATTTTTTTTTTTTTCTAGGTCGTCTTTTTTTTTTTTTTTTTTAATTTTTTATTGGATTATAGGTTTTGGGGTACATGAGCAGAGCATGCAAGACAGTTGCGTAGGTACACACATGGCAGTGTGCTTCGCTTTTCTTCTCCCCTTCACCCACATTTGGCATTTCTCCCCAGGCTATCCCTCCCCACCTCCCCCTCCCACTGGCCCTCCCCTTTTCCCCCCAATAGACCCCAGTGTTTAGTACTCCCCTTTCTGTGTCCATGTGTTCTCATTTTTCATCACCCACCTATGAGTGAGAATATGCGGTGTTTCATTTTCTGTTCTTGTGTCAGTTTGCTGAGGATGATGTTCTCCAGATTCATCCATGTCCCTACAAATGACAGGAACTCATCATTTCTGATTGCTGAATAATATTCCATGGTGTATATGTGCCACATTTTTCCAATCCAGTCTATTATCAATGGGCATTTTGGTTGATTCCAGGTCTTTGCTATTGTAAACAGTGCTGCAATGAACATTCGTGTACATGTGTCCTTATAGTAGAACAATTTATAGTCTTTTGGATATATACCCAGTAATGGGATTGCTGGGTCAAATGGAATTTCTATTTCTAAGGCCTTGAGGAATCGCCACACTGTCTTCCACAATGGTTGAACTAATTTACACTCCCACCAACAGTGTAGAAGTGTTCCTTTTTCTCCACATCCTCTCCAGCATCTGTTGTCTCCAGATTTTTTAATGATCGCCATTCTAACTGGCGTGAGATGGTATCTCAATGTGGTTTTGATTTGCATCTCTCTGATGACCAGTGACGATGAGCATTTTTTCATATGATTGTTGGCCTCATATATGTCTTCTTTCGTAAAGTATCTGTTCATATCCTTTGCCCACTTTTGAATGGGCTTGTTTGTTTTTTTCCTGTAAATCTGCTTGAGTTCTTTGTAAATTCTGGATATCAGCCCTTTGTCAGATGGGTAGACTGCGAAAATTTTTTCCCATTCTGTTGGTTGCCGATCCACTCTAGTGACTGTTTCTTTTGCAGTGCAGAAGCTGTGGAGTTTCATTAGGTCCCATTTGTCTATTTTGGCTTTTGTTGCCAATGCTTTTGGTGTTTTGTTCATGAAGTCCAGGTTTACTAGTTTATGCGCATATAGTTGTTTCTAATATTCTCTGATGATGGTTTGAATTTCTGTGGAATCTGTGGTGATTTCCCCTTTATCATTTTTTATTGCATCTATTTGGTTGTTCTCTCTTTTATTTTTAATCAATCTGGCTAGTGGTCTGTCTATTTTGTTGATCTTTTCAAAAAACCAGCTCTTGGATTTATTGATTTTTTGAAGGGTTTTTCGTGTCTCAATCTCCTTCAGCTCTGATCTTAGTAATTTCTTGTCTTCTGCTGGGTTTTGAGTTTTTTTGATCTTGCTCCTCTAGCTCTTTCAATTTTGACGATAGGGTGTCAATTTTGGATCTCTCCATTCTCCTCATATGGGCACTTATTGCTATATACTTTCCTCTAGAGACTGCTTTAAATGTGTCCCAGAGGTTCTGGCACGTTGTGTCTTCGTTCTCATTGGTTTCGAAGAACTTCTTTATTTCTGCCTTCATTTCGTTGTTTACCCAGTCAACATTCAAGAGCCAGTTGTTCAGTTTCCATGAAGCTGTGTGGTTCTGGGTCAGTTTCTGAGTTCTGAGTTCTAACTTGATTGTACTATGGTCTGAGAGGCTGTTTGTTATGATTTCAGTTGTTTTGCATTTGTTGAGCAGTGCTTTACTTCCAATTATGTGGTCAATTTTAGAGTAGGTGTGATGTGGTGCTGAGAAGAATGTGTATTCTGTGGATTTGGGGTGGAGAGTTCTGTAAATGTCCACCAGGTTTGCTTGCTCCAGGTCTGAGTTCAAGCCCTGGATATCCTTGTTAATTTTCTGTCTGGTTGATCTGTCTAGTATTAACAGTGGAGTGTTAAAGTCTCCCACTATTATTGTGTGGGAGTCTAAGTCATTTTGTAAGTCATTAAGAACTTGCCTTATGTATCTGGGTGCTCCTGTGTTGGGTCCATATATGTTTAGGATCGTTAGCTCTTCTTGTTGTATCGATCCTTTTACCATTATGTAATGGCCTTCTTTGTCTCTTTTGATCTTTGTTGCTTTAAAGTCTATTTTATCAGAGATGAGAATTGCAACTCCTGCTTTTTTTTGCTTTCCATTAGCTTGGTAAATCTTCCTCCATCCCTTTATTTTGAGCCTTTATGTATCCTTGCATGTGAGATGGGTTTCCTGGATACAGCACACTGATGGGTTTTGGATTTTTATCCAATTTGCCAGTCTGTGTCTTTTGAATGGTGCATTTAGTCCATTTACATTTAGGGCTAATATTGTTATGTGTGAATTTGATACTGCCATTTTGATGCTAAGTGGCTGTTTTGCCTGTTAGTTGTTGTAGATTCTTCATTATGTTGAAGCTCTTTAGCATTCAGTGTGATTTTGGAATGGCTGGTACTGATTGATCCTTTCTATGTGTAGTGCCTCTTTTAGGAGCTCTTGTAAAGCAGGCCTGGTGGTGACAAAATCTCTGAGTACTTGCTTGTTCGCAAAGGATTTTATTCTTCCTTCACTTCTGAAGCTCAGTTTGGCTGGATATGAAATTCTGGGTTGAAAGTTCTTTTCTTTAAGAATGTTGAATATTGGCCCCCACTCTCTTCTGGCTTGTAGTGTTTCTGCCGAGAGATCTCCTGTGAGTCTGATGGGCTTCCCTTTGTGGGTGACCCGACCTTTCTCTCTGGCTGCCCTTAGTATTCTCTCCTTTATTTCAACCCTGTTGAATCTGACGATTATGTGCCTTGGGGTTGCTCTTCTTGCGGAATATCTTTGTGGTGTTCTCTGTATTTCCTGCAATTGAGTGTTGGCTTGTCTTGCTAGGTGGGGGAAATTTTCCTGGATGATGTCCTGAAGAGTATTTTCCAGCTTGGATTCATTCTCTTCGTCCCCTTCTGGTACACTTATCAAACGTAGGTTAGGTCTTTTCACATAGTCCCACATTTCTTGGAGACTTTGTTCATTCCTTTTTGCGCTTTTTTCTCTGATCTTGGTTTCTCGTTTTATTTCATTGAGTTGGTCTTCGACTTCAGATATTCTTTCTTCTGCTTGGTCAATTCGGCTATTGAAACTTGTGTTTGCTTCGCGAAGTTCTCGTATTGTGTTTCTCAGCTCCTTTAATTCATTCATATTCCTCTCTAAGGTATCCATTCTTGTTATCATTTCCTCGAATCTTTTTTCAAATCTTTTTTCAAGGTTCTTAGTTTCTTTGCATTGATTTAATACATGATCTTTTAGCTCACAAAAGTTTCTCATTATCCATCTTCTGAAGTCTAATTCCGTCATTTCGTCACAGTCATTCTCCGTCCAGCTTTGCTCCCTTGCTGGTGAGGAGTTTTGGTCCTTTCTAGGAGGCGAGGTGTTCTGGTTTCGGGTGTTTTCCTCCTTTTTGCGCTGGTTTCTTCCCATCTTTGTGGATTTGTCCGCTGGTCGTCTGCGTAGTTGCTGACTTTTCGTTTGGGTCTCTGAGTGGACACCCAGAATGTTGATGATGAAGTATTTCTGTTGCTTGGTTTTCCTTCTACCAGTCTAGCCCCTTCGCTGTATGACTGCTGAGGTCCGCTCCAGACCCTGCTTGTCTGGGGTGCACCTCTAGTAGCTGTGGCACAGCGAGGGATGCTACCAGTTTCTTTTTCTGCTCTCTTTGTCCCAGGATGATGCCTGCCTAATGTCAGTCTTTTGGATATAGAGGGGTCAGGGAGCTGCTTGAGGAGACAGTTTGTACTTTATAGGGGTTTAATTGCTGAGCTGTGCACTCTGTTGTTCATTCAGGGCTGTTAGGCTGCTATGTTTTATTCTGCTGCAACAGAGCTCATTAAAAAACCCTTTTTTTTTTTTTTTCTCAAATGCTCTGTGTTGAGGGGTTTGGGCTTTATTTTTGGATGTCCGATCAGGTGTCCTGCCCAGCTAGAAGGCAGACTAGCCACTGTTTGGCTGCCGAGGCTCCGCCCTGCTGTTGTGTGATTCGCGCTGTTCCTGCCGCCTCTGTTGTGGTCTCTGCCACACCCTGCGGCGGAGTCTCTTCGTTGTAGTGTGTTGCCTCAGCAACGGCAGGCTGTGTCAGCAGTGGGCGTGTATCTCAGTTGGGGCGGGTTGCCTCGGCAACGGCTGGCTGAATCAGCAGTGGGCGTGTATCTCAGTTGGGGCGGGTTGCCTTGGTAGTGGTGGACGTCCCTCCCCTACAGAGCGTCTCGGACCGTCTGCTCGGGAAAGTTTGAAATCGTGGTTTTGTTCATCCCACTGGGTATCCCAATCCCTGCAATCCCCTGGGCTGGCCTACTGTCCAAGTCTCGTTCAGTCTCAAGTCCAGCCCTCTCAAGTCTCAGGTTGCCGGTTCAACAGGGCACCCGGACAAGCGCGCCCTGTGGGGATTGCTGGGTAGGGCCGGCCGCCGCCGCCCCGGCTGCCGGCTTCGCCAGGCAGACCTACTGCCTGGCGTCCCGTGTCTTTTTTATACTTGGGAGTTTCCCCGTTCTGTGGGCAACAAAGATCAGTCTGGAAATGCCGCTCTGACTCACCGTTTGCGGATTCAACGAGAAGAGCTCCAATCCTGGGTTGTTCTCACAGCACCATCTTGAGTCCTCTGAGATAAACATTTATATTAGTAGACTTTGAGTAGAGCAGCTTGCTCTACTTCATGTGAGTGGACCTCATCCAATCAGTTGAAGGCCTGAATAGAAAGAGATTGACCTTCCTGGCAGAAGAGGAAACTCTACCAACAGAACATCTTAGTATTCAAGTAACAACTCTTCCGTGGGTCTCCAGCCTGCCTGCCTTGAACTCTCACAATCATGTGAGCTAACTCCTCAAAATAAATAAACTAGGTAGATAATAGTTAGACAGGTGATTCCATTTCTCTGGAGAACCTTGACCAGTCCAGACAGCACACTCATTCACCCTTGCCATTTACAGAGGAAAGAGTGGAGGAATGAGTGTGGGGAACCAGGAAGGTGATTCTTCCCTTGTGTGAGCTGCTTGGCACAAAGGTATTAAAGAGGTGCCTCTGGCTTGGCCTTCTCCAGACCTGGTCACCACAGAAACAAATTGAAGTTACACAAAATATCTTGAACGTTTAGCTGAAAAGCAGATGGGGCAATACCCTACTGCTTAATGTCCACATGTCATCTGCTGTACCTCCCCGCAGTTAAGTCAGGAGGGCAACATTTCCTTTATTTTTTTATTTCATTCGTGTGTGTGTGTGTGTGTGTGTGTGTGTGTGTGAGTCTCACTCTCTGGCCCAGGCTGGAGTGCAGTGGTGTGATCTCAGCTCACTGCAACCTCTGCCTCCCGGGTTCAAGTGACTCTCATGCCTCTGCCTCCAAGTAACTAAGATTACAGGCATAGGCCATCACACCCAGCTAATTTTTGTCTTTTTAGCAGAGATAGGGTTTCGCTATGTGGGCAAGGCTGGTCTCAAACTCCTGACTTCAGGTGATCTGCTCACCTTGGCCTCCCCAAGTGCTGGGATTACAGGCATGAGCCACGTGCATGGCCCCTTTATTTGATTATCAGACAGCTGATTAGGAAGTTTATTGTGCTAGCAAGAGTATGAAGAAAAGGATTCTCTCAATTGAAAAAGTAAACTGGAAAATATGTCGGTACCACTTCTACGGAAGGCAAATTTACAGGGCTTATTACTCAAAATAAAAAATGTGTACAGTCACCACCATGATACAGTAATTGCACTTCCAGGACTCTACACTATAGAAATACACATAACAAATAGCAAAAGATATTTGTGCAAGAATGATGGCTGCAGCATTATTTGTAATTGTAAAATCATGGAACCAACTTAATTTCAAAAACAACACGTAAAGGGTTAGATGATGGAATAAGCAAAAGAAGAAATGCCTTCATCAAAAATAATGCAGAGGATAATCTTGATTCTACTGATAATGTTATTGATTGAGCAATTATTAAATCCAGGCACATCCTGGTGTTATTACCATCCTATTACACTTGAAAAAAAATATTAAGGTACAAAAAGCTTGTCAAAAGCCGAAGGGCACAGACAAAAAGAAACAAGATTTCACCCAGAACCCCTGCACAGATCACACAAAGTCTCTCTTGTTCCTGGTCCAAGAACTTCTGTAACTTCCAACTACATTTCTTCCCAGCACAAACTTCTGGGAGGGTGAGAAGCAGCCACTAAATGACAGGAGGGAAAGTGAGGTATTTGGCTTCAAAGGAGCAGACTTCCTTGGGAATTATAAAATGTCAATGACAATGACGTCCCTGGGTGGGCTCGAACCACCAACCTTTTGGTTAACAGCCAAACGCGCTAACCAATTGCGCCACAGAGACACAGAAAGAAATGCTCTTTCATTCTAAAAGAGGATAAGCTATCATTAAACGCTAGCTAGCGCCTTTTGCAAAATGACTGAGTAATCTCTCCAATGCCTCGGAAAGCCGGAGCAGTCAGAGAGATGAAACCTGTGACTTGTCTGCCGAGTTTAAAACCTGTGCGTTGGGTGGTTCTCAAACGCCCCGCGCCTCGCCCTGCCCCCTCACCTGCCCCAGAAGCCAACGCCTCCGGAGACACCCGGATCCTGTTAGAGCGACTTGGGCCCCAGGGAAGCTGACCTCCCAGGGCGCTCAAATAGGACTTGTTGAATTAATAATACATTTGAGAGACTGAATACACAATCGGACAATGGCCGGACCATATATATAAAAGTAGAACTCTGATCTACAAACTGGGGCCACCTGCCCAGGAAATCAACCTCCTTATCTACAAACAAACACCTGCCCAGGAAATCAACCTCCTTGTCTACAAACAAACAGCGGGGGAAGCCAGCCTGCTATTATAAAAGTCAGACTTGCCTGGAGCCAGAAGGTTTAACAAACAATAGCATCTGTAACAATCAGCTCCAAAGGGCCTGAGCTTGGTTAGCAACTGATACTTTTCCCTAATTTATGTTCCCACTTGCAAGGTAGGACCCACCAGGGGAAGCCAAACATGCGCCCCTAACCGAGCACACAAGCACACAGGATGCCCCGCTTCTACTCAGGCCCCAGGCAGCTTCCCCACACCAGCAGCCTCCACTCAGGGCCACCTGAAGCCTTCCCTGTCCTCGGCTGTAAAGCCGTCCCACTCTGCCTGCCTGCAAAGCTTTCTCAAATGCAGGCGCAGGTGCCCTCGCATCGGAATAAATAAGCACTGCTTTTTCATTTGGTTGGCCTTCATTTCCACACTCTCTCATCTTTAAACTTTTAGTCCTTTGAAGAATTCTGAGAGTGGAGAATAAATGAAAGGTTTTTTTCAAAGGGGGGAGTCGTTTTTTAAAAGGCTTTCTCCTGGTCGGTTGGTTTCCAAGTGTGCAGTGTCCCATGGGGTAGGCAACGAAGGGGCCTAGAGTGCGCCATCTGCGCCTCTGCAGCTCCGGCTCTCAATAGAACTGAGATCTGAGCGGTCTGTGGGGTCAGTGGGTGAGAGCAGGAAAGGGGCAGGGACCAAAGGAGCCATGAAGAGGGCAACAGCAGATAGGGACAATGAGACCTCCCGGGAGACTTGTGCAGAGGCCAAGGCTGACTCCTGAGAGATAATCGTTTTCGTCATGCATTTGAATGGGAAGAAATAGAAAAAGGACTTGAGGGCCGCGCGCGGTGGCTCACGCCTGTAGTCCCAGCACTTTGGGAGGCCGAGGCGGGTGGATCACGAGGTCAAGAGATCGAGACCATCCTGTTCAATATGGTGAAACCCTTGTCTCTACTAAAAATACAAAAAATTAGCTGGGCATGGTGGCGCGTGCCTGTAGTCCCAGCTACTCAGGAGGCTGAGGCAGGAGAATTGCCTGAACCCAGGAGGCGGAGGTTGCGGTGAGCCGAGATCGCGCCATTGCACTCCAGCCTGGGTAACAAGAGGAAACTCCGTCTCAAAAAAAAGGATTTGAAATAGGAAAGAAAATGCAGGAACTTGTAGCTATGCAAGAATGAAACAGGAAAATATTGTGGACGTTTTTCCATCAAAAATATTAAAAGCAGCCCACTGGCCACCCCAGGTTATGGTGCGCCATGATGGTACAATAGAGCTCTTCCTTGTGGCGGAGGCGACCTTGGCTGGAATTGGAGCCACAGCAGCATCTGGCTTCTTTCCTGGCAAGATTTGGTATGTGTTACAGTTTCACTTTTTGAATCCCCTTACCAACTGCACCCAGTAGATGTGGTCAGATAGCAGGATTTACTCTGTCTCCCTGCAAGGCAGTCAGGCTACAGAAGGAAACCCCCACAGCGCACTAACCTAGGGCAGAGTCTCAAGGTTAGAAGGGGCTGCGTCTGCGCATGTGCAGGAACCATCTCAAAAGGTAAAGCCCTGACTCTCCAGGAGCCTTGTCTGTGGCTTACCCATAGGTACACATGTGGCAGTGTGGTTGCTGCCTTCCTTCCCTTCACCTATATGTGGCATTTCTCCCCATGCTATCTCTCCCCAACTTCCCACTCCCTCCTGTCCCTCTCCATTCCCCCCAATAGACCCCAGTGTGTAGTGCTCCCCTCCCTGTGTCTATGTGTTCTCATTGTTCAACACCTGCCTATGAGTGAGAACATGGGGTATTTCATTTTCTTTTCTTGTGCCAGTTTGCTGAGAATGATGTTCTCCAGGTTCATCCATGTCCCTACAAAGGACACGAACTCATTGTTTTTGATTGCTGCGTAATATTCCATGGTGTATATGTGCCACATTTTCCCTGTCCAGTCTATTATTGATGGGCATTTGGGTTGATTCCAGGTCTTTGCTATTGTAAACAGTGCTGCAATGAACATTCGTGTGCATGTGTCCAGAAAAAAACAAACAAGCCCATTCAAAAGTGGGCAAAGGATATGAACAGACACTTTACAAAAGAAGACATACATGAGGCCAACAAACATATGAAAAAATGCTCATCATCACTGGTCATTAGAGAAATGCAAATCAAAACTATATTGAGATACCATCTCATGCCAGTTAGAATGGCAATCATTAGAAAATCTGGAGACAACGGATGCTGGAGAGGATGTGGAGAAATAGGAACACTTTTACACTGTTGGTGGGAGTGAAAATTAGTTGAACCATAGTGGGAGACAGTGTGGTGATTCCTTAAGGACCAAGAAATAGAAATTCCATTTGACCCAGCATTCCCATTACTGGGTATATATCCAAAGGACTATAAATTGTTCTACTTTAAGGATACATGCACACGAATGTTCATTGCAGCTTTCATTTTTAAATCTATAATTCTTCCCAATTTCATCTCCTGATCTCAGCACAATGCTCAACCTCTATAAAACCCACAGTTTGCAGACCAACAGTCCATCCTCCCAGAAACTTGCAGAACCCTTGATGTAACAGCATTTAGTTTCCTGCTGTGCTCTTTGACAACTATACATCCTTGTGCTCCCACCCCTCACTCACTCTTCTCTTGCCTTCTCCCTTCTTCTGTCTCCTCTTCTCACCCCTGCAATATGAGAAAACCAGAAAGACCTAAAACTAAGGAGAAGAAAGACCTGGTCTGATCTGTGCTCAAGAGATTAGCGCCCAAGAAGAAGAAAGGCTGAGTCTGGTCTGTGCTCAAAACACACCTGTATTCTGGTTTGTAAATTGGTTCTGCTCCCGTGTGACCTTGGTTAAATAACCTAAACTTTATGTGCCTCATTCTTTCTCCTGTAAAATGGGGCTAATAAGAGTAGTCTTAGGCCATGCATGGTGGCTCCCGCCTGTAATCCAGCACTGTGGGAGGCCGAGGTGGGTGGATCACTTGAGGTCAGGAGTTCAAGACCAACCTGGCCAACATGATGAAATCTTGTCCAACTAAAAATACAAAATTTAACTGGATGTGGTGGTGGGCATCTGTAATGTCAGCTACTCAGGAAGCTGAGGCAGGAGAATTGGTTGAGTCCAGGAGTTGGAGGTTAGAGTGAGCTGAGATCACACCACTGCACTCTAGCCTGGGTGACAGAGAAAGACTCCATCTCAAAAAAAAAAAAAAAAATTGTCGACCAAATCCAGACACAGCTAACAATGGCCAAGTGAGGTAGACTACTTTTTTTTTTTAATGAAGTCTTGCTCTGTCACCCAGGCTGGAGTGCAGTGGCGTGATCTCGGCTCACTGTAACCTCCACCTCCCAGGTTCAAGCAATTCCCTGCCTCAGCCTCCAGAGTAGCTGGGATTATAGGAGCCTGCTACCATGCCTGGCTAATTTGTATATTTTTAGTAGAGACAGGGTTTCACCATCTTGGCCAGGCTGGTTTTGAACTCCTGACCTTGCGATCCACCCACTTCGGCTTCTTAAAGTGCTGGCATTACAGGCATGAGCCACGATGCCCAGCCAAGCATTCTTTTTTATTTATTTTTTTTTTTTTGAGACAGAGTCTCACTCCATCACCAGGCTGGTGTGGTGCGGTGGTGCAATCTTGGCTCACAGCAACCTCCACCTCCCAGGTTCAAGCAATTCTCCTGCCTAAGCCTCCCGAGATGCTGGGACTACAGGGATGCGCCACCATGCCCAGCTAATTTTTGTATTTTTAGTAGAGACGGGGTTTCACCATGTTGGCCAGGATGGTCTTGATCTCTTGACCTCATGATACGCCCACCTCGGCCTCCCAAAGTGCTGGGATTACAGTCAAGCATTCGTTTATGGGCTGACTGGACACCAGGGTACTTTCCTTTCTGAAGTGTCTGTTTAAAGCTTTTGCCAATTTTTTAAAATGGGTGTTTCCATTTCTAATAGTGAATTGTAGGAGCTAATTATGTACTCTGGATACAGGTTCTTGGTCAAATATGTTCTGTGAATATTCTCTCCTAGTCCGTGGCTTGCCTTTTCACTTACTTAATGGTGTCTTTGGATGAAAATACATATTTCATATTGATAAAGCCTAATTTATCGTGTTTCTGTTTTACTTATTTCTTTGTGTAATATTTAGGAAATATTTGCTTTCTGCCAAGTCATAAAGATATTTTCATGCATTTTATTCTAAAACTTTATTTGTATAATTTTTCTGTGATCCAACTCAAATTTGCTTTTGTGTATGTTGTGAGGTAGGGACTGAGATTTTTTTCCTCACTAGTAGATATCTGGTTGGTCCAGCACTGTTTGTTGAAATGACACTTCTTTCCCCATTGTATAGTTTTAGTGCCTTTTTTTGAAAAAAATCAGTTGGCCATATGACAAGGATCTGTTTTCGGTGTCTCACTTCAGTTTCATTTATCGATATGTGTATCCTTTTGCCATGTTCACACTGTTTTGTTTCTATTAATAAACAGATTAATAGAATGTCTTCCAGGTTTCACTTTTTCAGCTCAATAAACCTGAAATGTGTCTGTCCACCATGCCACATGCCACCCTGGAAATCAAGATATGCTGTCACTTGCTCCCTCTCATTGCACTAGAGGACACATGCTCTCACAAATAATGGTTGACCTCTTCGCCAAAGATCCTCTATTGCACCCTCTGGAGAAAATAAATCACATTACCTTGAGAGCTGATCTAGAGGGCAAATGTCTGCAACACTCAGCAATGAATTTAGATTTTCCTTGGAAAAAAGTTCATTTTCAAGGTGGTTCTTTTTTTTGCCATAGATTTTTTTTTCTGTTATTTATTAGCATGAAGTACAATGTTTGGTTTGCAATTTCTGTTCTTTGTAAGAAGAAAAACTTTAGTAGAAACCATCAATATTTAAAGACCATTTTATGAGACTGTCATTCACATATTATCTCTCTTTGCTGCTTTTGTTGAAATGGCGTTAAGTGGGCTTACATGCTTTCCGTATATTTTTTGGAATGTGTACTTAAACTAAAAACTTAAAATGAAAATATTCATCCAGACTCAAGTTCCACCAACAGTACACTTAAAATAGGATGAGGCCAACCTAAGCGTACAACCCCCTGCTTGAAGTGTGCAGTTGGTGTGAGACATTCTCAACAGTACTTGTGTTCCCTGGTGCAGTGATTTTCGTGTTCCTCCCACCCCTGAAAGTCCTCGACTTAAAACCCATCTAGAACATTTCCTTTGCTAAGACTTTAAAGTATTCTTTTTTCAAGTAAGGACAGTTTTTAAATAGTTATCAGTGAGGAGGCTGCCACGGGGAAAATTGAGTAAAGGGAGCAAGGGCACCCCTGTATCATCTCAAAATTAAAAGTTTAATTAAAAAAAAATAGTTATCAGTTGCGTTCTCGGCATTCATAGAAAGCTTGGGGAGAAACAATCCAACGCACAGGTTCAAGCGCCCAACGGGGCGGAGAAGGGACTGCACACCCGCCGGTTGCCAGGCCTAAGTTGTCGGCCTTGCCTGCTTTGGCTCAGACGGGAGACGAAACTCCCTGCAACAGGGACCGGAGGCCGGAGACAGGGAGCAGGAGGGCGGCTGCCCTTCCCGCCGGTCCCTCCTGCCTTGGCACCTTCGGAGTTGCGGCTGACCCGGGGCCTTACTGGAGCCGGCAGGAACTGCAAACTCCGCGCGCGTCCCCGGCACCCGCCCCTGCGCCTCCCGGACTCCTGGACAGTTGAACACCGGGTCCCCCGCGGAGCTTCGCCGCAGGTCACAGGAAAGGGGTGCAGGGTTGCGGACCCGGCGGGAGGCGGGAGAGCCGCGCGGAGAGGCGGAGAGGACCTGGCCTTGCCGGGGCCCCCGGAGAAGACAGGCCCAGGGAAGCCGATTTTGACCTGCAGGGCCCAAGGCTAACGGCCTCAAACCCTGAAGTCAGGCGAGCAGCGGGGAGCGAGTTGAAGCGATCCCCATGCCTTGCCTGCTGTTTGCCAGGATTCAGAGACCAAGAAAGAGAATAGTTGCCTGGATCAGTCTGCAATTAACCAAAAAAGAAGCAGGATCCTGTGTTAGCTTGTTTACGGAAGAAGGAAGGGAGGGAGGGAGGAAGGGTGGAGGGAGAGAGAGAGCGAAGACAATGAAAAAATCAATCAAAAAAAGAAACATGAATTTCCTAACTAATCAGATGTGGGTCGCGAGGGAAAGGCCTGCGTCGAGGTTTCGGCCTGAACGTGTGGAGGGTGGAGCGGCCATTAACGAACGTGGGGAAAGGCAGGTGTAGCATGTTGCAGAGAAAAGCTCCGGTTCGGTTCGGGGCTGGGGTCTTGCTTGAGTTTTCCATCCAGGCCGCCTCGGTTTCCGCATCCGTGCGAGTGGCTGACGCTGCCGGGAATGCAGGGGTCTGAGTCCTTTACGATGTCGAGTGTGCCCCGGTCTCACCCCGGGCGCCTCCCGGCTCCAGCCTCCTCCCGGGAACCTGTACGCTGGGCCCGGCGACCCGCCGCCGCCTCTCCACGCGCTGCCGCCTCGCCGAGGCGCCTGTCTAGGTCAGAGGTGAAGGGCGCGGGGACGCTGGGACTCGCTCCGGGACTTGGAAACCCAGCAGGTCTTCCGGGGGCGCCACTGCCGGGACGGGAACGGAGAGAGCCCCGCACAGCGGTGTGGGCTTGCACCTTGAAACAGGAGAGGACGGCCTTTGGGGACTGTTTTTTGGATGGGCAGGTGGCACGAGGAAAGGCAGATGGCGCTTTCTAGAGATCAATGTCAGCGTAATTTCTGCTGGAACAACTGAAGGAGAGGAAGAAAAAGCCTGTGGTTAGTGGTTCCCTGGTAGTCTAGTGGGTAGTTCGGCGCTTTCCCCGCCGGCACCGGGTTCATTCCTGATCAGGGGACGAGGTCTCGGCCTCACTGTGCGGTGTTGTTCTTCGCTGTTTTTGCCACCTACCACCGCTGCGGCTCAATTATTCCAGGACTGACGGAGAACGGAGTTAATGTCGATCCTAAAATTTAAGCTATTTATCTAGGATAAATTCCAGATAGTGGAACGGCCAGCTGAAATTTAGCGTGAATTGCAGATTCCAATGTACACGGCCCACCAACGTGTAAGCACCAATTACACGCCCAAGAGTGTGTGAGACTGCATTTCCCCCCAGCATTTAAAACCAACTCTAGAAATTATCAATCTTTTAGAGATAATTTTAAGCTATATTTATCATCAAAGGATTTCTTCATAGTCAACTTCCCCTTCGACTATAAATCCACAAGAGACGGCAAAACTGGAAGAATGCCCAGAAGTTCAGCAAACTTGAAATCAGTAGCCTCTGTGCTCTCTCCTGTTTTGCCATCTACCGTTTTCTTCCAGGTAAGATTGGTCACCGTAGAAAAATAATTAATAAGGGTAATAAAAATAAAAGCCTGGATTCTTGCTCACAGTGTTCTCACTGGGTCTACATTTTGTGAATGTGGCGCTGTTCCTTGGATAGCCTCATGGCTATGCTTGAGATTTTAGACCCCTGACACCCGGTGCATGGTAGGGTCCCAAAACCCATCTTTGGAAGTGTCGGCGGAGTAAATGGACACCAATAATAAAGGCAGAGGTGCCTGAAGACCTAAGGCTGTTGGAACCAGGGCAGATTTTTCAAAACCAGAGTGGACTTGTGTTCATAATTCAATCATTTAATTTTTATTTTGATAAAATTTAAATTTGATTTAAATTTTTATAACTTAATTTTCATTTTGATGGCAACTTTATTTTGACAAAGACGCTAGTGGAGGAAAGTCTCTTTATTGGACCATCAACTTTCCTGTAAGTCTTTGTCTCAGAAAAATTTAATGATAAATTATAATAAAATAATGTTTCACATCTTACATCATCACATTTGATCGAGTTGGCTTATGCTGTCAGTGTGTTGCCCACTGTGTAACACTACCTGATGAGTTACATTCAACTGTGTAGTAACACATATTACTACACACACACGTATACATATACACACACTAAAGTTACACATGCATATACTCATGTACATGTGTGTATATATAATAACCATATGCAATTTCAGAAGGTAAATTAAATATAGTGGGAAGGTGTTGGTGACCTCAGTGTAGCGCGAAGACAGCTGAATTTATGGCATGGTCTCATACACTGCAGGTATCTATACTGTAATATCAAAATGACATTTCCTTGGACAACTGAATTGGCCATTTCCTGGCCCAGCGTGATACACAAAAGGAGTAAAACTGGGAAGAAAATAGCCTTTGAAGGACTTGCCTAATACACTTCTTCATAGTATTACTTGGAGTGACATCAGAAAATTGGAATGAAATATGTCTGTAAAAAAGGCAAATTCTCTGCTCTATTTCTTCCCCAATCCTTAATACACAAAGGAGGAGACCCAGCCCCAGGTTAGGTTTTCTCTTCTCATTCTTCACATACCAGGACAGGTACAGAGCTCATGTGCTGATGTTTGCGGACATAGTATATGATACAAAGGGGTGTCGTTATTACTGCCCTTTTTCTACCAGACCATCAAAACCGGCAACCTGGCTGGCATTAAGGGGAGCTTCTAACCTTGAATCCCCACTCCATGTGATTCCTTTCTGGTTCTCTCTTCTCAGAGAACTTGGCATCCATCCGATTCATTTGGAGAAGTTTGGTAAAGGTTACTTTATGCTTAGACAGAAGAAAAAGCCTAAGGCCTTGAACTGAGCCTTATCCTCTGATACGGTTTACTGGGATTCCCCCGACTGTGGTACAAGCCCTGCCATAACTGTGATGGTCTCTGCCTTGTCAGTTTCATCTGTGTATGTATCTTGTACAGTAACCAGCACATCCACCAGAGAACCTCGGTTATCGGCAGAGTGAGACTTGGGAATTCTCTGGTCCTCTGGCCAGACATTACCAGTTAGTACTCTAATTCCACCATTTCTGAAATTATACACAACACATTTTAGGTACTGTTTATTTTGTAGAGTTCAGCTTCAAGGAAATGAAGATTATTACTCGGTACTATTTC
Source organism: Callithrix jacchus (assembly GCF_049354715.1). Lineage (NCBI taxonomy): Eukaryota > Metazoa > Chordata > Mammalia > Primates > Cebidae > Callithrix > Callithrix jacchus. The sequence goes on from NC_133519.1 coordinate 9,707,747, forward strand.
TGTGTTTTTCTGATTTAAACATAACATAGTTTTCTTATTTTAAAAAGTGTGGAAGCCAGAAATCAGTGGAGCAACAATATTTTCCCCAAAACAAAGAGCCCAAACTTCGGCGGGAGTTCCAGACCTGGCAGGCGGTGGTGGCTCCTGTATCAGAAAGAGTCCTTTACGTTGTGACGGGCAGTAGTTTTCAGTTTATGTCTTTCTTTTGGCTGCCAGAGGGATTGAACGTTGTGAATTCATTGGCATAGTCCCAAGAAGATTTACCTGACAGGCAGGCAACCTGCTGATTTGGGGGCAGTTATCAGTCACTCTCACTAGCAGAGACCTGTAATACTGCAGTCAGAGCTGTTGAGTTGTAAAATTCTGACTTGCCAACCAATAGGACATTATTTATAAGGCGAAACTTAGACCTCAGAGGCTACAGGCATTCAGGCTGTTTTCTGACCCATCTATTGGTGGCAAATGTTAAGGGATTTTGCCCCATTAGCACTTTTTTCTCAGAATGGTGCTCTGAACAGAAGAATCTCCTCTAACAATTTAAGACCATTCACTGGATAAGCATGTAACTCATCAAACTCAGTGACACATTTTCACAACTCTGCATTGAATTGGCCCGGAGGATTCACTCACACTGTTAACTCCCCCCCTCCACCTTTACTGAAAGTTTTACCCAAACTGTCAGTTGACAGAGGAACTCTGCAGGAACACATACCAAGACGTTTAACACACGCGCCTTAGTTACAACAGCACCTGCCAGGAGAACATCTTACCTCCTTGACTGATGAGAGCTCACGGAGCGCAGTGAGGTGTGACCAGCCATTAAGAAGCACTAGGGGCGGGGCGCGGTGGCTCACGCCTATAATCCCGGCACTTTGGGAGGCCGAGGCGGGTGGATCATGAGGTCAAGAAATCGAGACCATCCTGGTCAACGTGATGAAACTCAATCTCTACTAAAAATACAAAAATTATCTGGGCACGGCGGTGCGCGCCTGTAGTCCCAGCTACTCGGGAGGCTGAGGCAGGAGAATTGCTTGAACACAGGAGGCAGAGGTTGCGGTGAGCCGAGATCGTGCCATTGCACTCCAGTTTGGGTAACAACAGGAAAACTCCGTCTAAAAAAAAAAAAAGCACTAGTAAGGCTTCTTTCCTTAATGTACCTGAGTCAGGCTGAGGGAAGAGAAGAATTAGGAGCACAAAGGGAGCAGGCACACAGCAGGAAGCACACTCTGCAATTGCTTTTGGTTTTAAAAGGCTGTTCATTCGGTTTTTGGCAGCTTTTTGCAGCTTTTTTTTTTTTTTTAAGAGGGAGTCGCCCTGGCTGGAATGCAGTGGTGCACTCAGCTCACTGCAGCCTCTGCTGCTTGGGTTCAAGCAATTCTCCTACCTCAGTCTCCCAAGTAGCTGAGATTACAGGCTCCCTCCACAATGCCTGGCTAACTTTTCTATTTTTCATAGAGACGAGGTTTCACCTTGTTGGCCAGGCTAATCTTGAACCCCTGACCACAGGTTATCCACCTGCCTCAGCCTCCCAAACTGTTGGGATTACAGGTATGAGCCACCATGCCCAAACTGTCCATTCAGTTTCAATGAACTTTAAACAACAAAAAATGCCATTTGGGTGGCTGCTTTCAGCCCTCCCTCATCAATGCTCAGCCTCTAAATGGGATATAGGAGAACCATCACTCTCCCTCACACCTGCTACTTGTGGGAGAGCATCTGCTACCAGATCCTGGAGGCCCTTCTCAAAACTGCTAACCTGGCCCCACATGGTTCTTTCTGTCCTTTCTCCAAGAAAGCATTGTGACCTTACCGGCCCCATGCTGGGCATCAAAGCTGTGAATGGCTCACACCTGGACTTACGCACACAGCATCAGTGATGGGGGAGATCTATGCGTAAGAAAGCTTAGCATGCTGTCCGCTGCCCACATCCGTAATTCCACAGCATGACACCAAACTGGGGTTACTAGATGACAACCCAAGTGGTGGGCTGCTCTGTCAAGAAGGGGCCACTTTTATGTTGCAGTCAGGCAGTGACAGTCTATGGCTGTACCCTGAGGGGATCGGGGCAGGATGGAAATTTCTACAGCTTACCAGAACCAGATGAGAAACTGTCTACTGGTAGCTTGCCGCGAGACAAGGAGGCCCCACAAGAGATGAGTGAGAAATAGTCTTATGATAACGCTTCACAAGACGACCTGTGTCACCACAGTCCAGAGTGCATCTGGTCAAGGTTTCAGTCACAGTATAAAATTCAAGCAAAGCCGTTCTCTTGTACCTCGAACCTTGAAGGGAGCTTGGTTGGATATAATATCCTTAATTTGCACTGTCTTTTTTTAATGAATACATTACATGTTTATTTACATTTAAAGGAGCCTCTCTCCCTCCTTGTGTTCTAGTCTGTGAATGGCTCACACTTGGACTTTGTGTAGGCTTCTAGTGGCAGGAACAGGGGTGGCAAAAATCCTCATCAAATGGAAAATCATAACCCAAACCTCCAGAGGTTTCATGATTTTGCTCTTGATTCTGAAAACATAGTCATCTCTTATCGGGTGTTATTTGCTTTCTATCTTGACATTTTCCACTTGCCGCTTCTTGGTGTGAGGGGAGAAATGCCAGCATGTGGCAATGCAGAAGACTAGTGGAAGCCACAGGGCGAGGCCTTCACTTCCCAGTGACACTGTTCCCAGTTCCCTCCAGCATGAGCTGAGGCTCCTCAGGCTGTGGCTGTGCAGCAGACGGAGTGTGAGAAAACCCTGCTGTGCCCTGGGCACCCAGGATGGCACTGAGCTCTAAAAGGCAAAGGGCATGTGGCGAGGGGCCAGGCTGAGGACCTGATGTGGTACGTTTGTGAGCAGTGGCACATTTGAGGCTGGGTAAGAGAGACCTGCAGGGCCTGGCCCCCAGAACACCAGCAGATCAGCTGGGGCAGAGAGTCCAGTGTAACCAGGAAGGCTGGAGATCCTAACAGTGGCTGCTGATTTGGCACCAAACGTGTGGCATCGTCAAAGCCGTAATTGCTGAGAATGGCACCAACACGCTGCTGCTGGAGAGAGTGGGTGACCAACATTTGGAGTTGCATTGTTGTTTGGGGTAAATAGCCAAGGTTCCTTGCCTCACACCAAGGGAATTGAGGACTTGGACACACAAGAAGTGGGTTTAGGATCGAAGGTTTAACAGGCAAAAGAAAGAGAAAGGAGAATAGCTCCCTCTCCTGAGACAGAGAGGAGTGTCCCAGCGGGACTTCTGGTTTTGGGGTGAAGGGCACAGGGTTTTATAGATGGCCTGAGGAGGCAGTGTCTGATTTACCTAGGCCCAAAGATTGGTGGGACCAGGTGTTACATTTACATAGGCTGGAAGAAGCTGGCCACCTCACCCTAACCTGCTTATGATGCCAGTAGGGTTTCTATGTGACCCTCAGCATGTGGTCGGCAAGGAAAAGGGGAGATGCAGCCGCCATGGTGAGCGCCTCCCCCCAGGTAGCCTTTCCCTATTGACACAGCCGCCGGCGTTCACCAGGGCAAGCTTGGTTATCTGTGTCTGCCGCTTGATTTTATAGGCTGCTCTTTGTTAGAAAAGAAATGATTTGGGACCGCTTTTGATCAAAAGGGAAACCTTTCCTAGGACTTCCTTACCCTACCTGCCTTTTTAACTCCTGTATCAATTTGTTTGAAGAACAGGTGACACTTTGAATGGCTCAGCCCATAGCCCAGAATTTCAAGGGAAGACCTCTCTGCTAGCTTCTCTTGGACAACGTCTCCCGTAAAACCTCGGAGGCACTTAAATAGCATGTTATTGTGTCCACTCTCCTGCTAGTCGGTTGTACTTCTGCCGGCCTGGTAAGTGTGGGCTATCTCTGGCACCAGAGGGTCATCGAGGTTGGGGGTGCAGAGCAGTGAGCAGATGGACAAGAGAACTTTTGACACAGTCAATGCTGGAGACCACTGAGACCACAGACTGTCATGGCAGATGCTGCCATTACTGTTGACACTGGGGTGAGGAAATCTGGCTGTGAAAGCAACCTTTGGGGGCTTGAATCCATAGGCAAGTGGATGGTCAGGAAGAAAACTCCTCCTTGGTAAGGACAGTCACTAATTATCACCCACAGGCCCCATGGAACACTGGGCGGGAGGATCCCTCTGCCAAGTCTGTTAATTCCTTCTGGATCTGCTTTAGTGCCCACCTACCCCCCTACTGGGGGCTGTGGTGGCCCAGCCACACTGCACTTCCTGTATATAAGTTTTTTGAAAACGCTGCTTCACTGTTACCTTGCCTTGTATGTCGGTGTCCCTCTAATTCAGTTGCTTTTATACCTTGTTCCACAGTGATGCCTGGAGACCTGAGTATGTTTTACCTTTAAATCTAATCATTTTACTATGATATGGTTTGAATTTGATCATCTTGGTTTAATTTTCCTGTCACTTGATGGGTCCTTTCGATGTGCCTCATTAGTAATCTGTCATTTTCATTTTTACAAATCAAGTCTCCTAGATTGTTCTCCCAAAAGCCTGATTCCTGTTTAGAGAAAAAATACTAAGAAAAACAAGAAATTACATATTGCATTACAATGTTTATTCAGCAAGTACAGAGATTCCCAAAAAAGTTAAAACAACGTAGAAAACAGCTCTGGTGTTGTAGGACCAGTGGGTTCTTCTGTGCAGTGTTAGACCGATGCACTGAGACGGCAGTTTGCACCAAAGAGTTTCATGATCACAGGGCAGCCAGGGGAAGAGACAGGAGTAGACCCTGAGATCCATCTCCTCAAGAACTTCTGCATTAAGGCTCCTAAGAGGATTGTGGAGGGTGAGGGGTTGGAAAATTAAGGTTGTTGATTGGTCAGGGGAAGGGGATGAAATCATTAGGATGTGGAAACTATTCTTCGTTGAGTCAGTTCCTCAATGGGGTCCTTCAGACCAGCTGACATCAGGAGTTTCAGTTTCATTGGTACACGGGATCTGAAAGAACATCCCAAACGGGAACGTGAACATCGTAATGCTCAGGTTCTTATCTACAGAACAGTTCAGGAGAACCGTAATCTACGCTCTGCCTGATTCTAGCACCACGAGTGCCAAACAACTGTGAGGGAGCAGGTCCAAGCGAAGGCCGCCCTCGAGAGTAATGCAGAATGTGCTGCGAGCTGGTTCATTTTTGCTTCTCCCCTTCCCTTCTTCCCTGATTCATTTTGTAAAATTTACAGGGACAGTTTCAATGGCTTCAACACAGTACTGCCAGGTAAGGACTTGAACCCAAGAGGTGGAAGTTGCAGTGAGCCTGAGAGGAGACCATCTCTCTCTCCCTTGCCTGTCCTCTGTTAGAAAAGGGGGAGGGGAGATAAAATAGCACAAAGTGAAGGTCAGTAGTCAGGCGAGACACTGACCCACCAGCCTGACCACAGCAGGGCCCAAGGACTGAAAAATAACCCCTCTCTCTGTATCTGGTGACTCTGCTATCTGCCAGCCTTGAAAGTGTTGCAAATGTTCTTCTTACTGCCCAAGGACCTTCTTTGAGTCAGGTACTCCCCGTCTGCACCAACTAGACCCGCCCGCTTAGAGATGCCTCTGTCACTAAGTGATTTACTGCCTTTGTTCAACTTCTGTAACTCTTCCCCTCCCACACACCGCATGTAAATTAGCAAATCAATGAAAGCCAAAGATTGTAATGTCAGATCTCCAGCCAGTGGGCAATGACGCAGTCTTACCTCTGCTTCCTCTTGAGTTGCGTGTCTTTAAAAAGGGAAAGAAACTGCTTTTCAGGGAGCTCAGCATCTTTTGGACACGAGCAAACTGATGCTCCACAGCTAGCTGAATAAAAGCCTCGTCCTTCCTCACTTCAGTATCTGGGGGTTTCTGTCACAGCTCCTCCTGCAACAAGCCACAATCAAGCCACTGCTACACTGCTCCATCTCAAAAAAAAAAAAAATCAGGACAACACGTGTGGACACACATTGCTAGGAATCCAGGGATTTACCTGGAGAATAGATGAAAGTAAGAAGAGTTTTACATCCCAGTATTCAGAACTGCAGTGACCTCCCAGAAACACTTGCCACTTTCCCAAAGATATACTGTGCTAAGTGACTCCAGGCATGAGCCACCGTGCCCGGCCCACTTCTCTATACTCTTCATACTTCTGTTCTGCAAAATTACACTACATCGGCTATCCTGTGTGTAGGGGCCTTGGCTATGGAGGCTTTTGACTGATTACAATGGGAACCCAAGTGATGGCCAATGCCGGGAACATAAGATATTCAGGAAATGATCTAATGATCTAGTGACCTTGCAGTTAGAGTCAAGAGCCCTTCCTGTAATCCCAGCACTTTGGGAGACCAAGGCAGGTGTATCGCCTGAGGTCACGAGTTTGAGACCAGCCTGGCAAACATGGTGAAACCCTGTCTCTACTAAAAATACAACAATTAGCCAGGCCTGGAGGCTCAGCCAGGCCTGTAATCCCAGCACTTTGGGAGGCCGAGGAGGGCGGATCACAAGGTCAACAGATTGAGACCATCCTGGTCAACATGGTTAAACCCCGTCTCTACTAAAAACACAAAAATTAGCTGGGCATGGTGGCGCATGCCTGTAATCCCAGTTTCTCAGAAGGCTGAGGCAGGAGAATTGCTTGAACCTGGGAAGTGGAGGTTGCAGTGAGCCGAGATCGTGCCATTGCACTCCAGCCTGGCACCTAACGACGAAGCGAGACTCTGTCTAAAAAAAAAAAAAAAGTATAGAGAAGTGAAACACAAAATTTGTTGCTTTCACCAGGAATTGAACCAGGGTCTACCACGCAGGAGGTGAGGATGCTACCACTGGATCACCACACAGCTTCTATGTGTGCTCCTGGAGGAAAAGCTGAAATACGATACTGAAAAAGACAGAACTTGCTCCAGAACCAACTTGTGGTATTGACTAAGAGCTAACAAAGACATCCTAAACCACGATTTTCATAGAAGACTTTTCTTTACTAGACAAAACTATAAATATTAAAATAGCTTATTTGTCTGATCAAACTCTAATTCCAAAAAAAGGCTCTTTCCAACTGTATAACAGACTCCTATAGACAAACATGTACATAATGAATAGACTGTAAAGGAGAACTCATGGGCCAGGGATGGTGGCTCATACCTGCAATTCCAGAACTTTGGGAGACAAAGAAAGGCAGATCACTCGAGGTCAGGAGCTTGAGACCAGCCTGGCCAACGTCGTGAAACCCAGTCTCTACTAAAAATATAAAAATTAGCCGAGTGTGGCAGCACAGCTGTAATTCCAGCTACTTGGGAACCTGAGGCAGAGGATCCCTTGAACCTGGGAGGCGGAGGTTGCGGTGAGCTGAGACCACAGTCTCCTCTCCAGCCTGGGTTACAGAGCGAGACTCCATCTCAAAAAAAAAAAAAAAAAAAGAAAAGGAAAAGCAATAACACATGATAGGGTAGTCGGTACAGTTAGGAGCAGTAACATAGAGGAGGAGTAATTAGAGTAGGCTGAAAAACATCCAAAGATCTTCTTGAACAAGATCCTGGAGAAATGTATGGAAATGAGTTGACTAAGGGAATAAGGACGCACGTGAGTAAATGCAGCGGCATGACCTGAATTCCCTTCCATCCTCTCCCCGTCGTCTTCTCCCACATCTCCTAAGCAACCTACAGAAATTTTAAAACACTGAATTTTTATCTAAATCTGATAGGGGACGGACAGGAAGAGAATTACTGATTACTCTTTCAGTCGGGATTCATCCTAGAAGTAATTGTTTGTAATTTATCAGAAATAAGTTCATTTGACTAAAGCAATAGCTTGGAAGTAACTAAAATGAAAAAGGAAATGTTTTAGAGAGTCTGGATTATATATGTGAATAAAAGAGAAATCACCTCACCCGCAAACTCACTGGTTTGAGGAAGTGAGGGCCCCACAGATCTGATATACAGATCCCATGCGTGAGTTTTCTGAACTGAACCAACCGCCATCTCTCTGCGCGAGATGGTATTCCTAACCAAAGCAGGGAAAATAACGGTATGAACGAGGAGGTCCTCGCATTCCCAGACTTCTGCTCTCATCTGTTTAATTCGTCATTGTAGAAACCAAGAGAAAGCTTCCCCTTCTACCCTCTGAAAGTTTGCTGAACATGGACTATTGACAAATTAATAATAAGAAAAAAGCATACAAAATTTATTAAACATGTGCAGCTCAGGGGAATCAACAGAGGATGGTTACCCAATAACCCAGTAAGGTCCGAACGCTTATATGCCCTTCCTCATAGGGAAAGGGGAGATGAAGGGTAGACCAGTAAGTGGTTTTCATGGGGAATGAATGAACACAAAGAACAATGATCCGGGACAAAGTTCCCATGAGCTCTGGGGTAGGTGGCCAGATGGTGAGGGGCAGAACTGTGAACAAAGGTTGTTTGGTTATGCAGATGAAGCCTCTCAGGAATGCTCTGAGCTGCACTTGGAGGAATACATGAAAGGCCTGTCAGGGCAAGGAGAGGACTCCTGGTTTCTTCTCTTGTGGTTAATCTTTCCTGGTTATTTGATGAGATTCCTGGGGAGGGGGTTTTAAGACAATTGCATTTCTATTTTATTTTATTCTTTTAGATGGAGTCTTGCTCTGTCGCCCAGGCTGCAGTGCAGTGATGCAATCTCAGTTCACTGCAACCTCCACCTCCCAGGTTCACGTGATTCTCCTGCCTCAGCCTCCCGAGTAGCTGGGATTACAGGCATGCGCCACCACACCCAGCTAATTTTTGTATTTTTAGTAGAGGTGGGGTTTCACCATGTTGGCCAGGCTGGTGTCGAACTCTTGGACTCAAGGGATCCGCCCACCTCAGTTTCCCAAAGTGTTGGGGTTACAGGCATGAGCCACCATGCCCGGCCGAAAATTTGCATGTCTTTTGGAAAGAATCTTTCTTAGATAGGAAAGCTCCATGGAGAGTCCCTGCTGGTGCTTCTGGAACATAAGAGGATGGGGGTGAGGTGTGGGTAAGGGCGGGGAGAGGTCACAGAAACTTACCTTGAGGCGGCTTCTTTAGTTCAGCAGGTCAAAGGGCCGTGTTTTGCGGAATCGTTTTCTGAGCCCCGGCAGCACCACAGGCCATAGTTCCTAAGACTGTAGAGACAGCACTGAAGACGCATGTTAGAGACAAGGAAACAGTTCATCTCCATCTGAGACAGCCTCCGCCTGGGCTTTATTGTCCGTATCACTGTCAGCATTTTGGTCTAAGCCGTTCAACAAGCCTCTAGGACGTTCCGAACTTCCCACCTCTTCCTGTCTTCTGGGTACTGTTTAGACGTCTCTGAAGAGAAAAGAGCCAAGACTTGGATCTAGAAGTCAGCGGTAGAATGGGAAAGACTCTAGTTCTAACTTAGAAACCACCTCAGTTCTCCCCGGGTTAGCATTTGTCATTGTTTATCCAGGCTGCTGCTAAGGGGTTCTAGTCGAGCCTCTGTGGCTCAGCAGTGGCACAAATGTAGCCACCCCCCTTCCTTCTAGGCTAATGTTCAAAAGGAAACCTTGCCACAAACTATGCATTGCACCTACCTTACAATGTCTTCATAGAGTCAGGTGAGGAGGGAGGCCAGAGGATCGTCTCAAATGCTAACAGTATCCTGAGCAGGGTCTTTCTTGAGCTCTACCCCAGCACTGTAAATTAGAGTTGTAAGAACTGCCTCCCCGTGTCCCTTTTGACCACAAGAAGCCTGTACTCACCCCCTGAAAAGCCAGAAGATGTACAGTATCTGCTACTTCTACCAAATGCTAAGCCACTATGAGGATATAATGCTTTATTTTATCTTTATTTGTTCATTTGTTTAGAGACAGAGTCTTACTCTGTCCCCCAGGATGATGTGCAGTGGTGCAATCATGGCTCCCTGCAGCCTCAAACTCCTGGGCAAAGAGATCCTCCTGCCTCAGCCTCCCAAGTAGCTGAGATTATAGCCATGAGCCACCAGGTCAGAAATGCTTGCTTTCTTTTCTTTTCTTCTTTCTTTCTTTCTTTCCTTATTTCCTTCCTTCTCTCTTTCTTTCTTTCTTCCTTCCTGCCTTCCTGCCTTTCTTTTGTGAGACAGTCTCGCTCTGTCACCCAGGCTGGAGTGCAGTAGCACAATCTCCGTTCACTGCAACCTCTGCCTCCCAGGTTCAAGCAATTATTCTGCTTCAGCCTTCTGAGTAGCTGAGACTACAGATGCATGCCACCAAGCCTGGCTAACTTTTGTATTTTTTAGTAGAGACGGGGTTTCACCATTGGCCAGGCTGGTCTTAAACTCCTGACCTCATGTTCCATCTGCCTTGGCCTTGCAAAGTGCTGGGATTACAGACATGAGCCACTGCACCCGGCCAACAGTGCTTCACTTCCTGACTCTCTCTCTCTCTACCCCCCTGCTGCAAAGGACTAATTTTCCTGAAAGACGACTTGACTTTGACTAATTTTAACCCCTTCCTCTTCCACATGATAAAGCTACTAATTGCATGACAGAGGATTGCTGAGTTACAAGTGTAGACGGAAGCCTATTCAAGGGCAATTAGCAATAATTCTGTTTCTGTTAAACTTTATAATTTTTCTGTCACTTCTGCACAGAACTAGACAGGGAGCTAGTTTGTGTCTCACTGCACTGAGGGATCTGTGGGGATCGCTCCCATGTGAGGCCCCTAGGAAATGGGCCTTGCCATACGATGAGCTTGAGCCCGGACACAGATCCCCGGTTGGGGAAGCCGAGCTGAGGGAAAGCAGGAACCAAGAGAGGCACTATGCTATTCAAAATAATTAACAGACATTACTTTATGGATATGAGTACTTGGGAAGCATTGTGTTCACTTTCGGCTCCTTATGATTTATTGCTTGATTGTGTTTATTTTGGACCCTTGTTACCTTCATTGTAAAATATTAACTTAAGTATTTACACTTGGTAACTTACCGTAACTTACTGGGTGTAACTGTAACTTACCATAACTTACTGGGCGTAACTGTAACTTGCTTACAATTGTTAAGTACTTACTGGGCATAACTTACTTGCTGGGCGTAACTTACTTACCGTAACATACTGGGCGTAACTGACTTACTGGGCTTAACTTACCAGGCATAACTTAGTGGGCACTTGCTTACTGTAACTTAAGTATGTTGATCTGGTGTAAACAACATTAACTTCAGAAAAGTATATAATGGAACATATCGCAAAAATAAAATTGCTGCTTGGGCATAGCCTAAGCCAGCCCTCCAGACTCCGCTTTTCTTTTTTCTTTCACTTCCGCGCACTCTCTCCCTCAGGTTGAACGAGACATCTACGTTGGCGGTCTCGGGGACTCCCGCAGGTCGGTAGCCCCCAGGCAGACGTGCCGGACCCCAACACTGCACCATTTACCAATGTTTTGACCCAGAGGAGGTAACCCGACCTCTTGTAGTTATATCTCAAGTACAAAATTGAGACAACAGTAAGATGTTCTCATCTGAGAAAAATGCTGAAACGTTGGAGTGTCCCAGGCTCATTCAGATGGATGGAAAACACACACACACATCCTCTCTCTCTCTCTCTCTCTCTCTCTCACACACACACACACACACACACACACACACACACACATTCTCTCTCTCTCTGTCTCTCTCTTACTCTGTCTTTCTGATAAGTTTTGTTTTCACTTCCTGCTAAGAATCAGTCTAGAGGTGACTGGAGGAAGAGAAACTAAGTTGTCGTGACAAAGCACAGGATGATGAGTAAGGATCAGTCTTACCCTTACAGACTGGACAACCCCCTAACAAACAAAATCACTGTGCAAAACCTTTCAGACAACGTGCGGTGGCTCACACTTTTAATCCCAGCACTTCAGGAGGCCAAGGCAGAAGGATCACTTGAGCCAACAGTTCAAGACCAGCCGGGGCAACATAAGAAGACCTTGACTCTATAAAAAACATAAAAATGAGCAGAGCGTGGTGGTGCATGCCTGTAGTCCCAGCTACTCAGGAGGCTGAGGTGGGAGGGTCGCTTGAGCACGAGAGGTCAATGTCGCAGTGAGCCATGATCATGCCACTGCACTCCAGCCTGAGGGACAGAGCAAAACCCTGTCTTTAAAAAATGTTTTTCAAGGATTAGAACCACTGCACATGCTCCTTCTGATCCCCCAAAGTGTAAGATTTTCATACAAATAACTATCGCAGGACAGTCTTGCTGAGTCCACCAGTCCACAGCTACCCAAGCCCTAGGAGTTGCATGAGTTCAGAGCTTTTCAAGGTTCAGAGAAACTGATCTAACTCCCACAAAGCTTGATCACAGAGTGAAGGTTACCTATTGCCTGGATTATGTGCTGGAGGAACTGTAGGCAGGAGCATTAGCTACACCATTAGAGTGGAAGCTTCTGGTTGCTGGAGTATTACATTGTAAGACACTTCAGTCAAGTCACTACAGAGAAGCTTCTCACTACTACTTGAATCTGCTTCCTCCCATGGGTCTTTACAGGAAAATGATCGCCACCCTTATTCATTCACTAATCCCGAGAATATTGAGAGACAGAAGGAACTGTTTCACCGAGAGTAAAATTGTTAGAAATTCTGGATTCTGCTGTCATAAAGGAGGTCATTTGTCTTGTACATATGCCCAACGTTGAAAGAATTCGTAATATATGTGCACATTCAGCCATATGCGTGTGCACGGTTGCATGCACGTGCACACACACACACACACACACACACACACTCTCCAGACAATCAGCATCTTCATAGATAGATTTCCCAGAGTTGAAATACTTTGAGGAAGGAGATGATAACATAGACGGCTACAGAAAGATATCTACACATTAGGAATCTACAACTGTTGGGGTCTGGCACGTCTGCCGGCGGGCTACCGACCTGCGGGAGTCCCCAAGACTACCAATGTAGATGTCTCATTCAACCTGAGGGAGAGAGTGCATGGAAGTGAAAGAAAAGAGAAAAGCAGAGTCTGGAGGGCTGGCTTAGGCTATGTCCAAGCAGCAATTTTATTTTTGCAATATGTTTCATTATATACTTTTCTGAAGTTAATGTTGTTTACACCAGATCAGCATACTTAAGTTACAGTAAGCAAGTTACACCCACTAAGTTACGCCCAGTAAGTAAATTAAGCCCAGTAAGTCAGTTACGCTCAGTAAGTTACAGTAAGTTACGCCCAGCAAGTAAGTTACGCCCAGTAAGTACTTAACAATTGTAAGCAAGTTACAGTTACGCCCAGTAAGTTATGGTAAGTTACAGTTACGCCCAGTAAGTAACGGTAAGTAAGTTACCAAGTGTAAATACTTAAGTTAATATTTTACAATGAAGGTAACAAGGGTCCAAAATGAACACAATCAAGCAATAAACCATAAGAAGCCGAAAGTGGATACAATGCTTCCCATGTCCTCATATCCATAAAGTAATGTCTGTTAATTATTTTGAATAACATAGTCCCTCTCTCAGTTCTTACTTTCCCTCAGCTCGACTTCCCCAACCGGGGATCTGTGTCCAGGCTCAAGCTCACCGTATGGCAAGGCCCATTTCCTAGGGGCCTCACACGGGAGCGAGCCCCACATACAACCATGAATTTTTGGTATTAATTCTGTTGCCACTGCCTACAACCTGAAAGTGGGGAATGAATTCTCCTCTAAAGATTTCATCCTGGTGGTTATTTTCATGCTTTCTCATATAAAACATGCATGGTACGCTGTTAGAAAAACTACTAAAAAATAGAAATACCATATTCACAAATAACTGTTTCTGTTATTTGTAACAGAAATATCACTAATCCAAACGTATGAGATACAGCTAAAGAGTAGTTAGAATAAAAAAGAGACTCTTACATTCCTATATTAGAAGTGAAGAAGGGTTAACATTAATAACCTAAGCATGGGACTTGAGAAATTAGAAAAAGGACAGAATAGAACCAAATAAAGGAAAAACAAGATAAAAATAAGAGCAAAAGTGACTAAAATAGAAATGCCAAGATACAATAAATAGAATCTGCAAAGTCTAAGGTTGATTCTTTAAAAAGACTAATAACTGGCTGGTCATGATGGCTCATGCCTGTAATCCCAGCACTTTGGGAGACTGAGGGGGACAGATCACCTGAAGTTGGGAGTTCGAGACCAGCCTGGCCAACATGGTGAAACCCTATCTCTACTAAAAACACAAACTTAGCTGGGCATGGTAGCAGGTGCCTGTAATCCCAGCTACTTGAGAAACTGAGGCAGGAGAATTGCTTGAACCTGTGAGGCAGAGGTTGCAGTGAGCCGAGATTGTGCCATTGCACTTCAGCCTGGGTGACAGAGCTAGACTCTGCCACAAAAAAAAAAAAAAAAAAAAGACTAATAACTTTGAAAAGCTTCTGGTGAAATTTACAAATGCACATTTAAAAATCTTAAGTACAAGACATTAACAAACCAAATCCATCAATATCTTATATAATAAATCATGTTGAAATTAGATTTACTTGGGAATTTAAGAGTTCTTTAACAGCAAGAATCTAAAAATGTAATTAGCCACATTAATAAATTTAAAGAGTAAAACTATATAATGATCTCAATTTATAGAGAATAGGCATTCAATAAAATTAACACCCATTTATGATTTAGGAAACTAAGAAATAAGACATAATTTTTTCCTGAAAAAAAAAATGTCTACCAAAATCCTACAGAAAATCACCATATAGGTGTTGGAAAGAATAAATTTATTTATTTATTTATTCATTCATTCATTCATTCATTTTGAGACAGAGTCTCACTGTGTCACCCAGGCTGGAGTGCAGTGACCACTGCAACTCCCACTTCCTGCGTTCAAGCGATTCTCCTGCCTCAGCCTTCTGAGTAGCTAGGATTACCTCCACACCCGGCTAATGTTTGTATTTTTAGTAGAGATGGGTTTCACCATGTTGGCAAGGGTGCTTTCCAATCCCTGACCTCAGGTGATCCACCTGCCTCAGCCTTCCAAAGGGCTAGGATTACAGGCATGAGCCACCATGCCCAGCCAAAAGGAAGAAATGTAAAGCTCTAAACATTTGCAGAAAATAGGTGCAAAGAAGACACAAAAATTTTGTAAAATAATCTAAAAAAATTTTTAAAGACTTTAGTAAGGTATCTGGATATAGAATCAATTCTCCCTAAATCAGCTGTGTTTCCATCATATCATAAACAAACATTTAGACTTGAATTAGCAAAGACACACACACACACACACACACACCCTAGAAATCCTGCAAGATTTACACAGGGCATTTATGAAGAAAACAATGCAAATTATGGGAAGTTATTAAGAAAGACCAAATAATTGACTAGAAATACTTCGTTTATGGTTTGGAAGACTCAATGTCATAAAGTATAAATCCTCTTCACATTTGTTACATATTCAGTGTAAATCTGATCTAAATCCCAACAAATATTAAGAAATCTGACAACTTGATTCAATGTGTACATTAATGAGCAAAAATCCAAGAAAAACTATGAAAATCCTGAGAGGAATAAGGAGACTGCACTACCGTATATAAATATGTATTATAAAGCTGTAGTATTAACACAATGTGGTACTGAGACAAAGACAAGCAAATTGCTGGTGAAATAGCATAAGCTAGAAAGAGAAACACACATATGTGAAACTTTGTGATAGAACTGTCAGTTCGTATCAAAAAGAGGATGATCAGGTTTTTTAAACGGTACTGGGACAACTGGTTATACATATGGGGAAAAAAAGAAATTAGATACTTGCCTCATATCACCTACAGATATGGATTTAAAACTTAAATGTAAAAGGCAAAACTCTAATACTTTTAGAAGAAAATCCTTTGGAATCAGCAAAGATTTCATAAGCAAGGCAAAATACCAATCATAAAATAAAATACTGACAAATTAAAGCACATCAAAATTAAGAACTTTTATATGTGAAAAGGCAACAAAAAGTCAGATGAGTTGCAAATCAGGAAAAACTAATTTCAACAGAAGTAAGCCATGAGGGTGTATATCAGGCTAAATTTTTACACCTTTATAAACCAATAAGAAGACAAAAGTGTATACAATGAACAAAATAAAAGCCACAAACAGATATTTCATGGAAGGAACTACATAAGTGGTAAATTAACATGAAAAAGCTGTCAACTTCATTAGTAATCAGGGAAATCTAAACTAAGACTACTATGGAGTACTATTTTATAACTACAAAAATGGAGATGGGGATTAACAAGTCTTCTTGTAGTATATAAACCAAAAATAAAACTCTAAGGCCCTCCAAGCATCTGAATGGCCTCTTGGCCAAGGGCATTCCAAAGTTAACCCGAAACACTAGTTCAGGCCATGATGGGAAGGGAGAGCTGAACATGCCTCATCATATCCTCCTCCCCTTAAAACTTACTGATAGAACAGACTCTTTAAGTCTGATAAAAAAACATTTACAATCTACTCTCTCTCTGAAGTCTGCTCCTTGGACACCTGGAGGCTCCATCCAGGATAAAACCTTGGTGTCCAAAAGCTCTTATCACAAGCCAGACATTCCTTTCTATTGATAATAACCAATTGCCAATAAGAAAATCTCTGAATCTGTCTGTGACTTGGAAGCCACCCCACCCCTGCCTGCTACTTCCAGCTGTTCTGCCTTTCCAAACTGAATTGATATACATTTTACATGTATTGATTGATGCCTTATGTCTCCATAAAATGTATAAAACCAAGGTGCATCCTGACCATCTTGGGTGCATGTTCTCAGGATCTCCTGAGGGCTGTGTCATGGGCCATTGTTCACTCATATTTGGTTCAAAATAAATCTCCAAAATTTTACAGAGTTTGACTCTTTTTGTTGACAACTACTAAATGTTGACAAAGAATTTAATGACATACAAATCCTCATATCCTATTAATGGCAGGGCAAAGTAGTATAGCCATGTAGAAATTACTTGGCATCACCTTATAAAATTAAACATTTACACATCTATAACATCTTTTTTCTTTTAGTACTTTTTAAAGATTTTGCAGCCACATTGTCTTCTCACTTGCATTATTTCCAGCAAGAAATCTGATGTTGTCTTTGTTTCTCTGTGTGTAACATGTCTTTTTTTCCTCTGATCACTTTTGAGATTTTATCTTCATCACAAATTTTCAATAATTTGATTATTATATCCTCATGCTGTTTTCTTCATGGTTTTTGTTGTTTGGGGGGTGTTTTGACTTATTTTTGTGCTTGTGGTTTATTGAGAATCTTGGATTTGTAAATTTATAGTGTAGGGCAAAAAAAAAAAAAAATTTTTCTTCTATCCTGAATTCTCAGCTAGGACCTTAATAAACCTTAATAACAAAAGACAGATTAACAAGAGCAAAACAGATACTCAGGGAAAAATGAATAACTCTCAAAGAGATGGCCTAGAATTTTCACTTATGTAGCATCTTCAACTAAAAGAAAGAACAGTGTTGGGAAAGCCAGTTTTGGGAAAATGTTCAGGAAAAGCAAACAAGAGTAAGGTATATTATGCAGATTTAAATTGGTACCTTCTACCTCGATAAAAAACTTTGTGATTTAGTCCTCCTTCTTTTCCTAGCACAAAGAGGGTGATAGCCTTACAAATGGAGATTTCCTTTAAAAATGTAAATTTCCAGCCACTATGGTGGCTCACCCCTGTAGTCACAGACCTTTGGGAGGCTGAGGTGGGCAGATCACCTGAGGTCAGGAGTTCCAGACCAGCCTGACCAACATGATGAAAGCCCACCTCTACTAAAAATACAAAAATTAGCCAGGTGTGGTGGCACATGCCTGCAATCCCAGCTACTTGGGAAGCTGAGGCAGGAGAATCACTTGAACCTGAGTGGCAGAGGTTGCACCAATGAGCTGAGATCACACCACTGCACTCCAGCCTGGACGACAGAGCAAGACTCTTTCTCAAAAAAAAAGGTAAATTTCCCTTACAGAAGAGTAACTTCTACTGTGTTTTTAGAATTCTCCAGTGTCTACTGTTTTTCAAAATAATCAGCTCAAAATAATCCTTATGCCAAAAAGTCATATTTTAGGGTGGCACATTCTTGTCTCCTACAAGTTTTCATCAAGTGTGAAAACTTTTTGGCCATTCTTTGTTGAAATATTTTTTCTATCTGTTACCAGAAAGGTGTCCTAATCCAGACCCCAAGAGAGGGTTCTTGGATCTCATGCAAGGAAGAATTTGGGGTGAGTTCGTAAAGTGAAAGCAAGTTTATTTAAGAAAGTAAAGGAATAAAGAATGGCTACTCCATAGGCAGATCAGCCCCAAGGGCTGCTGGTTGCTATTTTTGTGGTTATTTCTTGATCATTTGCTAAACAAAGGGTGGATTATTCATGAGTTTTCCAGGAATGGTGAGTAATTCCAGGAACTGACAGTTGTTCCCCTTTTTAGACCATATAGTATAATTTTCTGAGGTTGCCATGGCATTTGTAAACTGTCATGGTGTTCATGGGCATGTCTTTTAACATGCTAATGCATTATAATTAGCATATAATGAGCAGTGAGGATGATTAAAGGTCACTTTCATCACCATCTTGGTTTTGGTGGGCTTTGGCCAGCTTCTTTACCGTATTGTTTTATCAGCAAGGTCTTTGTGACCTGTACCTTGTGCTGACCTCCTATCTCATCCTGTGACTAAGAATGCCTTAACCTCCTGGGAAGGCAGCCCAGTAGGTCTCAGCCTTATTTTTCCCCACGCCTATTCAAGATGGTGTTGCTCTGCTTCAAACGCCTCTGACATGTCCACCTCCCTCTTCTTTGCAAGGACTCCAATTACACGTATATTAGGCCACTTGAAGTTGTCCCACACCTCACTGATGCTCTTTTCAGTTTCTTTTTGGATTGTTTCTATTGTTCTGGCTTTGTGTTCATTCGTCTTTCTTCTGTGATCTAACGTGCTCTTAATCTCAGCCAGCATACTGATTTCCATCTCTAGAAGTTTGATTTTAGTCCTTTTCTATTTTCCATGTCTTAACTGAGGTAAGACCCTTCTGGGTTCTCTATCACATGCCTTGCAAATTGTGCTCTCCTTTTTTGGCAAGTGGCACTTTTTCCAGCCCTGTGTGAGCCCTGGGTACTGTTCCAGCTAATGTTTTCAAGTGGTCCTTTCCTGGGGAAGTTTTTTCACACACACGCACCTGTGAAATAAAAAAGAAGAAACTTTTGATCTGAGGAATGTGAGCCCCTTTAAAGTATCAGGCTCAGAGAGGTATTGGAAGGAAACTGCCGTCACATCACTTCCCCTTGAGCTAAATAATTCTCTCTTAAATTATTAACTCTCTTAAATTATTTATTCCCCGCTTGCTATACGGGCTCCAGACTGATGCCAAGCAGCCATAAAATGCCATATGCGGGACACCATGACTCATACCCTATAGTTCAACCATGTATAGCCAATAACTAATCAATGCTATCTCTGTAAACCAGTGAAAATTTCTATCAAAGAACTTTGTATCCACCCACTCCTTACCTTTGCCTTTAATAACCTGCTTCTAACAAAGGCTGACTGAGCACTCCCTGAGTTAACTTGAAAGTGTGTCTTGGGCAGCTGTTGTTCAAATAAACCTTTTAAATTACATGTTGTGCTTCAGCCTCTTCCTTCTAGATCAACACACTGATTACTACTCTGCTGAATACTTGGTGGGGACCCTCAGCACGTCTCTCTATGTGCAGATTTTTCATTTCCATTTTTTTGATCCATGAATTCTAGACACTTGGATCTCTCCAGACTCTCAGCTCTGTCTCCTCAACTCCAGGACTCCAGTGGGATCTGTCTGAATTCCCCTCCCTGTACCATAGCCTGGAAACCCGCTCGATGCAGTGGGCGAGGCAATTGCAGGAAGAAAAAACAATCATCTGTTTTCTTCCCTGTCTGTCAGGGATGACTGTCTTTTGTTGCCTGATGCCCACAGTTTCAAAAAAACATTTTCATATATGTTATTCTTTTGTTTAGCTTAGTTTTGTTTCAGATGAGAGGATAAATCCAGTCTCTGGAACTCTGGTATGACATTAATAATATTCTAGTTGTTAATTTGGGTTGTGGGTTCATAAATGTTCATTTTCTTATTTTGCACCATTCACCATATACACGTATCTATTACATATTTTTTCATTTGTATAAAATGTTAGTCGACTTTTTTAAGTTCTAAAAGAAAGTAAAGATTTTTTTTCTTCCCCTGGGGTGGAACAAGGGCAAAGAGGTAGGAAGAGTCTGTGGCCAATCTCTTACCTCATGTACTTTTCTGACCCCTCTACCCCTTCTACCTAGAGTCCTCCGACTCAGCCAATGCCCCAATCCTTGTCACCATGACTCTGAAAGTGCTTTGCTAATACACCAAGATGGTCAAGGAAAAATGGTGCTGGGTTAGGGGACAGGGAAGATGGTGAGCTTTCATACTGTATGATCTAACAAGCCACACATGTATACTAAATGAGGGTCTCTCAGCATAGCAGTGTCTGCACCTGACTCACACTATCAGGCAGTTAAAAGTTGGGGAAGGAGCTCATATGAAGTGTTTCCTTTTTTCTTTTTCTTTTTATTTGTTTTATTTTTTATTTTTTTCCCCCTGTGATAGACAGACTCAGAGTCTGTGAGGCCAGAAGCTGATATCCTGCATTTCTATTTAGAATGAATTTATTTATTCATTCATTTATTTAGAGATGGAGTCTTGCTCTGTCACCCAGGCTGGAGTGCAATGGCACGATCTCGGCTCACTGCAACCTCCGCCTCCCAGGTTCAAGCTATTCTTCTTGCCTCAGCCTGCTCAGTAGCTGGGACTACAGGCATGTGCCACCACACTCCGCTAATTTTCGTATTTTTAGTAGAGACAGGGTTTCACCGTGTTAGCCAGGATGGTCTCAATCTCCTGACCTTGTGACCCACCCATCTCAGCCTCCCTAAGTGCTGGGATTACAGGCGTGAGCCACCACACCCAGTATGAAGAGTTTTCATTTCATTTCTGATGATAGCTATTTTTAGGAACACAAGCTACATAAATATTTTAACAGTTTTCCCATCCTTCTCTTCTTGCTGCTGTGATACAGGAACAAAATCAAAATGGAGTGAGCTTGCTGTTTAGGGAAAGATGAAAACTGCATATGTAAAAGTAAACAGACTGAGATTTATGAGTTGATCACTTAAAAGCTTAGGAAAGAATCTCAAGGGCACATAGGAAAGCAGACAAAGGGCTTGATAGACATATTTGTGACAACACGAAAAGGTGAGGTCGGGGAAGAATGGACCAGGTCATCGCAAATTGAAACAACTTGTAAAAGATACATTATAATAACACCAGAAATTAACTAAAAGTTCCTGTAAAATCACAGATGAGAATTGCTAAAAATAAAAGATGGAGTAGTAAGAATAACTAAGAATAAAAAATTGATGAGTTATTAATGGAAACTTAAAATTGAACGCCTGGGGAACTTTTTATAATGAATGGTAGTTGACGGAAAACTTCAGATAAACTTTATGTGAATCTTTGAAAAAGACTTCAAGCATTAGCATATACATAAAAGTAACATATTTCACCTAGGGGCTGTTAAAACAGTGTACAAAACAGGTTAAGCAAAATTGTGCTATAGAGAACTACTTATGTGCAATTCTTCACCTAAAATTTAGTAAATATATTTGAGTAGTTTCTAAAATACACGGTCTTCAAAGAAGGAACTGAGTAGGAAATAAAGCACTGCTGGTTTTTACTCATAGAGATTAAAATAAAATAAATTATTGTTCAATTCTATATGAAGTTTAAATTATCTTCGCATTTGTTTGTTTACTCAGTCACCCAGGCTGGAGTTTGATGGCACAATCACAGCTCACTGCAGCCTCGACCTCCCAGACTCAAGCAATCCTCCTGCCACAGCCTCCCAAGTTAGCTGGGACCACAGGCATGAACTACTATGCCCAGCTAATTCTTTTTATTTTTAGTAGAGATGGGATTTCACTATGTTGCCCCAGTCAGTTTGAAATTCCTGGGCTCAAGCGATCCATCCACCTTGGCCTCCCAAAGTGCTGAGCTTGAGCTTACAGGAATGAGCTACTGCATCCAGCCTATCTTACCTTTTAAAAAACATATCAAATAATTGTTTGTAAATTATTTTCTGTAGTAGACAGCAATTTTTGTTAAAATCGGCAAATAAGACTTTGCATCTACCCTTGAGAAAATTGTATTTTTGTAAAGTGATTTTTTTTTTTTTTGAAACAAAGTTTCGCTCTTATTACCCAGGCTGGAGTGCAATGGTGCAATCTCAGCTCACCGCAACCTCTGCCTCCTGGGTTCAGGCAATTCTCCTGCCTCAGTCTCCCAAGTAGCTGGGATTACAGACACGCACCACTATGCCCAGCTAATTTGATTTTTTTTTTTTTTTTTGAGACAGACTTTCCCTCTAGTTGCTTAGGCTGGAGTGCAATGGCACATTCTCGGCTCACTGAAACCTCTGCCTCCTGGGTTCAAGCGATTCTCCTGTCTCAGCCTCCCAAGTACCTGGGATTACAGGCATATGCCACCACGCCCAGCTAATTTCTTGTATTTTTAGTAGAGACTGGGTTTCACCATGTTGGCCAGGATGGTCTCAATCTCTTGACCTGGTGATCCACCTGCCTTGGCCTCCCAAAGTGCTGGGATTACAGGCATGAGCCACCGCACCTGGCCTGTAAAGTGATTTTTTTAGAAAATGAAGCCTATGAGTATGATGGCATTATAAAAGTATCAGTATAAATAAAAGAGAAAATAACAATATATGCATAAAAAATGATCAGCATATGGAAATACAAATGTCATATATGGATGTAAATTCTCCTAATGGTTCTTGTAAGCATCATGATTTTTTTCCATCAAATTTTATTTTAGGTTCCAGGGTTCATGTGCGGATGTGCAGGTTTGTTATGTAGGTAAACGTGTGCCATGGTGATTTGCTGCACGGATCAGGCCATCACCTAGGTATTAAGCCCAGCATTTATTAGCTGTTCTTCCTGATACTCTCCCTGCCCTCACCCCACCCGGCAGGCTGCAGAGTGTTGTTCCCCCACCATGTGTCCACATTCTCATCACTCAGCTCCGCTTATAAGTGAGAACAGAGCTAAAGACATACCCAAGACAAGAAAATAGAAAAAATAATAATAATAAGCGAGAACAGAGCATGATTTTCATCGTCCATCAAATGCTAGAAAACTACTCTGCATTCATTACTATGTTTGCTCCATGTTTCTAGCTCTTCTTACGTGAATTTAAACCTCCATCCACGGCTATTTCCTCAACATTTGGAAGCAACAGATACTTATTAGGAAAAAAGAAAGTCATTTATCCTGCAGGTTATAGATCTTACATTCCTGTACACAACATTGCTAACTCCCTCATATTATCTTGATCAATGAAATGATTTCACTTATTTTTCAAAGAAGTAGCTGTTTTCCTACAAAGCAGGCATTGTAAGGGACGGGGTGAGCACTGTTCTACTCCCTTGGTGAGTACGTAAAGGAAATCAAACCGTCTGGTTTTGAATCCTGCTGCTTCTTTTTACAGAAGAATTACTTGGACAAATTACTGATCTCTTTCACTAGATGTATTATTTGTAAAATGCAGATGGTGTTGTCTCCTCACAGATTACTGTGAGGCTTAAATAAGAAAACGTGCATCAAGCGCATTTGTCTGGCATGTAATAAGCACTCTAAAATTTATGCAGCGATGAGGACAATGATCACAGACCATCTAATAGCATCTTCTCTGAATAAAAAATGTACGTTTCCTTTGAGCAAGCACTGCTGATTCCAGGAACATGCTCACAGGAAGCAGTAAGTCAAATGTTTAAAGGTAGGCGCAGGACTATCAATGGTAGTAAAGTCTTTTTTACTGATCATCCAGTAAAAGATTAAAAATAACCTCCATGTTCATGCACAGAAGTTGATGAAATAAGTTATGGTACATGCATACAGTTGAAAACTTTGGAGACAAAATAGTAAAATAATTACAAATACAGGCTTTGAACATAATTTCAACAAACTGAGGCTTCTCTCATCTCTTCAGAGCACTCTGATGCTTCCCAGCCTCTCTTCCTTGCTTTTCATTTGCGTCAGTCAGCTATTGTTTGTGTAACGATCTTAAAATCTCAGTGGCATATAATGGTAAGCGTTTGGTTCTCACTCACAAGTTTGCAGGGCAGGCGAGGCAGCTGCACGTCAAGCTACAACGTCCAGGGCAGTTCTGCTTCGTACTGTGGCTGACTAGCTAAAACCAGATCCTGTCTCGGCAGTCGCAGGAGAACAAGAGGCTGAGAGATAATGTGTGAAGCTTCCTTCCTAAGTGCTAAGTTTGAAATTAGCACCGTGTCGTTTCCATTCATATTTCACTGGCCAATGAAAGTTGCGGGATGAGCCACAGGCAAGAGTGAGAGAGGTGCATTTGTGAGGCTGTGGAGAGAGTGTAGACTCAGGGAGAGGTGAGCAACTGGGGCCCGAATGTTAATCTACAGCAGGATTTGTCATCACTGTTCACTCTCTGCCAGTAAGGTTGCCACCCAAGTCTCTCTGCACTCCCACTTTCTGTTTAGCTCTCTCTTATTACCACAGTCTTTCTATCGGGTTACAAGCCTGTCTCAGAATCACCTCAGTCTACTGGCACAGACCTCCCCACTCGTCCTCTGAAACTCTCTTCTTGAGGATATTCCTATCCATGTATGTGAGTTATTTTTTTCCTCTATAGCATCCACATTAATCATTTAATTTCCTTGGATTTAACCAAAATAAACACTCCAAATTCATGACGTCTTTCAGGAAGAGAGTTTGTTTTCTTTTTTAACAAAAATGGGAGATTGATCCTGTCTGTGTTCCCCAGAGGAGCAGAGGGTGGTTTGGTTTGTATTAGGGCAATTCTCATAGATGAGTAACTTTTCCCATGGCCTCATAGAGGCTGATATAGAAACTTCTGGATTCAAATGATCATTTGGTGGCATTACCCAGGCATTGAACCAATTTTTAAAGGTGAGGTTTTGCCATATTCTAACCCTAAGAAACAGAAATGGCAGAAGGAAAAGATAATCAGATAGAATGTCAATAAAGCTTCAGCCTTTTCCCTGAATTCTGAAAGTTCATAACCTAAAAGTCAGAGCTTCAAACTGGGAGAGATGAGCTAAGAGGTACGAGAATTGGGGAAAGCATGTTTCGTGAATTCAAGACGTATTTCTCAAAAAAGGAACATGATGAAAATGTTCAGAAGAGGCAATTTCCTTCCTCTTTTCTGCTTTGGCTCCGGAGCCCCAGCAAAACCTCTTCAATATCTTGCATGTTACAGATTTCACTGCTCCCACCAGCTTGAAGATAACATGTGGTTCTTGACAGTTCTGCTCCTTTGGGGTAAGTTGGGCTCTGAGCGAATGGTTAGAAGGGTACAGGCTGTGGCTGTGGGAAGTCAAGAGTTTTGTCTTGCTTTGGTAACTTTGGGTAGAACTCGTGAGTATGGAGACAACTGTATCTGTGTCTCCATGGTTTATTAGAGCTTATTTTATCAAAAGGATGGGAAGGGAGGCCCTGAGGTAGCCTTAAGGCTGGAAGCACCACAGTAACGTTTCATTGGTAACCATCTGAAGCTTGTTCAGTTCTGTTAGTACTTAATTTTGAGAAAGGGAGATAGAAACTCAGAAGACCTAAGCTGATCCCTGAGTCTACATTAATTCTGTCTCCTAGATTCCCTCTTCCTCATCATTTTCCCTGGACCAACTGGTATCTTTATTCTCTGATCTCTTGCAGTTCCAGTTGATGGGCAAGTGGGTGAGTGATCTCCGACTCTGCTTCATGCCACTTTCCTACTTCCAAAGGACATGTCCTATTAACCTGAAGAAGAGCATATAGGGAAAGCAGAAAAAGGAGAAAGATTTACAAATCATGTAAAATCGCCCATATTCAGGGTATGATATTCATAAGAACCGTGATTTTTAAGCTCTCTTTCAAAAGTTTTCTGAATGAGCTCTTTCCTCTAAATAAAATGCCTAAATGTATATATAATAGCAGGAAAGGGACAGAATTGCACAAACACTGCAGTAGTCTGCTGGGTTTCCCAACGGGATGTTGGGAAACCAGTCTCCTTTACAAGAAAGATGAGTGGGTTTTTTTCTCCTCAGAAAGAGCCAGGCAGGTACTGAACGTTTCAAAGAGAGGAGTTTCAACCTCCGTTTCCCGTGCAGAAGCTGCTGGCCTGCGCTGTAACTCAGAGGATAAGGAAAACAGCTTGTCCAAGTCTAAAACCCTGCTTCATTGCTCCCAACAGAAAAACCTATCAGTAATTTAATCCTCAGGAGTCCCAAATTCCCAACACCCAGATGAGGATTTAATAACACGAGCAGAAGTCTCTGCAGCAGGAGTTGAACACTCGTAAAGGCTGGCTTTTGTAGGTTTCCACTCGCCTGTTTTTCAAATAAATCTAGATATGTATTTTCCCTTGTGCTATCCACAAAAAGCCTTACCGGTTGCCCAGCACCCTCCCTTTTACTCCACTTGATCTTTTTCTTCTTTTAATCTCCAAGTAGGCCCCACAAAGGCAGTGATCACTTTGCAGCCTCCATGGGTCAGAGTGTTCCAAGAGGAAACCGTAACATTACAGTGCATGGGGCCCCATGTGCCTGGGAACAGCGCCACACAGTGGTTTCTCAACGGTACAGCCACTCAGACCTCGATCCCCAGCTACAGCATCATCTCTGCCGGTGTCAACGACAGTGGTGAATACAGGTGCCAGACAGGTCTCTCAGTGCTAAGTGACCCCGTACAGCTGGAAGTCCACAGAGGTAAGTATGACTGGGACCAGGAGGGCTGGAGACCACAGGTCTTCCTCTGTATTCTCTCCTTTCTGGACGCCAGATGTATGTGTGTTGATTTATCTTAGCGCAGGCCTCAGCTCTCTGTACCTACCAGGTGAAATTAAATCAGTATACTCAAACATCACAGCAGGGTCCTTGAACTGTTTACCGACAGTAATTCAGCTGGGCCAGCTCTAAGTAGGATGTCTAGAGTAAGACTGAGGCCCTGAGGTTGTATCATTGCTCCAAATGTAAGCTTGCACATAGTAAATAATAATAATTCAAAGAAATGGGCAATGAGGAACAATGAATGATCTGCCTCCCACCCCAAAACCCTAGGTCTGCAGTCACCTTCCACAGAAAAACAACTGCTACTGTGTGTGTGTAGTTTTAAAACTGTGGTTGGTAGAATACTTTCTATGTATTGTCCTACATCTTACTTTTATCACGTAAAATATCTCAGAGGCCTATTTATATTAATAGAAATCTACTTTAAAATGTCTGCTGCGCAGCTGTACCAGAAGTAATCTAACCATTCTGCCTATTAGCAAATTTATAAGACTTTTCCATTCTTTTTATTTTACAAGCACTGCTGCAGTAAACATCTTTATACACACCCTCTGGGGGCACATTTCATAATATATCTCTAAGATAATATTCGGAACATGGAATTATTGTCATATTTTAATAAATAGAAGCAGAAAAACCCTCCACCCACTTAAACCTGTAAGGAGTTTCTGTTTGTTGAGAGATGGAGACCACAATATTCTCAGGAAAAAAAATGCTTCATTCAATATGCAAGAAAAATAACCAAATGTACTATTTAGTTATTCAGAAGTCATGAGTTGAAACTTCTCTGAAAGTGAGAATGCAAAAGTTAGTCCACACTGGAGGCAAAATTACCTTCATGCAGACATGGTTGCTATTAGAGGAAATGAGTTGAAACTGTTTGAATGTCTGAGGCGAGACTTGATGTTCTTCACGTGTCCCTTAGGTCTCTGTGAATAAATTCTTAGGATGGATAGGTGAGGGAAGCTGACAGAGCTGTTTTTTCTTTCCTTTTCTTTTTTGAGTCAGAGTCTCACTCCATCGCCCAGGCTGGAATGCAGTGGCACGATCTTGGCTCACTGCAACCTCTGACAGAGCCGTTTCAACAAGACACTTTGTGTAGTTCAAGCCGAAGTGTTTCACGGTTCAAGTGACAACAAAAGGACTAGGGCTGGGAAGAGGCCATTTTCTTTGCCTCTACACGAACTCTAGGACAGCCAGCATCAGTGACTTATTGAGAATCATATCTTTTTCACATTACGTTTTAATGTGAATCTTCATTGAAATATAACCTATGTACGACTAGCCGTAAGTGTACGCCTCAGTAAATTTTTGCAAAGTAAACAGCATCCAGATCAAGAAATAGAACATTTCTGGCGCCCCAGAAGCTCCTTCCTGCCCATGTCGAGTCCACGCCCGACACTGACCTCCAGCACCGTAGGTTTTCAGCCTGTTTTGAACTTCATATAAAAGGCTACAGTGCGGGACAGGACGGGCTCTTCTGTGTCTGGTTTCTTTTTCTCAACAGGATGATTGTGAACTGTGTAAACTGAAGTTATTTGTTCTTATTTATGTATATTTCATATTTTCCCGTTCTACTGAGGGACTTTTGGATCATTTCTGGTTTTGATCTCTTATGACTGTGGACCTTTTTTTTTTTACATTTTTCAACTATTTCCTACCATTACTAGTATTTGACAGTTTCTGATGGAGGTATGTTACAATTCCCCACTCCTTTGGATATATAAATGCAAGTTAAGCATTTCCCTAATGACTATGATATTGACCA
This sequence comes from Callithrix jacchus, assembly GCF_049354715.1. Classification (NCBI taxonomy): domain Eukaryota; kingdom Metazoa; phylum Chordata; class Mammalia; order Primates; family Cebidae; genus Callithrix; species Callithrix jacchus. The sequence continues at coordinate 9,736,291 of NC_133519.1, forward strand.
TTCACATGTTGGGTATCCTCTTTTGTGAGGTCTTTTTGACAATTTTTCCATTGTCTTTTTCTTATTGACTTATAAGAGTTATTTATATATTCCGGATATCTGCATGTAAGTCCTTTTTCAAGGGTCTTAAATATATGCTCCATTCTGTGGCTTGTCTTTTCACTATCATATTAGAGTTCTGTTTTCTTTTTTTTTTTATTGCATTTTAGGTTTGGGGGTACATGTGCAGAACGTGCAAGATAGTTGCATAGGTACACATGTGGCAGTGTGTTTTGCTGCCTTCCTCCCCTTCACCCACATCTGGCATTTCTCCCCAGGGTATCCCTCCCCAGCTCCCCCCCCCCGCTGTCCCTCCCCTATCCCGCCCAATAGACCCCAGTGTGTAGTCCTCCCCTCCCTGTGTCCATGTGTTCTCATTGTTCATCACCTGCCTGAACAAGACTTAATTTGACTATAGTACAATACACCAAAATTTGGGGTCGGTGCTGTCAGGCCCTATTTTAAAATATGTTGCCACAGTCCGCAGTGGGAGATTCAGTTGCAGCTCACTGACCCGTAGGCATTTCGATTTAATCTGTGTATGCTAAGACCAAAAAAATGCAGCTGGTTGGTGGGCCTGAATCCTAATCAGATGGCTGAAAACGAGTGTCCCCGATCTCCAAGGGCGTGAAGATGGGCGAACGTTGTTGAGCAGGAAATTAGTCATGTCTGCTGAAAGCTGCATCTCATGAGTTTTGATTTGTAATACTCCCGTTACCACTTAAGGGTAAAAGTTTTTAAATTTCCCGGTGGCTCAAGCCTGTAATCCCAGCACTTTGGGAGGCCGAGGTGGGTGGATCACGAGGTCAAGAGATCAAGACCATCCTGGTCAACATGGTGAAACCCCGTCTCTACTAAAAATACAAAAAAACTAGCTGGGCATGGTGGTGCGTGCCTGTAGTCCCAGCTACTCAGGAGGCTGAGGCAGGAGAATTGCCTGAACCCAGGAGGTGGAGGTTGCGGTGAGCCGAGATCGCGCCATTGCACTCCAGCCTGGGTAACAAGAGCGAAACTCCGTCTCAAAAAAAAAAGAAAAAAAGTTTTAAAATTTCCATTAGACATTTTTTATTCATGAATTATTCAGAAGATTTTTGGGGGGCAGTTCTTTGTTATTGATTTCTAATGTCATGGCCCTTTGGCTACAGTTTGTGTTAAATATAGTATCGGTTCATTAGTACTTGTTGAAAAACGCTTTGTGGCCTAGTTCACACTTAATTTTTCTTACATTGCATGTGTTTAGAAAGCATATGAATTTTCTTTCTAAAGTATAGCATCCACAAAATCAAGTCTATTAATTGTGTCATTCAAATATTTTCTACAGTTACTAGTGTTTGACGGTTTCCGATGGAGGTGGTTACACTGTCCCACTCCTTTGGATACGTAAAGACGTCAGTGTTCAGGCCCTGCAACCGTCCAGCACCTTCTGGCTGTGGGTGGGAATAAGGGAGGGAAGAGAATTAATTATATTTGGAAGCATTATGTCAGTATCCATGACTGTAAAATTCATGCTACATACAGCATAGAAACACCTGCCTTCCATTCTTAGATAAGTTCTGGAGAGGGAAAAGCATTATTTTCTCTTCTCCTCCTTGGTCTCCTAAGAACCCCATTTTTATGTAGCCAAACCAACTCCCTCTGGAGAAGTAGGTGAAGCGTTTTTGGTTATGCATAGAGGTGTATGTCAAAAGGAAGAACCCATTGACTTGGAGCTTGGTTTGCAAATGATGTCATTAATATGTGAGTAGTCCTATCAATGTAGTAGGATGTTTATATCTGATGTTTGCCCTTCCGTGTGTTTGTCTTAGGATGACTGGTCCTATTAACAAATTTGGCAGGAGGTGAAGTGTATTTGTTTTCTATTGCCATGAAACAATTTTAGCAGCTTACAACAACATACATGTATGATCTTCCGGCTTCCATGGGTCAGGACTGCCATGACAGCTTGGCTGAGTGCCCTGCTGAGGCTCTTCCAAGGCTGCAGTCAGGGTGTTGACTTTGCTGTGTTTCTTTTGAAGCTCTTCCAGGCTCAAAGGTCACTGGCAGAATTCAGTTCTTTGTGGTTATAGTACTGAGGTTCCTGCTCTCTTGCTGCCTGTCAATGTGGGGCCACTCTCAGGTCCTAGAGGCCCTTCCCTTGTGGCCCTCTCCTAGCATGGCAGCTTACCTCTTCAAGGTCAGGAGGAGACTTTCTTCATCCAGTCTGCTAAGATAGAGTCTTACACAATGTAGCAATCCCGAGAGTAACATCCCAACATCTTTGTCATATTCTGTTGCCTAGAAGCAAGTCACAGGTTTTACCCACATTCAATGGGATTACACAAGGGAGTGAGTCATTTCGATCGTTTTAGAATTCTGTCTACCATGCTGTACAAACTGTTTTTGTTTCAACCAACCTCTGAGATCTGGAAAGGGAAGATAAGAAAGGGCTGCATGCACAGTTGCCAGTAAAGATTGCTTTTATTTCCACCAAAGCTAAAGATATTTGAGGAACTGGATATAGGCCTGAGATTTAGCAGAGCTCTGAGGTTGGATGTTTCAAGGAGAAAAGACAGAAAGCCCCGCAGCCAAACTCGGGCTTCCTTGTACCTCCTCCACAGTTTGCAGACATTGTGAATTCACATTTTTCAGACTGGCTACTACTCCAGGTCTCCAGCAGAGTCTTCATGGAAGGAGAGCCTCTGACATTGAGGTGTCATGCATGGAAGGATAAGCTGGTGTACAATGTGTTTTACTATCAAAATGGCAAAGCCTTCAGGTCTTTCCACCGGAACTCTGATCTCACCATTCTGAACACCAACATAAGTCACAACGGAATCTACCATTGCTCAGGCAAGGGAAGGCATCGCTACACATCAGCAGGAGTGTCTGTCACTGTGAAAGGTATTGTATCAGAATAGCCATAGAACTGATAGTCCCTCCCTCTGAGGGACCATCACAAATAATCTAAACTCCTCACTTTCATTTACAAGCGAAGAAACTGAGCTCCAGAGAAGTCAACTGCCTAACTAAAGGCCTCACCATGACCAGTGGCTGGGATGGAACCAAAACTGAGGTCTCTGCGTCCCAGTCCATCACTCTTTCCAGTGTCCTGCAGCCCCCATCAGTATCCCAGGAGCTAATGTCAAAGTCAGGGCACAATGGAGATTAATTTCATTCATCTTATTTCGGTTGTAAGGAATAGAGAGACTCACTGTAGGTAGCTAGGAGAGTTATAAGAAAATAATGCCATGGAATCTCATGAAAGCTTCATAGAAATAGAAACCCAGAAAACATTAGGAACTGGGTTATACTGTCCATCTACCTGTCAGGGACAATGCAGCCTCTGTGGTGCCACTTCCTCCTAAGCACCTGCAAGCTAAGCAGCTCCCTCTGTTCCGGTTTGCAGATGGCCTTTTTCTGACTCTTTCACGGCTGCCTTTCCTCTTAATACAATCACTAGCAACGTTTTTCTTTCTGAGAAAAAAAAGTTCATTCCTGTGGGAAATTACTGTCCCATATTATCTTTTCAAGTCAGGAACACAAGTAATGAGTCACTGAAATGACAAGCGTGGGACTCAGGGTTCACTCCTAGTTGACCACTGCCCAAAGGGCTACCAGATGACATGGCCACTCGGGGAAGGGTGGGCCATGTCACGCAGGGTTCCCGACCCTTATCCATCCGTGGCCTGTTAGGAACTGGGCCGCCCAGCAGGTGAGCTTCCTCTTGAGGCACCATTACCCTTGAGCTCCCACACCTGTCAGATCAGTGGTGGCAATTAGATTCTCATAAGAACACGAACACTATTGTGAACTGCGCATGCCTGATGATCTGAAGCAGAGCAGTTTCCTTCCAGAACCATCCCCACCCCACCTTCTGGCTGTGGAAAAATTGTCTTCCACAAAACCCATCCTTAGGACCAAAAAGATTGGGGACCCCTGGTGTAGGGGTATTCTCAGTAGGACTGAGCAAGCTGGCAACCCTAATTATGTCTATTAAGACACCTCAAGAATGGCTCTGCACCAGAAGTAAGAAAGGTTATGCCTTATGGATGCATTTCCCAGGGCCAGCTTTCCCCAGGGGGTAAAGGGCATGTCTTGTGAAAAGGACCTGGCTGCTAAACAGACACCCTGTCCCCATCAACTTTCTCTTTAGAGCTATTTCCAGCTCCAGTGCTGAGTGCGTCTGTGACATCCCCGCTCCTAGAGGGGAATCTAGTCACCCTGAGCTGTGAAACAAAGTTGATCCTGCAGAGGCCTGGTTTGCAGCTTTCCTTCGCCTTCTACATGAGCAGCAAGACCCTGCAAGGCAGGAACACATCCTCTGAATACCAAATATCAGCTGCTAGAAGAGAAGACTCAGGGTTTTACTGGTGCGAGGCCGCCACAGAAGACGGAAATCTCCTTAAGCGCAGCCCTGAGTTGGAGCTGCAAGTGCTTGGTGAGTGAAAATGACGGGAAGCCACTGGCACGGGAAAAGGGGCTCCCTTCTCTCCCGTGGGACTGGGGTTTGTCCAAGGGGCTCCCTTCTCTCCCGTGGGACTGGGGTTTGTCCAAGGGGCTCCCTTCTCTCCCGTGGGACTGGGGTTTGTCCAAGGGGCTCCCTTCTCTCCCGTGGGACTGGGGTTTGTCCAAGGGGCTCCCTTCTCTCCCGTGGGACTGGGGTTTGTCCAAGGGGCTCCCTTCTCTCCCATGGGACTGAACTTTGTTCGAGGGTTTCATGGAGGGGAAAGTCTATTCAGGAAAAGCCCCAGCAGGCCTTTCCATCCTTAACCAGAACATCACTCTTCTCACAAACTTTATCAAATTTCCTTTCCTGTCATTTTCTTTTTCCTTTGCCTTTCCTTCCTCCATTTCTTTCCTTCATTTTCTCCTCTATCCTTCTTTTCTTCTCCTTCCTTATTTTCTTTTCCCCTCCCTACCACTCTTTCCCCCACCCACTGACCCCTCCCTTCCCCGCCTCCCTCCCTCTCACCAACAATTTATCCAGTTCCTCCTATCTGTTGTCACAGGTCTGGGGATATAAAGACCTTCCAGTAGAGTCCTTGCTTCAGGGAGCTCACAAGGTGGATTCTAAGACAGGGATTTTGTAAGCTGCAAATCAGCACCTCCCCGCGTATCTCTATCTAACTGAGGCAGAGGGATTGTCAGCTCCACAATAAAGGCTCTCTGTGGGGAAAAAAAGTCACTCCTCAGCCCAAATTCATTTCAAGTATTAAATGGCACAGAGATAGCAGTTGTCTCTGAAACTACGGAGTAAGTCCACTGACGGCGCTTGGCAATTAAGCTCTTCCAAGGAGCCTGTCCCCGTCCATACACCATATAGCCGGTTAGAGCTACCACCAGTTCCTTCCCACTCCCTGGAATGACCAGTGCCTCCCTGGACACAGGTACATCAGGTCTCAGCCAACCTTCCCCTCCAAACATAACTCAGTCTCTAAATAGTATCTCTTCTCTTTGTCTTTTTCTGTTTCAGTCCCCCAGTCACCAACTCCTGTCTGGTTTCATGTCCTTTTCTATATGGTAGTGGGAATTATGTTTTTAGTGGACACTGTTCTCTACGTGACAATATGTAAAGAACTGAAAAGACAGAAAAAGTGGAATTTAGAAATCCCTTTGGATTCCGGTCATGAGAAGAAGGTAACTTCTGACCTGCAAAAACACAGACATTTAGAAAAAGCCCTGAAGCGTCAGGAACAAGAAAAACAGCCGCGGGACAGGGTGTACCGGAAGGCGCTCCGGGAGGCCAAGTAGCAGCAGCTCGTGGGTGGCCATCGGTCTGGACGGTCCCCTGCCCACTTCCTCCCCATGAGCACTGCTCACAATCGTCCAAAAGTTCACCACCACCAGAACTGTAGGTCTCACGGAATATAATAATTAATTAAAGGAAATAAACGAACTGACTTCAACCGGGTTACATCTGGAAATTTGGTCATCAGAGATGACTTGAAATGAGGTGAAACCAAGTCAAGTCTAGCCTGACTGATTATCTTATTGCGTAGTTTGAACAATGGTAGTTTGTTTCTCAGAACAAGGTAAAAAGGTGAGTGTGTGCACAGGAGATTAGGGCAGAGAAAGAGACAGAATGAGAGAGGGAGACAGAGAGACACACAGCCAGGAGTGGGTAGATTTCAGGGAGACAAGAGGGAATAGTATAGATGATAAGGAAGGAAATAGAGCTTACAGATGACTCCTAAGGGACTGTGACGCCGACAGAGCTCTCGCCTCTGCGTTCGGGATAGCTAGTTCATGCTTTTCTCTGACTCTACTAAAAGACAATGCCTCCATACGTGTTCTGGGCATACAAGGGGGTAACCCATGATGAGAACTGGGTGTGTTATTCTTGCCCCCTCCTTTGGGTCTTTCTCATAACCCTTCTATTTCTAGAGACGCTAGAAATGCTGCCAGTCCCAGGCCCCTGCCCTGTAGGAAGGCAGAAAAAAATCCTTTCTAACAGTTAGTCCAAATCTCCAAGCGTAGCACTGCAAGGAGAAACTTCGAATGGGGAGAAGCGGCGATATCATCGAGTCCAGATCTTGCCTCGAGACTTGCTTTACCTTCCTGATTTTCCGGCTGATTACGAACTGGCTTCAGGATATGCTGCTCTCACACTTTGGCTGTAGTTTGGAGACAAAATATTTTCCTTCCACTCTATAACACAGCTGGGACAAAAACTGAAACATGTAAATGACTCTACTAAAAGGTTAGGGGAAAAACAGGAGAAGAATGACACACATAGCAACTTGATTCCAGATTGTTTGGTTTGATCGGTAAACGACGGGTGGGGCATCGCCTGAGCGTGTCCCACGGCGGGCCGCTGGCGCCACCCTGTGGCCGCCTGTGCACATTGCAGCCTCCGCCCGCCTCGGGGAGCCGCCGCAGCCCGCGCCCGGAACCCAGCTACCCGGAAAGCTGTCGGGCGCGCGCTTCTCCGCAGCTCCGCCCCCGCCAAAACCCAGCGAGAAATTATTTGCAATCCTGGAGCCTGCAAGAGCGAAGGTCGGCGGCAGGCGGATGGAAGAGAGCGAGGGGTGGGCCGTTCGTGTCCCATTCGCCCGAGTAGGAGGAGGAGCACCCGACTCGGGCGGCCGCCCAAAATCTCCACGTCATTGTTTCCTCGGGGCCGGCAGGTGTGAGAACCCGGCGGCAGGATGGAAGTTCCGTAGTCTGCGGCCTCCCCCGGCTGGTCGCCGAGTCCCTCCGACCCCTCCATCGGGCCGGCCCGGCGCGGCGCCTCCTGGCGCCTGCCTGTGGAGGTTGCAGCCGCCGCCGAGCTCAGGCCTGTCTGTGGTGCGCCGGGCCGAGCCTCCCGGGAGACGGGGACTGGGAGATGACAGGAAACAGGAGGACGACACTGGACTCCCAGCGGGCGCCCCAGCTTCTCGGCCCGCCGCTAGAGCACCCGGAAGCGGCGGCGGCAGGGAGCGGGGTGGGGGAGTGCGTGAAGTCCCCCGCCTCCCCGGCCAACTCGGAGGACCTCCCTGCCGCGCCCTCACTGTCAGAAGCAGGAGGGGAGCTGGCTTGGCGGGGTCAGCAAGCCCGCGGCTTGGAAGGCCCCGGGCTCCTCAGGGGCCACCCCGCGGGGACTCGGGAACAGCCGAGCTTCACCCACAAGCTCCACGGCCTATTCTATCACGGATGAAAGATTCCAGGACTGACAAGGAGGCCCTGGAGGGATCTGATGCAGCTGAAGGGGAGGAGGGTGGGTCGGACCTTTGGGGCGAGGTTGAGAGAATGTCTTTCTTCGCCCTGGGACCTACCCAGGCTTCACCTGTGCGGCGGCTTCACATGTGAGGGTCCTGGGCCCATCCTTCAATCCTAGGACTTCCCAGAGTGGACAGGTGGAGCAGAACAGGCATTAGCTTGTGGGGATGGGTCAGTTAGGAGTCGTTCCTCATCGTCCGGGCTCGGTATGGAGACCTCTAAATTCATTCTAGGACAAGAGCTTCTGTAAGAGCTCAGTCCCGTTTCAGAACACTCAGAGGTTCCTAGCCTGAGAATTAATCCCCAAAGTGGACCAACCGGTTTGGGTAAAACAGGAATAGTTGGGTCCATTCTGGGTCTTTCCTGGCTAAATGCCTTCAGGTTTTAGGAATTTTCTCGTAGGAAGGCCAAGGATTAGGCAGACCTGCCCAGCGATTCCAGCCCTGAGAACCAGACAGAATTGGAGGCATAGCTGACAGCTGGCTGGGAGGGGACTGACAGTCCTCACTGCCACCAAGCTTAGTTGGGACAGAGCCTCTGGGCTGTGGCGAGCTCCTTGTAGGAGCAAGGAGACCAGTTAGGAATGTAGGTGAGAGGCAGTGGCAGCCCGGACTAACACGGTGGCAGCGGAGCTATTGGGAGTGGTCACATTTGGAAGATGTTTTGCAGAAGTGTCAACAAAGCTACTTCTTGATTAGATGTAGGGAATATGAGAAATCCTAGCACTTTGGGAGGTGGATGCAGGCGGATGCTTAAGGCGGTGTTGGAGACCAGCCTGGGCAACATGGCAAAACCCTATCTCTAAAAAAAAATACAAATATTAGCCAGTGGCACGCGCCTGTAGTCCCACCTACTCTGGAGGCTGAGGTAGGAGGATTGCTTGAGCCAGGAGGCATAGTGAGCCAAGATCGCACCACTGCACTTGAGCCCGTGCAGCAGAGGGAAACCCTGTCTCAAAAAAAATAAAAAGTAAAAGGTGGTTATTACCAGTCTCATAGCTATACTAGTATAAAACAGAAAGACCTTAATATACACCTGTGTGAAGCTTGGCAGTGGAAAGTGGGATGTCACACACACGAAGAGCTAGTGATGTGAAAATCTGGCCTTGCATAAGGGCTTTCAGGTATAGATTTTGTCACTGCACACTGGCGGGAACATGGGAACAATACAATGGTTTGTGTCCTGCCCCTTCATTCTCCACTTCCTGTTTTGTTTCTAAATGTGGAGTCAAAACTTCCAAAAAGTAGGCAGCTCATTTTTCTGCCTTCCCGTTTTCTCCCTATCACACTAAGCACATGCCACTCCTTACAACTTAGAAAAGATTAAAAAAAAAGAATAAATTGGGGAGAAGGAGCATATGTTAAAGTAAAAATTTCCCAGACATAATATGGGAGTTAATGGAGAAAGAAAATCTCTAAGGAAGACTAGAAATAATTTGTTTAGGGATTCTGGAGAAGTGCGTGAAATTCCCCAAATGTGGTATTCTCTGAGAAGATCATTTAGTTTTGAGGAAGCAATGGCATGGTATCCAGGGAAAAAGCAGTCCTCTGGAGCCTGGCTGTGTGACTTCAAGGCCCGCTTCTTATGGAAGGGCAGAAAAAGACCTTGAAGGGGAGAAATGGGCATTGACATAGGTTTATAAAGTACCATCTTTATTTTAGAAAATAATCATTTTCAGGCCAGGCACAGTGGCTCACGCCTGTAATCCCAGCACTTTGGGAGGCCAAGGTGGGTGGATCACAAGGTCAAGAGATCAAGAGCATCCTGGCCAACATGGTGAAACCCTGTCTCTACTAAAAATACAAAAATTAGCTGGGCATGGTGGTGCGCACCTGTAGTCCCAGATACTCGGGAGGCTGAGGCAGAAGAATCGCTTGAACCTGGGAGGCAGAGGTTGCAATGAGCCAAGATTGCACTACTGCACTCTAGCCTCGTGTCAGAATGAGATTCTGTCTCAAAAAAAAAAAAAATCATTTTCTACCTTGAATCCTAGTTTATTGTGACTACAGCTTGTAAAATTTCAGGATATGGCTGAATTAAAATCTTGGTCCTGCACTCAAGTCGCTCTTTGAATTGCAGTTTCTTATCCCAATTTCTTATCCTTTCATTCCACAGTGAAATCTATATCGTGGCACATAATAATAGACTTTATTATTTTAATTTACCAAATACCTATTTACCTTTCATGGATTATTTCATTTAGCCTTCATAGTATCTGTTGCTGTCATTGCCTCACAGTCAATAGGGTGACTTTTAATGCCATTCTATTATTTTGATCAATTTGTATAATATATTCTTTCCTCAGTGTTTGATAAAGCTCTGTGGGCTTTTTTTGAGATGGAGTCTCTCTGTGTCACCCAGGCTGGAGTGCAGTGGCGCGATCTCAGCTCACTGCATCCTCCACCTCCCAGGTTCAAGTGATTCTCCTGCCTCAGTCTCCCGAGTGGTTGGGATTACAGGCACACACCACCACGCCCAGTTAATTTTTGTATTTTTAGTAGAGACAGGGTTTTGCCATGTTGGCTAAGCTGGTCTTGAACTCCTGACCTCAAGGGATCCACCCACCTGTCTCCCAAAGTGCTGGGATACAGGCGTGAGCTACTGCACCTAGCCTTGGTGCTACTTTTAAGGATATTTATATCTGATTTTTTTTGTTTTTCTTATAGTTATTCTTTATTCAGGTATTCTTTTCTGGGATCAATTTTAGTAATTTGTATGGAAAAGTCAGCATTTTGTCTATGTTTGCAAATACATATCACAAATACACATCATTTTAATATACTCTAATATAACTTATGTGCTTTTTCAATATTAAGCTTACAGAAGGATTAACTCTAATTTTCTTTTCAGAGAACGACCTTTGGTTTTATAAATCCCATTTTGGTGGAATAGGAAGATATGATCTGTTTCATTGACTATGCTTTCATCTTAATTTATTCCTTCTAATTTCCACAAGTTTTTGTTATGTTCCTTTATTGGCTTTTGAGTTAAAAACTTACTTCTCTGTCTGTCGCCCAGGCTGGAGGGCCGTGGCACAATCTCAACTCACTAACCTCCGCCTTCCAGGCTCAATGATCCTCCTGCCTCAGCCTCCCTGGTGGCTGGAACTAGAGGGATGCACCACCACATCCAGCTAATTTTTGTATCCGTTGCAGACACAGGGTCCTGCCATGTTGTCCAGGCTGGTCTCCAGCTCCTGAGGCAGTAATTGGGAGGCCAAGGCAAGCTGCCCACCAATTATTTTCCCTTAAATACATTTTAAGGCTATGAATTTTCTCCTGACTGCTTCACATAAGTTTTAAAATATTATTTGCCATCAGATAATTGGAAGAAGAAATGGCGATTCAAGAAGGTATTTAAATATAGGGCTAAGGTTTGAATTCTAGCTTATTGAGACCAAAGCTTGTGAAATCCAGGGTTGAATTATAGTGTTATTATTTCTAAAGAGTGTATGATTTTTATTCTGACATCCCCTTTCACCCATGTGCTTTTTCCTAAGAGTACAAATTAAGGAGAGCATGTTTATCTTGTTGTTTTATAATCAGTTAACTATGCCCTAGTCCCTATATCGTTTCATCTTTTCAACACTTGTTGAGACTTAATTTGCCATGTCACTTATGGTCAATTTTTTGTCAATATTCCATGTGAATTTAAAATTACGTAACTTTTTTATTTTGAATATAAGTATAGGCATAATTACAGTTATGATTAATCTTATTAACTGTGTTCTTCAAATCATCCATAACCTCTATAAGTTTCAGTCGACTGGATCGGTCAATTCCTAAGAAAGGCATATTAAACTCATCACTGTGGTTGTTGACTTATAACATTGCTCAGTAATACTGCTCAAGCAATCCTTCTTCAGCCTCCTAAGTGGCTGGGACTACAGGTGCGTGCAAGTATTTTTACTTTTTGTAGAGACAGCGGTCTTGCTTTGTTGCCAGGCTGATCTTGAACTCCTAGCTTCAAGTGATCCTCCTGCCTCAGCCTCCCGAAGTGCCAGGATTACAGGTGTAACCCATCATGTAAGCCCACATTTTCTAACTTCTATAATAACATCTACACCCTATTTATAAAATCAATCTTAATTTGATTTACTTCTCTTCACTCTTGCCCTCCCTACCTCCCTTCTATATCACCTGGAATTTGAATTCCAGGTTTTCTTTTTAATTTTTTAGAATCTAAATTCACTTCATTTAGCAGTATCTTTTACCAAATACATGACCACCTTTGCTTCTGTTGTCTCACATCTTCCCTTATGATCTTTTTTTAATTCTTGCTGGAATACAATTCTAATAATTATTTCAGAGAGTCTGAAAAGTCACCCACACTAAAATGATAGTTTAACTGAATTCAAAATTCTTTTCCCTAGATGTTAAAAAATGTTTCGTGTCTTTTTTTGTTTTCTGAGACGGAGTTTCGCTCGTTACCCAGGCTGGAGTGCAATGGCGCAATCTCGGCTCACCACAACCTCTGCCTCCTGGGTTCAGGCAATTCTCCTCCCTCAGCCTCCTGAGTAGCTCAGATAACAGGCATGCGCCACCATGCCCAGCTAATTTTTGTATTTGTAGTAGAGACGGGGTTTCACCATGTTGACCAGGATGGTCTCCATCTCTTGACCTCATGATCCACCCGCCTTGGCCTCCCAAAGTGCTGGGATTATAGGCGTGATCGTGTCTTCTTATATCCAGTGGAGATCAAATGAGAAATTGTATGTAAATTTGACTTCCATTTCTTCATAAGCATTTTCTCTGAATGTGTTTAGAAATGTCTTTGTTCCCACATTTTGTCACAGTGAATCTAGTGAGCTTCTTCTCATCCAGTATGCTCAGGATTTAATAGGACCTTGCTAAGGATGTAGGTCTGCATTTGGATTCTGTGAAATATCCTCCATTTATTCCTTTATTTCCTCATGGCTGTGATTGTATACTACACATTAGCGAAGACTACTGTTCAAATGATGTCCTCTGAACTGTGCCGTGCACAACAGCAACTCTGATTCTTACATGTTCTCAACTCCCCCTCTTCTCTGACTCCTCATTCTATAGATGAGTTTGGAACATCTGGATCTATTTTTCATATCATTTAGCTTTTCTTCCATCTCTGCATGCATCTTTTTATATGGCTTTGTGGAGGAATTTCTGGCTTATCTTGATCATGGTGAGTAGGGAGAAACTCAAACTGTGTTTCCTGTGCTTTCACATCACGACAATCAGCATTGTAGACTGTCACCAAAGGTGTCAGGGATGGAGGGGAGGTGGAGGGGAGTGTCTCCACCCAGCAGGCAAGCAATCAGTTCTGCAGTGGACACCAGCTGGGTGTACTCCAATTCAATTCTTACACTGTTTATCTGGAGATCCCCCAGGCTGAGGGCTGAGTCTACAAGACTCCCCCCACTTCAAATGCCAGTTGCAAGTCTGGGCCTCCAGAACTTCTGACCAACTATTTCCAGGCTGGGGTTCCCATGGCTTTTTCCTTGGCATTGGATTAATTTGCTAGAGCAGCTCATGAAACTCAGAGAAACACTTGTGTTTACCAGTTTATAACAGAATACAGATGAAAAGATGCGTAAGGCAAAGCATGGGGGAAAGAGTGTGGAGCTTCTGTGCCCCAGGTGTGCTGGCCTTCACGAACCCCTGCATGTTCAGCTCTCCAGAAGCTCTCCAAACCCTGCCCTTTAGGGTCTTTATGGAAGCTCCATTACATAGGCATCACTGATTAAACTATTGGCCATTAGTGATCAGCTTAACCTTCAGTCCCTCTCCCTTCCCCGAAATTGGAGCGGGCTGAAAGTCCCAACTCTCTAATCCTCCCTTGCTCTTTCTGGTGACCAGCCCCCATCCTGAAGCTACCAAGGGGCTGCCAGCCGTCATCCAATTCGTTAACATACAAAAAGACATCACTTTGGTGTTTCTAAGGATTTTAGGAGTTGTATGTCAGGAAATGGGGTTGAAAACCAAATATCTATTTCACAATAGCACAGTCTTTCAGCTTATTTCTTTTCTCTCGGCTACATCTGTCCTGTTCTGGACTTATCTCTTGTTGAATTTTTTATATCAATAACCAAATTTTAAATGTCTAAGGCGTGGGAGTGCTCATTTACTTGTACATGTTCCTGCCTCCTTCAACCAAATGAGCTCACTCACTGCTGGGGTCAAAGATGTCAGTCACCGGCCAGGCATGGTGGTTCACACCTGTAATCCCAACACTGGGAGGCCAAGGTAGGTGGATCCCTTTAGCCCAGGAGTTCGAAACCAGCCTCAGCAAAATGGTGAAACCCCTTTTCTACAAGAAATACAAAAATTAGCTGGGTGTGGTGATGCATGCTTGTGATCCCAGCTACTCAGGAGGCTGATGTGGGAGGACAGCTTGAGCCCAGGAGGTTGAGGCTGCAGTGAGCTGAGATCATGCCACTGTACTCCAGCCTGGGTAATTAAGCAAAACCCTGTTTCTAGAAAATACATTTTAAAAATAGACTTCAGTCACCAAACTAGGAGATGGGTGGATATGAATAAGCCTTACCAGCTGTTCCTTCTGTGGTACCTGAATGTCATCCTGTCAGCTGCCCCAAGACTAACTTTTGTCTCCTGGTTCCAAAACGTGGGGATCATTTTTTGGTCCAGTCTTGTCTTCTGCAGAAGTCCTCCTCGGCACTCTTCACTGTTACCCCATCTGCCATCTTTGTCAATTTTTTATCATTTCTAGGAATCTGGGGTGGAATATGAGAAGAAAGCAGCATATCTTCAGTATACAATCTTGAATCAGCTATTTTTCACCTGTGCATTAAATGGGAAACTTGCATAGCACTTGACAAGACTTCCCTACGACCATCAACTAATATTTATTGAATTGTTTATTAGTAGGAAACATTAAGCGATAATCCTTCATAAAAACATTATGAAGTAAGCATTACTATATTGCCAGTTTTAAGATGAGAACAGTTTAAAAACATACTACTGATAAAGAGCAGAGCCAGGTTACACATCAGGTGGTCCATCTCGGGAGCCTGCACTCTTTACTAATACACTATACGGTGGCATATCCAGATGATTTGGGGAACACATGCTACTTCTACCCTGCCAGGAGGGCCAAATATGTTTACTTTGTCATCTCTGTGCCGTAAGGGGCCACGTTTCTGCCCATCAACTCAATCTACATTACTCAAGCATGCTTGTAATTCACATATTATTTCCTCATGCCAGGAAGAATAGTCACAGTTTTGTTCCCCTTTGCTTTTATCTTTGAGACTTGAATTCCCTCCTTCCCACTATAAACGATTTGCATATACTAGTTTAGAAAGATTTATCTAATATGCCACTTTCCTCCACAAACACATCTCCACAATCATAAACACCATGAAATAAACTTCTCTTAGACAAATGAAAAAGTTTCTTACCTTTCTTTCTCCAGAGTAAGGATCAGAATTCAAGTTTTACCTTGGTTAACTCTCCTGCTAATCCAAAAACTGTCTTCTCTATACATACTTGCTGTTTCGGGGGGTAGGCGGGCGTTATTTAAGAATAATTTCTGTTACCTAATACCGTGATATGAATGTGAAAAATTATTACGAAAATCAGAGGTCAAACACTTAAAAAGATCCAGGAAAAATATCCCACAAAGACACTTACATAAGCAAAATCATCAAATTTTCATAATGCAACAGGGAGAAGACTGAAGGAGCCAAAAAAAAGCAAGTATGTTCCTTTGCTGGAACTAATCCTATGGCTGACACATATACAAGTTAATCAGCATACCTTTCTCCTGCTCGTTATTCTGTATATATTATATGGGTCTTAAGTAAACATTCCAAACTAGATGAAATATGGTTCCAGAGAGAAATTATAAGTAGTTTAAGACTTAACCCTTTGTATTAGTCAGGGTTCTCCGGAGGGACAAACTAATAGGGGAGACATATCTATTTCTATAGATATAGAATGCCAATAGATATAGATCTATTAAAGGGAGTTTATTAAGGAGAATTGGCTCAGATGATCACAAGGCAAAGTCCCACAGTGGGCTGTTTGCAAGCTGAGGAAGAAAGAAGCCAGTTGTGGTTCAGTGTGAGTCCAAAACCCTCACAAGTAGGGAAGCCCACAGTACAGCTGCGACTGAAAGCCTGAAACCCCAGGCAAACCACTGGTGTTAAGTCCAAGGGTCCAAAGACCAAAGAACCCAGAGACTGATGTCCAAAGGCAGAAGAAATGGATGGAAGCATCCAGCACAGGAGAAAGATGAAAGCCAGAAGACTCTGCAAGCTAGCTTATCATACCTTCTTTCTGCTGCTTTGTTCTGGCCATGCTGGCAGCTGATGGGATGGTGCCAACCCACACTGAGGGCGAGTCTTCCTTCCTCTCCCATCCACTGACTCAAATGTTAATTTCCCCTGGCAACACCCTCACAGACACACCCAGAAACAACACATATGTAGGCATCCTTCAATCCAATCAAGTTGACATGTAATATTAACAATCACATTCTAGGATTTAGAATTTTCTTAAGAACACCAAATGACCCTTGCCCAGGGCCATATCTGTGCTATGTCTGAAGTCTGTTTTAGACTCCTTCCTGGAGTAAGTGTTTTTCTTCAATGCATTGAAAAATGATAATCCTACAAACTAGAAACCAGACTTGTGCAAAATCAAAACATCATTGCCAAGGCAGATGTGAGGAAATCAAGCTCTTATGTTTAGGCATATTCTATTCCTGGGTGTTAAAAACACTAATATTGGCCAGGTGCAGTGGCTCATGCCTGTAATCCCAGCACTTTGGGAGGCTGAGGTGGGCAAATCAGGAGGTCAAAAGTTCTAAATCAGCCTGACCGATATGGTGAAACTTCGTCTCTACTGAAAATACAAAACTTAGCCAGGCATGGTGGCACGTGCCTGTCATCCCAGTACCCAGAAGGCAGATTGAAGTGAGCCGAGATCATGCCACTGCACTCCAGCCTGGGTGACAGAGCAAGACTCTATTTGCAGCTATTGCCCTTTGATCATGTAAAGCAACTGAGATCATTCGCTCCTGACTTCATGTCACGGATCTATAGCCTTCTTTTTTTGCTCCAAATGTTCCTTCTCTGCGCCTAGTGCTGCTCCAGTACCTAGATCAGTATCTCTCATAGCCAACCAATCCGAAGCTGTATTACCTCTTTACCATCCTTAGGAAAGTGGACCAGTGTCCAGGCTTGGATCCCCCAAAAAAATGCTAAGGAACTCCTTAAAGCCCTAGTAGTGCTTCTGCTTTGCTGTTTCTGGCTTTCGCCATCTAAAGAAAATTTCCTTGGATTGGTTGACAGTGGGATACTCTAGCTTCTCGTGTCTATTCTTAGTAGGACCACCTAAAATGTGTCACCCATTGTGTAATGAGTTCTTGACCAAAGAAAAGAAATCTTAAGGTCTTCAGACTCTGTCATCTTCCTTGTTTGCCACTCTTTGGACTGTAGTTTGAAGAGAAAAAATCTTCCTTGTATTCTTGGGAAAACTTTGGATGCTAAACGGTTGACAAGAAGAGTAACTTCAGCTAGAAAATGCTGGAAACAGGTCGGGCGCAATGGCTCACGCCTATAATCCCAGCACTTTGGGAGGCCAAGGCAGGTGGATCACGATGTCAAGAAATTGAGACCATCCTGGTCAACAAGGTGAAACCCCGTCTCTACTAAAAATACAAAAATTAGCTGGGCATGGTGGTGCGTGCCTGTAGTCCCAGCTACTCGGGAGGCTGAGGCAGGAGAATTGCTTGAACCCAGAAGGCAGAGGTTGCAATGAGCCGAGATCGTGCCATTGCACTCCAGTCTGGGTAACAACAGTGAAACTCTGTCTAAAAAAAAAAGAAAAAGAAAAAGAAAAGAAAATGCTGGAAACAATTTAACAGGCAGAAATGATTAACTCAGAAATCATCGACCTGACTCCACCAGGCTCGTTTTAAAATTTCTATTTAAACATTTCCCAAAGTATGTGCATACTCTTCTTTTGGCTGTAAGACATGTTTGTCTCTGTGCTAATAGTTTTCTAGATAATTTCTATTCCTTTGACTTGTTATGTTAAATCCTCAAAGTTAAGAATTTTCAACTAAAAACATCAGAAATATGAAAGAAGTGTTTAACGAAATGATTTCACTTTTTCCTGAAAGTATTGATGTGAAGTATTGAAAGCATCATCTGATAGAAGAAGGTACTTGCAAAACATCTCAGCCTTTATAGAGCACTAGTAACACACTATAGAGTTTTTTGTTTCCTGATTTATTATTTTCCCACCGGGCCACATAGCAGACACTTGAAGATTCTACATAACAAATGTCCACAAGCAAATTGTGAAAATGCCATATTGGATGATGTTTTTAGAATACAAGAGGTCTCATTTCCTTAATGCAAGATGCTTAGGGAAGTCACTCTCAAGTCACTAGAAATCTATTAAAGCACCACTTGCTGGAAAATGGAATGTGCTCTGGAAGTAAAACGGTGCTCTTGCAAGTGTCTTCCTAACCATAACAATAATGAAAGCGGCACTGATCAAATATATACCACATTCCAGCCACTGTACCAAGTGGTTGGAGTATCTCATTCACTCTTTATATTATGCCTAGAAGACAATTTGCATTATTTATCCCACTTTACAGAGGAATAACTTGAGGATCAATTTGCTGTAAGGGAGTGTATTTATCATAAACAAGTAAAGAAACTTTTCCAAGATCATACAGTCCTTACGTGGGGAAGCTCGACTCAAAGCGGACGTTCATCACCGCTACAGGAAAGCGCCTTCTCAGCAAGAACTACTCTGTTACAGAGCTAAGAGGAGAAATGGGCAACACGGTAAGAGCTAAAATATCTGTTGTTGATATTGCAGATACAGCTCTGAACTTGACCCTAAAAATAATCTCCAACTTCAGTTGTGTCTGAGCTGCCTCCAGCATGATATGTGGTCATGTGAGAGCTATGTTATGTGTTCTTTTTACCACCTCTTCTGCATCCAGATAGGGAGATACCTCTTTTCTATTTTTTCTAGAGGAAAAAAAACAGACAAAAAAAAAAAAAAAAAAACAGGGAGATCTTAGCAGAACCAAGGCAGATTAGATTATATTAACCTTGAAAATGGTGATAGCAGTCAGTGATATTGAACCTGAAATAATTTAAATAATTATCAGGGACTTACCAGAGCTAAGTTCGTGGACCACTGGGATTTCTCTGATTTGGGTCTCAAGTCTTGCATAAAGTGAAGGGACTGTAATTGTCCATTTTCCAGGTTCCTTCCAAATGTGACTCATGTATCATCCTTGACCCTTTAGGAGATTCCCGGCAGTTCATGTCAATACTGCCCTGCATAATGCTTCTGAGTCAGCTTAGGTAAGGTCCTTGACCCAATGACTTACACTCTGAGGCTTCTAAACAGGTATGTGGACCTCCATAGTTGAAACTTCACCCAAATCCTCATCCTGTGTTGTGCTGTCCCTAATCTGGAGGGTAAAAGATTTCAAATTCAATCTTTTTTTTTTTTTTAAGACGGAGTTTTGCTCTTGTTACCCAGGCTGGAGTGCAGTGGCACAATCTCAGCTCACTGCAACCTCCTCTTCCTGGGTTCAGGCAATTCTCCTGCCTCAGCCTCCTGAGTAGCTGGGATTACAGGCACACGCCACCATGCCTGGCTAATTTTTGGTATTTTTAGTAGAGATGGGGTTTCACCATGTTGACCAAGATGGTCTTGATCTCTTGACCTCCTTGATCCACCCACCTCAGCCTCCCAAAGTGCTGGGACTACAGGCATGAGCCATTTCTTCTTAAATTCAACTCTTGGAGCTCCACCGGTCATAAACATAATCCCATTTCCCACATAGTCAATTACTTTTCTTTCTTGAATCCATCATTAATCCCATAGATATTGAGTGCCTAATGTATTCCAGATATAGTTCTACAGAAGAGGGATAGAGCAGTGTATGAAACAAAGTACCTACCTTCACAGGACTTCTGAGGAGGCAGGACGGGAGACAAATGATGTATTACTCAGATGTAGTCTAAGTTATTATAACAAATACATCTCTAAAAATAGTGGTTTGAATAAGATACAAGTTTATTTACCTCATGTAACAGTCCAGGGCTGACAGGGCAGTTCTGCCATCCTCATCACAGGACTTCTGCCTCTGGGTCCAAGGCAGTTTCTCCAATTCCTGCCAGCACATCTGCACCCCAACCAGTGGAGAGGGTGAAAGGGCAAGGGCAACATATACCCATTCTCTTTTAGGGTACAAACTAGAAGTAACCCATACAACTTCCATTCACATCTCATTGGCCCAGAACAGAAGCTGGTAAATTAGCCTTTAATTGAGGAGCCATGCACCTCGACAGCAGGGAGTTAAAGTATGGGGGGAAAAGATCGTGTTAATGGATATCTGTCTCCTTCAGGAATAAACAAGTGAATAAATACATTAGTATTCAGATGGTACATGGAAAAAAATTAAGTTATGGGCCGGGCGCTGTGATTCACACCAGCAATCATAGCACTTTGGGAGGCCAAGGTGGGCAGGTCACCTGAGGTCATGAGTTCGAGGTCAGCCTGGCCATCCTGGTGAAAACCCACCTCATTTAAAAAAAAGGAAAAGAAAAAGAAAAAAAAATTAAGTTCTGAGATATGGAATACCAAGAAGTGAGGAGAGAAAAGGAGGGGGGCTTGTTATCCTACCTAAGACGTTCAGGGAAGACCTCAATATAGTTGATAACGTCACTTCCGAGCAGAAGCTTAAAACACATTAGGAAGCCAGTCATGCAAATACCTAGGGAAGAGCCTTTTGAGAAGAGAAAAGAGCAAGTGCAAACATCCTAAGATAGAAAGGCCTTGATGTATTCAAGGAGGTGATGATGAAATAGAACAAATGAGGCAGTGGTGAGAGAGGGTCAGAGAGTGAATGTGGGCCTTAAATGAAGGCATTGGAGGGTTTTCCACTGGAGAGAAGTATGTGAAGGGTATGATCTGACTTATGTTTCAAAAAGTGTATTCTAGCTGCTTTGTGGAAAATACAGGGGAGAAAGAAGAATCAAGGAGGCCATTTGAAAAGCCATTGCAAATACCCAAGAGACATAGAGGCTTGGAGCAGGGAAACAGTGGTGGAGATGGTGAGATATAGTTGGATGTTTTGGATATACTTGGATATTTTGAGCCAAGATGATTTTCTGATAAATTGCATTTGGAAAACAAGAGAAAGCTTATTCACTCACCACTCTAACAGTCACACCATCCTATAATCCCAGCACTTTGGGAGGCCAAGGCAGGTGGATCACTTGAGCCCAGGAGTAGTGAGACCTGATCTCTACAAAAAAGACTTTAAAAATTAGCCAGACATGATGACATGCACCTGTAGTTCCAGCTACTCAGGAAGCCAAGGTATGTGCAGTGTTCACGCCAAGGGCTTGAGACAGTTAGCGTGACTCGCCCCATCTTGGCTGCTGGACCTATCTGCACTCCCACCTCTCGAGGGCTGTTGAGCTGAGACGAAGGTCACGGGCTGAGTCACTGAGGCAAAAACAGAATGCAAAGCAAAGGTCTGCGGTTTATGAGGACCTTGTGCTGTCTGCTTTCATGTCCCCATCAGTCTCTGTGTAAGCAATAAACTTACTGCAATTGAGATGCCTAAGAGGGACAAGAGGCCCCTGCCCATATTTTCCCTGGAGCTAAGCCTTTGTTCTACCTCCTGATGGAAAACAGGATTAACAAGCCACCTTAAGGGCACCATTGTTTGCTTGCACTGTGTATCTTTGAAAAACATAAACTGCTTTGTAAACTATTATCACAAGCCCCCTTAAACTACTTTGTGAGCGGTTATCACAAGCCCCTGATAACTATTTATATGGAGTTTCTATTTCCTTTCTGTTTACTTCTTTTTTTGCTGAGATAAAGTAAATGTAAACAAGAAAAAAGGTATAAAAGCTGTAACCCACAAGAATAAACTTGCTGCGTTTTGACCATAAGTTACATAGACCTCCAGACTCCACTTTACTATTTTCTTTCACTTCCGCGCACTCTCTCCCTCAGGTTGAATGAGACATCTACGTTGGCGGTCTCGGGGACTCCCGCAGGTCGGTAGCCCCCTGGCAGATGTGCCAGACCCCAACAAAGGTGAGATGATCACTTGAGCCTGAACTGTAATCATGCCACTGCACTGCAGCCTGGGTGACAGAGCAAGACCCTGTCAAAAAAAAAAAAAAAAAAAAAGAGGCCAGGCCTGGGGGCTCCCACCTCTAATCCTAGCACTTTGAGAGGCCAAGGCAGGCAGATCACCTAAGGTCAGGGGTTCGAGGCCAGCCTAATCAACATGGTAAAACTCCATCACTATAAAAGTATGAAAATTAACTGGGTGTGATGGTGGGTGCCTGTATGTAATCCCAGCTACTCGGGAGGCTGAAGCAGGAGAATCACTTGAACCTGAGAGATGGAGGATGCAGTGAGCTGAGATGGCACCACTGCACTCCAGCCTGGGTGACAGAGCAAGACAAGGAGAGGAGGGGAGAGAAGAATGGTGAGGAGAGGGGAGAAAAACAGGAAAGTAAAAAGAAAGAATAGTCACATCCCAAGAAAAGAAAACCTGAAGAAAATCAAGCCAGGACCATGGTGAACAAAGCTTTAAGAGTTTTGAGAGGCTGTAAGCCAAGTATGAGGTGCGTAAATTGTTTTGCACTCTGTGGGTAGGAGGGTGGGATAGCCAAAGCTGTTCAATATAACATTAAAAAATGAAATCTCAATTGAAGTAAAATAAAAATTTTCTTAAGAGATATATTAAATGGAAATGTTACAACCCGGATGATGGGTGAGGACTTAATAACCTCTAATCACAGAGTAAAAATGGAATGATTGAGAATTCCATCTGCCCAAATCAGACAATTGAAACATTGAAAGAGGTTACAGTAAAAATTGGGTAAACCTAAAAGTTAAAAAAAAAATCCCAGAGGATATGTGATATACTCATCACAAAGAAAATTCCAGTTGAAACTTATGGACTTGGGGAATGGATACCTTTGTGTCTCCATCACTTAGCACAGTAGCTGGCACCATGTAAGTTCTCACAGAATTTTCCTGAATTTTCCAACCAGGGGCAACTTTTCACTCTCAATTCACATAATTTTTTTTTTTTTTTTTTTTTGAGACAGAGTCTCTCTGTCACCAGGCTGAAGTGCTATGGTATGATCTTGGCTCACAGCAACCTCTGACTCCTGGGTTCAATAGATTCCCCTGCCTCAGCCTCCAAGGTAACAGACTACAGGCACGTGCCACCGTGTCTGGCTTTTTTATTTTTTTTTTGCATTTTAGTAGAGATGGGGTTTCACCATATTGGCCAGGATGGTCTCCATCTCCTGACCTCAGGTGATCCACCCACCTCAGCCTCCCAAAGTGCTGGGATTACAGGTGTGAGCCACCCTTATCCCAGCGTAATTCTTTTACATTCATTTACATCTTTGTATCCTCTAGCTCAGTTTTTTCAAAATAAAATTGATTAAAATAAATTATTAAAGAGATAAAGTAAAAGAAAATGTTGCAACCTGGCTGAGGGGCAAGGATTATATGTTCAATGTATATTTGATAAAACACCATGAGAAAACACGGCCTACTTTTACTTTTCAAAGTTTGTTCAGGTTGGCATCGTGGGACTTAGAAGATTTTTCTCAAGTTTTATATTTTTGCCAAGTCATATGATCTGCTATAGTTCAGGTATAGTTGACCAAACACAGAAAAAATATCTTCCATAATATCCAGCAATCCTCCAAAACAAGCTTGTTCCTTCCTTGTTCAACAATGGCATTCTTTGATGAATCCTAATTTATCCCACAGAGGTCATGTACTTATTTCCCATCTGTTGTCCTATACTTAGACTATAGATGTCCAAATTCAGTTGTATTGCAATAACACGGTCTCAGCTCACAACCTCCACCCCGTGGGTTTAAGTGATTCTTTTGCCTCAGCCTCCTGAGTAGCTGGAATTACAGGCATGTGCCACTACACCTGGCTAATTTTTTTTTGTATTTTTAATAGAGATGGGGTTTCACCACGTTAGCCAGGCTGGTCTTGAACTGCTGACCTCAGGTGATCCGCCTGCCTCAGTGCACCCAGTTTTAAAATACATTATTTGTCTAAAAATTATGACAAAAAATTAAACTGTCATCTTTGTAGGTTTCTACACATATTCCAACTCATTCACCAATCCTTGAAAAGATTATGTAATCAGTCTCAATGCCCTGATCCAGGCCAAGCCCATTTCTAATGTGCAGTGTTCTCTGACCTGATACTACACACCTTTTCTGTCTTCTGGAAAGCACCTCTCTTCTCATCCTTTTTCAAGGCACTAGAAAAGCAGATCATTTCTCCAGCACCTCAAACCAGGGTGAGAAAGCTCCACTTCAATCTCATCATTTTGGCTACATAGATACATTGGCTCAAGGGAAGATGCCAGGTGTGGTAGTTTAGCTACCACTCTGAGGATTTTTTGAATCTGTAACAGTTGTTTCAACTGGGCCAATAATTATTAAGGGCAATAATTAAAAGAGTAGCCAGGCTAAAGGAGTAAGATTAAAAAATACATAGGAAAAAAGTAGAGAAAAATATTTACTAGAGTACTTGAACCTACCACTCTCTCAGATCGGTTTTCTAGTGTTCTCTTGACTTGGCAACCAGTCAACAAACTTTCATTCACAAGCTATTTTATAGCAGGGATTGGGATAGGCTTTGTGGAATAGCAAGAAGCATATGTCTCTAGTAGAAGACGAACAAGAAAATGTAAAAACAAGAAAAAGAAATTGAGGAATAAGGCTACAGTTTACAAAGCTACACAGTTGTTCATTGTGCAAGAAATTAGGCCTTAAGGGAAAGACTTCCCTGTGAACTGCAATGAGAGGAAAAGCCTTCTCAGAGTGAGATTTGAGCGAGTTTAAAGAATTGGCAGTTAGGGCCAGGAGTGGTGGCTCACTCCTGTAATCCCAGCACTTTGGGAGGCCAAGGCGGGTGGATCATGAGGTCAAGAAATTGAGACCATCCTGGTCAACATGGTGAAACCCTGTCTCTACTAAAAATACAAAAAATTAGCTGGGCACGGTGGCGCATGCCTGTAATCCCAGCTACTCAGGAGGCTGAGGCAGGAGAATTGCCTGAACCCAGGAGGCGGAGGTTGCGGTGAGCCGAGATCACGCCATTGCATTCCAGCCTGGGTAACAAGAGCAAAACTCTGTCTCAAAAAAAAAAAAAAAAAAGACCTGGCAGTTAGATAAGGAGCTTCAAGTAGTCTAGAGGACCAAGACTGAGTAGTAAAACCCAGAACAATGTAACAAAAGCACAGAAGATAAACTTAAGATGCTTTCTTTACAGGACACTTACTAGAACTTTTTTTTATTTTTTTGAGACATAGTCCCTCTGTCTCCCAGGCAGGAGTGCAGTGGCACAATCTTAGCTCACAGAAACCTCCACCTCCTGGGTTCAAGCAATTCTTCTGCCTCAGCCTCTGGAGTAGCTGGGACTACAGGCATGCACCAACATGCCCAGCTAATTTTTGTATTTTTAGTAGAGATGGGGTTTACCATATTGGCCAGGCTGTTCTCAAACTCCTGACCTCATGATCTGCCTGCCTCAAAGTGCTGGGATTACAGGTGTGAGCCACCGCTCCCAGCCAGTAGAACATTTAAGCTAAGCTGGACAACTGAGGAGAACAATTGAAGGAGGTAAATTTTGGCTAGATAATCGGTGGCCTTTAGTTTCAGGATAAGGAGTTGGAAGTCAATCTTTTGGTCAGTGGGTAATGATGGCATTTGTGTAGTTAAGCCAGTTGACAATGCTTTAACAACTTCAAAAGACCCTGAAACACATGGTTCCTAATCCTTAGGAAAAAAGGAACTCCTGACT
The DNA here is from genome assembly GCF_049354715.1 of Callithrix jacchus. Classification (NCBI taxonomy): domain Eukaryota; kingdom Metazoa; phylum Chordata; class Mammalia; order Primates; family Cebidae; genus Callithrix; species Callithrix jacchus. The sequence continues at coordinate 9,761,871 of NC_133519.1, forward strand.
TCAGGACCCTAAGCTAGGAGATTGGATAGACTCTTATGGCCCAACTGTATGGAAAATACACCACCTCGGCCTTTTCACTTAATGAGTAACCTTTCCCACCAGAAATGTGCTATATATATTTTTTTCCACTGGAAATTTTCGATTCCCAGTTATCTTTCTCTGACTTCTTGCCTGGTGATCCTCAGAAAAAGATGACTAAACTGGGAATCTTAATTTTCTAGTAGAAAAAGAAAATCATATATATCACATTTTATACACTTGAACTCCAACATCATAAAAATCAGCAAAATTCACTTTAAGCACAAAGTTGTGTTAATTCCCCCAAGATTTATCAAGAATGGCTTAATTTCAAAGGTTGTCAAGTTAATTATAAACTAAGATTTTCCAATTGTACCAACGGTATATTTGGCAAAAGAAGCATCCACTGGCTTTTGTCAGGATGAGTCTTGACTTAGGCAAGTTTTGAACTGAGAGGTCTTCAGAAATTCATCCCACATATTAACTGTGGCCTTCTCTACACAATCCCCTCCACTCATTCTCAAATTGTTTCCTTTCTCAGAACATCTGTGACAGAGACTGACACACCAACAGGTTAATTAACATGAGGACTCAACATCTATTAAAACATTCCCACTCCTGAACACTAAGAGCCAACCACCTCTCCAGGTTGCACCTCCAGCCTAGCTGAATAGGGAAACCTCAGGAGAAACACCTGGGAGCGGGTTTAACAAGCACAAGGGGAATTCTTATGATCCTTATAATCGGGGAAGTTTGTTACAGAAGGAAGACTGGGTCCTTGCCCTGGAGGCCTTTTCCTGTGGAGAAGGACTTGTAAACAGCCTATGGAGTGCTCAGCTTCCAACAACAAAAACATGTGCTGGTAGGGTTAAGGAAAAGTTTGGCTGAAATGAAGATTACATCGTGATTAGGGAGGTCTTGGGCTCTGAGGTCTCTTAATCGCCAAAGATGGACATTATAGACCAGGTAGCTCTTTGTTCCCCCACAGGACTGTCCTGTGCCTTATGCTTAGCAGCACTGCTGACATCTGCCCACTGGATACTTGTAGCACCCCCTCTTACCCACCTGACAACCCAAAAACATCTGTAGACATTGCCAAATGCTCCACAGGGGGTGGGGGCGGTGGCAATATATCTCCCCGATTGAAGTCACTGGAATGGAAGTTAGGAGAGGACGGCCAAGTCAGGACTTACAGAGAAGCTAAGGGACGAAAGCACATGGCTATATTACACAATGCTTGTTACGAACGCTTGGAGGTATATAAGGAAAAAAGGTTAAAACACTGAGAAACAGCACGTAGCGAGAGGTTGGACTGAAAAGATTTCTCATCTGTATAAGAAATCTCAGCTTGGTCATTACTTTCAGAAAAAAATAAAACGACCGTGGAGACACACGTACAAGGTTGAAAGGGTGGGGAAACCCCCATCAATCAAAAACATCCCAGAACCGTGGTCAAGCCTACTCCCTAGTCCCAATACAACAGGCCACTCGGTAACGCTGGGCGAGAATGACTGAGTGGTAACGCATTACTAGACTACAAGAAACTCCTCAGTCCTAAACCCGAACGCATCCAACCTTGGTCACCCTCCCTCCCTGACCAAAAGCTATCCAACGCTCTGACAAGTGTTTACAGCCCTTTTCTTGATTACTGAAGTGGCTCTGAAAAGAGCCTTTGGGGTAAGGTGGTTGATCTGTTGCGTCCTTTGCACACCCTTACTTCGAGCTGGTGTACTTGGTGACCGCCTTGGTGCCCTCGGACACGGCGTGCTTGGCCAGCTCGCCCGGCAGCAGCAGGCGCACTGCCGTCTGGATCTCGCGGGACGTGATGGTGGAGCGCTTGTTGTAGTGAGCCAGGCGGGACGCCTCCCCCGCAATGCGCTCGAAGATGTCGTTGACGAAGGAGTTCATGATGCCCATGGCCTTGGACGAGATGCCGGTGTCGGGGTGGACCTGCTTCAGCACCTTGTACACGTACACAGAGTAGCTCTCCTTGCGGCTGCGCTTACGCTTCTTGCCGTCCTTCTTCTGCACTTTCGTAACAGCCTTTTTAGAGCCCTTTTTGGGAGCAGGAGCGGATTTTGCTGGATCCGGCATTTTTGCACGAAAAAGCAACAGAGACTGAGAAGTAATCCCGACTAGGGCAAAACGGGCTGGTTACGCGCTACTTATAGAGCTTGTATGCAAATGAAGACTCGCACGGTGCTGCATTTTTATTGGTTAATTTACAACTGTGTCGTCAGAGGGGGCGGGGTTTATGTAAATAATAGATTCTGGTCTTGTTTCCTTAGTGGTCACTAGAACAAAAGTCTTGTTATCCAATCAGAATTATCTATTTCACACTAGCGGGTTTTAAGCTAGGTGAAGTGCTTGTTTCAACCGCCTCCGACTTTTTTCTTGGTTTTCGTTCCTTGACAGTTGCTTACAGAAGAAACCTTAACGCCAGCTAAAGATAACTTTTATCTTGTTTTTGCATTTTTATTCTATGCTTTGCCAGAAATTTTGTTCTCTCGGTTCTTGGAACATTACCTCAGCCCACTTTTTTTAAATCGCTAAGTATTTACCCCCCCACACACTTAAATTACTATTCTGGTTTGAGCACCGCCTGTGGTACGCAATGAAGACGCTGTGCTTTAATTGCTTATACAGTTCCTAAATAAACCCGGAAGCGAGTTGAAGTTTTAAGACACTCGCCCCACCCCAGTACGATCTTCCACATCTCGGGATTCAGCACATTGTCTCTTGCCCCTATGCACAACATTCCCCACAGAATTGGGAACCGGAGCTCTAGCCTTAAGTCTCGGCCGGAACCACAAGGACCATGCCTCTGCGGCTTTCTCTACCGCCAGCCAGCTCCCACCTGGGCTTTGTAACCCTACCCACCACTGCGAGTGTCCCTGGCCTCCACCGGTGAGCAAGGCAGACACACGTCAGCTGGAGAGCCGGTACAGCTGCTCTTGATGAAAACGGAAGTGGCTCTAAAAAGAGCCTTTAGATCCACCACTTAAACACGCTTTAGGCCCGCTCCCCGCGGATGCAGCGGGCCAGCTGGATGTCCTTGGGCATGATGGTCACGCGCTCGGCGTGGATGGCGCACAGGTTCGTGTCTTCGAACAGCCCCACCAGGTAGGCCTCGCTGGCCTCCTGCAGCGCCATCACGGCCGAGCTCTGGAAGCGCAGGTCCGTCTTAAAGTCCTGCGCGATCTCGCGCACCAGCCGCTGGAAGGGCAGCTTGCGGATCAGCAGCTCCGTGGACTTTTGGTAGCGCCTGATCTCGCGCAGGGCCACGGTGCCCGGACGGTAGCGGTGCGGCTTCTTCACCCCGCCCGTGGCCGGCGCGCTCTTGCGGGCCGCCTTGGTGGCCAGCTGCTTCCTCCGGGCCTAGCCGCCGGTCGACTTGCGGGCAGTCTGCTTAGTACGGGCCATTCTGTCTCATTGATATAAAGGTTTGGCCGTCCTATTTATAGACATAGCTTCCTCTGGATTTGGCCTGAAAGGAAGAAATTGTCAAACTTGTGATCTCATTGGTTAAAATTCAATCTTATTTACCTAGGCATAAAATTGTTTTGCTAATCTTCCCTGATTCCTTCATTCCCCTTTTCCAGATTCTTTTCTGTAATTTTGTCGATCACAGATTATTTTGGAAAACCTTTCCTTTAAATTGATGTAACTTCTGTAAAAGCAATGTATAAAGTGTTTTGCATTCCATTTAAACAATTTGTTTTCCAAATTCAAGCATTCCCTTCTGTGAGCTATCAGCCTGTTTCAAGTTACCTGTTACTGTAGCGCTTCTACCGTAGCTAACATTTATTTCGCTTCTGGCACTTCGCTCAGCAAATTACATGCATTTTACCATGCATGACCTAAGCTTAACAAAACAATATATAATTGAAGCAAAATGAAAAAATTGAACTTATTTACTTGACCTCGGAGCCCAAAGCCATTTCATCTGGGTAGTGTGTTGACCTGTATCGACCTGATATTAAAGCCTCCGCTTTCCTTTAGCCCTTTCGTCCTGCGATGTGGTTTCTTCTTCCTCACCCTCACATCAGTGGCCAATTAGGTCCTGCAGATTATACCTTCTAAATCAAAGAAGGACAACACCAGAAATAGTAATGTCTCCTTTACAATGTAGAATACTTTGTAAATAAGCGCTTATTGGCCAGATTACGAGTTAAAGTTTCAAAATAACTTATTCAGTTGCTGATTTGCTAACATTGTATTCAATGTTTCCTAATGCTTCAAAGTTTAATATTTTTTTCTGTTCTCTGTGAAAAGTAAAGATGCTTTGCTTTTTCAATTTCATGTGCTTTGAAGTCTGTATTGTTCACAGCAGCAAATATTATAATGGTTATGGAGAAGTAACTGATCATTAAAAGCTGTACTAGTTAACGTAAAACTTTTAATCATATGCTTATTTAATTGAAAAATCATTGCGTACAAACTATAAAAACTCAAACCTGAGAAAGGCAGGCCTGAGAAGTTTCTTTCTTCTTTTTTTTTAAAGTTTATAAACTTACTTTGAGGGTGTCATTATGAATCTACTGAACGCAAAGGACAGTAACAGTGATTTTCAGGATACTTCCTGAACACTAAACACAATGTCGAAATCTGTTAGCAAATTATTATCTTTGAGAGTTTTTTTCTTTTTCTTTTTTTTTTTTTTTTTGAGACGGAGTTTCGCTCTTGTTGCCCAGGCTGGAGTGCAATGCCACGATCTCGGCTCACCGCAACCTCCGCCTCCTGGGTTCAGGCAATTCTCCTGCCTCAGCCTCCCGAGTAGCTGGGATTACAGGCACGCGCCACCGTGGCCAGCTAATTTTTTGTATTTTTAGTAGAGACGGGGTTTCACCACGTTGACCAGGATGTTCTTGATCTCTTGACCTCGTGATCCACCCGCCTCGGCCTCCCAAAGTGCTGGGATTACAGGCGTGAGCCACCGCGCCCGGCCAGAAGTCATCTTTAATAACAGAATTAAGATCCATTAGCTGGTTCAGTTTCACCTAGTCCCCACACTGGACTCGAGAGTGAAATTTTATGAAAGGTCTCAATCCAACACTTTATTAGAAGTAGCTTTATGATGCAAAAGAAACGGTTTTTCTGCAACTGTAATGGAGACGGAATATTTCTTCTAGAATTTTTGAAGTGTCCCTCAGCAGAAATTATAAGGGTGTGTATCTTTGAATACCAAGAACTGAAATTTCATTCGGTAGCACTAGGGAATAGAAAAGAGAAGTTTAAAATTTACCACATAAGCAATAAGCAAGCAAAGGAAAATATTAATAAGTGAATTATTAGGCATGTAATGTTTTGTATGTCCATGTGTTTACTTTTAATACGAAATGGACTAGGTTAATATATATGTTCCAATAAGACAGTTAATGTTTCATTTTTCCCTTCAAGTACCCTCAGGGTTGTAAGTATCATAGGCTGAGACAAGCTCAATTTTTGCTTTGTGGGTTCGGGCCCTGTGCCCGATTTGAATTTCTCTTGACTGGTCTGCAGCCCTGGACCAAGTTGAAGAAGCCATGAGTCTCACTCATGAGCCAGCTTTTTTCCTTACCCCATTAGGAGATAAACTCATTCCTTAAATATCCTGCTCATTGATAAAACTTGGCACCCGTCTCCTTTCTACTGCTCCCTAATACTACCTGTAATGTGCAGCTCAAATTTTACAATTTCCGCCTTTATTTATGTAACATATTCCACTGGAATATGTTACAGGTAGGGGGTCCCGATCCAGACCCCTAGAGAGGGTGCTTGGATCTTGGGCAAGAAAGAATTCAGGGCAAGTATATAAAGTGAAAGCAAGTTTATTAGAAAAGTAAAGGAATAAAGGAATGACTACTCCATAGAGAGAATGGCCCCGAGGGCTGCTGTTTGTCCGTTTTTATGCTTATTTCATGATTATATGCTAAACAAGGGGTGGGGTGATGGCACGCGCCTGTAATCCCAGCTACTCCGGAGGCTACCTAAGAATCCCTTGAACCCGGGGCAGTAGAGGTTGCAGTGAGCCAAGATCACGCCACTGCACTCCAGCCTGGAAGACAACATACCGAGAGTCCGTTCCCCCCTCCTCCAACCCCCGCCCCCCAAAATAAGAAATCACTGCCACTAAGGAAAACACAGCCAAGATGGGGGAAAATAAAAAATCACTGCCAGTAAGGAAAACACGCCAAGATATAAGGAAATGTGAAATAATGTGATAGCTTCTGCGAGAGTTACTAAAGAGTCAGAAAATGGCAAACATGTTTCCTCTACGCCCCGAAGCGGACGAGGGAGCGGAAGACATGTGTCGCCAGTGCCGGGGTGTTGGTTTAGGCAGGTGGACGCTGTGATGCGTGGTGGAACCGTTCAACAAGCCGACTTGAGAACCAGCTTTATGCGGAGAGAGAGAACTGCTCTGTCATCCTCCGTGCGTCACCCCCTGGAGGTTCTAAGTTTAAACGCTTTGATTCGGGGAGCTGAAGAGTTTTGAGCTTAAAATGACTGAAGAGCCACGAGGTGGGTCCCCATGTTTCAGTCTAGACGTCTGAACATAGATTCAAGACTTAGGAGCACACGGAAGGTGGAGCCAAGGGAGAGATTAAACAGGGCACATCAGTTCTTTTAAAAATATTCTTCCGGAAAAAAATCCCCAACAAAACACGATTCTCTCAGCGGAAACCAGGACATTTTCTCCTAGACTCCCACACAGAGGGCCCCGATAAAGTAATAAACGTGTTAACGGTAAGAACCGCAACCAATTTCATAGCGCAGTTTCTGGTCATTACTCCCAGTGTGGAGCGGATAGTCCTCTAGCAAGACCCAATCTGGCAAACTGCTGGCTCCATGTGGAGCCTCCAAAGGACAGACACAGTGGGGCCCTAAATCCTGGCCGAGAACAAAGGCCGATTTAGAGGATCTGCAGAAAGGGATGCACAGAACATGCCTCAGTCCTCCCTATGCTCGTAGCAGGCCGTCCGTATACGCCCGTTCCTCGAGATCGAAAGTATCAAATGAATTGTTTTAAAACCCGGTACAACAAAAGACAGTAAAAATAGAAACTGCGTAACAGTTGCTTACGTAGCATTTGCACTGGGTTAGGCGTTATGAAGTAATTTAGAGACTATTTACAGTACCCGGGAGGTTGTGCACAGTTACGTGCGAATCCTACGCCATTTTCTACAAGGGACTGGAACATCCTGGACTTTGGTGTCGGCGGGAGCCCTGGAACCAATCAATCCCCCTCCGATACCGAGGGAGAACCGTTTTGCTTCTCCCAGCACGGCTCTGGCTGACAGTGTGTTGGTGTTGGGATTCGCTTCGCTGACCTCCAGGAGAAAGCTCGGCAGCGTGCTGACACGTTTTCCCAGGACCAGATCGCTCCCGGGTGAGCGGAAGCAGGGCGGCTCGGTGCAACAAAACAGCCTAGGGCCGGGAATTATGGCGAACCCGCCCCCTCCCGCCGTCCCTTGGCGCACAGATCCCCGGCGCCGCCGCTCTTGAGGTCGCCTCTCGCGTGTCCGCCTCCTCGTCGGAACGGCGCTTCCTGCAATTTTACACAAGCGCAGCTGGGAATCCGTTCGTCGGGATTAAACGCTGAGCTGGCGCGCTCCTGCCGGTCTCCGGCCTCCGTTTGCTCTTCCTGGGGCTCCCTCCAGACCTTTCCCCTTAGGCTCTGCACGCCCTCCGGGCGTCCTCACACCAGACACAGGCCAAAGCCCCGGCAGAATCCCGACGCCGCGGGATGGGATCTGAATTCTCCCGGGGACTGTGGCGCAGTGATGAAGGGCGAACAACAACAAAGGAAAGGGCGAGAGTGAGAGAGCCCTGAGAAGGAAGAAGAGGAAAGCAGAAAAGAAATGACGAAATGTCGAGAGGGCGGGGACAACTGAGAACGCTTCCCGCCGGCGCGCTTTCGGTTTTCAATCTGGTCCGACAGTCTTGTATATCAGGGGAAGGCGGCCCTCGCCCGGACAGAAGCCGTCTTCCGGGCTGCAGCGGTCATGTCTGGCAGAGGAAAGGGCGGAAAAGGCCTCGGCAAAGGGGGCGCCAAGCGCCACCGCAAGGTCTTGAGAGATAACATCCAAGGCATCACCAAGCCGGCGATTCGGCGTCTAGCTCGGCGTGGCGGCGTTAAGCGGATCTCCGGCCTGATTTACGAGGAGACCCGCGGTGTGCTGAAGGTGTTCCTGGAGAACGTGATTCGGGACGCGGTCACCTACACGGAGCACGCCAAGCGCAAGACCGTCACGGCCATGGATGTGGTGTACGCGCTCAAGCGCCAGGGGCGCACCCTGTACGGCTTTGGAGGCTAGGCCGCCGCTCACGGCTTTGCACGTTTCCGTCCCAAAGGCCCTTTTTAGGGCCGACCACTTGCTCATCTGAGGAGCTGAGCACCTGACTGCGTAAAGTGCAACAGTAACCGTGCGGGAACGTAACTTTGCCAGCGGGGCGGCAGTCGGATCTGAAGTTAACAGACAGCTGGTGTCCGTACAACTCGCAGCCTTAGGGGGCTTCAGTCGTTGACCTTTTGCTTGCCTGGGCTTATTTTAGCCTTGTTCCATGCGAAAGGTCGAATGTGCTCTAGGTTCGAGCGCTGCTTTTTTCGGTTCGCTCTTGCGCAGTGTAGGCACACCTAGGGGTGTCGGGGTCCGGACGTAATGAGGCACTGGCCATTTAAGCGTCCCTTGCTGTGTAATCTCACTCTTCGCTCAGGCAAAGTGGGGAGAGTAGCCTTAGTTTTAGAGGTGCGGGCTCTCACCTGATCCGTTCAGGTTTCGTCAGTTAACCTTTCTGGGCTTCGTTTTGCCCTCTACATAACCAGCGGGTGGACTACGTGCCTTCGTCTAAGGGTCCATTCATGGTCTACGCTGTCTTAAGACGCACTCAACTCACTTCAAATAAAAGTGTGACTTTGCAGATCAATCTTCGTACAGTTGAAAAACGCCTTTCTGGCAAGTTAGTGCCCAGTGCCTGAAAACTGTCATTTCTTGTGTTCAGTAACAAGGCCCCTTAACTTAATCAAGGACCTGTGAGATGACCGTCTCGGTCGTGGCATTGCGAGGATATAGATGAAGAGACATTTTAATGTGATCCCTCTATAATAGTGACTCAAGGATATGATCTTAAAGCAACTTCAAGAAACGGGCCATCCAGGTATGTGGCTTCTACCTCTCAGGGCCCGTTGTAGCTTAGAATGAGAGACCTGCAGCAACGTGCCCGCCGTCAGTACAGAAAGCACGATTCCATTTTGACGAGGCAAAAGCTAATTATTCTATATCAGCACGGCCTAGATCACAGAAAGCTGTTCTCTGCACTTCTACACTGCCACCTCTAGGTGGCCCTAATTTGGATTGAAACGGGTTCGCAGTTCTAAGCCCTAAATTAATAGCTTTGCAGCCATTGCATTGCCCAGAAGTTTATTTACTTATTTAACTCTTTATTATTGTTATTATTATTATTATTATTATTATCATTTTCTGCATTCTAGGCCTACGATTTTACAGCGAAATTGGACGGTGTATGTACTTGAGAGAATAAAATCTGTCAGCTCCCAAATGATAAACCAGTAGTTGCTTTACTGGTCTTCGGACGTGACTGCTCTCATCAGCATCAGACACTTGAGAAGGAACTAGGCTTAAAACACGGTACTTGGCAATCGGGTTGCCAGCAAAGCAGCGGATGCGAGACTTGCCCTCCAGGAGCTTAGCATCAGACGGGAGAAGAGAAATAAATGCATAATATGTAGGCGACATAAATCCACACCAGTACGCAGTTAGGAGGAAATGGCAAAGCCAAGAGTAAGAGGCCGTACGTATTCAATATGATGAGAAACTTAGACAATACTATAGGAGCCCAAATGCTACAGATGTCACTGGCTGCTGGGAGACTAGGGAAAACTTGTCCATGGACGTGGGGGTTTGTGTCGGACTCTGAATAAAGAGCAGAATGCTTGCTGTCCTACTGGCGGGTTATCTGCCCATTGCCTGAAAAGTATCATTTCCTGCGTTCAATAAAAAGGCCCGTTATGAGATATGAGCTACGTAGTAAAGGGGACGGGGGCAGGGAGGACGTGGCAAGAATAACATGTGTGAAGATGTCCAGGTGGGAAACAGAAGTGTTAATGCTCCGGATGTTTCCTTTCCCTTTCAGATCTGACCTGTCATTTCCAGCATTCCTATTTGAAATATCACTGTTTTTTTGTTTGTTTGTTTTTTTTTTTAACCTTTAAAGGCAATGCTGATGAATATATCTGATCCTCACCAAGATCCACTAAAGAAGGAGATAAAATTTGAAGAGAAATAAGAAAGAAAGGGAGTGAGGTAGAAAACACCCGTTATTTGAATTAGGGTAGCCTCTCATCCATCCAACAATGGAAAACACATCCATTGTTCTCAAAGTGTAGCCTCTCATCTATCGGTATTGATCACCTGGGATAAAAAAATCTTGGGCCCCACTGAATGAGACACTGAGGGATGAGACCGTGTAATTGGTACTTTTGAAAAAGCCCTCCTGGTGATTCTGATACATATTAAAGTTTGAAAACCACTGATGTAGATAATAGCTCTTTCTGTCTTTTTTTTTTTTTTTTTTTTTTTTTTCTTTTTTGAGACGGAGTCTCACTCTGTCACCCAGGCTGGAGTGCAATGGTGGAATCTTGGCTCACTGCAACCTCCACCTCCCAGGTTCAAGCGATTTTGCAGCCTCACCCTACCAAGCAGCCGGGATTACAGGTGCCACCACCTGTAGTTTTAGCTGCGCTAATTTTTGTAGTTTCAGTAGAGCCGAGGTTTTGTCGCGTTGGTCAGGCTGGTCTCGAACTCCTGACCTCAGGTCATCCACCCGCCGTAGCCTCCTGAAGTGCCGGGATCCCTGCACCTGGCCTCTTTTCTCTCTCTCTCTCTCTCTCTCTCTCTCTCTCTCTCTCTCTCTCTCTCTCAAGCAGTTTTTGTTTTAATGAAAACGTATTTAGAATCTGAACATATGTTGCCCAGATGTTTCCCAAATGTTAAATTTTGCTTTCTTTGACGGAAAAGAAACCATATGGATGATCCTAATACATTTCTTGTAGCAAAAAAACATAGACGGAAAAAGGTGAAACAGCCTTTGTTTCTTCAAAGAATTTGGGGCAGACAGACAAGACGTATGAATGAAAAATGTAGCCGGCTTGTTTTAGTAAATATCAGTTTCTACTTCTAATAGTACTTAAGTTTGTAACTAATGGATGTGTTTTCTTTTTTCTTCCAAGATTTCTCCAATATCTTGTCCTTTACCATTGCACGTCATTGTGTACATCTTCTTTATAGTGACATTAGTACTCGCCCTTGCTCCCACCATGTCGAGTCCACCACATGCTATTATGGTATAGACACGGCTAAGTCCTCTATGAGCTGTCGGCCCCCGAACATTGCCAAGTCACGGAATACGCAGCTATGTATGGTTTTACATTAATAAAAGTCCCTTTTTCTGAACCATCTATTACAGTGAAGGATATAATGCTATTTTTAGCCATCTTTAATAGCAAGGCATAAAATTTCTCTCTTTGATTTGCCCCCCAAATAATTTCCTTCCCATTTCAATCCTTCGGTAGCTCTCCACGAGCCGGCTTCTGTCTGCCACCTCCTTCCCTCCCTAGATGAATTCAAGACTTCCACTCAGACACATACAAATGATTATAGAGTTCGGTCTGTGGGTCTACTCCCATTACCGTGGTCACACAGGCACCTGCATGGCCCACCACTGGCTGATCAGACTTCACTGTGGACCCATTTGAAGTCTTTCTTCCCGTTACCCGCCCCTTACCTCTCTGCGTAGCTCATCCTTTACTGCATTCTTCTTCCCTTCCTTTGCAGCCTCTTACTCTGTACTTCACTCTCTAGCCAGTGATGTACGTGTTAGTTCCTTACTTGAAACAAAGGAACGGAACTGATATTTATGCAGAATGTTACTAGTACACATAAATACGGATAAATATATAGATAATTGTCAGGAAAAATGCTCACAAAAATTTAAGAATGATTTATAAGGGCTTATCTTCATTGAACATTTCTAATAGTTTGAATTTCTTAAAATAAGCGTGAATATAATTTTCCCCAAAACGATCAGAAGTTTAGGTAGGTAGGTAATCTGAAGTACACAAACCATGAGAAATCCTACCTCTGTCAAAGTTAAATTTTCACATCTTTAGTGTTACTGAGAATTTTATTTTTTTCCAAGGTGGAATCTTGCTGTCGTCAACCACGCTGGAGTAATAATGGCGCCATCTCGGATCACTGCAACTTCTGCCTCACCGGTTCGAGTGATTCTTCTGCCTCAGCCTCCCAAGTAGCTGGAATTACAGGGGACCACCACCATGCTCAGCTACTTTGTATATTTTTAGTAGAGACCAGGCTTCGCTACATTGGCCAGGCTTGTCTCGAACTCCCGACCTCGTGCGATCGGCCCGCCTCGGCCTCCCAAAGTGCTGGGATTACAGGCGTGAGTCACCGCACCCGGCCGATTACTGAGCATTCCTGCCTTTGTCACAGCCTCATTTTAGGGATCAAAGGAAACGTTCTTTGCGAAAGAAAAATGAGGCCGTGAAGTGATGTAGAAACGAAAGCTGATGTTTTTATCATCTTTCCCACTCAGTGTAGTTTTCTTTTTCTTTCTTTCTTTTTTTTTTTTTTTTTGAGACACGGTTTCACTGTACTTAAGGCCACCAGGTAAGGAAGGGAAGGGTTATTAGGATAAGAGAGGGCAGAAGCAAGGAGGGCCCAAAGAGATGAGGGCAAAGAAGAGCAAGGGAAGGCTCACAGGGCTGACTCTTGAAGAATGGGGGTTCTTAGGGTCACACAGAAGGGGAAGACGTTCCGGACAGAAACAGAAAGTGTGAAGATGCTGCATGCTTGGAGATTGCAGATGCCGAGCGGGGCTAGAATAATCTTGTTCGGCTGCAAAAACATCTGAAACCTGAGAAGGCTGTGGGAAACATGAGGAACTAGATGTGTGATACTTTGAGTTCTTCTAAATTAGTAACTGCTAATAGAGCAGCAAAAATTGATGGGGCTCTTGTTCTGCGCCAAATACTGTGCAAGGTCTTTTTTTAAGACACGGGGTCTCACTGCTGTCACTGAGGCTGAAGTGTGTTAATAAGGTCACAGCTCACCACAGTCTCGAACTGGCCTCTAGCAGTCCTCTTGCCTCAGCCTCCTGAGTCACCGGGATTATTACAGGCATGAGCCACCACACATGGCTTGTGCTAGATACTTTACAGAAATTGTCACTTTTACTATTTCCGACAAAAGTATGAGCAAGTAACTGCTACCCCATTTTACAGACGGGAAAAGTTAGGCCTATGGAGATCTGCCTCCTGATCTACTCGGTCCCGTGGCTGTGCTTGCGTTCTCGGGGGTCTGTGTCGATAGTCCGTCTGGCCGTGCCCGAGCCTGCAAATCCGCGCTGCCTACAAATCCGCATGGCAAATCCTTAAAGTCATTCACCTGTTTACATGGAAAAGGTTGGGATTCAAACTTGATTTTGTCCAACTCCAGTCCTTCCTGGTTATTAGCCTCTAGTGCTGTGAATTGCCATGCAAAGGAATGTTAACTTAATCCTGAAGGGAATGGGAAGGTCGCAGAAAAATTTTAAGCATGAAAGTGAGAGGCTCAAAACAGAAAGCAAACAAAAAAACGAAACCCTCATTTTTTTAAAGACAGCTCTCATAGAGTGGAAACTCGGTGGCAGGGCAGAAAAGACCAGCCTGACTATCTAACCTACCAGACCAGAGCTGGTGAGGGCTTCAGTTGAGGTATGGTCATGGGAGGATGGAGAAAAGGTGATACGATTGAAAGTCAGAAGGTAGATTTAGTAACATTTGGAACTCACAGGATTTGGACAGAGGACGAGAGGAAGGGACACCTGACCAGTAGAGACAGAGGTAGTGAAGGTGTGTTCCATGAAGATGAAGAATGTGGAAACAGATCGGTTTGGAAAGCAAGATGATGCATGAGGTTTTGGAAATAAGCTGGGTTTGAAGTGCCTGGTATCCATCCAGAGGGACCTGTCTGCGAGACGGAAACATTGGTGTAGCAGTGGCTCACGTCTTATAAGCCCAGCATTTTCGGAGGCCAAGGCGGGATGGCTTGAGCCCAGGACTTGGAAACCAGCCTGGCCAAGGAAGTGAGACCTTGTCTCTACAAAAAAAATTAAAAACTAACCCAGTCATGGTAGTGTATGCCTGTAGTCCCAGCTACTCAGACGGCTGAGGTGGGATAATCGCTGATCCGAGTCCAAAACTGCAGTGAGCTTTGATTGTGCTACTGCACTCCAGCCTGATGAGTGAGACCATTTCTCTCACACACACACACACACACACACACACACTGCAGGGATCGGGATAGGGTCTCTGCAGAAGATGAAGCTCAGATTAACAAAAGCCCGCCTGCACCCTCCGGGAATTCTGGCTTAAGGGCAGGATACGGGGCTCGCCACTGTGCCGGTGGTGGGGCGGGCCTCACCGACACCCGACCGGCACCCCAGCACAGTTCTCTCTGCACGTTTGCCCCCAGAACCCCAGCAAGGCCGAGGTGGCGAATTCCCTCCGTAGCCGGGCGGCCGCGCCCACCGGGCGGGGTAAGTTTGGGCGCGAAGCCGGGTCATGTAGCACTCCATCTCCGAAAAGGCCAGGCGCTGTCCCCGAGTGTCCCCTGGACGCGGGCCCGAAGCGTCTCTCCTTTCCCCGCTACCCATCCAACGCTGGGTCCCCGTCAAGCGCGGGAAGAGCGGGGCCGGCAAAGCCCGCAAGCCGGCGCCCGGGAGCGAAACGGCGTGAGCTGGTGGCGCCCAGGATAGCTGACCTAGGTTGGTTGGCAAAGCTCAAGGCGGCACTGCAGCCAGGGCACCCGACCCTGAGTTTTGCGGGGACCTAGCTGGAAATGCTTTCCCCGCCCTTAATGCCGGAGGAGCACGGACCGCAAGCGGTACAGCCTCTTCCAAGTGCTGCTGTGGGTGGCTCTGAAAAGAGCCTTTTGGGTACGATGGAACCTCCGACCCGAGCGCGCACTTCTCAAGCCCGCTCCCCACGGATGCGGCGGGCCAGCTGGATGTCCTTGGGCATGATGGTCACGCGCTTGGCGTGGATGGCGCACAGGTTCGTGTCTTCGAACAGCCCCACCAGGTAGGCCTCGCTGGCCTCCTGCAGCGCCATCACGGCCGAGCTCTGGAAGCGCAGGTCCGTCTTAAAGTCCTGCGCGATCTCGCGCACCAGCCGCTGGAAGGGCAGCTTGCGGATCAGCAGCTCCGTGGACTTTTGGTAGCGCCTGATCTCGCGCAGGGCCACGGTGCCCGGACGGTAGCGGTGCGGCTTCTTCACCCCGCCCGTGGCCGGCGCGCTCTTGCGGGCCGCCTTGGTGGCCAGCTGCTTCCTCGGGGCCTTGCCGCCGGTCGACTTGCGGGCAGTCTGCTTAGTACGGGCCATGGCAAACCAAAACACAAACTTACGAACGCAGCCGCGGGGAGAAAAACGGGCTCCCGGCCCCGCGGCAGCCGCCTTTATAGGCACAGTCTTTTCCCGATTGGGCGGAGCAATAATTGAAAATCCCGCGCTGGCTGTCCATTGGACGTGACGTCACCCGCCTCCGCGTCACCGGTTGGCTCGGGCGGAGTCCGCCCTAACCCCGCCCACCCGCCTCGCTTTCTACTTTCCAGTCGGCCCCCTCTGTTTTGCAAGCGTTTTCCCCCTTTCTTTCGGGGTCAAAGTAGTTTTCCATGGCCGCTTGTGTTAGATTGTTGCCTGTACGCCCTTCACTTCCTTAGAACCCGCTGTCCGCGATAGCCCCCTTTCTCGCTGCGCCCTGCAGCTCCCGCCGGGAACCTTCTTCCGTTTCCACCCCGAGTCGCTACTTCGCCTGTTGGGTGGGGGGGGGGGGGGGGGGTGCCTTTTGGGTGAGAGACGTGTCCGTCCCCAGGGCGCAGGATTCCGCCCCCGAGGCCGCTACTCTCCGCCCGGAAAACAAAAATGGAAACCAAGACTAGGTCAGCTCAGCAAAGCCAAGACCCAGCTCGGCCACACCGGGCAGCACTAGCCACTCGGGGCCCTCCGCGTGGTGGGCGGAGGCGAGGAGCACCTCCCGCTTACGCTTGAGGAGGTCTAAGTGGCCGGCCGCGGCTCCGCGGAGAGCGCCGGGGAAGCGCGCGCTTTGCGCACAACGCTGAAGCGCGGTGGGTGGCGCCTGTGGCTGAGTGGACTGCGGCGCCCAGGACGTTTGGTGCCTCCACCTGCGCCGGGAAGCCCTGGGACGGCATGCAACACGGCACACCCGCCCCCTCCGACCCGTCACCCCCAGGTCCCTTGTTTGCTACCGAGAAAGGCTGCGTCCAGAGTACGTAGCCGTCGTTAACAACTCTTTTATTTGAAAACGTGGGTGGCTCTGAAAAGAGCCTTTTGAGTTCACAGGTGCCCCTTCGAGACGCGGGCCGCGCTGGGCTTCCGGACGGCAGCCTCACTTGCCCTTGGCCTTGTGGTGACTCTCCGTCTTCTTGGGCAGCAGCACGGCCTGGATGTTGGGCAACACGCCGCCCTGGGCGATGGTGACTTTGCCCAGCAGCTTGTTCAGCTCCTCGTCGTTGCGGATGGCCAGCTGGAGGTGACGGGGGATGATGCGCGTCTTCTTGTTGTCCCGAGCCGCGTTGCCCGCCAGCTCCAGGATCTCGGCGGTCAGGTACTCCAGGACCGCCGCCATGTAGACGGGCGCGCCGGCCCCCACCCGCTCCGCGTAGTTGCCTTTGCGCAGCAGGCGGTGCACTCGCCCCACCGGGAACTGCAGGCCAGCGCGGGACGAGCGCGACTTGGCCTTGGCGCGGGCCTTGCCTCCTTGCTTGCCACGGCCAGACATGCCAGCGACTGCAGCCGATAGGACTCACTCAGAAAAACCTCCTGCCTGACGACCGGGAAAGTCGCCCAAGACGCCGCCGCCTCACCCTTTTATAGACACAACTGCGATTGTCCACGGAGCACTTTGATTGGCTCAAGTACCGTTTGTCCGGATGGCCAATAGGATAGCTCCGCCAGAATCCACTCATTTACATAATCTCGTCTCCCTGGCGTTGGGCGCCGCGGAAAACTCGCGAATCACAACGCAGCGTCTTGGGAACTTTCCTGTGCGCTCGGTCTCCCTAAGTGCAAGTGCATCCTGGCTTCCGGTAGAACCCGGTCCCGCGGCGGTGCTTGCGTTCTTGGTGGCGGGGGGTCTGTGTCGCCAGTGCGGCTGGCCATGCCTGAGCCTGCAGAGTCCGCCCCGCCTCCCAAGGTTACCGAAGTGCGAAAGAAGGGCCGCGAGAAGCGCAAGCGCAGCCGCAGGGAGAGCTGCTCCGTGTGGGTGTACGAGGTGCACCGGCGTCTCGTCCAAGGCCGTGGGCATCTTGAACTTCTTCCTCAAAGACATCTCCCGGCTCATCGCGGCGGCGGCGGCGGCCGCGGCGTAGTCCTTGCCCGGCGCACTACAACAAGCGCTCCACCGTCACGTCCCGCGAGATCCAGACCACCGTGCGCCTGGTGCTGCCCGGCCAGCTGGCCAAGCGCGCCGTGTCCCAGGGCACCGAGGCGCTCACCGAGTACACCAGCTCCAAGTTTGCCCCTGCCGGGACCTGGCGCTCGCCCGCTCCCGAAGGGAGTCGCTGTCTGCTTCACTCCCAAGGCTTTCAAGCTGCTCTTGTGTTTTCAGTTCCATTTTATTACATTTTTTGGACTTTCGTCTGCTTTAAGAAAGCTGACAACTCCATCAACCCCAGATAACCTATTTTCAGATTGGCAGTGCTATAAGTATGCTTATAGATTGTTAGTGGTGTATTACTTTGGTATTAGGTGTACTTGTGCTTGCCTTAGAGGGCTGCTCTTAAAACTGTCTTTGGCTTGTGTATGTACCCTTCAGTATGTGTCCAGTAAATTGTGTCCTGGTGAGAAATGCAGTTTAATTTATGAGCTTATGTAAGATCAAATTGTATATATGAACAAAAGTTTGGGTCTCCTCTTCAGTGGTAAAATGAAGGTAGAAGTTAAACGCATTGTATACTCTGAGGTGTACTTTAAAGGGAATAGTTCAAGTTTTATATATGGTATGGAGAAATTTCTTTAGGTTTTTTAGATCGTTTCACAAACACGTGTCTACACCACCATTCATGTTAAGATTACTTAAGGAGGTAGATGGAAGCTTCATATTAATACCCAGGAATTAACACCGATAACACTGGTGCCAGCTGTGCCCTCTAATTGAAATACCCTAAAATCTCAATACCATTAAATGGTATTTTCTCACCTGAAGAAGTATCATTCAGGAACACTTGTCCAGTTCAAGTTCCATACAATGGCAACAAAATACATGATTTTTTGGGGGGAGCAGGGGACAGAGTTTCGCTCGTTACCCAGGCTGGAGTGCAATGGCGTGATCTCGGCTTACCACAACCCCCGCCTCCTGGGTTCAGGCAATTCTCCTGCCTTGGCCTCCTGAGTAGCTGGGAATACAGGCACGCACCACCATGCCCAGCTAGTTTTTTTGTATTTTTAGTAGAGACGGGGTTTCACCATGTTGGCCAGGATGGTTTTGAACTCCCAACCTCAGGTGATCTGCCGGCCTTGGCCTCCAAAGTGTTTGCATTACAAACCTGAGCCACGGTGCCTGGCGAAAATACATATGATTTCTGAACCCAGCTTGGGATCCCTGAAAAGCAGAAGTACCACAAATGTGTGAGAGGTTGATTAGGTTTGTTGTCAGCTTTGGGAACACTGGACTTGTAATAACCCAGCCTCGTTACCCTTAAAAGATTATACTGATTGCTTCGGGATTCGTAAACAGTAGGCTGGCCACAATAGAAACAAAGAAAGCAATTAGGAGGCTGTTGCAGTTCTGTGGGCTGGAGCCCACAGATTCTTAAAAATCTCATCTCCAGACCAGCAGCATCAGCATTACTTGAGGTTATTAAAAAATGAAAATTCCTAGGTTGCAATTATTCGTGTTAACAAACTTTCTGGGTGATGAGAAACAAGCTAAAGTGTGAAAAACACTTGATAAATGACATGTTGGAATGTTTCCATTACCCCATAACAGTCATTGGGGTAATGGAAACAAATGTTGGATTTTATCTTTGAGGTAGAATTGATAGGTGTGTGTGGGGATCACTCCTGTGTGAGGCCCCTAGGAAATGGGCCTCACCATATGGTGAGCTTGAGCCCGGACACAGATCCCCGGTTGGGGGAGTCGAGCTGAGGGAAAGCAGGAACCGAGAGAGGGACTATGTTATTCTAAATAATTAACAGACATTACTTTATGGATATGAGGACTTGGGAGGCAATGTGTCCACTTTTGGCTTCTTATGGTTTATTGCTTGATTGTGTTCATTTTGGACCCTTGTCACCTTCATTGTAAAATATTAAGTATTTACACTTAGTAACTTACAGTAACTTGCTGGGTGTAACTGTAACTTACCATAACTTACTGGGCGTGACTGTAACTTACTTACCTTGACCTATTGGGCGTAACCTACTTACTGGGTGTAACCTACTTACTGGACTTAACTTACTTACTGGGCGTAACTTGCTTACTGTAACTTAAGTACGTTGATCAGGCGTAAACAACTTTGACTTCAGAAAAGTATATAATGAAACGTATTGCAAAAATAAAATTGCTGCTTGGACATAGCCTAAGCCAGCCCTCCAGACTCCGCTTTACTATTTTCTTTCACTTCCGTGCACTCTCCCCCTCAGGTTGAACGAGACATCTACGTTGGTGGTCTCGGGGACTCCTGCAGGTCGATAGTCCCCCGGCAGACGTGCCGGACCCCAACAGGTGTGGCTGAGGAACAGGATTTAGGTAACAGTGAAAACCCCTAGAGTTTCTGGCTTGAGCAACGGTACATAGTAGTTAGGATAGAACACTTGGAGAAGATATTCATTGGAATACTAAAGGGAGATCCAGAGTTCTGATTTAAATTTGAACAGCTATTTGCTATTCAAGTGGATATGGGGAGTTGACAGTTTGAGAGATGCATCTAGGGTTCAGTAAAGACAACACAAGCCTGTGTTTAAGGTCCACCTGTGAACTGTGAATACAGTGAGGGGGATAATAGACATCACCTTAAAGTATTTTTCTAGACCTTATTACTCATGTGTTTGTCATGAGGTATAACTTAGTAGTTTATAGTTCTGCAATGTATGTTATTGACCAGATAGCATTTATTTTTCTAATTCTGTTTGTTATAGTATGTCATATGTGCTTCCCAGAAACAGGTTTTACCCACAGTTCTTAGGGTTGGCCTAATGAGTTTATTGTTGTCTCAACCTGATTCTTACTGTGATTAGTTCAGGAATCTAGATCAAACTAATTGGCATTTAACATTTCAGGAAGTGAACTGAGTAACAACTAACTCAGCAGGGGAGAGTATTATGCTATTATCTTCTGGGAAAGAAGCTTGTTTTCAAGAGGCGGCAGCAGGATGGACTGCCTTTGGGCATGAAGGCAAGAATGATTATAGACAGTATGCAGAGGAGGCACAGTGTGGGGGAATCACAGTGTGAGCCACTCTTAGAGTTCAGCCAACCCTGGATCTCTGCTGTACTTTTGGACTTCCAGTAGAGCCAATTTGTCTGACATATTTACTTATACCAATTTGAATCTTGAAATATCAAGGAAAAGACCTTTCATGAAAGGTCTCAAAGAAACAAATAGGGTCGATTAGGACAGAATTGCTCCAACTACGTATTTGGAACAAATGTCGAAATGGTAAAAACCAGTATTTGATAAAGGCTAAAGACTAATATATTACCATCATAGAAAGAATGTCCAGGCTTTTTTGTTTTTTAGATGTGAAACTTTATTTAAGAATTTAACGTCTTTTCCTGTATGTCTCCGTGTTTTCTTTTTTTTTTTGAGGCAGTTTCACTCTTGTTACCCAGGCTAGAGTGCAATGGCATGATCTTGGCTCACTGTAAACTCTGCCTCCTGGGTTCAAATGGTTCTCCTGCCTCAGCCTCCTGAGTAGCTAGGATTACAAGCATGTGTCACCATGCCCCCCTAATTTTGTATTTTTAGTAAGATAGGGTTTCATTGCCCCCTGCCTCAGAGTTATAGAACAGCTTCTTCAGCTTTTCGCCCCCAGGACTCTGCAAAACTTTCCGACTTTCAGAAGGTTTGCGTCTGTTCCCTGTAGTTTTTCCCACCACTCTGATGGATCCCCCACATCATGAGAAATATTACGTGGGAAAGTTAACGTACCAAACAGTTCTCATTCTGTCGCCCAGGCAGAAGTGCAGTGCAGTGGCATGATCACAGCTCAATGAAGCTTCAACTTCCCTGGCTCAACAGATCCTCCAACCTCAGCCTCAGAAGTGGCCTAGCCAGCTGCCATGTTCTGAGGACACTCAAGTAACCCTATGAAGAAGCCTACATGAAGAGAAACTGAGATCTCCAGCTAACATCCAGAGAACAGAGGTCTCCTGCCAATAGCTTCGAAGAGACTTCCTCAGCCATAGACAAGCCTTTAAGTGAACACAGCCCTGGCTAACAACTCACTGCCACCTCATGAGAGGCCCTGAGCCAAAACCTCCGCCTTAAACTGCTTTCAAGTTCCTGTCTCACAGAAACTGTGAGATAATAAATATTTTGTTTTAAGCCCCCCCAAAAAAGGGGGGGGTCAGGCTGGTCTCAAATTTCTTGACCTCAGGTGATCCACCTACTTTGGTCTCCCTGTTGGGGTTTATAAGATTATGATATAGAAGTCCTGTTTTGTAAAAAAGCTTGCTTGTAAAAGGCATTTGAGGTAAATAAGTAGGCAGAAAAGGATCTGTGAGCCCACGAACTGTCCATGAACTGTTCTGAAACGCTAAGAGCTCTTGGCGGAGCAGAACGATATCTTGGGGGCTGGGAGTCTGGCCAACTCCCGGTGCCCAAGAAACAGTCAAGGACAGGACACTTATGAAGCAGATCTTCCTTGTTTACCGACTGAACTTGACTAGCCCAAAGATGAGTATGTAAACTAGTTATGTAAGCGGATACAATAAAGGAGCAAAAAGAACACAGAGATATTGAATCAGAGCGACTTCCAGATGTGACTTGCGAATAGCCCGTGCTGCTGTCTTGCTGGTGCTGAGGTAGAGTGGTTTCCATATATATATATATATATATATATATATATATATATATACACACACACGTGTGTATATATATATGTGTATATATATATATAAAACTATCGTCTTTCCATCCTCCTACTTCTCTCATTAAAATTTTCTATCATTTTATTATTGTTCTTGGTCTGGTGTTTTCTTCCCATGAATCTGCCTGTTAAAGGAAAAAGCAAGCTTGGTACGCGCAGTTAGCGCAACAGGATTACAGGCATGAGCCACCACACCCAGCCATCTCCATGTTTTCTTATAAGGGTATCAGTCATACTGGATTAGAGCCCACCCTAATGACCTCATTTTAACTTGACTAAATCTGCAAAGACCCTATTTCCAAATAAGGCAAAATTCTAAGGAACTAGGGGTTAGACTTCAACATATCTTTTTTGGGGACACAATTCAACCCCTAACAGTAGTCAACAGCTGTGGCAGGCTAAATATGGCCTCCGAATATGTCCATATCCTAATCCCTAGAACCTGTTAATATTACCTTATATAGCCAAGGGAATTTTGCATATGTGATTCTGAGACTGGATTATCCAAATAGGTTCCAAAAGTAATCACCACAGCCATTATAGGAGAGGCAAAAAAGTCAAGTATGGTAGCAGGTGATATAGAAGCAGAGAGAGATTTGAAGATTAACAGGATGCTTGCTGTGATGATGGAAGCAAGGGACCATAAACCAGAAATATCCCCCTAGAGGCTGGAAAAGGCATGGAAATACACACTCCCTTTGTCGGGGTCCGGCACGTCTGCCGGGGGACTACCGACCTGCGGGAGTCCCCGAGACTGCCAACGTAGATGTCTCGTTCAACCTGAGAGAGAGAGTGCGCGGAAAAGAAAGATAGAAAAGTAGAGTCTGGAGGGCTGCGTGAAGATTATGGCCAAAACGCAGCAAATTAATTCTTGTGGGTTACAGCTTTTATACCTTTTTTCTTGTTTACATTTACCTTATCTCAGCAGAAAGAAAGAAAGGGGTAGACAGAAAGGAAACAGAAACTCCACAAAAAATAGTTATCAGGGGCTTGTGATATCCGCACAGAAGGCAGTTTAAGGGGGCTAGTGGTAGTAGTTTACATTTCAAAGATTTTACATTTCAAAGATACAATGGCACCCTTAAGGTGGCTGGTTAAACCTGTTTTTCACCAGGAGCTAAAACAAAGGCTTGGCTCCAGGGAAAATATGGGCAGAGGTCTCTACTCCTCTTAGGCATCTCAATTGCAGCAAGTTTATTGCTTACACAGAGACTGAAGGGGGACATGGAAGCAGACAGCACAATGTCCTCATAAACTGCAGGCCTTTGCTTTGCATTCTGTTGTTGCTTTTAGTGAGTCAGCTCACCGCCCTTTGTCTCACTCGACAGCCCTCGAGGTGGGGAAACGCAGTACAGGTCCAGCAGCCAAACTGGGGCGAGTCAACTAGCTGTCTCGAGCCCTTGGCGCGAACACCACATCCCTTAAGGCCTCCAGAGGAAGTACACCCTTGATTTCTACCTAGTGAAACCGAATTTGTACTTCTGACCTCCAAACTAAGAGAATAAATGACTGTTGTTTTAAAACCATTGAGTTTGTAGTAATTTGTTGCAGCAGCCACAGGAAACTAATACAGTAACTATACAGGATTAAAAAAAAATGGAGAAATTTGAATATGGATTGCATATTAGTTAATATTACTGAATCAACATTAAATTTGTTGGCTGTCATAATGCTACTATAGCTATTTAGGAGAATATCCTTATTTTTAAGAGACATGCCATTTTATTCAGGGAGAAGTGCCAACATATTCACAGTTTATTTTTAGATGGTTCAGGGGCTGTCTGTGTGTACATGAGAAGACAAAGACAATACAAATGCAGCAAAATCGTAATACCTGGTAAATCCAGGTGAAGGGTCTATGGTTGGTCTTTGTACTATTTTTTCCAACTTTTCTGTAGGTTTAAAATTTCAAAATAAAAAAATGGGAAATACTTTAAAAATTGTAATCAAAGACAATTATTAGTACAAAAACTTTTATACATTAATGTATCTTATTTTTATAATAAAAATAATTTATGTAAATTGACAGAATTTCAGTAATTTCACTCCAAGTTATATTTAAAAGCCTTACATGTGTTTGATAATAGTATATATAAACTAGAACTCTGAATGAGATCCATTGGTCAGAATACATATTGGATAGCGGTGATGATGGCTTTTGTGATCGTACGAGTCCAGGGATGCCCCAAATGACACTGACTTACACGTCTGGTTATTCTAAGGTTGAAACTGAAGTTGAATAGGTTTTAGTCAACTACTGAGACCAAAGCTGAGGCAGTCCTGTACACACACACACACACACACACACACACACACACACGACATCGTGATTCTAAATATTTACAGAAAAAGTAGATTATCAACAAAAGAATCAGAATCAGACTGATATGAGAGCTTATGAACCTAACTTCCTTCTCTTTCCTAAACACCAGATTCTCATATTTCCAACTTACTATTTGATAGTTAACACTTCCATACTTACCAGGAGTCTCTCAACATTTTGTTCAAAGTAAGTACTCTTGGTTTTCTTCCTCCAACACCACTCCTCACTCATTTCAGCAAATAGCAGCTGTTTTCAAGTGCTCAGTGTAAAAACCTACAATTAATCCTTGATTTCTCTTTCAGTCAGCCTATACTAAATCAATTTCATTTAAAATATCTCGACTAATACTCAGCATCTCCACTGCTACCATCTGCCTCTCCAGTCAAATTCTTCAAGAGCACTCCATCTCACTCACAAAACAAAAATCTCAGCAATGGCCTGTGAAGCTCCTTAATGGACTACATGATCCGGCCCTCAAGCACCTCTCTGATCTCTCTGTAAATCTCTCCGTTGCACAGTATACTTCGGCCACATTAACCAGCTTGCATATTTCTCACTTTCACCAAACCTGTTCCTGCCTTGGGGCCTTTGTACTTTGTGCGGTGTTCATGCCAAGGGCTTGAGACAGTTAGTGTGACTCGCCCCATCTTGGCTGCTGGACCTATCTGCAGTCTCCCATCTCGAGGGCTGTCAAGCTGAGACAAAGGCCACGGGCTGAGTCACTGAGGTGAAAACAGAATGCAAAGCAAAGGTCTGTGGTTTATGAGGACATTGTGCTGTCTGCTTTCATGTCCCCATCAGTCTCTGTGTAAGCAATAAACTTGCTGCAATGAGATGCCTGAGAGGGACAAGAGACCCCTGCCCATATTTTCCCTGGAGCTAAGCCTTTGTTCTACCTCCTGATGGAAAACAGGTTTAACAAGCCACCTTAAGGGCACCATTGTTTGCTTGCACTGTGTATCTTTGAAAAACAAACTGCTTTGTAAACTATTATCACAAGCCCCCTTAACCTGCTTTGTGAGGGGTTATCACAAGCCCCTGATAAATGTTTTCATGGAGTTTCTATTTCCTTTCTGTTTACCCCTTTTCTGCTGAGATAAAGTAAATGTAACACAAAAAAAGGTATAAAAGCTGTAACCCACAAGAATAAACTTGCTGCATTGTGACCATAAGTTACGCAGACCTCCAGACTCTGCTTTACTTTTTTCTTTCACTTCCGTGCACTCTCTCCCTCAGGTTGAACAAGACATCTACGTTGGCGGTCTCAGGGACTCCCGCAGGTCGGTAGCCCCCAGGCAGACATGCCGGACCCCAACAGTACTTGCCGTTTTCTTGAGAATACTCTGCCTCAAGATATCCTACAACTCACTATCTTACTGTGTTCAGCCTTCCACTCAAGTATTAACTGATCCGACCTGTCAACCCACTCCACTCCATGTTTTGCTTTACTTAACAGCAATGCACATATGGCTCCCTGAATAATACAAATGTATTTGTTCCGTTTTTTTTTACTAATCCACTAATTAAAATGTAGATGTTTTCTACTCTGTTTACTGCTGTATTCCCAGCATGTTTTATCCCAATGTGCAGTGGCTTTTTTCTTCTCCCTTATTGTGTGAAGCGATGTGCACAAATGCACATAATGAAGCCTGAATAATATGTCACATTGCTTTCATATTTCACTGTAAGTGAATTTTACTAAGAAGGGAAAAGTAGTGATTGATAGGTAATATAATTACATTGAATCACTCTCATAATTAGGTGTGTATTGCTTTCCTGCTCTTATTCTCAGTCCCCAAGACCAAATGTATACAACTACCTTCCCACTATATAATTATTTACCCAACATTGTGTAGTTGCCTGTTAAAATGAAGTTTGTCGGGGTCCGGCACATCTGCCGGGGGACTACCGACCTGCGGGAGTCCCCGAGACCGCCAATGTAGATGTTTCGTTCAACCTGAGAGAGAGAGTGCGCGGAAGTGAAGTAATATAGTGGAGTCTGGAGGGCTGGGCAGCGCAGCGAGTGTAGCACAGCACAGCACAGCATCTTTATTCTTGTGGGTTACAGCTTTTTATACCTTTTTTCTTGTTACATTTATTTTATCTCAGTAGAAAGAAAGGGGTAAACAGAAAGGAAACAGAAACTCCATAAAAAATAGTTATCAGGGGCTTGTGATATCCGCTCAGAAAACCGTTTTAAGGGGGCTTGTGATAGTAGTTTACATTTCAAAAATTTTACATTTCAAAGATACAATGGCGCCCTTAAGGTGGCTGGTTAAACCTGTTTTTCATCAGGAGCTAAAACAAAGGCTTAGCTCCAGGGAAAATATGGGCAAAGGTCTCTGCTCCTCTTAGGCATCTCAATTGCAGCAAGTTTATTACTTACACAGAGACTGATGGGGACATGGAAACAGCACAATGTCCTCATAAACTGCAGACCTTTGCTTTGCATTCTGTTATTGCTTCAGTGACTCAGCCCGCGGCCTTTTGTCTCACCTGACGGCCCTCGAGATGGGGAGTGCAGATAGGTCCTGCAGCCAAACTGGGGTGAGTCACGCTGCTGTCTCGAGCCCTTGGCGTGAACTCTGCACACAGAAGTTATATACCTACCTTATAAACTCAACCTTTCCCTATAGTCTTTCTCTCTCACCCCTACCTCCATGCTTTAACTTTTCAGGCTTATGAAATCTGCCTTATCTCTCAGTAGAGCCATGTAAAGGTATCTGCAAAAGCAGGAAAATGTTTCCTGGGAATGAAGCTTTGAAATTGTTTCAATAAAGGTAAATGTAGCATACTACCGACTAACTAAGAAATCGGTTTTTAACTGATTGGGACAGACAGCAAGTGTGTCATCCTGGAAGACAGTATTTGGGATTTTATGTAGGTACATTAAGAGAAAAAAGTGAACAAAAGCGGGCTAATCTAGAACACTGCAGTATGCTTAACATGTACTTTCTAGTAAGTTTGTATTATGCCTTTATCTTGGTACTTTAATCTTCTGTTCTCAGTTGATCTTTCTACATTGTATTTTAAATCCTACTAAAAATATAAAGCCCTGAATTAATAAAGGATTAAATAAAACTTGTATATTTCGCTGCAATTCTGGGGAAAAAAGAGGGTAGGGGGGATTGTCTGGGGTAGTGACTGAAAATTGTTAACAGGTTCTTACCAAGGATTAAGACAACCGCATAATCAGATGTCAGTGGTTACCAAACCTATGAATCACCTGGTGTGCTCTCACCCCCGGTGATTTGGATCAGTGGAACTATGTGGCGTTTAAGGAATATACAATATGTATTGACGTATATATATTTGTGTGTGTGTGTTGAAACCTTCAGGGTTAAATAAGTTTGAACAGTTTAGAAAACATTACTGTTTAAGGTGTCCGTCCACTCTCAAATACAAAGGCCTTTAGAACTTCTCTAATTTACAGTCCAGAAGACTGTAAAATTCCCAACTACAACAACGAGAAACTGTCTACACATCAACACTTGACTAAAAAGCTTTACTATGCATGACAACAGCCTTTGCATTACTCTACTGATACCACTTAACGTCTTGAGACCCAGCAATAAGTATCTATAGATTCACAGCACCTGAAATAATACCAAATTGAGACAAAAAGGCTACGTAAACTAAAAATTGCTTGAACCACAGAATCGAGATGTGCAGGTGTGGGATTAAAGAGTACTATACATGGTTAGGCGTGGTCTAAAAACTATTAAGAATGTTTCAGGTTACTACACAATTTTGCGAGCTCATGACAAATACAATTAACACTTTTTTTCTCAACCCTCCTGAGCATATTTACATTTACCGCACCCGTAGCATTCCTTCTCACTTTGAAAAAGGCAAATTACGTGCACATGATCGTGTCACTGCATGGTAGTTCGACTAAGCTACAGATTATAGACTTACCTTGTATTCCACTCAGGTCATCTGAAAAAAAAAAAGGGTAGGTGCTGTGGGAAACCCGTAAGTAGAACCCAGAGAAATAAGTGGGAAAACAGCTTCTTTCACTGAGGCAGGTGAGTAGCTCTGAAAAGAGCCTTTGGAATCAAGCAGCCGGCGACTCCCTTCGGGAGCGGGCGAGCGCCAGGTCCCGGCAGGGGCAAACTTGGAGCTGGTGTACTCGGTGAGCGCCTCGGTGCCCTGGGACACGGCGCGCTTGGCCAGCTGGCCGGGCAGCACCAGGCGCACGGTGGTCTGGATCTCGCGGGACGTGACGGTGGAGCGCTTGTTGTAGTGCGCCGGGCAAGGACTACGCCGCGGCCGCCGCCGCCGCCGCGATGAGCCGGGAGATGTCTTTGAGGAAGAAGTTCAAGATGCCCACGGCCTTGGACGAGACGCCGGTGCACCTCGTACACCCACACGGAGCAGCTCTCCCTGCGGCTGCGCTTGCGCTTCTCGCGGCCCTTCTTTCGCACTTCGGTAACCTTGGGAGGCGGGGCGGACTCTGCAGGCTCAGGCATGGCCAGCCGCACTGGCGACACAGACCCCCCGCCACCAAGAACGCAAGCACCGCCGCGGGACCGGGTTCTACCGGAAGCCAGGATGCACTTGCACTTAGGGAGACCGAGCGCACAGGAAAGTTCCCAAGACGCTGCGTTGTGATTCGCGAGTTTTCCGCGGCGCCCAACGCCAGGGAGACGAGATTATGTAAATGAGTGGATTCTGGCGGAGCTATCCTATTGGCCATCCGGACAAACGGTACTTGAGCCAATCAAAGTGCTCCGTGGACAATCGCAGTTGTGTCTATAAAAGGGTGAGGCGGCGGCGTCTTGGGCGACTTTCCCGGTCGTCAGGCAGGAGGTTTTTCTGAGTGAGTCCTATCGGCTGCAGTCGCTGGCATGTCTGGCCGTGGCAAGCAAGGAGGCAAGGCCCGCGCCAAGGCCAAGTCGCGCTCGTCCCGCGCTGGCCTGCAGTTCCCGGTGGGGCGAGTGCACCGCCTGCTGCGCAAAGGCAACTACGCGGAGCGGGTGGGGGCCGGCGCGCCCGTCTACATGGCGGCGGTCCTGGAGTACCTGACCGCCGAGATCCTGGAGCTGGCGGGCAACGCGGCTCGGGACAACAAGAAGACGCGCATCATCCCCCGTCACCTCCAGCTGGCCATCCGCAACGACGAGGAGCTGAACAAGCTGCTGGGCAAAGTCACCATCGCCCAGGGCGGCGTGTTGCCCAACATCCAGGCCGTGCTGCTGCCCAAGAAGACGGAGAGTCACCACAAGGCCAAGGGCAAGTGAGGCTGCCGTCCGGAAGCCCAGCGCGGCCCGCGTCTCGAAGGGGCACCTGTGAACTCAAAAGGCTCTTTTCAGAGCCACCCACGTTTTCAAATAAAAGAGTTGTTAACGACGGCTACGTACTCTGGACGCAGCCTTTCTCGGTAGCAAACAAGGGACCTGGGGGTGACGGGTCGGAGGGGGCGGGTGTGCCGTGTTGCATGCCGTCCCAGGGCTTCCCGGCGCAGGTGGAGGCACCAAACGTCCTGGGCGCCGCGGTCCACTCAGCCACAGGCGCCACCCACCGCGCTTCAGCGTTGTGCGCAAAGCGCGCGCTTCCCCGGCGCTCTCCGCGGAGCCGCGGCCGGCCACTTAGACCTCCTCAAGCGTAAGCGGGAGGTGCTCCTCGCCTCCGCCCACCACGCGGAGGGCCCCGAGTGGCTAGTGCTGCCCGGTGTGGCCGAGCTGGGTCTTGGCTTTGCTGAGCTGACCTAGTCTTGGTTTCCATTTTTGTTTTCCGGGCGGAGAGTAGCGGCCTCGGGGGCGGAATCCTGCGCCCTGGGGACGGACACGTCTCTCACCCAAAAGGCACCCCCCCCCCCCCCCCACCCAACAGGCGAAGTAGCGACTCGGGGTGGAAACGGAAGAAGGTTCCCGGCGGGAGCTGCAGGGCGCAGCGAGAAAGGGGGCTATCGCGGACAGCGGGTTCTAAGGAAGTGAAGGGCGTACAGGCAACAATCTAACACAAGCGGCCATGGAAAACTACTTTGACCCCGAAAGAAAGGGGGAAAACGCTTGCAAAACAGAGGGGGCCGACTGGAAAGTAGAAAGCGAGGCGGGTGGGCGGGGTTAGGGCGGACTCCGCCCGAGCCAACCGGTGACGCGGAGGCGGGTGACGTCACGTCCAATGGACAGCCAGCGCGGGATTTTCAATTATTGCTCCGCCCAATCGGGAAAAGACTGTGCCTATAAAGGCGGCTGCCGCGGGGCCGGGAGCCCGTTTTTCTCCCCGCGGCTGCGTTCCTAAGTTTGTGTTTTGGTTTGCCATGGCCCGTACTAAGCAGACTGCCCGCAAGTCGACCGGCGGCAAGGCCCCGAGGAAGCAGCTGGCCACCAAGGCGGCCCGCAAGAGCGCGCCGGCCACGGGCGGGGTGAAGAAGCCGCACCGCTACCGTCCGGGCACCGTGGCCCTGCGCGAGATCAGGCGCTACCAAAAGTCCACGGAGCTGCTGATCCGCAAGCTGCCCTTCCAGCGGCTGGTGCGCGAGATCGCGCAGGACTTTAAGACGGACCTGCGCTTCCAGAGCTCGGCCGTGATGGCGCTGCAGGAGGCCAGCGAGGCCTACCTGGTGGGGCTGTTCGAAGACACGAACCTGTGCGCCATCCACGCCAAGCGCGTGACCATCATGCCCAAGGACATCCAGCTGGCCCGCCGCATCCGTGGGGAGCGGGCTTGAGAAGTGCGCGCTCGGGTCGGAGGTTCCATCGTACCCAAAAGGCTCTTTTCAGAGCCACCCACAGCAGCACTTGGAAGAGGCTGTACCGCTTGCGGTCCGTGCTCCTCCGGCCTTAAGGGCGGGGAAAGCATTTCCAGCTAGGTCCCCGCAAAACTCAGGGTCGGGTGCCCTGGCTGCAGTGCCGCCTTGAGCTTTGCCAACCAACCTAGGTCAGCTATCCTGGGCGCCACCAGCTCACGCCGTTTCGCTCCCGGGCGCCGGCTTGCGGGCTTTGCCGGCCCCGCTCTTCCCGCGCTTGACGGGGACCCAGCGTTGGATGGGTAGCGGGGAAAGGAGAGACGCTTCGGGCCCGCGTCCAGGGGACACTCGGGGACAGCGCCTGGCCTTTTCGGAGATGGAGTGCTACATGACCCGGCTTCGCGCCCAAACTTACCCCGCCCGGTGGGCGCGGCCGCCCGGCTACGGAGGGAATTCGCCACCTCGGCCTTGCTGGGGTTCTGGGGGCAAACGTGCAGAGAGAACTGTGCTGGGGTGCCGGTCGGGTGTCGGTGAGGCCCGCCCCACCACCGGCACAGTGGCGAGCCCCGTATCCTGCCCTTAAGCCAGAATTCCCGGAGGGTGCAGGCGGGCTTTTGTTAATCTGAGCTTCATCTTCTGCAGAGACCCTATCCCGATCCCTGCAGTGTGTGTGTGTGTGTGTGTGTGTGTGTGTGTGTGTGTATGTGTGTGAGAGAAATGGTCTCACTCATCAGGCTGGAGTGCAGTAGCACAATCAAAGCTCACTGCAGTTTTGGACTCGGATCAGCGATTATCCCACCTCAGCCGTCTGAGTAGCTGGGACTACAGGCATACACTACCATGACTGGGTTAGTTTTTAATTTTTTTTGTAGAGACAAGGTCTCACTTCCTTGGCCAGGCTGGTTTCCAAGTCCTGGGCTCAAGCCATCCCGCCTTGGCCTCCGAAAATGCTGGGCTTATAAGACGTGAGCCACTGCTACACCAATGTTTCCGTCTCGCAGACAGGTCCCTCTGGATGGATACCAGGCACTTCAAACCCAGCTTATTTCCAAAACCTCATGCATCATCTTGCTTTCCAAACCGATCTGTTTCCACATTCTTCATCTTCATGGAACACACCTTCACTACCTCTGTCTCTACTGGTCAGGTGTCCCTTCCTCTCGTCCTCTGTCCAAATCCTGTGAGTTCCAAATGTTACTAAATCTACCTTCTGACTTTCAATCGTATCACCTTTTCTCCATCCTCCCATGACCATACCTCAACTGAAGCCCTCACCAGCTCTGGTCTGGTAGGTTAGATAGTCAGGCTGGTCTTTTCTGCCCTGCCACCGAGTTTCCACTCTATGAGAGCTGTCTTTAAAAAAATGAGGGTTTCGTTTTTTTGTTTGCTTTCTGTTTTGAGCCTCTCACTTTCATGCTTAAAATTTTTCTGCGACCTTCCCATTCCCTTCAGGATTAAGTTAACATTCCTTTGCATGGCAATTCACAGCACTAGAGGCTAATAACCAGGAAGGACTGGAGTTGGACAAAATCAAGTTTGAATCCCAACCTTTTCCATGTAAACAGGTGAATGACTTTAAGGATTTGCCATGCGGATTTGTAGGCAGCGCGGATTTGCAGGCTCGGGCACGGCCAGACGGACTATCGACACAGACCCCCGAGAACGCAAGCACAGCCACGGGACCGAGTAGATCAGGAGGCAGATCTCCATAGGCCTAACTTTTCCCGTCTGTAAAATGGGGTAGCAGTTACTTGCTCATACTTTTGTCGGAAATAGTAAAAGTGACAATTTCTGTAAAGTATCTAGCACAAGCCATGTGTGGTGGCTCATGCCTGTAATAATCCTGGTGACTCAGGAGGCTGAGGCAAGAGGACTGCTAGAGGCCAGTTCGAGACTGTGGTGAGCTGTGACCTTATTAACACACTTCAGCCTCAGTGACAGCAGTGAGACCCCGTGTCTTAAAAAAAGACCTTGCACAGTATTTGGCGCAGAACAAGAGCCCCATCAATTTTTGCTGCTCTATTAGCAGTTACTAATTTAGAAGAACTCAAAGTATCACACATCTAGTTCCTCATGTTTCCCACAGCCTTCTCAGGTTTCAGATGTTTTTGCAGCCGAACAAGATTATTCTAGCCCCGCTCGGCATCTGCAATCTCCAAGCATGCAGCATCTTCACACTTTCTGTTTCTGTCCGGAACGTCTTCCCCTTCTGTGTGACCCTAAGAACCCCCATTCTTCAAGAGTCAGCCCTGTGAGCCTTCCCTTGCTCTTCTTTGCCCTCATCTCTTTGGGCCCTCCTTGCTTCTGCCCTCTCTTATCCTAATAACCCTTCCCTTCCTTACCTGGTGGCCTTAAGTACAGTGAAACCGTGTCTCAAAAAAAAAGAAAGAAAGAAAAAGAAAACTACACTGAGTGGGAAAGATGATAAAAACATCAGCTTTCGTTTCTACATCACTTCACGGCCTCATTTTTCTTTCGCATAGAACGTTTCCTTTGATCCCTAAAATGAGGCTGTGACAAAGGCAGGAATGCTCAGTAATCGGCCGGGTGCGGTGACTCACGCCTGTAATCCCAGCACTTTGGGAGGCCGAGGCGGGCCGATCGCACGAGGTCGGGAGTTCGAGACAAGCCTGGCCAATGTAGCGAAGCCTGGTCTCTACTAAAAATATACAAAGTAGCTGAGCATGGTGGTGGTCCCCTGTAATTCCAGCTACTTGGGAGGCTGAGGCAGAAGAATCACTCGAACCGGTGAGGCAGAAGTTGCAGTGATCCGAGATGGCGCCATTATTACTCCAGCGTGGTTGACGACAGCAAGATTCCACCTTGGAAAAAAATAAAATTCTCAGTAACACTAAAGATGTGAAAATTTAACTTTGACAGAGGTAGGATTTCTCATGGTTTGTGTACTTCAGATTACCTACCTACCTAAACTTCTGATCGTTTTGGGGAAAATTATATTCACGCTTATTTTAAGAAATTCAAACTATTAGAAATGTTCAATGAAGATAAGCCCTTATAAATCATTCTTAAATTTTTGTGAGCATTTTTCCTGACAATTATCTATATATTTATCCGTATTTATGTGTACTAGTAACATTCTGCATAAATATCAGTTCCGTTCCTTTGTTTCAAGTAAGGAACTAACACGTACATCACTGGCTAGAGAGTGAAGTACAGAGTAAGAGGCTGCAAAGGAAGGGAAGAAGAATGCAGTAAAGGATGAGCTACGCAGAGAGGTAAGGGGCGGGTAACGGGAAGAAAGACTTCAAATGGGTCCACAGTGAAGTCTGATCAGCCAGTGGTGGGCCATGCAGGTGCCTGTGTGACCACGGTAATGGGAGTAGACCCACAGACCGAACTCTATAATCATTTGTATGTGTCTGAGTGGAAGTCTTGAATTCATCTAGGGAGGGAAGGAGGTGGCAGACAGAAGCCGGCTCGTGGAGAGCTACCGAAGGATTGAAATGGGAAGGAAATTATTTGGGGGGCAAATCAAAGAGAGAAATTTTATGCCTTGCTATTAAAGATGGCTAAAAATAGCATTATATCCTTCACTGTAATAGATGGTTCAGAAAAAGGGACTTTTATTAATGTAAAACCATACATAGCTGCGTATTCCGTGACTTGGCGATGTTCGGGGGCCGACAGCTCATAGAGGACTTAGCCGTGTCTATACCATAATAGCATGTGGTGGACTCGACATGGTGGGAGCAAGGGCGAGTACTAATGTCACTATAAAGAAGATGTACACAATGACGTGCAATGGTAAAGGACAAGATATTGGAGAAATCTTGGAAGAAAAAAGAAAACACATCCATTAGTTACAAACTTAAGTACTATTAGAAGTAGAAACTGATATTTACTAAAACAAGCCGGCTACATTTTTCATTCATACGTCTTGTCTGTCTGCCCCAAATTCTTTGAAGAAACAAAGGCTGTTTCACCTTTTTCCGTCTATGTTTTTTTGCTACAAGAAATGTATTAGGATCATCCATATGGTTTCTTTTCCGTCAAAGAAAGCAAAATTTAACATTTGGGAAACATCTGGGCAACATATGTTCAGATTCTAAATACGTTTTCATTAAAACAAAAACTGCTTGAGA
This sequence comes from Callithrix jacchus, assembly GCF_049354715.1. Lineage (NCBI taxonomy): Eukaryota > Metazoa > Chordata > Mammalia > Primates > Cebidae > Callithrix > Callithrix jacchus. The sequence continues at coordinate 9,797,176 of NC_133519.1, forward strand.
GAGAGAGAGAGAGAGAGAGAGAGAGAGAGAGAGAGAGAGAGAGAAAAGAGGCCAGGTGCAGGGATCCCGGCACTTCAGGAGGCTACGGCGGGTGGATGACCTGAGGTCAGGAGTTCGAGACCAGCCTGACCAACGCGACAAAACCTCGGCTCTACTGAAACTACAAAAATTAGCGCAGCTAAAACTACAGGTGGTGGCACCTGTAATCCCGGCTGCTTGGTAGGGTGAGGCTGCAAAATCGCTTGAACCTGGGAGGTGGAGGTTGCAGTGAGCCAAGATTCCACCATTGCACTCCAGCCTGGGTGACAGAGTGAGACTCCGTCTCAAAAAAGAAAAAAAAAAAAAAAAAAAAAAAAAAAAGACAGAAAGAGCTATTATCTACATCAGTGGTTTTCAAACTTTAATATGTATCAGAATCACCAGGAGGGCTTTTTCAAAAGTACCAATTACACGGTCTCATCCCTCAGTGTCTCATTCAGTGGGGCCCAAGATTTTTTTATCCCAGGTGATCAATACCGATAGATGAGAGGCTACACTTTGAGAACAATGGATGTGTTTTCCATTGTTGGATGGATGAGAGGCTACCCTAATTCAAATAACGGGTGTTTTCTACCCCACTCCCTTTCTTTCTTATTTCTCTTCAAATTTTATCTCCTTCTTTAGTGGATCTTGGTGAGGATCAGATATATTCATCAGCATTGCCTTTAAAGGTTAAAAAAAAAAAAAACAAACAAAAAAACAGTGATATTTCAAATAGGAATGCTGGAAATGACAGGTCAGATCTGAAAGGGAAAGGAAACATCCGGAGCATTAACACTTCTGTTTCCCACCTGGACATCTTCACACATGTTATTCTTGCCACGTCCTCCCTGCCCCCGTCCCCTTTACTACGTAGCTCATATCTCATAACGGGCCTTTTTATTGAACGCAGGAAATGATACTTTTCAGGCAATGGGCAGATAACCCGCCAGTAGGACAGCAAGCATTCTGCTCTTTATTCAGAGTCCGACACAAACCCCCACGTCCATGGACAAGTTTTCCCTAGTCTCCCAGCAGCCAGTGACATCTGTAGCATTTGGGCTCCTATAGTATTGTCTAAGTTTCTCATCATATTGAATACGTACGGCCTCTTACTCTTGGCTTTGCCATTTCCTCCTAACTGCGTACTGGTGTGGATTTATGTCGCCTACATATTATGCATTTATTTCTCTTCTCCCGTCTGATGCTAAGCTCCTGGAGGGCAAGTCTCGCATCCGCTGCTTTGCTGGCAACCCGATTGCCAAGTACCGTGTTTTAAGCCTAGTTCCTTCTCAAGTGTCTGATGCTGATGAGAGCAGTCACGTCCGAAGACCAGTAAAGCAACTACTGGTTTATCATTTGGGAGCTGACAGATTTTATTCTCTCAAGTACATACACCGACCAATTTCGCTGTAAAATCGTAGGCCTAGAATGCAGAAAATGATAATAATAATAATAATAATAATAACAATAATAAAGAGTTAAATAAGTAAATAAACTTCTGGGCAATGCAATGGCTGCAAAGCTATTAATTTAGGGCTTAGAACTGCGAACCCGTTTCAATCCAAATTAGGGCCACCTAGAGGTGGCAGTGTAGAAGTGCAGAGAACAGCTTTCTGTGATCTAGGCCGTGCTGATATAGAATAATTAGCTTTTGCCTCGTCAAAATGGAATCGTGCTTTCTGTACTGACGGCGGGCACGTTGCTGCAGGTCTCTCATTCTAAGCTACAACGGGCCCTGAGAGGTAGAAGCCACATACCTGGATGGCCCGTTTCTTGAAGTTGCTTTAAGATCATATCCTTGAGTCACTATTATAGAGGGATCACATTAAAATGTCTCTTCATCTATATCCTCGCAATGCCACGACCGAGACGGTCATCTCACAGGTCCTTGATTAAGTTAAGGGGCCTTGTTACTGAACACAAGAAATGACAGTTTTCAGGCACTGGGCACTAACTTGCCAGAAAGGCGTTTTTCAACTGTACGAAGATTGATCTGCAAAGTCACACTTTTATTTGAAGTGAGTTGAGTGCGTCTTAAGACAGCGTAGACCATGAATGGACCCTTAGACGAAGGCACGTAGTCCACCCGCTGGTTATGTAAGGGCAAAACGAAGCCCAGAAAGGTTAACTGACGAAACCTGAACGGATCAGGTGAGAGCCCGCACCTCTAAAACTAAGGCTACTCTCCCCACTTTGCCTGAGCGAAGAGTGAGATTACACAGCAAGGGACGCTTAAATGGCCAGTGCCTCATTACGTCCGGACCCCGACACCCCTAGGTGTGCCTACACTGCGCAAGAGCGAACCGAAAAAAGCAGCGCTCGAACCTAGAGCACATTCGACCTTTCGCATGGAAAAAGGCTAAAATAAGCCCAGGCAAGCAAAAGGTCAACGACTGAAGCCCCTTAAGGCTGCGAGTTGTACGGACACCAGCTGTCTGTTAACTTCAGATCCGACTGCCGCCCCGCTGGCAAAGTTACGTTCCCGCACGGTTACTGTTGCACTTTACGCAGTCAGGTGCTCAGCTCCTCAGATGAGCAAGTGGTCGGCCCTAAAAAGGGCCTTTGGGACGGAAACGTGCAAAGCCGTGAGCGGCGGCCTAGCCTCCAAAGCCGTACAGGGTGCGCCCCTGGCGCTTGAGCGCGTACACCACATCCATGGCCGTGACGGTCTTGCGCTTGGCGTGCTCCGTGTAGGTGACCGCGTCCCGAATCACGTTCTCCAGGAACACCTTCAGCACACCGCGGGTCTCCTCGTAAATCAGGCCGGAGATCCGCTTAACGCCGCCACGCCGAGCTAGACGCCGAATCGCCGGCTTGGTGATGCCTTGGATGTTATCTCTCAAGACCTTGCGGTGGCGCTTGGCGCCCCCTTTGCCGAGGCCTTTTCCGCCCTTTCCTCTGCCAGACATGACCGCTGCAGCCCGGAAGACGGCTTCTGTCCGGGCGAGGGCCGCCTTCCCCTGATATACAAGACTGTCGGACCAGATTGAAAACCGAAAGCGCGCCGGCGGGAAGCGTTCTCAGTTGTCCCCGCCCTCTCGACATTTTGTCATTTCTTTTCTGCTTTCCTCTTCTTCCTTCTCAGGGCTCTCTCACTCTCGCCCTTTCCTTTGTTGTTGTTCGCCCTTCATCACTGCGCCACAGTCCCCGGGAGAATTCAGATCCCATCCCGCGGCGTCGGGATTCTGCCGGGGCTTTGGCCTGTGTCTGGTGTGAGGACGCCCGGAGGGCGTGCAGAGCCTAAGGGGAAAGGTCTGGAGGGAGCCCCAGGAAGAGCAAACGGAGGCCGGAGACCGGCAGGAGCGCGCCAGCTCAGCGTTTAATCCCGACGAACGGATTCCCAGCTGCGCTTGTGTAAAATTGCAGGAAGCGCCGTTCCGACGAGGAGGCGGACACGCGAGAGGCGACCTCAAGAGCGGCGGCGCCGGGGATCTGTGCGCCAAGGGACGGCGGGAGGGGGCGGGTTCGCCATAATTCCCGGCCCTAGGCTGTTTTGTTGCACCGAGCCGCCCTGCTTCCGCTCACCCGGGAGCGATCTGGTCCTGGGAAAACGTGTCAGCACGCTGCCGAGCTTTCTCCTGGAGGTCAGCGAAGCGAATCCCAACACCAACACACTGTCAGCCAGAGCCGTGCTGGGAGAAGCAAAACGGTTCTCCCTCGGTATCGGAGGGGGATTGATTGGTTCCAGGGCTCCCGCCGACACCAAAGTCCAGGATGTTCCAGTCCCTTGTAGAAAATGGCGTAGGATTCGCACGTAACTGTGCACAACCTCCCGGGTACTGTAAATAGTCTCTAAATTACTTCATAACGCCTAACCCAGTGCAAATGCTACGTAAGCAACTGTTACGCAGTTTCTATTTTTACTGTCTTTTGTTGTACCGGGTTTTAAAACAATTCATTTGATACTTTCGATCTCGAGGAACGGGCGTATACGGACGGCCTGCTACGAGCATAGGGAGGACTGAGGCATGTGCTGTGCATCCCTTTCTGCAGATCCTCTAAATCGGCCTTTGTTCTCGGCCAGGATTTAGGGCCCCACTGTGTCTGTCCTTTGGAGGCTCCACATGGAGCCAGCAGTTTGCCAGATTGGGTCTTGCTAGAGGACTATCCGCTCCACACTGGGAGTAATGACCAGAAACTGCGCTATGAAATTGGTTGCGGTTCTTACCGTTAACACGTTTATTACTTTATCGGGGCCCTCTGTGTGGGAGTCTAGGAGAAAATGTCCTGGTTTCCGCTGAGAGAATCGTGTTTTGTTGGGGATTTTTTTCCGGAAGAATATTTTTAAAAGAACTGATGTGCCCTGTTTAATCTCTCCCTTGGCTCCACCTTCCGTGTGCTCCTAAGTCTTGAATCTATGTTCAGACGTCTAGACTGAAACATGGGGACCCACCTCGTGGCTCTTCAGTCATTTTAAGCTCAAAACTCTTCAGCTCCCCAAATCAAAGCGTTTAAACTTAGAACCTCCAGGGGGTGACGCACGGAGGATGACAGAGCAGTTCTCTCTCTCCGCATAAAGCTGGTTCTCAAGTCGGCTTGTTGAACGGTTCCACCACGCATCACAGCGTCCACCTGCCTAAACCAACACCCCGGCACTGGCGACACATGTCTTCCGCTCCCTCGTCCGCTTCCGGACATAGAGGAAACTTCTGACTCTAGTAACTCTCGCAGAATCTATCACATTATTTCACATCTCTTTACATCTCAGTACTGCCCCATTTTGTCTGTGTGTTCCTCACCGGCAGCGATTTTTGTTTATTCTTTTTTGTAAACTGACATTTAGTTCAGTGACCCGTATAAGCTCAATGATAGTAAATAAAATGAAAAGTTCCTGCATTTGATTGCTTTTAAACACTAGTGGAAAAGACGTAACCAAATAGCAGCATGAGAAAGCAACCACAAAACAAGGCAGAGAGAACTGGTGATTCCCGGTGCCAGAGGGCACAGGACCCTGGGCAGAATCAGAGATATGGTGTTTATGTTGTTCCTTTTTTAAGGGGATCAGAATATGCTACCTCCAAATGTGCCAGTTTTGGCTTAAGAATAATTTTCAGCTGAAAGCGTTCCAATTCCTACACTCCCTTTCCTGTTTAATAGCAGATCCTCCTCACATATCTCAGATTTTTTACTTAGTTGTCATAACTCTTCTTCTGGACTAGAAGCAAATCTTATCTCAGAGATAAGACATTGGCACCACACCCAAACAGACATTGTCACAAGACTCGAATCTTCCATCTGTTCTAAGGGCCCATTTATCTTTCCAAAAGTCATTTTGTTTTCCCTATGTCTTTTATTACCCCCTTTTCCCCTCTACTGTTAGAACTCAAATTCTAACCACTCCCTTGAGTTACTCATCTCAGAGTGCTCCAATTGATTGATTGATTGATCGATAGATTTAGAATCAGGATCTTACTCTGTCACCCAGGCTGGAGTGCAGTGGTGAGATCTCAGTTTAAACCCCGAGTCTGTGGTATTTTGTTATAGTAGCCCTAGAAACTAATACAGGATTCACGGTCTGCCAAAGCCTCTTTCCCTGCTCAGACCCACGATGGATAGTGGGATCCTTGTGATAGGTACCCTGTGAGGTAGAAGTAGCAATGACTTAGAGCTGTCGAGGACAATACGTTTGCGCCTAATACGTCATCTGCTGAATTTTGTTTTCTAAGATACAGTCTGAAATTCTCAGAGGGTGAGCAACTCTCCAGTACGTCAGAGCCCTTAGTTGCTGAGCAGACCACTGAGCATGTAGTTTTCTAGGTCAGGGCCCTCTCCCCAAAGAATCATACTCTGGCTGAACTGAACCTAAATCAGGTTTAAAACTAGACAGAGGCCAACCAATTTAAAATTCCAAAGATACCTAAGACCTGCCCATGGCCCTGGGATTTGAGGACAACCTGTGCATGTCATGGCTATGGCCGTTCATGAGTCTCTAGCTTAGTGGGAATGTCTATGTCCTACCTTCACCCTTCTCACTCTTCCGCCCACATCTACCCCTCCTATGACAATGGAGTGCTCATTCTCCAAACTCAGCACAGTGAAAGAAAGCAGAGAGGAAAGTGCCCTGGGGAGTCAAAGACCTGGTTTCTCTTGGCTGGTGTAAGACAGTGGATGCCCTCACTACTTGGTTCTTTCTGGTTTACTGTCAAAGGTTGAAGCTGGGTCCTTGACTGCCTCCTGTTCTCCGTTCCCAGGCCACCACACAATAGAAGCTCCGGGCCTTGACCGTGGAAAGCTTCCACGGTTCTCCCCTCAGCCCAACTGAGCCCCCTGCCCTCACATTGGGTGGGGAAAGGATAGGCAGTGCGAACAGGTATATGCACACTCACTGTGAGGAAGTGCAGCCTGTCTGACCCAATCACTCTCACCCAACCTAGGATCAAGCCATGGCGGGACATTGTTTCCTTATCTCTCAGCAGCTGTCGTGGGGGTTTCCCCGGAAGGCCAGGGCAACAGAATCTGGTTCTGACTGTGACCATGGTCTGGAAGGGCCATAATGAATTCTCCAATGCTGATGGGGGTTTCCGAAACTGTCAGAGTTTAGTAACAGCTTTGACACCTTTTGGTAATAGGACAAGGTTAACACTCCTGCCACTGTTCTGCGAAGGCCAAACTTCCTAGGCCCCTTAGGAAAGTTTTTGGAATGTCTTTGTTGGTTTAGGAAACTGGGACAAGCTAGTACACAATTTTTTCGTGTCAATATCAAAATGTAATCATTTCAGGTACACAGAGTTCCCCACTTTCAGATTCGTCTTAAAGAAAAGAAAACTTGCCGGGCGCAGTGGCTCATGCCTGTAATACCAGCACTTTAGGAGGCTGGGGCAGGTGGATCACCTGAGGTCAGGAGTTCAAGACCAGCCTGGCCAACATGGCAAAACTTCAACTCTACTAAAAGTACAAAAAATAATAATCATAATAACCAGGTTTAGTGGCAGGCACCTGTAATCCCAGCTACTCAGGAGGCTAAGGCAGGAGAACTGCTTGAACCCAGGAGATGGAGGTTACAGTGAGCTGAGATAACACCATTGCATTCCAGCCTGTGCAACAAAAGTGAGACTCCATCTCAAAAAAAAGAAAATCAAGTACAGAGCAATTCACATTCTCTTGAAAATTATCATTATGTCCAGCCTGGTTCCAGGGAAAGCCTGCCATGAAACTGGTATTATTACTTAGACTTTGGGTCCTTTGATCAGAGTTGATGATGTCCTCAGCTAAGTCAGTGCTAGAAGTGGACAGAGATAAAATGATGCATGTGAGAAAATTGTAGAATGGCCGGGCGCTGTGGCTCACGCCTGTAATCCTAGCACTTTGGGAGGCCGAGGTGGGTGGATCACCTGAGGTCAGGAGTTCAAGACCAGCCCGGCCATCATGGTGAAACCCCATCTTAAAAAAAAAAAAAAAAAAAGAAAGAAAGAAAGAAAGAAAGAAAGAAAGAAAGAAAGAAAGAAAAAGAAAATTGTAGAATGTACTTTTAATAAGATTTGGTGTTTTGAACCTGGATGCAATGGCTCATGCCTGTAATCCCAGCGCTTTGGGAGGCCAGGGAGGGCTGATCACATGAGGTCAGGAGTTCAAGACCAGCCTGACCAACACAGTGAAACCGCCCTCTACTAAAAATACAAAAATTAGCTGGGCATGGTGGCAAGTACCTGTAGTCCCAGCTACTCAGGAGGCTGAGGTAGGAGAATTGTTAGAACCAGGGAGGTGGAGGTTGCAGTGAGCCAAGATTGCACCACTGCATTCCAGCCTGGGCAACAGAGCAAGACTTCATCAAGAAAAGAAAACAAAAAGATTTAGTGATTTAGGAATTTGGAAAATGCATGCAATAAAGGAGCTTCTGGCCTGAGGAGGTATGGGGTTGATGTTAGATTTCAGTACCATGGAGAATGCAGAGATAAGAAAATGCTTTTGTTTTTGTTTTTTTGAGACAGATTCTCTCTGTTGCCTAGGCTGGAGTGCAGCGGTGCCAATCTCTGCTCACTGCAACCTCCGCCTCCCAGATTCAAGCGATTCTCCTGCCCCAGCCTCCCAAATAGCGGGGATTATAGGCGCCCACCTGTAATTAGCTGTGTGTGGACACAGCTAATTTTGAGGGGGGAGAGGGTTTGTTGTTGTTTTTTATTTTCGAGATAGAGTCTCGCTCTGTCCAGGCTAGAGTACAGTGGCGTGATCTCAGCTCACTGCAACCTCCATTTCCTGGGTTCAAGCAATTCTCCTGCCTCAGCCTACTGAGTAGCTGGGACTACAGGCAGGTGCCACCACACCTGGCTAATTTTTTGTATTTTTAGTAGAGATGGGATTTCACTGTTAGCCAGGATGGTATCGATCTCCTGACCTCGTGATCTGCCCGCCTTGGCCTCTCATAGTACTGGGGATTGCAGGTGTGAGCCACCAGGCCAGGCCTAATTTTTTGTATTTTTAGTAGAGATGGGATTTCACCATGTTGTCCAGGCTGGTCTCAAACTACTGACCTCAAGTGATTCCCCTGCCTCAGCATCCCAAAGTGCTGGGATTACAGGCATGAGCCACCACACCCAACTAATTTTTATATTTTTATTAGACACGAGGTTTCACCATGTTTGGCCAGGATAGTCTGAATCTTCTGACCTCGTGAGTTCACCCACCTCAGCCTCCGAGCTGGGATTACAAGTGTCAGCCCTGGCGCCTGGCCTTAATTTTTAAAATATAGATTAAATGGAGGGAAAATAAGAAATAAAGTAAGATCTAAAACACAGTATCACTAACGTGCACTTCGAGAAGCAGAAATTCACTAGGACTGAGAAAGTGAAAAGCTGTTCTGCCGTTCCACCTGTCCTGTGGGGCTGCACTGACAGAGACAAAGGTAGCCTCAGAAATCACAGTAAACATTCTCTCTCCCGAGGGCACGCTGCAGCTGTGAAAGCTCCTAACTCCCTTCTTTGAGTAACCACTCCTTTCTTATTCACTGAGAAACGGTGTACTCCAAAAATCACAGACTACTGAATTTGGGCTTCTTGAAACCATATCAGTGAGAATGAAGCATCCCCCTCCTGCCCGGAGGACCTAAGTCATCTTGACACAAAAAACCAGCAGCAATATTCAACACAGGTAGAGAACTTCAAAAAGGAGTTTCCAAACACAGCATTCCACCTCTATCTCAACTTTGTAGTTTCCAAGGAAACAAGACCCTGGATGCACTTTGAAGTCCCATCCCATGCCTACCCTTTCACGCAGCCCTGCTTTGCTTTGAGCCTGTGAAAACGATACTCTTCCCCCAAAACCAATGATTCGAATTTTCCTTGTGTTTGGTGAGCACCACCGCCACACGGTCCTGCCACCAGTTTATCTGCTGTGTGTTCTCTCTCATTGTAACAAGTCAATATAACCTGGCTTAGTTAGACTAAGTAGTGGACTAATCCCAGCTCGGAGGCTGAGTTTTTACTTAGAATTAATATAATTCATTTCGGCATTCCTGTATTGTCGGAAGCTTTTTGTTTTGTCTTGTTTTTGAGACAGGGTCTCTGTCACCCAGGCCAGAGTGCAGTGGTGTGATCATAACTCACTGCAGCCTCAATCTCCCAGGCTCAAGTGATCCTCCCACCTCAGCCTCCCGAGTAGCTCAGACTACAGGTGTGGACCACCACACCCAGCTAATTTTTACATTTTTTGTAGAGACAGGGTTTCGTCATGTTGCCAGGCTGGTCTCCAATTCCCAACAAGTTATCCGCCTGCCTCAGGCTCCCGAACTGCTAGGATTACCAGCACGGGCCACTGCATCCCAGCTGTTGGTTATTTCCAATCTTTTAAATTACTATAAATGCTGCATCTAATCTTACTTCTTTGATATGAATAGTGTAGTATAGTAACTAAAGGAAGACCCTGGAGTTGAAACCTGGTTTTGCCGCTTACTGACTGTGACTATGAGAAAGTTACTCATCTCTCTGCGTTCCCTCCATCTCCCAATCTGTAAATGGAAACACTTATACTACCTACTTGATAGGGTTATTGTCAGAATAAAATGAGTTAATACGTGTAAAGTGTTTAAAACATTGTTGGCATGAAGAAAGAGTATGTAAGTGTTAGAGAAAATACATATATAGGCTGGGCGTGGTGGCTCACACCTGTAATCCTAGCACTTTGGGATTGCCTGAGGTCAGGAGTTCAAGAGCAGCCTGGGCAACACAGTGAAACCCCATCTCCTCTAAAATACAAAAAATTAGCTGGGCATGACAGTGTGCACCTGTAATCCCAGCTACTCAGGAGGCTGAGACAGGAGAATCGCTTGGACCCGGGAGGTGGGGGTTGCAGTGAGGTGGGGGTTGCAGTGAGCCGAGATAGCGCCATTGCACTCCAGGCTGGGCAACAGAGCAAGACTCTGTCTCAAAAAAAAAAAAAAAAAAAGGAAAAGAAAAAATATACATATGTGTGGTGGTGCTATGAGATATATTCGTTTCTGTCCCCAGTTCCTGCCTAATAATTCCCATAGTCCTTGTGCAGTATTTTTACAGTGTACAGTACAATCCAATGTTGGGTGTGTTAGGCCTCAGAGGCAGGCCTCAGGAAACAGAATCTCTCCGCCTTTCTCCTGCCCTCCTTTCACCTCCCCCAAGGCAAGACCATCTAATATTTACCCACCTCTCTGACTGTGGGTCTTAAGACCCTCCCCAGAGAGGGTCCCACCCTATATCCTGGGGGCAGGAATGCTGACATCATGAAGCTTCCATAAAAACCTAAGAGGAATGGGTTTGGGAAGCTTCCCGATAACTGAACACATGGAGGTTCCTGGAGGGTGGCACCCAGGGAGGGCTGGAAGCTCCTCACCCTTCCCCTATACCTCGCCCTATGAGTCTCTTCACGCGTATCCTTTCTAATGTTCTTTATGATAAACCATTAAGTGTGTTTCCCTGAGTTCTGTGAGCCATTCCAGCAAATTAATCAAATCCAAAGAGGGAGTTATGGGAACCCCAGCTTGAAGCTGGTCAGTCAGAAGTTCTGGAGGCCCAGACTTTTGACCAGTCTCTGTGGGGGAGCAGTCTAGGGGACTGAGCTTCAACCTGTGGCATCTGATCTGCCTCCAGGCAGATAGTATGGTCGTTAAATTTGAGGACGCCCAGCTGGTCTTCGCTGCTTGGTGGTGGGGAGAAACCCCCACAGATTTGGTCACAGAACTCTTCTGCGTTGATGAGTGTTATAGCGTGACAATAGAGAAAAACGCTGTCAGAGTTTTTTTCCTATACAATATGCCGTTCTTGTTTACCTCTGCATTTAAAGATAAAACATGTTCTGCATCTTTTTCTAACTTTTTATTTTGACATAATAATACATTTACAGAAAGTTACAAAAATAGTATGAAGAGTCCCACGTATCTTTCATTCAGCTTCCCCCAACAATGATACATAGCTGTCATACAATATCGGAACCAGGAAAATGACATTGGTGCCTCACTGTTAATGTCCACAGACCTCAATTCTTTTTTTTTTTTTTTTTTACAATTTGTAAGCCTTTATTCATTTCGGTGTATATTTGTGTGTCTGCGTGATGCATAGTTCTGAACAATTTTATTCTATGTATAGATTAGCATAACCACCACCATAATCAAGATATAGACTATTCTGTCACTTCCAAAAAATTTCCAGGGTATCCCCAAGTACCTCCCACCCTACACTCACCCCCTGGAAGCCACTGTTCTGTTCATTGCTATAGTTTTGTCATGTCAAGAATGTCCTGTAATATGTAAGCCGGGCACAGTGGCTTATGCCTGTAATCCCAGCAATTTGGGAGGCTGAGGCGGGTGGATCACTTGAGGTCAGGAGTTTGAAACCAGCTTGGCCAAAATGGTGAAACCCCGTCTCTACTAAAAGTACAAAGACAAACAGCCAGGCGTGGTGGCATGCACCTGCAATCCTGGCTACTCAGGAGGCTGAGACAGGAGACCTGACTTGCTTGAATCCAGGAGGCAGAGGTTGCAGTGAGCCAAGATCATGCCACTGCACTCCAGCCTGGGTGACAGAGTGAGACTCCGTCTCAAAAAAAAAAAAAAAAAAAAAAATACTATGTGTAAGGGTTATTGCCGAGTTTAAAATGAGAAAACTGAGGCCAGTAGAAGAAAATTAAATGCCAATTTATTCAGCTCCCAGGCGAGGTTCTGTGGTCCTGGGAAAGGGTACCAGAGAAGTCAGGCTGACTTCCTGGGGCATGGGGTTTTTATGGCTATGAAGAACGAGCAACAGCTGGGTGCTCTGACTGGCTCCAGGGGAGCGGGATTGGGACGGGGCAGGCCACTGTTGGTTGGCCGGTTGTTGGGCGGGTTTTCCGGTGTGAGAGCCGGCCAGGCTTGCATCAGCCTGAGCCTTCCAGGGGAGCCATGCAGCAGAGCTAGGTGCCAAGTGCAGAGCCTGGTGCCAGGTGCAGAGTCAGGTGCTGAGTGCAGAGGTGGGTGTGTCTGGCCTCCAGGCGAGGCAACCAGCCTTACACTATGTAAGAATAATTTTTAGCCTGTAATCCAAGCACTTTGGAGGCCAAGGCAGGTGGATCACTTGAGGTCGGGAGTTCAAGACCAGCTTGACCAACATGGTGAAACCCCGTCTTCATTTAAAAAAATAAAAATAAAAAATAATTTTTAAATGCATATAGTTTTTTGCAAGAAAACATAAAAGCAAAATTAGAACAACTGTCTCAATCTGAGTAAAGAATGCACACACAATGGGATAATTCTAAATAAGGAAAAGAGGGGTATCTCCACATAAGCTTGCATTAAAAACAAAATTTTAAGGAGGAAATGTCAGAGGACACAGTGCAGCCATGATTCTAAGTAAGGTAATATGAGCTGTGTATAAAGTGGGTTGATCTGGAGTAGAGGGTGTGTTGGGGTCCAGCACGTCTTCCCGGGGGCTACCAACCTGCGGGAGTCCCCGAGACCGCCAACGTAGATGTCTCGTTCAACCTGAGGGAGAGAGTGCGCGGAAATGAAAGAAAATAGTAAAGCGGAGTCTGGAGGGCTGGCTTAGGCTATGTCCAAGCAGCAATTTTATTTTTGCAATATGTTCCATTATATACTTTTCTGAAGTTAAAGTTGTTTACGCCAGATCAACATACTTAAGTTACAGTAAGCAAGTTACACCCATTAAGTTACGCCCAGTAAGTAAGTTAAGCCCAGTAAGTAGGTTAAGCCCAGTAAGTAGGTTACTTCCAGTAAGTTACAATAAGTAAGTTACCAAGTGTAAATACTTAATATTTTACAATGAAGGTGACAAGGGTCCAAAATGAACACAATCAAGCAATAAACCATAAGAAGCCGAAAGTGGACACAATGCTTCCCATGTCCTCATATCCATAAAGTAATGTCTGTTAATTATTTTGAATAACATAGTCCCTCTCTCAGTTCCTGCTTTCCCTCAGCTCGACTCCCCCAACCGGGGATCTGTGTCCCAGTGAGCTCAAGCTCACCGTATGGCGAGGCCCATTTCCTAGGGGCCTCACATGGGAGCGATCCCCACAAGGGTGCAAAAGGAATTAGAAGGAAGCCATACCCAAGGCAGGAGGCCAAGTCTCAGGGACAAAGATGAGAGGACCAAGAACAAGGGAACCAGACACAGGCATGGACAGGAGGGGAACTGCTGACTTTATTGCACATGGGAGATTGCCCAAACCCGGATGGGGGAAAGGGCAGAAGGGAACTGTTGAGCCAAAAAGTAAAGATGACTCTGCACCTTCCTGCCTGAATGACTAGGAGGATGATGCCACCTTCATAGGAATAGGCAGCCTTCGAGGAAGAGCTGCTGAAGAGAGTTCACTTCAGGTCACACTGGGTCATAACTGTCAACAGGCAATGGCAAGTGGCCGTGTACCTCAGGCATCTGGGAGTGTGGATCTGGAGGAGCATCTAGAGACCCAGCTGGCTTCTCACATCTGCCCAGAGGAGTTAGAGAAAGCCCTGGGAGTCCGTGGGAAGGGCTTATGATGAGATGGCCCCAGCCAGGCATGGTGGCTCATGCCTATAATCCCATCACATTAGGAGGCCCAAACGGGCAGGTCACTTGAGTCCAGGAGTTTGAGACCATGGAGAAACCTCATCTCTACTAAAAATACAAAAATTAGCTGGCATCGTGGGGCACACCTGTAGTCCCAGCTACTTTGAGAGGCTGAGGCACAAGAATCGCTTGAACCCGGGAGGCAGAGGTTGCCATGAGCCGAGATCACACCACTGCACTCCAGCCTGGGTGGCAGAGTGAGACCCTGTCTCCAAAAGAAAGAGAGAGATGGTCCCAAAGATGGGCCTCTGAAGAACCTCTGATGGGGACAGGAGGTGAGAGAAGAATTTTATGTTAAAATCAGGGAAAACGTAATATGAGGAAATGGGACCAGATGATTTCTGCGTTCTTTCCAGCACTGATATTCTATGGATCTATTAAATAGACATGGAAAATATGTTGCTAGATCCTCAGATTATTTTCGATTTGCAAATTTTACACAAATATGTCGGGGCAGCCCTCCAGACTCCACTTTTCTATATTCTTTCACTTCCGCACCCTCTCTCAGGTTGAACGAGACATCTACGTTGGTGGTCTCGGGGACTCCCGCAGGTCGGTAGCCCCCCGGCAGACATGCCGGACCCCGACATCAGGAACTTCAGTAAACTTCAGGAACATCATAGGGTATCAGGGAACGCCAAGTTATTTAAACTACATGAATATCCATTTCTTTCTTTGTAAAATGGGGGTAATATTTTCCTTTTTGGGGTTGTTTTAATACAACATGATGTACGAGAAGGAAAATTCCAAGTTCTCTGACATGTTTGAACCTTAGTATTCTCCACTATAAAAAGCATACCATTGATCTTTCAGGATTTCTTTGGAGGATTTGAATGGTATGTCTATAGGATCTGGCACACTGCAGGCTTTCAGGAACTGGGAATTTTTACTTTTTACTCTTTTATTTTAAAATTAATTTAAATCACAGCAAAATATCTGACTCCAGCGCACACAGTTCCTTTATATTCCCGTGGTAGGCAGAATTCTGCAATGGCTCCCGTGATTCCTGGCCCCTGGTACCCTTTGTTTAAATCCCCTCCCTCTGAGGATGGGCAGAACCTGTGCCTTCCTTTCAATGGAGAAAACTTTGCAGATGTAGCTAAGATCCTTCATCACTTGACTTTTGAGTTAATAAAAAGGGGATCCCTGACTTAGGTAAGCTTTTTTTCTTTTTTCTTTTTTCTTTTGAGACAGAGTCTTACTCTGTCACCTAGGCTGGAGTGCAGTGGCGTGATCCAGGCTCTCTGCAACCTCCACCTCCTGAGTTCAAGTGATTCTCATGCCTCAGCCTCCTGAGTAGCTGGGATTACAGGTGCCCTTCCCCCGACCCAACCATTCCCCAGGGTCATTTTTGCATTTTTAGTAGAGCTGAGGTTTCACCATGTTGGCCAGGCTGGCCTCAAACTTTTAACCTCAAATGATCTCCCCAGCACAACCTCCCAAAGTGCTGGGATTACTATAGGCATGAGCCACTGCACCTGGCCTAGTGAGCATTTTCTTTTTTTTCTTTCTTTTTTTAAAGATGGGATTTCACCATGATGGCCAGGCTGGTCTTAAACTCCTGACCTTGGGTGATCCACCCACCTTGGCCTCCCAAAGTGCTTGGATTATAGGGGTGAGCCACCATGCCCCACCCTAGTGAGCTTTTTAAAAGAGGGTCAAGGCCTTCCCTGAATTAGATAAAATGGAAGCAACAGAGCTGCTCTTCTGCTGGCCATTAGAAGCAAATATCCATGCTGTAACCTGCCTGTAGGGAAGGGCAGCCTCTGAGGGCCTCAATTCTACACCTGCAAGAAACTGACTTCTGCCAGCCATCTGGATGAGTTGGAAGCAGACCCCAGGCTTCAGATGAAAATGCAGCCCAGCTGACACTTCGCCTTCAGCCTCGTGAGGCTCCAACTATGCCACGCCCAGACTTATGGAAACTAGGAGAGGCTAAATGAATATTGTCCTGAGCCACTTACTTATATGAATAGAAAACTAATACCGTTTTTTGCCTCCTTCACTCAGAACATGGTTTTTGTGTATCTTCTCTCTCCCTGCTGTCTCTATGCGTGTTAAGACCTCATTACTGCTTGCAGCAGGCTCCACACTGGTTTCCACTTTCCTGTATTCTCTCTTTTATGTATCCTACAAATCTCTGTCAGAATAGATACAAAGGTCATAATAACCTTCCCAAAATATTGTTATTGACTTGCTCAAGAACCTATATCAACTGTCCCAGGCCAGTTCCATCAACTCTGATTTTTACCTGGTTTCACAGCTCTCAATGACCCAGGAGGCCTCCTTAGAAAGCTTGACTAGCTCTCTTGGTCTGCCTGATGACAAGACCTGTGACTGAGGCCTCATTAGTGAAGTTGACTGGTCAGGAAAATCACTCTAGAGACCACCTCCTGCAAAGCAGGTATTCATAATCTTAAGGATTAAAAAAAAAAAAAAAAATAGTGGCGACTCAATCCCAAATGTGTATGTTACCTCATCCACCCCGGGGACTTCTGGAGCTTTTGCTGTTGCTGCTGCTGCTGCTGCTGTTATTAAGTTGATTGCTGTTTGCATTGATGAAGACTTTTTAAACTCTTTTTGAGAATTAACTACAATGTTTTGAAAGTCTACTCACTGCCAGGCAGTAGAGGAGGTATTTTTAAATACATTATTGTCACCAAAAATGTTCTTATAAGCTTTTTTTACAATGGCCAATAATCCCACCATTCACATAACGTCTGCTGACATTCTTTTTAAGTGCACATTGATCATAAACTTAAACAGTACTGAAAGGTATAAAGAAAAAAGTAAAATCTCTCTGGTCCAAGGGAACTACTCTTAAGAGTAGCCACTACTGGCCAGCTGCAGTGGCACATGCCTGTATTCCCAGCTACTCAGGAGGCTGAGACAGGAGAATTGCTTAAATCTGGGAGGCGGAGGTTGCAATGAGCTGAGATTGCACCACTGCACTCCATCCTGGAGCCTGGCAACGGAGCGAGACTCTATCTCAAAAAAATAAAATTAACTGAACGTGAACTTGTAGTTCTAGCTACTGGGAAGGCTAAGGTGGGGGATCACCTGAGCCAAGGAGTTTGAGGTTCCAATGAGCTATAATCTGTCCACTGTACTCCAGTCTAGGTGACAGAGCAAGACCTTGTCTATAAAAAATAATAATAATACTTCTGTTTATTGAAGTATATCAGCTAATATATGAAAGCAGTGAGAGAATATCATTATTTTGCAATTGATAATGAACTAATTGATTTGAGCATTGAGAATAAATCACTGTTGTTATCACAAAAAGAGAAGCAGCTAGACATTACATGTCTCCTGACAGAAAGTAAATAGTGCTGCCTACCAAGTAGTCATGTCAGGGTGAAAAAGTAACCTAAATCTAATCAAGCCTCCAAGTAGTCATGTCAGGGTGAAAAAGTAACCTAAATCTAATCAAGCCTCCAAGTAGTCATGTCAGGGTGAAAAAGTAACCTAAATCTAATCAAGCCTCCAAGTACCAATTTACAGAAAACAGAGGACAGAGGATCATGAGAAACTACATACTGGATACAACTCTCTAAAGAGCAAATATTAGGGTCCACTGATCCACCCATTGTTTCATGGAAGCTGAGTTGTAAAGAAAGCCAAGCTATAATGAGAAGGCCACCTGCAGCACGCAGAGGTAGTTGCTGTCAACCTGGCTGGCCTGACAAAGCCATTTCCACTTTAAGGGAACCCCTGTTGCAGTGAACAAACACATGCTTTTGAGGGTCAGGGTACCATCTGCTCCAGAGAGGGCTCAATGGGCACAAATCATGTGGCCTCTGAGACTTTAACTCTTCTTAGCGCCACAGAGCTCCTTTCTGTTCCCATAGTCAGGTCAGCCGAGGAGCTCACTGGGTTCCTTAAAGTGAGTTTACACATTCTGGGCTAATCTGCAAGATCTGGCTCTGTCTACCTGTGTAAGCTCTCGGTGCTGCTCTCTCCTGCTTGCCTTCTAAATGCCGCCTGTACTGACTTCCTGCAGTTCTTCCTGTCTACCTGAGCGGGATCTTTTCCACCCTTCTCCAGGCCTTGCCCATGCCATCCACTGCCTGGGACACCCTTCCCATCCTTGTCACGTGTCATCCTAAAGGTCCCTTCCTCAGGGAGGCCTTCCCTACACCCACCAATGTGAAGTTAGGGCTCCCTCTATTACACTCTCTGTATCTAGACTTCTCCAGTCATAATACTTGTCCCACTTTCTCGTAGTCAGTAGTTAATACGTCTTCCCTTCTAGCCACTAGAGGTCCACCCCTGTTCAATTTTGTGTCCTCACTACCTAGCAAATTGCCTACCATCTTCACAGATAGTCAATTCTTGAATGAAAGAACAAATGATACCACACCTAACAATGTTTAGGAGTCAGAGAGAAGAAAATGGTCCTAGAATGCTTTTCTTATAGAATTTAATAGTGTTCATAGATACTTAATATTTATAAAATTAGTAGACACAGATTTTCAGTCACACATATAAATGAATTATTAAACCTAGTCCCCTCAGTCACAGGGACAGTGATCTGTTAAGGGTCAGTTTCTAAAACCCAAACAGAGCTGCCCTTCAGACCTATGCCGGAATTATTGATAAGCCATATTATGAGCTATGATAGTGTCCCTCTTCTTTTTTGGGGGGGCAGAGTCTCCCTCTGATGCCCAGGCTGGAGTGCAGTGGCATGATCTTGGCTCATTGCAGTGTCCACCTCCCAGGTTCAAGAGATTCTCCTGCCTTAGCCTCTCAAGTACCTGGGACTACAGGCACCTGCCACCAGGATAATTTTTGTATTTTTAGTAGAGGTGTCCAGGCTGGTCTCGAACTCCTGACCTCAAATGATCCACCCGCCTCAGCCTCCCAAAGTGCTGGGATTACAGGCGTAAGCCAAGGCGCCTGGCCAATTGTGTTCCTCTTAAAGGCCCAGTACTCCCTGGACCACATTGTGAAACCAAATATGAAATAAGAATTGCTGCCTGGGCGTGGTGGCTCACACCTGTAATCCCAGCACTTTGGGAGGCCGAGGCAGGCGGATCACCTGAGGTCAGGAGTTCAAGACTAGCCTGGCCAACATGGCGAAACCCCGTCTCTACTAAAAATATAAAAATGAGTGGACTGTGGTGTCAGGCGCTTGTAGTCCCAGCTACTTTGGAGACTGAGGCATGAGAATCTCTTGAACCCGGGAGGCAGTGGTTGCAGTGAGTCGAGGTCACGCCACTGCACTCCAGCCTGGGGGCTACACAGAGATCCTGTCAAAAAAAAAAGAATTGCTGATGGCGTTTCACATTTACTTTTTTTTCCTACTTTTTTAATGACAAAGACTATGAATGCAAATGTTTTTTCTTTTGAAGGCCAAGCTGGAGGCAGCAAAGCAGGCCACTGAATGTTTGTGAGCAGGGGCGTGGTAAGGCCAGATCTGAGCTGAAAGTTCCTCTCACAGCAGGACGTAGGATGGATTCAAGTGATTTTGAGTGTAGGAGAACAGAGGTAAACCCTAACACTTTCTCCCACTTGAATAGAATAAATACTTGTGTATATGTCTCATCTCCCCATCCGAGTTTCTTCCCAATTAAGGGCAGAAAGCTTATTGTGTTCATTTGTGGAACCACAATGACACAAAGTGGGAGTGGATTAAAAAGTGGAGGACAGGCCGGGTGCGGTGGCTCAAGCCTGTAATCCCAGCACTTTGGGAGGCCGAGCTGGGTGGATCACGAGGTCTAGAGACCGAGACCATCCTGGTCAACATGGTGAAACCCTGTCTCTACTAAAAATACAAAAAATTAGCTGGGCATGGTGGCGCGTGCCTGTAATCCCAGCTACTCGGGAGGCTGAGGCAGGAGAATTGCCTGATCCCAGGAGACGGAGGTTGCAGTGAGCTGAGATCGCACCGTTGCACTCCAGCCTGGGTAACAAGAGCGAAACTCCGTCTCAAAAAAAAAAAAGTGGAGGACAGGAACCAGGCACGGTAGCCTGTGCAGGTGGCTGAGGCAGGAAGATTACTTGGGCCCAGTTCTAGGCACCCTGGGCAACATAGCAAGACCCCATCTCTAAAAAGAATAATAATAAAGTAAAAAATAAAAACTAGGAGAAGGACTGGAAATAACCCAACTGTCCATCACCAGGTAAATGGATTAACAATTGTAGTATAGGCCGGGCATGGTGGCTCACACCTATAGTCCAAGCACTTTGGAGGCCAAGGCGGGAGGATCACCTGAGGTCGGGAGTTCAAGACCAGCCTGACCAACATGGTGAAACCCCGTCTTAAAAAAAAAAAAATTGTAGTATAGCCATACAATGGAATACTACTCAGCAAAAGAAAAAAGAACTGATAAATGCAATAATACTAATGAATCTCACAATAATTACACTGAGTAAAGCAAGCCAGATGCAAAGAATACACGCTGCATGATTCCATATGTATCAAACTCTAGAAAATTCAAACTATCTATAATAACAAAGCAAATCAGTGGTTACCTGAGGACAGGGATAGGAACAAAAGAGGACACTGGTGAAGGGGGAAGGATAAAAGGATTCTTAAAGGGGCACTAATAAACTGTGGTGGCTGAGGGTGATAGAGTGTGTTCATTACTTTTATTGCGGTAATGTTTTCACAGGTATGCTTGTATGTCAAAACTTAGCAAATTGTACTTTAAATATGTGCAGTTTATTGTATGCCAATTATGCCTCAGTAAAGTTTAAAAAAAAAAAAAAAGTAAAGTGGGGTATGGCAGAGAAATGAATGGGGAGATGGAATTTTGGCTGGAGCCTGGAAGATTTGACCCTGGCTTGAAAAAAAGTTCTGTCCAAGCCAGAAGTAAAGGCAATTCAGTTGAGACCTGGGAACAAGCAAACAGGTTTAGGGGAAAGTGAACAGACCGTTTTAACTGGAGCAGAAAAACTGTACAGTGGAGCAGTAGGAGACGGAGCTGTGAAAGACGGAAAAGGCACATTATGGGAGGACTTCAGTACCGGGCTTTTAGAACACGTGCCTTAGATTGCAGTTCCACCACCTGCTGAGTGACCTTGGACAGGTCACTTACGCTTTCTGAGATTCGGTTTCCTTATCTGTAAAATAAGGCTGATAAGAGTTTTGCTCTTGTCACCTAGGCTGGTGTGCCATGGCACTATCTCAGCTCACTGCAACCTCCGCCTTCCAGATTCAAGTGAATCCCCTGCCTCAGCCTCCCGAGTAACTGGGATTATAGGCACATGCCACCATGCCCAGCTAATTTTTGTATTTTTAGTAGAGACCAGGTTTCACCATGTTGGCCAGGCTGGTCTTGGACACCTGACCTCAGGTGATCCACCTACCTCGGCCTCCCAAAGTGCTGGGATTACAGGCATAAGCCATCATGCCCAGCCAAAAGAACCTATTGTTTTGTTTTGTTTTTTTTTTTGAAAGGGAGTCTCACTCTGTTGTCAGGCTGGAGTGCAGTGGCTCCATCTCAGCTCACTGAAGCCTCTGCCTCCTAGGTTCAAGCAATTATTCTGCCTCAGCCTCCCAAGTAGCTGAGACTACAGGCACGTGGCACCACACCTGGCTAATTTGTGTATTTTTAGTAGAGACAGGGTTTCACTGTGTTAACCAGGATGGTCTCAATCTCCTAAACTCGTGATCCACTCGCCTTGGCCTCCCAAAGTGTTGGGCTTACAGGTGTGAGCCACCACACCCAGGCAACAGAACCTATTTTAAAAAGTGGCTGTGAAGATTTAATGAGACAATGCATGTAAGCCACTTACTTAGCAGAGGACCAGGTACACAGTTAAGTGCTGAGTAGAAGTAATCGTTATTATAACAATTTGTAGTGTTCGCGCCAAGGACTCGAGACAGCTAGTTGACTCGCCCCAGTTTGGCTGCTGGACCTGTCTGCATTTCCCCACCTCGAGGGCTGTCGAGTGAGACAAAGGGCCGCGAGCTGAGTCACTAAAAGCAACAACAGAATGCAAAGCAAAGGCCTGCAGTTTATGAGGACATTATGCTGTCTGCTTCCATGTCCCCCTTCAGTCTCTGTGTAAGCAATAAACTTGCTGCAATTGAGATGCCTAAGAGGAGCAGAGACCTCTGCCCATATTTTCCCTGGAGCCAAGCCTTTGTTTTAGCTCCTGGTGAAAAACAGGTTTAACCAGCCACCTTAAGGGCGCCATTGTATCTTTGAAATGTAAAATCTTTGAAATGTAAACTACTACCACTAGCCCCCTTAAACTGCCTTCTGTGTGGATATCACAAGCCCCTGATAACTATTTTTTATGGAGTTTCTATTTCCTTTCTGTTTACCCCTTCTTTTTTCTTTCTACTGGGATAAAGTAAATGTAAACAAGAAAAAAGGTACAAAAGCTGTAACCCACAAGAATAAATTTGCTGCGTTTTGACCATAATCTTCACGCAGCCCTCCAGACTCCACTTTTCTCTATTCTTTCTCTTCCGCGCACTCTCTCTCTCAGGTTGAACGAGACATCTACGTTGGCAGTCTCGGGGACTCCCGCAGGTCGGTAGTCCCCCGGCAGACGTGCCGGACCCCGACAACAATTATTGTTATTAACCCCAACATAAGCAAATGTTTAAAGATGCCCAGCAGAAATGATCGAAGAGGTTCTTGAGGATTAATCTCACCATCACTAATTACTTCCCCTCCAGAGTTAAAATATCAAACTCTAGCACCTGTTCCCCACTTTCCCATTCTATAACTTCCTTCCCAGTGAGTATCATGCCCAGGAGGAGCCCAAAACCAGCAACTAAGGCTCTCTCATGTTAGTCAAAGGATTCCAGCTGGTGAGCCCCACCACTGTGGGGACAAACTCAGTTGAGTTGAGCTATGTCCTCTGGGATGGAGGATCACAGCCACATTATCCCACTCTCAAGGTGCTCAGCCACCACCACCCAGGATTTATATCCAGGGTGCACTCTGAAGAGAATAAAGCCAGTGATATTTCTTTTCAATTCTAACGCATAGGGTCCAGGTTTTCAGAATGACCCTATTTCTCAATTCCCTTAACTGCTAACCTAGGAGCTAATTCTCTGGAGAATTTCTGAAAAAAGGCTTCTCGGTGCCTCAGTTTCCTGATCTGTAAAGTGAGTGATAATAATGGCACTACTTCCTGAGGCCCTGGTGAGAATTAAATGTGTCAATATGTATAAAGGACCTAGAACACTGCCTGATACATAGTAAGTGCTCCATAGGTGTTAGCTTAACTTTATTATGAACTTTATTTCTTCAATCTTATTTGTACTGCTTTCTATTTGTGATCATATATTTTTCAATTACTCAGCATTAACAGTGACCTTTTTTTAAAAAAATTTTTTAATAGAGACAGGTTTTCATCATGTTAGGCTGGTCTCGAACTCCTGACCTTGTGATACGCCTGCCTTGGCCTCCCAAAGTCCTGGGTTATAGACATGAGCCACCGCACCCAGCCAACAGTGACCTTCTAACAGACTATTTAAGCCCCAATGCACCTTTGGGGCAGCAGTTTGGCTGGTGGCTTATAAACAAGTCATCCCCCAGCTCAGAGGCTCCCAAGCTTTTCTACAGAACCAGTGGAAGTTGTATCTGTTAATCTCATTCATTGAGAAAATATACTGTAGATAAAATAATTCAGCAAAGACTTTAAATTAACTGGCAACTTTATTAATAATAACATCTACACACATTTGAAAACACACATGTAGGAGACAATTAAGATTTATTCAGTCTGTGATAATATCTAGAGCTCATTTGGATTCATCAAACCCCTGCAATCAACTCCCAAAGCCCTTAGCTAAAAGTAGAGTTGAATCACTCATCAAACCATCAGTGTGTTCCTCGGCAGAATCAAGGGTTTGACAGAAAGAGTAAATATTCTGCACTTCCACAAAATAAAACTAAAATGCAATTGTCCTGCATCTGAGAATACAAAGGTGGGCAGTATGAACTGCATGACCATGGACCAATCAGGCTTCTCTTGGCCTCATTTGTTTAAAAAAAAAAAGAGAGAGAGATTAACTTTGTAGTCCTGCCCATCTTGAATGGCCGCCTGAAAACCAAACCAGGTGGTGAGTGCAAATTAAAAGCTCCTCTCCTTTAAGAAGGGAACACCAAGACAGGAGTAGAAAAGAAGGAAAAAGGCTCTTTCCCATGACCAATACGCTGAATTTGATGAAAATCCAAAGGAGGTTAGGCTAAACCGGGAAGCACAAAGGTGGAACTACCATTGCCACCTCCTCTTTGATGCAAAAGAATCTTAACACGGCCCCCTCCCAGCTGTTGCA
Organism: Callithrix jacchus; assembly: GCF_049354715.1. Taxonomy (NCBI): domain Eukaryota; kingdom Metazoa; phylum Chordata; class Mammalia; order Primates; family Cebidae; genus Callithrix; species Callithrix jacchus. The sequence goes on from NC_133519.1 coordinate 9,821,452, forward strand.
CTGAAGTGACTAAGGATACATTTGAGGGAATAACTTCAAAAACATTTCCATTTTCACCGCGCCTTCACGTACATCTAATGGAAATGAACAGCACCCATCATCCATCCACAGAAGCGATTAAAAAACAAGTGGGATGGAAAAATTAACCCAACAATATTACTTCAATCCGTAGTATTGAAGTAAGTGTCCATAATGTGCCAGACTGACTGGCTGAAGAGGCACGGGAAAACCAGACCATCCGGTCTGTCAAGGGCTTGAGAATGCCATGAAGAAAACAGACGAGCCAATTTCAGACAGCTGCTACGAGGAAGATAAAACGAGACCGGGAACTATGAGAGGCGCGAATTCCTGAGTGGATGACGTAGAAGGTCTCTGAGAGGTGACTTTTGAGCTCATATCTACATGGTGTCTTGCAGTGACCCGGGGCCGTAGCGTTACCATTTTAAAGCAGACACCATTAAAAGCAAAAATTATCCACAAACCGAGAAGTAGGAATCTCAAAGTGAACCACGGAAACTGAAATCTACAAATTAGAAAGCGGCGCAGAATTTCGAATAGTCATGTCGCCCAATCAGGAAAAGGCTGGGACCCGGCTGCGCGGGCTTCGTCCAAAGTACACAGAACGGCTGGCATCCACAGGAGGCCCCATCCCAGGGCAAAACTGGTGACCGGACACAAAAGCTGCTGCGAAGCGTCAGTCATACAGCGCTGTCACGCAGTTTGCGGCACCCGGACTGAATTGTGTCCCAGAGTTCTCTTAAGTAACAGCCGGACTCAGCCACTTGGTTTTGAAATGATGAAACAGACCCAACGAAGCCACCAGGGCGCCAGTGTAAGGCGGGGGTGGGGGCGGGCAGAGTCGGATTCCCAACACCCTAAATGAGAACGGACTCCTGGGAAAGCTAAGCAGCACAATGAATAACGACACGCTCTAGATTCAAAAGCAAATCCAATCATGCACTGGGGACCTCGAGTTCCAAATGATTAAGCTACGTGTGCTATTTCCCATGACTTATGCTAAAACAACTTACTTTGTGAGAAAAAACTAAGGGAGTAAGTGAACAAGCTCTTTTCTAGTGATTAGGTGGGTGGCTCTGAAAAGAGCCTTTGGACTCAAGCAGCCGGCGACTCGAGCGAGCGAGCGAGCGCCAGGTCCCGGCAGGGACTCACTTGGAGCTGGTGTACTTGGTGACCGCCTTGGTGCCCTCGGACACGGCGTGCTTGGCCAGCTCGCCGGGCAGCAGCAGGCGCACGGCCGTCTGGATCTCGCGGGACGTGATGGTGGAGCGCTTGTTGTAGTGAGCCAGGCGGGACGCCTCCCCCGCAATGCGCTCGAAGATGTCGTTGACGAAGGAGTTCATGATACCCATGGCCTTGGACGAGATGCCGGTGTCGGGGTGGACCTGTTTCAGCACCTTGTACACGTAGATGGAGTAGCTCTCCTTGCGGCTGCGCTTGCGCTTCTTGCCGTCCTTCTTCTGGGCTTTAGTGACGGCTTTCTTAGAGCCCTTCTTAGGAGCAGGAGCGGATTTTGCCGGTTCAGGCATGGTAAGACACAGTACCAACGCGACTTAGCCAAGAAAAGAAGTAAGAGAATGGGCGGACCTGATCCTTTTATAACCATCTTATGCAAATTAAGGCTCCGAAACTAATTCACTTCCATTGGTCCGTGTGTGGACCTTGCGTTTTCAGCAACGTCTACGTAGCGATACCGACTCTTGACTTGATTGGCCGGCTCTGAAGCCAAATTAGGACCAATGAAAAACTCGTCCTTGACCCCACCCCTAAGAAAGCTTATAAAGGCTTTCTTCTTGGTGATCTTTCAATCTTATTTTGTTGCGTGGTTCTGAGCTTTGTCTGCGTTTAGCCTTGGTTTTAATCATGTCTGGCCGTGGCAAGCAAGGAGGCAAGGCCCGCGCCAAGGCCAAGTCGCGCTCGTCCCGCGCTGGCCTGCAGTTCCCGGTAGGGCGAGTGCACCGCCTGCTGCGCAAAGGCAACTACGCGGAGCGGGTGGGGGCCGGCGCGCCCGTCTACATGGCGGCGGTCCTGGAGTACCTGACCGCCGAGATCCTGGAGCTGGCGGGTAACGCGGCTCGGGACAACAAGAAGACGCGCATCATCCCCCGTCACCTCCAGCTGGCCATCCGCAACGACGAGGAGCTGAACAAGCTGCTGGGCAAAGTCACCATCGCCCAGGGCGGCGTGTTGCCCAACATCCAGGCCGTTCTGTTACCAAAGAAAACCGAAAGCCACAAAGCCAAAAGCAAATAAATGCAGACAAACCAAAGACCAAAGGCTCTTTTTAGAGCCACCCAAGTTTTCAAAAAAAGAGCTAATGCGCTGTTTCGTTACCAGCCCTTCATTTGACACTTTGGTGGCTCTTAAAAGAGCCTTTGGGGTGAATGGGTATGGTGTCAAGCCTATTTATTACTTGCTCTTGCCAGGCTTGTGACTCTCCGTTTTCTTGGGCAACAGGACAGCCTGGATATTGGGCAAGACGCCGCCCTGGGCAATGGTGACACCCCCCAGTAACTTGTTGAGCTCTTCGTCATTCCTCACAGCTAGCTGCAGATGGCGAGGGATGATGCGCGTCTTCTTGTTGTCCCGAGCCGCGTTGCCCGCCAGCTCCAGAATTTCCGCGGTCAGGTACTCGAGGACCGCTGCCAGGTACACTGGGGCGCCGGCCCCCACCCGCTCCGCGTAGTTGCCTTTGCGCAGCAAGCGGTGCACTCGCCCCACCGGGAACTGGAGGCCAGCGCGGGACGAGCGCGACTTGGCCTTGGCGCGGGCCTTGCCCCCCTGCTTTCCGCGTCCCGACATTACGGCTAAAATTGCAGTCACAGCTTCTTTTTCAAGGAGAAGAATGTGGAAGGGATAACCAATTTGATGTAATTTATAAGAGCCACCGGGAGGGGTGAAGGGAAGTCGTTTGATTGGCTGAAAGCGGAGCCGTATCCAACAGCCAATAGGAAAGCAGAAAGCCGCCTCCCGGTTTGCATCCTGCGCCGAAAGGAAATGACGGATTTTGTCAGTACCTACCAATCACTGAGAGCCACATTAAAGCCCCTTATTTGCATGCCAGGACCTTTAAAGAGAGTAGGCTTTCAAATAGAACGCTGGTTCTTTTTTACCGAGTGGCACTGTGGGTTTGGTTTTGTTTGTCCCCCGTTTACAGTCGGCAAATCCCAGGATGGACCCCCCCAAGGGTCTGCAGAAGACTTCCACGGACGGAGAGTTACTCTCACGCAAGAATAGGATTCTGAAGCTGATTATATCCCGAGCTATGAAGTACCAAGTCCCGCCCTTTCTGTCTCGTCACAGCCAAATTCTCTTTAAAAACACGGGTACTATTAAGGCTGCCTCCATTCTCGGCCTTCTGTGTAGCCGCCGGCAGCGGCCTTTCTCAGCTCCACCCCCACACGCCTGCCCTCCTCGGAAGGTGGTTTGACCGAAGTTACAATAGATTTGCCATCCTCCCCTTGACCTCCAGGAGGCGGCCCTGAAACTTGCTCCCTTGGCTTTCAAAATGTCGCCCTCCGTTTTTCTTACCTCGCTGACTTTTCTTACCCTGCTAACCATTCCACTGCCCATCTCTAAATCTGCGAGTCCAGCTGGACTCGGCATCCCTATCTCCAATTTTATCCCAGAGTCTTACCCATTTCTATACTTGCAACTAACATTCAAATTTGTTTCAGAAGCTCAGACCCCCTTATACCTAACTACTTACTGAACACGTCAACCTACTTGTCCCAACGAGCACCTCAAACTCAACCTCAGCCTATCCAAATGCGAACGCAGGCAAACAACCTCCCCTTTGCCGTCTTTTCCTGAAATGCACCAACATACTTACATCCACACGACTCTTCCCTTCGTCTCAGCATGTGCAGTCAGTTGCTTCCTTAACATCCTTCAGACGTTTTCTCCATGCTTCCTTGTCCACATCATCATCCCTTAGATTTCAGCAACAGCCAGGAAAGCGTAACTTCGCCGTCAGGCACTAATTGATGGTATGACTTCAGCGGCCTTAGAAATCTTTCCTGAAAGCTCTGGGGTTTTGTTTTGTTTTTTCTTTTATCCCATATAACAGATGAACCTGCAAGCTCTGGTGTTTCTTCCTCCTCAGCTTCCTATCTCTGGGAGTTCGACATCTCCCACACCATCCATTTCCTTAGTACCCCTTAAGGACAGGTAGAATTCGAGAGAGAGAAAAAAAAAATAGACTGTGGTTTCCTGTTTTCTGAGGCGGAGTCTCACTCTGTCGCCCAGGCTAGAGGTCTATCTCCGCTCCCTGCAACCTCCACCACCGCCTCCTCCACCCTGCCCCCACCCACCTGTGTTCAAGCGATCCTCCCACCTCAGCCTCACGAGTAACTGGGATTACAGGCGCCCATCACCACGCCCAGCTAATTTTTGTATTTTTAATAGAGATGGGGTTTTACCATGTTGGCCAGGCTGGTCTCAAACTCCTGATCTCAAATGATCTGCCCACCACAACCTCCCAAAGTGCTGGGATTACAGGCGTGAGCCACTGCACCGGCCAGAAAAGAACAGCTTAAATCTTATTCTCTGAGACCTTTTCTGATATTTTCTCCTTTATCCTCACCTTTATTCAACTGGCATTTATTGGATGTGTGCTACCGGGTGATGGGTCTATAGATAATTGAAAGTGGTACACAACCAAATGGAGAGCAAAAATAAATAAATAAAAAGCAGGAGTTGCAATTTTCACATTTGACAAAATAGAATTCAAAGCTACAAGGATACAAGGGTAAAAGGATTAATGTAATAATAAGAGATCTTAACACCCAGATACATAAGACCCATAATGAGATTTAGATTCAACGAGACAGAAAATTGATAACGATATCCGGGACTGGAACTAAGATCCAGAACAAATAAACTCAATAGAGCTCTCCATTTTAAACACACAAAATATACATTATCCACAAAATCTAACGATATATCTAAAGATATACAAAGACTCAAAACAAGGGGATGGAAAAAAAACTCACCAACCAAATGAAGAGCAAAAATAAATAAATAAAAAGCAGGAGTTGCAATTCTCACACTTAATAAAATAGATTTCAAAGCTACAAGGATGCAAGGGTAAAAGGATTAATGCAACAATAAGAGATCTTAACACCCAGATATATAAGACACATAATGAGATTTAGATTCAACGAGACAACAAATTGATAACGATATCCAGGACTTGAACTCAGAGCCAGAACAAATAGAGGTCTCCATTTTAAACACATAAAATATGCATTAACCACTTTAAACACTCAAAATATTGATCGGCCATTATTGAAAGCCATTTTAGGAATGAAGTAATATTCCTTTTTCCCTCTTTTTCTTTTTTTCCTCTTCTTTTTCTCTTTTTCCCTCAAAAAAAAAAAGAAGCCCAGCTCCTGGTCTTGGGATGGGGCAAAGCTGAGAGGACAATCCATGCGCACTGCACCTCGTTCGAGCAAGCCGAGCCCAGCCCCCACCAATCCCACCCTGTTGCCTTCTCCTTCTTCCTTGTCCTGCCTCTGCCACCCTTACCAGCTTCTCCTTCAAGCTCAAAAAAAAAAAAAAAAGAAAGTGGTACAAACAAGTCTGTGACTAAATGCCTCCAGAAAAATGGAAGAAATCTAGTGAACTCTGAGAGTTAAATTAGTTAATATCAGCTATGTATAAAGATTACTCCTGGTAAGAATGCTGGTATAGATTTGGGAAACATCAAAGTTCAGGCAGAGGTGACCTAAGATACTTCTAATCCAACTGATGATATCATTTGAGAAGATGAATGTTAACAGAGAGGTGTGGTCCACCTAGAGTTCAAACAGGTGGCAATTCTAGTAGGAATATGTTCTGTTTTCACCGACACTAAAATATATCTGGCAAATGCAAAGTTTGACCTTCTAGAGAAGGGTCCTTGATTATAAAAGCATCAACCTTTTCTCACAGCCGAGATGAAATATTTCTGAAGACTATCCAAGTTCCTTCATTCAGATTCTATGCTTAATTAACAACTTTCTGATTATCTGTTCCAAGATAAAAACATAAGACTGAAGTGGGGGGAGCCAGTTATAGAAAGATGTTCATCAGGCCCGGCGCAGTGGCTCACGCCTGTAATCCCAGCACTTTGGGAGGTCAAGGCAGGCAGATCATGAGGTCAGGAGTTCAAGACCAGCCTGGCCAACATGGTGAAATCCCATCTCTACTAAAAATACAAAAAAATTAGCTGGGTATGATGGCATGCACCTGTAATCCCACCTACTCAGGAGGCTGAGGCTGGAGAATCCTTGAAACCAGTAGGAGGAGGTTGCAATGAGACAAGATCAGACCATTGCAATCCGGGCTGGGCAACAGAGTGAGACTCTGTCTCAGAAACAAACAAAAAGTAATCTATGGTGTTAAAGGTCAGAATAATGATTACCTATGGCAGAGTAATATTGACTTGCCTGGGAGCCTTCTGAGGTGCTGCGAATGTTCTGTCTTGATATAAGCATATTCATGTGTAAAATTCAACTGTACATTTAAGATTTGTAGTTTTCTCTTTGTTTTTGCTTTTGTTTTATTTTGTTTTGTTGAGCGGAGTCTTGCTCTGTCTCCCAGGCGCTCAGGCTGGAGTGCAGTGGCGAGATCTTGGCTCACTGCAACCTCCACCTCCCAGGTTCAAGCAATTCTCCTGCCTCAGCCTCCTGAGTAGCTGAAATTACAGGCACATGCCACCATGCCCAGCTAAGTTTTTGTATTTTTAGTAGAGATGGGATTTCACCGTGTTGACCAGGATGGTCTCAATCTCCTGACCTCGTGATCCACCCACCTCCGCCTCCCAAAGTGCTGGGATTGCAGGCATGAGCCACTGCACCCGGCCTTATTTTTGTTTTTTTGAGACAGTCTCCCCCTGTCATCCAGGCTGGAGTGAATTGGCATGATCCCAGCTCACTCCAACTCTACCTCTCAGGTTCAAGCAATTCTCATACCTCAGCCTCCCAAGCAGCTGGGATTACAAGCATGTGCCACCATGCCTGGCTAATATTTTTGTACTTTTAGTAGAGACAGACTTTCTCCACATTGGCCAGGCTGATCTTGAACTGCTGACCTCAAGTGATTCACCTTCCTTGGCTCCCCAAAGTGTTGAGATTACAGGTGTGAGCCACCATGCCCATCCTAGATTTACAAATCTCTTATATGTAAATTATACCTCAGTAAGCACAAGTTAATTTTTAAATATGAAGAAATATTGAAGTAGTCAACGTGGGGGAAACAATGAGTCCCATCCAAGTCCTCATGTTACAGATGAGTATTTTTTTCTTTCTTTTTTTTTTTTAACTGCAGCGTTCACGCCAAGGGCTTGAGACAGTTAGCATGACTCGCCCCATCTTGGCTGCTGGACCTATCTGCACTCCCCCCATCTCGAGGGCTGTCGAGCTGAGACAAAGGTCGTGGGCTGAGTCACTGAGGCAAAAACAGAATACAAAGCAAAGGTCTGCGGTTTATGAGGACATTGTTCTGTCTGCTTTCATGTCCCCATCAGTCTCTGTGTAACAATAAACTTGCTGCAATGAGATGTCTGAGAGGGGCAGAGACCCCTGCCCATATTTTCCCTGGAGCTAAGCCTTTGTTCTACCTCCTGATGGAAAACAGGATTAACAAGCCACCTTAAGGGCACCATTGTTTGCTTGCACTGTGTATCTTTGAAAAACAAACTGCTTTGTAAACTATTATCACAAGCCCCCTTAAACTGCTTTGTGAGCGGTTATCACAAGCCCCTGATAACTATTTTTATGGAGTTTCTATTTCCTTTCTGTTTACCCCTTTTTTTGCTGAGATAAAGTAAATGTAACACGAAAAAAGGTATAAAAGCTGTAACCCACAAGAATAAACTTGCTGTGTTTTGACCATAACTTATGCAGACCTCCAGACTCCACTTTCCTTTCTTCTTTCACTGCCGTGCACTCTCTCCCTCAGGTTGACTGAGACATCTACGTTGGCGGTCTTGGGGACTCCCGCAGGTCGGTAGCCCCCTGGCAGACGTGCCAGACCCCAACAAAAAACGAGGTTTCACTGTGCGGTGTTCGCTCCAAGGGCTTGAGACAGTTAGCGTGACTCGCCCCATCTTGGCTGCTGGACCTATCTGCACTCCCACCTCTTGAGGGCTGTCGAGCTGAGACAAAGGCCACGGGCTGAGTCACTGAGGCGAAAACAGAATGCAAAGCAAAGGTCTGCGGTTTATGAGGACATTGTGCTGTCTGCTTTCATGTCCCCATCAGTCTCTGTGTAAGCAATAAACTTGCTGCAATGAGATGCCTGAGAGGGACAAGAGACCCCTGCCCATGTTTTCCCTGGAGCTAAGCCTTTGTTCTATCTCCTGATGGAAAACAGGATTAACAAGCCACCTTAAGGGCACCATTGTTTGCTTGCACTGTGTATCTTTGAAAAACAAACTGCTTTGTAAACTATTATCATAAGCCCCCTTAAACTGCTTTGTGAGCGGTTATCACAAGCCCCTGATAACTATTTTTATGGAGTTTCTATTTCCTTTCTGTTTACCCCTTTTCTGCTGAAATAAAGTAAATGTAACAAGAAAAAAGGTATAAAAGCTGTAACCCACAAGAATAAACTTGCTGCGTTGTGACCATAAGTTACGCAGACCTCCAGACTCCACTTTTCTATTTTCTTTCACTTCTGCACACTCTCTCCCTCAGGTTGAACGAGACATCTACGTTGGTGATCTCGGGGACTCCCACAGGTCGGTAGCCCCCCAGCAGACATGCTGGACCCCAACATTTCACCATGTTGGTCAGGCTGGTCTTGAACTCCCAACCTCAGGTCATCTGCCCACCTGGGCCTCCAAAATGCTTGGATTACAGGTGTGAGCCACCACCCCCGGCCACAGATGAGTATTTATTATCGTTTGGTTGTTTTGTTCAATTATGTATGAGGTAGTTAACATAATCTCTCAGTGCTTAAAGCCTCTAAAAGCCTTAATCTGGCCATGACAGACCTTCATTAAATAGTAGATATTATTATGAATATATTTTCATTAGAAACAAAGACAAGAAGCTTGCCCCGTGGAGCTCACAACTTGCAAAGCTTTCATTTATTTTTACAACGACAATAATAGTGATGCTGCCCTTCCCATTCATACATTAATTCACTCATCCATCCAGTATATCTTATTGAACACCTAAGTATGCCAAACTGAGCTTGGCATCACACATCTAGAATATAGTGAATACCACTCCTTTTGCCTGGATCTCTCTTTCCACGTGGTTAATTCCCTCCAGTCATTCAAATTTCTGTTAAAATGTTACCTTCACACCTAGGCTTTCCCTGACCTCAGCCTTCTACCTCTCGCTAACACTATCACTGGATTTGCAAACTGCAAGGTCCTAACCAAAAGCAGGTCCTATAGATGTCATCTTTTTAGCAGCTTTCTCATCGTTTTACTCCTCTCTAGCCCATATCCTGCATTCACTCAGAGTACCAATAAAGACTTTTCTACTCTTCTCCATGCTTCTACTCTTCCCATTCCTCAAATACACTCTTCACACACTGGCCAGAGTGGCCTTTCTAATAGACATTATGATTCTTTTCTCACCGCATACTCTCCCCCCAGGTGATCACATACCACCCTCTAGCCCCACCCCCATGATCTCATTTCATCTTGAACAACCCCTAACTAAGAGATGTTTCAAATATACTTCTCAGATGCTAAAAGTAGTGGGGAAAAGCTTAATGAGAAATGGTGAAATAGATAGACTTAAAGTATCTTCCACAATTAGGGACAGAAAAAATTTTTTACCATGGAAGAGCCTGACAGATACCATCTTAATCAAGTGATCAGAATTATCACTAGCAATAAGAAAAATAAAGATCAGGCCGGGTGCCGTGGCTCACGCCTATAATCCCAGCACTTTGGGAGGTCGAGGCAAGTGGATCACAAGGTCAAGAGATCGAAACCATCCTGGTCAACAAGGTGAAACCCCGTCTCTACTAAAAATACAAAAATTAGAGGGGCATGGTGGTGCGAGCCTGTAATCCCAGCTACTCGGGAGGCTGAGGCTGGAGAATTGCTTGAACCCAGAAGGCGGAGGTTGCGGTGAGCCAAGATGGTGCCATTGCACTCCAGCCTGGGTAACAACAGCGAAACTCCGTCTCAAAAAAAAAAAAAAGAAAGAAAAATAAAGATCATGTGCCCTGATAAAGTTCACAGAGAAGAATTCAACATTACCTCTGTGGTATTCTGGCCAAAAACGCATATGTTAAATCTTAATCATAAAGAAACATCAGACAAACCCACATTGAGAGACATTCTACAAAATAAATCTCTGCACTCTTCAAAATGGCCAAAATCATGAAAGACAAAAAAAATCTGGGAAACTATTCCAAGTTAATGGAGAACAAAGAGACATAACAGCTTAATGTAACCTGTGATCCTAGATTGGATCCTGGACCAGAAAAAAAATTATTTCCATTTCATATATAGAACAGTAAGTGGAATAATTGGCAAATTTTGAATAAGGTCTGTAGATTAGATAATAATACTGCATCTGTGTTAATTTCTAGAGTCTGACAATTATATTCTGGTTATGTTGGAAAATGTCTTTTTTTTTTTTAGACGGAGTTTCGCTGTTGTTACCCAGACTGGAGTGCAATGGCACCATCTTGGCTCACCGCAACCTCCCCTGCCTGGGTTCAGGCAATTCTCCTGCCTCAGCCTCCTGAGTAGCTGGGATTACAGGCACGCACCACCATGCCCAACTAATTTTTTGTATTTTTAGTAGAGACGGGGTTTCACCATGTTGACCAGGATGGTCTCGATCTCTTGACCTCGTGATCCACCCGCCTCGGCCTCCCAAAGTGCTGGGATTACAGGCTTGAGCCACCGCGCCCGGCCGAACTTTTTTAACTAGATGCACAAACCTTGTAATTATCCTTGACATTTTCCCTCCCATAACCAAGCCATTACCACACCCTATAGGTTTTACTTTCCTAATACACATCTTGTAGCCACAATTTCTCTCCATTTCCACCACCAACTCCCCCGCCTCCCCGCCCGCCCTTGGTCCAAGTCACCATCACCTCTTACCTGGACTGCTACAGTAACTTCCCAACTTGTCTCCCTGCTTCCACTCTTGCCTCCTTTTCAATCCATTCTCCACCCTGAAGCCAGTGATCTTTGCAGAATACAAACTTAAAGTCAGCTAAATGCAATGCATGATCCTTGATTGATTTCTGAAAAGTAAACATTTATCATGTTTATTTAGACTGTCTTAGACTGTGCTGATGTTACAAAATACCACTGACTGGGTAATTTATAAACAGAAATGTATATTCTCACAGTTCTGAAGGCTGGGAAGTCCAAGGTTACGGCACTGACAGGTTTGGTATCTAGTGAAGGCCAGTTCCTCATAGATAGGCCATTGAGGTGTCCTTACATGGCAGAAGGGACAGAAGGGGCCAACTTGCCTCCTTGAGCCCTTTGAAAAGACATTAATGCATTCTCGGGGGTGGAGCCCTCGTAGCCTTATTGCCTCCCAAAGGCCCCACCATTTGATACCAACACAACGGATTAATTTTCATTCTGGAGGGGACATATTCAAACTATAGTAGACACCAATGAGACAGCTGGGGAAATCTGAATGTGATACTAGTATTGTATGAAGGTTAAATGTCTTGGATGTGGTAATGGTATTATGGATATGTCTGAAAATGTCATTGTTCTTAGGAGATATACATTGAAAGTACATAGCATATAAGTGTAAATAATTTTGTGGCTGGGCGCAGTGGATCACACCTGTAATCCCAGCAGTTTGGGAGGCCGAGACAGGAGGATCACTTGAGGTCAGGAGTTCCAGACCAGCCTGGGCAACATGGTGAAACCCCATCTCTACTAAAAATACAAAAAAAATTTAGCCAGGTGTGGTGGCACAAGCCTGTAGTCCCAGCTACTCGGGAGGCTGAGGAAGGAGAATCACTTGAACCCGAGAGGTGGAGGTTGCAGTAGGCCTAGATGATGCCACTGCACTCCAGCCTGGGTGACAGGGTGAGACTCTGTTTTATAAAAAAAATAATAATTTTGTACCTAGCTCAAGTGATTTGCAAAAATAATTGTTGTTATTTCCTTATTGTTATTATACATATGCACATTAAAAGAGAGATACAAAGCCAAGTCTGGCAAAATGTTATCAGTGAATATAGGTGATGGCTGGGAAACAGGTTGCTCATTGTATTAATCTGGCAACTTTTCTGGAAGTTTGAAATTTTTTCTAAAGGCTACGGAAAACAGTGTATGTCATATGTTACATTTCTTGAGTGTGATAAGGGTACTGTGGTCATGTAAGAGAATATCTTTGTTCTTAGGAGACGCATGTTGGAGTAGTTAGGGGTAAAATGTCATGCTATCTGCAACTTCTTTTCTTCTGCTTTTTTTTTTTTTTTTTTAGATGGAGTTTCGCTCTTGTTGCACAGACCAGAGTGCAACGACGCAATCTCACCTCACTGCAACCTCCACTTCCCGGGTTCTCCTGCCTCACCTCACTGCAACCTCCACTTCCCGGGTTCTCCTGCCTCAGCCTCCCGAGTAGCTGGGATTACAGGCATGCGCCACCACATCCAGCTAATTTTGTATTTTTAGTAGAGACGGGGTGTCTCCATGTTGGTCAGGCTGGTTTTGACCTCCCGACCTCAGGTGATCCACCCGCCTCGGCCTCCCAAAGGGCTGGGATTATAGGTATGAGCCACCACGCCCGGCCTGCAACTTATTTTCAAGTGGTTCATCCAAAAAAGTATGTAAATACATTTTAAAGTATACATAAAGTACTTAAAATACATGAGTATAACGTACAAGTATATAATAAATATAAATGTAAAAAGTGGTGAATTTTGAGGTGGAGTTTCCCTCTTGTTGCCCAGGCTGGAGTGCAATGATGCAATCTCGGCTCACTGAAACCTTGGGCTCGAGAATTCAAGCTTTGAACTGTTCAACTTTTCTGTGGCTTGGACATTTTTCAAAATGAGAAGTTGGGGAAAAAAATACTTAGAAATAATAAATATGTAATATATTAAGGATACAAAATTAAATTTAAAAGTTAAGAATTATCCTAGAAAAATTACATCCTGTTACGTCCCTGCTTAAAACCTCAGTAGCTTCCCACTACTTCTAGAGTAAAGACAAAATGGTCTAACAAGGGCTACAAGGACTGGGGGGGTCTGGCCCCTTCCTCTTCTCCACCCTACTTATCACCACCATCCGCCCCTAGGCTCCGACCATACATAGCCCCACCCAGAAGGAAAGACTCCCTCAAGTTCTGTCTCCTCCTGTCCTTTACACGTGCGACTACCACAGCCAAAACCTCATTATGAGGGACTGAGAAACGGATTTTCATACTGTTTCTGCGGGATTGTTCCCCTAAATCTTCTCGGAAGTTTTCTCTGCCGGCCCCGCATTCTACCCCTCCATCCCAAGTCTGAATAACTGGCCTCATTAGCATCCTGTTTAGTCTCATCGTAGCACTTAGTACCCAGTATTGCAGTTGTCCGCTCACTTGGTAGTCTGCAGTTCTCTGCAAACTCCTTCAAGACAGGTCCTGACTTGAGTCCCCAGTTCCCAGCACTGGTCTGGGACACAGTAATTATGTATTCAATAAATAAAACAGACTTTTTTACATTTTCTTGTATGTAAAATAAAGGAGTTGGGCTGGATGACCTACAAGATCTATTGGCAATAAAATAGATTTAATAATCCCAACCCTAACTGCACGTGAAATCCCTTTTTCTTTGCATTGTTGGGTTCCGAATTTCTGACGACCTTACCAGCGGAGAGAATCCGAGACTACAGTTCCCATGAGCCCTCAGGGCACCACGCGGCGCCTGCCGGCCCTACGAACGCACAGCGAGGACTCCATTTCCCAGCGTGCCTCAGGAAGGGCACCAGGACTGCGTTTTGCTCCCGGAGCGTCCAGAGTGCTGGCCCTGAGCGGGAATCGCAGTAGCTGAGGCTGAGCGGCAGGCAGGTAGAAGGTGCTCCTCTTGGGCTTCACAGGGAACCCAGGGGCTTCGGCCCAACCACGAGTACGCAGGTGCACATGCCCTACTTTTCCCCAGTCTTTGCAAATCCCCTTAGGAACGAACGTGGCTCACGTGCGGGCCTTTCTAATCGCCGCTGATCCCTCCACTCCCACAGCTGGAGGTCGAATTCACCACGTCATGTAGACAAAAGGGGCGGTGTCTCGGGTCTCCCAGTGTGGCGTCAAGGAGGGCTCCCTGCAGGAGCTGCTGTGGGTGTCCGGGCGCGGGGTTAGCGCGGATGCGGGGATCGCGGGCTGGGTTGTTAACACTCTCTCCAGGCGGATCGCCCTGGCCCTCACTCCTGGCCTCTGCGTCTCTGCCGTAGCCGATGCTGACTGGGCGGCTGGTCTCGGGCCTGGTCTATCTGGCTGGCCGCGTCTGTTTGTCCCAGGGCAGCGCGGGATCCGGGGCCATGGGTCCAGTGGAGGCCGCCATTCGCACGAAGTTGGAGCAGGCCCTGAGCCCTGAGGTGCTGGAGCTTCGCAATGAGAGCGGTGGCCACGCGGTTCCACCTGGCAGTGAGACGCACTTCCGCGTGGCTGTGGTGAGCTCTCGTTTCGAGGGGCTTAGCCCCCTACAACGACACCGTCTGGTCCACACGGCGCTGGCCGAGGAGCTGGCTGGGCCAGTCCATGCGCTGGCCATCCAGGCGCGGACCCCCGCACAGTGGAGAGAGAACCCTGAGCTGGACACTAGCCCCCCCTGCCTGGGTGGGAGCAAGAAGACTCGAGGAACCCCCTGAACCCCAGGAGAGTAGGGGAGGACCAGGATCCTAATGGGCTGGGTGAGCACGAACCACTGACGCCTTCCCCTTGATACAGTCCAGGATTTGTACGGGATGAAGACCCCTGGGCCTCATTCTCTTGGGGTCCATACCTATTCTCAGAAGATAGCAACTTGTTTCAGGTCAAAGTGAACCCAAGGAAAGCGAAGAATCACTCACAGCTGCTCTTGCCCTGTACTATTCAGGAAGGGCAGTCCGGGTGTTCCATGTTAAATCGTGACAGAACTGCCCCAGACCTGATGAGTTGGAAACAATCCTATACATTAAAAGAGAAACTACACTGTGAGTTGCATTTCTGTGTTCTTAATGGACTGCTGAATCAGTGCTACAGGTGTTCTAAGGAGAAGGATCCCTGTAGACCAGTCAGGAAGGGCTTTATGAAGGAAGTGATCTAGTTGGATCTTTAAAAGAAAGCAAAAAATTAACCGGAAAGGAGAGGATAGGTGCTGCAGACAGGGAGAAGACCCTGAGCAAAGGCATACATAGACACTAAACTGAACATGAGTTATTGGACAAGACAGGCGATATAGTCCGGGACATACCTGAATTTCATCTTGGGGGAATGTTTGGCTTTTTTACAGCCTGTCCATTTCGAAAAAAGTGGTACTTGTATTGTTTAAAATAAAAACCTTTTTTTTTTTTGAGACAGAGTTTCGCTCTTGTTACCCAGGCTGGAGTGCAATGGCGCAATCTTGGCTCACCGCAACCTCCACCTCCTGGGTTCCAGCAATTCTCCTGCCTCAGCCTCCCGAGTAGCTGGGACTACAGGCGAGTGCCACCATGCCCAGCTAATTTTTGTGTTTTTAGTAGAGACAGGGTTTCACCATGTTGACCAGGATGGTCTCGATCTCTTGACCTCGTGATCCACTCGCCTTGGCCTCCCAAAGTGCTGGGATTATAGGCGTGAGCCACCACGCCTGGTCAAGAAAAACTTCTTTAAAAAACCACTAAAGCAGTGAAAGAGAATAAGGAAAATGATTACAGATGATGGAGAAACCTTTATGTAGCCCTTTTTCTTTTTTTCCTTTTTTCTTCCCTCCCCACCCCCCACCCCGCTCTGTCGCCCAGGCTGGAGTGCAGTGGTACAATCTCAGCTCACTGCAACCTCTCCTCCCGGGTTCAAGCAGTTCTCCTGCCTCAGCCTCCCAAGTAGCTGAGACTAGAGGCTTGTGCCACCACACCTGGTTAAGTGTTTGTATTTTAATAGAGACGGTGTTTCACCATGTTGCCCAGGCTGGTCTTGGACTTCTGAGCTCAGGCACTAGGCCTCCTAAAGTGCTGAGATTACAGGTGTAAGTCACCATGCCCTGCGACGTAGCCCTTTTTGAGCATTCCAGATGTCAGATTTCTGAGGGGAGCTTAAGTGTCTACAAAAGCAACTTTCCAATAATCTCATTGTGGAAATTATTAGAGAACAAAACTTGGTTAACATATATCTTTACCATTTCTACCTAAAGAATTTAGGGTGCATGTGGCTGGGCAGTAGGGAATCTTTGAGGAATTTTGAAATGTCTTTTTTTTTCTTTTTTAAAAAGTTTTTTTTTTTTTTTTTTTTTCTTTAAAGAGATGGGGTTTTACCATGTTGGCCAGGCTGGCTTCAAACCTCTGACCTTGTGATCTGCCCACCTCAGCCTCCCAAAGTGCTAATGAGCCCAGCCTGAAATGTCTTTTTTTACATGCCAGCAGCATGTGGCAGCAGATGGACCTGGCAGTGATGCGTAAGTGGGTTGGCCTGAGATTGGAGGAACAGAGGTCAATCCAGAGTGAAGGTAGAAAGGTCACCGTGGGA
Source organism: Callithrix jacchus (assembly GCF_049354715.1). Lineage (NCBI taxonomy): Eukaryota > Metazoa > Chordata > Mammalia > Primates > Cebidae > Callithrix > Callithrix jacchus. The sequence continues at coordinate 9,838,092 of NC_133519.1, forward strand.
ATGGAAAGGAAGGAGTTTCTTTGAGAGCAACCATAAAAGCAGAAAATGGCTTGATTAGAACAGAAATGGAGTAGAGTAAGAGGGCAGCCAAGAGTAACCCAAAGGCAGTGGTTTTCAAATTTTCTCTTGGGTAAGAAATCCCAAGGGAGATTGTTTAACATGTAGATTCACACCGGGCCTGGTGGCTCACACCTGTAATCCCAGCATTTTGGGAGGCTGAGGCAGACAGATCACCTGAGGTTGGGAGTTCGAGGCCAGCCTGGCCAGCATGGTGAACCCCATCTCTACTAAAAATGCAAAAATTAGCCGGGTGTGGTGGCAGGCACCTGTAATCCCAGCTACTCAGGAAGCCGAGGCAGGAGAGTCCCTTTAACCCAGAGGCAAAGGCTGCAGTGAGCCAAGATCGCGCCATTGCACTCCAGTTGGGCAACAGAGTGAGACTCCATCTCAAGAAAAGAAAAAAATGTAGATTCAAGGTCCCCATCTTTCCAAACCAAGAAGAAAAAGGGTTCTGATTCCCCAAGTCATGAGTGGAGTCTGGAATCTATTTTTTTTTAAGCGTACCAGAATATTTAGAGGAAAGTTAGTTCTATTCTTAAGAAATATTCCAAATTTTTCAAATCTGGGAGACTTACAGAGCCCTCCATCTGTAGAGGAAAGGTCAGGGTAGAGAGGCCAATTTAGGAAGTAAATCTGGTACACCGTGTTATTCTGACCTTCAGTTTGGAAAGCTGTTTTTCCATTTCACCATTTTACCCTCCAAGGCTGTTAGGAGAATTGGATGTAGGTGGAGAGTCTCAGAAGCAGGTATAGCCATTTTGTATTTTGAGGATTTGTTTCCGTTTTATTTTTCATCAGTATTTTTCATTGCATTTTTCACATCAACAGAGTTGGGTTTAGGGTTCCCCAGGAGAGCAAGGGAGATGGATGTGTCCCTCCCAGGGGTGCAAGGAAGAGGGCTGCGTCCAGCCAGTGAGGAGGGACAAGGGCACAGGGCACACACCCGTACACTGGGCACTGGAGGAGAAGGCAGTCTTTTGAGCACAGACACCAAAGAGTTAAACAGTCACCACCTGGTTCAGTGTTACAAAATGAGGGGAGTGACCACAGGGCTGGGGCACCAGACGCAGCATGAGGAAGGTGAATTTTGATTTTCTTTTTAGTTATTTTCACTTTTTTCCTTTTAACTTTTTTTTAAACATTTTACAAACATCTAAAAACTACAATACATCACAGCTACAGTGGGGTGAGGGGAGGGTACCAAAGAAAGCAGCCACACAGAGTAGGGTGGGACGGGGCAGCCTAACCTACAGAGGCTATTGTATGGAAGGGTAAAATGGGGAAACTGAGGCTTCTAGTCCCTGCATTAGGGGTCCCTCACTCACTGCCCAACCTCTGCCCACTCAGAGGAGTTGCCGGGAGGGCCCCTGCTTCCTGCCTCTGCCCCAGCTCCTTGTGCTTTTGATCTGCTGGTTTGACCATATGCCTGGTTCTTTCCCTCCCCTGCTCCCCTGTCTGGGAGGGGACAGGTCAGGTGTGTGGGAGGGCAGCTGTGCTGTTCCCTTCTGTGCTGTGGTGGGTGGAACCTCTCACCCCAGAGGAGGCCTGTGCTTCTTGAGGAGGGAAGGAGATGGGCCTTGTCAGATGCCCTCAGATCTCTCTAGACTGTGGGACTCTTATTCCAGGCTGGCCTAGGGCTCCTCCATCCCAGCCTCAACACAGAAACAAGATTAGGGGAGGTACTGTAGGAGGCAGGGTTGTGTGTGCGTCGGCTGAAATCACCCTTGGCTTATATTTGAGGACAGTATAGTGATACCCCCGCCCCATGGCACATGCACACACATACATAAGTATACACACACATTCACACAGTCCTGCTGAGCTGCCTCAGAGCTTAATCTATCAATAAATAAGAATCAGAAAGCTAATTTCATAAAGTTCAGGCTTCATATCTGCAGCCCAAATTGAGAGGGAAGTGGAGGCCAGAGGGCTGAGGTTTATTGCTTCTCCCCCAGCATCCAACAGGAGGTGTGGGAGGGCACCTGAGGCCCTTCCTTCAGACTCTAGGAAGTTCTTTTGGTCCATGGTCTACACCAAAGCGCCAGCCCCCAGCATAATTGCATACCTGTGGTTTCACCAGGGCCTAGGCAGAGGGAATGACAGGGAAGGCAGGAAGCCTCTTCTGGAACCCCTGGAACAGGGAAGCAAGGCCCCCTCTCTAACACAGGGGAGAACAGGGCTCAGCCTTCTCTTGTGCAAAGTCAAGGGTAGTGGGAAGTGGGGAGTAGAGCTTCATCCCAAAACTGGGATGAAGAGCCTTCCCTGTAGTCCCTGCCCACGGGGGTCACACACATGCACACGTGCACACACACACACACACACACACACACACAAAGACACCAAACACGGGGAGTGGGGAGTGAGGGCGCTGGAGGCCAGGATGGCAGGGCAGGGAGGGGAAGGAAGGAGTTGTTGGTCTCACAGTGTGCCTGCCAATCCCAAAACCCCAGAGACCCCCTCACTGCAGCACCTGCCCCCGGGTCTCAGGCAGCTTCAGGGCCAGAGAGCTGCCAAGGGCAAGGGCAGCTGAGGCAAAGAGGATGGGGGCAGCCTTGGTGATTCCCACGAAGGATGTGAAGATGCTGATCCCCAGCACAGCTGCCAGCTTACACAGGGCATTCAGGAAGCCGAAAGCTGTGGTCCTGCTCAGGAGTCCCCCAGTGCAGCACAGCGCAAGGTCCAGGAGGAAGGCGAAGGAAGCGTGGAGGGCAGGGAAGCGAAGGCCAGGAAGATGCAGGCAGTGTCCAAGAGGGAGAGGGAAGGTTGGAGAGATCAGAGAGGTAAGGGATGGACACCAGGAATGCAGGTAAATGGAGAGGCAAGGGGAAAAGACACCAAAAGTTGAGGTTAGGATGTCAAGGAGTGGACAGCACATTTTTTTTTTCTGTTGCCCAGGCTGGAGTGCAGTGGCATGGTCTCAGTTCACTACAACCTCCACCTCCTGGGTTGAAGTGATTCTCCCGCCTTAGCCTCCTACGTAACTGGGATTACAGGCATGCACCACCACACCCAGCTAATTTTTTGTATTTTTAGTAGAGACGGGGTTTCACCATGTTGGCCAGGCTGGTCTCAAACTCCTGACCTCGTGATTCACCTGCCTCAGCCTCCCAAAGTGATGGGATTATGGGCATGAGCCGCCACGCCTGGCCAAATCTACCAGATTTTAGAGGAGAAAATGGAAAGGTGTGTCCTCTCACCCACCCATAAGGATGCTCTTCTCCACTCAGCCCTCTTTCCTCACCCCACCCCTCCCCTGAATCTGCTGCCCTGCCCCCACCGCTCCAACTACCTCTTGTCTGAGGGGTAGAGTTCAACAGTCAACACGTCCAGCGCATTCCAGGATGCAATGCTGACCCCACCAAAAAGGCAGAGCAGAGCGATCATGGCTGACTCGCTGTTCCCAAAAGACAGGAAGAAGCAGGAGACACAGGACATCACGCTGGAGCCAGCTGGAGCCAGGAGAGGAGAAAGCACCGTGAATCCGGCCACAGTGAGACCCATCCACAACCCGCCCTGTCCCATCAGGGGGCTTCAGACAGCCCAGGATGAGACTCGTTCCCAAGGTCTCCCAAAGGAAGGCTTTCACTCCTCAACCTCCCTGATAACTGTGTTTATTCATAATATCAGTAACCATCATTTATTCCATGCCAGCCACGGGCCAACACAATTGATATTTTACATGCATTAATCTAGCACACAGCCACTATTATCACCCCGATTCTGCAGAGGAAACAACCAGGCTCATACAGGTAACTTGCCAGAGGCCAGAGGTAGGTGGTGGAGCTGAGATTCAAAACCCATAACCTGAAAGCCTGTGCCTGTTACTTGCATTCTGCCTACCTCTTTTGCCCCCAGAGAAGCTTCAGTGCCAGTCCCCACCCATCCTGCAGCACCCCCTAAACAAAACACGAAAGAGAGGAACTCTCTGCCCAAGCTCTTCCACAGCCCAAGACATGAAGCCTGTTGACTGCCCCCTGTAGCCCCTGGCCCCTCCTATCAGACCTCACGCAGCCTCTCCTCCTTACCAAGCATTCTGAGCCTGCCGATCTTGTCCATGAGCAGGGCAGACACGATATTCCCGGGAAGCACTGCCAGTGTCCCCAGGAAGCTCACAAAGTACACCATGTAGGCACCTTCGCCCGTCCCTGTCACGTCCAGCGGACAGCCCTCCTTGTTGTGCAGGAATGTGCTGTTCACCAGACGGCTGTTCACGAACTTATACTCAAACAGGTCTGCGGGCGAAGGCCAAGACAAGCAGGCTGTGGCAGCGGATGGGAAACGGAGGCTGCCACTGTGTGTGGCTCAGGGCTCTGCATGCATGGAACTTAGCGGGAGGGGCTCTCTCAATTGTTCACAGTGCTCATCGTAAAACATCAAATCATATCACCATGGGAACTAGGAATCGTTAGAGCAGAAAATGACCATCATCTGTCCAACAGTGTGACTTTGTCCAAGTCCTCCCATTAAGAGTCTTAGCAGCTTATTAATTCTTTCTGTCCGTGCTAGCTGACTATAAACAGCAGCAATGCTGTGGGCTTAGGACATTTTTCTGAGACAAACATTTAAAATAACAAAAAGTCCTATCACTTGTTTTCCTGCAAGATGGGGAAAGCTCCCCCAGTCTGAGGTGGGAAGCTTCAGTGTAGCTCACAAAACCAGCATTTCATGTGCATATACTGAAGTCTGAGAATCACTATTAAAAAGGAGTGGATTCATGCAATGATGCCCACCAAATACCCCTTTTATTGTTTTTCATTTTCCCAAGAACACTAGTTTGGATGACTTTTACCTTCCTCAAAGGTGCATTAATTTTGCCTCACTAACTTATAATTTCATCCAAAGGCAAAGAATATTGATGTTTTTGTGAGATATTCTATTACAAGAAAATGTCCAACTTCCATTAGATTTTCGGGATTATTGGTGGTAGCAATCAGGCCCCTCTACCACCTTCCCACAGGGGTCCAGGGATCTCAGCTTCAGAACCCTAAAATAGTGCATGAAACAAGTTCCTTCTCATCAAGGTCCACCCAGCCCTCCGGTCTGACAGCCGCCGGCCAGCCGCCTTACCAGTGTTATAGAAGACAGTGTTGATGAATGTGCAGTTGCGGAAAAACGTGTTGCTGGATGTGACATCCTCGAAATAACACTCCTCAAACAGGGAATCCTCAAAGGACACTGACTTCAGACGCAGCCCAATGAACCTGTGAGGCCAGGGTGAGGAAAGCCACTTTCCCCCTCATCCTCCTGCCCCCTCCAAGTCTCACTCTTTAGTGAAGTAATGGGAGGCTGGGCATTGAGGAGAAACCGCAAGTGTTTGCCCCCAAATGTCTTGTCTTGAACCCATAGACTCAAGAAAGAGACAAGGGGTAGAAGGGACAGGGAAGACATGAAATGTAAAGGTCCCCACATACTTGTCATTGAAGTACTGCCCGCCTCGGTGGATCTGATTCTCCAGTGTGAAGTTAAAAGTCACATGTTCTACACGCTCCCCGGGGAACACTTTGGTGCGGGATGCATAGTCCACCGCCTGGAGATGGCGAATCATGTCAGGAAACCAGATGGTGAGGCCATAGTAGCTAAAGAGTCAAGGACAGTGGAAACACAACAGCTCAGAGATTAGAAGCAGGCAGAGGAGAAAATAGACGTGTATCCCCTCCAGAAAGAAGGAGAAATGGAGTCAGCCTCTGTTAGGACCTTGCTCCTCTCCAGCTTCACTAGCTTCTCCCCGCTCCTCCCTTCACCAGTTGCTGTGCTTCTGGGGACTCTAGGGTCTCGCACGGCACCCACCATACTTTTTCTCACCTCCTGGCCATTTGCTTTTCCCCCTTCCTAAGACACTCTTCTCTGCCCTGACAACCCCACTCCACCTGTCTGACTCCCATTCGCCCTTTAGGACTTAGGTCCCCACCCCAGCCCAGGTCCCAGGTGCTCCCATTGCCCTGCCCCACCCTTCTCGTCACCCTGCTTCATAGCAAGTTTCATCCCACTTCCTGACCAAAACATAGACTCCAGGAGGACCTGGGACCATGTCTGTTTCATCCCAGCACAGAGTAGAAACTGCATCCTGGTCAGCCTACAGTACGAGTTTGTGGAGTGGACTAGCGGAGGAGCTGGCTGCAGGATCAGAGGGGGCTGCACGGCAGCTTCCCTCATCACTTGTCGCTGGCCTTTCCATTTTCTCCCCTCTCTCCTAGCCCACGCACCACCACAACCACCACATACCACCCAGCCACCCATCTCCTCACCTGAATGACATGGTGAACCACACACCCATCATCATCAGAGTGATTCGCCGATATTCAGGACCAAAACAGGAGAGGAAGTTCCCCCAAACCTACAGGGACAGGCAAAGTCAGACCTTGGCTCTACTAACTTCTAGGACCCACAGATCCCCACTTTTCTGGCCTCCCACCTCCTCCCACCTTTCCCACTCCCTTCTCTCTACCACCCCATCCATCATTACCTGCCCCCCTAGGCTCAAGGCTCGGACCCCCCAGCGCTGGTACCAGGTCCCTGTGTCCGACTGGATCTCAATCAATTCATCCTCCTGATGAATTGTCTTAATGTGGGTTACCTGGAGTCAAGAGAAGGGGTGGGCAGTCACACACTCTGTGTTTCCCAACCTCTGCCAGGTGCCTCAGTTTCCTCTGCATTAGCAAAATGGCAGGGGGTGGATATGATACCCTGAAAACCTCCTTACAGTAGAGTATGGTCTGAGGTGGGGGATATTCCCAGAGGGGCCAGGTAGGGAAGGGGGCTGCAGGGCTCGGAGCTGTGAGTGGGGAGGGCGCGGCTTACTGAGAACACCCGCTCAGGATGCCCCTTGGCTCGCATGTTGGTATCATGGACCTGCTTCAGCACCATCCAGGCCTCATCATGCTTCCCGTTCTAGAGCCAAAGACACAATCCCCACATCCAAGTCAGCCCCCACCTGACGCAGAGTTACAGACCCCTCCCTCCCACCTGGCTTCTGGAGTCACGGGACAATGGTTCGCGGCCCTGCACCACCACCGAGCCCTGAGTGATGGGCATGCATTGCCCACTCTGAAAGAGCGCCAAGCTGAGGTACAGCAAGACAATCAGACTTGGGCAAGAGCTGGGGGCTGGGCATGGGGAGTGCTGTCCAGAGAAAAACAGCCGGCACAGGTCCTGGGAATTCCAGGGTACAGAGGAAAGTGAAACCCAAAGGTAAGGGGAATGATGGGCATGCAGTCAAAGACCTAATCCTGCTGGGGTTAGGAGGCGAGGGTGGGGAGGGAATGCAGGACATTCTGGAGCTATAAAGGCAGGACAGGGCCAAGGCCCATCCCTGCAAAGTCTTAAGTCACCCATGGGAGAGCAGGTCCCCTGGTTTCTCCACCCACAGAACCCCTCCGGAGATACATTCCAAGGCAAAGGAAGCAAGATGAAGTCCCCTGGAGAGTGGACTCTGTGAGGAAGGAAGGCAGTCCAACAGGATCAAATCAAGCCCCAGTGGGTGTCTGAACACAGGAGCCCTTGCTGCCCTCCATTCCACAGCCCGCACCCAACCCCACCCCACACAGCTCAGCCCCATCACCTCCAGGAAGAAACGGGGGCTCTCAGGCTGTGTCGTCAGAGCCCCAATGGCAAACACAGAAGGAAATGCACAGACGAGAACGAAGACCCTCCAGCTGTGGAACTGGTAGGCAGAACCCATCTGAAAACTCCACCCTGGCAGAGGGAGAGTGACAGTGTCAGCAGAGAGGTCAGAGGCTGGGGGAGCCCACCACAGGGGGCACAGCAGGCGAGGGAGGAGGGAGATACCTGGGGTGGATTATGGGGGGCTGCTCACCGTAGTGGGGGATGATGGCCCAGGCCATAGCAGCTGCGTACACGCCACCAATCATCCAAAACATGCAGAGCCAGCTCAAATGCTCCCCTCGTTTCTCCTGGGCCAGAAACTCGGAGAAATAGGAGAAGACGATGGGGATGGACCCTCCAATCCTGAGTGCATTTCAAGAATCAGCATCAGCAAATGACCAGCGTCCTGATCCCTGCCCCACTGCTCTGGGTTCGAGGCCCTTTCGTCTTCCAGGCTTTGAAGAGACTCCACCTCACACAGAAAGCCCTACAAGCTCCCCTCTGGGCCAGCCACCAAGACATCCTTGGGACCATGGGAAACAGGCAAGTGGGTCTCAGGGAAAGGGTAGGAGCAAATCTTAAGTCTTGAAAACGATTTACGGAGTTGGAAGGGAGGGAAGATAATTGCAGAAAAAAGGAGAAATCTCCAGAGAAAAAAGGCAAGCAAAAGGACTCTAAGGGCAGAGGTTGTGGGAGTGGCCCGAAAGGAGCTTGGAGTTGAGGCAGAGAAAGCGTGCCTGCCATGCTTGCAATAGTGAAGGGGCGGTGCGGGCAAGGCGTCGGGGTTCTGGCAGATGTGGGTGTTAGCGAGGTTTGTTGTGGAAAGCAGGAAATGTGTAGACTCTGGTAGGGGATAACTCTAGGTCCACAGGAGCCCAGGGGCAGGGCTGAGGCCCACTAGGCCTCTTCGTGGAGGCAGGCTCAAAAATGGAACTAGAGGTGGGGTGGAGGACTCAGGAGTGGGCTGACGTGGAACAGCATTCTGGACAGCAGCAGACACGTCCTGGGCAGGGAGAAGCTGGCCCGAAGATGGTTGGGGGAGGAAGGAACTCATTCATCCATCAACTCACACAGATTGAAGGTGCATTCAGTGTGCCTGGCACTGTGCTGCGCCCTAAACATACAACAGTGACCAAGGCACAGTCCTGCCCTCAAGGAGCTTAGGAAGTGGACACTCACCCAACCCCAGAAAGGAGGCGGCAGAAGAGGAAAGTGCCATAACCCTGAACAAAAGATGAGAAGAAGGCGAAGACACTGTTGACGGAGAGTGAGATGAGCAGACACTGCCTCCGACCCAGCCGGTCAGCCAGACCTCCCCAGAGGAAGGCTCCCACCATCATGCCCAGGTAGACGATGAGGCCTGGAAGGAGGAGGAGAACAGAGGCGGAGGGGCATGAGCAGGCACACTCCCTTCTCCCAGGAGACAAGCACTGCAGGAGCTGAAGGATCTGAAGAACTTCTAGAAGCTAAGTCTACCCAGAGATTAGAGCAAATGAGAGAAAATGAATCATGTGAGCAAAGATACAAGGTCATCTCTGCAGGCCAGGGGCTCAAAGGCAGGAATGAGGATGTGGGAGAACCTGCAACTCTCTACTCTCTCCTCCGTCTCATTTCTCACTCTGCCTCACTCTGACACGCACACAGTGACACCCTTACCCCTGGCTCACTTTGAAGGAGGAACGGGTCTGCCTAGGATCCCAGACCACCCCAGGGTCCCTGCTTTCATGCCCTCCAAGCAGCAGGAGAGCTCTCATTTGTTCCAGTGGAGGCAGGCTCAAAAATGGAACCAGAGGTGGGGTGTTCCTTGGAAAAGGGGCTCCCGTTCCTCTCATCTTCCCAGGAAATCCCCACACAAAATCCATCCTTTACTCCTTCCAGTTTCAACATCTCTGGTCCAAAAACTCTCTTGTTTTTTACTTCCTTCCTAGAACCAGAGCTGGAGTTAATCTTTAAAATCGTCTACTGCGAACTCTGCATTTTCCCATGCCCAAACCAAGCCCCAGAAGAGACCTGTCCAAGATCCCACGGCAATTTGGTGGCAGAGCAAGGCCTAGGTTCTTTCTCTGTGAGTCTCTGCGTTCCCTCCTCAGGCCGTCAAAGACCACATCCTGTCCCTGGAAACTCCCGTCTGAGTGAGAGAAAGTCTAACCAGCTTTTCTGCCATAGAAGATCCAGGACCTCCCCCTCCCCCGACCGCCCCAAACTGACTCTCCCTACTTCTACCAGGGAGTTTGGATACTGCCTTCTTCTTTCCCAATCAGGGAAAGGGAACGCATACCAAAAGGGAAAGCTATGAAGAAACATTAAACGTTAGGGACCATCCCACCACAGCCACCTCCTGCAGAATGAAGCGGACCACCGCCCACCCCCGACCCAAGCCCCAGCTGCCCTCCCACAAGCCCCTCTTTCACATTCAAGGCCAAGAAGAAGGAGTGTGTGAGGGGAGACTCTGCAGAGGAACCTTGATCCCTCCGGGAACATCCTGGGTGCAGGGTCCCAGGGAACCCAGTGGTAAGGATAAGAGCAATTTTCAGGAGCAAGGAGGTTTCCAGAGTTTGAGGGGATAGGACTGGCGCCCCCCATGTCTCACCTAGCATGCCTTTGTTGGAGTCAGACAGGCACATGTCTTTCTCAGCGCTGGGCAGCACAAAGCCCACCACGAAGACCTCCACACCATCAGCCATCAGCGCCAGACCAAGCACAAAATACAGCGTCCACTGGAAGCGGCCGTGGCCACACTCCCGTAGGATGGCTTCATATTGCTGGGCCAGTTCTTCTCGTTCTTTCCGTCGTTGTGCCTCCCCCCGGCCCCCAGGGGGACCCTCCCCATCGCTCAAGCCCCCCCTTACTCCAGCCAGGGGTGCCCCATCTGCCATCCGCTCGCCTTTGCCGCCAGACTCTGCCCGGGGGATGCCCTGATATTCCCCTTCGTAGATCTCGTCATCCTCATCATGACCCTCAGTAGCATCACTGGACGCGCCACCTTCCTCCTCATCCTGGGTTCCTTCGCCCCGGTAATAGCCATCAGTGGGGGCAGGGAAGTCATCATCATCCTCCTCCTCCTCAAAGCGGGAGTAGGATCTTCGGGAATACTCGTCCTGGACTCTGTCCAGGCCCTTCACCACCTTCTTGGCCGCGTGCTTTTTTACTTCCTTAGCAATGTCTTTGGCCCCACGGATGAAAGCTGCTCGGTCTCGGAAGCCCTCTTCCATGATGGGGCTCTGGGGCGCTTCACCGAGTCTCCTCCACTTCCTGCTTCTTTTTCAGCTTTTTGCTCACTGACTCGTAGAGCCAAAAAGACCCCTCCCCCCAGTTACTTAGATGAAGTGTGTTCCAGTATCTTTAGGCACAAAAAGAAGAGCAGACAGGTCCTAGCCAATGAGTGCCTAGGAGAGAAAAGGAGGGAGAGGAACTTTGATACCTATAGCCAGTTCAGTTGTGAAGATGGGGAAGGGAGATGGGGCGCCAGGGAATGGGAAGGGGAAGGGGAGCCAGGTTGAGGGGCTAAGCTGGGATAACTCAGGATCGCCTGCTTCTCTTCCACAAGCCTCTGGAGACCTAGAAAAAAATAACAGAGAGAAAAAGGACGTTTTGAGTCCTAAGATGGTGAAGAAGGCCAATATAGAGCCTCTCAGCCCAGAGCCCCGTCTGGACCACGTGGTTCAGAGATGGGCTTCTTGCTTTAGGCTCCCATCCACACATTAAAACGGGATGGTTACTGGGCCAACTGGGTCACTCGCATAGAAGTCCCCTTGGAGGCCTGGCCTGTGGAATTTGCTCCAGAGTCACAGTCACCTACCCTGAGCCCTCGCTCCTCCTAACCCCTGAGCCCACTCCAGCCCTTTTCATCACCAACCTGCAAAGAACTAAACAGGAAATATGAGAAACCAGAATTCCCTTCTTTAGTCTTGCCTGGGTTTCTTACTGGGGGTGGAGTTGAGGAGAATGTGTAAGAGGACAAGCCCTCCAACCTGTGGCCGTCAGTCCACTGCTGGCATCTGAAGTTGGGGCTTCCGCTGTCCTTCCCTCAGGTTCCATGATTATAGGCCTCAACAAGGAGGGATTTCTCTCAACATAACCTAATGGGTAAAAGCTCAGCTTCCAGAGTCACAAGCATAGGTATGACTTCCTGTTTTGGCAGATACTAGCTAAGGGACCAAGCCTCAGTTTCTCCTTGTTTTAAGAGGAAAGTAAGGATTGAATGATATTATGTGTCTGTGCTCCTTACCACAAGTCACCTGGCACATAAAAGTGATGGTAAATATCAGCGATTCCTTTGGTGGTCACGGTGATATAGTGAAATGCCCTGTACTACCTCATGAGGTCCCCAGACGAAAGCTGTCTTGGATGCTCTTTAGAATGAGGAGCAGAAAGGGATACTGGCAAGGAGAATACTGGTTCAGGGCAAAGCGCATGACAGTTAGAGGTGACCTAAGTTGAAATCCCAATTCTGTCACTTACTAACTGATCTCAGTCAGGGTGGGTAACCTCCCTAAGCCTCAGTGTCCATATATTTTAATTGGAGATAATCAAATTGGGAGACTGTTTCTTGGAGTTGATGTGAGAATGTAATCTCACAGCAGATACTCTGTGTTAGTTTCCTACCTTCCCATTATGTTGAAAATAGGAAAGTAGCAGGAAGCAGCAACGGACCATGGGGGGTCGATCCTTGCAAAACAGAGTCCTAAGACCCCTCTGTCTATGTGTCAGCTAATTCCAACAGCTGGACCCACATTAGCTACCTCCAGAAAAACAAAGAAAGACCCGGAAAAGAAGGACCTGGAACCCAAGTAAGTGGAAGAAAGATGGAAAGCTACGAGGTGATGACTGTCCACTGCCACCTTGCCTCGGAATGACATAGATGGGCCCCTTTCCACTGATGGGGGTGAGAATGGAAATGACTGGTGCAACGCACACATTTCCAACATGAGGGTCTAAGGCCCACAGTTGCGTCTCATCCCTCCAGGACCTCCCCTCCTAATCCCCCTTAATCCTTTCTGCTCCTCCTCCAGGAGTCAAGGAAGGAGTCCACAAACACCGCATTGCGTAGGAGGCAGATATAGAATAAAGGGGGTTTGGGTGTCCCCCCAAAAAAGACATTCTCCAGAGGAAGACATAGGATAGCCCTGCTTCCTTGATAGGAGCAGAGGAAGCAGGCCTAGATTCTGATCAGAAATCATCCCCCTAAAAATATCCTGCCTCCGGTGCTCCCACCCATCCAGGGCCTTCATTAAATGTCACACACACGCGCACATACACACACACACACACACACACACCCTTGGAGAAGAGGGTAAGCGATGCTGCGTGGCTCAGAACAGCCCTGGCGAGCAGGGCCTTGCCCCCTCAGGACAGATGTAAGCAGTGGACCACGGTGACCCCCATGTCACCTATTCTTCATGGTTCAGAGCTCAACCAACCCCTATGAAAGAGCTGGCACTGCAGGATCCCCTCAGCGCATGGCAATTTGCTAGCTTTCCCCTCTTTCCTGACCAGAATCTCCCCTCCAGCCCTGAAGGAGGAAGGACCCACCAGGAGCCAGATCCTGTTTGCCGACGCTGTTTCCCCCTGAGAGGGGCATGCAGGGTGGAGAAGGTTTCCACAGCCACAGCGGGATGTGAGGGCTCAACAGCCAGCTCCCCCAGGGCCAACAAGCCCAGGAGGTCAGGAGACAGAGAAAGAAGACAAATTCTTTGACCTGGTGAGGAAGTGGTGCTATTTTTAGCCCCAAAAACAGCACAGGGTGGCTAAGCCTGTGGGAGAGAGACAAGGCTTGGAGAGATGGAGGTTAAAGGAGACGGGTTCAGGGTTACAAGGTCCTTTAAGGCTAGCTGACTTCACCTCACAGGAAAAAATGTGCCCAGGAGATTTTCTGCGGAGGGTGGAGACAGGCAGGGGAGCAAATGCTTCCTTTCAGAATAGCTTATCCGGCCCTAGATCAGAGGAGGGTCCAGAACCCCACACCCTCCTCCCAGTCAAAGTCCCTGACTTTGGGGGCCCACCCAGATCCCCAGGCCTTCCTAGCTCACAGGTGACAGGGTCATTAAGAAGCTGTCACTTATCAAAACGTCAGAGGGGGCGGGGGTAGAATGTGGGAAGTGCGGGAGCACCCCTTCCCCATGACAGCCGGGTCACTGAACCTCAGCCCCACCCAGGACCACCAAGGCTGCGCCTCCCCTCCCCACATCCTACCCAGGGTTAGGAAGATGGGAGCACCCACAGTTCCGAGGGATAAAAATGAAGGTGTCACCTGAGAATGCACACTGAGGAATAGGAAGAGGCAGGGAGGGGGATGCAGGGAGAGACCTCGGCACGCACAGGCACAGAGACCGCCCCTATCAGCTTTTGAAACGACCCCCCCACACTCCATCTCGCCTCGCTCCGGAATAAGGGAAAAGCCCCCAGAAGTGACTAAATCGCTGCTCTGAGCACCTCCCCCACCCTTGGTCCTGCTGCTAGACAAGTGCCCACCTTCATTCAACACCCCTCCCCCCCACCCTGGAGCAACTGCTGCCAGCCCCCGCCACCCATGCCTCCAACACCTGGCTGCTCTCCATCTCTGTCTCCCCAGTATTTCCATTCTTCACTCTCCTTCCCTCCATCCTTCACCTGCCCTTCTTCCCCGGCCCCCACCCACCCAAGTCCAGGCGCGCACACTGGGGCAGCATCCATTCTTCAGCCCCAGCCAAGGTCATTTATCTTTCATCCTGGTGGTGGGGGGACGTCAAGGTGAGGAGGGGATAGGAGTCTGAGGGGACCCCATCCCCTCACAACCCCCCACCACCACATTAATCTCCGAAGAGGATACTGGGGACTTGTTTAAGGTAGAGAAAAACGCCCCTCCTCCCCATTCACCAATATTATACATACGTGTGTGTGTGTGTGTGTGTGTGTGTGTGTGTGTGTGTCCTGAAGAGCACAACTGAAATAAATGTCCATCCCCAACCCACCACCAATCCCCCTCACCCCTAGAGAGGTCCCCTCCCCATAAGCAAAGCATTGGAGTATAAAATGGCTGCAAGGCAAGGCAAAGATGCTTCTGCCAGGGGCGGCGTAGAGGTGAGAGCCTACGAGAGGGGTCTCACCTGGGCTGGGATCCCCCTGTAAGGAGTCCCGGGCGAGGACGGGGGTCCCGGCCGCGGGCGGAGGCGGCAGCGGCTACTGCTCCGGGTACCAGGGAAGCGGCAATGCAGACCTGCCCCCCCCAACTCCAGCCCCGCCTCCGCCCCCCCCCACCCCCACCCCGCGCCACTGAGCATCGGGAGAGACCATTGTTGGGGGGGGAAAGAGGATGGGGAGGGAGTCTGCACGGGATGAAATGATGAAAGGGGCTGGGGGTTGTCACAAGAACAGCTGGACGTGGCACACAGCCCTTCCCAGGCCCTTCCTAGTAAAAGATAAAAGGAACTAAAGAAAGTGATGTTAGGAAGACAACCGGTAAGACAGGGAGATGGGGAATGTGGCAGCCCCTTCCTTCGCACCCCAGTCTCAGGATGGCAGGACCCAAGAATTTCAGGGGCTTTTGCTGCCTTCAAAACACCTCCCTTGGTCTTCTCCACTGCTCTCAAACTCCTTTTTAACAGTCTCTCAGATCCAAGTTTACCTGGTCATTTTAGAGCAAGCAGAGCTAACAAGGTGTGGTTTCTATCCTGAACTGCCAGAGTCAGAGACCCCTGGATTTCTTCCAGCTCTTTCCTCAAAAATCTGTCCAGGTGACTATTTACAGTGCAGACCTCATCTGTCCATTCAGTTGGTGGTAGCAGGAGTACTGGGGAAGCTGAGGGGCTCTTCACAGACCTGGCCAATCCGACATTTCCCCTTCCATTAATTTGCTCCAATGACTCAAACAGGACCCCTCTCAATACCCTTCTTCACCGCCACACACTTGCACTTCCCAGGCAGCAAGGAGTAAACTGATTTCAGCTTCTCCTTCCATCTTTCCTTCGCTCCTGCACCAATAACCTGGACTCGGAGATCCAAGGCATACCACTCGGTGACACGTGATGACCGTCCCCACTGCAGGAGTGAGAATGCGATATCTGGGGAAATACATCCTGAATGTGTCTATGCCAGATGAGGTCAGGACATTCTGGACAGCACTGACCTGGGCTCGGACCCGGGTTCTCACCGCTAACAAGCTGTCAACTGTCAGTCTCAAGTTCTCCACATCTGTGAACCTCAGCTTTCTCATCTGGAAAAGGGGAGCTTGGGCTAGATGCTGCATCAGGTCCCTTTCAGATCTAACAGCATGTGATTCTACCTTACTAAATGTGGAGGTTTCAGAATGCTGAGATATACATGGAGAAGGCTGACAGGGATGCCGGCCTGGGCTTTGCAGGCTCCAAAGCTGGATCTTGGAAATCATCGTTCGTGCCAACAAAGTTCACAATCTTCTGAACTACAAAGCCCTAATACAGAAATATCGATTTATCATAAATATTTAACTGTCGCTCAGACTGAAAACTCATGTCTACATGTCTAGTACATTCTCTTCCTGAAGCCAAATCAGAATCATGTCCATGTATGAATGCACAACGTAACTGGAGGATTTGTATCTTTAATGGCATCTGGCCATCTCCAATAAGATCCATGCCAATGGGTCCAGAAAACTCGTCTTGGCAACTATCTTCTACCCCCACCTCTTTGCTATGGGCAGCCTTGCCAGCACTCCTGGACTACCCTGAATCTGATGGCTGAATCACTCTCTCCAGGATGGTGCTGAGACTGGCCTCAGGGATGCTCCCTTTACTAGGCTTTCATTGCTGACCCCTCTTCAGGGCTTTGTTTTTGTTTCTGTTTGTTTACTTAGAGTCTCCCTCTGCTACCCAGGCTGGAGTGCAGTGGCAGATCTTGGCTCACTGTAACCTTCGCCTCCCAGATTCAAGTAATTCTCCTGTCTCAGCCTCCCAAGCAGCTGGGACCAAAGGCGCACACCACCACGCCCAGCTAATTTTTGTATTTTTAACAGAGACAGGGTGGCCAGGCTGGTCTTGACCTCCTGATCTCAAGTGATCCACCCACCTCTGCCTCCCAAAGTGTTGGGATTACAGGCGTGAGCCACCACACACAGCCAGGCTGACAACACTCTTTATTTAAATATGTTAACATTTTCAATTAGGTTATAGCCAAGTCCTGCTGGCAGGGAGACGTCCCCTCCCTTTAAGGTGACTCTGCCTAGGGCCAGGCTCACTTTTCTTGCCTAGAATTTAGTTAAGTTCATGGTTACATAAGCCAAAGAGGGCACTTCAAGAAAGGGGTGACTTCCAGGCTGACCAACATGGCGAAACCCCGTCCCTCCTAAAAGTACAAAAAACTAGCCAGGTGTGGTGCTGGACACCTGTAATCCCAGCTACTCGAAAGGCTGAGGCAGGATAATCACTTGAACCTGGGAGGCGAAGGCTGCAGTGAGCTGAGTGTGCCACTGTACTCCGCCTGGGCAAGAGATTGAGACTCTATCTCAGAGGAAGAAAAAGAAAAGGAGGGGAGGGGAGAAGAGGAGAGGAGTAACTTAACAGGATTAAATGTGGCAAAGAACATGGGGGAGGAAAACGCCATTGGAATGAGTCTACTGAAGTCTTTAAACTTTAAACTCAGATGTGAATGTGATGAAAAGCAGGTTTGGAAGGACTGAGAATGAGAAAAAAAACTGAAATAGAAACTCCTTCTCCGACTGCTTGGACATCTGTGGAAACAGAAGCAAATGGAGCACGTATGGAACATTTACTGTCTCCATTTACTCATTCTAACTTTGTTTCGTAATTATATGACATCTATATTGCTCCAAATGAAAACACATGGGATACTCACAGACATCCAACTTCCCTCCGTATGCCCTCCCTCCCCAGCATTACCGATTTCCATCAGTATCTGCTTTAACCATTTTTAAAACATTCAACACATACATACACGCCACCCTTAGAGAAGGCAGCACACTGTACACACACACTACACACATTGTTTTCTTCACTTGGAGACTTCTCCACAGCAGTGTGTAGAGACCGTCCACACTCCTTTTTACCACTGCACAGTACTCTATTGTATAAACATAAAAAAGTTTATTCGACCAGTCCCTTTACTGATGGAGAGCTGAGTTCTTTCCAATCTACTGCCATTACAAATGGTGCTGCAATGAATTGCTTAGTGCATGTCTGCCAGGCTATCTCCAAGTACATCTGTTCTCACTTTAAAATAATCCAGCTGGGCAAGGTGGCTCACACCCATAATCCCAGCACTTTGGGAGGCTAAGGCAGAGGGATTGCTTGAGCCCAGGAGTTGAAGACCAGCCTAGCCAACATGGCGAAACTTCATCTGTACAAATACAAAAATTAGCTGGGTGGCACATGCCTGTGGTCCCAGCTACTTGGGAGGCTGAGATGAGAGGATCACCTGAGCCTGAGAGGTAAGGCCACAGTGAGCTCTGATCGCACCTGTACACTCCAACCTTGGTGACAGAGACTCGGTCTCAAAAAAAAAACAAAAAAAAATGTGGAGTAAGCACCCTTGCTCCTACTCCTCCTTACCATTCTTTTCATGATACTCTGACAGCTTTTCTGACATTTTTATACTCCAGGTGGAGTACAGTGGCCCGATCTCAACTCACTGCAACCTCTGCTTCCCGGGTTCAAGCAATCCTCCTGCCTCAGCCTCCAAAGTAGCTGGGACTACAGGCCTGTGCCACACTTGGCTAATGACATCTCTTCTTAAAGAGAAAAGGTACTGCTGTCAAGGCAAACACCACAACTACACAAGGAGTTTAGTTTTATTTTCTCTGTGCATCTGCAAAATACTCAGAACCAACATAAAAAAGTAATACCTCCTGTGGAAAGTTACATTACAAAGGGGAATGGGGTGGGGTGCTCAAAGAGGTTAGTGCCTCAGCCCCAAGGAGCTACAGCATCTCTGATTGGTCCAAGGAATCGAAAAGATATTGGGAAGATGTAACAGGAGGAAGGAAAATGTGAATTTACTGAGGGAGAGGGCCCCGAAGCGGGCCTCGAGGGGGAACTGGTGGCCGGGGAGTGGGTCTGGGTGGAGGGAGAGGCCCCCGCTGGTAGCCATAGGGTGGGGGTCGTGGAGGGCCAGTGTATCCATGGGGGGGCATCAGTGGAGGAGGTCCACGCATACCATGTGGAGGCATAGGACCTGGGTGACCTGCAAGAAGTGAAAGAAAAGTTAGTAAGGGCCTGGGACAGGGGTGTACCTACAGGAAGTTGTTAGAACATGTTAGGTGCAGGTGAAGGAGGTGGCTAGAGCCGACTTACCCATGGGAGATCCGAATGGAGGCCCTCGGGGGGGCATGCCCATTGGAGGAGGTCCAGGATGAGGCATTCCAGGTGGTGGTCGGGGCGGTGGCTGCCCCCCAGAGCCTGGGGGTCCAGCATGGGGATGTCCCAAGCCATGAGGGCCATGGTGTGCCAGCTGCATCTGAGTCATCCCTATGAAAATAAAACAGACACAAAAAGAAAAGAGACAAAGATAGAGAAGAGGGCAAAGAAAATGGAGAAAGGAAGAGAACAAAATTAGAAAGAAAGTGACATCAGAAAGAGGACTATATAGAAAACAGGATCCAGAAAATAAGGCTGGCTGGGCAGTGGCTCATGCCAATAATCCCAGCACTTTGGGAGGCCTAGGTGAGAACATCACTTGAGCCCAGGAGTTTGAGGTCAGCCTGAGCAACATTGTAACACCCCGTATCTGTCAAAAAAATTTTTTTTAATTAGCGAGGCATGGTGGTGAGTGCCTATAGTCCCAGCTACTCATGAGGATGAGGTGGGAGGATCACTTGGGCCTCGGAGGCCAAGGCTACAGTGAGCCATGACTATGCCACTGCACTCCAGCCTGGTTGACAGAGTGAGACCCTGTCACCAAAAAAAATAACAACAACAACAAAAAAAAACAGCCAGGTGCAGTGGCTCATGCCTGTAATCCCAGCACTTTGGGAGGCCAAGGCAGGCAGATCACAAGGTCACGAGTTCAAGACCAGCCTGGCCAACATGGTGAAATCCCGTCTCTACTACAAATACAAAAATTAGCTAGGCATGGTGGTGCATGCCTGTAATCCCAGCTGCTCAGGAAGCTGAGGCAGGAGAACTGCTTGAACCAGGACCAGGGAGGCAAAGGTTGCAGTGAGCCGAGATCAGGCCATTGCACTCCAGCCTGGGCTACAGAGTGAGACTCCGTCTCAAAAAAAAAAAAAAGGAAGGAAGGAGGGAAGGAGGGAGGGAGGGAAGGAAGGGTAGTAAAAAGTGCGCCCTATCCTTGACCCCATTCCAACAGCACAAACCAATCAATCACTCAAGACCTTACCGTCTTTGCTTGCTTCTTCCGTGACTTAGGCACTGTAATGGTAATGCTGAAGTACATAACAAGCAGAGTGATAACTCTGTTGATAGGATTTGAGAAAGTAGCAGAGGACATACTGTCTAAGCAAAGATCTGATTCTAAAGCACGAATATTTCAGGAGGATAAGATCGTGGAAAGAGAGCACCCAAGCAGAAAGCCTACCATGCACAAATTGGGCCAGGCGCGGTGGCCCAAGCCTGGAATCCCAGCACTTTGGGAGGCCGAGGTGAGTGGATCACGAGGTCAAGAGATCAAGACCATCCTGGTCAACATGGTGAAACCCCACCTCTACTAAAAATACAAAAAAAATAAAAAATAAAAAAAAAAATAACTGGGCATGGTGGCACGCGCCTGTAATCCCAGCTACTCAGGGGCTGAGGCAGAAGAATTGCCTGAACCCAGGAGGCGGAGGTTGCGGTGAGCCGAGATTGCACCATTGCACTCCAGCCTGGGTAACAAGAGCGAAACTCCGTCTCAAAAAAAAAAAAAAAAAAAAAAAAAAAAAATCACAGGTGTCTCCAACAGCACAGTATGTTCCAGGATATGCCAGTAACTCAGTATCAGGAGCAAAATGCAGTTATGGAAATGAGGGGCAGGGGCCAAACCATAAAGAGCTGTGAATGCTATGGTAATGAGTTTGGGTTTTACTCTGTAGGTAAAAGGGAGCAAAAGAGGAATTCTGAGCATGCATGTGCACATCTGTGTTTTACAAAACTTACTCTGTGAAAGTAGATCAAAGTTAGTGAAAACTGGAGTCAAAGTGGCCGGATATTACTACAGTAAATTAAGTGTAAAATGAAGGAATGAGACTCAACTGGGGCACTGGCCATGGGGAGAGATGCCACTGACATAAATAAGACTCAGTATTAAGAGTGGGGTAAAGGCCGGGCACGGTGGCTCAAGCCTGTAATCCCAGCACTTTGGGAGGCCGAGGCGGGTGGATCACGAGGTCAAGAGATCGAGACCATCCTGGTCAACATGGTGAAACCCCGTCTCTACTACAAATACAAAAAATTAGCTGGGCATGGTGGCGTGTGCCTGTAATCCCAGCTACTCAGGAGGCTGAGGCAGGAGAATTGCCTAAACCCAGGAATTGGAGGTTGCAGTGAGCCGAGATCGCGCCATTGCACTCCAGCCTGGGTAGCGAAACTCCGTCTCAAAAAAAAAAGAGTGAGGTAATACTCCCCACAGTCACAGCAAACATAGCTCTCAGATTCATGAATTAAGCACCTGGAAAAAACGAATACTAGAGGAAGAATAGGTTTGAGGGAGAGGGATAGAAAGGTGGCACTATCTATTAAGCAGCAGCATTAAGGATCTGGAATGTTAACAGCTATGAACTAGAGACACAGATCTAGGAGGCATAAAACTACACATATATGCAGAAAAGAAAAGCACAAAAATCTACGCCCAAGTCCACAGAAGTCTATTGTGGTAGCTAAGATTAAGGAGTCAGAGAAAGAGGGGGAGGATCTAAAAAAGAAGAAGCAAAGAGACAAGGTTGGTTTTTTTTTTTTGAGACGGAGTTTCACTTTTGTTGCCCAGTCTGGAATGCAATGGTGTGCTCTCAGCTCACTGCAACCTCTGCCTCCTGGGTTCAAGCGATTCTCCTGCCTCAGCCTCCCAAGTAGCTGAGCTTACAGGCATGTGCCACCGTATCTGGCTAATTTTTTGTATTTTTAGTAGAGACGGTGTTTCTCCATGTTGGTCAGGCTGGCCTTGAACTCCCAACCTCAGGTGATCTGCCCGCCTCAGCCTCCCAAAGTGCTGGGATTACAGGCATGAGCCACCGTGCCCAGCCAAGAATTTGTTTTCCTTTTTTCTTTCGAGACGGAGTTTTTGCTCTTCTTGACCAGGCTGGAGTGCAGTGGCACAATCTCAGTTCACTGCAACCTCCGCTGCCCAGGTTCAAGGGATTCTCCTGCCTCAGCCTCCCGAGTAGCTGGGATTACAGGAGCAAGTTACCATGCCCACCTAATCTTTTGTATTTTAGTACAGATGGGGTTTCATCATGTTGGCCAGACTGGTCTCAAACTGCTGACCTCAGGTGATCCACCCAGCTTAGCCTCCCAAAATGCAGGGATTACAGGCAGAAGCCACCATGCCCAGCCGAGACAGGAATTTCAAATAGGAAGACACGTTTCAAGTACATCAGAGGTCAAACCAGATAAGGAGAACTGTCCCTGAGATTTGGCAATTAGGTCACCACTTTGAGGTGGAGTTAGAGGAGAGAATGGAACTAAAAGGTAAAGAAACAAAAAACAGCAAGCATAGTCTGCTCATCAGAAAAACTTAAGAAATCATTTCAGACTGGTAGCTGTTAGAGTGTATTTTGTATGTTTTTTTATAAGAGAATGTCTGAAGAAAAGGAAAACTCTTAAACTGTTACTGTTGAACAAAGGGCAGCAGGGTGAGTGGTGACAGAGATGCTCTACCAAGCTCTTCCCTCCCTTTCCCAACAAAGCACACCTACCTGGATGGGGCATCCCACCTGGTGGGAATGGATGAGGATGTGAGTGTCCATGACCAGGATGTCCTGCCCCTGGGGTTCCTGCCGACGGGGGGCCGTGTCCTGCAGCCCCAGGCGGCATAGGTGGTGGGGGCATGGCTGGAGGTATCCCAGGTGGGAGGGCTCCAGGAGGCGGCACTGGGGGTGGGAAGGAGCCAGGAGGAGGCATGCCTGTAGAGGAAATGGAAGAAGGAAGAGTTAATGGTAGTGGGGAGAAAATGTCTTCAAAGAGCTGACCATATTTGGCCTCTCCAGCCACGGCGAGTTCTTTGCCCCTCCTCCCAGTGCTGGAAAATCAAAAGCAATGTTAGAATAGTCAAATAACTTCAGCCTCCCAAAGATACCCAACAACATTCTCCTCCACCACTTCCCATCACTCACTGACTTCCCATCACTCTTCCCATCACTCATTGACTCAATGTCCCTCTTTCAGACTCTTTTTTCTTCCCCTGCTGCACTCCTCCAACCTTAAGGACAAACATATTTTAACCAAAAGCCTTACCTGGTGGAGGAAGCCCAGACCCCAGTGATGATACCACAGGATTGGGGGCAGAGGGTGGAGGAGGCGCATCTGCAAACAGCTGATGAGGACGGTCAGCCTGGGAGAGTGGGTTCTGAGCTGCCAAAAGTCGTTCAGCTGCTGAGCCATGGCGCTCACCCTTGGAGTCCTTCTTGAAGGCGTAAGATACAGTGATAGGGCGGTTACAGAGGTACTGCCCATTCATGGCTTCAATTGCTGCATCCGAAGCATCAAATGAAGCAAAATTAATAAAGGCATAACCTTTGGAGTTGCCTGTGTCAGGGTCCCGCATAATCTTAGGGGTTTGTAAGATGACCCCAAAGGCGCTGAAAGTATCATAAAGCAACTTCTCATCAATCTCAGGGTCCAGGTTGCCAATGAAAATGTTGGCCCCTACATCCAGGTTTTTGTTGTGAGCTGATGCCTTGTTCACCCGTATTGGCTTCCCATAGAGTTTGATCATGTTCATGATCTTAATGGCATAGTCTGCATCTTCCTCACTCAAGAATTCCACAAAGCCATAGCCTGCAGAAGTGGAGAGGAGGTTAACAACCTAAGTGAAGAGATTCAAAATGGGGTAAAACTCACCTCCCCTCTGATCACAAAGAATGAGAAACAACCTCACTTTATTTGAGAATGGCTCCAGAAATAAACTGAACTGAGGCTTAAAACAAAGAAATCTTTAGGTTGCTCATCTCATTCCAAAACAGTTGTGAATACTGCTGGGACCCTCCAGGAGCAATTTGCCCCTTGCCATGTACTCACCTTGGTGCTGGCCAGTGACTCTATCCTTTGGCATGTGGGTGTTGACTACCGGTCCAGCCTGGAGAAACAGTTCCCACAGCAGCGGTTCACTAACCTTCTCATCCAGGCCCCCGACGTACACAGTGGCATCTGAAGGGAGGGAGCAGAAAGTCAGGGCAACGGTGAGAGTATAACAGGAAAGGAGGTGATGGAAACATGAAGATGGAACCCAACCAGAGGAACTGGGGACCGGGGCAGGGTAGGAGCAAAAAAAAAAAAAAAAATACGTTTAACCCTTAAACCTCTTTCTTCCCAAGACTTAGGAAATCCTCTCAAGGCTAATTTAGTATTCTGGGTGGATTTTTTTGAGTGGGAAGGCAGCAGGGGATTGGACATAAAAGTATCACACCAACAGGCCTAAGCCAGCACCCAGCCACCCCGCCCCCAGCAGGCATGGGGCCGGTTTCGCGCCCTCTGGGGAACCGAGGAGTTCAGCTTCCCACCCCTGCAGAGGCACTGCTGACCCTAGTCGGGACCTCCTCGCCATGCTGAGCGCATTCCAGATTCTCCCCCTCCAGTTACCCTGGTTCCGCTCGGAGATCGGCCCGGCAGCCATGGCGAAGGAGCTCCCGCCGTCTCCCAGCAGCGGTTCCGCTCTCTGACCTCAGCCCGACTTCCACTTCCGGGGCGAAGGCTGACGTATGGTGGGCGGGGCCGCAGAAGAGGAAGTGCCTGGGAGCAGCCGCAGCCATCTTAGGAGCCTCCTTGTTTTAACCCGGCTCGACCGGTATAGTCTTCGCCTCCCGCGCAGTTGTTCTGTTGCTAGTGGTCTAAGCGAGGAGGGCGAAATGGAAACGCTCAGACCCTCTTAATGCTAAGCTTGAAAAAATCACACTGCTCCCAAAAATGTAAATTCGAACTCTGAAAGGACAAGGCTTTACTTTTGCTATATTTTGTGGCCACTGATTCTTCTTTTGTTTCCCAGAGAAGAACGTGCTGAAGAGTCCCCGCAGCCGGAGGACTCGGCTGCTTTCAGGCGCAGAGGGAAGCTTCCATCTCGCCTGCAGCCTTCTTGCAGATTTGGCCTCACAGCCCTGATTTGGCCTCACAGCCCTGATTTGGGCTGGAGGTATTGGTTTTCCTTCAGGGGAGGAGACTGCGGAATGTCTGAGCTGGAGTGACGTCTGCGCTCACTTCGTCGTAATAACATGGGGAGGGGAAGGGTGGTGGGAATCAGGCTGCTCCGAGGGTGTTTGACCACAGCTGATGGGTGGATGGGCTCAGAGACTTCAGTATGGATTTCTAGAACACTCTGGCCCCAGAGACATTTTTTTTTTTTTTTTTTTTTTGAGACAGTCTCGCTCCATCGCCAGGCTGGAGTGCAGTGGCACGATCTCAGCTCGCTGCAACCTCCGCCTCCTGGGTTCAAGCAATTCTCCTGCCTCAGCCTCCCGAGTAGCTGGGACTACAGGCGCGTGCCACCACACCCAGCTAATTTTTGTATTTTTAGTAGAGACAGGGTTTCATCATGTTGGCCAGGATAGTCTCGAGCTCTTGATCTCACGATCCCCCTGCCTCGGCCTCCCAAAGTGCTGGGATTACAGGCGTGAGCCACCGCGCCCGGTAGCGACAACATCCTGACATGCTCGTGCCCCATCTAACCCTTTCCCCAAACTGCACTTTAATTCTGCAGCGCCTCACTAGACCCAGTTCCTCTGTTTCCTTATCAATAATATGGTGGATGCCTTCCTCTCTTGGGTCACACCCACCTTTTACCCACCACTCTTTGCTACCTAGGAGAATCCTTTATTCAAACACAAGAAACAATGCCAACAATGTGTATAAATACCATGCTTTAATGAACCCCTTAAATAGCAATTCCACTACAAAAATACACAGAGGAGACAGGGTGTTTCCTGTATCCACCTCATTCTCAGAAAACTGTAAGGAAAGAAACAGAAGTTGGAATTAAAGCAGCAGCAAGGCGGGGCCGTGTTGTTGGGACTAATGAACAGCATCTCTAATCTCACAATTAACATCTGGTTATCCAGAAGGGATGGAATTGGCTTAAAAGAACCGATCATTTTCTGGATTGTTTTTGTTTCTTAATTCTTCAAATCACAAGAAACAAAAATATCTGCAGGAACCAAACAAGACAGGACAAGGGTCGGAGCGGTTAACACCGCCATCTGCAACAGAAACTCCCATCTTCTTAGTGAACTTGTTTAACGGCTGGCGTGTGACAGCTGCAAGTCCAGATACAAAAAAAAAGGATTAAGGCCTGGCACAGTGGCTGTAATCCCAGCACTTTGGGAGACCGAGGCAGGCGGATCACAAGGTCAAGAGATCAAAACCATCCTGGCCAACATGGTGAAATCCCGTCGGTACTAAAAATACAAAAATTAGCTGGGTGTGGTGGTGAGTGCCTGTAGTCCCAGCTACTCGGGAGGCTGAAGCAGGAGATCCGCTGAGATCGCGCCACTGCACTCTAGCCTGGTGACAGAGCAAGACTCCATCCCCCTGCCCAAAACAATGGAAGGATTAAACAGAACCCTCCTCTACCCCAGATGCTCCCCTGCCCTGCCTTTGAGAATTCCAGCAATTTCCATGGGATTGAGAGGGAATGGTATTTGTATCTCTTTTCTCGGAGTGATCCTCGGGAGATATTCTTGGTGTCCATTTCCGTAATAGCTCCTGAAGATGGGCTAGCTCATCCTGGAGGCCAGAGATTACGGGAGCTGAGAGGCCAGTCTGGGGGAGGAGGCAAAGAGGAACAGAGGAATACTGTTGCAGCTCTGGCCCTCCGCTTCTAATTTCTGTCTGCTACCTCTGGTGTCTTTAATGCTGTTTCCCCTTCCAGCTATGCCCTAAATTCCACTTAATCTAAGCCACAAGCACTTTCCCCTACCTCCCACACTCCCAAACCCTGTTTAATGCCAACAGGAGTGGAACTGTCCCAGTGCCCCCATCCTCCAACTCCTTGCCTTTCCAGCTCCTGTTCATCTGGTTCAGCAGTCAAGTTCTTTCTCCCACTTCCAGTCCGTTTTCCCTCCTTACCTGGACCTCAGGCCTTCCCCTCAGGTAGCAACGTCTCCAGAGCCTGATCTGAGGTCCCAGATATCCAGGCAGCAGCAGCCCTGGAGGTAAAGGGCAGGCTCCCCAATGTGAGGGGAGCCCCCATTCCTGGTCAGCCAGGCTTTCAGAGGAGATAGCAGGTCGAGGGAACCAACGAGAAGAGACTGCCAGCAGGGAGGGACTGTCCCGCCAAGGACAAAGCTGATTCAAGGGGGTCAACATCCCTCTAGAGAAGAGCCACACAGAACTGGGGGGTCCAGGAACCAGGAAACTCGGCTAAAGCGAAAAGGAAATTAACTGGCAACTGAGAGACCAGATAACCCTAGTTTCCCCAATCTGAATCAGGATGGGGTATCCTGCGGCCACCCACTCAGTGCACTGGTGACTAGAACTCCAAGCCTCCCCATGAGAACTCTTCTGCCCTCCTCATCTAGGCCTCAGGACTGATTATGGTTGATTTTAGGGAAACGTATGTGTGCATGAGACACGAAGACGAGTAAACAGACTGGAGTAAGGATAGAAAGGGTGCCCTCTGTGCTATTCTAGGACATCTGTCTTTCTAGTGACGGCCAGGGACTATAAGTGGCTGCTGCAGAAGAGTAGTGGGGAGCATTCCCTAAGGAACTCAAGACATTGTGTCTTTCACTTCTCCCTGTCCGGCAGCATGAGCCTGTGGGAAAGTCAAGGGAATTTAGGAAATGTAGACACTTCACCTGCGTTCTAGGGAGCCAGGAATCTGGGCAGTGTTCCAGATCATAGCCAGGATTCTGGAATTGTAGTATCTGTGCACTGCTGTAGCGTAAGTCCCAGTCCCAGACAGACAGCTGCGGATGAAAAGAGCTCCCAGCTGGGGGCTGGGAGTATCCTGGAGTGCAGACTTGTGTATATGAGTTTAACTGGACAGAGGGAGCAAGACAAAGGATGGTTACCACAATCCTCCCACATCTAGAGACAAATCATGACACCCTCCCCTCTTATGCTAGGAACGATGTAGGGCAAAAGTCCCATCCTGAAAGTGAGAAGAAATCTCCCCTCCCCACCCACAGACCTCGCTTCTCATAAAACAAATGAAGACCAAACTTCCCAATGGCAACACACACACACACACAGTCAAAAATAGAGGTCACTGACCTGTCCGCTCTGCTTTCCGCGCTCCCAGGGGGTATTTCTCAGAAAGGTAAGGGTGTCAGGAACCCTGACACTGTCATGAAGAGCAAGAAGGAAAAACTCAGAGAATTCGAAATCAGCTGGAAACTGCTGGAGGAGCTGCCAGACGCAATCAAGGAAGAGGAGAAACACTGGGGACTGAGAAGGAGAAATTGAGAGATTGGAAGGGATTATTGGGACCCCAGGAGGGAGGACGACGAAATGATGGGGGAATGGGGAACACAGGGAATAGGGGGCACTATGGAAGTCAGGGAATGAACATCTGAATGGAGAGTAGAAGGGGTTGTGGGGCCTCACTCATCTGGATCTTCATCTCAGCCTAACCTTGGGGCCCTTCCGACCTGATTCACCTCCAGTGGATTATACGAAAGAATATTTTCATTCTCTTACGTCTTTTTTTTTTTTAAGACGGGGTTTCACCAAGTTGGTCGGGCTGGTCTTGAACTCCCAACCTCAGGTGATCTGCCCACCTTGGCCTCCAAAGTGCTTGGATTACAGGCGTGAGCCACCACACCTGGCCTTTTTTTTTTTTTTTTTTTTTTTTGAGACGGGGTTTCACCATGTTGGTCAGGCTGGTCTTGAACTCCCAATCTCAGGTGATCCGCCCACCTTGGCCTCCAAAGTGCTTGGATTACAGGCGTGAGCCTCCAGCCCGGCCGAGTACTTCTTTAGAATATCCCTCCAGTGCCGTCCCGAATTGTTCTCACCTCTTCACTGACCCCAGTTCCCCCAAGCCGAGTCAGGAAGGGGTGTCCAGCTGCCACCCACTCTCGCTGCACTAGTGACTGGAAGCCAAACAGCGTTCGGGCTTCAGGAGCTGAAAGCAGCTGGACGAGTGAAGAGAGGAGGCCATTGAGATCACGATCACCGCGCTCTGGGTGATAAAGAGGAAGAAGGACAAAGAGGGGTCCAAGAAACTAGGGCAGGAGAGAATGAGAAGAGAAACATGGCAAGGAAAAGTGAGAGGCACAGCAGGGAAAGATTTGGGGTAGGCAGGATTGAGAGAGCACATAGAAGTGAAGAGAAAACAAAGACCTTGAATGATTCACTTCCTACACTCCACCGGATAGAAATACCCAGTTTCACATGTAAGGGGCAGAATCACAATTCTCAAACCAGCTTCCAAACTGCCCTTCCCACCCCAACCCGGTCTCCATCCACTGATGGAACGAAAGGAACAAAGGGCTAAGACCATCCTAGTGTCAGGGACCACACGCCGTAGGGGGCCGAGGTAGCACTGAAGGTAGAGAGTAGAGCTTGTGGGCAGTTCCCAGGAACAGGAGAGGAGGAAGCCTTACGGGCCTCCCGCCCTGAATGCAATCTGGTCAGGTGGGTGAAGAAAAGAGGCAAAGAATGGAATGGGCTTACCCAAGGAACTCACCTTGAAGTATTACAGAACGAACCCTGGATGTCACTAATACTGAAATGTCACTGGCCTTTCGAAGGCAAGCCCTGGAGGAGCAGGTGAGGAAGAATGATAAGCCTAGGGGAATGGGTCATGGGATGGAATGAGGCCAACCGCAAATCCTGCCCCTCCTCCTTCTAAAGAGAACAAACGGCAGTCTTCTTGGGAAACCGAAGAGAAGAATGAATGAAAAGCCATTTAGGAGTCCAGGTTAACAGAAGGTTGAGGAGGGCTGAATTATAAATGATGGCTAGAAGAAGCGAGGGAGTACCTGACATAGTCCAGCCATCGTGTTCCTTCCAGGGCTGAAAGCCATTTATCCTCAGCTACAGATGAATCTGTTAGAGGGCAGAGAGGTTAAGAGAAGTCAAGATTCAGGTTGATAGCCTGCTGGGTTAAAAACAGGAACGAAAAGTCATCGTAAATGGCCAGGATGGTTTTCTAAAGTTAAACTGGTGATGTTTTTGCAGCATTGTAAATATAATAAAACTCACTGAATTGTATATTCAGTGAAGAGTAAATGTTATGATGTGTACATGATGTCTCAATAAAGCTGTTCAGAAAAGAATAAACTGGAGTCAAGAAGACAGGAAATAGATGAGTCTGTGGGAGAGAGGGGAGGTGACAGGCGAAAGAGCTACTCATCTACAGCTAGCAAAGGGTTGCCCAGGTTAGGGTCAGCAGACCTGCGGGTGAGGGTGAGGGTTCAAAGGTTTTTCTCACCAGGCAGGCAGAGGGCCCTCAGCCTCAGGTGGGCAAGCTGGACATCTGCAAGGCTGGGCAGCTCATCCATACTGTCCACCAGGACAACATCCGAATGTCCAGCCTGGAGCATCGACTCCACTGCTCTGGAGGGGAGGGAGTCAGGAAGTAAGAGAAGGAATCTGTGCCGAGCACCTAACCCTCAGTTCTTCTCATCAAGCCTCCCTCACCTGATATCCTCCTTGTTAGGGTCGCTGGCTGTATAGAAGCCTCCGCAGCGGAGAAGATCACTGCCCCCAGGTTGATGCCAGGACAAGCGCTTCAGATGGGGCAGAAGAGGGTCACTGTGGGAGAAATGCCCCCTGCCCCCATGCTGACTTCACAAAGGTTCCTCCCTCCACATGTCCCCAGCCTCCCATGACCCTCACACTGACCGGTCCACGGCCCTGATGAAAGTGGCCAAATGCTCTCCTGATCTCACTGTCCAGAATCCGGTTAGGGACCCAGAAGTAACGGGGGAGGCTGTGAAATGAGAGCGGTGTTACAGTTTGGCTCAGCAACTTCATTAAAATGTAAAGCTGTTATTACAAGGAAGCTGCTTCGGAGGGACCATTCTCAGGTTAAGGGTTCTAGGAGGTAAGGGAGATACCTTTTTTTTTTTTTTTTTTGAGACGGAGTTTCACTCTTGTTGCCCAGGCTGGAGTGCAATGGCGCGATCTTGGCTCACCTCAACGTCAACCTCCCAGGTTTTCCTGCCTCAGCCTTGTGAGTAGCTGGGATTACAGGCATGTACCACCACGCCCAGCTAATTTTTTCTATTTTTTAGTAGAGCTGGGGTTTCTCCATGTTGGTCAGGCTGGTCATAAACTCCCAACCTCAGGTGATCCTCCCACCTCAGCCTCCCAAAGTGCTGGGATTACAGGCGTGAGCCACCGCGCCCAGCCTGGGAGATAGCTTTGTGGACGTCCTAGGAGGCTGGAGATTACGGGAAGCCCTAGCTTTAGGGGATCAAGGAACTAAGGGAAGACTGGGAGAGCAGCAGGGTTGGGGGGCACTGGGCAATCACCTGGTGGCTACGTCGAACCTCTCGTTGACCGTGCTCACCCTCCAGCCTCTGGCTCCCTGCTTCTTCCGCTCAGTCTCCCAGTCTTCTGCTGTCTCCATGAGAGGAATTGGTGGTTTTCTGGAGCCAGAACCCTGGCCTAGAACAGGAGTGAGGCATAGAGGAGGAAGGAGAAAACCAGACACAGCTTCTCAGCTCTTTGTCCCAGGCATCTGGGCTTTTTCAGACTCTTCTTTACCCTAAAGCGCCCTCACTCACCAGCCTTGCTCGGGGTTATCCCCACATACTGCTGGGCTTGACTGCTCCGACCTCTGGCTTGGACAATGGCCATGGTCACCTGTGGAGGAAAGGACAGTCCATCCTTTCGGCTTAGGCTGAGTATGTGAAAAGAAGGAAATGGAGCCCGCATGTTGCTCCACTCTCTTCGCCAAGAACAAAGAGGAACAGTGAAGACGGTCTCTAGAGAAGGGGGCTTCCTCAGGCCGTGGGGACTGGGGTCGGGAGAACAAATCTAGAACCACAGAATCCTAGAATGACCATTCTGGGAGGAATTCTGGTTTTTGAGAGGAGGAAACTCGCCCACAGGCACAGTGCTGGTAACGCAGTCAGGCTAGAGGGCGGCCTCCCCACTCTCATTACGAGATCATTTATCCCAGCCTTTCAGCCTTTCCTTGAGAGAAGCAGGAGGAATGATGTGAGGATCCCGGGGGCTGGAGGAGACTCAGAAATGGTCAGGGAGAGGATCCCAAGGTTCTGGGGAGAGGAGGAAGCCCCAGGTTAGGGGCCTCTTACCTGAAAAGCCTGAGGCTCTAGGCCTCCAGCCTCAAAAGCAACTCTGAGCAGCCGGAAGTCTCGGCCATGAATCAGAATCTCCTCAGGGATAAATTTAAGCAGGGACCCTGGACGGAGGAGCTGGACTCGGGACAAGCCGCTCACTGAAGTCAAGAGGTACAGAGCAGTGTATGGACCAGGGTCCCTCCAGAAGGGACTCTTCCAGCCCGTCCCACTCCATCCCTGGCTGTTTTCTGAGAATAGAGGAAGGATGAGGAGGAGTTCCAGCACCCCCAGTGAACCCCTTCACCAAAACCCCCCAACTTACCAGCCTCCAATCGCCCAATGTTGACCAGGGCAAAATCATATTCACTGCTCAAGGGAGTGTCCTAGAGGAAGCACATGACTGATGGTACAGACATCTGAAATAGCCCTCATTTTCCTACCCTGGCAGCCCCAACCCCTCTAGGGGGCAACCACCCTAGAGAGAGTTCCCGTTGATTCTCAGTGATCCATACAAGACAGCCCTGAACCCACAACATTTGTCTAAATCCTGCTAGAATCCCCTACCCATTTCCCACTAGCTGTCATTTCTGTGGCCCCAACCATCTCACCTGATTCCGCTGCCATCCACAGGGCTGGAAGGTGACCCTCAAGTTGGTACAGATCAGGGTTCCAGACAATTCCGGTTCCAGCCCCTTCCTCACCCCCGGGGCCCATGCTAGGATCTGCTCCCCTAAAGGGAAAGAAGGGAAGCCCCATTATGACTATTCCCAGTGTTGCCCACACTTGGAAACACCCACTCCTCTGAGACAGGGAGATCTAAATGGGGACGATGAAAATCCTCCTCTAAGCCCTCTAGAATGTAAGCATCTGAGGAAAGATACATTTTAAAACATTTATGTAACTAGAACAGAGCCTAGAACAGGACCTGGCACATACCAGGCACTAAATATGTATTAAATAAGCAAATTTCAAAAAGGGGTAACAGGGTCAAGGAAACAGAAGGAATGTCAACATCCAACCCTCAGCCAGCTCCAGAAGCCGCAGGGGAGGACGGCGAGCCTCAGGCAGAAGCACTTTGAGGCAGGAGAGGAACACGGGGGTATCTTTGGTGAAGGCGTCAAACGACAGAGGTGCAGGATGGAGCTTGGAGGAATGTTTGGAGAGTGACCGGGCATTATTACCTGGGAGGCAGCTGGAGGCCAGGCAACTGCTAGGCTGACGACTCCGGGGCTCCAGCATCCTGCTTTCCTGGACGGATTTTGGTCCAGAGAGCTGAGGGGGCATGAAGTTAACCCCTAGGCCTCCCCAAAGGCAGCTGCCTTCAGAGGCCTACACTCACATTCTGGGGGAAACTGAGATTAGCATCTATGGAGAGCTCCAGACTGACCAGGGCTGGCAGACAGTCAAGGGAGGGGCTGGTTAATGGGTAATGAGACAACGAACTTGAGACTATGAAAAAGGCAGACCAGGCTCCATCAACAGAAGCTGATAGCACAGACACACCCTCCTCCTCTAGAGCCTTTGCTTCCCCCTTTACCTCCACCTCATCCCCATTCTCACCCTCTTGCCGACCTCCCCAAATTCCTTCTCCTTACCCCCATCTCTGGCTCCTCCTTCTGGGGGGCAATGTTGAAACTCTGGCCCCGGCCCCCCCACCACATTTCTCTGGCTCCATCCGGGGACGGAGCAGTTAAGGGTGGGAAACCTCAAGGATGCTCACCCCCCGGGGAGAGGCGAGTCTTGTTGACAAGAGGGGAGTTAAGGAGAGGGGGAGGGGGTCGGACACAGGGAGAGGAGCATTTGAGGTGCACGGAGCAGAGTTTGGAGGTCTTTGGAAAGGTGTGTCCAGCCCAGCCTGAGAAGTCTCCTCGGAAACTTCAGTCGACTCTGGAGAGGGCGGGAGAGATGCCCAGCCCCTTAAAGGAGAATACACACAATTCTGGAAAAGTGGAAACAGTGGGCTCTGAGACAGACGGGTGGGGGAGAAATGTGGCCTGAGACAAAAATACCTACTCCCTTCTTTACCCCAATCCCAGACCCTGTTCTCTTCCTGTTCATGAGTCCCAGAGATCATTTGAGGGGAGCAGTTCTGTCGATGATGAAACTGGAATAATTTGGGCTACCTCTCTGGAGTGTCTCAGTGATGACTTCCCGTAGAAGTCCAGCTCTCTTGTTGTCTCACAGGGGCTTGGGGAGGGGAGAAGGGTAGGAATGTGAAAGTGGTTCAAGCCTCCTTGCCACCTCTTCCAGAAAAAAATGAAAATTAGACCTGGGGTGATTTTTTTCAGGAGCAGCCCAAGCCTTAGGTGGGGAAGCAGGGAAACTGGTTACAGTGTTTTTGCATAACTTTCTGTAGAGGGTGTGAAACAGACATCATGTGAAGTGCGCAGTGGAGAAGTGTGAAAAGAGATGGAAATGTGTCCAAGATGCAGACCCAAGTACAGGTATGTTTGTGTGCAAGTCTTGGGCATGAGGGTGGGAGGTGCAAGGAAAACATCTTAGCAGTTAACCCTGCCCATCACGCAGCCACACAACCAATTGTAGGTGCTGATTCCCGTATGTGACTCCACCCCTCCAACCCAGACACCAGATCTCCAAATGAATGATTCATGTTCAGGACTTCCCAGGTGAGGGCTGGAAACCTCTTCAGCTCAACAGTCCATCTCCCATCCCTCCCATCTGCAACCCAAGAAGCAAAGATGAGTAAGGAAGGCTGGGAACAAGGACAGAAATCAAGGAGCTGCAGCTCCTTTAAAGGAGGGGGACTTGGGGACAGCAAAGCAAAAATCTTTATTTAGACATGAAAAAGACAGAAAATAAAATACAAAATAAGAGTTAATGAGCTGCTGTTTTATTGCTTTTGAATCTACAGAGGCAGCAATCCTTAGGTGGGGGCCCCAGTTTTCCAAAGTGACACTTGATTTTCTCCTCCCCTGGTACACCACCCTTCTGGCCTCAGCTTTCAAAGTTTCCTGTCTTGGCTGCAACTGTGGAAACAGTGAAGATATTGTGAGACAGGAAGTCAGTCTGGAACAAAGAGGAATACACCTGCTGGGACGGTGGCCCAGAAGCCTGAGTCTATTAGTCCTAAAGGCTACAGAGCACCCACCCCATCTCACTCCCATGCATTCCACGGGCCTCAACCTCTTGGGGGAAGAAAATACTTCCCAAGGTCTGTTGTAATAAGAAAATAGGGGCCAGGCGCAGTGACTCACGCCTGTAATCCCAGCACTTTAGGAGGCCATGGCATGCGGCAGATCGCTTGAGATCTGGAGTTCAGGACCAGCCTGGACAACATGGTGAAGCCCCGTCTCTACTAAACAAACAAAAATTAGCCGGCCTCGGTGGCATGCATCTGTAGTCCCAGCACTTTGGGAGGCCGAGGTGAGTGGATCACGAGGTCAGGAGTTTGATACCAGCCTGACCAACATGGCAAAACCCCATCTCTACTAAAAATATGAAAATAAGCTGGGCATGGTGGCACGCGTCTGTAGTCCCAGCTACTCAGGAAGCTGAGGCAGAATTGCTTGAACCCAGGAGGCTGAGGTTGCAGTGAGCCAAGATCGCGCCACTGCACTCCAGCCTGGGCAACAGAGCCAGACTCTGTCTAAAAAAAAAAAAATTAGCTGGGAATGGTAGCTCACACCTGTAATCCCAGCTACTCCAGAGGCTGAGGCAGGAGAATCGCTTAGTGGAGGTTCCAGTGAGCCAAGATCTCATGATTATACTCCAGCCTGGGTGACAGAGCAAGCAAGACTCCCTCAAAAAAGAAAAAAAAAAAAAAAATAGAAAGAGGTGTGTACTACAACTTTAAATCCCATTATCCACTTTCCTTCTCACCACCATCCTTCATTCAAGAGCCTCATTCTATTCTTTAGCACTTTGAAGTGTGGAGACAGTGGAGGAACACAGAGAAAAAAATTGGGGGCGGGGGTGGCTCATGCCTATAGTCCCAGCACCTTGGGGGGCTGAGGTGGGCGGATCACCTGAGGTCAGGAGTTTGAGACCAGCCTAGCCAACATGATGAAACCCCATCTCTACTAAAAAAAAAAAAAAAAAACTACAAAAATTAGCCAGGCATAGGGGTGGGTGCCTGTAATCCCAGCTACTCAGGAGGCTGAGGCAGAATTGCTGGAACCTAGGAGGCAGAGGTTGCAGTGAGCGCCATTGCACTTCATCCTGGGCGACAAGAGCAAAACTCCCGTCTAAAAAAAAAAAATTGGGGAAATCAGGGGGAGAAAAGAATTGGGCAATTTGGATTTGGATCAACACCTAATCAGGAATGGAATGGGCAGGAGCTGAGGGTTAAGACTCCTCTCACCACCCCACACATCCCCAGTAGAAGTACTAGATAAAGGGGAGGGAGGGTGGAAAGGCAAGGGACTGTATCAGATTTTTCCATTTTCAGAATCTTGGTCTGGCTGCAGGTTTGTGCCAGGAGTGAAGGCTGCTGGGAGGGGCAGCAGGAGGAGGGAGGTGGAGTTGAATGACTCACAAGATGAGTCATATATCCAGTTATAAGCACAGAAAGAGGCCAAGGTCCTTCCCACCCCCACTCCTCTTAACTACTGCCAGCCAGCTTCCGTTGCTCTTTTCTACCACCCCTTACCCACATGGCCAATGCAGAAGGTGGCACGGAGAAAGTCTATGTGGGGACATTATAATACTTTGTTACCCAATTGACATACAGGGGCAAAACATCCCGTGATTTGCAGACTGGATGTCTGCAAAGTGAGAGAGACAGAATGCCTACATGACTCATCCAAATCTACAGTTGAAAGGCCTGGTGGGAAAGAAGGGTATTAGACAAATCTGGAGTGCAGGTGATTCCAGGCTGGGAAGGTGTTTTTAAGTCTGTCTTCTTCTCACTTGTGGCTGTATGTCTGGGGCACTCACTCATTGGAGAAAGACAGAGGCCAGATGAGGTGGCTCATACCTGTAACCCTGGCACTTTGGGAGGCCTAGGCAGGTGGATCACCTGAGGCCAGGAGTTCAAGACCACCTGGCCAACATAGTGAAACACCATCTCTATTAAAATACAAATATTAGCCAGGCATGATGGCAGGTGCCTGTAATCCCAGCTACTCAGGAGGCAGAAACAGGAGAATCGCTTGAACCCAGGAGACGATGGATGCAATGAGCCAAGATTACACCACTGCACTCCAGCCTGGGCGGCTGAGCAAGACTCTGTCTCCAAAAAAAAAAAGACACAGAGTCCAGGGGTGTCTGAGTAATTCGAGGATAATCATCTCTTAAAGTACTGCTTTACTGAGAAAGAAAAACCTGACTGGAACTTTGGACACATGACTAGAAGGAGTAAGAATGGCCAAAACTAGGTTCTCAGAACACATTCAAATCCAGCTTCATTCTTGCGGGCTCAGTATCACCCCCCAGATATATAACACAAAGTCACTGCCAATTCTTGTCTGTGGGCTTTAGTTTTGCTTGAGGAAAAAAACAACTGAGCTCACAGAGGGAAGGTACTTTCCTTCCAAGGCCCTCTACAGCACTGAGCTTAACACCATCCCCGCTCCTTAAAAAGACTGAATCTTTAAAAAATCTTTTGATGTAACTTTTTATTTTGTTGATAAAAACCAGTATGGGGGAAAAACTTCTGGTTAAATCTAGTAACTTTCAATAAACGCAGCATAGGTTAAGGGAGATGTGGAGGCCTATCCTACAGTAATACTTACTCCATTGGAGACGGGGCAGAGTGTGGCAGGGAGGGAGTAGCACTAACATCAAAAGGAGAAAAACAAGAACCCTGAAAAAGCTTCCTCCATTAAAAACTTCAGCAGGTACCCCAGTTGCCCTGGATGAAAGGAAATAAGTGCACTTAAATTTAAGTCTGAGAGATGCTATCATCCCTCACCTACGGTTAAAGGGTCTGCCTTCTCTCTTCAGTCACATACTGCTCTGTAACTAAGGACTTTTCTGCCCATTTTGAGTGCATGTCACATGCCCCTTCTTTTCTTCTCCCCAGTCCAGTAAAGGCATGGGCTTGCCTCTTCTATTCCCTCCTCTTCCCCAAATACCACAAACCAAGCCGAGTCTACATTAATTTCCCAGGCATTATTCCTTCACCTCCCCAACATCCCACTGAGCCCTTTCCCCAAATAATGAAGCAAAACAGACTTCGCTATCTCCTACAAACATATATCCATTGTCTCAGGGTCTTTCATCCTTAGAATGGAGAGGTTTTTCAATGCTTCAATAAATAGTTACCTTCCCAAATAAAAAATAATTTATTTCTTAATAAAAAGCTATGAGGCCTAAAGCCCCATTTTACCGTAGTAATCCCTAGACCACCCTTCAAGATTTCCATCTTTTATTTGAAAAGGCGGCAAAAGGAATTGGGATTGGCTATTTATAAATAGAAACAAAAACAAACATGATACAAGGTTTTGTTTTTGTTCATTTGTCCTCGGTTTTTAAAAACAAAAGTATTAACTAGAATCTAATAAGAGATCAAATCCAAACACAGCAGTCCAGCGGAGAATCAAAACTTTTCTGGCTTTATTCTCTGGGAAAACCCCTGGTCTGTTTGAATTTCTGTTGGTCCAGGCCAGCATCCTATGGTATGAAGGCCTAAATTAGGAAAGCGAGGTGGGTTGGGCAGATTCAGGGTGTTTGAGCCCCCTGTTGTTTGGTGTGTGATGGGGGTGGAGGCGCACACAGTGTTCTCACTAGTGTTGTTCAAATCACAGAAATAGGGACGTAACTAGGGTGAGGTGAGCAAGGCAGTCACCTTGGGCACAAAATTTCAAGAGTGCCAAAAAACCCAATAACCAAGATGAATACTACTTTAATGCAACATTTTTAAAAAGTCAAAATTAATTCATCACTTTATCTTAAATATCCACAGGGGAAAAAAAATCAAAATTAATGTAAAAAAACTATGATGGAGAATGTATCAAATATTTAAATAAAGAGGATTCATCCTCAATTCAGCCTCACTTCCCTCCTCCTAATCCCAGTCCTGTCAGATCCTGTAAGATTTCACTATTTTATTCAACATAAATTTTTTAAAATACTGCATTTTTTTAAGTATGTTGCTGAATGAGGTTTATGGTGGCCCCTTACATTTTGCACCTTTGGGGAGTGCTCATCTCACACCAGGTTCCAGACCTGCCCATATACATATCCCTTCCCTTGGATATGTATCCCTCACCGCTTCCTTAAAACAAACCTGTTTTCAAAGAAAAACCTAAGAATTAATAGCTATAGGAAATTAAATAGGTGACTTCTGAGATTGCTGAAGAGAAAAGAACCTTTCTAAACCGTGAGCATTCCCAACCAGGACAGTCTTGACTGGCTACCAAGAAGGAAGATGCACGCACGCACGCACTCATGCACGTGCAACTGCTTTAGATCAGATGTGGGGATTACATTCCATGGGATGAGTTACAAGTACATACCTCAAAAGAGAAATCCAAACACAGAAAAACAGCCCGTTAACAAGTACACTTATTCCCCTTCCTCACATGCACCTGGGAGTGTATACAATTGCATAGTTGACTTTTTTTTCCCGGAAAAAAATATAAAGAAAAAGGAAACTAGGCCCAGGATGGGTCTTCCGGTTTAAAGCTCTTAGAAATGGCTCTGGCCAGAGCATAGGCTGTCCAGACTTGTGCTTTGTGCAAAATGCAAAGGAGCTCCCCCTACTGTGTCCACATCCCCACTCCCAGCCCCTGGAGAACAGGGATGGGTCAAGGAGAGGGAGAAATCTAAAGACAGATCAGCTCATTGGGAGTTATCTGTGCTCTGTGGTTATAGTTCACTAAAATATATTTCTCTAACTACCTTTTTATAAATTGCCCCTAATCCCCACCCCATATTTCAACATCAGTCCTAATATCAAAAATATCTCTTCTTACAAAGTATTTTTTATTTTAATAAACTAACCACAGATTAAGGTCAGCTATGGCTTAACAAAAGAAGCCGGGATGTTAAAGTTCATTCTCCAAAAGTAGAGAAAAAGGAGAAGGAACCACTTAAGTAGGAGAAAAAAATCTTTTTTTAAAATGTTTTTGCTTGTTGGGGTCTTTTTGTTTCTTTTCCTTAAAAAAAAAAAAAGTCAATAAAATAAATTCTTTCTACAGAAATGCAGCAGCCACAGAGGATGGTAGTGCTCTATTTAGGTTTTTGGTTTTGTTTGAAACAATCTGGCTAAAATGTCTGTTCTCCCACCCCTCCCAAGGTGTGCTCAAACCCCAATGTATGGTTATTGCTATGGTTAAGAAATAGATCACCTCTGCCCCAATTCACCTGGAGAAAATGCAACACACGACTACTCTTCTCACCACACTCTTCCCTTTCCCATAGGGAGCTTAAAAAATACAATTAAAGATTTAGATGAGGAAGATGGGGGGTAATCAGCAATCTCTTCTCAAACTGTAACAGATGACACGACTGGAAGGAAATAAAGCTTAAGAGGAAAAGGATTTCCCTTTTAAGTTCCTCCCTTTCCCATCTCAACCAATGGATTTAAACTACCCCCACCTCCTAACAGGCACCCATGTGCACACATTACTGCCTTGTCTTTCCAGATCCTTCAAGGGGAAGAATTTATCCAACCCTAATTTCTACCTTAATTCAAATCAATAGCAAATGTGTCCAATTTCCCGCTTCCCCTCCACACTTCCCACTCCACCGCCATGTGCTTTCCCCAACCTAAAGAACTTTGGTCTATTTTTTATTTACTGAGAACTTCCTTTGCCCATTTCTCCCCAAGACTTCTGCCCACCTCCCACCCCCACACACCAAACCTTCTCATACTACTTTCTCTTAGGTCCTTGGATGGGACCCAGGAGGTTATAAGACAGAATCGCCATCTTTCCCCCTTGTACCTCAGTCCCATAAAGTCAAGCTCTGCAGAGAAATAGTGCAGCCCTTGAGGCGCCATCCAGCCCCAACCTGCTCCTGCCAGCCCGGCAGCACTCCTGTGCGCACATACTTAAAAGTTTCCAGCCAGGCTCCCACAGACATTACTGCATTTGCCCCATCAGTATGGGGACTGTTCTTGATGAGCCAATTAGTTGAGCTTAACTTTGTTTAGCCCCCTTGCCCTTCAGTGCTCCAGCTGCTCAGAACCTGTGCACCAGGAGCTCCCCACCCGGCTCCCGCTCCCTCCGCCTCAGTTCTTCCCTGTAACAACAGGAACAGAAGTTGTTTGTCTCGGGGTGTCCATAGAAGCTGCAGTTCGGTTGTTTGCATTTGGTCTGGGTGGGGGGAAGCCCCCGGAGACCTCCAGCCCATCCATCTGGCTCAGGGGGTTCTCTGTAGCCATTGCTATAGGAATCAGCCACTCGGTAGGAGGGTGGTAACAATGCACCCCTGTGAACTCCATCCTTAGACTGACTGCCTGGCTCCAGAGAAGAGATGCTGTCCTGGTGGGGGTAGGGTCGCCCAGGAGGGCACTGTCTGGGGAAGGTGGCATATGGTGGTAGGCCTCCGACACATGGACCCCCTGCCAACTGCCTCCGGGGTTCCTGGCAGTGGACTCCACCCCCAGAAGGCCGAGGGATAGTAAAGCCCCCAGGGTAGCCAGTAGAAAATGCCATTGCCTTGGACTCTGCTGGGGGGCCAGTCAGCTGCTCCTCCCCAGCATCTGGCTCTGGCTTTTTGGCTGGAGGAGGGCCACCCCCTATTCCTCCATTCATGATCTTCCTCTCTGCCTCTTTCTGCTTCTGTTCTGCCAGGAATCTCTCCTCAGCATCAGAAAGGTAGCGCTG
Organism: Callithrix jacchus; assembly: GCF_049354715.1. Taxonomy (NCBI): domain Eukaryota; kingdom Metazoa; phylum Chordata; class Mammalia; order Primates; family Cebidae; genus Callithrix; species Callithrix jacchus. The sequence goes on from NC_133519.1 coordinate 9,879,792, forward strand.
GATCATCTCCTCCTGATACTGGTGACGGTGACCCATCTTCAGGGTTCCAACAAAAATAAACTTCCCCTCCCCTTGCATGGCAGTCCTCAGAATGCTTAGGCTCTGCATCACCTCCTGGCTATACTTGCTCCCTCCGTTACCAACAGACTCAGCTGGGGGCTTCTCAGACACAGGCCCATCCCCAGCTGCCTCCTCCTTGCCACCCTTCCAGCTCTTCAGTGCGTTTTTCTTCTTCTTCTCCAGTGTCTCAGTGCCACTGCTTCCCCCTGACCCTGTCCCCACCCCTCCAGGTTTCGAACCCTTGCCATGCATCAGGCCCCCCATGTTCTTTTTGAGCTTGCTGCCCAAGGTTTTGCCAAAGCTGCCCAGTTTGTTAGCCACAGAGTCTGCTCTCTTCTTGTCCTTCTCCCGATCTCGCTTTGACTTCTCCTTTCGCCGGCCGCCCTCATTGCTGGTGGAGCTGCTGCCAACTGACTCCTTATCTGAGTCTCCAGACTCAGGAGTGGACCGGGGCTCATCTCCCGCTGAGGCGGTGGGGGACTCAGGCTGGGCCAGAGGAGCCTGGAAGAGACAAGAACACTGTTGACAGTTATCCCAGCAGGCTGGGGTGGGGGAATCCCACAGGAACCTCTAGCCCATCAATCTGGCTCACTCAGGGAGCTCCCTGCAGCCATGGCTGTAGAAATTAGCCAGGAAGAAGGGTGGACCCCTATGAACTCTGTCCTTGAAGTGACTGCCTAGCTCCAGAGAAGGGCTGCTGTCATGATGAGGAAGGGTCACCCAGGGTGGCACTGTCCTTTCTGCGTTCCAGTCAGTCAGCTTTCTCACCCACTGCAATCTGACTCCCTTCTATAATAAGGAGGTAGCAGAATAAAACATTTCTGCTCATTTAGAACAATGAGCAACCACACGACACATGGCTTCTGAGTGAGAGGCCCAAACACTAGAATGTTATTATAAATTTCTCTGTCAAATTCTGCTCGAAACTAATCTCAAGAAAGTCTCGACTAATCAGTACCAACCAAGTCTAGCCACTTGATATCCTCTAAACTTTTTTTTTTTTTTTTGAAACAGAGTCTTGCTCTGTCGCCAGGCACCAGGCCGGAGTGCAATGGCACGATCGAGGCTCACTGCAACCTCCACCTCCCGGGTTCAAGCAATTCTCCTGCCTCAGCCTCTCAAGTAGCTGGGACTACAGACGCACGCCACCACGCCCAGCTAATTTTTGTATTTTAGTAGAGACGGGGTTTCACTATGTTGGCCAGGATGGTCTCGATCTCTTGACCTCGTGATCTGCCTGCCTCGGCCTCCCAAAGTGCTGGGATTAGAGGCGTGAGCCACCGTGCCCGGCCTGCATCCCCTCAACTTTTATACGTTCTGCACTGGACTTCATCAATTTGCCCTTACTCCTGTGCTCCTGTTCTAACTCAGAACTCACTGAATTAGGAGTTCTTTAAGCTACTCTGTTTCCTAGTGCCCAAAACAGAGGTCTATCTACAGAAGACTTGGGACAAAATAATGATCATCTCAAGTTCAACACACAGTCCAGAAAACCTTTCTTAAAGAATATGCTTTAGAGGTTGGACACAATGGCTCATGCCTATAATCCCAGCACTTTCAGAGGCCGAGGTGAGCGGATCATGAGGTCAGGAGTTAGAGACCAGCCTCACCAACATGGTGAAACACCATCTCTACTAAAAATACAAAAATTAGCTGGGCGTGGTGGCAGGTGCCTGTAATCCCAGCTACTAGGGAGGCTGAGGCAGGAGAATTGCTTGAACCTGGGAGGCAGAAGTTGGAGTGAGCCAAGATCATGCCATTGCACTCTAGCCTAGGCAAGCAAGACTCCATCTCAAAAAATAATAATAATAAAAAGAAGATATTTTAGTATCAGATCACAGAGCCTGGTTGGAGAGGAGATGTGGAAAACAGGAGACTAATGGTTTTTAAAAAGCAGGAAAAGGCCAGGCACAGTGGCTCACACCTATAATCCTAGCACTTTGGGAGGCCAAGGAAGGTGGATCACCTGAGGTCAGGAGTTCGAGACCAGCCTGGACAACATGGTGAAACCCTGTCTCTACTAAAAATACAAAAATCAGCTGGGTATTGTGGTGCACATCTGTAATCCCAGCTACTCAGGAGGCTGAGGCAGGAGAATAGCTTCAACCCGGGAAGCAGAGGTTGCTATAAGTCAAGATTGTGCCACTGCACTTCAGCCTGAATGGCAGAGCAAGACTCCCTCTCCAAAAAAAACAAAACAAAACGCAGGAAAGGCTGGTCACAGTGGCTCACACCTGTAATCCCAGCACTGTGGGAAGCCGAGGCAGGCAGATCATCTGAGGTCAGGCATTTGAAACCAGCCTGGCCAACATGGTGAAACCCCTCCTCTACTGAAAATACAAAACTTAGCCAGGTGTGGTGGCGCATGCCTGTAATCCCAGCTACTCAAGAGGCTGAGACAGGAGAACTGCTTGAACCCAGGAGGCCGAGGTTGCAATGAGCCGAGATCATGACATTGCACTCCAGCCTGGGTGACAGAACAAGACTCCATCTCAAAAAAAAAAAAAAGCAGGAAAAAGTGTCTTTGAAACTTATTTGACATCTTCTAGTTACTTCCAACCTTGAATTGTAAGCTACCACTCAGAACAGATTCAGAAGGAAATGGCGCCAGATCTGTTCTGTCACTGAAAATGAGGACACACCAGGGTAGATGTGTGTGGGATAAGTCTTCACCTGTGCATCAGGGGACAGTGGGATCCACTTCACATTCATGTAGCTATGTAGCAGATGTAATTTGACCTCTAGAGACAGAATTACACTATGAAAAAGAGAAAAAAAAAAAAGAAAAAATTACTTCGACCTTTTAAAAGCAAAGCAATGTGCTACAGTTGGGAGGAAGGGTGGGAGAGGGTCACATGGCTTGGGACTCAAGTAGGGCTGGGTTTGAAATATTTCTCCACCAATTACTGAGCTTTATGACCTTGAGCAAGTCACTTCAAACTCCCTGAAACTCAGTTGCAGCTGAGAATGGTATAGATAGCATCTATTCTGTGGGCCTGTTGTAAAGATAAAATAGTGTTTGGGAAGAGCCCAGCACAGTGTCTGGAAAAACGGGAAATACTAGACAGTAGCCATTATAATGTTGTTGTTGCAAACATTATTTACAAGGAGCTTTAGATAAATAGGTGAGAGCTTATTTTTAAAAAGCCATAAACTCTGGATTTGAAAATCAAACTCTCTTAGCTGTGACCTAGTGGCAGGAGCCCAGAAAAGGAAGCGCTGGGTAAGTGTTAACGGAGGAGGTTTCGCATTCATATACTCTCCAGCAGGAAGCTGAGGCAGGAGGCAGGAGGCAGGCTTAACAAGCCACAGGGAGGTGGACTGGGGGCTGGTCAGGGAGGGAACGGATTTTTCTTGCTATTAGTTTACATTTCAGAGGCAAAAACTCAAAGCAAACTATTTTGATCAACTCTTTAAAACCCCTCTCACTTGTGCTGAGATAAGACATGTGACTTGATTATCCTGATTTTCTGGCCACTGTTTTAGGGACGTATCAGTGTGCGAATACTTTTCCTATTGTAAAGAAAGAACAAGTTGATATCCCAGGATTCCCATCTCTTTCCAGGCAGAAAAAAACAGCTGCACAATGAAAGAGTCCTGGTGCCCAACCTGTCTTCCACCTCTCCATCTTCCCAAAGAAACTGGCCTTAGCTTGTGACTGTCTTGCCTGAGCTGAGAAAAAATCCCTGGCATATGGGATGCTGCATGTGGAAGAGATCCCAGCTACAAAGTAGATGAAAAGACTAGGCCTGGCTTACCTGGCCAATCGGACATTGTCACTGTCATCTTTGCCCCACTCCCAGCCCTTTCCAGGGTCCACAGCAAAGTGCAGAGGCAGCAGCTTATACTCTGAATCTGTAAGCGGGATCACAGCTGGGGAGGAAGAAACATATCATCAAGGAGTCTCCTTGAGGAGAGAGAAAGGCAACTGAACACAGACTTACTTCACTAAAATCATACTAAGGTCTTTAATTGTGGTCACTTCTCAATTCTTACATGTGAATTACCCGGGCATTAACACCAATTGGCTAGTTTTCCCCCTACCATGCGGCATACTCTTTAGGCCACAAATCTCCCTGAGTCCCCACCAGTCAGTCAAATAACTCTCATGATGTTCTTTCCAGTTAACGTATATTCAGATAATTCAGTCATAATTTAAGATAAACATAGCAAACCATCATTTAGAAGGTCCTACCACCTTAATCATAAGCCTTTACTCCAGAAGAGGGAATACGGGTCTTGCCTTTCTCCCAAAACTTTTTTTTTTTTTTTTTTTAATTTGGAAACTCTGACATAACTTATACCTTTATAAAACTGTCAACACGAGCTGTCTGGGCTTGCATGCCACTGAATTCTTTCCTCCTACATAGATCTCATTCCATTTTATCTAAATGAATATAGTGCAGACCAAAAGACACATCATTCAGCACCTTGTTCCTTGGTATTCTCCTTCTGCTCCATGGACACGAGTGCAGAAAAGTGGGCCTGATCATAGGCGAGCACCAGAGGGGAGCGGTGACACTGGCTGGCTGGGACCTCCAAGGGCAGATAGATTCCTCCGAAAGGAATAGGGGCAAACGCTGCAGGAAACCATGAAGATTATTGCGAAGGCTGTGTTTCTGCCTAGTGGACAATCCTTCACCCCACTCTGCCAACTGAGTCCCCACTGTCATTCCAACAAGCTTAATAATTCTTTCCTAAGAACCCCTGTGAATTAATCCCAACTGCTTTACTCAGAACCTCTTGAGAATTTTGTACTATTCTGATACCTTGCTTTTTCCCCAGGGGTCTATATATCCCATTTCCCCTTTCCTTCCAATGCTTAGCCTGAGGCTTTGCAAAAGGGATTGTTCAGGATGGAGTGAGGACTGACTAGCTGACTCACCTTCCCCTCCAGAGTCCCTCAGCATGGTGTCTGCCACGACGACTATGGGCCTTCTAAGCACATGAGCCAGGACAAAGACGTGAAACTCTTCAAGGCTTTCATATACAGGCTCCTCAGAACTCTCCACCCTGGAATGGCGGGAGGGGAGAGAGTAGAAGGGGTGTGGTAGAAGTGAGAGAGAGAAACCCCGAAGACCAGTTCTGCAGAAAGGGAGAAGGAGAATTGTCCTTTCCTGGCTTTCTAGCCAGTCTTACGGCTGCACTGATACAGCTGATTATTTTGTGCTACCATGGCTGTTTCTACTTCCGTCTCACAGATGGGGAAATCCAAGAAAAGAGATTTGAAGGCTCTGGGGTTACAGCAATGTTAGGAACTTTGAGGTAATCCCATCTCTCAATATACGTCCTGTTCAATGGCCTCTCTCCATTTTCTTTATCCAGCAGCTCAATACACAACTGCATAACTTCATCCTACTAACCACCCACACACCACACTCATGTCTTACAACAAAAGCCAAGTACAATTCCTTCCTGTGTTCCCTCATTGAAAGAACAACCTCACCATCTACCCCGTAGCCTAATCAGAAATCTGTGAACGATTTCTTGTGCTTTATCTCTCACCTTCCAGTAATCACCTGGTTTGACCAATGCCATCTCCTACGCGTTTCCTGTCTCCCCTGGCCTATCTTCAGTCCACCACGCTGTTCACATCTGTGGCCTCTTCCTGGATTACTACAACTGCCTCTTATCTCACTCCCTTCCACTCCTTATCCACTGGCATCAGTGTGTTCAAATATGGAGTGACAAATTTGCTCCTGTCATTCACATACTCAATATTCAATGGCTTCCACCCCCTAAAGCAATTTTATTCAACATTGGATGCTTATTACAAATGAGGATTTCTGGGCCTTAGCTCTGTCCAACTCAACTGGACTTTTCTGGGGTGGAGATCCAGAAATCAGCATTTGAAATAATTCTCCCAGATTATTCGTATGTATAATAAAATCTGGGTAGTTTAGAATTTTTAACTACTATGGAAAATTTCAAAATTGTAAACACGTTCAATACTAGAAATGATAACATATTCAATTGTCACATTTCCACCACCCAGCTTCAACCTCGTTTCACCTACACTCAGTCGATTTCCCTATCTCCCCCACTATGGGGCTCTTGCAAGACTATTTTGAAGCAAATCCTGGAGATTATATAATTTCATCCATTGTATTTCAGCTTCTATCTCTGAAAAATAAAGGACTGCCTTTATAAACAACCACTATACCATTAATATCATACTTTAAAATGTTAACAATAATTAAACACACAGACATTATTCACATTTCCTTAACTGTCTTATAATCTCCATACATCCCAACTGGTTGACGTCTTTTTTTTCTTTTAGCTACAGGGGTCTCTCTTTGTTGCCCAGGCTGGAGTGTAGGGGTGCCATCACAACTTAGTGCAGCCTTGACCACCCCAGCTCAGGCAATCCTCCCACCTCAGCCTCTCAAGTAGCTGGGACTACAGGCATGCACCACCATGCCTGGCTAATTTTTTTTGTAAATATGGGGTCTCACTGGCCAGGCATGGTGGCTCACACCTGTAATCCAGCACTTTGGGAAGTTGAGGTGTGTATATCACTTGAGGCCAGGAGTTCAAGACCAGACTGACCAAAATGGTGAAACCCCATCTCTACCGAAAATATGAAAATTAGCTGGGCGTGGTGACACACACCGGTAGTCCCAGCTGCTTGGGAAGCTGAAGCAGAAAATTGCTTGAACCCAGGAGGCAGAGACTGCAGTGAGCTGAGATCACACCACTGCACTCCAGCCCACACAACAGAGAGAGAGCGAGAGAGAGAAAGCGAGAGCGAGCGAGCGAGCGAGAGAGAGAGAGAGAGAGAGAGAGAGAGAGAGAGAGAGTGAGTGTGTGTGTCTCACTGTGTTATCCAGGCTGGTTTCAAACTCCTGGGCTCAAGCAATCCTCCTGCCTCAGCCTCTCAAAGTTCTGAGATTATGGGCATGAGATAAGACACTCAGCTTGACATATCTTTTCAGTGCATTTAAACTTGTAAGTTCCTTGTCCCTTTTTATTTTCCTTGTAGTTTACTTACTGAAAATACTGGGTCATTTGTCCTGAAGTTTCCAAAATCTAGACGGGCTACTTTGTATTTCAGTACAATAGTGAACTACCTGTAGTTCCTAAACATATCATGTGCCCTTAGCATGGCTCCTCTCTTTCCTTCTGATATCCTCCTAGCACAGAGCTCTCTAAACACTATGCTGTGGAAGCCCAATGAGGATTTAAGATTTCCTGCTCCCCCACTTAGCCCTACTTACCCACCACAGTTGGCTCCATTGGTACCGAGATGCATTCGGGGTTCACTGGAGGCAAGCTTGATGAGTTCATTCCACTCCTTCTGCCATTCATCCTCTGTATATACCAGCCCCGACTGTGTGAAGGACAGGCAGGAGACACTGAGCAATCAGAGGCTGGGTTTTAAGAGGCAATATCCATTCTACCTTATTCACTGTTACTCCACTGTCTAATCGATTAGCACTTGGTCTACAAATTGTACTACCAAGTCAAATGTCTTCCCTCTTTCATAGTCAAGATCTATGAGAACAATCCATGATCTTTTTCACATTTCTTTATCACCTATTCTGTTTTGACCTATTGCAATCTGGCCTCTGTTTCTGCCCTCCATCCTGCTTTACCACCTGCCACATACCATTTCAACTGCCTGATTTTGGCAAAGAAAAATGACCTTCTAATTGCCAAATTCAGTGAACCCTGGTTCTCATCTTCTTTAGCCACCACGTGGCTTATTTTCCTCTTTAAATTTTCTCTGCCTTTATCTTCCATAAAATTACTTTTTATTTCTCTGAACTCCGTGTACCTCCAAAATACTAGTGGTGTGTTAATGATTTTCACCTTGGTTCCCTCTGGGTGATCTCTTCTACTGCCATAATCTCACCCACTACCATATATATGGCTCATGACTCCAAAATCTCCCTCTCCAGCCCAGACTTCTTCATTTCTTTTTTTAGACGGAGTTGCCCAAGCTGGAGTGCAATGGCTCACTGCAACCTTCACCTAATCTCCGCTCACTGCAACTTTCACCTCCCGGGTTCAAACAATTCTCCTGCCTCAGCCTCCCGAGTAGCTGGAATTACAGGCACCCATCACCACGCCCAGCTAATTTTTGGTATATTTAGTAAAGACAGGGTTTCCCCATGTTGGCCAGGCTGGTCTCAAACACCTGACCTCAGGATCTCCCTTCCTCAGCCTCCCAAAGTGCTGGGATTACAGGTGTGAGCACCGCACCTGGCTGGCATTAACTGCTATAGAGACTTCTATCGTAACAGGCATACATGTCATAACCTGTTGCAATTACGCATTTACACGTCTGTCGCCTCCTCTACTCTAGGATCATGTTTCATGCAATACATCCAGGGCCTATGTTGTGACTGAAATCAATAAATATGTGCTAAGTGAAACTACAATTTTTACCAAGGAGAGCAGGCAGTGGTACAAGCAATTTAAAAATATATTGGCTTTAGGACGTATATAATGATATGGGAAATAAGTTTACCATATTAATTTTATTTGGCTGACATTAGTATTAAAATGGGTCTACACTGCTTAACTGCACACTGACAAGAGTAGAAGGAATCTCTGGAAACATGAGGGGCACTGGGAACAAATTTAATGGGAATTTTTTAAATGACAGTTATTTTCAATTTGTAAAATGCTATCACAAATTTTACTTCAATTAAAAACAAAGAGAGTAATACCCAGTTTCTATATGAAGTGCTGCAGTCAGTCCCATGGACACATCCAGAGGGATCCGGCTCCCTCTTCCTCGCGTTTCTGCTTCTTGTTTTAACGTACATAGCCACTAGGTGGCGTACACTTCTAGCCTTAACATGTAAGAAACTATTACTGAGCCTCACGACCAATTTCAACACAAAACAAGGAAGCTCAGGAAATCAAAACTTATTTAGTGTGGTTTTAGTACTGGGAAGCTAAAGGACGCTTCCGCAGTTCATCACCTCCATCCTCCCATCCCCACTCCCCAGGTGGGTATAATGCTATGAATGGTTTGAGCTAAGACAATTATGAAGCCCACATTTTCAATATGAACTTTCAGTGTGCTGAGCGGAAGGAGTAAAAGGATTGCTCCATTACTAGCCACTATTCTCTATGCATATGAGGGACTTTGAGACAGAAAGGCCGGCTGGCCAAGGATAGAACTTGGGTATTTCTGGGTCTCCTGGCCAAATACCATTATAATCTAACCCCAACTTTAGAATAGTAACTATAATTCCTTTAACAACTGGAATAGGGCACTCTTACGCTCTGGCTGTTGCTGTCATTTCTACTTAGTAGTTGGCATGCTCTGGTTTGGCCTTTTCCTGCCTCTGCAGTGGTTAAGGTTCCACTATGATCTGAACTCAACAGTGAAGAAGCCAAAGCTGACTACTGATTTGCTTTGGGTTCTAAATTCTAGGCTAGCTCTAGCTCAGGCAAAAGCTTTCCACAACACCCAGCCAAGCTTTTGGTGCTAACAAAGAATGTCACTTCTGTGGCCTTGCCCCTGTGGGTTGATTTCCCTTAGAAATCTTCTGGGGAAGACTGGCTGCTCAGAGACAGGATTCTGATCTTAATATCTCCTACTTTTAACAACTGGCTTATTTGTTTTTGAGGAAGAAACATAGCATGTTCTACTGACATATTACATCTTCAGGACATAAAATTCTAAATAACTAAAACAAAAAAAAAACCTCTTCTATATTATTGTCAGTTATGACAGAACAATAAAATGAGAAAAAAGGAAAGGTGGACAAAAAAAGGAAAGCTTCTAGAGAGACATTACCATATTCAATGTCAGCAAGATCCAGTCATAACATGGCAAAAAAATAAATATACATGAAGAGCAGGAGATACAAACACAGTACACAGAATCAGAGGGAAAGGAAGTAGGGAGCCTCATTATTTTTATGTAAAGGCATCATGCCATCATTGAAGGGAAGTAATCAGCAAACTTTTTCTGTAAAGGGCTAGATAGTCAATAAGTATAGGCTTTGCAGGCCACATGTTACGACTCCGCTGTTAGAGGAAGAAGGGCATTACAGGTGTAAACATCCAAGAAATGCACAGGGCTGTATTCTCATAACATTTTTTTTTTTTTAAGATGGGGTTTCACCATGATGGCCAGGCTGGTCTTGAACTCCCGACCTCAGGTGTTCCACCCACCTCGGCCTCCCAAAGTGCTAGGATTACAGACGTGAGCCACAGCGCCCAGCTTTTTTTTCTTTTCTTTTTTTTTTTTTTTTTAACAGAACAGCCATAGTTTGCCCAACCACTGTTATAGTGAGGGCAAGTACACACAGTCCACTGTTACTTATGCAGCAGCGGCCTGAACATCTGTCACACGCCTGAGAAGTACTGTTCAAACTCAATGAAACAGGTATGTGTTTTGTGTGTGATTAGAATGCTGCCTCCTTATGCTTTTTAGAACTTAAAATAAACTAAAACTGAGTATATAAAAAACAAATGGTATATATGTCCAAGAAGATTTTTAAGCATTCACATTCCTATAAGGGCTGGAAACACAAGTCTTTAAAAATTGATCTAGCCTTATTACAAGCAAAAAAAAAAAAAAAAAAAAAAAATTAAAAAATCCTATGGAATTGTCATAACTCATTTTGCAAAATACTGCCACTAAAGTTGTAAAGCACCTATCGGGGGGAGAAGCACAATGTTAGATACCTCTCTGTAGGTCTTATGCCCATCACCAGTTCTCATGACCATATAAAAAGGCATTTACCCCATGGTGTTAACTGCATTTTCTCCAATTTTCAGGATCATAAGGGAAGTCGCACTGACCTAAGCACCTGGAAATATTTTCTGCTGGCAGGCACCATGGGGCTTTGGCAGCTAGGTAACTTTAGGAAACAAGGTGTTCCCACCCAAGCTCTCCCACCTCTTTATTCTGCTGTGTCTGCTGCCACCTCCAGCGCCTTTTCAACGCTTCCTTCTCAACTCCCTTCTCCATCAGTGCATACAAAGCTTTTCGCAGCATCAAGTCCCGATCATGGAAACCCCACATCCCTGTAGCAAGAAAGCATAATGGTAAGATACCTCAGCTTGATTCTGCTAATGTTTGTATTTTTAGTAGAGACAGGGTTTCACTATGTTGGCCAGGCTGGTCTTGAACTCCTGGCCTCAAGTGACCAGCCTGCCTCACCCTCCCAGAGTGTTGGGATTACAGGTGTGAACCATGGCACCTGGTTGCAAATAATATACTGAGTTGTAAATTGGCTTTTTTTTTTTTTTTTTTTTCTGAGACAGAGTCTTGCTCTATTGCCCAGGCTGGAGTGCAGTGATCTCGGCTCACTGCAACCTCCGTGCCCCCTGGATTCAGTGGTTCTCCTGCCTCAGCCTCCCTAGTAGCTTGTATTACCGGTGCCCACTACCATGCCCCACTAATTTTTTTTACTTTTAGTAGAGACGTGGTTTCACCATGTTGGCTAGGCTGGTCTCGAACTCCTAGTCTCAAGTTATCTGCCCACCTTGGCCTCCCATAGTGTTGGGGTTACAGGTGTGAGCCACTGGCCACTGTGCCTAGCCCTTACTTTAAGTTATTAAGCCTATTTATAGCACAGCACAGTGGCTCCCACCTGTAATCCCAGATACCTGAGAGGCTGAGGCAGGAGAATCACTTGAACCCAGGGGCAGAGGTCCAGCCTGGGCCACAGAGTGAGACTCCATCTCAAAAACTAAATGGGCCAGGCACAGTGGCTCATGCCCATAATCCCAGCACTTTGGGAGGCCGAGGCAGGCGGATCACAAGGTCAAAAGATCAAGACCATCCTGGCCAACACAGTGAAACCCTTCTCTACTACAAATACAAAATTAGCTGGGCATGGTGGTACACACCTGCAGTCCCTGCTACTCGGGAGGCTGAGGCAGGAGAATCCCTTGAACCTGAGAGGCAGAGGTTGCAGTGAGCCAAGATGCACCACTGCATTCCAGCCTGGTGACAGAGCGAGACTCTGACAGAGCAAGACTTGGTCTCTAAATATATAAATAAGTAAGTGTGTGTCACAAAGGACTGCTAAAACCATATCTTTTTCATACACCAAAAGAATAAATATTAAGCAGAACTGAACACATACACACATCTAGCTATACATTGCTGGCTTGCTCCTACTCATTACTCCGTGGGTCAGCTCTCAGAGCCGGCCCAAGCCAATACCTGTGCTTCCTTCACTATCTAACTAGCAAAAGTACAGTTCACTCCCATTTCCTCTTGCGCCAACATAAACACGCACACATACACACACACGCACACACACACACATACACACACACACACACATACACAGTTGATCTGAACCATCACTTCTGCCTAAGATCAAGGTTGTCTGGATGGAGCCCCACACATGAGATTTAACTCCATTGCTTCCTTTCTGCAGGAGAATGGAGTACTGCTTTCAAGACTCACCAAGGGAGGCTGCATGCAAGAGGCAGTTCCCATCTCCAGTTGTTGCCAAAGGAAGCAGCCTCTGACAGGTGGGATCCACACTCACCCACCAGTTCAATCGCCCTATAGAAAGAAGATCGTGGAGAAAAAGGAGTAGATGATCCATGAAGCCCTTCCCACTGTATTTCTAAAACAGACTCCAAAGCAGCCTCCTCTAGGAGGCCTACCAAGAATAAAACCATCACTCGATTACTCTTTACATCTTCTTCACTTATATTGAGTCAGTCAGAAACTTGTGAGCACAATTGTCTAGATCAGTGAGTAGATCAATTTTGTCCCAAAGGGACACTGGCAATGATTGAAGATATGTTTGCATGTCACAACTGGTAGGGGAATCCTACTGGCATCCAATGGGCAGAGGCCAAGGATACTGCTAACCATGATATGATGCACAAGGCAGCCTGCAAAACAAAGAATTATCTGGACCAAAATGTCGATAGTGCCAAGGTTGAGAAACCCTGGGTTAAATGGCGAGGCCAAGGACATAAGTTGAAACTGCTGACTGCTTGGACTGTCTCTGATTCCTTCCCTCCACTCAGGAGACCAGTATATTTTACAGCAACAAAGTTCAGCAAAAATCCAACATGAACAAAACAAAAACAACTCAAAGCATGTATTTAAAGTGTCTTATGAGTACCATCTGCATATATGACAGCACGTCAGCATGTGTGGGGTATGACTTCAAAAAGCATAAGCAATAAGACAAAGTACATGAAATACCCAAGAAAATACGTCGTGATTCCGTACAGTCATCCCACAGTTGCCAACCCATTATTTACATGAGGAAAATATTTTATGTTGAACTACTGTGGAGCCTAGTTTCTTGAACTACTTAAAGAAAAAGTGGCTTATAATCTCCCCAGCTGTGATAATTTATTAACTTAAAAAAAATTACAAATTTCTGGTCACAACAAAGCTTTCTTATCAGGAAAAAAAATTACAAATAGATGTGGTTAGAAGGTTACAAAATGAAAAATAAAAGCTTCCTTTCACACCCCCATCTAACTCCAGTTCTTCTCCCATGCAAGCATTTTAATGCCTGATAAGCTTTTCCAGAACTTCCAGCTGCCTCACTCTATGACAACAATTAATTTTAATAATAATTTAAGATAAACACAATTACAAAGGTAAATACATTTGGGGGGACAGGTTCACTACTATGCATCATCTACAGCATTAACCATTTCTGTTCACAAGGGTATTCCAGGGCCAATTATAATTGGCTATATTTTTTTCTTTTTTTTTTTTAAGACGGGGTTTCACCACGTTGGTCAGGCTGGTCTTAAACTCCCAACCTCAGGTGATCCGCCCGTCTTAGCCTCCAAAGTGCTTGGATTACAGGCGTGAGCCACCACGTCCGGCCAGTTGTATTTTTTCATGCATTGATTTCGAGTATTGATTCCTAGGCCTTTGCATATGTGTATCTGGTTTCTCTTTCAACAAACAGGAAGTTTCCAGAGTAAAGTATCTAATCTGTGCCCTTTCTTTAACGTCAGGACAAGTTCATCCCACTGACTCCTGACTTTGACTGCAGTCAGATCACACACTGGATCTACTGATCCACAACTGGAAGCTACTGATCAAGCCCAGACCGTCCATATGGCTGCCTGTGGGTGGGCAGAGTAGAGGGGAAAAGCGTGGGAAAGGAAGAACTCACTGACCTGCCTGTTCCAAGGCAACCAGCATGGACTGCTCAATGAGATCTCTCTCTATGAAGCTGCGGAAGTCTTCATTATACACAGTAAGATCTGGAAGCTGGAAGGCACAGATGGGCATTTCCAGGGGGTGCTCATTGCTCCCCCCACCCCCACCATTGGAGGAGACATGGGACCGGGCCAGGGAAACAATGCTGGAGCTGGCGTGGGAGATGCCCCTAGACAGGCGTTTTTCTGCAATGAGAAATGGAGTCACCTTAGAATGTACACAGCCCACTTGGAGAACTCTCCAGTTGATGCGCTGATAGTTACCTCTCAAATGGGTTTACAGTCAGAGAGAAACTAAGTCTGACTGACTGCTGAATTTCACAGCCCTTTTTCTGCAATGAGAAATGGAGTCACCTTAGAACATACACAGCCCACCTGGAGAACTCTCCAGCTGATGCGCTGATAGTTACCTCTCAAATGGGTTTACAGTCAGTTTCACAGCCCTTTTTCTGAAGCCAATTGTTTGGAGAAATATAGAAAATATTGTGCAGGCACTCACATTAGCACCAAATATCCAATCCTCTTTCTACTCTTGTCTGGAATTTGCCTCGTCTTCCCCTCCCTCTGACTCTGTCTTCCTCCACTTCCATTTTCCAATGTGATAGGGAGGGACCCATTCATTTAGCAAGTTGGTCATTGTTTGGTGAGAGGAGAAGGGAATAACGGAAGTGAGGTTTCACTGGAGTCAGTCAAATAATCTCTCTGGTAATTCTACAGGTCTTGGACAGCACCTTTTCTATAATGGAAATCTTTTTCCATTATAGAAAAGAAAATCCTTTGGGAGGCTGAGATGGGTGGATCACCTGAGGTCAGGAGTTCGAGACCAGCCTGGCCAACATGGTAAAACCCAGTGTCTACTAAAAATAAAAAAATTAGCCAGTTTGGTGGTGCACCCCTGTAATCCCTTGGGAGGCTGAGGTGGGAGAATTGCTTAAACCTGAGAGGTGGAGGCTGCAGTGACCTGAGATTGTGCCACTGCATTCCAGCCTGGACGATAGAGGGAGACCCCTGTCTCCAAATAAAATAAAATAAACAATGTATCTTACACATTTGGGAACTTTCTTCCTACATCAATAACCTTTATTTATATTGCTTACTAAAACTTTCATAACACTCGCATCTACCAGAAATGTACAGGGACGGTCAGCTCTCAAACAGTCTGCAGAGGAGAATAATGAAGACAGTACCCCATATCATTTAATTTGTTTCAAGCACACAACACTTGTAATTCCCAAGCAGATAGTCCACAATGCAGTATTCCAGTTCATTTGCATGGCTTCAGTTATGTAATGATTTAATGATGATCCACAGGAGAAAAATTTCAAAAGCGTGTTAGGTAGCCTCTTAACACAGTATTTGCCAGAAATGACGCACAAAATAAACTGAGTTGTCTAAACATTTTATTTTTAAAATATTTTTTAGTTTTGTTTTTTGTTTTTCTTTTTGAGACGGAGCTTCGCGCTTGTTGCGCAGGCTGGAGTGCAGTGGCGCGATCTCAGCTCACTGCAGCCTCTGCAGGATCATTTGCTTATTTATTTTGAGATGGAGTCTTGCTCTGTCACCTGGCTGGAGTGCCGTGGCACAATCTCAGCTCACTGCAACCTCTGCCTCCCAGGTTCAAGTGATTCTTCTGCCTCAGCCTCCCGAGTAGCTGGGATTACAGGACTGCACCACCATGCCCAGCTAATGTTTCTATTTTTAATAGAGATGGGCTTTCACCATGTTGGCCAGACTGGTCTCAGACTTCAGGTGATCCACCCACCCCAGTGTCCCAAAGTGCTGGGATTACAGGAGTGAGCCACCATGCCCGGCCCTATGCATTTCTTTATTTTAAGGATATATATGTGCACATACACATATATGATAAATTCCTAGATATGAAATTGCTGAGTCAAAGAGTGTGCATTTTAATTTTGATAAGATATTGGGAAATATTAACAAATTACCCCCCAAAGAGGTAGTAACTCTTTCAGTTCTACCGTTATGTGAACTTTACATCAACAAGCACACTGTTCTCCTTCCTCTATTGCTTTCACAGTATCTGAGGAAGGCTTTTATACAGGGTAACACTAAAGACGCAGAGACACAGTGAGGGACTGCAGCACCCGGGCAGACTGAGGCCGCCTCCATCTGGGTTCCGCTGGGAGGAGGGGAAAAAATGGAATCCCCTCCAATGGATTACTAGACTTTATGACTCCATTAACAGTCCGCTCCGTTCCTAGTCCATACACAGAAACATTCCCCAGCCACCCCAGTACCTTGAACGATGTCATCCTGCCGTTGTAGGATGGGTCGGGGAGGGCGAGTAGGCTCTCTGTCAGAAAGCCCTTTTTCTGGGGTCCTGGAGCCACCACTTCCTTCACTAAAGGATGGAGGTAGGTTCCCAGCATGGACTTGACGTAGCTGTTCAAAATCACTGAGGGCAGCACTCACATCCCAATTCTTTCCTGTCAGGAGACAAAGCAAAAAGGGAACTGTGCACCCGGAGTACAGAGAAACTGCCGGGAGAGACACAAAGATCACGCCAACTATCCCATCAAAACCAGCAAGCATATATGCATGCACATTTCAATCACTGTTCTTTTCCTTACCCTGTTTTAATTTTTTTTAACACTTCAATCTAATTTATCTAACTGCCTTTACTTACTGATTTGTTGTCTATTTCGCAAGTAAGCTCCATGAAGATAGAAACTTTGTCCCTCTGAACTAAAAGAGCCCTTAAAGATCTAGTAACCTAAAATTAAAACTTCCTTTTACAGATAAAGAAAACAAAGCCTAGAGAAGTAAATTATTTGCCCAAAGTCAGCTAATTCACACTAGACCCAGCAGGACTCAAGCCCAGGTCCCCTAGCTCTAAGATCCAAAGAGGTTCTTAGCCTACATGTACTCTAGTGTGTCCTAAACACTGAACCTGCATAGAAGATCATGGGCTTGTGCATTTTCTAGTGAAAGAGTTTATAGCTGTCATTTGCTTATCAGAGGAAACTATTCTACTAAAGAAATGACCTTTGACGATAGATTTGTCACAATGGATTTTTCTGATGCTTTCTCCAGTTCAATTATTCAATAAATAAGTATTGTATAATTTTTGTTCTATTCCATCTGAATTAAGGTGGTAACCTTAATTCAATTCCTGTCACCTACTGTCCTACCTCCAATCCATTCCAAAGAATCCCATGAGGATTAATCTTTCTAAAGCACAGTTGTGATCATTTTAGTTTAATAATCAAGATTTTTAATGGCTTACCACTGCCTACAGAATAAAACTTAGTCTCTTTTGCCTGAAACTCAAAGCTTTCTATGTTCTGGCCTACTTTTCTGCCTCTTTGCTGTGCTTCAATTTCCTTATTTGTGAAAATGCAGGTGACAGTAACAGTGCCTACCTGACAGAGTTGTTACGAAGATTAAATAAGTTGAAAGCACTTAGAATAGTGCTTGGTTTACTTAAAATTTTACTTCTGAATCATTACTGATGGTTTTCCTTCTAAATCATTATGTTAGTTAATTGTTCTGACTCCCTTTGCTCACTCTGTTCCAGTCACCACTGACCTTGCTGTTCCTAGAACATGCTAAGTCCACTTCCACTCTAGGGCCTTTCCACTGACTATTCCCTCTACCTAGAAGGCTGTTTCTCCAATATATCCACACAGACAACTCATCAGCTTTAGGTATTTGCTTAAACATCATATTGTTAGTAAGGTCTACCCTGACTACCCAGTTAAAAATCACAACCCACTTCATCATTCCCTTTAGTCTGTTCCATAGCACTTGACAGCTTATCATATGCTTTATAATTTAGTTATCATGTTTGTTGTTTACTGACTCTCTCTCCTGCTAGGACATTTTGTTTATTTTGTTTTAGGCATCTAGAACAGTACCTGGCACATAGTAGTCACATAATAAATATTTGCTGAATTAATGGAGAACTCTTCTCCTGAATCAATGCGTGAATGAGTGACATCTGCCTTGAGGATCAAATCTGTATTTCCAACTGTCTGCAAATCTCCTAAAAATCAGGTCCTAACAATCCACAGGGCCAAACTGAATATCCATCAGTTTCTTTCCCAAAGCTTGCTGCTTCTCCTCTTCCTGTTTCCTAAATCAGTAATGGCATCACAATCCCTCCAGGCGCTGAAACTTCAGTCATTTTCAGCTCCTCACATTTCCTCGGATCACACAATCTTCATGGTTGTTTGTACCCCTAAAACATCTCTCAAATCCATTTCTTATTATCCATTTTTATTGCCACTGCCCTACTTGAGGTCCTCATAATCTTTAATTGGTCTTTGGTCTTTTAGGAAGGAACTCTCTGTCTGGTCTCTCTGCTTCTAATCTCTTTGCTCTACAATCCGTTAGCTTTTGATTTTTTCTCTTCTCTTCAATTACCAGTATTGAACAGTCCTGTTAGCCAGGTGTCATGGCGTGCGCTTGTGTGCTAGTCTTAGCTACTCAGGAAGCTGAGGTGGGAGGATCACTTGAGCCCAGGAGGCGGAGGTTGCAGTGAGCTGAGATCGCACAATTGCACTCAGCCTGGATGACAAAGTGAGACCCTATCTCAAACAAAACAAAACAAAAGCCCAACAGTCCTATTGCAATACAATTAGTTAACTTTTTTTTTCTTTTTTTTTTTTTTTTGAGACCCAGTCTTGCTCTGTCACCCAGGCTGGAGTACAGTGGCACCATCTTGGCTCACTGCAACTTCTGCCTCCTGGGTCAAGAGATTCTCCTCTCTGTCTCTCAAGTAACTGGAATAACAGGTGTGTGCCACCACGCCCAGCTAATGTTTGTATTTTTAGTAGAGATGGGGTTTCACCATGTTGGCCAGGCTGGTCTTGAACTCCTGAACTCAGGTGATCCACCCACCTCAGTCTCTCAAAGTGCTGGGATTACAGGCGTGGCCCACCATGCCCAGCCAATATTCCTGTTTTAATCACTTCTCTGGCCACAGAGTTCTCTCAACTCAAATACAATTGTTAAAAACTCAAATACAATCATGTCACTCCCCTGATTAAAATCCTTCAGAGTTTCTTAGTGAACCTAAAATAAAATTTAAACTCCTCATCATGGCCTACAAAAGCCCTGCATTCTCTTTTTTCTTTTCTTTCTTTTTCTTTTTTTTTAACTTTTTTTTTTTTTTTTTTGAGACAGAGTCTCACTCTGTAGCCAGGCTAGAGTGCAGTGGTGTGATCTCAGCTCACTGCAACCTCTGCCTCCCAGGTTCAAGCAATTCTCCTGCCTCAGCCTCCCGAGTAGCTGGGACTACAGACCCATGCCACCATGCCTGGCTAACTTTCTGCATTTTTAGTGGAGACGGGGTTTCACCGTGTTAGCCAGGATGGTCTCAATCTCCTGAACTCGTGATCCACCCATTTGGCTTCCCAAAGTGCTGGGATTACAGGTGTAAGCCACCACGCCCAGCCTCTTTTTGTGTGTGTGTGAGACGAAGTCTTGCTCTGTTGCCAGGCTAGAATGCAGTGGCATGATCTCGGCTGGAATTACAGGCATCTACCACTGCACCTGGCTAATTTTTGTATTCTTAGTAGAGATGGAGCTTCACCATCTTGGCCAGGCTGGTCTTGAACTCCTGCCCTTGTGACCTACCCACTTTGACCTCCCAAAGTGCTGGGATTACAGGCATGAACCACTGCACCCAGCCCTTTTCCTTTTTTTTTTTTTTGAGACAGAATCTCACTCTGTTACCCAGGCTGGAGTACAGTGGTACAATCTCAGCTCACTGCAGCCTCTGCTTCCTGGGTTCAAGTGATTCTCCTGCCTCAGCCTCCTGAACAGCTGGGATGACAGGTACCGTCACCACGCCCAGCTAATTTTTATAGTTTTAGTAGAGACGGGGTTTCACCATGTTGGCCAGGCTGGTCTCAAACTCCTGACCTCAGGTGATCACCTGCCTCTCAGCCCCTAAAGTGCTGCGATTACAGGCATAAGGCACCACACCCGGCCTCTGTTTTTCTTTCTTCTTTATTTCTTTTCTTTTCTTTTTTTTTTTTTTTTTTTTGAGGCGGAGTTTCACTCTTGTTATCCAGGCTGGAGTGCAGTGGCTTGATCTCGGCTCACCACAACCTCCACCTTCTGGGTTCAGGCAATTCTCCTGCCTCAGCTTCCTGAGTAGCTGGGATTACAGGCACACACCACCATGCCCAGCTAATTTTTTATATTTTTAGTAGAGATGGGGTTTCACCATGTTGACCAGGATGGTCTCGATCTCTTGACCTCATGATCCACCCGCCTCGGCCTCCCAAAGTGCTGGGATTACAGGCATGAGCCACCACGCCCGGCTGTTTTCTTTCTTAAGAGATGAGGCCTTGCTGTGTTGCCCAGGCTGGTCTCAAATTCCTGGGTTCAAGCAATCCTCCCACCTCAGCCTCCCAGGTAGCTGGGATTACAGTGAATGCCACCACACCTGGCTAGAGCCCTTATTTTCTGCTTCCTGCCTGTTTAACCAGCTGCCTACCACTCTTACACCATTCTTTTCTTTTTTTTTTTTTTTGAGATGGAATTTCGCTCTTGTTGCCCAGGCTGGAGTGCAATGGTGCAGTTTTAGCTTACTGCAAATTCTGCCTCCTGGGTTCAAGCAATTCTCTTGACTCGGCCTCTCAAGTAGCTGGGATTACAGGCGTGCACCACTACACCCAGCTAATTTTGTATTTTTAGTAGAGACAGGGTTTCTCCATGTTGGTCAGGCTGGTCTCAAACTCCGAACCTCAGGTGATCTGTCTACCTCACCCTCCCAAAGTTCTGGGATCACAGGCATGAACCACTGTGCTCGGCCTCTTGCACGATTCTTGCTATCTCACAATTATTAATAGTTTTTCCAATGAGCCAAACTCTCTTGCAACTTAGGGCCCTTGCATAAGCTGTTTATTCCACATAAACACTCTCTTCTACATCCCTTTGTCTTGCTACTCCTACTTGTCCTTCAGGGCTTTGCTTAAAAATCACTCCTCAGAAAAGGCTTTCCTGCACTCTAGATCTAAGTTAGGGTTCTCGCTTCACTCTCACAGCATCCTCAACATTTCTTTCACAGCATGAGAGAGAGAGAGAGAGAGAGAGAGAGAGAATGCGCGCACGCGTGCCTGCATGCTAGCAATAATTTGTAACATAATTGTTTAGAGCCATACTCCAAAACCAGATTGCCTAGGTTCAAATCCTACTTCATTTCACTGAGTCTCAGGTTTTAAAATTATAACTCCAGGATATTAAGACTTTAGTTTAGGGTGGTTGTGAGAACAAAGTATCCTCGAGTACTATGCACATATTGACCACTCTTAAGTGTTCAACACATCTTGTAAGAGGAATGCAGATAGGTTAAGGATTTTATGAAAGAGGAAACATTTGAGCTGCGAGTTGAAGGGTGAGGAGAATAATAGAGGAAAGAAATGTTGCAGACTGAGGAAGTAACCTGACATGATCAGCGAGAGGTCGCAAGTCAGGCCCGGCTGGAGCATAGGAAGTACAGGGAAAGTAGAAGACGAAACTTAAAACGCAAATTAAGGGCAAAGTTGTACTGAATTAGTAAACTGGAATGTAAACCCTGATCTTCTGTTTCCAAGTTCATGCCCTTCTCACAGGTAGCCAAGCAAATGTCAAATTGTGACATCTTGCTAAGGGCTGACAATTTAAAATATTACCTATGTATGCTAAGAACCTGCCCCTTCCCCATAGGTCTGCCTGTTTGTGTCATTATATATTTTCATATTTTCATCTATTATTTGTGACTCTAAACGAAGAATCCTAGGGACATGATTCTAACACTTTAGGACCTTAAAGTTTAGAACATTCAAACTTATGTATATAAAGATATAAGTAAACAAAAGCAGCAAAATGAAAACATTAAATTGATTCACTCAACACAGAATTACCCATAATATATGTTACATAAAGAAAGAACAAAACCATGGATGAGCCCAAGCATGAAAACCTTGAAGTCACTTATGTATAAAGAGGAAGTCTTACAGATCTAAAATTACGTTTTTATGGTGGCTCATGCCTGTAATCCCAGCAATTTGGGAGGCCGAGGAAGGCAGATCACTTGAGGTACGGAGTTCAAGACCAGCTTGGCCAACATGGTGAACCCTTGTCTCTCCTAAAAAATACAGAAAACAGCCATGTGTGGTGGTGGGCACCTGTAATCCCAGCTAGTCAGGGGGCTGAGACAGGAGAATTGCTTGAACCTGGAAGGCAGAGATTGCAGTGAGCCAAGATCATGCCACTGCACTCCAGCCTGGGCAACAGAGCAAGACTCTGTCTCAAAAATATAAATAAATAAATAAAATAAAATAATGTTTGTAATGGACTAATATAAATTTTCACTTGCATTGCCTGAGCATCAAGTGGAAAAAGCTACCCCAGGAAGTTCAATGTGAAAAGGGGAATTTAAAATTTAAAATTATGATGGGTTATACACAAAGTATATCATTAGAATTAACTGTAAGGCCTACCATTCACAGAGTATCTTTCTGATCACCTTAAATGTTCCAAATTATCCTAATGATAAACACCACATTTTACTTATTCTTTTCTCATTCTCCCCTACGACTCCTCACCTTCAAGGAGATCTCGTGCCAGCCCTGGCTCTGCTCCTGTGGAACGGACAAAATCCGACAGGACAGCATCCATGTCCAGGGTCATGTGATCATTAAGCACCTTCAGGCAGCTGGATGTAGGTAGAACAAAGATCAATTTTCAGGCCTCTACCTGAGGAAGAAATCAATACATAAGGCTCAAATTACACTGGAACAGGATAATCACAGCCCATGTCAGCAGCTTCCTAACCAAATGGGGAAACTATCCTAGCTCATTCATTTCAGTTGATAGCAGTTTAAAGTTATGAAGAGTAACATTTTATTTCCTATCTCTTCATTAACATTAGTATCTGGTTTTGTTTGTTTGTTTGCTTGAGACAGAGTCTCACTCTTTCGTCAGGCGCCAGGCCGTAGAGCAGTGACATAATCTCGGCTCACCGCAACCTCCGCCTCCTGGACTCAAGCAATTCTCCTGCCTCAGCCTCCAGAGTAGCTGGGACTACAGGCGTGCGCCACCACACCCAGCTAATATTTTGTATTTTTAGTAGAGACGGGGTTTCACTATGTTGGCCAGAATGGTCTCAATCACCTGACCTCGTGATCTGCCCACCTCAGCCTCCCAAAGTGCTGGGATTACCACGCCATGAGCCACTGCACCCAGACAACATTAGTATCCTAAAGCCTGCATTAACCAGTAACCTATAATGCCATTCTGAATAATGCTTTCCCTGTACTTTTCCTGAGCACTGCTTTCCTACCATGAGTTTGCTTATCCAAACTAAAGGAAGGAAGCAACAGGCTACCAACCCTAAAGAACTCCCCACTTAACAATGGAATAAAGGCAGAAATTAATTTAAAAAAGGAAAACAAAAAAAATTAAAAAGAAAAATAAGAACCCCCCACCTGCAATAGTCTCTAACATGGTGCCTTGTTTATTTCCTTCCTGGCACTTGAATACTCTCAAATCATTTTAATTAGTTGCTGTCTAGCCATCTCCTCTAATACATGTTTCTTGAAGGCAGGAAATTTGTATGTCTCCTTCACTAATGTATCTTCTGCATGTATCACCTGGCACAGTGCGAGGCATACTGGCTGTCAGTAGATATTTCTTGAATGAATGAACAATTACTATACACTGGATAATTTCAGAGTTAACTAGTGTTTTGATGCTAGCAGAGGAGTAAATTGATAGCTTAAACTATTCAAAATACATGAATAGGCCAGGCACAGTGGGGCTCACACCTTTATCTCAGTACTATGGGAGGCTGAGGCAGGTGGATCACCTGAGGTCAGGAGTTCGAGACCAGCCTGGCCAACAGGGCGAAACCCCGTATCTACAAAAACTACAACAATTAGCTGGGTTGCGTGCCCCTGTAATTCCTGCTACTTGGGAGGCTGAGCCAGGAGAATCACTTGAACCTGCAGCAGGCAGAGGTTGCAGTGAGCCAAGATTGTGACACTTCACTCCAGCCTGGGTGAAAGAGTGACTCTCCATCTCAAACAAACAAACAAACGAACAAATAAATAAAATAAGCTATTCCACAAAGCAGAGTGGGGACCCCACAGGTTCATAACAAGAGCCAATGTCTATTACCCTTATGAATCTAGGAAACATGTCTACTCCAAAACATGTCTTTCTCCATGCGGGACCGATGACTGCCAAGTAAGTTCAACTGAAAAAGATCTCCTATTTCAGACTCTGGCAGAAACTATGTCCCTGACCTGACAGCCTGGCGCCAATCCAACATTCCTCTGAGGTTAAAAGTCCCAACTGGGGAAGCAATAATAGAGTGAAGAAAAATCTCTGACCAAATTCTGCCAGGTTTGTAGCTTTCTATACAAGAGTCATTCATAAAATTGCCCGGTACACTTGCCCTACCATACCCACCAATCCCCTGCCTTTTGGGAAAGGTCAAAGTACAATTATTAAAGGCACTAAGTGACAAGGCACATAAACAAAAAAGATTTGTGGGTTATAAAATCAGCAGGTTACTAACTTGCTAAAACGGGATTTTTTTTTTTTTTGAGAGAGAGAGATGGCAAAACAGAAAGTATTCTCTCTTGTCCTGTTCTAGTGTACAAGAGATCCGTGAGTGCAGGGACACGATTTCTTCATTTTTGTAGCTCCAACATCTAGTGTAGCATCTATAATCCAGTAGGTAGTCAAATGCCCGATGAATAAATGATTCAATGACTAAGCCAACTTCCACATCAGCTACCAAGAAACCAACCAATTTGAAGCTTACCAGATCAGAAATTCTAGGGCGCTTCTTATCACCCTTCTATTTCTAAGTTTAAAAACCCTCCTTTCTAAAGGGACGTCAACATGCTGTCACCACTCTCACCACCCTCACATTACGTGAGTTTACACCTATATGTATTAACTAGGTGACTTTGGTCAAATTACTTACAGGGTTTCAGTTGCCTCCTCTATAACCTAGACTTGGATTAGATGACTCCTAAGATACTTTCAAGGTTTAAAAAATAAACTTCTTCAGTTCACTACAGCCTCATCATCTATTATCTTTGACTATCTATCAGTCTAGATATTATTAATATTAAATTTACCTCAGTTTCAATATCATAATTATCAGAAAGAACTACTAATACATAAAGAATTTTTGGTCTAAGATTCTTCAAATTCAGAATGTCAAGATATAAAGTAAATTAGTCCCTTACCTTCAGGAATTAGGAATTAAATACCTTCAGAATTAATAGATGAATAAATCCCCCCCTCCCCAATACAGGCAAGCATTTCTTCTCCAAACCCATTTTAGCCACAGAAGGAAGTGGTAGTAGCTCAAATAACTTATACATGTGAATAATCCAAAACCAAATGCATAGCTGCAAAATAAATTTTAATCTTCTTTTTTTTGAGTCAGAGTTTTATTCTTGTTACCCAGGCTGGAATGCAATGGCACAATCTCAGCTCATCGCAACCTCCGCCTCCTGGGTTCAAGCAATTCTCCTACCTCAGCCTCCTGAGCAGCTGGGACTACAGGCGCACACCACCATGCCCAGCTAATTTTTGTATTTTTAGTAGAAACGGGGTTTCACTATGTTGACCAGGATGGTCTCGATCTCTTGACCTTGTGATCCACCCGCCTCAGCCTCCCAAAGTGCTGGGACTACAGGAGTGAGCCACCGTGCCCAGCCTAATCTTCTTTCTTTAAAAAGAAAGTAATGTGGCCTGGCGTGGTGACTCATGCTTGTAGTCCCAGCACTTTGGGAGGCCAAGGCGCACGGATCATGAAGTGGAGTCAGGAGATGGAGACCACCCTGGCTAACATGGTGAAACTCTGTCTCTACTAAAACTACAAAAAATTGGCTGGGGGTGGTGGTGCATGCCTGTAGTCCCAGCTACTCAGGAGGCTGAGGCAGGAGAATCGCTTGAATACGGGAGGTGAAGGTTACAGTGAGCTGAAATCGCGCCAATGCACTCTAGCCTGGATGACAGAACAAGACTCTATGTCCAAAAAAAAAAGTAATGCAACTGTAAGCCATTTTAATAACGTTCTGAGAGAATGTGAGAAATATACAGTAAGTACACAAAATAGCAATCACAAACAGGTGCTCAGCAGAAAGGAAAAGAGTTGACTAAGCCATAGGCATGTAGGCAATTTCACAGCCAGACACAGACTTCTGAGTGAGAGAAGTGAATGAAACCAGCGTTATGGCATCATAGAGCTCACATGTCAACATAGCACACAGGCCATTCTTTTCAAAAAACATTTTAACAAAATAATTTACAGGTTAAACATTCTCTAGAATGCCCTGCTCTTTAGCAAAAATTTGAGGCACTAAGCCAAACTTCTTAACAGCACATTGCTATATTTGATGTCTCCAGGTGCATACTGTGGACACTGACCTAATCCCAACAAGTGAGAACAAAAGCTTTTGTTACATCACCACTAATACCTGGCTTAAGCTTTTCAAATTCCAAATTGAGATATCAAAGCCAATGATTAAAACAGTGTTTGGTTAGGCACGGTGGCTCACACCTGTTATTCCAGCACTTTGAGAGGCTGAGGCAGGCAGATCACCTGAGGTCAGGAGTTTGAGACCAGCCTGGCCAACGTGGTATAACCCCATCTCTACTAAAGATACAAAAATTAGCCGGGAGGGGTGGCTAGTCCCAGCTTCTAGGGAGGCTGAGGCAGAAGGATCACTTAAACTAGGGAAGTGGAGGTTGCAATGAGGTGAGATGGCACCACTGCAGTCCAGCCTGGGCAACAGAGCAAGACTCTGTTTAAAAAAAAAAGGAAAAAGTTTGTGCTGGGCACGGTGGCTCCTGCCTGTAATCCCAGCACTTTTAGAAGCTGAGGCAGGAGGGTCGCTTGAGCCCAGGTGTTTGAGACCAGCCTGGACAACACAGTGGGACCCTGTCTCTAAAAAATTGTTTTAACTAGCTAAGCATGGTGGTGTGTGCCTATAGTCCCAGCTACTGAAGTGGCTGAGGTGGGAAGACTGCTTGAGCCTGGGAGATCAAGGCTATAGTGAGTGACAATCATGCCCCTTCTCTCCAATCTGTTTAACAGAGTGAGACCCTGTTACAAAAAAAAAACATAATACACACACAGTCTTTGGCTCTGTCTTGGCACACAGGAGGAAGAAGAAAAAAAAAACAGTGGCTTTCAACCTTTCAAATAAACAAGACTCTGTGTCCAAAAAAAAAGGTAATGCAACTGTAAGCCATTTTAATAACGTTCTGAGAGAATGTGAGAAATATACAGTAAGTACACAAAATAGCAATCATAAACAGGTGCTCAGCAGAAAGGAAAAGAGTTGGAGGCTCTCAACTATTTAACTTAATGGTATAAAGACAATTCTCATTGGGCATCAAAATCTTCCAACTGAAAGGGCCTTTAGCAATTTCTTAATCCAATTACCTGCCCCCATGCAAGAATCCTTCTATTACATCTCTGACATAAATCATGTAGTCTCCACTTGAATACAAGGTCTGAAAAGGACATCTTTACTTTGCCATAATGTCCCCTTTATTGTTAGACAGCTTGAACTGTTAGAAAATGCTTTTCTAAACTAAAGCAAAAGCTATCACCAGCCCCCCACCCGCACCGTAACTTTCACATAACGATCTTTATTCTGTTCTCCAGGAAAATAGAACCTACTTCCCATGCATGATGGAATATTCACGGAAAACTATTAGACAAAGCATTTCTTTACATAAACATTTGTTGTAGATCAATATCATGACAGTGTTATAAGTCAAACCGTGGCCTTTATTTTACAAAATCCTTTCTTATATCAGTACTTGCTTGTACATACATTCATTCATAAATATTTGTGTTGACCCCATCATATAAACTTAACATGTAGAATAAATAATCTTGTTCAAATTTTGCCTCTGCTATCTTTGCCTATCACCCCTACTTCCATACCATCTTGAATGACAGCAGTCAAGAATAAAAATGAAGAAGTTAATATCAGTTAAGCACTTCTAAAAACCACTCTTAGTCATTAATGACAAAACTCTTGCAACATGGTCTTGTTACTCCCAACTTACAAAAAAAGACTTGAAAAGTCAGGCAGGTGGCCCAAAGTCTGACCCTAGATAGTCTGAGCTCATGTTCTTTCACTGTACCACTCTAGGGCATTACTGATCCCTGAAACTGCCCTGATTCTTACTCATTTAACTCATTCACCATAGGAAAATGTTGTGCCTATTCCTCATATTTATCAAAGACTTAAACATCTGCCTTATAGAGCTTTTTTTTCTCCCCCTGAGATGGTGTCTCGATGTGTCGCCTAGGCTGGAGGGCAATGGCGCGATCCTCAGCTCACTGCAACCTCCAACCCCTAGGCAATCCTCCCACCTCAGCCTCCTGAGTAGCTGGGACCAAAGGCACTTATATGACTTTAAATCCTACCATCTTCCTGAGCAATTTTAGGCCATCTGCACAACTCACCTAACATTTCTGCCTTAGAATTTCATAATCTCTTCTAATACTAACACCTCCATCTCCATAACAACTCAAACCTGGACCCTGCCATTTCCTGAAACCATTCCATCTCTAAATCTTAAACTCAAACATTTTACTCTGGCCACAACCTCATCTACTTCCAGCTTTTCCTCTCTACGTTTAAACCTGCCTGCTCACTAAGACATCTAGTCTCTTACCCACCTTATTCATTAATTCAACAAAAATATTTGGAGTGCCTCTATGTGAGGCACTATGCTCAGGACTAAAAACACAACAGTGAACTACACACAATCCCTATCCTCAAAAGCTTCCAGCAGGGAGAAAAAAACCACAAAATCCTACCATCTTCCTGAGCAATTTCAACATCTACCTGCACAATTCATCTAACATTTCTGCCTTAGTTTCATAATCTCTTCAAATAATTTCACAATTATAATAAAGAAATGTTATAGAAGGGTGTTATCTCCTACAGAGATTCAGGAAAAGCATTTGATACTTACTGTCTACTCTTCCTGCTTCTCTCTGGCCCTGTGTCTTGGTCACCTTTGTGGACTCCCATTTCTGTGCCTGAAGCAAACTTAGTGCACCCACTATTCTAGCCCTAGGCCTTCCATCTTCTCATTGAAACTTCATTCACAGACCTAAGCACCCAAATTTCCATGACTCCAAATGTATCTGCAGCCCCAAATTCTTTCCACCTCACCTGGGAAACATACAGGCACTTCAAACTCAACACATAAAAACCTGAGCTTATTCTCTCATCTCTGTCTCCCACCCTTTCAAACTATTCCTCTTCCGATATTGCCTGTTGTAGCAAATAGTCCTGCCATTTCCCTAATCATCCAAGTCACAAGCCAGGGAGCCGTCCTGGACTTCTCTCTTGCCTTGTCCTCACAAATAATCTTTCACTAAGTTTTACCTGAAATCTCTCTCAAATCCATCTAAAACCTTCCACAGGCTACAGCTCTTTTATTCTACCTCAGGTTTTCATAACCTGGACCCCAGGAAATAGCTCCCTAACCCCACCCCTCTCTCTCCATCCATTGATTGGCCTCCACAGGCAACCACTATGAACAATTTAAAATGCAAATATGATATTATTATATCCCGCTGCTCTAAATTCTTCAAAGGATTTTCAATGGCTAAAGCATAGGATTCAAATTCCTATACAGAGGCCAGGTGCAGTGGCTCACGCCTGTAATCCCAGCACTTTGGGAGGCTGAGGTGGACAGATCACTTGAGGTTGGGAGTTCAAGACCAGCCTGGCCAACATGGTGAAACCCCATCTCTACTGAAAATACAAAAATTAGCCAGGTATGGTGTGGTGGCATGCGCCTTTAATCCAAGCTACCTGGTAGGCTGAGACAGGAGAATCACTTGAATCTGGGAGGTAGAGGTTACAGTGAGCGAAGATCGTGCCACTGCACTCCAGCTTGGGCAACAGAGTGAGACTCTTGTCTCAAAACAAACACACCAAAAACCAAATTCCTACATGGGGTCAGGCACGGTAGCTTGCGCCTCTAATCTTAGCACTTTGGAAGGCAAAGGAGGGAGGATCACTTGAGTCCAGGAGTTTAAGACCAGCCTGGCCAATGTAGTGAGAACTCAGCTCTACAAAAAAAAAAAAATCAATTAATTAATTAACTTAATTAGCTGGGTGTGGAGGCACACACTTGTAGTCCCAGCTACTCAGGAGGCTGAGGTGGGAGGACTGCTTGAGCACAGGAGGTCGATGCTGCAGTGAGCCACGATGGCACCACTGCACTCAGCCTGAGGGACAGTGAGACCCTTTATAAAAAAAATTCTATACAGGACAAACAAGGCCCTTCATGATCTGGCTCTACCGATCTCTCCAGCCTTATCTACCTCCCATCATGCCCTTCCTTGTACTGGGAGTTCCCCAAGTGAACTACGTTCTTCAAATTTCAGTCCCTTTGCACATATTGTTCCCTCTACCTGGAGTAACTCCGAGGTGTAGCAGGTGGATTCTTACCTCTTCTTTAAAACTAACTTAAATACGACCTCATTTGCAAAACTTCTCTGACTTCCTAAATTGCACACTTCTTTCTCGGTACCCCCACTGCACCCTGGACTCTGTACTTCTAATGTTTATCACCCTGCATGGCAGGTGTGTTTATCCACGTTTGTCTCCCCACTAAACCTGAAACAATTTGAGGGCAGGAATCTTGGCTTGTTCATCTGATATTCCCTAGCATCCAAGCACCCAGCAAGCACTCAGTTTTTGTTCAGATAAACTGGAATATGTTTGTATGGTACCCCATAACACACACACACACACACAGTACCGTTGAGAGTCTATCAGTGCTGTACACAGACAAGTCTAAAGCAGTAACTCATCTCAAAGACATCTGCTGAAGACTGTTATATGACTATATGCAGCAAATTTCTCTCCCTATTGTTCAGTTCAGAATAATATTAAAATCAGTCTGCATGCTCCAAGTGTCCAAATTGCTTAATAACAGAGAAAAATGACTCAAAATTAAAGACCATGGATAAAAAAGCTCTATTAAAATGCCAGAGAAACTACTGACCCTACATTCTTTCATTTACAACATCCCCAAAAGCTTCCACATTTTCACTACCTATCCCTTGATTCCACTGAAGCATTAGAGCTGCATTTGGGTCTTCTCTAACTCTTCCCAAAACCACAACATTCAAGACTGTCAAAAACTTTCAAAAGTGAGAGACTCCTCCACATCTGTGATGTCAGTCCCAAGGAATCCAGGCAGGAAGAAAGAAGAGAGACAGAGACACTTAGAACTTTCACATAATTCTTGATTAGGTGGGAGGGAGAAATGAATGACTGTCTTGGCAGATTGTTTTTAATCAATATGGATCCTTCAAGTCAAAGAAACAAAATATAACCTTTTCAGAAAGAAAATATGACCAATTATACTTTCTTTTCTTTTTTCTTTTATTTGTAAATCTAGTCCTGAATCCAGACCAACCCTACTCTAAAGGGACCTATATAACACTAAATGTTACAATCCAGAGGTAACAAGATGAGTCTGAAAGAAGTGAAAGAAACGTGTTTTAAAGCTTTAGATATTATTTCGTTTAAACAACTCTAAGAGGTCTGTATTGTTACTCTACATCACAGATGAAGATACTAAAGCTCACAGAGGTTAGGTAAAATGCCCAAAGCAACACAGGTAAAAGTGGCAGATCCCTGACTTTTATGAACCCACCCCAGCTGACTCCAGAGGCCATACACTTCACAATGCCACATTTCGTCCAGGGACAAGAAAACATGGGCAGTCCAT
This sequence comes from Callithrix jacchus, assembly GCF_049354715.1. NCBI lineage: Eukaryota > Metazoa > Chordata > Mammalia > Primates > Cebidae > Callithrix > Callithrix jacchus. The sequence goes on from NC_133519.1 coordinate 9,911,754, forward strand.
CCACGTGGAAGTCCACCCTCACTGCTTCAACTCCTCTCAACTCCACATCAAAAGAAAGAACTAGCTCTGGATTCAGACAGATCTAGGCTGCAATCCCAGAGCTACTACCTAAGGGCTGTGTAATCACAGGTAAGTAATAGAACCATTTTGTGCCTCAGATTCTTCATGTATAAAATGGGGGAGATATATGCATTTCAGCCCACCTGTTACGATTAAATAACATATGTAAAGCCTTAGGGAAGCTTACTGACACAGAATAAATCTTCAAAAATTGTCAGTTGCCTTCTTTGTGCCCAATTCCCTCCCACACATTCTGCATCACTTCACTGGTGCCCAACACAACCCTCTCCCTATATCTTTCCTTTAAAAGCTTCCTCTACTCCTCCCAAACAAACCCTTCAGTCCCACGACCATTTCTAAAACAGAGTCTTGACACATACACACAGTGCCCAGTCTATCATTCCCAATCCAGTGTCTTTCAACTCAAGCCTTCAAGAAAATATCCTAAAAGGGGTCCCTTAGTTTTACCTTCCACTAGATGGTCCCTCAAAAATAACAGCAAGAAAAGTGTCTGTCCTTTCCCAGATGTGCAGACACAGCTATATAGCTCATTCATCCCCAAATCTCCAGGAACAGCCATTTCATACATATATACTGCAATCCCAATGTCTTAATCTACCAATCCTACCTCCCCAGCCTGTACCTACCTCTTATTACTTTTACTCATTCCAGGTTCAAAGATTTTGTAATAGTGTCTTAATCTCATGTATATTGCCTATTTTTTTGATTATCGGAAGGAAATGTTTGCATCACCTACTCACCCTGCACACTTCTGGATTATTTTGACCCTCTAGAGCAGGATATACTTGAGGAATGTCACTTTCTCCCCCTAAGTCAAACATGGAGTGAAACAAACTCAACGCAACCAAATAATCACACCTGAAACAATGTATTTATCATATGCTCTTGTGGGTACACAATGTTAAGGTCTCAGGAGCTAGCCCTATGATTTCATTACCACCACCTATATGTGTGTGTCAGAACAAAATTTAACTATTTTCAAAAGAATTTCTAGTTTTAGATCAGGCCTACAAATAGCAGGCCTGATATAAAACTCCAACAGATGGCCAGGTATGGTACCTCATATCTGTAATCCTAGCACTTCGGGAGGCCGAGGCGGGCGGATCATAAGGTCAGAGCCCATGTTGGCCACCACACTGGCCAACATGGTGAAACCTCGTCTCCATTAAAAATACAAAACTTAGCTGGGTGTGGTAGTGCATGCCTGTAATCGTAGCTACTCAGGAGGCTGAGGCAGAATTGCTTGAACCCAGGAGGCGGAGGTTGCAGTGAGCCAAGATCATGCACTGTACTCCAGCCTGAGCGACAGAGCCAAAAAAACCTCCATGAGACAAATCCCATTAACAACCAAAGGGCAATAAAAAGATCAGGGACTAGTGAACAGAGAACTTGGAAACTGGCATTTGTCTCTTCAGTGCTGCTGATAAAGGCTCCTTAAATTACAGTTATTTTGGGAAATGTCATAATTTGGAAGGCTTGCAGAAGGGAAGTGATCTTTGGGAAAATGGGGGCAGGGAGCGTCATACAGAAAGTCTGTTATTATAATATTGGTACAACAATAGTAGCTTGAATAGAAACAAGAATCATGTTAATGTTTATTTTTTTAGATCCGAGACCAGCATGTCTATTTACCACACACAATGAATTGTTTTCTTCCTTTCAACTAAGTCCAAGGATAGTCCAAGGTTTGGGTTCTCAACAAAGTCAACTTTTAAAAGAATAATCTGCAAAAACAAAAGTTCTACTTGACCCATTGAAGATTCTAACAACTGAATTTTTGACACAGAGGGAAAAAACACTACAAATCAAGAGACTAGCTAATAGCAAAACACACTCTCTAGAATCAGTGCTCAAACATTCAGTAGCTGACAGTCTTCTCTTCCTTTCTTGATTTCTTTAGTCATTTCACTGTAAATTCCATTCAAGGGGAGAAACAGAAGAAAGATTCAAATTACTATATTATGCGCTCTTGGTTATCCACAGGAAATTAATCGACTTCATAAATTTCTTCTGGTAAATCAATTTCCCTCAGCATACAAGTACTAACTAATTTCTTAAAAAGCCTCAAAACAATTAGAAATTTTAGGCCAGGCACAGTGGCACATGCCTGTAATCCCAGTGCTTTGTCAGGCCAAGGTGGCAGGAATGCTTGAGACCAGCCTGGACAATACAGTTAGACCCCCATCTCTACAAAAAACAAACCAAACCAAACCCCCACACAAATTAGCTGGGCATGGTGGTATACACTGTAGACCCAGCTACTCAAGAGGGTGAGGCAAGAGGATCACTTGAGACCAGGCATTCAAAACTGCAGTGAGCAATGATAGTGCCACTGCACTTTGGCCTGGGTGACAAGGTGAGACCCTGTTTAAAAAAAAAAGAAAAGAGGGAGGGAAGGAAATTTGTCTTTTATAAAATTATATAATTCAGTTAAAAGAAAAATACTTATTATGATTGTCATTTTTTAAAATTCTCCATCTTTAAGTTCCATAGTTCCATCTTTCCTGGCCATACCTAATCTCATTTGATCTACAGGCCCAGTATTCAAAACATCCACCTGGCATCTGCTGTTATCATTTACTGTCTTGTAACACTAGTCGACCTTCCAGAAACTCACATCTTAACTCTCCAATTTGACTATGAGTCATTCATTCAGAATTTACTAAGTTGGTCTACCATCTACCAGGTACTGCCACGGGGCCTGGTGATACCCTAGTCCTACCTTCAAGGCACTCTGATCTGATGGGAGAAATATAAACATGTTATTAGTGCCATTGGGGTGAGAAGAGGTATAGAAGCAACCAGTTTACCCAGGTGGGTCAGGGAGGCTTCTCAAACTTTTAGCCAAGTCTTTAAAGACATGTAAAAGCTCACCAGGATGGAGGACAAGAGTATATTCAAGACAGAATTAAGATTCTTGAAGTCTGCACCTTTCTTTTGTACTTGAAAACATTCTAAACAGGCCTAACACATTGCTTAGCACATAGTAGATGCTTAAGCAAACATCTGTGGTTCTGAACTATTCGTGCTAGTCCATATGTATGGATAACTGAGAGTTATCTATACCTAAAATAGGCTTGTGGGTTATAAACTGGCTTCGAATTTGCCCTATCAAGATAAACAAATAGCTCTATATGAAGAAATGTAACTTGTATTTTACAGCTGTCTGTTCACTAATAGCTTCTATTCTTTATTGTTTTTATTTTTAAAAACTGATACTTTCCATCAACCTTATTTCCGTGTTACTTAAGAGCCCTAGATTTTTGTTTTTAAAGCACTTTCATAAACATAACCTCGTAATAAACATTTTTAAGTTAAGTACTTTTCGAGGTTTTTAATCCCATATTCTGATGGAAAACACATAGAAAAGTTTACAGAGCTTAAATGATACCTGGATGGCACAGAGGTTGGGCCCATGCATTAGAATGCAGGGCTCATATCAGTTTTCTAGGGATTTACAGCAAAACCAGATCAGTCTAGACATGCAAACTCCACAGCCTAAATAACTCTTACTATTTTGTTTTTTAAAATACTATCCCTATTCACTACATTGTCTCCTAGCCACTACCATCCTCCCTACCCACCACCAACCACAAACACACACACATTTTCAGGTTGGTGTGAAGAAGCAGAAACTCTAACCCAGTATATCCTGGGCACTGTTTCGGTTTCTCATTTCTACTGGTTGTACCTTTTGTAATAATAATTTTTCTTTTAGAAGAAACCAAGTCTCTTTTATTTATACACATAAAATTAGTTACAAGCATATAACACAATCTGATAGTTCTAGTTTACCTGGGAATGTAGAATATATATTTCATTTGTATAATTAACTTTTCACAATTGGGTCTTATATGGAACTGGTGGTGAGGTTCAGAAAGTCAGTCTGTTTTCCTGATTGGCACTTTAGAATCATAAATTTTTAGAACTGGAATATCAGAGATGATTTTTATTCCATACCCTCAAGTTACAGATGACAACACAGAAAACCAGGAGAGTGAGATTAAGTGACCTGTCCACATTCAAAGAGCTAGCTCTGGACAAAATGAGCACGGTATATAAATCTACTTATTCCCGTTCCAGTAATCCTTCCTCGACTTCACATGTATCACTAGCCCTCAATTTTCCATGGGATCTACTTTGTGGATTTATTAACAAAAACTGCCTTTCCCTGGCCACCCAGCTAAATCTCTTACTCCTGCAGATGCATACCAAAGAAAAAGGTATGTACCTAGGAAATAGAATCACTTAAGCAAATCATATTTAGGGAAGGAAATCATCTATAAAGAAAATCATGGGGCCGGGCATGGTGGCTCACACCTATAATCCCAGCACTTTGGGAGGCTGAGGTGGGTGGATCACGAGGACTGGGACCATCCTGGCCAACATGGTGAAACTCCATATCTACTAAAAATACAAAAATTAGCTGGGCATGGTGGTGCACAACTGTAGTCCCAGCACTTTGGGAGGCTGAGGTGGGTGGATCACGAGGATTGAGACCATCCTGGCCAACATGGTGAAACCCATATCTACTAAAAATACAAAAATTAGCTGGGCATGGTGGCGCACAACTGTAGTCCCAGCTACTTGGGAGGCTGAGGCAGGAAAGTCGCCTGAACCTGGGAGGCACAGGTTGCAGTGAGCCGAGATCTCACCACTGCACTCCAGCCTCAAGACAGAGTGAGACTCCATGTATGTTTTGCTCCTCACCACTAAAGATACTACTGAATTTGGAAGTATTCTAATGTTGTAACTATTCTGTAGCAAGACGGTAGGACAAAATTATGTGTGACATAGGGATAATTTTTCTCTTCTGACAGTTTGAAGCTACTTCTCATACACCATTCAGAAATCACAGCTATACTATACCTAATTTTTTTTTCTTTTTCTCTGTCTCACTGTCACCCAGGCTGGAGTGCAGTAGTACTATCTTGGCTCATTGCAACCTCTGCCTCCGGGGTTCAAGCAATTCTCATGTCTCAGCCTTCTAAGTAGCTGGGACTATAGGCGTGCACCACCACAGCTGGCTAATTTTTGTATCGTAGAGATGGGGTTTTACCATGTTGGTCAGGCTGGTCTCAAATTCCTGGCCTCAAATGATCCACCCGACTCGGTCTCCCAAAGTGCTGGGATTACAATTGTGACCACCAGGCCTAGCCTATAGCTCAGCTTTGAACAGGACAAAACATAAAACCAAGAGAGAAATAAACCACCAACTTTTAACATACTGTATTATTTCTTATCCAAAAGTGTTGGCCAGGCATGGTGGCTCACGCCTGTAATCCCAGCACTTTGGGAGGCTGAGATGGGTGAATCACCTGAGGTCAGGAGTTCAAGACCAGTTTGGCCAACATGGGGAAATCCCGTCTCTAGTAAAAATACAAAAATTAGCCAGGCATGGTGGCACCCACCTATAATCCCAGCTACAAGGGAGGCTGAGGCAAGAGAATCACTTGAACTAGGGGGGCAGAGGTTGCAGTGAGCTGAGACTGCGCCACTGTACCCCAGCCTGGGCAACAGAGTAAGACACTGTCTCGAAGAAAAAAAAAAGTACACAGCCTGAAAGCATCAAAGCAATAACTTTCCTCACATTCATATTTATTCACATTTATTTGTAGTAAGGCAACATGTCTTCTTCCCCAGAGGAAGGCCCACCATATCAGTACAGTAGTGCCCAATTCTCTCCTGATGAAAACCTTAACATCCTGGCTCAATCATTCAAAAACCACTTAAAATAAGGACCCACTCTTAATGCCAAGCAGGCTGCTAAGTGAAGAGGATGCATCAGCCAGTAAGTCACCATCTCTGCCTTCCAGAAGTTCATCTAATGGACTATTTCCAGAGAAAACCCCAAGATAGAGATCAGCCAACTTCCTTTATTTAATAAAAGGTTTACTAAGTACCAGACCATAGACAGAAAAAGGTGAAGAGGAAATTTTAAAAGGTGAGAGGATTTTTCAATTTACTAAACAAATTTACAAAATAACTTGCTCCTAAGGGTATTAAAGTCATATGTTCCTCTCCAAGGATGTCAATCATCAGAAACTGACTATAAAGGTTTTTTACGTATAATAATATCTAACCAAATAGTTTGGTCAAAGGCACTATTTCCTTAACCTTACTAATCTGAGAAACCAATCAGATATGGATCTATATTGATACATTTTAAAATATCTATTATATAATATCCGTATTGCACGAATGTGGCTGATCTTACCAAAACTGGGATGAGTTGTTTCCTGTGTAGAGAGAAGTTTCCAATAGAATGTACTCTAAGACTCTGGGGTCAAACATATAAATTACAAATCCTGTTAAACTTTCTTGCCCCATACTGAGTGAGTACAAGTAGTATAGGCAACCCTTCACAATTAATGCCTCCCGGGTTCAAGCAATTCTAGAGATGGGTTCTGCAGAGATGGGATTTCACAATTACATGGGCCAAGTTCTCGGAGTGAAGGTTTCTGCTTTTACTTCTCCTTTCCACAAAAACTACAAGAGTTATCAATTAGTACACAAGCCACCTGGTAAACATCTCATTGTGTTCTGAGCCTTCTTGAAATTAATCCAAGAAACCAACCCTTCTAAGAGTGAGTCCTATCCTATTATTATTATTTTTTTTTTTTTTTGAGATGGAGTCTCGCTCTGTTGCCCAGGCTGAAGTGCAATGGCACCATCTCAGCTCACTGCAACCTCCACTTTCCAGATTCAAGCAATTCTCCCTGCCTCAGCCTTCCAAGTAGCTGGGATTATAGGCATCTGCTACTTCGCCCAGTGAATTTTTTGTATTTTTAGTAGAGACAGGGTATCACCATGTGGGCCAGGCTGGTCTGGAACTCCTGACCTCGGATGATCCATCCGCCTCAGCCTCCCAAAGTGCTGGGATTATAGGCATGAGCCACTGCGCCTAGTCCCCATTATCATTTTTAACACTATTATTGGTAGTAGTGCTGGTGATAACAAGTGCTAACTTTGCAGTTCATAAAATACTTTCAAATATATTATCTCATTCACTGAAAAAAATGAAGAAGGGATAAAAGGAAATATCAAAGGCAATTATCTCAAACATCAAAAACCAATCGCAAATTTTTTTTTTAAGGGACAGAGTCTTGCTCTATTACCCAGGCTGGAGTACAGTGGCACAGTCATAGCTCACTGCAACCTCAAACTCATGCGCTCAGGCAATCCTCTTGCCTTAGCCTCATGAGGAGCTAGGACTACAGGCGAATGTCACCATGCCTGGCTAATCAAACTCAATTTCACTGAAACTGAAGAACAAGCATTTTCAATTCAAGAACTTATTTCTATCAAAAAAGCATTAGACTGACTCTAGCAATACGAATTTTAAAAAAATTCCCCTTAAATGCTAGGTCTAATTGATTCAATGTATAAATGTTAAGATTACAGTCTCAGCAAGAATTTGACACTATAAATCTTTGTTTACCTCAATCTCTTTCCCAAATGCTTTACCCGCAGTTAAATGCTTAATCAATATTCTTCTACAGAACGAATACTAACAATGAAGAAGCTGCTCTATGAAGACAAACTCACAACATCCAGCAGTCAAACACCTTTTGAAGATTTAGCTAACATTTATTGTGCACCTAATTCAAGTTCCATGCATTACTTGTGGGTTAGATGCATCTACATAAACCATCTCACAAACCTCATGAACCATGCCCAGATACTCTTGGATTCCCAGTACTAAATTGATTAGATCTCAAATACCAGATGGTTCTAATACTAGCAACTTTGGCCAGGCAGGGTGGCTCATGTCTGTAATCCCAGCCCTTAGGGAGGCTGAGGTGGGTGGATCACCTGAGGACAGGAGTTTGAGATCAGCCCAGCCAACATGGTGAAACCCCATCTCTACTACAAATACAAAAATTAGCTGGGCATGGTGGCATACACCTGTAATCCCAGCTTCTTTGGAGGCTGAGGCAGAAGAACTGCTTGAACCTGGGAGGCAGGGGCTGCAGTGAGGAGAGATCACGCCACTGCACTCCTGTCTGAGTGACAGAGCAAACCTCTGACTCAAAAAAAATAAAAAATACTGGCAACCTTGATCCACCTATTTAATCTTTTAGAACTCAACTGGAACTCAACTACTTGCTCTAAGTCTTAAACAATTTTTATGCTTTCTACTAGATATTGCTCAAAATAAATCCTTGTGCCTGTTCTGAAGATACTAACTCCAGAGTAAAGATCACTCATCCCTGGTAGGGCACATGGTGATGGTGCCCGTATCTATAAGTCCTCTCTTAGACAGCACAAGCTAAAGAATAAACCTAGAATGCTAACAAAACTGAATTTCAGTTAGGCGAAAGACACTGGATGTTGGTATTATTCCCAGCCTCAAAACCCTTTTCTAGTCCTCTGCATACAGAAAGCTTTTTCTATTTAAGTGAACTGAGCAGGTAAGTTTGACTCAAGGGTCCCTACCTGCATACTCGTCAGAGAGAACTAGGGGAAAACAAAAAATATTCCAACTAGCATGACCACATTACAATGTTAACAACACATTACTCACCATTGTGCTACAAGAAAGAACCTGCAAGTAGGCAGGAACTTTCAGGAAGCCCAAGAAACAAACAAAATTCTCCCAGTCCTCAAATGCCAAAGCGGGTCACACTGTCCAGTTTATACCCAAGTATAAGTGGGTGGAGAGGGAGAAGGAAGAGGCGAGGGGATGAGAGGAAAAGCATTATTGAGCAGGTACGCTTTTCAGCCTCAGAACACATTTCTTTCTTGGATTCATCAAGAACATTTTTAACAACAACAAAAAACTGGGGTTCCACTATTTTTATGACTTTATATATTCGCAGAGAACATCCAATATATGTAAATGGTGGCACAATGTAATAATGGTTGCAGACATTCCTTTTGGAATCCATCAGAGCTACATCTAAATCCTATCTGTTTCTTTCTTGATTTTTGACCTTGGGTAAATTATTTAATGCCTCTACTGCTTAGCAGAGACTTCAGCTGACGTTCACAATAGTATCCTCAGAACCTTAGACAGTGCCTAAATCACACCAACACATATTTTGGATGAATTAATCTGTAAGGGAGCATAAGAGTATCTGTCTTATGGAATTTGTATGAGTATAAATGAGATGTTATATAAAGTGTTTAATACAACTCAGGCTAGGATCTTGCTATTAAACAGTGAAGTTTACTTCCCTTTATTCTCCAGCCAGGTCAGAAGTTATGACAGGAGGTGTGGCAAGGAGTAAGACAGGATAAACATGGTAGAAGCCAAGCGTTAGAAGATGTTTACTACTATCATCACGTGCCATACCTAAGATGAGTGCTGCTTATTCTGGGGTTAGCAGCTTAAGAACAGGCACAAGGATTTCTTGTGAGCATTACCTAGTAGAAAGTATTTTAAAATGCTTAAGACTGTGAGAGCAAGGAGCTGAGTTCCAGGAAGCAGCTGAGTTCCTAGTGAGAAAATCTGAGAACATTTAGTCTTGGAAGATGAAATTAAATAACAGTCTCAGTCCCTTAGGGTAGGTGAATAACAAATGTTAGCTGATTGAGAAAATTCTATTTTGAATCCTCAGGTATCTTTATCACATAGATAAAAATCTGGCAAAAGAAGAAAACAAGAAGGGGTAGGAATGAGTCACACCTTAAATATACCTGACTAAGTATTTTAAAAGCAAATACAAAAGATTTAAGGCTATCCAACCCCGAAAAAAATCTCCTACCAGCAAAAATACTCAATTGATTTATAGCATTTACTCTCCCTTTCAGGTAATAAAAGCTATGTAAGTAGATTGTTTTTAACTGCTGACAGGGTAAATAAGCCTGAAAGATTTGGGTCTAAAGCTCTCTTCCTTTCACTAAAAAAAAAAAAAAAAAAAAAATGGGCCTTTGAGGCTACTTCACCCACAGCTTTCAACTCAGGCAAGCCTATCTTCTTGTAGAGGAGAGTGGGGGGAAACTATTGTATCTTCAAATTGGGAGTCAGAGAGAATATGCACTTAAATCCAAAATCTGAAGAAATCTTTCCCCTTGAATATGAAGAATTGAATCTCAGAAGAGAGCTCTAAGAAACCCATGCCACTGTTGCATTAAGAACCTGATAGACGTAAGTACACACACTTTGTGTATAAATAGAAGGAAAACCCATACAGAACTGAAACAGCGTGTGGTTAAACCTCATCATAATGTGGTCCTCAACTTCCCATTTCGTTTTCCAGGCATCGTTCTGTGTTTCTAACCACTGGACCCACCTCCTCTCAAGCAATATGATCTAGTAGAAAGAGCACCCAACAATAATCAAAAGAATGGGCTGTATACACCAAGTCCCACTACCTACTAGGCATGCACACAAAAATCAGTTACTTAAACCCTGAATTCAATATTCACGGAGAATGCTGAGCCAGACTCAGTACTTTTCAAAGTTGTCTACCAAGGTACCCCGCTTTGGAGAGAAATCAGAAACCCACCAAACCCAGCTCCCCCTATTGCTATTACCCAGACTGAAAATGTGTGTGCATCGTCCTTATCTATCCTTTTTTCACGATAATCAGTTACCAAATTCTATTTATCTCTTCAAATTACTCAACCCTCTCCCGCTTCCTGCATTACCATCACCCTTGTAGGCAGTCGTTTTCCTGGACTATTGTAACGGTCCTCTAACTGGTATCCTTTCCTATGTTTCCTACCACAAATCTGAATCGGCTGTCCTCAAGTACCAATTCATACAATTCCCTGCCCAGAGATTTTTCACTGTAAGTGTAAAAACCAAATTCCTTTGGCTGAGATTTAAGTCTCACAATTTATCTAACTAATTTTACTGATCTTATTGCCCTCCCAGGTAAAATACTGTGCTACAAACTACTTGCTCTGCCCCCAAAACAAGGTGAGCTCAGCTCGCTAGTCCTCTGCCTTGAATGTTTCCCCGCTGTATTCTTCTCTTCTCTAACATCTAGATTACCATAAAAGTAAAATTTTTCCCTATCTATTCCTTTTAAACTTCTACATAGCTATGTAACCGTACTCCTCACTTGGTATGTAGTGCCTAGGACTTTGTATTACTATTTATCTCTTCAGCAAAATATTCAGTGTTCATAAATAATTCGTGAGTTCTTACTGACTTTAACTGTTTCTACGATATACTGGAGGCCGAATTTTTCAGAGAGCTGATAGCCAATAAACTGTTAATAGTAATTAGAACCTTAGATAAGACATTTAAATTTTCTGGGTCTGATTTTGCTCACCTAGAAAATGATAATATGTAAATCTCTTTTCAGTTCTAAAATGTGATATACTATATATATTGCTATATTGCCTGTGTTTCTCACATTTCTTTTTCTTCTGTATCTGCATTTATCCTCATGTAACCACATCCTATGTAACCCAGAATATATATTTCCAAGGGGCCAATTCTCCTACTTCTTATTTATTTACTGGGTAACACCTCCTTGGCATCTCCTTAGTGTATTTTGCCCAGATTCCAGTGCACAACAGGTGTTTGGTGGAAAGGAATTTGTAGTTTCAATAAGGTGGCAAACATCAAGGGAAATCTGCATAGATCATTTAAATCTCAATTTTCATAATGAACTAGTATATTATAAAAAATTACAAAGATGTGAGAAAGAAGGAACCTAAAGTTGTTAAGATGACAGGACACCTTGTGCCAAATAGCTAGGAATTTATTTTAGGCAAGCAAAGAAACTAGAACACAGCAACTCTTAAGTCTAACTCTCAAATTCTATGTTCAGTGTTCTAAGAAGGGGGTATGGAAAGTCTCTGACCTTGGTGAGTAAACAACAGGGACCAAGTATTCTTCATGTCAAAGAATCCTGTCCCTTAGAACTGACAGAGCATTTCAGGAAATGGACGGTTTAACACTTAGCCAGGTGAGCTACCTTTTCAAGGGAAGCAAAAGCAGATGTTCACAATGGAACACATAAGAAGAGATAAGTTTCTAACATGCATTTTTATTAGAGCCAGCCATGATGGCACACGCCTATAGTCCCAGCTGCTCAGGAGGCTGGGGTGGGAGGATGGCTTGAGCCCAGGAGTTCAAGACCAGCCTGGGCAGAGATTAAAAACAAAAACAAAAAAAATAAATAAAAAAAGACCAGCCTGGGCAACACAGTAAGACCCTATCTCTACTAAATAAACAAACTATATTTTTGTTAGCTAGCAGCATTATATTTTCCCATTGTCTTGCCTTAATTCTTCACAAGCGACAACCTTCATGTAAATGTCAACATTTATTAACACTAAAGTTTCAGAGGAATTCAATCTTCCTTTTCTTTTGATGTTAGCTATTAATGATTCAAAAGGCACTAGTAGACCAACTCATTTAAAATGACCCTGACTTTTCAAAGAACTATTTTAGAACACAGCACTGGTATTTTCAAAGCTCCATTCTATATATAATATTCTCCAAGTGGGTATCTGTAGAGCGTAGCCTGGATACAACTTTGATATAGTTAAGGTAAAAGGTTTATAAAGAAATCTAAGCCAGATTTTGAAGAATGAGAGGAAACAGAAGCCCTTTAAATGTTTATACTTATCCCCTTTCTGCTCCTGTTGCTCAAGCCTATTTTATAACATCTGCTAATTCTTACCTACTCTGTTTTCCCCTGTCTTCTGCATTCCCCTCCCTCCTATCCTAAGAACAGCTCTGGGAGCCACAAGGTAAACAATCTGGTGCTAGAAACTAGGGCTCTTGCCCTCTATCCTTTTAAGTCCCCAAATAACATCAAAGAGACACAGGCAATTTTCTCTTTCCGTGATTTTTGCCCCCCAACTAGATCTTCTTATCAAGATCAGAGAGGAGACGTTGGGGGTAGCAGGTAAAGGAGGGAAATAAGTCATTTACTCATGGGAACTATAAGCTCATTAAAGACAACTCAATCAATTACACGGAGATATTTACAGCAAAAATGTTTATCTCAGGCTTATTTCCCAGAGCCTGTTGAGAGTTGTGGCCTACAACTCTCATACATTCCCCATCCACCTTCTCAAATACACTAAACGTGTGCTCAGAAACAAATTTATTAAAAATCTGAGCTAAAGATAACTGCAAAAGAAAATCCCCTGCAAATTAATGTTCAGAAATGCATTTTAGACGTTTAAATGGGCCGGGCGTGGTGGCTCACACCTGTAAACCCAACACTTTGCAAAGTGGCAGGAGGGCTGTTTGAATGCAGGAGGAGTTCGAGACCAGCCTGGGCAACAGGGCAAGACCCCAGCCCTACAAAAAATATAAAAAATTAGCTAGGTGTGGTGTAGAAAACTTGTGGATCCCTGCTTCTTGAGAGGCTGAGGTGAGAGAATCACCTGAGCCCAGAAGGTCAAGGCTGCAGTGAACTGTGATCATGCCACTGCAATCCAACCTGGGTGACAAAGAATGAACTTGGCTCAAGAAAAAAAAAATGGATTTGGGATTATCTACTTCAAAAAGATCCATGATATTGCTTTTCAGAACACAAAGAAAATCACAACCTGATGGTTTAACCAAACTGTCAAGAGTTGACTGCTTTTTACCTTCAAAATGGCAATTTCATATAGTTTAACTTAATATTAATCTCTTACTTGGGGTAGAAGGAGCTTCCATAGGCCAAAACAATGTTATATCGGAACTATATGTTACAGAATTAAACACAAACATGCTGATACACAACCTGATCTCATCATAAGCAAAGGAGTATGGTGAAAGTACATGTATGTATATATGTGGGAATGTGGGTCCATGTGGGGATACACACGTTGGTCCTGAGCAGTGTTCAGTAACTGGACAGCCTCCTTCTCTCAGAGCCCATCTCCGACTCCAGTGAAGCTGTCAAGACCCTGATGACTAAAGCAGAATCTATAGCTAGTGAAACGAGTCTGGCTGCAGGCACACACTGCCTAAAAGGCCACCAGGATCGATTCTCAGGAGTTTCCCGATTGAGATGCTATCACCTATCAATTCCCATTTCATTTTCCGAGAAATGTTTGCCCTCACCCCTGCAGGAAGTTAGTCTTGATTACTTTTACTATTTATGTGCATTTGTATGTAATTTTCAGTGCCAAGTGTTTGTTTATAAGCTTTATTTTTCAGGGGGTCCACCCCAATAGCTAAATTAATAGTTCACCAACGTAAAGGATGGTCTTTTGTTGTTGGTCAAAATCTATTTAGTCATTAACAGTGTCTAAATGCCTACTATGTGCAAGTTTCTATGGCATGCCTCATAAGGGATACAAAGAAAAAGAGACTACTCATCTGCTCTCAAAGAGCTTACAGTATAGTAGAAGAGGCATGCCAAGGGCACAAATAAACCAAAATATAAGAATACACAGCCACCACATGACAAGTACCAGCAAAATGAGAGGAAGATTCAGTTGTGGGAAAGATCATATCCTACTGAAGAAAAAAAAACCAGCAACATTTTTGTGAAAGCGATAGTTTACACTAGGACTTTAAGAATGGGTAGGTGCTTTTTTTTTTTTTTTTTTTTTAAAAAAAAAAAAGGGCAAGTGGGGCTAGGCACAGTGGCTCACACCTGTAATCCCAGCACTTTGGAAGGCTGAGGTGGGCAGATTCCTTGAGGTCAGCAGTTCAAGACCAGCCTGGCCAACATTCAGAAACCCCGTCGCTACCAAAAAATAAAAAAATTAGCCGGGTGTGCTGACTCGAACTTAATGCTTCGCATGGGACACATAGTTTCAGCTATCGGGAGGCTGAGGCAAGATAATCACTTGAACCCAGCAGGTAGATGCCACAGTGAGCCAAGATGGCACCACTGCACTCCAGCATGGGTGACAGGGCAAGACCCTGTCTCAAAAAAAGAAAACAAAAACAAAACCAGGGCACGTGGGGAGGGCAATGGAGAAAACAAGTTTAAAACTTAGGTGACTGAATGAACTACATCTACCTGCAGAACATCTGAAAAGCAATGTTGAGAAAAAAAGTTGCAAAAGGATACATGATTCTATTTATGTAAGATTTCAAAACAAAACTATATGTTGTCTATGAATACATATGTGGGGCTGGGCGCAGTGGCTCATACCTGTAATCCCAGCACTTCGGGAGGCTAAGAACGGGCAGATCACTTGAGGTCAGGAGTTCGAGACCGGCCTGGCCAATGGGCAAAACTCCCATCTCTACTAAAAGTACAAAAATTGGCCGGGCGCGGTGGCTCAAGCCTGTAATCCCAGCACTTGGGAGGCCGAGGCAGGTGGATCACGAGGTCAAGAGATCGAGACCATCCTGGTCAACATGGTGAAACCCCGTCTCTACTAAAAATAAAAAAAATTAGCTGGGCATGGTGGCACGTGCCTGTAATCCCAGCTACTCAGGAGGCTGAGGCAGGAGAATTGCCTGAACCCAGGAGGCGGAGGTTGCGGTGAGCAGAGATCGTGCCATTGCACTCCAGCCTGGGTAACAAGAGCGAAACTCCATCTCAAAAAAAAAAAAAAAAAAGTACAAAAATTAGCTGGGCATTGTGGCACGCATCTGTAATCCCAGCTACTCGGGAGGATGAGGCAGGAGAATCATGTGAACCTGGGAGGCGAAGGTTGCAGTGAGCCAAGGTCCCATCACTGCACTCCAACCTGGGTAACAGAGTGAGACTCCATCTCAAAAATAAATAAATAAAGATATGGGGGCGGGAGTATAAAACATGAAGGAATGATACATATCATTTCAGGGCAGTAGTCAGTTCCTGAGAAAGAAGAAGGAAGAAAGGATGCAGGGCGGAACTTCAGTTATATTTGTAACATTTAATATTTTAAAGAGAGGAAGACATCTAAAACAAATATGACAAAATGTTAATGTCCATCAAATTTGGGTTGTAGACTCAAAATTGGCTGTTTGGGTTTTTCACTGAGTTTTTCTAAATGTTTGAAATACCTCATTATGCAAAATTTTAAAATTAATAAAGCACCAGGTTGGAAGGATAGAGGAGTCAACACAAAAACAGTCAGGAGCACAATGGTTTCCTGAAACTCTAAGGAGATGTTTGACCTGGTTCAGTTTTAGACTGAAGAGGAGCCTTCACATCCCTCAAACAGTTTGCACAAGAGGTGCTTAGAACAGCATAGAGTGACAATAATGGACAAGAAGATTTATTGCCATCTCAAATCAGATAGCAGAGGCGAGTGAAAAATCACCTTCCCACATAACTTAAATGCCAGTGTAACCAAGTTATCTCCCCTAAAACTGCCAGAGAAACTTCCAGTTACACAGGAATTCAGATAAGTACTCGCTGTGAGTAGCTATGCTGTGTCTCCTCTCTTCCCGCCCCTCCCCTCTCCCAAATACTCACAAACAAAAACAAAATGTACCCTTGCCCACTTGAGAAAGAATTAAGACTTGGCAGCTCTGCTAAAATGGACAGCTTCCAAACTAAGGCCCTTCTCTGGGGAAGATGCTGACAGGGCCCAGAGAAAAGAATTTAAAAATCACAACTCAGACAAGCTTTGAGGAAGGCCTATCGATGGAACATATCCATCCTTCCACATGTCCTTAAGTCCCAACTTCTCCCAGGGGAATCTCAGGACTTAGAGGATGCCCTCTATTCTGTTCTATTCTCCTCCAGCAAAAATGACTAAAACACAAAGTCCAAACTCTCACTTAGCATTTTCAAACCAAACAAAAAAAACCCAATGAAAATTAAAATGCAGGGAAGACACAGAATCTGAGTATTTAATATTTTAAATATTTTAATATTTAAATATTTTAAAGACATCTAAAACAAATATGACAAAATGCCAATGTGCATCAAATTTGGGTTATAGGCTCAAATTTGGCTGGGTTTTTTCCCTGAACTTTTCTAAATTTTGTTTTAATAAATATTTTTTTTAGATAAATATACTTTTAATCAGTGCGCAATTTATCACAGCTTATTTAACAAGTTTCACTGGCACAATTTGAAACTAAGTTTAAAAGAAAACAACTTAAAGGGAACTTAGTGGCAGAGAGAAAGACACTCAACAAAACAAATACCTCGACATTCTTCTACATCTGAATCAATACAGCTGAAAAATCCTAACACCTTATTCATCCCAATCCAGGGCACCAAACTGCCCCTCTTCCCAACAGCACTCTGAGGGCACATCTTTCTCAGTCAGACCTAGGAAAATACCACTATTCACTCTGGACAGATTCAAAAAAAGACGGTGGGATGGAATAACATTAAGTCCTTCAGCCTGCTAGTACAATGCAATGTGGCAGAATGACGCAAGCACTGGAATGGGACTCGGGGGAGAACAAGAGGTGAACTCTCCTTTATTAATCAGCAGCCACTGAGGACTGAATTCTAGACCAAGCTATCACTAAACTACCGTGGTCCTCAGTAAACCTCAGGTATTCTATTTGAAAATGAATGAGGAAAGCTAGGAAAGCGTAACTGTCCCTCTAGGTGTCTGATTCCATGCTTCTATAAATATGACCGCTCTCAATAAATGTGCTATAGTTCAGCATGAAGTTACTGAAAGGCCTTTTGCTTTCTTCATCTCCAATCCACCCCACACAGCACGGACATAATCTTTCTAGGATGTGGAACGTTTTTACCACCCAATGCTTAAAATCCTTAAATGCCTCATCATACACCGTAGTATAAGGTAAAGCTGTGTATTATTCAGCCTTGCCTACCTCTTCAGCCTGCCCTCCATCCCATCCTCCAGCCATATTGGTTAAGTAAAAGTTACCTAAAGAAGTCTGGTTTTCATTCCTTTAAGCTTTTGTTCATAGTGTTTTTTCAGACTAGAATGTAATTCTCCTTGTCGTCTGTAGAGTATATCGTTACTTCATCTTTCAAGACTCAGCTCAAAGGCTACCTCCTCAGGGAGGCTATTTCCAACCGCTGCATGCCCAAGGCGGAACTGACCTTTGGGCTCCCACTCTCCCCTCCACATACTTCTACCACAGTATCTATCACACTTCATTCCATCTATATATTTACGTTATCTGTCTCCTCCCACTAAACCCATACCCTCCTGTGGGTTCCTTGTCTGACTTACCTCCATCTCAGTGCCTAGGACAGTATTTACAAGATAGGAGACATTCAACATACATTGAATGGAGTAAGGAGTAGAAAAAACAAGCAAGCAAAAAAACAAACAAAAAAAAACAGGAAAGGAGAAGGAAGAACCAATTACCATGACTGGAATGCAGGGAATGTTCATGTTTAGGTTTATCAGTACCATTTTCTTTGCCCTTCTGCTCTTTCCCTAAACTCTAGTCCCCAGAGAGCTTAATTCTCTTGGCTACAGCTCATGTCTAGCCATGAATTGCAAACTGCATTTCCAAACCTACCCTCATCACTACCCCAGCTCACACCCAGAACAGCTTTCACTGGGACATTTCATTGTCACTTTAAATCCAACACATCCCAGATTACACTTATATTGCCCTAAAATGAGGAAAGCTTCCTAACTTCTTTATTTCAGTCAGTGTCTCAGACACCCAGGCTTAATGTGTCATAATCATACTTGACTCATCAGCTTTCTCATCTCCCACAATCAGTCCCCATTAATTTAAATTTTGCCTTCACAGTCTCTTTTTCACTCTTTCCTCTCATTAACCTAACCTCCAAAACTCGGGGCCTTATCACTTCACACACCCTCAGAAATACTATAATCTCCTGACTCAAGAAGTAAGTAATAATCCTGTGCTGGTGACATCGCAAACAGTTTGGTAATGATTATAAAGAGGTGACAGAGGGTGGCAGGGATGGAGGAAAGCAAGTAAACTAGAAAAAAAGGATGTAAGAATGGCATGTGATTTTGTTTACTTCTTAAATGTGGATACTTCTGCCCATTTTTTTTTAAATCGGATATATTTTCAAACGACTTTCCTAAGGAGGAAAATCTGACAGATTTTGAGTGAAGCTGGTATCTGGAAGAGCCTACAAAGCACAAATCCTTTGAGAAAGCCAGCTTCATCTTCAACAATGCAACATGATGCAGTGGGATTCGTCCAGATGCTGTGAGTGAAGGCTCATTCTGGCTGGAACATGGGCATCACCTGCCAGTCATTCTCAGACATAAGACAGACAGCCTAAGGACACATTGGATCCATACAGATTTTTTTTTTTTTAAACAAGAGTTTCGCTCTTGTTGCCCAGGCTGGAGTACAATGGCGAGGTCTTGGCTCACTGCAACCTCCACCTCCTAGGTTCAAGCCATCCTCTTGCCTCAGCCTCCCAAATAGCTGGGATTACAGGCACCCACCACCACACCCGGCTAATTTTTGTATTTTTAGTAAAGATAGGTTTTCACCATATTGGACAGGCTAGTCTCAAACTCCTGACCTCAGGTGATCCGCCCACCTCAGCCTCCCAAAGTGCTGGGATTACAGGCGTGAGCCACCACTCATGGACGGATCCATACAGATTTTGAAAAGAAATTGGTCTATCAACATATTCAGTGTAGTCTAGTCTTAATTATCCACAAATGGATTATTCATTTTATGGATTTCTGAGGCCAAATCTTTAATACAAGATTGACTGTTCTTCATCATCAGTGTACTCTCCCCACCATCAGGTAATACAAGCTTAGAAATGCAAATTTGTTTCAATATCGGTATGATCCCCAAACATGAAAATAAATCTGGTTTGAAAAATAATGTATATCCAAACCAAGAAATGTCTTTATGAAGTTCTGAATTACTTATAACAGTGCTCCCTACGTTAGCAGAGGTAACTGAGTTAAATGCACTTGAAACATAATGCTGTTCTTACTATAAGCTCTTGAGGAGAATCCAGCCATAGTCCTGAAATGTCCCCACAGGGTGGTGCACTATGAGACAGGCACAAGCAGGCTCAGCAAAGTAAGGTGTGTAAACACAAAACCTTCTGCAAGGAATCTTATGTCTACTGGTCGTATCCCTTTAGGCCAGGATGGTACAGAAAAGAAGAGTCACAATGTATGGGTGCCTGCCTGACTCCTTGTCCCCGAGTTCCTGAACCACAGGGCTCAATATTTCTCATTAAATCCGTCCTTTGTTCAAGGACCTACAATGACTCTATTGACCCTCCTATCAACACCCAACAGAGTCTAGCTTGAGTCCCCTCCACCCTCTTGCCTGCTCTACCCATGACTTGCCCAACCCACATTCTCTACAGTCACTCTCATATATTCCCCCCACACACAACTTAGTCATTCATACCATCATTGCACACTGTACATTCTATACTTTGTCTGGAAGATCCTTTCTTTTCTTTTATTCCCAACACAATAACTATTTCATTTACTTGAATGCTCACATTTTACAGATAAGAGAAGTAACTTGTCCAAGGTCACATGGTAAAAAGTAGACCCAAGGTCTGAATGAAGGCCCATCTAACTCAATAATCCATACCTCTTCATGACCAATCCATAGCCTCCCAAGTCTATTTCAAAACTTACTGATTCCGGAATCACTCCTGATTTATTTCACTGATTCTTACTTTATTACTTGAAGTCTTCTCAGCCCTTACATACTTCTCAGCACATTAAATTTGCTTTTGTCCATGTTTCCTAAATGTTAAAGCTTACAATAATAGTCTGCCTTCCCATTCATATACCACCTTTCCCCTCCCCACCCTCAACCCCAAGAGCGAGGACACACGTCTTTACATCTTTTACACCTCCCTAAAGCCTGTCACTGGAGCATGGAGACTTTATCCACATAAGTGTTCAATCAATACCCAGCTAGGATGTCTTGTTTTAAAACAACCAAACAACTTCCTTCTATTATATTAAAAAGTCAGCTGAATTCAGGCATTCATGTGAAAACTGCCCTGCATCTATATTCCACTTACACAAATTTTTAATTCCCTGAATTTATCAAAGGCTACAAGAGTCCGCAGTCTGCTCTTTCACAGGTCCTAAGTGCCCATAGGAAAGATACTGCTGAGGTCACATACCAAAGCACTGTTTAAGGATTTTTCCCTTTGGTGGGATGAGTGTTTAGGATAAGGAGAGGCCTACTCATACACGCATACACACACATACATACGCTAAAATGGCCAGTATCTTACAGCATGCTTAAGATACTGAGGAGCTCCAAACCTTTGACGAGTGGAACTTAGTGCCCTCATAACAATCAGAAAACTTATTTTTAATACTGAATTATTCCACTGTAGTTCACTTGGTCACATACACTGAATCTCAAAATCGCAAATAAAACCTTCTGAGAACTAGGAATATTGGTGGACTACCAGGCACCTCTCCACTCACTCCCAGGCTTATTCAACCCCTTCGATCGCCATGCCCTGGAATCAAGTACGCGGTTCAACTTTGGGGAGTTGCTAGATGCAGATATAAATAGAATTCACCCAGATATCATCACTAATATGGGCACCAACCAACTCAAATAGATCAAAACAATTGACAGCAGATTCTGGGAAGGCATATGTGGTTTTTAAAAATTAGATTTTCATCTACAAATTAAATCTTTTTTTTAAATAGGAGTCTTGAAAGAGATGAAACAAAGCTTTGGGAAATTTTCCAAGTTGTGGACAACAAAAGGTCACTCAAGGCCGCCTAACGATTAGCATTCATTACTGCTCATCCTGTCTTATACAAGTCATCAGATACCTAGCTCTTGCATTGGCAAAGTTTTACATTTTTTTCCGAGGGGGCCTTTGGTACTAAAAGCAAGGAGTAAGTCAATTAAGGCAACAACAATAAAACATGAGTTTGGAGACTATCTTCCTTCCCTCTTTCTTTCCATCTTGAATGTGTAATGTCCAAAGCAGATATCGGTTCAATTCTAAATTATTCATGTTAATGGATAAGTATTGGCAGAAAGGTGCTGATAATAAAAAAAACGGGGTAAAATCGAAAAAACCTGTTTTGGCTTTGGAATACATGTTTTCAGCATATTTACCTTCTTAATTATTCCTAGTATGAGCTAATATTTGCATTCGCTTGCAATCTCTAAGTACATAGTAACTGGCCACTTTGTCAGGGAGGTGCCCTGAGGCAAGCTGGGTCAATAGTGGAAATGAGAGCGGTCGGGTATTCAGCCTGCGGAGGAACAACATCAAGTTCATTTATTTTACAGTTCTGTTCAGCCTTCAAAATATCGATAAACTAGCACAGCACGTTGGTTACTAAACTTTAAAAGAACTACTTGAAAAACAAAGAGTATAATTAATTCTTCATTGTGTGCGCATAATGTATTCATTTGTAAATTATGCACAGCAAATGTTTAACTACCTCTGACTCTCCCTAGCCACCCAGCTTCCGTCCCTGAAGTCTTCTCCCCTTCAGGAATGCAATCTCATTTACTAGGAAGAAAATGTTCTAAATGTTTTCGAAATGTTACATAGCGGGTAGGGAGGGGGGAAAAAGTTACATAGCATAGAAACTATTCTTTAAATATTTAGGGGTTAGCTACTCTTTTGGACCAGTTTTACCGCCGCCTCTTTCTCTACTCTGTTCTTTTCCACCTTTGAACTAGATTCTGAAAGACAAAGGGATCCAGCCGCCTCGAAAATCTCCTAAATATACAGTACTAGAAGCCAAAGTCTGAAAAATTAGCAGCCTGTGAATTTCTAAGGAAAGCGTAACGCAGGACGTATAAAAAGATAAGGAAAATAAAAGTCCACGTACTGCTAATTCTTCACTTTGTATTCATGAAAAGCTGCCTGAAAAGTTTGTGGGGAACCTCTTCCATAAAATTCCACCATTCAGCTTCTTTCTACTTTCAAATTTTTACATCTGTATTGTACCCAGAGAAGCCACCTAGGTTAGACAGAAAGACTACCACGAGGAGGGAGAGAGAGAGACTCTGAGCGCTGGTCCTTGTGAGCCGACAAGCTAAAAATACGCCGGCCCAGTAAACAAATCCCATTCCATCCCGACCAGAGCCACACCGTTAACCTAGTAATTATGAGAAGAGTGAGATCACGCAGCCCCCGGCTTACTCATCGTCAGGTTCTAAAGTTTCCATCGGCTCATGGCAACTTTTCTTTTTTCTAAAGTTCTTAAGACTGCCCTAGAATCCGTCAGCCTCCGTCTCTCGCTCTCTCTCACACACAAACACACACACACACCTTTTTCTCGCCTTTCCTCCATTACCCTATGCACCTATCAATAGGGAGCATAAGCTTGTTTGCTTTTCATTTTAGTTTTATATTAAGATTTCAAATGAACTTCATCCTACTGTAGGGGTAGTAAACTGCATCTTAATCACCTTAAAACTCCACCATCCCTCCCGAAAGCCTAGCTGACAAGGGCGGACCGTCCAAACTGCCCAGCACAGCTCAGGAAGGGAGGCCGGGAGCTGGAGAGCGCGGGGTAGGAACGCAGGACGCAGGTGAAAGGGAGGAGGAAACGGAGGAAAGGTTGGGACGAAGCAAGGAGCAGTCAGGGCGAGAAGGGAGCGCCGAGGGGAGACGGCTTCGGCTAAAATAGATTCGGAAAGGAGAAAGGGGGCAGTGGCGATCAGAGGAGCAGAGTTTGGGAGTCTGAGAAGCCGGGAGGGGCGGGAGCAGACGGGGGACGGTGTCAGGGCGGGGGGCTCCGTTACCCTCGAGGCTCCCGGGGCAAGGCCCTAGGCCGGGGCGGAGCGCGGGGCCCGGCCGCCTCTCCTCATTCCTCGGCAGTGACCCCGGGGTCCGGCCGGCCCCTCCCCCGACGGCGATGGAGGCGGAGGCGGAGGCGGCGGTGGAGACTGCGACCGCAGCTGTTGCTCCGCACAGAATCTGGAGCTGGAGCCAGAAGGGACTGATCGGGACTGGCCTCCCCCAGCGGCTTTTTGCCCGCTCCACACCCCGTCGCCACTCCGGCTCCGGCGGCTGGTTCAGGATCGGTGGGTTTCGGCTGTCCGGCCGGAAACAAGCGCCAGTTTCCGGCCGGAGCGGGTTGGTGGTGACACCCAGGCCGCCCCCGGGCCTCCTCGCGCCCCGCCCCGCCCCGCCCCGTCGCAGCCCCGCCCTTAGCGCCGCTCCCCGGGGCAGCGGCCAGTTTGGCGCTTGCCCCGCGCGTGACCCCTTGTTTTCCTGACCCGCGTTCCTAAAGCTCCTGGTCTGGCGCATTCTTGAACCGGAGCTGGAGGGGTACAGGGTGGACTCTTAGGACTCTGGAGTAGAATCAGTTGGGTACCGCCGTTGGGAAGCAGCTGAAACGGGTGGAGTAGTTGTAGAAAGGTGAGAGGGATGAACATACTTCAGAATGAAAAGACTGAAATTCTAGTAACTCTACACAATCATTCTGGAATGACCGGAGGAAAATTCGCTTCTTCCAGACTAGTCTCCGCCCGGTTATGTATTTCTCTTGTTCCTTCACTCTTGATGTGAACATACCCTTCTCTGTAAACACACTTAATATTTATTTACTTGCATAATAATGATCCCCTGTTGACGCATTTGCTTTAGACTTGCTAACACAGTTAAAAAAAAAAAAAAAAAAGTTGGCCGGGCGCGGTGGCTCAAGCCTGTAATCCCAGCACTTTGGGAGGCCGAGGCAGGTGGATCACGAGGTCAAGATATCAAGACCATCCCGGTCAACATGGTGAAACCCCGTCTCTCCTAAAAATATAAAAAATTAGCTGGGCACGGTGGCGCGTGCCTGTAATTCCAGCTACTCAGGAGGCTGAGGCAGGAGAATTGCCTGAACCCAGGAGGCGGAGGTTGCGGTGAGCCGAGATGGCGCCATTGCACTCCAGCCTGAGTAACAAGAGCGAAACTCCGTCTCAAAAAAAAAAAAAAAGTTACATAGTGTGTTTGTTTGTAATGTCTTTTAAAACATTGTGGCATCATTCAAATATGTATTGTGTCCCTGTGATGTGTATCATTGTGCCCAGTGATATACGGGGATGCAAAAATTAACAAGCAGAGTCCCAGACATCAAAGGTTTTACAGTTTAATAAAATACATAAAACTATATTAGATGTAGCAGAACTTGTATGTGTCCTATGTAAGTGACAATGAGCTGTGACTATGAAAACATAAGCCATCCCTGCCACATAGTAGACCTTCCCTATTTGTTAAATGAATAAATATTAGGCCTGGTCAGACTGTTTGTAGAAAGAAAGGCCGTTTATTAAATACCGGAAATTTCCTAAACATCTGTATCTCTTAGGGATACACCTGGGTTTGGAACTGAAAATTTAGGGCTGGGCCCATACTAAGCTGACTAAGGCCAAGCAGGTCCGGGTGCCTTGCATGGGGGCATATCCAGGACCTACAGTACAGGTTGACAAGTAAAGTCGTTTGGCCTGGGCTTCAAGCATTTAGGGACCACAAATTTTAGCTGCCATTTAGTGGCAAATTTGAGGAGGAGAGCAGGATGAGATTTGGTCACCTAAATCGACTCTAACTGAACTGAACTGGAGGGGTACAGGGTGGACTCTTAGGGCTCTGGGTACAATCAGTTGGCTACAGCTGTTGGGAAGGAGCTGAAAGGGGTGTAGTTCTAGAAAGGTGAGAGGGATGAAAATACTTTAGAATGAAAAGACTGAAATTCTAGTAACTCTACATAATAATTCTGGAATGATTGTGACAACAGTCACTGATCACACCTACCCCTTGCTAGATAAATTTGAGGTGGGAGCACAGATCTGCAGAAGAGGAGCCTCACAATCTGAAAGTTGCCTTGTTTCACCACAGCTATCCAGAACCAGGTCATACCCTTAGGAGTATTTCTTTCTAGTCGTAACGCCACTGCCACAGCATTATTAAAACTCTCTACTCTCAATCTAAGACAGACTTTTTCTTTTGGCAGTGACCATAAAAAGTCTCTGGATTTGAAAGCTGGGCCAAGTTGCTGGTCAACTTGGCCACACTTTATAGGCTTGCCTGGAAATTTAGGGGCCAGGAAGTGATGGGGGTCGAAGTTGCTTTGTGCCTGTTTCTTGCTCTGACCATCCATCATTCATTGTTGTTTATGCAGTTGCTCAATGGGCTGCTTGTCTTTGGACAGCCCAGGCTGTGTGGGTAGCAGTGTGGTCAGCTGGGCTGGAAGCCAGGCCACCTGTGTTCTGGTCCCAGCTCAGCCAGCCTCTAATCCATTAAGTGACTCCCTTCTCGTTCCTATGTGTCAGTTTCTCTGCCTAGAAACTAGAGGCTTCTTCTCTAGTGATACGCAGCCATTTAGGCTGGCACTAGGTTGGATGCTCAGAGGCAGCTGTCTAACATAGACGTTGGCAGTAGCCAGAAAACAGTTCTCTATTTTGCTGCCAGGTAGAATAGTAAGGGAAAAAAGGTAAAGGCAGCAGAGCAAATCCTACCGGTATACACAGGGCCACACACCCTCAACTGCTATTCTGTCCAAAGTTCTTTTCCACTCTAGAGATCTGTTTTTGTTTACTTATTCTAAGGGCTGCTTCAGGGAGCTCCCTGAGCTTTTACATCACTTTAAGCAAGAGCAGAAAAACCAGAGCTTTGCACTTCACCAGAGAAACTAAAAAAAGAGACTATTTCAATACTGGGGCTAATGGCTAGAGTTAGGGAAAATGTTCAGAGAAAGCTTGTAGCTAGGCTGGGGGAAAAATTTTACATTTATATGCTTTTGTGGTGGAAAAGAAAACCAAACTAAAATAACTTCCTTTCCACTGCCATCAATATCATTTAGACCATTGGTTCTGGGGAGTTTTAAAAAACTACATACCGTGCATGCCTAGGAACCTCAAACTGACTCAGAATTCTTGGGATTAAAGACCATGAATCTATATTTAAAAATAGATATAGATATGGATATAGATCTATAGATATACATATGGGGCTCAGCCAGGCATGGTGGCTCCTGCCTGAAATCCCAGCACATTGGGAGGCCAAGGCAGCAGAATGGCTTGAGCTCAGGAGTTTGAGACAAGCCTGGGCAACATAGGGAGACCCCATTTCTACAAAAATAAAAACATTAGTCGAGCATGGTGGTGCATGCCTGTGGTCCCAGCTACTAGGGAGGCTGATGTTGGAGGATCACTTGGGCCTAGGAGACGGAGGCGCAGGGAGCCAGGATTGCACCACTGCACTCCAGGCTGGGTGACAGAGCGAGACGTATCTCAAAAACAAAGAAAGAAAGAATCCTGGGGCGGCCGGGGAGGTTTCATAAGATTAAACACCTAGTAATTCCAGTCCCTTGGAATTTACCCAACAGAAATGAAATATATGTGTCCACAAAAAACTTACATGTGAATATTCACTATAGCTTTATTCATAATAGCTCCAAACTAGAAACATTTCAAACATTCATCAACAGAAAATTTCTTACTTGTATTGTTCCTACAATGGAATATGATTTTAAAAGATAAATGACCATTAAACACAACAATATGAACGAGTCTCGGATTCATTTGTGCTGCAAAAAAAGGCCATTTGTGCGAAATTAAAGAACGGGTAAACGTAATCTTGAAGATAAAAATCAGAGATGTGGTTAATTAGGGGGAAGTGACAATCAAACAGAAAGGGACGGCTGGGCGCGGTGGCTCAAGCCTGTAATCCCAGCACTTTGGGAGGCCGAGACAGGTGGATCACGAGGTCAAGATATCAAGACCATCCCGGTCAACATGGTGAAACCCCGTCTCTCCTAAAAATATAAAACATTAGCTGGGTACGGTGGCGCGTGCCTGTAATCCCAGCTACTCGGGAGGCTGAGGCGGAATTGCCTGAACCCAGAAGGCGGAGATTGCGGTGAGCCGAGATCGCGCCATTGCACTCCAGCCTGGGTGACAAGAGCGAAACTCCGTCTCAAAAAAAAAGAAAGAAAGGGACATGAGGGAACTTTCTGAGGTCATTAGAATGATTAGAATGTTCTATATCTTGATAAGGATGGCTGTTACACACAGACATCAAATTCTATCACTATATGTTAATTTTACCTCAGTTTAAAAAATCCAGGATTTCTTGATGACATTTAACCAGGTTAAACACTTACATTTACATTTACTTGTGAATTATTTAATTGATATTTGCTTCACCCATTAAATTCTGAAGCTCCATTAGCTAAGATTGCCATTTTATGTATAGTATCTAGCATAGTTTCTGACCCATGGCAGTCATTCAGTCAATATCTAGTAAGTGATGAATGAATGAACCGTCAGCCAATTGGCAGTTGAAAGCACTGCTTTGGTAGATTATCATTTCATATTTAGCCTCTTGTAAGAGTATAGCTGAGCCTCCCTGTTCCCAAGTCATTTATCTGTTTGCATACAATTGCTAAGTTGTTTTTTTGTTTTTTTTTTGAGATGGAGTCTGTCTCTGTCACCCAGGCTGGAATACAGTGGTGCAAACACGGCTCCTGGGTTAAAGCAACTCTCGTGCCTTAGCCTCCTGAGTAGCTGGGATTACAGGTACATGCCACCATGCATGGTTAATTTTTGTATTTTTAGTAGAGATGTTGGCCAGGCTGGTCTCAAACTCCTGACCTCGAGTGATCCACCCGCCTCAGCATCCCAAAGTGCTGAGATTACAAGCCTCAGCCACCATGCCTGGCCACTTCCTAAATTATTTCATGGATGTTTTATCTCTTTTCAAAAACTCTAGCAAACATGTTGATTGCTTAACCAATGTCCATCCTCCTTCTTCCTCCTTATCAATAGAACCTTGATTAGGTTCAGGTAGCCATCCTGCTCTACACAGCTTCAGGGTAGACTGGCCGCACGAGGTGGGGTGGGGGGCCGAGTGGGAGGAACATGGGTGAAACACTAATGGGCCATGGGGCTCCATTCCCCTTGCCAGTGCTTGGTCTAGGCATTGATGGAGTTGTGACCAAGGTGACATGTGAGAAAATCTGCTGGAGCCTTTTGGGAAAAACTTCTTTGCTCTTACAAAGAGACAAAAAGAATAAACTATTTTCTTTTTTTGAGACGGAGTTTCGCTCTCGTCACCCAGGCTGGAGTGCAATGGCGCGATCTCGGCTCACCGCAACCTCTGCCTCCTGGGTTCAGGCAATTCTCCTGCCTCAGCCTCCCGAGAAGCTGGGATTACAGGCACGTGCCACCATGCCCAGCTAACTTTTTGTATTTTTAGTAGAGACGGGGTTTCACCATGTTGACCAGGATGGTCTCGATCTCTTGACCTCGTGATCCACCTGCCTCGGCCTCCCAAAATGCTGGGATTACAGGCGTGAGCCACCGCACCTGGCCTAATAAACTATTTTCTTCTGCTGCTGAAAGTTGTTGGATTTGGAAATATTG
Source organism: Callithrix jacchus (assembly GCF_049354715.1). Taxonomy (NCBI): domain Eukaryota; kingdom Metazoa; phylum Chordata; class Mammalia; order Primates; family Cebidae; genus Callithrix; species Callithrix jacchus. Next base: position 9,940,912 of record NC_133519.1, read on the forward strand.
TGCTGCTCAGAGGCCAGACTGAGATACTAAGGATGACAGAGCAAAAATATTAAAAGAATCTGGGTCTTTGGTGACCTGCTAAATTAACTAATGCCGGCGTGGTCCAACTTGAAATTCTTGTTATATGAGATAAGTGCATCTTCCTTATTTTTTTTTGGTCATTTCAAATTTAGTTTTTCTATTACTTGCAACCAAAATAACCTCTACTAATAAAATGTCATCAACAACACCTCAATGTCTACAGGATAAAGTCAAAATTCCTTAATCTCCTTTGTAAGACGGAGCAAAGCCTGGTCCTGACTCCACATCTAAATTTCCATGTCTACATTAGTGTTCTACTTCCTTGACCACCAGGGGTCTGCTAGTAAATAGTAACAACCAGTTCTCCAGGGTGAAAAAGCCCTGATTTGTCGCATTTACTTATTTTCATGGTGCAAATATTTGTGCCACTGCTACTTTCTTGCTACCAATGTGATGCTGCTGAACAAGGAGCTGGGACGTGTGCAGTGGGCTCTAGCAAGTCAGGGAAAGACGGCTTGAGCTAACTCCAGCAAACCACCACTTCACCACCCAACTGTCTCCCACGTCTCTAAGTTTTCTCCCTGGATAGAGTTCAAGGCCCAATCTGTATCTCCTCCTTTTAAAGACTTCATGTTAGGAGGCTGAGGCAGGAGAATTGCCTGAACCCAGGAGGCGGAGGTTGCGGTGAGCCGAGATCGCGCCATTGCACTCCAGCCTGGGTAACAAGAGCGAAACTCCGTCTCAAAAAAAAAAAGAGACTTCATGTTAAATTCTAACCCATAAAGGTCTTTATCAATTAATTGGAATTTAGCAATTGCCTTGAATTGTTATGTTTCATAAGTATTTGCTCTTAAGCGAACCACTTAATCAATTAATGAAAAAACTTAACAATAATAAAAATGTCAGAAGAGAGGAGTTTAGTGACACCATCTTACCTCCCTGCACTTCCTAAAGCATTCCTAGGATTAGGCATTAGGAAAAATCCCTGCCTCCAGGCCCTAAAATCCCTGGAGGTACTTTATGGTAAATAAGATTTATCAGCTCCCAATGATTGCAAGTAACAGTTCCCAGGAGAGCTGGGTTAAGACACTAAAAAAGGGCCCTTGGCAAGATTGGGTGTGTTTCTAGTCTGGTCCTGACAAATCCCCTGAGGATGTAAGAATGAGCTTCTAAGGCCATTGCAGGTCTAGCAACAGGGAGGTAAAGAAAAGAAGCCAGTTCCTTAGGCTGTGCTGATTGGAATGCAGGTCAGGTGGGTCAGCTTCATCTCCACCTCACAGGTGACACACCCCAGACTTGGAGGAAGCATGTACTTAAGACTGCCAACACTTGAGCTGAGGCAATGAGGAGAGGCCTGGGAATGGAATGTCTAAGTCACTCTGTCCCTGACTAGGTCAGCACTGGGAGGGAGGCCAAGCTCAGACTACTGGAAACTGACAGAGCATTCAGGGGATGGAAGATTGAGACTACATCAGGCTCTGCTTATTCCTTTGGGGCATTTACTTGACGTTCTCATTAACTCCCCTTTTTTCTATGTGACTTATGACCCAGGTTGACCCCAATAGGTACCACGCACTAACGTTTCCTAAATTAGAAAAACATGATTTTTTTCTGCATCAGGGAGCTTTGGGGTTGAGGACTATATCTACTTGGTATCTACTAGAATCCCTCACTGATGTGCCTTCTGTCTCCATATTACTGAACTGATCAGCACTGTGGCTATTCCCATGTTGCTTATGGTCTATGAACAAACCTGCAGAGCATAGCAATAATTCATAGAGACATCAATTTTTTCAGTTGGAAAAAGTCATTTCTTTCAGTTAGAAAAAAAATGGAATTGAAAAGTGTCACCATTACATAAGTAACCTTCTTAGGTTTAAAAGAGATAAAATCCTGAGGTCCAAAGAAATTAGTGAAACAAAACCAAAAGGTAGGAAAGAATCCATGGATTCGAGGAAAGTACTCTAGAAGCACCCAAGGGAAAAATACAAGAACTGAGGCACATTTAAAAAGCAAACACTGCCTATAATAGGAGAGAGGAAGGGACACTGAAGGGCCAAATAATGAAAACTGGTAGAAAGAGGTCCCAAGTGCTGATCATATTGCTGGACCTGCAACACCCCTTAACCAGGCTAGCTGCCCCCAGGCAGTGCCCTTCCACTCCTTCCCGGGGCTACAAATCACACACAAGTGGCAGCTTTCCTCTTCCTGGCCAGCAAATGATGCTGCATCTAGCATCATCCTGATTGCCTCCTTATCTAGACCCTCTACATGAGCAAAAAACACTGAACAAAATGGGAATTAATGACAATTACATGAATTCTATTGATGTATGTTAGCACCCACTATGTGTAAAGCATGCAAAGATGCAATCATTGCCCTTAAGAATTTTTCAGGCCGGGCGCGGTGGCTCAAGCCTGTAATCCCAGCACTTTGGAAGGCCGAGGCGGGTGGATCACGAGGTCAAAAGATTGAGACCGGCCGGGCGCGGTGGCTCAAGCCTGTAATCCCAGCACTTTGGGAGGCCGAGGCGGGTGGATCACGAGGTCAACAGATCGAGACCATCTTGGTCAACATGGTGAAACCCCGTCTCTACTAAAATTACAAAAAAAATTAGCTGGGCCCGGTGGTGCGTGCCTGTAATCCCAGCTACTCAGGAGGCTGAGGCAGGAGAATTGCCTGAACCCAGGAGGCGGAGGTTGCGGTGAGCCGAGTTCGCGCCATTGCACTCCAGCCTGGGTAACAAGAGCGAAACTCCGTCTCAAAAAAAAAAAAAAAAAATTAGCTGGGCATGGTGGTGCACGTCTGTAGTCCCAGCTACTTGGGAGACTGAGGCAGGAAAATTGCTTGAACCCAGGAGGTGGAGGTTGCGGTGAGCCGAGATGGCGCCATTGTACTCCAGCCTGGGTAACAACAGCAAAACTCGGTCTCAAAAAAAAAAAAAATTTTTCATAGGCAAGACTAGGAGTTAGAAGTCCAGATCCGGCCGGGCACGGTGACTCAAGCCTGTAATCCCAGCACTTTGGGAGGCCAAGGCAGGCGGATCACGAGGTCAAGAGATCGCGACCATCCTGGCCAACATGGTGAAACCCCGTCTCTACTAAAAATACAAAAATTAGCTGGGCATGGTGGTGCACGCCTGTAGTCCCAGCTACCCGGGAGACTGAGGCAGGAAAATTGCTTTACCCAGGAGGCGGAGGTTGCGGTGAGCCGAGATTGTGCCACTGCAGTCCAGCCTGGTGCCCGGCAACAGAGTGAGACTCTGTCTCAAAAAAAAAAAAAAAAAAGTCCAGATCCTTCTCTGCTTGACATATACTTTCATCTTATTCAGGAAAAAAGACAAAAGGTGTAAAGGACAAGGCAGCCTTTGACTGCAAACATTCATCCCTGAAAGGAACTGAAAGGGCCGAGTCTTACTGCCCCCACAGCATATTCTGTTCCTGGTTTCCTGCTTCCTACCAGACTTTCCTTTTGGTCTTTGGTTTCCTCCTCCCCTTTTTCTCTATATGAATGGTATCTCAGACCTTTATGCAGCCAACAGCTTCTAACACTCAGCAAGAGAGTATGGTGGCTACTCTTAGAATTAAAGCAGTTAAGTGAGTTGATGTTGCTCTGGCCCATTCCTATGGAACACCCCAGTACTAGACCTACACACATCTACAATCATTAGGTTACACGGTGGACACAGTTGTTACTAGTGTCTCGGCTCAGAATCCAGGTGAGCGTTTTTGTTTTCAGGTCTGGATCCATTGTCCGTATCTCTACATTGAATCGTTGTATCTATTCCTTTCTCAATTCTCATTGCCACAATCCCCTAGCTCATTACCTCTGACCTAAACTATTGTGAAATAACTCCACAACTCTCTCTTGCCTTTAATGTCTCTCTTCTCCCATCTACTTACTCTTCACACCCTGCCTGAAACTAAGATCTGGTCACATCATTTCCCAGCTCAAAAGCCTCCAACTGTCCTTTTTTTTTTTTTTTTTTTTCTTTTTTTGAGACAGTATCTCGCTTTGTTGCCCAGGCTGGAGTGCTGGAGTGCAGTGGCACAATCTCGGCTCACTGCAGCCTCCACCTTTCAGGTTCAAGTGATTCTCCTGCTTCAGCCTACTGAGTAGCTGGAATTACAGGCATGCGCCACCATGCCTGGCTAATTTTTGTATTTTTTAGTAGAAAGAGGATTTCACCATATTGGACAGGTTGGCCTCAAACGCCTTACTGCCTTGGCCTCCCGAAGCGCTGTATCCAGCCCAATCATCCTTAAAGAGAAATTTATCTACTGCCAATAATAAAAATAATAGTAAATATTATTATCTTTATCATCACTATTCATGTGGTTGGCACCATCCATCCCTAGGGGACTAATGAGTTCAGAGAGCTCATAGATTGCTCTGGGATCACTGTGAAACTGAGAGAGAAAATCTTGTTATTTAGAACCCAGTTAGGCTGGGTACAGTGGCTCATGCCTATAATCCCAACACTTTGGGAAACTGAGGCAGGAGGATTGCTTGAGCCTAGGAGTTCAAGACCAGTCTGGGCAACATAGTGAGACTCTGTCTCTACAAAAAATTTAAAAATTATCCAGATACCATGGCGTGTGCTGGTTGTCCTGGCTACTCAGGAGGCTGAGGCAAGAGAATCACTTGAACCAGGGAGTTTGAGGCTGCAGTGAGCTGAGATCGTGTCACTACATTCCAACCTGGGTGACGGAGTGAAACCCTGTCTCAAAAACAAAACAACAAAATCAACCCCAACTGTAGCTGCCTACTTTTAAGGGAGGTGATGTCATTCATATAGCAAGGAAAGAATTCTTCGCGCTGCCTCCTAATAGAATTGGAAGGAGGAGGGAATGGTGGGGTGGGCGTGTTCTGCTCTCTGCTGGGGCAGCACCTCCCACCTCTCCTCCTCTGGTTGGCTCAGTCTCCCCCTACTTCTATTGGCCAGACTTCTAATAAAACAAAAGGAATTTATTTTTTGAGTACATAATTTTAATTTTTTTCTATTATTTTGAGTTCGTTTGTTTTTTTTTTCTTTTTTTTTTTGAGACAGAGTCTCTCTCTGTTGCCAGGCACCAGGCTGGATTCCAGTGGCGCGATCTCAGCTCACTGCAACCTCCACCTCCTGGGTCGAAGCAATTCTCCCGCCTCAGCCTCCAAAGTAGCTGGGACTACAGACATGCGCCACCACGCCCAGATAATTTTTGTGTCTTTTAGTAGAGACGGGGTTTCACCATGTTGGCCAGGATGGTCTCGATCTCCTGACCTCATGATCTGCCCGCCTCGGCCTCCCAAAGCGCTGGGATTATAGGTGTGAGCCCCCCGCACCCAGCCGAGTTTTTTTTTTTTTTAATAGTAAATGAATTGGCCCTTTTATATTTCTTTCTCTCAAAACATGCACACGTGACACACCCATCCCTAACAATTATTTTTTAAATGAGTCAGATTTTTCCCCTTCGGGTCATATACTTTTAGTAGGAAACATGTTCTGCTTTGCTATGTCAGACAGCATGTTGTTAAGGCTTCTCGTGTCTGTTTTTTTCCAGTGGTGGGAGGAAGAAGGCAGACCAGGTCTGGGCAGGGTCCTAGAGGCTGGGAGGACGGGAGTCAGGTTTTCATGCACAGCATCTGTGAGGAAACAAAGCCTCAGGGCGAAGGTAAAACTATATTTGGGAAGGTGTGGCAAAGGTTAATATTAATCTAGAGAAACGAGATCTTGTCATTTTCCCAAGTTCAAGGGTCAGATTCACAGCCAAAAATAGGAGATGAAGTCATAGGTCAGGAACTCAGTAAACCCAAGTCCCATTAAAGCAGGTATGAGGTGAAAGGAACTAGTGCTACAGAGCGTAACAGGCGGAGCCCCAGAACTCGCTGTTACGGGATGAGCAAAGCTGAGCTAAGCCCAGGTCGATTTAATGAGAGAAGACGCGACAGCACCAGCTCAGTGGAATGCAAGTTGTAGTGCTCAGTGAATATTTATTGCATGAAAAAGGGGGTTTACTAATAAGTCAACAAGATTTGTGAAGCATATATAAGATTCATTAAAATATGCATGTCGCCAGCAAATTTAGCAGCTTTCCCAAAGAGAGGCAGAAGAGAGACAAAGGGTGTGAATGTTAACTTTTAAAATTCACTAACATTCCAGACGCAGGGGTTACTCCAGACTTCCTCTTGCCACCAAAACATCTAATCCAGTCACGTAGGAAACAGCTGCTTATTCCAGAATGAAGAATAATCTAAACTCTCTCTTTCTCTCTCTCCTTAATCATTCTTCCTGCTTCCCAGCCTGAATCTGAACTTATAATGGACGTAATAGGTCAGCGTTAGTTCCACAGTCTTCACCTGTGACAAATACTGTAAAATTTCATGCTCAAGGTCCGTGGCAGCTGATCCAGCTGAGAGAGCAACTCCAGACCTTGGTAACTGTGATTGCTGAAAAGAGCCACATCCACACGTGATGGCACGTGCACAGCACACACGTCATGGTTTCAGAGTGTGTTTCCCAGCCTAGTAGTAGTGCCTCACCTGGGAGCCCACCGGAAATGCAGACAGGAGACTTGTGGGCATAAAGAGACACCACAGGCCATGTAACGACATCTTATCACTGTGTCTCTAAAACAGGCTTCTGCAAGCTGTTTTGACAGATGGAAGTCTACCTGGGTAGATCAGTTAAGAGTCACTCTCCATTTACTCTCAGTTTGATTCAGCTCTTTAGTATCCTACCAGATTTATCTCATATCCAATGGTATGTATTTAAGAACCCGAGAGAAAAAAGAAACATCTCAAAGTGCCCTATTTACTAAAGAGCGCAAGGAGTCTCTACTCAGCAATAAACAGCGTTAGCATGCAGTAAGGTCGTAGTGTTTGTCACCATGGTGGCAAGGGGTTTATCACAATTAAATGATCGCTGGCAGTGGGGAACTGAGTACTAGAAAAGACAGAGAAATCCCTCTCACCTGGTATATGTTCTGAAAGCAGACATAAGAAGTACTGACTTCAAATGCACAAAGGTAAGTCTCTGTCACTAGACTACAGAGAATGGTTTTTATCAAAAAGATGAAAGGTGTTTTCAAGAATGTGGAGAAAAGGGAACCCGGCCAGGCGTGGTGGCTCACGCCTGTAATCCCAGCACTTTGGGAGGCTGAGGCAGACGGATCATGAGGTCAAGAGATCGAGACCATCCTGGCCAACATGGTGAAACCCTGTCTCTATTAAAAAATACAAAAATTAGCTGGGCGTGGTGGCACACGCCTGTAGTCCCAGCTACTCAGGAGGCTGAGGCAGAACTCCTTGAACCCGGGAGGTGGAGGTTGCAGTGAGCCAAGATTGCGCCACTGCACTCCATCCTGGTGACAGAGCAAGACTCCATCTCAAAAAAGAAAAAAAAGAAAAGGGAACCCAACCCACTGTTGGTGGGAATGTAAGTTTGTACCACCATTTTGAAAAACAGTGTGGAGGTGCCTCAAAAATTGAATATAGAATTATCATAAAATCCAGCAATTCAACTTCTGGGTACATATCCAAAGAAATCAAAACGGCTGGGTGCCATGGCTCACACCTGTAATCCCAGCACTTTGGGAGGCCGAGATGGGTGGACCACCTGAGGTCAGGAGTTTGAGACCAGCCTGGCCAACGTGGTGGCACCCCATCTCTATATAAAAAAAAAAAAGAAATCAAAATGAGTGCATCAAAGAGATATACGCACTCCCATGTTTACTGCAGCATTATTCACAATAGGCAAAATATAGGAACAAGCTAAATGTCCATCAGTGTCTAAACGGATACAGAAAATGTGGCATGTATACACAGTGGAATATCAGAGAACCTTGAAGTGGAAGGAAATCTTGTTTACAACATGGATGAACCTGAAGGACATAAGCTAAGTGAAGTAAGTCAGGTACAGAAAGCCAGATAATATCTCACTTATATGTTAAATCTAAAAAAGTTGAATTCATAGACACAGAGAGTAGAATGGTGGTTACCAGAGGATGTGGGGCAAGCATAGAGACAGCAGAGATGTTGTTCAAAGGATACAAACTTTCAGTTACACAAAAAGAGTACGTTTTAGAGATCTGCTGTGCAGCATGGCGACCACAGTTAATAATAAGGTATTATGTATCTCAAAATTGCTGAAAGAGTAGACTTCAAATGTTCTTGCTACACATTTGTAGGCTAGGTGATGGATATGTTGGTTAGCTTGATTTAATCTTTCTACAATGTATGCACATATAAAAACGTCACATTTTACCCTCATAAATGTATACAATCATTATTTGTCAATTAAAAAAGGTTTAAAGGTATTCCAGCTTCCTCCTACACACGTTAATGAGGATGACATAACTGAAAGAGCACTGTAATTGGCAGCAGTACTGTTTCCTTCCTCATTTTGACACATCGGATAGCCGCCAGTGCCAGGGATATGAGAGACAATTACTTCTCAGTAGAGTGCCACTATTTAGCGTATTAACGAGAACACTTTCTGAGCACTTATCTGCACAAGGTGGAACAAGTATTCCATTCCACGAGTTAAATCTAGTTCCTGCTTAGCTTTCCTAAGAGTCCATGATCTGCTTTAGGTCACCAACTCTTTTTTTTTTTTTTTTGAGACGGAGTTTCACTCTTGTTACCCAGGCTAGAGTGCAATGGCACGATCTCGGCTCACCGCAACCTCCGCCTCCTGGGTTCGGGCAATTCTCCTGCCTCAGCCTCCCGAGTAGCCCGGATTACAGGCACGCGCCACCGTGCCCAGCTAATTTTTTGTATTTTTAGTAGAGATGGGGTTTCACTGTGTTGACCAGGATGGTCTCGATCTCTTGACCTCGTGATCCACCCGCCTCGGCCTCCCAAAGTGCTGGGATTACAGGCTTGAGCCACCGCGCCCGGCCCAGGTCACCAACTCTTAAGTCCTTTCCAATAAAGCCATTTTCTTTTCTTTGTTTTTTTTTTTTTTTTTTTGAGACAGAGTCTTGCTCTGTCGCCAGGAGCCAGGCTGGAGTGCAGTAGCTCGATCTCAGCTCACTGCAACCTCTGCCTCCCGGGTTCAAGCCATTTTCATCTTTGTTAAGAATGAGACCAGGGCAGATGATAATGTCAAGGTAGCAGTTTTTCTGGCAGGAGCTTGTTCCTGATTATTGCCTCTGCACTCGGGAATAAGGGATCTCACAGGCTTATGAGGGGACATTAGCTTAACTAGGGAGAGAACAATAAAGAGGATAAGGGATTTGAGTAGGAGGTGACAAAGCCTAGGAACAGATGGCTTGATGAAGAATGCTAAATAGGGTTAAAGATATTGATCTGCATGCTATTTTTAGTGTCCTCAAAAACTGGAGAAATTAACATTTGAGGAGTTTAGCCTAAGATATATGACAAGAATTGTAAAGATGTAAATACAGATATTGGAGAACAAATGCTTCAATAAATAGAACCAATAGCAGCTGCCATTTTAGAATGTACTATATGTGTAGCATATGGAAAGCTAAAGAATTGATGATTTCTCACTCAATCCTCTCAACAACACTTCCTTTGAAAGTCTTCAGTGACGTTTTAGAAAACACAACAGTCAGCCAGCAGGGTGGCTCACACCTATAATCCCAGCAGTTTGGGAGGCTAGGGTGGGTGTATCAACTGAGGTCAGGAGTTCGAGACCAGTCTGGCCAACATGGTTAAACCCCATCTCTACTAAAAATACAAAAATTAGCCTGGTATGGTAGTGCATGTCTGTAATCCCAGCTACTTGGAAGGCTGAGCGAGAAGAATCACTTGAACCCAGGAGGCAGAGGTTGCAGTGAGCTGAGATCGATCAACTGCACTCCAGCCTGGGTGACACAGTGAGACTGTCTCAAAAACAAAAACAAAACAACAAAAACCCACCACAAGCTTATCAGAACTGAATTAGAAAAGATAAAGTATAAGATAGGCTTCAGGAGCCAGGCATGGATGCTCATGTCTGTAATCCCAGCCCTTTGGGAGGCCAAGGCGGGCAGATCACCTGAGGTCAGGAGTTCGAGACCAGCCTAGCCAACATGGTGAAACCCCAGGTGTCAGGTGCCTATAATCCCAGCTACTTGGGAGACTGAGCCCGGAGAATCACTTGAAACTGGGAGGCAGAGGTTGCAGTGAGCTGAGATCATGCCATTGCACTCCAGCCTAAGTGACAAGAGCAAGACTTTGTCTCAAAAAAACAAACAAACAAACAAACAAAATTAGCCAAGCATGGTGGCACATACCTGTAATCCCAGCCACTTGGGAAGCTGAGGCAGGAGAATCGCTTAAACCCAGGAGGCATAGGTTGCAGTGAGCCCAGATTGGGCCGTTGCATTCCAGCCTGAGCGACAAGAGTGAAACTCTGTTTCAAAAAAAAAAAAAAAGACAGACCTCAGGAAAGACTGAAACCTAGGGCTGAAATGTTTCCAGAATTCTCTGCAGCCTCTACTACAATTTCTTTCTGCATGTGAGCATTTTTCTGTCCCACTACAGACTGACTTCTTCCACACAAGAGGGCATATCAACTCCAGAGCCTCACATCTCATAGTGCTCACCATCAGAGAGGACCTGAGACTACCTTTCTCCTCCAAATCAAAAAATCTGGTGGAAAGGCTCTGATCAGACCATATTAGGTCAGGTACCCATCCTCAGACCAATATTATGTCTGATATAGGGAACCATCAAATATTTTGTTTGGGTCAGTTTTCTAGCCCTAGACCAATTGTTGTGGCAGGGAAATAAGCCCCAACATGAATTACACAACTGAAAACGGAGATGTGGTCAGATGCTTGTGTTCATACTTGAGACAAAATAGTACAGGAATGCAAAGCTGTGAGAGTCCGTTTATCGAGTTGCAAGAAGGATCTGAAGAGTTCTGGAGCATGAATGGCCTTGAGTGAGGGCACTTGGCAAGCAGGACCAGTGACTACCAATATGGATTTTAGAAAATACAAGCATTCGGCTGGGAGCTGTGGCTCACGCCTGTAATCCCAACACTTTGGGAGGCTGTGGCGGGTGGATTACGAGGTCAGAAGATCAGACTATCCTGGCCAACGTGGTGAAACCCCACCTCTACTAAAAATCCAAAAATTAGCTGGGTGGGGTAGTGCACACCTGTAGTCCCAGCTACTCGGGAGGCTGAAGCAAGAGAATCCCTTGAACCAGGAAGTCGGAGTTTGCAGTGAGCTGAGATTGCGCCACTGCACTCCAGCCTGGAGATAGAGCGAGACTCTGTCTAAAAAAAAAAAAGAAAGAAAGAAAAGAAAAGAAAAACCATTTCTTGGAGATGCCTAGAATTTTATGGAGAAATAGGCCTTCCGGTGTTTTCTAAAGGGAGCGGGAAGGACTGAGAAAGGCCATGTCCCTTCCTGGAAGGTGCATACATTTTACTTTCATCCCTTGGCCAGAACTTGGTCACATGACCGCACTCAGCTGCAAAGGAGGCTGAGTGTTACTTATTATTTATTTAAAGTATTCTTTATTTTAAAGTATTTAAAGTGTTTATTTATTATTTAAGTATTTATTATTTATTTAAAGTATTATTTATTCTGGGTGACCATTTGCCAAGTTGAAATTAGAAATTCTTTTACTAAGAAAGGCCAGATGGAAATTAGAAGAAAACTTGCAACATGTGTCACAGACTATGCAATGTATATTTATTTATTATTTTGTCTGAACATAATAGTACCTTTTCTTCTTTGCGGGGAACGGTTCTCTCCTACTGCAGGGACTTGCCAAAGCAGCACCCCACTTCCCTGACGGTAAAATTCCCAACTCAGCTTGTTTCAAGCATAATACCCCCGTCTGCCTTGACTTCAGTGATTTGTGCAAAGGTCCAAATTTGACCTATCAGATCCCCTTCCTGGGATTTTCTAACTGAATTTTTCTTGGGTTATAAGGTCATAAGTATATAAGCCCATGGCTACTTAAGGCTATAGTTGAGATATGGTGACAGCAATTTAAAAGACTTAAAGCTGGCTGGTGCGGTGGCTCACACCTGTAATCCCAGCACTTTGGGAGACTGAGGTGGTGGGCGGATCACAAGGTGAAGAGATGGAGACCTTCCTGGCCAACATGGTGAAACCTCGTCTCTACTAAAAGTATAAAAATTAGCTGAGCGTGGTGTTGCACGCCTGTAATCCCAGCTACTCGGCAGGCTGAGGTGGGAGAATCGCTTGAACCCGGGAGGAAGAGGTTGCAGTGAGCCGAGATCATGCCACTGTACTCCAGCCTGGCAACAGAGACTCCATCTCAAAAGAAAAAAGACTAGAGCCAATACAGAAAGAGAAAAATGAAGAGAGAAAAATTAGAAATTTCTGGGTAATATCCAAGCTCTTGGAGCCAGTCACCCATAAAAACAAATCCACCCTTACCCTTTCTGCTGATTGGCCATTTAAACCAATACATCTCCCATTATTCCTTAAGCCCGTTCCATCTAGGATTCTGTAATTTGCAATCAAAAGTGTATTTACCTTTAAAATTTATATAAATTTTAGAAATACTTAGAAATTAAATTTCTAAACAGTTAAACACAGCTATACCATATTCAAAATCAGAGGAAGCTATTAATCATGTGACGTGTTCCTGCTAAATGGTCTCTGACTTTCAGCCTTCAGGTAACATAAATCAAAGGTATTACATTGTTGTGTTGTGTTCTGCTATGTTGTGTTGTATTGTGCTGTATTAAGTAATTCTGAACAATCACCTACAGAACCTAGCACCTATTAACTAGGCTCTAGGGACATAAGATGATAGCACTAACCAGGCACAGTGTCTCACACCTGTAATCCCAGTACTTTGGGAAGCTTAGGCAGGTGGATCACCTGAGGTTAGGAGCTTGAGACCAGCCTAGTCAACATGGTGAAACCCCGTCTCTACTAAAAATACAAAATATTAGCTGGGCATGGTAGTGCTCACTTGTAGTCCCAGCTACTCAGGAGACTGAGGGAGAAGAATCAGTTGAACCTGGGAGACGGAGGTTACAGTGAGCTGAGATCTGACCCCTGCACTCCAAACTGGGCAACAGAGTGAGACTCCATCTCTAAATAAATAAATAAATAAGGTAAGCAGTGGCACAAAAGCAGAAGTGATCGACTTGACATTTTTAACTTCATTTACCAAAGATTTCTCATAATTAATCTGCTAATATCCTTTAGTGCTAAAAGGACAACTGCTACAAAAAAAGTGTATTTTCTTAAAATTCCAAATTGGAAATATTTTTTCTTTATTATTTCCCTATGAAATAATTAAACTCTATTCTATTTTATTGTGAGAGATTTTAAGTAGAATAGTAAAGAAATCCAACTAATTTGGTGAGTTCAAATTATTGAGATGATTAATTAGTCAAGACCTTATGAATTTCTCAGACATTTTTGCCTTTTTTTTGAGATGGAGTTTCTCTCTTGTTGCCCAGGCTGGAGTTCAGTGGTCGGATCTCAGCTCACTGCGACCTCCGCCTCCCAGGTTCAAGCGATTCTCCTGTCTCAGCCTACTGAGTAGTTGGGATTGCAGGTGCCCACCACTACGCCTGGCTAATTTTTGTTATTTTTAATAGAGATGGGTTTCTCCATGTTGGCCAGGATGGTATCGAACTCCTGACCTCAAGTGATCCACACACCTCAGCCTCCCAAAGTTCTGGGATTACAGGCATGAGCCACCACGCCCAGCCAACATTTTTAATACAAGGAAAAAATAAAATAAAAAAGCTTTCTGAAGTATCCAAACTAATATATCACTATTTGAATCACAAAAAACATAATTTTTGGCTGAGTTCCCTTAAATAGGAAAATTAACTTTTTTTTTTTTTTTGAGACGGAGTTTCGCTCTTGTTACCCAGGCTGGAGTGCAATGGTGCAATCTCGGCTCACTGCAACCTCCGCCTCCTGGGTTCAGGCAATTCTCCTGCCTCAGCCTCTGAGTAGCTGGGACTACAGGCACGCGCCACCATGCCCAGCTAATTTTTTGTATTTTTAGTAGAGACAGGGTTTCACCATGTTGACCAGGATGGTCTCAATCTCTTGACTTCGTGATCCACCCTCCTCAGCCTCCCAAAGTGCTGGGATTACAGACGTGAGCCACCGCGCCCAGCCAGAAATTAACTTTTTACATAGTAGGTGATAGTCAATAATACTTATGTTTTCACTAGATCATGTGTACATAACTATTTTGCTCAAAAGAGTTATTTATTTAAATCAAACAGGTTTGACAAGACTCTAGGATGCAGTGGTCAATAGTATCCTTCATGCGACAGCTACCATGAAACCAAGCATACAGAGCCAAGTAAGCATTGACAAGTTCTGTAGAGCCCAGCTCAAGCTGTGGTGATCATTGGATGAAATCCAGCCAAGATCCCTTGGCCTAATAAGAGGTTTGAGTTTCTCAGGAGAACCCGGGCAAAGCCAAATTAAGAGAAAAAGGAAGGTGAAAGAAAACTTAAACATTTCACTGTGAGTTTTTTCCATTTTTTATTGTGGTGAAATACACAGAACATAAATGGACTGCAGTATCGTAGCCATTTTTAAGTACCATATATAGTTCACTGGAATTAGCCACATTCAGATTGCCGAGCAGCCATCACCACCATTCGACTCCAGAACTCTTTTCACTTTGCAAAACTGAAACACTATATTCATTAAAAAATACGTCTCCATTTTCTCTGTTCCCCCCAACCCCTGGAAATCACCATTCTACTTTCTGTCTTTGTGTTTTTTATTGCTCTAGGTTTGTTTGTTTTTTTTTTTTTTTGAGACAGACTTTCACTCTTATTGCCCTCGCTGGAGTGCAACAGCACAGTCAGCTAACTGCAACCTCTGCCTCCCAAGTTCGAGCAATTCTCCTGCTTCAGCCTCCAAGTAGCCCACGCTCAGCTAATTTTTGTATTTTTAGTAGAGAAGGGGTTTTACCATGTGGGGCAGGCTGGTCTCGAACTCCTGACCTCAGGTGATCCACCCATTTCCACCTCCCAAAGTGCTGGGATTACAGGGGTAAGCCACCACACCCAGTGCTCCAGGTACTTTGTATAAGTGAAATCATACCTACAGTATTTGTCTTTTCTTGTGACTGGCTTTTCTTTTTTTTGAGACAGAGTCTTGCTCTGCAGCCAGACTGGAGTGCAGTGGCGCAATCTCAGCTCACTGCAACCGCTGCCTCCTGTGTTCAAGCAATTCTTCCACCTCAGCCTCCCAAGTAGCTGGGACCATAGGCACGTGCCACCCTGCCCGGCTAATTTTTTTGTATTTTTAATAGAGACGGGTTTTCACCGTGTTGGCCCAGATGGTCTCGATCGCTTGACCTCGTGATCTGCCTGCCTAGGCCTCCCAAAGTGCTGGGATTACAGGCGTGAGGCACCAGCCTGGCCGTGACTGGCTTATTTTACCTAGCATAATGTCCTCAAGGTTCATCCATATTGTAGCATATGTCAGTGTTCCCTTCCTTTTTAAGGCTGAATAATATTCCATTGTGTATGTATAGCATATTTTGTTTATCCATTCATATGCTGATGGACATTTAGTGAACTGTACTGTTTTTATGAATTAAAATTACATATTAATAATCTCTAGTATCAGCTATATTTAATAAATATGCGTTTAATAAATATACAGAAACATAGTTAAATTGATGGTAAGTTAGGAAATTCAGTTTTGTTTCCAAATCTCAAAAAGATATCAGAGAGAATATATTTGTCTCTACAACTCATTAGATGAATGATTTTTTTTTTTTGAGACGTAGTTTCGCTCTCGTTACCCAGACTGGAGTGCAATGGCGCAATCTCGGCTCACCGCAACCTCCGCCTCCTGGGTTCAAGCAATTCTCCTGCCTCAGCCTCCTGAGCAGCTGGGACAACAGACGCACACCACCATGCCCAGCTGATTTTTGTATTTTTAGTAGAGACGGGGTTTCACCATGTTGACCAGGATGGTCTCGATCTCTTGACCTCGTGATCCACCCACCTCAGCCTCCCAAAGTGCTGGGATTATAGGCGTGAGCCATCGTGCCCGGCCTGATGAATGATTTTTGTCAAAATTGTTACAAGTTTAATAGGAAACTTTCAATGATAAAGCAACTACCCCTACTGTGGTATGTTGAGAGTAGGACCCATCCACCCACAAACTGTTGTTTGATTAAACCCATTGTCCAGGGTTCTGACATCAGCAGGCCGTGAGGGATTCGAGTGAGGCTATTCTTGATACTCAGAAGATTTATGTTCCACAGATGAGTAACTGTAGTAATTAACTGCATTTAAGATGTTATTGCTTAGGGATGCTTTAGATTTGTACTAGCAATAGCTCAAGAATGAACTTACTGGCGAGTACAGGAGAAGTTTCAACAATTTAGCCCAAAGAAAGCTCTAGGAAAGCATTTATTTGCAGCTGTCTCCAGTAGAGGTTGTTCATCCTCTCAGGCTCCGCGGTCTCCAGGACAAGTAATTTGGTGGTTGCATTCTCTTGGCTTCCCGGTTTTCCTCTAAAAAACAGAGGATTGAAAAGATATCAGTAACTCACCCGAGGTCATATATCAGGGAAGTTGTAATGAGTTCTCCAAAGATGCTGTCGTCTCTGAAATCTTTTTTTTTTTTTTTTTTTAGACAGAGTCTCTCTCTGTTGCCAGGCGCCAGGCTGGAGCGCAGTGGCGTAATCTCAGCTCACCGCAACCTCCGCCTCCTGGGTTCAAGCAATTCTCCTGCCTCAGCCTCCTGAGTAGCTGGGACTACAGGCACCCACCACCATGCCCAGCTAATTTTGAATCTTTAGTGGAGATGGGTTTTCACCATGTTGGCCAGGATGGTCTTGATCTCTTGACCTCGTGATCCGCCCGCCTTGGCCTCCCAAAGTGCTGGGATTACAGGCCTGAGCCACCGCACCCGGCCACTTGCTCCTTCTCAAAAGATAACCTAATCTCGCAGTTCACTTAGAAAATTGAGGCCTTGGTACAAATGGGAAGGAATTTCCTTACCCTTCAGGCCCTGCATTCATAAGCCTGTGTTCAGCTGAATCTATCCTTACCTCACACACATTTCTGAACAAAAGCCCTTCCCTCTGGCATAGAGAAAATGCCCCATCTATTCAAGATTAATTTTCCCCATTATTGTACATGGTTCCATCCCCTTCTGCTTGCTCAGGGAGTTTGGGCCATTAATGTTTCATTTATCTTCCATATTTTCCACTTCTCTTTCTCTCCTGGATTCCTCCCTGAAGTCCACACTACCCTCATTTTATTTATTTATTTATTTATTTATGAGACAGAGTTTCGCTCTTGTTACCCAGGCTGGAGTGCAATGGCATGATCTCGGCTCACCGCAACCTCCGCCTCCTGGGTTCAGGCAATTCTCCTGCCTCAGCCTCCCAACTAACTGTGATTACAGGCACGCGCTACCATGCCCAGCTTATTTTTGTATTTTTAGTAAAGACGGGGTTTCACCTTGTTGACCAGGATGGTCTCGATCTCTTGACCTTGTGATCCACCCACCTTGGCCTCCCAAAGCGCTGGGATTACAGGCTTGAGCCACCGCGCCCAGCCTAGTACCCTCACTTTAAAACAAACAAAATGAAAGCCAGCTTCCTTAAACATTCATTGGAACCCGCATCTCTTTTAAACAACTGAGCTTCCCCACAAACGAGCTTCTTGAATTACACAGCAAATCTCTCCTCTCTTCTTCCTCAACTCCCATTTGCGCTTCAAACCACTTCAACTGGGCTTCCATTTCCACCAGTTCACTGCACCTGTTGTAGCAAATGTCCGTCGAAGCTGTACTTGTCACCTCTTTCATGATTACTATTGTTTACCTATGCATTCTGCTTTTTCGCTGAATATAGCTTTAAATTTCTGTCTATGCAGTTACTGCACAGTTTTTTGTTTGTTTGTTTGGAGACAGAGTTTCACTCTCATTACCCAGGCTGGAGTGCAATGGCTCGATCTCAGCTCACTGTAACCTCCACCTCCTGGGTTCAAGCGATTCTCTCGCCTCTGCCTCCCGAGTAGCTGGGATTAGAGGCACCTGCCACCATGCCCGGTAAGTCTCTTATTTTTAGTACAGATGGGGGGTTTCGTCATGTTGGGCAGGCTGGTCTCGAACTCCTGACTACTGCAGTTTTCTTAGTCATTAAATTATATAGATTTAGAGCATTAGGCTGAGCGCGGTGGCTCACACCTATAATCTCAGCACTTTGGGAGGCCAAGGCGGGCAGATCACAAGGTCAGGAGATCGAGACCATCCTGGCTAACACAGTGAAACCCCATCTCTACTAAAAATACAAAAAAATTAGCTGGGTGTGGTGGCTCACGCCTGTAGTACCAGCTACTCAGGAGGCTGAGGCAGGAGAATCCCTGGAACCCGGTAGGCGGAGGTTGCGGTGAGCCGAGATGGCTCCACTGCACTTCAGCCTGGCGACAGAGCGGGACTCCGTCTCAAAAACAAAACAAAACAAACAAAACGAGCTTTAGACAAAAAAGAGAGAAAGAAATTAAATAAATAAATAAAGATTTAGAGCGTCTTTGCGACAGTGTTGTCGGAGGTCGAGCAGTTCCTGACGACGCTGACCAGACTCTCCCAGGAGTGCTGGACGTTGGGAACCATCTGTTATCACCTCGAAAAAGTATGACGGTCAAACCAAACCCGCTCCAAAGATAGATTCTGTGGAGGGCTTTGAGCCCTCAGACAAGTGTCTGTTAAGAGCTACCGATGGGAAACAGATCAGCACTGTGGTGAGCTCCGAAGACGTGAGTTTCAGATGGCTTATGCAAACCGACCGAGAGCTAACGGATGGGCTGAAGAGGGACAACAAGAAGGAAGGTAAGAAGCCCAAAGCAGCAGGACGGCGAAGGGCACACATTTCCTGCTTTCACCAATTAACCGCTGAATTGCTATTTTTTTCCTTTGGTTTTTACTTTTGGCCGCCTAGCCAGGTTTCTGGTTCCCCCACAGTAGGTGTTTTTACTTAAGATTAGGGTCCTTTGGAAAGAATAGCTGCAGTGTTTTGTTTTGTTTTTTTGAGATGGAGTTTCGCTCTTGTTACCCAGGCTGGAGTGCAATGGCGCGATCTCGGCTCACCGCAACCTCTGCCTCCTGGGTTCAGGCAATTCTCCTGCCTCAGCCTCCCGAGCAGCTGGGATTACAGGCACGCGCCACCACGCCCGGCTAATTTTTTTGTATTTTTAGTAGAGACGGGGTTTCACCATGTTGACCAGGATGGTCTCGATCTCTTGACCTTGTGATCCACCTGCCTCAGCCTCCCAAAGTGCTGGGATTACAGGCGTGAGCCACCGTGCCCGGCTAGCTGCAGTGTTTATAGGGTAGTTGTTGTAAGACTCTAGTTTATTTCCCACCTGGCTAATTGATCTGTGCTGCATGGTTGTATACTCCCGGATTATAGATTAAAAGGCTCTGTAGTCATCTCTGTGAAAAGCAAGCTGTCATTAAACATGTTTGTTTATAAAAAATTATATAGATTTAGATTATTAGATTAGGCTATTATATTATACCTGTATCTCTG
This sequence comes from Callithrix jacchus, assembly GCF_049354715.1. NCBI lineage: Eukaryota > Metazoa > Chordata > Mammalia > Primates > Cebidae > Callithrix > Callithrix jacchus. The sequence goes on from NC_133519.1 coordinate 9,960,402, forward strand.
ATGTGAAAGAAGCTTTCTTCCATTTCATTTTTGAAGTGGTTGCTCCTGGTATAGAGAAACACATATTATTTTTGTGTGTTGATCTTGTCAGCCTGCTCTTATTGGTTTCAATAGTTTGTCAGGTTTCTTTTCTTTTCTATGTAGGTCATCGTGTCATCTTCAAATAAAGACAATTTTCTCTTTCCAGTCAATACATCCCCTTTTGCTCCCATATTATTATGTGTGTTTGACTTCTGTAAATGTGAAAAAGTGGCATGAATCTCCCCTCATCTGGGACTTCCTCTGAAGATGCATTATTAAGTATAATGTCTGCTTTGTCTGCTTGTACATTATGAATGTTTATCAAGTTAAGACATTTTCTTTCCTTTTTTTTTTTTGATAAGAACTTTTTAAAAATTGCATTTTAGGTTTTGGGGTACATGTGAAGAACATGCAAGATTGTTGCATAGGTACACACGTGACAGTGTGATTTGCTCCCTTCCTCCCCTTCACCTATATCTGGCATTTCTCCCCATGCTATCTCTCCCCAACTCCCCACCCCCGCTGTCTCTCCCCTATTTCCCCCCAACAGACCCCAGTGTGTGATCTCCCCTCCCTGTGTCCATGTGTTCTCATTGTTCAACACCCACCTATGACTGAGAACATGTGGTGTTTGATTTTCTGTTCTTGTGTCAGTTTGCTGAGAATGATGGTTTCCAGGTTCATCCATGTTCCTACAAAGGACACTAATTACTGTTTTTGATGGCTGCATAGTATTCCATGGTGTATATGTGCCACATTTTTCCTGCCCAGTCTATCATCGATGGGCATTTGGGTTGCTAAGAACTTTTATTGTTTACTCAGGAATGGATGTTAAATTTTGTCAAATCCCTTTTATTTATCTGTTGAAATAATCATATATATTTCCCATTTTAGTATCTAAAGTATTTAGGGAAATTATATTTAAAGACTTTCTAATATTAAACCATTTCTATAAGCCTGGAATAAATGGAATAAATCCTACTTGGTCCTGGTGGATTATCCTTTAAATACACTTCTGGCTTCATTTGTTAATATTTAAGACTTTGCACTTGTATTCATAAATAGAATGGCCTATAATTTTCTTTTCTGGTGCTATTTCTTTTTTTTTTTTTTTTTTTTTTTTTTTTTTTGAGACAGAGTCTTGCTCTGTCGCCAGCCTCCAGGCTGGAGTGCAGTGGCACAATCTCAGCTCACTGCAACCTCTGCCTACCGGGTTCAAGCAATTCTCCTGCCTCAGCTTCCCAAGTAGCTGGGACTACAGGTGCGTGCCATCATGCCCGGCTAATTTTTATACTTTTAGTAGAGATGGGATTTCACCATGTTGTCTAGGATGGTCTCAATCTCTTGACCTTGTGATCCACTCGCCTCAGCCTCCCAAAGTGCTGGGATTACAGGCATGAGCCTCTGGTGCTATTTCATATGCTTTTGGTAGGCTGGCTTTGCCAGGTTACAAACTAAGATGGACTGTTTTCTTTCTTTCTTTGTCTTTATGCTAGGCTGAGTTACAATTATTTCTCTCTAACCAGTGTTGAAATGTAAACTCTCTGAGAGCAGGAACTGTGCTTGTCTCATCGTGTGCTATCTTCCCAGCATCTAGAACAGTGCATAACACTTGGCAGAGGACAGAAAAATGTTGAATGGCCGGGCACGGTGGCTCACACCTGTAATCCCAGCACTTTGGGAGGCGGAGGCAGGTGGATCACAAGGTCAAGAGATCGAGACCATCCTGGTCAACAAGGTGAAACTCCGTCTCTACTAAAAATACAAAAAAATAGCTGGGCATGGTGGCACGTGCCTGTAATCCCAGCTACTCAGGAGGCTGAGGCAGGAGACTTGCCTGAACCCAAGAGGTGGAAGTTGCGGTGAGCCGAGATTGCGTCATTGCATTCCAGCCTGGGTAACAAGAGCGACACTCTGTCTCAAAAAAAAAGAAAAGAAAAATGTTGAATGAATGAAGCTCTCCCCACTTTGACCTCTCAAGGTGCATTGTATCTTTTTACAGGTAATCATTATATTCTAGTGCTTTCTTCTTTACTAAATTTTCTGATTTTTATTTTTTATTTTTATTCTATTTTTTATTTTTTATTTACTTTGAGATGGAGTTTCTCTCTGTCTCACCTAGGCCGGAGTGCAGTGGCACAATCTTGGCTCAGTGCAGCCTACGCCTCCCAGGTTCAAGCGATTCTCCTGTCTCAGCCTCCCGAGTAGCTGGGACTACAGGTGCCCACCACCACACTGGCTAATTTTGTATTTTTAGTAGAGATGAGGTTTTACCATGTTGGCCAGACTGGTCCCAAACTCCTGACCTCAGATAATCCACCTGCCTTGCCCTCTCAAAGTGCTGAGATTACAGGCGTGAGCCACTGTGCCTGGCCTCTCTTGTATTTTTATTTTTATCTCTTTATCTGATTTTTCCCTGTATTATTGATTGTGCCTAGCAAGGAGAAATCTAATCAGTATTTGTTAAATAAATTAAAGAAAAATGTAAGTAACATGAAAGAACAGGATGCCACTGTACTTTAGATGAGGCACAAGGCTTGGCCTAAACAAAACTTTTCTCTGGTGACAACCAGCTGCATTATAGGCCTCATTAACCTCGTCTTGCTGTTTCTGGCTCAGTGCTCTGCTGCTGTCCCACAGAGCCTGTTACTTTTCCTTCTACTGCCATAAAATTACCCGTCCTATTTTTTATTTCCTCAGGGTCTAAGATTTCAGCCAGCAAGTCAAACAAACTAATTTTCATTAATAGAGAACAGTAATTGGAGAAGCCAAAGGGAGCACATGCCTAGGCAATAAATGTGCATTTTTAATAAAACACTGTGCTTTTTCTAATTATAGAAGACACTTTTTATTATAGAAAAAATTGTAAGCACCAAAAAATAGAAAATAAAAAGCACACACACAAAATTCAGGCGAGTCATAATATTTCGGTTGTAACGTAGCAGAGTAGTTAAGAGCCCGGACTCCACTGCCTAAGCTTGACTCCCGCCTCTACCACCTTCTAGCTATTTGACCTTGGGCAAGTTTCTTAACCCGTCAATGTCTCAGCTTTATCATCTGTAAAACAGAGATAGTGATAACACCTATTATTGCTATGAGACTTAAATGAGAGAGACTAATGAGACTTAAATGTAGAGTCCTTAAAACAATCTCTGGCACATAATAAGGTCTAGGTTAGGTTGTTTCTTTTTTTTCTTTTTTCTTTTTTGAGACAGTCTTGCTCTGTTGCCCAGGCTGCAGTGCAGTCATGCGATCTCAGCTCACTGTAACCTCTGCCTCCGGGTTCAAGCAGTTCTCTTCCTTAGCCTCCTGAGTAGCTGGGATTACAGGCATCTGCCACCACGCCCAGCTAATTTTTGTATTTTTAGTAGAGACGGGGTTTCATCATCTTGGCCAGACTGGTCTTGAAATCCTGACCTCGTGATCCACCCGCCTTGGCTTCCCAAAGTGCTGGGATTACAGACATGAGCCACCACACCCAGCTATGTTAGGTATTCGCTATTATTGTTTTGGCAGCTGTCCTTCCAGATAGATAAGACAGACCAACAGAGAAGAGATATAACTATAAACACGTGTACTTTCAAAAGTACTGGAATTGTTCTTTTTTTTTTTGAGGCAGAGTCTTGCTCTGTTGCCAGTGCAATCTCAGCTCACTGCAACCTCTGCCTCCTGGGTTCAAGCGATTCTTCCGCCTCAGCCTCCCGAGTAGCTGAGACCACAGGCACGTGCCTCCACACCTGGCTAATTTTTGTATTTTTAGTAGAGACGGGGTTTCACCATGTTGGCCAGGATGGTCTCGATCTCTTGATTTCGTGATCCACCTACCTCGGCCTCCCAAAGTGCTGGGATTACAGGTGTGAGCCACCATGCCCAGCCTGGAATCATTCTTTACCTGTATCTTCTTATTGCTTTTGTCACTTAAAAGCACGCCATGAGACCAGACACGGTGGCTCAGCCTGTAGTCCGAGCACTTTTGAAGGCTCAAGTGGGAGGACTGCTTGAGCCCAGGAGTTTGAGACTAGCTTGGGCAACATAGCAAGAACCTGTCTACAAAAAAAAAAAAAAAAAAAGGCCAGGTATGGTGGCACATGCCTGTAGTCCTAGCTACTAAGTAAACTGAGGTGGGAGGATTGCTTGAGACCAGGAGTTGAAGGCTGCAGTGAGCCATGATCTTGCCACTGTGCTCCGGCCTGGGCAACAGAGCAAAATCCTGTCTCAAAAAAAAGAAAAAACTAAAAACAAACAAAAAAAAAAACTTTTGCCCCCCCAAAATCTACAAATAAAATAATATACATTTTTTAAATATGACCTTTTGAGGACAAAATATTCTTCCCTCCAACCTCCCAAACTCATTCTTTTCCCTGCTGCCCAGACAACTGAGTGAAACAGTGGAGGACGGCAAGAATCCCAGCTACAGCCATCAGTGATATTACCTTAACATTAACACTGCAATGTTACCCAGCGTCTTCACGCCACAAAGAACTTGCCAGTGTAAAAAGGAGGAGTCGGATGTGGGATATTTTTAGTCTCTGCTGATCCCTGCCACGTGGTTGTTAATAGTAGCTGAGGTTATCATCTACTGCTCACTTACGCTCTTCAAGCACTGAAGCAAGCCTTTGCCTTCATTCATCCTCACGATAATACATACCAATATTATGACATTTTATCAATATTAGTATGTATTATACATATTAATAATATTATAAGAATTATAGGCCGGGCGCGGTGGCTCACGCCTGTAATCCCAGCACTTTGGGAGGCCAAGGCAGGTGGATCACGAGGTCAAGAGATCGAGACCATCCTGGTCAACATGGTGAAACCCTGTCTCTACTAAAAACACAAAAATTAGCTGGGCATGGTGGTGCGTGCCTGTAATCCCAGCTACTCAGGAGGCTGAGGCAGGAGAATTGCTTGAACCCGGAGGCGGAGGTTGCGGTGAGCCGAGATCGTGCCATTGCACTCCAGGCTGGGTAACAACAGCGAAACTCCAGCTCCAAAAAAAAAAAAAAAGAATTATAATGAACAACACTGAGGTTCACCCAGGTTAAGGAGATTTGTTTAAAGTTACATGATAAGTGGCAAAGCCGGGATTCAAGCCCAAGCTAGTTTAACTCCAAAACCAGGACATCAGAATGTCTCTAAGCATGTTATTACTAATCTGTTTCATTTAGCAATTTCAATTCCTCAGAAGACTTTCATATACATAGTTTGGCCCTAATAAGCCTGTGGGATATAATTAAAGGCATTAGGATCGATTCACAGCTAGGGAACTAAGGCAAAGTCTACTGCAATATAATAATAAACACAAAACCTCACATGTCCATTGCTGCCTATTAGGGTTGTAACCAGTGCCGTACCTGCAGTTAGAACTCAAAATTACTCACATAAGCACTTCGAGTTCGATGTAGATGACAGCTCTATAGATATCCCACACCCATCGTTTCTCCTAGCTGCAGCAGGAATGCCAGTGACAGAATGACGACAGGAGTTCTGGCCAACTCCAACCCATCCTCATTCAGCAAGCTTGTTCTTTCTCTGTTTGTGCTCCCAGCTGACAGAGTTACCTCAAAAAAAGAAATCATTTCTGCAAACATTTGAAGCAGCTCAACCCTCTGGCGTTTAGCAGAGTAAGACTCTGTCAGAATAATCTAGAAATCTGTTTTCTGATGCTAGAATTAAAATGCCTGCATTTTTAGGTGTTTGTTTTGTTTTGTTTTGTTTTTTGCCATTGTTCCGCCATTAGATTTGCCCAAAAATATAAATATACGCATAGGCTTTGACTTATTCAAAATAGCATACTTTGAACATTGCAGCTTTATTATTTTATGTTTACTTATGGGCCTTATAAATGTCAGGGCCAGGTGCAGTGGTTCTCGCTTGTAATCTCAGCACTTTGGGAGGCCGAGGTGGGTGGATCACCTGAGGTCAGGGTTGAAGACCAGCCTGGCTAACATGGTGGAACCCCATTTCTACTAAATATACAAAACATTAGCCAGGCGTGGTGGCGCACTTGTAATCCCAGCTACTCCAGAGGCTGAGGCAAGAGAATCTCTTGAACCCGGGAGGCAGAGGTTGCAGTGAGCCGAGATCATGCCATTGCACTCTGGCTTGGGCAACAAGAGAGAAACTTCGTCTCAAAAAAAAAAAAAAAGTCATTACGATTTAGAGTACTAGTACAGTGCACTGCATAACTGATTTTAACAGCTTTTTTCATAAGACCAACCCTTGACAGCTTACCAATACTTAAATATTTTCTAATGAGTGATATATTGGTAAAAGAGTATTCCAATGCAGAGCTAGGCTTAGGAGAAATTGAGCCCAAGAAATGAGGGGGCATAACAGCAGGAGAGAAAATGGCAGTCTGAATCTGGGAGACCTAAGCGTCAGAGACAGAGAGGGGAACACACGGTTCAGATATGGGTAGCATGGGTACCCTCACTGACAAAATACAGTGCTGTTTAGAGCATCTGATGTCCTATAACACAGAACTGTCAGCTGCCTGGGTTCCAGCCTCTAGAAAAGAGAAAAACAATATGCCAACCACATCCCTAATTCAAGGGTTGCCATATATGTATAATTCTATTGCCTCCCTTAAGCTGAAGTCATTTTTTTTTTTTTTTTTTTTTTTTGAGACGGAGTTTCGCTGTTCTTACCCAGGCTGGAGTGCAATGGCACGATCTCGGCTCACCGCAACCTCCGCCTCCTGGGCTCAATCAATTCTCCTGCCTCAGCCTCCTGAGTAGCTGGGATTACAGGGCATGCGCCACCATGCCCAGCTAATTTTTGTATTTTTAGTAGAGATGGGGTTTTACCATGTTGACCAGGATGGTCTCGATTTCTTGACCTCGTGATCCACCCGCCTCGGCCTCCCAAAGTGCTGGGATTACAGGCGTGAGCCACTGCGCTTGGCCAGCAATTTTTTTTTACTGTCTTTTCAATTGCTTCTATAGTCATTGGCTATTAGATTCCCTACCTCTTTTTGAGTCAGTTTTGGTTTCTATTTACTTAGAAATTCCTGTTTCACCTAAATTTTAAATTTATTGCTATAAGGTAATGCGCAATACATGATTATGCTTTTAAAATCTTCACTATTGGCTGGGCGCGGTGGCTCACGCCTATAATCCCAGCACTTGGGGAGGCCGAGGCGGGTGGATCCCAAGGTCAAGATATTGAGACCATCCTGGTCAACATGGTGAAACCCCGTCTCTACTAAAAATAAAAAAAATTACCTGGGCTTGGTGGTGCGCGCCTGTAATCCCAGCTACTTGGGAGGCTGAGGCAGAAGAATTGCCTGAACCCAGGAAGGGGAGGTTGCTGTGAGCCGAGATCGTGCCATTGCACTCCAGCCTGGGTAACAAGAGCGAAACTCCGTCTCAAAAAAAAAAAAATTCACTATTTCTGTGATTATATCTCCTTTTCATTCCAGTGCTTTGTTATTGTTTGTTTTGAGACAGAGTCTCACTCTGTTGCCCAGGTTGGAGTGCAGTGGCACCATCTCAGCTCACTGTAACCTCTGCCTCGCAGGTTCAAGTGATTCTCCTGGCTCAGCCTCCTGAGTAGCTGGAATTACGGGCACATGTCAGCACACTTGGCTAATTTTTGTATTTTTAGTAGACACAGGGTTTCACCATGTTGGCCAGGCTGGTCTCGAACTCCAGGCCTCTGGGTAACAGGCGTGAGCTACTGTGCCTGGCCCCAGTGCTGTTTTTATATTTTCTCTCCTTCTCCATCTTTCTTTCTTTTTTTAATCAGACTTGCCAAAGATTGGTCTATTTTATTGGTTATCAAAGAATCAGATTTTTAGTACACTAATTGAGTATGCTTTTTATTGTTTCATTAATTTCTGCCTTTTTATCTCTTTTAATTCCGTCCCCCAACTTTTATAAGAGTTGTTTGTGATGTTCTGTGCTTAGCTTATTGAGTTTAATGTTTGGGTCATTGATTTTCTTTTCTTTCTTTTGTTTTCTAGCCCAGAAATCACTTTATTCCAGACGGATTGCAATCTTTTATATTTTTTGAGTGCATTTCTAAAGTATACATTTTCTTTTGAATGTCACTTTCTGTACACTATAGGTTTTGCTTTGTAATATTTTCCGTACTGTCTTTAATTTCCATTTTGATTTACCCTTTAACCCAAGGGGTTCTTTTTTTTTTTTTTTTTTTTTTTTTTTTGAGACAGAGCCTCACTCTGTCACTCAGGCTGGAGTGCAGTGGCATGATCTCAGCTCACTGCAACCTCCACCTCCCAGATTCAGGCGATTCTCATGCCTCAGTCTCCCGAGTAGCTGGGATTACAGGTCCCCACCACCACCATCTGGCTAATTTTTGTATTTGTAATAGAGAAGGGATTTTACCATGTTGACCAGGCTGGTCTTGAACTCCTGACCTCATGTGATCTGCACCCCTCAGCTTCCCAAAGTTTTGGGATTACAGGCATGAGCCATCTGTTATATTACAGGCATGAGCCCACCACTGGGAGTGGTGGTGCACGCCTGTAATCCCAGCTACTTGGGAGGCTGAGGCAGGAGAATTGCTTGAACCCCGAAGGCAGAGGTTGCAGTGAGCCGAGATTACATCACTGCACTCCAGTCTGGGCAACAGAGAAAGACTCCGTCTCAAAAACAGTAATAATAGGCCGGGCGCGGTGGCTCACGCCTATAATCCCAGCACTTTGGGAGGCTGAGGCGGGTGGATCACGAGGTCAAGAGATCAAGACCATCATGGTCAACAAGGTGAAACCCCGTCTCTACTAAAAATACAAAAATTAGCTGGGCATGGTGGTGCGCACCTGTAATCCCAGATACTTGGGAGGCTGAGGCAGGAGAATTGCTTGAACCCAGAAGGCAGAGGTTGTGGTGAGCCGAGATCGTGCCATTGCACTCCAGTCTGGGTAACAACAGCAAAATTCCATCTCAAATAATAATAATAAATAAAAATAAAGTTCAGCTGGCCATGGTTGCTCATGCCCGTAATCCCAGCACTTTGGGAGACTGAGGCGGGCGGATCACAGTGTTGGGGGATGGAGACCATCCAGGCCAACATGGTGAAACCCCCGTCTCTACTAAAAACACAAAAATCAGCCTGGTGTGGTGTTGCACACCTGTAGTCCCAGCTACTCAGGAGGCTGAGGTAGGAGAATCACTTGAACCCAGGAGGTGGATGTCACAGTGAGCTGAGATCGTGACACTGCACTCCAGCCTAGCGACAGAGGGAGAGTCTGTCTCAAAAATAAATAAATAAATAATAAAGTTGAAGGATATGTAGCAAAGAAAATTACTTACAACAACCCAATATTATAATCTGTCTGTAAAATAAACACGTCTACTCCTTCCAACTTCATAAGGGTGAAAAATAAGAGTTTAAAATATGAAAGCAGAGATAAGATGTATTAGTCACTTGTGAAAATAGCTCTTCAATTGTGTGCCTGTAAGTTGGCAGGGGAAAAAAAGAAACTCAGTTTCAAAACAGAAAAATTATATATTGCTATGTCTGTACAATTGTTATAGCCAATGTCTCTAAACAGAAAATTGTGCAGTAGTGCAAGGGAATTAGCAATAATACCAAGAATGATTAGATTCAGATTTCAAATCCCATATGAAAATAAATTACATTGTTTTTTCTTAAACTAATTATTATTTTTTTTCTTGACATGGAGTCTCACTCTGTCGCCCAGGCTGGAGTGCAGTGGCATGATCTCAGCTCGCTGCAACCCCCACCTTCCAGGTTCAAGTGATTCTTGTGCCTCAGCCTCCCAAGTAGCTAGGATTACAGGTGTGTGTTGGTGACCAGCTAATTTTTTGTATTTTTAGTAGAGACAGGGTTTCCCCATGTTGGCCAAGCTGGTCTTGTCAAGTGATCCGCTGGCCTCGGCTTCCCAAAATGCTGAGATTGTAAGTGTGAGTCCCCGTATTCAGCCAGAAAACCTTCATGGAGGTGCTGGGGATTGAACCCAGGGCCTCATGCATGCTAAGCATGCGCTCTACCACTGAGCTACACCCCCTTTAATTCTTAACATCAGAAATATTATTCAACAGACACTATCAGAGTTAAGGGAAATTTTTGGAAAATTGTGACAAAAAAAGCATAAAGAAAGTTAATTCATTTTCTAGACAGAACTCTGCTAGTATTAGAATGAAATGCTTTAATTAGATAGTAATTTACTTGCTTTCTTGTACCTTATGTCATCTCTCTAGTGTGTTTGTTACAGTCCTGCATATTTAAATAACAAAAACAAACTAATTATGTATTTTGCATGATCAGTATGTTACAACATTAAGATCAGACTAATAATACACATCATCTACTCCACTGCCAATTTTTATACTCCCTGCAATCTTTTTTTTTTTGAGACGGAGTTTCGCTCTTGTTACCCAGGCTGGAGTGCAATGGCGCGATCTCGGCTCACTGCAACCTCCGCCTCCTGGGTTCAGGCAATTCTCCTGCCTCAGCCTCCCGAGTAGCTGGGATTGACAGGCACGGGCCACCATGCCCAGCTAATTTTGTATTTTTTATTTTTTTTATTTTTAGTAGAGACGGGGTTTCACCATGTTGACCAGGATGGTCTCCATCTCTTGACCTCGTGACCCACCCACCTTGGCCTCCCAAAGTGCTGGGATTAAGGCGTGAGCCACCGCACCCGGCCACTCCCTGCAATCTTATAACACGTCCTCATGGGAACAAAAATGCTTTCCATTTATCTTGCAGAGGGTATAAACATCAATTTAAAACAAGAGATGCAAGCCTTACATAGTTAAAAGTGATATAATTAACAGGATTACAAAAACATTTCTAATAAAGCAGAGGAAATAACTGTATTGCTTGTAGTTCTATTAAGAGTTTATTGAACCATTAAAAACAATTTCAAAACAAAAAAATACAAAGGCAAATATCCAAATAGTTTTGTATGGAGGTAGGATTCACTTTTCTTCCATCCAACCTAGTTTTAATTCCTGTGGCCTACAGGATGGCTTAGATAAGGAAGAAGTTAAAAATCGGCTGTTACAGAGTTGCAGCTGTGTGGCATGTGGGTGATCTACATAACTGAAGCGGAAGAGAGAAATGCAGTCTTACCCGCAAAACTGGCTTCTCCCTCAGTCTACTGTCACAATCCCAAGTCCAGCTACTCCCTCAACATCTCCATCTCCCTGGCTAAAACCTCCCATCTCTCACCTGGGTTGTCGTAAAGGCTCCTAACTAACCTCACTTCTTTTGCCTTTGCCCTCTTCGATTAATTCTCAACCCAATAACCAGACCCATCCTCTCCTCAAAGGTCTCCAGTGGCATTCTTATTCAAAATACAAGTCAATATCCAAGGCCAGTCACAGTGGCTCACGCCTCTAATTCCAGCACTTTGGGAGGCTGAGGCAGGTGGATCACTTGAGGTCAGGAGTTCGAGACCAGCCTGGCCAACATGGCGAAACCCCATCTCTACTAAAAATACAAAAATTAGCTGGGCGTGATAGGCACCTGTAATCCCAGCTACTCGGGAGGCTGAGGCAGGAGAATTGCTTGAACCGGGGAGGCAGAGGTTACAGTGAGCCAAGATCATGCCACTGCACTCCAGCCTGGGTGACAAAGCAAGACTCCATCACACAACAAAAAGTCAATATCCTCACAACTGGGTCCCACACCAACTATTCCCCATTTTCCATCGTTCTCTCTCAATGACTCAGCTGCAGCTACCCTGGCTGGTTTGCTGTTTTATGAACAGGCACTCCCAACTCAGGGATTTAGCAATTGCTCGTTCCTTTATACAAAATGTTTTCATCTAGATTCCATGTATCTTATTCCTTTAACATCCTTCAGGTTTTTGCTCAATATTCATTTTTCAGCAAATGATTCCCTGACCACCACATTTTAACTGCAAACCTTACGCATTTCAACACTGCCCCCAAACTCCTTCTTCAAACTTGTTTTTGCTGTATAGAACTTACCACCACAAGATTACTATATGTTTTGGTTATTTTGTTTACTGTCTGATTGTCCTCACTAGATTGTAAATTCCATGAGATTAGGGATTTTTGTCTGTTTGTTTCAATCCTATATTCCCATGGCTATCACATAGTAGGTGTTCAGGAGCATCCTCTATAAATCCTCTAGTAACCAGTGTCCAGAACTATATGCCTATGTAGGTGACCCAGACACTTCCTCTAAGAACTATGTAGAAAAACAACTTCATTGAATTTAAACATCTTAATTAAAAATAGCAGCATTTAACATTCACATAACAACTACACGATCATTCTCTTTACTTATTTCCTACCTTAAGCCTTGATGCCATCACTACTTACAGAAAAAAAAATAGTTCCTAACTATCCCACAGAAGAAAGCAAGGTCATGTTAATATAAATACTTCGCCCTACATTTATGCAGTCTTCCCTCAAAAATGATAAATTCTGGCCGGGCGCGGTGGCTCATGCCTGTAATCCCAGCACTTTGGGAGGCCAAGGTGGGTGGATCACGAGGTCAGGAGTTCAAGACCAGCCTGGCCAAAATGGTGAAACCCCATCTCTACTAAAAATACAAAAATTAGCTGGGCACGGTGGCAGGCACCTGTAATCCCAGCTACTTGGCAGGTTGAGGCAGAATTGCTTGAACCTGGGTGGCAGAGGTTGCAGTGAGCCAAGATGGCACCACTGCACTCCAGCCTGGGTGACAGAGTGAAACTCCATCTCAAAAAAAAAAAAAGTTGATCAATTCCATACCCCTCCACCAGGAGTTAAAGAAAGGAGATGTATCCTCCCACTTTCAGAAATGCTTTAACTAGAATTAAAGAAGGAAGAACAAGCTATCTGTAGGAACCCATTCATTGATAGAAAGGAAAAACATTTTCTAAGAAATGTCAAATAAATGATTCTGGATCTACCACCATTTGGGGGATTTCACATCAATACTAACACAAGTATATAATATTATTATATTTATATTAATAAGGCTGGGTATAGTGGTTCATATCTGTAATTCTCATAACTTTGGGAGGCCGAGGTAGGAGGACTGCTTGAAGCCAGGAGTTCAAGACCAGCCTGGGCAAAACAGTGAAACCCCATCTCTACACATAATAAATAAATGAAATTAGCACAGTGAAAGGATCACTTGAGCCCAAAAGTTTGAGGCTGCAGTGAGCTATGATGCACCACTACACACTAGCCTGCGAGCAGAGTGAGACCTTGACTCTTAAAAAAAAGAAATTTGACCAGGCATGGTGGCTCATACCTGCAATCCCAGCACTTTAGGAGGCTGAGGCAGGTGGATCACCTGAGGTCGGGAGTTCAAGACCAGCCTGACCAACATAAAGAAACTCTGTCTCTACTACAAATACAAAATTAGCCAGGTGTGGTGGCACATGTCTGTGATCCCAGCTACTCCGGAGGCTGAAGCAGGAGAATCACTTGAACCTGGGAGGCAAAGGTTTTGGTAAGCCAAGATCACCCCATTGCACTCCAGCCTGGGCAACAAGAGTGAAAGAAATTCTGTCTCAAAAAAAGTTGTATTAATAAACTGCTTCCAGAAATTAGACAAGACATACTCAGTATGTGGATATAAACAAAGAGTACGATTTCCATATGCAAAACACGAAATTCATAGATTAATAACTGAAGTCTCCTAGTCTATTTTTCCTTATCTCAAAAGATATCAACTTTTTTTCTCCCCATATTCATGCATTTATCTACCTTCAGGTTTTTTTTTTTGTTTTTTTTTTTTTGAGATGTAATCTCACTCTGTCGCCCAGGCTGGAGTGCAGTGGCACCATCTCGGCTCACTGCAACCTCCACCTCCTGGGTTCAAGTGATTCTCCAGCCTCAGCCTCCCAAGTAGCTGGGACTACAGGCACGTGCCACCAAGCTCAGCAAATTTTTTGTATTTTTAGTGGAGACGGGGTTTCACCTTATTAGCCAGGATGGTTTCAATCTCCTGACCTCGTGATCCACCAGCCTTGGCCTCCCAAAGTGCTGGGATTATAGGCATGAGCCACCGCGCCCAGCCTATTTATTTAAAAAAAAAATTTTTTTTTTGAGACGGTACCTTACTCTGTCTCCCAGGCTGGAGTGCAGTGGCACAATCTCAGCTCACTGTAACCTCCGTCTCCCTAGTTCAAGAGATTCTTCTGCCTCAGCCTCCTGAGTAAGTAGGATTACAGGCACCTGCCACTAACGCCCAGCTAATTTTTGTTTTAGTAGAGACAGGATTTCACCATGTTGGCCAGGCTGGTCTCAAACTCCCGACCTCAAATGATCTGTCTGCTTCAGCCTCCCAAAGTACTGGGATTAGAGGCGTGAGCCACCGTGCATGGTCTATTTAGAGGTGTAGTAAACTTAAATCAGTTCTGAAGCTTTTCCAGATACTAGTAGTAAAATACGCTAAAATCAGATTACCTGGTTCTCAGTCCAGTGTTCTTTTCATCCTATCAATGCTACTCTAAATTTGAGTGTTCTCTTGACCAGGAATTAAATTATTCTACATATCTGAGTTGAAACTACTATATTGGCAGGAAATTAAAAAGCCTAACTTCCCAATATTATTCCTAAATTAAATTGTGGTTAGGATGTTGCTATATATTTTCTATAATAACTAAAAATTAAAAAGGAAAAAACCCAAATTCACTATTATTTGTATATTTTGTGCCATAAACAGAGGAAACTGTCATTTACAGTATAATTTTCTGGGCATAGGCGTGGATTTTGGTGTTCACGCCTCCAAGTCCAAATCTCAGTTTTGTCACTTATTAGGGGACATCATCTTAATGTCTCTAAGCTTTTATGTTCTTTCTCTCTCCTTTTTTTTTCTTTTTTCTGACAGGGTGATTACAGGTCAATCTCCTGGGCTCAAGTGTTCCTCCTGCTTCAGCCTCCAAGTAGCTAGGACCACAAGTGCTTACCACCATGCAGCTAATTTAATTTCTGTATATTTTGTAGAGACAGGGCTTTACTAGGTTGTTCAGGCTGGTCTCGAACTACTGGGCTCAATTGATCCACCCGTCTTGGCCTCCCAAATTGCTGGAGTGGCAGGAATGAGCCACCGTGCCCAGCCCTATTTTCTGTTTTTAAAAAGAGACGTTATTATTTCAAAAGATGTTGTACATGAGGCCAGGTGTCGTGGCTCATGCCTGTCATCCCAGCACTTTGGGAGACTGAGGCAGGAAGGTAGCTTGAGCCCAGGAGTTCGAGACCAGCCTGGGCAGCACAGTGAAACCCCCATCTTTACAAAAATTAAAAAAAAAAATTCTCCAGGCATGTTACGTGCCAGTAGTCCCAGCTACGCAGGAGGCTGGAGGGTCACTTGAACCAGGGAGATCAAGGCTGCAGTGAGCCATGATTATGCCACTGCACTCCAGCTTGGGCAATCCAGGGAGACCATGTCTCAAAAAAAAAACATGCTGTACATGATGAATATTACAGTTTTTGTCAGTTAAATATATATCTTTCATATCCTGGGAAATCAAGTAAAAATAAATAAAATAAATGAATAAATTTTTTTTGTTTTTTTGTTTTTTTGTTTACAAGAAGCTGTGTAAGAATAAAATGTAAACAATAAAAAGAAGATAGCACTACTACTTATGTCTCTGAGTAACAAAAATGCACAAAGTACTTAGCATATGGCCTATTGCATGTATATATTAATAGTGACAGATATACTAGTCAATTGCAGTCAGACATGAATGGAAATCATAACAGATTGCCACCTTTCAACCTTTAGATGTGATTTCATATTAATTAAACAAATCTTCCAAGTCAGAATGCTTGTGATTTGAATCTTACAGCAATTATTTTTATCTAGTCTTTAAGAAATGAAAAAATTATGTAACAGTAAACTCATATAATAACTCAAAAAACTTTAAAGCCATAAGCAGACTAAATCCAAGTTGGAGCCCAAGCATTTTGCAATCTATTTGGCCAAAACAATGCATTTTTCCCTCATTCATTTAACAATTTGTGTACCAGCTCCCAAGGTTACAGAACCTGTTCTTGGTGATTCAAGGGCGCCCTCTGTCTGAGTACTTAAAAAATCCAAACCCAAATTAAATACTTTGTAAAAATAAGTTTTTTCAAGTCTTAATCAACAGTTCTATGAAATTGATCCTGTCTTTAATCACTGCTGACATATAGTACTTAAAAAAAAAAAAAAAAAAAAGGCCGGGTATGGTGGTTCACACCTGTAATCCCAGCACTTTGGGAGGCCGAGGCGGGCAGATCACCTGAAGTCTGGAATTTGAGACCAGCCTGCTAACATGGTGAAACCCTGTCTCTACTAAAAATACAAAAATTAGCTGGGCATGGTGGCACGTGCCTGTAATCCCAGCTACTCAGGAGGCTGAGGCAAGAGAATAGCTTCAACCCAGGAGGCAGAGGTTGCAGTGAGCTAAGATTGCACCATTGCATTCTAGCCTGGGCAACGAGAGCTAGACTCTGTCTCAAAAAAAAAAAAATTCAAATGTCATTTGTTGCAAAAGCACAAGAAAGTCCTGTCTACGTCTCTGTAATTTACCTGAAAATTTGAAAATTCCATATTTTTCTCAAAATGTATTCCATACCATTTAATGAAATTATTTTTTTATTTTTTTTTAGAGATGGGGTTTCACCATATTGGCTAGGCTGCTTTCGATCTCCTGACCTCAAGTGATCCACCCACCTCGGCTTCCCAAAGTGCTGGGATTACAGGCGTGAGCCACCGTGCCTGGCCTCAATGAAATTATTGACATGAATCACCTAGATAAGTTTATTGATCTCTTTTTTTCTTTCTGTGTAAAACTCTATACTTTATTTAATATGTCATCATAGCAGTTTACTCAGTAATAAGTATCACCAACATTAAATATTTATTGGATATCTTCTGTGTGCAGGACACACTAGGTGAAAAGGATGTAAAACAACATTCTCTATTCTTAAAGAAATAACAATCTAGTTTCCAAAACAAGACATGTGAAAAGGATGTGTACAAAAAACATATGGCAAAATGCCCGCTAAAAATTATGTTTCTTTCCATCTACTTCCACCTTAAGGAAGTTATTCAACTTCTCTGAACCTCAGTTTATCTGGAATATAAAACAATATCCACCTTAAAGGAAAGCTGCAAAGATTAATTCAGATATCTGTAAAGGTCTCAGCACATAGTAAAAGCTTAATGAAAGATGATTGTTATCATTTACTACTATATTCAAGAAAATAATCCTGAGTAATAGTGTCCTACATTAAAGAAATTTTATTTGCTTCAAATGGGAAGATATGAAAATAGAAAGGTTTATATTTTACTTTTACAACATTAAATATTCTTTCTAGTTAAGGAAAACAGTGATCTTGATTAAATGTTTGATATATCAGGAATGAGTCATTTCTAAAAGAATTATTTCAACATAAAAATACACTCTTTCACGTTAAAAACTCTCAATAAACTACACACTAAAGAAACATACCTCAAAATAATAAGAGCCATCTATGGCAAACCCACAGCCAACATCATACTGAATGGGCAAAAGCTGGAAGCATTCCCCTTGAAAACCAGCACAAGACAAGGATGCCCTCTCTCACCACTCGTTTTTTTTTTTTTTTTGAGACGGGGTTTCACTCTTGTTACCTAGGCTGGAGTGCAATGGTGTGATCTCGGCTCACCGCAACCTCCGACTCCTGGGTTCAAGCAATTCTCCCGCCTCAGCCTCCTGAGTAGCTGGGATTACAGACACGCATCACCATGCCCAGCTAATGTTTTGTATTTTTAGTAGAGACGGGGTTTTACCATGTTGACCAGGATGGTCTCGATCTCTTGACCTTGTGATCCACCTGCCTCAGCCTCCCAAAGTGCTGGGATTACAGGCTTGAGCCACCGCCCCCGGCCCTTCAACACTCCTATTAAACATAGTATTAGAAGTCCTGGCCTGAGCAATAAGGCAAGAGAAAGAAATAAAGGGCATCTGAATAGGAGGACAGGAAGTCAAACTACCTCTGTTTGCAGATGACATGATTATGTATTTAGAAAGCCCCATAGTCTTGGCCCAAAAGCTCCATCAGCTGATAAACAACTTAATAAGCTGATAAACAACTGATAAGCAGTCACAGGATACAAAATCAATGTACAAAAAACACTAGCACTCCTATATACCAACAACAGCCAACCTTAGAGCCAAATCTGAAAAGCAATCCCATTCACAACTGCCACCAAAAAAATAATATACCTAGGAATACAGCTAACCAGGGAGGTGAAAGATCTCTACAATGTAAATTACAAAACACTCTTCAAAGAAATCAGAGAAGCCACAAACAAATGGAAAGACATCCCATGCTCATGGATATGAAGAACCAATGTCATTAAAATGGTCATACTGCCCAAAACAATTTACAGATTTAATGCTATTCCTATCAAACTACCAATAATATTCTTCACAGAATTAGGAACAACTATTTTAAAATTCATATGGAACCAAAAAAGAGCCCAAATAGCCAAAGCAAAAGAACAAAGCTGGAGGTATCACATTACCTGACTTTAAACTATACTACAGGGCTACTGTGACCAAAACAGCATGGTACTGGTACAAAAACAGGCACATAGACCAATGGAAAAGAATGGACAATCCAGAAATAAGGCCACACACCTATGACCATCTGATCTTCAACAAAGCTGACGAAAACAAGCAATGGAGAAAAGACTCCCTAGTCAATACATGGTGCTGGGATAACTGGCTAAACATGCAAGATGGATTAAAGACTTAAATGTAAACCCAAAATGATAAAAACTCTGGAAGACAACCTAGGCAATACCATCCTGGGCTTAGGAAGAGACAAAGATTTCATGACAAAGACGCTAAAAGCAATTGCAAAAAATTGACAAATGGGATCTAATTAAACTTAAGAGCTTTTGCACAGCAAAATAAACTATTAACAAAGTAAACAGACAATCTACAGAATGGGAGAAAATATTTGCAAACTATGCATCTGACAAAGGTCTAATATCCAGCAGCTATAAGGAACTTGAACACATTTACAAGAGAAAAACTATCCCATTAAAAAGTGGGCAAAGGACATGAACAGACACTTTTCAAACGAAGACATACAGGCCGGGTGCAGTGGCTCATGCCTATAATCCCAGCACTTTGGGTGGCCAAGGTGGGCAGATCACCAGGTCAGGAGATCGAGACCATCCTGGCCAGCAGAGTGAAACTCCGTCTCTACTAAAAATACAAAAATTAGCTGGGTGTGGTGGCACATGCCTATAATCTCAGCTACTTGGGAGGCTAAGGAATGAGAATCACTTGAACCCATGAAGCAGAGGTGCAGTGAGCCAAGATGGTGTCATTGCACTCCAGCCTGGCAACAGAGCAAGACTCCATCTCAAAAAAAAAAAAAAACCCAAAAAACAAAAAACAAAGACAAAACACAAAAGAAGGCATACCTGCAGCCAACAGACATATAAAAAAACCTCAACATCACTGATCATTAGAGAAATGCAAATCAAAACCACAATGAAATACCATCTCACACCAGTCTGAATGATCATTGTTAAAAAATTAGTTCTTTCCCATCTCACAAAATGGGGGGTGAACATTGAGAAGCCAGATACTAAAAAGAAGAAACCTGAAGCCAAGAAGGCTGATGCTGGTAGCAAGTTGAAAAAGGGTAACCTCAAGGCTAAGAAGCCCAAGAATGGAAAGCCCCATTGCAGTCAAAATCCTATCCTTGTCAGAGGGAATTACAGGCATGCACCACCATATCCAGCTAATTTTTTGTATTTTTAGTAGAGATGGGGTTTCTCCATGTTGGTTAGGCTGGTCTTGAACTCCCGACCTCAGGTCATCCACCCACCTCAGCCTCCCAAAGTGCTAAGCTTACAGGTGTGAGCCACTGCACCCAGCCACATACTTTATTTCTTTGTTTTAATTTTGTTTTGTTTTGTTTTGTTTTTTTGAGACAGAGTCTCATTCTGTAGCCCAGGCTGGAGCACAGTGGCGTGATCTCAGCTCACTGCAACCTCTGCCACCCAGGTTAAAGTGATTTTCCTGTCTCAGCCTCCTGAATAGCTGGGATTACGGGCACCTGCCACTGCGCTTGGCTAATTTTTGTAGTTTTTAGTAGAGACAGGTGTTGGGGTCCGGCACGTCTGCCTGGGAGCTACTGACCTGCGGGAGTCCCAGAGACCACCAACATAGATGTCTCGTTCAACCTGAGGGAGAGAGTGCGCGGAAGTGAAAGCAAAAAGGAAAGCGGAGTCTGGAGGGCTGGCTTAGGCTATGTCCAAGCAGCAATTTTATTTTTGCAATATGTTCCATTATATACTTTTCTGAAGTTAATGTTGTTTACACCGGATCAACATACTTAAGTTACAGTAAGCAAGTTACGCCCACTAAGTTAGGCCCAGTAAGTAAGTTAAGCCCAGTAAGTCAGTTACGCCCAGTAAGTTACCCTAAGTAAGTTACGGTTACGCCCAGTAAGTTACCTTAAGTAAGTTACAGTTATGCCCAGTAAGTTATGGTAAGTAAGTTACAGTTACACCCAGTAAGTTACAGTAAGTAAGTTACCAAGTGTAAATACTTAAGTTAATATTTTACAATGAAGGTAACAAGGGTCCAAAATGAACACAATCAAGCAATAAACCATAAGAAGCCAAAAGTGGACACATTGCCTCCCAAGTCCTCATATCCATAAAGTAATGTCTGTTAATTATTTTGAATAGCATAGTCCCTCTCTCAGTTCCTGCTTTCCCTCAGCTCAACTCCCCCAACCAGGGATCTGTGTCCGGGCTCAAGCTCACCGTATGGTGAGGCCCATTTCCTAGGGGCCTCACACGGGATAGATCCCCACAGATCCCTCAGACGGGGTTTCAACATCTTGGCCAGGCTGGTCTTGAACTCCTGACCTCGTGATCCACCCGCCTCAGCCTCCCAAAGTGCTGGGATTACAGGCATGAGCCACTGCGCCTGGCCACTTTTCATATTCTTTCTTTAATGCCCAGTCTAGGTAGGGAAGATAAACATTTACTAATATGTTCATTAAAATAAACATAAAACTTGGCTATTGTGGGCACACTACCTATGGAGTAGCGCTGCTCTGCAAGGAGCAGGAGGAAGAAAAAGAGAGAGAGAAAAAAAAAAGAAAGAAAGAGAGAGAAAGAGAGAAAGAAAGAAAGAGAGAGAGAAAGAGAGAAAGAAAGAAAGAAAGAAAGAAAGAAAGAAAGAAAGAAAGAAAGAAGGAAAAGAAAGAAAGAGGGAAAGAAAAGGAAAAAGAGGGGAGAGGGAGGAAGGAAGGAAGGAAGGAAGAAGGAAAGGAAGGAAGGAAGAAGGAAGGAAAAAATGTTAAAAACATAAACATAGCCGGGCGTGGTGGCTCACGCCTGTAATCCCAGCACTTTGGGAGGCCGAGGCGGGTGGATCATGAGGTCAACAGATCAAGACCATCCTGGTCAACATGGTGAAACCCCACCTCTACTAAAAATACAAAAAATTAGCTGGGCATGGTGGTGTGTGCCCGTAATCCCAGCTACTCAGGAGGCTGAGGCAGGAGAATTGCCTGAACCCAGGAGGCGGAGGTTGCGGTGAGCCGAGATCACGCCATTGCACTCCAGCCTGGTTAACAAGAGCAAAACTCTGTCTCAAAAAAAAAAAAAAACATAAACATAAAACTTAATAACAATGTAAATAAATACAAAATATTCAGCTAAAAGTTGGAAGGGTTCAGACCAATATGAATTGCACGATCCATTACATGTGCAATTGCCATTGTAAAACAAACACACACAAAAACCTAGCAGTCTTTTGATATAGTATACTTTTAATCATCTCAACCATTCATAAAATAAAAGATAGTTTAAAAGAGAAAAAAAAAATCAAGGATAGAAGTAGGGCCATATGTTCTTATTTAATATTAGGACATAAAAGAGAAAATACAAGTAACAGTGTGACTCCTTCCGTGAGATTTTAGTGCCTCATTTCCTATGTTTTTAGGCTGTTAGGTGACATCTAGGGCTGAAGGATGTATTCACCAATCAGCATCTGTTTGATGATAAATTGTGTCCCCCAAAAATTCCTGTATTGAAGTCCTGACCTTCAGTATCTCAGAATGGGATTGCGTTTGGAGAAAGGGTCCCTAAAGAGGTAGTTAAGGTTAAGTGAGGTCATTAGGGTGGGCTCTAATCTGATTGGTGTCTTTATAGGAATAGATTAGGACCCAGACACCACAAAGAGACCATGTGAAGACACAAGAGAAGACAGCCATCTCCAAGAGGCCTCAGAAGATACCAACCTTTTTTTTTTTTGAGGTTGAGATAGTGTCTCCCGGTGTTGTCCTGGCTGGTCTTCTGGCCCCCAGGAATCCTCTCACCTTGTCCTCCAACGTGCTGGGATTACAGGCGTAAGCCAGGGTGCCCAGCCACATGTAGCATTTCTTCATACACCAATCTGTAGGTTTGCAGCCCTAAGCAATATACCATTATTCTTGCATGTTTTCAAATGTTATGTAAATAATATCATACTCTACACGGACTGTGTATGTTGTTTCTATACCCCCTACCATCTTTTCGAGATTCAACCGTATAGATGCCCTTAACTCTGGTTTATTCATCTAAACTGCTGAAGATAGTATTTTGTTATAAAATGATACCATGATTTATTTATTCTTCTGTTGATGGACATTTCGGTTGTTTCCAACTTTTTTGCTATTATCAGCAATACTGTTAAGAACATTCTTGTACATCTCTCACATATGTGTGAGAGTTCTCTACGGCAGCAATTTCCAGTTCCTTTCATGACCACACACAGGAAATCTTGGAAAAGCATGTAGGTAAAAAAATGAGGCTGTTCATACCCAGCAGTGAGCTGCCCAGGGGCTCTGGCTGCCCCAAGAGCTGCTTGGCCACTCCTAGCTAACAAGTGTGGGGACAAGGGTGACTTTATTTTAAATGCTAATCTGCCATGTAACTTCTGACTAACCCCAAGTCTGGGAATGCCTCCAGAATGTCTAAATGATGTATTAGTCTTTACGTAAGAACCTCTATTCACTGCAAGTTTCCTCCTAAACCACACTTGATGCTGTGGCAGAAATCAGAGGCTGTGACGCCCACGGCCATTTACACGTTCTTTCCAGAGCACATACATTTTTCCTAAGATATAAGCCCTGGGTCTGGGAGGTTGTGATGCAGGGATCTACCTGTCATCCAGCTGCCCGGGACCATATTTCTGTCTGTAATTTCCCCTAATAAATCACTCAAAACTGACAAACTGGGTTTGTCTGCCTTCTTCTTTGCCTTCTCGGCTCTTTTGTCATTTGGGGGTCGCTTTGCACATATGGCCCTTTCACAAAACAAAGAAGGGAAGCTTCTTTGGGAGTTTCCATGGAAACAAGAGGGATATATACCAAGAGGAAGAATTTTTGAGCACAAGAGTATGTATAGTATATCTTCAGCTTTTTAACATCCATATTCCTTTCCAAAATGTTATACCAATTTTTACACTGCTACTAGCAATAGATGAAGGGTTATTCTACATTTTCACCAACACTTCGTATTGTCAGACATTTTAATTTTTGGATATGAAATGGTAATTCCATTGTGACTTTAGTTTGCATTTTTTAGATTACCATTGAGCATCTCTTACATGTTTACTAGTTATTTATTTCATTTTCAGCAAATTGCCTTCTCTAATCTTTTGCCCAAGAAATTATGTCTTACTCTGAGCAACTGTTCTTTTCTACCTACGTTAGCTAGGAATCTCTCTTAAACAAAATCACATTCTGTTTTATATATCAGAGCAACTTACAAAACTATCATGGTGTACAGTCTACATTTTGAAAGCTGCTGATCTATACAATGGCCTAGAACTAATTAAAAAGTGAAGGGGAAACCTGACTTTTTTTTTTTGAGTTGGAATTTCACTCTTATTGCCCAGGCTGGACTACAATGGCGTGATCTCAGCTCACTGCAACCTCCAACTCCCAGGTGCAAGCAATTCTCCTGCCTCAGCCTCCCAAGTAACTGGGATCACAGCCCAGAGCCACCACACCTCGCTAATTGTGTATTTTTAGTAGAGACCGGGGTGTCACCATGTTGACCAGGCTGGTCTTGAACTCCTGACATCAAGTGATCCACCCATCTCGGCCCCCCCAAAATGCTGGGATTACAGGCATGACCCACCAATGCTGGCTCTGACTTATATTTATAACAAGCTCAATACAACCAAAATTTCACTCAGGCTAGATCATTTGATCCTTGGGAATGCAAAGATCTTATTTAACTAAAATTTCAATTACTCAGGTCTCTGAGTATATTACCTGTAGTTTCTGCAGATAGAAAATGTTGTAGACCAGGCATGCTGGCTCTTGCCTGTAATCCCAGCACTTTGGGAGGCCAAGGCAGGTAGATCACTTGAGGCCAGGAGTTCCAGACCAGCCTGGCCAACATGGTAAAACTCTGTCTCTACTAAAAACACAAAAATTAAACCCCGTCTCTACTAAAAATACAAAAATTAGCGGGCTTTGGTGGCAGGCACCTGTAGTGCTGGCTACTCGGGAGGCTGAGGCATGATAATTACTGGAACCCGGAGACAGAGGTTGCAGTGAGACGAGATGGCGCCACTGCACTCCAGCCTGGGTCACAGAGCAAGACCCTGTCTCAAAGAAAAAAAAAAGAAATGTTTCTTGCTGGGGAGTGGTTTCCATACAGAAATCCAACTTCTTTGGCCATCTCAAAATACTACAAATGGTGAACTTCTTTTTAATCAAAAGTATGAATTCAGGATAGTTATTTTAAAGGGCTCTGCCCAGGATTTGATAGCTGGTAGTCAAGCTCCTAGTCAATCCAGCTGTAACATTCTCACTGTAGCTGTTATCAGTTTACTGCTCAGAAAGGGGGAATCACTGAAATTGTTAAATGTGCAGACAGAACTCTTCATGCAGATAATTTTTACTTAATGATTTAAAGCTACTACACGCTTTTGTTGCCATAAAGCCCAGTACTTCACAGTTGGTGAACTGCGATGAAAATCCAACAAATTCTATTTGATTTGAGGCTGCACAGACACTAAGCCACTGAAATCATTTGGAGTCTATTTTTCCTAAGTTTTTTCTTCATTAAAAACCGCATGCTTTACAAATTATGATGAAGCAGGTCAAATCTTCCCATTAGGATTTCCATTACTGTATAGTAATACAAGAATAAGTCTTAATGGAAATTATATTTAGAAGCTATGGCAGAAGCTATGGCTTACATTTTCGGAAATTGATTCTATTTTTAAATTTTCTTGTCAATGGCAAATAAACATGCCATAAGTGAAAAATAAGCTAAAATGCATGTTTACCCTTTGGATTTCCAATAATGAAAGCTGATATTCATTGAGCATTTACCGTGCGCCAGCCACTGTGTAAAATACTTTTTTTGCACGTTATTTCATTTAACTCTCACAAATTCGTGAGGTAGGTTATGTTATTACCATTTATCCGATGAGAAAATGGTTAGGTTAAGAATTCTGCACAAATACTGGTTGTATGTATGACACAAGCAATCCTGCCATTCTTTCTTTTTTCCTTTTTTTTTTTTTTTTTTTGAGACGGAGTTTCGCTCGTTACCCAGGCTGGAGTGCCATGGCGCGATCTCGGCTCACCGCAACCTCCGCCCCCTGGGTTCAGGCAATTCTCCTGCCTCAGCCTCCTGAGTAGGTGGGATTACAGGCACGCGCCACCATGCCCAGCTAATTTTTTGTATATTTTTTAGTAGAGACGGGGTTTCACCATGTTAACCAAGATGGTCTCAATCTCTTGACCTCGTGATCCACCCGCCTCGGCCTCCCAAAGTGCTGGGATTACAGGCTTGAGCCACCGCGCCCGGCCCTCTTTTCTCACTCTCGCCCAGGCTGGAGCACAGTGGCATGAACACGGCTCACTGCAGTCTCGATTTCCAGGGCTCAAGCAATCCTAGCACCACACTTCCTGAGTAGCTGGGACCACAGGTGCACTCACTACACCTGGTTAATTTTTTTTTTTTTTTTTTAAGACAGGGTTTCACCATGTTGGTCAGGCTGGTCTTGAACTCCCGACCTCAGGTGATCGCCCACCTTGGCCTCCAAAGTGCTTGGATTACAGGCGTGAGCCACCACGCCCGGCCAACATCTGGTTGTAGAGACAAATTTTCTGTAGAGACAAGGTTTAGCTATGTTGCCCATGTTGGTCTCGAACTCCTGGGCTCAAGCAACACTTCTGCCTTAGCCTCTCAAACAGCTAGGATTACAGGCATGAGCCACTGTGCCTGGCCAATACTGACATACTTTATGCGAATTTTTTTTCAATTGTTATCAAGTAGGAAATCTA